>NC_054746.1:37698686-40684200 GCF_018143015.1 Lytechinus variegatus
TGGTATAAATCGCCCCGTGTAAAAGTAAGAACTGGAATTCTCTTTGTTTCCTAATCAACGTTGTGCTCCTGGTTTGGGAAAACCTATTACACATTTCAACATCTGTAAAATTCAAATTAATGTTTTTATCTTTCAATGTTAAATTATACGTTTCCCGTAAATTTTCAACAAAACTATTATATATCGTTTTTGATTTTATCACCTCAAAAGTAGTTTCCAGCTTACTGATATTGAAATTAACATTGAAGTTCTCATCGTCAATCTTTATAAATTTAATAGAGCTGTAGGCATTTTTCCAAGTAGTTGGAATAGCATGTACTATATCAATAATGTGGAGCAGTTCATCTGCAGTTACCCCAAGATTTTTAAAATAAGCCACAGGTCTCACAACCCCGTTATCAAAAATATGATCTACAGTGTAAATTCCCTTATTATAAAGATCAATGTCAAAAATCATTTTACCTCTTACACATATATTCTTATTATTAAATATAATCGGATTTACCTCCTCTTTTGTATATCTATATTTTCTCATATCTTGCCAAGCCTTCAGCATTTCAGAATAAAATTGTGGCATTGTCTGTGTTAATTTGCAAAAATCAAAATCGCATAGAAATAACAATCTCCCACCAAGTGCTCTAAAACAGAAATCAAAATACAATTTCCACCCAGCATCGCGTTCCCCGTATAATAGACGTTTCAGCCACATTAGACGTTGGGCCTTTATGAACAACTTAAAATTCATCATTCTTAACCCACCGTGTGAGTAATCCTGATACATAATGTTTCTCTTTATACGGTCTTTACCCGACCATAAAAACTCAAAAGTGATCCGTTCCACCTCAACGAACAACCAGTTAGGAACAACTAAAAGTGACGAGACGTAATTTAATTTTGATAATGCATAACTTTTCAACAGATGTATTTTACCCATTAGGGTAAGATCCCTTTGTTTCCACCATCCCAAAAGTCTTTTTATTTTGCTAAGTATCTCTTTGAAGTTTAGATCTTCTTTTATTATTACATTTAGAGAGAAATAAACGCCTAAGATTTTAATTTGCTGAACCAAATTTCCAAATAGTGGAGTTTGAGGTCTGTCTTGATCTTTTCCCATCCAAAAAAAATTTGTTTTCCCTTTGTTTATCTTCAAACCACTCACTTTTTCGAATTCTTCCAAAAGATATTTAAGCCGTTTAACAGAATTGCTATTTTTAACAAACAGAGTGATATCATCGGCATACAATATTTGCTTAATTTCATGAGATCCAAACTGAATTCCTTCAACTAGAGCGTCTCTTCTTATTGCCAAAGCTAGTGTTTCTATGCACAGCAAAAACAGATAAGGAGAAAGGGGGTCCCCCTGTCTTACCCCTCGTTTTATATCAAAATAACCAGTGGAATAACCTCCATTCATAATACAACTAGTTATATCTGTATATAAAACACGAACCCAAGAACAGAAAGACTGGCCAAATCCAAATAATTTAAGAGTCTGAAAAAGAAAATCATGGGAAATAGAATCAAAAGCCTTTTCAAAGTCCACCGTGATCAAATATCCAATATTTCCAAAAGAGGACTGAAATAAAATATCATCGATTAATCTCACACCATCTCCAATGTTCCTATTTTCAACATACCCTATTTGATCAATATGAATTATTTCATTCAGAACCTTTTTTAATCTTTTTGCTAATACCTTTGATAAGATCTTGTAATCAACATTTAAAAGCGTGATCGGTCTATAGTTTTGAATGTATAAAGGGTTTTTGCCTTCCTTTTCTAATAGTGTAATCACGCCCTGCCTTTGTGAAGTTGCTAATAATCCCCTATTATACACTTCATTTAACACTTCCACCAAAAGTCCCCCAAATAAATTCCAAAAGGTATAATAAAATTCAACAGTAAAACCGTCGTTTCCAGGGGTTTTATTAAATTTCATTTCTTTCAAAACACTTAAACAATCCTGAATAGTAATTTTACCCTCACAAATATCTCGACTTTCTTTGGATAATTTAGGAATATCCTTAAAGAAAAAAGAGTTTTCATTTACAATCACTTCATTCAATGAATATAATTTTTCGTAAAATGACTTTAGCTTCTTTAATATTTCACTCCTATCTTTTATAATCTGTTCACCTTGATCATATATTTCTTTTATTACACTTTTCCGTTTATTTGACTTTAATAACTGTTCAAAATATTGTGTTTTTTGTTCTCCGTCCTCAAACCAAAAAGCTCTTGATCGGATTTTTACACCTTGTCGGCTATAATCAAACAATTTGTTCAATTTAGACTTTTTCTCCTCCATTTCATCAAGTATTTTCCTCGAAGGCTGAGTCGATAGGTGGATTTCCAAACTTTTTATATCTTCCTCTAATTTTTCAATTTCATGTTTCCTAAGCTTTGCTTTTTTCTTTGTGTACTTATTAATAATCTCCCTCATTTTCATTTTTAGAAAATCCCACAACAATAATTTATCTTTTATTTTCGGGAGCCATTCTTTTTTTAATTCAACTACTTTATCTTTGAATAAATTCACGAATTCCTGATCTGTGCACAGACTATTGTTAAACTTCCAATATGAATTGCCTAAGTGCGGCTTGTCTACACTGCTTGTCAACTGAAGCAGAACGCCCGAATGATCTGGCGTGATTGACGCTACAATATCACAACCATTAACTAAATGTTGAAAAGCAGAGGACCCGAACCAATAATCCAATCGACTTTGCATAATAGGACATTTTTGCCTGAATGTAAATTGTTTCTTTTCAGGATTTATCCTCCTCCATATATCTTCTAATCCGAATCTATCTAAAAATCCCTCAAATTTCTCGTTAAATCTGTTTTTATGAAAGATTCTTGGACCTAAATAATCCAAATCTCCATTCATTATTGTATTAAAATCTCCCCCAATGATTATCATTTCTTCAGAGCTGTAAAGCTTTGAAATACATTTATCCAGTTCCTCTAAAAATTCAATTTGCATCTTCTCCTTATCTCTTGTGGGGAAGTAACAATTAACTAAAATTATTTTAGATTGTTGAAATTCTAACTTCATAACGACATATCTCCCATTTTCATCAAAAACAACATTATCTATTTTTATATTTAAATTTGGAGAAATGAGAACAGAAACACCTCTACTATGGTTCGTTCCATGACTAAACAATATTGGCCCATTCCACTCTAATTTCCACTTCTCTTCAACCTCTTCCGTACTGTACGTTTCCTGTAAAAACACAATATTACTCCCTTTATTTTTGCAAAATTCAAAAATATTTTTTCTTTTAGCCTTGTCTCTGAGACCCCTGACATTTAAAGTGAGTAAAGTAAAATATAACCTTCTATCCATAAACATTTACCAAATCCGAAAAATACAAGATAACTTGAATGAATGAAAGACATGAAAGACTATTCATAAAATGCAAACAGGCAACACAAAACTCCAAACAACCACGCCCTCTCATGATAGTATCACACTCCAAACACCCCCATTCATTCAACATCCAACACATCCAACACATTAATTCGCCAGTCACCCAAATACACTTCCCCATGCCATTAACGTGGTGATCATGCATATCTAATATGCCAACACCAAGTTAAGCCTAACCCAAACATATTATATCCAAAGAACTCCCGTCTATTTCCAAACATTAAATTCTATAGGAACCAAATAATGCGTGAATAGGGTGGATCCTTTTGCAATTCAAGGAATTAATTGTTTAACACTGCACCTGTCTGGTTTACTGTGGAAAAGAAAATACCCTTTCCATTACTTTCTAAATTACCCCCCCCCCCACCCACACACATTAAACCCACTGCAATGAAACTTTTCCGATGTGCCTAAATTTGTTTGAGAATAAACATTCTCACCTTTACGTCAGTCATGTACCATAACAAGCATGAAATAGTAGGGGTTTGGATTTAAAAAAAAAAAAAAAAAAAATCTCATCTAGGTTTTACTCAGATGCAAACATGACATAAAAGAGAACGATCTACTAAATTATTCATCTTCATACTAAACAAAAAAAGGAGGCTATACAGCTAGCTATCCGTCAAGCTGTAACTAGCTATAACATATCTTACGTCACTGATGTAAGGATAATCAAACGATGGAAATCATGCACCATTACCCTACAACTCCATATCTATATTTTTAAAGTGAGTGTATTATAGTAATACCAATTCATAAATCTTCCATTTCAAAGACCACTGCGGTGACAAATATTATTGAAAACAAAACACCCCCCATTCCATTATCAACATTCCATGCTCCGACAGTAAAGAGTAAGCAAGTTGTAAAGCTAAAACCTCGTATTATTTAGTTTCATTAAGACGCATAACTAATCAAATCGCATTCTTTTTTCCCACAAATATTTTCCAAAGACTGATAGCATTGCCTTGCCCGGGTTATGCATCAGAGCCCTCATTAGAGCAGAGAGAGACAAAGAGCTAGGAAGACCTACACTTTGCACGTAAAAAAAAAAAAAAAAAAAAACTATTTCATTCCATACACAATTAAAGGAAATAAATAAATAATGAAGGAATGGTTTCTTGTTCCTGCTCTGAGCATATACATGTTTTCAATAAAATCAACATTCCAGTCCCTTTTTTTATACACACACACGCACGCACACGCACCCTCACCCTCACACACACACCCTCACGAACACACAAACACATACCCTCACCCCACACGCGCACACACACACACACACACATATATATATATATATATATATATATATATATATATATGTGTGTGTGTGTATATATATATATATATATCTATATATATATATATGTATATAATGTATGTATGTATGTTTTATGTATGTATTATGTATTCCATATATTATATGATGATGTTAATATCATGATAATAATAAGAATAATCATAATCAAAATAACGAGAGTAATAACAAAAATGATAATCTGCACGTGCACTCTTATACATTAAGATGGTATAGTTGAATTTAATTTGTAATAGTTTTCCGGGGTTGCCACTAAGTCAAGCTTGGCTTATAGCGGCAACCCCTGCAATTTTTCTTTAATTTTTATGTTATAGAAAATACAACCCCGTTCACATTTTTTTATCATTGTTAGATGTTTTTATGTATTATGTATTTTCTTTGTTACTTTGTATAATTTATGAACAGACTGAAAATGAAAATGGAAAATAATGATAATAATAGTAATATATAACAAGGTTTAAGATATTGAGAAGGTAAGGATGCTATGATAATAAATTAATTTTTAAGTTTGATTTAGAATTAGAAAAATTGTAATTATGGACAGGACAATACAGTGACAATGGTGACGGAATATGGTTAAATTGTCTGGAAAGATAAAGAACCCTATGGGAGGCGAAGAATATAGTAAAAAAAAATGGTATAAATTGCATAGTAGATAATTTACTATAACAAAACACATAAGAGGCAACACGCCTTCTGCATTAAGCAAAGGTCATGAATCGATGTCTTGGTTGGCCGAAAATACAAGGAAACTATTTACATATATATCAAGCCTAGCATCATAGTTCAGAAAAATGTAAATAATTTAGATCAAAATTGAATTCAATTTTTATCACACCGATATAGGAAACATGAAAGTGCATATTGCTGACTATATAGAGAAATTTCTCTTATTGCGTGAATGGTTTGTATCAAATAACAAAAATTATTGTAGATTTGATCGTATTTTTGTAGTAGTAAGATTAATTCATTGGTTAAAATTCGTTGTTTTTTATCGTAGTTTCATTTCGGGAGGTGAAACCATAAAAAGTTAAATCCTTCACAGACGGATTCCAGCATTCCCTTCCATTTTCAACATTTTCCATAATTTCTTTACAATTTAGCAACGATTTTGCTATATCGTTTTATGTATATGTCATTTTTTTAATTGGAAACGGACAATCATTAAGTAAATGATATCAGGATCTTTCTAAAAGAGGACGTTGGTAGTGAGGATGATAACAAAGTGAAGTGACGTCATCTATAAATCCATATCGAGCCATCTTCTTTTCTACCGTATACGCCTATAGACTATTGCTGTTTTATGGCAATTTCTTACTGGGGTGTTCAAGGTGTACAGAAAATATGCATTGATATTTCAACGCACCTGGCTCATTGCATAACACATCGAAAGTGTTTTCACCCCCTCACCTCCCCAATCTCTCCCCCGCGTAATGGCCGCCATAATCTGAAATCGAATTCAACTATAGTCAAATAGAAATATTTCCCGTTCCCTCTATTAAATACCAGCATTAAAATGCCTCAATGTTGTCAAAGATCGAGAGATGTATTCATTCAACTAAATTTATAAATTTAATAATATGCAAAGCAGATATGGATATAGAATAAAATGGACAATCAAAGCATTTATGTATTACAAAACAGTGATATTTATTAATTCATTCGTTCATTCAAATGAACATTTATTTCCGATATAATGGATACCAACTCGAGTGTTAATTGATATAAGAGGTAATGCAGGTAAATTCTGGCCGAAGCCAAATGGTCAAGACGTTGACAACTTTGAATATCCTGTCCCAGAAATGGAATGGCAATTTCTCATATTCCACCGACTCTTTCGTTCTTCTGCATAATAACATTATTGAAAGGGCATTCCATCGTCAAAATAATGCTTTTTTATGAAGGGAAACCATAATCTATGAATAACATTTGCTAAAATCATATCACAAGTTAAGAGTTATGATCCGTTCAGGGTCTTGAACAGAAACTAAATAACACGTTTCATTTTAAGTAAAAGACAAAACTTAACCATCGCGCTAAAGTGTTCAGATGTCAGAACTAAATTAAATGATTGATTATTACGCTCCTATAATTATGAGGAAGTTCTGAACTGTTTATGAGAGTGTGATTTTTAAGTATTTGCAAAAACAAAAATATTGGTACATAACAAAAATGCTGTTTGAAATGTTTATACAACGCTGTTCACTATGAACCTTACAGTAGACGTTTAAACAGCTAAAAAGTTGTATAAAATATTAAAGAACTCTCATTTTTAATATTTGATTTTCAATGAA
Organism: Lytechinus variegatus; assembly: GCF_018143015.1. Lineage (NCBI taxonomy): Eukaryota > Metazoa > Echinodermata > Echinoidea > Temnopleuroida > Toxopneustidae > Lytechinus > Lytechinus variegatus. The sequence goes on from NC_054746.1 coordinate 37,705,738, forward strand.
TTAAGCCTGGTTGTTTTAACTGTTACTACTACTGTAAGATACATATAGTAAACATCGTTGTATGAAAAATTGAATAGCGTTTTACTGTGTGAAAATTACCTTCTATGGCCATTTCAGCAATCAGATCGCAGACTAGACATAGTATTCGGTAGGTTCTCCTGGAAGATGCAAGTTTGCCAATCACATATATATTTTAGCATGAAAGTAACCATTGTGTGTGTCAAAAAAAAAGTTTACACTTAGAAAAAATCCTGTAAAATCATACATTGGTAATATCCTGGTGATTTTTCCAAATTTTAACATTGGTACAGATCCATTTAAGCAAATGACGATATAACTGCCGAAAAATATTTCCGCATGAGTGAGCACCACTTACTTTTGAAAAATTAGTGAAAAATGATTTGCGCAGAACTTTGAAATAATTATGCGAATAAAAGTAGACCTTAATCATGAAGAATACGTGGAATTTAGCTGGTAAAATTTATTTGAAGATATCCTTTACCTTATTAACTTGTTTCCTTGCTCAAAACACTTCGAAGAGTGCACTGCGCCCCACCCAGCTCCCCCACACACCAAGCCCATCGTGACGATATTTACTTTACACTGAGCTGTGATTTACATGAATGGCTTAGGCTTGATTTTCATGTTGTTAATCATTGTCAAGTTTGGGAAAAGTGTGGAGAAACAAGTATTAAATGAAAAATAAAAATAATGTAAACCCACTTTAAATGATAAGAACTTAGTGAAAAAATGCTGGAGATGTCTGATATAAACTTTTGTTCAGATTCAGTTATGTCCTCAGATCCAGCTGGCACAATAAGCATGATAACGGTAAAGGTTGTGCTTACGAAGTGTTGAAATTTCAGTTTTGGGGCAAAATTGTTACAAAATGTTTGAATGTATTCGTTTTATTTCAATTGACTAAAAGTGCTAGGGAAATATGAAAAATGTTTCAGGATAAGTTTGATTTCGCCCTTTCCCCTTGTCACAGCGTGAAAACGAGCATTTCTGCGCAAACAGATTTCTACGAGCTTTACAATATGGACAGTGCTCACTCAACTTACATTCTGTCAAACTTTTACATCCATTGGATAGATGAGACCCAAACCCAAGAATATATGTGAAAAAAATTACCCACATGTTGAATATTTTTCAATTCCAAGGGCTTTTTCAAAGTGTAAACATTTTTTTGATACGCACTGTATTTCAGTAATGATTTTTAGTACTCTAAGACCCTCTATATTATCATTCTAAGATTATTATTTGGGGACCATTTTGAAAGTCCGTGTACGATCATTGTGCGTTGTGGGTGGGAGTTAAGAGCCAATGGGGGACAATTTTGACAACCAATAGGGTTTCTCTTAATTCCAAAGACTCATAGAATGTTCCAACCCTGCTTTCATTTTGCAGTCTAATATCATTGGATCTATTGTGGTGAATCATTCAACCCCAAATATGAACTCGACACCATCCTTTCCTGGATCATCACCGTGGACTTCAACGCTTAAATCGACGGCAATGTCGAATTTAATGACAGAAGTATTAACAACCGTCAACGCTTTCAGCGGCATAGGAAACGCGACGCCCTCTACGTTGGGTCCAAGAAGTCTGGTGGTGCCTGTTTCAAGGTCAACGTATAACTACCTCACAGTCTACACAGGTTTTCTAACCATCTTCGGGATACTCAACAACGGCTTGGTGATGGTTCTCTTTGCTAGATTTCCATCATTACGGCATCCTATTAATAGCTTCCTCTTTAATGTCAGTTTAAGTGATCTCATAATCTCGTGCCTGGCCTCACCCTTCACTTTCGCCTCAAACTTTGCAGGTCGATGGCTTTTTGGAGATTTGGGATGTACCCTTTATGCATTCTTAGTGTTTGTTGCCGGTAAGTTCAGTCCAGTTGTTCCTATTGAATAAGAATATTCCGATTCATTTTGGAGAAAGAAAAAAATTGTCATCTTGAAACGTGTGTTCTTATTTCTGACATTTTTAGTATTGAATAGGAAATATTAGAATTTCATAATTCTGAAAATTTTGTAGTATTGTGTCCCTATTCCATGACTGTCAGGGTTGGAAGATGAAAAAAAATCCTTATTTTATACTGGCAGCTTTTCTTTAAAAAACCGCTTTTTTCAATAATCTTTTGTTATTAAAAGTACTACCAGTTCTAAATCACCGATATTAAAAAGAAAAAGCAGTGACATAATTTTTTTCCGTTCATTTTCTATACGCAATATTTATAAATATCGTCAATGCAAATCAAGACATAATAATCTTATATACTCTCAGAAAGGTTATCTTTTAATTAATTTTCCATGAAAACGTGAAATAACAAGTAAATCTATCAAGTTATTTTTTCCCCCTGCTATGTTTCTATTATTATGTTTATTTTAGAACAGGCTTGAAACAACTTATTGCTATTCCATTATGGGATTACTTTCAAAGCTTGTATGATTTTGTGTCTATTTGGGGACTTCTATACAAATGAAATTTCGCAGCATGTATTATAGAATTTAGAACTTTGGGTTATATTGCTCGAAATTAAGAACTTTGAGAATGATATGTTATATATAGAGTCATTAAAATCAATTTCTTCAACGCAGTCACCGAGTGTGCCTGGCACACGTAAGTTGAATCGTTATTCGCCTGTTTCAGTCTTTACCATGGCTACTAACAGTTTACTCCAATAACAGTTTGAGATATGTAAAGTCGCTATCCATTAAAAAAAGTCGATATGCCTCCGAACGCCAATAACAAATATTCATTATAATCCTAATTTCACCTAGGGACGGAGCAGATTGTTATTCTGGCAGCCCTTTCAATTCAACGATGTATGCTGGTTGTAAGACCCTTCACTGCCCAGAAGATGACTCACAATTGGGCTGTATTTTTTATCGCTCTCACATGGCTCTACTCACTTATCATCTGTTTACCACCTCTTTTCGGATGGAATAGCTACACTTATGAAGGACCAGGAACTGGTAATTTAATTAAAAGTCAAGTTCATCCTGTCAAAAACGACCATTCGAATGTCATTTGAGAGAGAGGAAATATCAAAAATACAAGTGCAACGCTGACAATTTTCATCAAAATGTGATATGAATTAGGAAAGTTACTTCATTCTATAATGTTGCTTAATTTCACAAAACTGATGATGCACAAAACAGATGGTATATGCAAAATTCATGAGAGAGCTAATGATGTCCCACATTCATTGTTACGTTGGTATTTTCAGAAAATATTGTTTTAGAATCGATAATAAAGAAAGTTTTTATTGAATCATAATAAGTTAAAATAATGGTAATTCCACTTATTGAGTCAAATCATGATTTAGAATTATAGGAGTATTTTGTCATTTCATTGCATTTCATATGATTAAGTTTAAAAGAATCAATACTTGTGTACAAGTCCGATTTTAAAGAAATTTTCAGGGTTGTGCTTATTTTCTTCTCTTTTAAATCAAATCATCTTGTCGTGGTGGTGGACGTGGCATTTAGTTCATTCGTATCTTGTTCTTTAAAACATATTGTAGCCGTTTATGCAGTTCCAATCCACTTCTCATTCTCCTATAACAACCCGAACCACACAGAGATCAATGCCAATCTAAAACCTGAAGTGCTAAAACAGCACGTCAAGTGCATCTAGCTCATGAAAAATGCTTCCATTTAAAAAACATAAAACTTTCCTGTTTGTTTCGCTTACCGAAGGTGAAGCCGAAAACAAGGGATCCATGTATAAGTCTGAAAGTAAAGTCTATAAGCCAATGTGTGGAGCGTTGTGGCCCAGTGGATTAGTCTTCAGACTTTGAAACAGAGGGTCGTGGGTTCGAATCCCAGCCATGGCGTAATTTCCTTCAGCAAGAAACTGATCCATAAAAATGTGCTGCACTCAACCTAGGTGAGGTAAATGGGAACTGGCATGACTGGTATAGGAATTAATTCCTTAATAAGCTGTGTGCGCTATGAACGCCTAGTTTAGCCGGGTAATATAGGAGCGCCTTGAGCACCTAACAAGGTGGATATGTGCGCAATATAAATACCCTATATTATTGATATAATTAAGCAAGTACTGCCTCAATTTAGCTGATATTTCATTTTGCATGTACACTCTAATATGTGTTAATTAAATTTTTTGAAGATGACACTTATTTCAGAGGTAAGAAATTGACTTCACTTGATCGGCTGTTCTAGGTTTCTAGCACATCAAATTCGAGCGTGGAATTGATTGATTGATTTTTTATTTCTCACGATAAAACAAAACAACAATAAAAAATATTTGCATTCAGACGATTAAAACTTAATAACTGAATTAATGACATAGTGAAGACGTACATGAATTTGAAGTTATAACATCGAATTAATCGATGATTAAGATAGTTTTCCTTGAATAAAATTATGATTAAACGTTGGATCTATAATGTTGAAATCAATCAGTAAATCTTGGAGCCTTCGGGATAAATTCTCTAGTCTTTAATAAATCCAATATCTTTGGTATGATATTGACATATCTCTTCATGCTGTTGGGCATTCAGACCTCTGACATGTTCATCTGCATCGATCTTTAGTTGCATTGATTTGAGCGAAAATTACCAGCAATTTGAATTATCAATGCGATATCTTCAGGTATCTTACAGAGCCCCATCTACGACAGTTTAGATCTATTTGCTTGAAGAGACTTTCACAACGCTTCGCGAGTGCTTTTTACTGTGAGCGATACATTGTAAACAAAATTAGGTTGCAATGGGTTGCATGATCAATATGTCCATCCATATATTGCCGTTCGTCAGATTTGCTATAGCCGCCGATCACGCGCCTTTCAACTTCTTATCTATTTATTCTTTTTTTTTTACATTCCCACCCTCTTCCCTCTTCATCGTTTCATCATCCACTTCTTTAACATCATGCACTCTCTCCTCCCCTTAAATTCATATACCCTGCTCCCTTTCAAAATAACTTTCTTTGATATTTTTAGTTTTACCTCTTTAAACTCCTGACCTGCGAACCTCGCATCCTTCTCTAACCTTCCATGTTGTCATATACCATGCAATTAACTTTAGTGAATGTATCTATCTGTTTATTCTTTCATCTCCTCTAGCTTGCTCTATAGCTTGGAACTCCAACTTACCCGGTGATTCTAGCTACATCATCTTCATCTTTGTCATGGTTCTCGTTATCCCATTTACCATCATCATCTTCTCTTATGGACTCCTTGTCTACGCAGTCAAAAAAGTAATCTATTCATTTTGCCGTCGTTACATTGCGACTATGTTCATAAAGAAATGATTTTGATGAATGGTTAAAATTGAATCGATAAATAGGTATATATGTACAGAGATAGAATAATGATATATACATGTATTTATATTAATGTGTTATATCGCGCTTATGGCATTGGGAATTGATCTCACACAGGAATTGATCCCACACTGTAAAAACTGTGGTGTTAAAACTGACACCAATTGGTGTTAATAGAGGACCACACCCTGAGGTGTTTAAAATAACACCCTAGAGATTGAACATAACACCAAACAGTGTAAATGTAACAACCGTAGGTGTTGTAATAACACCTATAGGTATAAAACTAACACCCCAATTTAACACCGGTGTAAAATAACTGGTGTGGTCCTCTATGTACACCGGTTAACACCACAGTTTTTGCTGTGCATTCCTGTGTGAGAATATGGTAGGTCTCTCCTAGCCCCCCCCCCCAAAAAAAAAAAAAATAGAAAATAAAAAAAATAAGGAGAAAATTATAAGAAACTTTATGAATGGCTACCAAACAAAGTTACGTAGCCCTTTCAAAATGCAATAGAATATTATTAAGTTTGGAATGAATTAAGAATGTGAAAATTATATATTTATCAAAAAAATAAAACCCCGGCCATTTACAAAAAAATATCTCGTTACCCTAGTCACGCTAGTGATCAATATCTCTCACAGTTTTCATTAACATATTCGTCTTTTTCATTGCGATATAGATATCACAGACTCAGGCTGCTATGTCGTCAGAAGCTAAGGCAGACCGTAAAGTAACTAAGATGATCTTCATCATGATCATCTTCTTCCTCATCACCTGGGCACCCTATTCTGGTTTCTCCCTTTACGTTGCCTTTGGGAAAAATGTTGTTATTACTCCCCTGGCCGGTACCTTTCCGCCTTTCTTCGCCAAGCTATGTACCATTCATAATCCAATCATCTATTTCCTCCTTAATAAACAGGTGAGATTTTGAAAATGATTATCATGCTCTGTGATTGTCTTTGGGAGTTCGTTCTGATGCATTCAAACGATTTAAATACTGACGTGCAAAATGAAATAATTGAGATACCGGTGCTTTATCAAATCATTTGTAGTAAAATGTAATTAATCATTTGGTCATCGGATTCATCTTTGATGACAAAATTATATTAAACGGAATGGTGTGAGGTAAGTTGTGAAAATATACTTGATGGCATGAATAGATCAGTCGGAGATTAATCTACTATACGCGTCCACGTGACTTGAACATGCATTATTGACTAATCGACTAAAATTCTATTCCTTCTGTTTTCATTTACTGCAGTTCAAGGATGCTCTCATACAATTCCTTTGTTGTGGTGAAAACCCATTTGATCGTGATGAGTCTGACCAAGGAGGACGTCGACATCGACCACTTGGTGGTCGAACTGGAGCTTCGGGAACGATTCCTCAAGGAGGACGAGGTCGAGCGTCAAGCTTGCCGACTGCTACATCCATGCTTGACATCCCACAGGCGGCCTCACCCTCTGCGTTATCAGGAAGTACACAGAACAAACATAACCTAGAACAGGGTGGCGCCTCGACGTCGACGACCAAGGACGATAGGCTTTTCGAAATCTCGTCTAAAATTCAAAAGTTTGAAATATCCGAGAAAATGAATGCATCGTGTTCCCAGGAAGCGTCAGGTGCACCATCATCGTCGGGCGTAATGAAGCCTACGAGGAGAGCTATGAAGAACCAAGTTGGGTGTTTACCGCCTGTTGATAACTGAAAGATAATATGCCTTAAAATGATTTCATTTAACAAAAATTACACAAGGCCGGTTAGTTTTTGCTTAATTTAACAACATAAACGATGGTTCTGAATCTTAATTCCTAAATATAAACATGCATTTCAGAACTGCAGAGGAGTACATTTGCCTTGACAATGATTTGTTTCAAAACCAAGCCTCCCACCAAGGTGGTGACGAAACATGCAAGACCGACCACATATCATGGCCAAGAATTCAAGATACACTGTGGTCTACATTGATATAACCAGGTCCATCGACGTATTGAATAAAGGCACATTGAACGACGACATGATTATTGTTCGCCATGTTGTAAACATTGACTTGTTTCCTTTTATGTCTTTTTTACATACATTTTAATCTAATGTTACGCAAATAGGATCAGAAGTGGATAAAGTCAAAAATATATAGTCGGATATAACTCAAGCATTAGAATTTATCAATATTAGTGTTGTTTTAGAAAGTAATAACATTTAATCTTCGAAAGGAAATGGTGCACTTTATTTCCTGGGTTATTGCGGGTTAATGGTTATTGGGGTTATTGGAATAGAGAGATCTTAGAGAGTACAATGTTGTAAATGACATCATGATGTCCGTCCTTGGATAAAAGTTCGTAACATAGTCCGTCATTCATCCGTCACCGTCCGTCATCCAGAACAAATGTTAAAATTCATCTAGCCTTTTCTTGTGACAAATAACTTCTCATTAATAATTATTGATCGGAAGACAACCAAACCTGAAATGAAAGTAACACATTTTCGGAAATTGAAGGAACATATAATCCCATCCACACAATTCGGTCAAAGAATTTAAGTTGTTGTTTAAGGAATTTACCATTTTAACAAGTTAATTTTATGTAAAACATTCGTTCTTGTAATCACGTTACTCTAAAATCACCCCAATTTGAGTGATTCTTGAGTGAAAAGTGAGTAGAAATACACTCATTCTTTTTAGGAAAAATATATCACGTTCATATCATAAAATGGATGGTTTTAAACCTTTTCTTGTTCCTCGGGCAATTTCTAACTTAACGTGTAGAATAAACAATTTTTTGGAGATCCTATACTCATTGCAAACCATCGTAGCATGGCGAAAACTCTGTGGTAACTTATCGAAAACTTTGGTTAACTACTATACCCTATAAGTGGCGTGATGAGACACTATTTTTGAGGGGCCAGGTATCATGGAGTATGAGGTAAAAATTACAAGCAGCGAGTGAGCAAAATTTTGACCTATTTGATATAAAAATCAAATTGTGTGATAAATTTTCACATAATATTCAGAGGATAATACCATATTTCACCTTTCCTTCCCATTTCTATTCTTTTCTCGGGTCTTTTCTCCCACCTTTTTTTTTTGCTTGGTCATGAAAATCTTGGGGGTCCTAAGGCCCCTATCTGTACGCCTTGTGCCCAACATAAATTATGGACCTTTTTACATGTACTTTTCGGATATGATAATTTGTATGCTTTCTTAATCACTATTAATGGCGCTGCGCTTGGTTGAGTCCACCATTCTCCTAGAGGACAGTAAAAAAAATCGTGGCGCATTACAACGAGGTTATGAAGCAAACAATCTTACATTGCCACTGTTTTTCAAAAAGTACCCCAGTATCAATCCCAATTGTTGGCAAGCCCAAAACCTACTGTAGTTCACGTCGTTGTAATCTTATAATGTAAATTCAAGTCAAATTTAAAGCACTTTCATGATATCTGGCCTTTCCGTGAAAATGAATCGTTACATTAATGTCAAGAATAATTTCCATATAACTCTGAAGTAATTGGGTTTATACTTGAGACAAAGCGAAGTTAGTTTCTCATAGATACAATTGTGTAAAGCAGAATATAGAAATGAATAGCCTTTTTATACATTGTTGATATAAATTGCTGAAAAACCAAATATCCTGATTCTTCGTTAAATTTTCATGATTGAAAAAATACATTATCTCTTTGATTTTGGAATAACGGGAAAGTAATTTAAATGGGTTTTTGGTGCTCACAACAGTGAATGAAACATCCAAACTAATCATCGAGAGTTCTCAAAGGCGACACTTTGAAAGGTTGACCCCTGTTTTCTGGCGCGTTATTTCACACAACCTAACGAGCCTATAAGCGAATCACTGATGGAGCTTTTGTTAACGTTTACTACCCCGATTTAAAAAGGGTGTTTATTGGTCCATCCATGCAGTGAACAGAACTAAGCAACCGCGAATGGTGCGCACACGTGATGGTGATGCATTCATGTGGAGGATTTTTAGGAGAGTTAAAATGAAAAGAAAAGAAGGAGAAGAAGAGGAAGAAGAAGAAGAGGAGGAGGAGGAAGAAGAGGAAGAGGAAGAAGAAGAAAGAAGAAGAATAAGGAGAAGAAGAAGAAGAAGGAGAAGAAGAGGAATGAGAAGAAGAGGAGGAGGAGGAAGAAGAGGAAGAAGAAGAAAGAAGAAGAATAAGGAGAAGAAGAAGGAGAAGAAGAGGAAGAAGAAGAATAAGGAGATGAAGAAGAAGAGGAAGAAGAAGAAGAGGAGGAGGAGGAAGAAGAAAAAGAAGAAGAAGAAGAGGAGGAGGAAGAAAAAAGAAGAGGAGGACGAAGAAGAAAGAAAGAGAAGAAGAAGAGCCCCGCTTCATAGTACTGGTCTGTATAACTCAGTGACTGAGGATTAATACAAAATGATTCGAGGAATCGAATGTTCTTAAAGATGCATTAGAGTTATTTAAAACAGAAAATGAATATTCATGTTAAATTGATTTACCGATAAGTGCATGACCTTCTAAAATGAGATATACTGATTAAATCTAATATACTGTGCATCTTTCAAGATTATCTTTTTATATATAATATTCAATGATCATAATACACTAGAATGATAATAAAACTATAATGATCCCCACTAAAACCATGGACCTATTATGATAGGTCCATGCTAAAACTAAACATGCCAAACGGGCATAGCTGTTTAAAGAACGGTATGGATTTGTCAGGACAGCTTCCTTTATAAAAATATTATTGGTAAATCAATTCTCTTTTACTTGATGTTTTATGTATACTATGTTAATCAATAAATAGAGCTGTCTAAAATGACAAGAAGTGGTGATGGGAAGGACTGTTCGACTTAACGATTATCAAATTTCTATTCGGAAATTATATATTCATAACCACTCTGGTCATAAGTCTGAGAGGGTAAATATATCTTTATCATCTTTTAAAACTATTAAATAGGGAAGGTCGCTTTCGTTTGTTTTGTTTGTTTTCGTTTGTATTATGATAAGATAATTAAATCAGCAATGATAAGATATTTGAATTAGCAATAGTCTGTTGAAATCATATACGGGTGATTTGACGTTGTAGATTTATGTTATGTGCATATGAATTAAACAGTTATATCATCATTTATAGGCATCTCTGCAAAAGGAAAACACAATCAAATATTCTATAGTATATCAACAAAAAAGTGTTGAATTACTTAGAGGCGTCACGTCAACATGATCAACTGCGAGACTCGGGTGGCATTGATAGTGCCATCCTACCGATATAGCCTATACCAAGGAGAGCCATGATACCAACATGATACCAGGGCCTATCCTGAGGTGGGAATTGGCATGATGTTTCATCAAAATCTAACTTTTCCATCGAAGTTCAAGTCCACCCGAGAAAAATGTTGATTTGAATAAATAGAGAAAAATCAAACTAGCATCAACACTGAAAATTTCATCAAAATCGCATGTAAAATAATAAAGTTATATGACATTTTAAAGTTTCGATTATTTTTCACAGAACAGTGATATGGACATTTCAGTGGCATGCAAATTAAACAGTCGGTGATCACTCACTCACTATTTATTTCTTTTATTTGAATTATACAATATTTCACTTTTTTTATACAAATTTGACAATAAGGACCCGACTGAACCATATAGTATTAAACAATGCTAATTCCACATGCTTAGGGAGAAATTAATCGTTGTTTCACTTGACAATGAGGGGAAAATTAGAATATTTCATACTTCATACAATAAAATATAAAAGAAATAGTGAGTGCACATGGATGACGTCATCAGTCTCTTCATTATGTATACCGATCAGGATGTGCATATAACTGTTTTTGTGAAATTAAGCGAAACTTTGAAATGTCATAACTTTTTCATTGTGCATCGGATTTTAATGAAATTTTCTTATGCTTGTTGGATTTTTCTCTTTTTATTCAAAGTATTATTTTTTTATTGGGGGGTTGACTTGTCCTTTAATTCTTGCCCCCCCCCCCCTTCGTTTTCTTTTTCACCCCCAATAAAAAAGGGGAGAATATACAAACACAGCCACCAACTACAGAATTCTGGATTGAAGAACAAAATCCACAATGTACATATTATTAAATGTTGCACACAAAATGTTTACAAATTTGAAGGTAAGTAAATGGTCCATTTTATGTGCTCTGAATGAATTTCGCGGGGTATATAGATTGCATCACTGATGGTAATTATGTGCCATAAATCCTAGTGATTACTGTGGGGTAGGCTTGATTAACGGGGGCAATGTGAATTATCTAAGCTTGATTACTTGTTGAGACAAAATTCACAGAGATAGAAACTAACGAACTGTGCTATCTATAATAACAAAAAAATGAAGAGGGATTAACGGTTATTTGTATCACTGCGTATGGTAGGATCTGGTTGCTTTGAAGCCGTCATGATTAAATGTATATAAATAGATTTATTTGAGTGGATAAATACGTTTCCTATTGTGAATATTTCTCCCGGGGTTCCATTCATTCGTTTTCTGCAAATATTTGTTTCGGTGCTCCCCGCCTTCGTGATGTTCTGTTGATACATTTAAAAGTAGAACATAAAAATTGAGCATCATCATAATTAAAGATCATCATTCGTTTTAATGTGATGTAGGCCCATGCACACTCGTATAGTTTGTTTGTCTCTAGAGTGTTGCGGTTTTCTTTCATTCTTTGAGGTTCTAACGTTTGAAGAGCCAATGGAGTCCAATTCCTTGTCAGTTGAAAAGAATTAACAAACGCTTGCAATACATAAACTTAAAATATATACTTGTAATGATTCCTCATCCTATTAATATAGAACACCGAATGAACTGCACTTGGATAGCAGATACTTGCCTGAAGATATTCTAGAATCATAATTGGGGTTCACCCAAAATGATTACACTCAGAAAGAAAGTACAAAATGCAAAATTTGTCCTATAAGCTTCTCTGCATCCTACAGAATAACAAGTAAATTGCCTTGTTTAAAGGAATTTGGATGTATGAAAAATGTTGTCACGTATCTTTGTTAATATTCAAATATATCATACGTATATCGATCTTATTAAGTGTATGTACACAGTAGTCTTAACTAGAATTCAAATTATTTGACTTGTGTAGTGATGTATCTATACTGTAATGTTTCAGTATATACGTAACGTAATACAAATTAATTTGAAATCAAATTTTGTATGTCTTACATAAAGTTATTCTAATTAGAGAAAACGTGTAAATGAATAATGTGACGTGGATTGTGGCCTTTTTATATAAATTATATATTCATCACTACATCGCACATTACCAATGACACAAAATGTAATCATTGCATTCTTTGGTCAATAAATGTCGGAATAATTTGAAATTTATCATTTTTATCGTATTTTTCTGTAAATGAATCAAGTTGAACTATTTCACACTCAAAAAGCAAGCGAAAGAAAATGCATCGTTTTATGGTAAAGCTGATGACCCGTTCTGTGTTCTTCCTCTCTCTCTCCTTCACTACAGCCATACAGGTGATATTGTTGACGACAATGAATCCTCCCTTGCTCAGACTCACACCAACACACATTCACGCATCCACATCCTCATACATCATCTGTATGACTATTTTAATCAAAGATTTTACTTCTCTCTTTGCACCTCTCTTTTCATTTCCCTCTCTCATTCAATAACACATCAGATCCCCCATTCTCTTATCTCCTTTCTACCATTCTTCTCCCCTATTTTTCCATTTTCATCTCTTATTTTCTCTTCTGTCCACTCTCTGCACCTCATCCCCCTTTCTCTGTTCACTATATTTGCGGCCATATTTGATAGATTATTGATGCTACATTTTATATTTCACTAAATACTGTATATTTCGCTATTACATAAGATGATAATTTATGCATTAATAATTGTTGTGCTTAAAAAGAGAATGGGTTGGATAGGCATCTAAATACTATTCAAATAAAGCCATTCTTGAAATCACGAAACATTGTTTAATTCATAAGTATTGAAATATATTTGGGAATAAGTGAGGAAATCTTTCCTTGCAAACAATAAGATAATTTAAGACTTGGTTATTACTAGAAATAAATACAATCAATACAAAGAGATGTTATTGAATAATTTAATTCACACAATCGAATGATTCAATCAAAACAACATAATGTCCGTATATTGGATAGTTCTTTTTTTTAATCCATATACTTCCATAAGCATAAACATAAGAACTGTCATTCATTAAAAAAATCACTGCAGCGTGTATAGCTTCTTTTATTTTTTCTGGATTAAAATTTCGGTGTTTTTTTTCCATTTCATCATTTACCCTTTATTCCCTTGGCACGCAATGGAAAAAAAACGAGATTCAAATCGCGGGAAAAATCAAAGAAGCTTCATCAATGTGAAAAGTTAGAAGAGGGACCAACCAACGCTAACCCCGGCAAAAATGTTAGAAGTGGCGCCATTTTGCGTCTTTTATTCCTATATAGATATGCCACTAAGTGTGTCAATGTCAAATTTCAAATTACAACAAAAATGTCTTAAAAAACGGAAAGAGTAAAATCAAAACCATTTCAGTAATATCTTGACCAAATAATTATTGCACATTAAAACATTTCGTAATATAACAAGTTGAGGATGGATGTACACTTTATATACAAAATATTGCTTGCTGGCTACTTAAGTGAATAAGTAAATGCAAATCGTAAATGAATGATTGCTAAAAATAAAGTATCGAGATGGAGGGTATGTTGGGGGTGTAGTCTCTCGAGAGGGGGTTGGAAAGGGAAAGGAAGTGAAGGGGAATGAATAGGGGCAATTGTAATAATAGATAATGCACAGGAATTGCTCTAAATAAAAGATGAGCGACGATTTTCATTTTCATCCCTGATTTTTTTTTGGTATCAGCATCACAAACCATTATCGGAGTTACATTGTGAAAGAAAGTCAAATGGAAAACATGTATACAGGTACATCGTATTTACATGTTTTGCGACAAAGATTCGTAAAATAGGATTTTGTTTATGATACTAGTACATACGTTTGTTGCTCACGACTTTTTGCATGATTATATATCATCAGTCAAATTCACTCCATTATAATAATCAGTTTTAATATTGATAAGACCAACCAGTTTTCACAATTTGCATTGAGAAAATATTTACAAATTTTGAAAGAATATACAGGTGTCCACTGTTGTGTTTGTGCAATTGACTGGGGCCTACGTTTTTTCGTCCTGTTATTCTCAATTGAATAAGATATGCAATGATTGAAATTTATTGTAATTACATTTTATAATTTATCACATCAGACTCGATAAACATGCTCTATTTATATGTTTGTTTCTTTGTGTTTAATCACTGCTGTCTAATGATTTTGATTTTTTGCTATTATCAAACTCCATTCTCTTTGCTGCGGCTTTCATGCTCAATAGTTCAGATGTTGTTCTTTCTAATGTTAGATTACCCATGATTTTCTTCAATCTTCCGTTGGTTGTTTTTGAGATAGCCCGAGCTTCAAGCCTTGACACGGCGGATGACACTGTCACACTTCCTGGTGCAGCCTGCATCACCAACTGACTCTTCCTCTGTAAGATCCTTTTCTGAATCTCATCTTCGACTTCCTCTTCGATTTCATCGTTTGATCGCTGGCTCGAGGTCGTTTGGGAAGGACAGGGACTGGATGATGATGAACGTCTTGATTCCAAGTCTACCAACGCGCTCAACGACCCCATGCAAATAGTGCCCCGACGATTACGTAATCGAGACATCCTTGGTAACTCATCATCAGCTGGGTTGGTGGTCGATGTCGTCGACTCCTGTTCGGATGCGACAGACGATGTGTCGCTGAATGAAATTCCAGAATCTAATGAACAGAAGCCTCGTCGTTTAAAGATAGGGCGTCCGCCAGCCAATCGATGAGGGGATTGTGTCAGATTTCTTGGAGGAAGAGGGGACGCTGTCAAATTTCTTGGAGAGAAAGAGGAGGGGGAATCGTTCTTCCTTGACGTGACGTCAGTGGGTGGCGACGATCCCATGTCGATGACATCTGCCATCATATCATCCAGGTTGGCTGCTTCACCACCGTCTAATAAACTTATTGTCTGGATTAAAAAAAAATCAAAACCAAACGAAAACACTTATTGTCAGTATTGTTCAACACACCTTTGAATTTTTCGGACCTCGTTGGAGCTCCATTATCGACACAACAGTCTATTTGATCTATTGTTGTATACCAAGAAGGGTAAGGATTGCAATTATTGATTTTTTTGTTTTCTACGGATGGATTGAATGACCCCATCACAATAAACGACTGAAGTAATCAATTTTCTTCTCTAATCAATGAGATATATTTCCATCGCGTTAACCAAGATTAATCGAACGTTGAGAAAGACATCGTATCATTATATAATTACCATGCCTACAAATTCAGCACCAGATTACCATTTAAGAATATAGCAATGAAATTAATGAAGCTACTCAATTTGAATTGTAATTGCATGGTTCATCTTTTTTTATGGCACACATCTTTATACCTCTGGAATAAAGCGAAAGAAGTCCTGGCTTTATGGACTTTATGGACCGTAATTCTTCATCAGCCCTTCTGCATAGATGACTGAACATTACGATGTTTATGATTATTATGAATTAATGTTATTCGATACAAGTGATAACGTCATTAGCCAAGCGTTTTACGAGCAGAGTGCATTTTAACATTGAAACCCCCACACGAGGTCCGTCTAATTCCCTTACAAACAATACTTCACAATAGCTGAAGGTCCCTTATTGTTATAGTCATGATCAATGTACTTTCATGGTAAATGTGACTGTTCAATCATTGCTATCATTTCAGAGCTAATCCTCTGCTCTTTCAACGGGCGAGTGAGTTAAACGTTTTCTTTATTGAGGATACTAGACAATGAAAGATAACCGATTTAAAGACCGAAGAAAATAAGTTTTATTGTACTTGTTAATGCCCGTTAAGTCGCCAACGAAACAAAAACCCGTATGGGGGGGGGGGGGGTGGCTACTGTAGTTAGGCAAAACAGATATCGTTAGTTTAAGGCGTGAAATACCAATGCAATTGATTAAGTCTAAATAAATATGTTCCCATTTTCTTAAAGTCCCTCCCCCACCTCCATTAAAGTAGAAAAAAAACGTGAATAGCTTAGGATAGAAACGTGTAAATATTGATAATTCGTTGTCCACACTATAAACATGATAAAAAAACGAATGCACGAAAATCTCTATTTCAAAGTGGCACAGACTATCACTAAAAGTACATCCTTTATGCAATAATAATTCCAAAATGACTGCAAGTGATATTTTATATTCATCAAAATAAAATACTAAAGAACTTTCCTGCGCAGGATCATAAAGCAGCCAACCTTGCAATTTAAATCAACCTTCTACATGATCTATCCAAATTTCATGACGTAGACATTTCAAAACCTGCTTAAAAGATGTCTCTGTTTTCACTTTTGGAATTACAATGAACATTTTAGCCTAATATATCATTACAAAATTCTAATCTTATCCTGGATAATCTACTTTGTATTTATGTCATTTTGCATTATTGCGTGCAGTTTAATATAATCTATGTAATTTAGATGAAAACCAATGTTTATTTTAAAACATTAGCAAAAACGAATTTCCCCATTGTGTATAATTGAACTGAATTGGATTGAATTTGAATTAATCATGTTGAGGAACTTATGAAAAAAATGTTTTTATACTTTTCCTTAAAGTTAAATTCAATTCTATTCAATTCGGTTTGATTTTTCATCCACACTGTAGAAATTCATTCTGCTCACATTTAAACTTACTTTTCAGTCACATGGACTTTATAATTACATGAGTGTTGTATGTAGTCATGCAGAATAAATTAATAACTGATGAGAGAGCCGCACGAAACACATTAAACAGAATAATTTTATCAATGAAATAGAGACGTGTAAATGTTGCAGTGAAGAGGATTGCCGGGAAGAAAAAAAAAGTATATTGCAAATTTTAAATTTCTCTCATATTTTGTTTTGATCTGAACAAAATTTCTAAAATCAATCAGAATAACAACTCATAACAAAGCTGAACATTAAATACGAATATTAATCTATCAGGTAGACTGGTAGAATATATTATTTGACTGACTTTAGATCGGAATATTCAGCACTATATTCTCTTGACCAGAATATTATTTGTTTTATTGCCGTTGCTAAACTACATGGTTCCTCGGAACCCTGAGACCCGGCTGGCTAAGGGCCTACCAAGTTAGAAAATTCAATTTCACAGACATGCAGAAGCAGGAATTTAAGTCTTCACTTTCAGGAAGTTTCATTCCTTTGCATGATTTGCGTCTGTTGTTCGCATGAATATGAGTGAATACATATTTACTTACATGTATACCCTACAATTAACAAATTGTTTTTATGTTTCTTGCATAAACAAACTTTGTAAAGGCTTTTAACAATGTACTGATCATGTGATGTGTCTTTTTATACTTTATGGGCTCCTGTAATACTTTATGATAATCATAATTCTGATTACATGTAGTTTAAGTGTAAAATTGATAGAAAATCTAATGATTTTCTTCTTCTTTTCTTCTTCCTCCTCTTCTTTTTCTTCTTCTTTCCTCCTCCTCCTCTTCTTCTTCTTCAGGAGGTAACAGGTCTTAGAATAATTTTGCACAGCGTATATAACCTGTGAGACAAATCTTACATTTGACTTTCACATAAATAATAGATGAATTCATATTTACCTCAAATGAATCTGTGTGTGATGCATCTGACTCTGTTTCTGACGTAATCGATGATCTTCTAGGTAGCGATGGCCGAATCAATTTATGATTTGCTCTGATAGGTGCAGGCGACATCGCCGGGCTATCTTGCTTTGACTTCATTGATGATGATGGTGACGGGATGCTTTCTCTGCTCCCACCGATTGTCAAGTTGGCGATGGCCCTTGATCGTTCTTTCATCAGAGCTTCAAGTTTCTGTCGATTGGCTTGTAGAGTATTTGTCACCGATGCTTTCCTGTTGCCTCTATTGGACGTAGGTGAAGATGGGTTAGATGAATTGGGTGGAGGAAAGCTTCTTCGTGGAGATGGCGATGGAGGATGGGGAATCATAGATTGGGAACTGGGAGTAATTGGTAAAGAAAAACGACGTCTAGATATAGCACGAGCAATTGCAGGGTTTCCACCAGTTACATCAGGTTTATCCCTAGGTGGAGAGGTCTCCGATTCAATTTTTATTTCTTGGGATGATGTTCTGTTTGTCATCTCTAAGTTGGAATCTGAAGAAGTCTTTTCGATATTGGCCAGAGGAGTAGGGGAGATGGGTCTGTTAGGAAGGAGTGGATGGCGGCTTGGGGAGAGTGACATTCTCCGTGATCGGTTAAACTTTGGTGGTGTAGGACTTAAACATCGGTGATCTGGAGCAAGGCTTGCTCTCCTTCTCATTCTTGGAGCAACCTCATCAGCTGTTTTCACAGATCTACAAGGACTTGTCGATTTCTTGTTTGTATTTGGTTGTGTCTTTGTACCTACTCGAGGACAAGCAGAAACAGTTCTTGCAACCACTCTCCATCTGTACCTGCTCTTTATGCCCTCTTCACACTCTTTCGATTTTGTTTCAACTTCTTTTGCATTCTCAACCTCGTTTTCATTACAGTCATCCTCATTATTGTTCTCTTCTTCGTTTTCCTCGCCATTAACGAACTTGAGGGCCTTCTGTGCTTCGGGACTGGCGAACAAGCTAAAAGAAATTTCAGGCACGGCCGCCGGTTTCACCACCGTAGGTTTGACGAGAGTTATCTCCCCACCTTTCAAAAAGTCTTCTCCGTTATTATTGTTCATTTTCCCAAAGGAAGGTAATTCCTTGTTCTGCACGACTCTCATTGTCCTCAACCTGTCAGTAAACTTCACAGAGACTGATAGGAATATAAGTATATACTTTGGATTTCACGGGTAGATTTATTGACGTGTTCACTCGACAAGACTCAGAATTGAAATGAGCAATACAGTCGCTTCTTCCACACGTTGTGTATACCTGTTCACCGAGGCGTAAGATCAGATGAGAGGTTTGATCTGGTTTTTGGCATGGTGCCGAAAAAAATCGACAGCCACAAGTATCATGTGATTACGTTTGACATTCACTAATACGCCAATGACCTATGACTTAGAAATCGAAATTTATTTTACATCACATTCCACAAGGTGACATTTGGTAAGATAACCTGCCATCCGAAACCATTTTGTTTATTTTTGATGCTATGTGTCATAAATGCGATCAGTCGAGTAATTTCAAATCATATTTCAAGAAATATTGCAACATGCTTCCCCTGTCTGCTCGATTGATCTAACCAGAAGTATCATTACAAAAGCATGTTTCCTCGTATGTAGTTACGCAAGAATCGGTTGTTTACAATCTGCAATTAAACACATTAGTAACCTATTTCATTGCGGCATCTAAGTGGCTATAAAGGAAAAGTGTTGGATGGTTCTCCATATCTTAAAACTCCTTGATGATATTCCAAGACACATGCAGGATTAAAAAAAGGATATTTAGGCATCTCGCTCATAGAAAAAAATAAGTTTGAAGAAAGGTAGTAATCAATAATATCGGCAATGGTCACATGATTTGGAAACGATACCAGCTCGCGCTGCGAGTACGTTCTTTGAAATCAAAAGTTTTTTGTTTGCAAAGATGACACCAGCGTTGGGATAAGCGCACATGGAAAACAGAGAGAAGAAAGGTCAAACCCCCCAAAAAGAAAAGGAAAATAAAGGAATAATGGGATGAGAGAAGAAAGAAGAGAGAAACAGAAACGTAGAAAGAGAAAATATATACATTATCTTATTTTCTTTCCTGTTTTTCTCCTTTTATTCTGGTCGTCACCCGTCATATAAATCATGGGGGTCATTTTTCGAATATCTATGTGAGTATGTGGGTGATCGGGGAGGGGGTGAGGGGCTGTCCCAGATAACCCTCCAAATGATGTTCATGACAAGTCACTAGGGTATAATTATGATGATGTAGAAGGTCGTTACGTAACAAGCACTCTTAATATTCAGTTGATTGGCTGTGAGCATATTTTTCATAGAATCTAATGATTTTTTTCAATTCAGTTTAATTCAACAATATTGTTGATATAAGAAGCATCTATATCAAAGCTGGAGCTCCTCTGCGGTTTCAATGAATTTCTCTACAACACTATATCCACTGGTGCAGCCTTGCATAACTCGAACCTATTAAGATCGAAGATTCACACAAATCTCATAAATAGATTTATGTAACAATTGAATTTGAATAGTTGCGTGCGTTATTCTCTTTATTCTGTGACTATAACGAGTTTGCATTCATGATATCCTTTGTAATTTTGTTTTTACCAAACAGCTCTTAAAATTCAACCACTACCGGTGAAAATGCAATTACAGTTATCAATGGAATTAATGATCCATTGCATTTATTCATTCATTTCATTTTGAAAATCTAAGATTTCCAGTTCGGTAACAAAAATTATATATTTACAACCAAATATACAATTCAGAGAATTTGATGCATGTGAGCAGACGATATTGATTATTGTATAACACACAGGTAAAATTTAGAATCTATCAATTTATTTCTTCATTAGTTAATCAATCAATCAGTCAATAAATCTACCAATTCATTCATTTTCTATATTACAAAAAATACGTATATTAACATGCCGGTAACATGCTTCGATGGGACTCTTAGTTCAGGAAGGACCAGCTTACATAAGGTTGTGAAGTTTTATTCGAAACTTCAAAAGCAATAATAACGAAATAGATAAGGCAATAGATACTTTTGAAAATGACGTAATAAGTTCAGATGGCGAATTATAAAACGAGATGTCAGAGAGGTACATTTATGAA
Source organism: Lytechinus variegatus (assembly GCF_018143015.1). Lineage (NCBI taxonomy): Eukaryota > Metazoa > Echinodermata > Echinoidea > Temnopleuroida > Toxopneustidae > Lytechinus > Lytechinus variegatus. The sequence continues at coordinate 37,726,899 of NC_054746.1, forward strand.
ATCTTTACGTAAAATTATCGGAAAAGATGATGCTGGGTACTAATCGGTCACACAATAGACCCCCTATCAGGGCTATTATTACATCTCGTGACACCAGACAATAGGGATCGATTAACGACTTCTCGAAATCGGGGATTATCACTTTAAGGAGCCGTTCCCGGAGTCGTTCTATAGGATGGATGTATTCACTTCAGAGACAATTGGACCTCTTGATGGTGATCATGACAATCATGTTGATGATGATGGTGATGGCGTACAGCACGCGTCGCCGATCCATGCACGTGGCCAACCATGAGTAAATTATATAAGATATAGGGTGAGAGAGAGAGAGAGAGAGAGAGAGGGAGGGATGGAGAGAGAAAGGGGGAGGGGGAGGGGAAAGAGAAGGGGATAAAGAGAAATGAAAAGAGGGGGGATCCAAGAAGCAATGCATGGCCTTACAAACGATTTCTATTGAAAAGTGTATAAGAGTACAATAGAATTTTGTATCAGAAATCGCAATTCATTAAAGCAATACGTTTTCAGATGAGAAAATAATACTTCTTAAAAACTTGAATGATGAATATCAAATAATTGATGCTGTTGGGGAAGGGTGTGTGGAGTAATATGGGCAATTAATGAATCGACGCTTTAATACTCACGTTCATCATTCCTTCATTTACAAATTGTAAAAAAATGTCTTTGACATATTATTATTACATATGGCCTGAAAAAGTATGTTCTCTCAAATAAGTATATGGAGGCGCGATAGCTCAGTCGGTAGAGCGGGGGATTCGTATTCCGGTGACCCGGGTTCGATTCCCATTTGGTGCGCTATAGTGCCCTTTGGTAAGGCATTAATCCTCAGTACCAGGTCCTTCGGAGAGGACCTTAAGCCGTCGGTCCTCTGGTTGCTTGCTTACAAGCATTCATGCTTTCTTAGCAATTGGGTAAAAAATCACCACCAACCAAGTTTATGCCATATTATTTATGGGGTATATGTTAACGCTTGGATGATCAGGAGGTATTATTTGCAGTGATATAAATTTTGATTTGCGCCAAACTAAAGCACGACTGCAAGAGAATGAATCCAGATATCAATATATAATCCTACAAGGGTTGCATCAAAATCCATTTCAAAACACATTTCCGTGTTACATTTTAATATTGTTAGTTACATTTTAATATTGTTCAATAAACCCCTTTTAGCATCAATTAAGTACATTTAATTGAAAACGGATTTGCAAATGTGTTTACTATAACTCAAGTAGGATTATGGCATCATTGACATCTGGATTATTTCATTGCAGTCACTACTTTGGCGCAAATCAAAACTTACATCACTGCAAAGAATACCTACTGATTATCCATGCAAGCGTGAATACATACTACATTATAAAATATGGTATCAAATTATTTGTGAGGAGATACTCTTTCCAGCCTTATATGATCATGCGTTCATGACATGTTATTTCCTTAAATTGGGGATGTGTAGGGTGTCTTAATTTGTTTTACTCACATAATTAGCTCTTAGACGGTATGTAACACTTCCCATCATTTTATTGATCTATATTCTACTTTGTTGATTTTGGTAGGACGCGCGTTTGGAATCTGTTGTCATTTATCATATTTCGTGAGAAGGTACGTTAAAATAAGAGATTATTCATGGATGATGAGATAGTCATATTACCTCATATCTAACGGTCACCCTTCCCCAGCTTTCTCTATCCCATGTGTGACAAGTAAGAGACCGAGCTAAATTTGAGGGTTATTTGCAAATGGCTATCGAAGGATTTGAAGACCCTATAGTAGGCCTATGTATATTTATCTTTAACCATCTATAATGATTGTTAATTTTGAGATAATCGCCTTATACCACACTACGTAGAGAGGACATTTTGAACATCCATCCCCTATTTTTATGAGTGTCCCCTGCTAAGTAATAGTCAATGGAGGTTGAGTATCCGGTCCTATTCACATCAATAACGCGCATGTCCAAAATAATCGCGATGATGACATTAATAAATGTAGTTCGCTTAATTCGTGGGTCCATCCAAAAACAGGTTGAAAGCCCGGGTTGAAAGATGAGATCCATGGACCTGTCCAAGGAGGATCAATCTATTGTTTACTGCTGGGTGCTGATCATTGTCACAGCACATCAGTAACAATGGTGAGATCTTGTTTATTGTTATGACTGACACTCAAGTAAAGCCATTCAAGCGTCCAATCGTTCAAGATTGTCGAAACTGGAGAGAACCAGATTCAGGAAGATGAAAGACTCGATGGATGGCAGAGATCTGACTCGATCTGGCGATGAGTTGATTGCGGCAGAGTTTACCTCCCAACTCCCTGGTTGGGGATACCGGTAATCAGGGGACGGATCCAGTGTTTTTCGAAAGAGGGAGGGGGCACATTTTCCCGAGGAAAAATATGACAAGCAAAAAAATAAAAGTATTCACTTAAAAAAAGGGGGAGGGGGTCACACTTCTGTTTTAATGGTATTTTTACGTTACAAATTTCAATTTTATAAGGTGAGGGGGGGGGGGGTCACGGCCGGCCCTTGATCCGCCAGTGCCCCTAATTCAAAGTTTAACCTGGTTTAGCATTAGGGCCTACTTTTTGTGATGACTGATCATGAAAGAGTCGATCAAAATATAACCAAATTTGTATCAATTCATATAAAAGCACCCTGCTCCCCCATTTAGACAGTTAACACAAACAAATTAGTCAATCGATACACTAAATGAATTATGATTTTTTTTAAATGATAGGTATACTAACAACCTATGCATAGGTTAACATTTGTCGTTGATATCTCACCCCAATAAAACCCAAGTATGAAACGGATGGTGGTTAACTGAAGATTTATTTATCTCGAAAGTTTGAATTTATTTTCCTAGAATGTATCATAAAAAGTGAAAGAAAAAAATTAATTTGCACTAAGTACCAATTAGCATGATAGAACATGTAAAACGGTCACTACAACAATGTAAAACTTGAATGATTGCCAGATTTTCTTCACATTATTGATATAATCTAGTGAACGATATCCGGGAAAGATTATTATTGTTTTTACCCAAATAGATATTTCAAAATATCAAATCATTTAATTTTCTCCGCCTCATTTTATGTTCAAAAGTGTTGGTGATCTTTTTAAAGTGCATGTTGTTGCGAGAAGATTATCATGTTTAATTTACAATTGACTAAACACTTTTGCGGGTCACGATTACTCGGCTTACTATGTAGATATCGGTATTTATTTATATATGCCGTGCCGTGGCCGAGTGGTCTAAGGCGCCTGGCTATACGTGGAAAGTCTGGGGTTCGATCCTCGGCTGCGGCACCCATGCCCGTGAGCAAGGAATTTAATCTACAATGCTCTTTTATCCTGCTTTCAAATAAATGGAAATGCTATATGCATTACTGGTAACTAGGTGTGCACTTGTTTTTTTTTTCTTTTTAAATATATATTTTTCTTTATCGTGTTGTATAAAATTAATGTCAATGACCTCTAAATCTCCTCCTTCCTGTCACAATAGACTTTTCATCATCTCAAGAATCACACAGAATAAAAGTTTTCATCTCATCGTATTCAATTATTTTACATTCATAATTATACTTGGATCCTTCTTCCTTCCCAATTATTACTTCCACTTAGGGATAATTTATTTATGATTATACATCATAATTTTGTGGTGGTGATAACGGTTTTATTGTATTGGCAAATGTTGAATGTGAGCCAGCTTACTTACAAGAAAATGAGTTCCATGGAATCATGAACGTTCGATCTGCTTGCTAATCATTTCCAATTAAAAGTAATCCCTTAATAGGATTACTGACATGAAATCGATAATGTGTTATCATGACACCACGTTCGATATAGTCTTCGTCCGTCAATTCGATCATTCTTATAGTTGAAAACATTGTTAGATTAAGTCAGGTAAGAAAATAATGATTGTCCTGATCATAGGCAAAATCATGCCAAATTAATCCCCTCACTCGAAGAAAATGTTAATTTTCCTGCACTTTAATTCTGTTGCATTCGAATACGAAAGAAAATGAGTTTTTAATATCTTAGAAACGTAAACAGCGATGTGTTTCAATAAGATAGTAAGCATTCGCGCAGGTTGTTAAGGCCTGGTAACACCGCCCGAGCGTTGTTGGAGCGGTCGTGGAGCGGTAGGGAAAGAGGGTCAAATTTCGCCCACAAAATTGGGGAGAATATCAGGAAAAAAATCGAAATCGAAAATGGTGAACGGTAACGAGCGGTGATGATTTTTTTTCTCTCCGAGCTCCAACAACGCTCGGTCGGTGTGACCAGCCTTCAGTGTGGTTATCGTTCCTGTTGCTTTACGCAACAATACACCATTCATGTTCGATAATTAGAGATAACAGATTTTTATAAAATATGACAATGGGAAGCTTCTAAGAAAGAATAAATAATTTTCAAAAAACGGTATGCAATGAGCCTGGGGGCTGTTTCATAAAGCGGTTCGTAACTAGGTTATAAGAGCGCGACTTTAAGAATGACGACTGGTGAACCTTTCTTAACCATCGCCATTGAACATTGTGCTGTTTTGCTGTATACCAGTCGCTCTTAACTTACTAACAGCATGGAAGTAGAGGATACCTCCACGCTAACAGATATGAAACACCCACCGGGTGCGTTGCTATGTCAACATACATTTTCTTTTTATTTTATAGGTATACCCTGTAATGTAATGTGATGCAATGCAATGTTTTGAGGAACGTGTAGCACTTACTCCATCTTCTCCGATTATTTACCCAAAATTGTTGAATTTATGTTAGGTTTTGTCACATTTTGTATCTTAACAATGTCTAGTTCTACCTAATGGGATTATTTAATCTTTGTGATACTAAATAACTTTGGCTGATTTTTCAAGACTATTTTCATTTTCATATTTACTTCAAATGGGTGCTATAAATATCACATGATTAATTTCAGACTATACATTTGAATACTCCGAATTGAGCCTATTAAATTTTGTTCTCGAACGCGAGGAAGGAGACATCATGGGTCTGTCGAGGTGATTTTTTCTTTCATGTGGTTTGAACATTTTTACCTCGCTCTCCTCTGATCGAGGTGAAGTCTTTGAAACGGCAACTTTTACGACTTCGTGGTAACATCGACCGTAATAAAACCCAGGTACATGCTTTGATTAGATCATTAATAGAAGATATAAGCACGGGGTAACACCCTTGAAGAGAAAGCAATTATACATTGATTTAGTCAATAAACTTCACCATGATTGACAAAAATGACTTGGATATAAGCTGGCTTCGGTCCATCTCTATGGGCTCTTTTTCAAGATCCCATTCTGTTGATATTCCTCGAAACCCAGCCCACGGTAGACTGACAGGATGCCAGTCTCAAACTTTTTATAAACATCCTCTTTCTTAATAATCCCGTTTCATGTCAATTTATACACGGATTAATTTTAGTTATTCCTTCTTTCACATTTAAAATACAAATATCCCATTAAAATTGTGTATGAATTTTTCACCTGGAGCAAATATAATTTTCCCCACCTCTACCAGTCAGGTAAAAATGAGTTAAATCAATTCCTTTGATCATTGTAAAATGAATTTATGATAAATAACATTTTCAAGTCTGAAAGTACCGGACATCGTGGCTCATTGGTAGAGCTCTCGTTTCATGAAATGGGAGGTCATGGGTTCCATCTTAGGCTGAGTCATATCTACAAAATTAATGGGACATTCTGCCTTCTTGTCAATTGAGAAGGGTACTTAATAAGGTAATGTTTATGCGAGCCCGCTGGAGACAATTTATAGGAGCTGAAGTGACTACCCTGGGTATAGGATTATCATTAAAAACATATAAAGCTTTGTAGTTTCACCCCTTTCCAGTCATTATCAAATGGTCGCATAATCTACAGACGGCTATTCATACTTATATAACTGGAGCGATAGCCGCATAGATTGGGTCTGTCTGATGGGAAGTTGATCATGAACTCAATAAAATCTATAACCAAAATACAGTTAGACGCCGAGCTGAAAAGAATATTGTCTTGACCACGTATTGATTAACATTATTGACTCCCCATCCTTTACAAGGGAAACAAACCTATGAAGAATGGTTATCGAGCCTTAAGTGGTACATTGAATTTAAAGTCGGAATTTGGAAAAAGAAAATCCGTTATCTATTAACAATTCCGTTGACATGGTAGTCCAGATTGGACCTTGTTGTTTGGAAGTGCCCTTTCCCAAAAGCTAACATAGAGGGCACATGTCTCCCAATCTCTAATCAGCGACAATCCACTCTTGGTGGGGAGCGAAGAAGAGTGGATTGTCGCTGATTAGAGATTGGGAGACATGTGCCCTCTATGTTAGCTTTTGGGAAAGGGCACTTCCAAACAACAAGGTCCAATCTGGACTATTGACATGGTTGATTATTCTTCACCTTCTTATACACACTTTCTTCACTCCCTCCTCTTAATCTGATCCCATTTCACTCGCTAATACTAAAATCGTCAGTGATTTTACGAACCGGCTTAAACTAATTTTCGGTCAAATTTTAGTTGTTTTTTTTGTGTGTAAACTTTTGCATATTCTGAAAGCCCGTGATTCCATCTATTGATTTGCTAAATTTTTGCAGAATTTACCTCAGCAGTTATATTATGTCACAATAAATGATCACTTTGGAAGAATGAAAACTGTACTTAAAGGTATTGTTTAACTTTGTGAGCAACCGATTTAAAAAATTTTCAAACCAAGATGAAACATGTGTACAAGTGCCTGTATTAGTACTAATAAACCCTGAAAACAACCATTATTGAGAATGAACAGCTAAAACTACAAGGCAAACCCCCATTTTGTAAATAGGCATCTTATAGACACCTAAATAGTACACAAAAGTGTATGGGATTTTATATTTCAATTTTTGAAGCACTAAATAAGTATTTCCGAACACAATTTTTTCTGGGCTTCATTTTTGTAACATATCACAGACACAGGTGACAAGTTTGACCTTCTAGCTCAGATTTTTTAAAAGTCAAACCAATGTTAACCAATCACTTTAATTCCTCTTTGATTATCAAATTGAATAATACATTGCATCAGTGCATAGTAAGCTATTAATTAAAAGATTAATTGATCTCTCATATTCTGATATTAAATTTATATTGCAATGTTGTGGGTTTTTTTTAAAAGCTTCCTAAGATTGTATTAAATTTATTTGTATGTGCAGACTCCAGTTCATTGAAACATTATTTTAAAACTTGATAAGAATAAAATACTAGTAGAATTAGCCAAGAATTACATACCACCTCACACAAACATACTTTTTTAGTTGTACAGAGAAAATAAAACCTTGTCCATGCTTGGTACTGTCACAATTTCATGAAGTTGTCAAAACTGACAAATTGCAATTACCCAATAGTTGCAATAGAAACAGTTAGGCACATGGTTCTGAACCAATCACAAATCAGAATGAAATATTCCCCTGGCGTGATTAAAAATCAAGTCAGATTAAGTTGAATGTTCCCAAAAGCAAGCAAACTTTTCACTTATAATTAAAGGACATGATGCTAAACCTGGCATTGCATTTTCAACTGTTTGAAAAGTTGAAGGTTGTAGATTACGTTTGGATGGATTTATCAAATTTATTAGATTTCCTTTTTGCATTACCATTCAGACAGATTTTAGTTACAATACATACAGAAATATAAATAAAAGAGAAATGCATGTCAGTGATGTTCTTTACAAAATTTATTCTATGTCCTGATCACAAAGTATGCAAACAATAACGATCAACATCAGTGTTAACTACCAAAGGCTGCTAAGCAAAGTGATGTACTTCAAATGTAAAACAATGATTTACAAATGACAAGAATATTTACAATGACTTTATAACTGAAACGATAGGGTAAGAACAATAATTCATGTACATTGGGCATGTGCATTTATTGACCAATAGTATTTGCAAAATGTGACAATCTACATGAAAAGTGTACATTTTTGTACATCATTTTTTTTTCATTCTCCAGTTCAGTGAATACTCTGTATTGGCAGAATTCACAATATTCAAACTCTATGAACTTCCTTATTTTAGTGCATGATGTACATGAAGTACATTTACACTTGATATCTGTTAAGAATCTTGAACTGGACAATGTGGCATGTGGAAATTCAAATTGATTCAGATATCAATACATCATGCCATGTTCTGGGTAACATTTTTGAATGGTCAAATTGAAGGTCAGCTGACTTTAATAATCATATTTGACCAATACATCTGCAAAAACTTACACATAGACAATTACAATGCTGAAATACCAAGCAAAAGCAACAATTACTTTCAGTTTGGCAAAAAATGTCATTTTGTACTGTTCTATGCTTTTTAGAAGGCTATTTGCTAGATAGTGTGCATATTTACATTTAGAGGGTATTTTTACAAGGATTTCATAAGAGACCCTAATAAACAGATCAAACGCACCAAGTTTTCAAAATGACATCTTTCCAGCACAAAATGAAGGAATGTAATAAAGCTCCAAAGATAAAAAAAGGAAAGAAGAAACGTGTCCGTTGTTAACCTAAATCATTCTAAATTCTAATGCCAGCAAATGATTTAACTACAGGATTATCCAATCACAGAGCGATTTCTAAAATATTCCTTCAATTAGTTCAATATAACAAACAACCCCTAAACAAATTCAAATCCTTTACGACATATGTTAACTTTGAATAGCTTACTGTATATCTAAATTTTGCTATCTTGGGATCTTATAAGTTATCCCAAGATAGCAAAAAAAAAAAATCAATTTAGGAGCCAGATTAATCGAACAGTACCTGAAGATATTCAGAAGTTGGACTTGATATTAGGATAAGCATTACTATTCTCAAGGTTCATGATCATTTCACAATGATCAAGATAACCTCACAGTATTGTTTATTATGATGGTCTAGTCTTTCACCTTGCTTGGTGACAACTGGGTCTCCTGCCTTGAAATGGGACTTGGTTGATTGATGCTCTGATCATAGCACAGTACCTAACAATGGACTAGGTACACATACCAGTTTTGAATTGGTTTACAAGTATAAATTCAGTCAAAAGTGAGAGACAGCCTTGCATAGAAAGTAATTGCTGTGTTTATCTTGATTCAATCAACAAAGATGACATTGGGTCAAAAAGAGGATTGTTACTTAACTTCACTTTTCACTCCATTTACCTTCTCCACTCAATCAAACTTTTCTGTAAGGACTGCTTTTCTTGTAGGTTGGTCTTAATACAGTGCGTATCAAAAAAAAGTTTACACTTAGAAAATATCCTGTAAAATTATACATAAGTGACTTGTTGAAGATTTTTCCACATTTACACCTTGGTACAGATCCATTTAAGCAAATGACACTTAAAATGTCGAAAAATATTTCCGCTTGAGTGAGCACCACTTACTTTTGAAAAGTTGGTGAAAAATGATTTGCGCAGAACTTTGAAATAGCTTTGCGAATAAAAGTAGACCTTAATCATGAAGAACACGTGTAATTTAGCTATTAAAATTGATTTGAAGATATCCTTTACCTTTTTTAACTTGTTTCATTGCCCAAACACTTCGAAGAGTGTATTGCGCCTCAAACCACTCCCCCACACACCGAAGCCATCGTGACGATATTTGCTTTACACTGTGTTGTGATTTACATGAAATGGCTTAGGCTTGATTTTCATTTTGCTAATCACTCTTAAGCTTGGGAAAAGTGTGGAGAAATAAGTATTAAATGAAAAATGAAATGTAAACCCACTTTAAATGATAAAAACTTAGTGACAAAATGCTGGAGATGTCTGATATAAACTTTTGTTCAGATTCAGTAATGTCCTGAGATCCAGCTGGCGCAAAAAGGATAAAGGTTGTGCTTACAAAGTGTTGTAATTTCAATTTGGGTGGCAAAAGTGTTACAAAATGCTTGAATGAATCTGTTTTATTTCAATTGACTACAAGAGCAAGGGAAATGTAAGAGAGATGTTTCACAGAGTAAGTTTGATTTCGCCATTTCCCTTGACACAGCGTGAAAACGAGCATTTCTGCGCAAACAGATTTCTGCGAACTTTACAAAAATGGACAGTGCTCACTCAAGTGAAACATTCTGTCCAAACTTTTACTTTCATTAGATAGATGAGACCCAAACACAAGATTGTATGTGAAAAAATCATCCACACATTGCATATTTTTTAATTCCCAGGGCTTTTTCAAAGTGTAAACTTTTTTTTGATACGCACTGTATATAGGTTTCATTTTATATCACTTCATAGTTTGCCCGGTCCTTATCTTGTATGTGCCCTGCCCATGACACATTTCCATTTTTTCTTTACAACATTTGGACCAACATCTCTCATTATTTTTTTTTTTTCATTTAAAAAGAATGAATACAAATATGTCAATGTTTGGGTTTATGAAAAGATTTTTAAAACTGAAACATCAAGAATCTTTCATGAATTCAATAATTTTTGGATATTTATGAGAATTATTATGTAAAAATACATAGGATTCATTGATTTAAACCCGATTCAGAAATGCAGTTCAATGATATGGATATTACAAGAACAAAAAAATAAAACTACTTCACAATCAGCTCTTAATTTCAAAACATGAATGATTATGTTAAAAAAGATCCACCTTCAATGAGAAGGCAATAATGATTCATCTGACATGCATCAATGAGCGATTAGAAAACAGTGACACCAATAACGATTACCAAATTAAATATATTTTGAAGCTTGGGACTATGCAGCTTTGATTATCCATGATCTTCTGAAGGACAAAACACAAAGACGAGGTAACTTTCCACCAATGTTCTGTTTCTTCTACATCTCAGTTCCAGTACTAAGTAGATGTTGTCCTGATGAAACTGTCATCGTATAATGTCATTTTCAATGCTGTGTTGAGAATACAATCTGAAACCTGTTGTTGATTATTGTTGGGCAGCACCCCAGGCACCCCAGCTAGCCCAGCTCATTTCAGCTCCCTGTGGAAGGAAGGAAGGGTGAAATGTATCAAAAAGAAAATTTAATCCCATGGTAAATGTAAAAAGATATTTTCAAGACAGTGCTAGTGATGATTTCTACTTTGTTGAGAAGCCAAAAACAAAGCAGGCAATCATAAAGGTTTAGTGCAATCCACACCATTTAATTTATTATTATCATTATTATAATTTTTTTTGGGGGGGATTCCAAATTGAACAGGTGATGATGATAAAATGTTACAGAGTTGCATGTGGAAAAGTACATCTTTGTCCTGTTACATACAATTAATATTTATATTTTCTGCTAGGATCAAAAGCTTAGCCCCTTTTGACTCTCTAATTTACTCAATTGGCTCTCTTTTTTTTAGATAAGCAGTTTTCAGGAGCTTCTTTTTGCAATTAACATTTACAGCAGATTTCAACTTCTTATTCTTTGATTGCCATTAAGCAAAATTGTACGATCAATACTCAGAAACTTTGTCATAAGAACACGTTCTGTGATATGTTTTGCTTGTTGTGACAATGCTCTGTTCCTACAGTTCATGTATATCTATTCTGTTTTGTTTTGTTTTTTAAGGAAAATGAAAATAATTTACAACTTTAAATTATTCACAATGTACAATTGATCACTCATGACAAGACATTCAGTGGATTATTAAGACATAAAGAATGCAATAGAGTAATTGGTATAGTCCCTTACCCCCATTCCTGTGTTAGCTGCTGCTGCTGCTGTTGTTGTTGCTGTTCCTCCAGACTGCTGGTTATAATTATATCCACTGTTGTAGTTATACCCTGAACCACTGGAATTGTTATCATTCTGGTTGTTGGTTGTCTTAGCTTTCTTCTTCTCCGGTGCCTTGGTATCGCTTGAAGTCTGGCTGGTGGTGTTTGGTGTAGAAGGGGCATCCCCACTTGAATACAAAATAAACAAAATTAAAATGCTTTAATTTCAATTGTCTAAACTTATTTGTATTTTGAAACCCAATGATTATGGTGTCAAGTTATACGTGTATTGCAATAGATTTTGTTTGGGACAAGATACATTGGAGGTTAACTTTTCATGACAGTCCAGGTTACCCAGCTTTTCAAGAAAACAAAATTCCCTGAAGTTTAAAAATTCCCTGATAATTATTTAAACCCATTCCCAGTTTCACATGTTTTCTAAGTTGATACAGTGAATTCCATGTATTTTCAGAATAAAAATAATTATGTATTAGTACCACCACAACCAGTCATTCAATGGATGTCATTTTTTATACACAACAAAATATAACAGTATGACTACAATGCTTTTGACTTTTGGGAGGATCAAAATTCCCTGATTTTCCCTCATTTGAGACATTTTCCCCTCATTTGAGGTATTTTTTTATCAAATTCCCTGATTTTTCCCTGACTGGAAAAAGAAAAATAATTTTGCCTGATTTCCCTGATGGGCTGGGAACCCTGTAGTCTAATGTATTTATACCCATGCACGTTTTGTTGCAGCTCAGCAACAATAGATTCAACTTGTGCAAAGCTGACTAGATGAATCACATAAAAGAATCATGCTAGTTAAGTGTTCAGTTTAATGCAAAATGATAACATTAAAAACAAACATCACTTTATGCTTAGAAAGATTTCTTTGCATTTCTTCCCAACAGGGTGTTTTTAGTTGACATTAGATGCCCACGATAAAGCTGACCCTCAGCTGGATAGGCTGCAAGTGGCTGCTAACCAACTAGCCTACAGCTGTTTGCACGGCAGCAGGCTTCACTCTTTATGTTCACAAACTTTGCTGAATGAAACCATACAACCCATAAGTCTTGATAATCACCCCCCTCAACGATTCACGCAATATTTTTGCCGTGAGATTTTTTTGACCAGGCCACTCGCTGGCTTTTTACTTTCAAGTCTTGCGCAACTTTTGAGATCAGTCTTGCGTCACCTGGGTACATGGTTCTGATATTATGCAACATTGTGTAAGTGAATGTCAGACCAAAAATTGCTCAAAAACGTGATTTCGTGTAGAAAGTCAAGGCAAATTGTGTTTTCAACCAAAAATCATGATTATTTTTAGTTTTGCTTGTCCAAATGTATTTATTTCATGCTGCTTATGATCTCAGAAGGGTCCCCAGCAAGTTTCATAGAAAAAACAATGAAAAACATAAGGTCAAAATAAACAAAGAAATACATAAGAAATTTCAAAAAACAATATAATACATTAGAAATTGATCTGATATCACAATTTTATTCATGTACACTTGCTAAGAACACCAAAAAAAGTTTCTAAACCAAAAATTAGAACATTTGGAGCTTTATTAAGGGAGTTAGAGGGGAAAATATGATTTCGCATACTAATTACGCATAAATTAGCCTAACCACTTAATAGCACTTTGCATGAAATCAATTACAATATAATTTTGTAGATTATGTCTGAGACAACCTACGTGCCAAGTTTCGGCGCGATTGCACTGCCCACGGCCGAGATCTCAAAGGGGGGCCTGGGAGGTCCCCCCCCGGCCATATGAATTCCCAAAATATCCCGGCCTAGATAGGGTTAAGATTTATCATATAAGCAAGCAAGATGCAATTTTGCAATGATCTTTCAGTTCTCAGTAAGTTTACATAGGGCGAGGGTTGATTCAGATTACATTGCATTTCATTGTGCTGATTACTACTGACCTGTTGTGAAAAGAAAACTGCGATCAGCAGAAATTATATTCCAGCCTGTGCTGTCCTATCACAAGTACACCCGCAGTTCAGTGTGTCTGAGTAATTGCATGGTTTTGGGAAACGGGCAATCGGACGCAAAATAATTAAAATTCAATCCTACTCTAACATCAAGAAATTTATTTTTCTGATAATTATGATAAGTCCTATGAAGGGCTCTCCCCAGACAAAGAGCAACCAATTGTCGGTAAATGGTAAGCTAACTTTCTACTTTTGGTCATTCCCAAACTGGTGTTATAGAAGGGCATAAAGCTTGCACCTACCTGGAATCTGCTGAACGTTTCTTGCTTGATGAGATGTTCTTGACCAACTTCTGATGTTCATCTACGGCATCATGGGTTCTACGATGAAAGATATAAATCAACATTGAAATTGAAGTTATACAAAAAAATGGCATGTTGGACATAACACATGCGATTCAACTGCCCTCCCCTGTAGTCGATTTTAAGTAACCTTTTCTATAATATTTTCAGTGATAGATTATGAAACTATGATTAATCAATTACAAGTCATTTAAAAGTTTTGAAGAGGAACTGTTATCCATCAGTATGTGTTCTCACACATTAAGGAAAAATCATACTGGCAAGTCACAAAAAAATAGACAGTGACATTTTTGCCCTGTGTTAAAGTCAATGGTAGAAATCTGACTAACCATAGTTTTCAGTTTTTACCAGAGTTTTCTCAGGTAAAAAGTTTTATGCAACAGGCCCCTGGTAAGGCTATGAAACCTAGTAAGCTTCTTCATATGATCAAATTCACATACCATATAGCTTATCAGAACAGGAATATGAATGAATAATTGAAGCAATGCTGGTCAACAGAATGCACATCAATCCATCCAACTCCTACTTGTCTATAAATATTGTGTCTTATATTGTTCAGACCGAATATACAATCTAATTTCCTGGTTGCAAGCCAGAAATGTATTGACTTGATTAAACTTCCCCAGCAATCATTTTCTTTCAAAATATAGTGTTATTTTGAAGGAATTTTATGTAAAAAAAATATATCTTTATACAAATAACACATCACTACTGGTGATGTCACCGTAATTGGAACATTCCATATTAAAAAGAAAGTCACACCAACTTACGCTGCAGGGTTGTTACCAAAGTCCTGTAGAAACTGTATCTTGCGCTGTGCAAACTGTATCTTGACATCTTGAGGTACGTTGCTCGAGATGACCGTATCAAAGATGGCAGTCATCTTCTCTTCATTGAGTGGTGACCGTTGATATTCCACATCCATGATCAGTGTATAGATCTGCTCTTTCAGTACAGGACTAACCTGAAGTGTACAAGAATAGTACCATTCATTAGTAAGGAGATATGACCTCAAAAAAATTAAGCCTTACCTTGGTAGTGTTTATAAAGCTGTTCATAAAGTTAAGCCAACTTAATGCATGACTGGAACATGTTCTTAGGTGTGCTATGTAGTGATATATCATTTAGCATAATTACATTAAATTCAATTCACAATCAAGGGTTGTTAACGGTACATGAAATTATTCACTCAGCTTTATGAAATGCCCTACAGGGGATGTTTCATTTTATACAATCACTTTCTATGACATCAGCTGAAATCTTCAATATTGTATGCACATAACCATATTCATCATTATTATTACTTTGAAACATACATTTTTAGTTAGCAGCATATTATCCTGAAAATAATCAAATTATTTGACATAGCTCATACTTCGTGAAATGCTGGGATTTAAAAAAAAAATCTTTGGCCTGGCATCTCTCCACTTCATATTCCTGCTGTTTTGTAAGGTAGCAGAACTTTACGAACATCTTTCTGAACTCATTAAATCTTTGAAAACTGCAATATATGTTGTTTCAAAACAATGAACTCTAAATAAGTTCCATTATCACACAAGAACTTGCACTAGGTATAGATTTTAAATTAAGATATTTGGTTCCAATTCGAGTCATTTACAAACTGCTAACAAAAAAAAAAAAAAACACAGATTTCTAATCAAAGGCTTTAATAGTCATTATGATACATAAACTGCATCGGATTGTTTTTAAATCAAACACACGTCTACTTTTATATGCATTCTGATTCCTCTTTTCTAATAATTACCCTAAAGAATACCATCGGGGGAATGTAATGAAATACTTTACCTGTTTTTGAACTAACACCTTCTCCAGCACCTTGATGGCAGTATCAGTATCTCCCAGAATCTACAAAAAATATACAATATAAAAAACCCACTAACATTTCATGTATAATCAACGCACATTCAGTGCACTGAAGTATGATTCAGGCGACATTCTGATCATATTTAGTAAAGCCTATGAAAGTGGTAAATTACACACAAGTAAATCACAATAACAGAATGGTGATGCATGCGATTTGTTTGATAGTTAATATCAACAATTCTTTTGTGTATTTAATACCTAATACTGATGCATGTGATGTTTGAAACAGTTTCAGAGATTCTTTCGTGTATTACCTGTTCTGTAAATCACATCAATGTCGTTTGTTGATACAAACAATTTAGACAGTAAAAGCACAAATGGCCCTACATAAAGATGAGATTAGATTATTAGAATCACATCAGGATACAAATTGATCAAACGGTAAATATGACATTTCTCTCAACATATTTCTGGCATTCAAAATAATAAAGGTGAACACCGGAATGTTTAGCCATTAAACAAGACACCAGAATTGTTAAAAACATATCAAATAAATGGCATAAGCTACGATGTGACATGAAGATTAATGTCTGTTTTGGGGGGCTATTTCTTTCACTGCCAGTACTACTATTTTGTGCAACAAACAGTGATGTTAAAAAGCAAGTATTATGATCCTGCCTTATTTCTTTGGGTGACTATAGAAAAGATACGACCCCAAAGCATCTAATTTTGGAAATTCTAGGGATGATTTGGGCCATGGTCAGTACAAAATTGTCCATCATCCTCATGGATTATCTTAAATGGCCCAGTTTGGTTTGATGCTAAATCTAAAGTGAATACTGTCTCCATGGTTCCTTATTTACAGTTTTCTTTTGAATTGGGTAAAACCAGTAAAGTGATCCAATACTAACCTTTTGATAGAACCTTGCTAGCTTTCCTGCAAAGAAAGACTGTCCAGTGGCTGTTTTAGCATCATCAATGCAACCCTCGTAGAGCCTAATAACCTCATCATTGTTGCCAGCTCTACGTTCAAAGTTGATGCGTTCTAAACGGATCATGACAGAATCTTGCTGCTTGGTTTGAAGCTGCTCAAGGATCTCTCTCGCACGATCAATGTTTCCTGTAATGATGGAGAATATTATGCAGAAGGAATATGACAAACATGGTCTACTCCCTACCCCTTTTCCTAAAACCATGTAAAATAAGGTCTACCCTCCCCCTGAAATTCTCTCTGAATATAATGAACCTGACTCATCTTGTTGTAAGTTAGAGCAATTACGGGATCGGAGTTCGGTTCGGAAGTTTTGCTCCTAAAATCGAAATCGGTTCGGATATCGGATCGGAAGATATTCAAAAACAAAAAAATACATTAAAATTTGTATGTGGCCTGCGCGTGGACAAATGCGGCATGCTACACTGATGGCAGACATGGCAGAATTTGTTTTGATCTCCGACAAAAGCGGAGGAAGAAGATGATGAGTTGTTTCCCCCAAGCAGTTTTCACTGTACTCACTGATTGATATGCATGAAAAGATGTAATAAACTTGTATTGCTAGAATCTAGCAGTCCGTGGCAGGATTCAGGTAAGGGAAAACAGAGGTCATCCAGCATATTATATTTCTCATCAAATCAAATTCTGTTTGTGTTGGGAAGAAAATTCTCAGGCAATATGTATAGCCTCACCATATTTTTCTTCAAATGCTGCCCATTGTATGTTAATAGCTGGTTTAGATGGTAGATGGATCCCACATGCTCTCTTGAATACTTCTGATGCAGCTTCCTGACCTGTCTTCTCCATATACCGAGCATACTACGATCAAAAGTAGATTAATAACATAAAAGCATCAATATGGCAAAGATTTCAGATATTCAATCAGTTCTTATGAACCTGTGCACCAAATTGATTACAAAAATTGCATTTGCAGCAAATCAGCAAGCATACCATGGGTGAAATTTTCTCCGCAAAAAATGAAAATCTTACTATTAACAGTCTCATTTTGTATGCTAAAAATATATTTTCTTCAGAACATGACTTAACAAAAACATACTCGCACTTTGAAAGCAGAAGGGATATTCATTTAAAGCTAGAAGTAATTAGCAATGTCATTTTTAAATGCAGATAAGAGAATTGCTAAGTATTCAATGGGTATGGAATGTGTAATGATTATCTTAAAAATTACAGATAACCTATATTTCATTAGTTTCAATCAACATGCAGATTATTATAAAACTAAACAAACTCACTTTCCAACTCATGCAATATCAATTTCAATTATGAAGGAATAATTTACTTACTTTAATCCAAAACTCTTCATAGAGTGCACATGCAATCAGGCATCTCTCATAAAGCAGAACTGTCCTATCGTGGTTACCAATGCTTTCTTCAAACTCCAAGTATTCCCTCCATGTCTTCAGCTGTCCCTTCTCCAGCGGCTTGGCATGGAAGTAAGGACGACGGATCTAAAAATGACATTCAGCATAAATACAACTCTAATATAGCTTTATTCTGAAGCAAATTTCTTCAATTTGAGATGATTCTGCAGCTTTCTGTGAGCTACATGTAATATATCGACAGTGTTTCTATTTCTTTCCATTCTAATATAATTTCTGTCAACAGCTCAAATGAAATTGACGATTTCACATTATTTCTTTTTATTTCACTGTGCAACTGTTAAAAACCATGTGAGATAGACATGAAAAAGATAAAAACAGTTAGCTTGGAAATGACAGAGCGAAGATTGTTTGTCCAGGCGATTCTTTGAAATAATTGGGCTGGCTCTTCAAATCGATTGTTTAAAAATCATCCCAACATGATGTTATCTAAAGCTGAACAATCACCAGGAAGTCACAGAGTAGAATGTAAAGCAGAATATCTGGTAATTGAACTAGACAAATCAATCTGATAAATCCAAAAGAACGACAGGATACTAAATTGAAGACAGCATAACTTAGAACGTATAAGGACCTAGTTCATGAAACTTGGCCATAAGGTTGTCTTTAATCTGATAAAGAATAAATGAAACTGCCAATATAACTATCAACTCACCGCTTCTTCATAGGCCCAACGCTTGCTGACCTCTTGTTCAGTCTTCCTGAAAATGGCTCGGCGAGATTCTACTACTTTCTCTTGAATAAGCTTGTTTTCTCCCTCTATGACCTGCAAAATTAAGCACATTAGAACTTAATTAGAACATGAGCTAATGAGATGAAGTGAACAATAATATCAAGAGAAAATGTAAAAATACCAGTACTATGACAACAAGTTATTCACACATATCTACTATAATGAAAATAAATTGTAAAAGTGAAGGTATAAAGCCAATACCTTACTGGGTTTTTTTTCTACCTCCATCATTCTGCTTAACATTGATCAGCTTCCTTTTGTTGAATCTGATTTTAAATTAATCAGAGATGCTAACTGATAGCTCAAAAAAATCCTAAAAACCAGGCCAAGGGTCCAGGGGCCCACCCAGGGCCCCTGCCCTGGCGGGGTCAAGGGCGAAGCCCCCTGAAGCTGGAACGTTTTCTTATTCTTTAGAGGGCTGAAATCATTAATCTACAGTAGTATATAACAAATAATTAATGACATAATAAACTTCATATCATAGGCAAGAAAGGTGCTCAAAAAAAAAAAATCATGTAACCCGTACTCATTACGGTACGGGTTAACCTGCTGCGGGTTAATATGCTGCGGCCAATGGGTGCGACTCGGGACGGGTGTATGTAGCAGCTGGGGTGCCCTTTTTCACTCACTGTACTCATCAACAAGATAATCCTATACTATTGAAAATCCATAAATCACAATATCTATCAAAATGATGGATAGTTCACACATATGAATTGATGAATACGCACCAGAGAACACATATTTCATGGTAGCAAATAGGTTTTCAGCTGAAATCCCGCGGCAGACAACCAATCACTCACGCAGCAGCAGGCAATTGCAGCCACACCGAGCCGTGCTTCGAGCGATTCTACCGGGCGATCGCCCGACTGGGATAGCGCTGACACCCGTATCCCTGCAGGGTATAAGGCAGCGTTTGCAACTGCTACAATGTATTGCTCGCGCGTACCGTGCAAGTACAGTACCAGCTAAACTTCATGCTGCGCACAGCGCTAATAATTTTCCGTCTGCGCAAATTGGCCATCCAAAATTGAAATTGCGCTCTCCGTAGCGAACTCCGTGACAAGATTTGGAGGGGAAATTTTTTACGGATTTCACTTTGACAATCGATTTTTTTTTCCGGAATATTTTTCAGCAAAGGAAAAAATCCGGAATTCCGGAAAAATCCGGAAAATTAGCAACTCTGAATTAATAAATATGAAAGATCACATTGCCCTTTCATGCAATACTTACCCCCAAGATGTCACAGATCTTCATTAACTAAAATCAGTCCTTCACGTTTATAATTTTGTGGAGCTCAATAAATCGCTCTCCTTATTTTTTTGAGGAGCTCAATTGAGCTCCTCAGAATCGCTCTCCGTGAGGAGCTCAAATCAATTCATTACAATACATGTATGATAAATTGTAGATTTTTCTGAACATTGTATATATGCAATAGCTGTGTTAGCTATTAATTAATCTACATCTTTAAATCCATGAAATGGCCTTCTTTTTTCCATAATTTCTTGAAATTACTTTGATTTAGTTGAAAACTATCGGAAAAATGAAAAATATTCACCAATTTCCCAACTCTGATTTGAACTTACCTCGGTAAATATTGTAGTCCCACAAGTAGACTTCCATGGTGTTTCCATGAAAATCTACATATGGGACTACATGGGACTGCAATATTTACCGAGATTAAATTAAAATCAGAGTCGGGAAAGAGATGAATATTCTTCATTTTTCTGATAGATTTCAACTTAATCAAAGTAATTATGGAAAAAAGAAGGCTATTTCATGGATTTAAAGATGTGAAATGTGAAATTTAAGCAATTTTTTTTTAATATTTTTTTTTTTTTGAGGAGCGCAATTTTTTGCTCTCCTTATTTTTTTTAAGGAGCGCAGTAGGAGCGCCGGCGCGATCGCGATCCTCAAAAATGAAGGTCTGTAAAATCCATTGGCATTCCTTAAAGCATTGTATGGTAATGAAGTTTTAAAATCTAATTATCATCATCTTCTTATTTATTTATTTTATTTTATTTTTTACTATTTTTTTTGGGGGGGGGTTAAGCATCCTTTGGTGAAATATAAATAACATACCTTTGTAGATGGTGGACCAACACCTGGAGGTGCTTCTTCACCAGGGGGTGCTTCCTCTCCAGGAGGAACATCCTCACCAGGTATTTCATCATCCATGTCTCCTGTACTAGCCTCTGCTACCACCTGTTCACGGAAGTTCAGGAACTCATCAAAGTCCAGGTACTGCTTGGGAAGATGGGCTTGGATAAACTCTTTCAGTCTATTGGAAGTGGACAAAAAAAACCTGAAGTACTTCTTGCTTAAAATATGAGTGCTGAAATGTTATTTTTCAAATCCTAGATTTGTTGAGTGTTTGAGATAGAGGAGAGAGACTTTAGAGTTAGTTTCAGGGATAAAGAGAGTCAGCCTCTCAAGTACAGATAAGATAAACTACTTCTGCTACTTCAGTTAGCATAGCTGCCGTCACTTCTAAAGTCAAAGGAAATTTTGCTTTTTTAATAACTTACCAAATTTTTAAGTAAGAATAGATTCATCAATTAAATCTGGTTGATTAGCAGACGTTCTTACAACAAATAATCTTATGGCATATTATTAATAGGCTTATGCAAAGTCCAACAATGAAAGATTAGAGGAGTTTGTAAATGAAATTGAAGTAAAAGAGAATACAAAAACAAAAGATTAGACAATAAATTCTCCAAAAAATATTGAAATGAATTTAACTGTGAACATACTTGTCAAAGTGATGTCTGTATAGTTGGGTTGGTATCTTGAGGATTCTATCATAAAGCTGCATGACTCTCTTCCAATCCTTCTGTTCTTTCTTCTCAAAGTTGATATACTGATCCCACAGTTTATCTGATCTGAAGTCCATTCCAGCAACTTCAAGTGCCCTTTCATACAAACTACAAAGACAAGAATATAACACTTAGCAGTCCTTCACGTTTATAATTTCGTGGAGCTCAATAAATCGCTCTCCTTATTTTTTTGAGGAGCTCAATTGAGCTCCTCAGAATCGCTCTCCGTGAGGAGCTCAAATCAATTAATTACAATACATGTATGATAAATTGTAGATTTTCTTAACATTGTATATATGCAATAGCTGCGTTAGTTATTAATTAATCTGTGGTGAAACTAGGCCTGGGTCACGTCAATACGTTTACAAGATTTCGTACGCACTCCTGCTTTAAAAAAAAATTGAAAAAAATCACATTTTGCATCTTTAAATCCATGAAATGGCCTTCTTTTTTCCATAATTTCTTGAAATTACTTTGATTTAGTTTAAAACTATCAGAAAAATGAAGAATATTCACTCTTTCCCGACTCTGATTTGAACTTACCTCGGTAAATATTGTAGTCCCACATGTAGTCTTCCATGGTGTTGCCATGAAAATCTACATATGGGACTGCAATATTGACCGAGTTTAAATTAAAATCAGAGTCGGGAAAGAGATTAATATTCTTCATTTTTCTCATAGTTTTCAACTAAATCAAAGTAATTTCAAGGAATTATGGAAAAAAGAAGGTCCTTTCATGGATTTAAAGATGTGAAATTTTTTTGATTTTTTTTCCCATTTTTTTTTTAGGAGTGCGATTTTTTGCTCTATTTATTTTTTTTTAGGAGCGCGGTAGGAGTGCCGGCGCGATCGCGCTCCTCAAAAATGAAGGTCCGACTTAGCCTATAATGCTCAAATCCAGTGCAGGCTCAATACGATTTATTGTGAAAAGACTTGGCAGCATTGTGATCTCACTCTAAATTAGTGTTACTTTATTAATGTTAAAGCAACAAAGTTGCATTAACATTAACAAAGTTAGGGAGATTTAAAAGAAATAACATTAGCATAGCTATTCTCCAATATTTCAATCAAGCAATTCATACATACACATTGCTATTTTACATGTGTTAACTCAGTGTAATACTTTATCTGTAATTAATAGATAATCTTTCATATAGATTAAATCAACAGTCCCTGATTGAATATTCAAGATTACTTTATTCAGATTCCATCTATCATCTACAAAAAATAAAAAAACACTAAAATCATATATACAATAGATTTAGACGCAATTCTACATTGTACATATGACACATAATATGTTCTTTAAATATAAATCAATGACAGAACTTCATTGGGTACAGCTGTAAAAAAAAAAAAAGTTTGTCGGGACAACTTCCAATGATAGTGCAGAGGAAAGTATTACTTACGCTCTAAGTTTGTCAGCCCTGGTTTCATCCGACCGAGGAATATGTTGACCCATTACACTGACGTAATGTAGCCAGAGATCAGAGCTCAGAGGAATAGCCTTCAATCCACGCTCAAAGACCTAACCAAACACAACATTCCAAAGAACTAGTATTACAACATGTACATGATGTGTAGGAATGGCACTGCCTCCTCATACATCCACATTCATAACAAATACAACACATCCAATTCAACACCTACAAGCCATCAATATGTAGGCTCACTTGTGACATTGCAGTGCCAGTTCCAAACAAAGAATTCATTTAAGATCAATTATGATAATAAAAATAGCAATAAGAAAACAAATAATATCACATTCACAGGAGTTAATAATCAATAATGGGCTCAAAACCGAATATTTAATATAATTTCATAAACTGATTAGGCAACCTTCTTGATGTGAAGAAGTGGATCAGCTGACAAGATGAGGACTTCTCCTGTTCCTTGTGATTTTCCAATCCTTTGATGCTCAGCTCTTCTTTATTTACTCTTTCTTAAATTTTACTAGGCCCAAAGACTTTTTTTTCAAAAAGTTTGACTCAGAATCTCAAATGAACTTTTCCACAAAACAATCAGTGCTCATTTTATGCATGCGAGTTTTCAATACATACAAAACAATTGTGTAAGACTCATAATACAAACCAAATTAGTACATGGTGTTTAAACAGACATTAATGATCTGTTCTCATGGTATACAACATCTCCATGAGGAAGAGTTGCAAATAAATTGATACTTTGTAAATAGTAATGCAAATAATAAAAGCAACACATTGTCACCGCTGAAGTCATTAATTGCAATAAATAGGTCTACACATTGCAATTTTAGTGAGTAAAACAAAGGTGACCGCACTTACCTTCTTAGTAGGATTCAAACAATCCTACTTTGAAATACCTTCGAAAAGTCATAAACACAAAACCATATTACACACATACTCAAAGTGACAATTCCCACTGCCAGGAAGAGCGCGCTATTATATTGCACACAATATTTATTCTTCATGAACACTGAATGTTTGTGGAAAAAAAGTCAGCATTTGAGATATAATAAAAGTCCTTTTATTTTATTTTCCTTTTTTTGTTTAAATTGTTTTTAAAAAATCTACCTTCCTTTCAGTTGTAGACCTGTGAAACAAAAGTGACAGCACGTCGGTAACACAAGCACAATGTCCATGATGACATTGGTGTAGCAAGGTTCAACAAAATAATGTAGTGCATTATCAGACAAGGCCAGTTAGCATTGATAAACAACCATTTTTCATATTGTTCCATCATTCAAGTATCTTGATGGAATATGTTGACTACAGAAAAAATAGCAGGGTTTTCTTGTATCAATTGGTAAAAGGTACTACAAACTTTAGACACATCATTAATATACTAACTATTCAAACAGATAAATCAATAAAATATGAGCAAAGTTTGAGGTATTACCATTAAAACTTTCCAATTTGAAAGGACACACACTGGTACATTTATCTTCATTAATTTTTTTCCAATACCATGCATGCAACATCCTCAGTTTGAGTGGATGAAAAATATATTACAAAAACTAAAAAATTAATAAAATAGGTCCAGAATAACAAAATTTTCATGTTAGAAAGCTGAAAGTTTTTTTTGAAATATTTTTTCAATGCGAGAGGAGTTCCTTAAGATCTTCTTTTTGAAAAATTCATTTGTAAAAAACTAACAAGCATAACATTATCCATATACAGGAAGTAGATACAGGATGGTTTAGAATAGAATATTTCATTTATTCCTTTACTTCCAACAAATTATATTGAAAACATAAAAGAGGGACTTTACCTCCCAGCACTTCTCGATGGTACCCTTCTTTCTCTCGGAGTCTGCATACTTCTTCCAGTAACCATAACAATATGGATAGCACTTGAAGAAAGCATCAAAAGCTTCGCGGTAAAATGGCATGTAATCCTGCAGAAAAAAAAATACACGTTTTCAAACATTTTATTGCTTTAATAAAAACTAGATGGACGTTACAGGCAGTCAAAATTTACACAGGTCTATACATTATCAGAAACATATAACACATGAATGTACCACCCCATAACACAATGCATCTGGCAACCACCTGTGGTTGGTAACCAACTATATAATACATGAATTCAAGTACACATATAACTGATAGAGTACAAATATGGAGTTGCATTTTGACAGTGCCAGGTTCATGACTATACTAATAGACATGACAAAAGACCAGGCTGACAAACCTTACTCCCACCCAATGCCATAGTCACAACAGTGAAATAGACCCAAATAAAAAAAATAGTATATTATTACAAATGATATACCATCACTTGGTTTGGAGTTTGGAGATTCCAATGGTGTGTAAAAGTAAACCTGTGAATGTAGCATTATGATTTACTAGTATTCAATTAATCTGTACATAGGATGTTATAAACTCATAGCGCCCTCCTTTAGATGTCACAGAAATATGCATAGACGGAGTTTTCAGAGATGGGCCAATTGCAGGTTAAGATGGCTGTGTGATGATGTAAATACACAAGGTCTATTCACAGAAGATATTACTACCAACCTCTTGCTCCACATATTGCAGCAGGTACGTCCAACCAGTGAAGTCTGCAGGATTCGTCTTAACTGCCTTCCAGTATTTCTCAAGCTCGTATGGTCTGGTACGTTCCTTCTTCTTCCTCTTCCTTGATCCGCCTTCCTTCTTAGATTCTTCACTTGCAGATGATTTCTCTTTCGTGTCTTCCACAGCCTCTTCTTGGCTAGCTTCCTTTTCCTCTTCAGCAGGCTTTTCTGCTGCCTTTTCAGATGCCTGTTCTGCTGGTTTATCTTCCGTTTTCTCTTCTACTTCAGATTCCTTTGTGGCTTCTTGTGTTTCCATTGGCGTTTCTTCTGAGGGTTGGACATCATCACCTTTGGCGTCCTTTGATTCAGATTTGTCAGCTTCATCATCTATCGCTCCTCCTTCTACTTCCTCTTCTTCGAGTATAGAATCATCTGCAGTAAACAGGAAACATGTTAAAACGACTTAATGATACCAATTATCGATCAATAGCTCATCTCAAGTCACATTGCATTCTGTTATGTTTCAATGAGAATTGCATGTACATACATGTAAGTATGAAATATTAATTTCAATAAATTCAAATGTTGTAATAAATCCTATTAATTATCATTAAAACATGCAAGAGCAATAGATTATGCTAAAATCAATTACAATCAGCTTACAGTTACAGGATAAGCAAGAAAACGTTAAAAGATTGAAGAGCACCACAGGGTCATTCCATCTGGATTCACCCAGTGGTTGCACCCGACCATCGCACAAAACAATAAAATTAGTCAAATCGGTCCGTCCGCTCTTGCGCTATGGCCCGCCCTTTTCTCCTTGTTTTGACAAAAAATGGGCCTGACCTTCAACTTTCAATGGCCATTGCGTCGTAACGTATTGACCAATTTTCACGAAACTGGTACCATTTAATAGGAAATTCAGAGAGGAATCCAAAACATGCATCAAATAATGTATTGGAGCGATTTATAAGGTAATGACCCTTGATCTTTACTTTGACCTTGAATTTGACCCCCGGACAAATAATTTTTTGACTTAATTTTCGTGTATGTTAATTATTTGTATGATATTGACAAAATATGTTAAAACAATGATATTTTATTTCTTCACCTTTTAAAACTCTTCCAAAGATACCATGAAATTTCACTCTAGTCCCACATACTGATATTCATGTTAGTAGAGTGTTCACAAGTTACACAATTTCTTCTAATCTTAAGTCACAGTACGCAAACACATGAAAAGAAATTAAGCTCATCAGTTCACAAATGAAACATTAAACATTTATGCTCATGAATAGGTATCTGTTTAGGCATTTTGATGTTCAGCAATATATATCATATACACATATATATATTCTTGTAAGTAAAGTGTTAACTTTTATCATCAAATTGTTGAGTATATGCTTATTTAAGGCTCCCATAATATATATATATATGATATATATTGCTGAACATCAAAATGCCTAAACAGATACCTATTCATGAGTATAAATGTTTGATGTTTCATTTGTGAACTGATGAGCTTAATTTCTTATCATGTGATTGCATACTGTGACTTAAGATTGGAAGAAATTATGTAACTTGTGAACACTTTACTAACATGAATATCAGTATGTGGGACTAGAGTGAAATTTCATGGCATCTTTGGAAGAGTTTAAAAGGTGAAGAAATAAAATATCATTAGTTTTAACATATTTTGTCAATATCATACAAATAATTAACATACACGAAAATCAAGTCAAAAAATTATTTGTCCGGGGGTCAAATTCAAGGTCAAGGATCACGACCTTATAAATCGCTCCAATACATTATTTGATGCATGTTTTGGATTCCTCTCTGAATTTTCTTTTGATTGGTGCCACTTTCGTGAAAATTGGTCAACACGTTACGACGCAATGGCAACTGAAAGTTGAAGGTCACGCCCATTTTTGTCAAAACAAGGAGAAAAGGGCGGGCCGTAGCGCAAGAACCGACGGACTGATTCAACTAATTTTTTTTGTTTTGTGCGTGGGACATGGTGAATTTTATGTGTACCAATTTACGACGAATTCCGAGAGGGTTGGGTGCAAAATTGCACTTTCATTGGGTGAATTGGCATGGAATGACCCCACACTGAATAATAAAAATTATGGGCATGTAGTTAAAAAATCTTATACATACCTATTTCACCATCATCATCTTCACCATTTTCATCAACTTCGAACTCGTCAATGTCTTCAACCTTATCTTGTTCTGCATTGCCAGCTTCATTAGCCCCACCCGCATTCTCATCAACTTTGGCTTTCCCACCACGGCCTCTGCCTCTTCTTCCCCTTGCCATCTCTGTATCTGTTATCCTAAAAAGTAGGGCCAAATGAAATTCATACCCAGTTGTATTAATACTGATGTAAGATATACATGTAGATTTAAACTGTCATGTAATGTAGTCTTATGCCATTGACATTTCACATAGCCTGGGGCGTTTTGGGGAGTGAAAGTCATATACTGTACGTATGGTCACTCCCCACTAACACCTGGTACTCCTACCTATATTTCCCCACATACGGGTACAAAACCAGAAACTTTCGCCCCCGAGAATTCTACTTTCCCTCTAAAAGATCTAGCCCTAAACATGTACATGGGGTCCAACTTCATTCAACATTTTTGCGATATTGATTTCATTTTTAAAGAAGAATTCATGCGCGATTTGCGTGCTGTCACCAAGCGGAAGACAAAGAAATCAAGATGGCGACGTAAGCCCTTCCCATCTTTTCATCACAAATCTCTCATTTTTTTAATGAATTCTTCTTTAAAAATGAAATCAATATCGCAGAAATGTTGGAAATGAAGTTGGACCCCATGTACATGTTTTAGGGCTAGATCTTTTAGAGGGAAAGTAGAATTCTCGGGGGCGCAAGTTTCTGGTTTTGTACCCGTATGTGGGGAAATATAGGTAGGAGTACCAGGCTTTTAATAGTGGGGAGTGACCATACGTATGGTCAGTTCAGTTCGCCCATGTCTGAGCGGTCTGCGCACCCGCGTGATTCTAGTAAAAGAAGATACGCAATGAGCATGAACTTTACACATGCAATAGACATGTATTCATAAAAAAATCAGACTAAAAATGGTGGAAAAATAATGAATTCAGGGCATTTCATGCGACAGCCTCAAAATGCAGCCTTTGTCATCAAAATTCCCGAATCGTGTGCAAAGTGAATGAGTGCGCAGACATGATGGGGTACCATTTTTTTTCAATCTGAAAATGACAGCCCGAGGTTTTTTCCAAGAAAATCATACATTTCTCAGGCCTCTACAAAAATTTTTTTTGTCACTTGCCCTGTTGGGCAAGTGATGAAAAAATTTGCTTGCCCGATAGAAAAAACTGCTTGCCCAATTTCTAAAATACTTTTTAAAATAATAATTAAATAATTTTTTTCATTATGACGGCACTACTCTTATTTTTATTAAGGTATACTAAATAACAATTGAGAATCATGTCCAGTATAAAAAAACACACATTGAAAAGGATATTTTCAGCAACGTAGGCCTGAGTCTTTACGTTTATTTTGGAGAAAAAAAATCAATATTTTATGGCTATTTAAGGTTTTAAAAAACCCTTCAACAAAAGTTGCTAAAATTTCATATTTTGCATCTTTAAATCCATGAAATGGCTACCTGCGTAACATATTTCCTTAGAATTGCTTTCATTTACCGTAGTTGGAAACTGTAATGAAAGCCAGTGAAAAATGTTCAGCTCTTTATTGACTCGGAAAAAATTATTTTATCATCAAAAGTGGAGTGGCTAAAATTTCACATTTTGCATCTTTAAATCCATGAAATGGTAATTTATTTTCCATATTTCCTTGATTAAAAAAAAATTAATTGGAAACCATCAAGTCTTTTCTTCATCATTTTATGATGTTCCACTCGGTCAATAATTTTATCTACATGTTTTCACTTATTAATGAATTATTAGTTAACATTGTTTACGGTAATATTGTATGATTTTTAAGTAATCTTTTTCACTATGCTTAGAATCTTGGGTGTGTGTGTGTGTGTGTGTGTGTGGGTGTGACTGTGAGTTGAACTTTGATATAAATAAATTCAATATCTAATTTCTACTTCGCCTATTCGAGTACAATAACCTGTACTCGGCCATGTAATAAAGGCCCACATACCCTAACTTTTCCTGAAGTTCTTTGAAAACGCAGACTTCTACGAAAATTGCATTTCTCTATGGGGGAGTCTAAATTTGGTGAGAATGTATTCATTAATAACTTAAATATACATGACAATAAAGAAATCATCAAACTTTATTGGAAGTTTTGAATAATATACCCGAAATGTAAACTCTGTCTGAAACAGAAAATCACCATCATTGAGGCCTTTACTGAGCGAATTGTCCCCCAGAGCTCTGGCAGAGAGACAGAGCTCAGACTGGCTAGCTAGTATGCGCACGTGTGTGAGCCTCCCGCCGGCCTTGTAAAATAGATGGAGCTTTGTTTGATGATTTATTGTCTGATATTTGCCTCATCCCCTCAGAAAGGGAAACAAATGAATTTTACGTCATAATTAACAAATACGGCAAGTTATTTTAGATGTTAATAGGCCGTTTTGAAAAGCAAAGCCGAATGACATGACAACTCACCAATGCGAGGTTACTAGACTCTGTGATTTATTTCCTGTGTAATTCTAATTATTTTATCACAGAATTGTGATATCGGAAGGGGGGAAATGTGCATTAGAAATTGCACATGGTGGTAGTCATAATGGACTCTATGCTACATTCAACTGTTTCCCGGCCATTGCGTTGATTTTTTTCATACCCGGTACCATGTATGGAAATACGTGGTACAGAAAAAATAACGCAATTTCGGAATTTGAAACTGCGCTACTCGTTATTTTTTAAGGCTGATTCATGATTTTGAGTGTGGATTTTGGATGATTTATGGAAAAACGAGGTACGGTACTGAAAAAAAAGACGCAACAACCACTTGCCCGATCGGGCAATTGACTTTGAGAGGTGCTTGCCCGCACGTCATTTTCACTTGCCCCGGGCAAGCGGGCAAGCGGGTTTGTCGCGCCCTGCATTTCTTTCAAATTTTTAAGAGATATTTGGCACACTAACTCATTATGATGTAAGGAACATTATCAACTGAAAGATTTTGTGAAATAAAAAGAAATTCACTTAAAATCTTAACTCAAATCGTTAGGTGCGCAGACTTGGGGCCCACCATCATACAGTACCGGTATATGACTTTCACTCCCCAAAACGGCCCAGGCTAATTTCACATTCCTACGTACCAAAAATTAGCGGCCATATCGTGGTTTTGGGAACCACTCGTAGATTTGTGTATGCTCACTTGTGTAGATAAGATAAGATATTTATTCGTCTTTCTGTCTGCACATACATTTATCTTACAAGTGTGATTTCACATTCTACAAATGAAAATCAATTAACCATAAATCATTGTTACAGTAGAGAAAAAAAAGAAACACAGCAAATAACTAATTACGTATTGAAAGACAAGGAGAACCCCTGAAAAAGCAAGGCTTGTAAGGCTAGGGTCTCCTTTGTTTCAAGTACATGACTAAATAGTATTCAGTGTGTACATGTAATATCCTTAAAAATACAAGAGAAACAAAACAACTAAAAAAAAGCAACAACAATAAAACACACACAAAAAAGAAAAACTAAAACTTATCAATGACAAAAACACACTAAAAATAGAATACATTGCTTGAATGTACAATTATGAAGTCTAATAAACTAACAACAATATGATATAATTAAGGTATATATGATGGAACAAGGAATAAGTATGGATAACATGGCATGGCATGAAAAAAAGAGGAAGATCGTATGTAAAATAGTAAAGTAAAAAACAAAACATGACAAAGGTAAAAGATACACAAGGAAAAAAAAAAAAAACATGGGCTGACCCTCTGCAGAAGAATCCAGTTAGACAAGATACAAAATAAATATTGATATATCAATATCATAACATTCTCCAGTCTTATATACAGTTTTTGGCATTATCGTGATATAGGTAACCACCATTCACTTCATACAGCAGCGCTTTATTCAGTCGCACGCACGGTTCCTTATTTCCACCTCCATTCACTTTGTACACAAATGCGCGTACACAAATCTATGAGTGGTTTCCAAAACCACGATTTGGCCCAGTTTTTTATAGGCTCCAAAATTAAAAAATAACATAGTATATAAAAGCATATCTTGTGACTACAAAGTGAATGGAGGTGGAAATAGGGAACCGTGCGTGTGACTGAATAAAGTGCTGCTGTATGCTGCTATATCTATATAGGCATTATAGGTAACCACCATTCACTTCATACAGCAGCGCTTTATTCAGTCGCACCCACGGACACGGTTCCCTATTTCCACCTCCATTCACTTTGTACACAAATGCGTGTACACAAATCTGAGTGGTTTCCAAAACCACGATTTGGCCTATCTATATCACGATAATGCCCAATTAGCTCCTGTACAAATCGAACTACTGCGTCACAGAATCGAGACTTCCGACATAAAACATGCGTGCACAAGATTTGTTTGTGTCGGCGATGGGAACGATGACCGATATGGCTTGCGTGGCCAATCAACGTCACGTCCGCGCCACGCCACGGACATGACCAAGTTGACTCTGACGACTAAATAAAACCAGGGTAATAATACATTCACTGAGAATCAACGTGACATATAATTAATAATGTTGAAGGTAATAAAAGGAAACGATTCTGATACGTTAAAATAATGTAAAATTCATACTTATTACCTGTGAATCTACCTACTTTCCTAAACGTAATTCAGTCTCAGACACAGATGCACAGTACGTACGCACATACCACGTGCGCGCGATGTGCACAAAACGCATATAACAAGCACAAAGCTATATAATACCCTTTTCATAAACCTATCCTCCAATTAGCCGCCGAAGAGTAATGCGGATAATTCAATAAAAATTGCGTTCATAAACTCCGAAAATAAGCAGCATTATTTTTACGAGCGCCCGTCCTGAAAAAGGGGGATAATCGCCATGACAACTGGACACGCCCCCTCCGATGCGGTTGTGTTGGAAAAGGGTGACCTTGTGACCGCACCATGGCAATTATCCGCATAATTTGGAAATGCGTTCATAAACTCAAAATCTTGTCCCGATGCTGCTATTATGCGGATAATAGCAGCATCAGAGTAATGCGGATAACTCTTGTCCTCCTCCAATTTTACGACCAAATTATGCTGCTATTAGCCGCCTATAATTCATTTTAATGGGGTTTATGAAAGGGGTATTAGATCATCTCATCTCGGCACATCTCGGAGTTATGTCTAATATATTGTCATTTAACTGCGCGCAGCGCGGAAGCAAAATTCATATATAAATTTAGAGCAAGAAGAGTGAAGGAGTTTCTCTTTTGAGAAAAATAAATAATAAAAAGAAAAAAAACACAAAGCTACCTTTGCTTCCCTTTTCCTTTTCTCCTCTCTTTTTTTTCTTTTTGGGGACTTTTTTTTTTGGGGGGGGGGCGACCGCATCCTTGGCTACGCTCCTGGCCACAGCACAACTTATTATGACTGTTCGCGATCCGATTTTAACAAATCGCATTTTGCTAATTTTCTGAAAATGTAAATGGAACAACATTAACATATTTTATTTGAGGTTAAGATTAGTTGAATTGAATACACGGTTACCATTTTGAAAGATTGCAAGCCTTTATTTTGAAGTAATGGCCAAATTAGTTTCAAATTGTAGCAAATCGTACGACTGCTATAGCGTCATTTAAGACTAAGAAGGATCAGGGGCCGTGGCCGGAAGCGGGGGTGGGGGGCTTCAGCCTCCACTTTTTTCACAACTGTGTACCAAACATGAAAATTACCATTATGATTGTGATTTTTTGCATTGTCACCCCCCCTACCTTGAAAACCGTTCCCCTGCCCCTGCGGATGATAGTCACAGATTTGAACATAATCCGTATTCGTATGATGATTTAGAACATTACACAGTAAGATATTCCAAGTCACAATTTTAGCATCAAATTCTAATACTTTTTTATTCTGAAATAGGGTCGTAGACCAATCGTTATTCGCCTGAACAATAGAAGGGAAAAGGATTGATGACGAGATCTCGTCATGTCTACATCCATATGGGCATGGGAGAGAAGAGCAGATGAGGCTTTATTGAGAAACGCAGTGGCGTAGCTACGGGGGGGGGGCATGGGGGGACGTGCCCCCTGAGATTTGGTGTGCCCCCCCCAGGTGCCCCCCCCCCCCTCTGAAAAAAAATGGCAAAACAAAAAAAAGGAGAAAGAAGAAAAAAGGAATAGAAGAAGAAAGACAAAAAAAATGAAAAAGAAGAGGAAATTAAGGAGGAAGACGAGTGAATGAAATAACGCGATGGAAGACTTTGCAAAAAAGATCTTTCATGTTAATTACTACATACAATTTTTGCTTGCGCTTCGTGCCAGAATTGCCCGTTCGAGGAGATTTCATATCTTGCTCAATTGGCTGATATGGAGCAAGTTTTGAAGTTAATATACAAAACATATTTTAGCTCGAACATCGAGCTTTCATTATTATTTTTTTATTTACAAATTTACTCTGTAAAATGTCTGCTTTATCGTCTACATATCACCATTTTAAGCTCACGCTGTTTGGTCACATTGTTTGATTTGCCAAGTCCCCATTGTCTACGTGTATTCCATAATGTTCCATTAAACAAGTGTAGTCAGAATGCCCAGATTCTAGGTCTAAATCTAAAACATGCGCGATAGCCTGCATGCTTTTTATCTATAAAGCGTACTTAAATTATCCAGTTTCACATCAGAATATCTATAGTTGTCTGCTCACGCTTCACGCTCGCATTATTAATGATACCCAATTAACTATTATCCTATTTATAATTTACAAAATATGAAAAAATCTCAATTTTCTTTCTCTCTCGCTTCGCGCTCGCATCCGTCAACTGTATAGTTATACACCTATCTTATCTATTAACACAAAAAGTGCTTAGATCGAATGTCAAAAAAAATTGCTCGCGATTCGCGCTCGCATTATTTAAATATATACTGTCTTCGTGGGTAACTGTAAGCAGTCCATAACATGTCCCTTTTCGATAATGCTAGAACAGTTAATAATTTCTGCTCGCGCGTGGCGTTCGCTGTAACCATCTACTTACATACGAGTCTTGTTCAGGATCACATATAAAGTTGCCCAAAATATTAAATTTTCAGGACAAAATACATGAAAGTAAAAAAAAAAATCGCTCGCGCTTCGCGCTCGCACTTTTTATAAGGCTTATGAGATGATTTAATGTTTATGTTGTTTCATAAGAATAAAAAATAAGAAGTGACTGATCGGGGGAAAATAGGTGAAGATAATATCGGGCCCCGTCCCCTATCGGCGAAAGTCGGATCCGCCCTTGTGACATTTACGCACGTACACACCGGAAAAAATGGTGCCCCCCTGAAAAAGCAAGGACCCCCCAGGAAAAAAAATCCTAGCTACGCCACTGAATGCAGCTTGTTCTTTATTTACAGCTCATCCAGTTTCAGATCAGAATATATATTTAAAAAAAAAGCTGCTCGCGCTCGCAAGACCCCTAATTTCCCATTGGGTGGGGGGGGCAGTTCAAATGTATTTGCTGTATATACATACGCGCACCTGGCCAAATTTCCAATAAGTGTCCGAAAATCCACACACACACAGCTTCAACACAGGCGTCGTTTTCACGAGCGTAAAGTTGCAAAAATCGGGGTATATCTTTCACCGCACCAGATTGATGATAATAGTGTGAAAATTTTTCATCTATTAATTTGATGTACGTACAATTAATTCACTTTGCTGTTCATTTGAAATTGTCCATGTTCACAACTCTTGCTATCAAAATGGCAAACGGTCCGAAACCACATAATTTCGAGACACTGGTATCTTTGTTTTCCCACTGAAATATCCCTAAGGGTAAAAAAGGTCGAGATTATCTCAATGCGCTAGTGTTGGAAAGCTACGTGTTTAGGGTCAAATTTGCGAGGGTACAAAAAATTAAGACTAAACTTTAAAGGATGTACTTTTTGCCCCAAGAGTCGACACTACGCATGGTATCCACTCGTCATGGAAGTGGTCCCCCGGATTATTTTCATCATAATTTGCACTGAGTGTGTAAACCTTTATTCACAACATGTTTATAAAAATTTGAATGCATAACTTTATGTAAAGTAGTGAAATTAATCAATTTCAAATTATCCTAAAGTGGACCCCCTTTTGGAATAAAACTGTTTTTTATTTAGCTTCCTTTGGAATAAAACTCAAATTTGCACTTATTTTTTTTTTACCAACCTTCCCAATTTGTTTTCTTCAAATGCGATATTGTGCATTTGATTCCGACGCCGAAGATACATAGGCCTATTATGGCCAAAAGTGGATTTAGCCATTTTGGAATCAAGCTCTTCAATTTATTAATGAGATATTTTACACCCAATTTAAGGCTCCATAACAATTATTGACTTACTTATGAATTAAAAACGTCACACCGTGTCACGGTGCATTTATGCCTAATAATTTGTGATAATTTTACTTTTGCTATGAAAAGGTAGGCCTATGAATACTTTTGCCGTGGAGAATAAAATATAATTTCTTTCATTGCAAGTTATGAAACTGCGAAAGTAATATTAAGAAATGAAAGTTTACCTTACGATTGTACTTACTTTTGTTATGGTTATGATAAAGTCATGTTGATAATAATAATATTAATGTTTTATTTACCCAGGGTATAGCCACTTCAGTTACTCCTGCTCTACCAGCGGGCCCTGCATATACATAACATGTTATTATTACCCTTCTCCAATCTAAATGCTGAGCGCCTAGCACGTATATAGGCAGAAGGTCCCATTTTTATAAGTCTTTGGTATGACTCGGCCGAGGATCGAACCCACGACCTCCCGTTCATCAGGCGGACGCTCTAACGCTGAGCTACCATTCCCGGTGTTGAAAGTGATATTTTGATATGGCACCCATTATGCAGTTAAACACAGCTAGGAATGCATTATTTTATATGGTATAATATTTTTTTTAACACATTAACATAACTAATGTACAAAATGTAAATGAGTCATGTTCAGAATTTGAATGTTGCATCATCTTTGAATACATAACATTTCTCAAAGATTGACCAACATATTCTTTCATAAACTTCTTCACGAATCTTCTCCTTGTTACAATGTGCAAGTTGTTTTTGGAAAGCTCATTAGGCCGAAGGGTTGCCTTAATTCGCTTGTCATATAATGATTGCACTTCAGTCTTTAGATAGTCCCCCTATTGAGATACAAAAAAAATGTTTATCTGGTCGGTTGATATTTGTATTTTTTAAAGTTTTTTTATTCAGAGAAAATAATAGGCCCTACATGGCAACAGTATTCTATCCTTCTCATTTTTCTTTTTCTTTTCTGAGTTTTCTTTCCTCAAACTCGGGGGGGGGGGGGGCTAAGGACCCTTATAGCTCACCCTTTGTCCTCTGTTGCCAAGGAGACATAGCCCTCGGTTTTGATGTATGGTGCCCTCTAAATAATTTTATATTACCCTTCCCCTTATTTGGCTCTTAAAGGACAAGTCCACCCTACCAAAAGTTGATTTGAATAAGAGATGGATGGATAGATAGATAAATTTTGTTTTCACACGGTAAAAAACCCAAACAGATACAGAGTCTGATTTGCATTGGGGCCGTGCCACGAATAAAAAATGTACAAAGTAAAAGGCGCCCAATCTTAGTATACATGAATAATACCTAAAACATATAATCGTAATTACCAGGTGATAATACAAAAAAGTTAAGTTTATACAAATAATTACGAATTGTAATCAAATGATAAGTTTGGAATATACAGAATATCTTCAATATGAATGTATAATACAGAAAATAGGTGTAATATTACTCAGATAAATTATTATAAATGGATTAATTTGAATTATTGAGAAAAAACTCTGCCTTAGAACACTGCACACTCACCCTTACTAACAGAAACACACCATACACCCTTCCAAACACCCGTCATCATTAATTCTCATCCCTTGATGCATACAGGTATAATGGGTAAAAAAATCATATAAAACAACAAAAAAAGAAGACATACCCTCCACCCACCAACCTATTCATTTGTGATTCATTTCCTTAAATTAATATATAAAGCCATTTTGAAACTGTATTAGATTGTTGCATTTGAATTGGTAATGTGTTCCAGCTTTGAGCCCTCCTGAACGTAAAAGTTTTCTTACCAGATTCGGTTTATTTGCTTGGGGGCCGGATATTTAAAGTTATTGGACTTGACCGTGTGTATTATGTATAACTATAAAATGAAAATCTTTCAATGAAATATGTCGGTACCTGACCAGTCCTGTCATTATCTTAGACCTCCGTAGCAATGCTGTCACTTCGGTTTTCTTGTAGCGTTACCCATTTTAATCTATCTAAATTTTCTTTGGAAGATAAAACTGAAGATGAATACCATGGAGATCGGTTTATTATTCGGGCAGCCCTATTTTGTAGCTTTTGAATAGAACTTTCTGATTAATCAACCCGCAGTTACCCCATACAACATCACAATAATTAAAATGTGACATTAGTAGGGAATTATTAACAAAATTGGGACCTTTCGCAATCTTCACCGACGCTAATATTGGGGTCCCCTTACACAAAAGTTAACGCTTAATCATACACTTGATTTTTATGATTGATTGTACATTATAGTCAATAGAATCAAACGTAGAAAACTGCTGTACGATCAATGCTAAACTTTGTGTTACAGGGGGGTTACAGGCCCTACAGATCTGCTTTTCGTGTGCAAAATCCTTTCCCGCGACACCCGCACTATACATACATGTATATTATGACTGATGGCTGGAGATATTCGAAATGCAGGACCTAAAATAGATTATGACATGGATAAGAAAGTGGTTTTTCAAACAGATCGAGTATATATTGAGTGAGGAAAAACTTACTGAATGAAAGCTTAGATATAGATCATTACAGTCCATCGAATCGATATTGCATCTAATGTGGATTATTGGTGGATCACTGGCAATTGATTTCATGGGTCAGATCAACCTCTCTCACTAGCCAAAACCATTTCTGTACACAGCATATACATGTACAATACGTTTAAGCACGGACCCTATAGGGTCCATGGTTTGAGCTAACGGGTTTCTTTGTTCTATTGTGTACGCCTTCTACACAAACGATATGCCTCTAGCACACGATGTAATGGGCATTATGTTTTACTTTCCCCAGAAATGGGGATTAGATTCAAATTCCGGGGGGACCACTTCCATTGATAAGTGGATACCAGGCGCGACAATGGAGTTTCGAAAAGCACCCTAAACAATGGAAGTAAGTCTTTTTCATATTATGAAAATGCATCTCTTAATTAGTATTTGGATTGTGACACCCTACAAGTATTGGATATGTCAGTATCCCTTTTTCAGCATTTTAAACATCGTTTTGACACCCTTAAAACGCTACATAGGTCTATACGTAATGTACTTGCCCACTCTGTCCCCTTTTACGCGTGGTTGCTCTTGGTATCCACTAATCAATGGAAGTGGGCCCCCCGGGCGGCCTCTCGAGCTCTAGGAGGAGTCAAATGTGGCTTTGGAAAGTCGTCCTCAATCGGATATATCGCTGTTACCATAGTAGCAACCAGAATTTTGCACACGAAACGCATATTGAACGTTTCCGTCGCAGATGCGAAACGAAAAAAAAAATCTCATGTCACACAATTTGCATTGCCGGCTAGAGTTTTACGACGGGCCCAAAAAGTCTCTTCCAAAATCAACTACCGTTGTAAAGTAGCGTCCGCGTCCTCAAACGAAAGGTCGGGAATGATAAGATCATTTCGACGACGAAGTTCTTTATAGACTTTAACATGAATAAACCACCATTTACTTTCTTCTGAACATAATCAATATGGTTTTGCCATGTTAAATTGGAATCAAGAATAACACCTAAATATTTACATTCATCTACCTACCTTACGCTAGCAATGGAGTATTTTCAGCATGTATATCTGAAACATAGCATATTCAATTTTACAGAGCCTTTGTTTGGTACCTACTACAATGTACTCGGTTTTATCGATGTTTAAATGTATTTTATTTTTAATCAGCCATTTCAGCCAAATCCAACAAGCGTATATATAACACTAAAAATTTCATCAAAATCGGATGTAAAATAAGAAAGTTATGACATTGTTAAGTTTCGCTTAATTTCACATACAGTTATATGCATCCCGGTTGGAATGCAATTGAGAGAACTGATGACATCACTCACTCAATATTTCTATTGTATTTTATCATATGAAATTCTAATTTTCTCCTCATTCAATGTGTCCTGTGAAACAAAGTTTTATTTATCCGGCCTTCATGTAGAATACCAAGTTCAGTCAGTTGGTCTATATTGTAAAAATGGAAATATTGTACAGTTCAAACATTAATAAACAAAAGAAATTAGTGAGTGAGGGACATCATCATCATCGATTCTCTCTTTTGCAGGTGTCTAAATTATTGTGCACATAACTATTTTGTGAAAATTAACGTCTATGATTTGGGGAGCTCAAAAAAAGCACTGTCTCAATTAAACTGATCAGTGGTCTCAATTCACAGAATACTTGATTTGCGCCCTCTTTAGTTATGTTGACGTGGTGCGCTCGAGCTCGAGAGACCCCAATTAACCGGCTGTGAAGTTTAGACCACCTAATTAAAATCTCGAAACATGTCGAATTCAGGCTCAGTACCACCAAACGACTTTGTATTCGTTCCTCAGACTGAGCCTGATGGGAAAAATGACAACGGTATGTGGATGTTACTATTTCCTGATGATAATTTTCTAGCTGAATGACCAGCGTTTGTCATTTTTGGGTGTCCCACGAATATACTTTCGTGTTTGTGATTTTTTCCCCCCGAGATTTTTTTTACAGATAGAGTCTAAATATAAAAGTTAAGCATCTCCCGACAAAGTTGCAAAGCCAAATAAATTGAGGTTAAAGAGAATATGTCTATCATCATAAGGGAGTTAAGAGAGTAACGCAATGAGCTCCATCCGTTGTACGATCTTTAAAAGTTCACGGCGGCGTACGCTATCACCACGAGGTTTAAAAGAAGATATATATCATAAACGATGTAAGAGAGTAACACAATGAGCTCCGCCAGTAGTACGATCTCTCCGTCAGTAATGCGACATTTAAAAGTTCACGGCGGCTTCAGCTATCACCACCAGTTTGAAGAGAAGATATCTATCCTCGTAAAACATCAGAGATAATACCACGTCTTTCTTCCTGATTAATGCGACGTCTAAGTAGCTAGCACCTCAAAAAAAATCTTGAAATATGTTCTGAACGATTGCGCACTGTAAATAGATCTACGATCTACGCCGATTTTTTATATCACATTTTTTAAAGGGACATGATCGAAGATTGGGAGGTGATCGCCGATTGTGGTAAAATCGGATAAAACTCAGCAACCTTAAATCACTTTACTACCAAACTTGGATGGTAGATGGATGTACCTACTTATACGACTTGCATGATATGCTTTGGAATGTGTTTCAAATTTCTGCTGATTTATAAATTTGTGTCCATAGATATGAATGTGCAGCTGGATCTTGGGGAGATGAGTTATGACAAAGCTAAGGAGCAACCAGAACTAAGACCAAGAGGAAATGCTGCCTCACAGTTTCTGCATAATAAGGGTTATGGTTGGTTGCTTGAAGTTGATGATCATGATGATGATGACCAGGCTCCTTTGCTGTAAGATTATTATGTATTACAAATCATTTCTAAATAATCACTTTAAAACAGAATAATATGTTATTAATATTTAATGTTTGCAGAAGATAAATGTATCATTTTGATAGTTGAAAATGAATGCAAGTGGGTATGGGGAGAATAACATATGGCAAAATGGCTCATTAAAGGTATTGTTTTGCAATTGAAAGTGTGATCTCTTTAGAAGGGACTATTTATGTGCAGCTGATTATCATGCATTTGTATGTTTGTGTTTGGAAAATTATATTAAGTTAGATTAAGAAATTGGAAAAAATACATTTTTATATTGAATTTCAATTATTACATTTATTTCTTTTTATGAGGCTGCCATCATTTACGAGCCTTATGATAATCGCTCATGATGGTTGTCTCCTGCATTCCTCTAAATTAAATTTTTGTATGAATGAATAATATGTTTTGTTATTTGTTTTCATTATTTGTTTTATGACCACAGTATTGTTGATTTGTTATATTTATTGCCTGTCATATTATATATCTGATGTGAATGCAGAAATAAAATAAAATATCACAATGAAGGCAATGTGATACATGCATGAAAAACTCATGGTGATACCATTATATAAATACTTTAGACAAGAATGAACACAGTCCATGATGTATGTAGAAATCCTAAAGGAAATTAACAAAATTATTTGTTGCAAAGTTCCTGACCTTCAAATTATTGCTGATCAGTCACTGAAAATTGCATTTTATTAGGGTTGATGCTAGTTGAACATTAAGAATATAGAATTTCACTAATGAGAGATGTTTTGTCTTCTTGGGGAATGCATACAGGGATGAACTGGACATTGACTTGAAAGATATCTACTACAAGGTACGATGTGTGGTCTTTCCATGTCCATTTCTTGGCTTCAAGAGGCAAGTCTTGAGGGATAATCCAGACTTTTGGGGACCTCTGCTTGTTGTTCTTCTCTTCTCGATGGTGTCAGTTTATGGGCAATTCAGGGTAAGCAATGTTCTTTCTTCACCGCATTTCAGGGTATATGGCTATCTTGAAAACCATCACCTTGAATCTCTTCAAAATGTTCAGGATTGTTTACCCAAAGTGCAACATTTTATCATGTATTCAAAAATAAGATACAAACAAGTGTAGGCCTATCCTTTACTTATCTTTTGTATACAACTTATTATATTTAATACTGAAAATTATGTTGTCAATGTGCAACATTGTATGTGCCGCTGTAGTATTTACATTTTTGGGTTTGGTGAAATGAAAAGTGCAATTAGCAATTATTTTTGAGGGTTAATGTCCCTAAAATCAATGTGGATATTTGAAAATGATATATCATCATATGTATCTAGTTAGCTGAAAAGCATGTGAATACTAATAACTATATATACTTGATTTGCTACTGTACAACATGGTAGCTTAGATTTTCATTTGATTCACATTTAGTATATAATTTTTTGGGTGTCTACATTGACAGATGAATATGGTTTGTTTTGCAGGTCGTATCTTGGATTATCACTATCTGGATTTTTGGATCACTCGTCATCTTCCTTTTAGCAA
Source organism: Lytechinus variegatus (assembly GCF_018143015.1). Classification (NCBI taxonomy): domain Eukaryota; kingdom Metazoa; phylum Echinodermata; class Echinoidea; order Temnopleuroida; family Toxopneustidae; genus Lytechinus; species Lytechinus variegatus. The sequence continues at coordinate 37,770,000 of NC_054746.1, forward strand.
GAGTTCTTGGTGGTGAGGTAAGTTGCATTCAAACATGGCATGGCAAAGCTTACAAAACAAAGCTCAGCAAGAAAGCTTTAGATTATCAACACATTGCATAAATAGTCACAGGATATGAATAAGAAATAATTGCAGAGACACTGGATACGTTTTATTTTTGCCTAGATATATACATTTATTAGAAAATTGTTAACCAATCAAAGTATTGTAATAATAACTTGAAATTCTTTGTCCAAAAACTCCAAATTAATGTTAAAAATTTTCAGTCAAAATTTGTGTGGTTAACTGTAGGGGGTGTCTCATATAAAGATTTAAGTGTGAGTGACTTGAGTGTGAGTCACACTTAAATTCCCAGTTGCGTGTGGTGTTGCAGGCATCACCGCATTTGTCAAATCATTCTAAGACTATGAACAATCAATAAGATTACACGTACATATCGCATGCATATCAATATTTTCGAGCATTTAAGTGATTCTAAGTCACACTTAAGTCTTTGTGAAACACCCAACATGATATCATAACGATTGTTTATGACTTTTGACATCAACGTAATGTTGTAAGTTAGAGCAATAATGGATTGGAAATAAGTCTGGAAGTGTTGCTCCTAAAATCAAAATCGGTTTGAATATTGAATCGGCGGATATTAAAAAGACCAAGAAATACATTAAAATTTGTGGGTGTCCAGTACGCAGAGAAATGCTGCAAGCTACACTGATGACAGAATTTGTTTTGATCTTTGACAAAACCGCAAAGCGGAGGAAGAAGACAGTACGAAAATTTCCCGTTTGATTCTCGACCGCACTTCGGACTGCAAACTGCGGTCGGATACCCCGTTTTTCGTTTGGAAACTCTCAAACAACATTTCCAACCCCGATAAACCCATCTTGGCCAGGTAATCCCCTTGTCTCAATTTCACCACCACGGGCCAGCCAAACGAGCGTTGAGCCAAGGACGAAATGATAAACAACAGCTGTGCTATTACGTAAGACTTGTCTGCCTGTAGAAGGATCTTCGGAATGAAATTATTGTATTCGATATTAATCACGTTTTCAAAGGCATATTACATTCAGACATCCAATACTAGTCCATTTCGAATGAAGAAAATCGACCTCGAAATAAGGAAAGTAAGCGGAATAAAAATTACGGTATGCTTAGCATGCAAGGACCGCGATGCATCCCATATAGTTTCTGTCCGTCCAGCAAGAAAATATGGGATGCATGCCGTTCACTCACACAATGATACAGTCTTAACGAAAGAAAGGAAGGAAGGAAGGAAGGAAGAGAGAGAGAAAGAAAGGAAGAAAAAGTTTCTATCAACGCGTGTATACATGGAACTCCATGCACTCACCAGAACTACACACATTGCAATCCATCGTGTGTGGCCCCCTGCTGTGACCATTGATGCTGGGGTGTATTATCTTCGGACCGAGGTCAAGAAACAGGTGTTTCTACATGTATACTTAAATTTCATGCTTGAGGGCAATAGGGTTTGTAGTACTGGGAGAAGAGATTTGATGATAAGGGAAACTGGGGTATACTGCTCTTAAAAGCAAGATTTTCGTCATGGATGGTTTGTTTTAATTTCCGACATAAAGCGGAGGAAGGAGGAGAAGATAATGCAGCGTGCGACACTAACACCGTCAACGATAGGCCTCTTTTCTATAACATTTTGGTGATTGTGGAGGCAATAGTAAACTTTTAGAGATCGCATGACTTATCGAAATAGAGGCACTACTATCGGCATTTGTTTACAATGATATTCACCTTCTCTTCAAATCATGGTGATTGCGGAGGCAATTGTAAACTCTTACAGGTCACATGACTTACTGAAATAGACGCACTACTATCCAATGATCAAAACAATCAGCGCATGTTGACGACGGACATGAGGACTTCGGCCGCAGCTTGTTCATTCACAGGAATAGTGCTCTGCCGCAATGCATGTCGCCACATGTTTTTTGTCTGGTTATGTTTTGGTTTTCTGATCCGATTTTTTTTCCCCACTCGGAATTCAGAAAAATGTAGAAAAAATTGGAGAATCGCAATGGGAATTGCAAAAAAAAATTAGTTACAACATTGCATCAAACAAAATTATAATATCATCCCTTTTTGTTCAACTTGGAGAGATCATGCAAGATTATTTAGTGGAATGATTGTGTCACCAGGTCTGAACATTGCATAAAAACGATTGCTTAGTAATTTTCCTGTTGCTGTCTTTAGTAGTATAATGATATTAATGACTTAACATAATGCAAGTTTGTTTAATGATGATTGCATCATTATGTCTTAACACTACATTAAAAAAATTGTTTTTGAGAATTTTTCCTGTTGGTCTTTTAGTAGTAGTACTATTTAATTAAACAGTTACATGTATATGGCAATACATTGTGTTAAAATAAATGAAAGAAGAAAAGCAAGTAACATGTGTTCGTGTAGAATATAGATGGGCATCAATTAAAGCACTAAAGAGAGCAGAAGATAAATGACAGCTCCAGTAGGTAGGACCTCCAAAACATTTATTTTCAGTTTCTTGTTGTTTGCTATTCAGTAGAAGGCAAATGCAATATTGTTATTAAGATAATCATTATATGAATGGTGTTTTTTGTGAATAGTTATTTTATATCAGTTTTCAAAGTCAGCACTGCTACTATAATGCAGGTGAGACTGCCAGAGGCGCTCCACTTGTTTTGATTATAACACTGTTTTTATTACAAAATGAATTGATTTCTTTTTGGGAAAAACAAACCTTATTTCATTTTCAGACTAACGAACCCATGGATTACCGAACCTTATTTCGTTTTCGGACTAGCAAACCTTCGGATTAATGAACCTTATTTCTTATTCGGACTAACAAATCTTCGGAATAACAAAGTTTATTTCCTTTTTGGACTGGCGAACCTTCAGATTAACGAACCTTATTTCGTTTTTAGACTAACGAACCTTAGGAATTATGAATCTTATTGCATTTTTGGACTAACGAACCTTCAGAATAACAAACCTTATTTTGTTTTCGGAATGACGACCCTTCGGAAGTATTAAACCTTCGGAATTACAAAGGTTACCTGAAATTTATGACATCATTGGCATCTGGAATCATACATTGCAGCCATGCCTTACTTTGGCGCAAATCATACCTCCTTTTTTACTCACAGGGTTGATTTTAATTTTATGTTTTTTTGTGTATAATGTAATTCTTATTTTATTCTGTTTTCCTCTTTAGGTGAATTACTCACAGTGCTTAGGTGTAATAGGCTATTCATTGCTGCCTCTCATTATTGCTGCCACTGTACTTCCTGTGACTAGATATATTCCTTTTATTGGTTCAATAGTAAAGGTAAGACTTTGTTGTTCATAGCAAAAAATATTCACTTAGAATATATGTTTTCTGGAATTTAGTAAAGATGGTCAACACAGACAACTGTTGATAGCTCTTATGTCTTATAAAAAACTTATTTGCATTTGGTTGCATATATCATCGTCAAAATGATATAAATCATGAATGAACTTTAAATATAAAATTGACTTCAGATAAGTATTTTTATTTCACATCTTTTATATTTTGTTCTGATATGTATGAATTAATGTACCCCTACTTGTCTGCTTTGTTTAGGCAGTAGTTCTCTCGAGAGAACAGAGCATTATTATATTTTTTTTAAAGGCGGACAAGTTGCAAAATGTGGTGTCCTTTAATATTTTAACATTAAATAATAGATGTCATTTTTATTTTTATTTTTTGCTAATTAGCTTTGGTATAGATATTGATTAGTTAATGTATTGATTCTTTTAATATATTGGTTTTAAACTCAATGATTGATTTGTTTGATTTATTTAGTATTAATTGGTAAACTATAGTTATGCCCCTGCAGACGAAGTCTGCAGGTGTCATTGAGCGTTGACCCTGTTTGTCCGTCCATCCCCTCACATGGTTTCCATGCAATAACTCAAAAAAATTTCAATGGATTTTTAACATTTTTGGTATGTAGGTAGATGACACCAAAATACTGGCTAATTTGAATTCATAGTCCGAAGGTCAAAGGTCACAGCTCATTATATATGCGAGTTTGTTTCCGCATGGTAACTTTGGAAATATTCTGTAGATATTAAAAATGTTTGGTGTCTCTGTAGATGACACCCAAATACAGGCTTAGTTTGAAATCGGAGTCCACAGGTCAAAGCTCACAGCTCGTTATAAATGCGAGTTGGTTTCTGCATTATTACATTGGAAATATTTACCAGATATTAAAAATGTTTGGTGTCTGGGTAGATGACACCAAAATACAGGCTAAGTTTGAAATTGGTGCACACAACTGAAGTGAGGGATTATCCATATCAAATGACCTGACTGTCATATCTTCTGTCAGAGATTATTATGGAAAGGGTGAGTCTTATGGTCAAAGGTCTAAATTTGTTCATTTTATATATATGCATATTGGTTTCTGCACGATATTAAGTTCAGTCATATTGAATGAATTTCTGATCGCATTAAGCGGGGGGCATCTGTGTCCCTTGGACACATCAATTTTCTAGTTTTATATGTTAATTCTTTGCAAATTTTGTTCATCTTGGCCATGATTACCATCTGTATAGGCTAGGCTGATTACAACTTTCATTCTGCTGTATCAAATGAACTCAACTTTTTGCCAATCATTGCATGGTCTGTGTTATGATACTTTAGACTAGGCATTTCAGGAAGGTGTGACACTCGTAATATAATGAAGATTAAGTAACAAAGCACAATAGAAAATTAAAAATAGCAAATATTTGAATAGACCTAACCCCACTATATAGGCATTTATATAGTGCCATCTATCTAAAAATAATCTTCTGAGGTGCATTTTCATTATTATTATTAACTATGTTTCAGTGCTCAGTGCATTCAAGGAATGTACCACTTACCTCACCTTGGTTGAGTGCAGCACAACTGCATTGCACTATAATAGTGGACCGTTACCCCAAGCTCTTTGTGTTTAGTTATACAACCGTTTATGGTTAAGATTGTCCTGATTATACTGATTTCCCTGTTTTTATCTTTATCCTTACACTCTTTTCATCAATTTTCTCCCTGACTTAATTTCCCTCTCCCTTCTGTTCTATCCCTTCCTCTCTATCTTTCTTCTCTCTCTTCCTTAACTTTCTTTCCCTTTTCTCCCCCCCCCTCTCTCTCCCATAACTTTTCATTCAGCTCATTGGTGTTTCCTGGGCAGCATACAGTGCAGGATCATTGCTGATACAGGAAGAACTTGCTCAGAAGAAACCATTATTACTCTACCCAGTCCTTCTACTCTACATTTATTTTTTCTCCTTATATACTGGAGCTTGATTGAAGGATCTGTCCACCAAGCTGTCCAGTTTACCTTGATAGAACCATTCATCTTTGATCTATAAAGACATTGTGAGACATTAATCTTCAAGGTAGCTCAATACAATACCTTAATTGAGAAGGTTATTTCTTGTAGAACTGCTGAAATTGGAATACTCTGTAGTTGCTCAGTTTTGAGCATTGAGAGGCAGAGTGATCTAAAAAAAACTTAAATTATGTGTATTTATCATGCTTAAGATTTGTATTTTATTAGGGAATGCATGAAGCAGCATTTTATCTGTCAAATTGAAGATATGTTATGTTGCAAAGTTGTGCAGACAAAGTCATGACATCATATTTTTTTATAGAATTTAATTGGTTCTAAATTTTGTGCTGTCACCAGACTAATATAAGTGGCTCATGAATTTACATTATATAATATTTGACTTTGTACACTAAATTTCATTATACAGGGGACTTATCATACATGACATATCATACACACATGTATGAAAATATGAAATAGTTTCATGGGGATGTGACATCAGCTCACCTAATGAATATTTATAATGATGTGCGTATGACTTTTCTAATAATTATTTTCAGCCTGAAGTAACCTTTAAATTGGTAATTTGGTATATATGGGATTGTAGCAAGTCCTAATAACAACTTTTCTATCTCTTGTATCCTGCATGTACATCAGGAATTTGTGTTTTTATCTTAATACGCACCTTTTTCCACAGGGTTATGAACAAAATGTCAAATAAATATCATATTAGGTGAATCTTTACCATAACAAAGTGTTTGTGGTAGCCCACTTCGGGGTGAATGAGCTGAAGCGAGCTTCCATTTACATGATTGTGTCTTCATCAGAACAAAGTCAGACCAGAACTTGACCCTTCAAGTTCTTGCCTTAAGTGCTTGCTATGCATGAATGTGTGATGGCTTTGCTCTATACCGGTTTCATTGTAAATCTGTATGGCATGCTCCGTAAAGCATTATGGGATTGACCTTAATATTGGACACTCTGCATAATGGCGCACTTATTTGCATTTTATCAGGCTATTCTGGAAATGTTTTGGGCATACTTTTTTCTGCAAATAAGGGGATAGTGGAAAATGAGCCAATTTTTTTCTGAGCAGGCTAGTGGGCTAGAGTATCAATATCATTTTGATGAAGACATCCCTATGAAACCTGTATATGTATTCAGAAAAACAGCAAATACAAGAGAAGAATTCCTAACACCGATAGAATATATTTTAGTGACAAGTCTTGAGTTCTGTAAGATAACTTTGAAGCTACATGTAGATAATTATCTTTGAATCAACAGTGCAACATTAACCAAGCTTTGATAATGAGGTATGCTAGATCTTAGTATATGCTTATATATATATTGCTATGCCTACATGTACAAGCTGCTCTACAATCTATGATTTGTGCAAAAATACAGTTTATATGTTATGTTTAAATGATGTATGCTAGATCTACTTTTATTATATGCCTTTATATGTTTCAATGCCTACATGTACAAGCTGCTCTACAATCTTATGATTTGTGCAAAAATACAGTTTAGATGTTATGTGTGCTCAGAAAGCCATAAAGATTCAGTCCTGCCTTGCTCCCCCTCTTAGATATTTTTTTTATTTTTTATTTTTTTTTTTGGCCTGTCAATTTTTTTCCTGCGTCCCCCCTGAATTCATGTGGACCCCCCCCCTGAAACTTGTGTTGTCCCCTCTCCAAAAGTTTAGGTTGATGACCTTTTTTTTTTGCTTGTCAAAAATTTTTGGGGCGCTTGTCCAATTTTTTCGTGTCCATCCCAAAATTTCAGGTGGACACCCCCTAAATTTTTTGGCTTCCGCCGCCAATGCTGTCATGTGATGCGCATTCATCCAATCTGCTGGTCTTCTCTTCTTGAGATATTTTTTTCATCTTTATATTTCTTTTTACTCCCACTACTTGAATAAGGCGCCGAGTAGATTATCTCCCTCCGCAACCAGAATTGCTTTCAGTGTGCCTATAATGCTTGGTTGGTCCGGGTGTGTCCGAGGGAGGGGGGGGGGGGGGGGGCACTTCCTTTGACGAGTGGATGCCATGCGTGAACAAAAAGATAGGGCATGCTACATATAAGGGTGTCAAAGACAATGAAATATTGATTTTTTTTTTTCGCTATGAAAAATAAGTGTTTATCGTCCAATTTGTGAGGGTATGAAAAGACTGTACTAAGGATGTTCTTTTTGCCTCAACACTACGTGTTTATGGTCCAGTTGAGCGAGGTGTGTCTGGTGGTAGGCTACTAATCCCAATGAAAGTAAAGGTAAGCCGACGTCCTTGACAGAACAAATAAGATGTGTGAGGATAGAGTTTCACAAGCTAAACTCGTTGAGGGGTGACTTGTTTAGGGTACTTATGGGCAAGTCCAAGAAAAGGTCACCCTAGAAGGCAAAATTTCATCTTCAATTTAAGAAATTATCTTTGGTGGAGTAAGAAAGCCTAAATGTTGAATTTTAAAATTTCATTAAGAAAAATGTGATAATATGCATATTTATGCTAATTTGGGGCACCTAATTTGCATAATTGGTATAATGGGTGTTACGTATGGGACAATTATAAAAACTCATAGAAAATAAAAACAAAACTTGTGAGATTTAGTCATAGGTGGGACATGGACCCCCTAACATCTTAATACTTATGAGGGAAAAAAAGTGGTGTCATCTAATTAATTATGCAAATTAGGTCTTGTCCAAGGATGGAATGTCCCATACGTAACGTTTTGAGGATGTTTTTTTAAGTTATTTCTCATAATACAATACTTGTATTGTTGCATCTCTGGGAAGTTCTAATTTATAAAGTATGAAAATGTTATACCACAAAAAGTTTCAAAAATAGAGTTTACTTTTTAATTAAAAGTTAATTAAAAAATTGTTACGTATGGGACAACATGTTACGTATGGGACATTTACACACAATGTCAATGGGGAGGTTTGTGTACAAAGTGAATGGAGAAAAACAAATTTCAAGAGTGCTCTAAATAGTGATTATTTACCTTTTCTTTAGTTTTTGAAGACTGATTTGTTATAAATACTGATTAATGAAAACAACTGAAGCGAAAAAATTGTGAAAATGGAAAAATATGAAAAAAATAAAAAACAATAGAAATACATGAGAAATTCATGAAACTATGAAAAACAAGAAAAAAAAATGTTGAAATGGCTAATTTTCTTTTCAGTCATATCAAATATGTCTCAATAGAACATTTTAAAAGACAGAAACTCTTTGGTTATTTCCATATTTTAAATTATATCAATTTTTTTAATTTTGGGGAAAATTGTGTACGTTCTCTATGGGGACAAAATGTCCCATACGTAACTGTCCCATACGTAACATGTCATTAATTTGTTTAATTAGAGTCTGTAATTAGAGGGATTTGACTTATGACATGAAACTTGCCTTAGATATACTAGAGTATTGTGACTTCTATCACACTAAGTTACAAGTTGTCAAATGAAATACTTTCAGAGAATTCTCAACTTGAAAAAAATGTTTTTAAAATTGTCTTTTTTCTGCGTCCCATACGTAACGGCCCATCTTTTCTCTCTAAAAGGTAAAGGTCAAAGTCATATGTCACCATTTTTTCCATGATTATTCTTCTCCTAGATGTCTACCATCATGAGGGTATTCAATCTAATAAAAGTCAATTAACACTATTTTTCAGGTCATTGAAGCCTCTGAAATGTCCCATACGTAACGTGCGCGAATTCTTGGACTTGCCCTTATCGAAACCCCGCATGGTCACGCTCGCCAATGAAGCGACTCCTAGGTTAGTGAACAAAAATGTTGGGAGCTATACAATGAATGGATGAGAAAAGTTTCAAAATGTAAAGAATTAAAAAGTTGTTTTGGAATACTTGCAGCGTACTATTATTATTTAGTAGGATGCTAATGACAACATACTATGCATTTTATTTTTTTCTGGGGGGGGGGAGGGCACTGTGGGCAAGTGGCCCCCGTGCATGCCTCCCCCCTTGGTGCCGTTTATGGTATGGGGGCGGACCCAGCCCCGTTACCTCGATCGGGATATTTAAAGGGGAACTGTAACCCAAATAAAAATTTGTTTTTATCGGAAAAAGAAAAAAAGTAGATAGGTGAAAATTTGAACAATATCAGACAAAGAATAAAAAAAGTTAGGATCTTTTAAAATTTGTAAAAATTGGTAATCATTATACACATGAAAACTCCAAATTGGTCGCATATGTGATGTCATAGTGATGTAAGGCAAGGACTATTCCATGTACTCTAACATTGCTTAAAAGTAATTTTTCTCAAAAGTTTTATTTCAAATTATATTTTTCTCTCATGAGGACATAAAGCAATATTCAGATTACTACCCCAGGGAATGGGTACTTAGGAGAAAACCACAAATCCCTGATAATTAAGTACATGGCCTATGGAAAAGTTGTCCGTGATAATTTTCTTACCTAGTTGCCAATTTGAAATCGATGATCTCAATTTTACAGCAGCTGTAACTTTCTTATTGCTTGTCCAATTTTTTTTCAAACTTTCACCATTCTGTTTAATTTATTTTTATCGTTCGCAACACAACATTTTATTGCCAAGGCTGGATTCCCCTTTAAACATTGCAGATGGCCTCAGGGTGACTAGACGTCCCGTATTTCCCGGGATTGTCCCGTATTTTGCTCCTGTGTCCCGGCGTCCCGACAAACCCTTCCCGGGACGCCTATTTGTCCCGTATTTCAGAATATTGAACAATATGTAGTTAATACATTTAAAAGTGATGAACTTTCATTAAATAACCAACAGCTGACGAATCAGGAACAACAATTAAATCGATATTTACTGTAAACTTTTGCAAGTTCTGCGCCCTTCTGCGGTGATTTCTTGCTAACCCAATACATTGCAAACGAACTGGCCTCCTGCCTGTGTGTGGCAGGCTACTATATAGCTAGGCATCTAGGATAGAAACAAATTCTCAACAATCTCGCATGATCAACAGTTTTCCACCAAAATAATCACAAAATTCTTATAATTATACTATGGATTCTCGGATTAATGATTTGGAGATGTAATCGGAGGAACAAGTTACATACTTTTTATAGATCTAGTTGTTTCAGCTTTCGTTTTGAGTCTAATTGGTGTGCACGATGCCGCGATGTAGTTTTAAGTTTAACGATATGTTTCACTTTGAAATTTTATTCATTTCTAAAACTTTTCATTTTTTTAATTTTAAAAATACATTTAAAAAACACCAAATGAAATTATGATTTTTATTAGATGATTGGATTTTCTTGTTTACTTGAAGTTTGAACTTTTCCATTTTTCTTTCTTTTATATATACCCTATCCTTTCTGCTTGCCCTTTTTTGTTCCATCTATCTTTATTTCCAATACCATACTTTATCCGTAATATTTATTTTGTAATTATCTGTGTTATTGTTCGAATATTTTTTGTGTCTTTATTAATTATGAATACATCGCACTTCGGCTTTAGCCGCGATGATGTCTTGATTTTTATCAATAAACCATCTATTTCCTATCTTTCTTTCCTAGACATTTTCTTTTCTCTCTGTTCATTTTTCTTTCTTTCCTTCTTTCTCTTACTTTCCTTCTTTCTCTTACTTTCCTTCTTTGTCAGATATCCTTTTTTATTTCCTTCATTCTTTCTTTCCTTATATTTATCTTGGCTTCATTCTCTCTTCGTCTCCTGTTTCTTTTCGTTCTTTCTCTCCTTCCAATATTTTCTCTCTTTTTTCTTTCCTCCCTTCATTCTTCCCTTCCACTCTTTCTTCCTTTCTTTATTTTTCCCCCTTCTTATTCTTTTCCCTTATTCTTTCTTTCTTTCTTTTGTTTCTATCTTTCCCTTCCTTCCAGTTTTCTTTTTTCTTTCTTTCAAAGAATGAAGGAAACATGTTTATTTCCTTCATTATTTCTTTCCTCCTTCTTTTTCTTACCCTTTTCCCCCTTTAATTCTCTCCTTTATTTGTCTTTCAGACATTTATTAATCTCCCTTTCCTTTCTTTCTTTCTTTTCTTTCTTTCTTTCTTTCTTTCTTCCTTTCTTCCTATATTCATTCCAAGGAATGACGGAAACCTTTCTCTATCTCTTATTATTTCTTTCATCCTTCTTTTATTCTAAATTTCTGTTATTTATTTTCTGTTTTCCTTTATTTTCTTTCCTTCTCAATCATCTCTTCTTTCTCCCCTTCATTCTTTCGTTCACCTTCCCTTCCAATTCTTTATATTTTTTCACAAGTCTAACACTTTGTGTGGGCTTCTTTGTTGATCTTCGTTTGTCAATTGTCCCGTATTTCATTTTGTGAAATCTGGTCACCCTGGATGGCCTCTTTGTTTATCAAATCTTGGATGACAAAGTCTTAACTGCAACGTAGTTACGGATAATGAACGAAATATTTTGAGATAGCACAACATATGGCAAATGATTATGTGGTAAAATTTGGAAAGTTGCTAGCGAGCGAAGCGAGCCAAAAAAAATTGGCCTCTTGAAATGATTTTTAAAATTGAATTCTAACTACGGTGAAAGCAGCTTTGGAAATTCAGATAAGAGTAAATATTGAGAGGCTTTTTACGGTAAATCTAGCCAGCGTAATTAATTACGTTAGGACATAGGTGATATAACTAACCCTTGGCTGCGGATTTTTTTATATTTGTTTCTGGATGCGCACAATTATTGCATAAAATATAGCAAGCTTTTAATAGATGCCATTTACTTTTCTTTCTGTTCTTTATATTTTTCAATCCTCGGCAGCCCGGTTATGTTATCAGTTTATTTTTTATCTTGTCTCCTTTCTTCATATTCTGATTTTCTAATTTAGCTTTTGGCTATATTAATTTTCCGTTTCTTTCATTTCGCTTCCCGCCATTCTTGCCAGTGCCATTGAGTAATATCTTTTGATTTGATATCCCTCTCTTCATGCTAATGTAGTATTTAAGGATTTTTTTGTATGTTCTTTCCTTCCTTTTCCCGCTTTCCTTCCAGTTCTTTTTTTCCTTTTCTTTTTCACTTTTCCCTTTCTCTTTCCCTTCTTTCTCTTTCCTCTTTTTCTTTCTTTCTTTCCTTCTCTGTCTTTATCCCTTTTCTCTTTTCCCGTTTTTTAAATTTTCCCGGTGAAATCCACCAGGAGGGGGGGGGGGGGGGGGGGCGGGTAGCTTAATCCCCCCTCCCCTGTTAAGCCACTGAAAGAATTGAAATGCAATAAAAAAATACATTCATTGTTATTGCTGTTATTATTTTTTAAACGTCATTATCAAGATAGCAATTTTTTCGAAAATAATTGTATGAATATTTATTATTCGTATACCGTTGTTATTGTGATCATCATTAATATTATCGTTATTTCATTTTTATTACCAGCAGGAGCTGTTAATGATGACCCCCTCCCTCAATATCTGGAGTTTATTATTTGACGAGTAAACAACAAACAGTCCCGCTGGTCGAAGATCATTCATAACGAAATATGTATTCGTTATTCAGATTCACGAGATACCATGCACGACCATGGGGTCTCGAAAAGCACCCTAAACACGTAATTTCCATATTCTGAAAATGCACCCCTTAACAAGTATTATCGTGTGAAACAAAACGATACTCTTAGCAAATATTCCCTGAAATGAACCCCTAAACAAGTACAGGAATGTTTTATTGTTACGGGTCCTTAAAGGGGAATCCAACCCAAATAAAAACTTGTTTTTATAAGGAAAAGAAAAATCAGACAAGTTGATAGGTGAAAGTTTGAACAATATTGGACAAACAACAAGAAAGTTATAAATTTTTAAAAGTTGTAAATATTGGTAATCACTATACCCATGGAGACTTCAAATTGGCCGCATATGGGATGTCATAGTGATGTAAGGCAAGGACTGCTCTTCCATGTACTCCAATACATATTATGGCTAAAATGTCATTTTTCCCAAAAGTTTTATTGCAAATTATATTTTTCTTTCATGAGGACATACTACAATATACTACCTGGGTTATATTTAGATTACTGCCCCAGGGGAATGGGTACTTAGGAGAAAACCACAATCCTTGATAATAAAGTACATGGCCTATGAAAAAGTTGTCCTTGCCCCTTGTCATAATTTACTTACACAGTTGCCAATTTGAAATCTACATAGTATTAGTGATCTCAATTTTAAAGCAGCTATAACTTTCTCATTGCTTGTCCGATTTCTTTCAAACTTTCACCATTCTGTTAATTTATTTTTCTCCTTCCCAACATAACATTTTATGGCCAAGGCTGGATTCCCCTTTAATTCGGTGTCGGCTTTACCAAGTTGGGTTTAGTACGACCCCACCTTCTACGCCTGACATTCTTTATAAAACATTTTAATTTTGTTTTATCATCCGCGCAAATTCGACCCTAAACACGTAATTTTCCGAGCGAAATAGATACCCTTCTTTCATGATTTTTGTGTTTTTGACACCCTTATCACGTTACCTACGTGGTGAAAAGACATCCTCAGTCGCGCATGGTATCCACTCTTCAATGTTAGTGCCCCCCCCCCCCCACTCCCCCGGGGTAAAGGAGCTATTTTGTGATAGATAAAATTTTGACCTAACATTTATCATCCGTTTCCCTTTATCTTTCCTTGGTCGTGAAAATCATTCCCCTCGATCCCCTTGTATGACTTCAACCTCCTAACCTTTTCTTCCTTTTCACTTTTTCCGGCCCCCGGTTTCTCCCCCTTTAATTTCCATTCATTATTTTTTGTGTGGCTATGCCGAGGGGGGGGGGGGGGGTGCCCTTTGCTCCTGAATCCCCATGGCTGTCTCGGGGGCTGTCTATTATATTTTTCCAATATATGTATCAAATAGGCGCGGATCCAGGGGGTCGAAAGGGCCTTGCCTCGGCCCACTCCTAAAAACAGAAAAGAAAAGAGAGAGAAGAGGAAGAAAATTTTATGACAAATGAGGAGGGAAAGGGAGCTACTAAAGAAGAAGGAAAAAAGGACAGGACAGAAAAAAGGGAAAAGTGAAGGTAAAGATATGAAGTGGTGAGGGGGGTCAGAGGCCGGATCAAAATAGTGTAAGAGGAGAAAGAAAATATGGAAGAGGAAAAAATTGTGAAGAACAACTTATTGATTAAAGTTTCAATTAGGGTATATGCCTACAGACTAGGCGAGATCGCAAGCTTGCTATATCGTCATATCGTCAGTTCACGTGTGATCTGCTATACGCTGGGCTAGCTAGCTGCAAATATATGCATGCGCTGCATCATGTATATCGGTATGTGACAGAACGAGAACAGGGGTATGGACCTCACGTAATATTGTAAAGTGACGAAAATAGAGAGCATCCATAGACCGATTATTTTGGCATGCCGTATTTTTACCAAAGGTGTCACAGTCTGTCATCACACCATTTCCTGCAGACCATCGACAATCGAAAGCGGAAAGATCTAGGGAAAAAGAGGGAGTGAATGTGAGACTGGCGGGCCGACCAACCGCCCACATCTACACCACCGCTCCGCTCCACTATCAGCGCTCCGGCCTTGCCTTGCCGTCGAACCTGCTCCTTTCCGGTCCTCAGCCAGGCTGCACTTCACTAGTGACAGTGTTTCTGCAACCGCTCTCAGATCAAGTGACGTTCCTCATTAAATTAGGAGGTAAATAGGTCTAGATCTACATTCTTTTTCCAAAACGGAATTGGGAGAAGAAAACCCGAAAAAATTGATTGAACGAAAATGAGCAGGTGTAAATGTTAATGTTATTAAGTAAACCCCAGCCCAGGGGGGCAGAGAATGAGAGATACCAAGTTCAAAGACCAGCTATGGAGATCACAGACATTGTGTACAATGTATATGGAGATAGGCTGTGATAGTTGCGTGAGACAGAGATTTGAGGGGATGAACAAGAGTCCAAAATACTTGAGTCTCACGCATAATACGTGAGACTTGGTAGCTCTGCGGGGGGGGGGGGGGGGGGGGGGGCACTTACATTGATGAGTGGATACCATGCGAGACCAAAAAAAAATTAATAAGGATGTCTTTTTCAAGATAGGGCACGTTTTAATAAGGCCAAGGTGTCCAAAAATGCTAAATTAAGGAAAAAAGGATATCTATTGTCGCGAGGAAAGCTAACTGTACGTAAGGGTCAAATTTGAGAGGGTATAAAAAATTAATACTAGAATGTTTTATAAAGGATGTACTTTTTGCCCCAAAAGTCAACACCACGTTTTAAGACTATTTTGCATGAGGTGTGGGAGATGGGGGCTTTATTAAACCCGATAATAATGTACATGTAGGTAAACTTGAAGGTAAAATCGACGTCTGTGACAACAATTACAATATCGCTGTACTTGTTTAGGGGTTAAATACGGGGAAAACTTGCCAATAGTATCGTTTTGTTTCTAATACTTGTTAAGGGTATGGTTTCACACACCAATACTTGTTAAGGGGTGCATTTTCAGATTATATGGATAATCCGTGTTTAGGGTGCTTTCCGACTAAATCGAGATGAAATCAAATTGTAGTCCCTCTTAGCAGTCTCCATTGCTTTGTTTCGTAAGGTAAAGTCTGCATGATTATATCCTCATGATTCAATTCCCCTTTGATCCGATAAAGGTCACTGTAGTGTTTTAGACAGTTTCCTTTTTTCGATAATATGAATAGAATCAATAGAATTGCATTAAACAACTCTAAAACTACTCATGATCCAACTCCCACTCTAAAACAAAATGGCAATTAACCCGTTGATATTCATCTACCCCTCATTTCCCTCTTCCAAACCACTCTGCCACTTTTAGACAGTTTCCTAGAGATGATAAATGAATATTTTTGATGAGAATCATTAGCATTAATGAAAATCATAATAAAAACAATATTTAATTGTCTAATTACTCCTCGTGATCCGAGTCCCCTCTCCGTGTTAAAAATGTCAAATTTCTCATGGGAGGGGACTTGGATAACTAGGAGTACTACTACTTGTGATCCAAGTCCCTTCTTAAAAAAAAAACGGCAATTAACCTGTTGATTTTCATCTACCCCTCATTTCCCTCTTCAAAACCACTCTGCCACTTTTAGACAGTTTCCTAGTGATGATAAATAAATATTTTTGATAACACGAATCATTGAACTTAATGAAAATCACATTAAAAACAATATTTAGCTGTCTAATTACTCCTCGTGATCCAAGTCCACTCTCGTGTTAAAAATGTCAAATTTCCCATAGGAGGGGACTACTATTATTCGTGATCCAAGTCCCCTCTCCTAAAATACAAAATGGCAATTAACGGTACCCATTGATATTCATCTACCCCTCATTTCCCTCCTCTTCAAAACCACTCTGCCACTTTCAGACAGTTTCCTAGAGATGATAAATGAATATTTTTGATAATAAGAATCATTGAAATCCATGAAAATCACATTAAAAACACTATTTAACTGTCTACTTCTCGTGTTCCGAGTCCCCTTCCCGTGTTGAGATTGCCAATTTCCCATAGGAGGGGACTCGGATAACGAGTAATATGCTATAATATGTGCTATTTCTAAAACTTTATTTCAAAAATGATATTAAAATGAACCTTTATTTTTCCTGTTTTATCAGACCTTGTATGCTTTATTGTCTTTCAGGTGCTTTACAATGCAAGAATGATTTACATCATGACTGCTCATAACGAAACGCAGCATAGATTTTTGTGATGATTGAGAATCAAGAGGAAACGGAATAAGTAGATCTACATCTTTGTCATACTGTCTGCAGCAATGGCTGCAGATTTTGTTGCTGGAACACTAGGGGGTAAGTGGTACTTTATTATTGTGTGGTCTCTCTACCTATAAAGTGATCACTTAATATAGTTCTAGATGAAAAAAAAAACTACCCAAAACTATTGTGATAACCCCAAAATGGTATCAAAATGGGTTTCATTTAAATTGAACAATCCGATTACCCAAATCCCTCATACTATGAAATCAACCCAAGTTTGAAAATCTTAGTCCAACAATATTGTTCTGTTTCAACTTTGTATCGGATTCTTGTATTGTAGATTTTATTTCTTTGTTGAATTTATAAAAGAAGGAATTTGCTAATTTGATGAAAGGTTTGTGAACATGTTAGTTTATAGTAGTTTTGAAAAGACCAATTGATGTAAATGTCTCAAAGTCCAAAATATCCATGAAAAATATTGTTCACAACATATCAATGTTTGAAAATTATAATTTTTGAAACTGTGGTTCCATCCACTTGTTCACTGCAACCATCCTGCCTGTGGGGAAATTTTCAGGTAGGACTAGTCTATGGCATGCCAATGCTGTACAGAGCACACACTTTAAAAAACTATTGAACTATCACCTTTGTTGATCAAAATTACTAATTTCCATACAGTTGAATTTATATTTCATTAGAAACTTGGGAATAAATTTTATTTAGAATAATTCCATCTATCTTCGATGAGAACCCATTTCAGTGTGTTTAAATTAATTTTGGTAGGAGTTCTTACATTGGTGTCCAGGATTAATGGAGATATGTAGTTGATTATGTAGTTAACATCTTACCAAGATGTCTTTTATCAGAACATGATTGCCAACTTCTGTAAATGGAATAGACAGAGGCATGAAATTGTGAATCTATATTGATCTATATAAAGTTTGTAATGCTTGAGTAATTATCAATTCATGTCTTGTACTACATGTACTTTGGACTTATTTTACCTTTTTTGAAAAAATATAAAGCAATAAAAATCTGGCAGCTAAGCGTAAACAGAAGATACAATTGTTATGCATTTGACTGAAATATCTTGAAGGGTGTGTGTGTGTGTGTATGAGAGAGAGGGAGGGTGTTTGTGTGTGTTACTGATAAGAGCTGTAATCCATATGGGCCTTCTAGTACCATGCACATTGGTGTCATGGAACCGGAGATGTCATACTCCAACATTTGTTTTTGCCCAAAACACTTCAGGTGTCATGGAAAATATTGCTTTTCCCAAATTGTTATTGGCAACTGCAGAACATATCCTTGACATCTTACCAGAATAGAGGATAGTTGTTAAGCCAGTGTTGCTAATTAATTTCCCTGATTGAAAAAATTATTGAAAGTTGCAGTGTATTCATCAAACAGGAATAAATTTTGTACCCCTTCCCAGGGACTCAGTTTTATATTTATGAGGGGAGCAATAAATAGCTCTCCTAGATCTTTTAAGGAGAGCGGTAGAGGAGCACTGCAAAAAGCTCTTCTTCATCATACAAGGGGAGCTTTTTGTCCAATTAACAAAACAGATGGAGGAAATGTATGTACTATAAAGTTACAATCAACAACCAAAGGAAGTATTTGTAATCGTTTTACAATGTTTTGTAATTAGATTGTGTGTTATCAAAACCTGTTTGAGTTAGGTTTTGACTTTTGCTTAAAGTTAAGTATACTAACAAATTTTTTTTCAGGGGCTCCATTCTAAATTTTTTCGGCAAATTTCGGGGGCTACTTTTGCATTTCGGGGGCTCTTTTTAAATGCTACTTTTTGTATTTTGAGGAATACCTGTTCACTTATTAATGAATTATTACTTTTTGTTCAATATTGTATGATTTTAAAAGTTATTTTTCATGCTTAGAATCTTGGATGTGGGTGTGTGTGGGTGAGTGCGTGTGACTGTGAGTTGGACTTGGATATACCTGTTCACTTATTAATGAATTATTACTTTTTGTTCAATATTGTATGATTTTTAAAGTTATTTTTCATGCTTAGAATCTTGGATGTGGGTGTGTGTGGGTGAGTGCGTGTGTGTGTGACTTGGATATACCTGTTCACTTATTAATGAATTATTACTTTTTATTCAATATTGTATGATTTTTAAAGTTATTTTTGAATTTTTCATGCTTAGAATCTTGGATGTGGGTGTGTGTGGGTGAGTGTGTGTGTGACTGTGAGTTGGACTTGGATATAAATGAATTCAATATCTAATTTCTACTCCATCTATTCCAGTACAATACCCTGTACTCAGCCATGTACATGTAATAAAGGCCCACATCCCCTAACTTTTCCTGAAGTTCTTTGAAAACGCAGATCTCCATGAAAATTTCATTTCTCTATTGGGGAGTCTAAATTCGGTGAGAATGTATTCATTAAGAACTTAAATATACATGACAATGAAGAAATCATCAAACTTTATTGGCAGTTTTGAATAATATTCATGAAATGTAAACTCTGTCTGAAACAGAAAATCACCATCATTGAGGCCTACTGAGTGAATTGTATCCCAGAGCTCTGGCAGAGACAGAGCTCTAACTGGCTAGCTAGTAAAAGCGCCAATGCGTGAGCTGGGCCGCCAGCCTTGTAAAATAGATGGAGCTTTGTTTGATGATTTATTGTCTGATATAATACCTCATCCCCTAGAAAAAGAAAATAAATGATTTTTTAGTCATAATTAATAAATAAGGTAACTTATTTTGGAAGTTAATAGGCCTAAGCCGTTTTGAAAAGCAAAGCCGAATGACAACTCACCAATGCTAGGTTACAAGTCTCGGATTTATTTCCTGTGTAATTCGAATTATTTAATCACAGAATCGTGATATCTGTAGGAGAAACATGTGCATTCGAAATTGCACATGGTGGTAGTCATAATGGACCCCTATACCTGCAACTGTTTCCCGACCGTTGCATTGATTTTTTTTTCCGTACTTGGTACCATGTGTATGTAAATACGTGGTACAGAAAAAATAACGCAACGTCGGCATTTGAAACTGCGCTACTCGCGCTATTTTTAAGGATTATTCATGACTTTGAGTGTTGGTTTTTGGATTATTTTTAAATGGTAAGCGGAGCTCGAGCATATTGAGTTGTTATTCACTCGGCATTAAGCATGATTTTGGGTGATTTCGAGGGCGACTTTAGGCATTTCCGCGCAGGTCAACGATTGCGAGGTGCGCTATTAATCGCGCTACCAAATATGGATTAAGGCGCGCATGTAGCGCGCGATCGCTCTCGCGCGCCTTAAAATCGAATCCATGTTGTACCCCTTCCCCTTTAAGATGTCTGTTTGGAAGACTACTTTCAGTTTGTCACAACAGTCCACGTCTTGAACTTCAAAGGTCATATGATCGAGCCAAGTCAGCACTTCGGACTCCACCTACAAATGTTCTTACAAGCCATTGGTATACTATTGATCTATAATATATTTTGTAATGCAATGAAGCTACATGTCAAAAGCTTATTAATAAGCATAAATGTATGTAGAACTCTTCAATTCAAGAGAAAGATGGATCTGAGATACAGATTTTCATAAAGACTACCAATGCTTGACTACATGATGATTTATCCATATTGATTATTGATATTATTATGTAGAGTTTGTACTTTGTAGAACTGCAGACTACAGTGTAAATGTACAAAATGAAGAAAAAATCCATGTTTTTACTTTGTGCACTGCAGTTGCAGTATAAAGTGAGAGGGCATTTTATTGTACACATAGAAAATTAA
This sequence comes from Lytechinus variegatus, assembly GCF_018143015.1. Lineage (NCBI taxonomy): Eukaryota > Metazoa > Echinodermata > Echinoidea > Temnopleuroida > Toxopneustidae > Lytechinus > Lytechinus variegatus. The sequence continues at coordinate 37,790,739 of NC_054746.1, forward strand.
TATTGTCGCTATATACACGTAGTTATCATCCGCTTTTGGTAAAATTCTGCCTTTGAGTCGGTCTAAATTAATGCATTAATTCTAAAAGGGAAATCTTACATGTAATTTTTTGAAATCTTTATTAGAAGTAGGCCTACATATTAATCCATTTTGCATTTTTGAAGCACTATAAAAATGAAATAAATTTGGGAAATGTCATGGCTCTCTCATGAAATATTGAAGATGACTTGCAGTCTCTGAATATGTTACATTGTAACTTGCTATTCTCCGGGGGGGGGGGGGGCACTCAGTATATAATGCATAGTGGGTATGTGCCGCGGAGGGGACCCCTATTTTTGCACTAAAATTTCTGTTCCAAGGCATAGCATTTTTGTCTTATTGAGAAAAAGAACAAAGAAATCCGCTCCAAAGCATACCATTTTCTTCTTATCGTGAAAAAGGAAGAAAAATCCGCTCCATACATGTAGCTTCGCAAATTTTCAGTTACGCCGTTCCTGGTCGCATTGATCTGCTACAATGAACAGCAAATAGGGTCAAAAGCAGCCGCAGAGCGCTGTCCGATTATCGCCTCTGCGCTAGCGCACACAGCACCCGTGCCGCCTGGCTATAGCTGCATGCACGTATACCTGTTCCATTGGGATGCATTACGCACTCACTTGCAGGCGACCCGTTCCAAGGACCCCGGTTTTCACAAACATTTGTAGTTCCGAAGCCCGTTCCGAGGGCTCATTTTTGCAATACATGTAAGCCCGCTCCAAGGCCCCCGTTTTTTATCTCGCCTGCGGCACATCCCTACCACTTTTTGGGGCCGAGTGCCCCCCCTTCCCTCCAAGGGCTATTCTTCATTATGTTATTTTCATGTGATGGTATCTGCAGTAATTTATGTTTATTTTCATCTTATAAAATCAAATTGTTTTCAAATTATATTCCTATTCCTTATTCATACAGACACTTGGGTGGTCATTATATTAGATTCTATAAAAAGTCATTTTGAGATCGTTACCAAAACTTGAATTTATCTTTAAAGCCTAGATATGAAAGTATGTTTTCATTGTTTTGGTCTATCCCTCAATGGTATCTGTCACTGAGCATTTCACTAGTACTGAAGGTTTTAAAGCTACATGTATATGTTATCACTTTTAGAGATAATATGTATTTACTGTTGACAGATGATGATAAGATCAATTTGCATGCTTGATTTTTATCAATAATATTTGCCAAACTAGTGTACTGATCTGCTGCTAGATGCTTCTTCTTTCAAAACAAATACTAATATTGAATCAAGCAATTGCAAAGTGTTGCATGAGCTTCATCACTGATCAATAATAAAAAAAGTACAAATTTGAAAGGATATTTGTCATCCACTGAAGTAAACATATAAACCTGCAGTTCTTCTTCTTATTTTGGACGGATTCTGGCTTAAAGACATTTCCATGTACATGTAAAATCTCAAAATACATCCACTGTAGAAACATGCTTTAACATGGTATAAACAAGATATGCCAATATTTTATTTTGATCAGGCTCTTGATCGTAAATTTTGATGTACATGTATAGTCTGTAAATTCATAGTAAGTAAAACACAGTCTTTTGTTTATATTCTTCAAATCAGATTATCTAATCTAGTATTGAATTGGAAAAGTGACATGGATTTTTTTCCCATTTTTCCCATTTTCATTGTAAAAATTTGAAAAAAGTAAAGGAACATACTGTAAAACAAAATATCATCAGAGCAAGTACATTCAAATACAGTGCGTCCTAGAAAAACGAAACCGAGATTAAGCGATGATTTATCGTAACTTAATCACAAATACAATAGACAAATGACCTACAAATGTAAAGCTTAGAATCTCTTCTTTTATCTGATATTACTTAGATTATTCCTCATTCACGCATGAGTGAGCAAAACAATTTGAAGAAAGAAAAAATACCCAAAAATCATTTGGCGGGGGGGGGGGGGATCTGAATTTCAAAAAGAAAATCACATGCCTGAAAAAAGTTCAATATCTGCTCTTTTATTTGATACCTTAATAAAAAAAATGGTCTCGAAGTAAAAAAGTTATGTTCCCTCGAAACAATGCTTGTATTTCCATAATTTCATTAAATAAAAACGTGTTTTCACCGGTTACCCACAGAAGCTATCGCATGGTTAACAAAAGACTTAATGCATGGCTGATCGTAAATAAAACGGAGTGTCAAGTGAACGCTAGCCTCTAGAACTTCTTCATTTTATGAAATTATTGAAATTCAAGCCTTATTTCAAATAACCAGAACTTTGTTATTTCTTAACCATTTTCTGTAATTGAGGTATCAAATTAAAGGGCAGATATTGAACTTTTTAAAAATACGGTTTTCTTTTTGAAACCCAGATACAGTCTGCCAAATGACTTTTTGATATCCCCTCTTCAAATTGTTTTTGCTCACTCATGCGTGAATGAGAAATAATCTAAGTAATTTCGGATGAAAGAGGAGATTCAAAGCTTTACAATGGTAGGTCATTTGTCTATTGTATTTGTGATTAAGTTATGATAAATCATCGATAAATCTCGGTTTCATTTTTTTGTGGGACGCATTGTATAATACGACTGGACAGACACTCTTTCCATCCCTTCAATGTAAATAAGCTCTTTGGCATCACAATTGACTTTTTTTCTACATTTGATTGTTCGGGAAGGAGTTGGGGGGGATTTTGGAAGGTTTCTCTAAACTGCAAGTCATTTTTCTTTTTAAAGGTCTCGGATTGTTCACTGTTCATTGAAATCAATAGTTAATTGCTCTCAGGCTCAATGTGTCCTCTTACTTCCAGGAATTGATTTAGAAATGTATTTTGGAAAAAGGCAAGCCTTGGAATCTCTATTATTCTTTTGTGCACTGATGTTGCAATAATTCACATTCGTACAATTGAATTGAACAAACATGATTAGTTTTCTCCCCTACCTTTAAATTATAGAAGCTACATGTAATAAAAGGCATTAGTTCTTGGATAACATCCAATCCATACAATAATCATAATAAATGGTGTAATATGAAATCTTTTATTAAAGAATATAACATGGAAACAATTGCCAAAATTAATTCAGCATGCAAAGAGTTAAGGCTATTTTGAATGAGAAAGCAAGAAAACAGGCAACCTTGATATTTGGAAATGGGTCATTAATACAGTCACTACATGTAGTTCAATTGATATACTGTACCTTCAGCAATTTAGGCCTGCTCTGACCTGACATACAGTTAACAAAAATTTAAATGTCAGACATCTAATTTAAAGCAAAATTAAAAATAGGTTTCCTCTTACTTCATGATAAATTTGAGAAATGAAAATAAATGATTTTTTCCCAGTCAACAAATCATTTCAGCTTTTTTCATTTTTGTCAATGAAAACTTGGGTAGGGGTGACTAAAATTTGTACATACAACTGTAGATGTAGATTGGCATGCACACATTAATGCCTGCCCAAAAGGGGTTTAGAGAACCAGTGAGTTGGGCTTGATATTAGGCAGATACAAATATGGAGCCCAGAAATTGCTTTTAAGAACAAAATTATGCTCCCAATTAATAGGGGCCTATATGGTGAATATAGTGACCCTGTACCACGAACCATCCTCTCTGCGCACTTCGATACGAAAGTTAGTTTTGCAGAAAACGCATTAAAAGAAAAGCTTTTTTAAAACCAGCAATAGGTCTACAAGAAAAGCAAATTACTTGCCAGTGTCTTCGTTCGATAGTTTAACTTTAGGTTCCAAAGTTTCATCCCGTATCTTTATATTTTCTTGAAGTGAATTATTTACGCCACAGTGGGTATCGTAACAGAGAGGACGGTTCGTGGTGAAATCGCGAGGCGCGATAGCGCTCTGTATCTATTCCACGAGGACGGTTCGTGGTGCGTGCAACGATGTGACATGTGTATAATGCACATGATGCTTGTCTGTTGTTAACTGTATAATTTAGATTCTGGAAATGTTTGAAGAATAGAAAAAAATATAGACTTTTCAACTACTAATTATGAATTACTGTGTATATGTATGAACACTAAAATTATGTTCATTGAATTTCATTTATTGGTATTATTGTTATGGTGTCGTCTTGTCTTCATGATTGAACAGAAACCGTGTGATTTATGACCGAGCACGTTACAATGTACATGTATTTAACTTAGAAACCTTATCAAAAATTAAGTTGCATCTTTCTTGTAGGAATCCAACAGAGTGAACAGACATCTTTTCATCCTACATGTACATGTAAACCCTCATATTTCATGTACAGATAAAATAGGGATGCACAAAAACCATTGTGAAAAATGCTTACTGTGCTCATGGACCTAGTGTGATTCTTGCAAAAAGTTAGGCCAACAGCTGAAACTGTTAAAGGGATGGTCAAGGCTGGAAATGTTTATATCTCAATAAATAAAGTGAATTTCACAGAGCAAAATGCTGAAAATTGTATCAAAAGTGGATCACAAATAAAGAAGTTGTTGAATTTTATATTAAAGATTTGCATTACTCCGGTGAGACGGTTCTTAGCATGTCTTTATGAATATTCATTAGGTGGGCTGATGATGTCATATCCCCACTTGTTCTTTTGTATTTTCTTTCATAAAATTAGGTTTATTTAAAAAATTTCTACCAAGAACTGAAACAATCGGATTAGCAACTGATTAGTTAATTTTTGCCGCATTTTATTTCATCATAATGGAGACACTTGAATTACACATGCATTAAAAATGAAACATATATGATTTCATGTAATAATATTTAAAGGTAAATGCCAGTTTTGGTAACGATATCAAAATGAGTTTGTACAGAATCCAATGAAATGACCACCAAAGTGTCTGTTTGTATAAATAAAGAATATGTGCCAAAGGATTCTGGAAGAAATTGTGTAATTGCTGAGAAATTAGCAAATAAGCACGGGATTCGGGTCAAGCGTCGGCACGACATTCAAAGCAGTAATAATACACTGTCCCATGTGCGCTTATCTTTGTTGGTGATCTTAAGTGTGAATATTTTTCAGTGTAGATTTTAAGATTTCACAAAGTTCAGTTTACTTTATGAGACTGTACCAGATCTAGATCCTCGATGATATACTGACAATTAAGCCTGGTTTTACATGAAATTTCTCATGAAATCAGTGTTTACTGCAACTACTGGCATTTCTCTTCAACAAAAAGGAAAGTGGGGATGTGACATCATCAGCCCACCTGATGAATATTCATGACGATGTGCATATTACTGTTTTCACACAATATGCTTTAAAAATTAAAATTCAATTACATGTACATGTACTTTGTTATTTGTTATCCGATTTCGATGAAATTTTCAGCATTTTGCTCTGTGAATTATACTTAGATATAAATATTTTCAGCCTGACCATCCCTTTAAGGTACCATACCCCCTCTCACATTGGTTTTCAAATTTGTCCAGGTGCTGTCATGAGATGGCAGCACCGCTATAAACCCTCACATTAGAAAAGTTATCACGGCACAGTCCCGGGATAAATTCATGTACCCATTCACACTGCAGCAAGTAATTTTTATTATCTCCGTAATAAAAAACGTCATTCAGATTGAAAGATGAGAGTCTTAATACTAGATCACGGTGCCCCCACATATCACAAGTGGTTTATCCCGATGTTGTGGTGTGCCTTCACACTGAAAGAACACTGCGACAGTTGTTGGGCTGTCCCGCTGATATTACTGGCTTGTTTAGCAATAATTTGTTGCGGATTTGCAAGGTGAAGTTATCCCGGTTAGTTAATTGTGTGTCCGAGAATTCACACTGAAGGCAACACCGAGCTAGTCTCGAGATTGTCCCGAGTCTCGGGTTGTTTGTGGCCAGTGTGAAGAGGGTATTAGTGTCATAACTAATTTGATCCATTTATCATTCTGTAAATCTTTCTATCCTCCCTCTCCCTTTAATACAGGTGTGGCAGGTGTTCTTGTGGGGCATCCATTTGACACAGTCAAGGTAATTGCTCACACAGAGTGTAATCATTCATTACATTACATTATTCAGTCTTTTTGTATGTGGATTCATGTTTGTTGTGTAGTCATTGAACCATCTGTTCCAGTCTGTTGACATTGAATACAATATTCTCAATTGAAAAATTATTCACTCAGATTTTCCTATCTACTGTAGTATTGATATAAGCTCAGGATTTTTAGTACTGAGCTGAACATTTTATAATTTCTTTTGATTATTGAATTGCATATTTTTTTACATTACTGCCTAGAATTAATTATTGAAATTTTGACTAGAACAACTTTTGTTTCACCTGCATAGCAGGGTGAGACTACAGGCGCCGCTTTTCCGACGGCGGCGGCGTCAACATCAAATCTTAACCTGAGGTTAAGTTTTTGAAATGACATCATAACTTAAGTATATGGAAAGTATATGGACCTAGTTCATGAAACTTGGCCATAAGGTTAATCAAGTATTACTAAACATCCTAATAGAGTTTCATGTCACATGACCAAGGTCAAAGGTCATTTAGGGTCAATGAACTTAGACCATGTTGGAGGAATCAGCATCGAAATCTTAACCTGAGGTTAAGTTTTTGAAATGTCATCATAACTTAGAAAATATATGGACCTAGTTCATGAAACTTGGACATAAGGTTAATCAATTATCACTGAACATCCTGCGTGAGTTTTATGTCACGTGACCAAGGTCAAAGGTCACTTAGGGTCAATGAACTTTGGCCGAATTGGGGCTATCTGTTGAATTCCCATCATAATTTTGAAAGTTTATGGATCTGATTCATGAAACATGGACATAATAGTAATCAAGCATCACTGAACATTTTGTGCAAGTTTCAGGTCTCATGATTAAGGTCAAAGGTCATTTAGGGTCAATGAACTTTGGCCGAATTGGGGGTATCTGTTGAATTACCATTATAACTTTGAAAGTTTATTGGTCTAGTTCGTAAAACTTGGACATTAGAGTAATCAAGTATCACTGAACATCCTGTGCGCATTTCAGGTCACTTGACCAAGGTCAAAGGTCAATGAACTTTGGCCGAATTGGGTGTATCTGTTGAATTACCATCATAACTTTGAAAGTTTATGGATCTGATTCATGAAACTTGGACATAAGAGTAATCAAGTATCACTGAACATCCTGTGCGAGTTTCAAGTCACATGAGCAAGGTCAAAGGTCATGTAAGGTCAAAGAACTTTGGCCATTTGGGGTTTTTTTGTTGAATAACCATCATATCTCTGTAAGTTTATTGGTCTAGTTCATAAAAAGTGGACATAAGAGTAACCATGTATCACTGAACATCTTGTGCGAGTTAGAGTAGTTTTCAAAGTCAGCACTGCTGCTATATTGAATCACGTGATGCAGGTGAGACGGCCAGAGGCATTCCACATGTTATGCTAATTTATGCGAAATTAAGTTTTGCATATTTTTAAAAGTTCACATAAAATGCTTCTTCTTCTTTATTTGTTGACCGATTTTGATTTCTTTTTTCTTCCATCTGGTAGAGCTTCATGAGGTCCACCAATCTTCTACACAGAATTTTGAAATTTTGACTAGAACAATTTTTATGCTAATTTATGCATATTTTTAAAAATTCACATAAAATGCTTCTTCTTCTTTATTTGTTGACTAATTTTGATTTTTTCTTCCATCTGGTAGAGCTTCATGAGGTCCACCAATCTTCTACACAGAATTTTGAAATTTTGACTAGAACAATTTTTATGCTAATTTATGTGAAATTACATGTATGCGTATTTTGAAAAATTCACATAAAATGCTTAGAACTTCTTTATTTGTTGACCAATTTTGAATTTTTTTTTTCATCTGTAGAGCTTCATAAGGTTCATCAAACTTCTACACAGAATTTTGAACTTTTTTCAGTAGCAAATTACTTACGCTAATTTATGCGAAATTTATTCATAAATCACACACAAAAAAAATTCTTCTTCATTTGTTGATCAGTTTCAATTTTGTTTGCTTGATAGCTTGAGGTGGTGATACAAAATTTCAACATAGAATTTTGAAACTCATTAAATATGCTAATTTCTTCATATATTTTCAAAACTCACAAATTATCTATTTATTTGTTGATTGATTTTGGTTATTTTTGTTCCATCTGAGAGCTATATTACATGTAGGTTCACCAAGGTTCTACATTTACACAGAGTTAAGAAACTTTGACTAGATAATTATTAATACTTAATTCATGTGAAATTTATTCATAGATCACAAAAAATGCTTCTATGTCATTTCTTCATCAATTTCAATTCCAAGTCCTCAATTTATGTCAATAATATAATTCACTACAGTGTCATATGAGCTGAAATTAAAATTGTGTTAAATTTTGTTGCGAGATGCTGGTTGAGCTCCACATTATTGATGTGCTAGTTTGTATTAAAATCTTGAATCCCTTCAGGTTCGTCTGCAGACACAGAGCAGTGTTGCCCCCAAGTACTCTGGTGCCTTTAATTGCTGTATCAAGATAATAAAACAGGAAACGGTAGGTTTAAAACATAGTGTGTAAAACATTTCCATTATGTAAAGATCCCTTACACACCACTGAAAGGTAGCGGAATCAAACTGTTTTTGTTGTAAGATCTCCTCAGTGTTTTATACTGTACTTTATAAATTTTTGTCTGGTTTCTTTATTTGTTATATGGTCAACACTCTTTTCTCAGTAGAAGTGTAGTAAATCCATATTATGAATCTTGTTTGTCCCCCATGAATGTGAATGACTGGATTTTCCTTACACTTCTAATGTTCAGCGTCCCTTCTCCTCCTCAACTCAATACTCTCCTCTTAATGCATCTTGTATTACCTCAAACCATCAACCTCAAAGTTAAAAAGCCTTAATACACCATTATCAGTACTGTATACTGCTCTACCGATAGATAAATAATTTGTTGCCATTTTTGTCTCGCCTGCATAGCAGAGTGAGACTATAGGCGCCGTTTTTCCGACGATGGCGGCAGCGTCAACATCAAATCTTAACCTGAGGTTAAGTTTTTGAAATGACATCATAACTTAGAAAGTATTTGGACCTAGTTCATGAAACTTGGCCATAAGGTTAATCAAGTATTACTGAACATCCTATTAGAGTTTCATGTCACATGACCAAGGTCAAAGGTCATTTAGGGTCAATGAACTTAGACCATGTTGGAGGAATCAACATCAAAATCTTAACCTGAGGTTAAGTTTTTGAAATGTCATCATAACTTAGAAAATATATGGACCTAGTTCATGAAACTTGGACATAAGGTTAATCAAGTATCACTGAACATCCTGCATGAGTTTCATGTCACATGACCAAGGTCACAGGTCATTTAGGGTCAATGAACTTTGGCCGAATTGGGGTATATGTTGAATTCCCATCATAACTTTGAAAGTGTATGGATCTGATTCATGAAACATAGACATAATAGTAATCAAGCATCACTGAACATTTTGTGCAAGTTTCAGGTCTCATGATGAAGGTCAAAGGTCATTTAGGGTCAATGAACTTTGGCCGAATTGGGGGTATCTGTTGAATTACCATCATAACTTTGAAAGTTTATTGGTCTAGTTCGTTAAACTTGGACATTAGAGTAATCAAGTATCACTGAACATCCTGTGCGCATTTCAGGTCACATGACCAAGGTCAAAGGTCAATGAACTTTGGCCGAATTGGGTGTATCTGTTGAATTACCATCATAACTTTGAAAGTTTATGGATCTGATTCATGAAACTTGGACATAAGAGTAATCAAGTATCACTGAACATCTTGTGCGAGTTTCAGGTCACATGATCAAGGTCAAAGGTCATGTAAGGTCAATGAACTTTGGCCATGTTGGGTTTTTTGTTGAATAACCATCATATCTCTGTAAGTTTATTGGTCTAGTTCATAAAAAGTGGACATAAGAGTAACCATGTATCACTGAACATCTTGTGCGAGTTAGAGTAGTTTTCAAAGTCAGCACTGCTGCTATATTGAACTGCGTGATGCAGGTGAGATGGCCAGAGGCATTCCATTTGTTGTATAATTTCAATTTAAAATTAATTTAATCTTTTCTTTTTGGAGAAAAAGTTTCATTTTGCAATTGATGAACATCATATTTTTATTTTTTAGGCAAAAAATATCTACAATTGTATCTACTATGTATCATTATATAAATCGGAGAATTACTTTGCATAAATAAAAACTAATAATGATGAGCAATAAGACTATTATCATGTCTTTAAAGTAATTAAAGGATAAGTTCACCCCAACAAAAAGTTGGATGTAAAATAAGATATGTAAATTAAAATATTTCAAAGTTTCGCTTGATTTCACAAAACAGTTATGCACATCCTGGTCGGTATGCAAATGTGGAGACTGATGACATCTTCCACTAACTCTTTCTTTTGTATTTTATTACATAAAATATGAAATTTTAAAGTTTTTCCTCATTGTCAAGTGAAACAAAGATGAATTCCTCCCTAAACATGTGGAATAAGCATTATTTAAATACTACATGTACACTGTATATGGTTGAATCAAGTTGGCCCTTATTTTCAATTCTGTAAAACGAGAAAAGAAATAGTGAGGGACATCATCGACTGTCTCATTTGCATGTCACTGAGTAGTGCATAACTGTTATGTGAAAAATAAGCGAAACTTAAAAATCTCATAACTTTCTTATTTTACAACTGATTTTGATGAAATTTTCAGCATTATGTGATTTTGATTTTTCTCTATTTATCCAAATCAACATTTTCTGGGGTGGACTTGACCTTTAAGTAAACTGATACAATGTATGTATGCCGATTTCCTTAAAGTAGTTTATAAGTTGAGGTTTTAATATTTATTTGTTTGCCTATTTGGTTGATGACCAAGAATTGTTGGCTGATGGTATATTACATTTTTCAGGAATTCTCTTTTTCTTTCTTAACCAGGTGTTTGGTTTGTTCAAGGGCATGGCCTCTCCGCTGGTAGGTCTCACATTCATAAACACTCTAGTGTTCGGTGTACAGGGTAATGTACAACGGCAGTTTGACCAGTCTTCTCTCTATAGCCACTTTATTTCTGGAAGTCTTGCTGGATTTGTGCAATCCTTTATATCTGGGCCAATGGAACTCGCCAAAATAAAGGTACAGATAGATACACAAGGCAAGGAAAGGAAAGGAAAATACCATGGATCTATTGACGCCCTGCGGAAGATCTACAGGATGGAAGGGTTTCGAGGATGCTACCGTGGTCTTATGTTGACCATTGCAAGAGACACACCTGGTTTAGGTATCTACTTCATGTCATATGAGTTCTACTGTAGTGAAATAGCCAAGATGTATGCTGATGGTCAGATCGGAATCATGGGACTTCTGACCGCTGGTGGTCTTAGTGGTATGACCTCTTGGGTTTGTACGTACAGCTTTGATGTTTTTAAGACAAGGCTTCAAGCTGAAGGGTTGGATGGACAGAACAAGTACAAAGGTAGCATCGATGTCATACAGAAGAGTATCCGCAATGAAGGAATACGGGTCATCAACAAGGGACTCGGTACACAGCTCCTGAGAGCATTTCCTACCAATGCTGCAATATTCACCTGCGCAACATTATCACTGGAACTAATGGGACAGACAAGTAACAATAGTAATGGAAGACAGGGTTGATGGTTGGTGTATAGGTTGAATTGTACAAGGGAGCTATTTATTAATAATCTGTTTAACTTTTTCCATAAGTCTTATTGTATCATTGAATGTATGTTATTGTGTCACCTTGATCACAGCATTGTGTACTTGCACAAAAATATATCAATATCATAAATGATCAAGAGCTTATTGCATTTTGCAAATATTATGCATGTACATGTAGTAGCATGATCCAGCCAGAAAAATTGTTTTGAGATATTCCTTTGAAAGAAATGCATGGATTTTGCATGATGAAATGATATTTGCTTTCACCAGAAACTTAAATGTTTGAATTGGGCATAGAATATATTTGTGTATAGAAATTGTGTTATTCCAATACATTCATAATTTTCATTATTATACAGACATCACTGATACATGTACATGTAGTTAAATTTTCTTTATAGAGATACAATGGAATTGGGACAGAAATTATTTTATTCGGTGACACAGGCTCTGTAATAACAATACTTTTAAAGTAACTTTGTATTAAATCCTGTTCTACATCCAATCATATCGAGGATTCTATGGGATATACTATAGCCTAATGGCATTGAACAGGGCCTGAGGTATGATGCATGTGGGAAATGTTTCAAAATTGTTTATTCACAGGTTGCAAATTTTTCAAAGAAAGTGTTCAAAGTAATTGAAATAGAATCTTGTTTGTGGACGATATTAAAAAAATATTATGTAACTAATCACATTAGATATTTGTTTATTCAGTGTTTGGAGGGAAGTTGTGATCCCATATATTGAATGAATTTAATCCTAGGGAATTGGGATTTGAATCATGTCTTTAAAAGAATATAGTAGAAAATTGTGGAACATCTTTAATCATGAATACAAGTCAAAATTAGAATTTGGTTGATTTGAATTCTTTTTATAAAAAAGGTGTAGCATGATGTATTCTACGATATGAATAAGAAAATTATCATCTTGACCCTGAAGACATTTCGCTTTTCATATGGGCTAATCTATGTCATAAATGGCACCATTCATGAATATACAAGTTATTAGTAACATTGAGAATGATATTAATCATAATATAATCTAAATAGTATACCACTACATGTATGTTTAAAATGTGAGGCTGCAAGCTGAAACAATCATTCACCTTAGTGGGACTGGTCATTTCTTTAGATCTCACAGCTGCTGCATTCTTTCAAGCACTGATCTCTTGGTTGCTAGTTTTTGAAAGACCTTGGATTTGCACCCCCCAAAATTACTTTTAAAAACAATATTATTGTTGCTATTATTATTTCTTTAACAATTAAAAAACTAGTAAATAATGATAATTATAATAATAGCCAATAATAGCCAGTTGTCTGTATTTACATGAATATCCAAATGCCATGATTGCTCACAACACTCATACATCATAACTAACAATTAAAACAAATCAGCGTAAGCATCAATGCAATCAATTCAGTATCCACATCAACATTTCATTAATAAAGTTTGGAGGTTTTTATTTTGTTATTCTCTTCGTTGTGAGGATGCCATAGCCTGGAGAATCTTTTATTCCAAATACAACATACCCTGCCACTTGAATTAGGCCTTTATAGTGCCTCCAATAACATCCCATCTGGGGCCGTTTCATAAAGCTGTTTGTAGTTAACCACCAGATGAGTGTTTCATCAACATTTTTGTCTGACAAGTTGTCAGATCTGACAACTTTCCTTGATGTTGATTGGCTGAGAAGCACTGTTACTATGGCAACTGTCGGATAAAATGTGACTTGTCGGATAAAACGTCTGACAACTTTCATGAAACACTCCCCAGGGCTGCAATCCATCAATGAACAGAATGGGTTTGGAGGCACCTCTAGGCTGAAGATTTTAGTTGAAACATATTATATTAAGTGTATTTATGATGTTTGAAATATACATGTATGCAGGTGAAAGGGAATGTTTCATCCATACACACATCTTATCAATATTTTGTATCCACTTTGGTCTACTAGCAGATGGTATCATTCTCAGATTCTTTAACACCATCATAGACGTACTGTCCACTGTGACCCCATTCTTATTACTACATGTATGAAACTAGTTAATGTGTAAGGAGAACAACGGTCCAAGAGGCCTTGGAAGTGATCTTCCAAACTGGTTCGGAGAACCACCTCACGATGTAATTTTCAAGATCGCTTTGCCTCATTTAACTGATTTTTGCGTAAGTGACGACACAACTGTCCTTCAGGAAGCGATCTTCGCACATTTTGAGCGCACTACTCCACACACTGTATGTAGAATATGTACGCTGCAGTTTCAAATAGCTTGCAAAACTTTACACCCCACTAAGAGCGCTCCCCTAACAACAAGACCACTTAAAACATGAAGTGGTTTGAGAAGTACTTTCGGCTGATCAGATGGGAACACTAGCAAAGTGATCTTACAACTGATTTCCTGAACCGGTTTTCTGTAAACTAGTTTTAGAAAGTATAATGAGAATGGGACCTTGGTCTACTAGCAGATGGTCTCATTCTTGAACAACATCATGGCCATACCTCCTATGGTTTAATCATCACTTGGTCTGATACTTACTTGTCATTTAGTATAATGCCCAGTCGTAATATTTTTTAACTCGTTCTCATATGACTATTTGGTTTGTAGGTAGGATAAATCCATGTGGGATGAGACCAACCGAAAATGGATTAAGGGGCAATTTTCATAATCAACAACTCAAGGGTGGGTTTTTTTTTCACAATTTGTTATTTTTGTTTAGATTTTTGATCATGAAGTTTGAAGTGAGCCTTATGATTACCGGTACCCAGTAAGATACAATATTGTTAGATGTATTGTCACTAATTGTGGACCATCATTGAGTTTATTTTGTATATCAAAAGAGAACAAAAATATTACCCAGAAGAGTTTTAATTTGATTAGTGAAAAATGGAAATGAATACTTCATTTTCCATTTACATTTTTACAGTGAAAATGAAATGCACAATAACAGTAATGGGAGTTCAAAATATCAAGGGGGTCTCCATTTTGTCTATTTTCCTCATAATTTATTTAGATTTAGCGTCTACTTGACTGTGTACCATCAATGAACTGAGTAATAATGCAAAGTATGTTTTACTTTATGATTCTATCTGTGAATTTGAACCCCCCTCCCTTCGTTTTTTTATATTTAGTTATATTTCGATGGAAGCAAATTCTTTTAGAACTGGCTAAAACTTTGGAAAAGGTCAACAATGTCAATTACCATCTAACATGCCAAGGAGTGTATCTAGCTGTTGAATCTGTTTACAACAGCAGATTCTCTGTTAAAATAAAAATGTTAATTTCTTAATTCTATCTTCTATCCCTCCTGAAATTTAGTGATTGGATACCAGTATTAAAAGTAAGACAGAATATATCCTAAAATGTTAAGCCTATTCCATGGTTTGGAATAGGCTGTAAATCAGCAGTTAAATTCCAAAATTGATTGTGTAAATTTCTATTTCATAAAGGAAAAATATATAATACAATGAATTAGAATATTATCATCTAATGTCAGATTATTTGTATTCAGACTGAATTTTTCAAACAAATCAATTGGTGGATTGTCACTCTAAAATAGCATTGTTCTATGAATTATTCTTGTTGAACATTGTATTCTTGGTTTACGCAGGGAATTGTTAGTTGCTATCCATGGTGTGTACATTGGTGTTATGCAGTGGTTTATTATATGCATGCTGCCAAGAGAGAAAGACCATGTTATACTTTTTACTTTAATTTATTTTCTGTTGAAGAGATAAGGTTTTGTGTTAGCTTATTACAAAATAATAGGAAAATCTTTATTCAGTTTTTACATCAAATCACTTCAGTATTCTTTCTCTTGCTTTACTTATAAATCTCTGTTTTATCCCCACTCTTCCTTTTCTGGGCATGTTGAACATTACATGTGTATGTTATTTTAGTGATGTCTTCTTAATGTAAATTGTTTATTAATGTTACATGTATACAGTATTTCATATTTTTGAGGATTTAGTAAATGTAAAATTGACAAACTTTATTTGATTTACAGTGTTTCTGCTGCTTTTATAATGTTTAATGATCTCCAGCATAGCATGAACAACTGGGTACAACATATTGTTGATTTGGTCACCATCTTCCTTTACAATGTATATAAACATCTCGATGAAGAATTAGCAATCTTTCATCATTTTCCTCTTACAAGATATCTTTTTGACGACTGATGAACCAAAAACTTTCCGTTTAATAGGTAGCCAAGCAAATTATTTCGAGGCAGCATCATTATTTTTACTTGTCATAATGAATTGTCCATACTTCTGAGTAATTCCTTGTCTGTCAGATGAGTGCTCCCGTCCAAAATCAATGGGTCAATGGTCCATGGATGAAAAATATAGCCGGGCCGCCAGCGTACAATGTCCTTATATCCAAGGACAAGCCCTATCCATTTATTTTTGTCTTGGGTGTGATGTTTCCTGAGGCTGGCACTGTACTTCTTCCATGTTAACTTGATACATGTAATTTCTTTATGCAAACATGTTTTACACCCCTCATTACAGGAAAGGTTTTGTTTTAGTGTATTGAATTTATGATTAAATTTGTTATTGTAGTTGATGTCCCGAGTTGTTTTTATTGGGTATGTTAGTTCATATGCATGTGAATGTTCATATTTGCACAATATGCTCATCGACTATCTGACCGTAAACAATACTTTGTTACTGATACTGTTTATCTTTGCACAAAATTATGATTTTTTTCCAGAATATGAAGAATTCATGAATATTGAACATGTTGATGCTGGGAGTCACAAACATGATGAAGTACTTTACTTTTTTTGTTATTATTACTGAGGAAGTGTCTGTTAAAAATGAGAAAGATCACAGATAATTCATAGTTATACCTGTATTCAAAGCAAGATTGATTATTTAGATATAGATTTAGTAAAATTTTAATTTGATTTAGAAGCAAAGCAGAATTTACCCTATCTTTATGATTGGTATTAGGCCTTTAGACTAACAGCATTCAGGTAAAACAAACCAAATCAGCAAGTATTAAACAATCTTATCGCTTTAAGGATACAAATTTATATAGATGTCTATTTTTTCTCTTTTCAATCATCTATAAACTTGGATTATTTTCATGCATAAAAAACAAAGATTGTTGTATTTAGTACTAAATATATTCCATGAATTTTAATGTTTTCTTACTTTATTTAGTTGGTATTCCTTGTTCATAATATGTGCCTTGAAACAAACTGAATTACACTATATTATGTTTTCCTGGTTCTTTCAGCTTATACAGTAAATAGCAGTTGTCTGAATTTCTGGAATAATAGGGTTTTTATTTTACTATACTCTGATATGCAATTGATAGTTACTACCAAATGATGTATTTGTGGATTGCTGAAATATGTTGTTATTTGAATATAAGTTATGGAACACCGTTTTTAAGTTCAGAATTTACAAGTCACTGCTTCAAAATCTATGTAGCATTACAATGTATGTCGCATTTAATTTCTGGAAATGAATAATATTTAGTACTGTGTATTTGAAGAATTCTACATGTGGTGTCCATATCATTTATGTAAGCGTTCAAATCATTTACATGTATGTAAGAGCAGTCCATGATATGAATTCAGAAGAATTGCTGGGTATATGGACCCACACCTGTACATCAGCTACTTCATATTCTTTAATTTGACTTGGCTTTAAAGCCTGTCTAAATTTTTGGTATAGGGTCAGTATAATGGGCAATTCCATGAAAGAAGTATGTCCGACCCCGGGGGGGGGGGGTATATAATGCATAGTGGGTATGTGCCGCGGAGGGGACTCCCATTTTTACACTCAAATTTCCGTTCCAAGGCATAGCATTTTTGTCTTATTGAGAAAAAGAACAAAGAAAGCCGCTCCAAGGCATAGCATTTTCTTCTTATCGAGAAAAAAAGAAGAAAGAAATTCGCTCCAAAGCTTCCCATATATTTCGTTACGCCGTTCCGGTCGCATTGATCTGCTATGTTTTTGAGCTGCAATTTTGGTGGAAAGCGGCCGCAGAGCACTGTCCGACCATCGCCTCTGTGCGAGAGCACCCGGCGGCTAGCTGCGTCATACATGCATGCCTGTTCCATAGGGATGCATACGCACTCACACACTGGCGATCCGTTCCAAGGACCCTGTTTTTACAAACATTTGTTGTTCCAAAGCCCATTCCGAGGACCCTCCTTTTTACAATAAGCCCGCTCCAAGGCCCCCGTTTTTTGTCTCGCCTGCGGCACACCCCCCACCACTTTTTTGGTCGAGTGCCCCCCCCCCCCCCCGTCCGACCTCCTATATGTGAGACCTTCAATCTTGAAATTTTGTGTCCTTCTGACAGTCTGTAATGTTCTCAAAGGACCAGGACTTTGTCAGTTTATGAAGTGTGGTAAGACTTGAGGAAAATGAGGGTTGGACGTACAAAATGGTTGATTATTTTATGGAATTGCTAGAGGGAGTTACACTCCAATATTCATATTAAAAGAATTAGAGGTCAATCAATGACTGTTTTTCAGCTGATAGAATTCAGAGTTTGGCATCTAGCACCCTCTCTCTGTAATGTTTTATCTTTTAAATAGCCCTTATGGCGCTTACTTTACAAAATGAGTGATTTGATATGCCCATTCCATGCTTGAGAAGGGAATTGATAAGCAAGTCAAAAATAAATATTTTATTTTGATTGGGCACCTGATCAAGAATTTTTTAATGTAAAATCTATACATTTTTCAATAAAAACATATACTGATTTAGTACCCCTTCACTTTGTAATTGTTTTAACCCTAAATCTCCCGGGGTATTTTGATTCTTGTCATTCCCGGGGGGGGGGCCATTATGGCCCCCCTTAAGATCTCGGCCGCCGATCGCGCGAGCGACGCAAAAAATTTGCACGCTGGTAGTGTGCGATGTAATCTACAAGGCTGTATGGTAAAATTTTCCAAAATAATGAGATTTTATTTTATATGAATTAATTATGCTAATTTATGCATAAATCATACTTTTTGCTCTAATTCACTAAATAAAGCTCCTAGAATGCTAATTTTTGGTAAAAATTTTCTTTGTAGCATTCTTAACAATCGTAATTCAAAAAAACTTTGGTTTGGAAATAAATTTCTAATGTATTTTATTGTTTTATGAATTTCTTTGTTTTTTTACTTTTTGTTTTTTATTGTTTTTTCAATGGAAATTGTTCCAGACATAATTCTGATCATAAACAAGGCAAAATTAATTAAGTTTAATCAGTAAAAGTAGAAATAATGATACATTTATGAATTTTCGCTAAATACGCAATTTGCATTGGATTTGTACATGAAATCACGTTTATGAGCAATTTTGGGTCTGACATGCACTTGCATAATGTTGCGTAATGTCGTAACCGCGTACCCGGGCGTCACAAATTTGGTCTCAAAATTTGCGCGAGACTTGAATGTAAAAAGTCAGTGAGCTGCGAGGTGAAAAAATTTCGCGCAGCAGATATATCGCGAAAATTGTTGAGGGGGGCCATTATGGCCCCCCCCCGGGAGAATTAGGGTTAAGGAACGCACATATAATTTAATATTGAATTGGAACAGTGAGATCAATTTTGGGTGGTTTTCCAAAATCAAAGATAGGCTTTTAAAACCCTGTCATAACTAAGTCCTGTACTGTTTGAAGACTGAAAACCCAAGTACACAAAAAATGAAAATCAAAAATAGTTTTGTTGGCATGAATGATCCCAAGAACAAATTCCAGGTGGTGGAAGATATAGAAAACTTGAAATACCAGTATACAGTGCAGATTAAAAAAATAAATAAATAAATGAACCATTACTAGCTGTGCTAAGTGTGCAGGAAATACATGTATTGATAAAGGTCTATTCTAAATGAAGATTATCTAGCTTTTTGTCAATCCTTTATTCGTTGCTGGAATGGGTGTATTTTGAATGATTTACTCTGTTCGTAAATTTTCTTAACTGTCATCAGTTAGCATTAAAATACATGTGGTATTCAAAAGAATTTCCGCTTACATTCAGCATGTGTATAACCATTTTATTTATGGATTTATTTATGTATTACTGATATTTAGACAGAATGACTCGTCACCAATAATTGTGGTCTTCCATGAGGCCCTTAGTAACATACAATGATCATAGATGAACATTATTGATTTTGTTATAACTTGTTACTTGATTAGATGAACCTTCCGTTACAACTCTTAATTGACAAAATTTGGAAGTTTAAATGTAACATCATTAAATGGATTTTTTAGAGGGTACGGCAAACTAATTCTTACATTGTATGGAAGAGCAGTAGTGGCATATAGGAGTGGCTTTTCCTAGCAATATATTCCCTTAAAGTTTACTGTAGTTATCAATATATCGAAAATATATCTACAAAGGTGTTCATGTGCACAAAATTTATTTTATCGTTATTTACATGTTCTTCAAATGCTGAATACTAGTCTAACAAGTGTAATGGTCCTTTTTTTTTACTGTATTGTATAAGAAATTAATGTGGGTATTCTTTAATTTATGTATGTGCCTTTTTGAACTGTGTCATGTTAGCTGGGTTTTTTAATGTCACAAATATATAGATTGTAAAGAAAATATTATTATATATTATTAGTGGCTGACATATATAAATGGCAAGTCAAACTAACACAAATGTTATACAAAAAAGTGACTGTGAAATTCAATTACATTGTTTTCATCTCTGTTATTAGATTGTGTCATCCATAGGTTGTTTTATGTGTATACCTAGAGATGCCACTCTTCAAAATAATAATCCCTGGAGGATGGGTATTTTCTGTCAAGACTGATTACATACTTCAGAAAGGATGAAATAATTACTTTCTCATATATTTTTTCCTAGTCATATTTGTTTCTGGTGGTAATTATAAGATCAATAAACAATACTCAGGATGTGCTGGATCAAACTCTAAGCAACAGTTTCTTCCCTTGGGCACACATTTGCTGGATTTTAAAAAAAAATTAGAGTGGCATCTCTGTTCAAGAACGTGTATCATCTCTGTTCAAGAACGTGTATCATCATGCTTAATGAATTCTACGTATTACAGAAATAATGCACACTTAAGTCTCAAAATTAGCATTTTAACTTCTGAAATAATGATCTTAAAGTGTAAGCGTGAATACTTTATGCTCAAAGCAAATCTTGTCTTCCTATTTCACACCTTTTTAAGGTTGAATATTAAATATAAAGTGCCAGGATTGAAATTTGTGCTTCCGTTTTTCCTTTTTCTGATTTGAGTCGAATATTTAAGGCAATGCTTCACCAGCCTTGGTCATAAATGTTGTGTTGGAAAGAATAAAAATAAAGAAAACAGAATGGTGAAAATTTGAAAGAAATTGGACAAACGATGGCTGCTTTAAAATTGAGATCCCTCAGACTATGTAGATTTCAAATTGGCAACTGGGTAAGTAAATCATGACTGGGCAAGGACAACTTTCCCCATAGGCCATGTTCTTAAATATTAGGAATTTGTGGTTTTCTCATAAGTACCCCCTCCCCCCTGGTGCAGTCATCTAAATATAACACAGGTAGTATATTGTTTTATGTCCTCAGGAAAGAAAAATATAGTTTGAAGTGAACTTATGAAAAAAAAACCCAGAAATTTTTACCATTTCATGTATTGGAGTAGATGGAAGAGTAGCCTTTGCCCATAGAGATACATGTATATGCCTTTGCCTTGCATCACTATGACATCACATATGCGACCAATTTGAAGTCTCCATGGGTATTAGTGATTACTTATTTTTAAACCTTTTGAAAATTCTTAACTTTCTTATTGTTTGTCCAATATTGTTCACACTTTCACCTATGAACTTGTCTGATTTTTCTTTTTCCTCTAAACATGCTAAAAACAAGTTTTTATTTGGGTTGGATTCCCCTTAAAAGAAAAAAAAAACACAATTATGTTAATAATCCAGAAAATTAATATTCTTGATTCACATAAAGCTGATAAAGGGAATGATGCCTTCTGCATTGTAATTTAAATTTGTATGATTAGTGTTTGAATTTATAAGACAGTTTTGAAAATTACTGAATTCTCTGGGAATTTTATTTTAAAGGGACAATTCCCCCTGGCAAGAAGTAAGTTGTAAAATTACCAGGAAAACCAAACCAATGAAAATATTGGTGAATTGAGGAAATTCCATCAAATATCATGAGTTATTTGAATTTGAATTTTTTTATTCATGTTATATACTAGCAGCGGTCCCATACAATAATGTTAATAGCTGGATTTATAAAGTGCTTTTTGCCTGAGGATACAAAGCAATTGCTATTATTACACTGGCTTTAGCTTGAGCTACCATCACCGGTGCTCAGTGCCGTAGAATAAAATGCTGAAATTTTGATATTTTAATGGTTCATGACTCGTTCTTTTTTCTTTCAGGAGCAGGTATGAAATACTTTATCAGTTGATATTATACTGACAGTACAATAAAAAACATTTTTCTTTTTTTCAGAAAATGACATTTCATTGTTATACTACACAATTTATAGGGATGCTGCTTGCATATGACTTTACAAATCAAACAATTCAAATTGCATTTCTAACTTTTTCAACTTTGATGGATTTTTTTGAAACCTTCAATATTTGTTTTTTTCTATTTTTAAAGTAAACCTTTTGTCAAAATCCCACAATAGAACAGTTTTCTTGCATTAAATGGCTAAACAAACGCAAGTTACACAAACTAAAGAAAAAAATGTTACAGAATTTGTTTATGTTGAACTGTCAATTATTCCTAGCTCAGTATGGATTGATTGTTATGCAAACAGTGCTTCAACAAGTTAGCTTCTGCTATTTGATTGGTTTCCTTTGTGAAAGATATGGATGAGAGATTTATTTTCAAAGCATATAAAAACAGAATACTTCAATATCAAAAACGAAACAGTATGCTGGCAATACCAGGTCCCTATGTGATTGAATGAAGTCGTCACTTATTTGTATTTTTCATTCCTTTTTTTAAGTCTGTTTTTTCATAATTACTCTTTTTTTATCATTTTTACTTCCATTTATTTATTAATTTCTTATTCATTCATTTTGCAAACAATTGATGACAAAAGAAATCATCTGGAATAGTTTATTATTGTTGGAGCCATCCATTTATTTCATTCATCATTACATATTCATTACATATTCTTGGTCATGTTGGTAAATTTGCAATATACTTTCCAGTCAACAGAAAGCTGGTTTACACCAGATAAATGTATACAATACCATACAGCATGATGGGGTTCTAGTTTATACATGTAAATGATATTCCTTAAAAAAAATATTGGGCAAAATTAAGGTTGTTAAACTACATGTATAAATGGTACACTTGAGGTACATGTATACTTTCAGAATCATTTGAACATGAATATCAGAAAGGAAGATGACAAGGCTTCTAATGCAATGTTTGTTTTGAAATTTGAGATAGAATCTAATTGTGTATTACCTGCAAAACATATTTAGTTTTGACACTAGTAATTACACTGATCAGTATTTTCATGTACTAGAAACTAACCTGTAACATTAACAGAAATAAAAAAAATCTAAAAAACATCACTCTGAGAACAAAGTATATTATCATTAAGTCATATAGGCTCTAATTCACCTCATTTTAGAGGTTAAAATGAGTGGAAAAAAAAACATAGATATTGTTTGCCTTGCTACCAATGATATTGCTTTTCATAATTGTTTGTTTTACTTTCTAATTATGCTGCGATAATAAAATACGTTATTGTTAAAACATGAGATGGGAGTTATCTTTTATCTCAAATAGCTACATGTAGTTTAAGGTTATGAAAACGTTGGCTTTCTGTCTCCATTTAACCACTATTTACATGGCACACTTACACCATTATATTGATTAGGCCTCCTACATGAACAAATACATAATTGTATTTTGGTAGGTAAAAATGGATGTGAATGTGATGGATTCAAAAGAAACAACAGAATAAGTCTACTGCAACTATTCAAGACAAACATGCTGAAGACATGAAAACATGTAAAACTTCAAAACGAAAATGTGAGACATTGTAGACTCTGCCTGTTGACAATATATTATGCACTTTGATCACAGGTGTATATTCAACTGATGAGAAACACAAATAAAATATGATGAGAACTGGGGCATCATCATTGAGTAAATATTATCTCTGGTGGAAACAGATCTTCAGCTGAGCCTCACCAAATGCAAACACAGTATTCAATTACAATACCAGGTGCACTAATTACCAAAGCAACATCAATTACCCAAAATAATTCATTTAATTCTTTGTTACATTTGAAAATAAAAATTTTGAAGTAATTATTCAACCCTGTGTAAAATCATCTTGCATATTGAGACTGCAACAAATGTTTCATAAAGTCTTTTTAAGAAGTTATATTGCATATCACTGATGAGCCTTTTTTGGGTGCTAAATCAAATTCCAAATTATTATTTTCATCAGCTACAGTTGATATACAATTTATGCAAAACAAAATTCTGATTTTCAATAAGCATCTGATTACAAAATGCAATATTTTTCAAAGTTAGATTAGGGTTATAGAAAGTGCACTCCAAAACAGTGAAAACTGAAATTTTCCATCAAGCATAAGAGATGATCACCTTCCATGTAGTCATGTATCACTTACAAAACGCTCATGAAATGCCCCACCCCCCTGTTGCAGTCAAGTTGCCTCTCATCTGATATTGCACAATGGGACAAAAGGGATCATGGATGTTACTCCTCGACCAAAAATTAAGATGTTATTTATTTCATTGTCAGTCTTGATCAACACATGTACATTCAATGAAGTGTCCAATAATGCAAGTGCAACGTACATTTATTTCCTAACCAAACCAAGATATTAATCTCTACTTGAATGGCTATGTACATAAAATGGGCTCTGCAACTACCGGTATTGTCTATTTCTTTTTTTTTTGGGGGGGGGGCAGAAGTTGAATAATAATATATCTCAGCGACATGGGGCTGTTCCACAATTTTTAAAGTCATTGTTGAAAATTCTTTTAAAATCAAACCATGCAAAGTACACAGAAATTCAAGAGCATTTCAAATAAGGTATCAAAATACAAAACACATGATTGTGAAGGTTAACATTTAAAAATATAAGTATTCACTAATCAAAAGAGTAAAAAAATATTTGAATAAAGTTTGTTAAATTAAAAACCTTTCTGTAGCACAAATACATGCACATAATGACTGAAAATGTCCATGAAATACAATATTTTTATGATAAAATTTAGGAAAGAATCATGTAACAGAAATGAATAGAAAATACAGATTCTAATTTTCCTGACAATGAAATGCTTTAATCATAATTATACAACAAAATTCATTTCTGAAAAATTATCAAACAAATCAAAAGCAGGATTTGTGTCACATATCCTCACTTTCCTACCCAACACTCAGTGTTGTTTCTGATGTTCCTCTCATAACTGCAGCCTCACAAAGCTGGTAACCATATCATGCACCATTTGCGGCCACAGAGGGCGCTTTAAAATCTGGGTACTTGCATCACAATCAACTCAATAATCTATACTGAATGGTGAGAAAAAAAAACTACATTAGAAATTATACTGAATTTATAAATATGGATTGTGGTATTGTTCATTAACTATAATATCGGAATAGGGAAAAAATGTTACTGAAATGCGATCACATCGGATGGATTCCAGTGTTGCCTAATCAAGGACTAAGGCTAATAAAAATCAAGAAAGCCTAATCATTGGCATTAAGGAATTCTTTATATAATAGTCAATGACATTCCTGCCATAACAAGGAAGATATGACTACACTTTAGCTTACCGGTACTGGTAGAATTACAATTAACTGATAACAGAAACATGTTAACACATGTGGATGGTTTTCCTTACAAAGATATAATCTTAGCAAATACAGTAGTTCAAAATTGTATATTTTCTTTAACTTTGATACTGTAACAGAATGTACATCTATGCAGGTAAGTAGTGTAATGCACAACTATGTATACTTGTCAAGGTCAATCCAGAAAAAAATTAATAGAAACATAACTAAACATCACTTTAATTAAAGCAAAATAAATATATTTTTTGCAACAGCGCTATAATGAATGAAAATTTATGCACCAATTGGCCAGAACTTCAATCGGGTGTGATAGCATTGACTGGTTTATGCACTATATCAACTTAAATTAATCAATATCCCCAAAATCATCTAGGATATTAATAAAAATAAACTGTATTTCCCAAACCATGTTTTCATGAAAAAATATATACCAATAATGAACCTGGTAGCATAGATATACAATTCACTTTTCTTGACCAATTCAAACTGTATATTTACAAATTTAAGTCCATTTGAAAGAGTGCTAAGAGATACTATTTCAACATGAGACAGCTACTGATAAGCCATAGGTCACACAATATGTATAGATACATGTATGTACATTTCCAGCCAAGTAAGGGGTTTGCAGAACACCATAGAAAGTTATGAATATTGTAAAGCTGATGACTGTAGACATATATAGACAGGAAACATCTCAACAGGTGCAATACTAAACTATTGATAAGATGATCAGTTAAATGCATTCATGTAATGTTGTCATCATCTATAGGATATTCAATGGAGACAGACAGAGAAATACAATGTAGACAGAGGAAAGGGGAAAGAGAGGGACAGATAAAACTATAGGAGAAGTATTAAAATACATGAACATCTTTACTTTGTAAAGTCACCAAACCTATACATGTACACTGACCAACAATGTTTGCTGGGTCATTGATACATTATAGGTAATAATAAAGCTTTAAAAATTCCCTCATCACTTGATTAGGTACGTGGGTTAAGGCTAGGGAGCACTGCATAGAGCTTTTTACAGCTCAGATGTCTTGACTACATTCACAAAGGCAGGGTGACTACAACAGTCTGCTGCTGCTGTTTGGCCTTGGCATGGGTGAGTATGTGAGACTTGAGGTTGGTAGATTGGGCAAACTTCTTGTTACAGCCATCAAATGGGCAGACGTATGGACGGTCTCCTGTGTGTATCCTTACATGAGTGCGAAGGTTGAAATCCAGTGAGAATCTCTTCCCACATCCTTCAAATGTACACTGTACAAAATAATGAGTTAGGGGGAAATGAATTAAATACATATGATAAATGACAGATGCAATGATCAATTATACCAGTGCAACTATGACTACTCATGCTAAATCTATGACAGGGCTATACATTAATCCAAGCCACAAATGACATGGCCATTGATGATCTGTTGATTGGCCTTAGTGCCTCTCTCTTTGGCCTTTGATACTTTATGCCCTTTTACATTTTACCATTTAGAGTTTGTCTTAAATCAAATGAAACCATGTGTTTTCAACATTTTTTTTAAACTGTGAAATCGGATTCTTATGTGTGCACTCTTTCAGCTTTGGCACAGATATCCAGGTGAAATTACATGTACAGTAGGGGAAGGCGGGGTAAGTTGTGACACTTTTTGCATTTTGCATGTTAGAATTGATATGACTAGTAATATTGTAGAAATAAGTACCTTGCCTTTAAATTTGATTCTTGGGAAATCTTTTTCACCTATAGACAACTTTCTACCCCCACACTGAAAGTCATCGAGACCTTTGAAAAAAACGATGTCAAATGGCTCAACTTGCCCCATCTGTGGGGTAAGTTGTGCCACCGTCTGGGGTAAGTTGAGCCACAAAAACTATGAACAAAATGTAAAATCTTTTCACTTGCTAATTCTCTATAAATACTAACATCTTCTAAAAGTAAAAGAACTTTCATGTGAATTTGCTCCTTTCTGCCTGCATATCAACGGCTTTTTACATTTTCAAATTCTTTTTATTATACATCACCATAAGAATTACCATGGCTCAACTTGACCTATGTTGATTTTTCTTAAATTACCCCAGTCCAAACTTATTGCGATATTTTCACATCCACACATTTCTCATGCATTCATCATGTAAAAGACTATAACAATAATGAGAATCCATACATGGACTAACAATATTGTTCTTATTTCTATAATACATTTAAAGACGTGTGTGGGTAAAAAGCACTTATCTATTTCACACCCTTTTTTACTTTTTTGGCTGAAATTTGTATTTTTCCCTCTAAATAGCACTTTTTGTTTTAAAGTTGAAAACAATGTGGTGGGATTAAGGGTTATGCAATGGGTTATCAATACCTGACACCACCACAATGTCTTATTCATTATTGGCCTAGGGGTGGTGGCTCAACTTGCCCCTATAACTTACCCCGCCTTCCCCTTAGCATCATATTAACACAATATTCAGTCCAAACACTGTCAGCTTGGCTGGTGATCACATTATATGAGAACAAGTCTGGAGAGCAGGAGAAACTGAAATACTTTACCTGGAAAGGCTTCTCTCCAGTATGGACCAGTTGATGTCTCTTGAGTTTAGAGCTTTCAACAAAGGCTTTACCACATTCTGCGCATACATGTACCCTCGGTCCGTGGGTGTGTAAATGTTTCCTCATCGCTGAATTGTCACGAAACATCTTGGTACATCCCTGGGTCAAATCAAGACGAATTACAACATAAGAATCAAAGTACTGGACAATCACAAATAGATGCTGTGTACATGTTTCTGCTTCTGAATATAAGAGATGGACAGATTACATGAAATTATTCATAGTACCAGCTACACATTGTTCACCTATTTATTGTTAAATTTATCTAAATACATCCAGCAGGACAGTCAAAAAATGTGGTTGCACATAAAGCATTGATCCCAATAAACAATGAAAAAAATACAAATACTGTGTAATGAAATCTATTCTCAAATTGTAACCGACAAACTAGGAAATTGATTAGAAAAACAGCGATGTCATTCAAATAATCAATACCTTTATCACACACCAATTTTTCTCTTTTCAAGTACTACATGTATGTAGTTTTTTTTCTCTAGAAATACTTTTCTTGGGTCTCTAAATGCTTGTGTCTCTGTATGCATTGTATGTATTACGCATCGCATTCAATCTACACTCCCAAAGACCCCCCCCAGGTAAAAATTTACTGAAAATGGCATGCGTACAACAGTGCATTTTACAATGTATTTAGACAAATAAAAATATACCAAGTTGCCAGCTTGGGGCTGACTTACTTACCTTGTGAGGACAAGCTATTGTTCTTGGTACATCATCATCTTTTGGCTTTTTTGGTTTAATCCTTCAATTAAAAAAAAAACACACAAATTAAATAAAGAAATAATATTTTCTATTAAAATGTAAATTTGAATGTGGATAATATGAATTACATGTAAATCAAAATCAAGTAACATGTACATGTATGACCTGAAGTTACCTTATGCTGAAAGAGTTGAAATGAAATGTAACATCAAAAATCAATTACTTAATTGCACCATGATATTCAATCATGGACCGAAAGAACTCCATGTCCAACCTACATGTATGTAGAGTAATATTAAATAGAGTATTAAGAAAAAAAAAAGCACTGATCAAACAGCTATTAATGCTTGCATGAGTAATACAGTGTGTCTGAAACATAAAGTTGCACGAGTCATAAGGGTCCTCTATGCTCACATCACCATCAAGAGCATACACTGTAGTCTGAGCTTTCAAATGCCATTCTTCTATTTGTTTTAATCTAAATCTAAAAATTAATAAGGCAAATTGAAAATAACTAATGGTAGTGAAAAGCTTAAACGATGCTCTTGAAGTTAATGTAAGCATCATATCATAAGAGTATTTTATAATTGCCAAAGAGAGTAGTTTCACTTGTACAATATTTTTAGACACACTGTAGTAGTGTAGCAGCAACTGTAATATAAGTTGATTGTTTATGGACAAAGTTCCTGTATTCTTTCAAAGTAATAATTACTTGAAAAACGATAATATTCATGATTGTGATCATGAAAAAACTGTAAATAAGATTAGACATAAAAGATAAATGTTTATAGAAAAAAGTTTATCAGTGATTCAGAGCTTGGAACAAATTAAATCTAGTAGTGAAGCGTAAAAAGATTTGAAACTTGGGAAAGATGGCAATTTGTTGGGTAGAAATGGCAGACATTAACGTAGAGGACTTTTCCCTCAAAGAAAAGGGGTAAACTGAACATAAAATATATATAAACATGTCTGTACAGGTGTGTATATTATATTTGAGCATGTTCCTACATATAGATGTACTTACATGTATGAAAAAAATAGATACTGCAGATCTGTACACTCTAAATAAAACTGCATCAGTCAACATTCATTACATGTACATATACAATAAGTTTATAAGGGACAATCACAACAATGAATCGCATCTTCAAAAGTCAACACGACTTTTAAAAAAAAGAAACAAAGATGAGATACATGTACATTCTATTGAGCATTAGTCAATTAATACATATTAAGAAAGATGAACATGTACAGTTCATGGGCCTGTGATACTTTGACTATTCTAAAAGCTACACAACACAACCTTGCACACCTTGCAAATTCTGCTAACTGTTTAGGATCACTGAGATCAATGCCTGGGATGCCACCGGGTGGTAACTTCTTGCCAGTCAGATACTCCGAGTAGTCTGGTGGTTCACACTCAAAGCCAAGAGATCTATCATGACAAGCTGGTGGTGCTATCACTTGCTGAGGTGGGGTCACTGGGTCATCTGACAGCTGTTTCTTCTCTTCTGTTCAACAAAATCAAATTCATTTCAGTTAGACTTCTCACCTCATTTTTTAAAGGATTGTACATGTACATTATACATGTAATAAAGGGAAACTTAACAAAGTTCAGTCATTCCATTATATTCCTCAATGATAAACCACCCTCAGAGGTACAAGTACACATACATGTATAAGCTTATCCCTCAGTGTCCTCAATAAGTCTAAAAAGAACAAACCTAAACCAAACTACTTTGTAATGTAGAGGATGTTGCTGGTCGATATTTGGTTTGATAATACTGGTTACAGGATGTACATGTTATACAAATCATGTGTTCATGCTTTAATTCTACAAAACCTCCCATCCGTGCATTTTTATGAAGTACTGTTCCATTTTTTGTGCATCATTTTTAGCTTGTATAAACTATTAAAGAGACCATCTGACATATGTGTTCTCTCAAAGAAAAGTCTATTGATGCTGATGCTTTTTTTTATGTACATACCAGTACTAGGTATGCCTGTGATGTCATAACAAAAAGAAGGTACATGCACATGTACATGTATGGGTGTGATCACTTCATGCAATCCCTCAAAAAATTGGTGGAAATCAAACGTTTCCACTTCAAATTTATCCTTATGTTCTGTTGAATAAGTTTTAGATGTTGACGTTCAAGGACGAATCTGGTGTCAAATATTTTGAAATTGGTTCATGTCCATGCTTATGGTTTAACAGGAATATTAGATCCAAATCAAAACAATACTGTTTATATGAAGACTGGCTGGATAAAGATTTGATTTATATCAACAATTTACTTCACACTCCTATTCCAGGCAGTAAATTATTTGAAGACATTGTTTTCTATTATGGTGTTGATTTACACAGACAGGAGGATATATATTTTTTTCATGAAAAAATATTCCAGAAGGCTGGCTGTTAGCTCTGATTTCAACAAGTATGATAGTTTTGATACATGTACATGTAGGACCAAATCCAAACTTATGCAAACATCCAAGTTCCTAAATATGTGTATAATACGATGTTGGCGGACTGTATTCCTGAATTTTTTTATCATACTGGAATGCTCTATGTAAAGATGGACCTTTGAATTGGAAAGAAATTCATCTGAAAATTTTTGAATGTTCGATCAATACCCGTTTTCATTCTTTTTATTTTAAATTCTTTCATTGCCCTTAATTTCTTTTTATACAAGGTTAATATAACCTTGGTCACATTTGTTCTACGGCGGCCGTACGTCGAGTCGAAAACAGTCGTTTTATTCATTTTTACTAGAACCACCTACATGCAGCTGGTAGAAATAAATGTTAAAACAACTTTTTTCGACTCGCTGTACGGCCGCCGTAGAACAAATGTGACCAAGGTATAAAAGAAAGGACTCTCCAAATTGCGATTTTTGTAAAAGCAAACCAGAAACATTTTCACATAGTTTGTTTATGAAATGCGCCCACATTCAACCTCTTTGGAAGTGATAAAATCTATAAATATGAAAATGCATAACATTAAATTTATACCCTTTGAAAGAATGTTTGGATATAAGGATGATAGATTTGTAGTGACTTACAAGTTATATTTTTCTTTTACTGAAATATTTTATTTATATAATTATTTGTCGATTCCAAACTAACTCTCCCACCTACATGTACCAAGCTTTTCAAATTTATTTGAATGTTAATAGAGAAACAGAGTATGCATGTAGGTTAGCCAAAAGCAAGGTAAACTAACTCTTCATTTCCGCAAAAGGAGATTTGAGCTGAAATTTGCTGTGAATGTTCATGGTTATCTTTAATACATGTAATCTCTATGTGATGAAATTCATATTACGCCTTTATTCCTTTTGATTTTCTTTTTTATTCAAGTTTTGTTTATATTGTAATGCTACATGTACATGTATCTGTGATATTCAATGTCATTGTTTTGATTGTTGTTGTATAATTATTTTATCAATAAAAACTTAATTATACAAAAAGTTTGTAATGTTGACAATGCAGGTACATTGTAATTCAGGTACATGTACAAAAAAATGTAAATGTATTCACCATAACATGCAAAAACACCTTGCTCTTGATCGCGATTTTCAAATATCCTTGAATGTGCTGAATCACGCAACACTAGGCCTAAACACACTTACACATTATATATTTGTATATCAATCAATGTTAGTTGATTTTTGCCTGCAAAATATCACCGAGTCTGAAAATTGATCAAAATAAATTTGTATGTACGTCTACATGAACACTGTACAATGTACATGAAAGTTTACTATGAGCTGCAGTTCTGTGAAAGTACACATGTACATGTAGGGAGCACTAAGCACTTGTTCACTGCAACCATCCTGCCTGTGGGGAATCTACAGGTACTGTAGTCCCTATGGTATGCTAATGCTGTACATACATGTAGCACACTTGTATGCCCTCTATTGGTGGAAAGTAATATGGCAAGAAAATTTTCATTTTTCAATCTCTATTTTCAATTAAGAAATAATAATTTAAAGAATCAAATTGTAAGAGCCAAATTATACTATGAATAGCTGTATTGGAAACTGACAATGTAAGAAAATCAAGCATTTGTCCTATAGAAAAAGAGAAAATAAGCCAAAATTGGCACCCTTATTTTGCCACACATGGAGATGCAACTGAGAACAAGGTTACATACATGTACATGTTATATCATAACCTTGTTCATTGAATGTGTTGTAGGGAGGAATGAAAGGCTTTCTTCATCAGTGCTTGTCCATGAAAAGCAGGCATTTGGGTACAAACTTGCCAAGCTCTGTTTGGTTTAAAGCAATACATATCAGAGCAGAGCAGTGTTGTGGTAAATAGTGATTAACTTGTCATAACTAACAATGTTTTGGGATATACCACGATGAAGGGAGAAGGAAATAAAAACTGAAGGACAGAAAAAAAGAAAAAAAGAAAGAAAAAAAGGAGGAAAGAGAGAATGAAGGAAAGAAGACAAGGTTTTCTTCATTCTTTGATAGAAAAGCAAGAAAGAAAGCAAGCAAGCAAACAAAAAATATAGAAACAAAAAAATAAATAAAATCACAGAATTGAAGGAAATAACAATGAAGAAAAGATAATTTAGAATATAAATGGAAAGCAAAACAGAGGATAAAAGAAAAGAAAGACTGAACTATTCAATAATTAAGAGGTAGGAAAGAGTGAAGGGAAGAAAAAATGAAGGAAAGAAAAAAGAAAAAGGAGAGGAATTGAAAAAAGCAAAGAAAATGAAGGAAAACAAGATTGAAAGAAATTTAAAGAAAATAAATAAATAGACACAGAGAAAGACATGAAAGTAAGAAAGATACATGTAGATGGAATGAAAAAATGCATGAAGCAAGGATTAGAAGACAGGACGAAGAAAGAAGGAAAGAAACAAAAAACATAAGGGGAAGAAAGCTCAAACTCACATGTACTTTAAATCACTCATCTAAAAATTCTGATTTTTTCAATGAAATATTCTGAAAATATATTTTACAAATCAATAGAAAACTCAAATGTTTTGAAAAATGAAACAATGTCAAACTAGATAATTAAATTGCGGCACCCCAAGACTATAGTCACGGGCATAGTCACGCACCAAGCCACTCCAGTCCCAGGCCATGGCTCAGCCTCGAACAACTGCATGTGCAAAAACCACGACACGGCATAAATGACAACCCAATCACACGATCCACGCCTTGGCGATCGGCCCAGGGCGGCGACATAGGCGTAACTGTGTGCAGTCTCTGCACTCAATTCAAGCAGGTCAAGGGAACAGCCGAAAACATATCTAGTTCTGACGGTTATAAGGATTAAATGCTTTAAAATGCACTAATATAAGATATTCAAAACATCAGATAACATTAAAAGAGTTTGATAATTACCGACAAGTCAATAAATGAGACATATCCCCAACGCAAAATCTGTTTTTTTCACGAGTGTCCTTACAAAAACTCTCTCCGAAATTCGCCATTTTGGAAACGCCATTTTGTAACATGGCTGCGCCCATGACAAAAACATGGCCGAAATCACATCAAAACAAATCCAACATTCAAGATTTTGGGTCGATTAGACCCTTTGGTTATTCGTGTGATCATTCATATCAAATATGTTCTTTGAAATTGACATTTTAGTTGATGGAGACGCTTTGATATTTTGATGAACGGAAAATAGAGTGCGAGTTCTGCGTAAGCGTTCGCTCATTCGTTTTGCGTGTGTGATCGAGAATTCCACAACGGCATTCGCATTGCAGCTGCAGCTGAGGAATGCACGTTGAAGGAAGGGCGATGCAAAAGATCGTTTAAACTGACGTTTTTGCAAATTATTCTGAAGAAAAATATCACCCACCTGAAGCCCACATCGTCACTGAAAATTCCCCTTCCAGAGTTTTGATTTGAACTTGCTTGTGTTCCCATTTTCTGGTGTTCTTTTCTGAGTCAAAAGACAACTCCCCACTCGCCAAGACTCTCGTTCGCGAATTTTTCTTCCCCTTTTTCCGTCTGCTTGGACCAGCTAATGTTTCGTCAGATAAGTCTGAATTTGGTACTGGAACAGGGACAGAATCTGCATCAATTATATAACTAGAACCTGTCAAATCATCAACATCTCCAACGATTTCCTCCCGAGTCTGGAGAACTATTTCTTCACGATCTGTTAAATGGTGAATCGAGATGGGTTGACATTCAATTCCATCGACAGTTTCACATTCCACCGTTTCCACTTGTCCTATTCCGTCTACTGGTATTGTAACTATATTTTCAGTCGTTATGCCCTCAATATTTTCCATTGGTATGCTCTCTATTTCCACCTCTTGAACAGGTAATTCAATTGCAGTATTAATAATGTCCGGATCAGCCGCCATTTTGGCCGTAATATAGGGCAACTCAATGTCAACTTCTTCGGCGTCCATGTTGGATTTTCTTCTGCTTCCAGTTTTGGCAGCCAAGTTCGTCTCATCATCGCAGGGGGTCGTGACGTAGACAGAAATCTCGCGATTTCTCGCGAGGTTCAGTCACGTGACAATTAAAGCAGTGGCTAGTCTGACGATACAGAACATTTTGTTTTGTGGCCGATTATCTTGATTGAATGAATGGATTTATTGTCCATAAAAGATATTCTTTTTTCACTGGTTAACACACATGTAGATACAGTGTATATACACCAAACAAAACAAAATATGTCAACATGAGGCACTAGCGGACCCAGGAGGGGCACAGGCGGCCCGTGCCCCCCCCCCCCCGAGGCACAATCAAACATTTTAATGTAAAAATGCCTTTAAAACAGAAGTGTGCCCCCCTTTCGAAAGTGAAGATGTCTTTTTTTTTGCTTGTCATATATTTTCGTGGACGAAAATCACTAATTCTTTCCCCGGGAAAATGTGCCCCTCCCCCTTTCGAAAAATCCTGGATCCGCCCCTGGCATGAGGGAGTAATTCCAACTCAGGTATACATGGTTCATGCAAAATTATTAATACAGGTCAAAGTTAAAGTCGGGTTTAACTTAAAGGTCAAGTCCACCTCAGAAAAATGTTGATTTAAATAAAAAGAGAAAAATCAGAGAAGCATAATGCTGAAAATTTTATCAAAATCGGATGAAAACTAAGAAAGTTATGACATTTTAAAGTTTCGCTTATTTTTCACAAAATTTATGCACAATTTAGTCACATGCAAATGAGAGAATCGATATTGTCCCTCACTATTTCTTTTGTTTTTTATTGTTTGAATTATACAATATTTCAATTTTTACAGATTTGACAATAAGAACCAACATGACCGAACCATAAAATATTAATGGTATAATTCCATAATGGCAAAATAAAACTTTGTTTCACAGGACAATGAGGAGAAAATAATATTTCATATAATCAAATACAAAATAAATAGTGAGTGATGTCATCAGTCAGTCCCTCATTTGGATGTGCATATAACTATTTTGTAAAATTTTGGATATTCTCTTTTTATTCAAATTAACTTTTTGTTGGGATGGACTTGTCCCTTTAAATTAGTTCATATTCTAGAATAATCATGTTTGGTTATAATACATGTCTGTAGTTATCGGTAAGGTATGTTATACGGTTGATTTAGCCTGAATACTGACCTAGGTCTTTTCTCTTCTCTACCAGGTATTATTATGTACATAGTGTGGTTGAACAAGCTTCGATATGTCCTTTCTTCTATTCTTTCTATTTCTTTTATCTCTTCCTATTCTCCTCTTCGTGTTGTTATTGTCGTCACCGTTTTTGCTGTTGTTCTTCTCCTTATTTATTTTCCTTCGTTATCAGTTTCTTCCGTCTCCTTCTACTCCTCGTCCCCACTATTCTTCTGTTGCTCCTCTTCCTTCTCCTTCTTTTCTTCTTCGTTATATTCTTGTATATATCTTATTTATTGTCTATATATCTTATTTATTGGTAATAATAAATTCTGATTTTTTTCTTCATTTTTAATATGTAAATAGTATAATTGTACCATTTTATTATATTAATTCAGGACCCCACTGGAAATAAGCTTTCGAGCTTTCGTGGGTCATCCTGTGCAAGCCTGTTGTTTAAATGCTACTGTATAATATGTTATGGTGACTATCCAAATAAAATCAATCAATCAATCAGATAAGTAATGGATCGAAGCTGATGCAAGTGCAAATGTTATTCTAGTGGAGATCAAGGGAAGTGCAAGAGTTGTGTGTCTGATTCTAAGACAATCTCTAATTACTAGTATATGAATATATTAAATACTAGTATCAAAGTTATCTATCGTGAATGAATTATTAAAAACCAAACATGTATCATCTACATAATACCATGAACGTTTTTAAGAACATGAGAGAATTATAGGCTTGTGAGAAGGACCCTATTTTATAATTTTGGGCTCAATCATATGAACAAATAAGCACAAAATCTGCAACTCGGTGGCACATTGACAATGGGCAAATGCATGCCAATCCTTACTTATAAAATTTAGAAAAGAATGCTCGTCATAAGTATATTGTACATTTACGAAATCAAATATAGACATTGTAGGAGACGGATGGAGAAAGTAGAAAGTCCAGAAATAAGTAAAATAACATGTTCATGTTTGTCTTTAAACATGACATTTTTTTTCTAATTTACCCCACCCCCAACCAATCGCATGGGATGTGTCCCGTTCAATTTACAACCCGATTGATCACTTCATTTTTGTTAGTATATTTATCCCCGGTCTTTATCCCGGTTAGTGATGCAAAATAAATGGAGAACATAAAAGAAATGAGAACTGAAATTTAAAAGAGTGTTTAAAAGCGAAATAAGCAAATAAAGTGGAAGTTCCAAACTGATTAGATCAAAAGGAGATATAACTCTCTCAAGTTTGTACTCTTGGACGATTTTTTTATGAGTTCTGTTCTTTCACCCTTTTTCCCCTTTTTAATCATTGAATTGTAATTTTATTCTCTTTTGTAATTGAACTCTTGTATATTTTTAACGTTTGATACTATTTGTATTTAATGTTATCTGTAGATTGTGACCTTGAAGTAAAGACAGACAGACTATATAACACTGGCATTCAGATATTCAATCATGTGATATTCATGAAACATGCAATCTCCTTTCCCAAGAATCTTGTATTCATTCCATTTTACCTTATGAAATAAGTGATGATGAATTGTGATAACAATTAATTGTATAGTAGTATGGTAATCAGGACTTTGATAATTTGTATGATACTTTTAATGCAAATGAAGACACCGAATGGACTTGGATATTGATTGCAACTGTAAATATTTTTTCAGATGACCAATTTGTAGATAGTTTTAAAAATATGAATAATAATTATTGTAGTATATTACATTTCAACTCTCGTAGTTTAAGTAAAATCTTGATGTAATAGCCGCTTATCCAAATTATCTTTTAAATTTTCTGTATTCGGATTTTTGGAAACCTGGATAAATAGCAATACGGTTTACTAACGGTTGGTCTAATATCACATGGTCTAATCTTCAGATGGGCTAACAACATTCGGGCTAAACCCACTTAGTCCAAGACTCTTTTGTTCTAACGACCACTTGGTCTAATAGCCAATTAGTCTCATGACATACAACTTGGTCTAATAACCAGTTGGTCTAATAACCATTTGGTCTAATAGCCACTTGGTCTAATGCCCAGCCTGGCTAATCGTCACTAAGTCTAATTTTCATTTGGTCTAATGTATTTTATTGTCACTTGGTCCAAATGCATTTGATCTAATACTTGTTCGTCTAATTGTCGTTTAGTCTAATACTTGTTGGTCTAATACCAGTTTGTCTAATCCTCACTTGGTCTATATTGCAGTTGGTCTAATTTCAATTTCGATTAATTTCCACTGGGACTAATTTTCAGATAATCTAACATTCATTTCGTCTACATGCCATTTGCTCTAATTTCCGATTTGTCTAATTTCCATTTAGGATAATGATTTGTAAGGGCTTTTCCCATAAGGCCATACATACAGTTTATTCATGTTATTTGTGTTTTTCTTTTTTTTTCTAAGCTGAACACTGAAGAAATCTAATATTGCATTGCATGTTGTCCGATCCATTTTCTTAAACATGTTAAATGTAAATGGGAAACGGGAGGGGATGGTGAAATAATAAAAAAACAAGAACAAGCAAAAAATGAATTAAAAGAAATGATAAAGGTTGAATTAAGAAGCCCTACATTTAAAAAGAGTTGAAGAAGAAGAAGAAGAAAAAGAAGAAGAAGCATACAGAAGAACAACAAGAAGGAGACGAGGAACAAGAGAGAAAGAAGGAGAATAAAAAGGGGGAGAAAGGGAATGTTAAAGATAGGAAAGGAGAGAGAGAAGGAAGTGGAAAGATAGAAAGGGAGAGGGGAAAGAAAAGGAAGGGGGAGAGAAAAGGAAGGAAAAGATTGGGAAGGAAGAGAGAGAGACAAAGAAGGAATTGAGGGAGAGTAAAGAGAGGAGAAGAAGGAAAAGAAGGGAGAGGGTGAAAAGGAAAGGGAAAAGAGAGGAGAATAATGAAGGAAAGAACCAAAAAAAAGAGAAGAGAGAGAGGGAAAATGAGAGAGAAAATGTAAGAGAGAGGGGAGTTGCTTTCTCCTCCCGGAGGAGAAAGCAATAAAGTGAAAGGAAACGAAAAGTAGAAAAGGGTGAGAATAAACATACGACATCGAAAAAATTTATCTTGCTACCCCATACAACACTGCAAGTTCTTTTAAATATTTTTGGGGGACAACATTCATTATGTTAGGGATCGCGAGCCCGTTGCCCCTCCCCCCTCCCTCCATTTTACGGAGGAGGGGCTAAGAAGTAGAACAAAAACAGAATGGGAAGGTAAGATGAATGAACAAAATATTCAAAACAAAATTACATGATCTAATGGCTTTAACTTTTGGAATCCCCCAAACTGCATAATCATTCGCTTATTTTCCGTCAAGTTCCAGTATGATTACAAAAAGGCAGAAACATGTTTACCAGATACGTATCCACACAATCAATTACATTATATTTTCGTTCCTTTCTAAATTCATAATAATGTTATTCTGATGAAACCCACGCTATTCGACCATTATAAGCTGCAAGGTCCCAAACTTATTGCTCATCTGTTACTTAGAATATGTAAATGAGCATGCGGTGATGTAATTACATTTTCAGCATCATAGATATAATCGATATAGGCCTAATTATAAGCATGATATTTGATTAGAATTCATTCGATGAGCAACTCGTCATCAGTAGTCCTTCATGGAGAGGTTTTGTGCCGGCCAACAGCCTTACCCCTGCTCGACCCCTCCGGATCCTTGCGACATGTACTGATTTATGGTGTATTTATTTATCCATGACCATATTTGTTAATTTCAGATCAAATAAATCATAATAAATTATTTTACATTGGACTAAAAGTTAGACCAAGTGTGGATTAGACCAAATGATAATCAGACCATATAACAATTAGACAAAATTATGATTAGACCAATATTGACGATATCCCAACTGGTCATATAACATTATAGGCTAGTAGACTAAGTGGTCATTAGACCAATTGGATATTAGACCAAGTGGAAAATAGACTAAATAGAAATTAAACCAAACTGTCATTGGACCATATGACTATCATACGAAATGAAAATTAGACAAAATGGTGTTAGACCAACTGGAAATTAGACTACATTGTTTTAGCCCAACTGCTCATTATAGACGAATCGGATATTAGACCGAATGGGAATTTGACGAATTGGATATTAGACTAAGTAGGAATTAAGCAAATTGGATATTAGACGAACTAGATTTAGACATGTGTAGTTGGACGAACTGATGAATAGACCAAGTGGTATTAGACCATCCGATAATTCACCTAGCGATACGCCTTCCTGTCCCCGGTGATTTTAAAGGACAAGTCCACCCCAACAAAAAGTTGATTTGAATAAAAAGAAAAAAATCCAACAAGCATAACACTGAAAGTTTCATCAAAATCGGATGTAAAATAAGAAAGTTATGACATTTTAAAGTTTTGATTAATTTCACAAAACAGATTATGCACATTCTGGTCGGTATGCAAATGAGGAGATTGATGACGTCATCCACTCACTAATTCTTTTGTATTTTATTATATGAAATGTTCAAATTTTCTCCTCATTGAGAAGTGAAACAAAGATTTTATTCCTCCCTGATCATATGGAATTAGCATTGTTTAATACTATATGGTTCAGTGAAGTTGGTCCTCATTGTCAAATCTGTAAATATTGTATAATTCAAACAATAAAAACAAAAGAAATAATGAGTGATGGACATCATCAACCGACTCATTTCCATGTCACTGAAATGTGAATATCACTGTTTTTTGAAAAATAAGCGAAACTCTAAAATATCACAACTTTCTTATTTTACATCCGAATTTGATGAAATTTTTAACGTTATGCTAGTTTGATTTTATCTACTTATTCAAATTAACATTTTTCTGGGGTGGACTTGACCTTTAACTTTGATGTCCTATATACAGACTTAGGAAATATTTTAATTGTGGTCCTGTTAATCAATTTTTAAGTGTCATGCCAACAGTTTAAGAAAATATCGTGAAAATGTTGAACTATTTAAAGATTATTGTGAAAATCCTAAAAATGCCAAAAGTATCTTGCCTCTTATTGATAAACCATTCGTAGAATTACACAATCTTCATTTTTCCCTAACTGACAATATTTTTACCAATAATTTCAATTTAGATATTTCATCTGGTCTATTAGTAAATGATACTTCTGATTACTTCCCGGTATTCCAAATTTTCTATAAAAAAAATTGATTGAACAAGATTGTATAAATTCATGGCAATACGCGATCAATGTTTTCAAAGAAAAACTTGCAATTATTAATTGGGAAAAACTTGCCGTTATTAATTTGGATGAAAAATTATTCTGTGGAAACAGTGAAATTGTTTATAAAAAAATGAATGAAATTTAGTAAATCATATAACAATGTCTTTCAAAACGTTTCTAGATCCATAGGAAAGAGAAAAACAAAGAAACCGTGGATTGCAAAGGACTGTTCAAGAAATATCTTGAAACTCCTTATGAGAATTCAAAGACAAAATATGTGAAAATACGAGATTATGTAAATAGATTTTACGAAGATAAGTTTAGAGTGTAGTGGTAAATTGAAAAAAGAAAAGACTTGGAAATAAAATGGACAAGCTGCCTAACTAAATGGTCACAAAGTTCATCGGGATAAGGATATAGGAAACAATTTTAATGATTTGTGTGTGTGTGAAAATTGGATTGAAGACAAATAAATCTTGAAATTGCTATATAAGATGATAATGATTACTGTGGCAAATTTTTGCCACAGTAATGTATTTTTAAAACCTGTTACTGAGAATGAAATACTTGATAGTGTTAAAAAATTAAAAAGTAGCAGAAGTTGTGGAATCGATGATATATAGTCCCATAGTCATTAAAAAAATAATTGTACTCATTTTAAAACCATTATGTCATTATGAATACTCATATACTCATTTTAAAACCATTATGTCATACTCGTCATCACCATCCGGTATAGTTCTTTCCAAATTTAAAATTTCTAAATTGATTCCTATACATAAAAAATATGAACATGATATATCTAATTATCGTCCAATTTCTCTACTCCCATTTTCTCGAAAATTCTAAAGAGTTTTTGTGCTTTTTCTTTCATAATTCATAGCACTTTACTAGAAAAGAATAAGTTAAAAACTCAAGGAGAGTGAACTATTATAGGTTCTTTTAATGTTAAAATTGTAAATCTGAGTATAGGCTTGAAATAAAAGTACAGCACAAATAAATATACAGAGAGGGTAAATTAAAGGAAGTAAACCGAAAGTGGGAGCATACAAATGACATCTGAATAAAACAGTAATTCGGGATTTGATGAATTATTAACAAGGTAAAGAAATATCGATTTTGTCC
Source organism: Lytechinus variegatus (assembly GCF_018143015.1). Classification (NCBI taxonomy): domain Eukaryota; kingdom Metazoa; phylum Echinodermata; class Echinoidea; order Temnopleuroida; family Toxopneustidae; genus Lytechinus; species Lytechinus variegatus. The sequence continues at coordinate 37,833,361 of NC_054746.1, forward strand.
GAAAAAAGTGCCGTATATATTTTTTGATAGATTTTAAACAAACCTGCAATCCACCTCTTTAAGAAATAATATCCCTGTAAAAAGTTAAAAAGCACAATGTGTAGTGTTTTACCACAGTCGTCCATTTAAAGAGATGCATACATATCAATCATTTAAAGCAGATATAGAACCCAAATAGAAACTGATGTATAGTTCTACAGTTAGGGTGAAGCCACAACCTTAAAAAAAAAAGTCAAAATGTCCCCCATAATAATAGCAAATGGAAAAAATAATGTAAATGGGTCAAATTGTCTTGTTTTATTATACATGAGGCTAAAGTTGTTCAAAATTAAATGTTAAAAACCTTGTATCTGTCAAGTGCATAAAATTTGATAAAGAAAAAAATGCCCCATAGTTGTTAAAATTGCCCCTGTGATGTTGGGGTAATTGTAACACTTGACCTCTTGTTTTCAAATGATAATAGTTTCTAAATGAATTGTTTAACTTAATCCAAACCTATTCATATTTCAAGCCAAAATATGTACCTTTCGTTTTATTTAGGTTTGCGCAGGCATTTGGTTTTGATAAATGTAGTAATTCACATATAAGCGCACTTTTTGACATTGCCCCTCCCCCCCCAACGAAAATACGTTCCATGCACCGCCTATGAATATTCCATGTCTCAAAACTATCATCAAATCCACTACGTTTTATTCCAAAATCGGGTCGCGGACCACTCGGTGTGCCGGTGCAGTGGTGGCGTACCTATGATTTTTCACCAGGGGGGGGGGGCAAAATCGTCCGCCAAAAAATTTGACAAGCAAAAAAAAAGTCTTCAACCACAAATAAAGGATTTCGTACCAAAAAAAAGGGTCTTTAACTTCTCGTCAGGAGGAGGAGGGGCTGGGATAGGTACCTTGCATGGGTTGTGATTCGTCAAGGGGGCAGTCTGCCCCCCCCCCCAAGTAGGTGCGCTAGTGGTGCGGTGGCCTTAATAACAGTTACTGCGCTTTTCCTGTAAGACCCAATGCGCTTTTATAGTCATGATTATGCTAAACCTACAAACAGGCGCGTAGCCCCCAAAACGAAAAAAAGAGGAAAATGAGAAAAAAGGCGAAAAGGAAAGAAAGGTATAGCTTTGTTGTTGTTTCCTTTTTTGTCAAAAGAATATAAAAAAACCTAAACAAAACGTTGATGTTCTCTCCTCATACAACATTTTTGCTTCCGCGCGAGAATACATACATACATATATATATATATATAAAATGGCCTTTCCCTTTTGTTTACCAAACCTTTTTTCTACTCCGCTTTTCCCCTTCCCGGCTGTGGGAAATATTCCTGCCAAAAATTATAAATTATACATGCGTGTTAAGAGTATATAGAGTATATACTTTGAAAGTTTCCTTTTTTTCCATTGCATTGACACACAATTTCGGCTCTTCTGATCGGAGCGGGTAAACATGACCGTCACTTCCCGACTCCCCAAATTATATTTCGTTCGCTTTTCATGACTAACATTTGGCAATTTCTGCTCAAACGGAGAGGTATTAAATTCGTGCCGTGCTATATGCAAAAGTATGTACGATATGAAACTTAATTCTATATCGCTGCACATCCATCTCCTGCCTTGTTCAGTGCCATTGATTTAAAAGTTTTTAATATCACTGAAGTTTCTTAATTAAACAAAAGGAAGGGCTTAATATGAGTGAAATTGTATAATTTTATTTCTTCCAAAATGAATTCAATAAATCACAAAGGTTTCCGTGCTTCGCGAGCATGGGAAAGGAAAAGTCCCTCTTCTAGCTTGCATCATCCCTTTCACATCTTGAGCTCTTTTCTCTTCAGAATGAAGTTATTATAGTCTAAGAAATGTCAAAATCATAACAGGTTAAAGTTTCAGAGAAATTTCAAAATTCAGAGCTTCAACGCCATTCGCGGGAAGTAATATGGCCTATTTCCTCAGGCCTGCTTATACCCGTCTTCTACTCTATTTCCCGACTTGAGTTAACTTGAATTAACGAAACTTAAATTAAATCTGATGTGACCAAGGTAGGCATTTTATACCACTTCTATTGTCAATTTTTATAAAACGTTTTAGCTTTCACGCTTCGCGCAGTAAGTGGAATTATTTCAAATTCTTCAATCTTATTTCAAATCTTCAAGCTCATTATATCTTTTGAAAATATTTTTTTTAATCACAGCAATTCAATTGAATTCAAGTTGATAGGGGTACTAGAGACGCCTTTATTTGATTTGAACTTGAGATGATATATCAAAATCTTCGCGCTCCCAACACCCTCCCTCCTAGGAAGCGCTCTGTAAGTGTTGGCACGCTTTGCGTAATGTGTGATGTCACAATCATGTGAACAACTTTCCCTTTATTCGACTATAAAATACCCCCAAAATGTTTCGTTTTGCTCTTTCTCATGGTGATACAAACTCTCTATTTACAATGTATTCTTTGAAAATCTTTATTTCATGCCCTCCTATAGAAAAAAATACATGATCTACTGGTAGATGTGATAGTACGGCACTTTAAGTGAAATATATACAAAATTAGTGGGAGAGATGTTCATAAATCATATTACACATCTTTGTTCCATTGCCAATTAGAGGATCCACATTACAATTATTTAAACTTCAAATGCTCATAACTATTTATTCAATTTTTCTCAAGTTTTCAATGATCTATTTCTTTGATTTTTCTGTTTTCCTTCGAGCTATCTTGTTCCAAAGCTTTCATTTTCCTTTAATATTTCATACTTTAATGCAACGGGGTACCGAAATGTCCTTTAAAAATGCGACCCTTATTTTGTATACCTCCGCATTGGAAGACGCCTCACCGTCCTCCGCCGTCAAACACTATTTTGTCAGGATTGTCTTATATTACTAATAGATTGTGATAAATGGTTACACTTCGTAATTCCGAAACACGTAAATTGCCTATATCTCGATGTTCTTTAATCCGAAAATGTAAAAGGTTTCGTTAATCCGAACATTTGTGGCGTTATTCCGAAGGTTCGACAATCCAAAAACGAAATAAGATTCGATGTTCCGCAGGTTCGTTAATCAGAAAACGAAATAAGGTTCGTTGTTCCGAAGGTTCGTTAGTCCGAAAACAAAATAAGGTTCGTTAATCATTTCGTTTTCGAACTAACGAACCTCATTTCGTTTTCTGATTAACGAACCTTCAGAATTACGAACCTAGCTTCGTTTTCGGAATAACGAACCTTCGGAAATACGAACCTTCTGAATATCCGAACCTTCGGAATAGCGAATCTTCGAATTACGACTGTATGCGGTGATAAACAAAGGAGACAGATTTGAACATCATATAAGCGCTTAAGTTTTCCTCTGAAATTTAATGCAGAAAGCTCTGATTTTTTTTTTCATGAACAAAAGAAAACAATATAGATTTTAATGAAAAACGGTTAACATGTAAAATCTATGTACATGCTTACAATGGTATTAAATCTAGTAAAACTGAATTCAATTCATATTTCAATGTCGAACAGGGAAAATTGTTCTATAGCAATAGAATACAAACAGCACGAATGCATGATACAGAAATTAACAGATAAACAATCAACATGAAAATTTAGCCTTATTTTACATTAGAGTCATCGTAACTGTCGACTAAGACAGTATACATGAATGAATACTGTAGTGTGAACGATTAAATTCAAATTGAAAAGCTTTTTAATAAATATGGAATGATGTTTTTTTTTTCTTTTTTAATAGGTAATTAGACTTGGAAACACACTCTTAACATACATATTGAAAAAATGCACAAAATCTACAACTCCTAGAATATCAATTCCACATGTGATTCAGGCCTAAGAAAGTATTTCACATACATGTATTTACAAGCTAAAATCTTCCCGAGCCCTCTCTTCAAATACAAAGAGATTAATTGGTTTTAAATCAGTGTCTCTTGTGATTGTCACTATAACGGTGTTTCATGAAGCTATAAGTTATAAAGAATCATGTGATTGAATGGAATATTAAAGACAAAATTTCTTAATCACTTAAAGTAGTATTCCTTGAAGTTTGAATAAGATGTTCATCAATATTCGCATTGTAAACATAAACTCTAATGCAAAAGTATGTTCTTTTCCACATGTTTAATGAAATCGGGTGACATGTAGTGAAATTTTGTCATAACATCAGTAGAAAGATTATCATTTTTGTCTTAGATGTTGGGTAAACGTTCCATAAGGCTATTTGCTCTTTTTTTGTTGACCCCTCATTCTCATAAATATGTTATTCGGATGTTGTGACAAAGTTTTATTATCTTATGTATGTTTTCTATGTTCTTATTGAGAATGTAAATAAATTGAATCGAATTGAAAGATTGGGCTCAGACAATATTACTTTATGTAGTAGGTCGTTTAACTTTCATGTCATAAATTATGAACTGCGTTATGAAGTCTGGAAGTAACTTTGGAATGTTTGGTACCGAATTAGAAATAGAGAGGGCTGATTAAGAAATATTTGTTTCGTAAAAATTTGTCTATAGTACGCAGACAAACTGAGAATAATGGGAAATGACAGGCCTAATATACTAACACATTTATTGCACCGTGATTGTGTGCTGAGTAAAAGGGTGTGTAAGACATCGTGTCACTTAAACAATGTTGATGAATACAAGTATATTTTTAAATTGCACTTTGTGATTTTGCCTCTGCAAAATTATCATCCCAGAAAACAACATTTGGAAAAGGTGTTTTCCAAATCATACACGCGTTATGTAACTCAACGCCAATACCTGAAACTATTGTACTAAAAATGTTCAAATTTCACTTTGCTGAATATGCAACACCTCCTTCCAGAAAAGAATCATTTAAACGCTAACAATCAACGTCCATCCCCTTTTCACATTGACGACCTTTAATAACGTATGCACGCACTTAATTTTTTCAAAGATTTATTTATAGCTCTCGATGAAATACTCGTTTTTTTCTTTTGCAGTTCAATATTCATGGATTGTATTCTATGATATATCATACTAGTAATAAATTAATCATACTCTAAGATTATCCTTGAGTAATATAATTTGATTAAAAACTCTTAGAGATTTACTGTACAATTTTGTACATTACAACATTTTAATAAAAGAAATTCAAAATGCCTGAAAATTATCTTGGAATTTGAACTTCATAAATACTTTAAAAACAATCTTACTATTCGGAAAGCGACTGTATTTACAATGCGATGGGATGAGGTTTATGACTGCAGCCATTTCATTCATATAACAAATTCCTGCTTTCTTATTATATATCCTAAAATTACAATTATCGAAACATGAGGCCGCAAGCCTTTACAATCATATTGATTAATGAATCATTCAAAGACCAACCATTCAGATTGTGCAATCATTTTGACATCAGGACATAACTATTTTCCAGTAACATTTCCAGCAACGATTCAAATTCAAATACAACAATTTGACAAATCTAACTAGCATAAAACAACAATGTAAATGTCTCTGAACCAATGTAAATAACATCAATTAACTGTTTAAATTTCATTGAATTGATATGGATGTCCTTAGACAGCCACTTATTAGAACTAAATCACAATTAACCATAAGGGATGAAGAGTCAGCAAGCACCGCCTTTGATACAAAGGTGTGGGGATCGGGGCCCCGTTTCATAAAGAAATTATGATTACGGTAACTCAGCCAGTGTGGTAACCATAATGTGTGCGGCATCTACCATAGACACATTGATTTGATTATAGTGTGATGGTAACTATAAATATCATAGAAACTTTAATATGATTGTGTGATGAGCCCTATAATCATATAATCACCACACTTGTATATGTTCCTTATCAAACGCCCTATAGATCATCAATCAATTTGCTTCTGGTCGAGAGAAAGGCAAGAGAAACTTGACCGGTTCAATATCAGATGCACCTCCTTTACCGGTGGAATCATCTGCTGACCTAGCCAGCCACAATCCTTCCTGTCTCTTTACATTCTCTTCAGTCGTGTCAGCCCAAGAATCCCAACTCTGTTGAGCCCACTTCTGCTCCATCAGGTTGCTCATCTTCTCGCTTTCCTTCAGACACTTGGTGAGGAGCTTCTTGGCTAGCCTTCTGTTACCTAGGAGCATGGCGTAGTAAGCCTTCATGTGCAATAACCGAGGTAGGAAGACTGGAAAGAGCTTCATCTCAGCTTTCAGATGATCAAGAATCTGATACACAACGGAATCATGATGCAGTGATGTTAATTTCTCCCGACTTACAAGGAATATATCTCTTTTTATACAAATGGAAAATGACGGGTTCTCACCTCTTTTGCTTTAACACGAGATCTTTCTCTAGTACTCTGGTAGGCACTGTTGAAGCAGTTGTAGTAGTTGATAAGGTGACATTCGGCTAGTTTAAGAAGACCATCTATGGCAAGGAAGCAGGTTGGATGAACAGGAATCAGAACTTCCATTGAAACCAACCACTCATTGGTCATCTCGTATCGACCCTGGCGAGCACACCTGATGACATTGGTAAATAAAAAAAATATATATCCAAATCTGCTCATGGATATTTTGAATTTTACTTACTGAAATAAGACATTTACTTCTTTTCAATGCTTCCTTTTTTTTTACTTTTTAGTCTTCATCTCAAATATATATATAAAAAAAACAATAATAAAAGAAGATTGTTGCCTATGACCGTCGGAGAGAGAAAATTCAGAAATCGCAAAACGTATAAAAGTAATTTGGGAATACTACTCTGGGTCTTTTGATACATAAGATTAATAAGCTTACAATTGAATGGTTGATTGGTTGTTGCAAGAGTGTGAATGGTGAAAAAAAAACCAGAAGGTGGGGAAGTTGGTAATTTCATGAAAAGCAACATAAAAGAACGAGATTTTAATGTAAAAGAAGAACCAGGATTGGAACGGAACAGACCTTTATCCCTTCAAAGATGAGATGAATGTAATACTGAGGGGATTATAAAGGTGTGTATAGTGAATGAACAATGGAAGAGGAATGATTTACCATACAGCCAGGCAAGCCATGAGATGGAACCGTGGTACAGTATTGATGGAGAAAGCTGAATCACTGGCTGCATGTCGACAGAACTGAGTGAGAGCGTCATGACTCTCTAAAGATACACCTGGAATTAATAAAAACATACCCATGAAAAACAGAAAACGTCACACGTACGTACATCTAGCAACTTTGATTTGATATACATGTATTTGATGATTTATCACACTGCAAAAACTTCGGTGTTGATTTAACACCAGCCCGGAATCTATATCTGTCCACAGCCAGTTTGGAACCAAACCGATGCTGTTTTAATACTAATTAGTGTTGAATAAATACATATCTGATGTTAGACCAAAACCAAACTGGTGTTGTTTCATTTCTCTGGCGTCATATAGATTCCGGGCTGGTGTTAAATCAACACCGGAGCTTTTGCAGTGCAAATAGTATTTCACCTTGCCTTCATGAACAAAGATTTACAAATTAAGATATTAAATAACACTGTTCAAAGACGGTTTCCAACGTTTCAAAGGAAAGAGAACTAAAATGGTGTGAAATACAACAAAGTAATCATAAAATAAATGAAATGGCCACACTGACGACATGTACACCGATTTGCAAATTAATGAGAAAATCCTTGCACCGCACTTTTCATCAATAACGCATCTGCCGTCTTTAGCAAACGTTGCGTGTTTGTTTCGGAACTTGTTCCGTGTTCTGATAAACGCACTTGACACGGAGGGACATCGAATCTCCTACATTTGTTTTTTACGTCAAAAGCACAGACAACTCGATACTGGCAAGGAGCTTCCAACACACCTTGATACTGACTTGCACTTAATGGTTCAAACCAGATTTGTGCAAGGAGCTTCCAACACACGGAGCCAGTCGATTGGGTTTTTGCTAGGTCGGGGATACGTCTTAAGGTCTCTTTAATGGACCTATTATGGATGGACATTGTTTCAAGTGATTTTTTCGTCCCCTGTTGATGGAAACATACAGATGTTTCGACAATAGCGACTGCGTATCTTGGGCCAGGCATTTCATAAAGGACTTGCAACTGTTGTAACTTCGCCATTATGGCAGTTAACATGGAAACCTTCATTATGGTTGGCTTCTGATCCCTGTTACCATGGTAGTTGCAATAATGGCAAAGTTACAACAGTAGTAAGTCTATTATGAAACGGGACCCAGATCGATATTGAATCTGTATTTTTAGCATTCATTTGATTAAGTTATATGTGATGTATAATACAGGGCCAGCAGAACGGTTTTGAAAGTGAAGGGGGGGGGCTGAGCGTGCTAATGTGGAGTGCGCATGCTCAGAAGAAACCTCTCGTGCACTGCATACTCGCTAAACAACTCCGCGGAATGCGTTATTCCTATAATAATCAGATGGTCATTTTTACATACCTGTCTCTAAAGCAAGATCTATGCATCCGTTATTGTAGAGTCCCTTACCGAGTACATCTTCTTCCTCAGCGGCGGCATAATCCAACTTTTTGAGTTTCTCAATTGCTGATGACGTTCTAAAGAACATTCAATGAAGGCACATTGTAGATATTTCTTAACTATAATTTGTTTCACTGTGGTGTAGTATAGAAAGTAGTAAATTAGAAGTTGGAGTTGAAGAAGTAGGACACTGTATTCTTAATAAATATCTACCAATATTCCCCCTGTGAAAAATGACAGACTCATTGGGTGATTTCAAGTACGGTGTTGAAATCTGGTGTTGGTGTTGGTGTTGTGACAACACCAACACCAGCCACAACATCTTACTTGACATCAGGCTGGTGTTGGGATTGACCTCGAAAAATATGACGTATTTCCGGCAGTTCGTGTTGAAGAATGGTGTTGAATGTCGTCTGCTAAACCCAGCACTGCGGCTGGTGTTGACGATCTACGTGCAATTCCCTATTCACCAACACCAACTCCTAGGGATTGGGAAAATCATGATTTCAAGTTCGGTGTTGGTGTTGGCAATCTCAAGCTCGTGAACAGGCGGCGAACACGATGAAACATCCTCGTAAAATTAGCTTTTACAGTTAAGATGAGTACAAATCATTCGAGCTTTATATATTTTTATGAAGAATAATGTTCACTCTTTCGAATTCTTGAATTAATTAAAGCATTGGTATTCTGTACGATGAGAATTTAATGCATTTCTCTCCGATTTCATTTTCGTCGTCGAGACTTCTCGCGTGAAGTTGAGATGATTTAGCAGAGCAGCGCAGAGGCGTGACGTCATGCGCTATCGATAAACGCAACCGGTATCGTTCCTCTGAGCCCAGCTCGGTTCAGCGGACTTTTTACGTTCTCAACACCAACACCGAACACCGTACTTGAAATCGCCCAATGCATTATTTTGTTATAATGCATCTTTGACAACTCATACTTCAAACGATATGGGAAAACCCATGCTTTACCATGCAAATCAAAAGTTGTATGAATTAGAATGTTTTTTGTATTGTTTAACATAAAATTTATAAAATAAAGTAAATCGCTGATAAAAGCGATAAAGTATGGAAAATGTAATATCTTTAAAGCTTGAAGTATGGTGAAGTATCTTACCACACATCTGTTGTGAGATAGTTGTAAATTAATGATTGTAACAGTGATGTCTTATTCAGCGCATTCACCGTCCAGAGACGCTCATGGCGCTAGCGCAGCAACAGTTCCTTTGGATATACATAAATACATATAACTACAGATGTAAATGAAGAATAAAAAAAAACTAAAATACAGTTTTGCATCACCCACTGGAATTCCTAGCTACATCCTGGTGTCCTCTTGCTTGCTACTCCGTTCACCGACAATTTAAGGGGCAAGCCCGGTCAGCTCAGTACTCACAGGAGCTCTAGCAAATAAAGGCACCAGCCCCCATAGGAAATCCAAATGCCAAGGAAATTGTTAAAATTATATGGCTTGCTACGATCGTCTGCGTTCGCGGAGCGGGGATGGCCGCACCCTTTCGAAAAAACCGGGGGGGGGGGGAGGGGGCTTTTCTCGAAAGGGTGCGGCCATCCCCGCTCCGCGAACGCAGACGATCGTAACAAGCCAAATTAAGTTACCCTTTGATTTGTCCAACATATACTATAAGCTACAGATACAGACAGACAAATGCAAACAAAGAGAATACAATCGAACCTTTCAGCAATCATCAGAGCTCTGACAAGTGTAGGTAGTACTTGAATTGCCATCTCATTATCATGAAGCTTTTCAGCTACTTTCAGAGCGCTGTATCCTATCAAAAAGAAAACTTTTCATTTAGCAGTTGATAAAATAGTCTTCGTATAATTTTTATTTTCAATTACACTGAATGTATTTCTAATCACCAAACACTAATTTGGGGTCAAGGTTATACGTTAATCAAGTGAAGATAACACATTTATGAATATTATTAAAGTGAATTAGCAATATAATTACGAAGTATTTATATTGTTAATTGTTCAATCACTTTTAATTACCCGCGATCTTATATTTTGTCTCAGACTGAAGGGGAAAGTCAGGTCCCTTGATTTAAGGTATTACTTTAGTCAGGTGGGGAAAAATGTATAATGATTCTATTGTATACGTTTTCATAATTCCTTACTCATATTTCTTGCTAGTTGGGTACATTAAAGGTATTGTTAAACTTAGTTTGTGAGCAGCCGATTTAAAAAATTCTCAAACCAAGATGAAACATGTGTACAAGTGCATGTATTAGAACTAATAAACCCTGAAAACAACCATCATTGAGAATGAAAAGCTAAACTACAAGGCAAACCCTGATTTTGTAAATAGGTGTCTTATAGACGCCTAAATAGTACACATAAGTGTATGGGATGAAATTAAGATGGTGTTTCCGGTTACTTTATTTTTCAATTTTTGAAGGACTAAGTAATTATTTTCGAACGCAATTTTTTCTGGGCTTCATTTTTGTAACATATCACAGACACAGGTGACAAGTGTGACCTTCTAGCTCAGATTTTTTAAAAGTCAAACTAATGTTAACCAATCACTTTAAGGTCTATCATATTCTGCCGTACTGTACCCCCCCCCCAACAATCAAACAAAATCAGTGTCAATATATCAATGTTTTTCATCCATACCTGTGTCAATGGCACCTTGAATCTTGCCATGAGCGAGTCGTATTTTCATGCTAACACAGTACAGATGGCTGATAACTGCTAGCTCTTCTGCTCCTACTTCTCGTGGAGATGAAACGCATCTAGAAATTCAAGAGTGATTACTCATATCTGAACATTAATAATGTAGTGCATTTACTTCATTCTGCATACAATGTGCATTCATATCGCAAAAGATGTGAATTTGAATGCCTCTCTTTCTTCCCTCCTATGTATAGACTTTACAACTTCTTTTTATTTGATCATGAGCAACTAAATCATTCACCAATCAATTTATTTATGCCACCGGCTATTCTAAAACGGCAATAAAACCGGCAATAAAAAAAGTCATGATTATTATCCTCGATACTAAAATAAACTTACAGGTGTTGGGTATCACAAATAATATGTTAGTTTGCCCAAACTCCTCTTATTTCACACTCTGTCCTTTCGCCATCTCTCAATGCGTCTGCATAAATCTCCAAATTCTCAATTTAGTTTTTGACTTCTCTCTCTCTCTCTCTCGAAGTTTCACATACGTTGCACTTTATCTTGAATGTAAGTCATCCTTGAGAAAGGGAGGAGTCGAACATCGTTATCTCCGTATGAAGCTGCTTCCACTACATGAAATGGTAGTTAAATAAAGATGATTCTGTGTCCGCATTTCAATTCAAGTCCTTTCTAGCGTTTTATAAATTCGATATTAGAATACAAGACCTACAAACTAACTTCAACTAAGACAGGGACCGCAAACAAAGAAAACATTCTGTCGGCAATGATTTTATTTCTTTGACGGTCCCTCCTGCATGGGAGCATAGAAGAAATATAACAAGTTATAACAATGGCAATATAAATAGGCATAAGAAAAATCCAAAGTAACAAAAATAAAAAGAAAGAAAAAAGAATCAAACATCATGATAATAAACATATGTACAATACAAGGGCAATAATAGTAACGGGCACAAATTGACCCACCCACCCCAGAGAGTATCCGGAAAGCGGCGCAAAGACACGTACCCTCATGAGCACATGTGGGCGCAATCCAACAAAATCTGAAATCATGCCACCGATTTTTGCAAAACAGATCTGTCCTCAGCTTGAGGTCAGGCGAGGTCGCACGCGACAGAGATCTGTCCTGGCAAGCGGGGCAAGGTCGAACAGATCTAGACTAGCATGACTAGGTCGCACGCGACTGTCCTCATCGTTAGTTCACTATATAAGACAAGGATACTCCATAAACATAAATAAAGTAACTCTTCAGCTGAGATCGGCAGAAGGACACGAAATTATAAAAAGGAGTTGATTTAACCCAATGTTGTAGTTCTGATTGACGTCGAAAAAGCAGTTCAAGAGATATAATCTCTAGTTGATTGTTATTATATAAACTGTAGTGTAAATCAACTTCTTTGGCAGGAATTACAAATTTATTTTACAAAATATGATGACCATTCTTCATCTTAGTCGGATTATGTAAATGGCGTAATGCGTCAAGCATTCGGTCGAAATTTGTGTCTCAGGGTTGTCTGACCCGTTTCGAATTTCAAATTCTTCGCCGAAACCGAACTTTACCATGTTTACTGAAAATCATAGGTTCCTTTCAGTGATCAAGAAAAAAGTTATCATGATGAATTTGCCGGAAATAAACAATTTTGAACATTTCATTAACTATTAACTAGAGCAGGGTGCTGACTTTGAAAACGACTAAAAAATGCTCTTAAAAAAAATGATAATAAACTACTAAGTTCGATGACTTCAAATGATCTTTGACCTTCACCCGTGACCTAAATTTTAATTCATCTATTAGTCATTAGGCCTACTCTATATCGAGTATCGTGGTTTTATGAGATAGGGACCCATACTTTCCATTTCATCTTTTAAAAAATAAATCAAAACCTTCGTTAAGTTTTTAATGTTAAAACCACAACATGGTCAAAGTTTATTGACCCTAAACGACTTTGGACCTTGATAATGTTACTTCAAACTTTTGAAAAATGATCAATGACAGATTTTCTTCATTGCCCATTTGTCCAAGTTTCATGAATGAGATCAATGACATTTCAATGTTGATAAAACGTGATCAACATTCATTGACCCCTAAATGACCTTTGTCATCTGACCTGGAAGTCATTCAAGATGATCAGTGCTACTTGATTATGAGTGAGTTTCATGAAATAAATAATTATGTATTCTTTCGTAGTTATGACATTCCAAACACGTAACCTTAATAAGATTTCAGTGTTGAAGACGCCACCGCCATTGTCACCGTCGCTTCTGACATATGCGGGCTCAATAAAAAAATAATGCCAAATCGAAATTCGTGACATTACAGATTTGATTCCGATGAGAAGTGTTAATTTCGATGGAGAATAAAGGGATCTTTCATTTGCAATTTCTTCATGATTGTGAGTCTTCTTTATGCTAGACAAAAGACAGGTATCTCATTGTTTTTAAATGTTTATCATCTAAGAAGTAATCTTTCATCTAACAGAAAAAGGTGATCGGAAGAGAGTTTTTAAAGAAAAAAAAAACCGTTTTATATACCTTTGCATAGCGATTTTTTCATAGCGTCGTCCCATTTTCCTCCAGTGGTAGGAATGGCATGTTTCCATCATGTTGCTATATGACCTAATAACCTGTTAGATACAAGGTAAATAAGAACAAATAACGAAAAACTATGAGAACCTGAATCAGCCATGGATTTAAGTTATCAAAAAAGAGAAAAATGAATATTTAGAATATTTAGATGAGTATTCTTTTGCTATAAAATAATAATTCTAAAATCAGTATTGTACATGCATGTTTTGTGCCTGTTATTTGAAGGCTCGGTGTAAAAATGGCAGAGGTAAAAATGGCAAAGGTAAAAATGGCAGAGGTAAAAATGGCAAAGGTAAAAATGGCAGAGGTAAAAATGGCAGAGGTAAAAATGGCAAAGGTAAAAATGGCAGAGGTAAAAATGGCAGAGGTAAAAATGGCAGAGGTAAAAATGGCAAAGGTAAAAATGGCAAAGATAAAAATGGCAAAGGTAAAAATGGCTGAGGTGAAAATGGCAAAGGTAATAGTGGCAGAGGTAATAATGGCAGAGGCAAAAATGACAGAGATATAAATGGCCAGTCTTTAATAACCTCCCCGGGAACCTCCCCATGCCAAAAATCCAAAAGCCATTCCATGTACAATAGATTAAATAGGAAAGGTTTTAAGAAAAGATCAGAATTATAATGTTTGAGCAATGGAAAGGGTAACATTGTAAAATCACACTGTAAATTTTCTGCACCAAATTGATGACACCTGATTTGGTTTTTCTTAATTTATTCATGGACGTACATGCACAGCTTTCTCATGTTAAACCACTCTTCAAATAATCAAATTTAAAGCACACTCTGGATCCCAAGTTTTATACTTAATTCATTAAAGGGGAAATTCACCCTGACATAAAGTTTATGGTAAAAATAGCAGGAAATAATTAAAATATTGTTTAGGGTTTAAGGGAATCCATCAAAGATTTAAAAAGCTATTAGAATTTTATATTTTAATGGTGACGTCATTTCCGAGCATTTTTTTCAAGTCTGGTTTTATAAAAAATATCAATGAAATCTCATATTAAAAAAAAAAAGAAAATGTTTTTTATTGTTTTTGAATTTCAATTATTTCATTTTCAACACATCGAAGTAAAGTGGTCGAAATATTTACAATGAACTTATACAGACAATATAAATTGAGGTATGTACAATATATATTTTTCCATAAGTAAAACAGAGCTAAGTATTATTTGTTAGCAAAATATCATTATAAAATAAAATTCAAAGAAGATGGAGGGATCCACTAAAAGCATTGCTTGTATTGTGTGGACCCCTCTAAATAATTATTGTAGTATATCAATATATAAATCATTTCACATCAGCTCCTGAAAGACTTTTTAGCAATCATGAACCACTGATTAAAACTTAACGTCACAGATCAAAAAAATCAAACTTCTAAAAACTTACTTAATCTTTCTTTTCTTCTATTTTTACAGTAAATAATTTGGTGAATTTTCCCTGTAAAACAGGTCGATAGAATGGTACCTAAGAAAAGCCTACAAGTTTGAATTAAAATCCTTGATTTGCTACAGATTTCCAGATTCATGCGGTAACTATTACCATAGAAACTAGTTTAGGAACCTGCCATCCACTGGACTAGCTGCAATGAGGTATTGCTCTGAAAAATTAAACACTAATTGTTTTTATTGTATCATTCACATTATTACGTATCATATCAATATCTGTTCGGATCCATTATGATATTGAAATATGAAAAAAATTACTTCAATTACAGAAATTACAGAATCCAAGTAATGCAAGTGGTTGGAAAAAATCCCGAACTTGTCTATTTCAGTGTGTTAATGGTAGCGCACATTTGGTGTTTACATTAAAATTTATTTGGTATGTATGTGATGAAGTGCTGTTCTACTCTACGAATGGCCAAGATAAATTCTTTCATCACTCACTAACTGAAATCATTTTGGCATGAAAATGGTTGAGTTTAATCATATCAACGATAAAGTATAGAGCTGACCTAAAATGATTAAAAAATCTAAATATCGTTTCAGTTCATAATGCTCATTCCGTCGATAGGAGTCCATTCAAGGCCAATAATTATGACTGATATTAACTGGAAAGACTCTGTCTTTTCCTTGTTGATGTAGCATGTCATGATCTTTACCTGTCATTTTTAACTCTGCCATTTTTACCCCTGCCACTATTAATACCTTGGTCACATTTGCTCTACGGCGGCCGTATGGCGAATGGAAAACGGCCGTTTTATTAATTTTTATTCAAACCACCTATATGTAGTTGGACAAAAAAATGTTTAATGGCTGTTTTCGACTCGCCGTACGGCCGCTGCAGAACAAATGTGACCATGGTATAACTCTGCCATTTTTTACCTCTGCCATTATTACCTCTGCCATTTTTACCTCTGCCATTTTTACCTCTGCAATTATTACCTCTGCCATTTTTACCTCTGCCATTTTTACCTCTGCCATTTTTACCTCTGCCATTTTTACCTCTGCCATTATTACCTCTGCCATTTTTACCTATGCCATTTTTACCTGGCACCTATTTGCGTACGCCATTTTTTATGTGAAAAGAACTTAATACCTCACTGAGATCATTATTCGCTGCTTCTGATCTATTCATCTGCTGTAAGACTGCCAAAAGTGCCTGCATGAAGTCACGATTATTGTGGTGAAAGTACCACAGGTGAGAGAGACATCTGGCTTGCTCGTTGAACCGATTCCAATTACTGGAACTAAGGAGGTGAAGGTGAAATCATGAGAAAATCATGAAAAACAATGGTATTAATAGTAACGTGTTAGATCTAAGAAATGCTGGAAATAAAGTATATATCTTCATCGATGTACTCAATAAAAAAATACTTAACTGCAAATAGGAATTTTAGAGTGGACGAACAACACGGCACACCTTTTTTTTTTTTAGCCTTTATGTTTAATGCAAAATGCAATTTGTTTGAAGAAAAAAGGGCCGTAGTTGGGTCGCATATAGCGTGTGACGGGCTTACGTGGACGGTTGGCGGAAAGAAGGGTATATAAGGAATCGGGAAATTGTAATTAAATAAATGATTACCTGATTCTGCCATGGAGTCTGGTGGGGAAAGAGAGATGCATCAACTGCTTGAAACCAGCCCTGACGACACTAGCCCATACACCAGTCCTACTACGTGGTTGCTCATTCTGTAGTACGGTCAAAGCTCGATAGAAGTGAGGTATAGATTCTTCTACTCGACCCATCCGAAACATCGTCTGTTTTAATTCAGGTTTGGGAAAGTATTATAGAATTGTACCTACAGGTAAACTTGTGCAACACTTGATCAACACTTTTTGACGCAGTCGATCTCCAACGATAAAACGAACAGAATTCAGTTTCCAGACAATTTATTGGCTTTGTAGATATTATCTTGTTGTGGCCTAAACAAAATCTCCACCACTTCACGCACATTGTGAACGATTTGTAATGGCTTCTTTTTCGAACAGCAGTCAATATGCTATTTATGGATTTAATAGGCCTACTCCCGTCTGAAACTAATCTATTAGAATGTAAAATGGACTTTTTTTAACTTACTGCGAAATAAGTCTTCTGCCCATCGGTAAATACATTATTGATATAGAATAAAAAATCGTGATTTTTTTTGGCCGATTATGAATATTGTACTTCTACTTTGTCCCTCCAAAAACCCTATTTCAAACTACTTGATAAAATAAATGAGATTGGTTAGTTTTCAATGCTATACCTGTCCAATCATCCTCTCAATGATGGCTCTCTCTTGTGTCTTGATGATGATCTCATGTGGTTCTTTGGGATCTTCAGCTAATGGTTTCTTACCTTCGTCAAGCTCACTAATGAAGTGCGTGGCTTCGTGTAGATATGACATAGCCTATAAGGCAAAGATAGAACAGCTTAGACATGATAGAAGTAAAAATTATTCTAAAATATGACTATGATTAAAAAATAAAATAGATTAGAAAAAGGGAGTGATAAAAGATGGGATGACACAAAGAGAAAATGGGAAAGTGTAAGAATGCGTTTAAACAGGACCACTAACGATTGTCGAGAGATGCAAATATCAAATATGCAGTCCAACAGTCTAGATGATGGAGCATAAGCTCTTCAAATTTTCGTCATGACCGAGAAGGTTTAAAAGCATTGCATTTTTTTTTAGTTCTGATGGAATTTTGGACAAAAGGGGAACAATTGAAAGTCGTGTTTCATCGTATTTTGTTAAAAGTTCTGCCATATATGTAAGGGATCTACTCAAGATGTGCATAATGTTAAATATCACTAAACATGATAAAGCCTGCCAATATTTCACCCAAATAACAAAGTTCGCATGATTACTTTGTCTTAGAATCTTCAAACGACGTAGTTTGCACCCAAGTAAGGCATTCTTCTCCAAATTTGAGATTGCCCCCCCCCCTCTCCAAAATAGGAATTATAAAACAAATGATAATGATAGACTTTCACTTTCTTTGGAAACCATTGAATGCTGCATATTTACAATTTTTATATAAATCAAATTTTACATTGCTTTAACCCATATTCCCATTTCTATGCGACGCTCCTTCAGCACTATTTGGTGATTATAATCAATTTTAAAAAAGAAAATAGGATTTCGCCACAATCGCCTGCCCTTGAATAATTAATCTAAAGAGATCTAACCTCATGCTTACCTGCATGTTGTTGCCTGTAGCGACTGCGGCAGCTCCAGCCTCAAGCAAATAATAGATGGTCTTGGCAGTGTTGCCTGCTGCTCTCCAATGTCTCACTATCTGAGATAGGATGGAGTTCAGAACGTCTGCACAGCTGCATTCTCGGAGATCTAGACTATCAAACTCCATACCAAGCTTGCTGGCTCGGTGTGTCCGGTTGACACTCTTGTCCTTTGATTCATCTTTCTCATCAAAACTGAAAGCCAAAATAGATATGTTTATCAATTCAGAGATCTCTTTTGGGATTTACGTTATGCAACCTACTATTTACCTAATAAATATCTATATGATTTTTCCTAATTACAATTAAATTATTCAAAAAAGATAAAAACAAAAATGGTTAGTGTAAAAAATACTTATATTTTGTAATATTGTCTCATTGAATAATTCAATCCCAAATGAAAACAGTTTATCAAATATCAGTTTTATTAAGTTAATCAAGTTGTGAGGCATTATTGCAGAGTTGCAGAAGGTTGAAGAAATGATAAATGGTTAGAGAGGCTGTGATTATTCATATCCAAAAGGTCATTCAACAGTATCACATTACGCCAAAAATCTGAAATGTGAATTAAGAGTCATCACGATCATGAACATAATCTGAAGGGTATCTGTACCTTATAATGCTAAGAGTACTGTCCACCGAACCCTTACGGAGACTGATGGTGTTACGGCGTCCGGTACCGAACTTGTTTAGTCCCTGATCATCATCATCATCATCATCTGAGAAATCATCTTCATCTCCCTCCTCGGCATGATGCGTTGTCCTCTCATCATCAACGTTATCTTTGTTTTCTGTTTCTTCGCTCTCTAACAAGGGTTCAACCATTGACTGGTTTCGACCTCGGAACCCTTGGATGACGTTCAAGGCTGTCGTCTCGTTTTTCTTCAATGTTTCATTTTCTGAGAACGTTACACAAAAAATGTCAAAAATGTTTTCCCTCCCCAGATGAGGTTTGTCAAGCGTGCTTATTTATAAATATCTACTTTAAGTTTAGCTGCAATCAAATATAATCCCACTACATGGACTATGATTGAGTTTATTATATGACTATGATATGGTTTATTATAAAGGACTAAACGCTTCCGCATACTGATTTCTCTTTTCAATGTATGAATATATGAATAACACTTTGAATTTAGAAAAGATGATAGTAATCATTACCAGTACTGATCTTTGAAGTAGCCCCTCCTTTGTCACCGCCGGAGGGCTCATCTTTTGGCACGCCGTTATTTGATGATTCCTTTCCGCTCTTATTATCATCATCACCTTCCTTTTCTTCTTGCGCAGTCTCTTCCTCAGTCTCCTGATGTCCAGCCAAGAATTCTCCACCTCCACACGAGTCACATCGATGTGCGAAAGACTCCAGGAAGAGGGCAGAGAGGCGGTGGAGTTTCTTGCGTTGGTCGAGCAGGAGCATCTCGTACAGAGTCTCCTGCAGGAGCGCACTTACGAAACGCAAATTTCTGAAAGATTGATATGATCGATACAGTCGCGCTCATGAAAAAGCTGGTAAAAATATAGTCAGATAAATGTTGCACTTTCATTATTTCTTTGAATGAATGTTAAAGTTTGGCTCGAGTAAACTCTCCCAATCATTGAGATTGAAAACAAAAATAGTATATCCACATCTACCTTAGATAAGTATTTACTTCTAAATGCACGTAAAGGATATCTCTCACCTCTTGATTGATCCGAGTCCCGATCTCGGTACCATTATCATTTTCCTTAATTTCTAAAAACCGTAAAATATAAGGTTCACATAGAGCCATTGAACTAGATATGTTGCTTCAACCCAAGATCGGAGGTTGGAGTAAAGGCAAAACCCAACTCGATTCGTAGCCGAATCATGCCGCGGGTATGATTTTATTTACGTCAATGCGATTAGCATCTTAACTTGTCGTGAATATTCTATGAGGAATTAGACCTAAGTTTTCAATGAACTGTTTAAAACTGATAATTAATATTTATCAGTTTTACGATTTATATCAACGGTAACATCCTATTTTCAAATAGGTTCGCAGACCATGTAATTTCAAGTTGTGCGATAATCTAACATTGTTAGAACATTCCACTGCTATTCTTTGAGTCATGCTTTAGTCTCTCAGATATGAAATAATTATACTTAAGACCTGCAAATGAAAACATGATGAAGGATGCAATAAAGCTTACCTGCAGTTGGTTATTTCCGGATGAGAACTATGTTCCGGTGCAAAGCCATCACAGTGACATTCAACTCTTGTATTGAAGCGATGACCATGCCCATGGGAATGCCTTTATGATCAAACAACAACATAGGTATGTAGTAACGAGGGTTAGATTTTGTCATTAGTTAGAAACTAGTATATTACAGCTTGATTCAGTACATATCCAGTTTATCAGCATTTTTAATATATTATTTTAATTTATTATTATTTAGTTATTCATATTTTTGCTTCTCTGAATGTTTCATACGGGAAATGCTTCTGAAAGTGATAGTGCGTTTCGATCTCTATGGGGGGGGGGGTGGGCTTCATCGGATTTTCTGTTTTTTTATTGTACAAAAATTATTCTTGACAAATCTGTTATGACCTTTGATCTTTTTGTATATCAGAAAAAAAGCCTCTCTTGACGTACGACACTGTCTGCGATCAGATCCTTTTATCACCATCTTTGATACATCGACGGCAGTCTTGGTGAAACTCATACTAGAGAGTTGCAAAATAACCGGTAGCCCCATCCCAAATTACGTTTGTTTGGCATTTCTCTCAGCTTGAGGATTATTGCATGATCACGATTATTAAAAAGATGAGTAATGTCCCTTATTCTATTGTCCTTGATTGAATAATGGGTCAAATAATTTACAATAGGAAAGATGGGCAACTAGAAGGAAAAATTGATATATAAAAGTGAGAGTGCATTGTGAATAATCTTTTTCATTATTTAGCACGAAAAAGTGAGTTATTATATACTTACGAAACCACTGCACATAGCGTGCTTCTCATCTTTGAGGTATGGTGGGTATCGTGGAAGTACATAGCACACTCAAAGATTCCTGCCAACATCAGTGCATGGATAGCTTTACGTAGGATTGCCTTTCGCCATATGGTGTTATGAGGTAAGATGGCTTCCAGCATCCGACGAGAGAATGTCATGCCGAGTACTGAGGCGCATTTGACGATGAGTTGCTGAGTGGGTTTCATGCGATCAATACGAGACACGATGATACCTGATTCAAGAATCATAAAATCATTTTTAAAAGTTCATGGTAATTCCCGCTTTTATGTACTTTTAAACGGTACTTGGGTAGATATTCTCGTGGGTGTACCCAATAGAACCAACATTGTGTATTATATTCTCAACATGCAATTTGGGATTTTAAGATGATATTTGAATAAATAATAATAATAACAATGTACATTTATATAGCGCTTATTACAATAGTTTCTAAGCGCTTGACATTTATATCTTAATGTAATTCATGTATAAGGATTATTAAGAGCATAATAAATTATATTGCAATTTAATATAAACTGTTTTTTTTTCAATACGAATACTTTTTTGCGTATCGTGTCTAGAATGCTTTGAACGACCCTTTAATAAAAAGATACACATGCTTCTCTCCATTAAACAAGCTAGTGGAGCGCCTCAGGCAATCCCACGATTTACGCGACTCAATATAGCAGTGCTGAATTTGAAAACAGCTATAAAATGATAATTCACAAAAAACACCATTCATATAATGAACAATACTACGTTCATTGACCCTAAATGACATTTGACTTTGATCATGTGACTATACTTGATTACCCCTATGTCCACAATTCATAAACTATATCCATAAACTTTGAAAGTTATGACAGCAATTGAATAATTACCTCAAACATGGCCAAAGTTCACTGACCTTAATGACCTTTGACCTTAGTAACATGACCTGAAACTCGCACAGGATGTTCAGTGATACTTGATTACTCTTATGCAGTGGCGTAGCTAGGATTTTTTTTTCCCGGGGGGCACTGGGGGGTCCTTGCTTTTTCAGGGGGGGGGGGGGCACCGGCCATTTCCGGTGTGTGTCCACAAGGGCGGATCCGACTTTCGCCACTAGGGGACCGGGCCAGAAATTTTCTTCACCAATATCAGTCACTTCTTAGTTTTATTCTTATAAATAACATAAAATAATCTCATAAGCCTTATAAAAAGTGCGAGCGCAAAGCGCGAGCGATTTTTTTTACTTTAAAAAATTAATGTATTTTTTCCTGAAAATTTAATTTTCTGGGCAATGTAATGTGTGATCCTGAACAAGATTCGTATGTACCCCCAAGCGCGAACAGAAATTTTTATCAACTGTTCTAGCATTATCGAAAAGGGACCTGTTAAGGACTGCTTACAGTTACTCACGAAGACGGTATATATTTCAATAATGCGAGCAAATTTTTTGACATTCCGACCTAAAAAAAAATGGACATTCTAAGCACTTTTTGTATTAATTAATGGGATAGGTATGTAACTAAACAGTTGATGCGAGCGCGAAGCGCAAGAGGAACAAAAACTGAGATTTTAGACCTAAAAGCGGGACACTATTCATATTTTGTAAGTCATAAATAGGATATAGTCAATTGGGTATCATTAATTATTATGGAATTCTGATGTAAAACTGGATAATATAAAGAACATGCAGGCTATCGCGCATGTTTTATATTTAGACCTAAAATCTGGGCATTCTGAATACATTTGTTTAATGGAACATTATGGAATACACGTAGACAATATAAACTTGGCAAATCAAACAATATGACCACGCAGCGTGAGCTTAAAATGCTGATATGTAGACCATAAAACAGACATTTTAGAGAGCACTTAAATTTGTAAATGAAAAAAAAATTATGAAAGCTCGATGTCCGAGCTAAAATATGTTTTGCATATTGACTTCAAAACTTGCTCCACATCAGCCTTTTGAGCAAGATATGAATCCCATCGAACGGGCAATTATGGCGCGAAGCGCCAGCAAAAATTCTATATAGTAACATGAAAATATATATTTTTTTAATTGCAAGTCTTCCCTCACATTATTTCATTCACTCGTCTTCTTTTTTCTTCTGCCTTTCTTCTTCTATTCATTCTTCTTTCTCCCTTTTTTCTTTTCTTTTTTTTGCTCTGCCAATTTTTTCTGGGGGGGGGGGCACCTGGGGGGCACACCAAATCTCAGGGGGGGGCACGTGCCCCCCCCCGTAGCTACGCCACTGCTCTTATGTCCAAGTTTTATGAACTAGACCAATACAATTTCAGAGTTATGATAGTGATTCGAAAAATACACCCAACTTGGCCAAAGTTCCTTGAACTTTGACCTTGGTCATGAGACCTGGAACTCAGGCAAGATGTTCAGTAAAGTAATATTTGATTACCCTTATGGGCAAGTTACATGAACTAGGTCCATATACTTTGAAGTTGTGATGACATTTTGAAAACTTAACCTTCGGTTAAGATTTGATGTTGACGCCACCGCCGTCGGAAAATCAGCGCTTATAGTCTCAGTCTACTATGCAGGTGAGACAAAAACCTCACTGTCTCATAATTTTCAACCCAAAATTGTTCAGGGTGGGGGGGCATTAAGGGAAAAAAATATTTCTAGAATTGCGCCGAAGTCACCCCCATGAGGATAAGGCAAAATGACAAGATATATAGCTCGTTTTTTTTTTACTTATCTCAATTTATTACTGTTTTCATTACAGGGCGGCAGAGTGAATTTGAAAGGGGGGGGGGGTGGGCGGGCACAGAGAAAAAAGGGCACATTTCTTTCGAAAAGGGCACTATTTAAAAACAAGGGGAAAAATTACTTACAGTATCTACAGTGGTGTAATGACTAATGAGCCAAAAATGTTAAGGGGGCTAGATATTGTATCACATTAAATTTAAAAGAAACTACAAGTGAGCGAAGCCAGCAAGCAAAAATTTTTGTGATAGATTTTTACATAATATTCAGAAAATAATATATTTTACCATTCTCTCTTTCCATTTCTCTTTTGTTTCCCTTAGTTCCCCATAGTGAAGAATGGGGGTGGGGGCAAGAGCCCCATCAAGCTCCCCATCTATACGCCACTGCTTATCCACCCCACTCACATGAATCTTAAGGCACGTAGGATTATTCTTACAAGTTTTCTCTTCATAAGTAGTAACATCTAACAAGGCATAAACGATCTTGTGTCTCGCCCACTTATGAAAATAACCAGAAATATCATGCTTTGCGAGGGCACGCAACAGAATTGTATCGAAACTTCATTGTGAAATGACTGGATTGGAATAACATTTGTCATGTGAATCTTGCATGTAAACTTTAATGTTGACCTCAAAATGAACTTTGACCTTACCATGTGTCCTCCAAACACTTTTACACGCAGATCTCCTAAGTACACCTACAACCAAAGCCTACAACCCAAGCTTGGTTTAAAAGTGACTTACGGTTGCAGAGTTGTGTCATAACATTGTCCTCAAAATGACCTTTGACCTTACCATGTAACCTCTGATTGCGCCATGACATATGCGAGTCTCCTCAGTACCTACAACCCAAGTTTGGTGAAAAGTGGCGTACAGCTGCAGAGTTATGTGTCATAAGAGTCTTGCACGCAAACTTTAACATTGACCTGAAAAAGTCCTTTGACCTTACCATGTAACCTCTGACTGCAGCATAGCATGCAGGTACCCTAAGGACATCAACAACCCAAGTTTGGGTTAAAAGTAACTTTCGGTTGCAGAGTTGTGTGTCATAAGAGTCTTGCATGTAAACTTTAACATTGAATTGAAAATGACCTTTGACCGTAACATGTGACCTCTGATTGCAGCATAACATGCAGGTCCCTTAAGAATATATATACCATCCAAGTTTGGTTGAAAAGTGACTTACAGTTGCGGGGATATGTGTCATAATGTTTGTGACCTATGGACATAGTGGACATTTGGATCCCCAAGTCTCGCCTTCACCTCTGGTGGGCGAGACAAAAATGAGAATATCGTTTTTGTGTTTTAAAGGTGCACTCATTAAGACATAAAAGAAATCGTTCTCAGGTGAAAGGGGTACAGAACACGTTCATGACGGGCACTTTTCTTGGGTAAAAAGGGCACTTACAAGAAGGCAAGGTGGTACTTGCTCACACATAAAAAGGGTCATTCTCATGTGAAAGTGGCACAGTACACGTTTGTGAAGGGCACTTTTCTTGGGTAAAATGGGGCACTGATTCGAAAAAGGCACTTACAAGAAGGCAAATGTTACTAGCTCTCACATAAAAACGGGTCCTTCTCGGGCGAAAGGGGCACAGTACACCTTCGCAATGACATTTTTCTTGCGTAAAAAGGGCACTTTTCAGGGCTTCAAAAAGAGGGGGCACTGTGCCCCCCCCCCCGGATCGCTACCCTTGTTTCATTATTAATACACTTCCCCTGATATACAAGGAGAAGCAATATTGAGGCGAGACCTTCTAACTGTATCTTACTTCAAGACAGACTTGAAAGAAAGAGAGCGAGGCGGATACAATACCCAATTGCCCTCTTGGTAGTATTTCTTTCTTGAAGTAAAAAGTGTATGAATTATTAATCAATATTATTCTAGAGATAAAATCTTTTCAAGAAAATCCCATAGAATCAAGTATATATAATCAACAATGGCAACAAAAATCACATTTTGGTTTTAAGTTAAAGGCAAAATTCTACGAACGTACTAACCTTTCATTGAGACTGGTATTTCAAGGTCTTGTAGTTGTACACCGGGTGCGACAATACACACCACACTGGTATCTGCCTCTCCTTGATCTTCCTCTATATCCTGATCTAACTGCTGAAGTCTCCTCATAGTCTCGGCTGGAAGCTGAACAACGGGTCCAGGCTAGATGAAAAATATTAAAAACATTCCATTAAAATATGAGTAGTCGTAAACAGACACAATAACTCGTGGATGCGTGATGGTATGGCCCATTCTTCTAAAGCCTTTCTTGAACAAGTATTATTATCATGGTCCTAATCCCTTCTTGTATTTTCATCATTATGGTATGTATGACAATAAATAACTCCGCTAAAAATTGACAACTTATCTGCGATTAATATGATAAATGCATATCTCTTTTCAACTCTTCTCTAACTGATTTAGAAAATATATTCTAAAAGACAAATGATGTACCATTATTGTTATATGTTCAATCAATTCATTTTTTGCCTATGCTAATTCATCTTGGCATTTGGGTGATTTTGCTTTTTAAGAATGACCTGACGTTTACCTCATCGACGCTTGCTCTTCGACTTCTAGGAAGCCTTCCTGAATAGCTGCTACTACTACTCTCTCTTCGTTTCTGGAGTACAGAGTGATCAGGCATGATCTGACCGACCAGTTTATTAGCTTCAGGACTGCGGCGAGGTACTAACTGAAGTTTGTCACTCGAGAACATCTCACGGATAAGCTGCTCACACCATGAAGCAATGCCGTGACTCTTCTCTTGAAGAATCCTGATGAATTTGAAAAGTCAGAGAACACGCCAGATTTGAGTGTATTACTGTGATACATTCCCACGTTCTGAATATCATGGTCCTCAATGTGATGCTTAGTATTTTAGATTTGTCTATATAGTACTATCTGTCAATTCCTCCACGACCTTAAGCACAGAAATTGCATTCTTATATTTGTTATATATATTCGTCTTGAACATCGTAACATATATCATGTATATAATAAGGAGAATGCCACATTGGTAAAATAATTAAATTGAATTTATAAACAAGAAGAACCATACAATTGTAAAGAAGCTTTTTGTAAGAGATATATTTCAATCAATCTTCTTTTTCAAGTCAGTAATATAATAAATATCTGCAAACATACACTCAACTCAGTAAACCAAAATATTACGACGAAAGGAAAGAGAATTACTTGACGAGTTCTTCTGGCACTTGGACAACATCCATGAGTTGACAAGCCAAGGCAGCCATACAGTTCTTACTGAGCGGTCCTAACTTGATATGATAGCACTTCTGATCATTAAGGATACCCATAGCTGTAGGACAGAGCTGAACATCTGAGAAAGGACGCATGGTGAGTAGGAGAGTTGCTGATGAGTTGCTAGAGGCAAGGTGAGATAGGAAGTCCCAGGACTCGTTGTCGATATAATGCGCATCATCAATAGCGAATATGACAGACTGATCCGAGGTAGACTGAAACAGGAAATTCATAATCGAATGAATCAATGAATAAACTCAGCAAAAATTATTAAGTATCAAATGTGACCTGTGGGAAGTGTAGTCACTTTGAAGTATATAAATGTTTTGAGGGTCAATTACAACAATTGTGTATTCTCCCGATTAATGAAAGTTAGACTCTCTTCATCTGTTCGCATTACAAGTGATGATCTGACTAACCTGATTGACGATCTGTACTAATAGTCTGTGCAATGCCTTTGTCTGTTGCTCACTGGTCATGTGAAGGCATCGTGGGTTTGTAGGGAACTGCCGGATGAAATGAGATAAAAACAAAAGCATTAAATGAAAAAAAATGCACAAGGAAAAAACACTGTTTAAATGTGAAAGAAATATGCTGTATTACGCAGCAATTTTAATGATTTTTTTTAAAGGCGTTATTCATGAAATATTTTGACAGAGTGAAATAACCGATAACCAAATTTTTTTTTCAGCTTACAGTCTAACTTCAAACTATGTACATATAGGTTTGCGCATTAATGTGGTTTTGTTCCCCAAACTTATCTCCCCTACATAAATTATGGTTAAATATATATGAAATCTATAATATGAATATGGATATTAAAGGTTATATTCATAGATACGAGTACAATGTATGTTAAGAAATTTCACCTTGAGAACTAATAGATCATTGAGTAGACAAAGATCCTCACGTAGTTTCTCTTCTTTGACATGTTGAATAACAGAATGCTCCCTTTCAACATGACTAGCACAATCTTCCATCTCGAGTAGGATGGCGATAAGGAGCTTGACCACGTAGTATGGAGTACCAGAATCATTCAAGGTCAGTGCTAGTGGCACAACACTGGCAATAACAAAGACAGATCATAAGATAGTTTGTGTGATGAGAATTATTGGAAGTTAATGAGTTACACTTGAAAGTTTAGTAAGCAACTCGCGTATTGATTTATGATTATACGTGATAAAAGCATATGCGCAATAATTGATTCATATTTAGATAAATCATGAATGGATTATAGTATTAATAGGAAAATATAATATGATTGTAATAAAGATATGGTGACATTTATGATGCCAGACGATGATGGTAACGATGAAGATATTTTTAAAGGAAACCAAAACCCAAGAAGAGAAGCAATCTTATTGGAAAGAGTAAAATGAGAGGAACAATTAAAAAAAAAAAGTTTCATCAAAATCGGTTATGAAATAAGCAAGTTATGGACGATTAAAAAGTCTTGTTGCACTTACTATGTGGATCCTCAAATTGGCAAACGTGCTTCAAAATGGCTGATTTTGTGGACAACTCTCCATTTGTTTTGTACACATATTTTCAGATTTCCCCCTTTATTTTACATATTTCACATGATCTCCTCCTGACCTTGACATATATGAAATGGATTATATTTTCCCATGACATATGTTGTGCTCAGATGAAGGCAAGATGCAATTTGAATGATGAGAAAAATCTGAAAATTTGTGTACAAAACAAATGGAGAGTTGTCCACAAAATCAGCCATTTTGAAGCACGTTTGCCAATTTGAGGATGCCCATAGAAAGTACAACAAGAGTTTTGAAACTCCCATAACTTGCTTATTTTATAACCAATTTTGATGAAACTTTTTTTGAACTAAATTGTTCCTCTCATTTTACTCTTTCCAATAAGATAACTTCTCTTCTTGGGTTTTGGTTTCCTTTAAGGCGAATTTCTGAGATGGTCTACAGGTGCAAAAGTGATCGTCTTATTTGCCATCTGGGAATTAAGCAATGGTACACAGAACTGGACTTATATAAGGAAGAAAAATTTAATGCTTGATGAATAACATGACACTGAAATTAATAAATGAATTAAACATTGGAATGAAGTACACGTAAGACGTCCCTGCATACTTGATTGAAGTTTTGAATCGAGTGAATTTGAGATGTCTAGTGGTGAAATTATGTGTAATGTGAATGAACTAAGCCAATCTCAACTTCATAAACGGGCTATCCTAATGTATAGTTTATCATCTACCTTAGATAACAATCTAACATGCATACACTAATGATAAGCATATGACAAAAAAACAAACAAACTAGGTTAACTTTATTTTACGTGTAATCATCTTTGATAGCTGCCGTGATAGCTGCATCCATCATACGACTCTTGCCGATTCCAGGGTCACCTTGGAAGACAATGATCCGCCGATGATCACCACGTTTTCTCTGCTGGTGAAGAAGATCAAGCTCACGCATGAAGACGGCCATCTCTTTATCTCGACCTGAAATGGATAAAAAAATACAGCTGATATCGTTCATGTTGGTAACAGTGCTAGTACCGTCATCTTAGTGGCGGTGGTGGCAGTTGAAGTAGTAATTGTAAACTAGTAGCAGTAAAAAAGTAAAGGCAAAAGTAGTAGTAGTAGTAGAAGTAGAAGAAGAAGAAGTATATAGTAGTAGTAGAGTAGAAGTATTAATATTAACAGTAGTAGTAGTTGTAGTAGTAGTAGTAGAAGTAGTAGTAGAAGAAGTAGTAGAAGTAGTAGTAGAAGTAGTAGTAGTAGTAGTAGTAGTAGTAGAAGTGGTAGTAGTAATAGTAGTAGTAGTAGTAGTAGTAGTAGTAGTAGTAGTAGTAGTAGTAGAAGTAGAAGTAGAGGAAGTAGTAGAAGAAATAGTAGTAGTAGTAGTAGTAGTAGTAGTAGTAGTAGTAGAAGTAGAAGTAGAAGTAGTAGCAGTAACGGTGGTAGAAGAAGAAGTAGTAGTAGTAGATGTAGTAGTAGTAGTAGTAGTAGTAGTAGTAGTAATAGTAGTGGTAGAAGTAGTAGTAGTAGTATAAATATTAGAAGTAGTAGTAGCTGTCTTCATCGTAGTAGTAGTAGCAGTAGTAGTAGTAGTAGTAGTAGTAATAGTAGTAGTAGTAGTAGAAGTAGTAATAGTAATATTAGCAGCAGTAGTAGTAGAAGTAGCAGTCAGAGCAGCAGCAGCATTCGTATTATTAGTAGTAGTAGTTGTACTAGTAGTAGTAGCAGCAGCAGTAGCAGTAGTAGTAATAGTAGTAGTAGAAGCAACAGCAGCAGTAGAAGTAGTAGTAGTAGTATTAGCAGTAGTAGTAGTAGTAGTAGTAGGAGCAGCAGCAGCAGCATTCGTAGTAGTAGTGGTAGTAGTCGTAGTAGTAGCAGCAGCAGCAGCAGTAGTAGTAATAGTAGTAATAGTAGTAGTAATAGTAGTAGTAGAAGTAGTAGAAGTAGTAGTAGTAGTAGTAGTAGTAGTAGTAGTAGTAGTAGTAGTAGTAGTAGTAGTAGTAGTAGTAGTAGTACCTGAAACCTTAACCTCTGATAAGCAATAGGGAATATCGTACAGGCCAAGCCAATAGATCCAACACACACAGAAGTTAATAAATGAATCAGAATATTATAATAAGGAGGGGATGGGCGCGATGCTTGAGGATCATTTCAGGTCACTTACCGAGCAGAGGATACTCATATTCTGGTATTGACACGGCATTGAAACCAGTTGAAACACGGCGCCTGAAATATCAAAATATTGATAGCAATGTTACATTCAGAGGAATTTACTTGCATAACCGCTTGCTCGATAAATTGTAAGATACGAGGAACTATCTCAGAAAGCCAGAATATTGCGCCTAAATTCTTACGTGTAAGCCTACAAACAGTGATTACGTCATCGAAAAAAAATACTTTTTCTAAATGTGTCAGTTCTCTATGTTTAATTCTATGAGTTTGCTGTTCATATGAAATGTTGGTAAAAGAATTATGGGACATCTCAATTGACTTAATATTGACAGGCAAAAAAAAAGAAGAAAATAAGAATTGCATTGATTGTAAGTACTGATGCCTTACTCATCGCCTTCGATGTATTCATGAATGACACCTGCATCACTGACACCCTTCATCTCTCGAAGAGGAAGCTCATGGAAGAAAGCACGAGGTTGTTTACAATGATGGAATGTTTCTGAGTCACATGACACCTTATTTGGGTAGTGCATCATTAATCGTGCAGCCATGTTCACTTTACGTCCGATTACTGGAGGGTAATGAAAGAAGTTCATGGCTTACGTTAGAGAAGCTATCATTATGACGTTTGCTTGACCTTAGCATCGATACATAACCATAAGTTTCAATTGATTTCAATTAATTTTGGAAAGTAGTTTTCATTGATTCGGTAATACTATTAAAGATCATGTCTATTTCATGATATAGAAAAAATAGGCTAGTTTTTCCTTCTTAAAGCTAGCTTTACCATGTAGGTTCAGACCGCATTATAAAGAAAATAAAGCTAAACGTATTCATATAGATTACATAAATGATACACTTACGGAAAACCTACCCTATATCCTCGATATGTGAGAAAAATATACATTTACGGATTACCTATTTACAATTATATAGTTTGAAAGGATACGATGAAAACTCAAAACTTCAAGCTGGAAATGATTTTCATACAAAATTACATGAAAAGTCTTATCAACTGAATTATATTTCATGCAAAAATAATACCTGTGTATTCATGTCTATGTACATGACCAACTACGCCACAGAATGAAGCACCTGTTGTGACGCCAATTGATGCTTGGCTAAAATCAAGAAATATAAATCGGTTTTAATACTATTCTGAGATTGAATAAAACATTTTCCCAATTATACAAAAATATACATTGATTATAATCCTGGCATTATAAAGATCATTTGATTTCTGATATAAAGAGGTGAAATAGGTGAAATAAATAGGGAAATATGCATTCTCTAACATAGTTTTACATTATACCTAACATTTTTTATATGATGTATGATGCAGGGTTGTGAGTGGTCACAAATAAAAAAAAAAAGATCTGAAAAAAGCGGAAGAATATTGAAAAAGTCTGAAAAAGAAAGAGCTCCCATACTTTTTGTACAGAGGAAAGCCAAATATAAGCTGAAATTCAGCTGAAAATCAGTACCAAAAAAATCTGAAATCAGATAAAAATCTGAACTCTCACACCCCTGATGATGAGTAAATTGCTTTGAAATAGACGAAAGGTACTTCGATAAAGTTCAACTTCATTTTTCAGCATCAACTTGACAGAATTCGCACAATGAAAAGTCTACCATGTAAAATTGTGTGAAATTCATCTATAGTACATATGGATTGATTTATTGAAGTATTGGGTTTTTTTCTTTTTATTTAACTTAAAACTATAAGGCCGAGCTCAAAAGCCTCGAGTACTATCTGGATGTACAGTAGTACATTAAAAAAAAGTTAAAACAAAAAATTAAATCAGGGAATTGTTATCAATTCCCTGCTTAAATCAAAATGCTCATTCGAAGAAATCTTTCATGTTTGGAAACTGTTTTTTTTAAAGACAATTATTACACCTGTACAAAACAATTAGCGGTTTTGTCTGCGTGCTAATACCATGTAAATAATCACACTTTTTATAACAAGCAGTCCATTAACCATAACTATATTTAGAGCATGTCTAAATATAAAACTTCTTTTAATAGTAAAGCTTAACAGTTCAAGTTTGAATAAATAAGACGATGATCATGCCACAAAAATAGAAAGAGATTGAAGCCTAATCTAAAAATACTTGATATGAGCAACACACTTCTGACTGTGTGACGATATCCAGAGTCAGTCATTCGCGAAATATCAAAGGAGACGATAGCAACATGTCAGGTGCTTCTCGTCTGACAACCATTTTACTCAAACTTTCTTTCTGACTTTAAAGGTTGAAGGATTCGAGAGGTGAAGGTAAGGACCCTAGGTAAGGAGCGGAAGGGGACAGGGATAATTGCTGTAACACAGATTAAAGGGGGCCCTTAACGATTATATTTGAAGAGGAATAAATATTAAGTAAAATAGTGAACATGTTATCAAAATAGGAAACAAAAATCAGCAATCCGAATGAGTGCCATTGTTTTGAGACTATAGGAAAAGAAACAACACTTTGTTATATCAAGTCGTTTAACTTTCTGCTCTAAGATACATAGCTTGATTTTGAATAGCAAACATTGTTCCTTGTTCATTGATGTTTCATGCTATAAACAAGAAACGTTATAAACGTTTTAGAAAAAATAGTGCAAAATATGGAAACTTTACATTTCACTCGAATTTGAGAAAACTTCCGCGTCTTGCTTGTTTGGTTTCGCTCTATCCATTCAAATTAAGCTGTCATCAGGATGAAGTATGCCCCATCGTCATCTACCAAAGATCATTCATGCAACGGTGAGATTTGTAACCGATATACAATAGTGGATTTATTGTCCGGGGACCTATCCCCTCTACACTATAACTCACAATATGAATAATACCTCATCCGTGCATAGTAGATTGCTGTGAAATATGCACATATGTGGCACACTTGGGGTTTTTCCGTTGGATATACTGATCGGGAGGTACCTTAATTCTTTTCACAGAGTCTGCTGCCAAAATTTGTCACTATCGAATTTTATGTCTCAATGAGAATATAATGACCACTTAATCTTTGTATTAGTTTCTTCTGTCTGCACGCATGAGTCATGGAACCTTCAAACGTCCATGAATCTCGTCACTGTCTGCAAGGGTATTGTTTATGTACATTCGGGATTGTTTTATAACACTCTTGTATGAAAGAAATGACTCTCAATTTTGCTTTACGAATGATTCAGATCTGCTTGTATCAATACGTAATAGGGGGTTTCCCCCTATGATCTCGCGAAGTATTTCAGAAAAAGTGTACTTTTTTTAATGACATGTGTAAAACGGGAGAAAATCATTTCAATGATGAAATAACACATGAACCATCTTTAATGTTCATAATTGTTGATTAAAAGATTTTTGAAAAATTCTTCGCGTTCACACATGAAAATAAATTTCGATTTTTTTTTTATTTTAAAAATAACATGAAAGATAGCAAGAGATCACAGTATGCACATTCATAACGACGGAACATAGATCAATTTCAGAATAACATGTGTATACTATACACACACACATATATATGCGTTTACAGGTAGTATACGTATTAAAGACAATTCAAATCATCGTAGCAGTAGTTTTTAAGGCTGATACTCACATGATGTTGTTTGTTCCTTTCAAAAGTTCAATCATACGATAAGAACATCTTAGAGCACGAGCGCAATCATCTTCATGTTTGTAGCCTGGTAGACCAAAGATGGCTAAGAATGTGCACCCCTATAATATAAAGATATGTTTTTATTTATTTCATTTTTAATTTTCCTTTTCCAGCTGTCTATTAAATTATTTTGATTCAGACTCGGCATAATGATAATAATATGATTCCACCTAAGGGCAAATTTCAGATAAATGACGGTCGATTATTAGCTAAAACTTTGTGGTCATTTAGTGACTTGTTTCATCGAGTCAAAAAGTCAATAAAAAGTCAAAATTTTCTATGACAAGTTTAATATCAGCTACAAATTATAATGAATGATTTCAATGGCTTTAATCTGTTCTTCAAATTGTTTAGTGTAACAACTTTTAGTAAACGGGTCATATATACATGTATATCTATATAAAACAAAATAAATTCAGTAAATGCTGTTGCCGATCAAATTCTATTATATAAATGAATCATAATCAGAAGGCGCATTTTCAGGCAGTTATCATATCGACGTCTGTCTGTGAATGCACCCTATGATTGTGATTGATTTGATCACTGTCATTTACTCCTGAGGCCCGTCTTACAACGAGTTGTGATTGATTCGATCAATAACAACTCAAGAAAGCCAGCAAAGTCAACATATAAATGCATGTTAGTTCATGAAATTTTCTAGATATGAATGTATATCCATAAATTCATTGATTTCTTGACAATTTGGTGTGTTCGGTGTTCTCCTCTGTTTAAAAGGGAAATTTTGCAAATTTCCTGTAGAAAAAAATAGGACAATGATGGATTTCAAGAGAGTTACAGCTGATTGCATCAATTGTAACTCTTTATAAGACGGGGCCCTGATGAAGACAAAGGATCGGAGACTGGACTGGCAAAAGCATTGGCTGGATTTCATTTGTCATATAAATAAATAAATGTCGAATAAATGAATAAATAAACAAATGTCGAAGGCTGAAGAGGCGTGCGTTTTCATTAATTTGGAGCTCATTGAATTAAGGTATTGATTACATAGATACTTCTTTGATTGAAGCCTTGATGAATTCCTTTTTAAAATCTAAAATTTGCTTGTGGAAAATTTCTTTGAGGATACAGTGCCAGAGAGATAGAGAAAATATTATGTAAGTCACTCTTTTCAGAGAAAAATGAGATTCCGACATTGATCCAGCTAGTTTGGAAATAAAATGATGCGGAGGTCCTTGATGTACCTCGCGACCTAATTAGATTACTTTAGATTATTCATCACATTGAAGGTACATGTAAAGTTGAGCTTTGCTCGCATTTCATCCTGTTCAAAAGGTACGAGAACTGGTGGCAACGATTACTATTCCAGAGGGGAAAAAATATACCGATTTTTTTTCTTGACGACTACTTTAATATCTGTTTTATTAAAAATGACAGTTCTCTATTGAAAATGTTACAATCTCGAATAGTCAGACTATTGCATGCATTACTTTAACATCATAATACTTTTATTAGGGTGTCTGGAGAAAAAAATTATTTTTCTTATTTCAAGAAAATGTGATTTTGAAGAGAAATGACCTTTAGACTGACAGAAATGTAACATTTTTGAAAAAATCCAATTATTGGCTGCAAAAAAGAATGAAATAAGGTCAATTTTCAGCATTTCTCTGCCATAGACTGTGTAGTTAAGAAATGGACACACACAAATCCAAATTTTTAGCTTCCGAGAGCTGTTTTAAATTTATTATTAATGCCAAAAACTTGTCCATAAAGAGTCAAATAGGATTTTTTTATGCTCTTTCTGATGGTATGACTTATAAAGATTTGGAAACCAGATTACAATGAAAAATTGCGACAAAGTGAAAAAATTGTGCAAAACAGAAATGTCATTTTCCCATAGAAAACGCATGGGGAAATGGCAATCTCAACACACACAAACATAAGGGTTTGCAATTTATCTCTAAATCCTTATTTAAAATGATCATATAAACTTGTCCTTACTGTCAAAAGAAGCCCCTGAATTTTCTCTTTCCAAATATGCCAAACACAAATAATAATCAATTCAGATCACATTTTTCTAGTACCCTGAACTTCCTGAAAAAATGGGCCATATTTTTCCCCTAAATCAGCCTGTTTTATGCCGACACTTTTTAGTGTGGATTCAGACACCCTACTTTTATTTATTTTTCATTTCATAGATGCGTCTGTACTTTACCTTATCAAACATGAAGACTTTGTTAAGACAACCTGAAACAAAATTTGAAGGAAAAACAGAGTTATTAAAGGAGGAGAGCTGAGATAGAGTGGAATAAGAATACAATATAGATGATTTATCACAAGAAAAATAAATTGCGTCCGGAAAGCCAAATCACATATTTTCATAGGATAGGCATACATAAGAAATACATTAAAAACGCAATATAACAACATGCATCTATAGCAACCATAATTATACATGTATATGGAAAGTGCCAATAAGGGAGGGAAAAAACCCCAAAGACTTGCGCCCACTAGAATGATCTTGCATTAAGAAGTAGTATCAAATGATTGACATTTCAAATCATACACTGATATTGTATGAGATTCATACCACCTAAAAAAGAGGGAGGGGAGACCAAAGAATATACCTTCAAATGCAAGCATACTGTCGTATATGACGTTGAAAGCATCTTGAAGACTGTCACTTTCATCAATGTCGGCGCCACTTTTAAAGATAAGGTTGATGAACACCACAGAAACTTGACGCATCTCTGATAAGTACTCAAGGGGCATGTCATCGTCAATCTATATATAAAATCAACATCGTAAATGCATGTTTGACAAAGCATAGATTTGTTTAGTTTTTGTAATGGGTAAAACGAAAAACGAAACATAGAGTTACAGGTTGTCTTGATGAATCGTTAACTTGAAATTAGAAAATATTGCATCACAGCTTATTTTAAAGAACAGCTAATTTTCAGTACAAAAACGAACATCATCTTATAGATAGGAATGAAGGTTAACCAAACATCTCAATCTTGTTTGTTTCAATATTTTTCAATGGCTGTATATTTCTTTACTTTTCCCATATCAAGCCTACCTTCTGAAGAACGGGCTTGATAATGTACTTCCGCAAACGAGCTTTCTCGTCATCTGTCGGTGAAACAAACACGGCTGGTCTCTCTGTGAAGAAGAAGTAGGGGAAAGTGAACTAATTTTGAAATTCCGCCAAGGTCGTATTTGCCAAAAACACAGATTCAGGTAAACATTTTTAGGCTTTTATTCTCTTGCCATATACTAGTATACATATTCATTTTTATTTATCACGTAACTTTTTATAGAATAGCAAAACAATAGAACAATTAAAAGAAACAAACATACACTTTGCACAAGTATATTATAAACTAATCACATCTTGCAAGACTTGGACTATTAACCGAAAATTCACTGATACAAGCACAGGTAAATCTTTTTAACATGCCTTTTGACACCGTAAATTTTCTCACCTTATACTCTTATCATGTGGTACATGATAACAAGATTATTGATTTGATGACCTTTGAGAAACTTTCATTCTACAAACATAATTACAATTTTCGCTAAGCTTACGTCTACCACGAGCGTCCTGTTCAACTGCTGAATCAGTGATCTCAGCATCACCATACATAGCATCCGTCATTGAAGGTTTAGGAACTCCCATACGAGCATTAGCAGCCTGGTTCTGAAGAAGATAAGCTCCAGTTGATAGTCGTCTCCATCCTGTAAATCTTTCATCTGATTCAAAATGCAAAATAATTTCAACCATTTGACGTGGGCTTTCTTATGCTCTTGAGGCCTGGTCACACCGCCAAGACTTTGTTGGAGCGTTCCTGGAGCGGTGAAAAAATAAATCACCGCTCGTTACCGTTCACCACCGTTTTAAAAGAAGTTGGCCCACGTTAAGGCAACGATGTATACGCTCGGCCACCACTGATGGTCCCTCCTACCGCTCCGAAAGTTTCGAGCTGCACAAAATATTGCGAGCGGTGAGGAGAGGGCAATTTTCCGCTCCGGCAAAGTTCACCACCGCTCCAACAACGCCCAGTCAAAGTTTGGCACCGCTAGACGCAAGTTCGTGGACGCTTGGGTCCGCTAAGCCAACGCAGAAATCTTGAACGCTGGACCACCGCTGCTTCGCCAGCTTTGCCCGGTGGTGATTAAACGTCGCACAAACTTTGGTGAAGCGGTTCTAAGCGTTTTACGAGCGGACACGTTGTTGCTGGAACGGTGTCGGGCGTTGAAGAAGCGATCCATTGCGGTGATTAACTTTGGTTTGGCGTTAGTATGGAGGTGTCGGACTGGGGCAAGCATTTGGCTATAAATACGGGGAGAAATGGACCAGGAGTCCTTTTGGATATCAGGACTTCTATCAAAGCAATCCGCTCAGCTCCGAAGTCAAAAGCGGTATGCCGCTAATTCAACTTTAAACCCCCGCATGCACAGAACGCCGCTCTATCAACGCTCGCGTCATCGCCAAACCAACGCTAAAGCAACGCCGGCTTCAGTGGTGCACGCTAAGGCAATACGCATATTTCCGATTTTTGTTCCAATTTTGTGCGCGGTGACGAGAGTTGTCGAAATTCGGCCCCTCTCCCTATCGTTCAGGGAATACTCCAACAAAGTTCGGGGGGTGTGACCAAGCCTTTATATAATGCTTTTGAGTACCGAGTATCAGAAAGTTAACTCATTTTCTATATCAAGTTTCTTTGGTGTTAACTTTCAAATTTAAGTTTATAGTTTGATAGCGCTATCCTACATGTTTATCCATCTCGTACACTTTACAATAGGCTTTAGCCCATGTTTAAAGTCTTATGAATGTATTATCATATTTTTTTAATTTACAAAAAGAGCGAAACATGTAGTAATGGAATTGTAGAAATAATATTAACAACAATAATTCTAAAATTGGTAAAATGCAGTCAATATCAGAGAAATATATATGTAAATTTATTAATTTTCACATACACACCTCTTAGAGGGGCTTTACCTCCCACCCCACGCTGACGTTGATTGGCTGGAAGACTTGAAGATGCTTTCATACCTTTCCCAGGTTCAATGGGCTTACGACGATGATACGCTGTCACCTGATCCACAGATAATATCAAATAGGGAGCTAGATATTTTATCACATTGCTTTATGTATTAAAGCCAGTGGTAGTTTATCAAAGGGCACCATAGTGATTGTGCTAGCATTTTAAATATATTTCCTTTATTGTCTCACTCTGCATGCAATTAATCCAAGTTATAATTTTTTTTAGTTGCACATATATATTTTTTTTAATAGGAATCATATTGAGCATTCAGCACGTACTGTCATTGCATCAATGGTGTATATTGTCATACAATTCAAATTAAACTTAATTTCATGTACATGTAGCTTCAAGTCTAAAGTTCTTTAAGATCGTTATGTTTCATCTCTCGATCTTTGTCTCCAGGGTTTGTCTGAGGAGGAAATGTTCATATGAAGTCTTAGTATTCCTCATGCAATACTTAAAATAGATGTTAATTGACGTGATTACCGCAATGTGTTTGTCATCTGATTTGAAGGTATGGTCGATAAGATCATGGTCAGGGCAGTAGGCCCAAACTTTTGGAGAGAGGATGACATCGCCTGATAGAGCAAACTTCTCAGCAATGTTTGCCTCGAGTACTGCTGGACCACTCAGGACAAAGTGTATGCATCCTTCATTGCCAATGGTCGTGACTCTGACAGGTCCGATGGAAAGAGCTAGTCAACATGACAAAGGGACAGGTGAAATTATGTCAAGAATAATTAAAGGAAACAGAGAATGGACTACAGGAAGGAAAGGGTCGAACGGGGTGGGGGAGGACTTGATATGGTTCAAGCCAGCAATGCACACGGCGTATAGAAAGAAACATGAGAAGCGAACGGAACTAAGAAAATCTGAAAGTCATCCGAAGCAAAATCATTGTCTTCTGCTCTTAATAGCTAAACGCAAATTCTCTGTCTTCAGTGGAGACCAGAATCAAATATTGCAAAATACAAAAGATGGGGGTTTTCCCCATGGTGAATTAAATGTAAAAATTACAATGATTTTTATGTTTACATATATAATTGGGCAACTGGTGGTATTTTTCAATGATTCTTTATTTACCTATCTTTACTCTGAGTTTGACGCCAACCTCCGTGTCCCAGTTATCACATCTATCCTGGATACGAAGACCACACTTGATGACACGTGTTAGGATGTGATCCATGTTTGCTCTAGTCACCTTCCATAAGGCTAGAAAAGCATCACCTGACACAAAGCAAACATACATCGCTATTAGCTTTCTCTACATATCGGGATGCATAATATACAACATCATGATAGACTGTTAATACTTCGCAGATAGTTGTTGGTAAAACTTGTGTGCGTGATGGAAATAATAATGCTCATAGTGATTGTACATGTAGGCATGGACCTACTGTGCAGATATGCGTATTCACTTGGTCTTCCTACTTTAAAAAAGTGTATTTGACAGAAACACTTTATGTCTTGCACTGCATGCAGGATTCTTTTTTATTAGTATCATTATTATTTATTATTATTTCAACATCGTTGTTTGGTTGGTACACATATTTTCATAGAAATAAACACCTGAAAGAGCGCTTGGGGAGACAACCCAAATATTAATCATGTATGAACAAAATGAAAATGTAACAATTTCTTCTTCGTTTGTTTTACAATAAAACAAGATCGGTCTTTGTTGCTTCGGGCGCAACGGCTATTCCCTACCTCGTACAGAGCAGACCTGCCAACCTTCTACAACCAAAACAAGTATTCTTATAAGGGAAAAAAAGTATTTTTGACAATTAAAAAAAGAGTATTTTTAAAAATTTGTCTCAACGTAACAATCGCCAGTCTGTTCGGTCAATAAACATGTGAAATGTCTCCACTTGAAAACTTGATAATTCAACCTTTTAAACATGTGCTCGGACACAAGAATTTACTTGTTCTTTTCATGCAACAAGTAACTGGTCCGACAGATATTTTTACCGGTCTGGGACTGTTGGACCGGCGCTAGTGTCACATGCTGTGTATAATACATATATGCCTACTCCATTATTAGAAAAAAGAAACAAATCATACAAAATAAGTATTGGTGTATTTATAACAAAAGAGGAACGGTTGGCATGTCTGAGAGAGCTATCTTTGTTTACAAATTCATTCACCTCCCTTTCACAAGGTAAATAAAAATCGTAATTTGAATGATTCCAGTGAAAAATATCTAGCACGTGTGAAACCAAACTAGAACATGATTAGAATTACGAACGCTAATCACAGTCAAGATTACAATATAGTCCAGGATAGAAGAGGAATAACCTTGTTTTTTTTAAATTATATATACAATATTTTTTGATGGTTTCTTGTCAATTCGAGGGTGCTGATTACGAATCTGAATGATGCCACTCGTGTAACCTTTAGCATTTTCCGCAAATCAGCAAAATCAAAAATGGCCGCCAAAATATGCAAATTACGCATGAAAATCATAAAATTGACTATGATATGCATGAAATTGTATGGCAGGAGTGAAATACTCTCTGAAAAAATAATTTTTGACAATATATTTATTTTCCTGATATTCAAAATGGCTGCCATAGGCCCTTGTATACTCTATTATGTACAATATGAATAGGGAAAACTAATTTTCACAGAAATGAGCACTAAATTGAAAAAATATCGCGATGTATGAACTAAGTAATAAATGCAAATCATCATTACTAACGAGATATATCATTTATTATGTCATATATGGGAACAGTGCTGTATTTTGATACATAAAATAGCCGCCACTGGCCCAAACAGTATTGCGTACAAAGGCAATGGGGGCCAAAAAATTCACAAGAGTGATCACTATGATGCATGTTATTAAGATTAAACGAGTGGAATACTGACTAAAAACATAATTGTTATCGAAATATATTATTAATATGCGATGTATGTGATGAATGCTGTATTTTGATATTCAAAAGTATTATGCACCGTAATGAGAAAGAGGAGCAAAGAAATCACAAGAGTGAGCACTAAGATGCATATGCATGTGATAAATTAATGGGATACTCTCTAGAAACGTATTTTCTAACGAAATATATCATTCAGGTTTCAAGTTTGTGTTAAATACTGTATTTTGACTTTCAAAATGGCCGCCATCGACATTAACTGTATTATGTACAATGCAAAGTGGGAAACCAATATTCATAGAA
Organism: Lytechinus variegatus; assembly: GCF_018143015.1. Classification (NCBI taxonomy): domain Eukaryota; kingdom Metazoa; phylum Echinodermata; class Echinoidea; order Temnopleuroida; family Toxopneustidae; genus Lytechinus; species Lytechinus variegatus. Next base: position 37,876,146 of record NC_054746.1, read on the forward strand.
GTAAGCACCATAATAGTGATCTATGAGTAAAATATTGTCTGAAAGCATAATTACTATTAAGATATATAATTTATTCTGCCAGTTAGGTGATAAATACTGTTATTTTAAATTAAAAATAGCCGCTACAGGCCCTTACGGTATTATGCACAATGTGAATGGGAACAAATCATTTCAATAAAATTTGGCTTTGCTGGCCAGATGCCGGGGCCAAATAGTGATGTATGAGCGAAATGTTGTCTGAAAACACGATTTATTACAAAATATATCATATCTTATGTAATTTAGGTGATGAATACTGCATTTCAACATTCATAATGGCTGCCATATGACCTTTTTGTGAACATTATTTGTCTCCACTCAAATTGTATATTATATGATAAGGGCCTATGGTGGCCATTTTCAATTTAAAAATGCAGCATTTATCACCTAACTGGCAGAATAAATTATATATCTTAATAGTAATTATGCTTTCAGACAATATTTTACTCATAGATCACTATTATGGTGCTTACTTCTATGAATATTGGTTTCCCACTTTGCATTGTCCGTATTCATATTGTACATAATAGAGTATACAATGGCCTATGGCGGCCATTTTGAATATCAGGAAAGTAAATATCTTGTAAAAAAAAAACAAATTTTATGATTTTCATGGGTAATTTGCATATTTTGGCGACCATATTGGATTTTGCCAATTTGCGGAAAATGCTCAAAGTTACAAGAGTGGCATCATCCAGATTTGTAATCAGAACCCTCGAATTGACAAGAAACCATCAACAAATTTTGTATAATAAATAAAAAAAACAAGGTTATGCCTCTTCTTTCCTGGACTATATTGTAATCTTGACTGTGATTATCGTTCGTAATTCTAATAATGTTCTAGTTTGGTTTCACACATGCTAGATATTTTTCATTAGATTTAGTCAATTTTCTATGGGGCCTATCCTGGACTAATAGCAATCACCATTACAATGATATTTCAAGATTCACGTGTGAAAGGGCCCGAAGACGGATTGATAGCTCTTATCGAATCCAAGTGTTCTTTCGAGTGTGCATTTCCATTGTTGCACGTAGCTTAATGTATATACTGGAAATAGATATTTTCTTCTTCATTCACTTTTTGTCGCTTTTAAGAAATCCTTTGGAACCCATGAAAGAGAGTTGTCATTTAAAGATACATGATACACGTTTCAAAATCCAAGTATACTGGGATACAGAAATCCTTTAAAACGAGTCGCCATCGAGGAAGGGATATTTACGAATTAGAAATCCTCAACACTGCTCGATGACCTCGTTCTCTCAGCAATCTATGGCCGGTATCCAAGAAATATCATTGTCTTCATCATGATTCTACCGCGTAATCCCAAACAGACCTTCCATTTGAATGCTTAATACAAGAGATTTCTCAATGACAAAGCAAAATGGCTATATTTAGCCTCGCATTTTCACAAGACTTTTTATTACTGCCAACATTAATATGATATGTGTCGGAAAAGACGAGTCTCAATAGATACAGTACAATGCCAAGTATAGTTTCTATTTGATTTTGTTTTTAAAAAAAGAACAATCGATAGTCCATTTGACAAGTGCTGCTACATGGACGTAGATGATTGCCTCCCCGCAATCTTCAACATATTAAAGATGTAATAGCAAACAGGTTGATTTTCATCACTCATGTAAGTTATCAAACTCTGCCATTTGAGGCAAACACTCAGATAATTATATTTATTGATTTATTTTATTGATTTTTTATTTATTGATAACGCTAGAATTAACCCTCGTATACAACAAGTGGAATGCCTCTGGCCGTCTCACCTGCATCACGCGATTCAACATAGCAGCAGTGCTGACTTTGAAAACTACTATAACTCGCACAAGATGTTCAGTGATACTTGGTTACTCGGTTTATTGGTTACTTACTTGGTTACGTTTTATGAACTAGATCAATAGGATGGTAATTCAACAAATACCCCTAATGTGGCCAAAAGTTATTGACCTCACATGACCTTTGACCTTGATCATGTGACCTGAAACATGATATTCAGTGATACTTGATTACTCTTATGTCCAAGTTTCAAAAGTCAGATCAATAAACTTGCAAAGTTATGATGGTAATTCAACAGATACCCCATTATGGCCAAAGTTCATTGACCTTTGACCTTGGTCATGTGACCTAAAATGCGCACAGGATGTTCAGTGATACTTGATTACTCTTATGTCCAAGTTTTATGAACTAGACCAACAAACATTCAAAGTTATGATGGTAATTCAACAAATACCCCCAATTCGGCCAAAGTTCATTGACCCTAAATGACCTTTGACCTTAATCATGTAACCTGAAACTTGCACAGGATGTTAAGTGATACTTGATTACTATTATGTCCAAGTTTCATGAACTAGGTTCATATACTTTCTAAGTTATGATGTCATTTCAAAAACTTAACCTTAGGTTAAGATTTGATGTTGACGCCGCCGCCGCCGTCGGAAAAGTGGCGCCTATAGTCTCACTCTGCTATGCAGGTGAGACAAAAATGCCTTAAACGTAAAACTGATGTGTTTTTATAGTGATATGAACATTGCAAGTTCTAAAATATCTTACAGTCTACCACAGAATTAAAATAACCCCAAGTAATAATAAAAACAACTGTATTTTGAGGTATAGTAATCCATGTCAGAGGCACCAGTAAATAAGTTAAGATGAATAATGAACATCACATTCATGTCCAAAATAGTCTACCTAAATTATAAAGATACTACCTGTGATTCTACTATACCTGCGAACTTGAGGACGTCTCCCTCCGTGCCCAGGATGTTCTCTACTATTTCTCCGAGATAGTCATTAAGAGTTCGAGAAAGACGGTCCGTACCACAACCTGATCGTGAACTCATGCTGTATCGCTCGCATAAGGCAGTGAAACCTATGTAGGGCGATAAGATATGATCATACTATGATTTGTTTGTATTTTAATATTAGATGTCATATGTTTTAATTCAACTGAAAGTTCTATGGCAGTCTTGCCTGCAATCCGCGATAGCAGCAGTGCTGGCTTTAATAGCAAGTGGAATGCCTCTGGCGGTCGCACAGAATGTTCAGTGACACTTGATTACTCTTATGTCCTTGTTTTATGAACTAGACAGAGATATGATGGTAATTCAACAGCCCCCCATTATGGCCAAAGTTCATTGACCTTTGACCATGTGACCTGAAACTTGCACATGAAGTTCAGTGATACTTCATACTATTATGTCCAAGTTCCATGAATCAGATCCGTAAACTTTCAAAGTTATCAGTGGCGTAACTACGGGGGGCATGGGGGGCACGTGCCCCCCCCCCATCGGCTGGCCAAAAAAAAAAAAAAAAACGGGGAAAAAGAGAAAAAGAGGGAGAAAGAAAGAACAAGTGGAATGCCTCTGGCCGTCTCACCTGCATCACGCGGTTCAATATAGCAGCAGTGCTGACTTTGAATACTACTCTAACTCGCACAAGATGTTCAGTGATACATGGTTACTCTTATGTCCACTTTTTATGAACTAGACCAATAAACTTACAGAGATATGATGGTTATTCAACAAAAAACCCCAACATGGCCAAAGTTCATTGACCTTACATGACCTTTGACCTTGATCATGTGACCTGAAACTCAAACAGGATGTTCAGTGATACTTGATTACTCTTATGTACAAGTTTCATGAATCAGATCCATAAACTTTCAAAGTTATGATGGTAATTCAACAGATAACCCAAATCGGCCAAAGTTCTTTGACCTTTGACCTTGGTCATGTGACCTGAAACGCGCACAGGATGTTCAGTGATACTTGATTACTCTAATGTCCAAGTTTAATGAACTAGACCAATAAACTTTCAAAGTTATGATGGTAATTCAACAGATACTCCCGATTCGGCCAAAGTTCATTGACCCTAAATGACCTTTGACCTTAATCATGAGACCTGAAACTTGCACAAAATTTTCAGTGATGCTTGATTACTATTATGTCCAAGTTTCATGAATCAGATCCATAAACTTTCAAAGTTATGATGGGAATTCAACAGATATCCCCAATTCGGCCAAAGTTCATTGACCCTAAATGACCTTTGACCTTGGTCATGTGACGTGAAACTCATGCAAGATGTTCAGTGATACTTGATTAACCTTATGTCCAAGTTTCATGAACTAGGTCCATATATTTTCTAAGTTATGATGACATTTCAAAAACTTAACCTCAGGTTAAGATTTCGATGTTGATTCCTCCAACATGGTCTAAGTTCATTGACCCTAAATGACCTTTGACCTTGGTCATGTGACATGAAACTCTGATAGGATGTTCAGTAATACTTGATTAACCTTATGGCCAAGTTTTATTAACTAGGTCCATATACTTTCTAAGTTATGACGTCATTTCAAAAACTTAACCTCAGGTTAAGATTTGATGTTGACGCCGCCGTCGCCGTCGGAAAAGCGGCGCCTATAGTCTCACTTTGCTTCGCAGGTGAGACAAAAACGTAGTGGGGGATGAAAAAATATTGTATATTATACTATGTTATATATAACGTATTTTATTACATAAGAAATATTTTTCATAACTAAATGAAACATAATTTGCTTAGGGTCTATGTGTTCATCATTCCTGCTGCTCGCATTGTCTGTTCAATTCCTGGTGTACTAAAACATCCCGCTTTCAAATCAATATACACCAAATAGGCCTATAGTTCCAGTTATCATTGTTTTATGTAGTGGTATATTATACTTCTTTTTCATGATTACGTAAAGTGATGGCCCCCTTTTAAGGTCTGAATACAAAACATTTCCAATCCGTACTTACGTTCGCGTTAGTGGATTGATGAGATATGTTAACTCTTCATGAATTCTAAAAAACAATTATTAAAATGTCCATTTTTCTAGTCTGAATATCGAAAATTTTCAGCTCGCGCTTCGCGCTCGCATCATTTGTATATTGAAATACTTTTGGTCTTATTAAATTCCTACGAGCAAGCATTAGAATGCCCTCTTCAGGTTTGAATTTCAAAAATTTTCAGCTCGCGCTCGCAATATTTGATTAATGATATATGTATCATGTTCATGATTACAATGACTACAAAAAGTGTTTCAGGTGTTTAAATGTAATTCTAACAAAATAACCATGCGCTTGGCGCTCGCATTAGATGGTTGTGGTGAGATACGTATGCCCTTCATGAATTTCTTTAAAAATTCTTGTCCCTGATCGGGGTCAACTATATATGCAAAAAAATCAGCTCGCGCTTCGCGCTCGCAATGTTTGTTTAGTGAGACAGGTATGTATCATGATTGTAAAAAATAGCTTATAATGTCTTTTTTTAGGTCTGAATATAAAAAAAAAATCAGCTCGCGCTTCGCGCTCGCATTAATTGATCAGTGAGATACATATTCGTTTAATGGAACGATCCGTAATATTTCTCTTTTTAGGTCAGTATAGGCCTACCTCGCAATTCTTGAGCGCGGTTCGCGCGCCCACGAAGTGACTCAAATTTTTTGCTGGTGCCCCCCCCATGCCGTGACCCACGGTACGCCAATGAAAGTTATGATGGTATTTCAACAGATACCCCCAATTCGGCCAAAGTTCATCGACCCTAAATGACCTTGACCTTGGTCATGTGACTCAAACCTCAGGCATGATATTTAGTAATACTTGATTAACCATATGTCCAAGTTTCATGAACTAGGTCCATATATTTTCTAAGTTATGCTGTCATTTCAAAAACTTAACCTTCGGTTAAGATTTGGTGTTGACGCCGCCGCCGTCGGAAAAGGGGCGCCTTTAGTCCACTCTGCTATGCAGGTGAGACAAAAACTAAGGTGAATAATTGTTCACAAAAACATTCATATGACAATTTCATTTACCATAAATGACCTTTGACCTTGATCATGTGACCTAAGACTTACTTGCAAGACGATCAGTTATACATGCTCACCCTAACTTCCAAGTTTCATGAACTAGATCAATATCCTTTTAAAGTTATGACATTTCAAACATTTATTAACCTTAATTAAGATTTCGATGTTGATTCCCCAGCAGGATCTAAAATAACTGACCCTATATGACCTTTGACCTTATGACCTAAAACTTATGCAAGACGATCAGCGATACTTGATTACTCTTTTATTAAAGTTTCATTAACTATAGATCCCCGGACGAGATCCAATTTAAAGCTCGATCCACAGTGATGGTTAAAAATCTGGCCTTTTTGCCAAACCTTTGCAGTGGTGCTAAAAAGTTAGTGAACCCCACAAGAAAATGGACATATCTAAAAGTGTTCAAGTTTTGCAATGACGTCTGGTGACAAAACATTACATTCAATAAACTTTGTTTCTCTGGGCTAGCCTGACATTGTAGTGTTCTGTTGCTGTCTACATTCAACACTGGGCATAAAGAAGTGCATTTTGTGGTGGGCTTTACTAATTTTCTAGCACCTCTGTATGTATACATCTCAGCTTGACAAAGATAAAATAGAAAAACTGTATAGGTCTTTAATTTACAATGGGGATGAATGCGTCAGCCGTTGGTTTACAAAAAAAAAAACAATAACACAAATTTGATTAACCAGACAAACTAGACGAATGTATTCATCATTGTAGATTATGCTAAATAAAAAAAAATCATTACTTTTTTTTTACTTTTCTATTTCGTTCTTGCATACTTACAGTATTGTTATTATTAGCATGACAACCGAAAAATACACACCTTATTATTACTATTATGATTTCCATATGACACTGCTTTAAATTTAGGCCTATTCCTGTTTGAACATGATATCATATTGATGTACAGGCCTAAAACCTCTCCTTTTCCTTTACTTCTTCATCGTACAATAAGCTAAATCTTTTTGTTTGTTGTTTTTGATGTTTCACTTTTAGTATTCACTATTTGAACTTTAGTTTTGCTGCATATGATTATTCTTAATTATTTGTAATTTTTCATTTTAATGTGTGTATTTCTCTCTTTGTGTAGGAACATTATGTGAAACAGCCTTCGAGGTGATTAATGTTTTATCCTGTTGAAAGATGCTTTAATAAATAAATGAAATATATATAACATTTAAATGCTAAACATCTTCATGAGCATATGCAGATATTAATTTTGTGCTTCCTTTGTTTGTTTAATTTTTTTTACAAAAGAAATTGTTGATATATGATTGACTTGTAGTTAAAAATATTAGCATTCTCTGACTTGATTATGATTTCAATAATTTCAGTGACATTTTATATGTAAAAGTTAATAATTAAAAAGTGTTATTAAAATCATACATTTGTAAATACATGTAAATGCCTTGTATATTTTCACGATTATGTTGTCAAAAATTCCCCCAGTCAACAAACCTGCCTTGTACTACTAACATATGTGTTTGGACTATATTTAGCTGAGCTAATCTCAACATGGATTTTTTTTGCCAGATGTGGTAAAAACCATTTGAATTGAATCAGTCAACGAGGCTTCATGGGGGTAAATTCTTCTAAATTTAGTTTTGTGAATCCATATTTAGCCTACCCATCGCTCGTCTATACAGAACCCTCGCCCATCTTTAGAGCAGAGTCGAAATACACAGTGAGCTTTCCTGATCACAATATACATTATTCACATACATGACTATGTCGAGGATGTTGAGGAAATAGATTACAAGTATTAATAAAGCTCAATTAGAACACAGCACTATTACCCAGAAGCTGAACGTTCTAACCTTTTTAATCCTGTCCTTGTCCTCACCTGTCCTCACTATAATTATGTTGTTATCACCGCTGTTCTTGCAATGTGCAAACGTGTTTGATTGAGTTAATTAAGCTTGACCATGATTTCCGTCATAACTTTCCTCAGTATTAAAATGGTAATGATGGTGAATTATGCAGTAACTGGAATTTGAGATTGAAAGTAGGTGGACACCGCAATGAAGTTACCTAGAAAATGTATGAATCATACTTCTATATGTTCTACAGGTGGATCAAAAAATAAACAAATAAAAAAGTTGTATTGCTATTGAGTATTTCGATAAAGTGAATGTATCTAGGTAAAGAAATAAAAATGCTAATTAATCGACCATGACATTCTTAATAAAAAAATAAAATCTTGATTTGAAATTGGTTGAGCATTAGAATTATAATACTACAGAACTAAAGCCTGCCTCGTCTGTAGGTGTATTATGTCAATTTTTTTTTTTTGGGGGGGTAATATTACTATTATTTTATGCAATAAATGATAAGTCTCTTTTATTGCACTGCTTGTCTGGTTTTCCTTCCCATTCCTTTTGAGGCCTTTATCAATTTCAAGCTCTAAGCTTAAGATGGAGGTCTCCCACATTTCAAAATGCATTATATCTATGTATATATATATTTCTTTTCTGCTATTTGTTTTAATGATTAAAAAAAAGGACATTTATCAGGTATAAATATATTCAAATTAGATTATTAGAATGTATATATGCATATGTTATTCATTATCATTTGCTTATCATTATGTTATACTAAGATTAATGATTACTCTTGTATATACTTTTGTTATTGGAATGTTGAAATAAATAAATAAAATAAAATAATGAACTGTAGTCTAGTTCATTTATGGGTGGGGGGGTCTTACAAGGCACGACTCCTATTCCATTTGATAGCTGAGGTTCATTGTTCATGTATATTAAAAGACGGATAATATGCAATATCCTTCCCGATTTCTAACACATTTCTTCCTCTTTTCTCCACGTTTCCGAACTGCGGTTTTTCATGAAAATCGGAAATACACGCAGCTGTCAATGTCTAGCTCTGCGTAGCGTTCTTGATTTTTTTCTCTAAACACCGTTCCATTCCCTCCTGTCCCAGAGAAACTTTCATCACTGAAAAAAGGATTTTAGCTAATCAGGAAAAGGGGCAATAATAAAGTAAAATTATCTGCTTCCCTTTTCAATTACGCACTGTTTTGCAGTGGTTTATGTGCATGTGCTCTACATACTTTGAACGTATTTCAAAATAATTTTAGATAAGCATTTCTGCCATCTTAACGAGTGCATCTTTACCAATGAAATGTAAGTTCGAATGAATAAAAAATATATATGGCTTGCAGGTTGGCCTTGAGCTTTACTACTTCAGAAATGAGAACAAAAATATACACTACAAGAAATAAAGTTCAACTTATAGCACTCGTATAGGCACCTGTATCAATGCCAGATTGAGGGGGGGGGCACATCCGACCCGTGCCCCCCACCTTGAGAGCCATAATCAAAATTTCTAATGTAAATATGCCTTCTTACAGAAGTGTGCCCCCCCCTCCCCTTGAAAGAAACAGCATAGATTTTTAATGTGAACATGCCTTTCATATACAAGTGAGGACATTTTTGTCCTTGTCCAATAATTGGACGAACTGATCTGAATTTTTAGACCTCCTTTTTTATCTTGTCAAATTTTTCTCGGGAAAATGAAAATGAGCCCTCCCCCCTTTTTGCAAAATCATGGATCCGCCCCAGCTGCATTGCGGACACCTTTTTATATATTGAATTTAGAGTGTAAAACTCTATTAAAACAACGGCAATATGAAAATGGGGAAGAAATAAACGCAAATGCACCAATTTATGGATGTTCCTGATTCATCATTGGCTCTTTATTATGTCGAGGACCCCACAAGAAATAAACTTATGAGCTTGGCCGTGGGTTAGCCTATTAAAGCATATACTGATTTTATTCTTCGTTGTATACAATCCATAGTTTACTGGGGATACAAAATCAATCAACAACCAGAAACCTTGCAATAAAATTCCCGCATTAAATACATGCAATATTCCTAAAAATCATTGTAAAACGACCTGCAGAAATCAAATGGAAAATACTGCCCAGACACATTTATCTTTTCGAATAATCCTAATTAGGCTAATCGATTAACATCATTATGGACAATGCAATGGACAACCCTTGTCAGAAAGGATTTCATGATGGGTCCGCGGTCGGCCAGTCACTGACCGAAAATAGACAGCTGCATGAAAACCAGTTTATTCATTCACATACATGATTTATTTTCGGTATACTAATACAGTCGTTGATAATAAAAAAAAATAAAAATAGAGAAAAAACTTGATGAAAATTTGAAATGTGGTAAGTGAAATGGTTGACTTTTTTATTATTTAAATGAACTAATCAAGCTTCGAATTTCATAATCAATTTTGAATAATAAAGCACATTTCGTTATTCCAGTGCAAAGAAAATAATTTTTAAAAATCCAAAAATACCCAAGCCTCGACAAAGAAATGATCGAAAAAGAGAGAAAGAGAGCAAAAAAGGAAGGGGGTATTCAACTCAAGTTCATTCATTTAGTGTTTATTGAATCTGTGAGTTTGGAAAGTGAATGTGTTTTATGTTTCATTGGTTTATCTGTAACTTGTGGTCTACAATTCTCTGTCATCGTAAATAATAGATGTTTAGAAATTTAGAAAAAAAAGGAATTTTAGCAAATAAAACATTTTCTTCTCGTAGAAAACTGAATAAACCTCCATTTTTTTCTTCATCATGTATTCATTTTACATTTTTATATACTTTATCTAGCAAACTTGATTTTCATTAAAGGGATGGTCCGGGGTGAAAATATTTATATCTTAAGAAATAGCGTAGAATTCACTGAGCAAAATGCCGAAAATTTCATCAAAATCGGATAACAAATAATAAAGTTATTGAACTTTAAAGTTTAGCAATATTTTAAGTAAAGAGTCGTCATGAATATTCATGAGTTGGGCTGATGATGTCAAATCTCCACTTGTTCTTTTGTATTTTAATATAATAGGTTTATTCAAAATTTTTCATACTTGTGTGAATAATATGGCTCCCTTATAATTAAATAAGTTGCAGCAATAAATATCTAATGCACTAAATCAGTTGTCAATCAAATTTTTCTAGTTCTTGGAGGGAAAAAATGAATAAACCTAATTTCATATAATAAAATGCAAAAGAACAAGTGGAGATGTGACATCATCAGCCCATCTAATGAATATTCATGACGACTGTTTACTTAAAATATTGCTAAACTTTAAAGTTCAATAACTTTATTATTTGTTATCCGATTTTGATGAAATTTTCGGCATTTTGCTCAGTGAATTATACTCTATTTATTGAGCTATAAATATTTTCAGCCCGGACCAACCCTTTAATTTGCTTTCTGAAATTTTCTAAAGGATATATATTTTTGTATACACGGGTGTATATTTGTTTTTACAGAGACAGTGCTTCATGGATCAGTGAAATTAATAAATGAAACAATCAACCAATAAACAAATAATTCCAAAATAACAAAATACACATTCTTCATTTTTATACAAAATAATGAAAAATAAATCAACGAATCAATGAAATAATGAATGAATAAATGAATGCGAAAAAATGAATTAATTAATGAATAATATAAACAGTTTTATTCAGGTCCGAATGATGTGCTTACCTGAGATATCAGCAAACATAAGTACCCCTTCAAATTTTTGGCTGCATGGTAGTCTTGTTGTTTGTGAACGGGCGAGTACGAGATCTGGTACATGAGTGGCCAGTTTATTAATGACCATACCCTTCTGGGTCAGCCTCTGGGTCTTTGGATGCTCATCTTTGACTCGCATCACCTTTGGTTTCACTGCAACATGGTGAAAATAAAATGAAAACGTTTGAATATGAATATGCTCATGTATTGTGATTTCTTAAGAGTACTAAATTATTGCAGAAAAGTTATATTGTTTATGTATAATTTTCTAGTATTATGTAATGTGTTTTCCATCTCTGTGTATGCTTATGAATGTAACTGAAAGCCATTGAAACCTAAATTTATCTGTATGCTTGCATTCATGGACCAATAAAAACTAATTTAAAGATATAAAGGCATGTCAACAAATACCCCACAATGGATAAAGTTCATTGACCCTAATGATCTTTGAACCTCAATCATGTGAAACTCATGTAAGACGATCAGTGGTACTTCATTTCTCTTAAGATATATACTCACGAAAGTTATGACGACCTTTCTTAACTTAGCCTTGGTTAAGATTTCATTGTTGATTTTCCCAATATGATCTAAGTTCATTGACTCTTAATTACTTTTGACCTTGATCACGTGACCTGATACTCGGGCAAGATCTTCAGTGTACTTGATTACTCTTATTTCTACTTTTCATGAACTAGATCCATAGACTATCAAAGTTTGACTTTGATAGCTGATGCGTTTTTTTTAAGATTTGGAGTCTGCTTAAGCACAATAATATGTTTCAGTTATTTGTACAATCATTCGCAACATGTACGCATCCCATCAGATCTATCAAAACTGGGAACATGGCAAAGAAATTCACGAACAATTGCTAAATGGATATGACCTTTGCTTAAGGTAATTTGCGAATTCTAACGATTGAAGAACAAATATACTTGCAATAGATGCCCGAATAGTGACAAATGAACTTCTTTTCCCTCACAGAATTAGGAGATCTTTGATTAGAATGTTTAAAATTGTATAAAATTACGTTTGTAGCCTTTCTTTATCTGTTACTTCTTGGTTTCATAACGAATGTAATGATAATATATGTAATGTTGTACATTTTCTGTTGGAAATGAATATATATGAATTTGAAACGAATTATAGGGGGTTAAATTTAGATCACTTGATTTATTGATAATATTTGTAAAAATTATCAAGTTCGTTTGGATAATAGGATTTATAATGATTTTTATTCCATTTTTGTTATTTATTCAAATATATGTTATTCTATACACTTCGTGCATGTGCAGAAAATACCATGATGCGACCATGATGTAAAACAAAAAGTTGGTCCTTAGCGTGTCCTTTAAGTGTACTGGTAAACAAAATAAAACAATGGTCTTAACCATGGATGAAAAAAAAATCAATTAATAGGGAAGGGGTGAGTCAAGTAAGATTTTAACACAGTCATGTACACGTATTACCTGTTTCTTCAGAGTATTATGATTGATGTCTCTTATTAGTATTGCGACACAATGTTGACATATCATTCCGAGCTCTTGTACTATACTGGATTTGCAATTACAAGATCTGGAGATTCTATAGAATTATGGCGTAATGAAATATTCCGCTATTTTGGGGTTGAATATTTTGCTTGTATATTGCCATGATACTGAATGCAGGTACACATAATAGACCTACAGAAATAAATGTATAGTTCTTTCCATTTTCAAAGCTTTTGATTAATACTTTTTTGTTCAAATTACGCGCCCATGAAATACAAAAAATAATAATGATAATTTCGGGTGACAATGAGCAAAAGATAAGCGAATATATGAACGGAACAGATATCTGCGTTTGCTCGCGAAAATATAAATCATTGTTCTCTGCAAATAGATCTACAATGTGCATGTATATCCCGTTTCTTCATAACTTCTGTCTATTACGGGATGAGAGCAGTTCACTCCAGATTTTCTTTTGTGGAAACGTGTTCTGAGAAGGGTTAATAAATACTTTCCGCTCAGAGCTAGCTATTATACTTACCGTAGTAACATGATGAGTCAATGCTGTCAGGCCTCGGCCTATACAAGCAACAGCCGAACATCAATGTTTAATATTCCAAAAGTAATATCCAAAGAATCAAACTTTCACAAAGTACAAAGCCGGGTCGATATGACAGTTTTTACTGTGCTCCGAATCACCAAGGATAAACATAATGAAAATCCTCCAACTGTCTGGGGGAATGAGAGTAGAATGTTACACGTGTCCACGGGGCATGTGTGCCTATGTTCAGGATAAATTAACTCAGACGTACTTGGTCATGGTGTGCAAGATCTCGTCGCTTATGATCGGGTTCGCTTTTCCCAAATGATCACTTCCGACACAGAGGTTCCTAGGCTGTCTGTGTGACTAATAATTATCATCAAAGCGTCGAAAATTGAATAAAGTGATGATGAAATACAAGTGCACGTTCCATAATTCGCTCTTGTTAAATTTTCATACGAGATGGCCACACCCTATTTCTCTAAAAAGTAGCCTTCAAATAGCAAGAGCGAAGTTTTGAACCCGGGTGTTTGAGGTGGTTACTCTTATATCCAAAATAAAGGTTGCCAATTAATCCACCACTAAATTTCGACAAGGCTTTTTCATCAATCTGCAGATTGTTGTCTTCTACATGTATGTACGGGTCTATAAGTACTAACGAGTTGAATTGGTAAGGTCCCTCTTGCTCCTGGTGGGTGTTTCATAAAGCTGTTCCTAAGTTAAAGGACAAGTCCATCCCAAGAAAAATTTGATTTGAATAAAAAGAAAAATAATCAACAAGCATAACACTGAAAATATCATCAAAATCGGATGTAAAATAAGAAAGTTATGACATTTTAAAGTTTCGCTTCATTTCACAAAACATTTATATGCACATCTTGGTCGGTATGCAAATGAGGGAACTAATGACATCACTATTTCTTTTGTATTTTATTATATGAAATATTTTGATTTTTTCGTCATTGTCATGTGCAGAGAAGTTTCATTCCTCCCTGGACATGTGGAATTCCATTATTTTATCATTTTGTGCTTCAGGCAAGGAGGTCCTAATCATCAAATTCGTAAAAATTGAAATATTGTATAATTCGAACAATAAAAAACAAAAGAAATAGTGAGTGAGTGACATCATCGACTCTCGTAACTGGCTCGTTCATATAACCATTTTGTTAAAAATAAGCGAAACTTTGAAATGTCACAAGTTTCTTATTTTACATCTGATTGTGATGAAATTTTCAGCATTGTGCTTGTCTGATTTTTCTCTATTGTGTCGAATCAACATTTTTCTGAGGTGGACTTGACCTTTAAGAACGAGTTTAAGAATTGCTGGTGAACCTTTCTTACGCAAGTTACGAGTGAAATAATCACCAAGAACGTTTCATGACATGCGCGTATTCTGGGGGAGGAGTGGGGGGGGGGGCGGGCTCGGGGTCTTGGTCCCCCGAGTAGGCGAAAAAGAGGGCGCCTAAAGAGGAAGAATAAAAGAAGGAAAGAAAGGGGGAGAAAAAAGGAGAGAGAGAAGAAAAAGAGAAAAAAGGGAAAGAAAGAGAGAAGGAAAAAAAAGAGAAGAGGGAGCGGGCGCCGAATTGATTTTCGACATAGAGGGGCGCCGTCTTGATGTCCGACCTGGGGGGCGCCGAATTGATATTCGACATAGGAAGGGGCAGAATAATGATGTTCGACTTAGGGTTGCCGAATTGATGTTCTACATAGGGGGCGCCAAATTTATGTTCGACCAAGTGGGGGGGGGGGCGCCGAATTGAAGTTAGATACACGGGGCGCTGAATTTATGTTTTACCTAGGAGCGCCCAATAACCCGTGGGGAGGATAGCCAAACATAAGGGTGCCGAATTGATGTTTGACATAGGGAGCGCCGAATTCATGTTCGACGGGGGGGGGGGGTGCGCCGAAGTGAAGTTCAACGACATAGGGGAGCCAAACTGATCTTCAACCTAGGGGCGCCGAATTGAAGTTCAATATAGGCGGGCGCCGACTTGATATGCGACATAGGGGTGCCGAATCGATGTCCGACCTAGGGGCGCCGAATGGATGTTCGACATATAGGGGGGGGCGTCAAATTGATGTTTGGCATAGGGGGTGCCGAATCTATGTTCAACCTGGGGGGGGGACGCCGGATTGATGTTTTACCTAGGGGCGCCGAATCGATCTTCAACCTAGGGGGCGCCGAATAAATGTTTTACCTAGGGGCACCGAATTCGAATTGATGCTCAACCTAGGGGGGGGGACCGAATTGATATTTTACCTAGGGGTATCGAATTGATGTTCGAACCAACCCAGGGGCCGCGGGGGGGGGGGGGCGCCGAATTGAATTTAGATATAGGGGGGCGCCGAATTTATGTTTTACCTAGGAGCGCCCAATTGATGTTCAACCGGGGGAGGGATAGCCAAACATAAATTATATACACAACAAAAAAAAGTAAGTCCCCCCTTAAACAAACATCAATAATTTCCGAACCAGAGCGAGTTTTTAGTATATTTTTACATGAGCGTGTAGGTAATTTTATAAGCTGCCCTCTGAGCAAATGTCATGAAGGTATTTTACGTCATGCTTCAGTGAGCACCGTCTGAAGGCAAAAATGTCACTTTTCAAAAGTCACAAGCCAAATATCATGACTTTGATTCCATTTTATTGGAACTAATTCCACATTCTCATCATCAAAAATAGTCAGGCTTGTAAAAGGTACTTTCTAAAAGATGATACAATTTTTTTGGCTAAATTTCACGGTTGAATAAACACAAGTCCCAATTTGCTATAATCGGATTTTTTACTCATTTCTATCAATAAAATGATAAAATATGATGACAGTTATTTTGGGGAAGAGTTTCTTCAAGAGTATTTATCGTTTCACGGTTCAATGAACATGTATTGGAAACAAAAAATGCGATTTTCAATTATCGTAGGCAAGTATTGTTTCATTTTGGTAACTGAAAATGATCTTTTCTCATCTTTTCCGTTGTGTTCATGACCAATTAACATGTTTCAATGATTCAAAGGCGTTTAATTAAACATTAACGCTTGAATGAACATGTGGAATGTGATTAGCTCTTTTTTACGTTATTGGAAAAAATGCAATTTGTAACTATGGATATCTGTCACAAACCTCCTTGCATAGTTAATTTGATTTGATTTTTGTGAAAATCCCGATGTTTAATGCATCAGTGAGCACACAATACTCGAAAATTATGCAAATGAGAAGAAAGTTCAAGGCCTTGGCCCCACTTTGTGCCGTATCGAATGGTTATTTTGGTGTGCGCGCCTTTTGGATAGTGTTACTCTGAAGCCATGTGCGAAGTTTCATGAAATAACTGTTGGCAGAAGTAACAAAACCGTCCATGAAACAAACCCTCATTTCATATTTGTTAACATTTTGACTTCCTCTCTCATAGACTTGTGTACATTATGGGTGCATATGTTTAAGAATAAGTATCCCCTTATTCAATATGGTGGGACTTTTTTTCAAGGCTGTCTTTAGCAATGTCGTTTGGCAGTAATGTTTATCAACCTATGGGCAAAATTCTGTGCAAAAATGAAATCGATTTGTTTATTTATGGATGAGTGAGCACGCATCAAAGTGGGAAAATTGGTATAAAGTGAATATTGGGGGCAAATTCGGCGTCAAATGTGACTTTAATTGCTGTTGTTTTTATCATCCATCATTTTTATCACCATACACTTTCCGAACTTTAAACATTTTCATGGTTGAGCGAGCACATTCGAAAACTTAGGAATGAATACTCTTTATACTGCATAAATGTATTCTTTTCCTAACAAATTCTCAGGATCAGTTGAATTTATGGACAAATCAGTGGTGGATCCAGAATTTTAAAATGGGGGAGGGGCCTATAATCGGGGGAGCCACCTACATTTTCAAATTTTAACATGATCTAACAAGTTGTAGAGGATATTACCATAAACCCCTATGATGATACGTCACAATTCAGGGGCCGCGGAACGGTTTTCAAAGTGGGGGTGGGGAGGACTGAGCCAAAAGTGAGGGGGGGGGGGCTGACCATGCAAAAAAAATCAAAATTGTATGGTCATTTTTACATTTTTTGTACATGCTTTTGGAAAAAAGAGGGGGACTGAAGTCCACTCCCCCCCAGCTTCCGCAGTCCCTGCAATACATTGTGCTCACTCAACCATGAACATACGATATCAAAATCTGCTCTGAAGTGGTTGAATGATGGATAGTAAAACAGCATAACACCATAAAGTTCACCTAAAAACAACTTTGCCCAACTTTGTATTTGAACAAACTGAAAAACGACTCATGGTCATTTTTAATTCAATCTTTAATCACTCATGCATGACTCAACCGATCGATCTCATTTTTCCCCAGGAGTTGCTTGATGAGAGTAGAAAATCACCTATGAAATATCATATCTCAAACTAATTCGGTTCAAATGTTACAGCAATTTGATTTAGGGGGGACCTACTTTTTTTGTTGTGTATATGTCAAACCTACGGGCGCCGAATTGATGTTTGACATAGGGGGCATAGAACTTATGTTCGATCTAGGGGGGGGGGGCGCAAAATTGAAGTTCGACATAAAGGGGCCGAAATGATCTTCAACCTTTTGGGCGCCAAATTTATGTTCTACCTAGGGGTGCCAAATTGATGTTTTTCCTTGGGTGCCATATTCATATTCAACCTAGGGAGGGGCGCCAACTTGATGTTTGACCGGGGGCACCAAATTAATGTTGCTCATGGGGGCGCCAAACTCATGTTTGCTCGCATCAAATGCCCATCCATTTCATGAATACCCAAAATGCTTAGAAAGTCAAAATTTTAGGTCAGAATATCACAAATTTTCATCTCGCTCTTCGCGCTCGCATCAATTATTTAAAAGCCCCCTCACACCTAACCGAATGTAGGCAGACGAAGGATGACGAATGGGGGAAATGCAGATCGCCGAATTGATGTTCGACATGGGGGGGCAGGGGCGGATCCAGGATTTTGAAATAGGGGGGGCGCCAGCGGCGAGGGAGCGAAGCGACCGAGCGGGGGGAGGATGTGGGAGGGGGGATACCCCCTCCCACGGCAAGGACTTTTTCAAAAAATCATGTCCAAAAGTCGTATTTTGAGAGCACCTTTAGAAGAAAAATGCACACTTAAATCACTGTAACTTCATGAATAAAAGACACATACTGACTCATTTAGGAGCTGGTTTCCAGTCACACACCGTATAAGCGGTCATTCAAAACATACATTTGGCAAAGGCTCTTCACTTGCTTGCATCGTGTGATTGAAACGTTAAATTTAAATGATACGAAACTGAGACTTGTAATCGATAAGTTCCAAATAATCCATTCTGTTTATTGTCATTTGTGTATTTACATTGTGTGTTTCAAACGAGAATTGTTTAGTCGTATGGCAACATGCATAAAATTTGGTTCTTTTTTCCCCAAAATGCACAGTAAATTGTTAAAAACTACAGAAAAAAACGACATCATCTTCTGGTAATCAACCTTTTCCCTCGTATTATTTTCAAATCATCTTCAATAATCCAGTCATTCTGCACAACCTCAAAGTAATATAATGCTTCTTAAGGGGATTCTCATCATTTTTATTGTTTACGTTCAAAGTCTCTCATCGCGTTGCCATCTTAACTTATGACCAGCCAGGATGAAATTGTATTTATATTTATTTTAACATAAGATAATCAATTTTTACGAAGCACTTGTCAAAACTATACCACAAATAATTAAATAAGGTCAATGATAAAATGCTAGAAAATACATGTAAGGAGCTTTGATATCCAGTCCATAATTGTATAAGTTATAACTATCAGTGGCAGAAAATGTAAAATAAACCGAGGCTCGTCTTCGGTATACAGAGTTCAGAAGGCATTTTGTAAGCTTTTCATTTATGAAATTACAACTTGTTTAGACCATGAATTCATATAGGCTTCCAATTTGATGTTTTTTCTACATGTTGAATCAATGTATACTAGCTTTCCAACCAACAGAGTAAATGTTGTAAACTGTATTGATTGCCTTCTGTTGGGCAAAGCTATTCCTGCCAAGTTTGAGCTCAATCATGACTTTTATTTTTTTAAGATGAAAATATGGAAAGTTTATTTATGCACAGAACAGACGAAATAGTGGAATTTAATTACTCACACTATAATATATAAGGGATATACTTTTAAAGCTCTGCACTATAGATCCCGTTTGCTGCCTGTGCAAGTCTCGAGGTTCTGTGGGCATAGCCACAAAATATTATATACGTTTTTCGTAAGTGAAATACTTCAGTAAATAATTTAATAACGAATATCACACCCAAATGTATTTCTTTGACATGCATGATTAATTCAAGGAAGTTTTGCCGTACAATGCATTATCACGTAAGCGCGATTGGAGGAATGTTATGACAATGTCCCGCTTTAGATTTAATACCGTATCCTCCCATTTTGTTATAATTATATTGTGTTAAGATACTGCATACTTAACTAGTTCATCACCATTACAATGTTGTGATTACTTTCAGCTAGGTTTGTGTCTGTTCAGTGGTGTTGATTTTTTTTTTGCGTAATCGCTGGTACAAATTTAGTTTCTGAAAAAGAGATAATGATTTTTTTTCATATGCGGAGCGGTAAATAGTTATTTAGTCTGCAGACTTCTATTTCATTTTTTCATACCATCTTAGAGAAAATTGTGACTTTTTGGGTCTGGGTTGCAAGATAATGGTTTTGCATTAGGGTTACGGAATAGGAATAATGTTTAGGACTTACAAATTGGCCCGTGGGGGGGGGGTTAATGTCACAATTTCTACTTTTCAACAATACACAATGTGTCCTCGGGACGTTTTTCCCCAGCACGAAAGTATTTTTATTCTCCCCCCAACCCCCCCCCCCCCCCGTCACATAAAATCTTCGCTCCTTACGCTGACATATAGCTGCCTATACACAGCAAACGCGGAGTGGGGTCGACTGGTGATTGACAATATACAATTTTGCTCCTTGATAATTCGTTGGAATGATTGCTTCGGCGAAACTTAGTTGGAGCGCCCTGGATAATATGCCTCTGAATCTACCAGAAAGTGTAAAAGTTAGTTTACATTAAATACAAATATGTCTGACCTATACATTTCAGTGAAAACGTACATGACCAAGGCAGAATGATAATGCTGCGCACGTGGCGCCCGATATAGGGCTTCATCTTTGAGTGAAGAATAATCTCGGGGATAGACATTATCATTCGCATCGTTGACACTTTCTCTCGCGATCTGTTACTTACAATTTACATGTATTTGCCATAAAGACGGACAAACGCATGTTACAAAAAACACAAAATTTCGGGAAAAAATGATATCCAATCCAACATCTTCACACTGGTCACTGCACTGCAACTCCCGATTACAAGTGGTGCAACTTTCCAACCAATCGACTTGCGCGCCCTGGAATTCCGGAATTTACATATTGCAATACAGTATGACAGAGGTGCATTTGTGCGAACACAAAGGCCATGAGCGTAAGTTAAAATATAGTTTTGACTAGATCTAGCCCTTAAAATTTACTACATTGTACCAATCCAGTAAATATAACCATCAAAAAAAAAAAAAAAAAAATCCGGCGAAAATAGGGGGGGCGCGCGCCCGGGGCGCCCCCCTCTGGATCCGCCACTGGGGGGGGGAGGGGGCGCCGAATTTATGTTCGACCTAGTGGGGGACGCCGAATATATGTTTTACCTAGGAGCGCCCAATAGATGTTCAACCGGGGGGGTATAGGCAAATATATGTCAAACCTTCGGACACCTAATTGATGTTTGAAATAGGGAGCGCCGAATTCATGTTCGACCTGGGGGGGGGGGGTGCCGAAGTGAAGTTCGACCAAGGGAAGCCGAATGGATGTTCGACATATAGGGGGGGGGGCGCCGAAATTATGTTCGACCTAGGGGGTGGAGACGCCTTATTGAGGTTTTACCTAGGGGCGCCGAAGTGATCTTCAACCAAATCCAGGGGCCAGGGGGGGGGGGGCGCCGAATATATGTCCAACCGAGAGCGCCAAATCGATGTTTAACATAGGGGACGCAGAATTTATGTTCGATCGAGGGGGGGGCGCGCAAAATTGAAGTTCGACATAAAAAGGCCGTAATGATCTTCAAACCTAGTGGGCGCCAAATTTATGTTCTAGCTAGGGGCGCCAAATTGGTGTTTGTCCTTGGGCGCCAAACTTATGTTTGCTCGCATCAAATGCCCATCCATTCCATGAATACCTGAAGTGCTTAGAAAGTCCAAATTTTAGGTCAGAATATCACAAATTTTCATCTCGCTCTTCGCGCTCGCATCAATTGTTTAAGCCCCCTCACATCTGACCGAGTGTAGGTGGACGGAGGGTGACGAATGGGGAAAAAATGCAAGCGAATTTAACAAATTCAAATAAAATTCCCGTCAAATCATGCGATCAGTAACTAGTGTCAAATTTTATCAACGAACTGTACGCAAAGGATACCGTAATTAAGACATGCAAAGGATATCGATTTTTCTGTTCACCTCTTTGAATAAATTGCAGCCGAATGCGAGCGAAGGGTTGATATAACCAAATAAGACGAACAAATAGTGAACAATGGTTTGATATGGCATGCGATTAGAAACGAAGACGAGGGAATAGATCGGGCGTTCTTGAACGTTCGTGTCTTCGTGTTGCTTCGTTAAGGGTTCTTTCGAGATCGGTCCACTTTGGCAAAATCGCGATGAGGAACTATGCGCAACAATAACATACGAACGATAAACTAACGATTACCGCAGACTAAATAAGAGATGTGAATTCAAACAGATGACCAACGATTTTTCAATTCGTCAGGAAATTTTAAACATTTTCACAATTTCCGCGCGAATTTGAATAATCGCAGCTGTTAGTTTACAAGGTTTACGAACCCAATTACGAAGGGTAAATATGATTTACTATCAGTTACCGTTGAAAATAAAAAATAAAAATGCCTTTCGCCAGCCATCGCAAGGCATATATCAGGCAATTCGGTTAGGTGTGATAGGGCCTTTAAGTATTAAGGTGACGATCTTGTTCACGGTTAGATAAGTGCTTGGAATGTCCAACTTTGGGTCGAAATATCAAAAATTTTCAGCTTGTATAAAAAGTTTTGTTACTCATCCAGTTAATGATTACCAAAAATGCTTACTCGAGTGGCTAAATTTTAGGTCAGAATATCAAAATTTATCAGCTCGCATCAATTGTTTACTCATTCTGTACATGTTTACTCGAATGTGCAAATTTTAGGTCGGAATGTCAAAAAATTTCTGTTCGCGCTCGCATCGTTTGATTAGATGCCCATCCAGTTCACGATTACAGAAAGTGCTTAGGATGTCCAATTGTTAGGTCAGAATGAATTTTTTTCAGCGTCCCTCTCGCAAAATTGTTTAAAGGAGAATGAAACCATTGGAACAAGATAGCTTGTGTGATAAAAGAAAAATCAAAGAAACAGATCAATAAAAGTTTGAGAAAAATCGGACAAATAACGAGAAAGTTATGAGCATTTGAATATTGCGATCACTAATGCTATGGAGATAGCAAATTGGCAATGCGACAAAGATGTGTGATGTCACTTGTGAACAACTCTCCCCATTACTTTAGTATATATTTCACTTGAATTGCCTCTTTTATCACATCTATCCATAGATCATGTGTTCTTTCTACATGAGGGCATGTAATACATATTTTTTAAGAATACATCATGGATAGAGAGTTTGTATCATCATAAGAAAAAGTAAAGAGACATTTTGAGGGTATTTTATAGTCCACCAAAGGGAAAGTTGTTCATCAGTGACATCACACATCCTTGTCGCATTGCCAATAGGAGGATCTCCATAGCATTAGTGATTGCAATATTAAAATGCTCATAACTTTCTCATTATTTGTCCGATTTTTCTCAAACTTTCTTTATTCTTATTCTTTTATTTTTCTGTTTCTACACAAGCCTATTTGTTCCAAAGGTTTCATTCCCCTTTAAATAGATACCCATCCTTTAATGGTTACAGAATGTGCTTAGAATGTCCAGTTCTGGGGTCGGAATATCAAAACTTTTAAGCTAGCGCATTGCGCTCGCATAAAATTATTTGTTAAATATCTATCATGTTCATGACACTGATAGTGCTTAGATTGTCAAAATTTTAGGTCAGAATATTACAATTTTTCATCTTGCGCTTCGCATCAATCGTTTAGATACGGTACTTAGAATGTCCCAAATTTAGGTGAAAATTTAGGTTAAAAACTGTGTTCATGAATACCAATAGTGCTTAGAATTTCCCAATTTTAGGCGAGAATTTAGGTAAAAATTTGTTCATAAATACAAAAAACTGCTCAGATAACAAACTTTTTTTTTTTTTTTGCATGTCAAATTTTTTTCCAGCGTCCCCCCCTGAAGTCACGTGGACCCCCTCGAAACGTGTGTTGTCCCCCCTAAAATTTAGGTTGATGCTTTTTTTTTTTCTTTCTTTTTTTTTTTTTTGCTTGTCAAAAATTTTTGGTTTGCCACTCCTAAAATTTAGGTGGATAACCTTTTTTGAGGGGCGCTTGTCCAATTTTTTTACCTGTGTCCATCCCGAAATTTCAGGTGGACACCCCCTAAATTTTTTTGCTTCCGCCGCCAATGCTCAGAATGTCCAGTTTTGGGTCGGAAATTTAAAAAATTCAGTTCGCTCTTGCATCAATTAATTAGATGCCCAACCTGTTCATGATTACTTTGCTTTCTGGTTGCATTTGTTTTTGCGTTGATTTTTTTTCAAACAGTAGTATTACAACATGTATTCATGGATATTTTTTGCCATTGCCCCTTTTCACGTGATTATGATATAATTCAATATGCATTAAGGCACCTATAATTCACTGGCCGGGGAGGGGGGGGGGGCATTTTCCAAAAAATTCAAAGGGGCGGCAAAATTAGGTCGGGTCCCTGGATACGCGCCTGAATGGTGAATATCATTTACCACAAGAAAGGATCACCAGTCGTTTAGAGTCACGCTTAGCTTACGAAAAGCTTTATGAAACGGCCCCTAGAAAAATATTAAAGAGTTTGCAAATTGTTCCTGTATTATGCAACCAGGGTCTCATTGACAATCCCTGATGCAACAGGAAATAGCTCTCTTTGTCAATAATGACTTTGAGAGAGATGCTGATATCTTATTCTGTATGTATTCCCCCTTCTCTCTCTATCTCCTCACAAGTCTCTCCAGTCCTTTATGGTTCTCCATAATCATAACCTAGCTACCCCTATGTTTGTCCGACTGGCGTTTCATAAACTTAATCCTATAGTTACTAGTATTTGACATTACTTGATATGAAGTGCCAGAATAAGAGCCAACTTTTTTTCACATTTTAACAAACTCCGGCTGTATTTAACACTTACTTTGATTTACATCAGGGCCCATTCACCGAAAAAAGCCTTGCCTTGAAGCGTATTTTAGCATTTAAAATAATGTCAATATCTGCACAGGAATATTTCGAATTGAGCCTAAAGTGATTGCATCATTAATTTCTTTGCCTTTGCCACACTAAAATGTTTTATCATATTTGTGTGTAATAACCACCTTCATGATTGAGCCCCTGAAGTATTACAAGTTTAGTAGTTTTAGTTCTTATCAGTGACGGATCTGGGGGGGGGCACATCAGGCCCGTGCACCTCCAACCTTTTGAGAGCCACAGGAATCAATATTATTATGCCGTTTTTACCCAATTGTGCCCCCCCCCCCTTTTGAAAGTGAGGACCTTTTATCTTTTTTTTTGGCTTGTCAAAATTTTCCGCGGACACAATGGTCTTCAATTTTAAGTGAAACTTTATATTTTGGGGTTGTCAAATTTTCATCGGGAAAATGTGCCCCCTCCCTTTGGAAAAGCCTGCATCCCTGGTTGTTATACTCTTTCCACCATTTTTTCAACGCTACCTCACTGACCTGCTATAGCCGAAGATGGCGATATCTCTGGATATAGTTAGACATGGATCGTATTCCCAGATGCAGGCCTGCGATTAATATAAGTTGACTCAGTTATTGAAAAACTATTTTAAGATCATGATTTTATTGTATCAAGTTTGTTTAGTATACTAGTAGTCCCATGAAAGAACAATAGTAGACTGTTTCCAGATGGATTTTACGAGGTAATGAATAGTGCATTAAAACAAAACTATATATAGGTTTCTGGACGCATACGGCTCCAAAATGGAGTTCTTTCAATAAAGATAAAAGAGAAAAAGCGGAGCAAGGCGACACCCCTTCTTTTCTTCAAGATATGAACGATGTTGTATATGTATGAACTGTATAGACACAGAAAATCTTTTATCATATACTTACATGGGGAAATAATCGGTGTTTGTTTTTGTACGTTGTAATTCAACGGATATTTTAGCAAACTTGTCTGATAATTCCACCCTTGGTAGCTTGTAAAGTGTGGGGGGGGGGGCGGCCAGAAAATTATCATATACCCTGGCCATGGTCTTCGATTTCTTTTCTTGAACTATAATATGCAGACAGAAACTTCAAATTTGACAATATAATATGATGTAATAGCATTTACTTCTCGTTTGTTCCAGGGAAAGAGAGGGGGGGGGGGGTGTGAATTAACGAGTGCTCTATATCCACTTTGTATACTTTCTGTTTGGTTTACTTTCATGGTCTAATTTTACTTTGTATATAACCAGTTTGCCTTGCTAATTCTTTGGTCTAATTGTCATTTAGCCAACTTACCATTTTATGAATACATTTTCATCCTATATCAACTTTAATTTCCCGTCAGGCAGCACTGCAAATTCCGTCTAGTTTCCAATTGGTTTAATACAAGCTTATCTATATTTGCAGGAACTGAAAACATTGAAGTTTTATTGGGACAAACACAATTTTTTTTCCAATTTCCAATAGATAAATTTGGATTTAGCACATTCATGTGGCATGTGTGGCATGTGTGGTATAAGACTATCTGAGAAGTAAATGTATATAGACCAAGTGATTATGAACAGAGTTTGGTCAGAGTACGGTACACGATGCATATTTTGAATCAGTTAAAGAAAGTTAACTGGTGTAGATTTACATGTAACCTTGGGTGAATTTGTGTTTTTATTTGTGTTTAAAACAGAGGGTCGTTGGTTCGAATCCTAGCCATGGCGTGTTTTTCTTTCAGCAAGAAATTTATCCACACTATGCTGCACTCGACACATGTGAGGTAAATGGGTACCGGCAAGAAGTAATTCCTCAAAAAGCTGTGCGCACCAGAATCGGTAGCCTAGCTTAGCAAGTGTAATATAGTACGAGATCATTCCACTTCTCAACTTCTTCAAGAGCACAAAAAATACCGTTCTGCAGACTCACCTGGTTCTAACTAAATAAATTTTGGTCATAAGAGGCTTGCGCCAAAATGGCAGAAATAAGAAATTTGATGATTAGACTTTTGGCCAATCAGCAGACTTCCTCTCAATCTGTTCTTTGTCTTTGCCATAATTTTCGAATTTTGCTGTCAAATTTCGTTTACAACTTTATTTATTGACCTGAATTATTTTGTTTTTCATTTAAACTTCTTTTACCTTTTCCTTCATAAGTAAGAAAAGAAGACTTCTTCTCAACCCAAGTAAGAAAGATTTGCATTTAATTGGGAGAATTTGTAATTATTCAAATCCTTTTATTATGTGAAACAAAATATGGTACCTATAAAAGACATGAATCCTATTTTCAAGGGGTTTTATGGAATCTTTCACCAAGTTTATGTGCTTGGCAGGACAAACAGGAAAGGATTCATGTCTTTCAACGGCAATGGTGTATTGAATCAATTTTGAAGGAGCAAGATATGGCAGATCGGGTAAAATGCATAAAAAAAGTTGTGAAGCCATCAAGCAAAAATTTTCACCTTTTTTTTAATAAAATACAAAATTGTGTGATTTTGACATAATCAGAAAATGATATCACATTTCGCTTTCTAGGTTTTCTGTTATTTTCCTTATTTTTTTTCTTGGTCATTATTTTTTTATTTATTGTTTTGGGTAGAGCAACCCAAGCTCCCACCCATCAGTATGCCACTGTTCAAAGGCACCATAACCCTTGTAGCACACAATCAAAGAATTTGAAAAAAAAAACACGCTCTCCCAAGACTCCCATACCGGTACTTTGGTTAAAAAAATGTTCTTGCCTAAAGAAGGAATATTCAAAACTAAAAGAAGACATATTAAAAAGGGACAACATAACTATTCAAGCAAATAAGTATATTTGGAAATGAATTTTGAGTTAAGAGGAAGTCTGCTGATTAGGAAGAAGTCCAACCATTATATTATCATTTTATGCCATTTTGGGCACAAGCCTCCTTTTTAACCCCAGACAAAAACATTCTATGTTCGCTCAAGCATGAACGAAACTAAATTATTTTAATGGCATTTGAAGGATAAGACTTCAGAGCACCCATTGACACCAAAATATAGAGATCATATCGTAATTTGAAATTGAAACTAAAAATTGTAGACTTCAAATCTGTCCAGTTTTTTTTATTCGCACTGTAGTGTAGGGCCTATACTAGTAGGCTAATAAGTCTTGATCTAGGATCTATATCTATGGTATGGCCTAACGTTAGGCTATGGCGAGGTCCTAACTGTATTTATGCCCAGGCCTATGTCGCCTAGATCTAAATAGACCTAGCCTAGGCCTAATTCTTAGACCCAAATATCGGACACTCGGACCTTGCCCTAACTTTTGTTACGTTTTCGTAGGATGGGGGAGGGTCGGGTGTCCGGACACTTTACATTTTTGAAGCCTTCTTTTTGTCTTAGGATTAGGCCTACACTAAAAATAGGAATTCAATGGAAGTAATCATCTTCTATTTTGTTCTCTATAATATTTCCTAACTTCGCTTGCATATTTTTCCAAATGACTTTCTAAAACTGATCGTCCGGACACACAACAACATTACTGGGTAGGCCTAGGGCTAGGCTATATAGTAGGCCTAGGCCTATATGCATACTTACACTCGGCATCTTTATTTGTTGACTTTGAAGGTTGCTCATAATGGTAGCATGTCGTTTGCCCTCTGCATATAATTCAGTTTCTAGATCCACAGTTCGACCAAAGCCAAAGCAAAAAAGTGAGGTTAGGCCTTGTTACTATATAGTGTAGATATCATCACGACGCGCGTCACTTGATTTTGCAAGCATACTGTACGTCGTCGACATATTCGATTAGTGGGCATGCGCGCTGACAGCTACACGCGCACGCCATATAATCGATCATGAAAAGAAAGGAGAAAGCTAAAATTAGGAAAGGCGGAAGTAGGAGAGGATAAAAAGTGTAAAGATCTGGGGAGTGCAACTCTCTGTATCCCATGATTTAATTAAGAAACGTCAACTTTAGGTCGTCTTGCCCCCGCCACATCCCCTCATATTTTGGCGGCGCCCCTTAACCTTTTACGCGCATTTAATTTTTCTCATGGATTTTTTTTCCATTTAATTGCCACAGGACTCGAAATGTTTGTGTTTTTATATACTAGCACACGAAAGATATCATTTGCGAGAATTGGGGTGGCAATTTTTATCTTTGAAATACTTTATTTCATCACTTACACAATAAGTATAGTGCCCGGTGCCGCCCCTACCCCAACAAAAAAAATTAAAAGAGGTAATAAATGAATGGAAACAAGGGAAGAGAATGGGGGGGGGGGGACAAAGCGAGGAAAAAATATTATACACTTAATAAAAGCTAGATCTACAAACTAGTAAGAAATTTGTCACGTCCTTTCTTTTTTTTTTTTTAGCTGCTCATCAGTCGTCAGTGCTCGTGATTTAAAAAGTAAACATAATTATGCGAAACCGGTAAAAAAAATAGTTTTACTCAGCAACATGATTCGGATTCGAATTATCATGAATCAGACCGTTCTAATTTGCTGATCATTAAATCTAAAACAATGTAAGCCCTGTACATCTTCGGACAATAAAGATTTATCGCCGATAACAGAGTCGCATTTGGTAGTTATGTGACAGCAACCTGACCAAAAAACGGATCGTTTTGCAGGTGTGGATTATTGAATATTTATATAATATTACATAGGTTATGTAGATTCGAATCAGTGATATTGATCAATGCGCCATCACGTGACCATAGCTGCGAGGATCGCATTTTTCATATTCTAGGTTTTGACGTCACTTCAGTGAATAAAACTGCGTTGTATTGTCAATTGCGGCGTTATATTCACTAAGGTGACGTAACTCGCTGCTTACAAGTTGCCTGGGGAGCGTTTCATGAAAGGACTTGTCAGACGTTTTATCCGACAAGTCCAATTTTATCCGACAGTTACCACAGGAACAGTGCCTCTCAGCCAATCAAAATCATGGAGATCTGACGACTTGTCGGATGAAAATATTGATGAAACGCTCCCCTGTTTTATCCGACGGTTACTATAGTAACAGTGGTTCTCAACCAATCAGAATCCAGGGGAGCATTTCATCAATATTTTCATCCGACAAGTTGTCAGATCTGACATCTTTCCATGATTTTGATTGGCTAAGAGGCACTGTTCCTATGGTAACTGTCGGATGAAATGGGACTTGTCGGATAAAACGTCTGACAAGTCCTTTCATGAAACGCCCCCCAGGAAAGTTGTCAGATCTGACAACTTGCCGGACGAAAATATTGATGAAACGCCCCCCAGATGTACGCGCTATAGTGTTAACACGTCGATTGCATGAACATGATGAAGAACGCGCTTGATGTATTTTGTATAGACGGATCAGAGCTGTAGCAAGAATTTCGGGTTGCAGCTAGATGATAAAGGCAATCTCTGATGGCGAATCCATATAGACTATAAAAAATATTGCCTGGTCTATCGTTTTAAAGGTTGGAGAGGTCGGACGTGTTTTAAAAGTGCTCTGACATTTTGTGCAATTTTACCGTGTTTCCTGACATTTTGTGAAAACGTTTTATATGGTTGCATCAGAAACTGGATAGTGAATATCAAGGACAGAGGCGTCGATTATGGGGGGGGGGGCAGGGGGGGGGGCGATCGCCCCATCAATGAAAATATTGGGGGGGCAAACATGTCGTTTTGCCCCCCCCCCCCCAATAATTCCGCATGTGCTAAAAATAAAATAAGATTGTAATGTTACTAGGAAATCAGCAAGCGAGATTGAGATACACAACTCGTTCTTCGTCTAAAATCGTGCTCAAAATATCCACTTTTCAGATTGGAATATCAAAAAATTTCAGCTCGCGCTTCGCGCTCGCATCATTTCTGTAACAAAAACCTATACTCTCCATGATTAAATAGGTGAATATGGTCCCGTTTTCAGTTCTAAACCTCAAAAGAACTCCCACTTTGACTTGCAATAATCTTTGGTTGGATATATCTATATCTTGTTCTTTATTAAAAAACGTCCATTAAACTAAAAAATTTTCAGATCGAAATGTCAAAATTTTCAGCTCACGCTTCGCGCTCGCATTAATCTGCTGGTGAGATATGTGTATATATACATATATATATATATATATGTGTGTGTGTATACATATATATATATGTACACATATATATATGCATATGTGTGGGTGTGTGTGAGGGTGAGTTTGTTTTGTGTGATCGAGCGCTTTAGGAAAACTGATTCATGATTTTGCCCCCCCAATCTGAAAAATGGATTGACGCACCTGAGATATACTCATTTTTCATTTGGATTACTTATTTGGATACTATCAATCATTTTTAACTTGAAATTTTGATCATTTTGGAGAAGAAAGTGTCAATAGACTTCTAAAACTAGCATCATTTACGCGTCATTGCCAAGCAACTCATCATTAAACGCATACTGGCTTGGATGGAACGCATCACTGGTATCTCTTTGCGCAACCATTCTTTGTGCGCTTAATTCTGATTGTTTCATGTAATTGTGACGTCACGATGTCTGGGAAGAGAAAGTCGTCGAAAAACAACTCTGGTGATAATGAAGAGACGAATGAAAACTATCTTCTATCACTGATCAAGAATGAGCTAGGGAAACTTTCCAATTCCTTGAATGCTAAGTTGACCGTCTTGGAGCAGTCGATCGACAGTATACGAGAGGGACAAAGTAGCATTGTCAACTCGCTGTCGTTCCTCAACGAGAAATTTGAGGAAATGAAGTTGAAGGCCGAGAAGATAGAAAAGGAAAACAGAGAACTGAAGGAACAGAACATCTGTCTTCAGAAGAGATTCAGTGAGTTGACCTTTCCAGCTTAACGAACTTGACCAGTACCACAGAAGAGTCAACTTGGAGGTGGCAGGTGTACCAGAACGACAGGGCGAGGTTCCTGAAAGGATCGTACTTAATATCGCGAAACACATCAGCCCTGAGCTTGCAGCATCCGACTTCGATGTGGTTCATCGGCTGGGTTCCAAACGCCAAGCTGATAACAAAGCCCGCCCAATCATCGTGCGATTCACCACAAGTCGAGCTCGGAACATCATGTACGATGGGAGAAGGAAGCTGAAGACTCTCTCCACAAAGGATCTGGGATACAACAGCGATGACAAGATCTACCTCAATGAAAACTTGATCGCTTCCACTAACATGACTAAGGAGCTAATGAAAGATGTCAACAAGGCCCGCCGAGATGCCGGATACAAGTTCCTGTGGACCCAGAATGGCCGAATCTATGTAAGGAAGGATGAGAAGTGTCAACCCATCATCATTCATTCCAGAGAGGACTTTTCTAAGCTGTAGAAGGACTATCCATGTTTTTCCATTTTCCAGTATTCTTTTTATTTCTTATGAAATTCACGTCACAAAATTTTTCGCATCGATCAATATTTGTGTTATTTTCCGTGGTATATTTTGCATTCTTTCACTGCCCTTTCAATAATGTTTCAATACCAGACATTTCATGGAGGTCATTTTACTTATTTTTGTGTGCAAATATTCTTCATCGACCGTTAATAATTGTATCAAATAATCTTTATTTTGTTAACTATTACAACTGCAGTATTTTTCAAACTCGAATTTTGGGTCATGACGGTATCAAATCTAAAAGATGCTTTATATGCTCAGCTTACAAAGATTTTGATTTAAAATGGCAATATATTCTATTTCATAATGGTGGATAATATGCGTGATTTCCCATTTTATCATCTGAATAATGATGATTTCTTATTACTAAATCATCCAAGTCAGGATAAAAGCAATATTATCTCAAATCATCATACTCCATTTGATAGATTTTCTACTGATATTCTTACAAATAATTTTGATGAACTTCAAGTTGAATTCGATATTCATGATAAAGCATACAATCTTTCCTCTTCTCCATATTATACAGAAAATTCATTCAAAGACTATGCTAAATTGATTGGAGATGATGTTTTTATTTTGCATTTGAATATAAGAAGCGCTAACCAAAACTTCGAGAAATTACGATTATTATTAGAAAATACACAATTTGCCAATCGCCCAATCATTGCTCTTACTGAAACTTGGTTCACGGAAACACCGAATTCCTTATGCACCATCCCGAATTATGATAATGTTATAAACAATATAGGGAAAATAAAATTGGAGGTGGACTAGCATTATATATTCCGTCTTCATTTGATTATGCAATTAGACATGAATTTGAATATATGAATGATATCATCGAATCCTTATTTGTAGAAGTAAAACTTCAAAAAGATAAGAAAACTCTAATAGGTGTCATCTACAGACCTCCTCAAACTTCTTGTATAGAAGATTTTTTACTTGCTACTAATGAACTTTTGCAAAACGGAGAATTGATAAATAACAATTGTATCATCACTGGTGATTTCAATATTAATCTCTTGACCAGTAATCACTCTGCAACAAACGATTTCCTTGAATTAATGTTAACTTCTACTTTTTTACCGATTATTTATAGACCAACCCGTATTACTGATCATTCTGCTACGCTTATAGATAATATATTCTGTAACTCTCACCCTCTTCCGAAAGCTGGCATTGTAACGACAGACATATCCGATCATTTTCTTATTTTTACCCATATCCAAACAATGCAATCACTCGCAAAAATGGAAAAGAAATATAGGATCTGTCGCAACTTTAGTGACAAAAATATTGAACGCCTCCAAGAAGATTTAAGCTCTGTTGATTGGTCTGACGTTTATAACTCGAAAGAGAATGTCGATGACTCATTTGACATATTTTTGAAATATTTCAATGATTGCTTAGATTCTTGTGTTCCTTTAAAGAAATATCGAAATTACGACTATAAACGTGTTCCAAAGCTACCATGGGTTTCAAAAATGATATTAAGGTCTATTAATCGGAAAAATAATCTGTATGTTTCTTATATATCAAATCCAAATGATGTTTCACGGAATAGATACACGTCTTATAAAAATACCTTAACAACTACTCTCCGAATAGCAAAAAAGAGGTTTTATTCAGAAAAATTACAATCATATAAAAACGACCTTAAAAATACATGGAAAACAATAAATGGGGCTCTAAACAAAATTAACAAATCTAGTGTTGTTAATAAATTATGTGTAGATGGAAATATGGTTGAAGATACTCATTCTATAGCAAATGAATTTAATTCATATTTCTCTCAAATTGGACCAAAGTTAGCTGGAAATATTATCCCTGTAGAAAATTCGTTTAAGGACTTTTTGGACAAACAAAATGATAATTCAATATTTCTTACTCCAGTTCATAGAGAATTACTTGAGATTGTATTTAATTTGAAAGCAGGAAAGACACCCGGATATGATGGCATTACAAATAAAGTATTGAAAAACATTATACATTCTCTTGCTGATCCCCTGCTTCATATATTTAATTTATCATTGCAGCTTGGCCAGGTCCCAAAGAAGATGAAAATAGCTAAAGTTATACCCATTTTCAAGAAGGGGGACCAATTAATTACTAGTAATTATCGCCCAATATCTTTGTTAACTTCGTTCTCAAAAATTCTTGAAAGGATCATTTATAAAAGGACAGTTGCTTTCCTTAAGAAATATAGTACAGGGGCCGCGGAACGGTTTTCAAAGTGGGGGGGCTGACCATGCTAAAAATCACAATCGTATGGTCATTTTTGCGTTTTTGTACACGGTTTTGGAAAAAAGTGGGGGGCTGAAGCCCCTCCAGCCCCCCCGGTTCCGCGGCCCCTGTAGTATTATATGTGATAATCAATTTGGTTTTAGAGAAAAACATAATACAACTCATGCTATATTGACATTAATAAATAAAATATCTACTTCTTTTGATAATTCTGATCATACTGTAGGATTATTCCTTGACTTCTCAAAAGCGTTTGACACAATAGATCATGAAATACTGTTATGTAAGCTATCAAATTACGGTATCAGAGGGACAGCTTTACAATGGTTTAGGAGTTATCTTACTGATAGAATTCAGTTTGTTACAGTAAATGAATCAGAATCTCCAACAAGGCCAGTTTCCTGTGGAATTCCACAAGGTAGTATTCTTGGCCCCTTGTTATTTATACTTTATGTTAATGATATGAAAAATTCATCTCATGTTCTCTCATTTATTCTCTTTGCTGATGATTCCAATATTTTCTATACACACCATGATCCACATGTACTTGTGAGCACTATGAATACAGAATTTAAAAAAGTAACAAACTGGATTAAAGCCAACAAATTGTCACTGAATCTGCAAAAAACTAATTATATGCTTTTTAGTCATTCATTGAAACATCTACCGCATCAAATACTTTTAGATAATACTGAAATCAAAGAAGTGCAAACAACAAAATTTTTAGGTCTTACTATTGATAACAAGCTTACGTGGAATGCTCATATCAACAATACTTGCAAAACTGTGTCAAGAAATATTGGAGTCACCAATAAGCTTAAATACGTTCTACCAGCACAGGCGCTATCCATGTTGTATTGTGCATTAATTCTACCATATCTTAATTATGGAATTCTGGCATGGGT
Organism: Lytechinus variegatus; assembly: GCF_018143015.1. Classification (NCBI taxonomy): domain Eukaryota; kingdom Metazoa; phylum Echinodermata; class Echinoidea; order Temnopleuroida; family Toxopneustidae; genus Lytechinus; species Lytechinus variegatus. The sequence goes on from NC_054746.1 coordinate 37,911,527, forward strand.
TAATGCCTCTCAAACGAGACTAAATAAAGTCTTGCTACTTCAGAAAAAAGTACTGAGAATAATATGCAATATGTCCTTTAGAGCTCATACGGATGAATTGTTTCGTCAGAAACGTATCCTTAAAATCAATGACCTGTACCGCTTGCAACTATTCCAATTCATGTATCAGCTAGATAGAAATAGTGTACCTAATGTCCTACAAAAGAAATTTATGAGAAACAATACTTTACATTCATATAATACGAGACAATCAAATGACTATCACTTACCTAAAAGTAAAACAGTATTTTCTAGCAAAACTGTATTTTTCACAGGACCAAAACTCTGGAATTCTCTGGACAGAGAAATGAAAGAGGCAGCTAATCTTATACGATTTAAATTACTCATCAAAAAAATTCTCCTGAATTCTTATTGATTCAATCTAATATTTGTGAACTTCATACTTATCCACGGTAGCATTGATTATTTTTTTAAGTCAATATTTAATTTTGTATATAGTGTAAATACATTTGTGTTACAGTGTTTATATCTATATAATTTTATAGAATTTTGCTGATTATTTTACTCTATTTGTATCATATTACCCTTGTATAAAGTTTTGATAGGGGTCTACATTTTACAAGCTCTGCTTTTTAGTAGGCCCCTCCACTTTTTTCATTTCATTGCTACGTTTCAATCCTGCATATGTTATGCTTTTTTTTCATTGTAAACATGATTACGAAATGTACTTTGATGATTGTGGAATATGAATATATCAATAAATAAACATTTCAACTCCCCTCCGAAGCTCCCTCAGCGCTGCGCGCTTCGAGCAAAATTTAACCCCTCGGGAAATATATAACTCCTTTAGGGAGAAGAAATGTAATATTCAAACTCTATATAGGTAGGCAATATCTGTATAATATTGGATGGCTCAGAATGGAATGCCAGAAATATTCCAAGAGTTTGGGAAAATTGGCAATATAACGAGTGGAATATTTCTGGTATTTCATGAAATAAGGCCATCCAATATCATTATCTATAAACCCCACCCCCCAAAAAAAGAGGGAGATTCGGATCAATTTTGGTCATTGGCATGCGACTTACATGTAGTTCATTATGAAGTCATTTAGCGTAATTGTGATCCGCATACATTCGTAATTCCGAAGGTTCGTTATTCCGAAGTAAGGTTCGTTAGTCCGAAAACGAAATAAGGTTCGTTAGTCCGAAAACGAAATGAGGTTCGTAATTCCCAAGGTTCGTTAATCCGAATACGAAGTGAGGTTCGTAATTCCGAAGGCTTGGTTAACGCCAAGCTGGTATATATAACCAATTACTTATGAAACATTTTACGTCTACTTTAATCAGTCATGATGGCTGACCTTATAGACGCCAGATATTACTCTTGAGCCTTTTTATCAAAGTGGAGACAATGGCAGAGTTGGGATTCGAACACACAACCTTGCGATTATGAGTAAAATGCTCGAATGGGGGAGGGGGGCGTTGTGGCCCAGCAGATTAGTCTTCTGACAATGAAACAGAGGGTCGTATGCATTGGCGGCGGAAGCCAATAAATTTAGGGGGTGTCCACCTGAAATTTTGGGATGGACACATGTTTCAGGGGGGGCCACGTAAATTTAGGGGGACGCAGGAAAAAAAATTGACAAGCAAAAAAAAAAAAAAAATTATCAGAAATTTTTTTTAGGGGGGGACAGTCCCCCCACCTAAAATTTAGGGGGGACACGTCCCCCCGTCCCCCTCGCTTCCGCCGCCTATGGTCGTATGTTCGAATCCAGCCACGGCGTAATTTCCTTCAGCAAGAAATTTATCCACACTGTGCTGCACTCAACCCAGATGAGGTGAATGGGTACCCGGTAGGAAGAAATTCATTGAATGCCTTCCTTTGGGCGCCTAGGCAGCCAAGCTAAAGCTGGGGTAATAATAATAGTAGGGCCAGCTGGGAGAAAAGTTTTCAGAACTGAAGTGGCTTCCCTGGGTAAATAATACCAACATTATTATTATTTGTTATTATTATCATTATCATTATTATTATTATAATTTATGTTCCTATATCACTTTTAAACGTCAATTACAAAATTGCAGCCAAAGTCATGCATTGTTCACGTCTTCAACATGTTATCGATAAAATCATTTCTAAAGATCAAACTGGTTATCTAAAATTGCATTCAGCTTCAAAAAATGTTCGTTTAGTTGAAGATGTTATTGATAAGTGTTCGCATCTAAATCTTCCAGGTTATTTTATTTTCTTAGATTTCAAAAAAAACTTTTGATAATGTTAACCATCAATTTTTATTTCAGTTATTACACAAATTGAATTTCAAGGTTTCACTTATTAATTGGATTAAAGTTTGTATAATGATGCTTCCGGAAGAGTAATTAATAACGGTTGGATGTCACAAAATTTCAAAATAGAACAAGGTGTAAGGCTGCCCACTCTCAGCCTAATTGCTGATGTTATGTCAAGGAAAATTAAACAAAACGATAATATTGAAGGAGTCATATTCCAGGAGAAACTGGAACCCAGTGTTCAGAAAAAGAAATCAAAATATCACAGCTTGCTGATGATGCAGTAATTTTTGTGAGTTCTGTTAATTCTGGTAATTGCAGGCCCTACACGGTTAAAACACTGGTGTTAAAACTGACACCAGTTGGTGTTAATAGAAGACCACACCCTGTGGTGTTAAGCTAACACCCTATAGATTGAACATTACCCCAAAGAGTGTAAATGTAACAACCAAAGGTGTTGAAATAATACCTATAGGTGTTAAACTAACACTGCCAATTTAACACCGGTGTAAAATAACTGGTGTGTAGGCTCTGTGTAAACCCGTAAACACCACAATTTTTGTTGTGTACACTTAATTTAACAAAAACTCATGCAATGTCCATCTTCCCCCAAGATGAAACCTTGGGAGCTATACAATGGATAAATGATTCAGTAAAATACCTTGGTACTTTGGTAGGTAGGGGAAGGCGGGGTAAGTTGTGACAGTTTTTGCTTTTTGCATGTTAAAATTGATATGATTAATAATCTTGTCGAAATAAGTACCTTGCCTTGAAATTGAATTCTTCTGAAATATTTTCCACCTAGATATAACTTTCTATCCCCACACTGAAAGTCATCGTGACCTTTGAAAAAAACGATGTCAAATGGCTCAACTTGCCCCATATATGGGGTAAGTTGTGCCACCGTCTGGGGTAAGTTGAGCCACAAAAACTACGTACAAAATGTATGGGGGGAGAACCAGCATATGTCAATTTTTTGTTTTAAGTCTTTTCACTTGCTAATTCTCTATAAATACTAACATCCTTTAAAAGGAAAAGAGCAGTCATGTAAATTTGCTCCTTTCAGCCAGCATTTCAATCAATTTTTATGGTTTGTTTGTTTTTTAAGATACATTACCATAGGAATTACCATGGCTCAACTTGCCCCATGCTGTTTGGCTCAACTTACCCCAGTCCGAACTTAGTGCGATAATTTTGTATCCACACATTTATTATGCATCCATCATATAAAAGAATATGACAAGAATGAAGATCCATACCTGGACTAATAATGTTGTTATCATGTCTTTATTATATTTAAAGATGTGTGTGTTTATAAAGCACTTATCTATTTCACACTCTTTTTTACTTTTTTGGCTGAAATTCATATTTTTCCCTCTAAAAAACTACCTTTTGTTTCAAAGTTGAAAACAATGTGGTGGGGTTAGGGGTGATGCTATGGGTCATCAATACATGACACCACCACAATGTCTGACTCATTCATTATTGGCCTGGGGCTGGTGGCTCAACTTGCCCCTATGCTCAACTTACCCCGCCTTCCCCTACAGATAAACGTAAAAAAAAACTAATTGGGATAACAAAATTAGTTTAGATTCAATCTATAATGAACATCTCGAAAATGAGAAATTTAACTATTTATGGCGAAAGAGTAATACTTCAATCTTTGATATCACAAATTGTTTACCCTGCAAATGTAATACATGTGCCAAACAACCTGGCACGTGAATAGAGAAAATGATGTATACGTTTATTTGGGGCTCTAAAAAAGAAAAGATAAAACGAAATTCATTTCATAAAGGAGGGTTCGATATGATAGACTAAAATTCAAAATTATCTTCATTAAAACTTTCATGGATTTCAAAATATCTAAAATACGATGATCAATCATGGATGTATACTTGTTTAAATTTCGGACAGGAAAGATAGGACCGATGCCCTTATGTCTCTGTTTCAAAAGATATGTTAATTGTATATATGAAAAAGCAAATTTCATCCTTTTATACAGATCTATTATGCTCTTGGTATGACATACTATTTACTGAATATCACAATTATAAAACACGAAATTTTATAGTATAACAGTCATATAACATTTGAAAGAAACGTTTTATATTCAACAGATGGTCCGACCACAATATCTTTTATGTTTACCAATTATTACGAAATCATGCCTGGAAACCTTCCGAAGAAATTTTCAAATACATGTAGTAGCATGTAAATCACTTTTAGTCGAATTTGAATATAAAGAGCTGTCCCAGCAGAATGGATTGACAAATGTGACACCTTTATCTTTAAAGCTTCCAGAATATCTTTTTGAAATTAGTGGAGGAGATATTGTAAATTTAAGAACATGAAATAAAAAGATTTTTACTTGTAACCCCCCCCCAAAAAAAAAAAAAAATCCGATCCACACATTATACAATACGGTAGTCTAGTTTAGGATTACCAGTAAACCTTGAATAACGCCACAAATGTTCGGATTAACGAACCCTTTTTCGTTTTCGGATTAAATGCCTGTTTATCGATCGTATAGTATCTGGTGGCCATATCCATGACATTGATGAACAAACTTGTCACAAGGGTGGCGGAACCGGGAGGGGCAGGGGGGGGGGTAACCCCCTCCCTTTCCTCGTAGGAATAAATGCCCTTTTTCAAAATGGAAAATGCCCTATATAAAATGAAATGTGCCCTTTTTCAAAAATAAAAATACCCTTTTTGAAGTAAAGCATGATACATTTTAGGTTAGAAAAATCACAAATTGTTTGGCTTGCGCTTCGCGCTCGCATCAGTTCTTAAGGTACTCAATCTCTCCTTGGTTACAAAAATGCTTAGAATATCCATTTTTTAGGTTGGCATATCACAAATATTTGGCTCGCGCTTTGTGTTTGCATCAATTATTGTTAATAATAAGGTACTCATTTTATCCAAGAAGTGCTTAGAATGTCCAGTTTTTGATTGGCTAGATAATTATGTATCCTATTAATACGTCACTAAATACATTTGATAACAGGTTTCTTTTCTGGTCAGTATATTAAAAGATTTCAGCTCGTGCTTCGCGCTCACATCATTTTTTTTTTAGAAAACACAAATCTTTCATAACAAAAACTACTTGGAAGTTTAACTTTCATGTCTTATTAAATGAAATGTCCGAAATTTTTAATTTGCGCTTCGCGCTCGCAACATCTCGCGAGGATGCCATTTTAGCAGTAATAACCGCCAAAATTGACCAAAAACAGAGTTTCACAGCTTCAGATTTGAAAAAAATATCCAAACCATTCGCTTGCAGAAAAAATAAAGCATGAATATTATTTCATCAATCAGAAATTACTTCAAAATGCTTTGCTCAACTTAATTACTACAAAACACACATTCACGCAGATGATAATCTCATGGTGAAAATATCTATTTGCACCAAAATGCCAGTTTTTACATACATGTGCCTTTTTTTGGTTTTGCCCCCCCCCCCACGAAAATACGTTCCTTCACGCCTGGTCATCAGAACTGTGTTACTTACGGGACTCTCACTGCATATTCCTTGGAGCCTTTGACCAACAAGCTCTACTTTTACCTTTGGCTCCCCATATCTACACCTCACATTTTCTTTCTCTGTCATTATATTACAACCATTTACAAGAATGTATTATAGTACTTTTTTCTATTATAAGTACACTTTTCATATTTTACGATATTTATTCATGCTTACCTATAATAATTTGTATTGTATAATATTATTGTTTGCCTTGTATAATATTATTGTTTGTACTGAGTTGTTGACATTGTTGAAAATGTGGTATGTTTGATATGAATAAAACCTTGAACCTTGAACCTAATATACGCTGACTTTTGGCCACGATTTTTTCGTGGCAAGTCGTGCCATTTTGGGGCACGAACTGGGAGGCTCCCGCTCTGTTTTACGACTTGTTCACGCATAGTTCACGACAAGTTTATGACAAGTTCACGAATGCGTACACGTCAGTGTCCACATAGACACGAACTGGCACGACGAGTTCACGCATAGTTTGCGCATAGTTTACGCACTTCCCGCATTGGCACGACGGGTTTGCGCAATTTGGACGGTGTCGTGCTGAACTATTCGTGAACACGACGTGAGCTGTTCGTGAACCATTCGTGACAGTCGTGGCATGGCGCGCACTGCCACGCACCCTCCCGCATCGTCCCGACGAGTTCACGACGAGTTCACGAACAGTTTGCGCATAGTTCACGACCCGGTCGCTAATTTTTGTCGTGACCAAAATTTTGAACATTTCAAAATTCTCGTCCCGACATGGCACGCAGTCACGACATGTCACGACGTGTTTACGCAGACTTCACGCCAGTTCACGACTAGTTTGCGCACTGGCACGACTTGAGTCGTGCAAATGCGTGACACAAAATCGTGCAAGTGTCAGGCTGGCATCAGCATGATAAAGGACTCAGCCCATTTTTCACTGATACCTACCAGGCTGTACACAGTTGGAGGCGGAGCTGCGACCATACTCACATCGGAGTCATACATACAAGATTGATCTTCCACTACTAGTATTGGTTGGTCGAACGTCTAGACAATGCAGATTTGTTGTCATGCCGGCCAAGGGAGAAGCTATAGACGGTAGGGGCACCCATCCCTCCGATGAGTTCAAAGTAATGACAAACTCAGAAAAAGAAAGGAAAATAATTATTAGAAAGGCTTTAGGCAGAATTGGCTATTCTTTTTATCTTGGGCAATATTTTTTTTTTTAAACGGGAACATTTCAAATTATTCAAATGTGCCTTATTTCATTTCAAACAGAAAAAATAAAAAAGGGTCGTAAATAAATACAATGGCATTTGCAAATGGAACTTATAAAAGAATTTGAGGTAGGTACAATGATATATTATCATTAACATAAAAATCTGATAAAATGAAGGATCCACTAAAAAGCAAATACTTGTAGGATGTGGACCCCTCTTAAAAAATATTGAACAATGATATTGCTTGCAAAGTTGGACACAAAGGTAATAAGAGCATAGAATAGCACAATGACAAAAAGAAAAAGAACAAAAGAAAATGGAAATGAACTCGAAGGATATAGAAACAAAGAGAAAAATAAATAAAGATAGATCATAAGAACATGACTTTAGCGCTGAAAGGAAAGAAAATATAAGTCGAGTAGTCATGAAATTGTGAAGTTACTGAAGTTGTGATTTTTCAAGCTTGGGAGCGAAACAACTTACAACCATGGCAAGTTATTCACAAACACGGGATTATTTTGTGTGGCTATAAACAGTTTTTTATAAACGAACCCAATTGGTCTTGCCTACCTTCTAACTGAGAATCTACAGGCGTGGCTTATCTAGACTAAACGTTTTGGGGGATGTTTGGGGGCTTGAGAACATTTTGAATGGCCTGTCATAGGCAGCATGAAGATAGGGGAGACTTAACAGACTCAGCTGGGAATTGGGATCTGTAATGCCAGCCCGTGTCATCCCCCATGGCGAAATACTTTAAATTAAAAAAAATCAAGGGAACGTAGTGAATGAGCTCCATTGAAAAAAAAATAATTTATTCAAACGGCTTTAGAATTTCCGAACCATTATTTCAATCTACGTAAATGAATCACATCTATCTGGTCGTTAAATTTCAATTCATGACAACGGAGACAAGGCTGGCAATGCAAACTGGAAGAGTCCTGTGTTACCATCTCCATGCACTTTGATTATTTATCCGTGAGAGAGCGTATCGAACGAACGATAAATATCCATATTTCCAAGAAACATTCTTTACATTTCAGGGACTTTTGAACTTAATATAATGTACAGCACGGTATTGAAGGGAACGTGGGGAATGTGGTTTTGTCAATGGCAACCGCCTATAGCAATTACGAGGGAATTTAGTGACCGAGGAGAAAATTTTCAAAGTGAGAATTCGCATCTGGAACAATAATTTATTATGAATATCCAATTATTACAATATTTCAAAATTCCTGTCCGGATGAATAGAATATCCGGGATTACTGCATGCATCATACAGTAGTAAAACAATAGGTTCTGTAGAGAATAAAAACAGATAGTAATATACCTTTAAAAAGAATTTTATTAGCCTCAGTAAGGGAGAATAATGTGCTTGAGCAATTTCCCAAAAGAGAAACTATATACTAAGGATTTTCTTTACGGCACTAGCAGGAAGATTTTTCTAACAAGAAATAAAACAAAGGATTGGCAGCCGATTGGATGCATTAGTTATTTATTGTTGCAACTAATTCCATCATAATGGAGACACATGTACACACGCAGGAAAAAATGAAACATTTAAGATTTCATGTAATAACGTCTAACGGAAAGTGAGAATGTGACATCATCAGCCCACCTAATATTCATGACGATGTGCATAAAACTGTTTTCACAAAATATTGATAAACTTTAAAATTCAATAACTTTGTTATCCGATGTTGACGAAGTTTTCTTCATTTTGCTCTGTGAATTTTAATATATTTATTTAGATACAGATAAATCATAATATAGGGTATTTATATTGCGCACATATCCATCTTGTTAGGTGCTCAAGGCGCTCCTATATTACCCGGCTAAGCTATAGGCGTTCATAGCGCACACAGATCTTTAAGGAATTACTTCCTACCGGTACCCATTTACGTCACCTGGCTTGAGTGCAGCACACTGTGGATTAGTTTCTTGCTGAAGGAAATTACGCCATGGCTGGGATTCGAACCCACGACCCTCTGATTCAAAGTCAGAAGACTAATCCACTGGCCCACAACGCTCCACAGCCCGGATCATCCCATTAAAGCATAGGCCTATGATATACGGAAGTGGATAAAACCATATTCCATAACACCGCATCTCGGCAAGCCGAAGTAATGAGGATAAAATACCAGATACCAAAATATACCAAATACCAAATCTCTGCAAGTCGACTCAATGAGGACAAAAATGAAAAGATGCCAAGATGCCGCATCTCGACATGTCAAATTGATGAGTACACAAAGCATAAATGCCAAGATGCGGCATCTCACAATTCGAATTAATGAGGACAAAAAGACCTGGGCCCGTATTCCATAAACGAGATAAGCATGCTCGAGTAAAGAATCTAAGCAATATTTTCTAAATTTCTCTTTAAGACAAAATTCTTAGCCAAAACGCGTATTCCATAAAGAATTGGTTAAAAATATTGTCTTAGAATTTGATCAAATGCCCTTTTATTTCTTTCATTATGATAGGCAGATTTCAAAGCAAGATATTACGTAAGCTTGCCTTACATAGCAGGATGAAGAAATTGAATAGACCAGGTAACTAGAATGGCACACCAAGCCTGTTGCATAAAGCTTTTTACCTGAGAAAATTCTGGTAAAAACTGAAAACTAGGGTAGTTTGATTTCTGCCATTGACTTTAACACAGGGCAAAAACTCCGGTAAAAACAACCTGAGTTTTCTCAGGTAAAAAGTTTTATGCAACTGTTGCATTCCTACTTTGAATGCATATCAAGGCATGTTGCAGAATGTAGTGTGAAATAGCAGTCGTTTGTGGACGCATTGTTGTTTTTTGTGGATGTGATAGAAAACTACAATTAAAAACAATATATGAATGAATAAATCAAGACATCAAAGTTGGTGTTTATCTCATTTGATTTTGAACCACCACGTCACTTTAGTACAAATAACCTTCGTCTGATCGTGCGTAGAATCTTTTGATCATGCGCAGAAAAGAACTACGAACTGGCTTTTTGGTGCTTATTTGCATCAAGAAAAGTATAAAGATAAACCTTAAAGGTACTCCCATTGTGACATGTGGTCTGCACTTTTAAAGATGCAAAATTATACTTAAGACTGCCACGGATCCAACTTGACACATTTTCAGAGTCAGTGATTTGGGTGATTACTAACTCTATACATTAATCAGGAGCAATTTCCCAAGTAAAAATAAAGTTTCACTGTCATGTCATGTATACAATACGCACATTCTTACACATACACACAAACAAGAAAAAGTATGTTTTCATTGCCAAGCAGGGCCCGTCTTACAAATAGTTGCGATCGATAAATCAATCTCAAGTATATGGAAATCCATCAATGTCATAATTTTTCTCTAGGAAATTTGCTCAATGTCCTTTGAAAACAAAGACAAACATACTGAACTGTCAAGAAAACAGCGAATGTATTGAATATACATCATTTTAGAAGATATTTTGAAGAAACTTGTATCTTTGATGTTGATGTTGCTGGCTTTCCATAATTGCGATTGATTTGATCAATCGCAAGTCTTTGTGAGACGGGGCCCTGGTTTATCTTTTCAAGCATTTTGATAAGTATGAAGTATGACAGGAACCTTGACTATACGCGATGTTCAGACGTGCACTCCACCCAGCCGCTGCGGGCCTGCGCAGGCGCGGTGGCGAGTGAAAGGTGCAACTCTGCTCGAATACTCGCTCTGCACCTATCATCGCAAAGTTGCACCTTTCTTGCACCCCAATTTCTTAGTGTTTAGTCACGATGTAAAATGTTAATAATTAACATAGTGACTGTGTTCATTTGGAGCATTGTAGCTATTCTCTTTCGTGAAGGGATATTCAGTCAAACCAAGTTGATGGGGATGACAAGACAAAATGACAAGATTTCAATATTGTCGACTGTAAGGACAAATCCACCCCAACAAAAAGCTGATTTGAATAGAAAGAGAAAAATCAAACAAGCATAACACTGAAAATTTCATCAAAATCGGATCTAAAATAAGAAAAAGTTATGACATTTTAAAGTTTCGCCTAATTTTACAAAACATTTATATGTACATTCTGGTCGGTATGCAAATGAGGGGACTGATGATATCACGCACACACTATTTCTTTTGTATTTTATTATATGACATATGAAATATTCTCAATTTCTCCTCATTGTCATGTGAACTAAAGTTGCATTCCTCTGTGAACATGTCTAATCAATTGTTATCTGGTTCAAACAATAGGGTCCCCATCGTCAAATCTGTAAAAACTGAAATATTGTATATTTCAAACAATAAAAAACAAAAGAAATAGTGAGTGAGTTACATCATTTACATATCACTGTGTTGAGAATAGAACTGTTTTTTTTTAAATAAGCGAAATTTAACATGTCATAACTTTCTTATTTTACATCCGATTTTAATGAAGTTTTCAGCATTCTTGTTTGAATTTTCTCTATTTATTCAATTCAACTTTTTTCTAAGGAGGAATTGACCTTTAAGGAGACGGGATCCACGATTTCGTCGTCGCATTTGTTTTGTTTTACTTAATGAGAATGAGATTACTTTTTATCGTATTACATCTCGTCTGGATAGGTCCTGACATCTCCTCTTCTTAACCTCATCTATCGAATACTGGATATAAATTTTCTTCACACCTCTTCAAATTTTCTCAAAAATATGATACACAATTCTACAACTGATTGCTTAAAATACAAAGTGACAAAGTAATGAAAATTATCTTGAATTAATCACGAAAATAATAGCATAATGGTTATAGAGCAACTATGCAGTACATGAATCTGATATGAATCAATTGGTTTATTCATTCTGTACGTTTTAAATGTTAATGTGGCCATGACAGTCATTATTATCTAAGCTAAGTCCTAGAAAAAAGAGGTAAAAAAGATATGTAACTAAGCCTGGTTGGGCGTGCCGTTCACCCACAGTTTAAGGGACAAGGCCCCGTAGGCTCATCATTCACAGGACACCATCTCCCATCCAGGCATTCCTACAATATATTCGATGCCAAGGCCACAGAAGGTACTTAATACATGATATAAGAAATACATTCCTTTAATCTTGAAGAAAACATCTTGAAATATTGTATTATTAAGGCTTTTCGGCAAGGTTCTGCAGTCTACTTCCTTAATTCATCTACTGCCAACTCGTCCACTTACCGCATGGTCTAATTTCATTTGGTCTAATGCCATTCCATCCATCAACATTTCGTCTAACAACCATTTGGTCCAATTACCATTTGGTCCAATGCCCACTTCGTCTAATCACCATTTCGTCTATGACCATTTCGTCTCACTACCATCGTGAGTGGATGAATCGGCAATTAGATCATGTGGATAGTGAACGAACCGATGGTAGACCAAATGATAGTAGACAAGTTGGCAATGTGACGAATTGGCATTAGACGAAATGAAAATAAACCTTGTTGGAATAGGTATACCTTCTCAGTTGATCCGTCTTGGCATTGTTGACAGATTGACGAAAGGCATAATTTTCAAGCTTCTGGATCAGTAGCTTCTCAGTAAATAACAATATCTAGGATGAGTCTATGAAAACAAGTGGAACATTCGCATATGATGGGCTACAATATGAAATATACAATTTGTTGAGTAATTCATGTTATGAAGTAGGAAAGTACAGACCAAGGAGGCATCCCCCACTCCCATGTGATGATTCCTTCTTTTCGAAAACAAATTAGTTGAAAATGACGTCATTAGTAGTCAGTTGGCTGCAATTATATTTGCATTCTCTGATCAGATATGACTGTGTTATAGTCAAATATGACTAGGAAAAATATTAAAATAACAGTTGCTTCCCGCTAAACCTTTCATCTGGTCATTTGTAAATATTTTGATTTTTCTTAATTCATCATCTCCAAAAGGACGCAACTCCCACCCCCCACCAAAAAAAGTCCTTTTTTCTTCGAAGGAATATTCCATCATTTTGGACATAACCTTTTCCATCCTGTTTTATATCATTGTCCCGCCTCTGATTTTAGCTGAAAGGTTTATAACCATTTAACATGTTCAACTCGACAATGACTGTTTATCTGTTTCTTTGTCATGACCATCATAACCATTTGCCAAAGACATTCACTGTTTATAGAATATTAACTCGTGAATATGATTTTATCAAATTTCACAAACATTTACGAACCTACAATAAAAAAATAATTGAAATCTTAAAAACAATATTCATTTAACTAGGGATAATATGGATATACAGGTATGAATGAGCACTGTGTAAAATCATAAGACTCTTCGTTAATATCAACCTATTAACACATTATGTTAACACTGTACTCTCGCATGAAACAAAAGGAAAAGTAAAAGGTTGCAATAATCGATTTGAATGATTAATTGATAGGTCGATTTTACCTTTCACGATAAAACAAAGCAAAGTTATAATCATACATTCTAATATTTATTATCAAACAAACATTTTTGTCTATACAACTGACATATCCTCATAAAATGCACAACACTACCCATATATTGTGTAATGCGAAGTTTTATAAAGTCTCTCTACAATAACGTGTTCCATTATTAAACGGAATATACAGCGTAAGTATCCCTTCTCGTACAAATGAGTGAAGGAGAGATGGATCAGCGCATGTTATTTTCCATCTTCCCGTATTCAACATAATCAAAATTAATACACACTTTACCCCCGCCCCCATTATTGGCTTCAGTAGAATCGCAGATTAGCACGCCACCGTCACACCAACAGAACCGAATCCTATCAGACCAAAAGTAAATTACACTCTATATCAAGTCTCTATCAAGTCGGGTTCGTTGCTGTGACTCCATACAAAAATCCAATTGTAAATTGCTTATGAGCAATTTACAATTTGATTTTTGTATGGAGTTACAGCAACGAAACCGGCATACCTGATATGAGAATCCCTTAAGAATTCGTAAAGTTATTAACCTTAAATATTAATTTTGTGACGTCACATGCGACCTCGTGCATTAAATAAAATATTATGTATTGTGTATAAGTCCATACATTTCTTAGGAAATATAAGGTGAATTTATTTGTTCATTGATATAAAATCAGAAAAGAAAATCAATCATAAAGAAGTTTTGAAAATGAATATCTATGGAAGTCATATAACATGTTATATGGAGAAAATGTGCAATATAACGTCATGAAATTAAAATTCATAGCTGTGATATCTCATGGAATTTCACCAAACCTTTGTTTCTTTAATCTAACTTAAATTTTGTATCAAATTGGGGGGGGATTTTCTCTTCAAGATTACACTGTAGACATTGATTTATCAAAATAATCATTTCAGTATATGCGAGTGTTTTATCCAGTGACATTTTATTTTCATAGATTTAGGCATAAAAAACATATTGTTTATAGTCTGAAAAAAAAAACGATCATATTAATATGTTCAATTTACAACCAATTTGTGAACATTGAGACTATAAACACAATGTACTCCCTACAAATTTGATACGAATTATCAAAAGCGAGCAAACATAATAATGATAAATGCTTCATTACACACTTATATGATTAGTTCAAATGTCACAATAGGAGCACCTTTAAAAGTTGCAACTCTGTACCCATTTTGGTCTTTTTACACTCTTATGTGCAACTAAGCATCTTTCAGACCAGAAGGTTGCAAAATTGAAACAAGCCCGCAAAATGGTGCTCACAGTGTTACATTGATAACATGGCTAAAGGTGCTTAGTTGAACCCTTTATTTTGAATTGAATTTCTTGGATTTCACAGTCATTCAAATAGAAAGTGTACAACTCTGCGTGTGTGTGTATGTGTGTGTGTGTGTGTGTGTGTATATACATATACATTGTAAGAGAATTGAATGAAGCGAACAATGGTAGGCGTAGCTTAAATCAAAGTTCCCCAGAGCTACCTGCCCTTTGCAAAAAATGGTGATGCCGAAAAAAATTCCGTGCTTGGAATCGAACCCGGGCCCCAGCTTGGAACGCTGGTGCCTTAACCACGAGATCACAGAGACAGGTTAATGGATAGGGCAACCCCGATCCAACTGACAATCATGAACAGATTCTCGACATCATACCAATTCAATTTCCTTAAGGTAGCCGGGGGGCCCAGGTTCGATTCCCGGCAGAGACATTTTTTCGGAAATCACCAATCTTTCTGAAAGGGCAGGTAGCTCTGGGAAACCTTTATTAACATGATTAAAGCTACGCCTACCATTGATATCTTCATTCATTTCTTTTACAATTAATAAAAAGAGTTGCCACAGCTGTTGTACATGTATAATTTCTCACATTACATGTATATGATTATCAAACAGTGGGGGACAACAAAAGTAAAAGTAATTATTATCTCCTTGGAAACAAACATAATCTTAGAAGTACGCAATTTCAAAATATAAACTTAAGATTAATGCGATATAAAAATTGCATATAAATAACAATAACACACAATTCCACACACCACCCTCACACAAACATACACTCACTCAGAACCTCACACAGCAACACTCATACATTTACTCATGCAAAATTTCTATAGGCTGTCAGGTTTCAATAAAAATGTCTTTATCAACCTTTGAATGAATTTAACAATGGGCTATATCTTATTTTTATTGCAGTCTTGCTCCACGTTATGTATTATAATTTTGAATGTCTAAATTGAAAATATTTTAAAATCTGAGTGGGTATGTTTTTCCCTTTTTTGCTACATAGATGCACAAAAATCTCCAAATTATGCAGGTGTAAATTATAATATATAAGAGTTTAGGTAAGTACCGATAGGCTTACGTACAGATAAAAAAAACCTTTACTAAAGTAGATATATATATATATATATATATATATATATAGAGATAGATCATTTCAAAGCGATTGTGATTTGCTTCCGAGACCTGTTGCCTTGGTACTTGCCAATGTCCAATTTATTACGTTCTTAATGAAACATGCCCATAACTTACGATCAAATTTAACATGCTGCTGTACATTTTTTTTCTGCATAACCATCAAATAATACCCACATAAAAGATGTTTTTAATATTAAAATTGATTTAATAATAATAATAATAATAATAATAATAACGGTTATTTATATGCACTATACACAAAAACCATCACAGCGCTTAGAATTGTCAAAAATAAAAAATATATATATATATAAATGTTAAGCAACAAAAAGTATAGAATTATATACATCAAATTGCATCAACTATTGGTGTTCTCAACTGCGCCAGATGAGGCCTGGTGGCCTCTTGCTTGCTGCTTCGTTCACCAACAGTTTAAGGGACAAGCCCGGTCAGCACATCATTCACAGAAGCTCTAGTATAGCACTTGAGGCCATCAGGCCCCAGATGGGTTAGCCTATATCTACATTGCAACCTTATGGGGCCCATTTTATACAGAACTTACAATTATAATTGTGCTATCATGACAATATGGCTCAGCAGTAATTAAAACAAAGGTTTCCACGGTAATAATGGCAAAACTACTGCGACCTGGGCCCCGTTGCATTAAAAAATATATGTTAACTTTGACCCCAATGGAAACTTGCATGGAATACTTGATTAGTTTTAGGGCATGACTGGCAAAGTTACGCAGGTAACAACTTTTATGCAGTTGGGTTTAAACCTGAACTATTAGAGAATACACATGTGGGGCAAATTATCGTGTGTCTTCTAAATATGATATATATTAATGTTATTGAAATTGTGATTTAGTCTCCAGGAAGAACTGAATAATCCATTCAATCTAAAGGCTAAAAGAATGGATTGTTAAAAGAAAGAAGAATGACTTCATTTTCAAACATTTACACAAACTTTTCTATGTCAAATGACTCATTAACTTGTCCACAAGTTGACGCCCTGTAAAATAAGTGAGTGTCAAATTTATTTATTCTTTTTCCATTAAAAAACATCAAAATATGTACAGTTGAATTGCACATGTATATACAAAAAAAGAAATAGATCAAATATATAAGCATGGCAAATTAATATTGTAAGTGAGAGAAATAAATGGAAGATGGAACACCTGTAGAAAGCTTTTTTAAAAAGGTTGTAAATGGCAGGAGTCCAAAAGTTAACAAACTACAAATATAATAATAATGATAATAATAATATATTAAGACACACTAAATCAATTCAAGTTCCATAATAAGTGAGTCAAAATACGTATGGAACAGCCATTGTCCTATCAAACACTTGTATGTGACATGAAGCACTTACATTATCAAACCTATGTACATAAAAAATCATATGTGTCATGTCATGTAAAAATACGTCATGGGACGTATAAAGAACAAATATTATGTAATTTTACTAACTTTTTGTGTATTTTAACTCTTATGAACCATAGGGAGTCACCTGGGAGACAAATTATTGACCTGTAAAAGTTTCCTGTGTTGCATAATTCCACGTTTTCATGTGGTCGAATCAGATATTCGAAAACTATAAAGGTTCCCGGAAATGTTCTAAATCCACCTTAAACAGCCACTTTTGAACCTTTTTAGGTATCTTTTAAAACTATTGAGGTTCTTGAGCAGGTAAATTAGCGAATTGGGACCCCTTTTCTAGAGGGTTCCAAATACGGGACAGAAGGGTTCCAATTTGGGTTTTTTTTTCTAAGAGTGAGTAATCAGTACCTTTAAAATGTTCTTAATAAACCTATGGCGGTCAGGAAACTTACCAGCCCTACTATAAGCCCTAAAGAAGAAGAAAAAACATGAATTACTAATTCATATCTCCAAGTCAGACATACCTACACTATTCGATCAACACCATGACCACCAGCAGTTATAATTTCCATTTGTCGATTAGAGAACATTATAATTGCCCGGGGGGGCCACTTACATTGACGAGTGGATACCATGCGCGACCAAAAAAACACGTAAAAAGGATGTCTTTTTCACGATAGGGCACGTTACGTACGTAACGTGATAAGGGTGTCAAAAACACAAAAATAATGAAAAAAGGGTATCTATTTCACTAGGAAAATTACGTGTTTAGGGTCGATTTTGCGGGGATGATGAAACAAAAATAAAAAGTTTTATAAAGGATGTCCTTTTTGCCCCAACACTATACGTGTTTAGAGTCCGATTTGCGCGAGGTGTAGAAGGTGGGGTCGAACTAAACCAAATAAGGTAAAGCCGACGACCGAGGACCCGTAACAATAAAACATTCCTATACTTGTTTAGGGGTTCATTTCGGGGAATATTTGCCAAGAGTATCGTTTTGTTTCCAATACTTGTTAAGAGTAGGGTTTCACACGTCAGTACTTGTTAAGGGGTGCATTTTCAGAATATGGAAATTACGTGTTTAGGGTGCTTTCCGAGACCCAATGGTCGCGCATGGTATCCACTCGTGAATGGAACTGGCCCCCCCCCCCCGGGTATAATTGATAACAAACTTATTCTGAAGTTATAAGTGTAAATTCAAACGGTGTTTACCTTTATAGTTTTTTGTTATATACAAGAAACAAGAAGCATGGATTGAGGGAGGATGAAGAAATACAAATTCCATCGTCTATTTCCAGGAATGCTGCTCTTAAATCAATCAGAGTAGTATAGGACATAATCACCTTGCCATTGTAACCTCCTATACTCGATCAGTGTCATTTTAAATGGAATGCATTTATTAGCACTTCATTGTTTGCTCATTATCATTTTCACCTTATTTTAATGAATTTGAAACATTCGTTTCAAATGTACATTCCAAACAGTGCAATAGCATTCTTAAATCCTAAAGTTTGTATTATGCATGCAATCTTCCTTTCTTACTGGAAATCGCACGAGATTCTTCCTTTTGTACGCTTCACGGAGGATTTTGGTCCAGAAAAGTTTGACAAGCCCCCCCCCCCAAAAAAAAAAAGGTGGGGTTCACTACAAAATGCAGGTGATTTTGGTGAAAAAAAAATTGACAAGCAACAAAAAAAGGTTTTCAATACAATACAAACTGAACATACTGAAGCAGATAAGGTGATTTTGGTTAAATATATGATATTTACCATATCTACAACATTTCCAGGGGTGCTGCCTGTATTGGATATCATACGCAGCACCCTCGTGTAAATCTTGGGAGTTGCTTCAAGCTCCCCCGCTTGCCCCCTTCCCAGGGCCGTGCAAAGAACTATCTTGGGACATGGAGCACACCTCCTCCGACTTATACTCAAAAGACAGGCTACAGTACGGTATATCTTAAAAATGGTAATTCATGTGAATGGTAACTGTTGACTTTTTGTCAATCAGGTGAAAAATCATTTTATTCTTACTACAGGTTAGAGCTACAATCTCATTCAAGATTTCTATTCTCCATGGCTTTCTTAAGTGTTCATGATTATTTTTCTTCACGTATATGCAATAATAAAAAATAACACACATAGCCCTGTCCACGGAGGATTATTCTTTTGTTACTGGGGGTGATGAGCATTGTCACAGCATCCTCAATAACAATAGATAATCATCCGTGGCCAGGTCCACAATAACACAACTATACATTTGATACACCGGTAAACTTGTGAGACTTATGCCTGAAATAACTAGGGCAATTAAAGGGTATAAAATCATGTATTATATTGTCACAAATATTGTTCATAATAACTTTTAAAAAAATCATAGTTCAATAACGGCCATTAGACGGGAGCAGAATCTAAAACAAAATGACGAAAATAATCTGTGTTGATTTCTCATATTCTTACAATTAAGTATATATCACAGAGGGCAAATTTAGTCCTTGTTTTTAAAAGACATCAACAAATCTTTCCACTGCCATATTCCGCAGAAGGAAGTAAATATTGTATCGGAAGAGAAATTATAAAAATCATATGCATGGGGAATATTTTTCCAAACTCAGATCATCCAACTCCAAATCAAGAAACTCAATAAAGACAGCGCCATGAAACTGATAATTGAGGTTCAGAATGAAAATGTTGTCATGAATCATTTCAGTTCTTCAAAAATCAAGATGATTGAAGTTTGAAATTAAAATGAAAATCAAATATTCTACGAATGTAATAAAATTTGTTCAAACAGACAAGTGATCATAATGTTGATGAGATATATAAAAATGATTTTTTAAACGATACAAGGGCATCTCTATGATTTGGAGAATCCCGAGGAGAGTATAGTTGTTTGATGTCGCAATACATTGATGAAATAGAATAGAGGAAAGGCCTGGGGCCAATTGCACGAAAGGGTCTTTGCAAGGACCGTCTTTCGTGTTGCCCATCTTTTATAATGCGCTATAAAGCGGGGTGTTTCTGAAATTTCTGAAAAATAAAAAGATAGAATTAGTTACTTTGCTTTTAAATCAAATTTTATACAATTTTATGAGATATCACATCATTTCATGAAGAAATATTTTGTTTATTTTAACCAACGAATGAAATATGTTTGCAGATAATTTATTTGAAATGCGTTTCACATGGCGCATCATAAAAAATCGGCGACACGAAAGACGGTCCTTGCAAAAACCGTTTCCTGCAATCGGCCCCATGTTTCGCATTTTACGATATCATTATCCGTGTTCAAATGGAGAGAAGGGTAACAATATCAAACAGAACGAACGGGCTAAAATTAAAGGGAGTCAAGAACCTTTAAAAGATGGTTCCAATGTGGCATTGCTTTATATATTTTAATGGTGCAAATTTGCACGGTATTACAGATTGAAAATGCCAATATTCACACTCGAAGACGTCAAATTGTCTTGCTCTGTGGGTCAATCATTTATTTAAGAGGGTCTAAATTTGCTACCCCACGAGGGCATAAAGATGAGATGTCAAATGCCTTCGTTTATACTTAAAACGTTTGTTGAAGATTATTCTCCAATTGTGTATTCATTGTACTGTATACGTGCCATTTCAGGGGAGAAAAAAAAATGTTAATAAAAAGGGAAATGTTTCAACTTTTCTGATATGGTCACTTATCTTGGAAGGGGCACACAGAGAAAGCGTTGCAATGCCACCTCTATTGTCTATTGTATTTGTTCACAGTCCTAGCATCTTACAGATTTCAATCCAAGGCTATGCCTGCTCTCCATGTAAGATTCAGTTGATTGAGGCAGACACACATTAAACTTTCGTTGTAACTGTAGGGGAAGGCGGGGTAAGTTGTGACACTTTTCGCATTTTGCATGTTAGAATTGATATGACTAATAATATTGTAGAAACAAGTACATTGCCTTTAAATTTGATTCGTGGGAAATATTTTTCACCTATATATATAACTTTGTACCCCCACACTGAAATTCATTGTGACCTTTGAAAAAAATGATGTCAAATGGCTCAACTTGCCCCATATGTGGGGTAAGTTGTGCCACCTTCTGGGGTAAGTTGAATCACAAAAACTATGTACAAAATGTATGCGGGAAGAAGCAGTTTGTCAATTTTTTATTTCAAGTCTTTTCACTTGCTAATTCTCTATAAATACTAACATCCTCTAAAAGTGAAAGAACTGTCACGTGAATTTACACTTTGCTACCTGCATATCAATGGCTTTTCATTTTTTTTTTAATTGTTCATTCTTATTACCACCAGAATTACCATGGCTCAACTTGCCCCATGTTGGCTGGCTCACAGTACCCCAGTCCGAACTTAATGCAATATTTTCACATCGACACATTTCTTATGCATCCATCACTTAAAAGACTATGACAAGAATGAAGATCCATACCTGGATTAACAATATTGTTCTTATTTCTTTATTATATTTAAAGATGTGTGTGGGTAAAAAGCACTCCTCTATTTTACACCCTTTTTTTACTTTTTTGGGCTGAAATTTGTATTTTCCGTCTTTTTTATGATGATTTATTTGTGAAAAACAAATATGTTAGTAATTACATTACTAGACAGTCTGACAACTTTTATTTGCCTAATTTCAAATATAATTTCTCACGAACTACAATTGAATATGTTGGACCCACTCTGTGGAATAGTTTACCCATTGATCTTAAACTATGTCCAACACTCAACTCTTTTAAACGAAAGTAAAAAAAATTCTTGTAAACTCATGAATTGTTCTTTAAGCCGTTTTGTTGTTTGCTTTTGTGTTTGGCTAGTTCTGTTTTTTTTAATGTTTTGTTTTTATCTATAATACTTTTCTTTTCTGCTTACAACCGTTTGGGATTTGCCTTTGATAGGCCTTTGGCCTTTGTTAAATTCCACACATTTGTATTCTCTGTATTTTGTGTGATATCATGTATTATATGCCTTTTATCATTGTAATTGTATGTATTGTCTTTTTATGCAAATGTGAAATAAATTGAATTGAATTGAATTGAGCAAGAACATTTTGTTTCAAAGTCGAAAACAATAAGGTTGGGTAAATGGTTATGTAATGGGTTATCAATATATGACACCACCACAATGTCCGACTCATTCATTATTGGCCTGGGGGGTGGTGGCTCAACTTGCCCCTATGCTCAACTTACACCGCCTTCCCCTACTTATGTTTTCCTATCTCTGCATTTGAGTTATACTATATTAGTTAAGAACCCCAGATCATCGACCCTGTCCCATCCTAATATTCTATACCTGAGTATATACAGTATCATAAGCATTAAATGTGAAGTTTCGCTAAAGAAATTTGGGGATTTTACTTGGGTGTTCGCAAAGCTCCCTCAAATGAAAATTCCTTAGATCTACATTTATTTTTGGTAGGTGGACCTAACCATGCTAACATTATCGCTTTATTGCTTATACCAGATTGCATAATGTACTATCATGATTATGTTAAATGCGAAATATAACATTCGACATTTCATTTGGCTACGCTCTCTCGCATGATAGTAACAGACATCTATTGTAGGATGACGTCACAAAATTTCCCCGTCCTAATAAGCTATGCTCGCCCCTCTCATTTTCTGTATGAGCTTAACCCTGAAAGGACTGGGGGTCATGATGCCCCCCCCCCCCTCGACGCGATATTTCCGAAACGCAAAAAAATAGCGCCGTAAAATTTTATGACTTTTTTGTTTGAATTCTCGCGCAACTTTTTAGACCATTATTTATTCACGACATACGGGTAGAGCATCGCGACGTCATGTGACTGTTTACGAGACAATATCATTGCGAAAATGGCTCATTTTATACTTTGTGTACAAAGTCTATGGGAGATGAAATTCATAAAAGGATGATTATTACTCGTTCTAATTAATTTAGGGTTAATTTAGTTGTTAAATGGTCTGTAATAAATTCATATAAAAAAGGAAATGAAAAAAATGATAAAACAATTAAAAAGAGATGAAAAAACAAAGAAATAATAAATTCTAAAAACAAAAAAATAAGGAAAAAATTGACTTTCGCAATTTTTATTTGTGGAAACCCTTAAATTAGATGACAAAGATGACTTCTACAAAAACAGAAGAA
Source organism: Lytechinus variegatus (assembly GCF_018143015.1). NCBI lineage: Eukaryota > Metazoa > Echinodermata > Echinoidea > Temnopleuroida > Toxopneustidae > Lytechinus > Lytechinus variegatus. The sequence goes on from NC_054746.1 coordinate 37,934,870, forward strand.
AATTCGAATTGAAATTCGGTGTTAAATATGCAAATAATGTTTTTCATGAAAAAAAATGCATATTTTATTCACAATAGATAAAAATAATTATTTTCGATTTTTTTTTCATACTAACTTGTAGTTTATGTGGTAAAGAATATGTGTGCCAAGTTCGGCGGCCGAGATCAGAAGGGCCCGGCCATCATGCCCCCCCCCCCCGTCCTTTTAGGGTTAAACGAAATAGTAAGTGGACATGTCATATTTAATACTATCTCAGCTTTCATGGTTGCACCCCTTTGAAGAGAGAGTATTTCGCTAGTTCAAGATTCTGATCCGGTCGATAGAAATCGGTCGTCATTATAAACGTTGATTGATAGACAGTGTAACAACCATCAGGTCATTTGCCACTTGTGCCAAAATAACCAACTCTTTGACTTTGGACATCAGCGGAAAGACAAGACAAACAAATTCTGTAAAACGCACTTACCGTTTATTTTGGTCGTGTCGTCAGCAGTCGAAGGGTAGGGTCGTGGTACATAAATATTACCTCCTCTTCCAGTGCCCTTCTGGGCATTCAAGAATCGAGATCGCCATCATTCTCAAGAAAAAAAAAGAAAACGCATGGCCAACTTAGCAACGAAGGAAGCCAATCGAGCCAGATGTATACTAACCGTCAAAAGACGAGTCTACGACAATAACCATTTATAACAGGGTTATCAATTACCGTTGTATCGTGACCTCGGACTATTTTACAAAGGGTCACGTGCTTCAACCGAGCGAACCAATCACATTCATGATAGTGCTAATACGCGTACCCATTACATTCACGTTTAGAATGCTATTCAAGGGGCTTATGCGTCTTAATCACCAAACAATCAGTTGAGAATTTTATATTCTTAGAGTATCCTCGAGTCGAAGGTTTGGGGGTTTGTAAATGAAAGTTAGAACACAAAAGAAACATTTAAAAGTAAACAAGATATGCAAATTATACTTATAATTGAAGGTTTGATAATAGAGTAATGATTATTCTTATTTCATAGAAGTGTGTGTGAATTTCATTTAAGGGAAAGTTCAGCATGAAGAAAAGTTTGTTGTAAAATAAGTGAAAAAAATACAAAAATTATTGGTGAAGGTTTGAGGAAGATCAATTAAAGATTGAGAAGTAAGGTTATTACAGTTTTAGGTTTTGGATTTGTGGCGTCATAAACGAGCAACTGCCCAGTAATATGTGATATAATTATAATACAAAAGGCATGAATTTCACATTTTTAATGATTCGTGATTACTTAACCTTGTTTACTTTTTATAGGAACGGGTGTGAGATCATTTGTCTATTTATATACTGAAGGTACAGTAAAAAGAGGAAAAGGCATTTCATTGATTTTATTACAATACGATATGTAGGAAAGCTGCTCGTATATGACGTCACAAATGATAACTTTTTATTCTTTTATGCAATTTTGTCATTTTCTCCTTTTTCTTCTCCTCTTCCTGGGACAATACAGGCCAACGTCTGGTGTGTTTTCGTCCTGTGAAGTGCAGTGTACGAGTACTTCATCCGATAAACAAATATTTTCAATATTTCTGAAAAATTGCCATTATTGTAAGCATTGCTTTGTAAGCAAATGCTTGATTATTAATCAATTATTGTTTGAGGAGTAATTATTACTTCTGTGCGCAGGTATATGTTAAAACAACTCAGTCAAATTGACTAGGCAGTCAGCTGGGTGCAACTGATATGGCAATCACTGATATTCACATTTCTGATATTAATTTCTAGTCAGAAATACCTCTCTTCTAGTAAAATACGACTAGAAAATAGTCGAATATGACTAGAATAACAGTTGCACCCAGCTGACTCTTTTAACGAGTCATTTTTTTACTTTGTTTTTAGAGTGTATATGAGCATTTGTTTCGGTCTTGCGAGAAATCTTTGTATGCATTCGGGCTCCAATTCCAAACAAAACTCTCACAATATAACTTTCGGACCATGTAAAAATAAAATGCGCTTCGTGCTCGTTTCACTGACTTGATGGGAAAATATCTTGCTTAAAATGTCTCACATTAAGGCTATTTCATTAATCACATACATATCCCCATCGTGTACTTCTACAATCAGTCCTTAAAATGTCCCTTTTTATGTTATTATGTATAGTCATTTCGGCAGAGTGCCCAAGTACTAGGCCTATATACAATTATGTATATAACAAAAACTGCAGTTCGCGCTCTCTGCATTGCACGTTTGATTAGATACGTATGTTGTTTTTATGATTGTTTGTTTTCAAGTCGACATGATGAAATATTCATTTTAAGAAAATGAGCTCGCGCTTCACGCTTACATTATTGATTCAGGCTTTAGGACTATACAGCTCCAATCCTAAAGCTATTTGAACAGCCAATCGGGGAAAAGGTGGATGTACGATTTTGCCTCTCCCCCCTCGGAAAATTTGAATCCGTCCATGGGCTTGCTATAAGGTGTGAACTTCCTTAGCTACAGGAAGATAATTTCATCCCGGGATTTTGGTATCAAAGTTCAATTGACACTTTTGTTGTATTATACTGTTCAGCTGTTCATGATTGCTTGAAAACATTTGGTAAAGCATTTAGACATGGCATTGAGAGAAAAGAGGAGGGTGAATGAGAGAACGATAGCATGAACCTGGGGTGTAGACTGCCATCTGGCTTATAGGGGTGAGGGGACACGCCCCATACTTCGCCTTGCGCCCCTACCCTTGATAATATCCCGGGAAATCTCAGCTCCTGGTATATTGATGATTTTTTAAATACCTTTTCCCGCGCTTGTCACCAATCATGATGACATACATTGACGAGTAGATACCATGCACGACCCAACACGTAAAAGGATGTCTTTTTTCAAGATAGGGTACGTAACGTAATGAGGGTGCCAAAAATACTAAAATTATGAAAAAAGGGTATTTATTTTCGCTAAGAAAGCTACGTGTTGAGGGTCAAATTTGCGCGAGGGTATAAAAAATTAAGACTAAAATGTTTTATAAAGTATTACTTTTTGCCCTAAGAGTCAACACTACGATTTGCGCGAGATGTGGGAGGTGGGGCTCCCGTGGGGCTGTACTAAACCCAATGATGTAAGGTAAAATCGACTCTTGACGTCCGTGACATCACAATTTAAATATTGCTGTACTTTTTTCTGGGTTAGATTCAGGGAATAATTGCCCATAGTATCGTTTTAATTCCAATATTTGTTAAGGGGTGCATTTTCAGAATCTGGAAAATACGTGTTTAGGGTGCTTTTGGAGACCCTATGGTCGCACATGGTATCCACTCGTCAATGGAAATGCCCCCCTCCCCTTCCCGGGCGGAATGTCGCCCCTAGGGTATCCCCTGAACATTTCTGTGTGCGCAATCTTAATAGCTCCATGCTGAGTGCACGCATGTCCGAGTTTCAATAGGTATTGTACTTGGCTTACACAGTTGCTTAATCATCCGTATGGTCGGTAACATACATGTTCAAATTCTCAGAACACTCGTCACTGTAGCCTATATCCACAAGGTTCTGCCTGGAAGTGAACGAATCTCTTCTTCATCGTTGCCATTTTCTCTGTGACTTATACCTGAAGCTAGACTCGTAGCATTTGTACTGCAAAATACTTTCTCCTACATTATCCACAATATTACAACCTTTATATTTAATAATTCCACGATTCGATCTATTTTGTGTATCACGCATTCCAATATGGCTGCTAGTCTTTTCCAAGCTGGAGTTGGTGTCACTGTGTGCATTGTGAGCTTCTCTATATTCTTGGTTTATCACATCGCAAAGTTTCTTCGTATTTTCTTTCTAATCTCTAAATTCGATGGCCCTCCCACGATTCCGTTCTTTGGAAATACATTTAAGAGTGACAGCAGAGGTAAGTATAAACACTTGACCATATTCCTAAGCATTTGTCCTATGAGTTATGAGTTTATGATCAGAATTAATTTTAATTAACAATTTCCATCAAAAACAATAAAAAACAAAAAGTAAAAAACAAAGAAATACATAAGAAATTAAAACAATAAAATACATGAGAAAATTTGCGATACCAAATTTCATTTGATGTGCTTTTGATCAGAATCCTACAAAGAGTCTGAATAAAAAATAGCAATTTTTGAGCCATAGGTTAATTAGAGCAAATTTTTTATTTCATGCATAAATGAGCATAATTAGTTCATTAAAAAAATCTTATTTTTCAGAAAACTTAATCATACAGCCTTGCAGATTTTATCGCAAAGTACCACTGAGCATATTTTCGCGGCGTCCCCCCCCCCCCCTCGGCTGTGAGATGGGTCCCAATAACCCGGTTCTTTTAGGGTCACTTAAGCTATATAGGCCACATTCATTTTATCTAGAAATAGCCCCGAAAATATCCCTGGGCTTGGATACCCCCCCCCCTGCCCCATCACTGGATCTATATAGTCACTGTGAGAGCAGGTGCACAAAGGGAAAATTGTCTAGAATAAAGTCAGGGTCCAGAGTTTCCAGTATTTTTTAAAGAAACATGCGCAAAATCTTTCTTTGAATTCATAAGATACCCGCAACGGGAGAGTGAGAGAGACGAGTAAATTCCTGTATACAGTGGCGTACCGTGGGTCACGTCATTGGGGGGGCACCAGCAAAATTTTTTAGTCACTTAGGGAGCGCACGAAGCGCGCTCAGTTGTCAGGTATACTGACCTAATAGCGATATTTTAAGGACATATATGCAGTGCCATTAAACGGATATTAATCTCACTGATTAAATAATGCGAGCGCGAAGCGCGAGCTGAAAAATTTTAGATATTCAGAGCTAAAAAGGGACATTATAAGCAATTCTCGTAATCATGATACGTAACTTTCTCGCTAAACAAACAATGCGAGCGCAAAGCGAGAGCTAAAATTTTTTGTATACATTTACCCTATACAGGGAAATTTTAAGGACTATATTTCAGAATCCATTAAGAATATGAATATCGCACCGTAGTTATGTAATGCTAGTGCCATCCTTTGCTGATTTTGTTAGAATTACACCTAAACACAGTCATGAAGCACCTTTTGTAGTCATTGTAATCATGATTATCATACGCATATTACTTATCACATACTGCAAGCGCGAGCTGAAAATTTAGGAAATTCAGACCTGAAGAGGAGCATTCTTATAGGCTTGTCTGTAGGAATTCCCTAAGAGCGTACGTATTTCACTAACGAAATGACTAGCGCGAGCTGAAACTTTTGCATATATTGTCCCCAAACATGGATATTTTAAGGACTATGTTTTTTAGTAATCAATTAAGAGTAAGATATATCTCACCATAGTCATCTAATGCGAGTGCCGAGCGCTTGCTGATTTTGTAGAATTACATCTAAACACATGCATGAAGTACTTTTTGAAGTCATTGTAATCATGATTATCATACGTATCTCACGAATCAAATACCGTGAGCGCGAAGAGCGAGCTGAAAATTTGGGAAATTCAGACCTGAAGAGGGGCTTTCTAAGGCTTGTTTGTAGGAATTCACATAAGACCCTGCGTATTTCACTAACAAAATGATGCGAGCGCGAAGCGCGAGCTGAAAATTTTTCATATTCAGATCAGAAAAATTGACATTTTAAGGACTGATTTAAGTTCATGAAGAGCAGAAATCAAACCAATCGACTACTGAGAACATAACATACAACATAATATAACATAACATTAAAATGAACAATAATTCTTTCCCCACTACGTTTCCCTTCCTTTTTCCCTCTTTTTCTCCTTTTCCCCGTTTTTTTTTTTTTGCCCAGCCGATTGGGGGGGCACGTGCCCCCCATGCCCCCCCGTAGTTACGCCACTGCCTGTATATTTAAATTTTCAATTGATAATGTAGCACCATAGGCATGATAGACTGATGATAAACTTTGCAGGCCTACTTTTTGCAGAAGCCTTTCTATTATTTTTGGCCAAAAAATTACTTGTCAAACATTTTAAATTGATCAATATCAAATAGTGCTTTATAATTTTCTTTCATTTGCAGAAAATTTTCTACACATGAGAAGATTAACGGAGAAGTACCGTGAGAGAACAGGAGGTGTAATACGATTGTGGTTTGGCCCATTCCCAATACTACTCATCTACAGCGCTAAACACTGTGAGGTAAAGAAGATGAATTCATTTTTTCACTGATTTTCATTCACCATAAAATTTGTCATTCATTACAGTACGTGGCAACATTTAATTCCCATTAAAAACGATATTCTTATTTCTCCTATAGCGAGTTCGTGAAGGAGCGATTAACAAGTTACTGTACAACTTATTGATGGTCAAACATCTCGCGGCCAAAATGTCGATCGTAATTGGCGTCTAGTTTCTATAGAATAAGGGTGAATGCTTCCTTAACCTATCCTGAATTTAGAAGGGTTTTAGGGGGTAGTGAGTACCTGAGTGGGGAAAAACCTAGAAATTCAATAATAATCTATTTTACCCTGATCTTCAATAGAAAGCTAGAGAAACATGTCCTATTATTGGGTGATTTCATGGTCGATGTTGGCCTTATAGTGTTGGTGTAGAAGTTTGGATTGCTTTCCCTAGTTCCAAAACTTATTCAGAGTTTGTAAAACTGATCCAGATCATATTATTGACATCTCAACAACTAGTGAATATCTTTTCGGGACCATCTTCATTTTATGTTTGGTGTTGTAATCGAGTAAAACCTAACACCAACACCAAAAATGTAACACTGAACTTGAAATCACCCAGTGTCCCCATCTTTAATATTTTTTTCATTATTATTGTTTAGGGCATTTTTTGTGGGGGGGGGGCTTTTCCCCTGTTCCCCTTTACGCACATGAATTTGAAACAATTTTTGATATCCCCCTATCGTTTTACTATGCAGGCACTGTTGAGTAGTAGTCGTCATATCAATAAAGGAATCGAATATCAACTTGTTGAGCCATGGCTCGGTAAAGGATTGTTGACAAAGTGAGTGAGAGGCAGTTCATTTTCATTCATTAAAAATTAACTTAATTTCTTGTCATATACGGTTGAACAACTGAAAAATCTGCATGTTTCAGGGTATATTAGAAAATACAGATTACAATGCACCTAAAAGTGAATATAATGCGACATTGTCTAGGGAATTAGCAATATGACAATGATATAAATTGGGGAAGGGAGGTTGCCGAGAGAAACGGTATTATAATGCACCAAAGATTGAATATAATGCTGCAATGCATATATGTATCGCTAAATCAGTCATTCGTACATGTAGCCGGAATGTAGAGGTGCATGGTTTGCCAACAGACCCGGTTGGGAGAGCGCTCGACCAAAAAGTGGTAGGGTGTGCCGCGGGAGAGACAAAAAACGGGGGCCTTGGAGCGGGCTTATTGTGAAAAAGAGGGGCCTCGGAACGGGCTTCGGAACTACAATTTTGTGAAAACGGGGGTCCTTGGAACGGATCGCCAGCGTGTGAGTACGTGCGTATGCATCCCTATGGAACGGGCATCGATCCGTGCATGATGCAGCTACCGCGCACTCCGCCGGGTGCGCTCGCGCAGAGACGATGGTCGGACCTTTGGGTCGGACAGTGCTCTGCGGCCGCTTTTCACCAAAATTGCAGCAGATCAGTGCGCCCGGAACGGCGTAACGAAAAATATGCGAAGCTTTGGAGCGGATTTCTTCTTTTTTCTCGATAAGAACAAAATGCTATGCCTTAGAGCGGCTTTTTTTTTCTCAATAAGACAAAAATGCTATGCCTTGGAACGGAAATTTGGGTGTAAAAATGGGGGTCCCCTCCGCGGCACATACCCACTATGCATTATATACTGAGTGCCCCCCCCCCGGGCCAACAGAAGAACACACATTTTATACTGGAAAAAATTGTGCCTTTTGGGGGGTTATTTTTTACGGCTTTTCAGTCAAATATGAAGCCGATTAGCCTAATCTTTTATGAAGATATTGAGTCAAACTGTCAGTGCTGTATACCATGGACATTGAATCCATATGAAGCATCGGGATATTTACATTTGGTCCTCAAAGTAAAATTATGACAATTGGGTTTACCAAAATTTGGTTGATAAAATATGCACATTTACTTTTAGGTCAGGCTTAAATGAAAACCTAACCTCCGATTTCCTATAATGCATAGTTTTAGAATTGTAACTGTGCTTTTCGATGTCCATTAATGACACATAATGGTCATCGAACAGTGTAGTTCCAGTTTTGACATATTCTTGTAAAAATAGATAAGCATAGGAAATCTTAGGTATATCGGCCTGTTTAAATCAATACAAAAAGTCATGTTTGCGCCTGGATTCGTGGATTTTATCATTAACCTGAATCATTCAATTATCAATCAATATTTTCAGCGGAGGTCAAAAATGGTTTCACCGTCGCAAGCTACTCACTCCAACCTTTCATTTCTCCATCCTACAATCTTTCATAGAGGTGTTTAATGAGCAGAGCTTCATATTGGTCAATAAACTCGAAAAGTTGGCGGCGGAAACTGAGACAATCAACATCTATCCTCTGGTCACTCATTGCGTGTTGGATATCATTTGTGGTATTTTTTCCTGTAACTTGTTTTTTAAGACACCCCCGTAAAAAAATACATGGAATTTATTTTTGACAATTTGCTGCACGAATTCGCTATAGTGAAAGTAGTTTTATGGGTTTTTAAGTCGGTAGAACTATATCAGACGATAAATTTTTAAGTATTATTTGAAGATTTCTTTTCTGCCCAAAGCAACATGTGTTGGAATGAAGACATTTTGGTACAATTAAAACTACAATGATTTTTTTACAGATATTTATTCAAAATGTAAGCAATACCTTGTGGCAACAGCGCTATCATCGATTTGAATTTGAACGTATAAGTTCAAGATTTATGAAATCAAGATATGACTAGTATCATACATCATATAATTAGATTTTTAGGTCACGGTACATAGTTATTACTTAAGCAGACGCGGGCCATGTTATTTCGATGCGGGTGGGGGCGAGACGACATGTTTTTTCTTATTTTTCCATTCTTTTATACTACTTGAAAAAAATTACAGGGGCGACCGGCATCTCCTCGCCCTCTGTAGCACATCCCGTGCTTTTAGGATAAAACAAATTATTGTTCTGACCTAAACAAAACAAAATATAATTGCAAAATTGAGAGTTAGATCTTCTAAAGGTACTAATACTAAAAGTATAGATATATAAATAATTTCAGTACGTCTGACCCCCCCCCCCCAGAATTTACTTCACTTCAAGAACTGCCATGATAATTTGAGGACTTTTCTTAACAGAGACAAATCATTTGAAGTAGGTGGTCTGAAAATGCTCATTTATTCCCGTTAAATAAGGACTAGAACAATAATTCGAGCGCGAAGCGCAAGCTTAAATATACATTAAAAATGACCTGAAAATAAACTAATTATGATGACTCTTGGTGGTTTTCATGGTTATTTCCCTACACTATTTTAAATTTCAACTCTCATTTCTTCGTATTTTTTCTATTCATTTTAAATCATAAACTGGGATAGAGAATACTAACAAAAAATGAAAATGGTGGTGAAATAGGCTTGGCACATCCATGCGCTTGGTTGCGGGGAGGGTTAAAATGTTAAAAGATGATGTCATGAATAAATAAATGAGGATATCTCCAAACCTGCAGCACCAATCATGGTCCTGCTGGTGTCCCGAGGGGGTTGGTATATTTATGTATTGTGTGTATTTGTTTGCCTAATATGCAATACATTGATATCTTCGGTAGATACCGCCATGGGGAAACGTACCAATGCACAGAGTGACAACGAAAATGAATATGTTCAAGCCGTCTCAAGGTCTGTATGCCTGTACTTGAATAGTTACTTATAGAAAGGGGACCTTTAAGTTTCGTCTACTCGACGAAATGGCGAGATATCTCAATTAATAGGCTTATATGTCGACAAAGTGAGGTACGCTCTCTTGCCAAGCAAGCCTCCAAAAGTTGTTGGTCTATGTGATATGGCGAAAGGGTTATTTTGCAGTGTAAAATGATCATAGTAAATGATGAGATAGTCCTCGGTCAACCACTTATCTCATACATGATCGTGATATAGCTGTTATATATCTCATCATGACGCCGTAATAATCGACATGGCAATCTCGCCATCTCGTCAAGTAAATCATGTAGATGGTAATTTAAAGCTTTCGTAGGCTACTGATATTGACGAAAGTGGTGTATCTTGTGACTCCAGACTGATAATGGCGACTAAACCCTCCATGGTTCAGAGGCTACCCAACAGACTTACTAAGTATCGATATTTATCCGTAAATTTGATATGTGAACGATGTTAAATATTAAACAACAGGGTTGTTTAACTGAGCTAGAAAACAAAAAGTTTCGAAAGTGAAAATCAGCAAGTTAAGCTTTGCGGCTTGTCAATTTCGTGTATTCTAAACCTCCCGTGCATGCTAAAACCCCCCTAATTATTTGCTTACCTAGAAAAATGCATATATAGCTCATTATCCCTTTATGGAATACCATGCATTAATGGGCATCAAAGCCTTTGTTTTACATTGAAACTTTTAGGAGTATAAGCCAACTTGGAATATATCATTCAGTCAAAAACTTCAAAGCCTTTTCAGGTTGAGAGGTTGCTATATATAAACACAACTTAGGCAGTGTTTTGGCGTATTGCTTATTCAGTCAGTGTTCTAAACCACAATCTTATTATTATCATAAGCGAGGGCATTTTGAAGTGATTTTTCTTTGTCTCACCTGCAAAGCAGAGTGAGACTATGGGTGTCGCTTTCCAGACGGCGGCGGCGTCAACACCAAATCTTAACCGAAGGTTAAGTTTATGAAATGACAGCATAACTTAAAAAAGTATATGAACCTAGTTCATGAAACTTGACTATAGGGTAAATCAAGTATTACTAAACATCCTGCCTGTGTTTTAGGTCACATTATCAAGGTCAAAGGTCATTTAGGGTCAATGAACTTTGGCCAAGTGCCAAGTTGGTGTTTGTTGAATTACCATCATACCTTTGAAAGTATATAAATCCGATTCGTGAAACTTGGACATAAGAGTATTCAAGTATCACTGAACATACTGTGCGAATTTCAGGTCACTTGACCAAGGTCAAAGGGCAGTGAACTTTGGCCATGTTGGGCCGGGGGGTATCTGTTGATTTACCATCATACCTTTGAAAGTTTATAAATCTGATTCATGAAACTTGGACATAAAGAATAATCAAGTATTACTGAACATCCTGTGTGAGTTTCAGGTCACATGATCGGGGTCAAAGGTCATTTAAGATAAATGAACTTTGGCTAAATTGGGTTATTTCTTGAATTACCATAACTTTGAAAGTGTATTGGTCTAGTTCATAAAACTTGGACATAAGAGTAATCAAGTATCACTGAACATCCTGTGCGAGTTTCAGGTCAATGGACTTTGGCCATGTTGGAGGTATCTGTTGAGTTACCATCATAACTTTGAAAGGGGTATGGATCTACTTCATAAAACTATTAATGAACTTCTCATGCGAGTTTCAGGTCACATGAGTAAAGTCAAAGGTCACTTAAGGTCAATGCCGTTTTGGAGGTAATTGTTAGATTGCTGTCATAACTTTCAAAGTTCACAGATATAGTTTACAAAATATGGATATAGGGGTAATCCAGTATCACTGACAAGTCTTAGGTTGCATGATCAAGGTCAAATGTTGTTTATTGTCAAAGAAAGTAGTATTGTATCATTATAATGGTGGGGTTTTTGTGAATAATTATTTATAGTAGTTTTCAAAGTCAACACTGCTGCTGTATTGAATCGCGCGATGCAGGTGAGACTGTCAAAGACGCTCTTCTTGTTCAATCATTGGATTCCTATGAAACCTGTTTGAGAAGTTTCCTTGTAATTCTCTTCATGCTATTCATTTCTCTGACTTTATAGAATGACCAATCTAGTTGTCCGTAGGATACGGAACTTCATGTTGTGGCCTGATCTTATTTATAAAAGAACTGCAGCGGGGAAGGAGCATGACAAGACATTGCGAGTACTTCATACAGTCACAGAAAAGGTATTTATTCAGTCTCTGCATTTTTTTCACTGAAATAAGCATTATTTTCCACAAAATAAAAATTTGCAGATGTTTTGGTATAGAAATGGTGGTATTCACTAATAGTTTTATACAGATCTGTTGAATATATCTTAGAGGTTGTCCGTCATATTTTTCCGGCATATAAATGGTTGCTTGAAATATGATTTATATGTTGCGAAATACTTGTTATTACAAGAAGTTCCTATCATGATTATGTTGAAATGTATCAATTGCTTTCACCCTGGTTGATCAGATGATTCAGGAGAGACTCCATCACATTCCTTCAAATAAAAGTGAAACAGACCAAAGCGAGCCAATCACTGGACAACGCAAAAGAATCGCATTCCTAGATCTTCTTCTTCAGATGCACCGTGAAGATCCCAGCTTTACTCTTAAAGACATCAGAGAGGAAGTAGACACATTCATGTTTGAGGTGAGGAATAAGTATGTTACAGCCGGGGCACTATTATCTTCGCAATTTCCAATCTTGTACGGTTCGAGAACATTTGAATTGCCAATGTTTCTTAACGATTGTTTCGGTCTGTTTGGTTAGATTATGTCAGCGATCTTAGAATTTTCTCAATCATTACGCAGACGCTTTTTATATCGCATAGAATCTTTTGTTAAAAACCCATTAAAGACAAAACAGCCTTTGATGAAAATCGGTCAATCAGAATAGCAGTGTCGTATTGGACTCGGGACAAATGACATAATTATTCGCAATTTTTCGTCCTTTCCGAATTATCGGGCGATCTGCTGTCCTGGTCAACCAAATTTCGACAAAAAACATCACAGCAGTCCACTGTGATTTGACTTGCATTTTCAAATTAATTGGTTCGTTGTAGATAGCGTCTGCACTGTGATTGCGAACATTCCCTATCATTGAAAGTCAGGAAATCACAGTAATACCGATTATTCCATTTGCATTCCTCTGTTTAGGGTCATGACACAACATCTTCAGCAATCAGCTGGGCCCTTCTTCTTATCGGACAGCATCCTGAGATTCAAGCTCGTCTGCATGATGAAATAGATGAAATCTTTGGTAGGTAGGATTATTCTGAATAATAATCCATGGTAGGCATGATTACGCTTTGGTTCCATGAGCTAGAGGCACCCGACTATGGAAATATCGACCACGTCCCTGATCTGAGAACATTGTTCAGGAGGAACATCATAATGTATTTCACTAATTATTTTTTCAAACGTTAACATACAATGAAATATAAAACACATTTTTTTCATATTTGAATAATGTGTTTTCAATGTCACAATAAACCGTGATCTTAGGTATCTGCATGTGATTTGCATGAATTGATGGTATCCACAAAAAATAATATATTAATTGCACGAAAATCGATAACTCGTGAAGGATTTCGGCATGTTTAAAAAATGTTGTCTTCTAAGATAATTCTTGTCCTTGTTTATTGTATACGGAAGGAAGATATATTAAAAAAAATCTTTTTGAAATCCATAATAGGTAAATCTGAGCGACCTGTCACATCAGATGACATCTCTAAAATGTCATACTTAAATTGTGTTGTCAAGGAATCCCTTCGTTTAATACCAGCTGTCCCTGGTATTGGTAGAGACATCGAAGATGATATCATCGTGGGTAAGTGTACTTCTGGTTGCTTTCACAAACCCTTTCTTTATATACGAAGGCATTATTTACTTTATATACCTTTTTTCATTTGATTAATCAATAGGATTTTATTTGCGGTCGAGATGGCAGTGACCTGCATGGATTTCCATTTCTGATTCTAAAGTAACAGAAAATACTCTCCTATCCACTGCAATTAGCAAAATATTGACTAACATAAAAGGAATTCTTGGTCTATTGCAGATGGAAAGGTAGTACCAAAAGGAACATTCATCTTTGTGAATATCGCTGGCATACATCATGACCCGGAACAGTTTCCTGATCCAGCTCGGTTTAACCCTGATCGATTCTTACCTGAGAATTCGGCTAAGCGACATCCTTTTGCCTTCATTCCGTTCTCTGCAGGACCAAGAAACTGCATTGGTATGAAAATAGATATATAAATAATAAATGAATAGTTAAATCGTAAATATATAAATGAATGAATGAATGAATGAACAATTAATTATTATAGCATAATTTCCTAAAGATTCTAGAATGACTGATACATGATTGTATACTTTTGTGTTTGCTAGTTTTCTTTTGAATTTTTAATATCTGAATGTTTGAAGATTAGATTGAGCTTTTGGGGGAGATTAGATCGTAGCATTGTAATTACAAACAATATGAGAGAAACGGATAATATATGGAGCATATCAGATTCACAGGTTCACAATATAATGTATATAAATTTCATCCATCGGCAATAATAGAACGAAAAACTAAACATACAACTACATGGAAGAATTTATGGTTCGCTTGGCATAAGTAAATAAATAAATTCTTCAAAATCGATATTGTAGAGCTATTCAAATAGAATAAAATTGAATGTACAGATTCAATATATAAATACAATTGTAAAGAGTGATCAAAATTAAAATTTGATTAAAATTGAATTGAAACGAAGACTAAAGAATGATAGGTTTTGTATACGATTTTAAGACTGAATTTGATTTTATTTGAATCTACTCAATTCAGTCCTATAATGTGTGGTAATGCACATTTATTAATACGATCTGGTTTGCATTTCAACTGCAAAAAATTCGGAATACTTTTTAGTGGAATTAAACGTTTTTTTTTCGGCAGCCAGTTTGCAATAAATATTTTTTAAGCGACTTTGCAAATTTAGTACATAATCTTTTCGTCTTGTTTCTAAATATTGTAATACCCAATGTATCGATGCATTTTGGAAGTTTACAATGCAATTTGTACTAAAAATTAATTTACATACTTTTTATTTTCTCTAAATCTTATGCAGGTCAAAAATTTGCAATGATGGAGGACAAAGTTATCCTGATCAACATCCTTCGAAAGTTCTCCATCAAATCACTTCGGACTCTGGATGAGGCCAAACCAGGAGGACAAATAATCATCAAACCTATAGATGGCACTATTCTTGTTAAATTAATTCAAAGGATGTAGTACAGGCAATATTTGGTAGTTTTACACACGTTGCATTTTCTAATGAACCATCAGTTTCAGTGAGGTCACGCGTAATAGTTCCTCATTCGCCTTACAACCGTCCAAATGGCCATGCCAGATGATAACAACCTGATGTGCTATAGAGCATTCATGTTTTTATAATATTTCATTAATTAGAGGCATTAATGATGCAACAATTTCAAGTCATATTTCATTTGTAGACACATCACTTAATAAAAAACATGGTAATTTTCATGATCATGGTTTATACATATCATCAAAACGCATTGCGGGACGATTGTCGGGCAATTGACATGTCTTTTTGATAAAGACTACTGGGGGTGAGGGGCGTGTGGGATGCAAGATGGAAGTTATATTTGATTTTTGTTTTGGAACAGTTGGGGGAGATTTCTGTTTCTACGTGACTTTGACACTTAAAAAAAATAAAAATGCCGCCATTTTATTAAAAAATGATGAAGGCTTGGCAAGACTTAAGAAAATATCGTTATTCTGAAGAGGAGGTACTATATTCAATAATCAAAATATTTGTATAAGAGGTAAAACGATTTTTGATTTTTTCCAATAAAGGAATATTTAGCGTGGATCAAATTTTTGATAATGGACGCATTAAGCCTGTGACTTTTTTTCAAAATCCCGGTATTACCGCAAATTAACTTCTCCAAATATATTGTTCACGCTATACCAACAAGTTTCAATAAAGTTTTTAAAAATTAATTTCGTAGACTTTGTGATAAGTATGTATATTGGAAAACAGGAAACAGCTTTTGATGTTATCAAATAAAAAAAAACAATTTATAACTTGTTTATTACCAATACAAAAATTATACAGGATGGTCACAGTGGTTTTAATTTTACTGATGTAGAAATTTGTAAATTAGATGGATATATCAGGAGTACAACTATTACAGGAAAAAAAGGGAATTTCAGTTTATGCTTTTACATGGAGCAATATATGCAAAAGAACATTTGATGAGATTTGGTTTCGTGGTGGATAATTATTGCTCGTTTTATTGTACAAAAACTGAATCGTACTTTCATATACTCATGGATTGCATAAAAGTTAAACCTCTCTGGCAATTTTGTATTGATCATTTTTGTTTAGTTGAATTAAGAACTTTAAATTGGAGGGAAATATTCTTAGGATTACCTGGAAATTCTTAAAGTATCAAATGTGTCAATTCTGTTATTTTATTTATTAAATATACAATTCTTAATTCCAGAGCTGAAGGCCGGATACCCTCATTCATTAAATACAAATATATATTATTGGTTGCAGAGAGGAAGAAAGTCGCCTGGCAACGAAGTCAGACAAGTAAAGTTTACATTTACAGAAATGGGATGAACTGAAGGTGAAAAGAGATTTGAATGTGATTAGGTAGGATGTGTCCAGTGTGATGCGAGTGTGGTTTCTTTTTTAACTAGTTCTTTTCAATTTCCTCTTTTCTTGTATCAATCGGGTTTGCAGGTTCTTGTCTTTCTGTATCTTATTTCGCGAACAATTAAACGTTAATATACAGATTTGTATATAATTGTTTGTTTACGTATGCATGCTGTGTGTGAGTGCATGTTAGGGGGTGTGCTTGTATGTGTGTATAATTATGAAAATGTATTTTAAAGCTTGATGTAAAATGGGATTAGGGATGCAATTATAATGTTGATTTTTGTTTTCCTGCAAATCATTCAATATTAATTATTATTAAAATAGAGGGTTGGTGGCTAAGTTTAGTTTGTTTAGATATAAGTGTATTTTTAATGCATTTCATTCCATTCTTATTTGCTTCAGTTTTTGGTAAATATTTTTTTTGCATATCCTTGTTGCTTTAAAATGAAGATTTGTATTTTTTTTTATTTATCGAGTTTATGTAAACCATTTGAATGAAATCCTTAATAGAAACATATTGAAAAAAGTGGGGGTTTTGGGGGAGAGGCTGGGAAGCGGGGGTGCTGGGGATGCTGAAGCGCCCCCAAGATTTTCCTTGGTGGTGCTTCGTGTATTATTGTCCAAAGGCAGCACCCCAGGCATTATTCAAGGTGTGTAAAAATTGAAAAAGGTAACCAAAATGGCTTTCATTTTGGTGATGAAGCCTTTCCTTTTTTTAATTTCCAGGGACCAATTTGACCTTCATTTTGTAGTGAAAACTTTTTCTTTTCTTTTTTTTTTTTGCTTTTCAAATTTATTTGGACCATAATGATCTCGATTTCGTAGCGTAAAAACTTTGGGGGCGCTTTTCAAACTTACATCAGCACCCCCAGAAAAAGAAATCGTCCCAGCGCCGGGCGCGCGGGGAGGGGGTAACTGTAAAACTTAAGCATAGTAGTAGTCTTGACCAGTCCAAGTCGATATTAGTTGGTGCAATTAGATTGATCTCGCTGAAGGCCGAGTATATGAACACCAAAAAAAAATTCATTCATTTCATTTTCATTTATTTTCACAATAACAGCAAAGTAAATACATTCTTTTTACATCTCAACATCATTATGGAAAATATATAATTCAAATTACATTGGAATAAAACAATACAATACATTCGTGAAAGCAGTCAAATAATTAATAATGATCATGTAACTTAAAAGATGTCATGTGGAGGAAACCTTGTGAAACAGGTTCTTTTGAAATCGTCAATGGCATCATGTGTGAATGTGTAGGATTAGATTGGATTGTTTCATGTTCCTTTCAGACCAATCCTCTGTAATTAAATATCTGCCGATTTCCTGTCTCATAAAGGCCCCTCCAACATTAATTTACCAGTTTGTATCTTAAAATACTACCAATATAGTTTTCATAACCCCTCCCCCTTTTCAGCCAATATTGATTATGATAATTATCTACACAATTATTGACATGTTTCCTATACTTATCAACTTCTTGTCTTTTCACTGTGCACTAATTCATTGATTGGTATCTTGTGATTTTCTACTTTTGATTTTTGAGAATTTATGTCTTTCCTTACGTCATTGTGCTGTTTACATCATTATAATGTATTTCTTATATCTTCGAAACAATAAATATGCGGCATGAGAAATTAAATTGGTTAAGGTGTTGACAACTGCCATCGTGTAGAGGAGTCTTGCCCAGAAGTTGCATCCATCCCGTCTGTCTCTCCCTCTCTACCCCTTTCTCTCTCTCTCTCTCTCTATCTTTCTATCTATCTATCTTATTTTCTATCTATCTATATTTCTATCTATCTCTAACGGTCTCTCTCCCTCTCACTCCCTTCACCCTCCTCTCCCTCCCCACTCTCTGATCTATCTTACTATGTATATATTCCATCTATCGTCATGTTCTGTTTCATTCTTATCTGACATAATTAGGTCAAGCAAATATATTCTATTTACATGATACATTTCGCGTCACAATCAGTACAAGTTTAAACAATTTGAATTAACATACGGTACTATACGTCATGTAAAGCGTCATCGGATGAGAGAACATTTCTTGTTTTACTGATCTTGTTGTTTTTATGATGTTAATATTGATATATTCATTCAGTACGTATAACATTTCAATAGAGGTTGAGGTAATTTGGTAATATCCTCATAAAGTTCTGCATTTTTTCCGTGAACCTGAATCGGTTTTTTTAATAAACCAAAATAAATAATTCATACATGTTTTCTCACCCTCAACAATCAACGATTTTAAGGCCCAATACAGATTATTTTCTCTATTCATTGCAATATTCGTCGTCTAAAACTTATCCTGAATTGCACTTCTACATGACATAAAACTACTTTTGTGAACACATTGAATATTATTGTCTTTGTCATATCAATCACGTGATATCAATAAACAATGTGCAGTCTGATAGGGGGTCCATTATTGATTTACCTGCATGAGCACACTGAAAACCTGTCATATTTGCACCGTCATCTGCAATTTATTCTCTTTGCTCTATACTATTACAATATTTGCCAATGTCATATAGAAAATAGGACACAGTCAGTATTCGTGATTCTGTATTCGTGATGAGAGACGGAAACGAAACTTGCTTTCTCCTTTCATAAATCAGAGTGGGAAAAACGGGAAGGGTTGGGGGTTCGCACCCCCTTCCAATTTTTTAAAATAGAAAGATGTGATTATTCATGATTGTTTGGGGAGAAAATGGTAGAATAGTTCAATGGAATGATACGTTGCTTGACAGGGCATTATCATGATAACGATTATTATTAATTCGGGAGTCTTCCTTTGTGGCGGGGAATGCAACAAAATGAATGTTTTCACAGACACAAGAAATATTGTACGGACTTCTAAGTGTTAGATGCGGAGGCATATATGCAACACCAAATGTAAGTAGATTTAAGCCTATACTGTATACTTCAACACCATTAAATATATACAGAAAGGGACGGAGGGTTAAAGGGATGGTCCGGGCTGAAAATATGTATATCTTAATACATAAAATTCACTGAGCAAAATGCCGAAAATTTCATCAAAATTGGTTAACAAATAAAGTTATTGAAGTTTAAAGTTCAGCAATATTTTGTGAAAACAGTCATGAATATTCATTAGGAGGGCTGATGATGTCACATCTCCACTTTCCGTTTTCTTATGTTATTACGTAATTTTTTTTCATTATTTCATACTTGTGTGAATATGTCTCCCTTATAATGAAATACGTTGCAGCAATAAATATATAATGCACTTAATCAGTTGTCTATCAAATTTTTCTAGTTCTTGGAGGAAAAAATGAATAAACCGAATTTCATATAATAAAATACAAAAGAACAAGTGGGGATGTGACATCATCCGCCCACCTAATGAATATTCATGACGACTGTTTTCACAAAATATTGCTAAATTTAAAATTCAATAACTTTGTTATTTGTTTTCCGATTTGCTCAGTGAATTCTACTCTATTTATTAAGCTATAAATACTTTCAGCCAGGACCATCCCTTTAAATATAGAGAGAGACAGAGCCAGGGGATTGAATTTGAGCCTGGATCATGTATTGTAGGCCTACCTTAAAGAATAAATATCTCTTGAGGCCTATATACACTCTTCTATTTTGCTACCCCGGTCCAACGCCCCTTTATTTGACGCCCCATGTGACTTCGTTTATGGATGACCTAGATTTCAGTGTACCTTATCCAGGGTAGACCTCCCGGGGTAGACCTACTACGAGAGGCGACTGAAAGGCTTTGAGCCTAACATAATATGATTGAGACATGAGGACCAAATTTACTCCATAAAATCTCTCTGTTCTCAATCCTACTCACCAAATTTCTTGGTCATAGTAATTTCTAATCTGATTTGACAGGTCACCTGTATCATAGGGTCTGATGAAAAATTGACAAACTTGAGTTGGCCTTCTTTCGAGTTAATGACATGAGATGCTACCATTATTATCAGACTGCTACTTGATCTCAGACTGATAGTGAAGAACCCGATTGTCATCAATAAATTATAGTTGTGAATCGTTCCAAGAAATGGATGGGTTAAATACCAAGTCTCTGCTGGTTCCATGCCTTTCTCATGTATCGATATTCAGGTTTGTCAATTTTTTCATGAAACACCTGATACAGAGATTTGGGAGCCTGTAAAGTGACAGTAGATATTGCTGTGATCAAGTAATATGGTGAATAGGAATAAAAAAATTTGAAATATTTTATTTTCCAAATATGGTTTTCAAATCTTTCAGCAACCCGCGTATACAGGAAGGAGGAAATAGAAATTAGCTCGATGAAGAACAAACTTGTGTATGGTTGAACTTGAATGTTGGCCATTCTTCTGCATTGCAGTCCTTGGAACCGGTGAACTTTGATCTGCGCTGTGCGTTCCCTGGATGTGCATGCTTGCTATATATTGCCTCGTACTTGGCTGAAATATTTCCATCTTTGCCATCATGCGGGAACATCTCTCTATCTACTAAACTGTAAGTGTATAATGCTCTATTTTCATACAATTATTGTCTACCATTATTATATAGTAAATGTTAGTATATATTTCCCCTGCTTTTTACTTCGTTTTCTCGGGTCACCATACAAATCCTGTCCGGTGGAGGGTACAAGATCTTGCTTTTGGGTTCAAAGACTCCATTATATTTAGCAGTGCACGGCTTTGGTAGGAGGGGGCAGACCAAGACTGGGGGATACATCCCCCACTTTTCGGAGAGGGGGTCGGCATGTACAATCATCCCCCTCGCCACTTTTCAAGACAGCAACAACATATTTATCAAATAATTGATACTACTGTTAATGCGTTGATTAATAAATGCGATCAAGGTGCTTAATTGTCCAATTTTGCATTTTAAAAATGCAAAATCTTTCGCGCGGCCGCTACGGCGTTCCCGCGCTCATTCTAACCAAGGAGATATCCTTGTTCTAACCTTACAAGATTTTGCCAATGACAATTCCCTTCGTTTAGCATATTGCAAATGTTATATCACCTGCATCATGAGAGTATGGTTATAACACGTCCATTTATATATGATACTATTATATTTAAAAGCTGGTTATAAATTTGATCATAAACCAATCAAAGCATCTTTTTAATACACTTGTGAATGTGTGGGCGTGTGTGGAGGGGGGGGGGGCTCAAGCAGAGGATATTTGTACAAAACATAGAGGTATACTTTATATTTCAAGATACAATGACATAGACAAAATCATTGCGGCCGTTAATGGAACATAAAGGTAAGTTGGGACAGCATAATTCACAATTTCATCCCTTTATAGGAGACTTTAAATCACATTAATTCCATAATCTAATAAACATGATAAATATTTCAAATATTTCAAATATAAACTCATTCTGGAATCATAATATCTGTTTATTAAGGCCTAACTCATTTATAGTATAATAACTACACATTTTCTTTAGGAGAATAAAACTAAATTTCATTAATGTCTACGAGTTTCTGTTAGAAAGTGAGAATGGAGAAACTAAAATAATAACACTGATGAACACATTATGGAATAGTCTTTTACACTATAAATATACTGAATATAATAGAACTAAATTATTTGCATGGTTGTCACATCACTTCGAATAAAGAATGAAATAGACATAAGATAAGGGTTTTGTTTTATTTTACTATTTACCCCTTCGGCCCTTCCCTAACAAATTTCAAAACAACCTATGCGTTTTCGATGAATATACTTCGTTCAATCATTCAGTATGTCTGCAAAACATTCATACAGTCATAATTATGCAAAGGATACCACATACGCCCCCTCTCCTCCCTCTACGGCACACGGGAAGATAAGATAACCAAATATTTATTTTTTGATCTATCAGAGATCATTTTTTTGTTACATTTTATTGGATTCATCAATTATGTTTGTGAAAGAAAGCCAAGCTCAGACTAGTTTGCAGGTGTTCAGGTATTTTATTCTACGAAAAACAGCTTCGCTGCAGAGACAAAGAATAATAAAAATACAATGTAAATATATATTGATAAAATAACATCATATGGCCCATGTACAACATTTATTCCATGTGATAACTTACAATTATTTCAATAAATAGTTTACACAATATGATGACTATAAGTCTCAATATGACATTTCTTTATTCTTGCTTCACACATGAGGTTTGATAAAAATATACATTTATATCATCCATAACTAAACTGCAGTTTGGATAAAAATGCAAAAGAAACAATTCCTGAATATTACACAATAAAAGACAGGTTTTATTGCAATACGATCCAATTAGTTAAAATAACTCACCGCCCACTACTCAATATCTTTAGGTTACTCTACTCTGGTAAATAGAACAAACAATTGAACATCATGAAATGGATCTGATGGTAAGTGGGTTACATTATTTGTAAAAACATTTATAAAAATCTTAACTTCAGAGGCATAAAATATGTCAGTTTACATATAAAATCATCCAGTAGGCATCAATAATTATTTAGTAGGAGTAAAATACATGATTACACAAAGTTTACAAGTATACAGTAGTATAATAACAATAATAATTAACTCACTTGTACTTTGACTCAAACTGACACGGGGAAGACAACCTTCTTCTTCAAAAGCTCAATCTCTTCTGCCCTCTTCCCGCCAAATTTGTGCTCTAGCTGGCTTGAAAAGAAAGCCTCCTATACCTACTGGGGGTACATTATTGCTACCCCCAACTGACTCTTGATTGGTCAAGAGATCAACCCAGCCAAGTATATCCAAGGATGCTTCAATGAATACCTGAATACACTTTGAACAATACGGAACAATAGCCATTGTTCACCAAACTACAGCAAATTTAAATAGCCTGATACAACCCAATAGGGGTAGCCAATTTCACATTACAACATTTGCAATAATGTTTGTTTCATTGATCCAATAAATGTTGGCATGATTCTTTTTTTTCAGACAAACTTATTTTCAACTGTTCAAGATGGCGGCTGAGCTACCCGCTGGAATTGGTGTTAGTGTGTGCCTTGTAGCCCTCTCTGTATTCTTAGCTTCCTACATCGCAAAGTTCCTTCGTATTTACTTCCTCATCTCTAAATTTGAGGGCCCTCCTGCAGTGCCAATCTTCGGCAATCTACTATCATTTAAGAGCGATGCTAGAGGTATGTTTAACAGCTTTGATTTGTGTAAAATACGTATATCAGAGGAACCAAGGTATTTTGATATAGTGGGCCAAGATGACCTGAAAAAAGTTAGATAATTTTTTTAATCTAATGAAATGAAAAATAAAGGTGTATCAGAGGGTTTTTGTAACCTTTAACAACTCTTTCTTTACTTTCATACATTTCGGAGTATACATATTTTGGGGTAATCAAGTGAAAGAATTAGGAGCGATACGGGGCCAGAACAAATTCGATTACTAACATCTGCTTTCATTTCATATAAAAGAGCGTTAAATAGTTGGTCCATATACCACATTACCATTATCACCGTTACCCACATCGTAATACCGTTATTACGCAGTGCATGGGTCTCATAATGATTTTGTTTTTTACATTGCTTATTATTTTTGCAGAAAATTACTTGCTCGGGAGGAAAATACATGACCAATATCGCCAGAAATCTGGAGGCCTAATAAGGGTATGGTATGGACCATCACCTGCTGTTTTGATCATCAGTAGCAAGCACAGCGAGGTCGGTATTCTCTCTTGCATTTTTATTCCACGATACTTACACTCCCCCTATCATTATCGAGATGAAAGTGACAAATGGCCTGTATATTTTCTACATTTCTCCGAGTAACAAAAAGGGGGAATCACCTTCGTCCGCCATGCCCAGATGCCCGGTGTATCTACCTCCCATTGACCCCATGCAATGTCTCTCTTTTTGTTGGGTCCTTTGGCCTCAACTAAAGAGGAAAGAATTTAATATAATTGTTTAATCAATTGGATCCATCGCAGTTTTATTATTCAGGCCATGGAATACGAAAGGCGGGGGCTTGCTCATGGGCCGCGGAGGGGCTGGGTGGGTTTCAACCCCCCCCCCCCATACACACACTTTTACAAAACTGGGAACAAAAACGTAAAAATTGCCATCTGACCGTGATTTTTTGCATGGTCAAACCCCCTCCCCCATTTTCAAACCCCCTAATACCATGATTACTGTCATTTTACCCATGACGCCCCCGCGATCGATTCAATGGTATAATGAGATTGATAACTTTCTTTTTAATCATGTTAATTGCTCCGTTCATTTATATCCACATTGCAGATTTTAATGAATAGCAGTCACCACATGGGTAAAGGAGTCCAGTATAAATGCTTGGAACCATGGCTAGGACAGGGTCTTCTTACCAGGTAAGATTTAACTAAGGATCTAGGAATCACTATATAGAATAATATATCACTTGCATCGCTCAATACTAAATGTAAGTCGTGTGTATTGTATGCATGACTTTGTGGACGGCGTGAATCTTACAAGCAAGTGTGCTTCGAGATCATTTCTATATCTGTAAACAGCAAGTTAGCAATAACCAAATATATTGCTAAGACACATTTTCGTGTTAGATTCGTTATTTCTTACAAATATATCCACTTTAAAGCATATTTGTTGAAATTTTATGTGAGATTCTTGGACTTTATCTATAACGCTTTATCTCAAAATCTTGCGTATAAGTTTGAAACTATATCCCTTGCACTATGTTGTGTCGTAATAACTGGTCCTGTTTTTGATGCATTTTCCCGGTGCATTTTACTCCGGGCTTTTTTTATGATGAACATTTACGTCATTGTTCCTAAAATACTGGGGGGTGGGGGATTCATGAAGATATCGTCTCCGGATAATGTTGTGACCGATACAAGGGCCTAAGATCATCAGTTGCGATTTGCCTTGTGATTTTGAGGACCATTTTCCATGATTTTTTTTTGTTTTTTTTAACATACCCTATATCAACTTATAATCCAGATATTATAACCATGTATATCATATAGTTTATCTACAAATTTCTAACATGCAGCTCAG
The DNA here is from genome assembly GCF_018143015.1 of Lytechinus variegatus. Taxonomy (NCBI): domain Eukaryota; kingdom Metazoa; phylum Echinodermata; class Echinoidea; order Temnopleuroida; family Toxopneustidae; genus Lytechinus; species Lytechinus variegatus. The sequence continues at coordinate 37,960,352 of NC_054746.1, forward strand.
GGAAGAAGTGGGCATATCGACGAAAGTTACTCACTCCAACCTTTCATTTCTCCATCCTACAATCTTTCATAGAGGTGTTTAATGAGCAGAGCTTCATATTGGTCAATAAACTCGAAAAATTAGCAACGGAATCCCAGACAATCAACATCTTTCCTCTGGTCACGAATTGCGTGTTGGATATCATATGTGGTAATTCGACTGAGCTTCTTTCTTTCATTTGCAGCATAGTACCATTGTCATGAATGGTGATCAAAACAAGTTGATTCATGGCTTAAAAAAAGTCACACACACTTAACGATTACAATTTTCACAAAATCTGATGTGAAAAGGGAAAGTAATGACATTTTAGCGTTTCTCAGAAATTAAAGTCATATTTTACCGACATCCTGGAAGAATGGAGAAGCCAAACGATATTTGTTTAATCTATACTTTAACGATAGAGAAATGTTCAACTAAAATACAATATACATGATGAATGATAAGAGATGGTGATTTTATTTGTTCCTCGATGAATCAAGCTAAAATTTCCCCTTGATAATGGAGGTAAACTGTAAATATTTGATAAAAAATGTTAAATTATAAGATACAAGAAATGCAATGAGCGAGTGACATCATGGAAACCCTCATTTGCGTACCACCCATGAAGTACATAATTGTGAAAATAGGTGAAACGTTAAATTGCCGACGCATCGCCTTACACAGCTTGGTGATCCGATTTTTATGATATATATATTTTTTTTAATGTAATGGTTGTTTGCTTTTCTGCCTGTAAAATTATCGTTTTGTTTGCGTGATGGAATTGACCTTCCATAATCTTCATAAGGTTTGTGTGAATATCCTGATAAATTTTATGTATGATTATAAAGTTTCATCATCCATTATGTTATAAAACTCGCCTCGTGCAAGATCAAGACAAAGCGGGGATATGACCAGGATTTCTTAAATGAAGAGTCATGATAAGTAGGTCAATAATTTATTCAAATTTTCTTTGATAAGAAAAATATTGTTTAGCGGCACATGGAACCCACTCCATATATCATGGATAATAAAAGGGACGCGATTGCCCCCTAAATCTGGCAATTGAAAAGGGGATATCAATCTGAAATTGAGGGTGCCCTTGAAATTGGTAATGAATATTCCAATGGAGACTTCAAATTGGTCACATTATTGGTGATGTCATAATGATAAGTCACAAGTATTCTTTACACTCCAACACAAAATGGCTAAACCCCTAAACTAGTATTTTTATCAAAAGCCTTCAAATCACATTTTTGTTTTCACTAGGATATAAACAACATGATATCTGTGTTACTTTTGGGGAATAGGTAGGAGGAAATCTCAAATCCTTGATAACGAAGTCATGGCCAAATGCATGCGGAAAGTTGTCCCTATATATCAGTTGTTATAACTTATCCAGTCGCCAATTTGAAATTTATGATCTCAATTTTAAACAACTTTCGTATTGCTTGTCCGTTTTCTTTCAAACTTTCCCTATTCTGTTTAACTTATTTTTATCATCTCTCACTCAACATTTTATGACCAATGTTGGATTCCCTTCTTAATCTTCGTATGCTAAATTAACTTATCAAATGATTGATTAATCCGTTGGGTGATGAAGACAAGTATAATAAGATGTTCATTTTTTCCAACAATATACCACAAAGGTATAGTGGGTATAACGCTGCTATAACGCAGCAACTGCTGTGTGAAGTCTGCCTATTATAGGCAGACCACTAGCCGACTGCAGTGCCTTCAGCGAATTAATCATTCCTTTGATTTGATATAAATTTCAGTGTCAGCGTTTGACTTTGTATGTTCCTTTTCTATGTTATATTTTGTATGTTCAATGCCATTTAAAAATGCAAATTTCCATTTATATAATATACTCATTTCGACAACAAATAGTACCTTATGAACTTTATGATAGCTTGAATTCAGTTCACTATGGACACCCCGGTGATCTCGTGGTTATGACTCTGATTTAGTAAACCAGAGGTCGTGGCTTCGAATCCCGCCCGGATTCAATGCTGTGTTACCCTTGCGGTATTGTTGGAGAACAATTAATATCTTATTACTTGATTAAATTAATTTGCTGAAAGCCATTTTCAGACAGGAAATCAACGAAACAAATAATGACACCCAAAGTACTCGTTGCATAAAACATGAAATAATAATTCCTTTTTTATATCTTTTATATTTAGATACAGCCATGGGAAAGCGGACCAATGCACAAGAAAACAGTGAGAATGAATACGTTCGAGCCGTTGATAAGTACGTAACATGATTCAACACCATTACTAATACCATGATAACAGAAATTTTCCGACAATAAAAAACCAAGGGCTTCATAGACATGATAGAGTCAGTGGCTGTGAGATACATGAAAACCTTCATGAAATCATACTGAGGGTCCCATTCGAATAAAATTCCTAAACATACTGATCATAATGTTTTCATCAAGAAAAAGTTCAATAATACTAATTCCTGAACATTTATGACAGAAGATGCTACCATACTTCATTCACAATGCATATACTGTCCATTTATCATCAAGTAAAGACGCCATCGTCATCATTATCGCTATAATCATTATATTTGTATCATTTTGATGTTTACACCGAGTCCTCAAATGACCCTATGAAAACAATCTTTAAAGTAATGATTTAAAACTGCTCCCTGCATTTGAATGGGAAAATGACTATAACGCTAGCTTGTAATTAATATTTTAAAGGTCAAGTCCACCTCAGAAAAATGTTGATTTGAATCAATAGAGAAAAATCAGACAAGCACAATGCTGAAGATTTCATCAAAATCGGATGTAAAATAAGAAAGTTATGACATTTCAAAGTTTCGCTTATTTTTAACAAAATAGTTATATGAACGAGCCAGTTACATCCAAATGAGAGAGTTGATGATGTCACTCACTCACTATTTCTTTTGTTTTTTATTGTTTGAATTATACAATATTTCAATTTTTACGAATTTGACGATTGGGACCTCCTTGCCTGAAGCACAAAATGTAAAAATAATGGAATTCCACGTGTTCAGGGAGGAATGAAACTTCATTTCACATGACAATGACGAGAAAATCAAAATATTTCATATTTCAAACAATAAAAAACAAAAGAAATAGTGAGTGAATGACATCATCGACTCTCTCATTTGGATGTAGCTGGCTCGTTCATATAACTGTTTTTGTGAAATGAAGCGAAACTTTGAAATGTCACAACTTTCTTATTTTATATCCGATTTTGATGAAATTTTCAGTGTTATGCTTGTTGAATTTTTCTCTTTTTATTCAAATCAAGTTTTTGTTGGGATGGACTTGTCCTTTAATGCAACGTAGAACAATCAGACTGTTTTCATGATTTATTATTTTTCCCCTCTTGAGCAGTATGAGTCGTCTTGTTATTCGTCGAATGAGGAATCCATTGTGGTGGTCAGACTGGCTTTATAACAAACTAGGAGTAGGGAAGGAGCATGATAAATCATTAAAAGTCCTTCATAAAGTAACCAAAGAGGTAATAATATGCATATACTGACAAAAAGTTGTGATGTTAATGATATATCATTAGTTTTTCAAGGCACTTATATTTTGACTTGCGATTCCGCGTAACCTGTGTTTCACCAATATTGTGCATCAGCAAATTCAGAATGTTTCACAGAAAAATGTGTATCACGGTATATTAGCAAAACTTTTTTTTTAATTATGTGTTTTATTGGTATTCAAAATCACATATAATCACAATATTTACAGGTAACTGAAAATTATTTAAAACAGTTCAAAAGTAGTAAAATCACAAAACAGAGATAAAATAAAAAATAAATGAAAAGATAAAAAGGGTGACATAAATCAAAATAAAACATTTGACAATACAGGTTACTCTATAAGGAATACACATCGAGATGGATTTACATATATAATCATTTGTAGCATATTACTCTGTGCATTGTACAAGTCTCAATTTAAGATACAAAAACAAAGAGAATGGAAAAGGGGGAACTACCTGTATCTAAAATGAAAAATCATATATCAAATCGCCACTTCTTAAAGTGTACAGTGAGTTTGTTTCTTTTCTTGGCTAGGTGATGCTCAATTTCCTTTTGTTTCTTCACAAAACTTTTAAATAAATCCACATTTGGTAAGGTGTTCTTGAATTTACAAATTTAAATATAATATTTAGCCAATAATAAAAGGTAAGTAACAAATCTATCCGTTGATTCACCTAACAATATTATTTTTGAAAATATATTAGCAAAACTTGATATGCACTCATTTATTACCGTACCAGATTAGAATTCCATCCAACCGTTAGAATACAAATAGTTATTTCTGCCCCCCCCCCCACAAATAAATAAACATAATAAAATTGTTATTTCTGTTCATTCTTTTGCTTTTTGTTTATTTTTTGCATCTTTAGATGATTCAGGAGAGACTCCATCACGTTCCTTCAAATAAAAGTGAAACAGACCAAAGCGAGTCAATCACTGGAAAACGCAAAAGAATCGCATTCCTAGATCTTCTTCTTCAGATGCACCGTGAAGATCCCAGCTTTACTCTTGAAGACATCAGAGAGGAAGTAGATACATTCATGTTCGAGGTGAGGGATAATCATGATACATCATCGACATTAAATTTCTTTGCGATTCGATTTTTTTTATTATAAAGACGATTAGAATATCACTCACAAACATTTATTTCCTAATGAAGGCCTATATATAGTTGTTCTTTGCAGATCCTGGCCTTGGATAATACTAAAATAATAATAGAATCGGTTCTAAATACACTCGGCGGCAATGACATGAATGATATTGACCATTCGAAATTTGAATTGAAATAATAAAAAAAAAGATTCACACAAGACAGTCCTTGCGTCATAGTTAAAACGTACGAATACTGTTTCTGCGCTTCTCCCTTGCAGGGTCATGACACGACATCTGCAGCAGTTAGTTGGGCTATCTTACATATTGGACAGTATCCAGAGATTCAAGCTCGTCTGCATGACGAAATAGATGAAGTCTTTGGTACGTCACTCCAAAGAATATTGTAATTTCCATCCTATTTTTTTTCATTGTCTATTTTTGTACATAACCACGTGTATCTCTGTTTTTTAAGACGGAATTTTACTCTTAAAGAAGTTTCAGATAATTTTCCTGGAACACAATAAGCTATATAGCTAGTCCTTGAATTCCGGGACTATAGATATGACAATCTGCAGAAGTGAAAGTTAGGAATGCTTGCTATACACATTTCATTCTTTTTGGACTAAAATTTGGACTACAAAATAAACTGTTGGAACTAGATATGCATTACCACTTTGCCTCATTAATATATATATATATAGAGAGAGAGAGAGAGGAAAAAATGACTACGAAGTGGACCCTCACAACTATGAATGACCGCCAGTGTTACGAGGCTTTTGGAAAATTTCTTCCGCTATATATATAATATATATATATATATATATATATATATATATATATATATTGTAAAGAAATGGATGAAGAGAACAATGGTAGGCGTAGCTTAAATCAAGGTTCCCCAGAGCTATATATATATATATATTGATTTCATTTCTTTTTTTTCCTTTCATTTCTACTACTTTATCGAGTTCAGTGGTTTTTATGCCTATATATCACAGAATATACATGTACTGCGACCAAAATGATTTGCAAACGGTCACACGGTCAATTGCGAAAGAAGCTGGTTTAACATTCACTCTCGTTTTGATATCGATGAAATGAAATTTAAATTTCCACAACAAACGGGCCGTGTTTTAATAACTGTGATAACATGTAGGCCTACTTGTTTATTTAAAGGCGAATCTGATCGACCAGTCACTTCAGATGATCTATCTAAGCTACCATACTTGAGTCGTGTTGTTAAGGAGACACTCCGTATCACCCCACCTGTGCCTGGCATTGCAAGGAAACTTGACGAGGACATAGTCATAGGTAAGGGTTTATTCGTTTCAGTTAACAGATTGGGATCTACATTCGTATCAGATCGAATAAGTTTACTTTAGATGTAAAAAATAACATCTTACCTTCAAAATTCTAAAACTTTTGGCGGAGACATGTCCTTATTATATCGGGGTATCATTGATGATTCCACTATTGAGTTATTTAAAAAAAATTTATAATAGAGATTGTTTCCTGACCCATCATACGCTGCACCCTTATTCAACATGTTCAACTCTTCAAATTTTGAGAAAAACAATAAAAATAAGATTTAAATGATTATATTAAAGAGAAAAATAAAATAACTTGTCAAAATGAACAGTGTATTGATCTGGCATTTACCCCCCCCCCCCCTCTCTCTCTCTCTTCCTCAATAACAAATTAATCCGTTTTCAAGTCAATGAATTCATATTTCTCTAGATCATGTAGATACTTATATATTCGTCATTGCCCATTGATTTGATATAGATGGTAAAGTAATACCCAAAGAAGCGGCAATCCTTCTCATAATCAATGCCCTCCATCGTGACCCGGAACAGTTTCCTGACCCAGCTCGGTTTGACCCTGATCGATTCTTACCTGAGAATTCGGCTAAGCGACACCCTTTTGCCTTCATTCCGTTCTCTGCAGGACCAAGAAACTGCATTGGTATGAAAAATGAATAAAACATATAATTATATTAAAACAATGCCACATAATTTTCATACACTTCTTCCCTGATACATTAATTAAATATGCTAGAATGACTGTTAGACTATTGTAGTGTCTGAATGTTGGTATTTAAGAGACGGGACATTGGAAAGTTCAGGATGTAAAATATCGAAAATATCAAAATTCTAATTGGTGAAGCATGAAAATCTACAGGAAGTGAGATATAAGAAAATATAGAGAGATTGTTGGGGCTATTGATGTAATATTCAAAGAGGAAATGGTACACATGATATCGATATATGATTCGGATTTTACCTTCGGTTTCCCTATATCAACAGGTCAAAAGTTTGCAATGATGGAGGACAAAGTTATCCTGATCAACATCCTTCGAAAGTTCTCTATCAAATCACTTCAGACTCTGGAAGAGGCCAAACCCGCCGGAATGTTAATCTTGCGACCATCAGAGGGCAATATACTTGTTAATCTCAGTTTGAGAAAGTAGTTCAAGCGAAAACCAATTATGACAAAATATTTCTAAAAATCGAAAAAAGAAAAACTTTTTGTTACTTGCCGCGAGAAAATTTATTTCAAATTTAATTACCATAATATTAACTAAAATGAAGCGGTGTGATATACTCCACTGTATTCACGTAAATATTTCGAATAGCCAGGACATTTTACTTTGTCATCATTTAAGGCAATTATTTTTATACTTTAAATTGACTTTAACAAATTCATGCTTGCCCCCCCCCCCCTCCATGAATGGATCGAGTCTAACCAAGGCTGCACCTGGGTATAGTGATAGGAGGAAGGACGAACTAGTGGTGATGATTTATTTTTTGTCTCAGTTGGATAACAGAGGTAATCATAGAGATGTAAATACTTTTTTTCTTGGAATGTCATAGGGGTGGTCGCCTCCCCCCCCATCAGTATCACACCCTGGGTCAAGCAATCATACACTAGACCATGGATTCTCGATCCATGCCTATGTACAGACCTTTTCTATCATTGATGCATGTAGAAGATTTGATTTGTCTCTGAAAATTACAGGTATTGTGACAGTAATGAAACTAGCTAAGTTACATATATATTGAAGTTTGCTAAATTCCTCTACCAAATGTTGGTGAAGAAGGTAGAATTGAAATTTTCAGTGCTTTTGTTTACCCTCAGAAATGTTTCAAGTCTCTCACGTGAACACAAAAAAGTGATATGCAAACAGCACATCATTTGTAATAATTATATAAATAAGGGGACCAATAACGTTACCAATATTTCTTTCTATTTTTATAAATATGAAATATGTATTGTATTTCTGCAGTTTGATTCCCATATAACACAATATCATTTGTGTATGATTTCATTCACCATTATCATCAATTATTTTGATGGTAGAGTTCCTCTTCCATGTCTTCATGACCGAATTCTATAAAAAATAGAATTCTCTCTATATCGTGTTGGCCTAATAAAACAAAATTAGTGAGTGTGTTAAATCAGATTCCTCATATCGAACCTGATGTGCGCATAAATGAAACGATTTCCTTATCTATTATCCAATTTGTATCAAAAAACTTAGCGCCATGTGTATATTTGTCCAAATCAATGCATTGCTGGGGTAGACACGCTCTGTTTCGAACCCAATAATTGCTAGTCTGTATATACGCTTTAAATTTATGTAAGGGCTAATCTGACAAATTTGAGACAAACCAATAATTATGATTATGCTCAACTTTACGGCACTGATAATATCAATTAACATTATTTCTATAGCGCTTATCACAAAACATGTCTCTAAACGCCTCGAGGATGAATTAGAGAGAAGGAATTTCAGCAAAAATAATAATAAAGTCATTGTATAGTTCACAGTAGAATGTAGACAGTTGAGTGGCTTCATATGCGAAGGTAAATTTAAGGCTTTTAAGTCCCCCCCCCCAAATAAAATGAAAATAAAAAAATAATAATAAATAGATTGAATAGGTTTTTAACATGGATTTGAATCTGCTTGTTTTATACTTTGATATATATTCCTAACCCTTGTTATCATGTACTTCTATGTAGCTATATAACAGTTGCCTCAAACTGATCTAGCTTATTTAAAGAAAGTATGATAGCAGAACTACTTATTGATTCACAGCTCACGCTCTTATATCGAGCGAGTAAGTGTTATACCTTAATTGCATAATGGAAAAATATGATATGATGGACATCACCAGTGTTTGAATATTTCTATATAGGGTGAAGGACCTGATAGAACTCATTGCACTAGGCCAACATATTCTTTAAAAAAGCAGCTTTATGACTGAAATATCAAGTCACAAGAGTTTATCTCATATTTTACATTAATTTCTTTATTGTTTAAAATGTTTAGCATGTTAAGCGTTACTAACATCTCTCAATAAAGATGTTATCAATCTCAATGACCAATGAATGTCATCTGCGATATCATTTTTCTTGGGGTGGGGAGGATCAACTATGATGTGATTTCATATTTTTATGAAAGCGTGTATATAGACAGGACAAAACCGGGGAGAAGGAGAAGGAAGAAGCATTATTAAACGGAAGAGAGATGAATGTCTGTTACTACACAAAATCAGAATTAAAAAAAATCATTACTCCATTATATAGTCTTTAACGGATTTTTAAAAATCAAAGCTTCACCATTATTTTTTTTTCTTAATTCTGCTTTCATTTAAACATTCAAGATGAACTTTCCTTTAATCTGTAACGCATTTCCATTCATTTTGATGGGAGTGGAGAGGTTATGGAGAGTTACTGGGAATGATTTCAACCTAGCTATGAAACAAAGTATAATAAGTGAGCTCCAAACGTGACAAAAAATCACAAGAACTTAGCGTTAATCAAGAAAAAGAAATCATGCAGAAATTTTCTTTTTCATTTCCCCTTCTTTCTTTATCTTTTCATTTTGACGTTGAGGTCTTCGCATGATTGAGTGTGAATGTGTTTTGGGTATATAAGATAGTTATGGATGCTTGTTGTAGTTATAGTAATGCGGTGGGATTTGTGAGCATGAGGTAACTTGGATTTAGACTATATTAACCGCATGCTTAGTAGATGCACGAAGAAACCTGTGTATCATTTGTTTTATAGAATGGTGGATTTTTTTTGGCCAAAAATCTTCTTTACAACCATGCATAAGTAATTACCGGACACAATGGCAAGTTTACCGGATGCATGGCTGGCCATGTGCCATGATTCCGGGTCGGATATAATTATGGTTAATCAATTCATAGCTCAGTAAAAATTTTCAACCTTGATAAATGTTTATGAAAGTCGAAAAATAAATCAGTAAAAGTAAATAATGAACATAGGGCCTAATTCTGGCAAAGAATGAAAACTGTTGGTAAAAGCTGACATCAAAGACTATCTTAAACTTAGTCGATTGTGACAAGAGGCACAAGGAAACATCTTCTGTGTACATTATTTTATAAACATGATAAATTTAGGATGATCTACTATTTATTAGACCGGCCAAACGTCAAAAAGGGCTCTAGATAAGGATTCGACGGCAAAATTTGTTAATGCTTGGCATCCCAGCTAAAAGTCTTGCTAATACCCAGGAATAGCGTACGGTCGGATGCCATGAAGCGCACTTTTGCGTGAAAGTGTCATTTTATAGCGTGAAATCTGAAAGATTTTTTTATATTTTGACGGAATAGGTTAACATTTTTGATTACCTTTGATATGCGATCCTTTTTATTTGAATTTTTAAAATTATAAGTCTGATGAGTATGCATTTCAAATTTGAATATTACACAGACTTAATATGGCGCAGTGAAACATAAAACGACGATTTCCTCAAAATAAACGTTTGTGAAAACTATCAATAGTTGGAAGTTTTTTTTACACAACTTTAATTCTTCGATTTAAATGCGTTTACCAATTGAATGTAAAGTAAATGTCATTATTACAAATTACAAGAATTTTCAAATAATATGGAAGATATCTCATTTTATTTTATCCGAAAATGGTTTACAAGGTGCGCATTTTTAATTAAAAATTGAATATACCGGAGCATTTTAACATGTCTTTCATGGCAGAAAAGGATGTATATCTCACTAAACAAAAACGTCAGCGTGAAGTGCGAGCTAAGATTGAGAGAGACTGGGAGCTAAAATTTGGATATGTTATCACATTTTGTTTATGATTAACTTGATGCGTATTTCCCTATAATGCGTGCGAGAGAGGCAAGCAAAAAAAGGCATTTTTAACTTGACACTATTATAGCATGCATGTCTTTTAAGCTATTTATCTCATTTATAAAAAGGAATACCAGAGCGAAGCTCGGGTTGTATTTTTGTTCTCTTGTTCTCTAATCCTATATGGGACTCTGAGGGTACAATCAGCACAATAGGCACCATCAGCTCAATAAAAGATTCTGAACTAAAGAACTTGATAAATATTTCTTTATTCGGATCGAATATTTTGACAGAATGTTCTCGATTGCATATTGCTAGCCCATGCAGGGTCCCGTTGCATAAAGAGTTGCCTTTAAAAAGAACTAAAAATCAATAGCAAGTCACTAACCGTGCATCCCATTGGTTTAAAGTCAATTTCATGTTTGATTAATCACGTTTGATTAAAGATGTCATGCCAATCTTCTTAAACCTTCATTTTCCTTTTAAATTTAAGTATCAAGTTGTGGGCCGAAAATCTATTTTTAAAAAAGGAAATAGATAAATAGTGAATAAAGAAGTGATGTGCGTACTTTATTCAACGCAAAAACGAAACTTGGACTGAGAGGTTTTCTCACGAAATATGAATGAAGGCCCGTCTCTCTTTGTATAATGAATAATATCGCATGAAATTCAAGCCAGTTGTATGAAAAAATGCTAATTTATGATTACATAAATCATATAGGATTTAGTAATTTCACTTTATAGTCAGTTAAAGTGCCATTAGCATGTTTGTGGGACACGCTGTAGTGTACAATTCTTGGTATGATCATGGAGCTACATTATGATCATCCTCTTTAAAACCGGCGGTGTAGTTTTAACATTACTGTTTTTGAAAAAAAAAAAACACACAAATTATTCTTGTTGTGGCCGTATGCACATGATTGACAACACTCAAAGTCTGAAAAAAGGTGGTTGTAAACAAAGTCCTAGGTCATTGTGAAAACAAATTCTATTAAAAATCCACGTTTTATAAATAGCAACAGTACAAAAGCACCCAAAATTCAAAAGCTTATACAATCAGAGCAAAGAGTCCTGCAGTTGTTCAGGTTTCCCTAGATGGCGCTATTGGTTCGTATCTGCTTTAGATGGGATGCCAAGAAATTGAAAATTTGATTTGATTGATTGATTTATTTATTTATTGTTTTCTTCTGCATCCATAACATTCGTATATAATACATTTTTCATAACATAATAAACATAATATGTTAGCATTTTTGGCATGAATTATAAATAAAGAGTACTAAAAAGATAATTCCAGACAAAACTGATTAACTATATGATATTCACAATTTGCAGGAGAAGGATTGTCATCATAAGCAGATTGCTTGAAAAAAATTTCAGTCCCAAACTTATACTAATTGAATTAATTAATACATTTATAAAGCAGAATGGGCATATATTTTCAAATACGAAACATGAATTCATGCAATATTTTAATACGAAGATGGAGATGATAAAGCTGAGGGTGACGGTGATAATTATGATGATGATGATGTTGATGATAATGATGATGATAATGATTTTGCTATCCAAAGTATAAAAACTCTTAGTATGTACTTACACATGTAATTATGTACATATATAATGTACGGTATGTTCAAGTTTTCATTAAAAATGCGCACATTGTAAAATACACATTGTCTCCTTTCGGATAACATGAAATGAGATATCTTCCATCTTACTTGAAAATTATTTTTAATATCTGTGGCATTGGACATTTAACTTACATTCGATGGATAAAAGAATTAAAAATCGAAGAATTTCAGTTGTGTAAAAAACTTCAAACTACTGATAGTTTTCACAAACTTTTATTTTGAGGAAATCGCGGTTTTATGTTACATTGTGCCATATGTGTGTGTAATATTCAAATTGAAAATGTTTATTTTTAGACTTATATTTTGGAGAAAAAAACAAATAAAAAGAATCGCATATCAAAGATAATAAAAAAATGTTAACATATTCCGTCAAAATATCAAAATGCGTGATTGTCGACATTCTTTCAGATTTTACGCTAAAAATGACACTTTCACGCAAATGTGCTCTTGCCATCCGGCCGTACGCTATTTCTGGGTATCGGAGTTTTGCAAGACATTTAGCTGGGATGCCATCATGAGCAAGCAATGTTGCCGTCAAAAGTATTTTTTGTTATCGTTTTGGCCGGTCTACTTTATAACGATGATCAAAATATAAACATAAATCGTTATGAATTTACATGTTAGGGGGCCTATATTGTATCCTCATATTTTTTTTATCTTGACAAAAATGTAATTTTGTGTAATTATGTTCACGCAGGGGCAGCGGAAGCGGGGGGGGGGCTTCAGCCCCCTCCACATTTTTTTTTACAAAATCGTGTACAAAAACGTAAAAATGACAGGATTGTGATTTTTTTGCATTAGCCCCCTCCCCACTTTGAAAACCGTTCCGCGGCCCCTGGCAGGCACGCGGCCAATTAGAAAGTCCAACCACTTCCTTTATGACTGATATTTGTTTTCAACTTTATACCTGTAATCAGGGGCGTCGATCTAATATTTCAGATTGGAGGCAAAATCATAAAATCGACGTTCCAAAGGCGCTCGATCACACAAAAAAAAAACTCACGCCCACACACATAGGCCTATATATATGACTCATGAGAAAGAGACACATATCTCACTAACAAATTAATGCGAGCGCGAAGCGAGAGCCGAAATTTTTTAGTGTACTGACCTGAAGTAGGAGAAAAGTACCTGTTTATAATTAACTGTTTGTAATGACTCATTACTACACTGATAATGCGAGTGCCAAGAACGAGCTGAAATCAGGCGCGTACGCAAGGGGGGGGGGTTTAGGGGGTTCAAACCCCCTTTTTTTTTTTCTTTTTTTTTTTTGCTTGTCTCCCCAGAGGTCGGTCTGGTCAAGGAGTTATCGGGCAAGCGCCTGATAACTCCTTGGTCTGGTTACGGACAGTTCCCCTACCCAATAATGTATATGACAGCAATAATGAACAGAATCTCATGTTTCCGACGAAAAACACAGAAAAAATATCCGCTCGCTTCGCTCGCTCCATTTTATTATATCTTTTATTTCCGCATGTCGCCGAAATGATCACGGTATCGCCATTAACAAGGCCATACATGATTATCATGATGTATACTTATGAATACAAGTGAACCAAGAAAAAGACATACGTTTTCTTACAAAATATGTTTTACCAATATGAAAACCAAAATGACGGAAAACGCTAAAATGTCGGTTAGCTCGCTCCGCTCGCTCGTAATAATTTATGAAATTCCATAAGTATCTATTCTCCTGTTCATGCAAGGCCGTATAGTGTTACGAATAGAAGGACATGTAGCATCGACTAATACTTGATTTACTAACAAACTATTGACAAGAAATGTATGTTTTGACGGGAAAACGCGAAAATTTCGGCTCGCTCACTCCGCTCGCTCGTAATCATTTATAAAATTTCTTAAGTTTCTAGTCTCTTGATCAAGGCCATATCATGAGACTTACGAGCAGAAGGACATGTATCATCAACTAATATGTAATCATTACCAACAAGCTATTGAGAAGAATTGTATGTTTTGACGGAAAAACGCAAACATTTCGGCTCGCTCGCTCCGCTCGCTCCGCTCGCTCGTAATTATTCATGATATTTCTCAATTTTCTAGTGTTCTGATCAAGGCCATATCATGAGTGCCACGATCCGAAGGACATGTAGCATCGACTATGATACCCAGGCGCGTACGCAGGATTTTTGAAAGGGGGGGGGGTTTCGAGCTGATTTTTTTTTTTAATCTCCCGCCCAGTCTCTAAAAAGTGATGAGCGGGGGGGGGGGAGGTGATGATTTTTTTTCTTTTTTTTCAGAGCTGCAAATAAGAGAATAACATTTAAGTGGGGATGGGGTATGTAACAGTGCGGTCATGACCCGCGAGCGAGCAGAAATGTTCTCGTTTTTGCGTTGAAAACATAACCTTTTTCCTTTTTGTCAATAGTTTGTTGGTATCATAGTCGATGCTACATGTCCTTCGGATCGTAGCACTCATGATATAGCCTTGATCAGAACACTAGAAACTTGAGAAATGTCATGAATAATTACGAGCGAGCGGAGCGAGCGAGCCGAAATGTTTGCGTTTTTCCGTCAAAACATACAATTCTTCTCAATAGCTTGTTGGTAATGATTACATATTAGTTGATGATACATGTCCTTCTGCTCATAAGTCTCATGATATGGCCTTGATCAAGAGACTAGAACCTTAAGAAATTTCATAAATGATTACGAGCGAGCGGAGTGAGCGAGCCGAAATTTTCGCGTTTTCCCGTCAAAACATATATTTCTTGTCAATAGTTTGTTAGTAAATCAAGTATTAGTCGATGCTACATGTCCTTCTATTCGTAACACTCATAATACGGCCTTGCATGAACAGGAGAATAGATACTTATGGAATTTCATAAATTATTACGAGCGAGCGGAGCGAGCTAACCGACATTTTAGCGTTTTCCGTCGTTTTGGTTTTCATATTGGTAAAACATATTTTGTAAGAAAACGTATGTCTTTGTCTTGGTTCACTTGTATTCATAAGTATACATCATGATAATCATGTATGGCCTTGTTAATGGCGATACCGTGATCATGTCGGCGACATGCGGAAATAAAAGATATAATAAAATGGAGCGAGCAAAGCGAGCGGATATTTTTTCTGTGTTTTTCGTCGGAAACATGAGATTCTGTTCATTATTGCTGTCATATACATTATTGGGTAGGGGAACTGTCCGTAACCAGACCAAGGAGTTATCAGGCGCTTGCCCAAACTCCTTGACCAGACCGACCTCTGGGGAGACAAGCAAAAAAAAAAAAAAAAAAAAAAGGGGGTTTGAACCCCCTAAACCCCCCCCCCTTGCGTACGCGCCTGATTTCAGCTCGTTCTTGGCACTCGCATTATCAGTGTAGTAATGAGTCATTACAAACAGTTAATTATAAACAGGTACTTTTCTCCTACTTCAGGTCAGTACACTAAAAAATTTCGGCTCTCGCTTCGCGCTCGCATTAATTTGTTAGTGAGATATGTGTCTCTTTCTCATGAGTCATATAGGGGGGGTTTGAAGCCCCTAACCCCCCCCCTTGCGTACGCGCCTGATGATACCAACAAAATGACTATTGACAAAAAGGTTATGTTTTCAACGCAAAAACGAGAACATTTCTGCTCGCTCTCGGCGCGGGTCATGACCGCACTGTTACATACTCCATCCCCACTTAAATGTTATTGTCTTATTTGCAGCGCTGAAAAAAAAGAAAAAAAATCATCACCCTCCCCCCCCCCCCGCTCATCACTTTTTAGAGACTGGGCGGGAGATTTAAAAAAAAATCAGCTCGAAACCCCCGGGCCCCCCCCCCCTTTCAAAAATCCTGCGTACGCGCCTGGCAGAAATTGTTGTATATTCTGACCTGAAAGCTTAATATCAGTTCGAGCATTTTCGGTACCAATGATTAAGATGGGTATCTAAAGAACAATAGATGCGAGTGCGAAACGCACGAGCTGAAAATCATCCTAATGGACGTTTTTGATAAAGAACAATATATATAATCCTATCCAATAAACCATTATTGCATAATTATTCAAGCGGGAGTTCTTTTGAGGTTTATTTTATTCACCTATTATATCATGAAAAGTGTGTGTTTTTGCTAGTATAAGACATGCAAGATGCGAGCTGAAAGTTTTTTATCTTCTTTTCTAAAAAGCGGTCATTTTAAGCACGATTTTAAATAAAGAACGAGTTGTGTATATACCTCATACAATCTCGCTTGCCAATTTCTGTGTATGTACATCACAATCTTATTTTATTTTATGCACATCCGGAATTTTGGGGGCAAAACGATATGCCCCCCCCCCATATTTACATTGGTGGGGCGATCGCCTCCCCCCCCCCCCCCATCGACGCCTCTTCCTGTACTTTTTTTAAAAATTTGTTTTGCATACATGAAAGGAATACATGCAAAAGCCCCTCAAGCAAACCACAAACAAGATATAGGCCCGGGGAACATTCGGAACAATTCGAATTTGAGAGCCTTGGGATTTTATTGTTCCTCTTAGTATGCTTGCAGTCATATACCCTATTAGTTATAGGCTAGTTGGGATTTTTTATGTTACAATTTTAAAGATTTTTTCCTCATTTGAATCTCGAATCCCGAATCTCCCGCTTTCAAATTTGAAGTGAAAAAATAACTTCTTTGGTAAAGTAAACTAAAAGAGAAAAGGGATTATACACGAAAAAAACAACTTAGTATACTTGTCTGGTCCTGTAACTCTGATAACATCTCATTTTTTATCTTATAATTTATTTCATGTTGGATATTGAGACAACACTGAAGCCACTGCACTGGCCTGAACGGATTTGTGATCACGGACCACTGATCTCTATCACGGACACCCCTGTTTTCTTATTTTTTCCTTACCTTAAACTTTACTCCACCATACTTTATTTTATTGTCTCGATCTCGTTGACAATCTCGTACATATACAGCAGCGATGAATTCTCGAATCTCGTAACGACATGTAAACAACAACCGCTAGCTTTGCCCCTGGACAATGCACTCGCACAATTGCCAATGTCAATTCCACCATTTTTCTTTCTTTTCACAGTATGAAGGTATGTCAGGTAAAAGCTAGGATCAAGTACAGACATGTTTTGAATACTAAGTAACAAGTAGATCTATAAATTGACTTTCGAAAGAGAACAGCATGACTTCCAAATCAACATCTGACGCTGCTGATGACAAGAGCGACGACGAGAATGAGAATGGCACCGGAGGAAGTCATGGAAGTGGGGGAGTTCTGTTTTACGTCAATAAAGATGGTTTTCCCATGACTCACCAAACATTTGAAAAAATGTTTAATCATTGTGCAAGGATTCATCCAGATAAAGAAAAGATGGTGGAAAAGATTCAAGGCAACAAAAACTTACCGAAGGTAAGAACTAAGTCATAATTGCCAAAAAAAAACCTAAACAAAGGCAAAGCTGACTAAGCTTCACCACTCATGATCATTCTATGATAGTATGAACAAGATTATGATAACCTTGTTCTCTGTTAGTCCTCCCTGTGTGGTGAAATAAGGTTGGCAATGTTTGGCGTATTTTCTCTTTTTCTTTGAAACAAATGCTTGCTTTTTTAAAACTTTTCAGTTCCATTACAATTTACAGCTATTCATCATACAACTTTGCTCATAAGTAAATTTGATTCACAATTAAGTTTTTTAATAAAGAAAAATTAATTTTTCTTTATTAAAAAACTTAATTGTGTGTGTATTTGAGAAATTGAGTTTTGTCAGACGTGTATCATCAATCAGATATGAGCTCTGGGACCGACCTTTAACGTCACCATCCGAAATATGTGACCAGGGCTCAGACCTCTGCATCAATTTGTAACTTCCTCACAGCTTGGATTACAGGCATGACAGGCGCACGCCACAACGCCCAGTTGTCTTGCCATATTACTTTCCACCAATAGAGGGCAGCGGGCGTACACATAAATATGCCCCTAATTCAAGTTTTGGAGTGCTCTGGGGCCTGTTTCTCAACACCGTCCTAAGTCTATCTTCTTGACCAAATCGGAGATAGTGAGCTACTTGTCTGCTATTGCTAACCATTTCACGAAGCAGTCTTTACCAAGCTCAGGTACAACTAGCCAGGAGGCTTCTAGAGAGTAAAAATCATTTACTAATGTAAGGTTACTCTCAATGAAGCCAGGTATCCCTACCCATTCACGTTGCGTGTATGCCGCCAAAACCTGAAAGTTTCGCCCCTGAGATTTCTACTTTCCTTCTAAAAGATCAAGCCCTAAAATGGGATGCAACTTCATTTCCGACATTTCTGCGCCATCGATTTCATTTTTAAACAAGAGTTCATCAAAAAATGAGAAAAATATCATGACAAGAAGGAAGAGACTTGCCCGATGTTTCTGCGCCATCGATTTTATTTTCAAACAAGAATTCATCAAAAAATGAGAAAAATATCATGACGAGAAGAAAGAGACTTGCCCGATGTTTATGCCGCCATCTTGTTTCCTTTTGTTCTTCGCCAAAGTTACAGACGCTTGAATTGATGAATTCTTGTTTAAAACTAAAATCGATGGCGCAGAAATGTCGGAAATTAAGTTGCATCCCATGCCCCATGTACATGATCTAGATCTTTTAAAAGGAAAGTAGAAATCTCGGCCTACACGCACGTGAATGGATAAGGATACCTGGCTTTGTTGAGAGTAACCTTATGTTAGTAAATGATTTTTACTCTCTGGAAGCCTCCTGGCTAGGTACAACAACCTCACTAAATATTTATGACACCTTTGAGCCTGTCATAATTCTTTCTTAATAACGTAGAGGCATCACGTGGGTAGATTATGGCATGCAAAAGTGCCTAGAAATTTTAAAATTATAATTTTACGTAACAGAATCCTGACATCGAGGCACAAACTGGACCCTCAGAAAAAGGAAAAGTCCTGTCTCGTTCTTTCTCCTTCTTTTAAAATTGAAAACATAATGGCCGATCGCTACCAAGAACGAACGTAACATAGAGATCTAACTATTCCTTTTTTTTTTTGAGGGTCCAGTTTGTGCCTTGATGTCGGGATTCTGTGTCATGATAGACCTTCATCCATAATCGAGGTAAGTGCATGATTTATTTTTCCCCTTTTATTTGGAGTGATATTGTGACCCCATTCTACCCCATTTTGGAGAGTATACCATGTTACACGGATGAGTCCTGGGCTCCCTGGGTTAGGTAGATCGTAGACCTAATCCTGGGTTTTAGGGGACTAAATTATTTGTACCGACAAAAAATAACTACCTAATCGCTTACTAGTACACCAAACTTATACATGTCACACTGACTCACTGTCATTTATTGATAGCCCCTCCCCCTACCCAGTCAGAGGGAAGGGGTGGGGTTGACAGTGTCTGCAGGAATGGGGGAGGGCTTTTCATCATTCAAATTATTTTACAGTGTATAGTGCCTGGGATGAGTTGGGTGAATTTGTCAACCATTTTTATGTGCAAATTAGTCCCCTAAAACCCAAGATTACCCATAAAAAGGCTTCCTATGTGACAATTTAACTTAATGTTAGATACTGAAATGTGTCAAGTGTGCATCAATTTTTTTAACATACATGTAGGGTCTACATAATGTTAGACCCTATTACCTTTTTTGCCTTGATCTGGGACAAGATCAAAGTTACACCAAAAGGTTCAGTCTTAGGAATTTAATTTCATGTTTATTCTTTTAAATTTTCAGATGTGCAGTCTGCAGACATGAGACCCCCTTCATAATTAATGTATGTCCAGCTGTTGCATGGGTTGTTTGTCTGGACAAGACACTTTGATTTCAGGACTAGATATACTAATTTGTTCTTCAAGATACATGTAGAATAGTTATAAGGGGGAATTGTCATGAATTAATTACCCCGTTAATGAATCCCCAGAACAGACAATTATCCTGTCTATAATCTAGGTTGACACTTCATGTACATGTAAGTTCCGTATTCTGATCTTTGGTTTAGTTCACTTGGTCACTGCAGCCACCCTGCCTTTGGGAAATAGATCTAAGGTATGCCAATGCAGTACACAACACACACTTAAAATATTCATTAAAATACCACTTTTGTGACCAAAAATACTTATTTCCATACAGCTGCAATCTTTTTTTTTATTTGTAACTTGGGAATCATTTTTGTACACATATTCACAAGTGCACTTGAAAACTTGAATTTTGTGTATGCGATCTATTGGTGGAAAGTAAAATTGCAATTAAATTTTCCTTTTTCAATCTCTATTTTTAATTTAGAAAAAATAATTAAAATTAAATAATTCAATTTATTTCAGAGACAATTTATATGATGAATAGCAGTAATGGAAATTGACAGTGTAAAAAAAACCCAAGCATTAGTGTCCCCAAGAACAAGAGAAAATAAGTCAAATATTGCCAACCTTATTTCACCACACAGGGAATAGTAATAGAGAACAATGTCATGTCATCACCTTGTTCATTGAATGAGTGGTTTAATCAAGACTCTTGTCTTAACTTGTGGTTTAACTATGGATAGCCAAATGGGACACAGATCTTTAATAGTTCAGTTTTTATTTCTAAGCCCATCTTCATGCATGACGCAGGTCATTCATAACCATCTTAACGCTTTTGGCTTCCAAAAATTGTAGCTCAGAGTTAGACCATGACCTAAACTTCAACTGGTCTTCAGAATACTTTAAGTCTGGTTTAACTGTTTTAGTTTGATCAAAAGAAATTTCAACTCTTTGCAAGACAATAATGGGCATTATAAATTGTTGTTGTTGGTTGATTTTAACGATGTATGAAACAGATATTAAGCAGGCCTACTACTGTACAGTTGTATGTACAGGTTAGCAGATATTTTAGCAATCCCCTTTTCACTATTTTTCTCTCTACTTGTGACAGGTTCCTGTTCCGTCAGTCCCTGCTGTGCACCTTTACCAGTCCGTTGGAGCAAGATTAGAAGCAATCCAGGACTATATGAAAGAACTACAGTATCCTTCAAGAAAATAAATAAGTTGCTGATTAAGACTTGGATTTTTACAAAGTCACTAAAATGATACCCACTTGGGCACCAAAATAATTTTCTACATATAGGATACATGTAGCTAGATTAATAAATAAATAAATAAATAAATAAAAAAATAAACACTATATGGCCTATTTTAGGAGATTGTTAAATTAGTTCATTTAACCTTGCAAGCATAACTTTTATCAGCATTCAAAAGATACCTGGATAGGTTTCAAGAACTACTTTGGCATGCCTGACATAAATAGCATGTTATGAATAATAAAAAAATTATAAAATAACAGTCCACTACCTCCACTACACTTAGATGATTTAAAATGTAGGTAAATTATGATTATTTGCCATTACATGTATGTAAAGAATTCAAAATGCAGTTATGTTGTGAACAATTAAAAATGACATTGTTATCAAAAGTGCTTTAGTTTAATTAAGAAATATGCTTTATTTATGCACTACAATTTGAATGTTCCCAATATATTTGAAAAGAAATTGAACCAAAAACAGTTTACCAGTCAATGAAGACTAATTCCCTTGTATTTTCACACTTTTTTTTTACAGCATATTGGGACATTGTTAGGTACTTAAGAAAATGATTTGCTTTCTTGCATGATAATGTCCCTTTTTATTTCTATATTTTTTCAATTACATTCTTATAGAAAGGCAATTTTAATTGATTCGGTTGGAGAACCATGAAGCATGACAGCGCATAATTTCATTTATATTCTACATGTTTGTACATTTCATGATTTCATTGGTATAATAAAAAATATTAGGCCTATGTTGTTCTGTTATAAGTCACCTTAACTGTAATATTCATTCAGATACAATCACACTGGTATGCAGTTTTATGAAATTAAAAAGAACAGGCCATTATCTGGGTAAGTTTTACTTTCTGGTTTTACAATGATTTAAAATCACGATTCAGAAAGAAAAAAAGTACCATATGATAGTTCCTAACTGTGGTACAGTATCATTGAAAAAAAGTTATGCAAATGGAATAAGATAAACAATTCATCAAGTCATGAGTATAGGCTTTAATTTATGAATATGTGCAGATCATGTACTTTGGTTATGAACATTGTTCTTTAGAATTGAAAAGTTGGAGAATGTTTTCTTGATTTTACAATATTTATTGAATTTATATTTCAAAAATTAATTCATTCATTTTCTTTTCTTCTTTCTTGCAGTTTAATGGATTCTGCTAAAGAAATGATTAGGGAGTCGCTACCCATCAAATGTTTGGAAGCTGTAATTCTAGGAATGTATCCTTTCTATAAAATGGAAGTTCTTGTCATGATATTACATTGTTGAGTAAAGTATAAACTCTCAAATTGATTAAGAAATATTGATTATATTACACCTGATAATTGATGCATAATTGCATTCTGTAAGGTTTTGTATCCCCCAAATATGATCAAAATCATCTCTTATTTTTGCTGTAAAATTCCTCATTGAGTAAATATACTTATATGGGAATTTTGGGCTCTAACATTAATTTTTTTTGGGGGGGAGGGGGGTGTCATTTTTTTAGTGTTTGAAATTGAATTGTTTACTATCATATTTTCTCAACACGCTAAGAACTTGAGAAATCACAATGATTATTGTCAACTTTCAAGAGGAGTTCTATTTTAGCTTCTTATACTACAATGACTGTATGATGGCAAGTTCATAAATTTCATTTAAAAATGATAATTGCATTCAGGTGCAAATATTGTAGCAAACTGAAACTCAGTATAGCATGATCACCTGTATCAGTGCTACTGCAAGAAAAGTGTGATTGAAAACATACCTACTTTAGGAGTTTACATGCACAAGAAATCTAGAAATAAATAGTCATCTGCTTTGAAGATGGACCTTCCTTGTAAGCACTATTTTCACATCTTAAAGCTTAATTAACACATGAGAGGAGATTAATTTCCAATAGCTGTTTTAATTGTTTAAAAAAATATTTTTCATGCACTGTTTTTAAGAAAGTTGCAATTTTGTTTTATAAAATTGTTTAGTAAGACCCCATTCCAAAGTTAATTAAAAAAGCCTGGCAATGCAGAGATGAGTGTACGTAACCTTCAAAGGCAAAAATATGATAAACACATTCTGCTTAATTACTGTACATTGCTTTTAATACAACTTATTTAGAGAATAAATGGGAAACCTCGATGAATGAAAACATCAATCTCCTTTCCTTAACAAAAAATCTTGAACAAATCAGCTACTTGACAAATGGAACCCCAGGATTAGAACGGTTCACAATAAGTTTTAAGACTCAATTCCATGGGAATGTCCATAGACATGTGGTACTTGGTTTGGTTCATAACTCACGCTATGGTGCTCTTGGTATGAGCAGGAGAGAAGATCTCATGGATAAACCGCTTGAATTCAAGGTATGTTAATCACTTGGAAATGCCATGTGAGATAAATTGTATAAACTTGCTTGCTAAAAAAAAACAAGCCCATTAGTGTTTGATAGTGGATACACTAGTCTGTGAATTATCAGAAGCTACACGGACAAGAATCACACAATGATAGTCATTAATAATACATGTACAGTGCATTTTTTGTGCTAAAATTACTTAATTTTCTAGCAATTCTAATTCCATGGTTAAATATTTTAACAATCACATGATGGTTAGATATTAAAAATTTTCAGAATGAAACTGAGTCCCAGTTAACATGCCTGCAAGCTCTACAGATGTGGTTAATGGAATTACATTGATTATTTCAATTGCCCATGCAAGAATATCAGAAGTTTTTTTCTCTCTTTTGTGGTGTCACAATCCAACTTTCATTTGCCCTTCTTCTCTTTTAAAAACTTTCACATTCTGTGTTACGTTTACTTTATCCTTTCTTTTCTTTCTTTCTATATACTTTCTTTTCTTGTCCAATATTCTGTCTTGGTGTTTCTCTCCCATTTCTTTCACTTACTGAGTAAGTTTGTAACTTCTCAAATGTATAATTCAGTGTGGGCCTGTACACGTAGGAATTTCAATAATAGTTTTTGTCCATTAGAAATTGTGCTTCTCCTTTCACCACTAAAATCTATAATTTTATCTATTTTTGTAGTCACTATCTGAGCTGATCTTTAGCTACCAAGATGCATATAAGAAATGTGAGTACATGTGTATCAATGAACATTGCATCATTACTGATGTATTCATTTCTCTTTTTAAAAAGAAAATCAACATGACAGTGGATTCTATGCAGTAATAATCAAATACTGTTGACAATTTCATGAGATAGATTGCTGGTGCAAAGTGAAAATATTGAAATCGTGATCTCTTTTATCACTCTACTCAAGTGTGTTTTGTTGTTTTAGTGTTCCATACAAACTAAGCAACTTTTATCGTAAAGTGTGCACTAATATTTTAGTGCCAAAAATTTTGCAATTACACCATGTAGGATCTGTAAGATATAAAACAAAAGCTATGTTGTTATGCTATCTGTATGAGGTATGTAGTATAATATCATTAAGAACAATGCTGATTATTTAGGTTTTGGAAGGATTGTTTAAGTCATTTATCATGATTCATAAACTTGTTATATTTACATGTGACAAATGATTCTGTCATTATCAGTAGTTCTTCACGTTTGATTGAAGCTAAGCATTGATCAGTTGCATCTTGTATTTGCTCACAAAATCTCTTATTTCCAGATTGGCATGTAGTGAAGAAACTGAAGGTTGGATTACCAATCGCTCATGATCCACATAGCTTTGAACAGATACAATGGCGGGTGAGTGATTACTTGATTGATAGACCGATTCTTATTTCTCCTACCTCTGTCTTTCTTATCCTCTTCATCTTTCATTATCCTCTTTTCTCCTTTCCTTTTGTTTTTCTTACCCTTCTACATGTATCTCCTTTCTTTTTTTCTTCCTTATTTCTTTCTACCCTCCTTCTTTTACTTCTCTTTTGTATTCTCCTTTCTTTTTATTTTTTTTGTTCTTTTATTCCTCTTCCTTTTCCTTCTCTTTCTTCTCCATCTCCCCCTCCTCCTCCACAGTCTCCTTCTCATTATCCTTCTCTTCTTTCTCCTTATTATTCTTTTACTCCCCCCCTCCTTCTTTTCTTTATAAAAATAATAAAGGGATATTTAATGAGAGTATTATTATTACCTCAGCTTTAGCTGGGCTGCCTAGGCACTCAAGCATAAAAAATTCTTCCTACTGGTTACCCATTCAGCACAATGTGGGTGAATGTCTTGCTGATTTAAAACATAACATGGCTTGTAATCGAACCTGCATCCCCCAGATTGAAAGAGAAGAGTCACAATTACTAGAACACAACCCCCCCCCCTCTTTACCTTTAAGCCAATCTGCACTCACAAAATAAACTTATCACTGGAAATGGGGGGGGGGGGAGGTTGAGAGGACATGTATCTAGATAAGTCCAGTAGCTACTCTGTAAGATGAGATAATTATATTCTTTTATTCTTCATTTGTAGCATCTGTCTCTTAACATGTGGAAAATGACCCGCACTGAAGCAAGCAAGGAGATTGACAAATATGCAAAAGATATGAGAGCATGTGTAAGTTTTAATTGTATATATTACTAATGTATACAAGTGAAATGACCCAAAATGCTTTTTATTAGGTATGCTTATATGAAGGGCAAAAAAGTACATTTTGGTTGGTGTACAGCTTTAAGAAATTGTTGAGAATTCTTCTTTTGTAAAGATTTCAAACATGATCTAGTTTTGTACAGGATGTCATTTGGTTTGAGAAGAGCCTTTTTTTTGGGGGGGGGTGGTTGCTATCAGCTATCATCAATTACATTTTATATAAAAAGAACATCATGTTCATCATTTTTCCTGTTTAAATACAATTTTAGATAGTGCCATGTGAGCAAGCATAAACAGAATTAAAATATATCCCGATGTTCAAATATAGATTGATCTACTTTTCTTTCTTTTTTGTATGAGACATTTTTGTGATGTTTTTGTACAGTTTACCTGCTGTTTTTTCCAAATATTTAAGCAGTTTGAATGAATAAATACAAAATCGAAATTTGGTTGAATAGATATCAAGTACTGCCTATATCAGTGTTTCCACTTTAAAAGAGATTTCCAGTATTCCAGGAAACTTTGGAAAGTCCAAAATTTTATAATGTACACAATATTTTAATATAACTATTTTCAGTATTCATGATAGTGGTCACTATTAAAGGCCAGCATCAGACATGCTGTTTTCATCTTCTGAAGTTTGTTTAAAAATCAAATTTGAAGGTTAAAAAAAAATGGCAGTGCTTTTCAGACAATTCTGGATGCAGTTTCAGGAAAGAAAAGTTGAGTTGTAGAAGCAGTGCAACATGTACAATTGCCTCCAGTCAATCGATGTGAGAATTATGTTAGATCTCTTTCATCACTATTGTCTTTTTACAGTACAAATCAAGTCGCTCAGGGCAGTCCAACTATCAGTTTGTCCAGGAAACCAACCCTTACAACTCACCTCGTAGGAATCCTATTCCTAGTACTCCTAGGGTTAATAGACCATCCTCTCCCATCGTTGTCAGGGTAACACAAGCTGGAGCTGATGGTAGTGATGATGATGGACCAGTGGTAGAAAAAAGGTTAACAGGTGGTGGATACGAAATCAGAATATGATACCGATATTAATCACTAACCCATTGCCTAATGGAGCACAAGATAAATACTATATGTGTGGGAATTACAGAAATCATCTGTCAATTGGTTGATTGTCTTTTATTACAGGCGCCTGCTTCATGAGGACTTCTTATTAATTCATAGTTTCTATCACAATTTTATGGTCAGCCAGTCAGATTGAATGATGTCAGTAGCTTTTAACTGTTATTGCAAATTTGTTACAGTAACAAGTTTTATGAAATGAGCTTCTGATCTATGTAGAAACATGATATATAGTATTTAAGGTATTTATCATCTGTAAATGAAAACAAAATATTTTATAACTGTCAGTGACTGTATCGAAAAGTAATCATGTGGTTCAATTGTTGTTTGTATTATGAGAGAGCAAGGAGGGAGGGAGGGAGAGAGAAAGATAAGATAAAGAAAGAAGAGAGAAAAGAGGAAGAAAGAAGCAAGGTTCTGAAGATAATTTTTGTGTGAAAATGTTGAAACATTTAAGGGAGAGAGATGGAGAAGAAACTTAAGAGAAAGCAGTGCAATTGTCAGAGACATGGGTAGAAGAGAAACTGAGAGATGGTAAAATAGAAGACCAAATGAGAAAGCAAAAAGACAAAAAAAAAACATGGATTAAGACAGGGGGTTGGGCAAGACATAAAAGCATGAAGAACAGAATAAATGCTTTAATGTGTTTTTTGCATTATGCCAAAATAAATCTACATTTCCAAGGATTAAATTGCGATTAGTTATGCATTTATATATCACATTGATCCAAATGTTTGTCTTTCAATCCCAATCAATAGCTGCTTTCAAAAAATATAGCTAATAACCAGTCATTTTTATTCAGTTTTATACTATAAGTACAGAGCATCACAGGAAATATTAATGAAGATTCAAAGACTTTTATCTTCCTTGTTAAAATTTGATACCTATACATTTGTTGTAAGTATTTATGTTGTATATTATGTATTTAGTATTTATTTGTATTCTTTGTTAAATTAGTTATACATGTTAATTACTTGATATTTTTTTACAAAATCTCCAAATTGGCTCTTTACTACTTTTCATTGTCTTTCATATTGAATAGTGTAATGGACTTGTCATGAGCCAATTTTGTCTCTGCAATTTGTTTCCGTCCGATGTTTACCGTTCCATCCATTGTTTGAATATTTGAATGCTGAATATTAGTGCATCGATTCTCACTTCCTTGCTTTAATACCAGCTCAGACACTTTACCAGGGGGCCACTTAACTATATTGATGTAACATGAAGAACTTAATCAGGAAAACATTGATTTAGGTGGTTGAAATGCAAAAGTGAATTGTATGTGATGTATTAGTGTGTTGAAAACACAACATGAACAATAACAGAAGAAACGTAAGAGATCTATGCAAAAAAATAAGAATGTGTTGCTGAGTTCATCATTTTGCTAATTGGATATTTTTTCATTCATATCAGTTGGATTTTTGTGCCACCTAGGATTCTGTGATAAAGGGCATTCTATATTGGCATTACAGTTATGGGGGGAGCAGTTACAATTTAAATGAATTGTGAATAAAGTATAAATTTGACCTATAAAATGCATTTAGGGAGTCATTTTGATTTTGAACACCTGTGATCATGCATGTATACAGCATTGTGGTTAAGTGGCCCAAGGTTTGATTTGTTTAAGGAGAATTTGAGACTCTTTGATCATTATGAATTGACTTTCTGCCATTTAGATGATGTCTGAATTTGGAGGTTGATAAACCCCACTGTAAATTGTGTTAATTTGTATAAATTACATATTGCTCACACAAACAACACATTTTATATTTGTATACTTGTAGTATGAATACTTCCATTAATAGTACCGTCCAAATTCATTTTTATAAAAAAGTACCGTCCAAACTTTGTCTCATCTTGTCAACTTTAGAATATGATATAATGCAAGTTATTTTATCTTGACTTCTATGAATTTTTTTATTATTGCAGGAAATTGGTGGATGAAATTTAACATTTGTTTAACTGAAATAAAGATTTAATATCTGCCTACTTTCTTTGATGAATGTAAGAAAGGGTATTCAGTCCTTTCAGCTAGTTTCCAATGTGTATCATCAGTGAGAAGAATTATGATTCAATGTGATAATTGAGGGTGTTTTGTATGCATGCTTGGTGTGTTTAAGTAATTGATTTGACTCATAATGAATCCAAACTTCATTTTTATTGTGAGCTCAATGCCAAAATGTTTTTAATCATTATTTTGAAAGAAAAGAGTTGTTGATAAAAGAATAGTTCTTTTAGTTGCATATAGTTAGGGGCGTTTTCAGAAGTTAATCTCTTGATTTTCAACCAACCATATACCAATCAACATGAACATTAATTGAATGTTTGAAATACATTTTATACGATTGATTGGTCGGGGTAACTATATTTTTCACCAGCTGTGTCTCCTAAAACAATAGTGGGCTATTCCACGGTTACTCACGTTACATTTGGAGACACCTTGACTCATACTTGGAGCTGTAGCTCCATTATTATTGATAGGAACTAAACATCTCCTTATCACAACAAAGTACACAGTCTGACTATCCTTCGTATAAAAACAAAACTTGGGAAATTCTATTATGCTCCTGGCAAATCTTTGGAATGTGTCAGTTACTCACGTTACATGATTTGGACATGCATAAAATTAAAAGTCAACATAAGTGAAAAGTCTCCTCATACAAGGCTTTTATGAAAGTTGATTATATCCATTTCAAAGAAGTGTATTAGGGAGACAAACTTTGTATATAATTAAAAAAAAAAACACATGGTTTTTACTTGGGGTGCAGATAATATGGTTACTCACGTTACATTTTGTCTATGTATAGTTAACAACACACATGTCATTAAAAATTCAATAGTGTGTGTAAAATTCATTGCTAGGAACATCTAAAAGAGATTTTATACCAAAAATTGGAACAATTGGAGCTTTATTAGGGAGTAGGAGGGAAAAGTATGATTTCGCTTACTAATTATGCATTAACTAGCATAATCGCTTAATACCAATTTGCATGAAATAAATTACTGTATAGTATCGTAGATTATGTCCAAGACAACCTGCACGCAAATTTTCGGCGTGATCGTGCGGCCAATGGCCGAGATCTCAAGGGGGGCCTGGGAGCCCCCCCCCCCTCTCCCCCATCCCCCGGGCCATATCAACTCCCAAAATACCCCGGCCTAGATAGGGTTACTGGTAAGGGCATTCAATGTGTTGTTCAAACACTCTTTAAAGTCTGGTTAATCAAAACCAAGTCTTACTAATGCACTCTTGCATTGTGAATACTTCTACTAATATTTAATTTTTTTGTGTGATTGTATGACCACTAATATTTTGATGAACAAAGAGTCGCATCAAAGAGATGTACCCTCATTTTGCTTTTAATTAATCAAAAATAACTTCACAACTCACCATGAGACTTAAAACTTGACATCCCACAGAAAATGTTACCGAACTGAATAATTTTTACTGGTTACTCACATTACATGATGGTTACTCACGTTACAAAGTTACTCACGTTACAGTTTTTCTTCATCAATTTTATAAAAAAAAATGTAATTTTTAATGACTTTGATCGTCATCACTGTGTCAAAGATTGTTTGAAGGAAGAGAATTTAAAATCCCACCAATTAACTGAAGAATTTTTCTCTCAGAAAACAAAGTCAGTTTTTTGGTTACTCACGTTACATCACCTGAGCAGGTTGCAATATTTATTTTTTGAA
The DNA here is from genome assembly GCF_018143015.1 of Lytechinus variegatus. Lineage (NCBI taxonomy): Eukaryota > Metazoa > Echinodermata > Echinoidea > Temnopleuroida > Toxopneustidae > Lytechinus > Lytechinus variegatus. The sequence continues at coordinate 37,991,064 of NC_054746.1, forward strand.
TGAGTACTACAAATTTAATTGAAAAGCGGTTGTGTATTTTAAGTAATTTGACTTTTCTAAACTTCAGAAATATGTAAAGTGGTATGTTGTTGCAACAGCAAAATGGTAATAAGGCATATTTCATTTTTCACTATTTTTCTTGTATTTTGGTACACAATGGAAGACACAACTTTTGACCATTTTTTTCCAAAGTATACATATGAAAATAAACTTTTTATTTCTTGTTCCTGAAACTCTCATGTATGAAGGACTTAAAGTATTAAAAAATTCAAGAAAATATTGAATTTGAATTTTTAAGCTCATGTCCACCAACCTGTGGAATTGCCCTAGTAATGATAATAAATAATGATATGTCCATTTATATATACTCAACTGCGCTTTGATACTTGGTATCATATTATTACCACGGCCGTAGCTGACACGCCATATTAATAGGCACTAAAGCGTTCAAGGAATAAATCGTACCAGGTACCCATTCACCTCACCTGGGTCGAGTGCAGCACAATGTGGATAAATTTCTTGCTGAAGGATATTACGCCATGGCTGGAATTCAAACCCACGGCCCTCTGTTTCAAAGTCCGGAGACTAATCCAATGGGCCACAACACTCCACATAAGAAATTTAGTCAATCCTTGACTGTGTACACAGTCAGGACAGTGATATCGATCTTCTTAATTTCACCTTTTATTAATATGAAAGAAAGAAAACTTTTTGAAAGTAAGTTTATAATACGAAAATGCTCTATTTTGCCATTTATGTCTCAGAAAAATAAATACAATGATTAAATATCTAATTATAGGTCTTCTTAATGTAACATATACATATTTCAGTACGATGCTAGACCATTATGTGCTTTTTAGAATGACAGTTTTTCAAAATGAAATCACATGTTTTTAAATATATATTTACAAATAAGTGTTACTTCATCTAGACATCATCAATGAAAAAAGAGTAGATGCGTGCATTCATCGGAGCAAAAGAGAAAAGGACATTAAAAAAAATTGTCACTAGTGAAGTGGATCATGCTATGATTGTCATGTTCAGGGGGGAAAACGTCTCATTTTGATGATTTGAGAAATGGTTCAGGGGGTCTTAATCAACGAGTCGCCTTCATATTGAGAAAGCCTGATATATATGTATACAGCGCCCCCCCCAAAAAAAAAAAATGTGGTAGCATTCTCAAATAAATGCGCATGAGTAGAAAGCTCATTTTATGATCTATAAATTCTATGAAAATTTAATTGGTCGTGCTTCAGCAGTGGTGCATTTCAGCCCATTCTAAGTTTGCAGCATTGAGCATTTCTGCATTGTCTATGGCTATAACGCCCATTTTTACATCCAGGATCTGAGTAGGATCATTTCTCTAATCATATCCAGGCTCATCAAATCATTAACTTTGGCATGTTCAGAAGGACAAGAAACATAACAAAAATAGTTTGTTTGATGTTGATAAGGGGAATCAGTGCACCAAATGTGAATGATGAATGAGTAAAATAAGCTGAAAAATAAAGGGGAATCCACATATTAATCACGCTTTGCAAAGAGGAACTTTACCAGAGAAAATTTTGACATTTTTTTTCTTTTAGAATTAAATCTTTTAACATCCACTAAAAATAGTATTGAAAAAATGCAGCATTGTTGGAATTATAGGCATGAAACAGACATGACCCGTTGTCTCAATCATTGTGCATCTCCGTAATCAAACATGAAATGAACCGTCAAATATTGTTTTTGCCCTCCTAAACTCATATGCTCAAGGTTGTGATTTGATGAGCCTGGATAGATCATGGATATTTCCCTGGTCAGATAAGGGAATTCCTTAGAAAGGTCAAAGGGGGTTGATCAGGGGCGGATCCAGGATTTTTCCCAAAGGGGGGCACATTTTTCCTAGGAATAATTTGACAACTAAGCAACAACAACAAAAGAAAAAGAAAAGGGTTTTAACCAAAAATCAAGGATATTGTGTACCCGAAAAAGCCAAAAGAAAGTCTTTACCTTCAAGGGGGGGCACAGTCGACCCGTGCACCCCCCCCCCATAAATCCGCCAGTGGGGTTGATATGCTAGAAAGTGCAGAACACACATCAGTGCTGCATGCATGCAAATATGGAATGGGATGAAAAGCACCACTGTTACATAAATAGACTGTATTCAAAATCACTGAAGCGAGACCAATGAAATTTTTGTAAAAGTTAGAACAAGAGATCAGCTCTGTAGTTGCATACAATTTTTGGAGAATAATTTTTATTTTGAAAGTAATTTAGCCGCATATCAGAGGGACATTTTTGGGGGACGCACTGTATATATTTGGTCATTTATTTTTCGCGTCTGCAATTAACATGGCGAAATTGAAAGAATATCGATCGACAAAGATTTACATTGATAATTCACATAAGGTGAAGAGAGAAAAGATGAAAGAAATAAGGTTTACAGAAATCAAGCTTGCCTAAGTAGAGACTTCGGAAAATGCATTTAGTATCAATTTGAACTGAAATGAGGTATGAATTAAACACTAACTGAATGAAAATAGCTCATCGTAATCGACATGATCATGATGATAGAGATCGTTGTCCCCCCCCCCCTCCCAACAAAAAACAACGAAATAAATGAAATTAGGTACAATTAGTGCAGAGCCCGGGGGGGGGGCACTTACATTGACGAGTGGATACCATGCGCGACCCAAAAAACACGTAAAAAGGATGTCTTTTTCACGATAGGGCACGTTACGTACGTAACGTGATAAGGGTCCAAAAACACAAAAATAAAATGAAAAAAGGGTATCTATTTCGCTAGGACAATTACGTGTTTAGGGTCGAATTTGCGGGGATGATAAAACAAAATTAAAATGTTTTATAAAGGATGTCCATTTTTCCCCAACACTTCGTGTTTAGAGTCCGATTTGCGCGAGGTGTAGAAGGTGGGGTCGTACTAAACCAAAGAAGGTAAAGCCGACGACCGAAGGACCCGTAACAATAAAACATTCCTGTACTTGTTTAGGGGTTCATTTCAGGGAATATTTTCCAAGATTATCGTTTTGTTTCCAATACTTGTTAAGGGTAGGGTTTGACACCCCAATACTTGTTAAGGGGTGCATTTTCAGAATATGGAAATTACGTGTTTAGGGTGCTTTTCGAGACCCCATGGTCAGATGGTCGCGCATGGTATCCACTCGTGAATGGAAGTGGCCCCCCGGGGTTCAGAGATATGACAAAACATCCTAATAAAATTTTCAATTCATTGTAAATACTAATTTTTATCTTACCCCCCCCCCCGGCCCCCCTCCCGTTCTGACTGAGATGAAGTACATTTCCAAAGCAAATTGTAACATTTTATTTAACCTCATAACAGGCGTGGTATATGCCTGAGATCCTTACATCCAACAAAAAGTTAACGTCAGAAAGTTTACCGGTAAACTCCTGCTAGATTGCAGTGCTGTAAGTGTCTTCAGACTTTAGTCGTAGAAGGCGCTGTTGCATCTATCACGACGCTCTTATCAAACTTTTACAACATATAGAGTACAACATCGCGAGTAAAAGCTTCCACAAAAAACTTCGAGTTCATGCATTTGAATCATTTATAGACAAAAATTCCTGCGAAGTGAGCACACGATTTTAGAACTTATTGTCGCCATGACTTTTTTTTTCGTTAGTTACTGATTGTCTCTTAAAAATTCATAAATGTCTATATAAAAAGAAACTCTTTGTTTATGCTATAGAATCACAAATATTTCATTATCTTAAATCTTAATCTTTCTCGTCCTGGCTGGATGACGGGTCATCTCCTTTTGTTTTACGTTTTTTGTAAGTACCAATCGTCTTTGCAAAGACATTCAGCATCTTGTCATTATTTTCTCTATGTTCCCGCTCATGCTGGACAAGATCATAATCACATTCAAGCTTTACTCCACAATAACGACATATATGAAGCTGTTTTGCGTGATTACGCTCGTGGCGCCTCAAGTGAACTTTGAGATGAAAGACTTCATTACAGAATCGACAGTGATGATCCTTGTCTGTTCGATGGCTTCTTTCGTGATTTTTTAGGGAAATGTTCTGATCAAACTCCTTGTAGCAAGTAGAGCATTGGAAGGTAGCACGACTAGCGAGATTGTCTCTTTTTGTCTTGGTCTTATTATTTGTTTTTGATTGATTCCCTTGATGATGCAGTGATTCTTCAGATTCGAATACATTCTCACTTTGAGGGATGGCAATGGCGGCATTCAAAGAGACAAATTGTGATTGTATCTGTCGTACACCTAAACCCGGACTGGGTAGACCCATGCTGCTGTTGTTGTTTGCTTCCCATGAAGGAGAAACATCAGATTGAGGTGAGTGTAGTCCTTGACCGGGGGACGTTGTTGAAAAAGACACAGGCACATCGGTGCTATTGTTTAGAGTTGCTTCGTGTTCAGTAAACCTTTGCTGGTCATTTAACAAGTCTACAAATGAGAAAGTGCGGTCATTGTGCTGGAATCCGCCGAATGATCATTAGGCGAAAGTTCAGTGATATGCATGTGTGAGCTGGGGAAAGGATCTTGGAATGATATTGTACTTGTCGGCCTTGTCAAAGGAAAACCAGAGAGTGATGATTGTAAGGGGTTTTGCGGAGAAGTTGGTGACTGATTATATGGGTGTAGATGCCTATCATCTTTGGGCGTGAATTGAAAAGCTTTAAGTGGTGCATCCATATTGACTGGGAATACATGTAAAGAGGGTGGGGACATTCGTAATGTGGAAAAATTCAATACAGTTGTCGGAGACACATTTGAAGAGGGACCTGTCATTTTCGGAGATAGATGTATAGGGGGTACACTAGACTTGTTGACAGTGATATCTCCAGGAATCATTGTTTGTTGTGCATATGACGATTGTTTCCTGAATATATCACTTGGGGTAGGATTGAGAAATGATGGGGAAGACACCTTTGCAAGAGGTGGCGATTGCGATTTGGCGATGTTCTCTGTTTGCATATACGAAGATGGTCTATTAACACCAGTAGGTGATGGCCCAGTACTTGGCATGGGAACAGCAAACAGCAATTCTGGCAGTGACGGTTGTACAAAAGTCAATGGACTTTCAACAGGTGAAGCGTCGGAATAACATGACGTTTGTAAACCATGGTAGTCTCGTGATGTCTTATGACGCTTGTGGCTTCCGGTCGTTTTACTTTCATTTTCAGAGGTTGGAATACGGTTGCTTTTGTCAGTTGGGGAATGAATGTCACCTGAAAAGGGGACGACAAATCGTATCGGCCTTATAGGCGGTGACAATGGGCTTTCTAGCACAGAGCATTGGGGAAGCGATTGATGATTGATGATAGATATTGGAGAGTCCATGTTTAAGGTAAAAGCTGGATTTTTAAGTGTGGCTGAACTGGCGACCGTTTCCTTGCTATCGCAAGGAAGATTTAACATCACAGGGCGTTGTTTTCGGATATCTGATGATTCGTCATTATCCAGCCTTGGTATCTGTTGCTTTGGTAAAGAACTTACCGTCAGGTTTGTGGCCGCCGATATCATAAAAGTAGCCGGCAGCATTTGACTTTGTTGTTCTTGAGGATGTGGCATATTTGATGATTTGAAAAATCTCGGTCCATCTTCTTTTTCCGGTTCATGGCCTGTAGAGACAATTGCCTTCAATGTATTTCTCGCATGATGTTGCGATTTTTGTAGTTCATTTGTTTTAATCATACCACGATGATAATTCGAATTAATTTCATTAGTCTGATTAAGCCCCTCCTTATTGTCAATACAAGTGGGTGAACTAACTGTCAGATTAACATCCACAGTGAGGTTCCTAGGTTGAACCGCATTGATTGAGTTTGGTGCTTCATTGACAGTTTTCGTTTCACTATCCTGAGATGACATCGTACCACTCCGTCCGCCAGTCACTCGCCTTCGTTGCGGTCTCCAAGTCGCTTCCCTGTAAAATCACATTTACATCAACCCGTTCGTCAATCCCTTTTAAGCTTGATCGCCAGTTATCACATCACTATATTATTTGTCTTATTTTCCCTTTTATCGCGCACATTCGTCAACAGTCAACAAATTCGTCACCCGCTGGTCAACCTCACCGTTCTTCACACCCAATTTGGATCGTCGCTTTTCTCGTCCAAATGTCTTTTTTAGTTCGTGTCACTAAGTCGTCACTGACCCTTTCGTCAATCAGTTTGTCTTTAGCTTGGCAACGTTTTGTCGCCACCCAGCTTATTTTCCTGTCCGTCACACTCTCTTCGACCGAAATCGTCACCCTTTCCCGAATGAAAATGCCACTTTTTCACGTTACACAGTTCATTGTAGATTTTGTTTAGATGATAGTCGATACTTCGCCATTCCGTTAATCGACATCTAATCAAAACTGATGTTAATAACTCTGGTTCTATCTCTGTTCGTCACCCTTTTTTCATATCCATTTAAAGTGAGTTGTCATTTTCTTCATCAAAACCTTTTGTGTTACTGTTTATCCCCGGTCATCACTATATCGCCAATACATTCGCTACCAGTTTGTCATCCCGCCCATGTCTTCGCCAACGTACCATTCGTCACTACTTCGTCAATCCGATTGCCATCTCTTCATCAACCTGTTCGTCGACTCTTCGTCAGCACGATCGCCACGCTTCGTCAATCTGTTCGTCACCCCTTCATCAACGTTTTCGTCACCCCTTCGTCACACTGTTTTCGTTACCCCTTCATCAACCTTTTCTTAACCCATTCGTCAACCGGATCGCCACTTTTTGTCAACCTGCATATCACCCCTTTGTCAACCTAGTCGCGCTGTCCTTCACCCCAGCCTTCTTCTTTGCTAACCATACCATATATCGACTCAAAGGTATCTACTTTTCAACTAGATTGTCTCGTTTCTCGTCACACCGTGGCTATAATTTTTCGTCCGACCATCACCATTTTGTTAACCTATTTGTTGACACCTTGCCGACCTTCTGTTCGGTCCCTGCATGTTTCCACTTTCAACACACTTCTTAAACGTGCTCGTCTCACTGTGGTCACTCGGTCGTCAAATCAATCTCCCTGCTTGCCCCCGAGATTGTAATCCACTCCGTTCATCACCTTTGCAGATTATGGCACAAATCCCTTCGGCAGAAAAATATCATTTTCATTTGTCTTTGCAAACTGATTGTTTATGGCTATCCCTGAAGATCCCAAGCTTAATAACAAGCTCATTGTATAATGGATAACTGCCGCTACTTCGATCCTGGCGGTTCGTCACGGATGGATTGTAAATCAATATCATTGTTTTGATTCCATCAGACACGCCATTCAGTTCCACCTAACCGGATGATTGTGACCTAATGCAAAGATACAAATCAAGAAAATGTGCTTTAAGTATTTATTCTTAATTTTTATAAATTTATACGAAGAAGGTTAACACTGCTATCAATTTTATTACTTAAAAAGGAAGACTGTTGACAATGATACCCCCGGTCATTTAGCAGTATTCATATATTCTTTTTTTCACAAGGGGTCTTGGGATTAAAAGGTTTATTCCATCGTGTAAAGTATAGATCTTGATGACATCGATAAGTTCATTACAGCCCAATGAAATTAATAAACACATGCACTCCTTATTGATTGTTTGAATAAAAGGCGGCTCACTTTCCACCCTCCTTATATTGTTGCAATTATAATATGATAGAACATTACAAATCTGAATGTTTTCTTAATGAGTTAAATGTCTCGGAACCTTAACAAAAGAATGAAGAACCCGGCGATGATTTTGTGAATCTCCTATAATCATCAAATTTAAAATCTTATTTCCTCTCCAAATAGCTTAAACTGCTGTTTTTATTTATCAGTGTTATGTTATGTCATTTGTGAATTAAAAAAAAATCTCCATATTGTGTATACATAAGTGGCATATAAATATGTTTTGCTAATTGTAAACAAACTTCAAGTTTAAGGTGTTTATCTTATTTGTAAATTGAAACTTCTCTTCAGGGGCGTCGATCCATTTTCCAGATGGGGGGGGCAAAATCATGAATCAGCGTTCCAAAGGCGCTCGATCACACAAAACAAACAAGCAGACACACTCACCCACACACACACACACGCATATAGGCATGTTTATCTATATACACATAAACACACACACACACACTCAAATGTAATATATGACTCATGAGAAAGAAATGCATTTCACCAACAAATTAATGCGAGCGCGAAGCGCGAGCTGAAAATTTTTTAGTATACTAACCTAAGAAAACAGAAAAATGGTACCTGGTTAGGACTGTTTGTAGTGACCCATTACACAGATAATGCGAGTGCCGAGAGTGAGCTCAAGTTTCTTTATAATCTGACCTGCAAAGCTTGATATTTTAAGCATTTTTGGTACCAATGATTAAGATGGGTAACTAAAAATGACAATAGATGCGAACGCAAAGCGCGCGAGCTGAAAATTTTGAAATTTCGATCTGAAAAATTTACAGTTTAATGGACGTTTTTAACAAAGAACAAGATTTATATCCAATAAACGATTGCTGAAAATCGGAGCGGGAGTTCTCTTGAGGTTTAGAACTGAAAACTGGACATTCTATTCACCTATTTAGTCATGAAATGTATGGGTTTTTGCTAAAAAAAAATGATGCGGGTGCGAAGCGCGAGCTAAACATTTTTATATTCCAATCTGGAAAAAGTCATTTCGAGCACTTCCGGAATTATTGGGGGCAAAACGATATGTTCACCCCTCCAATATTGCCCCCCCCCCCCCCTCCCTCGCCGGCCGGCCTGATCGACGCTTCTGCTTCTCTTATCACTACAGATATTCTGATAGTTATAGTGTTCCATCCGATACGTCGTATAAAATGATCAAGCACAGATGAAAATCAAAGGCCAAATTGATGCTCGGGGGGGGGGGGGCAGTCAAATATATTGCTGTACACATGCTTGTTTCCCCCCCTCCAAAAAAAAAAAAAAAAACGCGTTTAGAGGGATATTTTTTTCAAATTTGAAAAAAGGTGGTTTTGAAAGACTGGTTAATGGTCAATCGCGGGGTCAAACGTATTTAGGGTATTTTTTTCCAAAGCTTTTTTTTTGTAAGACTAACCAAACATGTTTAGGGTATGTTTTTTTCCCAAAGCTTTTTCGCCGAGGTCATATTCTGCAGAGATAGGAGCCAAATTGTGTAAACAAAGCCCGCGAAAACTTGTTTATAAATAGGGGGTTATTTTGCACACAGAGAAAAAAAAACCCGTGTAGGGGTGTTTGGAAATATTTTGGTAACGCGTGTGTACAGCAATACGTTTGACCCACCCCCTCCCCGGTTGAAGCCTCTGATATACATGTAAACAACACAACAACTACCCCTAAACAACAATAAAGATTGTCAACAACATTATCAATCAGTGGCGTTTGTAGATCGAGGAAAGGGGCGCGTGTTGTCGGGCGTGTTGTAAACGGGCCTCCAAAAGTGAAAAAGTGAGGAGGAAGAAAAGAGGGAGTAGAATGTCCCGATTCATCAAGTTGGCTATCGGTCTCAGCATAATTATATATGGAAAGGCATTGATGGAGGGAGTGATTTTGGCGCTGTCAGGCCGAGTGGTTCTTTTATATGCATGTTGTTGATTCCCTTGAAATCCATGTTTTATGAGGATTATCTATCAAAACTGACAGTTGTCTACTAGTATTTGTCTTTATGTTAATTACTGCTTACTTTTTCGGCCAACATTATTACTTTCCTCTAAAGTTATATTAGGGCGTAGATGATGTTATTCACTTTCAATTGAGGTTGAAAAGGTAAATCATCCATGCGTATAGGCCTACTTGCACTGGCGACGATTCGAGCGCAATTAACGAACTTTTTTTTCATTTTCAGGAGGGGGGCCGGGGCCTACATGAGGCCTAGTCCCGCTATGATATATAGGCTGTGTTGATATCTTGCTTAACTTTTATATTAGTCAAAACCATTTGACCTATGCTAACATCATGTTACTTTAGAAAATGCATCACAATTTTAACATCGACGATGAACATGCCCGGTGAACATGATTGCAGTCCTGCCTGTAACATATAGGCCTAAATATATAGCCACCTACATGTATTCTATAGGCCTATATGCCTAACAGTCAGGCCGATGATCCACACGCAAGATTAGATCGACCCAATGTATATTCATTTTTAAAAGAAATCATCCCCCAACTAATGGATACTTGATTCTGATATATATTTGACTTACAATTGAACAAATCAATCTGCTCCGCTCCATATAACAGGCTTGGGAGACCTTGCTTTGACAAGCTCAGCTTCTTGCTGGTTTCCTCTTTCATGACATACCGTACATGTACGTATATACCGGGTATACTTTTTCTTTTTAATATGATCTTTGTAGATTTTAAGTGTGCGTGACAATCAAAGTACTTAAGATGTAACAAGTATTTTGTATGATGTTGTTAACTAATGTTATGTACAAATGTTGTGAAAGAAGAAATAAATGAACCATGAACCATGCTCTATTGTTTTCAAAGGGCGCGCTCTTACTGCCTCGATCGCGCGCGCCGATACCGTTTTCGTAGCATGCAGCTAGCTAGCAGCTAGCTCGGATATCGCCACACGAAAATATCCCCGGGAAATACCCATCGATACATTTACCACAATATTTACTTTATAAGACTCGATGTCTTGATCTGAACGACACTGGGAATATATAGAAGATCAATATGGCAGCAACATACAGATCAAGCTTGAAAAGGCTTAATCAGTTAGGAAATGCTGTAAATTCATTTAATAACACTGCGATTCGAAGCTCCGTTGTCTGTTCTTTCCGGTGGACCATGAGGAGTCCAAGCAGCCTGAACTTCAGGGGACCTGATGTAAGATCGTTCCGCTCTACAGCAGCTGTTCGTGCGATGCAAGTTTCATCAACTAACATCCCAGAACTGAACGATTTTGAAGCGCTGGGTTATTCTTTTGATTCACACGAAGAATTGTATAAGTTTTCTCTTAATGAGCCAGAGACCTTCTGGGGAACTCTAGCAAGGACTAGGTTGCAGTGGTACAGAAAGTTTGATGAAGTGATGGACTGCAATCTTCAAGAGGGTAAAATTGCTTGGTTTCAAGGAGGCAAAATAAACGTATCAGGTAAATATATAAATCTTCAGTTCCATGTAGAGTGTCTATGTTACAGGTTTAAAATTGTGTTTCTTTGTGCGTGACTTTTCGTTGCATTTTTGTTTAATTTTTTGTTTGTTTGGTTTTTGTGTTTAACTTAATTCATCCAATTAAATCAAAGGTTGCATACGGTACTGCCACTATGACATATGTAGGACCTTCACTGCAGCCATCTACTACTACTACTACTACTGCTACTACTACTACTACTACTTACTACTACTACTTACTACTACTTACTTCTACTACTACTACTACTACTACTAATACTACTACTACTACTACTTACTACTACTACAGAGATGCCAAGTTCAAAGACCAGCTACAATGTATGCGTGAGATTTTTTGTGAATCTGAGTGAGATCACAGACATTGTGTATGGTTAGTTCCCCCATATCTGCCCGGTCTCCCAAGTCTGCGCACCCGCGTATCTGCACGATTCTAGTAAAAGAAGATACGCAACGAGCACAAACTTTACACATGCAATACATAGACAGGTATTCATAAAAAAATCTGACTCAATATGGTGAAAAAAATAATGAATTCAGGGCATTTCATGTGACGGCCTCAAAATGCAGCCTTTGTCATAAAAATCCCTGAATCGTGTGCAAAGTGAATGAGTGCGCAGACATGGGATACCATTTTTTTTTTCAATCTGAAATTGACTACCCAAGGTTTTTTCAAGAAAATCCTATATTTTCTTTCATTTTTTAATGAGAAATCTGTACACTTACTCTTAATAATATAATGAACATTATTAACCAAAAGATTGTTTGAAATAAGAAAAAAATTCATGTTAAATCTTTACTCAAATTGTTAGTTGCGCAGACTTGGGGCCCACCATCATACAATATGGGGATAGGCTGTGATAGTTGCGTGAGACAGAGATTTTAGGGGATGAACAAGAGTCCAAAATGCTTGAGTCTCACGCATAATGCGTGAGACTTGGTAGCTCTGCTACTAGAACAGTTTTTGTATAGCGCTGTACAAAGGTCTTACTGTCTTGGCATGTTAGGAAAAACAAGAAAAGATCATAAGATGAGGAAAAGCTGCTGGTAATGCTTTCATGATACTATTATCAATTCAATAAATATGTTTTCAATGCAGATTTGAATTGCCCAAATTGTATCAACTTGCCTTAAATTGTGTGGGAATTCCAAACAATTCAAGGCAAGTTGATACAATTTGGCAATTAGGATACTCTTTCAGAGTTCCGTTGCTGCGAGCTCAAACCCCTGTTCACCATAAAACTTTGTCTTAACAACAGGCACATTATACAGTATAAATCCTTGTGAAGACTTGAAGTGATCTAAGATTTCAAACAGTTCATATTTTACAAGTAAATCAGACCGACAAGATGGAGCCATTTGTCAAAAACACTGAAATAAGAGTACATGTAGTAAGATTCATCCATACAGTTGTGACAGTTGCAATTTAATTTTCATTAGTAACTTGGGGATAGTTTTTATATTCACCAGAGCGCTCGAAAACTTGAATTTTGAGCATTTTTTGTGTACAGCCTATATTGTTGGAAAGCATTTATTTAGAAAAAAAAATTATCCGAATTCAGTTACTTTATAAGAGCCATACACTGAAATGGAAATCAAATTGCCAAATTCAGGAAAAAATTATTTTACGTAATATATTCATGTAATAATTTATGTAATACATTGTCAATGTAATTTGAAAGAGCATTTTGCTGTGCATGAAATTACATTGTCATATTTCCAGATACTACTTTTTTATCTGTCAACAGATTCTGTTAGATTGAACTTTGAAACTCTTTTGTGACTGCTCCATGGTTGCAGCATAGAGCTATTACTATGGTTGCAGGCACAGAAAGAAGGGAACATACTGGTACTGTACTTCTCAGGGGGAAAAAAGAATGAAGACTGGTTAGTGTTATTAAATACAAAATGCGGTTCATGAGACCCCTGTCTGACAAAAGAATGCTCATTATGGCTAAATTGTTATGTTATAGTACTTAGCAGTGTAGTCAAAGAAATGAATGGTGATGCTACTGCAGACTGCAGAGTGCACATTTCAACTTTGCAAGGTGCTTTTTGCTACATGTATATCATTCATTATGCCTTCATTGTTTTTGTTGCCTGGCCACCATGTTGGCCTATTATTAATGCCAGGTACACATGTGCATTTGATTCACCTGGGTCAAGTGCAGCATAATGCAGAATAGTAAATACTTGGGTGTAAATTTACTTAGCACTATAACAGTGACAACTTCAACTACATGTACTACATTGAGTTTTACTATTTGTACCGCAATTGCATTACTGTGACTATGATTGACAACATATCTACCCTATTATTATTAAGTCTCATACATGTTCTACTATACTGTACTGCTAGTCTGCCGATGACAAGGATGTCAAGGACTGGTATTACCACAACAACTACTACTACTACTACTACTACTACTACTACTACTACTACTACTACTACTACTACTACTACTACTACTACTACTACTACTTACTACCACTACTACTTCTACTTACTACCACTACTAACTACTCCACTGTACTACTACTACTACTACTACATGTACTACTACTACTACCACTATTTACTACTACTACCACTACTACTAGTAGTACTACTACTACGACTACTACTACTACTATACTACTACTGCTCTGATACTGCTACATGTACTACTACTACTAAGTACTATACTACTACTGCTCTGCTGCTACTACTACTACTACTACTACTACTACTATATTACTACTGCTCTGCTGCTGCTGCTGCTGCTACTACTACTACTACATGTATACTACTACTGCTCTGCTGCTGCTACTACTACTACTACTGCTACTACATGTGCTACTACTACTACATGTACTACTACTACTACTGCTACTTCTACTACTACTACTTCTACTACTACATGTACTTCTACTACATGTGCTAGTACTACTTCTACTACTACTCTCTACTACTCTCTACTACGTCGACATGTACTTATTTTTTTCCTACATTTACATGTACTGTATACTATATTTTTTGTTTTACTTTTATCCTCAACATGCCAAGTAGCTCCATGCAATGAATTAAAGATCATAAGTTGTTCGAAGTTAAAATAAAAGAACCGAAACAACACTGGGGGGGGGGTCTAGAAAAGGGTCACCCAATTAGACCTCGCATTTCTGCTGAACAAAAATTATGATGCAAAATCAGCTACAGATCTTGATTTTGCCTCTGAAATGTTTAATCAGCAACCTTAGAACCATGTTCTAGCATTTGAAAAACACTGATTCTGTCTTCGCAAGGGAAGCATACCTGTATACCCATAGACATAATAGGCCTACTATCTGTACGCATTTCTTAGTTTAATGTTTGCTTTTAAGGTAAAAATGAATTTAGGTCAGTTTACCAGTACGTCTTGTTAAAGGTCAAGTCCACCTCAGAAAAATGTTGATTTGAATCAATAGAGAAAAATCAGACAAGCACAATGCTGAAAATTTCATCAAAATCAAATGTAAAATAAGAAAGTTAAGATGTAAAAGTTTCGCTTATTTTTAACAGAATAGTTACATGTATATGAACAAGCCAGTTAAATCCAAATGAGAGAGTTGATGATGTCACTCACTATTTCTTTTGTTTTTTATTGTTTGAATTATACAATATTTCAATTTTTACAAATTTGATGATTAGGATCTTCTTGCCTGAAGCACAAAATGTTATAATAATGGAATTCCGTGTGTTCAGGGAGGATTGAAACTTCATTTCACATGACAATGACAAGAAAATAAAAATATTTCATATTATAAAATACAAAAGAAATAGTGAGTGAGAGATGTCATCAGTTCCTCATTTGCATACCGACCGAGATGTGCATATACATGTACGGTAACTGTTTTGTGAAATGAAGCAAAACTTTAAAATGCCATAACTTTCTTATTTTACATCCGATTTTGAACAAATTTTCAGTGTTATGCTTGTTGAATTTTTCTCTTTTTATTCAAATCAAGTTTTTGTTGGGGTGGACTTGTCCTTTAACAAAGGAAATAAGCCCTTTAAAGGAAGTGAGATAAAGTGTAAGTCTGGTTTTCAGATATAAACCAAGGTGTATAAAATTGTTCCATGGTTTGAGGGAAGAACAGACACAATGGTACCTGAAACCTTGCTCTCAAAATTTCACAATTTTGAATGTTATCCAGAAGACCTACTGCAACTTTCAAAATATAAATTACTTTTTAAAATATGACTTTGCCTGATTATGATACATTTACATATACCAAACTGTAAATTTGTGTATGTTTGTCTTGGTTCTGTTCCAGTAAACTTGTACACTGCAACTTCATGTGACGAGCAATATACTCTGAGAAAGGATTTGAAATTCATTTCTTCTACAACAAAGGTTTTACATGTAACTGTATTACTGTAGACACACAAGATTATTTTATTTAGAAATTTCAAATGTCAAATTGCCCTAAGAATGTTAGTCATTTCCCCTTGGTAGTCTCAAAAGTTCATTTATAAAAAAAAAATGCTGACAAGTTCAGCCCCTGGATTATACAGCAGTGTGGATATAGGGAATCAAATGCAAATGGAGAATTGTTCAAAAAGAGTTTTTTGTATAGAGATATATAGGGCCTAAATGAACTTATGAATAAAAATCATATTACTGGTATCTAAACAGTTTCTAAAGTTGCAATTTGCAGAGCTATTGGGATTTCATATGGGCAGCAAACTACATGTCCAGTACAATGTAATGAACAAATCCCAAGGACAAAACCCTCAATTGCTACAATGTATGAAGTAACTAAAAATTGAAAAGGATGTTTTTTCTTTTACTACACTGTACACGATGTACATCATCAAAAAAAATTTGGATTTAGAATATAAAATTGTTTTGATTTCTTTTTAATTTTTACATTGTCAGAGTGTCTGTACATTGTAATCATCTTTACATCACAAAGCTGGGAATTATATGGTGCAGTCCTTCACGTTTATAATTTAGTGGAGCTCAATAAATCACTCTCCTTATTTTTTTGAGCTCCTCGGAATCGCTCTCCTTGAGGAGCTCAAATCAATTCAATACAATACATGTATGATAGATTGTAGATTTTTCGTAACATTGTATATGCATTAGCTGTGTAGCTATTAATCAATCTGTGGTGAAACTAGGCCTGGGTCAATACGTTTACAAACTATCACGCTCATGCAAAAAAAAAATTAAGAAAAAAAAATTGCTAAAATTTCACATTTTTCTTCTTTAAATCCATGAAATGGCCATCTATTTTCCATAATTCCTTGAAATTATTTTGATTTAGTTGAAAACTATCAGAAAAATGAAGAATATTCATCTCTTTCCCGACTCTGATCTACATATGGGACTACTATGATTACCGAGTGCAAATTCAAATCAGAGTCGGGAAAGAGGTGAATATTCTTCATTTTTCTGATAGTTTTCAACTAAATCAAAATAATTTCAAGGAATTATGGAAAATAGATGGCCATTTCATGGATTTAAAGATATAAATGTGAAATTTTAGCAATTTTCTTTTTTTTTTTAGGAGCGTGATTTTTTGCTCTCCTCATTCTTTTTGTAGGAGCGCGGTAGAAGCGCCAGCGCGATCGCGCTCCTCAAAAATGAAGGTCTGATGGTGGGCAAACTAGTGCACTGCTTTGCCTCCATATTTTCCTTGACAATACGTTCAATACATTTGTACAAGAGTACACTACAGTACACTACATTAAGTCTAATTACATTTTATATCATTTTAAGATGTGTACATTGTACATGTACTTTGCAATCAGTGATTAAATTGAATATGGTATTGACAAATGGTACAGCCACCAGCAATGGAAACATAATCCCAAGATAATACAGTCAAGGTAATATGTACATTTCACAATAATGGAGGAAATCAACTTGTGAACTCTACACTATGTAAACATTTATGTGGACTTAGTAGTAAACTGCATGAACATTGATGCCACGTAAAGTCCATTTTATACTAAAATAGAGGTCAATTAAACAATTTAGTAAAATTATTTCTTCAGATTAAATATACTAAAAGAATTTTAAGAGGCAATGAAAAAAAGTATGTTCAATATTGTTTGATGATTTTTATATAAAAATCATTCAGTCATTCTATACACAAGATATGTTTTAATGGAGGATATAAATTTGTGACATTCAAAGAACACCGATTTTGCCTCTATTCTACATTTTCATGATAGGCATTCCCAGGCAGTACATCACCAATAGGTTGGTGATGTTATTTCTTTTAAGCACAAACAATGAAGACAGCAAAGAGAATGTAGGTCTGCATACACCCAACAGACAAATAGAAAAAGCAGATAAATAAAAATACCTGAAAAAATTTATATTTCTAAATCTTGACATTTTTTGACAAAAATGTAACATACAATAGACCTAAATATTTTTGGTATGAAATAATCAACTTTAATAGCACGTTTGATCAATACTCGTAACTTCTGGCAATTTTTGATATTGGCAAAATTATGCACAATTTCAATTGTGTTATGATTTTTATTGTGTTTAGAAAAAATTATATTTCACTATGCAGATATTAAATCTTTTAAACACAGACCTGTGTATTCATTTGAAATATTGTGAACATTCTGAATAATGAAAATAAACACATGATTTAATAATACAGGAATTTAAATAATAGTAGAGGGAATAATTTCAATATTATGTGGTTGGAATGTTTTCACACAGTCAATGTCACAATTACATCAAAGTCACATAATTGGCACAAATTTACTACACTCTGACTAAAACTTGTTATTCAAATTAAAATAATGTAATAGGCTTTTTACACAGGATTTTCTTAACCCTGGACTATCGCTAACCCCGTACTATCCTTAATCCCGTACTATTTATTTTCCTTTTCACACATGCCAAATTGTTTTTGCTAACCCCGGATAAGGAATGCTTGCTTTTTACACACGAAACTCGCTAACCCCGGACTATTGGTAGCTCATGAATGTTTACGAGCGCACCGAGGGGTCATTCGGGTCATATCCAAAATCGCTGACTTCTGGCGCGCGCTTTTTTTTTCATCGCCGTGATCGCTGTTCTTAAATATTCATTATACTTACCTCTGATTGGACAACAGGGCCGGCTCTGTTGCGGGGCATGAATGGGAGCACTTAGCCCACTTTCGTTTTACACATGCGATCTTAACCCCGTACTATTGCTCTTAGCACCGCAATTGGTGGGATAACCCTGCTTTTTTGCAGGGCCAAATAATCCCGTACTATAGGTGGGGTTAGCCCACTTTGCAAAAACGCTGTGTAAAACGAAAGTGGGCTAAGCTTAACCCCGTACTATAGGTGGGGCTAAATTGCCATTTAGCCCCACCAATAGTACGGGGTTAAGGAAATTTTAGCCTGTCTAAAAAGGGTATATAATAGATTTGATCAGTCTTCAGTCTGTTTAAGTGTGACATACATGTACTGCAACAAAAATAATGAATGTTTGCAATAGGCCTACAGTACACTGCAAAATATTAAACACCACTATACTGTACATATATCAATACATGTAGATGACAAGAGCTGGCATTTTTTTACATGTAAACTAGTGTTAAATGGGTGGTTTTAGTCTAGCACCCAGTGGTGTACATTCTTTTCATGTACATGTAGGTGTTTTTTTTTATTTAATAGATTTAAAGGCACTCTGGTTCATTGAAATACAGAAAATGCCATCATAACTCCATCAAAAATTGAGGAATAAAAATTAACACAAAATGTTCCAAATTACTGGTACATTGTACATATTGGATTTCATTAAAACTCACCCATTTCAGTTAACTTTACACATATTCCCATGGCAACAGTCCACTCATTTCAGCCAGGTTGGAAAATTCTGATGGAATTTCAGATATGTATAAGTAATCAATTCCACTTGCTATGCTCTGAATTATGATACAATATCAGTGTTTGATCCATGAGTTGATTTAGAGACCTTGTGTTAGAATCGTTCAAAACAAACGTCTGTGTAGATATCATGTTTGGGATTGCAGGGGTGGAATTCCTCTTTCTCACCGTTGAGAGAACATCACACTTGATTGCTCTCACTCAAGGCAGAACAAAGCAAATGGGTTTACTTGTAGGGACACACCCACAATCTAAACCTACCATTGCTATTCATTCAACAATCAAAGTACTGCACTTTTTCTCTTTCTTTTTAAATCCATTTCTCTGTCTTTTTGCTTTTTTTTGCTTTTCTGTTTCTTTGTATGAATTGTTTGCACTATTTCTTTGACTGGGATGGGCCCAGAATAAATAATTGATTCCTTTATGGTGTTTAAAAACTTATAATGGGTAGTATTTGATCAGTGACTTCCTATTAAATATTACAAGGATTTGTGTAATGTTAATTTTTCATGGTTCCAATACAATACCCTTTTTAACACCTTTCTGGCCAGTATCTGTTGTTTTTTAGGGGGGGGGGGGTGCAGCCCCCAAAACTTTGAAAACCTGTGTCAGGTAGACTTTTCTGAACATAGGCTCTCTTATTTTTTAATGGGAAATTATAATTAAAATTCTTCTTTAATTTATTCAGGTAATACAAGGGATAATATATACATGTATTTTTCAAAGTGTAAGTTTTGATGAGTTACTTTAACAGAATCACAAGAAAATTTGTGAATATGGTTACATGTAAAAATAAAAAAATGTACATCAATCACACACACATGCTCATTCAGACCCACATACGGCCATGCGTTTTGAGTTGGGCCCATTTCCGTTACAACTCAAATTTTCCTCGAAAATCGCACCATTTTATACAATTGTATTTTTTTCTTATGTTTGACATCCTTTAACCATAAAAGTATATATATTCTGAAAGGAAATTGTCTGAGGAATTCAAAAATGCAATCAGAAAAGGCATAGGTTAATGTCATAAAAAGTTAAAGGTCAAAATATGTGGAAAACTGTGAAAAAAACATACTTCCCAATAAATCTTAGAATCAGATAAACTTTACACCCTATAGGGAAATAACATGCATATTTCAACTCTTTAGAGTGAGACCTTTCCAGTGATATATAACTTGTTGGGGATAACTCTACCAAAATAACTGGGCGCAATCATATTTTAAGACCAAATTTCACATCACAATTTTTGCGGGTATGTATGTATCAATGCTTGATTCACCCCTAAAATATTAATTAGTCTTGCCTTTAGTTGCATAAATACACTTACAAACACTAACCAGTATATTATAATATATTTACTGTGGTTATTATGAATAAAAAATGATTTCATTTGACTCAAATTGTGGGATTTGTCACCTCTTGGCTCAAAGACCGGTGGACCAAAGGTTGACAACTGAGAGTCAGGTTTAAGATATACATGTAAATATAGGGAAAATGTGAATGCACAATGAAAAGTTCTCATTACTGCTTTATTTAAAATTAGTGTCAACAAAAACAACTGACAAGTTATAAACAAATCCAGACACCTGGCAAAAATACTTTATGTTATTTTAGAGTGTTATATTTTAAATATACCCTCTTGCTCAACATTCTGCAGGACATGGTCTCTTGGTACTGGGTCAATTGAATGTCAATGCACAGAACATATTTCTACATGTATGGGTACATTTGCCTCTGTTTAGTTTAATCTTTGTACCGGTTTCATTCTCAAGTAGTTTTTTGTTTATTTTTTTTTATAATTTGGAAAAATATTCTCTGAACACTTTTAAGCCAGCCAAAAATGTGTCATTTACTGATTTATAGTTAAGCAGTGTGATGTAACATTAAGAAAAAAGTAAATAGAATCAGATGAGGACTTTATTGCAACAAACAAGTTTTCATTAATTAAAATTGCATAAAAGGTGTATTTATATCTATTATGTTACCAGAGTAATCTGAAGATTCTGACACAAAGTTATCACTATCAGTCTACGCTGTCAATATTGAAACCATGAGGTCATAATTATTAAAAAAATAGATTGATTTATCTTTGAAGCCTTTAATTAGTTTGTGCTTTTCTTTTTGAAATTTATGCAGCTTCTAAATTTTATTCAAGGTGTAACCCACAACTGTATTTTACTTCTCCTCATTTCCTATACATCAGACAGTGACAATTTCAATCATGTTAATTTCATGTTTTACATCAATTGATTATACTAATTAGCTTAATTAGGTACCCTTTGAACTTAAAAGTTCAAATTTGACCCACTTATGATTGAAGAATAAGCTAGTGAGCCCCAAAACTATTACATATTTAGGTACTGTGATGTTATACATTTAGTTTCTTAATGAAATGAAAATTTATGCTCCCCTCGTCATGCTCCCCTCGTCTACCACCATGCAAAAATGGCCAATTGATGTTACATACATGTGTAATTGCTAATTACTGGTAAATGAAGTAATCTAAAGTATTTCTTTTTCTTTTAAGTAATTGGTATAAAGATTCCCTTTAATATGATACCAAATATACCCATGTAGCACATGTATTTCAAGTTTTATACCATTAATTATTTCTGTGCTTGTCGTGCAAATGTAACGATACCACCTATTTGCGGGCCCAACTTAAAATGCATGGCCATACCAAAATTACAAATTTAAGGCTCTGTCACATCATTCCGTGCAAGCAGTTGCGTGTGACTTGCGGCTAACTATTTTTGCTACCCGCAATTTGCCAGCAGGTCTCTGCATTGACAGTATCGTGCATTTGCCCGCAGAAATGCACGTAATTCTAATTTGCACGCAGAAAAGTTTTAACATGCAAAACTTTTTTGTGGGTGAGTTGCGGCAATAACTCACCCGTAAGGATTTCAGAGAACGATGTGACTGTTTGTGACAGGCCTTTAGATTTTTATTTCTTCAAGTGACCTAGATGTATTTACTACATGTATGTTCTTTTTCCCTTTGTTTTCTGATTTTTTTCAAGAATCTCTTTTCCTGATACTGTACATGTACAGTACATGTACATGTATATTTTATTTCCAAAATATAATTTGACCTCTGAATACATGTATGATGACAGTATACAAGTCACTTGAATACAATTTCATTTATTGGTCTCTTGGTAATATCAATGTTTTAATTACATGATTTTTTTCTCTTCCATTTCTTGTACACATAGTAAATTGCATCGATCGCCACAAGGAGGCTGCACCAGATCGAGTAGCTTTGATATGGGAGAAAGATGAGCCAAATCAAGCAGAAAAGATCACATACAAGTGAGTTCAAAGTATTAAAATGATATCAGTCCTTACTACATAGGCCTATGACACAGTCATTAATTATTAATTATTGATATGTATACATGTACTGTACATATTTGCTCATTTTTTGCTGATGCAAGAGGGAAAGCATACATGTATTTGCTCCAACTAACTATATTTTCTTGGCTTTGTTAGGCTTTTAACTTTGTATGATGATATACGATGGTATGAAGACAACATTTTCTTAACAAATGTGCATCTGACAAATTCAATATTGAAATCAGTGGTCATTCTTGTTTATAGATTGCAGTCAATTGATGAAATGCTGAGATCATTTAGTGTTAAATCTCTATGATGGCATACATGTACATGTAGGTAAAGATTGTCTGGCATTGACGTCACACAAGTCATGTGATCGTGCATACCCTTTTTTGAGAGATGAGCACAAGAAGCCTAAAAACTACAAAATCTTGTTATTTTTAATTTTGTTCAATTTAGAAAATTTCTTTTAAAAGATCAAGGCCAGAGAGGCATTTTGATGATTTCAAAGTCTTTATCAGTTGGGTTGCAGGGACCTTTTAATCTGAATATATCCAAGGTCAATCATTCATTATGGTTTATGGAATTTCTTTAATTTAGGAAAGTTATAAATCTTTTTGCAAAGCAAAAATTTGACTTACAAAAATATGTAAGTTTCTTCAGGAATGTTTGTACATAAGATATTGCTTGAATTAGGAAGTAGTACTTTCAATTACCAGATACTTTTTATGAAAATATGTGGTTCATGCACAATTGCATGCAGGTCTGCATGTATGAAATACACTGTATTGACTAGAAATGACCATGTTTTCCCCCATAGTGTAAGTAAGGAATGAACATTGTATAAACTTACCATTCAAAGAAGAATATTAATGCTCCAGTTGTTTTCTGCCCTCAATCACTCATCATATTTTATGCTCACTTCTAGTAGGATAGAAGTAATATTTCAAATTATTATACATTTGGAGAATTACACTGTACACATGTAGCTGAATCTGAGAGGGGACAACCCTCAAAATATTGTCTCAATTCATAAGTTCTCAGCAAAACTTTGAATAAAATATTTCTTGCTGCTGTGTTGAAATATCTCCACTTGTGAGGTGAAGGTCTCTTCCTGCCAAACCTCTAGTAATTCAAAATGTAGATAATAATTGCACAATAGCTGTTTTTCAATTATTTGAGAATGTAAAGGTTCAATAACCATAGACCAATTTCAACTTTGCATGTGCTTTAGAACTTACACTTGGCTCCATAATTCCTGGTTGGGGTGGAGTCTAATTTGAAAGCCAATAAATATCTGATTCCATGGCACACATTTTATGCTTCACTTGTGCCATGTTATGCCCAATATTTAAAGTGGTATTCTAGTCTGAAAATGATAAAATGTGAACAGATAAAGATAAATCAGACAAAGTAAACACTGAAAATTTGATCAAAATCGGACAAAGAATAACATAGTTATGCCATTTTAAGTATACATTAGTCCTTTAAAACAGTTTGAAGCATGTCTTCATGAATATTCAATGAGCAAACTGATGATGTCATGTCCTCACTTGTTCTTTTGTATCTTATTACCTGAAATTATGTCTATCAAATTTTTTTCCCCAAGAACTAAAAAAAATGGGTTGACAACTAATGAGATATTCATTGCTGCAATTACATGTAATTTCATTATGAGGAGACATATCATTCACACATGTCTGAAAAAAATGAAATGAATATGGTTTCATATAGTAACATGAGAAAAAGGAAAGTGGGGATGTGATATCACCAGCCCACCAAATGAATATTCATACCACATGCATTCACAATATATTGCAAAATTTTAAAATTCAATAACTTCATTATTTGTTATCAGATTTTGATGAAATATACAGCATTTTTCCAGTGGTTGATATTTCTTATCTTGTATTGTTTATAAATACGGAAATGTATCATCCTTTGCAATTTTTTTTGCCAGATAAATACTACTAATTATAAAATAAAGTGGGGCCAAGATAGTTCAAGTACCTAAATTTCTCATAGTTTACAAATAAGGGAATCTCCCCAGTTTAGAGAGCTTGATGCACAGAGAAAGCATTTTTTGTGTCTTATACATGATTTTCACTTCTGTTTGATATAACAACATACTATGTTGAAGATATTTTTCCAAGGCCTACTTCTAAGTCTGATTTGTAGGTAACTTAAATATTGTCTCTTTGTAAATTTTAAATTCATATGAATATGCATTTTAAGTCAAGCCATACATGTATGCAATATTTCTAGAATATCTCTTTTTTTTACAGGCAACTTTATGAGATGACAAATCAACTTGCCAACTCCCTCCGTCGCCATGGTGTAAAGCGAGGTGATCGAGTCGCTATCTATATGCCTGTTTCTCCACTTACAGTAGCTGCTATGTTAGCATGTGCAAGGATAGGGGCTATTCACAGGTAGATTAGAAGTTCATTCATGGCACACAATGTTGTTTCTTGAAAAAGGAGATTGCACCAACCTGAAATTGAAACAATTCTAAGAAAACAATGTGTTTCAAGGATAATACAGAAAATTTTAATCAGTTGGGAGTGATAATTGAATAATTTTCAAGCTTCAACCAAACTTGTGTGTTTTAAGATTTGTCGATTTTGTGAATGCTCTCATTACATGTATTTTAGTGATTTATTTCAGATTTGTCAAATATACAAAGCTTGTCTCACTGTATTAAAAAGGAGAATCCATGCATGAGTGTTGCATGATACATGTAGTTCATATAGATATCATTTTTTTAGGTTATTTTCAGGTATATTCCATGTATGTTCATATTGCATTTAATCAACTTTCTTACTCTTTACTCCCAACCGTTGTGAATTACATGAATGGGTTTTTTAAGTTGCAATAGAGAAACACTTCCGGAATTAATGTAAATATTCAATATTTATCTTGAACCGCCCCCTTTCTGTCATATCTCTTGTACAGTGTTGTCTTTGCAGGGTTCAGCGCTGAAGCTCTTGCTAGCAGAATCATTGATGGTAAGAATTCTATTATGCATTAAAACACATATTGGTAGAAACAAACATAGGTTGAACAATTTTGGTGATTTCAAGTTTGATGCTTGTTTTGGAAGCACAATTGCCATCCCAACTTTCCCCATCCAATCTTAGCTTAGACATTTGTCAAAATCGCATAATTGATTGTTCAACGCCTAGTGATACTTATCCCAAGACCAGTCTAAGTTTTATTTGGTTTAGTGCTGATTAAAAGGATATTAGCACCCAGGCTTGTTAGCACCAAGCATCAGCACCAAATTCGAAATCACCCAGTGTAAACTTGCTTGAAATGAGCTGTTCCAGATACACTTCGGAACAACAATAGAAATTGGTCAACTACAAGTATGCACTAATGTTCAAACTATATGAATCATATATTAGACATATACTTGATTGAATAAAAGCTTTGATTAATGCTGAAAACCAGCTTTAATTTAATTTCATTCACTAATAGAAGTTAAAAGATCAATGGGTAAACATACTATTTATCAAAATCCATTAACAAAAACCAGAGTCAATAAGAACTGATTAATTTAAGGTAAAGAGTCACCTGAGCCTTACCAAGATTTGACAGTGCTATTTTTCTTTTATATGCAGCTGGTGTAGAGACAGTTTTGACCACTGACCAGGCTGTACGTGGCGGGAAGGTCATTGACCTCAAGGCTACTGTAGACAAGGCCATGGAGCAATGTCCAAAGGTCAAACGAGTATTTGTTTCTAAGAGGACAGGAGCTGATGTCCCAATGTATGAGAGAGATATACCAATGGAAGAGGTGACCTTTTTTTTTTACTGTGAAAGAAAAATAAAAATAGAGATGAATTCTTCTAGTGAATTAGGGAACAGTTTGCACTATGTTATATGCAGGATCCTTGCCACCCATCCTGTCTATTTTGTCCTGTGTTACATGATAATTTTAATCGCCTGTACTAGAATTTTCCTACATGAACAGTAGTCACAATGTCCATATTTGTGTAAGAAGTGTGGGATTCGCAAAAGATGGTTGGAGCATAGAAAAAAAAAGAGATCCCTTTTTGCATGAGAAAAAAATAACAGTTATTTATTACATGTTTTAGTAAATGAATTCTACATGCAAGTAAAGATTTTAGATGTGAACAAACAATTAATGCATCCACTTTTCTTTCATACATTCCAGGCCATGGCTCATGAATCAACAGAATGTGAGCCAGAAGTGATGAGCAGCGAAGATCTTCTCTTTATGCTTTATACATCAGGATCTACAGGGTCTGCTAAAGGTCTCTCTCATTCTCAAGCTGGCTACCTACTCTATGCCAGTCTGACCCATAAGGTAGATATAAAGATCGCCTAAAGGTCTCTCTCATTCTCAAGCTGGCTACCTACTCTATGCCAGTCTAACCCATAAGGTCACCCAAAGGTCTCTCTCATTCTCAAGCTGGCCAGCTTCTCTATGCCAGTCTGACCCATAAGGTCACCCAAGGTCTCTGTCATTCTCTAGCCTGCTACCTACTCTATGCCAGTCTGACCCATAAGGTAGATATAAAGATCGCCTAAAGGTCTCTCATTCTCAAGCTGGTTACCTACTTTATGCCAGTCTGACCCATAAGGTAGATATAAAGATCGCCTAAAGGTCTCTCTCATTCTCAAGTTGGTTACCTACTTTATGCCAGTCTGACCCATAAGGTAGATATAAAGTTCGCCTAAAGGTCTCTCTCATTCTCAAGCTGGTTACCTACTTTATGCCAGTCTGACCCATAAGGTAGATATAAAGATCGCCTAAAGGTCTCTCTCATTCTCAAGCTGGTTACCTGCATGTACTCTATGCCAGTCTGACCCATAAGGTAGATATGAAGATCGCCTAAAGGTCTCTCTCATTCTCAAGCTGGTTACCTACTTTATGCCAGTCTGACCCATAAGGTAGATATAAAGATCGCCTAAAGGTCTCTCATTCTCAAGCTGGTTACCTACTTTATGCCAGTCTGACCCATAAGGTAGATATAAAGATCGCCTAAAGGTCTCTCTCATTCTCAAGCTGGTTACCTACTTTATGCCAGTCTGACCCATAAGGTAGATATAAAGATCGCCTAAAGGTCTCTCTCATTCTCAAGCTGGCTACCTACTCTATGCCAGTCTGACCCATAAGGTAGATATAAAGATCGCCTAAAGGTCTCTCTCATTCTCAAGCTGGCTACCTACTCTATGACAGTCTGACCCATAAGGTAGATATAAAGATAGCCTAAAGGTCTCTCTCATTCTCAAGCTGGTTACCTACTTTATGCCAGTCTGACCCATAAGGTAGATATAAAGATCGCCTAAAGGTCTCTCTCATTCTCAAGCTGGCTACCTACTCTATGCCAGTCTGACCAATAAGGTAGATATAAAGATCGCCTAAAGGTCTCTCTCATTCTCAAGCTGGTTACCTACTTTATGCCAGTCTGACCCATAAGGTAGATATAAAGATCGCCTAAAGGTCTCTCTCATTCTCAAGCTGGCTACCTACTCTATGCCAGTCTGACCTATAAGGTAGATATAAAGATCGCCTAAAGGTCTCTCTCATTCTCAAGCTGGTTACCTACATGTACTCTATGCCAGTCTGACCCATAAGGTAGATATAAAGATCGCCTAAAGGTCTCTCTCATTCTCAAGCTGGCTACCTACTCTATGCCAGTCTGACCCATAAGGTAGATATAAAGATCGCCTAAAGGTCTCTCTCATTCTCAAGCTGGTTACCTACTCTATGCTAGTCTAACTCATATGGTAGATGTAAAGATCGCCTCAAGCTGGCTACCTATTCTATGCCAGTCTGACCCATAAGGTCACCCAAAGTCTCTGTCATTCTCAAGCTGGCTACCTACTCTATGCCAGTCTGACCCATAAGGTAGATATAAAGATCGCCTAAAGATCTCTCTCATTCTCAAGCTAGTTACCTACTCTATGCTAGTCTAACTCATATGGTAGATGTAAAGATAGCATAAAGGTTTTTCTTGTTCTTAAGCTGGTTACCTAATTTATTAAAGTCTTACTCATAAGGTAGATATAAGGATCATCTAAAGGTCTCTCTCTCTCATTCTCAGGCTGGTTACCTACTCGATGCCAGTCTATCTCTTAAGTTATATATTAAGATCACCTAAAGGTTTATCTCATTCTTAAGAAAAATACCTATCTATGCCAGTCTAAGCCATAAAGGTAGATATAATAAACCTGTCTTGTTCCTCTTTTGATTAGCGGTGCTCAGGTATTCGGTTCTGAAATCATTCAACATTTTGTAAGTGTTTTCAACCAAAAGTCATAGATTTATGATTTATTTCATGTTTATAATCGAAAGAGATTCCATGAAAGATTTCATTGAAAATAAAAAACAAAGAAATAAGGAATAAAAAAACAATGATATAAAGAGGAAATTAATTATGTTTTGGAAATTTTTTTTTTAGATATTTGTTAAAAATCCAGTCAGAAGTATTATTTTCCTCCCAAATCAGCTTTCTACTTGCTGTTTACAGTGAGTTCAAGACAAAAACCTGATTTCGTACCCTTATTTGCATAAAAATGATTACTTCATACATATGAAAAATATTTTAATGGAAAATTTTACACTATGGTCTTGTAGTTTACACCTAGTTCTACAGGTGAGCAAATTTTCACGGTGATCGGCAGCCGAGACCTGAAGGTGGGGGGGGGGGGGGGTCAATCCCCTGGTCTGAAATTACCCAGTCAAAATAGCTTGGATTAACAGGGACATGCTACAATGTCCTTATACTCATACACTGAGTGTGCTATATTGAAGGTAACAGGTTTGCCATGACACCTAGTACAAGGCTCCACATTAACTTTTTTTGGTGGTGGCCCGTTCGGGCCACCAAAACCTTCAAATAATTTTTTTTGGTGGCCCATTAGTAAAGTTTGGTGGCCCGAAAAATATAAAGAAAAACATTAATTAAAAATGAATAAAACAAACTGAAATATTCTGCAGTCACTACCACGTACCACTCTTCTTTGTACATCTTGTATGTAAATTGTGCTTGCTGTTATTTTGTGGTAATATATAAATTGTTCTATCATTGTGAATATGAAATGATTGTAAAGAATTGAAAAAAAAAGAAAATGTAAGAAAAATGAATAAGACAAAATTATCAGAAAAAATGGGGAAAATTATTATTATTATTCAGTAGAAACATGTTCTTTAATCAGGCATATTCAATGGGAAGGGGTATAAATGGTTTAATCACTGTAAAAAATGACAGAAAAAAAAAAGAAAACGGCAAGTTATCTGGAAAAAACAGTGAGAAAATTCCTTCCCTATTTTTGACAAAATGATGGAAAAATTCACATTTCATATCAATAAAATGCCTTCCCAAGTATTTACTTCCTTAAGAGTGGTTTAAGAAGTCATTTATAAACAAGAAAGAAAGAAGCTGTCTATACAAGACAGCTTCGAAAATAAACCAAATATCAACATACATACAAATGCACATGTGGGACTGTGATGTACTCACCTATGTGTTTTATGTGTATTAATGCATTTGGAAATCGGTCTTTTTGAGTCAAAACAGAGGTCATAATTCCTCCTTTTAATGCTTGCGAATTATCAGGTTTCAGTAATATGGACTGTAGAAGGGCATGTCATTGGTGTAAAATGTGACTTTGACGTAGATTTTCAAAGTTCTGGGGAAGATTTCTTAGCAGTAACATTTCGCATCGCAGCTCCCTGAGTCTGAATAGTCTGCTAGCGCACAGCCAGCTGCAGTGGTTTCACGCATGCAAAGCTCAGCCAGACAGCCGGCTGAATAATAGTTACTGTATGCTAGCGGTAGGCCTACATACTGTCATGACTGTGCAATCTTTGTGTGTGTATTTGTGTGTAGATTGACAAAAAAGGCGCATGACGAATTGACTTGCAAATTGAACTGTAGAAAGTTGATAAATGTATGCAAAATCGGGAGAAAAATTGGGCTACTTTGAAAATTATTGGTTGCCCGATTCGGGCCACCAAAACTTAACATTTTTTCAATAATGGTTGCCCGAGATGAATTTTTGGTGGCCCCGGGCCACCGGGCCACCGCTAATGTCGAGCCTTGACACCTAGTATCTGAGGTCAAAGTGTATTGTTTCCTCTTCTCTTAGCACTTTTTTTTGTAGACAAAACAGATATATACTTGTAAATACATTGTACATGTATATACTAGTACCATAAATAGAATTGCTGAAGGCCTGATTTTGTTCTGATATCAAAGTTTCATACAGTGACCTGTGATTGATTGCTAATTTTGTGTTATGGGTGTGCCATTCAATATGTGCAGTCTTCCATACCGGTTAGCCAAATATGTACTTTTAGAGGATAATATCA
Source organism: Lytechinus variegatus (assembly GCF_018143015.1). Classification (NCBI taxonomy): domain Eukaryota; kingdom Metazoa; phylum Echinodermata; class Echinoidea; order Temnopleuroida; family Toxopneustidae; genus Lytechinus; species Lytechinus variegatus. The sequence continues at coordinate 38,021,744 of NC_054746.1, forward strand.
AATTCCATACTCCATTTACTGTAGAATCTAATCATTCTAGTGTATTATCATGGGAGGGTGGGAGAATGCATTATCAGTGTATTACAATGTATCTTCTGCAACAAATCCTTTTTGTGAATTAACATATCATAATTTTATGTTGAAGTTTATGTCTTTGTGTTTAAAAAGGGATGAGAATGTTTATTTCAATTTATTTTTTGTCTTTAGAGAGAAAGAAATTGAAGCTCTCAATGTTAAACTTAAAAACCTGAATTTTACAGCTTTATATCTTGTGTCAATTGTAAACAGTAAAAACAAGAGACTAATTACCTCTCTTTAATATTTGTAAGATTATGAGACATTTGACTCATGAAATTCTGCATAATGGTGCAAGCCCTTATTTTCAGTCTGAACTACGTATAAAAAGTTGTTCAATAAGAATTTATTGCATTTGATCATTCTACAATTCATTTAATCTTTTAGGGCTGACTGGAATTTAGTAATTCTACATGACTTAAAAAAAAATCATTAGGAACAAAATAATTCCTCTCATCTGATTCTTAATTGATACATTTTTATTGAAAAATTCCTCATTTCATTATATTTTTTACTTGAAGATTTGTGAATGTCAACCTTCTTTCTGTATCTACCTTTTCAGTCTATAATTTTTCAATCTTTGTGGCTCTCTCACAGCATTCTTTCTCTTTACTGTCTTTCATTTTCTATTTCTCTCTATGTGCCACCCCCCCCCCCCTCTCTCTTTCTCATTTTTTTTTTCAATAAACTTAATTCATTTCCTTTTTCCTTTTCATACACTGTTTAGTTTGTATTTGACTACCAGCCTGGTGACATCTATGCATGTGTTGCTGATGTAGGGTGGATCACCGGACACAGCTATGTAGTATATGGTCCTCTCAGTAATGGTGCCACTACTGTCTTGTTTGAAAGTATTCCAACCTATCCTGATCCAGGTACACTATCCTTCAACTTCAAATTTAAAAGGAAAAATGCTCACAAGATGTAAAACATGTCATGCTGAAATCATTATCAAATTTTGTAAATATTTGGTCATATCTCTGTTGTCCGTATACATTATCATTAAAACAGAATATATTGTTTGAATAATTACTTTGGAAAAAGAAATACATTGGTGAAATTTTTTAAGGCAGTGTCACCAGTTCAATCCCATTTTTGCCAATTTCAGTCAGTCGGCAAGCCCTGAAAAAGTGGCTTCTTTTATCCAAGTGATATTCATGACTAAAGGGTTTTTGCATTATTAATGAGCTTGGTGCGAACCAAAACACCTCTTTTTATTCGGCCATTGCTGCTGTAAATATTGGCCAAATTTCATGTATTTGGTATCTTTGTAAAGAAGAAGAATCATTCTTTTAGGTCATGTGTTTGGATTTTTAAAAGAATGTTGTAATATAGGGAAAACTTTTGATATAAAACATGAAACAAAAAAGATAAATGACTAGAAAAGGGAAGCCTACTATCTATATAAATTATATAACAAAAATGACTTATTTATTGATACTCTCTTGAAATAGGTAAGTTTTTAGTTTAGTTTTGAAGAAGGTAATAGATAATGCATTATCAACATATTTGAACATTTATAGATAAAAGTACATTGTAAGGGCATCCTGTGTATGTCAAATAAAAGTTGCCCAATATTCTAAACGTGAGTTGATTGATATTTTTAAAATCCAATCTTAGAATACTCAGTGCTGCATTGTTTAACACATTCAAAGTAAAAATTTATTTCTTATTCACTTATCTCACAGGAAGGTACTGGGAGATGGTCGAAAGGTTAAAGGTCAACCAGATTTATGTAGCCCCTACAGCTGTGAGGTTACTACTTAAATCAGGAGACTCTTATGTGACCAAGTATGATAGATCAACATTAAGAACATTAGGATGTGGTAAGTTGGGCTTATCTTTCATGAACCTACTAGGACCAAACGGGTGTTTCATAAAGCTGTTCATAAGTTAAGAGCAACTTTAAAGGCCCCCTCACACCTAACCGAATTGCATGAAATATGCCTTGCGAAGGCTGACAAAAGGCATTTTTTTTTTTTCATTTTCAATGGTAACTGATACATGTAGTAAATCATATTTACCCTTCGTGTTTAGGTTCGTACATCTTATGAACTAATAGCTGCGATTTTATAAATTCGTGTGGAAATTTTGAACATGTTCAAAAATTTCCCGACGAATTGAAAAATCGTTGGTCATCTGTTTGAATTTGTATTTCTTATTTAGTCTGCTGTAAGCATTCGTTTATCATTCGTGTGTTTTTGTCATGCGTAGTCCCTCTTCGCGCTTTTGCCAAAGTGGACCGATCTCGAATGAACTCGTAATGAAGCAACACGATGACACAACGAACAAGATTGCCTGATCTATTCCCTCATCTTCGTTTCTAATCTCACACCATATCAAACCATTGCTCACTGTTCCTTTGTCTCATTGGGTTATATCTAACCCTGAGTCGAATCGATTTTAAAATCGGTGTTCGATCGATGTCATCGAACACCGGTGCAGATTTTGCAAAATCGGTGCATCGAAAAAAAAAAAAAAAATACGTCGGCCGGCCGATTCGTTTGGTTTACACAATCAATCATCAAAATATCAGTAATGTCCAACTTTACTACTACTTACTTGATTTCTATTGCCCCCAAAATGAAACCGAATGAGTAATTATGATGCTATTCACCATTAATTTGAAGTTTATTTCGATCATAGTTCGAGTCTTACTCGTCTGCTCGTGCCGAGATAATTTATGCACGATGAATTCATGAATGGAAGTCATGGCCATCGATCGTGCATGCGCAGTACTGTTCTTTAATCAAACCAGAAAATGGCCGGAAATTGACGCGATCAACGTAAAATAAATCTTGCTTTCATGAACAATATTAAAATCATGACCATAGAACATTATTTAATCGTAATATTTAACAATAATTTGCATATGATAATCATTAATATGAATTTAGAGCTTGATGTGAAACGTTTGTATTTCGTTTCAATTTTCAATGGCGGACATCTCATGACGATCGACTTGACTTCTTGAGTCGAGCTAGTGCACTTGTCTAAAAAAAATAATCATCACGTCAGGATTGATTCTTGAACATTGTCTACATGCAAAAACTCTGTTCAAGTTCGTAATATCACCATATAATATCATTTTACATGACAAAACAGAGAAAATTGCGTTTGATATTTTTTCCCATCAATTTGAAGCTAGTTTGTGCCCAACTTTGGGCTCTGATTTCATGAATGGGAAAATATGTCATACGTCATCAAACACGCATGCGCATTGTGCTTATTTTCTCGGAGCTTGGAGACGTCCAGAGATGGAACAATAGAAATAATCCCAGTATTATTTCTTCCATATGAACATAACATACTTTGCTGACATCGTCAATATTCTTAGTATGACCATAAAATCTTGTTAAATCGTAATAATTTAGATGAATTTAGGGCTCGATTCGAAACATTCGTATTTATTTTGATCGCATGCTCAATTGCGTCTAAAAAACTGGATTGTCATTATCAGGATTAATTCTCGAACATCGTCATAACTCATATTCCACAATCTTTCCTCACAATCGTTATATCAGCATTGAATAGCAATTCAAATGACCATCCAGAGAAAATTACGTATTTATTCCCATAAATTTATTTGGAGCTCATTTTGGATCCAACTACACAATCTCAGGCAAGTTACAGCGCTCTCCGTTGATTGCAATTGTTTGCTGGCGCTGACGTCAAGCACGCCTGTCGTTTCGGGAGGGTGAGTGTACGGAGCTGCGGACGGGGCTAGTGAATGGACTGCGAATGCTAGTTGACCGAAAATCATTCGGATCGACTCTGCGTGATTCATGTCTTTATTATTGTTTCATTTTAAACTTATATGTTGTCATCTGCAAATATCGTTGAAGATATTTTGGGAAGAATTCTGCTTTGGTCCCCGGCCTTTTTTGTGTGTTTTGTGATCATGGAAAATACAAACGAACTTTGCTCTGTCATCTGCTTGTGCAACGCTCACCCGGCCAACGCCAGCGCATACCGTCAGTGCGTAGTGCATATGCAAAGCGCATCGCATCGACGCAAAAACAAAAGACTAAATTTTCCCCGCCTTCAATATTCGATGCATCGATGTTCGATCGAATTAGAGCTGTCGAACACCGGTTTTCAAAATAATCGATATGACTCAGGCTTAGTTATATCAACCCTTCGCTCGCCTTCGGCAGCAATTTTCTCAAAGAAGTGAACCGAAAAATCAATATCCTTTGCATGTCACATTTGCCAATAGTTACTGATCGCATGATTTGATGGAAATTTTTGTTGAATTCGCGTGCATTTCATTCATTTTCCCAGTCGTCACTCTTTGTCCGCCTACATTCGGTCAGGTGTGAGGGGGCTTTAAGAACGATTGGTGAACCTTTCTTAAGCACTAAATAATCACCAATGAACATTTAATGGTAAATATATCATTTACCACAAGAAAAGAAGATCACCACTCATTCTTAAAGTCACTCTTAACTTACGAAGAGCTTTATGAAACGGCCCCCTGCATGGGTAATAGTGTGAAAGCATTCAGATACCATAACCATTTTATGAAATTAGGTGATTTTATTACAGTGTTGAGTGGTGACTTATCAAATAACATCCAGAATTCAGCGAAGTTTTGGCAAATCAAGATGATGAAATTATTTAATTTAAATGTTTTTCTTTTTTTGTTTTGTTCCAATCAGTTGGTGAACCACTTAACCATGAAGCATGGGACTGGTATAACAATGTTGTAGGAGAAGGACGTTGCTCATTAGCTGATACATGGTGGCAGACAGGTAAGATAAAGTAACATGTCTAATCACTAATGCCAGAGTGTTTGAAGCAATGCAAATGTTGATTTCAACTGATTTCTTCTTTGTATTGTATGAGAAATGTACTGTATACGGTATTACAAGAGTATATGTATGTCTTTCCCTGATGGAAAATGAAGATGGGATTCATGTTGCAAATGTTGTGTGATATCATAAACTTTTACATAGTATCTGTAACATATGAGATGCTATCAGTCATATGAATAAGCATGAATGTAAGCCCATAGACTATAGCCTGTAATCCATGCATAAAAAGTTATAAGCAATTGTATCAAGTGTATATGAAACATCCCAAGTTATGTCATGTCTTTTGTTAATCTTTTGAGATTAAACTTGCACTCTTTCTTTTAACTATGGAAGACATGCTTCATCAGATTATATTTAGTATTTAGTGCTCCAAAGATTTGTAAGATCAAATTTAGACATTCATAAGTATTCCAAACAAACGAATACCCTTTTAATAAATTTTCCTTTTTTTCCAGAGACCGGTGGTATATGCATCACTCCGCGCCCATCGGCACCCAATGCTGAAATAACAGGTGGTCCTATGCGCCCCTTCTTTGGAATTGAACCAGTTCTACTTGATGAAAAGGTAAATTAATAAGAGTTTTGTGTATGCTTTCTTTGGTAAGATATTTTCTACCAATAGACTTCATCATGTCATTGACAGAATGAATGATTTATTTACTGAACTATCGTATAAATGAATGAGTGGATGACTAAATGGATGACTTGACTGAATGAATAGATGGATGAATAACTTGATAATTACACCCTCATGAACCTATTACTCCTTTTGTTTGAACTGTACTCTTCTTCAAATGATGATGTATGTATTTCAAAATATGCTGTTCAATTCTTGTTTTCATAATCTTTGAACTTCCTAAGAATAAATTATCTTAATTTCTATAAAATTTGAAGGTTCCATAACATATCCTAAGCACTACATCATACAGTAACAATTTCTCTCATTGTCTTTCCCCTTCTAATCCTCCCATTCAGTATTTACAAAACAATAGGCAATTGGAGAAGGTGATGTGAAATTTTTGAAGTGACAGAGCAAGCAACTATCAATGGTCATTACTTTCGCTTTAAAAGCTACATTATCTGAAAGTGAATTGTGTGATGCCCCTTCAAGGGCTTTTCATTCCAAATTACAATCAATTGATAAATTATTATTCATGTCCATTCTACAGTGTCAGGAAATCACAGTGAACAATGAACCTGGAGCCCTTTGCATTCGTAGACCATGGCCTGGGATAGCTAGAACAATCTATGGCAATCACACTCGTTATCTAGAGACATATCTAAGTCCGTACCCTGGTAAGTTCCTGAACAAGATTCAAACCAAATCATCAAAAGAGTGTGTATTCCTATTAAATCATAATGTGCTCTTAAGAATCATGAAAAGTAGAGATGTTCAGATGTTTTCTGAACAAAGCTGAAGAAAACAATGTATTATTCTGACCCGATTCCATTTGTATGTCATTCATCATTTACAGGTAAATTAATTTATAGATCCCCCTCAGACTCTTTAGTTGATTGGTCTATTGCTAGCTTGATTCTTCTTCCTTTCCTTCAGGAGTTTATTTCTCTGGTGATGGTGCAATTCGAGATGATAAGGGTTATTACCACATCACTGGTAGAATGGATGATGTCATTAATGTCACGGGTCATCGCTTAGGAACAGCAGAGGTTGAGGATGCTATGGTGAGATCCTCCTCTTTTACAAGATTTTATCACAAGAGGTCCAAATATCTATGTGCATATATAACTGCAAGTGTTCCAGGATGGCAAAATATAGTCTAGCGCATGAAGTTGCAATCAACCTCTGAACCAGGAAAAGAATCCCAAACAGGCAATAAATAGATTACTATGATTGTAATTGGAGACATTGTTGCAAATAGTGAACACATAAAGTTCTAAATCTTCTTGCACTATAAAGTACGTATCAAAAAAAGTTTACACTTTGAAAAAGCCCTGAGAATTAAAAAATATACAAAATTTGGTTTATTTTTCACATATAATCTTAGGTTTGGGTCTCATCTAAGTAATTTTATGTAAATCACAGCTCAGTGTAAAGCAAATATCATCACGATGGCCTCGGTGTGTGGGGGAGGGGTGGGGCACAATGCACTCTTCGAAGTGTTTTGGGCAAGGAAACAAGTTTTAAAAAGGTAAAAGATATCTTCAAATTAATTTTACTAGCTAAATTCCACGTGCTCTTCATAAAAAAGATATCTTCAAATTAATTTTACTAGCTAAATTCCACTTGCTCTTCATAATTAAGGTCTACTTTTATTCGCATAATTATTTCAAAGTTATGCGCAAATCATTTTTCACTAACTTTTCAAAAGTAAGTCCTGCTCACTCAATCGAAAATATTTTTCGACAGTTATTTCGTCATTTGCTTAAATGGATCTGTACCAATGTTAAAATGTGGAAAAAATCGTCAGGATATTACAAATGAATAATTTTACAAGATTTGTTCTAAGTATAAACTTGTTTTTAATACGCACTGTAGTTTCAACTGCCTCCCAAAACAGTAATTACACTTTTATCAATTTAATTCTTTGACTTCTTAATGACCTCATTCAAATTGAAATGTGTAAATAAATAAAAATATCTGTATCATATTGTCTTACTACTTAATTCTTCAAGGACAAACATAATATTGATTTCACATTCATAAAGACTGAGGAGCTCAGTTTTTTTTTTGATGATAAATGACATTTAGTTATATCCAACTTTTCACTATTTCTTAGGATGAACATCCTGCAGTAGCAGAGACAGCTGTCGTAGGTTACCCACATGATATTAAAGGGGAAGGTATGAACTACAATATCAATAATCAAGTGTTTGATGACTTCTTGAGAGAGTATTTAATTATATTCTAATCTCCGGTAATAGCCTAATGGCTGATGATAGTTCACCTTAGTTGTGTGGGGTTTTTTTTCATATCAGAGCAATGCTTCATTCGTACATAATACTTGAACATTAAACTGCTCATGTATTTTTCTTTGTTGTTTTCTGTGATGGCAATGTTTTCATGTGAAAAGGTTAAAGCCACTTCGGGTTTTTATCATTCCTACATTAAATCATATATATATGATATCTGGCTAATTTTGTAATGTGTCTCAAAATTATTAAATGTAAGGATGTAATCATATCTCGGAGGTAAAATGGTGCTAATATTCTAAAACTTTTCTTACTTTCATTATACTCTTTTTGCACTTTACTCTGCTTAGGTGTATATGCATATGTGATTCTAAAGGATGATGTAACAACCAGTGAAGAGGATATCATCAAAGAATTAAAGGCTACAGTCAGGCAGAAGATTGCTGCTTATGCAGTTCCTGATATTATCCAGGTGAGAACCTATCATTATTAGAGGTGCTGTGGTTTGTTTTTGTCTCACCTGCATAGCAGAGTGAGACTATAGGCGCTGCTTTTCCGACGGCGGCGGCATCAACATCAAATCTTAACCTGTGGTTAAGTTTTTGAAATGACATCATAACTTAGAAAGTATATGGACCTAGTTCATGAAACTTGGCCATAAGGTTAATGAAGTATTACTGAACATCCTAGTAGAGTTTCATGTCACATGACCAAGGTCAAAGATCATTTAGGGTCAATGAACTTAGACCATGTTGGGGGAATCAAGATCAAAATCTTAACCTGAGGTTAAGTTTTTGAAATGTCATCATAACTTAGAAAATATATGGACCTAGTTCATGAAACTTGAAGATAAGGTTAATCAAGTATCACTGAACATCCTGCATGAGTTTCACGTCACATGACCAAGGTCAAAGGTCATTTAGGGTCAATGAACTTTGGCCGAATTGGGGTATCTGTTGAATTCCCATCATAACTTTGAAAGTTTATGGATCTGATTCATGAAACTTGGACATGATAGTAATCAAGCATCACTGAACATTTTGTGCAAGTTTCAGGTCTCATGATTAAGGTCAAAGGTCATTTCGGGTCAATGAACTTTGGCCGAATCGGGGGTATCTGTTTAATTACCATCATAACTTTGAAAGTTTGGTCTAGTTCGTTAAACTTGGACATTAGAGTAATCAAGTATCACTGAACATCCTGTGCGCATTTCAGGTCACATGACCAAGGTCAGTGGTCAATGAACTTTGGCCAAATTGGGTGTATCTGTTGAATTACCATCATAACTTTAAAAGTTTATGGATCTGATTCATGAAACTTGTACATAAGAGTAATCGAGTATCACTGAACATCCTGTGCGAGTTTCAGGTCACATGATCAAGATCAAAGGTCATGTAAGGTCAATGAACTTTGGCCATGTTGGGGTTTTTTATTGAATAACCATCATATCTCTGTAAGTTTATTGGTCTAGTTCATAAAAAGTGGACATAAGAGTAACCATGTATCACTGAACATCTTGTGCGAGTTAGAGTAGTTTTCAAAGTCAGCACTGCTGCTATATTGAAACGCGTGATGCAGGTGAGACAGCCAGAGGCATTCCACTTGTTATTTTTGTCATCATAATAATTTTTGTTAATTTCATTGATATTATTGTTGTTTTGTTATTATTTTTATTATTATCATTTATGCCAAAATTATCTCAGGAGTTGATATATTCTAATTTTTTATGAATTTATTTATCTTAATCTTGTATGGGATTGACTATAATTTAGTCTATATTTTGCTGGAGGCTTTTGTACTAGACTGACCTTTGATGGTATCTTCCATGGATATCTTAATTTGATTGACTGTTGGAGAAAAGGTTCCCATAATTGTACATTTTATGTAACAGGGTCTAGATCTTGCTAAACAAGTAAACAAGAACAACTAATTTAATTCTATCTTCTTTAAGATGTCTTATAATTTTCAAGTACAATCTCTATAGAGGTTAAGCTTTGATTCTTGTATTCTGTTTTCTTTATAATAGATCACTCCAGGATTGCCAAAGACACGCTCTGGTAAGATCATGCGGCGTATCCTAAGGAAGGTTTCAGCTGATAAGAGTGATGAACTTGGAGACGTGTCCACCTTGGCAGATCCTTCCATTGTAGCAGTCATTGTGAAGAACCATGATAAACTGGCTAAGAAATAGAGCAATGGTGTTGCAAAGCTGAGAATTCAAAAGCTTTCAAACCATGTTTGAGGATCAGCTCAAAGTTATCGATGTTAGAGAATGAACTGCAATACTTTGAATCCATTTTTGCATACATTTCTGGGGGGGGGGGTGATCCTGTGTTGTTCCTGAACTTTTTATGGAAATCTTGCTCACCTTCTTAGAGCGCATATGCCTCGTCAGAGTTATGTGTCCAAAGTTCAAATATATTTTGTACTTGAGACCTAAGATTTCTCAAAAAAATGATTTCATGTGAAAAGAAATCCAGTATCAATCGTGTTTCAAGGAGAAATTCATTAAAGAATGGCACTACTCTCAGACTTGAGATGTAATTGGTTTAAATGAATGTCGGGAACCACTAGAGAGAAATTTATCCTATAGACAAACTATGCGTAAACAATTTCATTAGCATAGAAAGAGGTTAATTGATAATTTAGTTAGAAGACATAAATCCCTTTATTCATTTGAGATGGAAATGGAAAGGATTATTATTTCAGAGACATTAGAATGTGATAATATCGTAATTACTTAAGTGCTTGTATGTTATAATCATTTATATTTTTATTAATCATATTATACAAAATATATATATTACACCAAGGTATACATTTTTTACAAGACTTTTTTGAAGTCTTTGAATCTATGCATCTTTATATGTTTTAAAGTGAAATGTAAACTGCCAGTTTGCCTTATGTTTTATGAACATATATTGATGTAACACAAATGGGTTTATCTTGCTCTGTTTAATCAACATTTGTGGACAATTTTCCAAGCTCTTATATTCAAGCTGATAAAATTGGTAAAATATGTGTACAATGCATAATAATGATTTTACCTAGATGAGATTAGCTATCCCAAGCTCTGATGGTGCTTGAAAAAAAACCTAAGCAAATTCTTAAATGCACAAGCAAAAGGTTTGCTTAATGCATATGCTTTTTAGCAATAGTTTGATTGTCAAGCAAATGCTAGCAGGCAGTTATCAATTGCTTGTGCTTACTAGCAAAAGCATTTGCTTGCTCATTTTTATGGATATGGAATCAAGCGAATTCCAAGCAAAAGCAACTGCTAATTTTGTATGCATCTGAAACATTGATTGGTCAGATGGGGGATGTCACAAGGTTATTGGTCATACTCAAAACATAAATGCTTGGTATGCTGAGAAGTATTTATCTAGTTCTTATGTTATGATGTTTTACTATGTGATTTACATGCTGTTTTAAATGCATTTTAGTTTTAGAGAGAAAATTGTAAGTTCTTGCCAGGACTGGTCTAAAAATGTTGAGATCACTGATTATGACATGTAAATTTCATCTTCTTTGCGTTCCACAATTCTGTAATTTTGCCAATTAAGTATCATCATTGATTTTTTTTCTTTAAATTTAAATCACCACTGTTCAAGAATTGCCAATTACATTTATTAAATTAACCATTGCTAACCCTAAGTTTTGATTATATTTTATTTGTATAATCAAGTGCTATGATTTTTTATTATATGTGCTGATAGCATAGTTCAAAATATCTGAAATATCCTGTAAATTACCAAGTCATTATTACTGGACAAAAGAATGAATAATTATTGATAAAATTATTAGTGAAGAAAATTGCCTGACAATTCTCCTCAGCCTTCATCTTTGCCAAAATTAATTGGCTTCTGAGATAATTTGTATTTGTCATGAAATACATTCACCTAGTCCATTATATCAGATTGTAAATATTGCACTTTTTGTGTTTTGATGTGACCTTTATCTTTGTGTGTAACATCAAAGTTGTTGTTCAAGTTTCGTTATTTTGAAATATCATTTATTCTTTGCATGTAGCTTTGTAGCACAGTGCTTTTTAAATAATGGAAATATGATATGTTTAGTCAATCAGTAATGTAATATATTGTTTGGCTAACAGTAATTATAAAATTCCTCGTAAATTGAGTTACTGCTTCTGTTTCCTATTTATTTTTCCTTTCATCCATATTAATTTTAATGAATTGTTATCACACATTTTTTCTTAAATTTTTTATAATATGTATTATTTTTTTAAATCAATGGACCACTGGAATGAGGTTCTTAAAATGCAATTGCTTATTTTTTCTTTAGACAAATTCATTGTCGTTATTATAACGATAGTTATAAAAAAAATTATCACCCAAGAGTATATTTTATGAAGCAATATATTTCAAGAAACAATGCACAATATTACTTTAGGTGTTATTGATTTGTACTTAGCAGATATATGTCATTACATTCATCATGTTATTGCAGAAAAGACTTGAGCAATTAAATTTGTGAGTGCTATTTTGTAAAAATACAATCTCAATTGTGTACTCTTGTCAGGAGTTGAGTAGATTTATTTTGATGGATAGGTGATGTTTTTTTGAGTGAGATCAGGTGCATAAATCTATTAAGGGTGGAATATTTAGGGAATATTGGATGACCTTGAGTGGGATGCAAAGAAATATTGTACGAGCTGGAGAACAATATTGGACGAGTCCGAGACGAATCCGATATTGTTCTTCAGCGAGGAACCTAATCCTAACAATATTTCTACACATCCCATGAAAATTGGTCATCCAATATTATTATTTAGATACCCTCACAAAGCTAAAAGTAATGAAGCAAAAAAAATTGTGATTAGTAACCATCATTAATGGCAATCCTGTAAATCATGAGCATGGCAACCGAGTATTGTCTTTTTAAACAAGAAATCGGTAATAAAGGTGCGCTAGTGATAGTGCAAGTGCATTTGAATTCAATAAATTGACTCTCCTTTACCACACCTGGCAACTATGCAAGGCAATTTCATTGTGATGTAACAATAGCTTCATGCACACAATCATTAATTAACCAATTATAATCTTGTGGGCAGGGCAAAATCTTCATTTCGGTAATATTTTCAATATTGGATGCTTTTCATAGGCATGCACGTTAAAAATCAGTTTTAATATTTTGTCTCTTTGAAACACTGAACCTTGCAAGACGTCAAAAAATATCTGTGCCTCTAAAACCCTACATCTAAATAATTAAAAATATTTTTAACTTCCATGCATAAACCACCTACAACATTCTTAACTGTCATAACTGAAATTGAGATACAGTTGTGATTGGGAAGGTGTACCAATAGGGGAAATATTTTTGGAGCTTGGACATTTCTTCCCCACTTTCCATTTGCCAATTACACTTTTATACCTGGCAGAATTGTACAGTGGCTCTTTTACAACTTATCCTTTTAGTGCACTGTAACTCCAGCACCAGCATGCAATCCTATGTTCTTGTAAATATTTTGTCCCCATTTGCTGCTTGCTATGAAAATGGAACTACTTAAACAAAACAAAAATCTCATGCTTGTGTCGTAAAGAAGTATCCATTCCATGAATGAACAGGATTTGATTGTCATTGTTAATTTGACACTCAATTCAGTGCCAGCCACAACCCTAGATATGATGGTTGAGGTATTCCATAGGGTTAGGGATGGGTGTAGGCACTTGCTGATGTACCTGTATAATTACAGATTCTACAATATCTTTCTTTCTTTGGTTTTATCTATTATTATTTTTTCATAAAAGAAATACAATGCAGAGCGAATCTGAACTTGTCCCTGAAAAACAAAGACACTGATTTTAAGGCATTTTCCCCTTTAGCAATGTGGGCCTTGCCTGGCAAAATTAGTAGATGGAATTGTTGCAATATGCAAGTTTTTTTTTGGGGGGGGAAGAAGTAAGCGAGGTAGTTGATAACTAGAACATTGCTGCAAGTTTAAATTGGAATTTAGAGTTCTTTTGGTGCTTACTTTAAATGGGTCTTGGTAAAAAATGCCATTTAAAAATGGAAATTTAGAAAGTTTCTGTCCTCCACTTTCCCAGCAGCATACAGCCGCGGATGAAATCCTTCTCCCTGACAAAAACTATTTTAGACACATACATGTGTATGCAGTAATTAAATGGAGTCCAACCTTTTCCCCTGGTATGACTTAGCTCACAGTCAACCAATATTCAGCTCTCATCAAGACATTGCATATTTATTTTATACATGTAACCCAATTAAGGCACAATCTATTGGTAATACCCGAGTCTGTAAACAATGATAACTATGGCTTATCTAAATTTCATACATGCTAATTTTAATGTTCACATGTTGCTTATCAGTCCTTACACATTTTTTTTTTAAGAATTGTGTGGTCCAAAAGAACTTTTTTTAAAAACCGGTTTCTCCCTTTTTGTTGGAGTGAACATGCCGTTTAACAATCATAAGAGCAAACTGATACCCAACTTCCAATTGTCAAACTTGTCAAAAAATTATACAAGCGTGAAAACAATGGAAAAAAAAAGAAATGAAAGAAAAAAAAATAGGTCCTGATGAATCACAAAAAGAACATAAAATCCGACGTGCGACCATAGAGATGTATACTAATATGCTTGCAACCCACAGCCTGTTTTCATTTTTTGTTCTTTATTAATTTGTCTAATAAACTAGACCATTCTGTTGCTGTGTAAAGTTTGAATGATCAGGTGAATTGGGGTGAATTAACTCACACAATTTCACAAGAATGGCCACACCTTCCCAGGTAAATGTTATTTATGTGAATTTTGTCATTATTTCATTTTATGATATATCCTGGTTTGTGAATTTGGTGTGTAACTGCACGTGTAAATGCTAGATAAAAACGAGACGGACTCCGTGCCAACGGGAGAGCGCCTTTCTGATGTCGCTCTCCCCGTGACGGCTGGGTAGGAATTCCCAAAGATTGTGCTGAATGTGTGCTTATAAATTGCTGTGGTGGCCTGGCTGTGCCTGTTAGTCATCAAATTTTTTCGGGAGGATGGTTTAATTTAAATTTATATTTATCATTTCTTCCCTTTTATCTCGTCGAAAAGCAAAATTTAGGAGCAATCAAGGAGGAAGACAAGAATAACCGTCGTTTCTGGGGATTTATTCAACAATTACTGTAGTCTGTAGGCCTAATCCACCCATGGGTTCATATCGTCTCGCGAGTGAAGGATTATCAGTCATACGCACGCGACACACCACTACACTTCGAAAATACAGTGGGCTTTTGCCCACATAAAAGATTATGTTTAAATACATATTCCACATCCTGCTATGACACCGAATCATTTAGATCCTTCCGTGACTTCTCCTTGAAGTTTCTTTCTAAAAATATGTATATTTTCTTGATCTTTAGTGAAGATTTTACGGAGATAGAAATCAGTCAGCGTTGATATCAATTTTCTCCTGAAGAGGGCGCGCGATTTATATTCATATCAAAGACACGACAAGGGAAAGAATAGGCACCTACACTATTTTACACGCATATCGACGCAAGGCATTACGCAAAGTCCGTGAAGTGTCCAATCTTTTCATTGTATAGACTTTGGTATACCGTATACGTATTATTGACGTTCGTCAAAGCTTGTACTGCTGGTTTCTTTCCAGGCACGTATATTATTTTCATTTTTTTTTTATCAGTCATCTTTTTAAATTAATGCAAAGGAGTGTTATCATCACCAATAATAATCATTAATTATGTTTTTTGAAGGCATTTCATTAATTGGTGCCCATAATTAGTAAATTAATCATGAGGATTGCGCATTCAAAGAATTTAGATACAGTTATAAAATTCCCGAGGAGCTGAATCAAGGTTGTGAAATTATTAGCGCCACCAACGGGCTTCCTTGTATTTCCGTGGAAGAGACAAGCGAAGTCACTTTCGAGGCCGAGGTAAGCAAAATGTGCTTTTTTTATCGGATTATTATTTTATTATTCTTTTACATTCAACAAACTCTTGCTACTTACCGGCAAGAGCCCCGGTGCGTAGCGAGAAGGAGCGTCGGCAAATATTACTTCAGCAATGAAGCGATGTTTGCCGACTACTTCGAAATCCAGGGTCAAACACGGTCTATTGTACGAGGTTAGTACATACTAACCTCGTACAATGTGTGAGTGGGCCTAATCCCCATTCGATCTATATTAGTATAAAACGCTAGTTCACTATACGTTGTCTGTAGCCACGGACCCCCAACCACTTCAGTCTATGTATGGTGAGTGGAGCCAACGCAGTTCAGCGGAACAACCAAAATACAGAGACTGAAGCTTTTGGTCTATCAAGGAGGATGCAAAAGCATCCCCTTTCTCCATAGAAGCTGTATAGTTAAACGTTGGTTGAACCTCCACCATTGCAAGTCCAATGGCCATGATCAGTCAATTGATGGAGGGGATACCGTGGAGCCAGACAAAGTCTCAGTGGAGCATATCCCTGACAGAAATAGACCTATTTATCAGTCTAACAGTTCTCTTGTTATCGTGGTTAAACTTAAAGCTGATTGTTGATTTTAAATGAATATTAGCTCTGCAAAACGATATATTATTTTCTGAATGCAGATGGAGTTTGCTGTGCAGATGACATGCAATAGTTGTGTGGAAGCTGTAAAAAAATCTCTTGAAGGGATAGAAGGTATGTTTAGACCTACTTTTGTTTAATCTGATAAATATAGGTCAGTGTGATGTCTTGTCTGCATACTGTATATATCTTTTATTTCAGAATTTTAATCAAGCAACAAATAAACACATACATGACATCCCTAGTACCAAGATAGGTATTCCTTATTCTAATTCAAATACTTGTAGTGAAAAGGGGTAAAATATCAACCATGATGTCTCTGTCATAGAAAAAACCCAAAGAGTACAGATAAGGGGACTATTTCTTTTGTCAATTCCAAAGGGGCACGACTATCACATCTTATAATGTGATTTTGACGAAAATGAGATTTTAAACTGATTTTGATGAAAATTACACGTACTTGTATTTCTCACACACAAAATAAGGATAGTTATTTCTTAATCTTCTTATTAAAGTTTTGGTCAAATTATAGGTCCAGAGGAATTGGGCTTGTCCTCCCAGGCTCTCATGTACTTAAAGGTACTTAGGGAGGATTGCATGTTCCATTCTTGATTAATTAGTCTGAAGAAGAGAGTATTTTGCTGTATACATTTATCATGAATGCTTTTAATTGATTCATGAACACTTATTGCCTCTTTCATTTGGAACTAATTTTTAAGAAAAGTTTGCCAGTAGTGCAACTGGACTGTTTTTTATTGTCAAAGACTAAAGAGAGAACACATTTTTTTTAACTGTGTCCTTTGGTGAATTGCTTTAACTTTAATTGAAAAATTCTTTGTAACAGGTATCCAGGGGGTCGATATCAATCTCTCTAAGGAGCAGGTGATTGTTACTACTCTGCTTCCTTCCAGTAGAGTGACTGAACTCTTGGAGTCAACAGGACGTAGAGCTGTCTTGAAGGGTCAAGGGTCGAATGTCACGGGTAAGTTAAAGAGCAGATTGATTATTCATGAAATTGTATACCCATTATGAAAGTTGTCAGCTCTGACTAAATGCCAGTAAAATCCTTGGTTTCGATTGGCTTTGAAGCAATGGTCAGAGAACAACAATTTATCAGTGCTGACAACTTAAGTGTAACAGTGCCTTGATTCAAGTTTTACTGCTTGATTTAAAGAATTTTTATCATTATAAGGGAAGATCGTTTAAGACAAGAATTTTTTTCCCGCAAGTGATGGGTTTTCAGTCCACTGCTTTAGAAAACAATATCTTGTTCAAAAACTTAATGCACAATGTATTTTGGTCAAGCCGGTCAATTTTGATGATTCTGATATCAGTCATTGAAAATTTGCTAAGCAGCATAATTCTTCTGTGCTGTTTCACTAAATGTGTTTGAAGATGTGATTTTCATTGATATTGCTTGTCAGATGAACATTATAGCTTGCCCAGCTTAATCTCATTAAATGTCTTCTCGCATTCTGGCTATTAAAATAGGATAATAATTTGAAAGAAATCATTCACAGCCAGGCACGATGCATCTCAATTATAAAAATGCATTAAGTGTGTGAATTGGCTGGTGTCTGAGACCAATTTGTGTGTATTATTTTTTTTGGGGGGGGTGCTGTTATAGAGTGGCATGAAATCACTATAGCCTGGTTTCAAGGTACCCCTGTCTATAAAAGATACCCGGTAAATTTCATTATAATCATAATAATATCAAACAAACATATAGCGCTTAACAAAATTTTTTTAAGCACTGCATACTATTACCTCAGCTTTAGCACGGCTACTCTGATCTGGCGCTTGATCATTCAAGGAATTTCTTCCTACCGGGTACCCATTTACTACACCTGGATGGAGAGCGGCAAATGCAGGTAAATGCCTTGCCAAAAGATGCGAGTGCTGCGGTGGGATTTGAACCCCAGCCCCTGTGGTTCAAAGTCAGGAGACTTATCCACTGAGCCACAACACCTCTACACCTCTTCCTTCAGGTAAACCCCTTGGAGCAGCTGTAGCTTTGCTAGAGACAGGAGAGTCTGTCCGAGGAGTGGTTAGATTACTCCAGGTAGCTCAGGAGACTTGTATCATTGATGGGACTATTGATGGTCTATCACCAGGCAAACATCCTCTCCGCATCCATCAATATGGAGACATTTCTGAGGGATGTGCAAGGTAAGCAACAAAAATGAAATGATTACACTCTACAATTCATATTCATTTCAGATCTTTACAAGTTTACATTGTTATACAGATTACAGAGAGGAGGCCTACAACATGTGGTTAGACCTTTAAAGGACCTTTTGGAGGGTGGAATGAAGAAGAGTTGAAGATGAATCATAATGAAAAAAGGTTAAGTCGGAATTGAAAAGCAAGTAACAGGTATATGAGAAAGGAAAGTAATCATTTTTGAGCTACCTTGAAATAACTGCTTTGTTGGAAATACCAAAATTTTGTAATTGTGATAGATAATGGAAGCTCGGGAGAGAGAATAGGTCTTGTGAGTGAACACTTTCTTGGTTGATGAAATAATGATCAGCATGAAATTCATGAATGCCTTATTTAGATTAATAAATAAAGATAGATCAGTAAAGAAGATATTACCCTAAAGATGTACATATATTTAAGATGTTCAAGCAATTATAAATGCATTTAAGTGTTAACTTTCTTGTGCAAATAGAATCATTATTTACTTACCTCCAGATCAATGAGATGACCCTCAAACAAAAAAAAACCTTATCCTTCTATCACTGTGTAACTGTGTCATATATTTTTAGTATTTTTAGTAAAATTAGTCAATCTTACCTGATTTGATTTAAAGTTCTCATGCATTCTGAGCCCTTCATTTATGTATTTTTGTTTCAGTTGTGGCAACATATTTGATGCAAGAGGTATACTTCATGGAGAGAAGGCTGCAGAACAAAAGGTGAGAATAGTTATATGATGTGTTAATTACAAATTGTATATCTATACACTGTATTCTTGAGCAAAGAGGCTTTAAGGTTTAGCAAAGATATATATGAAGTACTTCTCTTATTAATCTTACATTATAATTGTCTATCTGCATTTTGCGGAGCTTGCATAGTTTGAGAGGCAGACCTCACATTGATAAAGAAATGAACAAGTTTGCCATGAAATCATATCTGTCCTTATTTTCCAGAGTATTATTCTATCAAGACTTGAATAGGTTCACTACGACCACAGTGTGTGGGATGCAAATTGGCAATATTTTCATTATTTTCTGTATTTTATTCTTGTTTTAGGCAACAGGATATCTTGGTGAGATTGTTGCAGAAGACAATGGCAGATCCATATTCAGAATGGAAAATGATCAACTCAAGGTACAAAAAAGGGGAATTGAAGATTAAATGATATAAGTATTGAACAATGAACACACAAAGGACATTCAGAATGGAAAATGATCAACTCAAGGTACAAAAAAGGGGAATTGAAGATTAAATGATATAAGTATTGAACAATGAACACACAAATACCCTTTTTACACAGGGTTTTCTTAGCCCCGGACTATCGCTAACCCCGTACTATCCTTAACCCCGTACTATTTTTTTTCCTTTTCACACATGCCAAATTGTTATTGCTAACCCGGGATAAGGAATGCTTGCTTTTTACACACGAAACTCGCTAACCCCGGACTAGTGGTTTTTGTCGATCATTCGTAGTACAAGTACTTCATTCGTACACTTTTTACACACGCTAAAATTTCCTTAACCCCGTACTATAGGTGAGGCGAAATTGCTATTTAGCCCCACCTATAGTACGGGGTTAAGCTTAGCCCACTTTCGTTTTACACTAGCGATCTTAACCCCGTACTATCGCTCTTAGCACCGCAATTGCTGGGATAACCCTGCTTTTTTGCAGGGCCAAATAATCCCTTACTATAGGTGGGGTTAGCCCACTTTGCAAAAATGCTGTGTAAAAAGAAAGTGGGCTAAGCTTAACCCCGTACTATAGGTGGGGCTAAATGGCAATTTAGCCCCACCTATAGTACGGGGTTAAGGACATTTTAGCCTGTGTAAAAACACAAAGGACATTCAGAATGGAAAATTTCATTTTTAATTATGATGTTTAAACAAAAATATAATGTTGGTATCTCTAGAATCTGTTAGTGATATTATGGCTTGGATAATAGCAAATCAGTGGCAATTAATAAGTGAATGTGGCCCTTGTAAATTGTCCTGAACTGTAATCCATTTGAGCATGTTGGGAAACATATCAATATTTTTATTGGTCATCAGGAAGATTTCTGTTTTATTCCACTTCCATGATGACTCACACAATTTAATGAAAGCTTTGATTTAATCTTAGTGTGTAGCATGCCCACTGTTGATTATAGCTTATTGAATTCTCACTATGACAATTTTACCATATTTGACCAAAGAGGGCAGCAATGCCTAAAAGGATATTGGTGTAATGAAATCTTTCAGTCCCTGTATACAAGTACAATGGATGTAGTCTAACAGTTTGACTAATTGTAGTGTAGAAGTCAATGAGATATAATCAAAGGAATATGATGCTTAGTACATGGACTTACTAATGTCAATGTTAGAAATTTAGATTATTCTACCAGAAGAAATGTGAAATAGTTTTCCCCAGTTATTTCATCAATTTAACAAGCATGGGAATGCTGCTTTCTACTTTTAACACAATCCATTATTTGAAGTGAGAAGAATTTTATAGCATGAATGGTTTCCAAACTTGAAATCATAAGAAAAAGTGACCAGAAACAACAACTTCTCAAATACCTTCATTTTGCCCTTTCAAATTGGTCTTAAGGGAATCTCACACAATAAAACAAATTACAATTTGTATTAAATGTGAAATTTCCAAGAATTAAAATTATTTTATTTGAAGTCATGCAAGGAATACTAAAATAGGAATTCTGCAGTGCTGGAAGCTTTGTGGTTAGAATCAAGTCAAAATCAGCTTTTAGTCAAAGCTGATGATGACATCATTACAAATTGGAAATGAATTTCATTTTATCCCTACAGGGATGCTCGATATGGTCCAGAATTTCTATAGCAGTATTCATACCATTATTATGAAGTCTGATCAACTTCATAGGTTGAAATGTTTACATCAAATGCTTTTAAAATTTCTTTGAATATTGGATCGCAGCGTATTATGTAGTACGTGCCTGACTTCATTGTTGTAGATTCACCGAATAATTCAAATTCAAAACATAGCATTTGGGCAAGGAGATATGTGTTAATGTTAAAGGTTTTAATGTAGATTTCTTGATTATCTTTTTTTTTCATATCATATTAATTTTTATTAATATCCCTTTATCTGATTCTCAATTGTGTCCTTATTCATGTATTAATATTTTTCAGGTTTGGGATGTTATTGGCCGATCTATGGTTGTTGGAGAAAAGTCTGATGTCCCCACAGATATTGGAGCTAAACTTGGTATTGGGTACGTTCTTTATAGAAAAGGCTTGTGTAAAGGGTTATCCACCACTCCCTCAAAATGATAGCATCTTACAGTCTTTTACCAATATGTTTGTCATACAAATAACTTTCAGTACTAATATTTAAGAATAGAAATGTAATCAACCAAAAACATTCATTGACACCAACTTTGAATAATTTGTAGGATTGTGGGAAGATCATGATTCACATGATAATTTTACTTACTGATGATAGAGATTTCACTTAATGTAATAATAATGATAATAGTGATAATAGTAACAGCATTTGTAGGGCACTTTATATAGATGTTTCAAAGTGCTAATGCGAACAATGAATCTATTAATGTACAGTGAAACCTATAATGTATTTCCAAAGGAAGACAGCGAAGTGGTCTTTGTCAGCTTGTGGTATTGATTGACATGTGTATGATCTAATGAGAAACCAAACTTATCATGAACAGGAAATGTGATCTTGATAGATAAATGTTAAAGATAGCTGGTTACTAAAGTGAAGGTTGGAAAATTATCATTTGATGTTGTAATTATTGTTAACTTCAGTTTGTTATCATTGTTGATCCTGTTATATCTCCCTGCAAAATCTCACCTCTCATCCATTCTTCTCGTTCTTCCTTTCTTCCTCCTTTCCTTTCTTTATAAATGCTTTTTTTCTGTCTCAGAACCTTCCATATAATTTCTTTCCTGAATATCATTTCCTCTTTCACCTTTGTTGCTTTATATTCTCTTCATTGTACTCTAAACATCATGTTATCTGTTTTAATCCATCTCCTTGTCTTTCCATAGAATCTCCTGTGGTGTGATAGCTAGATCAGCAGGATTATTTGAGAATACAAAAAAGATATGTGCCTGTGATGGTATCACACTTTGGGATGAGAGAGAAGTGCCTGTCGCTGGTAAGGAAAGAAGTGAGTTCGCAAAGAAAAAAGCTGGAAAACTCTAGCTCGATAGCAATAGATATTCATTAATCTGTTATCATTGAACTGTAGTACTTTGTCTGCATATATTAAGATTTGCTATGCCAGGCTTATCTGAGACTTTTTTACAAGAATTCCCTGTGTATGAAAGTATGCATGTATCGTCGCATGCCCGCACAAAGGCTGCTATCGCGTGCTGCAGGGAAAAGTTAGTTCTTAGATATTGTCCAAAATGACATAGAAATTGACACAAAAATCATTGAAATAGCTTATGAAGAAGCTGAAATATACAATTTTGACGAAAATGGGTTGGGGTCAACAACCTTTTTGCCACAAATTGTTTTTTGGGCGGCACCCCCTCAATTTTTGACTGATTTTTCTGAAAAAGGTGTCAATGCTCAGGAGCACAAGCTGCATCTATAGAGCTGGTCCTCTCTGTGATCTGAAACATCAACATTCTATAGCTCACCACTATTTAAAGATTTAGATATATAGAGGTTTAAAGCACTCCCCTTGTTTTATACCTTTTCATTGTTTATACTTGTTATATATATGTATTTGTTACATGTATGCAGGGCCCCCAAGAAAAACAGTGCTTAGTCCATTGATGGGGTTACCTTGTTGAACAAAATGAAATAAATATAAGCTCATTTTGGCATATTAGTGGCCCTTTTAACCTCAAACAAAAGCTTCCTTTTTATTCCTGAAAAGTAAGTCTTGTTTTTGCTACTCACTGTTTTCTGTTTGATATAAAATTCACATTTTTCAATAAGGTTCTTTCCAAAGAAAGTAATTTTTTAACATATTGAAAAATTCAATTAGGGTATTCTAGCGTAAATGCTCCATAATTTCACTTCTGATAAATAGCCATATTTTCTCACTCCCTGCATAAAAGAGCCCCTTCACTGCCATGCTATTATGTGCACTTTTTTATTCTTGGTTCAAAATACTAATATTCTCTGGTACAATGGCAAATATTTATGCTTGATCACTCCATCCGTTGTCAACAAATACACCTCCTATGCACTTGCCTACTATATATCGTTTGATTATTAAAGGGCAGGTTGTTTTCGCTTAGAACGCCCCTTCATTGCAATGTCTTATTACATTACGCCGTAGACCATGTTTTATTTTCACAGATGAAAATATGCAAACTGCCCATCACTTCAGTACCCTATTTCACACTATATTGTTGTTAGCATATTAACACATAAATAGCACATAAACATGATACTCTTTTTTGTACTTCAGAATACGATAAACATCGTTTTGAATACTAAATGCTATGTTTTATGTACATGTATCTGTTGTGCTGCATTTCTTGGACATCATAATGCCGTGGCCTTGAAGGTTGATGCCTTACTGTTGGCCTTAGATTAGAGTTCATGCCTTGACTACAAAACTAATAATGGATGGACACAGTTCTTATTTATAAGCCAGCATGAAAACAGGAAGTGCAATGGACATGCCAGATTCTAAACTTTATTCTTTAATAGCCACTACTTCATTGCTAACTTGTCCTTCACTCGATTCAACTGGGAGGCTTTGATAGAATCCCTTTAACTGGTTTGGGATGATATCCGCCTTCCACAAATCAAGTAGATCATGTTTCTTCTCAGGAGCAATTCCAATAGGATGCTCATACATGGTCTGCAGCGCATCCCTTTGGCATCTTTGATTGCCATGGACACGAATCTCCTGGAAATCCTCTGTGAAGTTTGTCCAAACCTTTTCTGCACCCTTTTCTGGCAGATTATGAGTTAGACAGCCAATTGACTCCTTTGCCAGTGATTTCCTTACCATGAATGCGGCTTTTGTGCATTTGACTGCATAATTTTGTGACCGCACAAATGCCATAATACAAATAGCGGCCTTTGTGCAGGGAAATTTTGTATCAAAGGGAGATAACGGCCTTTAAGAATAATTCAAAAACAAAGATGTATCTGGAAAAAAGTGACATCAAATTGTAGCATTTTTTTATTTCCTACTTGATACAGAGAAAAAGTTTTTTTCAAAAATTTTGACAAAATTTGCAGATAGCGGCCTTTGTGCGGGCAAGCAACGATATAAGTTTGAACATGTTTGTTCAATTTTGTGTTTATGCATTTATTGCCAAAGATATACATTATTCAGGGTGTAATTGCCCCAGTATGAGATGAATGATGGGTCAAATTTGAATTTTGAATTCAATTGCCTTTTGCTTTTGATATTAGTACATAAATCTGTATGTCTTATCAGTTTTATGTCAAAAAATTGACATTATACAGATAAAGATAATGTTTTAAAATATTTGTTTACAGCTGTTACAATCATTGCAGAAAAATGAGATAGGCCTTAATATACTGTATGTATGCTGTTATGGAGCTTTCGAAAATATGACAGAATATTCAGATGATGATAGATCTGGACACATTCAATCCAAAACAGAATTTTGTAATCAACCTAAATAAAAATTGAACTTAGCATGTACAGTTCATTGTTTTTGTCTCACCTGCGAAGCAAAGTGAGACTATAGGCGCCGCTTTTCCGACGGCGGCGGCGACGGCGGCGGCGGCGTCAACATCAAATCTTAACCTGAGGTTAAGTTTTTGAAATGACATCATAACTTAGAAAGTATATGGACCTAGTTCATGAAACTTGGCCATAAGGTTAATCAAGTATTACTGAACATCCTATTAGAGTTTCATGTCACATGACCAAGGTCAAAGGTCATTTAGGGTCAATGAACTTAGACCATGTTGGAGGAATCAACATCGAAATCTTAACCTGTGGTTAAGTTTTTGAAATGTCATCATAACTTAGAAAATATATGGACCTAGTTCATGAAACTTGGACATAAGGTTAATCAAGTATCACTGAACATCCTGCATGAGTTTCACGTCACATGACCAAGGTCAAAGGTCATTTAGGGTCAATGAACTTTGGCCAAATTGGGGATATCTGTTGAATTCCCATCATAACTTTGAAAGTTTATGGATCTGATTCATGAAACTTGGACATAATAGTAATCAAGCATCACTGAAAATTTTGTGCAAGTTTCAGGTCTCATGATTAAGGTCAAAGGTCATTTAGGGTCAATGAACTTTGGCCGAATCGGGGGTATCTGTTGAATTACCATCATAACTTTGATAGTTTATTGGTCTAGTTCATTAAACTTGGACATTAGAGTAATCAAGTATCACTGAACATCCTGTGCACGTTTCAGGTCACATGACCAAGGTCAAAGGTCAATGAACTTTGGCCGAATTGGGTGTATCTGTTGAATTACCATCATAACTTTGAAAGTTTATGGATCTGATTCATGAAACTTGTACATAAGAGTAATCAAGTATCACTGAATATCCTGTTTGAGTTTCAGGTCACATGATCAAGGTCAAAGGTCATGTAAGGTCAATGAACTTTGGCCATGTTGGGGTTTTTTGGTGAATCTCTGTAAGTTTATTGGTCTAGTTCATAAAAAGTGGACATAAGAGTAACCATGTATCACTGAACATCTTGTGCGAGTTAGAGTAGTATTCAAAGTCAGCACTGCTGCTATATTGAACCGCGTGATGCAGGTGAGACGGCCAGAGGCATTCCACTTGTTAAATCTTTCATTCTCTTTTCCTTCTCTCATGTTTTTAAAAGCTCCTTAATTTTAGAATTAATTCCATAAGATAAACGGGAAATAAATGTATCATATACAGTAGTAATAAATTCATATTTATGCTTATGTGCAATTTGTTTTTTTAAAGTGAAGAACTTATATATTGTATATGTGATCAATGCAATAACCTACTAAATATATGTGGGAAAATTTGTTATGAGATGAGATTCTCTCTCATAACTGTGATTGTATACAACATTTGTATACAACATACATGTACATGAAAGTAAAGAGAAAATGAGTAGTTATGCTACATCTGTTTAATAGGCAAGCATGGAATATGAAACAATACATAAAAATGTCATTGTTAACTCTGGACTTAAGAAAGTTTGGAATTTACTTATTAGCTGTAAGCTGTTTGCCTAATTTTAGGCCTACATGTATTCTGTAAAAACAAATAGTTTATCTATGTACACATTCCTTAATACCCAGTCTTTGAATTGAAGTAGTCAAGTTATGAAATCAGCTGGATCTGACCCAGTTCAAGGTCAAGATAAATGAATTTTGTAAGGGGGCTGATGTTATTGCATCCCTCAGATGCATTTCTTAAAGCCACAAATCAAGTTAGAAATTGAATAAGATCTGATCCAGTCAAGACTCCAAAATTCAAACTTTCTGCAAAAAGGACTGTTTAATTTGTAAATCTTTTCAAGTTGGGGTTCTGAAGTTTGATGGGTTAGATTTAACTCAGGCCCAAGGTTGATGTACTTTCTGTTAAAATACTGTAATCATTATGCTTCTTGTGGTATTGATGACATAGGCAGGTAGGACAATGGTTGATGTCTGTCTCTTGCTAGCTTATATTTTTTTGTAAACTACCTGTTCTTTGTTCCAATTTATAGTAGATTGCATTCCTATATGACTTGTTATGATTCTGAATCTGTTATTGATGTTGAATGTACATCACTATATTGAAATGATAAGTTTGCGAATGTTTGACATGCATCATGTAAGATACTACAAAAGATTACCATTTTAAAAATAAATAATGTGAAGATCAGTACTTAGGATATCAACGTCTCCCTGGTGTGTTATTTTTTTTTCCGAATTAACTGACCTGGGCCCGTTGCATAAAAGTAACTATTATGGTAAATTTACCATCCAATGGTATCTTTCATGAAATACTTGATTTTAATTGACTGTTGGGTCATGTCAACATGGCTGTTACATTTGGAAGGTAAAGTTATCATAACAGTAATTGTTATGCCCTGAAGTGAACTTGATTCGGGGAAAAATTGCTCTTGGATTATCCTAACACCAGAAATCGGATACGCTTGAAGAAATGGGGAAAATGGAATAACCATCCATTATATGTCTGTGTTTTCGTATATGTCAGGAAGCGGAGGTAGCAAGAGAGAGAGAGGGTGGGGGATGGTTGAAAAAATATGTGAGAGCCAGATGAAGCAAGCGAAGTACAGGGTGGGGGCGGGTGGTGATGGTGGTGACGGAGATTGCCTGTGGAGTGATGACGCAGAAAATGTAGATCTAATGCCGAATGGAAAGATATGAATAAGAACATGTATCCTCTGTCCTGGAAAACAGACACGATTAAAAAAGAAACCTTATAAGTGGTGATTGTTTGCGCACGTGTAACGGACGGGTGGAGTAGATTAACTGGTTGTAAGCTGGCTTGATTGAATAGAACAGGCCCTACAAAGAGTCCTTTAGCAACGGAAGCCCGACTCAAGGCCCCCGCTCAAGGTTACTTGAGAGTAGGGACCCTTGATATCCAGACCAGGTCCTTATTCATTGTTAATGTTCAGTGGTAAAACTAGAAGTGATTTGATCACGATTCATACCATATTGATAATGGCGGCTACTTCAACTTAAAAACAAAATTAAAACATAACATTTAGGAATGTATGTGATATTTTTACTACAGAATAACGATTATCATTAATGTTGAAAGTCTATATCTTTCATCCTCCTCGTTCTTCCCATTTATAAATCTCCTGTTGTGTTCGAGGTAAATCTAAATGATTTCATCTGATTAGATTTTGGAATATGTCAGCATTAAATGAGGAAAATGTGGTGAGATGTAAAACAACTTATTTTTTGTAAGTATATCGGCATAACATTTCCGAATCAGATCTCTTCTGTCAGCGGGCAGTTTCACCCTGCCCGTCCTGGTACGGGTTGTTGCTTTCTCCCTAGTTTTACTTTTTAAAGCTTGAAGGAGAGTATAATCTGTAAAAATACTCGGCACTCTTGTTTGCAGTCGTGAATATAACTGACCCTCGATACATGTAACAAAAGTTTTGTGACGTGTGCATTGATGGGCGTCACAGATCACAATGTTATTCTAAAATGTATGCTAAGAAACCAACTCGGTTGATTTGCGTTTAGTATCAGTGAATTCCAATCCTTCATAAGTCTCTTTGTTATAATTCTGCTACTCGGAAAGTGAATTTATCCAAGTGAACTCCCGAAGGATTCTTCCAATTCTTTCAACAATAACCTTTAAGACAAATTTTGTAAACGATATGACGAATGCATCTTCAACAGGGCTCATGTCCATGAAGAAAAACAAATTTTTGAATTGATGTAGTTTCTGGCACATTTTGATATTAAGCCCGCACAAATTAACCTTATCTAGGCCGGGGGGGGGATGCTCCCCCTCAACGAAAAAAAAACCCAAAATACATAAGAAATTGCAAAAAAAAAAAACATTATAATACATAGGAAAATGATTTGATATGGCAATTTTGTTCATGTACACTTGCGAAGAACACCACAACGAGTTTGTATACCAAAAATGAAAACATTTGGAGATTTATTTAGGGAGTTAGAGGAAAAAGTATGATTTCACATACTAATGACGCGTAATATAATGACTTAATAGCAATTCGCATGAAATAAATTACTGTACGATTTTGTAGATAATGTCCCAGACAACCCGCGTGCCAATTTGCTTATGTTTATAATAACTTTTTGTTGTTGTCATATATGTATAATATTCTCTTTGCTTTTTATGTGTCAAATTATATAACTTGTATTTTGGGGATTTTGTTGGGGGTAGCGATTATAAAAGGAATCTCCTCCTTTCTGCTCTCCTTACACTCTCATTATGTTTATACCTTTTGTTTTATTATTATAGTTATTATGTTTATCTCACTTTTTGTAATACTTATATAAATTTTGTAATGTGCTTTTATGACATGTGTTGAATAACTTTGAATTGAATTTAGTTTGATTAATTATAATAAAACATATCAATCTTTTCAGTTGAGTGAAGCAATTGGAAATGATAGGTAATGAAAAGTGGCCATGCAGCATATGCACCTGCAAGATATCTTTGTTTTCAGACTTTTACCCTTTAAATTCAAGGGCAAGTTGAAGAAATTGCAATTTTCAACCAATTAGAGTTCACATTTGGAGCCACATGATTTATTTATATCACGAGTGAACAAGAATTCAATTCCTTTACTGTGTCCATGTATAGTTTTTTATGATAATTTCTTCAGGACTAGGTTTTGGGTACATGTAATACTTTGACTAGAGAACAATGGAATAGTCTTTAAATATTGTTTACAATGGAACATTACACAGCATAACATACAAAGAAAACAATCATTCCCTTATTGGCCTAACAATAAACAAAAGTCTATTATCACGCAAGGAGTGTGTTGGCGTTCGGTGTACAAAAACAAAAAGCATTGTTGATAATTTACAGAGTTCACATTTGGAGCCACATGATTTATTTATATCACGAGTGAACAAGAATTCAATTCCTTTACTGTGTCCATGTATAGTTTTTTATGATAATTTCTTCAGGACCAGGTTTTGGGTACATGTAATACTTTGACTGGAGAACAATGGAATAGTCTTTAAATATTGTTTACAATGGAACATTACACAGCATAACATACAAAGAAAACAATCATTCCCTTATTGGCCTAACAATAAACAAAAGTCTATTATCACGCAAGGAGTGTGTTGGCGTTCGGTGTACAAAAACAAAAAGCATTGTTGATAATTTATCTGAGCGAGAGTAAAGCAATTAATCACTTAAAATAAAATATCATTGTGATAACTCCCATTTCAGTCTTGTGGTAAAAAGGATCGTCTGTGTTTGTTAGGTAGTGATATTTAACTTTCTTGTTTGTAATTTCTCCTAAAGCGTTTCTTATCTCAAGTGGAAAAGCTGGCATTATTTGCTGAATCAATGTTTGACTCTCTTGCACGATTTGTTTCGAGTTTGGCGTCTACAAATGTTACATAACGGTAACCCGCACCCAGTTGCCTAAAATATTTCATTGCTAAAGATAATTGTAGAACACGAAATTAAAAGAGAGAGGGTGAGTCATATTCAGACCTTTTTGGAGGGTGATAATATTTTTTTTTCTTTTGATATTTCCCGAGTGAACACTTTGTGGTGAATTTAAGGTCATAATTATTATGAATTCGGGTTCAATTCCTTTTGTTTCCAGTATAAATATTCTTTTGTGTGACAGGAATATATCATTTCATATGGCTTTTTTTCGGAAAGAAATTAATTACTTGTAAATATAGATGATTAATGAGCAACTTCAACTACTACTACTTCTACTACTACTTCTACTACTACTACTACTACTACTACTACTACTACTACTACAACAACAACAATAACTACTACTACTACTACTACTACTACTACTACTACTACTACTACTACTACTACTACTACTACTACTACTACTACTACTACTACTACTACTACTACTACTACTACTACTACTACTACTGCTACTACTGCTGCTGCTGCTACTACTACTACTACTACTAATACTACTACTACTACTACTACTACTACTACTACTACTACTACTACTACTACTACTACAACTACAACAACTACTACTACAACAACTACTACTACTATACTACTACTTCTACTTCTATACTGCAGGGACCTGGGAACGATTTCTAGGGGTTGCTTGTTTGGATAGTAATTATAACCAATTTCAGTAGCTTTAAACTATTGTCAATTATTATCATGACGAGTTTTATGAAACGAGGCCCTGCTTGTGTTGGTAAAAGAAGTCAACTCATCCCGTAAGATCTCTCCATCCTCCCCCGCCCCCGCACTCGACTCCCAACCTCTTTTGTTTACATCTGAATCCTAATAAGAAATCTGGTGAAGCCATATCAGATCATCGAGCCAGTCTCTCACTCTCTCTCCAAACTCTCCTCCTGAAAACACTGACTGTTTATATCCTCCTTGAAATTAAGATAGAAACAAAGATGGTGCGATTTGGTTGTTGTGTTTTGGCGTTTCTTACGATTGCTTTGTTTTCTGTGCATGGAGCATCGCTAGGTAAGTTTTCATTTTTATTGTCAAATAGTCCTACTTTAATTTATACTATTACATATACTTTCTTTTATTGGCATTCTGCAGAGTGGATATGGAGCAATATAAATTTCACCTATTATCATTTTTTTTAACCCTCGAACAGAATCGAAATAAATTTGTATTGGTGCACTTTATAATTGTGATAACCGGTTCAATATTACTTGTTTAAAAAAATTCAAGAGAAATTGCAAGAAGTGGAATATAAATAATCAAATTCGCTATTTTGCGAAATAACAATAACTTATGCTACACCCCCTCCCCCATGCACGCACAGACGCACATCGATTCCATTATTGATTTATCGATTATCGATTTATGTTCCACCCCTCGCACTTTCTCTCGCATCATTTTTCAAATGTACCGATTATATCTCCTATCTTGGCAGGGGGAAGGGGGACTCGAAGGTATAAAAACATTTCGGGCAATATCTTTTCCACGCGATTTTTTTTTTTTTGGAGGGGGGGGGCAAATTTGAGGCCACATTTTCGACGCCCGGGTACACGGTTCCGAAATTACGCAACATTTTGTAAGTGCTTGTCAGACTCAAAATTACACATAAGAAATTGCCCCCAAAAAAATAAATGCATAGGAGAATGATATCTGATTTGCTAAATTTGCTAAGAATATTACAACAGGGGCGGCGGAATCGGGATGAGCAAGGACACTCCCTACCCCCCCCCCCAAAAAAAGTATTAAATTCTCGTAGGAAAAAATGCCCTTTTTCAAAATGAAATACCCTATTTGAAGTAAAGCATAATCCATGTTTTAAGTAAGAAAATCACAAAAAATTGACTCGTGCTTATTCGCGCTCGCATCAATTATTGTTCAATAAACTACTCATCCTGTTCATGGTTACAAACATGCTGAGATTTCTTAACAATTTACAATGAAACAATGAAATAAACTTCTATAAATTGTGTCCCAGACCTCTTGCGTGCCAGTTTTAGGCGCGATCATGCAGTCGACAGCTGAAATCTCAAGGGGGGCTAGATAGGGTCAAACTAATTTCCGATGATGCCGCATGTCGTATTTTACCTTATGAAAATGATTTTAGTATGTAGATTATTCGAATGATAACAATATGCTTCCATTTTTCAAATTATTATCCATCGATCATTGCTGTTACACGTTTCGACTATTATGTTCGTAAAACTGAGGGTCTTATTTTTTTTTTACTTATTGTGACATCCGAGATTATCTTAAAAAATTATTACTGTTAATATCCACGTAATCATTATTTCAACAGGTAAACGTACAAAGCGTGAAACGTGTGGAGTCATGATGATTCGCACGAATAATTGCAGTAACCATGGTTACTGTCGCGAAGACAACATCGGACCTCATTGTATGTGTTACGAAGGATGGGGTGGTTATCTCTGTCAGGATGCCATCAACACACCACAAGGTAAGTCTACAACCATCCCATGCACCCCCATTCTTCCACCCCCCCCCCACCATCACCACCACCGCCGCCTCCTACTTGACTCCATGCCAGGACAGCTCCATCCCTTTGTCACCCCTGCCAAATACTCCACCCTCGTTGCACCCTCCCTCCTCTCATCCTCACTCCTGTATTTTTTTTTCTCTCTCTCTCTTTCTTCATTTCATGGTAAATCTTGTTCTTGTATCATCATTTTTTAGATTACTATCCGTGTGTAAACTTCATGATGAAATTAAAAGATTAATTACTGAGACAGCATGTCATTTCTCATGCAAGGACAGTTAATCTTTTTCTATTCTTCTGATTGTACAATTCCAGGCTATTTTATTACAGAAGTCGCGCAGGATTTTCTTCAAAATGCGAATTAAAAAAATTTAAACATTTCTGGTAAATGGTTTTGTCAGCCCTTATATCGAACTGTAAAATAAATGAATAAAAAGGAAAGAGAAAAAATTAATACCCGCGAAGTACGGCCAAATCACTTATGTCAATTTTTTTCCCGACACCTTTGGGGCTTGTTAAAAATGTCTGACTGTACTTTATACACCCGTGTATTTCATAGGAGAGAGGAGCCCCCTTGTCGATGACGGCGGCAATAACGACAGTGATAATGAAGATGATGACGATGTTGTACAGGTGACAGAAGTAACCAGACGACCAGAGGTCACAACCCAAGCAATGAACGAAGAAACGACTGTAGACCAAGACAGCGACGGCGACGATGATGATGACGATGACGAGGTGATGAGAACAGAACGTCCTAACTCTACACAAGGTAGGAGTTTTATGAATAGCGAGCAAATATTCTTTTTTTTCTTTCAATCTTTATTGATCAAAGTATAAATTACAATATAAATCAAACAAATCAACAAGTTATTTACATGATTAAACAGAGTATCACTTAAGAATGTATAGGCTTGTAGAGACAGATACTTAAGAAAAATTAAATCTCTTTTTTTTTAATTACAGGTAATTTACCATTTTTCTTCGCCAAAAAATATTCAATATCCTTAATGCCTTTGATACGAGCTTTGAATTCCACAATATTGGGGGTTTGTTATTAAATTTACAAAAGTGAACATAGTATTTGAAAGCAAGGAAATGAATGTTAAAAGATTATCACCTTGAATACCAAATATCTTTAAAAAGGAGGAAATGATAATATTCTAATGTTGTTTTTGGTTACGTATAGATACAAGATCGTCCCATAAAAAAATGTTAACAACCGGACAATCACAAAAAATATGCACAATTGTTTCAGGGTCTCTTTTATAGAATGAACAGTTTGGGGAATCTTTTCTTTTGATTTTGAAAGAAAATGCATTAAGGGCGATTGTCTTATGGAAAGCCTTTAAATGAAATGATCTGAGGCGGCTATCAATAGTACTCTTAAAATTCAGCAAATATATATTTTCTCCCAGTATAGCAAGCAAATATTCTTATTATTCTGTTTGTTTGTTTTTATTGTTTGTGAATGCATTGAATTTTTCTTTGTTAATGTATTCAGCATTTTTAATTTATGTTTTTTTATTTATTTATCCAATTGTTAATACATATTATCTATTCATTTAATCATTTTGCCATTTAGTTATTTTTTGTCATTCATTAATCATAGATCGAGAAAATGAATTAAACTTTTCCCACGATTTCTTTATCTCTCATCCGTTTTGATTACTGTTCATAAGTTATTGAGCCGGTTGGATTAGGATTTAGTGCATTTAACAAAATAACAGTAAAAATTTGAAATGGTTATGATCGTGCCCTTTTCAACTAAAAAATGTATTACCAACATTTTCACACCTTTTCACTGGGATTTTATGAATCGAGAACTGCAATGTTTATTTGTTTTGTGGTGAGCTCTAATTTTGGTGTGTTTTTTTTTAATCCTGTTGGCATGTTTAATTTTAGTTTATTTTTTTTGCCTTCTCGCACATGTTTAGACCACACTGGACAGTGGCGAATTGAGGGGGAGGCACATTCGGCCCGTGCCCCACTTTTGAGAGTTATAATCAGTTTTTTAATGTAAATATGGCGTACTTACACAAGTGGTCCCCCTTTTGAAAGTCACAGCACGTAATTTTAATGGGAATATGTCGTTCATACACAAATGAGGACCTTTTTTGCTTGTCAAATATTCCTCTGGAAAATGTGCCCCGGCCCCCCTTTGAAAAATCCTGAATCCGCCCCTGACACTGAATATTGTTTACCTTCATTGACCCCCTCCCCCCCCCCCTTCACTGTTCCCTGGTCATTTTATGTGGTTTTAGCTTATATTTTGTTTGCAGTATTTTGAACATTTGTTTTCTTCCAGATGGTGGTGCTATTGGTGGAGATGGCGGAATGAGTGAAGGAGAACGTATAGCATTCCTATGTGATGAGCTCTATGCTGGAACCAATACATGTAGTGACAGACAAGGTCATTGTTCTGTGGATGGCATTGGAGCTTTCTGTCAGTGTAATATTGGATTCATAGGAGTTGCGTGCCAATACAGAGGTAATAACAGATCAGGTTTTTGATATCACTGAATTTCATCAAAATAGATCTGGTTTTTTTTTCATAAAGGGCAAGCCACCCCAACAAAATGTTGATTCGAAGAAAAATCAAACGGCATAACTATAACAGAACTGTCATTATAATCGAGTCGTAAAATATTGTTTTAGCGCAGAATGGCGTTCATAACTATGCAAGTGAATGCCGTTTTGTTGTTGTCTTTTTTTTGGATGTCAAATATTTCTGGACAAAATGCCCCCCCCCCTGGAAAATCCTGGATCCGCCCCTGCAGACAAGCTAGCATGATAACACTGTTTAATGCAAATTTTTGATATGTTTTTTTTTCTGACCTAACTTTTTCATCTCCGTTTGTTTCAATTGCTTGTATCTTATCAGCCGAGAATGTCGCCCAGGTTCTGCAAGCTCTAATTGCCATGATGCGTGATCCTCACTATCGAGTCATCGGTGGCTTTACTCCATAAGATAACACTTGATTGCCTACATCATGTACATCATTCGCATTATTATAGTCGGATCTCAGGAGCTGTATTTCACACGTCTGTTTTTATTGGCAACTCCTAGGTTTTACCTTCCCATTGTAATTTAACGAAATACACGTTTTTACAGCAAGTTGTTGTTCTCTTACCTCAGTAAGAACGATACTTGAATTTTCGATATTAGTATATACTACTAGTAGCAGGTTTACATTTCTGCCTTAAGAGGTGGTTTGACAGGCGCAGAGTCAGGAATCCCCCCCCCCCCGATCTCCACACCGAACAGTCATCACCTATAATGATTGGCGTTTGGTCACCAGACAAAAAGACACCCCCCCAAAAAAAAAAACCGTCAAATGTCATTTAAGGTTCATCTCCTTTACCTGCGACTGTGTCCTTAACCAGTACCCCCGTAGATCCATCGCTCATTCTTTTTATTCTTAGGAGCCCGATGGGAGGAGATATACCTCTACCGATCGGTTGAATCGAATTGAAAAGTGTAGGTTCGCTTATTCCAAATGTAACACTTTGTTAAATTATTTGGCTAAATTCTTGTGCTATATGAGGCCAATTATTCAGAAAAATAAAGAAGATTCTAAAGATATGCAAGTGTATATATTCATTAAAAATCAATTATTGTCTATTTATGATAAGTTTGTTTCGGTCTTTCGTGGACTTAAAACTATTACCTTGTAAGTGCATGTAGTGCTTTAAATTATATGACATCATGTTCTCTGTAACACGAGTGTAACCAGTGGAATATTCTCTTTGTTTTATATGTCAAAAATGATTAGAGAACTATATATCCAACAGTATTGTCTGAAGCTATTAACCTTTATAACATAAAATGTTAGAATTGACACTGTATGCCTAACATCATGATAGCAAATCACATTGGTTGCACTTTGTCAGTTTCTATATCATTGGGTCCTTATATAAAGATCACATTGCAGTTTCATTTGATATTTCGAAGACAGTAAAACAAAACTCTTTCAGGTCACTTTGGCCCTTATTTTGAAAGATATCATCCTCTCACATGGTCATAAAACTCACAAGTATAAATTGTTTTGACGGATCATCATTTAGTCAAGCTACCAAAATAAAAACTATACTATTACAGATTATATTAAAGGAAAAGTTATTATCCAGGTCTATGAATTTTAGAAGCTTCCACTTGATTTGAATGCCATTTGGTTAATTGACGAACGATTAAGGTTTGTAAAGATTGATAAGTCAGAGTAATGATTGATTGATGATTGATTGATTGATTGATTCATTCATTCATTCATTCGTTGTTCGTTCGTTCTTTCATTCTTTCATTCAATCAATCAATAATTCATTCATACATTCAATCATTCATTCATTCATTCATTCATACATTCATTCATTCATTTATTTATTTATTTATTCATTCGTTCATTCATTCATTGATTTATTGATTGATTGATTCATTCATTCAATCATTCATTCATACATTGATTGATTGATTGATTGATTAATTGATTGGTTGGTTGGTTGGTTGAGGGAGTGAGTGAGTGTTTGATTGATTGATTGATTGATTGATTAATTGATTGATTTATTGATTGATTGATTGATTGATGATTGAATAATTGATTGATTGGTTGGTTGGTCTTTTTGATTGGATGATCCACTGATTACTTTACTTGCTAGCTTACTTTATTTATTGAAACTCTGAATGAAAAAGATAGACTGACTGATTGATTGGTTGCCTGTTTTATTGAATGATAATTGATTAATCAATATTGATTGACTGCATAACTGATTAATTATTAAAATTAATGTATATATTAATTGATAGACTGACCATTGATTGATTGATTGATTGAATGATTGATTGATTGATTGATTGATTGATCTTTTTATTAATTGATTGATCGATTGATTGGTTGGTTGATTGATTGTACACGTTCGTGTCAATATGTATATTCATTTATTTCTATCATTTGGGTGAAAATATGAGATAAAAGAGCATTGTAGAGAGATGTTATGCACAAACATAGACGCTGAGACGCAAGCACACACGTATTCTAGGCTCTTGAATGAAAAGAAATAGGGAACTAAAGAGAGTTTCTTTTTTAACTTTTGATGAAAAGTATACTCAATCTGTTTAATGCCACCCCCTAAAAAATATATCATTATTTTCGGGTTCGAGGGAATTGTAATAATTATAAAGCGAAAATTAGCATTTAGAGCAGATCTACAATATTTTTACAATCCTGAATTGGATAGTCATCAGGAGGATAGACATAGACTACAATATTAAAAAAATCCCTGTACAGCAAGAGTGGAGAAAAAAAGGATGATAAAAATTCACATTCTTCTCGCTCGCTATCTATGCATATCTAATAACGGAGATATTATGGCTCTTCGCTTCAACCACCATTAACCATGTTCACTGTTGTGTTTAGTAACATACGCACCCTGTTCATCATTGCAAAAAGGCCTTGAAATATTTCGTTTATAGGTCTGAATATTAAGCATGTTAAGCACGCAGTTTCGATCACATTAGGCTTATTTGAGTACAAATGAGATGGTTTCCTCTTAATGAATTCTTACAAAGAGTCCTTAAATTTTCAGGATTTCCAGATCGATATAAATAAACAAAATTTCTAATCGGGCTAGTTGTTTAAATATAAATTTATATTTAGAAAAATAATATAAATGTCGCTTTTCAGGTCTACATATAATTAAAGCTGATTAGGCTTATTGGAGATCCATAATCAGGTTATATAGGTCCATGGATACATGATAGTAATTTATCTTTAAAAAATTCACTCGCTAGTGCTTTACTCTTGCAATAACAGGCCTATATGTATTTAAACTTGTAAGATGTATCTATTTTTTTTCGAACTACGGTCTTAAGAACTACCCCCCCCCCCAAAAAAAAAAAAAACATTCAGCTCTTAATTCGACCGGCCAATAGGGGGCCTCGGGGAGATGTGGATTTTTAAAAAGTGATTTTACCCCCCCCCCCCTAGCTCCCCCTCCTCTTACATGCAAAAGCTGGATTGTCCCCTCAATGACCGTTTTCTTGTGATTTTAGACAGTGCAGGCCTATTTATATGCCTTCATCATTCTTGACAGTGATATCCAGAATCAACGCGATTAAATTAGTGTACCAGGAATTGTGAAGATGTATAATTTTATCGTAAACAATAATAATAGCCACGCCCACATAGTGCACATTTCCCACCATATGGTACTTCCCCCTTTTGTCTCTGATAAGCTGCGCTAGGCTTCATCGCGCCCTAGCTAGCTCCCTACCGCTATAGCTCGCCTAGCGCTCGCTCGGCCGGTCTCTTCCTCCATCTTCATCTCTCTGTTCTTGTCGAATGTCGTGATAGAACGATGGCTGGCAGCTCAGCTTTCCTGTTTTTCTCATTTTTATCTATATTTGCTATTTCCACTTCTAGTGAGTTCTACAATCCTGTTAGTTCTCAGGCGTTCAACGATGTCAAGAAATCGAAAGAGATTGTCGCCATTTCATTCATAAGAAGTAAGTAACCGGTGTAGAGAATGGAATCTCCAGGCCACTGTAACGACCCGAGCTCTGCCGCGAGCTTCGCCAAGGCTATGGCCGTAGCTGTGTTGTGCAGAACTTTGTGGCAAATTCAACCATATGTGTAATCAGTAAAAATATGCTGTATCATGGGGGGACCTAAAGCTATTCAGTTTGTTTGCAAACAATAAAAACTATGCCAATTTTTATTTTTGAACAAATGATCTTTCACTAGGCCTAATTCATTTAAAACATTCTAAAGAACATTAACCAAGAAGAAAATATCACAAAACTCACGAAAACCCCTTTGGTTTTCCGAACACCTCTTGATTTCACCGCCCGATGTAGAAGGGGTCCTAAATACACACTCGATTTATCATGCAAAAAATTAGTATTTCCTGTGCCTCAATTTCTAAAATATGTTCATATCATTAGGCCTATATAGGATAATAGGCCTATTAAATTAAAGAGAAATTCCAGTAGTTGCATTAAACACTGATTTCATGAGAAAGTCTGTAAAACCAGGCTTAATTGTCAGTATATCATCGAGGATGAAGATCTGGTACAATTACATAAACTGAACTTTGTGAAATCTTGAAATCTATGCTGAAAAACGTTCACACTGAAGATCACCAACACAGATAGGAACACGTGGGACAGTGTATTATTATTGCTGGAATAAAGACCAGACGGAAGTGACCGAATCCGCGCTTATTTTGCTTATTTCTCAGCAATTACACAGTTTCTCCCAGAACCCTTTGGCACATATTTTTTATTCATACAAACAGACACCTGGGTGGTCATTATATTAGATTCTGTAAAAAGTCATTTTGAGATCGTTACCAAAACTGGAATTTATCTTTAAAAGCGAATATAATCTAAATCCAAAAATTCCAAACAGTTATGGGTTAATTTTCTCTGCATTTAGAAATTTACTGCAGCCTCTGAAGGAATATTGAATAGGGATCATTCGTCACTCTGCAGTCACAGTTCCACACACAGAGTGCGCATTTGTCATTAAAAACTACAAGTACTGTGCGATGAGTTGTGCATAGCTTTAGGGCCCCATACCATACATCTATGGAAGGAATTTTATTCAAAGTAGACTAAATCTAGTCTTGCAGCTTTTGAATGAAAGTTAAACCTTCATATCAATCTAATTCTATTCTAGCCTTTTCATCATTTTTCCAAGAATGCTTCAAATAGATCTAGAATAGATCTGCTTTCTTGGAAAAAGAATGGCACTCCAAATTTTGAAATAGCTGTCATGACATTGGTATGATAGTTTGTTTTAAATGAAAATCCCCTCTGTATTATCTGTTGAGTAAACGGGTCAAAATGAATAATTGGTACACATTACCTTGTGTTTAGATGCATGAAAGTTATTTTTATAAATGTGTTATATAATGATTATTTGTGTGTATTCATTGATAAAATGATTACCTCTGTTAGTGAACCATTAGACAGTCACAATCCCATTGGCTACAATGTACATCAGATGATGTTATGCTTACTAACTTTTTAATGAATTTTGTGAAAATATTGGTTTAGTTTTATTTGGAAATGAAAATAACAAGAAGTTGAAACATCCATAGAGGTTCTAGGGGGAAATTCTTAAGAGTTATGCGAGTAATATTTTATGAACTGTTTAGCACTAGTTAGCAGGTGTGTCTGGTAATATAATTGATTCAACATAATATTTTCACTTATCAAAAGTGAAGTGTCACATGTACCCGGTGGAGCCGAAATTGCTATTCCATTTAAAATACTTTGCTCTGGGCTTTGCTAAGTCAATGTTTACAAAACACTGGGCAAACTAATGTACAACCCATCTAATACTAGACAAAAGCTTTCCCCTCAGACTGTTTCTAGCTGTAGTTACATAAAAGATTCTCCAGAACAGATGGTTATTTCTGTCTTCAGGGCACTCTTCCACCAAAGTGTTGGGAATATTAGACCTCATTGGCAGGTTGCTCATTGGGGATAATTAATCCATGTTGTAAGATTGTGTAGATACATGTATCAAAGTGTAATCTACATGTATGACTGTTCTAAATTCAAAAGAAAGGGTAATTTTATGTATAAGTTTCTTTTATCTTACACATTTATGTTGATTCAGTCAGTGACCACCTTCAAACATATTTCCTGTTCTTCTTAATTTCCATCTATTTTAGCTACGCCACCGTACTCTGAAAGCTTTCAAAGTCATTTTAGTGAGGCTGGTGATTACCTAGAGGACTATGGAGTCTTCCTTGGAACGGTTAGTGCAAAATAGTACAACATTCAGCTGATTGGGTTTACGTATATTATTAGATGTTCATTAAGAAAGTGAATTACTTCATTAAAGGGATGGTCCGGGCTGAAAGTATTTATAATTAAATAAATAGAGTAGAATTCACTAAGCAAAATGCCAAAATTCCATCAAAATCGTTAAAAATTATCAAAGTTATTGAATTTTAAAGTTTTGCAACATTTTGTGAAAACAGTCGCCATAAATATTCATTAGGTGGGCTGATGATGTCACATCTCCACTTGTTCTTTTGTATTTTATTATATGAAATTAGGTTTATTCAAATTTTTCCCCCAAGAACTAGAAAAATTAGATTGACATCTGATTTGGTGCATTAGATATTTATTGCTGCAACTTATTTCATTGTAAGGGAGACATATTATTCACACAAGTATGAAATAATGAAAGAAAATATGATTTTATGTAATAACATAAGAAAACGGAAAGTGGAGATGTGACATCATCAGCCCACCTAATGAATATTCATGACCACTGTTTTTACAAAATATTGCTAAACTTTAAACTTCAATAACTTTATTATTTGTTATCCGATTTTGATGAAATTTTCGGCATATTGCTCAGTGAATTCTACTTTATGTATTAAGATATAAATATTTTCAGCCCGGACCATCCCTTTAAACCAGGGAATTCCCTGTTTAAACTGTCATAATTGTTATGTTACAAACATATTTGAAGCCAACATAGGAGTGTCACCAAAATAAACTTTGTTCATCCATGTATGTATTTATATGTAAAATTCAGGTAATTGGAATTCAATATAAAGTGTATTTCAGAATGAAAATAGTCAAAAGAATAGCCCACATACAACAACAACAAAATTTCCCTTCAACTGATATTTGTTCCCTACAAAAGATCAACAAATTGAATAAAACTACATCTAAACAGGAAAGCAAATTTGAAAGGCATTGGCCTAGCAGGAAGTGAAAGTTGTAAGAGGGCATTGTATTGATAAAATATAATTTGTACTGTGCTAAGAGCATGAATGGGTTGATGTTTTTTTTCTACTGCATACCATTTTTTCTCCATAGGTCTAAGCATGTATATGCCTAAAGTTTTATACATTGGGTTTTACTTTACCCAACAAGGTTAATTCTCTTTGTTTATCTCCAATTCATCAGGTGAACTGTTTGTCAGATCCTGAACCTGATTATTGTCTTCGATCAGATGCTACAGAGAACCTATACATTTTCAGGTACACAATCCAATTCATTTAAACTACAATTATTTGAAACTATCATGTCTCAGTCATGATCTTTTAACATATTCATTGTTCTTTTCTAAATAGAATATTAGATTTGAGAACTTTGAATAAGGAATTACATTATCAATGGAAATGGTCATACTGTATGAAAAAAACCATTGCTGTTAATGGTAACTACCATATGGTGACTTTGCTCAACCACCATATCGAAATCAAGGTTCGCATCAAAATTATCTATACATATTAAATTTCATGATGCATTGTACAATTACAAGGTTATTGACTAGTGATTCATTGTTTATCTTCTCAACATAAAACATCAAATTTATAAAGAAAATGTTAATTTATAAAGGAAATTAAAATCATGTCAAGAAACTGGGCTATTCCTCTTTCAATCATGCTCCATTCCATCAACTATCTTTTCTGAAATCTCTATTTTACAAGTTCCAATCGTTTTGAGATTGGATAAGAATATCTTTCCACTATCTATTTGTATTGTACACGTTCCAATCATTTTTATGCTTTATAAGAATATCAAATATCTTTTCTAAAATTTTTATTGTACGTGTTCCGATCATTTTTATGCTGTATCAAATATCTTTTCTGAAATTTCCATTGTATGTGTTTTTATAATTTTTATAATGTATAAGAATATCATCTATCTTTTTTGAAGTTTCTATTGTATGTGTTCCAATCATTTTGAGACTGGATAAGAATATCAACAAAAAGG
Source organism: Lytechinus variegatus (assembly GCF_018143015.1). NCBI lineage: Eukaryota > Metazoa > Echinodermata > Echinoidea > Temnopleuroida > Toxopneustidae > Lytechinus > Lytechinus variegatus. The sequence goes on from NC_054746.1 coordinate 38,065,570, forward strand.
AAATCTGGGAGCCGTTTCACAAAGAGTTAAGTAGGACTTAAAGTCATGCTTAAGTGTGCATATGATATTGGACATGTACCCTTAAAATTATCTGAAAAATAATAATAAAAACTTGAATTTATTATTGATTTTAAGTCACACTTAATCTTTGTGAAACCTCTCCTGAACTGCAATGATGAATTGAGGAATGAGGTGTAAGATTAATATATCTGTGCAGCAGACTTCTTTTATGCTGGTATCTTGTACCATTAGATCTGGATGGAATTTCATTGTGATCCTCTGTAATGATTGAGTGAAAACATATGGGACTACCCGCAGATATAATTACAGAGTATGAAATATGGACAAAAAAATATCCTACATTTGAATTCCACCAAGAAAAAAGTGCAGAAGTTGAAAATGCATGCTAACATATGTGTTAATTTTTGAAATTAAAAGATATTTCATCTGTTCTGTGTCATGCCATTCATTTCCAAATGGGCTATAAACATGAAGCAACTTGAATGGATTTGAATCGAGATTAGGAGATGCTTCGAAAAGCTTTTAAAAATGTTTTTAAAAAAGTTGATAAAATAAACACCAGAATGCAGAAAGTGGAATGATTGATCTGACTGTATATTTTTTAAATTGAATATCATGTTGGTATTGAACAAATGAATAATGATGAATTATTCTAGTCACTAATATATCACTTTGTTTGATAGATCTTTTAGGATTTGTCATAGATTCTACAGGTTTATAGTTAAATCAGGATTTGTTGTCACACTTGTCAGTCCTTTGTGACATGAATAGATACAGTACACAAATGCATAAATTTGATTTTTGGGTATGTCTGCTAAGTACATGTTTTTTGGGTGATATAAGATCTGTTGTATCATGACCATCTTAGGAAACAGGTAATGCAAGTTGTTTTAGTCATTTGTACTTTTACTGAAAATACAGCTGTCTCATTCTAGCTGTTATAATGCAAGTCACAATGAATATATTCAGTCATATGTTTGTGTTTTTTTATTGTTTCCAGACATGGAAATTTCCTCATCACCTTGGCCTATGATACTCTCTTCGATGTCGATTCTATTGTTTCTAATATTCTCCAGTAAGTACTGAAAGTAATTATTAAATTAGAAGCATTTGGATATGTTCAAGAGGCAGGTGTAATTTTATTTTTGAAGTTACACTTGAATTTACAAATGGCTGGAATATCTTATCTTTGTATTTTCTATTTAATTTACAGTTGAAGACTAAGCTAAATTTCTTTATTTTTATTGTCTCACCTGCATAGCAGAGTGAGACTATAGGCGCCGCTTTTCCGACAGCGGCGGCGGTGTCAACATCAAATCTTAACCTGAGGTTAAGTTTTTGAAATGACATCATAACATAGAAAGTATATGGACCTAGTTCATGAAACTTGGCCATAAGGTTAATCAAGTATTACTGAACATCCTATTAGAGTTTCATGTCACATGACCAAGGTCAAAGGTCATTTTATTTTAGGGTCAATGAACTTAGACCATGTTAGGGGAATCAACATCAAAATCTTAACCTGAGGTTAAGTTTATGAAATGTCATCATAACTTAGAAAATATATGGACCTAGTTCATTAAACTTGGACATAAGGTTAATCAAGTATCACCAAACATCCTGCATGAGTTTCACGTCACAAGGTCAAAGGTCATTTAGGGTCAATGAACTTTGGCCGATTTAGGGGTGTCTGTTGAACTGCAATCAAAACTTTAAAAGTTTTTGGATCTGAACATCCTGTGCAACTTTCAGGTCACATGATCAAGGTCAAAGGTCATTTAGGGTCAATGAACTTTGGCCGAATTGGGGGTATTTGTTTAATTACCATCCTAACTTTAAAAGTATGTTGGTCTAGTTCATAAATCTTGGACATAAGAGTAATCAAGTATCACTGAACATCCTGTGCGCATTTTAGGTCACATGACCAAGGTCAAAGGTCAATGAACTTTGGCCATAATGGGGGTATCTGTTGAATTACCATCATAACTTCCCAAGTTTCTTGATCTGACTTTTGAAACTTGGACATAAGAGTAATCAAGTATCACTGAACATCCTGTGCAAGTTTCAGGTCACATGATCAAGGTCAAAGGTCATGTGAGGTCAATGACCTTTGGCCACATTGGGGGTATTTGTTGAATTACCATCCTATCTCTTTAAAGTGCATTGGTCTAGTTCATAAAACGTGGAAATAAGAGTAACCAAGTATCACTGAACATCTTGTGCGAGTTATAGTAGTTTTCAAAGTCAGCACTGCTGCTATGTTGAATCGCGTGATGCAGGTGAGACGGCCAGAGGCATTCCACTTGTTAAAGTTTATGTTTGTCTATTGTACAAGATGATGAAATTTCATTTGAAATTTATAAAAAAAAGTCGATATCTATGAAACGCTTTGATAATCCTTTTAACACAGCCTTGTTCTCCTGATTGATGTGCCCATCATTGGAGAACCATCTAGTCTTCTTGAGAAGCAAGATAGATATAAGGGAAAGAAGGACATTATCATGGGTTATGTCCCAGCTGTTGGAACTGCAGGTATTTAAATCACATTGATTATAAATCAAAACTTGTACTTTATATATTTAGCTTTATGTTGTGACTCTTGAAGTGTACCTGTACCTCAAAAAGATATAATACTGCTTTTAGAGTATCAATGTAGAAAAATTACAATACATCATATGATAAGTCAATGGTTAAGGATGGCTAATGATCATAGAGGAAATAAAAAAATATCATTTTGGAGCTATGCATAATATATCACTTTGTGAGTCCTAGTATTTATGAATGCTGTAATCTGATTAATCAATTATTTTGAGAGACGGTTCTGTATTTACTAAAATAAATTTGTAAGTGAAGCTCTAATATTATTATATTCAGATGCACTTTCTAACTATAGAGGCAGGTTTTTATTTAGATTTGAAGATAGTTAGTGATGGAGAGCTTCTCTTATGTCACTTTGTCAAAAATTTACTTGGTTAGAAAAAACATTAAATAGGTAGTATGAGCCTGTATCACCTGTTTGATGTTTAGCTGTTGTTATTTTTTTATTTTGATATTTCAGCTGATCGAGCATTCATGGAGGTGGCCTTTGCTCACAGACACAAATATGAGTTCATTCTAACGACTAATAGATATCTTTTGGAAGAAGAACAAGAAAAGTAAGAAAGAATTTCATGTTTTTGTGTTTGTATTTTGTGAAGCATTTCATTTACTGGTGTAAGAGATTAAACCTACATGTACACAACATTTTTGAGGCTTTGTTTATTTTTGGGTGCATTGGGAATAAAGGTGCTGCAACTGGGCATGAAAGACTTCCTTAAAATCTGATAATTCTTTAATGGCTTGAAAAATATTTGGTTGTTTTCCCTGAGTCATAATTTTATCATGTCCATCTCTATCTTTAATTTAGAATATGAGGAGCAAATGGGGTTTTTTTAGGGTGTAAATTTTTTTTGTCATTGATATATGGAATTGGGCTATATTTGATAATGTGCCAAGCCACCCTCAAATAAGCCATTTCTTAATTATTTTAAAGGAACTGTTTGCAAATGACCTTTCTTTTTTCAATTGCTTGATTAATTGGTAATTTGTTATACTTTAAGTAAGATAACAGGCATATTTTGAAATAATATGAATAATCATGTTCATCTTAGTGTTATAAAAGCACTATTCAGGTTTACAGCCAATGATCTTCATCTGCGCTTGTTGTACGAAAAGGCTTTTCCTTTGCAAAAATACTACCTTGGATATCAAAAATTATAGAGTGAAGCAAAGGTTCAGAATTTCTTTAACACAGATGTATGAAACCTTTAGAACACTAAGTTTTTCTGTTTATTTATCATGCTTGAGTAAAAGCATCTGATCGATTTCACTGCTCTATGATGCAATGACAAAGGTGAAACTCTTGTTGGCTTGAAAAGTTTTTCATATGAATTTATAGCAATAGCATTTATTCCGTTGGAATTGGACATGAAAATTGTGAATTTCTACAATACTCACTTGGTATGGTGGATTTAATAGCGGCAGGACATGATAACAAATTTGACCGGGGGAGCGTTTCATCAATATTTTCATCCGACAAGTTGTCAGATCTGACATCTTTCCATGATTTTGATTGGCTGAGAGACTGTCGGATAAATTGGGACTTGTCGGATAAAACGTCTGACAAGTCCTTTCATGAAACGCCCCCCTGGAATTTCATTACACCAGTCTCATTTGAGTAGCTTTATGATCATACTTATCACTTGTTTAATCATTGTTATTTTGGACCTGTTTGCAGTAAACCTAATTTGGATCAGTTACCAGACTCAGTTGTTGGCATAAGCCAATGCAGCAATGCACAGTCACATCAGGATTGTATGTGGATCAAGTATCATGGACCAGTCACACTAGAAAGTCTCTCTATCCTTATGCTAAATCTAATACTACCTGACTTGGTATGTTTTTTTGTTCATTTTTAGGTACACTGTATAACACAATACTTAAAGCAAGCAAGCATTTATTTTAAAGTTTCATATTTCTTTTAATTTGGGTAACTGACTTTTTACTTTTATTTACTGTCTGTCCGACATTATCTGTGATGAGATGCAGCATACACTTTTAATAAGGTGCCTTTAAACTTGTTAGCTCTTTCTTGCTCTGGTTCGTGAGCAGTAAAGTAGATAAATTACTTTGGTGAATGGCATTGGTTTGTATATTTGTTTTTAAAATGGACCCAAAGTTCTTTAACAGAAATTATTTTTACTGTACGTCTTCACTTTGTTCTTCCTCTGCAAATATAACATCAGATTTGCATTGATTTCTTATTTCTATATCATACTGGGTTGATAACATGTGCCTTGTTTTCATTTATTCTGTATCAGCCATTATTATAGTAATTCTAGTTCTTTGAGGTATTTCACATGGTTCCATTACATTTGCTCCAGCGACAATTACTCTTCACTATTAAATTCCACATACTACTCGAATGACCAACTTCAACCCTTGGTTTAACACTCTACCCTACCCTAAACCTAACATAAACCCCTATTGCAACCTTTAGACAAAATTAAGCCTGGAGCAATTGTCGCAGGAGCAACTGTCTTGTCACCATTTTACAGACACTTCTAATGTGAAATGAAATTACTTGAATTAATCATTTTTTTTATGCATTCTGCATTAATTTGTTACACAAGTCTTTATATTAACCAATGTATTCTTTTCAGAATGACGTCCCTGAGGGAGGGCAATCAAATATGTACAAGGAACATGGTGTACCTTCTCTCTATGCTATAACTGATTCAACCAATCATGAACGAGCTTTATCTCTCATCTTAGATGTGAAAGATGAGTACCTGGGAAACCTAGGATTTACTGTTGTTAATAGGTAAGTTCTTGTTAGTTCGTGAATTGAAAGTTTGTTTGATAAAGAAGAAAAATATAAGAAAAAAATTAAAGTAGGTTTGGTGGAAGTCCATCATAGCATTTCAGTTTTCACTCTATTCTAACTTGGCTTTTTCAGATCAATTTTCTATGGAACCCCCTTCCCCCCTTTTTTTTAATATTAGCCACAAACGGTCCGATGATAAATTTTACACAGACAGACCACATGTTAACATTTTTGCTACGTTTCAGTATTGAATTTAATGAGATGGATTTCTATTTTTATTACTATTTTATTGTATTTGAATATTAAACTTGGTACCGGTACCAAAAGATTCAACATTGGAAGTGGCATAGGGTGCTTGCACAGCAACTGCATATTATCATACAATTGTTACATGTCTGTCGGTAGCTCCCCTATATTTGATGTGATAATAATATAATAGATTGGACATGTTGTGCACTATGGAATACTCTCATAATTTACTTTGAAACCGTAATTCATTTCAGTATCTATGTGAAATACAAGTGAGGATTTTATATTATTAAGAAATATACATTTTTCGTTCCTGACATGACAGAAGGTACTCATTTCTAATTTTATTTCAAAAGGGCTGATGTAACAGACAGTAATTTGCTTGCGGATTTGGAAGGAGAATGTATCCCAGCATGCTTTGTGCTTCAAAGTCATGATAAGGTGTGTGGATTTGTTTTGATTAAAAGTATCGTAATTTTGTATAATTGTGATTTGTCAACGATTTCTAGATGGCATATTTTTAGAACTCTATTCATATTAGCAATGGTATGTACTGTGATTATCACAATGATAATGGTAATGATAATAACAATGTGATTATGATGTTTCAAATTCATTTACATCCTCATGATCAGACCTCATCTCTAAAAAACAAATAAGATACAGTACATAGAGATGGAACCAATGAAATAATAATAAAGTAAAACAGCAATGACAATTGTGAAATTTCAACAAAATTTGCATACCGTGAGGAATAGGATATGAGGGAGTAGCCAAAAACCATTGGCCTATCATGGCTACTCCCTGATTAAAATTCATTACCGAAGATTTTCCAATCAACTTTCTGTTGCAAGAAACAAAGATTCAAAAATCAACAAAATCAGCAAAATATTTTTAAATTAGATTAAACAACAAAAATGAATACAAAAACCTATAATATATAAATGTAACAGACAAGCTTATTCATTGAGTACAATAATAAGTGTGATTATTTAAAGGTGTGATTTAGATTTCATTTCTGTTGAATTAAGAGAAGGACATCGTTTAATTTAATGGTGATAATGGTAGTGACAAAAAAAAGAGGAAGAGAAAAATAAATGGGACAATATGGCCTTATTGTACAGTTTTAATGTACTTTCATTCAGTGTATCAATAAAATAACATAAAGTACAAGCAAAATTTAGAAAAAAAAACAAATATAATAGGTGATTGAAGTCATTGATATGTGACAAAATATACAATCAAGAGGATGAGGGAACTTGCAGGGACAGTCACATCCTTAAGATCAAAGTGATTTACAGTAATATTATGAGTTGTTAATTAGAAGAAAATACCACAAAATATGCACAATGATATACAACTTTGATTAATATTGTGTTATTTTAGGTCATTAATGGTGGAGGTGTCAATGATGCATCTGGACTGAAAGCATTTCTCAAGGCAAACATCCAGCATGTCTTCAGTTATCTGTACCCAAATCAAGATGAGAGTGATGATGAGAAAGACGTTGGAACGCACTATGTTGAAGATTACATTCCTGGTAAGAATCACCTGAATGGAAGTACAGTCCGACCTCTCTTATCTGGACACGTTGGGACCATCACCAATCCAGATAAGGGATTTATCCAGATCTGGGAGACCCAATATATAATACACGCAGCTGCATCCTCGATAGTAGCTCACGTAATCTATTTAGTGGGCATACACAGACAGTATTCACTGCAGTGTCAGTGCAAATTATACTATTTTTACGGAAATAAAATTGATTGGTGGCCAAAACTGTTGGATAATTTACCTGCTCAAGTGATTGAGGTATAAATTGAGCATACCTCGAAAGAAAGAGAGTGAATGACTCGCTGAATCTAAGTTTTTCAATTAGATCATCGCGGCGGCTATCGCAGCTTCGCAATGTCAGCCATTGTTACACTGACTGTAGGCTTAAACATGATAGATGGCGCTGTCCGTTTTGAGGCCTAGCGTTAGCTAGTGAGACATGTGTTGTTTTTCCCAGGAAACAAAAATAGAACGTGATGAAATGTTTGCACTGCGCCCCAATTTCTTGGAAAATTATCCTGCCTAAGTTCTTTCGGTGATTGGGGTGAGATATTTTCATGAAAAATAATGTTGTTTTAGGTATACTATATTGGAAAATATATGGAATCAAAGGGAGTTTGCGTATAGGATTGAGTTTAGATTGCAATCTCATTTACTCACGTATACTAACGTTAGATTGAATTGATAAAATAAAACATAAATAAAAAATCTCGGCAAGTGTGCGTCCGGATAATAGAAAGATCCGGATAAGGGGAGGCTGGATAATAGAGGTCGGACTGTAGTTGACTTTAATAACAAGGGTAATGCAGATGGTATTCTAAATATTGTTTTGACTTTTGTTGTGAGTTTTATTCTGACTTATTTGATATACATTAGTCTTTAATAGGACACAAATCATTTAAGTCATTCTCAATCAAGGAAAATTGGGAACATAATTTGAGAATGAATCTCAGCATACATTTAAGCCTGTACCTGAGATAACTAGGGATAGGGTAGGTGAAAATATCGTCGGCCTTATGCCAAAAGGGCCTTAACCCGATTTTAGGGGTTCTGAATATTTTATAATAAATTTAACACATTTCATGTAAAACTTAATAACTTAACACGTTTATCGAAATTGGCTTCAAAAGCAAAAAAACGACCACAAACTTTTAATTATTAGAGAGGCCAAAACCTTTAAACGCCATTATCTCGGAATGGCCAAAAGCAGTTAAGGCCCTTTTGGCATAAGGCCGACGATATGTCTATTGTGCCGAACTTATTCTGTGTTCAACGAATTAAAAGACTATGTTTGCCAGTTCATTCACCCACGCCGATTATGATCAGTTTACAAAGGAAGAGAATATGTGTCTATTAGTCCTTGCTTCTAAATGACAAATTATTATTACATGACAAGAGAAACTTGAACCTTTGTTAAGTGCTAATTTGAAGACATAGTATAGTTACATGTACCAAGGATATCCAGCTACTGATGGTATATAAGTATTTCTTCATTGAAATGAACAACTGTGCCCTAAGTTTTTTTTTTTTTGTAAATTTGCATGTACAGTAAAATGAAGTTGCTGTATTCAGATATTTTGTTCATGAATCATCCACAGTATTTGATTTGAACATGATATATTTTATCAGATGACCAGTGTAATTAAATATCTGAAAACACTGTTTTTCTGATGTATTAAGTGCAGTTTTCAAAAATGGAATATGCTATATTATGAATGTTTGCAGATCAGGAGCGTCAGGACGATCTTGTCCAAGAAGCTACTAGTCATTCGCGTCTTGCGTTTGAACGTAAGAAATACATCACCCCTGCTCTGACTGATAAGACCTTTCCCAAGTTTACTGGTCAATCTCATCTAACCAGTGTTCTCTTCACAATGGAATGTAAGTATCCCATCTTATTTATGTCATTGAGCGATTTTAAGTTCAGTGTTGGTGTTGAGAATATGAATCGGGTTGCTGATTCTAGCTTCAACAAGAACAATTTTCTGATCGTACTGTTCACTTTTTAGCAAAGTTGATGGAAATAATGAAATGAATTAGAACTCCAAACACAATGTTTTAATAAAAGCTAAACAGTTTAATATTTCAAATGCAATGTTAAATTCTAAACAATGTTAAAAGCTAAACACATTTTGATTGTGACGCTATCATCAGGTTCATTTTAGGTTCATTGTTGTGGATAGTGCTACTTTCTAGTGGATACAAACACAAGTTTTGAGCACTTTTCTTGAAATCCTCATTGACCATAGAGATGATAACTGTCCTTGCTGCATTGAAAGCTGCAATGAGAAATCATAATGTAGGGGTGACAAAGTCTCATATCTCAAAATGGTAAAATGTTCAAAATTGAAAAAAATACATGGCTGCCATAAGACTATTTGATGGAATAGATTTTTTTAAATAAATAATTGAGGTTTTGACTCATTGCTATTTGATGCATTATCTAATCATTACAAAAAAAAACCATTAGGAAGTATGATTTTTTTTACCCCAGTGAAGTTTATTTTCTAGTAATATGAATGAAAGAAAAGGTTTATTAGTACGTATTTTTTTTTTATTTATATTATGTTTCAATCAGTTATTATTGGATGAATGATGTAGAGACTGTTCATGTTTGTATAGTAAATGATTCAACTGTTTTTATTTATTTCTTCATTCAGGGAATCCAAGATCTCTTGCATTCTTGGATTCATTTGATTCAGCAGCAGAGAGCATCATGTCATTCTTCTCTACTGAAAGTCAAGAACCCCCTCTTGGAAGAGTGGAATGCTCCAACTGGCCTGATGTGTGTGATAAGAACAATGTGACGGTCTATCCCACTGTCAAGATGTATAGGGAGCAATCTGATATAGCTACCTATGGAGGGATTCTGGATGAGAGCAATGTTTTGAAAAGTTACCTATTGTGAGTACCATGGTTATTGTTGAAATTTACCAGAATTTTTGCAACATACAAGGCATTTCCATTATTTCTCTTACAACATGATTCATTTACTTGAGTTCAGAGTAATTTATAACAATTTTTAACATAATGTTTCAGATATTTATATGCTTATGATAGCCAAACCTTCATAGGAATATGCAAAGATTTTCACTCTTGAGGATAAAAGACACATAGCATGCATAATACCCCCATTGAAGTACAAGTAGCGGTAGTATAATAGCATCTGAAGACCATATAAAATTGCTACCTGTTCATTATGCTTAGTGATACCCTACACCATAAATAGTCCCAATTTGTACTAGGTGTATTTGTACTATGGGACATTGCATGATTACATCAGATCAGTGCTGCCAGTGTTCTGGGGTATGTGTTTCTGGTAGAAATGGGCAGATCATACAGTCTGCTTTATCATTTATACTTGCCTCCACCTAACTGGGTCATTCATAACAAAAATAATAATTGTCTGAACCATGATTTGACATGCAGCTACACTTCTGGGTACAGCTTCTGTGGCATTTTGTTAAGACCCTACTCACATAAATTGATATAAAAAAAATCTGAAATCAGGTACAATCCATTACAATCTATTTGAATAATTATATATCAGGTACAAGCTGTCTAATCCAGTGGATCTAAAAGATCTAGATGAGGTTGGAAAAGCTACAAAAGGCATCTTTCCAGCTCCATGGGTCAAAGATCACATGACCAGCCTTACGTTGGCTGTCATACCAGATGGATTCAAACAGGGTAATTATCTGCTTTATGTCTCCATCTTTAAAGTTTCTTCTTTGTTGGACGTATGCTCACAGTGTATGCATTTCCTGGCTATTACTCAATAAACTGAAGTGTAACCAACTGATATACATTTGCTACATCAAGTCTTCAGTTTCTCTAGTCCACATTCTCCTGAAGTGTATCGTAAAAGTGATTATAATTAAACTTGCTTGTATAGCACTTATCACTTTATATATCATAGGTCTCTAAGAGCTCTACAATAATGCAGAATAAATTCCCTGACTTAAGCAGGGCAGCTGTTACCTACTTCAATTCAGATATCATTGGATTTCACAAAAGATGAACTCAGCGCTGGAATATTTTCAAGCCTAATATATATATAAAATGGTGCTTGATTTTAAGACTGATTAATCCAGCATTCCAGTCAATCTATTTTTATGTTTTCTGCTGACATTGCATTTCTGACACCTCTCTCTCTCTTATATCATAACAGAGAAGGCCATCTTTCAGCAAGTAGCAGAAGAGCTTAGGGGAGAATATTTGTTTGGATTGTGCACCTCACACTGTGCTCAAGAAGTGTAAGTTATATTTCAGTTTCCTAAAAAAAAAATGAGTAATTGTGAAATGTAGGACAAAGTGAAAAGTGTATTCTTTATTACCTTTTTAGATCAACCATTTTTGTTTAGTGAATTAATTTTGATGTATTTTGAATACATTGTAATTATGTCTCATATGTCTGTTTTACCCTTTATTGGATTATACATGTGATTGCTCATGGAAGAATAAGCTCATCCTCTTTAATAAGAATATCAAGTTAATGTGGGACTGTCCTCTAAGAAGATACATCGCACAGTGGGGTTCCTTTTATAGACTTCTGTACTGTAATTAAGTTCTGATATATGTACTCGAAGTAGGCACATGATCTTCCATAAGAAATTAATGGGAGTCTCGACAGGCTCTGCATTCTTCAATATACTGATGAGGATGATGATGATGATGATAAAACAAGTTTAATAAAATATGTTGTGAAGGTTGATGTAAATTTTTGTTGCTATTTGATCTATATCAGGAAATGAGAATGTTTAGCTAGAATAGAGATACCAACCCTCCCGATTCCATTGTAACATTTTTTTATGATGTAAACATGCTTATTTAACACAAATTTCTGTCATGTTTATGTTAACATGCTTTATTTCTTCAATGCCAACTCCCTTGATCAATTTAAGACCTTGCTAAAGACCCACAGTTTTAATGTCTAGATATCAGTTATGGGGAGGTCTATATGGAGGTGCACAACTTTATTGCGTCTCGTTTGTTTCTTTAAATTTTGTTTTTAATACATGGTATAGTTGATAGGCAGAAAACTGAGCCCTTAGAAACACCTAAATTAAGCGCCCTGCAAATGTAATTATAATTATGTTATTAACATGTCAACTGCTGCAAAATAAGGCTCATATTGCTCCAGAAAGCATCTAGCACTCAAAAGCTTCCAGGACCCTGACCACAAAAGTCAAATGCTCCATGCTCTTGATGAATGCTACATGTACGTGTAAATAATTTGATGTCACAAATCCTCCCTGATTCCAAAAACAAGAAGTTGCAATCTCTCTTTTAGGATTCTGCAGTCATTAATAGCAACATATTCGCTTTGGAAGTAGTGAAGAATAGAGTTGACAAATATTTATCATTCTATTGGATATATGATATAAGACTACATGATAAAAATGTTGCATTTTTGGTACCAGCAACCATGAACTATTTCAGTAGTTCAGAGCTCAAGTTGATTTATTCAATGTCGTTAGTGCATATGAAATTTACTTCTTTGACCTGATGGCAATGAACTAAGATACTTTCATTTTATCAAGGATGCACTGGTTCATTTTTTTCCAGGCAAAGCTCTTTCCCAGACCAGGCAAAACCTTCAATCACTGTCATGAAATGGAATGACCCTGAGGAACCCCAGCAGAAGTTCATAGAGGGGTCTACATTTCAAGATCTTGTGGCTTTTATAAAACAAGCTAGTCTCCCTTTACTGGTGAGTATTCAAACTTAAAAGACAGACCATTAGAGTTATTTCTTCACCAGCCTCTACCCCTTTCCTAAAGTGCTTTATTGTAAGAAGAAATAATTATTTTTCATCAGACTTATTGAGTCTACGGATTAGGATTCACTTCTGCATATATCATTTTCAAATTGAGCATATTTAGTTCACATTTCTATGTGATATATTTAAGATATCAATAGATAATGTAAAATATCCTTAAAAACAGACATACTCAGGCTTTTCAACATGCACTCATCAGAGCTTAAGTATGTCTGTTTTTAGGCTAGTTTACAATTTTGCAGCACCAGAAATTTATTTAAATAAGAAAATTTAAAACAAAAGTTCCTCTACCAAATATTCATTCAGCATCAGTGACAAGCTTCTTTTTTTTATCAAAGTGCAATATTCCAAGTTGGATAAGATTTAAGAGATGATGAATTGTAATTTGAAGATTTGATATACAATTTAAAGTACAATTAAATCACATGTAATCAAGTGATTAGGACCACTTTGTTGTTTTCCTGTAATTAAAGGATATATATTGTCATATTAGTTTAGAATCTTTAGAATCTTGAGCATTCAGACACATTATACTTTAGAACTGTACTGTAAAGTTTCTTTAAAAGTTACTATCATAGATAATTGAAAGTATTCATAATATTCAATGTATTTGGTTTTAGCCTGAACTGACAGCATCGAGCATGCCCATCTATCTAGCGAGACACAAGCCTTTTGTCATCCTCTTCCATGCTGGTAATGAAATCTCAGAGGTTGCTGCACAGTCAATGAAGCAGATAGCAAACACAAAATATGGTCACCAGTACACCTTGTGTCAGATGGATATGTAAGTATATTGCAGTTGTTTCTAATGATGGTAGTACTTGGTTCTGTACTACGTCAGAACATATCCTCCTGGTTAACAAGAGTTTTAGAATGAGTAGTCAAGTAGTCATTAATTTTTTTTTTGACAGACAAGGGGGAGGAGGTGATGCATTTGTAATGCTCTTGAATTATATCATTGCATAGTAGTCAAATGTGTTGATGTGCAAAGTTGGCAATTAGCATTCCATTAAGGTGGTCTAACTTAACCATTGCTTTTTAGTATACCATCCAATGATGTCCATGTATAGGAGATTAAAAAAAAAAACTTGAAATGTATAATGTATCTTTATTTGCACAAGTGCAGTGTAATGTTTCATCATATACTAGACAATGTTACTGAGCTTTATTACCCCATATCAGAATGGGGCTTTCATGATGAGATCCACAATCCACGTATTAACTAAATCCATGGGTTGTCGTGAATTTGTTTTGTGGAATTTTATATTTATATGGCAATTTCCTTGTGAAGAAAATGCTAAATTTCAATATTTTTTCTTTTTTTTCCAGTTGTAGTTGTTATTTGCATTTTCCAATTCACCGTCACATATATTCATAAATGGTATGAGAGAGTTTGACTTGTCTATATAGTTGTTTAACTCAATTTAATCTGTTCACCCTTGACAGTACTGATGAGGAATCTATAGGATCTCAAACTCTGACCACGTATGGTTTCTTACCAACCCCTGAACAAGCAACCATAGCCATCTTAGATCATGCATTGGGTGAAGTGTGTCGCTGTCCCCATGGAAACGCTCCTTCTGAGACCGCTCTCACTGCCTGGCTAGAAGTATCACTTGAAAGCCCCAAGCAATGTTCCGAGGCAAGAGGTGAGTTGTATTTCATTATGCCATCTTTAATAATTGATAAGGAGCATGAATTGTAGTAGCTCATAAAATGCACATCTACTCTAACTCTGCATAAGTCCATGTTGATGTTTATCATGACATTATTCAACAAAATAGCATCTGTATATTTTACAAGGTGTGCTCTACCCAAGTGTACGTATAAGGAGGTAATATTTCTGCAATGGTTGTTTATTCAATGATGATGGATGATTTTTAAACAAGTTTTCATTGTTTTCTGAGGTCCATCATCCAAGTTCCAAACCTGAGTGCCATATTATCTGCCTTCTAAGATTCTATGGATGCCTTTAGTGTCATATACCTACATTTGTAGGAGCTTATTTATGTGAAGTATTTCAGTATTTGTGGCTCATTCGACCTCAGATTACCCATTGCCATGCCGTGTTTCTGTTTATTTTTTATTTGTAATGAATACACATATCAATCAAACTTTGAAGTGATGGATTAATCAAGTGCATCAGTTTCTTTAATTTCTCTATCTCGAGGATTCCATTTTGATATTATTTTTCAAGACCATTCAAATATAGTTCCTAAGTGGTTCCCTCTTTAAAGGACAAGTCCACCCCAACAAAAACTTGATTTGAATAAAAAGAGAAAAATTCAGCAAGCATAACACTGAAAATTTCATCAAAATCAAATGTTAAATAAGTAAAATAAGAAAGTGATGTTTTAAAGTTTTGCTTCATTTCACAAAGCAGTTATATGCACATCTCGGTCGGTATGCAAATGAGGGAACTGATGACATCACTTACTCGCTATTTTCTTTGTATTTTATTATACGAAGTGTGAAATATTTTGATTTTCTCGTCATTGTCATGTGAAATGAGGTTTCATTCCTCCCTGAACACGTGGAATTCCATTATTTTAACATTTTGTGCTTCAGGCAAGGAGGTCCTAATCATCAAATTCGTAAAAATTCAAAAAATTGTATAATTCAAACAATAAAAAAACAAAAGGAATAGTGGGTGAGTGACATCATTGACTCTCTCATTGGGATGTAACTGGCTCGTTCGTATAACTATTTTGTTAAAAATAAGCGAAACTTTGTAATGTCATAACTTTCTTATTTTACATCCGATTTTGATGAAATTTTCAGCATTGTGCTTGTCTGATTTTTCTCTATTGATTCAAATCAACATTTTTCTGAGGTGGACTTGGCCTTTAAAATTCAATGAAGAGGAACACTTATGAGAGCTTCCTACAGATATCTTGGGTTTCTTCTAATGATAGTTCCATCTGAAGAGTGTGCTCTTACGGAAATATTTTAGGTACATGTATTCCCACAGCAGTAGTTCCTGAAGAGTGTCCTAAACATAACTGGTTAATACCTCTTTCTTTTTGTCTTGTAGCCTTGATGAATCGTGAGTGGAAGCCTTTAGTTCCTCCATATGATTTCCTCAAGTTTATGGAAGATGAACAACATATAGCAGGTGGCCGTAGAGGTCTTGGGAGTTACCAAGATGATATGAATGAAGGAACAGATGAAAAAGAAGAGAAACCAGCAGGAGGTGCAGAAGATAGTATGAAAGTTAATGTAGCAATGAATGAAAATAAACATTCTCATAGTCATGTTGAGCTTTAATGTTTATTTCTCTCAAAGAAACGACATATTTATTCAGAAAGGGGTGGGTATTAAAGTCATTAATGACTTGTATGGAGTTCCGACGTTCGAATAACATTGAATTCAATAGAAGATATTTTTAAGTTTGCACATGTAATGAGATTGAAATAATTGAGAAACCTTTTGTGGTTCTTCATCCTAAAGTTGATTATCTATTAATTTGTCTCAATCATTTGCCATTAATTTTTAGTTTATTTCAGATTTGTGTAACGGGGGGAGGGAGTTATTTATTTATCCTTGAAATGAAAATCTTTTCAACTAGCTGTTTGAACCAGTTACCCTCTGAACATTCCTGTTTTAACACTTGAATTATTCATACTATCATTAATAGAGTCTGTTCTTGTGAAACTTAAAGAAGCATTGGTGTATTTATGTTATGGTAGTCATTTATGTGTATGCCATTTAGATGGTATCTCTGGTGTGTCATTTTAAAAGCATCTCTATTAAGAATTGCAATTTGGTGTTTGATGTTTATTTCAGTTTATGAAATATGTATGCCCATTGTGGTCACAACATTATGGTAATATTTATAATACCATTTTGATAGGCAAGTATTTTGTAGTAAGCTTTTTTTTAATTACGTGTATTTAAATTCTCCATTTCTAAATTTTTGGTGGAATGTGTTACGTTATTTTCAGAGGTTGAAATTTTGCTACCATTTTTAAGTCATTCATTTTGAATTTGGCTAAGAAAGATTTTTCTTTTACTATTAGGCCTAAGTATGCAGTTTATGTGTGCTATTTTTGTATTGTATTTATTCCTTTAATACATCAACATTATCATAGTATTACTGAAATCATGAATAAGAAATTTATGAAATTTCTTGATATTTGTGTATAATTGATGCACAAATTCTTCAAGGTAATATTGAGTCTGCTGTTGAGGGATATACTGTATAGGAACAATAATTCTGACAATTTTTCAAATTAAAGCTCACAAAATCTATTCCTCCTGATATCCCTATGCATGGTGAATTAAAACACACTACTAGTATTAATAATATCTTTCCATCCCAAAAAAGAGAACATTGTCTGCTGTTTACAGATGGTCTTTTAAACCTTATTAAACAAAGCCAATACTCAATGTCAATGTAGTTGTATTTCTCATCACCCATGCATTTCTATTTACAAGTGACAATGGGAGTGAGTGTATAATGTAACCTTGCCTTTATGTTGGTCAATTGTAGAAACTTGCACTTGTTTGTATATTTATGGTTTATGAACAATGTATTTTTTCTGATGTAAAAATAGATTTGTTTTGCAACTTAGATGATCAAAATTTTGTGACACATTTTAAAGTTAAATGGATAACTAGAGAGGTCTTAAATTTTTTAGGAATTCCAATTTATTCTGTTTTACCTTTATCTAAAAACTTAGTTGCAATAACGTTTATTTGCACAGTTCAATTGCTTTTACCGGTACATTGGTAGATTGTATGGTCTCAAACTCTCAATGTAACAGCTGTAACACAAAGCACTAGAAAAAAAAAGTGAAATGAAGTATGTATTAATGTACAGTGCATCCCAGAAAAGTGATATATTTATTTTGTTTAGATTATGTTTTTACCTGGTGCAACTTTCCTCTTCATCAGTGAGTAAACACAGTTGAAGGAGTTTGAAGAAGCTCTTTAAGAAAATAACTTAAGAATAAAATGTTCTGTTTCTTGACAATTTTGCTTGAATTCCATAATTGTATTTGAAAGAAAAAAATGTTCACACGTTTCACATATCGTCGCACGCACCACGAATCGTCCTCTCTGTTACGTTGCCCACTGTGGCGTAAATAATTAACTTCAATGAAATATAAAGATACGGGATGAAACTTTGGAACCTGAACTTTTTAATGAAGACACTGGTAAATAATTTGCTCTCCTTGTAGGTGCACTTGTTGCTGGTTTTTAAAAGAACTTTTCTTTAAATGCGTTTTCTGCAAAAGTTATTTTCACATCAAAGTGCGCAGAGAGGACGGTTCGTGGTGCGCGCGACGATATTTAAAAGTTTTTGTTACAGAATGCAATCATTGAAAATACAAACAAGATTTTAAAGAAACAGGTACAGAACTTTGAGACATGATTTTCCTTTTGAATTCAGATACTGTTTGCCAAATGAGTTTTCTCCATCTGTTTTTACTGAGATGTGAACAGGGTATGCAATTAGCTACATTGGATGGAAGAAATGATCTATTGTTAAATTGTAGTACTGGGTAATATACAAATAAAACTGTTTCCTGAGATGCCCTTTTATTATTCGGGAGGGGGGATATAAATTTCAACTCATAAATGCAGTACTAAGTAATGGATACAAAAATTAGTGCAATATTTAATAACTCAATCACGATCATCTTTGACATAGTGATCTTAATCAATAAATACATAGATATAAGAAATATGTTTGTAAGCCTCCTGATGTTTCTTGGTGTACTAGAAAATAATATATTCTTCCACATTTATGAAATTATAAGCATGTATAGTAAGAACATAATGTATAGTGACTCCACTACCTATCGACCACCTGTTTTTAAACCGACTGCTATCTTACCATGGTATTCTAGCATACAATCTAGGTACACAAAAGATTATTACAGGCACAATACGCAACCTAATTGATCCAGACTCACAGCATCAAGCAAAATGAAAAAACAGGAAGTTGATGGAATTCATGAAATATATGGTTGTATTATTTTTTAAAAACCTATATTCAAATTAACATTTCCATCAATATTTTGTTGCTAATGTTGACAATCTCCAAACACAATTATGTCATATAGTTGTCTGTATTTCGCCAGCTACGCTCATATGCATATGTTTTATACACCTCATAACATGTATAAAACATATGCATATGTTTTATACATGTTATGAGGTAGCTCTGGAAAGAGATAACACCAAAGATAAATATGATAATTACTGAAGTACTGAAGTTTTAGAAATAAATAAGAGAAAGGAGAAAAGTATGATTGTAATAAAGAAAGGTATGCTGGCTGATGACGGTGACGAATGTGTCAAAAATAGGTAGGGTGCAAGCATGCCAAGAACAGGGTAGCAAGCACCTGAGAACAGGTAGACAAAATGCTGATGAATGCGTTGCAAGCATAGAAATAGTTCATGAAAACTAAAACAGTGGTTCATAGAATAGATTACTTTAATCACATGATATCTATTTTTGAAATACTTCTCTCAGAATATTCATTAATATTTTTCTTTCTGAGCAGAGAAATACAACAAAGGAATTATCCTTGAGAAAACTGAGCGAGCTCTCGCCTTTGTAAAAAGTTGCCTCAGTAAGAAGAGAATAAATCTCCAAAACAGCTCTATTAGATAGACTAAGAGGAAACGTTAAATCAAGCATGGATCCTGGTAGAGGTTCTATACTGACCCAGCAAGGCAAGAGAGCCATAGAAAAGCATCTTCACAAGCTATCATAGTATAGCTATGAACTAACAAAATCCCAAGTAATTGAATAGTTTTTAGTTATTTTGTTCATATTTTAAACCATGAATTTTTGAATATGTGAGATGTATGAATAAATTGAAATAAGGATGAATGCATTATTCTAATACTTTGCCTTTTTTGCATATTTTTTCTTCAGTTTATTCATATAGCAACAAGCATCGCAGATAAACTTGGTAGAAGAGAGGGGAAAAGCAATGGGAAGTCTCCTGTTAGATTCTTGGTTCCATCTTTTTAGGCAAAGGTGGCCAGATATGTGACCTTGTTGCACCAAGCAAGTTGCAGGTGAACCGGGCAAAGTTAACAACGGAAGAAGTTCTTTCAACTTATTTTAAGGATCTCTCTCATGTCATGGACAATTATGGTCTCTGTGATAAGTCCTAGTACATCTACAATGTTGATGAAACCAACATGAATTTTGAACACAAATCTCCGAAGGTAGCTTGTACAGATCAACGATCCACGACGAATGTGGTAACATCACAACGGATTGCCACCACCACAGTCCTGGCTTGTGGGAACACATCTGGTAGGGCTCTTCCTCAGGACTGTATTTAAGGGCAAAAAGATGATGCAGGAACTGATGAATGATACACTTCCTGGATCCAAGATGACAAGCTCAAGGAAGGAGGAACTAATGACAGGCACATAGTGAGGGGAACTGCTCTTGTCAGCAAGAACGATTTCTCCTGAAGCAACACATAAGAAGAGAGTCTCCATTAACTACTACAGGGCTTCTGGAGTTCGCACAGAAAACCATGTGTTTCTCAAGCTGATCAGGTCTGAGGAAGAAAGAAGCACAGGTTGTCGAAAGGAAAGGGAGAAAACTAAGTCAGGTAGAGCCACCATCCTCATTGAAGATAAGTGAGAAGACATCGAAACAGATGATGAAAAGAATGAAAACCCTGTCAGTGTTGTGTATGCAGGAGGAGTAGGCCCCCATATTGGTCAAACCCACTTTTCCTGGGTGGCTTATGACAAGGAATACACACATTGGGTGATTTCAAGTACGGTGTTGAAAGCTGGTGTTGGTGTTTGTGACAACACCAGCCACAACACCGTATTTGAAATCACGCTGGTGTTGGGGTTGACCTCGGAAAATATGATGTATTTCCGGTAGTTCGTGTCGAGCGCTGGTGCTTAATGCCGTCTGCTACACCGAGCATCAGAGCTGGTGTTGACGATCTGCGTGCAATTTCCCCATTCCCCAACACCGACCTCCAGGGATCGGGAAAATCGTGATTTCAAGTTCGGTGTTGCTAACGTACATATGCCGTGATCATCGTTCAGTTTTCTCATTTTATTTTGATTTTTTGTTTGTTTGGTTATAATTTCAACTATGTTTCGTTTCGGACAACATCGCCGGCGCCCGAATTATAATAGAGTTCCGGCATCTGCCGAAGAATATTCCATCAAGAATTGTCGGCTAAATGAACATTATATAACTCAAACTGGCAGAAGAATTCAATTTATGGAGGAGGGCGGGCCCTAGTGGTCAGCTAAAATCAGAAAAAAATGACTGAGACACTACTAAATTATCTAGCGGGAGGAGGGTATTATCGTCAGCTGGGACATTCATCAGGTATTGCAACCTCAACTGCATTTCGACATACCAGATTGACCACGAATTTTATCTATGAAAAGGCGTCCGACTATATTTCGCTTCCGAGAGCTGAGCATGAATTCGAGCAATTGAGTTCACGCATTGAGATGCCAGATGGGCAGGTAGGTAATGCTACTTAGGTTAGCCAATAGGCAGGCGTTGATCTAGGCTTCACCCATATGGTCAATCTGGATCCACCTCCTCCCTACACGGCGAAAAGGAAAGAGATATTAATGAAAATAAAAGAGATAGAAATGCAAAGAAGTAAGATTGCAGAAAGAAATAGATAGAGAAGTACATGTGTGGGGGGGGGAGAATAGATCAAAAAGAGAGAGAGAAAATATTAAGAAGGTATTTAAACCAAGAGAAGGAGCAGCGAGTGTCGATGGAATATGATGGAAGTAGAAAGGGGACATGAAGAGGTGTAGTATTCAACGGGAGTCCCCCCCCCCCTCCTTATCATGGGCGGAATGATATTTCCACAACAAGACAGGGAATCAAGAAAAATTTGACACGCAAAAAATAAGAAAAAAAATCATCACAAAAAAAGGAAACCCATTTCGTCCGGATAAATTTGACAAGAAAAAAAAGAAAAGGGTTATCAACCAAGCTGTAAGCCCATTTAATTGACAAGTAAAAAAAAACGTTATCACCCAAAATGTAAGATCATTTGGAATGATGTATTTTTAACAAACTACCACAAAATAGGGGGCATTTGATATTTTGCCCCCCCCCCTTTCCAAATGGTCCCCTGGGATTTCTGCCCATGCCCTTTATGAACTTTTATTCCCAGCGTCATGCAGAATAGAGTTTAATGTATTAAGACAAAGAATCGAGAATATTCATAAACACTCTTTTAGAAAACAATAATTTGACAATTCCAATCCAGGCCTATAAGCGTAGCGCTGTATCCTCCTCTAAGTCCTAAACGAGAATTAACAATAAGACAAAGAAAGAGAAAACGAAAGAGGGAAGGGGGTATTATTTTTCTGAATATTACGTCAAAATCTATCACAATATTTATTTTTTGTGATAAAATGTTGATTTCTTTTTTGCTTGCTCGTAACTTTTCTGAAGATACAATTTTCCAGTTTATACGCATGACCCCTCAAAACAATTTAACTCATTACGCCATGGATTGGAATCATAGATCGACGCCCCCTGTGAACATGGATGTTTATTCTACATATATTTATATTAATTTTGAAGGATAAAGTTTATTTTGTTGTTTATTTGTGAATCACTCCTGTATTTTTTCTTCTCTTCTTCATAAAGATGAAGCAAGTGATCCTTTACATTGATGGCTACATTTCCCGAATCCAACGTCCAGACCACGCGGGAGACACTTATTTTTGTGGTCATGGGAAATCTTGTGATTCGATCAATACCCAACTCATTACTGATAAATTTGGGCAAGTTCGTCATATAATAACCGGTAAATATGTTTTCATAAAACATTTTCAACACGGAAATAACATCAGAGTTATTACAGAAGAACATGAGGCTTGAAAAAGTCATTGATCCAAACACTGGATGGAAATCAATCCAAACAACCTGTTTTCAAAACAATTTCAAACAATCACTTTCAAGAACTATTTAATACTCCAATATCGCATATCCTATTTGAGAACGGATTATTTTCCTCAATTTATGTTATTGTTATTATACTATGCCTATTTCAGATTTTTTGCTATTTTAATTAGGCTTTATACCTATTGACTTTTCCTGGAATTTTCATCAGAAGATTTTCTGACAACTGAAAGGCTCTATATATTTAATTTATTTTTTTTATCTGACAACTAATCATAAGGGATGGGGGTGGTCATAACACGTCCATTTTACAGAAGCATTTAATTTTCTTTGTTTCCCTTTTTTAAAAACAAATACTAGAGTCATAAAATTATGGGGCACTCTGCCACTTCCTCCCCAGTGTACATTATTCAACAACGTTCTTTTTCTCTTTTTTTATTTCTCCTGCCCCGCCCTCCCCGATGACTAATTAAAAAAAATCATGCAGGATTATCTGGAGCAACACACAACAAAACAGCAACAGAGTGGAGCATGACTTTCATGCAGTTTCTTGACGATTTGCCAGGTGACTACGTCGTCTTGGGAGATCCTGCCTACAGAAATCTTCACCCATCAGTGATACATAGAGTGGTTAAACCAAATCTCAGTGCTGAAGAAGAACGATACAATCTTGATGTAACGAAGTTACGACAAATTGTGGAAAGGGCAATAGGAGCGACTCAGCTAAGATGGAGATTGTCGCAACTAAAAGAAAATCGCATGGCAGCCAAAGGAGGTATTTTTTTTCCCTCCAAATGTTTGGTTGCCATGTCGTATCTGCATAACAGATACACAAATTACCTCGTATGAATTTCTTGCTCTTGATCAGTAAAACATCACAAACCGATTTACAAACTACTAATTCAAATTCTTCTCTCGAGGAGTAATATTTGATTTTTGTAATGTTCATTCATAATTCTTTCACTTGCGACTTTCTCCGTCGAACTAAGCTGTGTAAAAACACATAAATAAAATTCAGTTCAATTAAATCTCCTTTTATCGACAGATTTCAATTTACTCACAAAGTGAAATGTTATCAGTAGAAATAGTTCAAAGTTCAACATAAATTATTATGAGCCCCCCAAAAGGAGAAAGGAAGTTGGGGGTCTAATTTTGTATCGACAACACTTAACAGCAACATTAACTCTTTCCAAAATCACCACAAAGCAGGCGCAGATCCAGGGGGAGGGGGGCCTTTGAGAAGCAAAATGTATAATGTAAAAATGCCATTAAAACCGAGGTTTGCCCCCTCTTTTGAAATTGAAGACTTTTTTTTGCTTAATTTGTGGTTGAAAACATTTTTTTTGGGGGGGGGGCTTGTCAAATTTTTCCTCTGAAAAATTTCATCCCCCCTTAGAAATCCCTGGATCCGCCCCTGCCATATATTCTAGTCTTCATCAACAGGACGACTGAATAGATTGAGCAATCCCAACTCGATTTTACACTCCAAATTCTATACACAAGGACTATGGAGCGTGCACAGTAATTGTGTGTATTGGTTGAGAGAAAAGACTACCGGTATGTCCACGCATGACCAACACTGATTTGCATTTCTTATGCTAATTAGCTTCACAACACATGTTTCAGATAAGCCTTAAAATATAGCCTAAAGCCTCGGAAATGAAGTCGATTGAGTATTAACTTACCTGATTAAACTTTGTTGCCGTAAATTCTATTGAAGAGAATATAGCCTTGCCAAATCTTTGCTTTCTTGGTAAGTGTCATATGTAGATGATCGATTAATAAAGATAAATTTATTGCGATTTCCTTTCCCGCAAAAACAATTTTCACGACCTGGACTTTCACATGGCCTATTTTTCGGTAGTCGGCGAGATCGCTCGAGCCTCGATCGAGCTAATGCCGGGCTAGCTGTAGGGGCTGTAGGCCCAACGTTAGGATAGCTCATGCAGTAGCTGGAGCCTGGCTTACCGGTCGGCCAGCTGCAGCATAAGGCCAGTCAAATTAAGCCGTAATAGAGTCTCAATTTCACAATCGAAATCACAATAAAATCAACGTTTTGGTTGAACGCGATATTGATAATCAGTACGTAATAATTTAGAATCTTTAGTTACATCTAGACTTGTAACTGGTCCGGGTATAACGGTCTACATAAATGATATGACCATGATGACTTTAGCATAGGCTTATCTAACTTTTACTTTTTAGATCTAAAAAGTAAAGTTAGATCCAATCAATGCCAATGGGCTTAGACCTAGTACATGTAATGATGTATGTTTGGCCCTGGCATGCTTAATCTTAAGGTCAGGACTAGATCTGCAACATGATTATTAGGTCTTCACTAATGAAAACTTAGAATTTGATATGTCAATGTAGAATATAAATTATAATGATCACGATATTCTAGTAGACCTACAATTAGAGTTCTATATTTTTATTGTTATTATGAAATATGACTTTTGATGACTTGATTCTGACATAAATGTGTATTGGTGTGTAAATATGTGTTTTATGGTGATTGCAAAATAAAAGATGGATATTGTGAAACCTTGAATGCGGAACATTTGTCTTTTATGTGAATCTTGATCTGCTAGGCCGACATGAAAACTTTTTCAATGTTAACTAAATTTGATCAAACTTTTAATTTTTCTAGCAAGTCACAAATTATGTTACTTGTTGGTTTGTGGATACTGTGATAATATTCTGACAAATCTGTCAATTTAGAACATTATTGCCTTTATAAAAGCAGTATTTTCTTTTCAACATTGATCACAAAAACAAAATCAATGTATTTTTTTTCTTCAACTTGGAAATGAGTTAGATAATGATATCATGTTTTTGTTAGAATGCCCCCATCCCAAGTATGACCTGCTCCCTCCCCTTTTAGAGCCATGCAGGTATACATTATGTGACTTTGTTTGCTTGTAAAATTATTTCACTACATAAAGACTTTGTTTAGTGTCAAGTTAATTTTACAGAAGAAAAATGGCACTTCCTTTGGGATATGGATCCCCTGGTACGTATGCAAGACAAAACAGAATGCAAATGATAATAAAAAGTCAAAAGTTTGACAATCAAAGATCATTCACAATTGATATGAAAAAAGTATATCCAGACATGCCAAACTATAAATTAGGATGATGCTGTTGGTCTTGGTTTAGTAGTTCTGCCTTTCACACTAACCACAGTATCAGGAAGACACAAACAATCAATTGTGGATATTTTCTTTTTTAATTGATTACTTGATTTTTTTCCACTTGAACAATGTATACATAATTTATTTTAAACTACAACATGACACTACCAGAATGGACCAAACGAGACTCACGAACTCAACCAAAAATACCACTCACACACATGCACAGTACACGTAGCATACGTCACAACAAAAGATGCCCATGACTGCTACGTCCTCTCTTACATGTCCGTGGTTAAACATATTTAACAGTCAAACAAGATTTGAACGAGTAACATTGCACACGATTTGTGTATAGGGAACATTTTTTTTCTAGAAATTTCTTATATTCATACTTTCAAATTAAAAAATATGGACTTATTTGATCAATTTGTATGTGGATTTCGTTTTATCGTCGAAGTTTACCGCGAACGAGTAGTGACATAGTTTGGTGTTGACGGTGGTGTTGAGCTATCGATAACGTGATCGGTATCGTTCCTCTGAACCCAGCTCGGTGTTGGAGCTCGGTTCAGGGACGAATTCACGCTCTCAACACCAACACTGAACACCGTACTTGAAATCACCCATTGGGTCTATCGAAGTAATGCACAAAATCAAGCCAAAAATTTGGAAAAGACAAGTATATATTTCTTTGCAACTAAGGGGAAAAAATACTGAATATATTTAAAGATATTCAGGAAATATATCAACATCAGAAAAAGTTGAATCATGGTGGTAATAGATTACTGTGCAGGTGGAATTGAAGGAGATATCTTGTCTGCTTCTATTGCACATGTGCAGCAAGTATCAGATTTCATCTTATTTTGATTTCTATATGTACTTTAGAGTAAGTTAATTTTGTCATCGTAATAGGTTACAATAACCATGGAGGAAAGCCCAAAGGTCATGAAAAAGAATTGGGATAGTACCAAGAAAACTCTCCTTCTGCATCTCATGGGGAATTACAAAGATAAGTTTAATCGAGAAGAAAAAACAACTACCAGGGGAATTCAGCAACACTAAAGGCCTGGGAAGAAATTCAAGGCAAGTTTCAGGCCCAGTAAGAACAGTCAGTCGGCAAGCCCCTGAGATAATGAGCAAATGGGCAAGATTTATCCAAGTCCTCTCGTGGCTGAATTCATGTCCCTGCAAAATCTCGTGAATTGTGAGACTTTCTTTCTCAAAGAATTTAACCACTTTCTCCTTGAGTAAAATTGATTATTTTTGTACCATGGGGAAGAGTAAATGTTACGTTTATATATTGGCTATTTCTTTTGAATAAAATATTTTGATAAATAAGTTAATTTTTTACCTGAAAAGATGCATCAAACAGAATTTTCTTCCTCTGTTTTCACTTGCAAATTGTGCAACATTTTGTGTTTTAGGTACCAACATTATTTATATCATCAGAAACCTCAAACTCTATACCTTCTTACAATGTCACTCTTGATATGAGGCATCTTTTAGATGGGTCAGCAGCCAGCTTTTTCCATAAAGATGCAAGACGAGATTTCTAAAATTTCTGAGTAACATAAAATCCAGAGTTCTGATTGGCTGAATAATGTTTTCACAACAACAGGCGCGGGTAATTTGAAGAGATTACCACATGGTGAGTGTGACCTTGCAGAGGCCCAGTGTGGGGAACATTGGAATTTGTGTGGGTATGTGGTCTCTATGACCAATCAGAGCGCAGTATTCTTGTTTTTTAGCTGCTAAATGTACTTGGCCTATGAAAAGCTGGCTGCTGACCCATCTAAAATACATCTTCTTATAAAAATTATATCATATTTAAGCTTAGATCTTCAGCTTTATCATGATTTAAAAATCATTTGTGCTCAAACAGAAATTAAGTGTGAAAACAACAACTTTTGTTGCATGAAAAAAAATATTTTGTTTCATGTTTTATATCAAAAGTTTTCCCTATATTACAACATTCTTTTAAAAGTCCAAACACATGACATAAAAGAATGATTCTTCTTCTTTACAAAGATACCAAAAACATGAAATTTGGTCAATATTTAGAGCAGCAATGGCCGAATAAAAAGAGGTGTTTTGGTTCGCACCAAGCTCATTAACAATGCAAAAACCCTCTAGTCATGAATATCACTTGGATAAAAGAAGCCACTTTTTCAGGGCTTGCCGACTGACTGAAGAAGAGACAGATGGAGTCTAAGAGAGATCTGCACCCAGTGGAAGCGATTCAAATTCGGAGAAAAAGCAGAATGGGCAGATTACACAAAAAAGAGGAGGATGACAGGAGAGCCGTCCCAGCAATATACAGAGTTTGGTGATTTGTGAATAATAGTATGGTGTTATGAGAATATGCCATGTTGTAAATATGAGTTGAGAGGAGACTAAAATAAGGAGCAAGGGTGATGAGAGCATTTCACTTTTGGTTTGCATATTGTTGTTGGTGTTATGTTTGCAAAGAATGCAATGTTGTATAAGTAAATCTGGGAAGTGTTCTGGAGGTTGCTTGTAACAAATGGGGGCATGTCCTGGAGAGTTTGAAACGGGCAGATCCAGAATTTTCCTGGATCGGCCTCTGGTCTCAAAGTATTTCTTTGACAATTTTCAATCACCTTTTGTACCGTGCCAATGTCGTCTCAGAGTGTGACAGTGCAATGTGAGTTATGTATGCCTGTGGCCTGTGACATACGTTGTTATCGTTCAAAAACACAGTGTCTGTGAAGTTTGAATGAAAGAAACATGACTGTGTATTATCCTACTAGTGTTGTGGGATATATCGTGTTTCTTGTGCTAGTGTGGTGCGAGGAGTAAATTAAACTGTGTACATCATTTGTATATGGTCGTAAATAAAACATGTTGTAGAGATGCGTGTATAGTGTATTGCACATTGAGTTGGGAAAGTGGTTCACGTCAATCGACTCATGGAGTCCATGGACAAAACTTTAATCCTGAGTCACTGGGCATGCTCAGTTCACAGAATTTCTGAGCATGCTCAGTGCAAACCTTTGTTGCATATTCATTAATCAATTAATTAATAATCATGGAGGATACAGGAATTAAGAGGGACAGGAAACCAAATTGGCAGAATTGCGAGAAGAATCATTTAATTGAATCAAGAGCAGACAGGATCCAAATGATTAATAAGGTTACCAATCACACTTGAAACTCAAAGAAAATCGATGCTTGGAAATAAATTCATCAACAATTTGTAAATATGTATGGACAAAAGTGGACTCTAAATCAAATGAAAGAGCAATGGAAGAGATTTAGGTTCTCGGCAAAAAAAAAGAGTATGGCGCATACACCAGGGAGACAAGAAAAACTGGGGGTGGGCCTAACCCCTCAAACTTTTTGCATGTTTCCTAGAGGAGATTGCTTGCTGTCCTATCACCTCTGTTCACAGTTTGAAGGAATCAAGATCTGAGAGAGGAAGGTCTGTAGCATCAGAGGTCAGAGCATTAGCAACAGATGCTACTACCAGTAGGAATCAGAAAGGAAAGACTGATCAATGGAAGCAAGGGCCCATATCTTGCTTAGTTTGTAAGAAGTCCCACACCCTGGAAGAATGCCCTACCTTTTTAAGATGGGAGATGGTCAAGAAGAAAAAATTAATTATTGAAAAGGGCTTGTGCTATAGGTGTTTTAAGGCTGGTCATCGCTCAAAGGAGTGCAAGAGGAGAAGCACTTGTCAGGACTGTAAGAAGCGACACCCAACAGCAACCCCCCCCAAAAAAAAAAAAAACTCTACCCAATATTGAAAAAGCACAGAATAGACAGTACATAACATAGTAGCATGAAGAAATCTTAACCAAAATTATATTTTTCTCAAGTTCAAACAGATTCACAGCGCTGAAGTGAATAGTCCCATACCACTTGTGTCCTAACAATTACGTTGCCAAACTTGAACTTGACAAAAAGGGCAATCAAGATCTACATCAAGGCTTAAAGATTTTCATTACCTAAAAATCATTGGAATTGATGGCAATTATTGTGTTTGTGATACCAAAGATTTCATTAATATTAATTTTTGTTCCTTGTCATCAGATTTAGAGGCCATCTTGAATGTCCATATGACTGCCATCTATAAGTATCTATAAGTATGGAACATTTATAATCTCTACTTGTGAGAAAGTTGGATTGCAGTGAAATGATGGTTTGGGCCGACATGATAGAAATGAAGAGAATATTAATGAATTACA
The DNA here is from genome assembly GCF_018143015.1 of Lytechinus variegatus. Taxonomy (NCBI): domain Eukaryota; kingdom Metazoa; phylum Echinodermata; class Echinoidea; order Temnopleuroida; family Toxopneustidae; genus Lytechinus; species Lytechinus variegatus. Next base: position 38,095,768 of record NC_054746.1, read on the forward strand.
AAGTTAGTTAATGTTAGTTTATAAACGTTAATAAACACATAAACGATTGAAAAACGTTTGACTGATATTTCCTATTTGCTTTGAATGGTTGAGGCATTAAAAAAAAAGAGAAATGACAATGTGGTGACTAGTACAAGCAAGAGATGACAACACATAGAATACTGATGGTGATAACATTGAGGCATAGACAGGTGGAATGTGAAATGAGGTGGTGACATATATGGCATGGGGGAACTTCTAAGAAATCCTGTAGTTGTTCATAGACATAGATTTGCTGTAATAGTGCTCAATTGTTACTGTGCTATGGGTATATGAAGCAATATTCTGTTTTTTACTTATTGCCACGCATTTATTGTGAAAAATAATTGTTCTAACCATTGAGTATGACATCTAATGTTCATCAACATCATATACCAGTTTGGAGCAGGATTTGAAATGACATAATCATGTAAGAGATGAATAGCAGCAATGAAACAAGTGATTGACTTCCAATGATGTCTACTGTAAAGGTAAGATATGACTTCAAGTCCTCCAACTATTTTTGTAACACTTAAATAAGAAATATAGAAATTACAAATTATGGAGAGTGATAATTAAGATTTAATCTTTATTATCTGTAACCTTTTACTCTTGTTGCACATATTAATATAAGAATAAAGCTATAAATGCTCCAGCCACATTTTACTTTTAAGAATACAAAGCATGGAATTTTAGATGCCTGACTTCAAAGTGTTTGTAAATCTCTATTTGAGACATATTGGGGATAGAAATATATTTCCTTGGGAGGGAAATTAACAATTCTTTGTAGCCACTTCTGTTCTGTTGCTATATAGTCAAGTTTTTAATAAATTGTTTATTGAATCTCTCTCTTTCAAATAACATGCATTATTTTTCTTTCAGGAAAAAGGCAAGATGGATACAAATGAAAAGGCAAAATGCATCATATGCTTCAAAAAAATCATCCCTGGAGGTGATTAAATAAAACTATAAGAAAGACAGTGAGTCTTGCTGCCCAACAGCTAATTCAAGGCTTCAAAACTGACCGTCAATCTATAAACCTGTGTCAAATACTGGTTTCAGGAGTCATATTGAAACCCCTTTGTCAGTTGGACTGTTCACCAAAAAAAACTAGAAGCAAGGATCTCGTGATTATTTTGTCCCATTTGCAGATTGGATCTTCCTATAGTACTGAGAAAAACAAAAAGGCCACCTATCAAGCTCTACACAGGTCATAAGATAAAATTTTAAATGCTCCATAATGCTACTCTTCAAGGTGAAATTTCTCAGTTATTCCCCCCCCCCCCCCCCCCCCCGTTTTCCAAGAAGTACTTGAAAGATGATTTCAATTTGAAATGTAGTCCCCTTGTAGGACCAATGAGGGCATTATTCCAGAGTTAATTGACACTTGCCATTAGTACTGTGGCTGAGCTCCATGCAGCTAGAGTATCGCGGTTGGGACTCCTCTTTGATTTCCAAATGTTGGCAGGACTGACAGAGGTCTACAATAATGAAAGTCAGAGCGAGAGTGATGGTAGTATATGCAAAGCAAAATTTCGCTCAGATGAGCTAATTCTGAGAACTTCATATACTGCTGCTGGAATCATCAAGAATTCACTAGAGGGAATAGACTTGAAGACACCTTGGCCTCCAACATCAGACTACCTAACCATTGAGCAAAGTAAGATGTGTGTTCCTTGGAAACTTTTCAATTTCCTACCGTGGATGTCTGGAATCAATCAAGAGACATAAGAAGATATGGTGGAAGGGTCAACTGATGAAGAATGGAAGATTCTCTCCCTCGCAGAAGACATAATGTACCTAAAAACAAAGGGGACATGTGTACTACCGAAGCATAATGCTCTAGGAATGGCAGTATGGCATCTGTCAGGTTAAGCCAAACTTATTGGCATCCTAAATGGGCTTGGCCATAGTGTGTCAAGGCCAGTGGTCCTTGAACATAACACTGTCCTTGTCAAACGGCCACTTCCATTGGGTCATGAAATACTTCCCGATGGTATTCAGCCTATTTCCTCCACTCTTGTTTAGGACAACAATGATTTTAGAGAGGAAACACTAAGTGGAAAAGGTACTACTCACAATACAAATGGCATCATTGTCCAGCATCCAACCAGAGAATGAACGAAGGGAGATGTGTACTACCGAAGCATAATGCTCTAGGAATGGCAGTATGGCATCTGACAGGTTCAGCCCAACTCATTGGCATCCTAAATGGGCTTGGTGATAGTGTGGTATTCAGCCTATTTCCTCCACTCTTGTTTAGGACAACAATGATTTTGGAGAAGAAACAGTAAGTGGGAAAGGGTACTACTCACAATACAAATGGCATTATTGTCTAGCATCCAACCAGAGAATGAACGAAGGGAGATGTGTACTACCAAAGCATAATGCTCTAGGAATGGCAGTATGGCATCTGACAGGTTCAGCCCAACTCATTGGCATCCTAAATGGGCTTGGTGATAGTGTGGTATTCAGCCTATTTCCTCCACTCTTGTTTAGGACAACAATGATTTTGGAGAAGAAACAGTAAGTGGGAAAAGGTACTACTCACAATACAAATGGCATTATTATCTAGCATCCAACCAGAGAATGAACAAAGGGAGATGTGTACTACCAAAGCATAATGCTCTAGGAATGGCAGTATGGCATCTGACAGGTTCAGCCAAACTCATTGGCATCATAAATGGGCTTGGTGATAGTGTGGTATTCAGCCTATTTTCTCCACTCTTGTTTATGACAATAATAATTTTGAAGAAGAAACAGTGAGTGGAAAAGGTACTACTCACAATACAAACAGTATTATTGTCCAGCATCCATCCTTCCAACCAGAGAATGAACAGCCTAAACTTGCCGTACCAAAGGCCAGGAAGACAGCTTTTGAAGTCCCTCCACAAGAGGTCATGACTTTATACTTTGGACATATGAAAATTGGGCTGTAAACTTTTGACAGAATTGGGCTAGATTGCAAGGAGTACCAAGATGCACAGAGGAATGCAAGAGAGGTTGATGTAGCATGCAGGTTGTTGAAGAGAGTAGAGTTGGGTGAGGAGTTGTTCTCAGGCTGGACTGGGATTTGTGACGTCATTAACGAGCAGCAGCCCCATATGTTATGTAATATGAAACACATAAATTTCAATTTTTGATAGTTTGTTCGTCTGTTGATATACTGAAGGTACAGTAAAAACGATTTCCAATTTTCTGAGAAAATGACATTTCATTGATTTTTTACCATACGATATGTGGGAAAGCTGCTTGAATACATGAACGACGTCACAAACCAAAAACTTTAAATTCTAAAAACTTAATTATTCTTTGATGGATTTTCCTCAAACCTTGGCCAATATTTTCTGCTATTATTGCGATAAACTTTTTGTCAGCATGAACTTTCCCTTTAACACAGCGTAAATAAAATGATATGAACAATTGGTTCAGTGAGAAGCCCCCGTTTCAAATGCGGATGAACCATGATACCCGATTGGCCTTTGCTCGAGCTAAATTAAATGATAAATTAAATTAAATGATGTGCAAATTTTACGCTTGACGAGTTTGTACATTACTTTTTTTATCTGTTTTGCCACCATAGAATGAAAATTCAGGTAGTTGCCCTTCGTTGGTCACAAAAAAAAAACTAGAGCACTAACATTTTACTGGCCCGAGGCTAACAGGCTGGTGCTTTTGTTGAGTTTTCATGAAAATATTATTTTAAGGATATTCGATCTGATTTTTTTTTTGTCTAGATGTTTAGCATCTCTGTCAATAGATGGCGAGTGGTCGGTTCTTAAAAAGGGGTAAAATAGGGCAAAGAAAACAACTTTTTTTGGACATCACGGCACTCCATGCTGGTAGAACTTATCGGAGTTGAGTGACGTGAATCTACAAAAATTTTTACTTGAGATTAATTTCAGGTAAATCTTAAGAAAAAATGTATTGATATCATGATTTCAACATCAGGTGGTCGATAAGGGGTAGATCCAAACACATATATATATTCATACAAGTATAGATTATACTTTTTACTGGGAAAATTCTTCCTTCGTTTCATGAAGGAAATCTAATGCCAATTCAACTTTACATGTCTGGTAGTGGAAGACTTGCACCACTCTATACAACTGGCAATCATGTAATGAAACAGCATCCAATAGGAGTTGTAGTATTAATACTACCGTAGTATTATCATGCATACCATCTGATCTATATATAAATCTCTTCTAAGTTTGGCAATCATCCATGTTTGGTTGAAAAGGTTCAGGGATCACTGTTCTCTCCACTCATTGTTCTCTAGAATGGTAATCACCAACCATCATAATCTTGTAAAATGTAGCTTCCCTGATGCAGGTCTTGTAATCTCTCTCATCCCATCCATGTATGGTTGAAGTGGTTCAGGGATTACAATACTTCCATCCCTCTGTTGGTTGTTCTCCAAGATGGCAATGATCAGGCGAGGCACTGCACAAGCTGTACCATTCAACTGGGGAGGGGGGAGAAATTTTTAAAAATTCATCAAAATTTTGAAACAATGATTGAATGCAAGTTTAGAGACCATACTGACATTCACATCATCTAATAAACGACTATAATTCCAAGATTACTACATGGATTGCTGATTGCTTGCACTCAATATTTATTCTTCCGCCATTGCCAGATAAACTCTTCATGCGTTACGTTCGCATTATTGCACATCCGTAGGCATGTTTCGTTCGCATTTTGCACGACCACACATTTTCCATAGACGTCCCCTGTCCCATTGTTTTTCGAACAATTGCATGCGCGTGCGACATTAGTTTAGCGTTCGACGGATTATCGCAGTTTACAAATTACAGAATCATTGAGTTTTCCCAAAAAATCAATACATCCTGATCACAGCCAGGAAGTTCATTGAAAAAGGAGAGGAGAAAATCAATAAAACCCTCCTCACAAACAATACCATGGCCAGGTTTATTGTTAGGAGTCTGTGACTCATGGCACGAATGTGAATGAGACCCTTGTAATGGAGGACATTACCTTGACCAGGCAAAAATTTACTCTCTTTTATTTTCCACTATATATGGGCTATTTTTATCAGATTATCATAATTTTGGTATCAATACAAAGCTTATGTAATGAACAGTCCAAGTGGATAAATAAAAATCATGCCACTAACACAAGAACCAAAGTAAAAGGGGGGCTAAATTTTGTTGGAAGTATTAGGAGAAAGCATTTAGAAAATGTAATTTACTATACATTTTTCCATAATTTATCCAATAAATTTATATATAATAAGAAAGCCCAGGAAACACTCTACAAGTTTGCTACACAACATTTTCTTTCAAAATGATCAGATAAAAAGTTATGGCACTCTAAATAACAGTGTATAATACTGCGTAGAGTGGATCACTGCTAAAATAATGCAACACACATGGGGTTTACAGGTGAATGCATGAAGAGTTAAGAACATTTTACAAACCTACCTTTTGAAATTTTCACATAATGACCTCTGTAACCTATTACCTTTGACCTGTGACCCCAATATTTAATCAGATCAACGGCCCTTCTATATATGCACATGGGCCATGTTTGAAATTCAGGCCTCCCCCCTCCAAAAAAAAAAAATGAATAAAAGACTTGGTTGACTCTGCGTGCTGGGATGGGCCGTCACACCTGATTTGTTTGATGGGTGTCTTGTTCGGTGTCGGCACTTGATATAATTTCTGACCTTTTGTTGAGGCACTTTTCGCCATTGGTGATAATGATGTACTTCTCTTCTAGGCAGAGATTGCCGAGCCCTCTCTTTCTTAGGTTAGTGTTATACTTCTTTTCTATCCCCCACGTTAATTTGAAAAAAATTGGTGCTTGCTTCCTTTAGTTTTCAAATATACTTAGAGTGTTGAGTTTCATTTTTGTATCTTCAGGTTTAATTGATATGTGATGCCTTTATTTGTCCTTAAAAGGACAGCCGTTGCTTGGGCTTTCGCCATTATGATACTATGAAGACCGAAGTACACGAGAATATAATATATACCATTCAAAATGTTATGATGAAGATAGACTATTGATTGTGCGGCCTTCGAGCGTATCACAAATGCAGATTAATTCACATACAGTACATTACATTGCGTTCAGGTTTCTGATGATAAAAAGGTTCAAAATTATTTGATAATCATTGTTCACATACGCCAAATGGACTCTATCATATTTCTTATAGAGAAAGTTTCTTACAGAGAAAGTTTCATTTACAATTGTAATTCAAAGACCTCAATCTGCATTCAGTTCAGAAAATGTCAAGCTCACAAATTGAATTATCCTATTTTCTACTCTTCATGAATAATTAGTGGGGCAAAGAGAGCATATTTCATAAAGATGTACATATAACTTACTGTGTGAACATATTTAGCTGGACTTTCTGGGCTTGGTTTATATTGGATGTGAAGTCGTCTGCTCTGAAAGTCTGTGCAGTTTGAAGTACTGGAAACCTTTTGTAAAGGGGAGAAAAAGAAGTCATTGAAATGAAATCATGACATAATGACCTACATTATTATGTGAATAATGAATAAGACAGTATCACATGTATAAGCACAGAGCTGCTAACTATTATAAAAAGTGGAATGCAAAAATATGACAAGGCATCAAAAATATTTCATAAATTCAAAAAACAAAAGAGAAAAGGAGAAAAAAAGAATATGTTTTATCTTGTCAGCTTGAGTTATTTGATGAAGACTACAGCAAGGTAATCAATGTGCTTCTAGAGATGGCAACTACAGATGAGAGATCCAAAGTAAACGGCATCTTTAACTCGTTTGAAAAGATTTTTATTCTACATCTATTATCAACTTTCAGGACAGAACACACTACATGGGGAACATGAATGGAGTATGTGCCTTTGTAAAATAGAACAAGGCAATTCCATGTAGTATGGGACATTTTGACAACAATCTCTAGTCTCTTATCTGATTGCTTGAGCAATAAAAAAAATCATTTTTTGTCAATGATGAAGTTAAAGTGGTTGTCATGTCATGTGATTACCAAACAAACATGTTTGGATTATGTGTGAATGAAAGGTGAAAATGTTGTGTCGTACAGGACTCAGAAATGTCCCATACGACACGCAACATTTTCAACTCTTACTCACCCATGCACAGCATATTTTTGTTGGTTGTCATTTCTTATATGACTAGCCAGTAGTACTTCATCATTACAACAAATCAACAAATTAACAAATTGAAGTTCCTCGTTTGTTTGGACATCAGGCTGAAAATTGTTGTGAAAAATGGCTAATTTCAATAGCATGGAATCGCCCAACAACACCATGTTCATCATGGGATGCCTATGTCATCTTCTCCACCTGTCAACAGAGAGAGGAACAAACCACCTTTCTTTTGCTCCTGTAGATCTCTGGATCCACATTTACTAATGCCTTGATAAGTCAAGCAAGAGGCAGAAGGAATACAGACACGTTCAAGTGATGTGTGGAGCAGAGCAACATCCTAAAACATGTGTGCACTCAGTGGATATATTTGGACAAGGCATTATAACGTCATTTGACTGAGCAAGGGTAACCACTCAGTCACTTTAGTCAGGAAGCATAAATCAACCCACAGAAGAAAGTAAGCACTACTCTGAAAGCCAACAGTGCTGTACTGAGAGCAAATAGTGCTACACCGAAACTTACTCATGCTGCATGCTACGATAGCTACAGTCTTGTTTTCAAATGCTTGGGGAAATGGTCATAATAACCAAATAATGCTACTAAAAATCTAAACATTCTTCCCTCCTATTGGAGAATCTTTCACAAAAGAACCTCAGAGTTGATTTTTCTAATGACATTTCATATGTCAGATGAAGTTAAAGTTTGATTTATTTACATCTTTCTTGACCTACATTTATTTCATCGAACAATACTCAGAAATCTTTTTTATCAGCCCCTTTCAGCTTCCCACTTTAAGTTCAAGCAGAAGTTTTGCAACAGAGAAATTTTAAGGGGCGCTGGTTCCAAGAATAAATAAATCTTCATCAGAAATCACTTCAGCATCAGCAGATATAGCAAATCAGATTCTTGAAAGAGTGAATGGGTGATTTCAAGTACGGTGTTCGGTGTTGGTGTTGAGAGCGTGAAAAGGCTGCTGAACCGAGCCCCAACACCGAGCTGAGTTCAGAGGAGCGATACCGATCGCGTTATCGATATCCTATGACGTCACGCCTCTGCGCTGCTGATCATCTCAACTTTACGCGAGAAATTCTCAACGAAAAAAGTGAAATCAGGAAGAAATTGCAGTAAAATCTTATCGTACAGAATGCACAGGTTAAAATCACTGCAATAATCAGAAAGCATAAATATTATTTTTCATTAAAATGTGTAAAACTCTAATGATTTGCGCTCATCTTAACTGTAATAGATAATTTTACGGGGGTGTTTCATCGTGTTCACCTCCTGTTCGTGAACTACAGTTCATCAACACCAACACCGAACTTGAAATCACGATTTTCCCAATCCCTGGGGGTTGGTGTTGGTGAATAGGGAAATTGCACGTAGATCATCAACACCAGCTGTAATGCTCGGTTCAGCAGACGACATTCAACACCAGAGCTCAACACAAACTGCCGGAAATATGTCATATTTTCCGAGGTCAATCCCAACACCAGCGTGATTTCAAGTACGGTGTTGTAGCTGGTGTTGTCCCAACACCAACACCAGATTTCAACACCATACTTGAAATCACCCAACGGGTACAACAAACTGCACTACTTCTTTCTGCTAAAAGTAATTTCCACTTTCACTCATCTCAATCTTGAACTACAAGAATATGCACAGGTCTTCTACATCACAAACTCCAGGACCTTTTGCAATAAATGTTACTAAATGTATCTCTTCAAATTCTGTAGAATCATGCCCATACAAAGAAGTCAGTAACCAGTAGAAATACATTAACAGAGATGTGCTACTGCAAATTTAGACAGAATATGTAATGTGAATTAACCTAGGGTGACTAGCCACTTAGACTTGAGGTTGAACTCAAAGGTATTTACAAAAATGGACGAGTATGGGGAGTATGGAGTAGTATTCTTATTTCAAATTTATTTACACTTTGTTCTCACCTCTCCATAAGCTTTCCTGTGAGGCATCCAGGCTTCCATGTCAAATTTCCTATATGCAGGAGCTCCTAAGTCATGGGCAGGCATATCTAATATCCTAACGAAACAGTACAGTATCTAAATTAACCATTACATACATTCAGTACTTCTTAATCATGTATTTTGATAATCAATTCTCAGCCAGTTTTAACTGACATTTTTTTTTCTTACTCAACTCCAAATTACATTTTTTTAGCAACATTATTAATGACATGAAATTTTAATTTCCCTTTTTTGGCCCAATATGAAAGAACTCATTATATTTTGCAACAACAAAATAATTATTTTGAATTTACATGTACACTGAAAGTTCAATATATACTTGTGTAATACATTATATGCACATGGCAATGAGAGGTGTTTAGGTTGATCTGGTAAAGACAATGTCTCTCTAAATAATTGATTAAAACGGGCAATAAATAAATGATAGTACTTACTGGAAATGCAATCCTAAATCTCTGAACAGGTCCCGTTGGATTCCTACAAATTCATGAAAGATTTCCTCACTTTCATTTTCTCTCTCATTAGCTGCTACACAAAACATCTCCACCTGAAATGATAAAAACACTTCAATTTATAATTATTGCTAATCAATTAATTTTATTGTACTTCACACCTTATAAAACATCTCATTCAATTTATCAAATTGAAGTCGATGAAAAATTTGGAAATTGAGATATTCACTGTTTCTTCACTATTAAAAACATGATTCATGAATTATATTTGTCACAAGCACACCTAAAGAGTAATTTATAACACTTTTCACTGGTCACGACTGGTGTTTATATTTTGATGACTCAACAAGACCTTCTGTCATCAAATGGGAACAAAATATTCTTCCTTATTTTCAGATTTCCCAATGGAGAATAAAGGTGTGATTCATGATAAAAACTCAATATACTTAAGTGAAAAATAGAATACAATAATGCTCATTAAAACAAAGCTCATTAATTTAAAATGGGGTAAAATAAATATCCCGTTTCCGCAAACTGACTAGAAGTATTTTTCTAAAGTTTTTAAGACTGCCCCTTTTCCATCAGAAAATATACAATTATTTTCAGTAGATAATGTCATAAGCAACACTGCAATGATTTCCTAAAAACATGAAGATGTATTCATCTTCTTTAAAAATGTTAAATTCCTACCTTAGTAAACTGGTGTACTCTATAGAGTCCTCTAGCATCAGCACTGTGAGCTGTCTCAGCTCGATAGCATCGACTCATAGCAGCTAGCTTCATAGGAAGCTCAGACATTGGTATCGTCCTGTTCATTAAATATCCTGAAAAATCAAGGATAAATCAGTTCATATACATTTTTTCCCCTAAAAATATCAACTCTGTAAAGGTGAACAAATTTGGGCCAATTTCTCACCAACTTAAAACTGCGGGTCACAGTTCTGTGTGCGCGCCGTTCTAGGCGACCCAGATTGGCTGGCTCCTCAAAAAAAAGCATCTTGGCATGTCTTTGACAGATGTATGGCGCTATATAAATGCTGTGCATCATCATTATCAAACAGCCACTTATTGATTTCTTGAATTTGCAGAAACAATTTTTGTTCTTTTAATTACTCAATCTAGTATGTATGAACTGGATGTAAAAACATTTTACATTCACAAATTACGGAGGATTTTTTAGGGGAGGGCTGTAAAGCAGTGCATTGAGGACACTTTATTTTGAGGGGTCTCTCTCATTCTTCCCGCAAAGAAGAGTTGCTACATTCCTTCTTCAACATATACACTTTCATGATGTATTTGCTCTTCAGTAATTATATCCTCTACAAAAAATGTTCAAAAGTCATATGTTTACTCATATTTACACAAGAAATTTCCTGAATGAGGGAAGATGAATACCTGCAATGCCAACTTCAGCCGTCCCAGCTAAACACATATCAGTATCATGGTGGTCAGATGATAGACGATAAACCTGAGTATGAAGACCTTCAGTCCTCATTCCACATCCTTCCTAATTCAAGAATTAAAGACACAGAAAAAGAGACATTCCTCATCTTCCAAATATATGTCAGAAAGTAACATCAGAATAGCTGCTAAATTTAATGTACATGTATGTCTCTTTATAGAAAGGTGCATTTAATCATGTTTTGTAATGACACAGATTAACCGTGAATTATAGCTGTCACACCTTTCATCACCATTTTCTGCAAGCATGGTAGCAAGAATCTTTTCAGAGAGAAATATTCAAATAATTGCTAATACATCTACCTCCTACCCATTCTGGGTCAAATGAAAACAAAGACATAATAATATGTAATACTTAGATTACTTCTATTATTTGCTTCATACATGCAGACTAGCTTTTGCAAAACCACCGTCCATGCAAAAAAGATGACCATAGAGATACTTACAAATACAACTGGTTTGATAATATCAGGTACTTTGATGATCTTAAAGCCATGTTTCTTGATTAATCTATCCAAAGTGAATCTAACAAGAGCATCTTCTAGCATTGCTCCAGCTCCTTTTAAAAAGTATGATCGGTGGCCTGTGGTATGTCCAAGATTCCTAGAAGGGGACAGAGAGAGAGAGATCATGATGAATTATATGATCCAATAATATGATCCAATGTCATCATGATTTTTTTTATATCATGAGCCATGTTGAATGATGTAATGGATTTATACACGCAATTCTGGACTACTCTGTCTTAGCTTGTATCAACTTCAAAGAACTTTATTAGTCTAGCAACTTAAAGAAGTTGATTGTCTCAGCAACATATTTTTAAAATACTTGGTGTACAAAATTGTTGTTGAAGTTTGTAGCTTTCAAAAATCAAAGAGAATGCCATCACACTAGTTTTGCACGTATATCACTGAATTAGAGGTCTTGGGGTTGAATTTCATGAACACTATAGATCTCTAAAATGGTCATAATCTTCCCACAGCTAAGAACTTTACAATTACCGTTCAAGAATTTTCAGAGACATCAGGGACGTCAATTTTAATTACACACATTTCAATGAAGACAATTAATGTTGGTAAATGGTAGGTCTGTTGATTATTTTTTTCCAAGGAAAACTATTTTCAGCATTTTATTTTTTATATACATAAGCTTGTATTTTTCTGCTTTCATAATTATTTACTTACTTTAATCTAATGATGTCTAGCTCTTCACCTAGTTCCACATGTCCTTTGATGGGAAAATCAAATGATCTCTTCTCATTTATTTCTTCTATCAACACAGGTTCTGCATCTTCATTCATAGGCTGTATGGTAAATATACAATACAAGACACACAGAAAATGGAAACTTAATGGATGGAAACTTGTTCTGTATTATATTTATTTTTTCTTATAAAAGGACTTGCCACTGTTTGTTTCACAAACATCTAAACCCAGAAACTGTGAATTCTACAACTAAGGAATCACATAACACCATCATTTTTAATCAACAATAAGACACCTACATATAAAAGTTAATAGATAACAAAAGATTAAACATGTTCAAATGTTTACCACAATAAACATCAATTCATAGGTGATAATTGCCCATTTATTACTTCCAGGGTTAAATGAGAGGTATACCATATTCCTTTGTTGAGTATATTTATTTGACAATAACTTACAGAGTTACAGACAAAATGGAAGTCAGCAACAAATCATCAAGGTTTCAATATAAACCATGCCTAAGAATGCCAAGCGAGCAGACCAAGTGTGTGAGCCAGTTACCTGCTACACATGGAGAGATATGCTTACTGGAAGAATTCTTAATGTTCAATCGGTATGCTATTGGGTCTTGAAAGTCTCTAAAGCAAGTAATTCCTGTCTGACCTTTTAGTTTGTAATTTCAATAACAAGAGTAGATGAAATAGGAAAGGTTTATTTGAATCCTGGAAAAGGTTACTGACTGCCTTTAAAGAAAAATTGAAACTTCATCAGCATGCATATTTACCTAAATAATTAGGAGATTAAAAAAAAAACATGGTTTATAGTTTTGTGAATTTGGAGAGATCAAAACTCTTTGTTGAAAATACTGGTAACTTCTCTATCAAATTAACATTCACACCAAAGCACTCAAGATGACTATGAGAAGAATACCTACGCAATAATTTCAATGCGTTTTTTACAGAAATGCCAAGTTGACAAAGGTCTGAACAACCTTCTGGTTTAAACCTTCTGTAGGGTTTGTAGGTTTTGTAAGCATGTATGCATGTAAGCATGCATACATGAATCTAATGCTATTGTCCTTAGATGGTCAGTGCAAATTTTCACAAAATCTAGCTTGGATAAAACCCAATCACTGGCTTGAAATCTCTTTTGTAAGTTTGGGCCAAATGGTGCAATCTTTAATTCATTTATGATTTACAAGCTGGATCAAGTCTTACCACATTAGGATGGGTTGAATTTGGAATGGCTACTGCAATCTGATAGAAGTTATTTTCTGCTCTATGAAGCTGCATTTCTTTCTCCTTCAATGTGTGCTCCAATTCCTGTGTATTCTGGAAATAATAGAGCATGATTACATTTCACCCGAATAACTGGAACTACATCTTGTTATAATCTGCTAATACATCAATATCATACAAGTAGAGTTACTCTCACAGTCTCGCCTGCATTACATAATTCGATATAGCAGCAGTGCTGACATTTGAAAACTCCTATTAAATAATTATTCACAAAACACATCATTCATATAATTACATAATACTATGTTCACTGACCCTAAATGACATTTGACCTTGATTATGTGACCCAAGAACTGTCAGTGATACTTGATTACCCTTATGTCCACATTTTATAAACTATATCCATAAACTTTCAAAGTTACAATGGCAATTCAACAATTACCCCCAACATGGCCAAAGTTTATTGACCTTAAATGACCTTTCAAGATTTCAAGATTTCAAGATTTTATTAGAACAAATGATCGCAGCTTCTTACAGCTGAATTGGCATATGTTTTACAAAAGAACATGAAAATACACATAAAATCAACAAAAAGCGATGTTACAAAAGAATAAAGAAATTACAAAAATAGTTACGGTAAAATCATGATAATAATGAAGAAGTGATCTTAGCTTTGAAAAAGTACATTTGTTGGAAAAATGATTTATACTCCTAAAATAAAATTATTGTGATGTAATATGGGTTTAAAGAAGAATTAGAAGGAAATTTGTTGTAACGGCTTTCAGTAGATTCAGTATTGATAATTGAAAATGAGAAAAGAGCAGCAAAAATGAGTGTCTAATATGAGAGAAAGTTAAAGAAAGTAAGGGAAATAAAACGGAAGAAATCAAGAACAATTACCAATTATGCTAAATTAATGAAATTGTGAACAAAAAACATTTTCAATATGTACGTACAATAAACGATGGATACAAAAATTGCCATGGTAATTAAAATTGTAAAAATTGATTTAAGAACAAATAACACCCCCAGTCAGCCACCTCTGACTCGACACTACACCACAAAACAGAAAACAGTAGATTCGGTCCAACGAATCTACTGCTCTCCGTCCCAGAATACAATACCGATCCAGAAGCAGCCGACTGGTACTGTGTATTGACAGATCTACAGTTTAGAGTTCAATAAGCGGACAAGGTACGGTAACGCGCTTTTGCGATACCTTTCCGTCCGACATCTAATTTCTGTGAGTCTGTGACTGTTTCGGAGCTCTCGATGTGATAACCTTGCAGGTGGGAGCCAATCACGAAAGTTCTTGAAAAGTTGTAAGGCAAACTTTTGACACAATTCATCTCTACGGTCCTTCAGAGTGACCAAGGTGCAACGCTTCATAGATAGTTCATATGATTCATACTCCTTACCTAACATCAATCTCAGTGCTCTCTTTTGGATAGATTCAATCGCTGCAATTTGTTGCTGGGTCAATGACGAATGCCATACCACGCAGCAGTATTCCAAAATTGGGCGGATGTACGAGGTGAACACAGTTGTGAGGTCAGGTAATGGCATCCCAAAACGTTTGAGCATCCGTATCAGATACAACTTCCGAGAAGCCTTGGAAGTTATATAATTCACATGCTCATCCCACTTTAGATCATTTTTGATAATGACCCCAAGAAGCTTCACCTGGTCACAACAAGGGATCGTTTGGTTTGAGAGATGAATCTGTGGTGGTGGTAATTGCTGGCGAGTAAACGCGACTCTTAGTGTCTTACATTTGAGAGGATTTAACTTTGGTCATGTGACCTGAACTCACAAGGGGTGTTCAGTGAAATTTGATTACTCTTATTTCCTAGTTTTATGAACTAGGTCCATAAACTATCAGAGTTATGATAATTCAACACATACCCCCAACATGGTCAAAGTTCTGTTGACCTTTAATGACCTTTGACCTTGGTCATGTGACCTGGAACTCGCACAAAATGTTCAGTAATACTTGATTACTCTTATGTCCAAGTTTCATGAACTAGGTCTATACATTTTCCAACTTATGATGTCATTTCAAAGACTTATCCTTTGGTTAAAAGGCAAGACAAAAATCATACAAATTATTAATCTGGTATTCTGGTCATGTACTATATTTCCGTCTATCTTTCACTCTATTTTAAAGTCTTCTGACATTACTGACATTATTCATATCAAAAGTTCAAGTCATTCAGGTGGATTCATTCTACCCAAAATGCAACCTTTCATTTAGCCATTAATTCAAGTAAACAAAAGAAAAGAAACAATAACTATCAAACACATACCAGTCCTCTCTCTTTATCAGCTTGAAGTCTAATTTGTACATCATGGACATGCTCTTGGATATGCTGAAATTCTTTCATCCTCCGTAGCTAAAAGAAATAGAAATTATTTTCCTATGATTAATTTTGCATGCTGAATATTTTCCCCAATTCTGGAAAAAAAATCATCAAAATTCAAGAATTACATTCATCCCTTTGTCTCCTGTCAGATATACTTTATGAATAGGCCAGAGATTTCTGTTGTATTTTAAACTATTAACTATTTAACCTTAAAGAAACACTCTACACATGTACTAGTAACCTCTGAATGGGTCTCAAACAAAAAGATCCAGTACCCTGGCTTGGCAGTAGATTAGATATATATTTTCTAAACCTGGTCAAATAAGTTCTAATAATCATGTTGATCAAAGACGTCAAAAACTCATCTGAACACGCATCTGAATTCAACAATGATATCAAGTTAAATCATTATTCTTTGGTCAAACTTACAACTTCTTGAACTTCAATGTTTCCTTTTCTGTGGCTGATACGGTCTGCGATTACTTCAGCATTTTTAGCAAGATAATCCAGATCAATAGCCGGCTTAAAATCTGAAGAGAACATCCAGTCGCCCATCCCATCATCCTTAGAGATAGTTGCTAGATTTCTGGATTGGTCAAATGATCTATAACATAGACTACATAACCTCTGATATGGTGACCCAACTCGATGTGTATTCATCCATCTAACACAGTCAGATTGGGAAACTGTTGAGATCTTGATTTGTCTGTGGATGTGCCATAGTCTTCTGACGAGTTGCTTTGGGTAGCCTGAGATAGTGGCCATCTTATCTATAAAGAAAAAGGATAATGTAATTGAGATATGAAAGGATAGCCTGGGAACAACTATTGTCAGTGAAAGTCTTTGTTGGGACAATCATAATTTCTGAGCAGTTTGGATGTACAGGTATCTAAATTTGTATGGCGGCAATGCTTCTGGCATCATCCCTGGAGGTCTGTGTTTGAGGACAACATGCAACTCAAGTTTTATAGACCCTACAGCCATTCATTTCTAGATTATTAGCTAACATTGAAAATAATTAAGAATAACTACATGTACATGAAGTAACCATAGTATGTAACAGCACCACCCTTTTCGTGAGCGACCTCATCATCATGACGCATGGCACTATTTCACTTACATCTAGCAAAATGCTTAAAATCCAAACGAATGGGGGATGTGTATCCATCAGCACTCGCAATAATGGGGTAACATCGGAAAAGGGGGTCGATAGTAAAATGTTATAAATTGGTTAATATATCCCCTGCAACAGCAATTATTCCTGTTTACAGTACTTGTCCAATGTGCAAAGTTATGATATAACCTTGTCCTCAGTTATGACCCCCTGTGTGGCGAAATAAGGTTGGCAATGTTTGGCTTATTTTCTCTTGTTCTTGGGGATAAATTCTTGATTTTTGAACACTGTTAGTTTACATTACAGCTATTCATCATATAACCTGGCTCCAAAGTGAACCGAATTATTTTGATATTTTTTTTTACTTAAAAAGATATTCAATGGTTTACCATTTCAGATCAACTTAAGATTTCCATCAATAGAAGGCCCACAAAAAATTGGCAAAAAAATTTACAAGTTTTGAACGCTCAGGTGAATCCAAAAATGATCCCCAAGTTTATAATAAAAAAAAATCATAAATGAATGGAACCGAGTATATTTGGTTACAACAGTGATATTTTAAAGACTTTCTGAAAATGTGTGTTGTATGTTGCATATAAACATCTTGTAGACTCATCACAGACAGAGTGGTTGCACTCCTAGTACCAATGAGGTCAGAACAAAACAGTTGTGATGAAAGGACACCTGAATTTTATGAAATTTGTGTGCATCAAAATTAGCGCAGAAGTGATTTAGCACTTTTAGAACTTTCTGTGCTATGTGTGCTCCTGTGAATGTGCTCTACTTGTGCTCCTGGAAAATCTTGTTATAACCTAGCTTAGCCTTGTCTAATTGCAACTCACGACTGATATGGTTTGCATGATGGACTAACCTAAACCTATTTAACCAGGATATGACTTTAAAGTGAAGTTTCACACTTATTCAGTGTTTATTTGGCAGACTTGTGACTCAAGGATTTGAAGCCCAAATTACTGGCAGGTCCCATATGTACGGTTTGATGTTGTTGACTGTTACTCAAGTAAATCTACACAAGAGCTTTAAACTAATTATTAATTTCAAATAACTTACACCCTGGCCTTAATTTGGTTCTTGGCTATTGTTATTTGCTCTTAGAATCCCATTTAAAAGGCTATTAAGTTCTCATCTGAGACCTAATCCTATTGGGTGAAAGCTCATTAACAATAGGTACCAGACAGAAGAAGCAACTATTAAAAGACCTGCTAGAGGATGATGAACTTCTTGATGCTCTTAATGCCTTAATAGCAAAGGCTGTAGATACCAAACTGTTTCAAATCCAAACTAAACTTGAACAGCAAGATGGTGTCATCCATGATCTACAATGTAACTTGGAAAAAGCACACAATGAAATCACCCATATTACCAATCTTCAATGGAAAAGATTTAAAAAATGACATTTGAACAAAATTAACAGGAGCAGTACTCTTGCAGAAACTGTGTTTATGGAGTGAATGAATCTAGAAACGAGTATACTGACACCCTCATTTGTCAAAGTGCAAAGGATAAACTCTCTGTTGATCTTGAACCAAGGCACATTGACCAGAGTCATCGTTTTGGCAGGCAACGAGAACCAGCTAAGTCAGCGAGACAGTTCCACCGAGGCCAATCATTGTTAAGCTAACATGTTACAAATACCGACAGCTACTATTCAGTAACAGAAAATCTCTCAAACACACCGGTGTGGGAATCCAGGTTGATCTAACTGATTATAATAGCAAACTGTTGGCTGTATCTAAACATCATGTCAAGGTAGATGCGGCATGGTCTTTAGATGGTCGCATCTTTGTCATCCCACGGTCAAACTCAGCAACGAATCAGAAGAAAATCATGAGATGTAAAGAAGATCTTGACCTTTTGTAAATTAAACTTAAGCAAGCAAAGAGGTTGGTTTAAGTTTTGTGTTATATGTTTTTAATAATTTTCAAAGCATAAAATGAAATTTTAGCGATCATTTTGTTACTTAATAATCACAAATGATGTGTATACTGTATGACATGTTTAGAGACTAGCAGGCAAACATTTTTTCCTTGCAATCAGATAAGAAGATTGATAAATATATTGATAATTGAATTTTAGTATTTGTTAAATAATAATTTTTATCTATAAATTGTTCTTCAAAACGGCATTTTGTAACATTGCCAATCAAAGGAACATCATAACGAAGTGGTTCAAGGGTCAGACCTATTGTATTTGCTTTGTTGACAAACGGATCGAGGGATCTACACGAGATCGGCCTGGTATTGGTAAGAAACCTTAAATTTTTTGCCTTTTCATTTTAGTAACCAATTTTGGAAACCTTCATACACACTATGAGTATGAAGGTGTAAAAATAAATAAAATAAAAAACTTTTACCTGATTTGTATCTTAAAAGATGGATTTTCTAGAAAAATCCATCTTTGTTTAGAAGTTTCTCTTACACATATATGGCAGGCGGTTCAAGGCTACATGATGAAGAAGTATATGTCAAAATATTAAAAATATCATCATGGAATCCTCAAGGCTAGTCCCACCCATGCCCCATGGCAGTGAGTCGGGAGTCCAAACTTTGCGAAGTTCTAACTTGATCTTTACAGGGACTCACTGGCCATACATGTATGTTTATGTATTAAGTTTGGATAAACCAGGGAAGTGGGAGTTGTGCGACAGACGAAGTCACCTATTTTTCCCTATTAAGCAGGGTGCTACATAAGCACTTGCAGTTAGAGTAGGACAAGTGTTATGAAGTAAAGACCAAAACTACTTGCCCGAATGGGGCAAGCAAAGTAGAATAACCAAAATTAGGGTCGATGATATGATATTGACCCATATTTTGGTCATGGCAGGCAAGTTAAAATCACTTTGGAAAAAGAAATGCAATAACAAGGTAGATGTCAAAAGAGAGAAAAGGTCAACGGTTCATAAAACAGCAATACCGTACTTTCTTTTGAAGAGGTTAAAGTTTTTTTTCCATGGATTTTTTCAGGCAATCGAAATAGATTTTTAAATTTGGGCAAGTATATTCCAACTATTTAAGTGTACTTGCCCGACTGGACAAATGCTTCTTAAAAGTTATGTAGCACACTGTATAAGTTTATTTTTTCCCGATTTATAATTTTTGGTGCATTTTTTCAGGCCAAAGCAAAGCAAAGCTGAATCATCAACAATTGCTAGGCATGGCCGTAGTCACTAGATGGCGCTGTCGCGGAAGGGCACAAAATTTGTACGCACGCTTCGTTCGCATGTCAATCATTGCAATTGCATAGCGATGTGATATCGTCAAAATTAAGCCTCCGTCAGCGCGGATGAATATGAAAATTTTCCGTTGTGATTGTCTCCCCATGCGATGAACGATTCGCTAGCGTGTTGCTTAGGACTTTCGTGAGCTACAAACACCATTTTTGTGCCCCAAATTCCAAGAAATCTTCCGAAAAAAACCATCAAACAATCGGTAAGTCTAAAATCTCTTGAGCTGCCTTAAATTCTTACCTTATTTAGTTGTATTTATTGAAAAATGGGTCTCGAAGTGTTCCGGATTTTTGGTTCGTTGTGAAACTTGATTTGATTTCCTTTCTGTGCATTGCAGTGAAATTGCAGTGCGGGGGATTGCAAGGGCTGTCGAAGCCTTTTTGCAAGCTGAGATGCCCTTGAATTTTGTTCAATTTCGAGCCATTTTTTCGTGTGCGGGGTGATTCAAATTAAGTCACAATAGAGATTAAGATTACGTCACAATAGAGATTAAGATTACGTCACAATACAGATTAAGATTACGTCACGTACGTGCGTCCGTACGTGCGATGCACAGAAATGAACTTGAACTTGTTTCAGTCAAGAAATGCTTTGTTTTCTTCTTATACTCAATGATTTCATCATTGCCAAATAAAATCTAACCATGAATAAATACCAGAGTAATGTCATGAATGGGATAATCATGGTCTTATTTGAGAAATAACTAAATATTTTCTTAAAACAAGTGAATATGGGGGATGTCACCAGTGGCTCTGCACTGGAAAATGAGCATTCATTATTTATATTCAGACACTGTTGGTCATGGGCAGAAATGATCCCAGGGGGGACGTGTCCCCCCTAAGCCTGGCCCTGGGGACACAATATGAAATGACCCCCTACTATTTCTCATTTTTATGATGGTAAGAAATTCATCATACTAAATCGAAATAAAACATGGATTTTAAGAAGAGATGACCTTACTTTTGGGATAATATTGATTTTGATAACCTTTTTTTTTTTCTTGTCAAATTTATTTTCATGGAAATGACCTGAAATTTGGAATGAAAACCTTTTTTTTCTTGCTAGTCAAATTTTCCAGCCCCTTGTCCCCCCTACCTTTTGGGAGAGATTTCTGCCCCTGCTGTCGGTGTCCGCGTCTAGTACTGGCTCTTTCTTTGAACTAGTTTTCCTTTTGCCAATTAGAATTAAAATTCATTTATGAAATATTCTAAGTGTAATTTTTTAAATAAATGGTAAACCCAGTTGTTGTGTGTCCGGACAGGTTGTGTGTCAGGACGATCGGTTTTAGAAAGTCATTTGGAAAAATTTGCAAACAAAGGTTCATCAATTTTGAGTACAAATGTTAGGAAATATTGAGAACAAAATAGAAGATGATTACTTCCACTGAATTCATATTTTTAGTGTAATCCTAAGACAAAAAAGTCTAAAGAAGGCTTCAAAAATATAAAGTGTCCGGACACCCGACCCCCCATCCTAATACTCAGTATAATAGTTTAAAATAAAAAAAACCTGTCTGATGATTTAGCACTGACTTTGCTGTTTTAGAAATGACTGAAGATGGGGGTACTAAATCCAAGAATTGCTCATTCATGTATTAAAGCAACATTCATGAATATAAGCTTGTTTGTTATATGATGATGAAAACAATCAGGCTTTATTGGCAGGGTGGTCCTTTTTACAATTACTGGTAAGCTGAGTGCAACTGCATGTCTTGCAAAGATGAGATCATGATTGCAGTTTGACATATTTATCAAATTTATTGAGTAGACCTTTTTTTGTGAATTATTTTTCTTCCACGGCATTGGGAATTCAAATTTATTTAATTTCAAGTAAGCCCTATCTATTGTAGTTTGTATTCACTTTATCACTACTAATTTGTTATTAATTTTTTTTCATAACATCAAATTTATTTTTGATTACTCATGAGTGTGAAATGCCTTGAATTAGAATGAGAAATATTTTATTATTCATATGTTATAGGAAGTCAGCCCAACTACAATTGTTCAAGCAAACAAAACAAATATTAAATAACCAGCATACATGTATTTGGCTATATACATGTAGGAAGGCGGCCCACTTTTAAAACTGAAGATTATACTTTGAGGGACATAGACTGACGAGAAAATTTGAAAAGTCCCACCCTCCCATTTTTTTCTTGAAATTGTAACAAAATACAATTTTAAAAATATGCTCACTTCCCTTCCTGTTTTGAAATATTGTATAGTATGGTATTTGCTGTCATGCCGTCCTTCCCCCTTGAAAAATTCCCACTGTCTTGAGTGACTCTTGATGCTTTTGCCTAAAATAATTTCAATAATATGTATTGATGCATTTTTTTCGATTTCTGATTCTTTCTGCCAGAATCTCAGATGCCATCATGAATAACCTCATCCTCACTAACCATCACTACCTCACTACTCATGATGATGACTATCTACAGAGATATATCTTGGGATTGGAAATTTTAAGTTCAAGAGCGACTTAGGCCCTACTACCAAGCAGAACCCAGATGAAAATTTTGTGATGGAGCATGTTACAGAAAACAAATATCACGAAAGATACAAAAGATTTTTCTCTTTGTGTGTAATGCGTGCAGGACTAGTCGTGAGGACTTCATGATGATGTCTTTTTTTATATTTTGACATATGGTGTACTTCTTCATCATGATGAAGGGTGTCAAAATATAAAAATAAAACATCATCATGGAGTCCTCAAGACCAGTGTGTGACACTGTGTGTTTGTGTTTATTTTGAGGACCTCATGTCTCATTATTTCATTGACTAAATGAATGATCAGTACCTAAATGTGAGAATCAATATTTGAGGAGAGTAGGTTAGGGTATGGATTTGAGTGAATTTGAGCAACTATTTTTGTTTTTGACACCATCATTGTTATTTCATCTCCTATCATTTAAGTTATGTTTATATTTTCAGTTTATTTCACATTAAGTTTAATTAACCAAAATTGATTAAAGAGTTCAATTTTTGGAATAGAATTTTGCAATTTCATTACTCAGGTAATATGATGGATTTTGGTGATTCATCTTCTGCAGTTGGTCTAACTGCTGAAAATCTCAAGACCGTGGCAGACGACAGAGCGCTAACTAATGTCATCATGACAGCGCTGTCAAGATCAAGATGGATCGAGTTGGCTCAGTTGCTCGTTGTTCCAGAGTCATCCCTGAAAACTAGGATCGAAGCAGTAAAGAAGAAAATTGTGAAGATGAAAAAGTCTCTTCATCGTGATGGGATGAGAGCCCAACTGTAATCTTTCCTGGATGAGCCATTTGTCATGCCTATGAAGATGAAATCAAAGCAAAGTAAGAAGGAAGAGTCCTCATGCCAATCATGTTCTAAGTTGTTGGATGCGAACAAGAATACAGAAGAGCGATACAAGGAAAAAATCAAGCACATGGAAACAGTGTACACAGGAAAAATGAGAGAACTGGAAGAAAGTATCAAGGATCTCAAAGGTAAACAACAAAGAGAGAAGAAAAAGCTACAAGGGATGAATCGGAAGCTAGAAATGAAGCTAGATAGTGTTTACAAGATAGTAGGATGTATTAAGAAGAGGAAACCCCTTCTAAGAAAGATGAGGAGCCTGCAAAAAAGAAACACTCAATTGAGGGAAAGAAACAACACACTAAAAAAGAATTATGAACACTTGGAGATGCTCACGAAGAGAAAAAACATGAAAGGAACTGGATGCGGATGTTGAAGCGTGTCTTTCGAGGATCTCCAAGCACCAGAAATTATGTTAATCAACAGAGAGTCGCTGAAGTGCAATCTCCCTTTGTGAGTGAACTTGTTGCAGATAATGACTTATTGCAGGACAAGTTAGCTAATATTACCCA
The DNA here is from genome assembly GCF_018143015.1 of Lytechinus variegatus. Lineage (NCBI taxonomy): Eukaryota > Metazoa > Echinodermata > Echinoidea > Temnopleuroida > Toxopneustidae > Lytechinus > Lytechinus variegatus. The sequence goes on from NC_054746.1 coordinate 38,119,823, forward strand.
GCCCATCCCAACAATGGAAGGGAGACAATATGCCCCCGCAATACGTGAAGTATCGTATTATCTTCAGGTTGGTTTTGGAAAGTAAAAAAATCCTCTGGTCAATATTAAAGTCTGTCCAACATAATGGTACTTTTGGGCAGTTCGTGAGTTGAATCATAAACAGCATAATTTTAGCAAATTGACACTAGTAAGATAATTAAACATTTACATGTATGATACATCAAGCTGTCTGACCATTTAACTACATGTACAATTACCTTTTAGCAAATGACAAGTGATGCTTAGGCCTTTTGTAACCATTGCATTGGGCAGAATTTGAAGTAGATGACTAGAATAGTAGAAATCATACTTATGTGAAGACGAAAGATCAAAAGAATGATTACAATTTAATAAATCTGAATTTAATGTGAGAAATAATTGCAATCAAGTAATTTTATTTGCAAAAATTATATTCCATGATTTAATAACCAAATTTCTCTTCTGTACAGAAGAGTAAATCATGTTGTTTATAAATCTTTAGGAAACCTTTTTTTTTATCAAACGAAAATACATGTATACTGGCAGATGTTAGTAGATTTTCCAGTGGGTACTTTTGGGCAATTTGAATTGGCACATTTTGAAGATGAAAATTTTAAAAGAAAAAAAAAATGCTTTCCAAGGGGGGGGGCACACTTTGGTGAAAATGACATATTTCCAGTACAAATTTTGACTGGCTCTCAGGGGGGGATGAGCCCATTGTGCCCTCCCCTGGGTCCATCAGTGATAAAAACCCAACATTTTGTGAATTAGTAAATTCAATGCATATATCTACAAAATGAAACTTACATGTTGGAATTAATTGTGTTTCTCGAATTGATTCATTTATAAATCTTAAGAGTTATTGGGAAAACATCAAGAATAAATAAATAACGTTATGATATGCAATAACTGAATGTGTATTACATGCTTTGATTTATATCAAGAAAAAAATTAATCCTTGACATAGAGGGGCTGGTTTAGTAGTGAAATTCAAATTGTCACTATTATTCAGTAATATGTGTAAGTCATGTATTATTTTGGATGGCAATGTACTTGTATGTTATTTTTGTCTCACCTGCATGGCAGAGTGAGTCTATAGGCCCCGCTTTTCCGGCGGCGACGGCATCAACATTAAATCTTAACCGAAGGTTGAGTTTTTGAAATGACAGCATAACTTCAAACATATATGGACTTAGTTCGTGAAACTTTTCCTTAAGGGTATTCAAGTATGACTGTACATCTTGCCTGAGTTTCAGGTCACATGACCAAGGTCAAAGATAAGGTTAAGCTTTTGAAATGTCATAACCTAGAAACCATATAGACCTATTTCATGAAACTTGGGCATAAATTTAATCAAGTATTACTCAACATCCTGCCTGAATTTCAAGTCACATGATGAAGGTCAAAGGCCATTTAGGGTCAATGATCTTTTGCAAAGCTCAGGGTATCTATTGAATTATCATAACTTTGAAAGTCTATTGGTCTAGTTGATGAAACTTCGACATGAGAGTAATCAAGTATCACTGAACATCCTGTGCAAATTTCAGGTCATATGACCAAGGTCAAAGGTCAATGAACTTTGGTCGTATTGGGGTATCTGTTGAATTGCTATAACTTTGAAAATCTATGGGTCTAGTTCATGAAACTTGGACATAAGAGTAATCAAGTACCACTGAACATCCTGTGCGAATTTCAGGTCACATGACCAAGGTCAAAAGTCAATGAACTTTTTGCCATGTTGAGGGTATCTGTTTAATTTCCATAATAACTTTGAATGTTTATAGATCTGATTCATGAAACTTATATATAAGAGTAATCTAGTATCACTGAGTATCATGTGCTAGTTTCATGTCACATGACCAAGGTCAATGGACTTTGGCCAATTTTGAGGTAGTAAATAGATTGGTGTCACAACTTTCAAAGTTTATAGATATAGTTTATATAATGTGGATAAATAGAGGTAATCAAGTATCACTGACAAGTCTTAGGTCGCATGATCAAGGTCTAATTTCATTTATTGTCAATGAATGCAATATTGTTTCAAATAGGAATGGTATTTTGTTGTGGATAATTATTTTGTAATAGTTTTCTAAGTCAGCACTGCTGCTATATTGAATCACACAATGCAGGTGAGACTGCCAGAGGCACTCAACTTGATAGTAAATCAGTATCCATTTACATTAATATATATAGAATTTAATTAAGTTTGACACATGAAGAGGTTGCTTTATTCATCTTTGATAATGGATCCTTTGTTATAAGCCCATCATATGGGACGTATTATGGTATCATGCTCAGTGTCCGTCTGTCTGTCCGTCCGTTGACTTTTCCTTGTAAACATGATAATTTCAGTTTAACTTATCCTACATGTAGGTTCATATAATTTGTGCGTTGGATACTAGATTGGATCCCAGGAAGTGTATTGATTTTGAGGTCAAAATGTCAAAGGTCAAATTCACAGTGACATGTTTTCATCTTACCCTTCTGCAGTCCTTGTAAGTGCATTAAATCATTTAAATTAACCTAGGCTCATGTAATTTGGTGTGAATAGTACTAGCATGAATCACATGTAGCCTATTGATTTTAAGGTCAGAAGGTCAAAGGTGAAGTTGTCATCTTCCACTTTTCTTGCTTGACCAATAACTCCATTTTCTGTGTTACAGGCGGGCATATTTTGTGCTCGTCTTAGCAGCACTCTTGTTCAGTGTTAGAACAGGTTTCTTTTATGAATTGCAGGAACAAGGAGTTGCAGAAAGTCGAGTTGGTGAGGTAATTCGGACAGTAATAGAAACTGTTGCTGAGAGGCAGGTGGAGAAGTTGCCTTCTACTTCTACACAGCGTCGACTTGGTGCTGAGATGAAGGCACTCAGCCAGATGCAGGTGACAGCTGCTCTCCATGACAAAGACAAACTCACACTTAAATATGATGGTACAACGAAAGCAACCCTCGGGCATATCGCGGAGGTCGAAGTTTCCTCTGGAAGTGAAACGTATTTGGTTGGAATGAAGCAGCAACCAGGAGGTCAAGCGTCGGATTATGTGAACGCAATTACACAGTGTACTGGAAGTGATTTGCTTGGTGCATGCAGTAATACAATGACAGATAGATGTGTAACTAATGCTGCTGTGGATGCCCAGATTGAAGAGAAGATTGGAAAAAAGCTGAACAAGTTCAGATGTGGGATGCATCCTTTGGATTCCATGGCAAAAAAAGCAGATTCTGTTCTCACATCTCTTGACAAGGATCGGATAGTTCCGAGCAGTACTATGCCATACCATCGAAGAGGGGAGAGTAACGCACAGGCTCTTGTACGTGCTGCTGCTAAGCTTTTAAACAATGCTGCCACTGGAGATATTGCTGGACTAAGGACATATTTGAAGGACAGGGGATTCATTGATTCCCTTCCACGTTGGGTTGGCAACCGTTTTAACATGCTTTTCAAGAGTGCAGCAATGTTAAGCGAGGTTGGAGACGGAATAATCGAGTACTTCACTAAAGTGACAAAGCCTTCGAATGACCTCCACAGATCATTTATGAACGCTTGGACGACAGAGTCAAGGACGGATGTCAAATGCCTTGGGATTGTTCATCATGTGCTAACGGGTCCATGGATGGCAACCATTGGAACAAGTCAGAATATTCTGGATCTGAACGGCATGTTTCAAAATGCTCTGGTCTTTATTGAAGAGTGCCACAAGGACACAGAGCTCCTGTTCCACTCCGAAGTGAATGCCTTCCGAGGCCAGATTCAGGATGTAGATAGTTGGAGGAGGATAACCAAAGATCCTACCCCTCAAACACACTCCACTCTCTCCCACATCCTGAATGGTTTTGTTGAAGTGATCAAGAGACAAATGGAATCGCAACTTCCAGGAGGTGAGTTCTGGAATCCATCCAATGAACTCAAAGAAGATGCAATGTCATGTTCTCCAACCAACATCAGTGGTGAGAGGAATTTTGCCATGCTCAATTCTAGACTACACAGAGCTCCAAATGCCAAGATTTGTAAATTGGAGGGACAGGTTATGTTTTCTACCAACAAGACAAGGAAGTGGCTAGAATCATCAAGCCCAGAGAGAAAAAGGAAACTCATAGAACAAGCAGTAATCCAATATAAAAAGATCAGGACTGAGGACAAAGCAGCTGAAGAGGCTTATATTGAAGGAGTCAGGAAGAGAGTGAGATGTAAGCAGGAAAAGATGACTGTAAAAGATACCAGGGAACGGAGAAGAATTGAGGATATAATGGAATGTGTCATCACGCATGGGCTTATTGCCAAGGACAACCATGTTGAGAAGCTGAAGGGGATGTCCAAGACTCAAGCCTGCAATCTCCTCCGAAAGCAGATAAGCTTTCACACCAAAGTTTTACAACAAGGTGTTCAAAAGGTTGCCCTCTCCAAGTGCTCAAGAGAGGAGCTTGTAAGAATAATATGCAATTTCCCACAAGATCATCATCATTTATACATGTCATACATCATAGATCCATCCATCATTCTTGACCAGGCATTCCACCATCGATGGGATGAAAATGGCAGAGACCACTGGTATCAAGGTAGAGTGGTAGCACTCGACAGTGGAGAGCTGAAGATACACTATGATGGCCAGGATGAGCTCTACTTTATGACACTTCAAGAATTTTTAACAGATTTATACCTTCAAGATGTTATCATGGTTTGACTCTTGCCTGCAAAAAGAAAAACAAAATGTAAGTGGGAATACAAATGGTGCACACATAGTACAAAAATATTTTACAACTGCTTTGATAGCAGTAGTCTAAGCATACTGTTTGAATAACACTTTATCATTGGTAACAACAAAAGTATAGAAAACAAGATGTGTAGCCTACACATGTATCATCAAAAATGTGGTAACTTGCTTCCTGAGGTTAAGTTATTTTCAAACAAATTTTAAAGGTTATGCATAAATATGCAAATATTCCTATCATGAATAGTGAATGAATGGTTTACATCTGAACAAACAAGAAAATTGATGTGTCCAAAGGACAAAGATGCCCCCGCTTAACTTTGAGTGAAATTCATTCACTCAAAAAGATTTCACTTACTAGTAATTTTTTTTTCCAAGCATCAGCAAAATATGTGAAGTCATTCATCTTGCTGTAGAATAATGAGCTGTGACCTTTGACCTGTGGACTCCAAATTCAAGCTTAGCCTGTATGTTTGTGTAGTCTACCTACACACCCACATGTTTTTAAATCTGTTGAATATTTCACAAGTTATCATGCTGACACCAACTCTCATATCTATTGAGCTGTGACCTTTGACCTGCGGACTCTGAATTCGAACTTAGTCTGAATTTTGGTGTCATCTACACTGTACCAACACACCCATTTTTTTTAAATATGTTGAATATTTCCTAAGTTATGCAAAAACCAACTTGCATAGTTCATGAGCTGTGGCCCTTGACCTTTGACCTAGCTGCAGACTCTGAATTCAAACTTAGCCTGTATTTTGGTGTCACACCAAAAATCCATATAATACTTTTTGAGTTATTGCACGGAAGCCAAGTGGGGGGAGGGGGAACAGACTTACGGAAAATGCATAGACGGGCAATGCTTACCGTAATGCCCCCTCAGGACTTTGTCTGTGGGGACATAAAAAGAAGAATATATATGCATGTTTACTATGTTGATATTTAACTTTTTGAAGAAAAATAGAGATATATGATAGAACAGCTGGCGCTAGATGTTCTGAGGGTGCCCTTAAAAATTAGGCGGGGGGGGGGGAGGGGTGGTTTTTCACAAAGAATTAACTTTTTGAAGAAAAATAGAGATATATGATAGAACAGCTGGCGCTAGATGTTCTGAGGGTGCCCTTAAAAATTAGGCGGGGGGGGGAGGGGTGGTTTTTCACAAAGAATTAAGTATAACTTGGAGTCGCAAATATAAATGTCCAGTTTCATGTGGTAAAAAAGGACATCACATCGTAGGTAAAATCATGCTGAGAGGACATGCACTACTGCATATTAATCAGTAAAATTGTGTGTTATATTTCATGTGCAAGCACCAAGCATGACTTTAATTCATACTGAACTTGTAGTGAATCCCCCCCCCCCCCCCCCCCGTTATGCCCCCCAAAATTGTGCTACCATTTATAAATTACTGCATTTTGGAACTCTTTGAAATTCAAAATGAATCATATATAGGACAGTGCAACACCATATTCAGTTGAAAAAGGAAGGGCATAGCTCATCAAGTGGAGCAACAATTTTGACAGCCATTTCAATATCCTAAAAATATCCTGAAAACACAAAGTAGAATTATTTTTTCTCAGAAAGTGCGCCTGTATACTATTAGATACATGGGACCATTAAGGAAAATATTGATCAGCCCATCCCCCCCCCCCCCATTAAAAGAAGATCATTAGTAAAAAAAAGTGTAGAACATTTCATCTTTGAAAAAATTGTCAATCACAAATGAACAATGATCTAGCACTGGAAAATTAAGGGAAATTAATAGACACCCCCCCCCCCCCCGCCACAGACTCTATTTAATGTATTCTCTGATTGGTCCTAGTTACTCAACAACCAGGTCATCCATTAACTATTCACCTCATTGCCATTATTTCAAACCTATTTATGTTTTATGTCAAATTCTAGTTAGGTTCGTCTACAGCAGTGTAAAGATTGGGGGGGGGGCCCAAGAAAAAAAGTGAACAGGAGATAAAAGTGAAGGAAATATATAATAGTGGAATATATCATTTTCTCAATATTATGAAAACATTCATAAAAGAATTGGATATAAAAAAATTTTGTCGTTTGCTTCTCTCGCTTACAATTTTATAAATTTTGCCTGTTATGCCATATCTGGACCCTTCCAAACTTATGCCATTTTTCATCTATAATTCATCTTTACTTTGTTCAACACCTCTTCTAAGTTTATAAGTTGAAATTAGATTACATAAAAAAATAAATTATCTCAAAGTATAACATCATAATGATGTAGGTCAATGAAAATAGCCCACTGACTGGACATTTCACTATCCAAATTAGATCAAGTGTAGTGTAGACCAAATGTAGATTAGACAAGGTATGGTGTAGACCAAATGGAAATTAGAAAGGAAAAAATGATAGACCAAATGGGTTAGCCCATTTGGTATTAGACTAAATGATAAGTAGGCAAACTGCATGTAGATCAAATGAATAAATATATGTACATATATATTTCACACTGGGAAACTGATATCAAGCCAATTTTATGTATTTGGCAAATTAAAAAAAATCATTAGACCAACTGGACATATTGCTAAATGAGAATTAGACCAAGTGTAGTGTAGACCAAATGGCAATTTGATAGACCTAATGGGTTCGGCCCATTTGGCATTAGACTAAATAAGAAGTGGGCAAACTGCATGTAGACCAAATAAATAAATATATATATTTCACACTGAGGAGCTGATATCAAGCCAATTTTATGTATTTGGCAAAGTAAAAAAAAATCATTAGACCAACTGGACATATCGCTATACGAGAATTAGACCAAGTGTAGTGTAGATCAAATGGCAGTTAGACCAAATGGCAATTTGATAGACCTAATGGGTTCAGCCCATTTGGCATTAGACTAAATGAGAAGTGGGCAAACTGCATGTAGACCAAATGAATATACACACATTTCACACTTGGGACTGATAAAGAGAGTTGTAGCAGACGACGGAGAGGCGTGCATGATCTGCGTCCGCACAAAACGCGCACACATTTATGTACTAACATGAAAGCTGGCATATGGGACATCTAACAGCAAATTACACATGCGGGGCTATTGGAGAGATGCAGCAGACGACGGCTAGCAGACGTCGATATGCGCGCGCGTTAAGCGAGCACATCATGATCGTTTATACTATCGATAGTACGTGTAATGTATAAAAATGGTACCGCGATGTCTATGACTTTTTCGGACCATACTTGTGCTCTAATTTTGCTCATTTTCAGAAGTTAAATGGATAGTACGTAAGTTTTAAGTAGTTTCACATGATAAATTAGATGTCAAAGAATTTTTTGATATCATTTTTGGGGACAACGAATACCTTTTGGTTTTTTTGTTGTCCTGCCTACAATTGCAATGACAATCTTTAAATTTATTTTGGTCCAGTTCTTTTTATATATTTTTATGAAATAAAGACAAAAATAGAAGAGCCCCGTCGAGGAATTTGGGATTATTGATCAGGTCCAGGTGGCTCTACGATCGCAAGCCGTCTGTGTACGAGGAAAGAAATTTTTTTTTCAAAAATCCTCAAAACAGACGGCTGCCAGGTTCAGTACGTACGGTACCACCCACTCCTAGTACCAATGAGGTCCAAACATTAACATGTATGGACCTCATTACCCAAAATTATGGGTTAGACAATTCAGTTCTGATTTCAAACCCAAGACTTTGGTAAATGTACGCCTTAATACAAATTGGAGTTATGCGATATGACTTTCATTTGGTGGGAAGCCTTTAAATACTTCAAAAAATGAGTTGAAATTAAAATGAATTACTATTAAACTTACATTTCAGGCCCTTTTTGTTGATTTTCGGTGAGCGTTCCACACAGCTGCGACGAGTGATCAACTCCGAAGTGATACGCGAACTGGTCAGCTGATCGGTCAGGTGATCGGTAGATTATCTTTTTGTCAGACGTTCATAATTTATGTAAAGCGTATCAATCTTCAGTATCTTGATTCCAAAGTATCAGTATTGCAGATAAATGTCATTATTGATTGGAATCAGTGGCGGATCGGGGGGGGGGTGGGGGTGGGGGTGAGCATTTCTGCCCGATCCCCCTATTGAGATTTGTAGTAAATATTTTGGAATTAAATACGTTGTTCATACTAGTTATGCGACCCCTCCCTTATGATGATCACAGCATTATTTGTAATGGGGATATTTCGTTCATATTCTTGTCTCTTCTTTCTCTTTTTAGCCTTTTTTTGCTTGTTAAAACCTTTTTTCCTTTTTTTTTTTTGGGGGGGGGCTCGCCAAATTTTACGTGGGTCAAAATTACCTTCATTTTTTTAGTGACAATCTTTTTTTCATTTGTCCAGTTCTACGCGAGACAAAATTACCTTCGATCATTATTATAGTTAAAAACTTTTTTTTATTTATTTATTTTTTTTTTTTTTGGGGGGGGAGGTTGCCAAATATCACGCGAACGTTTTTCAGCTTTTACTGTTTTATTCGACTTATAATCAAATATTAAATGGGGCTTACCACAGTTTTTTTTTAAGTCAATTCATAAGAATATTCCTCCTCGGGATTTGAGCTTTCTTTCATGAAATATCAATTTTTTTCATGATTACCAAAAATACTTAAAATTTTTTATCGGTGTATGCCTATAAAGCTTTAGCTCATGCGTTGCGCCTGCCATATTTTAATGCTGATCAACTTTATGCTTTTAATGAATTCCTAAAAACAATAAATTCTCAGATCATCAATTTTGTCGCAATCGAATAATTCGATTGCGTCTCTCTATCAGTTTTGAATATTCATAAAAAATATCAGCTCGTGCTTTTTGCTCATAATATTTTGATTAGTAAATTCTTCTCTTATATAATCGAGTCGGATAGATAGATAGATAGATAACTAGAGAGAGAGAGAGTTGGGGGGGGGTCCCTCAGCTACTTGTCCTCGCTTATTTGTTATTATTTGTTATTATGCTCATGTTGTGAGAGCTTTGTGTTTTCACATTTTTTTCTTTTTCAACCTTTTTATTGTCTCGGAGCTTCCCTCTATTTCTTTACACTATGTAATGTAGTCCTTTTTACCTCATTGTTTCAATCATTGGCGGCGGAAGCCCCAAATTTTAGGAGGGGACAACCTAAAAAAATTTGACAAGCAAAAAAAAAAAAGGCTCTCAACCCAAACATTTTAGGGGGGACGTAGGAAAATAAATTGACAAGCAAAAAAAAAAAAAAGGTCAACAACAAATTTAGGGGGGAACGTCCCCGCTTCCGCCGCCTATGGTTTCAATTCTTTTTTTGTTCTCATTTCAATGAAAACATCATTATTAAACTGACATAGAAGACTTTATTACGAAATTTTGACATTGTTTTGTTTCATTTGTTTGGCTTTCTTTTTTTCTTCTCCTCATCTTCTTTTTCTTCTTACTTTTTCCCTTTCCTTATTTTCTCTTCAGTATTTCATTTTATGAGGTATCCGCCAATTTATACAACACCAAGCATATAGAGGCGGATAATCAGTGAGGGAGCATGACGGTGTGCCGCTCTAAAAAAAGGAGGAATATTGGAAGAAAAAAAAAGAAGAAGGGATGGGGAAAAAATAAAGAAAAAAAAAGATGATGATGGCAATGATGATGATGAAAATTATCTTGGTGATGATGATGGTTGTGGTGACGGTTGTGGTGATGATGATGGTGATGCTAATGATAGTGGTGATGATGATGATGACAAGATGTAATTTTGTTATTTTGTCTTTGAAAAAATTAAGTAGTGCAAAGTTGAATTCATTTAAAGTTTATTATGAAAATAGCAGAAAAAAAATTGGTATGCGTTCGAGGAAAATCCATCCCCCACCAATTTTTTTCAAAGGTAAGATTTTTTTTTGCCCGGGGGGGGGGGGCCACTTCCATTCACGAGTGGATACCATGCGCGACCATGGGGTCTCGAAAAGCACCCTAAACACGTAATTTCCATATTCTGAAAATGCACCCCTTAACAAGTATTGGTGTGTGAAACCCTACCCTTAACAAGTATTGGAAACAAAACGATACTCTTGGCAAATATTCCCTGAAATGAACCCCTAAACAAGTACAGGAATGTTTTATTGTTACGGGTCCTTCGGTCGTCGGCTTTACCTTATTTGGTTTAGTACGACCCCACCTTCTACACCTCGCGCAAATCGGACTCTAAACACGAAGTGTTGGAGCAAAAAGGACATCCTTTATAAAACATTTTGATTTTGTTTTATCATCCCCGCAAATTAGACCCTAAACACGACGGTTTTCCTAGCGAATTAATAGATACCCTTTTTTCGTTATTTTTGTGTTTTTGACATCCTTATCATGTTACGTAGGTAATGTGCCCTATCGTGAAAAGGACATCCTTTTTACGTGTTTTTTTGGTCGCTCATGGTATCCACTCGTCAATGTAAGTGCCCCCCCCCCCCCCCGGGTTTTTTGTGACGGCGTAGGCCTATGCAAGCAGCTATTATTGTGGTAAAAAAGTAAATGAAATGTCAAGAAATACATGATAATGATTTTTATGGTACATTTAGTATATATCAATTCATACTTGTTATCAAAAAGAAAAAAGTGGGTCGTTACGGACCATTAAAAATGGGAAATTTGGGCATTTTATATTTAGGATAGAGCAACTGCTCGTTATAGACGTCACAATAAATCAAGCATTCTAAATTCTATCAACTCCATTTTTTGTCAAATAACACCTTCATCGATATTTTGAAATGATTTTTCTCATATTTTCATCATCTTTTTATCAGGGTGAAATTCCCCTTTAATTTACAAAACAGATTCGCAAACAATATCAAGAGTAGTGGGAGGCAAGGGTGGAAATCTAAGGTAGGGGACCAGGGGCTGGAAAACAGGCAAAAAAACAAAAACAAACTAACAAAAAAAAACAAAAAGGAAGGTTTATCACCCCCAAAAGAAGGTCGTCTCATCCAAAATACATGTTTTACTTCGATTTAAATGATGTAGGCCTATTTCTTTCCATCATATATAAAAGAACAAAAATAGTAGGGGGACATTTGATAATGTGCCCCTACTATTTTGGGTTAGGGGGAAGTGTCCCCCTGGGATTTGCGCCCATGTGGGTGGGGGGTGTTGCACCTCCTTTCAGAATCATTATGGAACAGTGTGAATAGTCGCTGTGATTTCGATCTCATACCTATAAAAAAAATAGAACAGAAGAACGCCTTGACCACAGGCCAAAATGCCTAACAATTTTTCCGCGGCATTAGCGACTCTCGTAAGGGGCGCTCCATTTATAAATAAAGTTGCATGTGTAGCTGTCTATGGCGACAGAATTTATAGCAGAATTGAAGCCAGAAGCGTGGGAATTTTCAAGAAAATTCAAGAAAAGAACCGGTGAGTACCGATTTAACAGTACTAATCTAATTAGTTACATGTATTGAATTATAAGAATATTCAATTTTTCGTGAAACAAAGCTTAGTTCTAAGCTAGGGCGGCCCAAATGCGCGTGAGTGGAGTCCCAGTTTCTTAACACGGGTAAGTATTGCGTTGTCGCCTAGAGTGGGTACCACCCACTCACACAACATGCGAGGTTAGGAGTGCGTACCACAGTGCAGTAGGCAGTATCGGTATGGTAGTGGATCGTATTACCGAACACTTTTCATGAATTTGATCATATCAAACACATTATTCCAATAAAATTTACCAAACTTTCACCATAATACACAAATACTTAAAATATATAAACATGCAGAAATTTTGCCGAGATTGTTTTTCATTTTTACGACATCAGCTTCCAATCGGACCCCTCTTCGCAAGTGAAATATTTTGGTCACTTGAAAAGGTATCGTATTACCGAACGTGTGTTTAATGGGAAAAGTTGGGAAAACAACAAAGTCACTGATGAGTGATGAGCTATTTTGACCATATTTTATTGTTTTGAGAATATAAAAACTTCGAAATTGTGTTTTGATATTTCATCATTTTTCGGCAAAATCGTGATATAGGCCCCGCTCGAGAAACACTTGTAATCGATTATACTACCTCAATATCTAGGTTGCTAACTTCAGCTCACTATATATACTCGTGATATAGGCCCCGCTGCTGTGTTGAACGGCTTGGAATGTCCGTGCGCGGGGCCTGTTTCACGAGTATAGTACTATAACCGTTATATAGGCCCCGCGCTACGGCACTGCAGACACTCCAACACAGTAGCGGGGCCTATATCACGAGTATATATTAAGCTTGCATCCTAAGATAGTCGCGAAACAGGCCCCGTCCAATGTGCTTATCCCAGCATTCGCACGTGTGTGGGGCTCGGATGACGGCTATATAGTATACTCGTTATCGAGGCCCCATACACTGTTATGTAGTGGAAAATAACGTGGTCGTGGGGCTTGTTTCCCCGGGCGGTGGTCGATGAGAATTATGACGGGCGGCGCCCCCTCCCCCCTCTCTAATTTGTTAATCCAAATAAACAAGGAAATTATATCATGGGCGGTGCCAGTTTGGGGGGGGCTCCAATTTACTTCTTCAGAAATCTATCTGTCGATTTACTTATGTGTGAATATAGTTTTTCATTATTCATTCATTAACTATTTGTATTGATTAATGTATTCATTAATCATTTAATTTATTTGTGTTTAGTGTTTTTTTCTTTTGTGATCTATTTGTATTGATTAATTAATGTATTCATTAATCATTTAATTCATTTGTGTTTAGTGTTTTTTCTTTTGTGATCTATTTGTATTGATTAATGTATTCATTAGTCATTTAATTTGTTTGTGTTCAGTGTTTTTTCTTTTGTGTTATATATATATGGAGAGAGTCAGAGGTCGTTTTTATTTTTTTTATGCGGAAGTTCATTTATTTCAATTTTTTTATTGATTATCTATGTATTTATATTGATTAATAATGTATTTATATTTTTTCATTTAACTATTAGGTTTCATTTTTTTCTTTTGTGATGTAGAGAGTCAGAGGTAATATTCGTTTTTAATTATATCTGTGCGTGAAATTTCGTTTATTTATTTATCAATCTATTTTAATTGATTAGTATATTAATATATATTCATTAAGCATTTAATTTGTTTTCAATGTTTTATTTTCTTTTGTGATATAGAGAGTCAGAGGTATCATTTGCTTTTTAATTCTTCGTGGAAGTTCATCTAATTTATTTTTAATTGATTAATTAATGTATTCATTAATCATTTAATTTATTTTTGTTCAGTTTTTCTTTTGTGTTATAAATATGGAGAGAGTTAGAGGTCTTGTTTAATTATATTTATTTGCGGAAGTTCAGTTCTTAAATCTATTTTAATTGATTAATATATATTCATTAATTATTTAAATTATTTGTTTTCAATGTTTTATTTTTTTGTGATAAAGAGAGTCAGAGGTATCATTCATCTTTAATTATTTTATGTGCGGGAGTTTATTTATTTCAATCTATTTTAATTGATTATCTATGTATTTATATTGATTAATAATGTATTCTTATTTTTTCATTTAATCTATTTGTTTTCATTTTTTCTTTTTTGATGTAGAGAGTCAGAGGTATCATTCGTTTTTAATTATATCTGTGCGTGAAATTTCATTTATTTATTTATCAATCTATTTTAATTGATTAATTACCGTAATGTGTTTATGTTGATTAATAAATGCATTTACATTTATCCATTATTCATTCAATTTTTTATTTATCAATCTATTTTAACTACAGTGTTTTTTTTCTTTTGTGGTATAGAGAGTCAGAAGTATAATTTGTTTTTAATTATTTTTATTTGTGGAAGTTCATCTAATTTATTTTTAATTGATTAATAAATGTATTATTAATTATAGGATTTATATTGTATTTGTTTTCATTTTTTCTTCTTTTGTAATGTAGAGAATCAGAGGTATCATTCGTTTTTTTAATTCTTTTTATTTGTGGAAGTTCATCTAATTTATTTTTAATTGATTAATTAATGTATTATTAATTATAGGATTTATTTGTTTTCAGTGTTTTTTTTGTGATATAGCGAATAAGATGTATATCATTCGTTTTAATTCTTTTTATGTGTGGAAGTTCATTTAGATTTTTGGTCAGTCTTTTTTTAATCGATTAAGAAATGTATTTTGAACACATTTTTATGAGACCAAGACAATGTACTCTGAACAGTAGATTAAGAGAATTTCAGTTTAAAATGTTACACTGCATTGCTTACACAAATCATCACTTGTTCCGTTTTAAAATCTCACAAAATAACCTTTGTTGTTTTTGTGAAAAAGAGGAGGAAACATATCGCCATCTTTTTTTGGAATGTGAATATGCTTGTCTGGTTTGGGATAATTGTAAGGAGATCGATGTTTGGTTTTATTTCTACCGGTAATTTAAGCTGGGAGGAAATTCTTGTAGGGGTAGAATTAAAGGACGAAGGAAAACGCTTAATCAATCACTTTTTAATCTTTGTTAAATTTTTAATCTTCATAGGGAGGGAAAAGGGTGCACATATAACCATGGATGAAATTAAAAGGAAATTTAAAGAATTGGAAGAAAGAAGGCTGGCGCTAGGTAGAGGCAAGATGTCTCTTCATTTAAGGAAATGGGAAAATCTTAATTAAAAGAATAAATAGGGAGAGTGAGGCAAAGGTATACATACGAGAGACAAAGCCACAAAACAAAATAAATAAAAACACAGAAAAAACCCAATACGGAGAATTGCAGTCCCTTCCATCATGTCCATGTAGAGTATGTAGGCATAAAGGGGAGAATGCTCCTAACCTGGGGACGGAGGGGAGGGGGGGTGGGAGGTGGAACATTTTTATCTTTTTTTCTCTCTGATCATGTCATATATTTTGTTAATATTTCATTTTGTAATTGCTGAAACGCATTAGTATTAATTTCTAGTATTTTTCAAGTTTGATGTATAAGTTGTATAATTATATTGTAATGGATTTATTGTATAATTTATAATTATGTTTCAAATAGTTTGTACAAATTGCTTATAGAATCTGATTGTGTATTTTGATTTGAGAGAATATAATAAAACATCCTTAAAAAAAAATCTTAATCGAAGGTGCTCGGCCACGGAGAAGCCGTGGCCGAGTGGACTATGCGCCTAGCTGTACATGGAAAGTCCGGGCGATCCTCGGCCACTGCACCTACAATGCTCTTTTATCCTGCATTCAAATAAATGGAAATGCTATATGCATTATTGGTAACTAGGTGTGCACTTGTGTTTAAAAAAATATAAATTTATTAATTATTTACTATATTCTTTTCTTTTTTGATATGGAATCAGGGGTATAATTCGATTTTATTTTTTTTATGTGTGGAAGTTCATTGTTATCCCTTGTTTTGGGGAAAATAAATTGGAGCCCCCCCCCCCCACATTTCTGGGCGTTGTGGCGTGCGCCTGTAATCCAAGCTGTGGGGAAGTTACAAATTGAAGCGGAGGCTCGAGGTTCGAGTCCTGGTCACGTCTTTCGGATGGTGACGTTAAAGGTCGGTCCCATGCAGACGTAAATAATCATATCTGATTGATACACGTCCGACAAAATTCAAATACACACACACACATTTCATTTTGATTATTTTTTGCGGGAGGGAGGGGTTCATCAATAATCAAATTATATAATTCTTGTATAATTCCCCCAATCTTCCATTTATTCATTCATGTAATCACCTGGATGTAAGAAGTCAATATATTTTTTTTCAAATCGGCTTTTATTCAATATTGAATCATTCATCTGGCTTCGTGTGTATTATCGATTTGTATTTTTCATTCCTTTCATAAATGTACCCCCCCCCCCCGCTTCCCAACTTTTCATCCATTTAAGTTCAGAAAAGAAAACGAATAGTCATATTCATTCGGGGAAGATTTGTTAATTTTCTTTTGGTTTGGTCAATTTTATTATTGCTTGAGGGATATCTACACTATATTTAACTTAATCTATATTTTACTGAGACTTACCCCCCCCCCCCCCCCCCCGCCCCACAATTGGGGATCGGCCTTTCATTATGTATATTATCTATTTTGGGTATATAGTAGGCCCTACTTTTTTACCCAGATATCAATTTATTCATGTTTTGTTTTTAAAAAGCTTACAATACCGTTCATTGATATTCCAGTATTTCTTCAGCTAACCTATTTCCCCATCCTGCAGTCATTTTAAAACTTAAAGGGATGGTCCGTGTTGAAAGTATTTATAGCTTAATATATAGAGTAGAATTCACTAAGAAAAATTCCGAAAATTCAAAACCGGATATAAAAAAAATTTATTGAATTTTAAAGTAGTAATATTTTGTTAAAACAGTCGTCATGAATATTCATTAGGTGGGCTGATGTCACGACCCCACTTTCCTTTTCCTTATGTTATTCAACAAAATCATTGCTCAATTTTTTTTTCACAATATATTTGTGAATAATGCGTCTCCTTTATAGTCGCAGCAATGAATATCTAATGCACTAAATCAGTTGCCAATCCAATTTTTTAAGTTCTTCGTAGAAAAAAAATTGAATCAACCTAATTTTCATAATACAAAAGAACAATTGGTGATATGACGTCACCAATTTGCTAATTGAATTATGATGATGACACACCCATGACTGTTTCATCGGATTGATGCAAATTTTCAAAATGCGATAACTTTGTTATTCCTTGTCCGATTTTGATCATATTTTCAGTGTTTTGTTTATCTGAATTTTCTTTACTTGTAGGCATACAAATCATACTATTTTCTGCCCAAAGTTTATTAGCCAACACGTTTATACGAGATTCTTTCCATTACCCACTTTCTAAGTCCAGTCTGTCCTTCTTATTATATTTGTGGGACTTTTTCGGGTGATCCCTATCAATATGTAAGCAATCGTAAATTATCACTTCACTGTTCATTAATATTTTCGGGGGGGGGGGGGGGGATTTACGGTCACTGTTACTCATGTTGAGAGATCGATTTTCTTACTTTTTATTAGGGGTGTATTGAAGTTGATTCCAGTCTTTAAATTTTTATTCTTTTATGAGAATTGCCAATTATTTATCTTATTTGAAAATCGCATTTGTTGATATTGTTATTTTTTCTAGGTTGAAAATCAATTGCTTAACCATAATTCATTGACGAAACTGGTGCCTTATATTAGGGGTGCATTGAGGTTTATCCCCGTCTTTATAGTTATATTATTTATTTTTATTAAATAAATTTGCCAATTATAGATCATATTTAAAAATCGCATCTGTTGATACTGTATTTTTTCTTGGTTAGAAATCAATCGCTTACCCATAAGTATTAATTGAAGAAAATAATGTAGGGTGTTTATTAATTTTTGTTTAAGAGGTAAATAGAGACATATCTATTCAGTTTCTTTCTTGGTAATTTGGTGGCTCTGAAAAGAGCCGTTGTGTTTAGAGGCGAGATTAAATCTCAAGCCAAAATGACTCCTGAGAGTCATTCGAAGTCGCTGTCATCGCCTTCGCCCCAGGTAAAGGCGCCGGGTAAAGGCGCTCCTTGAGTAGTTGTTTGCCGTGGCTGGTGATTGGACCTGCACCCTCCTCTTTCCTTCCTAATCTCGATGTAGTCAGCTGCACTGGCGTAAATCCGGGGGGGATAGGGGGATATATCCCCCCTCTTTTCGAGGAGGGGGGGGGTGGCCAGTACAAACATCCCCCCACTTTTTACTGAAGAAATGAAAAAAAATCACAAGAGATAATTGGTTTGTTGGTGAAAATTCTTCCTAAAATACCGCTTAACATATAAAACAATAGGCCTATCATTGGATCATAAAATGCAAATAAAGAGCCAGTTCACCATTTGCCAACGAAATACTTTTGTCCTTATTATAACATTGAATTAAATTAAATGATTAATGAATACATTAACTAATCAATACAAATACATCACAAAAGAAAAAAAACACCAAACACAAATAAATTAAATGATTAATGAATACATTAATTAATCAATATAAATAGATCACAAAAGAAAAAAAACACCAAACACAAATAACTTAAATGATTAATGAATACATTAATTAATCAATACAAATAGATTGATAAATGAATAATGAATAATAAAAAACTATTTTCATACATAAGTAAATCGACAGATAGATTTCTGAAAAAGGAAATTGGAGCCCCCCCCCCGCCCCCTAAACTGGCGCCGCCCATGATATTCTTTCCTTGTTTATTTGGAGAACAAATTGGAGCCCCCCCGGGGGGGGGACGCCGCCCGTTATAATTCTCATCGTCCACCGCGCGGGGAAACAAGCCCCACGACCACGTTATTTTCCACTACACAACAGTGTAAGGGGCCTCGATAACGAGTATACTATATAGCCGTCATCCGAGCCCCACACACGTGCGAATGCTGGGATAAGCACATTGGACGGGGCCTGTTTCGCGACTATTTTAGGATGCAAGCTTAATATATACTCGTGATATAGGCCCCGCTACTGTGGTGGAGTGTCTGAAGTGCAGTAGTGCGGGGCCTATATAACGGTTATAGTACTATACTCGTGAAACAGGCCCCGCGCACGGACATTCCAAGCCGTTCAACACAGCAGCGGGGCCTATATCACGAGTATATATAGTGAGCTGAAGTTAGCAACCTAGATATTGAGGTATGATCGATTACAATTTTTTCTCGAGCGGGGCCTATATCACGAGTATGCCCATTTTTCTATTTAAGTTCCCTTTGGAAGGAAGTTGCAAAGGTTTGAGCGTATTTGATTATTTTCTGACGCATATGATGCGCGCGTTCGGTAATACAAGGCCGGTCGGTAATACAATCACTCACTATACCGTACCGCACCGTACGGTACGTGTGGGACTACATTAACAAGTTACACAAGACAACAAAGCAAAGAGATCTCGATATATGGCTCGGCATTTGGAAATACACTACCTGTTACATTTAATATTAGTCCTCTATAGTTTAATTCTGCTTCTAAAATTCATTATACTCTAATAAGACTAAAAATTACCGTTATCTTTGCTGTTTTCAAGGATGCATCAAACCATCATTTCGAAATTCGAGTTCCATACATATATGGTTCCTGATCCTATGTGCAGCTCCAACGGTGTTGGCGAAATGTAAATTTTAGTTGATAAAAAGTGCAAAAATACATGAAGGAGGGCGCGGGCGCGGAAAGTGATGGTGAGCTATGATTATTCAAGAAGTATGTAAATAAAAGACGTAAAACAAACAAAGAAGAAGTGAGGAGAAAGGAGAGTAAAAATATGGAGAGACAGGCACGAGCTATGTATCAAAGCCTCCATTATTTAGAAAAAATTGCATCACATTTGAGTCCTATCAGCATGCTGTACACACGCGTGGCCATATTATTCGAACACCTCCTTAAAGAGTTTTTCTCTGTGTGCAATATAAACCCCCAAACAAGTATTTTGCGAGCTTTATCTACACGTTTTGGCCCCTAAACAAGTTGTCGCCAGTATATGACCCCGGGGAAAAAGCTTGGGGTAAAAAAATACCCTCAAACACGTTTGGCTAGTCTTAAAAAAAAGCTTTGAAAAAAAAAACATACCCGACTCTACGATTGACCATTGACCAGTTTTTCAAAACTACCTCTTTTTTATCTGTGTTTTTGATACCCTTAACGAGTAACGCGTGTGTGCAGTAATGTATTTGACTCCCCCCACCCCCGGGATCCTGGCGCCTCTCCCGGTGAACACCATCCGATTGCTTGATAACACAAGGGACAAGGGGCCTCTACACCCACTTTCGAAGTTGACTGATCATTTCAAATTTTCTGTAACGTGTGTGTATTGTACCCAACCACCAGATTAATATATATTAAATTTCGAAATGCAAAATTAAGAAACCGAGCACCCTTTTGACAAGGCTGCCGCCCTCGCTTAAAATGTCTTCGACCTTTCCAGACATTCTTGCCTATCTCAAATCAAATCTGTCGTCGATGATTAAAAAAGTGAAAGCATTCAGAATCATGACAACAATTTGAAATTGAATAAGTGTTTTTAATCATAATCATCATAATGGAGACTTGGGTAAACTTTTTCAATTCGAAAGACTCAATGACTTATTTTGAAGTATTGAAAATAACGCCACCTTATGTTGAAAGTCGGCCCAATGATCACTGCTGAAACTTTACACTGTACAATGAAGACAGTTTCTACATTTAGGCAATGACGAATTATGGGGGAAAATTTTCAAAATATAAATAGTATTTATTCAGAAAACGGCAAGATGATTACTAACAAATAAAGACATCACAGAAAAAGGTATTTAAAGGAATGCTCCGGGCTAAAGATATTTATATCTGAATAAATATAGTAAACTTCACAGGGCAAAATACTGAAAATTTCATCAAAATCGGAGAACAAACAACGAAGTTATTGAATTTCAATATTTAGCAATATTTTATGAAAAAAGTTATATGCATGGTGTCGTCATGAATATTCATTAGGTGGGCTGATAATATCACGAACCTTGAACATATCTTGAACATACCTTGATGGCCACATCTCACTGTCTTCACGACGAGGGTGTACAGATGAGTGTGGCAGGGTTAAGGAGGCTCTTAGAGCCCATTTAAAACCCAATTTTGATAATTGTATCTTAAAATGCAGGAGTGTTGGCGCCTCAACTGTGGACTATGGGAGTTTATTCCATTGATCAACAACCCTTTGGCTAAAGTATAGTGTGTCCTTATGTATCCATTCTAGATCGTTGCTTGGCAAATTTAAGAGTGTCCCCTCGTTCTGGCACACTCTACTCTCTGGAAATAATTGTCCGGGATTGATTTGTCCATTGTGTCATGATTCGGTATGTTTGAATGAGGTCTCCCCTTTCTCTCCTTTCCAACGTAGTGAGGTTTAATCTGGCGAGCCTGTCTTCAAAGGATAGGTCACGGGTATCAGGAATCATTTTCGTAGCTCTTGCTTGGACCTTCTCCAGTATTTTTGTCCTTAATTTGCTTTCCCTTTTCTTATGTATTACATGAAATCATAATTGTTTCATTTTTAATAAATGTGTAATTGATGTGTCTCCATTGTGATGAAACAAGTTGCAGCAATAAATAACTAATTCACTTAATCAATTGTCAATCTAATTGCTTTAGTTCTAGGCAGAAATATTATGAATAAACCAAATTTCATTTAAGGAAATACAAAAGAACAAGTGGGGATATGACATCATCAGCCCACCTAATGAATATTCATGAAAAGATGCCTAGAACTGTTTCACCGGAATAATGCAAATCTTTAAAATTCAATAACTTTATTATTTGTTATCCAATTTTATCAGATTTCAATATTTTGCTCGGTGAATTTTGCTCTATTTATTGAGATATATGTTCTGCCCGGAGCATCTCTTTAACTAGAGCATCTGTCATCATCACAATCACTGGTGTACAGTCATGAAAGATGGGGGAGGGGCTTGTGGCCATTATCCAAACAAATTTCGCGTCAAATGGAAAGAAAGAAAAGGAAAAAGTGTGAAATATATAACTTTTTTCCGATTAATATATCAAAATATTTCATAAAATTCGATTTATGTAATAATAGGTCGAAATATTTGCTTGCCCGCATCGGATCGCTTACATTTTTTTTTATTTGCCCCATATCACCATGTTAGCACCGAGTCAATATATATTTTTTTTGGGGGGGGGGCATTACCCAACAGACCATCATCATCGATTAGACGAGAGAGCATAAATGTTCTACTCATTCCTGATTAAAGACAAAACATTTCATTGAACTAAAAACAATTAATTCTGTCTTTATTTGGATCACGAGTTAAATACTGTATATTTGACCAATTGCTGGTTCGGGTCTGGCCCTCTGAAATGCGTTTAAAATCGATAAAGTAATGCCTAAACCACTATATTTGAAAGCAAAACAAAAATTATTTGAATAAGGAGCAGTAGTCTCAGATTATGTGATCGTGAGCTGGTATGTTTTATGATCAAAATAAGATCAAAACCAAAGATAGAAGGAACATGCAGAAAGAAAAAATAACACTGGAAATCAATCCATGTAAGTGAAGTTTCGATATAGGAGCCAGAAGCTCATCATGGAACGTGGTCATAACGGGTTCTCGTCTATCATCCCATGGGCAAGCTAGCCGAGGTCATGGTATAGAGACACGGTGACGACTAGACCTCTGATATATGGGGCCATTAGTTTGCCAAATTGATGACAATATTTTCAAATAGTCGGTGCAGGCGTACGACGGAACATAAATCAACAGTCAAACGTGCGCAACACCTTAAATTGGACATATAGTTATTATTCGCTCATAATTCGCTTTGTCCCATTAAAAAAGGTAAACAATCAATAATATTCCAATACTCTCAATTTTAGTTGAATGATATCATAAAAATCGCAGTAGTCATTCATGGATGACCAAGATAATAATAACCTCGTATATATTTTTGTTATTTCTTTAATCATATCTATTTCATTCCTTCATTGATCATCCATTCATCCACTCATGTCACTGTCTGTATCATGTGATGCACCGTAGTCTACATTAGTTCACACGATATTTAGAATAACATGTAATCAAAGTACAGTCGTGATGTGCACAAGAGAGATACTCACAACACCATGATACCATTTAGGCCTAATATTTTGTTTTAAAATAGAAGAGAGAAAAGAAAAGTTCATTTATAGCTTCTCCTTCTTCTTCTTCTTCTTCTTCTTCTCCTTCTTCTTTCTTCTTCTTCTTTTTCTTCTTCTTCTTCTTCTTCGTCCTCTTCGTCCTCTTCTTCTTCGTCTTCTTTTTCTTCTTCTTCTTCTTCTTAAAATTTCCATTTCCTGATCAATATTTTGATAGTCAGAGAATAAGGTATAAGAATCAGGTATGTTTGTTTTTTCTTGCACAGCCGACATTCTCACTTATACATTGAAATTAATTTGCAAAAAAATATGACATTAAGTTGCACGTTGGGACGGGTAATGAAAAGATATTTCATATCAGTTCCCAATATACTTTTAGCTCTGATTTGCTTTGTGACTCTGTCAAAGGCACCATCGAGCGTATATAATGCGAGCCATATCCTATTTTCTTCTAATGTTCCCTGTATACGGTTGGCAACGTACATCCTGGTTTCTGTTACGTTGATGCAACGTTATCAAAATTGACTAATGTTTAAAAATGAGGAAACTGGCGCGCTACATGATTTACACAAAACAAGTATCATATTTCTTCTGCTGCCTTACTGATAAAATTGATTCCAGTTCCATCGGGGTAAAAATAATGAGCGAGAACACAAGAAGACCTGAAAGAGAAGTTGAGTTATTGCTGATACAGAAAGATGTCGTCACGACGTTATGTTCGAGACGTTATCACAAAAAGTCATAAAAGTTAGTGCCGCAAAACGTAGTGAATTCAAGTCGAGACAGGGTTATTAAGAATAAAGGAAAAAATCTTAACGAATGATGCTTTGACAAGACGCATTCACATCTATGCTGACACTTTATTACACCAAGAGTAATGAGACATCGTCTAGCAAGCCTCCTAAACGTGAAACCAAGCTCGTGTAATGAATGCTCTTGTGTGTTTATATACAAGAGATAACGGTGATGCGTTAATATGTAATGTGACAAACGCACTTCTTGCTTCATTTACAAAAGAAAATCAACACCATAGATAATAAAATGACAAAGATTCAATATAAGAGACGATATTATATATTTTTCAAAGAAACTTATTTTACTTTCTGATATATATAATCATGGCAGTAAAACAAAGATAAGAGGATTGGAAAAAGAATGTTGACAACCCATTTTTGGTTTTCAACAGACTTTATGTTTATAATACACATTAGTAATAATTGTAATGATAAAAGTATTCAATAAAGTAGACATTCAGTTACCATGGACACAAAGTTTGGGTACCTGAATCAGTAAAAAGGTGCTGGTTTGGGGAGGTTGGCAAAAAAAGGGTGCAACGTGCCCAAAATCTTCCCATAGTTTTCCGTTTTTGCATTTCCAGTTTTATTTCATTTCTTGAAGTTGTCAGACTTTTTCGGTTAGACAAAAAACAAGAGGATAGAATGAGAGATGGGTGCTTTTCATTTTTTTTTCAAATAAATCTTAGTTCCTGCAACATTCCAATATTCTGTCGATTAATTTGAAAATCCTGCTGTCGGTGACTACTACTGACATGACTGACAAACGATCTATAAAAAGGGGCACACGAATCTCCCAATATTCGCTTCCTTACTACAACAACCGGCGTAAAGATTGGGGCTTATGGACCATCCCCCCACCCCCACAAATTCTCAACCAAGAAAAGAGGAGGAAAAAGGAAAGGATATGATATGGAAAAGTGTGAAATATGATAATATTTTATCTTTCTTCATGTTATGTCAAAATCTATCTGAAAATTTGATTTTTGTATTAAACAAAATCGAAATCTTTATCGCTCACTTCGCTTTCTCGTAACTTCTTTGTAGAAAATTGGGCTCATACGCCATGTCTGACCCTCAATTTTTGGTGCTGATACGCTATCGACTACACCTTAACATAATAACCATATGGTAACCGTGATATTTACATCTAAACTAGACTTCTTTCTATCATGTCCTATCCCTTAAATCTTCCTCATCCCTCTTTTTTCCACCTTCTGTCAAGCTTCAATATTTCAACCGTGATTTGTTGACTTGTCATGACTACTTCTTATCTATTTACCAACACTATGGGAGAGCGGGGTGACCCAGGCCACGAGAAGGCGACATGAGTATCGCTCTAATGTACACATATTTGGTTCTGGTCCGCCAAAACCAGACCAGGGTATAAATCAGACCCGTTTCTTGACACTGTAATTATGGATTTTCCTTTAACTCACCATGCGAAAGAGTCATGTTCATCCAAAGATTTGAACAAACAGCATCTAGCAATACCTGGCAATGATAATTGGTTAACTTTCTTTCCTTCATTGCGTTTTTAAAACGTTTTTAGTTAAAGGCCAAGTCCACCACTACAACAGGTAGTCTGATTTAAAAGAAAACAAAAAAATATATAAAGCATAACACTTAAATCTAATCAAATAAGGATTACAAATAATTCATAACAGTTTAAAAATTTTGGTCAATTTCGTAAAACAATAATCTTCAATCGAGTTTTCGATATCGTCACTCATTTCCTTTTTGCATTTTATCATTAAGAAAGATCAAATATTTTAATTTTGTAAATTAAATCATTGAGAAGCTCTTAACAGAATTACAAGTTTCAATGCTATCGATGCAGGAAATCAAATTTGTCATATTCTATTTTATATAATATAAAAGAAATAGTGAGTGTCCGACATCTTTCTTGACTTTTTTTGTGTTTAAAATTAAGCAAAACTTTATTATGTAATGATTTTCATATTTTCCATTTTTGATGAAATTTTCAGCTCTGAGGTGAACTTGACATTTATGTTCGCATTTAGCGACACTCGAGCATCAGAATCATTGCATTTTCTCCCAAATATTATTCAGCCTGTGATTGTATATGCTATCAACAATATACTCACTAGAAAAAATGGCCTTCAAACAATAAAAACATCTGAATTCACACTTTTTTTCTTTTATGGGGATGGAAGAATTAAAAAAATTGAATTTTCACTCGATGTCTATCCAAATTTTACATCCGGGGGTTATGATAAATTTCATAGTCGTATTGCTCTTGTGCGAAAAAAAAATCGTAGATGCTTACAAATTACAGTACTCCAATTTTTTAAATAGTCTAATTCTCTTTTCAGTCTTTACATCTAAAAATAACATATATTTTGAATTGTAAATTTGATATGTAGCCTTTGACAATCATTTTCGGTAAAAAAATACAAAGCTTATGTAAAGTATAACTCTCCTTCTCTTTTTTTCTGAACAAGAGCTCTGGAAACCCTCACCTTACTACAAAGCGAAAATTGTCAAATAGCCTTCCATTCCTTGAGAGAAGAATTGTGAAATCACAACGCATGCATGGTTCTATCTATAAACATGCAGATCTTCCCCTTCTTTCATTATCCTTCTTTCTTTTCCAGCATTCTGGCCCTATGCCCCCTCTCCCTCTCTACCCCCCCTCTCCTCCCCCCTCTCCCCCCCCCCCCCCTCCCCCTCTCCCCTCCCCCTCTCTCCCTCTCTGGTACCCACTTACTCCTCATCTCATAATGACTAATGTATACACACACCCAAAAAAGTCCAAATCGAAACCGATTGTTCATAAATCGAGTTTGTCAGACTATCTGCTGGTCCAGTACAATATGTGTTGTTTGAGATTTATGGTACGTAATTTGTTTAACTCTTCCGTAATAGAGGGTCATGCCCCAGCTCGGTTTTATTTCTTCAATATGATTTATAATCGCCTCTCGTATTATAAAAAAAGGATTAGATATTCAGCCTCGATCAAAAGTACAAATCGTAAATATATATTTTTCACTGTTCAATCTTGCCATTTTTTGTTCTGCGTTCTCTCTCCCAATTTTATAATCGTCTTCGCATAGGTAATTAGAATATCTAACAAACAAACTTAGTTTTACTTGTATTCATAATATGATTTGAAACATCTATTTACAATTGTTTTATATTGGTAGGAAAGGGTTATTATCAATCATCTCATAAATGTAATATACCTCATTTTAAACCAATCTCCTTTCATTCTTATTTTATTAATTTATTTAAAAAAAAAATTTTTTACATAATTTTTGGGCTTTGCTTGATTTGGATTTATATTCATGCGGGGTATCTTTTATATTTTATTTCGTTCTATCCCTTTTTAAAGTACGTAGTCCAGTGAATCTTTATCTGTGCTCCATGGTAGATCGGACTGAGAAGGGTTGATTGACTTCTAAAAAGATTTCCTTCTCGTTGTATGAAAGTGCGCCATCTGGTTTCGCTTCAATAATGACCCATGACCGCGATCTCCCATTCGTCGCTGTTTGAAGTGGGTCAGATTCAAGCTGGTCGATATCGGCGAGAGACTTGAAAATCGTATCGAGAAAGGGAAAGAGAAAACAAAATAAAAAGAGAGAGAGAGGGAAAGAGATAAGGGAGGCAGTTGCCCCCCTCTACCAGAAATTTCGAAAACCAACAGAAAATTTTCACAAAATTCACTAAGTGTGTGCACGACGGGTGCACGAAATCATTCAATTTACAAAATACAAAAGCGCCCCCATGACATACTCAACGCATGGCTCAGATTTTCACAATATTGTTATTCCTCGCTTTCGATTATTTTTATACGTCTTGCCCCCCCCCCCCCCCCGAAAAAAAAAGAGTACAGGCATGAATGAAATCGATAATTTGGACGTGGTGCAGTATCTCGGAAAATTTGAATTTTTTAAAATATATACCTCATTCTGTCATAGATTTTGAAGGTCAAATCAAACGATCAATCACACAAGGAAATCAGCTGAAAAATAGGCATATTAAGTTGAAAAAATATTCAGTGAAAACGTATCACATAAACATACTCATATATAAACATATATATATATATATATATATATATATATATATATATATATATATATATATATATATATATATATATATATATATATATAGCTTCACATATTTATATATGTATATATATATATATATATATATATATATATATATATATATATATATACATATATATATATATATATATATACATATATATATATATATATATATATATATATATATATATATAGCTTCACATATTTATATATGTATATATATATATATATATATATAAAAGCTGCCCCACTTTCGTCAATTGAAATGTGATGACTTCCGGTATCACCTATTATTTCAACAAATAAATGAAATATAAACTCACGTATTACTAAAATAAACGCATTAATTAGTGTTCAGATTTATATTTAAAGAAAGGTAGAGGTTGCAACTAGAAAGACAGGTGTCAGAGGAATGACACAACAACAAAATTTTCTTGGATAGGTAAACAAATAAATAAATGCATTAAAAACAGTTTAGTATGACCACGGATCGATATGACGTTCGCTCAAGTTAAGAGGGTTATTTTTTTAGATGACCTCTGGGGCTACAATGAATGAGAATATTGTTTACACCAATGGTGAGACATTCTTCCATAAATCATTGATTATCGTTATTTATTTTACACCGAATGATGATTTACTTGATATCTTTGTCCGAAGTGCTGTCGTGAGCCAACCTGCTAGCTACTTTTGTCGCCTCATAAACCCGCCACGTCGCCCCAATAAGAAAATGGACATCCATTATCCCTTGTCTCGCACGCATCCATGAGCCCCTGATGGGACCATGACTTCAGCGGAGGCCGAGGTGATTAGCGGGGAGCGCTCCCGTCAATGGGACCCTAGAGATTCGATTGAGCTCCAGGTGGTTCGTATCATACCCCTCACCCAATAAGGACTCCCCGAAAAAATGGCACTTCTGTAGAACTCAAATAAAACTCCAACGTTCCGCCTTGTTTATATAAATAAAATGCAATATTAGCCACCAAATTGGGACTCTCTCGATGATCATAAAAGTGAAGAGAAAGGGCTGCTATTTGCTCATGAACTTCAAACATATCGCATGTTTATCTCTTTGTCAATTATTATGCTCTCTGACCGTGCCTTAATTCTGCTCACTTCACCGAGTAAGAAATTATCAAATTTCATCCAAAAGATGAAGACAATTTAAAGTCATATTATTTTATACAGATAGGTGATAAGTACGCCTCTGCCGCCCTTTCTTTACCTCCCTCTTTCCTTCAGCCACTATCTTGAATATATTATATTTTTGTCCTCTATGGGAGTCGGTTGTGCGTAAGACTGGGGGTGCGTGTTTGGGTGTGTATGCATGTGTAAGGGTGTATGTGTGTGCGTGTGTGGGTATGGGTGTAGGCAGGGCGGATCCAGGATTCTCCAGGGGGCACATTTTCCCGATGAAAATTTGACAAGAAAAAAAAATCCTCACTTTTAAAGGGGAATCCAACCCAAATAAAAACTTTTTTATAAGGAAAAGAAAAATCAGACAAGTTGATTGGTAAAAGTTTGAACAATATTGGACAAACAACAAGAAAGTTATGAATTTTTAAAAGTTGTAAATATTGGTAATCACTATACCCATGGAGACTTCAAATTGGCCGCATATGGGATGTGATAGTGATGCAAGGCAAGGACTACTCTTCCATATACTCCAATACACATTATGGCTAAAATGTCATTTTTCCCAAAAGTTTTATTTCAAATTATATTTTTCTTTCATGAGGACATAAAACAATATACTCCCTGGGTTATATTTAGATTACTGCCCCAGGGGAATGGGTACTTAGGAGAAAACCACAAATCCCTGATAATAAAGTACATGGCCTATGGAAAGTTGTCCTTGCCCCTTGTCATAATTTACTTACTCAATTGCCAATTTGAAATCTACATAGTATTAGTGATCTCAATTTCAAAGCAGCTATAACTTCCTTATTACTTGTCCGATTTCGTTCAAACTTTCACCATTCTGTTTAATTTATTTTTCTCCTTCCCAACACAACTTTTATGGCCAAGGCTGGATTCCCCTTTAAAGGAGGGCACACTTGAGCAACAACGGTACATTACAAATTTGATTAAGGCACCAAGGGGGGGGGGGGGGTAGCGGGCCGGCTGTACCCCCCCCCTCCGATCCGCCAATGGGTGTACGTGAGTGTGTGTTGAAAATGAAAAAAAAAGTGTGTAGTGTGTTGGATATGAGAGGGTGCGTATGTGGGTGTGAACGCAAGGAGCAATGTGGGAGGATGCATTGTGTGGTTGTTGTGGGTGTGGGTGAGTGTGTGGAGGTTGGTCGATATGTTTGTATATTTCTCCGTAATGTTTTATTTACTTTCTTCACATCTTTTTATAGTAACAATCAGACAAAGTAGCTAACAATACACCAATCGAACATCATGGGGGAGGTAAAAAGAAAAAGCATTGTAATAATATCACAATCCCCCCAGCGGTGTGGGATTTCTTTAATTTTCGAAACGCTTTGCTCACATCTCACCAACTTGTAATCTCAAGATGATGTGGGAGAGCTTATCGCATCGTACCGCTAACCAAACTACGTCTCGAAGAAAGTAATATGAGGTGTATTAGCGTCGGTGCCCCTTGATAGCAACCCAAATAAACATGGCACACTTAACACCGAATTCCTCTTATCGAGTTGAAGTAAGGTGAATGGTTATGATGTGACAGGCTAAAAATGCTGTCAAATATGTGGCATGGATGACCAGAAGATATTCTCATTCCATGGGGGATGTGGGTTTGTGAGTTTTAAGATGTAACAGAGCGTAGCAAATGCAATATTTGCTCGAGGACTGAAAGTAAAGGGAAAATATATTTATATTTCTGGTTGACTGACGGGTTAGTCCCAGTGACGAAACAGACGAAGTATTCCTTTAATTATCGCAACGTCTGTTATTAGTTTCAGAAGGAACAAAGAAACGCATTTCGATTATTATCTAAAAGTGCCGTTTGATAAACAAACTTCCATGCTTGCATATGGGGCATCATTATTGAAAGGGACGCCCCCCAAAAAAAAAATCCACTTGAAGACTTGAAATCAATACCCCAATTGGATTCAAGTCTCTGACAACAGATATAGGTGATCGGCAAATGGGCACCTAGGGAAGCTCTAACACCGATGTGTCCTTTCGATATATTATTTCTTACTCATTATCATTGATGATCAAATGATGAAAGGACTTAAAGGCATCATGTTTAGACCTTCGTAATCTTGTGTGTATGACAACATAATGGCGCCACATTATTTCATATCATAGTTAAGCAATGTTGTGTGGTCATGACATAGCGAATGTGAAATTTTCATCTCAAACCTTTAACCACATCGGCATCATTTTCTAAAAGGAATAGTTTCGATCTCAAATTTCACAAATCATTTTTCTTTGCGAGAAACAGAAAAAAACAAAGATTCATATAGCCTAAAAGGACAGCAATCACGACTGATATAAATGATAATACTAATCCTTAGTCTGTATAATTTCACTGTTCACATCACTAGCGTAAGTACAGGGAGGGGGGCAGACTCCCCTCCCCCTGACCAGTCACAACTCATGCAAGGGACGTACCCCCCCCCTGACGAGTCACAACTGATCCCTGACGAGCCACGAGTGACCCTCTCTTTTGAACTTGAAGACTATTTTTTTTTTGCTTGTCATTTTTTTTGGGCGGAAGAATTTGCCTCCCCCTTTGGAAAATCCTGGTTACGCCACTGGTTCACATTATTAGGAAACAAATAAAGATCTGAAACGGTATATGACATAAATTCTGCGCCACACAAACAAACAAAAATCAGATAGGGGTATTTATCAATTGATGAACACGGGCTTTAAGCTCACATCGTTTTATCCTGACATATACACGTAAATACGTAGCTTATATACGGAAGCAAAGCTCTGGGGAGAAAGGGAAGAATATCTTTGTCAAGTCGTAATTAATGATGATGATTGGCTGGATGTTGTAGTAAGAGTGTGATAATCTGAATGTTAGCCACTCTCTTCAGTCCCACGCATAAACATTGAAGGTAGAGAAAGCAAACAGCCACTTGGGAAGGCTCATTGCATATCAAGACGATTGGAAATTCGGGCCAAGCTGATGAGATATTGATGTTAGTTAAAGACTGTGTCTGAGAAGAAAATATCAAGATCACTTGGGCAGCATCAGACCTATATCTCCATACTTGCGAGCACTTTCACACAATATTCGGTATCATTATGTCTTTAGTATGTCGGTGATTAAACAAAAATTGAATTATCTTTCATAAAAATTAAATGATAAAAATCAGTTTTATGTCGAAAATGTGCTGTAGCTCATCTTGAACAGAGTATCAACATCTTTTATTCATATAAAAACGGGGGAAATCACAATAGAACACTTTCCTATCAAAGTTCTCCTGCCAGATATGAATTGACTAAGTGCTGTCTTTACATGTAATGAAAGTATTCGAGCTACACTTTACACTTTACACTTTACATGTAATACTTTCATTACATGTAAAGACACTAAGTGCTGTCTTTACATGTAATGAAAGTATTCGAGCTATACTAGTTTGGGCAAACAAGGGTTTGTCGTTAACATGTACTTCAAGTCCTAGGTTATTATTATTCTTTATTATCAATACATGCATTAGTTCGAAAGAATTAGAAAAGGAACGACATTTCCACAAATACTATTGGTGCTTATACAGTCTTTCTTGAACTTAAAACATGTAGGACTGCAGAAAAAAAATTATAATAGACAAATATGTCCTAGTAGGACATATTTGTCTATTATAATTTTTTTTCTGTCACTTTTAACTTCCTGTTCATTATAATCATCACTTTCACCCAAGACGATATTATTGTTTTATTTCTTCTAAATATGTCATCAGCGTAAGGAATATATGAAAGCATAAAAAATGATGATTCATAACTTCAATAAGATACCGTGACCACTATGGGCAAATGCAAGCAATAAGACACCGTAAATACATCCAACTTGTCCCATAAATGTATCATTGCGAATATCAAGTTCGCAATCCAGCTTAGTCCAGAAGAGAGTCAATCAAGAAAAATATAAACCACTGGGATAATCTTACTGCACCGAATTGATTACAATGGTTATGATGGTGGCAATACTTAGGAACATATTTTGATTTGTTGCTGTTGTTGGATTCAGAAGCTCTAAAGAGAGCCAGATGAAAATGGTTCATGGACAGTGTTTTTATAAACTCAAATAACAATGATAAATCTTTCTTCAAAATAATACTTTTATTTTAGTATTCCTCACCGCTTCATTATCATGATTATGAGGTTGATACAAATTTCTGTGTGGATTTACTGAGTACAAACCATTCTTATTATGTTCATACTTTTGTTTATTTGAGGAATTCTTTTGTCCCGACATAATGATCTTGAAATGACGCAAATCAGAATCGTAAACATGTTTGTCTGTACTCGAGTATATAATCGGTCGTGTATTGTCTTTATGATATTAAATTATAAAGGAGGAATTTTCCTCCGATCTTCTCATTTTCTATTCTTTATTTCATTATATTTCTTTTTTTTGGGGGGGTTATCAATGTCTGAATTAAGAACTACTCACTCAAATGGTATTTCAAATTCTTAACCAAATCGTATGCTATACACCCACATACTATTCATACGTTAATACTAATATTACAGAATTTTTACTTATTAGCTTATTAGATAATCGATAATAGATCAATGTAGAAAAATACATTGCTCAAGGGGAAAATGCAGTTCAGGTGATAAAATTCAAGACTTTTATGTCTTTCGGTAAAGACCACATCATTCACACAAGCACATATGTACCCCCACAAAATACCACACACACGCGCACACACCTTTAGCACACACCCTTATGCACCCTATCACTTTTTTTTTGTTTTGAATAAATATCACGACCTCATGAACACACGTCCACACACACACAACGCGCGCGCGCGCGCTCGAACCATGCACTGCAACATACCTGACCTATCCTCCAACATGCACCTATACTTATACATCCACAATATCTGAAAGTGGTAAAGTCAGATGTTACAAAGAATAAGACAGATTTTTGTAACAATAATATCAGTACGATGAAGAAACATGTATGGCAAAGAAATACTTATTTGACAAGTCTATGTCTGGTGCTCAATGTCTTCAAAGTTTGCATTCATTTGCTCGATGACAAAGTTATTGAGTTAATAATGAAAATGACTTAGGAGAATGCCTGCAGTAAATCAATCATTTAAAACGATGGTGAAGAAATAAACAAATAAATAGAACAAAAATAATCGAAATCAAACCACACATTTCAGATACGACTAGAGTTTTCAAACACTGTTTAACAAGAACTTGAGTCAGAATCAAAAATATTTTTTAATGTTTTAATTGTATTTTACTGATCAATACTTGAGAATAATCATTGGTAGCTTAGACTAGACAGCAACATGTCACCCGCTTTTCACGAAAAACTTTTCAGGGGCTTTACGGGAGGGCTTGACGGATCTAGATACTGAGCAACTGAAAGTTTTTGTGTTTACATTTTGGCAAATCGTTGCCTCAGGTATGGATTTCTGCCAAATATACCATAATCATAACCGAGTTTTTGTTTCTTGAGTTCTTTGTGCCCTCTAAGGTGAGAAGCAAAGACGAACCGCC
Organism: Lytechinus variegatus; assembly: GCF_018143015.1. NCBI lineage: Eukaryota > Metazoa > Echinodermata > Echinoidea > Temnopleuroida > Toxopneustidae > Lytechinus > Lytechinus variegatus. The sequence continues at coordinate 38,154,626 of NC_054746.1, forward strand.
AAGACGTCTGATGTCTGAGGATCACACCTGAATCACTCCGAGCATTGGCCTCTCAAAATAGTCACTCTGGATTTGATCTTGTCAAACATTACAGTGACATTTCTACATCTCACCTTCCAAACTGATTTTTTTTTAATCTCTTGCGTTGTGTTTACCAAAAGGTTTTGGTTTTTCTGTAAACTGTGTTGTTATAATTCATGCAAAAGGTGTTCTTTGTTGAATTGTGTCAAAAATACAAGTGTCAGGTAACGTTAATAACAATTTACATTGACATCATCACGACACCCATTTTCCTATCTGACATAAGCTCACTCCGTCTGTATATGAACAATAACAAATCCCCCAGTGATTATTACTAAACAGAGAGAAAGGGAAAATGAATGGGGGCTCTAAAATCTATATTGATAAACACAGCATCAATTCATACAAACGGTAAGAAGTGGAAAATCTGAACACAAAAATACCTTAAATGTTATGTCAAATGACCTTTTAAACAAAGACTATGCCAACATTCTAGATTTAAAAATATTCCAGTTGCTCCTTGTGACTTTGAAAAGTTATATTTTTTCAGAATAATGTGTGCTCAATCATTCATAGCTTGACGGATCAATATAATTTTGAGGTAAGAATTTAATTCTCGATTTAAAAAATAAGGCATTTTGACAAGCTTGCAAACTTCGCTTCTATCAGGCATTTGGTCATAATTCAGTCCATCTTCTGATTTTCCTTTTTTGCATTTGGCTGGGGTTTTTTCACCCCCCTCCCCACACACACACCCCACCTCACCTCATACTATATTTTATTCTACTGAAATTTCTTTTCTCCCTTTGTCTATTTTCTGTCATATCCTTACTCTTCTTTTTTTTCCAAAGGAGAGCATCTTCTTGACACTGCTAATTCTTGGTTGCTTTCTTAACTTGTCCGAGTAGACAAATAAAACCACATCTCGGAGAGAGTGTGGCATCGGATTATAAAGCCATCGCAACTTGACTTTCAGGGGTGACGTTTGACATTGTTGGAATGCTTGAAAAGTGAGTGTTTTTGGCACAGAATTGGGTCAGGTAGTGAATGACCACCGCAGTTTATTTTTTGCGGTTGTTTCGATTGCCAATGACAGGGGTGACGGATTTACTAAAATGCGTCTTGCGCTGAGACGGCAATGAAAGATATGTATGAATGAAACAGATAATACCAGATTATACAACGTTTGTCATGTAAGTTGAGTGATTGATCTTGCAGGAATATATAAGATTTTGTTAATATCTACTGAAAGTGCGTAAATAAGGCTGGATCATCAAAATTATTTGAACAAATCATGATCTCCCAATTTCAAATCGTGAAATATACCTGAAAAAAAAATGTGCGCAAAATGGTGACCTAAATATTTATACAGTGGTGTTTTTTTATCATTTTGATTTGGCTGATTGTTTCATTTCATATTCAAATAATTTTGTTTTGTAGAAAGAAATTCGTTTTTATAGGCCTTGTAGGGGTCCTTTGTTCACATTCATATACAGTACTATAGCAATGCGGTTATTTGAATAATTTTGCATTTTGAAAGTGTATTGGCTATCTCCAAGTAATGTTCAGTAACCTAGGCATGGAAGGTAATAATCTATCTCTCTCATTACCATTAAGACAATGAAAGGATTAAAGTGTAGTAATCTATCTTATGAAATCTGGCAAGTAGAATGGTTTTAGATAGGAGCCACAGAAACTTCTGATTCTAATACCAATCTGCCCAATAATATTTAGAAAGCAACAGGTGTTTGGTTTTTCTTTAATTTTAAAGGAATATTTACTTTATGGAATTCGTGTGGCGTAGTCTTGGTGTCGAACCACATTCTAAGTGTTTTCCTCGATTTTCCCTGCACTCGCTGGTAGAAAGGCAAGATCATGAACATTGTTTTGGGCGGAAAGCAAGGTGCCCAAAATTGTTCAGTATAAAAACGGAATATTCTTAGACAGGCCTTACATGTCAGGCTTGCAGTGTTTTACTACATTAAAATAAGGATTAAGAATACGACGTAGAGTGCTCACTTTTCCTCGCAGCGCTTAAAATATTTAGAAAATATTTTAGCCTTAAAAATATTTAGAAACAGATTGATCTTAAAACTGAAGCAAGCGAATTCAACAGCAAGATTTTACATATATGATTTGTATACGTCATAAGCCCATGGTATATTTTGGTGATGTAATAAAACTTGTTAAATGAAGAGCTGTAAAGTTATTTTTTAAATTCTTTTTGGTCCCACTGTGATATATCATGCATTTCGTTTTATTATATTCAAATCCATCTCTGTTGATATCTAATCCTTTTCTTTTAGAATTCTGATTTTGTATAGCTATCTGTAAGCATTATACTGTGCATGTGTGGTGGAAATATTTTATCTTATTTCACTTTCTCACTGTATACATATATTTTCGTTCTCCTTTCACTAGCCGGAGTCAATTTGTATCATTTTGCTTTTCCGTATTTTCTTTAGACAACTGTGATCAGTTTTCACCACCAGAGATCATTGGTATGGGAATAAACTTGAAATCATGACGAGTATGCTTCGCAAGTGAAGTTGTCGTTGTCAACATCGGTCGAAGGGCTCCTGGCCACGTCATAATACTTATCTGACAGTCTGTCATGAAGATACTCCACAGACAGACGACATTAACTTATAAGTTTCCCGCCTTCGGTATTTAGCAAAAGGAACAATCGAGGGAAAGAAAAATCATCGTTCATGACAACCTCGCCTCCAGCACACCATACAGCATTGAAACTGTCAGCTTGATTAACAATTATTTTCGACTTAACCTTATATCTTGAGATCGAATAAGAGTAATTTGATGGCGAAGTTAAGGATGATGTTTGAGGATTTAGATCCGCTCTGACAAACTCCAGACCCGTCTACACGCTTCATCGGACATTTCAAATTTCTCAACGAGTTATTAACGACGGGGCATTTCCTCCATAAATAAAAATGACTTTGAGAAAGACCTTTGCTGGAGGATTTCTCTCTTTCCTTATCATATAGCCTAAGGGTAGCTCCTATTTGTTATACCAGAAACCTCCATGCCTTTCATAGGACACTTCCAAAAATAAACGTCTAAGTGCTGTGTTGGGCTGCCAATTTTTTTCGAGCATAGTTTACGAAAACTTGATATTCTTTGACTAAATATTTGGATGGATATGCTCTCGGTTATGGCCAGAGATATGGGCCGGTTTGCGACATCAAAACTTGATGGTTTATTTCTGGTCGAAATTAGAGCATGTAGGGCTAAACAAAACGCAGTATCAGATGCAACAGGCTAATTTCTCTGCTCTCGTCCTCACGATTGTTTGCACACAATGCAGGGGTGACAGAGATCATCAAAACAAATATTGAGTTCTCTCCTAAATTCAAGTTTGATGGCAAGGTAGGGCATCATGTTACATGGTTTCATTTGCACGAAGCGCTATATCAAAATAAAGATAATGGGCCTACGTGTACCTTTTAAGCCAATCAGAATGAAGAATAGTTCAAAGATTCTTTTCAACCTTTTATTTCATAACTATCATGTATTGATTCCTTTACCCTCATTGGATGCCTGACTCACATGATTTGAGAAAGAGGCTGACATTCTTCAACAAAACAAAAGCAACATTACTCAATTTATACATCTGAGTAGAATCTTCAGTTTGTATGAAAATTCCATAGCTATTCTCAAAATTCATATTACGTGCAATGACAACTCTTGGCAGTATGGAATATTGAAATGGCATATGCAATTGTGGAATAAAATTATTCGGAAAAATTCGTCTAACTATAGTACGCGTTTTAAAACTTGTACATTTTGTATGCATGAAGTGATTATATTATTGTACAATCAGAAGCGTATAATGGAGCAACAATCAAATAAATGTAGTTGTCAACCACCTTTCTGTCATCAACCTTGTTGCTGTCCTTGAATATTTTAAAGTGTTTTCATGAACGTTTCATCAAAATTAAATGTACAGGCCAAATAAGAATAATTTTTAATTCATTTTTTGAAAACTGTGTGATACAACCAACCTTCACTGTTCTCCAAGTGGAATGCGACAGCGCCCCCTGCAGGTCTGCAATCCGTTTCAAACACACCAACATTAAATTATCTCTGATAACATTGCTAACATCCCTTTATAATGTATCTGTTCTACTTGATATTTTGCTTCCATGTTATTGTTTATGCTTGAAACCAAAACATGATTACGGGCGAGGTGATATCACACACAGTCTCGAATTCAAACTGGTATCGTCGATGGTTAACTACGGTCACTGAACGACGTCATCATCTCATAGGTTAATCAATCCAATCACAATATTTGGTAAACCGAGACATCAAGTGAGCAGTTATATTCTACGTTTATTCCTATGACCACACATGTCGGCGCGGTGAAAGATGCGCTCTTGTTGATACCAGTTATCTCATGTCAAAGGCACCGATTTATGGTGACTATGCCAATGATAGCTTCTTGATAGCAAGATAAATGAAATGAAACGATAACGTCTCAATAACTTACATCAAAATATGTGGAGCATTGAGAAGGAAACACTAACAGTTAACTGTCGAACAAAAGGTCGTGGGTTCGAGTCCATCCGCGCGGATGACTGAAGCCAGCGTTGTAGGTAAACATATCTCCCCTTTTCCATAGATGCAGGCTATGTTACAGTGGAAAACACTCCGTACCTCGGATAGGACGTTTAATTGAGGCCCTGTGAAGAGGAAAGTTCGACAAGAGTGAGGGGGAAACTTCGGTGTATAGGTCCACCTGCACTCCCCAATTAATTATATCGGGAGGAGAGACCTGCGGATCATAGAAACTTGCGGGTCAAAGTGACCCAATGCGCTTTTCGCCTCCCAAGCACAGGTGATGCCAAGATAATGATAATGATAATGATAACATATATTGATAATAATGATAATAATAAATAATAATTATATATATATATGTATATATATATATATACATATATGTTTGTATATATTCATATATACATAAAAACATCTCTCCCCTTTTCCATAGATGCAGGCTATGTTACAGTGGAAAACACTCGGCTATATATATATATGTATATTATATATATATTTTTTTTCAAGTTTATGTTACCTGCTGTACAAGAATTTTACTGATATAACCCAAACACAATATTGTGTATTTGTATATAATATGTTTATTCGATTATCGAATAAATTCTATTGGGAGAGAATACAAGTTTTAGTATGTAAACAAATATTGACTATGAACCAGTTCACTGCCCTTCAGAAGGAGGTCAAGTTCACGTGTACTTCTGTTGGGGGAAGTCGGTCAAAACGCGCACCTGGAAGGATTGTATTACATTAAAGCGTGCGCGGTTATTTTACACATCCGAAATGCGCTAATGCTCTGAATGCGCGATCAGCGCGGATGAAATCGAGTCATTCACTTTTTAATTTCCGTCCGGGAAAGACATTTTTTATGATCACGGTGGTACTACGGTACCTTTTACTCGGATTTATTCGGAAACACGATCCCCATGCACGGAGATATCTCAGATAGAACTATTTACGGTACTTTATCGCGATCTGGATCTATACACGGAAAACTAAATCCAACCCTAGCCGGACTCTAACCTAATACCATCGGAACATATTCCACTGGCACTGATACCGTACCGGTACATCTGAAAACTGTTAAGATGGTTAAATTTAGGGTAGGCCTAGATTGTAGGCCTATACGGTACTCTTCGCTTCGGCCTAGTCCTTTAATTCGGACAGATCTACGGAACCAATTTACTAGTTATAGGCTACCTCGGCCGGCCTCGGAGACATCTCACACGTGAATTCACTAAAACTCAATTTTAGTCGCATGTACTGTAGGCCAGCTACACTGCAGATTGATAAGCTAACTCTTCGACCACATTACGGTACGGTACTGGCTCCTCAATTTCGACGGTCGACTCTAAAGTATGATTATCGCGGCAGACATCAAAACTTGACTGGTTCAATGAAATAATCAATGCCTCAAGATGGGAAAACATAAGGATCAACCAGCAGAGGAGGCAGGGGGAAAGGAGCCAAAGGTTCAAGGAGACGCCCACGTCCACGGTCCGGAGTCTATGCGGTCAGAGTACCGGTACCGGTACGACTACGAGCAACGAGAGCCACAACGGAGAGCCCGGCAAGCCAGCAGCCGACCAGACCGGGGGTGATCGAGCCTTCGCTAGGCGATGGACCAGAGATAGAGCTCTCAACAAGCAACCACCTCCCACCCACGTTAACCCACGACGAGCCACCAGTCATCCGGTGAGTTAACCAGCCTTGGGCCTGTAATCCAGGCCTCTGTCTCTGGTGAACTTGGAATATGTGTCACTCATTCTCATTAGTAGGCCTATTGTGCCTGAAACTAGTAGTAGAAATAGAATGAGGGTTAACTCGACGGAAACTCAGGGGGTGAATTGTCTTGGGAATACAGCTGACAATATAACGCTAGGCCTAGATTAACATTTCGCTCATTTTGCAGTGATAATTCAACCAGGGCTTTAGTCCCAGACCCAGGGAAAATGCAAGTGCTAGCGATTAGGGCCTATTTTAATGTCACGCCATAGCACATGTAGATCTAGATGTGGACCTAGCCTGCAGTTAATTTTAATCACTTGGCTGTGGATCAAGGTCTAGGCCTAGGAGTCTAAATTTTGAAATTGCTACCAATTCAGATAAATTCATACAGAATGGATTGATACATAGCCATAGGCCTATTAATTGGGTACAAACGTCGTTTAAACTGAAGAAATTAGTGGTATAACCACTGCCGCATAGGTGGAAATATAAATAAATATCGAGCCCGGGCCTAACGTTAGCCTGGCCTGGACCTGGTCTTACTCAGGACTACAACGTAGTGCCCGGCTTGGCCAATAACACTGAATCATTGTAATTCCGAAGCCGGTTGTTTAGATTTTTGGGGTAGTCTAGACTCTACGTCAGAAGTAGGCTAGATTAGATCTGCATAAATTAAAGATCTATTAATGCCTATATTATATTAAATTTTCATAATTTTGGCCAGATTTGATACGTATAGGGTTAGAATATCTATCTAGGACCAGAATTAGGCCTAATTCTAAGACGCCGTTTTTTGCAATTGGAGAAATGCCCGAACTTTTTCAAATTAAATTGAATGGGAAAAGTCAATTCTTCGTCAGATCCAGTCTACTGCCAGTTCTGTGCGCAGCCTACAGCTACATGTAGGCCTACATCTTTAATATCAACTTCACAATGGAAGTTAGGCTAGAGCCTAGGCCTAGTTCTATTTCTGAGTAGATGTAGGCTTGTAGCCATAGACTAGACTTGTCTGTTTTAGGCCCTGGTTCAGCTGGCAGATAAACCATAAAGGCCGTCTATATTATGCGCAATAAATCAGCTTGAAAGATAAATGTTGACCTCTTTGAATTAATTTGGATGGTTGGTCGAGCGAGATGGTCTCGAATTTATCCCTGTCCGGCTAGCGTGAAATGTGATTGAATGGAATTTACTCAGTCTTTCAACAAAAAGTGAATAAATAAAAAAAAAAAAAAAAATAATAATAGTAATGAAAAAAAAAAATAAAAATAAATAAATAAATATAGAGATAGATAGAAAACATACACGGTAAATAAAGGAACAATAGAGTTGGTAGTATTGATAATGGAATATAAAAAAAAAAAAATATCCCAAGATCTACACCTTGAAGCATCAATAATGGTACGGTTCATACGCCTTGAAATGAGGTTGGTATTTGGAATTGGGTTTGTATGGAATGGATGTCGATGTTTGGGACTGCTTTTGAGTTTTAAATCTCGAGAAAACACAGTAACGGTCAATTTACCATGCACTCACCAATGCGAACTAGCATGGAACTCCTACCTCAATCTGAATAGTATTATTACCAATAGTGTGCAATATTGTTGCTCTCTTTTGGAAGGGGCAAGTTCAAGGGGTTCGGCAAGCAGCGATTGTTTTTTATATAGCGCTTTGTCAATCTTAAACACAATAAAATCTTACAATTTATGGTTGAAGAATAATAGTACAGGAGCCTAGACTGCCCGTGAGTAGTTGGAACTGAGATGATATCGACTATATCATGAATGGCAACAATTGTAATAATAATTTTGCTAGTAATGTTAATAGCGGTAAATATAAATAATGATGAAACAATAATTCCGGAAGGGGTCAAGTGGAAATTAATGGATATAGATAGGCGGGCATGGGCTTGTATTCGGATGTGGCTGAGCCCTGTTAAAAGCTTCGGTCATAATTTCCATGTGTTGCGTTTTTTAATACAATACATGCAAATGAAGTAAGCCATTTAGTTCAAGTGTACATGTAGGTGAACGGGTGAACCTGGAAATGAAGTCGTAAATGTCTTATGTGATAAAATGGGTGGTATTTACCCAACTGTAGTAGTTTGGATAATTGGTTTTCGGGGGAGGATGGCAGTGCATTCTTGTAATTCAGATGATGTTACGCAGATACACATCCATGGTTTATATCAAAAGAAAGCCACGGATTACTTACTCAGCACGTTTCATAAATGTACAGGTGGCTGCTTTTTGGAATTGATCAGTGAGGGGAATGTGGGTGATCGTTGGTCTTCTGCTGATTTTGCAAGAGCTTAAAGGGATTGGTTAACTTTGGTTTGACTTTAAAAAAAAAAAAAAAATTTGAGCTAGAAGGTCACACTTGTCATCTGCGTCTGTGATATGTTACAAAAATGAAGCCAAGAAAAAATTGCGTTCGAAAATAATTATTAGTTTTTCTAAAATTGAAATATAAAGTGACCGGAAATACCATCTTAATTTCATCCCATACACTTATGTGTACTATTCAAGCATCTATAAGACGCCTAATTACAAAATCGGGGTTTGCCTTGTAGTTTTAGCTTTTCATTCTCAATAATGGTTGTTTTCAGGGTTTATTAGTTGTGATACATGCACTTGTACGCATATTTCATCTTGGTTTGAGAAATTTTTAAATCGGCAGCCCGCAAAGTTCAACAATACTTTTAATATTGGCGGGATGTAAAAAAAAATAAATAAATAAATAAATGGAAAAGAAAAGGAACTTAACAAAAAATAAAAGAAAGGCGTCTGCAATTTGGCTTATTTCTGTAGTTTTAGAGGTTATAAACAGTGTATGAATATTGTTGATTATGATACTCTTCTGCTACAACTATTAGTTAAAATAAATTGATTAACAAGCCAAAATAAATGAAAAAAAAATATATTCATAAATTTGATAACTGGAAAACAGAGATAAAAAGTCGGGAGCTACGTGCATGAGAAGAGCAAGTAAATCTTAATTGGCCTTAAGTTTAAATAGGCATGCTTCTGCCGAAAGTTCTTTATGTCAATGGAATGTGTATAGTTTACATGCAACACCAAATTAACAGAATTAGGGTATTTACACGCACAATACAACTCCGGCTTAAAGAGAATTAGGTGATTTTAACATGATCCATGACAAATCAACCTGAAAAGGAATTATGGGTATTTTACATGTCCCAACGCAAGTCCAAAGTAAAAAGAAGTATGGGTAATTACAGGTGCCAATTTAACTTCAACTTAAAGATAAATCAGAGTAGTTGCCGTCAATATGAGTTTATATCGCCAGAGATCTGGTACATTTAAATGAATCGAATCTTGTGGAAACATGAAACCTAAGCCGGTTATCAATTACCATGGGCAACGCCAATACAGGCAAATAAAGGAAAAGACTAGACAAATCCGTGGAATGTATGCTTACATGTACTTTGATTATTCATCAGAACTCACAATTTCTTGCAGAATCCACTGGCATAAATAATGCTCATATGAACAGATGTTGGGGTCATTTCCAGGTTCAGTAAACTCACTACCACAATTGATAGTTATTTTTGAATATCATTAAGGGTAATTACATGCCGTGTCCCAATGCAACTCCAGCTTAGATATAATTATATATAATTACATTTACCATAATATGGTATAATATTATCATATCCATACATCTGGATACCAATAAATTTTCTCATACTGACATGCATGTACGGCATAGGCTACCATAAAGAATATATACTCGGAAAGATTTCTGGTTTCTCCTTGCAGGGCTCGAAGAATCTGGCTGTTTGGCGACAGCTTACAATGAGGGCTCGGGAGAGGGCTCGGGAGAGGGCCGTCACCACGGGGAACCACAACCTTGGGGGCTGATTAAAGGCTACGAGGTGTACTAGTTGGTGGAGCCGTGGGGGTACTACGCTTCCCAACTGCCCGAGTGACCTCCAAGGGGGACTGAGATACAGCCCCATACCAACCTTAATAATCATTCACGTGGGATCAAATGGATTCAATGATTGGGCAGCTATATAGTGCCAAAGAAAGTAGACAAGCTGGAGATAACGCACTGAATTCAACCAGAGCTCTACGGCCTTGGTGCGACATATGTTTCTCAAGCATCTTGCCACGCCTTACTATTATGCACAAGAAAGAACTATCACCTCACAGGCAGCTAGGGACAATGTCAGGAAATCTGTGAACGAGTATATATGCCAAGAGAAGGATTCGGTGCATGCACAATGCGTCATTTATCAACCACATCTTACACTATCATGAATACCGGTCTTACAACAGAGGTGGCATCCAACGGTCAGACGAAGGAAGTGACATCCTGATTAGTGATTTCAATAGGGCAGGTTAATTTGCCCTCACTGGACAAGACTTGAATGAATAAGAGAGCTCTAAGAGTCCCAGGATTGGCGAGTGCGATTCCTTTAATTGATCTGGGAATAGCGAAGGGAAGACACTGGACGTGCAGGGAAGTGTTGTTTAATTACACAACCCATGATATGGCACTCATACTATTATAATGGTTTTTCTCATGCTTATATTGGTTCGTTATCTTTTTAACCAAAACGGTACCTTCGGTCATACCGAAGAGAAATACAAGAGAAACGTTAAGATTTAATGAACTAATGAGTAACACCGACAAATAAATTCAATAGATCAATAGCACGAAGTGCTCAAAGGTTAGCAACTGGCATTAAGACAAGCTGATAGTTTTGAATTTAGTTTGGTTATACCTTACAATGCAATCACATCTGTCATATTGGCGTGGGTGCATGGACACTCGCACCTGATTGGACATGGGTAATAGTGAAAATAAACTTGGGAGTTAATTAATGAACAAAGAACCTCTTTCTGCAAAATGGCAAGATATACAGAAACAGTGCCTATCCAATGGTTCTTTTCTTGGTACGAAAGTTGCTCTGGTCAGTGCTTAATGGTAACTACTTTGGTGCAAATGAACAAATCAAAGAATTGGCAAAAAAAAAAAAAAAAAAAAAAAAAAAAAAAATTATGGGTGTTGTTTGGGGCATTTGTTTTTGGGGTGTTTTTTAGTACTTGGCAATTTCATTATCATTTCTCGAAGCATGCAGGGGATGGAATGACCAAGAGCTCTGTGAGCCAATGGCGGGGAAAGGCCAAGATTATTGGATATTTCGTAGGGGGATCCCCGTCCCAGGCAACTGGGACACTGGGTGGAGCCACCATCCTCCCAGCTGGTCACGTGACTCGTGACCCGGTTCCCACTATGTGGTTAATTCTTAGCCTTACTCTCTCCTTCCTCTGCAGGCATTGACATTTATTGATATTACTGCGATACACATGTTTGTGAAGTATTGGTGTATTAATTAATGTTTGATATTACTGTGATACACAAGTATGTGAAATATTTGGGTAACAATTCCCGAACGGAAATTAAAAGTTGAGAATATGGCAATATCTGGTATATCGTGTAGTATTTCTTCTCACAATATGTTTATTCGATTATCGAATAAATTCTATTGGGAGAGAATACAAGTTTTAGTATGTAAACAAATATTGACTATGAACCAGTTCACTGCCCTTCAGAAGGAGGTCAAGTTCACGTGTACTTCTGTTGGGGGAAGTCGGTCAAAACGCGCACCTGGAAGGATTGTATTACATTAAAGCGTGCGCGGTTATTTTACACATCCGAAATGCGCTAATGCTCTGAATGCGCGATCAGCGCGGATGAAATCGAGTCATTCACTTTTTAATTTCCGTCCGGGAAAGACATTTTCCCACCTCCCACCCCTCATTCCTCATGTATATTGATGTTCCTTAAGGTGCATTTACGGATTCCGTCGATATATCTAATCAGTGGATTTTCTTTTTAGCCAAGGGTTGAAAAAAGAAAGAGAAAAAAAAATAAATAAATAAATAATATATATATATATCTTATCAGTATAACATGCGAGACGGGCACGAATGGGTAGCATTAATGAAATAATTAGCATTCACTGTGCTAGGAATGGTAAAATATGATTACTATGATACATAACACATGTAATTGGTAGAAAACCTGGACTATTGGCCAACAGATGGTTGGTACAAAGCTATAACCTCATGGTTATACTCTAGAGGAAGTTTGGACTTTCAGTTGTCAATGGGGTGGCTAATGAGTTTGCATGTCTTGTTGCTTAGTAAGATTCATTTATGTATCTTCATAGGCTGATTTTATGGTTTTGTAAAGAAATGGATGGCTGGTTGGGGTTGTACCAGGAGTAACTCCTTGGTTGTATACACATATTTTGGTTGGCTGGTTGGGGTTGTTATCAACAAGACTTTAGGCCAACAGATGGTTGGTACAAAGCTATTAATTACCTCGTGGTTATACTCTAAGGGAAATTTGGACTTTCAGTTGTCCATGGGGTGGCTAAATTAGTTTGCATGTCTTGTTGCTTAGTAAGATTCATTTATGTATCTTCATAGGTTGATTTATTGTTTGGTAAAGAATTGGATGGCTGGTTGGGGTTGTACACATATTATTTTGGATGGCTGGTTGGAGTTGTTAAGTATTTGGCTGGATGGCTGGGGTTGTTATTAACAAGACTATTGGCCAACAGATGGTTGGTACAAAGCTATTACCTCATGGTTATACTCGAGAGGAAGTTTTGGACTTTCAGTTGTCAATGGGGTGGCTAAATGAGTTTGCATGTCTTGTTGCTTAGTAAGATTCATTTATGTATCTTCATAGGCTGATTTTATGGTTTTGTAAAGAAATGGATGGCTGGTTGGGGTTGTACCAAGGAGTAACTCCTTGGTTGTATACACATATTTTGGTTGGCTGGTTGGGGTTGTTAAATATTTGGCTGGATGGTTGGGGTTGTTATCAACAAGACTTTAGGCCAACAGATGGTTGGTACAAAGCTATTACCTCGTGCTACTCTAGAGGAAGTTTGGACTTTCAGTTGTCCATGGAGTAGCTTAATGAGTTTGCATGTCTTGTTGCTTAGTAAGATTCATTTATGTTCTTCATAGGCTGATATATGGTTTTGTAAAGAAATGGATGGCTGGTTGGGGTTGTGAAATATTTGGCTGGATGGTTGGGGTTGTTATTAACAGGACGTTGTAACCTGTAAACGACATGCATCTTGGGTGTTTTCTAGTACTTGGCAATTTCATTATCATTTCTCGAAGCATGCAGGGGATGGAATGACCAAGAGCTCTGTGAGCCAATGGCGGGGAAAGGCCAAGATTATTGGATATTTCGTAGGGGGATCCCCGTCCCAGGCAACTGGGACACTGGGTGGAGCCACCATCCTCCCAGCTGGTCACGTGACTCGTGACCCGGTTCCCACTATGTGGTTAATTCTTAGCCTTACTCTCTCCTTCCTCTGCAGGCATTGACATTTATTGATATTACTGCGATACACATGTTTGTGAAGTATTGGTGTATTAATTAATGTTTGATATTACTGTGATACACAAGTATGTGAAATATTTGGGTAACAATTCCCGAACGGAAATTAAAAGTTGAGAATATGGCAATATCTGGTATATCGTGTAGTATTTCTTCTCACAATTATGTTTACATGAAAACTTTTCCAATATGTGTTCCACATAATATTCTTTGTCGAAAAAATATAGAAATGATATTTACAAATACTAATATTTAATCCGATACTTTTTATTTCAATTAGGGTGTCAATCATTATATATTTGTTAATCCAGAATACTTGTATTTATGTGCTCCCCTGGAGTAATTTGATATATGACAAATAGTAATGCATGTGATTATATACATATCTCTGAAAGTGAAATTCGGAATATTTCTGTAACAACAAATACATCAAGATTTGTTACATGTAAATCCAACTACCATGGGTGTAAACCCAACCCTCTCGATGAATAATTAGCCCAGGGATATTTTCTCTCGGAGAATATCTTGTTACATTTCTCCCGCCTCGGTTCTTAAGGTTGCCATGCCCATTTTTCGCCTCCCATTCCCCGAGTTCTCCCTTGGCGAAAATTTGTATATTATGATAGCAAAAATATCTAACTTATTTTCATATTTTGAAAAAGTCTCTTCCTGAAGTGGAATGATATGAATATTTAAACGAAAATCGGAGAGCATGAGCCTGTTTTTTGCACCTATACGGCTATCTAATTGCCGTAAAATTTTAAAGGTAATTTCTCATGAATTACAAAATGTAACACGATCAAAATATTTTGGTAGATGAAAATTATCTAAAATTAATTAATGAACAGTTTTTTTTCTATGTTAGATATCTGTATAAAAATTTCTTTGGAGGGGTGCGATTTTCATAAACATGCTATTTGAATTATCAACTTCTTCCTGATGTAGATAATGTTCAGTTTTGATCTTTTGATTAGCAAACTTAATTTTACATTTATTCAAACTCAAATTCATTTTTGGAACTACGACATCAACACATGCACCAAACTTGAACATGTTGAAATCGCTTACTGTCTGCCTTCAACTAAAAAAGGGCGCAGAAAACCCCTAATACTACAAAAGGTTTTTGTAAATTATATAGGAGTAAAAATCATTTTCACTCAAAGCACACATGAACATATCCGCATCACAATCCACACTCTTCTATCCAACACATCTAACAGTTTATTACAATTATTCAAAAGTTTTTAAACTTTATATAAATGTTCTTATTTATAAGCTTGAGCGATACATTTTACATTACAATCATGTTTCCTTTACCATTAAGAAACAAAAGCTGGAACCTTTTCGGTAGAAACAAACTTTTGATGATACTTTAATATAGCAATGTGTACTCAGGAAGAAAAGAGACATTAAATGCATTTGAAAAATATAGATAATGGGCGAACACAAAGAAAAGGACATTTGAGAGTAGGATTGTCATATGGAGAGTGAAAAGACAATCGAGAAGCGTGATACAGCTGAAGACGGGTATGAAGAGTTGGTGATCATAGGGATAGAGTGTACAAACATGGTAATGTCAATAGTAGATTGATTTCAGCGAGAGGGGCTTAGGAACACATCGAAAGAAATCCCTAAGATTTCAATCAAACCTTCTCGACACCTTGTCTCCATTATAGATTTAAGAGGACACCAGTATGACATATATTCGATGCGCACATCTTCTTCACTTTTTCCCCTCTCCATCATTATAAGGTGAAAGCCTTAGCGGATAACGTCTTGGACTCAGATGGCTGTCCCAGACGTTGACTTGGATATCGTCTCCCCGAATCTCATGGCTTCAGATTCTGAGAACATCAAGAATCCTCGATGATGCAACGGAATACGAGAAAGTGGGTTTTTATTATTGAATGTATTCTTCAATGATTTATGCAGGAGAGAGAAGAGAAAGACGATGGGAGATGGAAGGGGAAAACTCGCTACCTCAAATCCTGCATAAGAATAAGGGCAGACCACTCTTGAATCAAACATTGACATTACGATGTGAGGATTAAAGTTTGGGACTGTGGGCGCGTGAAGCGCTTACATTTCTAGTCATGTCCGAAACAAAACGCGGGATTTGGGGTTGGTGTCCATTTCATGGTGAGGCTGAACTCGACTAGTCCCTCGGACTTTTCTTCTCTTCCTCCCTGTCGAGAAGATGAGTCCGTTCAACCAACACATTTACCCAAGATTAGACAATAGGTTTGAGTGAAGAATTAATGTCTTCACTCAAATAAGCTTGCCTCACCAAAAACTTCGACTGTATAGGGTATCCTAGCAATATGCTGCTTGAAAAGACAGATTCTTAAAATTTTGAGATATTTTGCCTAAAATAATTCATAATAGATATTATTCAAATAATAACGTCTTATTTCTTAACAATTGCTGAAAACGCAAAATGATATACGTGAGAAATAATCGTTCTTTTTAATTTCTAACTTCATTAACACTCACTTCTCATGTTAATATATGTATACAAAACTACAAAAAAGGTGTGAAAATTACTCTCTGAAAGTTAATGTTATTTCACAGACATATTATAATGAAATTTCATTGATTTACTTCGGATTGGAGTGGTCTATGATAATAGTGAATCACTAAAAATCAATTGTATGATAACACGCATTTTCACTGCAATCTTTAATTGAGATCACTATCAATTGAGTATAGAAATGTATACTTCCATTTTAAAGTAGGAGTACTAAAAACGTTAAATGTATAAGTCTTTATTCATTATTCTAAAACCCAAGTTTGAGTAAGAAATTGCGATTATGCAAACCATTTGTCTGTGCAATGACAAAGTGAGATAGGAAAGCATTGTTTTGATTTCCTTTCATTATTTTTTGAAACACATTGTATGTGAGTCTCTCTTCCATCACAAGGCTTTGTGATGCTGTCAGCGTGTAATACCGCCAGTCCACCGTACGGATTATACGTAACATGATAGTAAAAACCACTGGGATTCAAACATGCGAACGCGTCCAATCTCAATCTTCTACCCCAAAATTATCTGATTCGTACATTTCATTTTATGATAAAAACACCCCCGAGAATTGGGATTTCATCACTTTTTTCACCCAAAGCGAATTTGCGATATTTAAACAATATAGAAGTCCAAATTTATTTTTTTAAATGAAAATAGACTCCATGAAAGATAAAGTAAAGTGTGAACATTCATTTTATTCAATAATATAAAGTAGATTACAGATATGATCCGCCAACTGTTGATCAGAAATATACTCTAATAACAAATAATCAACTCTAAGAATTTTATTTATATAAGTTATATAAATTTTATCCTATTAGTGTAAGTTTGTGAGTTTTGGTAACCCGGATTTCCGATCTAAGTTTAGTTAAAATGATCAAGGTAGCTCTAAACATTTAATTTTTGTTCGTTTCTATTTTTTTTTGGAGTGGAATAGGGTTATGATTTGACTCTGCGCCTCCGGGAAGCTTAAATCAAATGCAAATAAAATGTGTTTATTATGCATTGAACTTCTTGAATGGAAGTCAGCGTATATCATCAAGGAAGAAAGTCAACAATAACAATGGACAACTCTTAGACAAAACACTACGAGGCAGAAGCTAAACAGACATCTTTACACAATAGGGCGATTCCATGCTAGAAAAATGAGCCATTTTAGCAACATTTTTCAACCTACTGACCAAACAAACGAGGAACTTCAATTTGTTTGGGGTACTAATAAAGAACTAGTGGGTAGTCCTATTAAAAAAAATTACAACCAACAAAAATATGTTGTCCATGGGTGAAAAAGAGGTGAAAAGGTTGCGTGTCGTTGAGTCCGACACACATTTCACCTTTAATTCACACACTATAATCAAACATTTTTCGTAGGTATAATCCCTTTTTTCACATGACTGCCTACTATAACTTTATTATTGACTTAAACATACTTTTATTCCTCAAGCAATCAGCTAAGAGACTAGAAATTGTTGTCATAAAGTCACATACGACACGTATGCAAAGCTTTGTGAATAACCAATTTGTGTTTAGTAAGATTCGTATTGATTCATTACCAACAGGAAAATATGACACCAAACCATTGCACATAATTGCTTTTGATCATAAATGGTTTAGTAAATGCCGTAGAAATAAAATAATTTTTTTTTAAAGAGTATAGCTCTCAAAAATGAACGGTAAAGTCACACTCTTCGTCTTTGCCCATGATGTGACCCCCAAAAAAGAAAATTCAAAATCCGTTACTGAAACAGTCGTGAAAAACACATTAGTTATATATATATATATATATATATATATATATATATATATATATATATATTTATATATATATATATTTATATATATATATATATAAGGATGTGTGTAAAGATATCACGAATCTTGATTTATTGCAATTTGAATCTCCCCAACCATTGTCACACAGGAAGACTGATCGCAAGAAAACATAAAGTAAAATAACAAGGCTTACAGAAAAAATAAAATTGCTCGTACAAAATCTACGATTTAGTGGATGCGAATTAAGGTCTAACTTGAGATGGGAGGATAGACGTATGGTTTACCAGGGTGAAAAAAATATGATACCAGACTATAGCAAAGGATGCAAATCTGAGCAAAGCTTGGGGTATCAGTTGGCGGTAAGTTTCATAATTTCTATGTAATGTTAGAATTCTCCTGTGGGGAACCAGGGAGATGTTTATGGAAATAGCGATATATGATAATCAAATAAAATATTCAATCCTATTAAGCACTCTTCAAGGATCATACCAGGAAATGAATATAGAAACCTGCAAAATGAAATAAAAAGAAAGAACAAAGTAAAAAAGTAAAAGTATCACTTTCAAATCTTTTTTCCATGCCAAAATTCTTTTGCAGGTTTTATCGTCTTCATAAAATTCAACATCCATATTTTGCATAAAACAGAGTCGTTTGACCCCCCAAAAAAAAAAAAAATAAGCAGAAAAATATATACATATTTTAAACTTTACTTCCGGTTCTCTCCCCCTTCTCCCTTTATGTCTCTCGAAGGAAAATAAAACAATTTCTAGTTCATTAAATAAATTAATGCATCTTGTTAATGCAATATATACACACATACATGTATATATATATATATATACACATATATATTGCATTAACAAAATGCATTAATTTAACATATATATATATATTTAGAGTAGATTATTAACAAATAGACTGTAATGGCAGATTTAGAATGAGAAGTTGGTTGTTTACATATTCTGAATTATATGAAGTGATGTTAATGAATTAATGAGAATACAATTCACAGCAACTGCGTTGTCAATTAGCAGAATTTATCATATATTTTATTAGTATTTAATCATTAAATTAGTCATGGATTCATCTCTATCATTCAATTCAATTAAGTTTTTATTCTTCAACATAATACAAATAAGTACAAGATAAATTGATTCAACTTAAATAAAAGCATGAAACAAATTAAACATTGAATAAATGATATACATATTCAATAAGTGATTCAAATATAAATTAACATGCATGTCAAGTTTAAATCAATATAATCAATATAATTAAATATAATTAAATCAGTATAATTATTCATCATGAGAAGAATGGAGGGGTCCACTGACAATTTCACTCTAAAAAAAGTTTACCCAATATGGGTAAAATGAGAACATGCATGTTGGTTGGGTAAAGAGATACCAAATATTTTGCAAATTTTACGCAATGTTGCGTTGAAAGATACCCTTAAAACATGCATTTAGCCCAATATGGGGTAAAAGAATATCCAGCAACCATGCATGTTCCCTTTCTACCCAATTTGGGGTAAACTTTTACTCAGGGTTTTTAGAGAGTGTAGAATGTGGACCCTTCAAAAAGTTAGATACAAAGAATATTGAAATATACGTAAAGGAAATATACCCTCTAAAAAAAATATCTGTGATTTTCATTTCATTTCTGGACATGATGCATTTTAAATTAACTTTTCATAGTTGTATCATAATCGTTAAAAAAACACAGCCCTAAAAGTACATAATGGTACTGTCACTGATTATTGAGGCATCTTAGTGACATTGAAAACTGACAAAGCCTGAACCAGTGGCATCGTTGCGAACTTTTTAAACCCGTCAGATCTCATGGAAGTAGGTCCGTAACCAAGGTTAGATGAGAAATATGATTCCATTTCCATCTTTCTATCAAACGAAACCATCCAATGAGTGTTATCATCTCCGTGGGGGTACAGTATCGACAAGTGTATTGAAGGAGGCATTTTACATTATTGGAACTAATTGGGCGTGAATTTTATTCATTCCACTTTAATTGATTTTTGTTGAAGGAATAAACGATGTTTGGATAAATGTCAATTGTAAGTCCATTGAAAATGGTTGTTCAATTTTCCGTATCACGAAGCTGAGCGGAGTTTTCGCAATAAACATCGGCCAACAAGCCCCTCAGGTGGTCGCGTGTTCTATCATTGTTGTACAGACTGCGTCACTCTAGTAAAAATACACTTTTGGCGATCCCAACAATAGCACTTAAAAGTTGTCAGATTTCTTTATGTTCATATAAATTCTAAATAGTGCGATGGGTGAAGTTATGTTTGGAATGCCTGTGTATGGAATACGGTGTCTATTTAATGCGGGTTTGATACTTCTTGAATGAAAGGGTAATTTAGCATGAGCGTGAAGAAAGGGCAACGCACAATGTTGAGCGCTGATAAGGCGGGGTGTAGCATGATATTGAACAGTGTTACTTGACTTCGCTAGCCACAGCTCTTTACAACTCTCTTTCATTTCTGTTTATCTTTCAATATTGAATGAAAATCCTCCCAAACATTGTCAAGTGAGTGTGCGACATCGAATTGGGAAGTGAGAATGCATCATAAAACTTTAGCTGGTAATGTCAATAAAGAAAGGTGTTTGTGAGGGGAGATGAGAAGAACGATAACCTCATACGTTTCTCATGGAGTTTATAGATACAATAAGAAAAAAAACCCGCCAAAGATCCAAAAGAGGTCAAAAAGTACACCCGTTCTTATTACAAAGGAACTTATCCAAGCTTGATATGTTTCTAAATGTTATTCATAATCTTCATTAGATTTTGACATACTCGAGAAAACCTCTTTGTTTATTCTCCCACGGTCTTAATCCCGCTTTTCCTTCAACTTTTTTGGCACATTCAATAGAGCTCTCCCTCTCTCTCTCACACACACACACACATACTGATACGCACTCTCGCACACCAACTCTCTCCCTCTCTCATTCTCTTTCCGTCTTAACGTGTAAATCTATCAGTTTATCTTTCCAGTCTTCCTCTCATCTGACGAACTCTTTTATTAAAAAAAACACCATCCTCCTTTCCTCTTTTTGCCATTAATGTGCTTCAAGTCACTTTTTTCGAAGAAAAAAGGAAAGTTCATTAC
This sequence comes from Lytechinus variegatus, assembly GCF_018143015.1. Classification (NCBI taxonomy): domain Eukaryota; kingdom Metazoa; phylum Echinodermata; class Echinoidea; order Temnopleuroida; family Toxopneustidae; genus Lytechinus; species Lytechinus variegatus. The sequence continues at coordinate 38,175,772 of NC_054746.1, forward strand.
ATCAAAATCATAAAGCAGTGTTGACATCAAATGTTTCGCTTAGTTACAAATCGACACGAACATGCAAACCGTTGGTATATATGAGGGAGCCAGTGACCTCACACACTAACAAATTTTGATTGTTTTATAAAGGATTTCAATTTATAATTTGATAAAATGAGGCTCTTCATGAAACCACTATAAATTGAAATATTAAACATTGGATAAATTCAAGAAAAGGCGAACTTGGTTTTAATTTCGTCGCAAATAGTCATGACAGCTGTTAGAAAAGTAAAAATGAGTTTGATGCATCATCAACTCCAATCATAACCGTATTTATGCGAACTTTTAAAATCTAAGTTTACAACTTATGTTTTCGACGTTGTGCTGGTTCGCCTTTTCACAATTAGTTGTGTTACTTGTTAAGTGGACCTGGTCTTCTAATACGGCGTTCTTTGACCCCCTGTGAAATTTTGCATTTTATACGTAACAATTAAATCTAAATTGGACTTCCTGTCAATTAAAATATTGAAAACGTCTTCTGGCAAAAACGGTCAGAAATAATAACTTTGTTCTTTTAATATTCAAATAGCTTAAAGGTGAGATTGATGTATTTGTTAATATCATTGTCTGAGATGTCAATATTTGGCTAGAAACCATGTCCACTAATTTCCACCCCAGACAAATGTTTTCACGTCTCTTAAAGCCATTCCGCTCATTGGAATCATTGTCAAGACAGTTTTCACTGTAAGTGTAAACAGATGTCCTGCCTGACAATACATCCTCTTAGTGAAATTATTTCTTTTGATGGCATGCATGGTCCAAGGTCGAAGAAGAAACATACTAACAATTGTCAATGCAAAAAATCTATTTTCTTTCCTCCTATCGAATGTGAGAATACAAACTATTTATTTTTATGGTTATTTTATTTTCTCTTCTATTTATATGCAGGAAAACTTATTGGCCATATTATTTGACATTATGACTTTTAATAATGACGATAATGATAATAGCAATAACAATAATAATGATGATGATGATAACTATAATAATATGATAATAATAATGATGATAAAAATAATAACAATAAAAATGATAATGATAATAGTGAATTAATGATAATCATCATAATCTTCACAAAAAATAATAACGATAACAATAATCATGATATAAAACATGTGAAAGGTCCAGACTATCTTATGTAAGATCCAAGGCTTCTTTATACTCACTTGTTAATTGGCAGAAGAAGATTTCGAAAGGTGACGAAATAGAAACGGGAAGGCGGGAAATTGTAACTTTATACTGTACAGACAATCCCCTCCCTTGGCAATTTGCAGCGTTGCATGAGCACAGAATTCATACGTTCATCCTGTTAATATGATCTAAACGAAGCGTTTGACGCCTCAGCTGATTCACAATCTTTATATCTTCTCATATTTTGAAACGTCTATAATCGGTGCATAATATTTGGCCATGCACGATTCAACATGGACGAGCTTGAAATTGAAATCTGTAGAGATATATTATTACCTCAAAGCTATTTTTTAAATGTATGTACATCAAACTTTGAATTCTTAAATTCATACCAAAAGAATTAAAAAGTATACATTAAACAAATGCAATGAAAATGATATTGGGTATAAATGCAATAGAAAGATGTAGAGGAAGGCGATACCATGTATACCGAGAGACGAGTGTAAAATATCAATTCGATCATTGGTCTAAAGGAAAATATGACACTTTGGGGGGAAAAGAAGCAACAGATAAGGAAGGGAAAAAGATAAAGAGTTGATGAATATCGCATGAATCAAGATCTACAATCTACCTGACAAAGAGGCCGTGCAACCTGAAATAAAAATAACAATTCCAATATATTATGCAGCACCAATCGTAAAGACAATAAACATGATGATATAAAGAGGTATCACGTATTCATTTTTTTTACGATATTGTTTTGATTTGAAAATTGTAGAAAAAAAAAAAATTTATATTTCTGTTTCAAACGAAGAATGTCCTACATTCTTGAATGATTTTTTATGGAAGCACTACACGAAAAATGACAATATGAATAAATGACAAAGCTAATTAACCAGAACTAGGACACCTATAATAGGTCTAGGAAATTGAATCATAATAGAAAAACTTCTCGCTTTAAAGTTGTGCCTTAATTAATCATCATATAGCTGAATTCGCATCAATGACAGATTACTGTCAATTGATATTTTCATCAAGTCATTGCCAACTAACCATGGTAAGAAAGAGAGGTACCTCAATGAGAATAGGTCTTTAGATTGATTCTGTCAAGACTCGACGCCCTAGGCAAGATATTAAAGAGATGTTTCAAGAGTATCCATCCTGATTTCATTCAGAGCCATATGGTGAGGAAAGAAAAATTGTTTTTACTCCTAAATTAAATATATATATATATTATTGACAACACTATAAAATTTTCCAAATGGTTATGGTAAGGCACACGAATGGAGGATATTCATAATATCAATTTTATTTTTTTGAAATATGATGTCGCTGGATTTATAATGATCTGTGCTTATCTTTTTTTTATATATATAAGTAGTACTTTGACGGTCATATTCATTAATTTAATTATTCACACATGGCAAATATTTCACACTTTTAAAACAAATCATAGGAAAGCTGAATCATCTTACGTCTTTAATATCGAATTTACGAAACTTTCAACGATAGCGATAATCACTCTCCTTACCCCTTATCATGATTATATTTAAAAAAAAAATATGTACATTTTCAAATCGTGTCTCTCTTCTCTGTGCCTCTTATATTCGCATACACGCACACACATATACAAACACACACACATTTTCTCTGATACCCACTTTAACTACATCTTTTATCTTCCTAGACTCACGCCCATATCTTAAGAGTAATAATATCCGTTGTATCATTTTAAGTGTAGACGTGAACTCAAAGCTGTTACGTTAATGTGGTCATTGAACCATGTCCCGACCACGATCAAAGCTTTCAGATCATCGAACCTTTAATAGCACAAATTCTCATCTTCTTCATTAGAAGAGGAAGGGGGCAGGGAGGGGTAAGAGGAAGGAACGCATAACAAATTTACCTAGCTTGTCGTAGCCAGAGGGACTCCATCTCTGAACAAACATGAGTGACTTCCTGCAGAGGATCTTGATAGATATCGAGTGGCTCAAACCGTCCCAAAGCTTCGCCCAGTGTGTCTTTCTTATCGCACGCAGCCGTCGGAGCCAAAATATGTTTTTGACCCTCACCAATCCCACCTCCTCTAGCTTATCTTTCTTTCTTGGGTTAAACCGTTGACTGAAACGAGTCACTTATCACACGTTGTCATCTCCTGTAATGAGCTTCGTAATAATACAACTTAACATTGGTTCGATCTGATGTGTCAATAACTAAGTGCAACAACATTCTAAATTAATTCAAAACTTTCATCAGGTATTTCAAAGAGAAGAAAGAAAATTATTGCGATAAAATAATTTGATACAAGGCAAACGTGGTCTTTTCATACAAGCCCGGTATGTTTGGAAAGTATGACCTGCATTTTAGAGGTCTTCACATAAAACTTACTTTAAAAATATCAATTGATCAAGTTGAAAATAGTTATGATTTTTCCCAATGCTCTAGGACCTATCTTAAAAGTGGTATTAGAAGTCGGAAAATGAACAACATTTGCTGGTAGTGTTTCTCTCGAAGTCGTATTGCACAGGGAATTCGATAAGACGTCATTTTGAAAGTCTATCAGAAACCTGAGAGTGGAGTGACAAAATAATAATCCAAAATAATACATCTTTCAATACGAGCTTCTTTATTTGCTTACAAAAACATAGAATTTCCGGTGTAAAACTTTTGGTAGTTGGATAAAAATATTTGTTCCCATGGAGGATTGAGAGGTGTATGTAAGATTGGTAGGAGGGCAAAGTGAGAGTATCAAGGGGAAACTCTGGAAGTGGTCGTTTTTTAGTCTTGATCTGATATGACATGATGTTTGTTAGAAAGTCGTGTGCATTGGGCAGATTGGTTATGTGTGAGAAGGTGTTGTCTTTCAGCAACTGCTATGAAGCATCTACTGACCCGCGTCCTACTGCTAGTTGGATTCTAGAGAACCTGCTACGGTCTGATGAACCACCTCCTGTCCATTCTACCAGCTGCACGCACAATGCAATCTCCTGTTTTCATCGAAAAAAAAAAGTTTTGATGTCGACAAATTATGACTTCACGGATTGGTGATATCGATTCTGTTTTGCACACTGTGACATTCTCTCAGTCACGCCAAGTTGGTCAGGTTGTCTGTCATATCGGAGGCAGTGTGTAATCCAAGGCAGAGTTCTCCCAAGCCGCCCCCAGCCGTCCGATCGGCACACCACCAAATTATGATTGATGATGCAGTTGGCCCAGCGCTAACTTTCCAAACTTAACTTTGCTCGGGGCGCGAAAAGGCGGCCATGTCGGATCCCAGATGATAATCGTGACACAGAAATTTTGTCATCCTACAAAGCAAAGTGGATGCAGAAATTGATTGGGCGAGACGTTTGCTACGTGTTCATTGCCATGAAAATAAAAACATCTCTCTGTCCTTTCTTCATGTATTTCCCTCTCCCTCTCTTTTCTACGATTGAGACTGTGGCGAGTCACAATTGTGGTTCAGTTTTCAACACTTAGTGTCGGCAGCGGTGGGATTTGTCCCCTCTCTTAGTTTTCTTTTTTCTCTTTGGAGTTAGGAAGACAAAATGCGAGGGTGTATCATGGGTGACAGATAGACGGAAAAGGGAGGGGTGTCCGGACTCCTGACCGGGTGCCATCTCATGGGGATGCTAGGAAGTCGAGGTTTGGCCCAGGCGATGAAAGCTCGACCCATTTTCTCTCACTTGAAACGTACACAATTTGTTCACCGAATTGGTAAACATGAAAGGAGAAACCACAATTTTCGCAGCGAAACCCTTTACTAGTCTTGAACCATTTTACCCCTCGATACCATACATTCCACCACGTATATAGATCACAATGGCAAAACATTGAGCCATCTGTTACCTGTATTAAAACAATCGATTTTCACACTAAATCAAACTATTTTATTTGACCCAATTCATGTCTAGCCCTTCATGTAGTCTTCATTCCAATCTACAAACAATATTAAAACATGAACTTGAACCAAAGTGATGGTGAGACATGACGGGGTTGCAGAAAAAAGACAACGTATTTTTGTCCAGAATATTTTATCTAGTGTTTAGACGTAGATTCATTTCTTGAATGGAATGGGAATAATGCTGACTGTCATGGTGTTTATTTCATCCAAAAAGTACTTCTGCCTATCGTACTTCCCCTATGGTAAGTCTAAATTAGTACTAGTGAAATATATTTAAAAATAATTGAGTTTTGTCAATGTTTGCTCATAGGTTGGTTCCAACGCATATTCTGTACGTTATTCCTCTTCATGCTATTTGAATCAGAAACGTATAGTAGTAGGCCCACCACAAGATTAATACTTTGATTCATCAAATCACGTTATTGATAATGATTACGTTTTTTTTTACTTGATGCTTCTAATTATTTTTTCCTATTGGTTACATACATTCTTAGAAATAGGAGCTTGCGCTTTTTATAAGATGATTTTCTCAGTTATTAATGATGATTAAATCTGGGGTCGATCATGTGCACCCTGATTTAAATAAACAGAGAAAACTTACAAACATACCAATGAAAACTTTTTCTTAACATGTCATAATTCTAATTTACTATCTACACGAGATATTAAATCACTTCCAGGAACTGTGCACGCTTTCTAGGTTCACCAGATTATCGGACCTTATAAGCTTCTGTATATGAACAAGGTTCGGTCTACTGATGGTATCATCAGTGGTCATTGATATGAATTAGGCTTTGAGCCATGTTGCCAGTATTAGCATTGATTAGCCGCAGATCATCATAGAATGACATGTGTTTCATGAGAGCTGACAAATCAATGCACTCTTGATCTTGCAGTTTCGAATACAACACAAACATACCGCTATTTGGCACATGCGTGAAGTAACACATTATTTTTTCTGTGGGCTCATAAGGTTTACATTGGGGAGGGGTACAATTGCGGTATTTCACATTCTCGTACCAATTTCACTGGTTCTAAATATCAGATCATGTTTTGATGTTGGTATGAAACCTTTTGGTAGAAATAGGTAATATTGCCACAATCTATAGCATTTCAAAGTTTACAATTACAATGATATAGGACGTGAGGCAAAAACAATGGTGGATGCTGTATCATTGTCAATGTAGCAGTATCACAAGGGGTTTCTTAAATTACATGTTGATAAAAATGATAAAAACTAACATATTTTGCAGATACATAGGAAATTCATCAGCACAGTCATGATCCCTTTCATTTCTTGCGCTTTCTTTCACATCTGCGTTCTTGTTCTTTTTATTTTTCCTTGAACTTTCGCATCTAACGTGGCTCACTCAAATTCCCTCCAACTCTTCTACAATAAACCATACACGTTTTACTTATCTAAATAGAGATGAATTAACCATTCATTTCTAAAGTCATAATAGACTTACTTTTCATACATTCACTCTGATGAGACGCTTATCATAATGCGCATGAATGAGCCCAAATTAGTAAATATTTTAATTTGTTACTTTTTTTGCCCGGTTTACAGGATGGTGGATTTGGCACTGGACTGGAGCTTTGTCTTTTGTCCTGTTGAATGGATGAGTTGGGAGAAGTCAAGGGAAGTTCAAATACGGCTGGAGAGTTCACAAAGCGCCGGATGGGACGGGTCAATTCAGATGGCTTGGCAAAAGACAACCAACGCCGTCACTCAAAGTGGATAATAATTAAAAAGAAAATGAAAGGACAGACCAACACATTTTGTACTGCTTGACAGAACTTATCAGTACAAGATTTAGTCATCACCATAATTTTAACGAAAACTGTAATCAATAAAGTATCAAGGTGAAGCATGAGATTGATAGTAAATCGCATAATCGAGATATTATAAGATGGAAAAAAATCATGACAGCGCTACATTTAACATTATTGATGGATTGAAGTAAACGAAGTTAATAAGAATTTAATGTCAAGGTAAGATATTATGTTAATCAACGTTAACATCATGTTTTAATAATAAACTTGATATAAATCAGACTATTCTTATATAAATTGCTGATAAGAAAGTGAGGACTGTGTCCATGTTTCAAAAGTGTTTTTTTACTGATAACTGCATAACTTATCGGGGACCTAATTAGGTACCTTTAGACATTTTCATTTTGTTAATCTTTGCCCTCTTATTACATTTAGTCTTTAGATCGAATCCTTAACACAAAATGTTACTACGTTTATCTGCCCCGTATTTAGAGCCTTTTAATGTACTTCAAAGAAACAGACAATAATGCAGTTCTACACAGTTGCTTAGAACCATTTTCATTTTTTTTTAATTCTACTTATAGGGTTTGTTTTGGGTTTTTCTATACGGGGTTGTTCATCATGTTGATGGTGTATATAACCCTATACCAAATTGTTAAGATAGGAAATCTGGGAAAAAACAATAGTTTAGTGAGATTATTGGGGCAAAAATGCAACCAATGTTTTTAAAAGTAAAACAATCTGCTATTGTCTGCTTTAGATATCAAATTTAATAGCAGATACGGAACGTAATTTCCCTATTGGAACTCAGATATCGTCCGCCAATGATTTTTTTTTTGTCCTGTCTTCAAATTATTTCTTGCATGAATAGGAAAAAAAAGATCAAATAATTGTTCAGATAGAGAAGGAGACTCGCAGCTTTACAGTGAGGTGTCATTTGTCAATTATATCTGGGATACCCTGTCTAGCACTCGTTGATGTAACCATGGACCTAGTAGATCCATGATTTAACCTTTGTTTTTCTTTTCATGGAATGTGATTGTTGATCACTTATTTAAAATGTCCATGAATACATGAGTATAGAAATAATTAAAAAAAATATGAATGAAAATATATAAATGAATAAACAAACAAATAAATAAATAAATTGATAAACAAAAAAAAATTACAAAAAATATAAATAATGAAATAATGATAGCGAATGAATTACAGCAATGAAATATGAAGAGTATTGAGAGAATTTAAATGAAGTATTTGATAAATTTCTTTTTTTATGAATATCGAATAAGGAAAACGAAACATTCAGTAGATGCGTGGACTAAAATAATGCTTTGTCTGGGATTTAACCCATACTTGTGAATACCACCTAAAGTCTTGAGAATCAAGAATAAAGCAACATTAAAAATTACCCAGCTACGCCTATAATATCTTCAGTGGCAAATCTAGCCCTGACGCACGTTATGAATATTGGAGCAGTATCTTACCCATTCCTGACAATATTTCATGGGAGAAAATACATTGCAATAACTTCAAATGTTCGATAGACACTAAAATTCGTTCCTTTTATTTCAAAGTTTTTCACAAATGCATTGCTTTTAATGATTTTCTTTTCAAGATTAAAAGGAAAGATTCCCCTTTGTGTGAATTTTGCAACAAATTCCCTGAAACATCGGTTCATATATTTTGTGTTTGTGAAAAGGTTTCACCCCTGTGGCAAGATTTATTGACTATTTTAATACAGAAGTTTGATTCCAATTTTAACTTTATCTAATTTCAGTAAAATATTTGGTGACAAGTTCATTTCCTACTTATTTTTATTGTTGACGTACTTCATTTTCATTTGTAAATTCAGCAAAGTTGATCCAAACTTTGGAGCCTTTAGATCTTTTGTTAAAAAGCAAAGGGAAATTGAATATTGTGTGGCCAAAAAAAGACATAAACTCACGGCTCATTTTAAGAAATGGAAGTTTGAATTATAATTTTTGTCATCTTTACATGTATCATTATATGTATCATGTTTACCCTGTATATATGCATACAAATACTTGCCATCAAAGTTGTATAAAATATCACGTCTGTGCCATTGCATAAATCTTTCCGCTCTTTTTTTTTCTTATTTATTCTTTTTATTATGTTTTTTCCCTCATGATGTTATGATCACTTGTAAATATTTTAATTATGTTTGATTTGCTATTTTTGTTTATTTTTGGTCAGTGTTGACCCAATAAAACATATAAATACAAAAAAAAGAATAAAGCAACATTTGTCAACATGGTCAAAGACAATATTGAGTCATTCTAGGATTATTCTATCAAATGAAATTAATCGACGTACATTGCTGTATTTATTTCTCTTGTAACAACCATTATTCTTGCCCCACCAGAAGAAAAAACAATAAATGAAAATGTTAAATAGAATGCAGTAAATTCGTCAAAGTCACAATAACGTTTATTTTGAGTTGTATTAGGCAAGAAGAAGAATCCATAACAAAAATATTACATGACAAAGTACAACAATTACTCATATTCGGATAATAAAGTTGAATGAGGCGTTGAGGCTAAAAAGTTCATTTCACGCTCAAATAAGAGTCAATTACGGTCAAGCTGAAAATACACAATAGCGATAAATATAATGGATTATTCATAATGGTATCTTTATTGATCTATTTAGAGTTGTAAGTAAACAAGTTAATTGTAGTATGGAATACTCTGAGATTGAAGAGGAGATTTTGTATTCAAGGTAAAACGGTTTCGGGTTTTTCACTGAAGATTATACAGTTATTGATGAATAAAAAATTATTCTCATCCTTAATGTTTATTAAATGCATATAATGTGACAATATTACGGCAAGAGTTCGTGATGAAATCAACAATTCTGGACATATTCAACCAATTAGTGTGTAAAAGAATAAAATTAGAAATGAATCATATTGATATAGGAATCAGCTATCAAAACTAAAAAAAAAACACTTTGAGTTGATAGCAACCAAGTAAGAGAAGCTTTATTTGGGAAAAAACAAGTCTCTGAACTCGATAAAGTCGAAGTTTTGAGTTTTAATTTCTTATATAGAAAAAGACAATAGACGCTTTGAAAATACATGCATGAGTGTAGAAAATTTCCAATATTTTGATATAAGATTATTTTGAACGAAGCTCAAGAAGAAAAAGTAAGGAGATGGATGGGAAGAGAAAGGATATATCGATATTTTCATGATGGAATAATGTGCATTTGATTTCTTTTACACCTACAGTTTTTACTTGAATAGTTTGATGGAAACCTGAAGCTGCTACTATTAATGTTTAACACGTTTACATGTATATTTCATAGTAGGCATATATCCTTCTATGCATGTATCTGGAGGTGTGTGGGTGTGGGGATGGATGAGGGTGTGTGGGTGTGGTGATGGATGAGGGTGTGTGGGTGTGGGGATGGATGAGGGTGTGTGGGTGTGGTGATGGATGAGGGTGTGTGTGGGGGGATGGATGAGGGTGTTTGGGTGTGGGGATGGATGAGGGTGTGTGGGTGTAGGGATGGATGAGGGTGTGTGGGTGTGGGGATGGATGAGGGTGTGTGGGTGTGGGGATGGATGAGGGTGTTTGGGTGTGGGGATGGATGAGGGTGTTTGGGTGTGGGGATGGATGAGGGTGTGTGGGTGTAGGGATGGATGAGGGTGTGTGGGTGTGGGGATAGATGAGGGTGTGTGGGTGTGGTGATGGGTGAGGGTGTGTGTGGGGGATGGGTGAGGGTGTGTGGGTGTGGGGATTGATGAAAAGGATAAGGGTGTGTGGGTTTGGGGATGGATGAGGGCGTGTGGGTTTGGGGATGGATGAGGGTGTGTGGGTGTGGGGATGGATGAGGGTGTGTGGGTGTGGGGATTGGTGAGGGTGTGGGCAACTAGTATTGTTTTCCTGCAACTAGTATTGTTGCATGCTATACGTTCTGAATTCACATCTACCTTTTTAAATGGTCATCCTGAGCAGAGGTATAAAAATAGACAGGCATATTATGAATGAATTAGGTTTACATAATGGTTACATGATACAATGATTGATTATCTTTATTTATCTCACAATGTTTTCACTAAAATAAGAAGAGAGCATGCAATACATGTAGACTTGACCAAAAAAAATATTTCACCTAACAACTCATCATTTCGATTTCTCCGCCTGCTATCATTAAAACTCTTTTCAGATCCGTCGCTTCTTTTATTGTTGCAGCTTCTTGTTTATCATTATTATTATTTCATTTGGCAGAATATCAAACGAGTCAAATACAGTGATAAAAAATACTTGTTACAATAACACAATAATAATACAGAAACACAAAATAAGCTTAACTCTGGATTAAATCTCGATGAGCTGCCAGGCATCGGGCAAAGTTAAAGGTAAATGCCAGTTTTGGTAACGATAAATCAAAATGAGTTCGTACAGAATCCAATGAAATGACCACCAAAGTGTCTGTTTGTATAAATAAAGAATATGTGCCAAAGGATTCTGTAAGAAATTGTGTAATTGCTGAGAAATTAGCAAATAAGCACGGGATTCGGGTCAAGCGTCAGGCACGACATTCGAAGCAATAATAATACACTGTCCCACGTGCGCTCATCTGTGTTGGTGATCTTCAGTATGAATATTTTTCAGCATAGATTTCAAGATTTCACAAAGTTCAGTTTATGTGACTGTACCAGATCTAGATCCTAGATGATATACTGATAATTAAGCCTGGTTTTACAGACTTTCTCATGAAATCAGTGTTTACTGAAACTACTGGCTTTTCTCTTTAACCAAATGAATATAGTCAACGGACCGCCCTATACCCCATCTAGTTGAATCCACTGTAATATTTTCGTGTGAAATAAACATATCGTACATTTGTATTTAAAGTTACATATAATGAAAACAACATGTTAAATTACTCAGAATCTTATAGCATGAAATCTGGTGACAAAAAGTTGTAAATTGTAATATTGGTTTCGATACATTTCGTTGTGCAAAGTATTTCTATTTCTTTTTCCTTTATACTTCATTTTCCTTTCTCTTAACCGCTTAGGGGCAATTTTCGATTTGCGGTATATGAAATCGTTATTATTACTATTATTATTCAACAAATGTCAATAAATATGCTTATCACTAGGTGAGAAATTAAATCAAAGAAAGGGAATGTGCTGACCAATCTAAATCAATTTTGGTTGGCTTTGACGTGGCCAGTAATTGATGATAAAGATATACATAAATAGAAACAGTTAAATACATAAGAATAGAATACAGATAATTCTAAAAATACATAGATATTGTGTCATATCAAATTTGGACTCTTAATCAGAATCGACAAGATAGGAATTTAGGTAACTGAACCATGTTGAAAGAGAAACAGTAAGGATAGGAGGTAAAGAGTTCCAGAGTCTGGGGAACTCATGAATTGGGCTGAAATACAACCCATCTTATTTATTTCCATAAAAAAAATCCTGAATTATAACCTGTCATATCCAAAGAGATTCTCACAAGATAAAAGTGACCATCATCATTTGGCCTTTATCTTTGGCGATACAAATCGCTGGTTTCAAGGTTGTAATTTTCGTAACCTCGTCCCCGGTCAGGGCTGAGATTGCGTGGGCAAACCTGATGAAGTAAAACACAAAATATATCTCACAAAAATATAATTTACGAATTCTGGGAATATTGTTTATTATAATTTAATGAAAAGGAACAATCGTAAATTAGATGAGAAAGTAAGTGAACTACTTCTAAAAGTATTTATTGACACACTGAAGCACGTTCTAGGGGTCCGATCAACAATAAAAACAAATTCCAGTAACAATTGTTTTCACTGTCAAGTGCGTCAATGAAATGAGGAAATATTGACATCACACATGCACTCAGTGATAAAAATAGCATGACGCTTCCGAAAAAGCTAAACAGGAGTACGCCTATATATATATATATATACTGTATATATATATATATATGATGAAATGATGAAATCAAAGAAAATGACGAGGTTGAATCACACGACGAGGCTGTAAGTAGACTCACGCCCTCTATTTTTTAAGTAACATGCTTTCCCCATTCCACCAATCATCCAATGGAATAAAATGAAGTAATTTTTAGCAGATTTATCTAATTGCATAATGATGCATTCTTAAAAAAATTCTATGATCTTTTAACGAGATTTAGAGCAAGTGTATATGACCAAACGCAAAATCAATCACTTAATATTAAAATAAAATTATATTTTTTTAATTATTACAGTCATCACACTCATCAACTATCTCATGTATCTGTTTTTATTTTTTAATTCAATATAAAGGCCAGGTTAGTTAAAAGACTTGGTCTATTTTGTTTCCCCTATACTCATGGTAAGCTTCTTTGATTTAGGTGTACTGTAATGTTAGTGACGAAACGAATGCAAACTTGTATTAAAGAGGTCCTGACAGATTATTTTTTTTACTATATTTAAAGGATATGCGGGCCATGTAGATTTTTGTCAGATGTCCCGGGCGGGTTGGGGGCTACCCTCTTCCATTGGTTACTGTGCAAAATCCACAATTTTAAGGGGATGTGCATCCCCCCCCCTCCCCTCCAAATCGCCGCCTATGCGTGTGTGGGTGTGTGTGTATTGTGTTGGGTGTATGCGTGCGCCAGTAGCATTCCTCGGGCATTTTCCTTTTTATGAAGATGAGAATCTTCCTTCGAACGTTTAATCTCTTCTGTTAACATTATTCGTTCATCTACCCATCTATCTATCTATCTGCTGTAAATCTTCTCTCAATCTTAATTTCCTCCATTCTGTTTTTGAATGAAATACTAATATTACTTTCTATTTTCAATCAATAGTGCTCCTTGGTTCCGGTAATGAATAAACAATAAGGAAAATAAAGAGACAGTTGCCTAAAATGTTTCCTCTTCCGGCCTCTGTCTTCGACAAGATTGACATGCAAACATGATTTATAATTATTTCAAGAATAAAATGACAACTCAACAGCTAAGTGCCCCTTCTTTTATTGTCCCTCGGTGGAATCTTTTACCTTTCTTCATCCGGTCGTGCATGTTTGCCGCCAATTGGTATGGTATTATCTCAACTCTGTAATTATTAATTAACACTTGATTGGAGTTTAGACTGGGGATGGAATCAGCGATCAATAGCAGATGTAAAAAGAACATTATCTGGCTCTGGACGGGGACAGTAAGATAAGTCTCCGTCTACCACCCACCTAAAAGCCTGTTATGAACAAACAAAATTCAAATATAGAAATGATTTGAAGATGGCGAGGACGCATTGTTCGTAAACATGCTTCGAGTGTGTGTTCAATGCACGTAGTGTTTACGTCAGTTACCTCATCATACACAAGTACTTTCTTCATGTGACAATATGAGAGCAATTTGATTGTTGATCTAGTGTTTTTAGTAGAGCAATATCACTTTTCTTGAATTGAAATATAATGGCTTTCAAAGGTGGTGTCGTTCTTATTATCAAAGTACTCTTGACAATACAAACAGTTTGAAGAAAAACAAATTGTTACGTGTGCGAAAAAAATGTTGTTCACAAATGAAGGAAGACACCCCATCTATTGTTTTATTTTACAAAATTAGAAAGGGTTTCTTTGGGTCTTTAGGATACGATGGAAGACACACAAAAAATGGAATAACATTTTAATGTCATTAAAAATAATAATTTAAGGTATAAACTTTCTTTCTATTTTTTTTTGTTATACACAAATCGGCAATGGTTGATGAAATCGCATATTAACTGTTTCGAATTTAATAGTCAAAGATATTCCCGCCAATCCATATAATAATATTTTTGTATGCGATACTTTTTAATTCTAGATGTCAAGAACTATTAGGAATTCTCATCTCTAATTCTTCTCCTTCCTAGGGGGGAGCATTGTCCTCTAGTCTTCCATTCATTACGTAACGTGTCCCAAGAATTTCCGGACCAAGAAATGTGTTTCCATTCGCCGCCGTCACAACATCTAGATTGGAGTGTTATCCACCTTGGATAGCATCGAAAATAGAATTGATATCACTTCATAACAAGACCTGGTGAACTTAAAGCCTATTTGGTGAGTCCCTTATGACAGTTCCGGGTCACTTCTAAATCATTTAAATGTGTGTTAACGGTTTTGATATTGAAGATATAAAATACAATTGTGTTTTGTTATTTCACATGAAAGTTTATTTTGATCGGTCAAAATAAATTATGCGCATCTTGTTCTCAAGCGTGGAATCTGCTAAAACTTGCAGAATCTTTGTCTTAATGGCTTTCTGATATCAACTTTCTAAATTTGTGCGCATATAAGAGCCCTTTTTGTAAAAAAATGAATAAATAATAATAAAAAAATTTCAATAGAGTGAGGGGGCGAGATAATAAACATAATAGCATTAATTCAACAAAGAATAATTGGCTGAAAATTCACAGATACTACATCTTTGAAAGATTGCAATGCAAGATGATACTCGGGCATTATTATAATTAATATTACACACCCTTGGGAAGAAAAGCTCGGTTATTGATAGCCAAAACGGGTTACCCTATACGATATATTTTGTATTACATTAATTTCTATGAACTTAGATATTTGCTACACAATCATTTGATTATACAACATGTATTTTGTTTATGTTTTGTATATCAATCGTGAATAAAATCAAAACCAAACCCTTACGAAAAAACAGGCTTTGAATGATTGTCCGGGGTAGTTGTCAGGGGGTTGATTACCCAGATACGCATATACATATCACCCTTTCCCCTTAAATGTGCGATGTTTCTTGATTATTTCAATCTGTTCGATTGGAATACAACGATGGCTTTAATTTTGTTAAACTACGCCCGCTATGGTGATGAAAGGAACGTAGCAAAAATCCTCCATGAAAACTATTTTGTTGGCTTAGTTCATTGCTTTTAGTCCGTTTTGACCAGTAACTATATTTATGAAAATATATATTGATTCATGGTCAAGCTCTTTAGAAGGGGAGGGGCGCTCTGTCGAAAATGTGGTCCTCGTCGACATACACGGTCGACCATGGAATTAGCTTCCTCGGAAATTATGACAAGCCCCCCCCCCAAAAAAAAAAAGATAGAGAGTTCAAAATTGTTTTAAAGGTTGCCCCCTAGAATGAAGAAAACAATAAATGTCGTCGTTGCGGCTTACATGTATAAGCTATGAATCAGAGCTCTGAGGGTTGAGGTCCGAGCCTCAGTCACGCCCAAGATGAATATAAGCATTAACTTGATATTGGTCGGCTACAGACCAATGACCAACTCGCACACCAACACACGCTCCCAAACACACCTTAACTCTCATGCACATCAACACGCAGAACATACACACACACCCACCCACACATACCCACAACCACACACGCACCCCACCCCTTGCACTCTCTCTCTCTCTCTCTCTCTCTGATTTTCACTCTCATAAGGCCTGTGTGAACAAGGACGAACAATGAGAGTGCATGGGATCTCTGTCCAATCATTCGTAATAGGTCCATGGTCCAACCAAGAATGAAGATTAGAGAAAGAGAGGGAAAGGAATAGAACGTGGTGTCCACACCACTTTCAATCAAAATTAATTAAAAATAAATGATTTTAAAATATTCCACTGACTAAGAGTCAGACCTATAATAATTATGATCGATCTTAAATTGACTTTAATTTTAGTCAGTCGTAGCTCTTTGTGGATACTTCGAAATATCTGAGGGAAAAAATCGTTCACATTGCCAAGTGGAACCAATTTACGACACAAAAATTGGCAATAAAAACAAAACAAAACAAAAAATTATGAAAACAATGTAATAACATAAAAAGTGAGTAAATCTTATTTAAAAAGCCTGAAAACGGGCTAAAGATCATACAACAATGGAATAACACCTGATGGCTGATGCGGTGTGAATGTAAATATAACCATAAGTATTGAAAACTATTGCACAAAATAGAATGGACCGAACCGATTTCGTCTTAAAAGACAGTGTAAAAAACCTACAATTCTGCAATGAATAATTTTCTTTACAAAACTTTGATCGATTATTATGAGCTGGCAGCCAATGCAGATTTGAATACACATATATATATATATATATATATATATATATATATATATATATATATATATATATATATATATATATATATATATATATATATATATATATATATATATATTTGAATACAGTCAGTGAAATAGTTTCAGATAAAATAATACATCTTTCCCCAAACATATTAATTCGTTTATTCCACCTTATCACACACGCACAAAAGATGCTCCTTGTCTTTTTTCCCTAAAAATTCTAATATGCCTCATGAACATCATGAACAGACCGCTTTTCAACACACCTGTCAGCGTATCCATGAAACCAAATCCATATTTAATGACAAATATAAGTGGAACAAAGACAAAACCAAAATTGATATCCACAAAGATTCCACACACAAAGATGGGAATGCAAACAACGATCGCGTTGGGGGAAATAAAAGAAACTAGATAAAACGACTCTAATTGTATTGCTGGTGGTATGATCACCGAAATGCACGAGTAGTTGAGGCCGTTTGGTGCCAAATACTCACCCGAAACTTCTGGCTAGCCACGACCTTCATGCCCCGCTAGTCATTCACTTGTTGCACATCGCATTTTCCTTCTGTTGCGAAATGGATGCCATGATTTAATTCATTACTGTAGTTTTTTTATCATAAATGTTATAAAACACACATATGTTCTCTGTGGCATTAAACCGCTGTCTACATTAACTAAATATTTCTATTTTTTCAGTTCGCATTTACGTAAGTGACATCAAGTATTCATTCCACCCAAATATTAACTGAAAATCATTCAATCGTGCATGTGATGTTCAATAAAAAAAATCACGTCACGGTTGGTTTCAGAGCTCTTCAGAATAATCATTTAGACAGATTTTTTTAATAAGATTTTTAATTACTTAATTTTTGTTAAGTGCAGTATGTCACAGGTGATCGATTTAAAATCGTGACAAGGGATAATTCCAATGTCAAAGAAAAACCTGCTCATGTTACAAAACTGTTAGCCCGTGACTTTGATTTTCTTTATTGACTAATATAATTTTGTGATGTCATTTCAAATCACTTCGAAATAATAAGCGAATGCGGTACCAACTTAATTGGTAATGATACCCATAATGCATGCTGTATATAACAACCTTAATTTCCAGTATAGTTCCAGTGTTAGTGATTATAGTAAATAACTTAATAATAAGAAATACCATGGTAAATGTTTGTGACTTTGATTAAAATCACACTGTTACCGCCATGACCGTAGGAGACCCTAAAATACTGTTTTTATTCAAATATAAGGATGTATTTTCTCGTTCAAATTTCACTCGCTTATCACATAGCTCTTTATCACTGAACAATGTATATCTTTTTAAATCACGTTAAACACGAATATGCAGAACGCATCAAAATAGAAGAATGACATACAAAACACACTTTCTAATTTTCTAGTCTTCAAAATCAATTTTAGTTCGTCTATCAATATCATAAACAAAATGACAACTTCCTAATTAAAATCGAGCGACAGTTCAGTCCATGATTAGAGAATAGAGTGTTTATTTAGACTTATTTCAAATTTAATCACTTTGTTCAAACTATGATAGTATACAAATTAAATGTTGATATTGATTTGTTTAGTGCAGAACAAACAAACAAAAAGTATTTTCCACAACATTGTCTGTATGCATGCATGGTCATCTATTGTAGGATTCAAAATTGTGTTGTGGAATAGTCTCAATAAATGCAAGTTCAGACAAAGTGCATGAAATACCATTACGTTAGCTGACAAAGGTCATCTATGATAGTATAGCGAGGTGGATACACCTGGAAAAATTTTGACAAGTGTCAATTTAAGGATTGAATTACAATAACTGATGAACAGTCAAAAATATACAAATAAAACTCGAGGAAACCATTCATTGACATGATTGAGTTCGTATGAAAATTAGAGAGCAGAAAGACAATATGATTTTCAAAAAAGTGCAACAAAATATTTTTGTTTGTTTAATAATTGGGAAGAAATATTTTGTGATAGGGTCATGTGTCGTTCAAAGTTTGTCCGGCCAAGCATGAGGGATAAGTCTTAACAGACAGTCGTAAAAACACACTGCGTGAAGAAAATTTGTGCAACAAAAAATATGAAATGTATTAAAATTATTCTTTTTAAGTTTCCTCAATTTGTATACAATCGTTACTTCCTGAATATTTAGTGATTCATCATGAACAGCGAAATTGCATTTGGCTATGAATAGGAAGATACCAATAGTTGAGTGTTTTCTTTAGTTTTCCGTAGACATTTAGTGAGCAAAATTTAGAAAAATAAGAAATTACTTAAACCACCTGGATGTGCTTAACATTATATTTTCATTATTATCATATCGAACGCTATTTTCAAGAATCTTTACAATATGGATTTCAATATTATGATTTCTAGCAGCTGTTTATTTCGACAGTGGCGGAACAAGTCCCGATGTACGATGTAAAAGAATATCTTAAAAATCAGACGACGGATGGTTGATTGAAACGATTGTACGATGTATCCGTCGGCAACGCTTTGATTCATGTTGTATGTTGTCTGATCTTCCACTGGTCTGGGGACCATTTAGCACAAAATTTTGCGATCAACCGCAATGCTGAAACAAGCATTGTGATTGGTCAAAGGAAGGTTTTTTTAAATGAGATATGCATACAGCAATGACCTTAAGTGGTGTGAAAATTTAAGATTGATTACTATTACTTCGTTTTACAGAGCCCTCAGCGTGACTCTGGTAAAAACTGCCACAATTCGAGTTTTAAAAAACAAAAGATTTATGCATGGTGAATATGGCCAAAATTTGTTACGATTCTCGACATTTAACTCATGCATGTGATCAAACGGA
The DNA here is from genome assembly GCF_018143015.1 of Lytechinus variegatus. Classification (NCBI taxonomy): domain Eukaryota; kingdom Metazoa; phylum Echinodermata; class Echinoidea; order Temnopleuroida; family Toxopneustidae; genus Lytechinus; species Lytechinus variegatus. The sequence goes on from NC_054746.1 coordinate 38,195,524, forward strand.
CTGGTTTGATTTTCATGAGAATTCTCGTCATTTTCACGTCAGTTTGCCTATTGAATGGAAAAGTGTTCGCTTGTCTAAAATTACTCTATTTAGAATAGAGTCAATGACACGACTGAGGTCCCGATACTCAACGTTTCCCTGAAAGATATCTAATCACAAGCAAGATACAATACAAAAGGGGCACTTTATAAAGATTCTATAAAAAATGACTAGATTACCAGCACCTTTGTAATTCTGAAAAGAAGTCATAAATAGAATCTATTAAGTACCCTCGCATAAAGTAACTGTTCAAATTTAACAGGAGATTTTGGGGTGGGAGGGGGGGGGGCGTTTAAACATTTGATTTTATTTTGCTCAGTTAAGAATTAATGCAACAGCCGAGGTTATATTCCATAGTCATGATAGGTGTTATGGTAGAGAAGAAGAGATAAAGAATATACATTATTTTCTTCTCGATTCAAATGATTGCTATCTTATCAAGGGAGACAGATCCAATAATGGTGTAAAAGGTATCTCGTAATCATTCTACGAAACTGAAAAAAACGAGATATTCCCATTCTGTCAATACTGAACCCAAACAATGCAAGACCATGCACGAGCAAAGAGCATCCGAAAGTGGACCAACTGAATAGAAAGGATAAAGAATCTAGAATATGGAATCCACTTGGTTCTTAATGTGATATCAAGCCTCTCTCGTTGACAGAGGTTTTGTATCTATGTCCCCTAGCCAAGCAACCGCTACTAGAGTTGTCATAATATACAACACGTTCTCTGTATTCTTTAAATACTAAGTTCTTTAAAAATAATGTAACCTGCTTATAGAAGATCTTAAACACCCTTTTCTCTCTCAAGTAAGCGTACTCCCTTCTCCAGGTCAATGCCACGAAACATATGTCGATTTCTGTTTTTCAAAGACCTTGTTGTACATCTTGGTATCTATCGTTTATTTGAAATAGATTATTTTCAATCAATAAAATATTGATCAAATTGTATTGATTGAAATACGATACAAGTTCTTGCTATTTTCGATAAAGGCCGTGAGAAAATCAAACAAAGTGGTTAAACTTAGTATTTCACCCTTTATGCGAACAATGTTTGCCCGGTTCTCATTGCGCACATCACGTTAATAACAATATTGACTAATATGAATTGAGCCGTACATTTCATATTTACTCTCTCTTAATTTTGAAATATTGTTAAATACACCATGCTATGGATTATCCTTCGATTAACATGGTTTAATGCTCACATTAATTATTGTGAGTCATAGAAGCAATTATTCAATATTGTTATTTTTTACAAATCATTTGACTGGTAATTGTTTTCATTAACTCAAAATGGCCCTAAACATGTGAATGTTCGCATAGGTTCATTTTAGAGCGAACAACTACGAAGAAGAATAAGAATTAATAAAAAAAAAATTTAAGTCATTTTTCCAATCTGATATTTTCCATTTTTTCATCTCTCACTCTCTTAAAAACTTTCTCAGTGTATACTATGGTTCATTGCGGCGCTGAGAACCATTCTCTGTTATTTTTCCGTTACATATAAATGAAATTCTATTTTGAGTTATTTTTATATATGTATATATATAAGTCCCGTGCAAGAGTAGCATACTAATCTGTAATTCAAAGACGTGTCACAAATCACTTTCTTTGAATCGTAGTTGCAATTTGTCTGCAGTACATCAAAGACTATAAATTTTAGCAGTGCCTCACCATTCCAGAGTCAGACCAACTCGGTAGTAAATGAAACAGCGTGAGGGGTCAAAAGTGTATACTGATTTATAGGAATAGAAACATATGCGAGAATATTCGCTCATATAGTAAATTTCCTACAATAAAGATTTTAAAAGATTGATTTATTTCGTACAGGCATAGATTTTATTTGAATTAAATGTAAATGGCATGAATTCTATGCTTTATGTCCGTCATAGAAAGAAATCGAAATAGGATATGAATAAACGGGGGAACTAGTAAGCTTAAGTAAGTTTCCTCTTTTTATGATTACTCGAGAATCTTAATTGCGAGGACCAATGAAACTTATCAAAAGCAAATGAAATCTTGTTATCTTCAAAGGAATATAAATTTCTCTTCAGATATCAGATTTTAATAATATCGATGAATCAGAGGATTCCCTTATAAAATAGGAATGATGAGTGAGAATGATAGGAAAACGGGGGAGGGTGGGGGGGGGGTAAAGACTTGATAAAGGTGCGTGCCCTTATGGAGCCATTCAGATATAATTTATAAATTATATTAATCATCAAACATAGAGCTTACTTCTATGGGTTCTAAACGATTTGATAGGCAATGTATCCCTTAAAAATACATTAGCATGATTAAGGGGTAAGAATCGCATCAAAGGGTGTATTTTCAAAAGTATTATTTGCTATTAATGATTTGAATAAGTTGCACCCATAGAATTAGAATGATGTTTGTGTACAATCTTAAAATGTTGGAAACATACTGCCCACACAACAATTTGGTTAAAAAATTATCCAACTCTGGGTGGTTTTCAACCAATAAGCAAAAGCACACATTATTGGTTTACAAGTACTCATTGGATAAGGTTTTGACCATTTGATGTGTGGACCATATGTTGCCAAACATTTTTAAAAGTGTATAATTTCAGGAAAAACGAACAATCATTGAAAAGCAAGGGTGGGCTCTTTGACTTATGAGCAAAATAAGTAGTTGTGTACCATATGTCGTTTATTTCCTGCTTCCTGTTATGACAGGGAAAAAAGTTTTGAAATATGCCAAGTATAATTATAAAGTTATCCGCTCTCCATAAAATTGGATGTACGCTAACCAAAGCATGTCTAATTGTTCTCCAAATTATTAAACTTATTCGTCCAATTACCTCCCTTTAAAAATCACTGTTACCTCCGCTGTTTAAGGTCAATTAAAAAAATCATAAGCAAACCTCATTTTCATACCAGAATCATGAGAGAAGAATTTCATATTAATCAAATCGTTTGAATAATTGTTACTTCATGGTTTTGAGTTCTAGTTACGGTTATCAGTTACACAGCACATCTTCTATTGACTGTAGTCAGCTTATTGGAACCCTAGTGGTTTGGTAATAATTCCTTTCATATCAATAGTATACAATCAAGCGAGACGTACAGACGGATTTGCTTGCAAACTTTACTTTATTTCTCATTAAACCCGGTCTCCAAAGTACGCAGTCTATTCAAGAGCGTTTTCTTCACCTCTCTTCTTTGTTTCGAGTAGTATTGTTTCATGGAGGAAACTTCCTGATAATAATATCTTAAATGCCATGAACGTAAATACGGATTCTTCGCCAGATATTTCAATGAAGATCATGATCCGGATGGTGGGATGTTACTGAAGCGAGGGAGGGTTATTATCGAAAGGTGCATAGAAATTAATTGGTATGGAACCTCCGAAACGATAAAGAATTAGCCTAAACGGCAAACAAAATATTCCTTTTTTGCGTCAAGTAATGGAAACATTCTGTTTGTAAAGATGACTTTGGCTTTCAGGAACAGTCGAATGTAAATCCTGCCACAACCTTCGAAATCAAAACAAACATATAAATGTGTACACTATACAATAGACCAGATTTACAAAGCAAGAGAGAGAACGGTGTGATAGAAAGAAAATGGGGAGAGATGAATAAGAATATGAAACGTTTGGTTGAAGATGATAATAAAAACATACTATATATTCATCCATTCACAAACAAGAATTTTAATGCAGTAATTAGTATAGAGGGTTGTGGGGGGGGGTTAACATTAAAAAAAGCCAAACGCCTTTCGAAGAGTATCCGTTCCTTTTGTTCACTATCAACACGTTCAGGAGATAATGAAAATGCATAGTATAGCGCCATCTCACAACAACTCACTTTCTTTCTCTCTGCCTCTCTCTCCCCTTTCTCTCTCTGTCCCCCTCTCACACCCTCTTTTTTCTATATCCCTATCATAAAACGCTCAAATGCACACTTACACAAATATACCCACACAGTTTTTCATCTGAGCAATTCTCGTAAGGAAAAGTATATTCTACGGGCCTACATTCAACCTTGACGATGAAAAAGTGAACTCATGTTTTTTCTTCAAGATAGAACATCGAGAACACCGATATGCTGATATCTTGTTTATTCTGAAGGAAACCTACACAGCTACCTTAACTCTCCAGTGGGTTCTCTATTCATGTATTTTTATTTGGTATATTATCTGTGAACGTTTTGATTGGAGTTATCGTAATTAATGAAAGAAAAATCAATTTATATTAAAAAAAAAAGAAATAAAAGAAATGGAAGTGATATCGTAAAGTAAAGATGTGTTTTAGCGAGAAAATACATTGGTTTTATTATTCATGTAATTTGGGGGTTATTTAGAATACCAGTATGACATTTTCAAATTGAGTCAAATTGTAATAGATTAATACAGAGAGAGAGAGAGAGAGAGAGCACCAGAGAAATCACAGAGACATGGGGAGAAGGGGGGGTCTGGAAAGTGGGTGAATGAGGGTAAATATCACATCAATGCATTGAATATTTACATCAGTGTTACTAACAAAGAAGCAGAATGGATTAATTTCCGATTAGAACAATACAATTGACCAACTAACTAAGTTAAAATAAAATCAAGTTCACAGAATTTATATTTGGTAAAAATGTGTTGTTTTTTCCACTATTGAGAAGCAGGATTTGAATTTTTTCACAGATAAACAGACAAATACATAAATAAATGAAAATAAATAAATAAGCAAATAAATAAATTATAAAATGTATGAACAAGGAGATCCCATAATAATTATTTTTCATATAGCTAACTAGATAATATAAGCAGTTTGAAACGTATTTTTCCACATAAGAAATCACTGGTTGGACAACAGCTTTATTTGATTATTGGGAAGCATTAACATTTTGGCCTTTCATGCTTTTTTTTCAATATCATTTATTGTAAGTTCCAACAGTATTAATTTAAATCAATGTTAAATTAGAAGTATCATACCCATTGTGGTATTAATTTTAGATGTATTATCAACCCTCTTTCCATTGTGTACATTCAGTTCACATCCGAAAAGGAAGAAGAAGAAGAAGAAAAAGGAGGAGAAAAAGAAAAAAGACAAAGAGGAAGAAGAAGAAAAAGAAGAAGAGAAAGAAGAAGAAAAAGAAAAAGAAGTAGAAGATTATGATGATGAGGAAAAAAGAGAAGAAGAATTTCAGATATCAATCATGTCGTGAATAATATGCACAGTAACAGTATATTCAGCTTGTTGAAGAGTTGTATAATGTTGCTCTTTTAACATGTTTAAATGATGATTCCTCATGTGAGCTACTCATCTGTCTTTCACTTCACCGGTCATGATTTAACCAAGCCATTCTCAAATGGATCTAAATGTTTAAATAATGAGTCTTGAAGGATGTATTAATCTCATTCATTCCCCTTCTAACCTTAGCTTTGATCTTCTTTCAATTCTGAAATTTCTTCCATCACAATCAGCTATAGATATAGATGAAGATAAGAAGCCATGACCGAACGAGTGTTTACGGGTTAATACAATGTGTTTCACTCGAGTTACAACATAGGCATCATATGAACGTTATGATATGCATATAAGCCAATAGAGTCATGACCCGTGTTATGTTGGTGTTAAGCTAAGTCTCTAAATACAATTCAAAATGCAACACGCCCTATCGAATTGTAACTATCACATCTGATAACTTAGTACCTCATTCATATTTGCTGCTGCAATTAAGCATTTGATGTGAAACGGAGCTTTGAAATCATGACGCACTTTACTTCTGAGTTGGAATCTAATTAGGGCATGGTTTGAAAGGGGGAGAAAGAAAAGGTAAAGTGTCGTCGTCATACCTGCAAACACCATGTTAGCGCCGAGCGAAGCCCGTAAGTGCCTCCTTGCTAAGGCTTGTGTTGTTAAAACTTGTAAACGTGGATTAAACGCGCATCGCCACTTCTCTTTGGGCGTGTTTGTTTCGAAATACCCCAGAACAAAATGTCTCACTCAGCCCTTCTTTCAATAATTTCACAAGTGAGTTAAATATCCGAAGGGTAGGATTGTGGAGAAGAAAATTAGTCAATTTGGGGTTTACATTTCAATAGCGGTTTGAAGTCCATTTTACTCCAGTAAAATCTCATTGAGAAATCGAGTTGTAAATAGTAAATTGCTTGACCCACATAATTCTCCGATTCACAAACGGGGTGAAGAAAACCAAAAATATTTTATTTTCGATCTTTCCAACACTTAACTGGTGTTCATATAATTAATTTACTCATTTATTCATATAGTGTACTGTAATATGCACTTTTATTAGCGGGAGTCTATTGGCATTTTAAAGCAATATTGTAATTCTCATCGTTATTTCTTGTTGTTGATGATGATGTTGTTTAAATGAAATGATTCATTTTGGATGTGTTTTTATTTTCAACGTTGTGATTGCAGCAAAGTTTTAAGTTAGCAAACTAAACCTAGCTTGTATATATTTCTATCCATTCTATATGATATGTCATTGACCAAACTGTTAGAAGATTGCTACTTACAAAAAAAATTCCCGCAGCAGAGTCTCGAGAACACCTGTAATCTTACTGCACTGCGTAATATTACATGCATTTGTGTAAAACTACAGAAAATTGGTATTCGGTGTATGTGAATTTATTTATTGTAATAAACATTTTCACCCTTTTTTAAATACCAGTTGTGTAAACTTGTAGGAAAATTATAGAAAATCTTTTCTGTTACAACAATTTACCGAATAAATTGGTTATTTCTTTCCGTAAAATCTGTTCATAATTGTTTTTATGTAAAATATTCATCTTTTTTCTCACAGAAAAATAGATTTCCCTCTAGAGTTATTCTTCATACAAAGCAATATATTGAGTATTCCAAAATGAATAGAGTTTGAAAGAGATAAAAACTAAATCAGATAGGATATTAAATAAAAAATAGATTCTTTTTATGAATAAAATTTGAAATCATATTCATAATCTGACTTGTTCCTGCTAAATTAGTTTGTAATCTCAGAAAGTCAGTTATTCATGACCATGGGAATCAGTAATTGTAATTATCGTCTTCACTATCATAATCATTAACACCGATATCACCATTGTCATTATCATATAACCACATCGCCATCACCATCATCATCAGATTAATAATATAATCATCATCATAGCTATTACCATCATTGCGATCACCATTACTACTGTAATGTATCATCATCATCCTCATCATCATCATCCTCATCATCATCATCATCATCATCCTCATCATCATCACCATCGACAGTTTCATAGGCATCACCATATTTATCGTTTACAAACAAAAAGCACATCTCTGCATTCTTCACTTCAGACGAAAGCACTCACGAAATAGATAAACAAGTTTTTAACAGCAATTACCATTGAATGCTTCTGGATGTTTTAATATTTCATAAGTTTATACAACGTTTTCTTTTCCGATTGTCGCTCAATAACACATACAATTTACAATAATTATTACAATACGCATCACCATTGCAGAAAATATGATTTTGTTCCGGGGGGGCACATTGCTACATAAAGTGAATTGTTATTTAACCTCTTTATTTCCAGAACATATTGGTGGAAGAATCAAGTATTTAACAACAAATCAAGATAAAGACAACGCTTTTCCAAGAAACAAAGAAAGAAAAGAAATAAGGGAGCCCACGCACCCTATTTTTAAAAATAAAAATTGTTTCTAATACTTTACCAAAACATAATTATGATTAGTTATTAATATTTACCAAAGCTTAAAGCCAGCTTCACAGTTTAAAACAATGATAATGTTTTCAACAACAAAATAGTATTACATTTTGATAACGTTTAATAATCCAATCAAAAAAAGAACTACATAATTGGTTGAAAATGATTCATAATCCAAACTGAATCAAAACAATATATAAAATCACACATCTCTTCAACAAGTCTAAAATCTGATATATTTTGTCGAGCATCTGACATCATTCCAAAAAGTTGTAATTGAAATCTCATAATTTATAAGAAATTCTATACAAATTACAAAGCATAATTTACATCAAAAAAATATATTGCACCTGCATTTGGACTGCTAAGTCAACTAACAAAAGTTTGTTTAAAAATCTTAAAAACGATTATGCACGAACATCGAGTTTAAATATTTATTTAAAATCACATACCCCAAAATAATAATAATTAATAATAAACAAAAAATTAAGGAAAAATCAAATCGAAGCAGCAATCAAAATAACACCTACTTCTTTCTGATTGTCATAATTAATTTTGCATGCAATATAAGCAATAAAAGTTTAAGATATCATTGAGTTGCATTTCAACTGATTGTCACAATAGTAAACAATAATGCTGATTGTCTCTAACATAAATATGATTTTTGTCATTGTCACAGCATGATAACGTGAGTTTCATTAGAACTGGTTTCGATATATGACATTATCTGAACATTACAGAACAAAAAATTCCGGAAAAGGGGTATATCTTCATTAGTATTACCCCAGCAAGCGATATATACACGACCGACACAAAAATTGACTCCCTTGCTTGTCTAAAATGCTGGTAATATCAAATTTTGAAGAAAAAGGTTTTCACGTCACAACAATACACATGTTGACCTTTTAATAGCATTTTAAAACTCTGTTTATCGAGTATTTAAAACAAAGCTTGTGCGTTCGTGAAATATATACAGTATAACATTTAACTTTCAAGTTGACTGCAGAAATACATTCAATATCAAAGAGCAAAGGGTTTTTCGAAAAGGACAAATTTTTTAAAGCTAAATGTTGGCGAAATTAGCAAAAGCATTTAAAGGAAAATGATTTTCGGATTGTCGTTTACTTTTGTTTGACATAATCACGAACTCATTTGAAAGAAATAATACCCTTTTTGTCTGTCATAATTCGCTGTGGTTATAAAAAGTAAAGCATAATGTATTAGTAACAATTTGAAGAAGAAAAAACGGACTGTTTATGTTGTGATAAAACATGGTCATTTATCTATTCACTTTTACATCTTAGAACATTTATGAATAAAATAATTCAATCTAAACAGATTGAATTTTAAACTGCCTGATATTTTGTGTGAAATAATAACAAGATCCGACTCTATACACATCCACTACATCATGTAGAGCGTGCAAGCATTTTATACACAAAATAGTACAAACCATCTGGAAAAAAATATGTAAAATATCATTTATAGGTAAAACTATGAAAACCCAACATTATATGCCCCGACAATTTATTTTTATCCACAAATAAATGTCAGCAGTAGCCTTTCGGCCTAGTCGGTTGAGTAAAATTTGTCTCCATTTTCCACTGAGTTTATAATAACTGAAAAATATGCACGGATTGTTTACTAAAGAAAAATAAAAATGATGAGTGAGGGAACATCAAAATAAGTGGTGGTAGTGGATGTAATAAAAAAGGCCATACTGATCGTGCTTAAGAAGTGTTATAATATAAGAATTCAAAAGTATAATAAATTTCATATAAATTCACTGAAGAGCACATTCCCATCGTCGTCGACTTCACAATTTTCCCAATGATAAACAATTTGATTTGATGTTATCATTTAAGCATTGCTTGAATAAAATACCAGCTTCATTGATTAGTGATGACAGCATGTTGTTAAAGTCGAAAATTAAGTTAAGAAAAGGGGTTTATGCAAAAACTAAAATGGCCCATGCATGTTATTAATAAGTACCTTTATTTTCTTGAGGAATCATAAAAATGGCAGCAAAATTATCAATATTTGAAAACACTTTCTTTCACTTAATAATTATTTCATGCATGAATACATTTACAGGAAAACAATTTCCAACATTGCATGAATATTTTTTTTAGAGTCACAAAGTCAATATTGCAAGTCCTGAATATAAAGTTCTAGTGATAGTTTACTTGCCGTGAATAGGCGGAGCTTGAGGCAGAGCCGATACGGGTAGCATCCCGGGAGGGAATACAGGTAGTCGATGGGCCAAGCCAGCCGAGTAAAGGTCAGCATAAGATGAACCAGGTTGTAGAGGTTGTGTGTAAGATAGATGAGGATAGCAACAACCTGATGTAGGGCTCTCACTCGATGTGCTGACCTGAAGTTGGGGGAGCCCGGAGCAAACGAACCCTGCAGCTGCGGCAGCTGCTGCTACAGCCATAGCGGAGTTGGGCGAACCCAACCGTGCAGTCGGAGATACACTATAAGGTGAATCTTGTTGACTGAGAAGCCGCTCCACTGAGAAACCATGCCCGGGTATTGGTTTGGGTAGCGGGTGGTTGCCCGGGAACAGAGAGGCGGAGTCGCATGGTCCCGATCCACCTGTAGCAGTGAGTCGCTCGGCGGAGAGTCGCTCAGCCGTTATAGCTGCTGCTGCCGCTGCGGCAGCGGCTGAGCCGGGCATGTCGTACCTGAGTGCGGGATGGTTGTGATGTGCTGGATGTGGGTATGGTAGGAGGGGTCCCGATGGCCAATACATATGATATGGTTTATCAGTCCTTAGTTGAAATGGGAAACCACCATGCATGTAAGGAACTCCTCGTTTTAGCTGAGCTAAGCGATGATTACGGGAAGCTGCTGTTGTTCTCCTCCTCAGCTTTCCCGTGGTACCCCCAATAAAGACATCATCGCTTGAAGGGTCCAGCATCCAATAATTTCCCTTGCCTGGATCATCGTAATGTCGAGGAACTTTCACAAAACATTTGTTCAAACTCAGATTATGACGGATTGAGTTTTGCCATCCCTGCTTATTTTCACGGTAATATGGAAAGTTTGTCATGATGTATTCATAGATACCATTGAGAGTCAGTCTTTTCTCTGGACTTGAACGAATGGCCATCATGATAAGAGCATTGTAACTGAAGGGAGGTTTCTCACCGTATTTGTTTCTTGGCACACTATTCGTTGTAGAATTACTGTCCTTTTCTTTCTTTTCCTCGTCATTCTCATCTTCCTTCTCCTTCTTATCACCATCATTCTCATCTTTCTTTTCGCTCTCCGGCTCTGTATCGCTCATTTTCTGTTCTTCATCATTCTTGTGGTCATGCTCAACATCAATGTCCTGATCATTCACCATTTCCTCTTCCATTTCATCCTTGGGGGTGAGCTCGCGATGATGTCTTATAAAGCTTTCAGAGTCATTAATGACAGTCTGGTTTGAAGGTGGTGACTCCATTCTGGTAATAGGCTCATGTATCTTCGTCATGACTGGATGATGCAGATGGGGAGGAGTATGCCGATGTTGAAGAAGATGATGGTGGGGATGATGGGGATGTTCACGTCTAACAATGCCCCCTTCCTTAGGTGACAACATGCTCTCCACTGAAAATAACCCCTTGCTCCTGTGAAGTGGAGGTGGAGCCGGAGTGGAGTGAGGAGGGGGCAGGCTAGCATTCATCTCCTTCTCCATGTATTCCAGCTTCACCATTTTCCGATGAATGTGCATGAAAAACTTGAAGTACTTCTTGCTAAATACCAAGGCGGAGAGCTCCCTGGCAATTTATAGCCAATGAAAGATCGACAATGTCGCTGGCAGTATAAGACAGAGTTCAGAGCGCAATAATGATCAAAAGTAAGAACAATATCTGATAGAAGATGTAGCAATAGCACGGAATGACGAGTTGACCGACTTCCTACATCGAACGCTGTCTTCTGGATTTGTGTGATGGAACAAGGGCATGGGTTTGTGTATATCTTTCATTGCAATGTGTGTGCGCAGCCTCGTACTGCCCGTCCAAGCGAAGAAAAGTAGAAGAGAGAAGTCACTTGTCAATTACGTCGCCGATGCGCTAGCCTGTGGCGACCAATCAGATAGCGCGAAAGTGAAGCGACGAACCGTCGGTAAGAGTAGTTAATCTATCCTTTACATTTGACCAATCAAAAGAGCTTTTAGACTTTGCACACCTGTTTGCTCTTGATAGTGGCGGCTTCCATTTGCTTATACATACAAGGCGCTTTTGATTTACAAAAACGCTTCGGTCTGATGCTAACCAGGCCACATACCCAAATAACCACAATTATCATTTTTTACCTATTTAAACAATATCTGTCGCCTCTCGTATTTACTTCTTTTCTTTTAGTTCATCATGCAAGGGCGTGGGAAAATGATAAATTGCCTAATAATTCAAACGCTCCATTTATTTCGAGTTTATGTGTTGTATAAACAAGGGTTCAAATTAATTTTTTCTATACTGTCATTAATTATCATCGTGACGATTTGAATTAAATGATTTCATTTATTTTCAAGAATAACCAGATTCATGTGCATTTATTAACAAGTACTTGTATTATGATGGAGTTATTCAAAATCCTGATCATGATGAATATTAAAGAAAACGATAAACATGTGAAATAAATAAATCAATTACAATGGTAACTTTCGGTTGCCTATGTTGTTATATATTCAATATACTTAGTTATTTAAAAAACAACATATGAAATAAAATAAATATGCCTGTGACTGACATTCAGGTAGGGAGAGATGATATCTGTTGACAACAAATAGACAACATTCGACATTATTTAATTCTTTATCTTTCTTCTTTTACGCCTTTTCCATCGTTTGTCGTTTCGTTATTTCTGTAATTTTCTTTGATTTTAATATACAGTATATATCTTGTATATTTCAAGAGGTTTTGTTTTCTTTTGGAGGTTCTGTTATCACACGCATTAAATAATGTGCTCCATAAGCGTTGGTTTATTTCTTATCAATGATAAACTTAGGGTATTTTATGGATGTTGCTGAATTTAAGAATAATAATATGCAAGAAAAAAACATCAGGCATCCAGGGAGCAGGGGTTCAGTATTTTTTTCTTCCTTTTTGCAATGGTGGATTATCCAGGGGTCATGTCAACATCCTTGAGTATACCGGGTGAATGTGTAGAGGTTTTGTGGCTCAGTGGATAACCACGAGGTCCAGGGTTCGAATCCCACCGCACCACTCCATAGCAAGGCGTTTATCTACATTTACCACTCTCCATCCAGGTGTACTAAACGGGCACGCAGTAGGGAGAAATTCTTTGAATGGTCGATAAGAGAAGCCGTGCTAAAGCCGGGGTAATAGTATGCAGCGCTTAGAACCATTTTAATTATATTAAGCCCTATATAAATGTTGCATATTATTATTATTATTGTAGTTATGGATATTATTATATTATCATCATCATCATTATTATAATTAAAATGAATCAATTAAAATAAATATTAATCTATCTCCATTTGATTTTTTTTACGTCATTAAGGCGATGGTATACCAAACATATTTTGAATGCTCTATTATGACCATGGGTAGTGGAAACACCTATATATCACACTCGGGTAGTGACTTTCTTATGTTTAGCTCCTAACCAATGTATTTATATTGAACCTTTGAGAAAACAAATGTTGAGTATCTTAGGAAGGAAATGCCTAGGTATAGGATCAACGTGGTGCTTGACAAATCACCTAATTCCGACTTGCCCCTTAGCCAATGACTAGGGCTAAGAACAACATCATAAGTGTATCTCTTTCCCGCTTTTCCCCTACAAGAGCAATGAACTCTTTCCTACGAAGTACCTGCCCACACAACCAATGCGTAAGTTTTACCTATAATGGTCAGAATTTAAAAAGAGAGATAGAAAAATCTACAGAAATATGAAACAGTGCTCATTGAATTTTGAAATGAACATCTAATGATCAACATACTATTTAAGCATGATGTGTTCAAATGGACATCTAATGATCAACATACTGTCTAAGAATGATGAAACCACTGACTTCTATATAACTATCAACCGTCTATACTTAGCTAATTATAACCATTTACATGCTCGGAAAAAATATACGATTTCTATGCTATTTTAATTTTTTAAAGAATTGTGATATCTCATAGTAAAATCGTGTTTTATTAGATAAAATATTGATTTAATTCCACGGCTGTTGTTTGAAAGGTAGATTACAGGCAGTTGCATAAGAGTCTTGTATATTCCCGTCAACATATTTTTTGTTTGTAGCTCATTATATAGAAGCGGTAAATATCGGAAAGCATCGTAGTCATCTTGCAGGTTAAAACAAAGAGGAGTGACGTAAAAAAAACTATTATCGACAAGCAACAGGACACATAAAACTGGTACTATTACTTTCTTACCATGATGAATTATATTGAAAAAAGGATATATTAAATCACATTGTAGAATAAGATCAGATATTTAGCATTTATCAGAAGAAAAGAGTATATGATATTGATTACGAATTGTTCTCGGCAATATCAATGATGAAATATAATACATTCTATAAACAATACGTAAACATTAGCTAAACGCCACAACAGAATATTTCTACATGTGGAAGTTATAGAGATCCATGCATGGTTCGAACCACGTCTGGGGTCAGGTCTTTAATTCGACGATGACATTAAAATCTGTCGCTAGACGAAATTTTTATTATATCTGATTGATTTCTTTTCTCTTTTTTTTTGGTTTAAAATGTTAATATTTGTGGGTTAAAATTTTAACGTTTCATACGTTGTAAAAAAAAATGCACGAGCACGCACCCGTACAAAGACACATTTACCGCACTCAAACACACGCATGCACACATTTAGAAAATTATTTTCTTGTTCAAAATAAAAATAGCTTCGTGATACACATATACACTGGAAAAAAAACGCATTCGCTACAAGAAAATTAAGATGAAACCGTAATTTTACGACAAAGTTTAAAGTGAAAATAACGTAAACTTTACGGTGAAAATAATGTAAAATAATGTAAAATCCAAATTGTTTGTCAGTACACCGTAGAAAATACGGTGGAGAGTAGTGCAAGCAAGTTGCCAGAAATTTACCCTATTTATTGAATAGTAAATTACCGGCAACTGCTGCGTGACACTCTACTTTAACTTTTATGGTTATTTTATTGTACAACTTTCAGGGCTTTTACACTTTTAACCATTTACTTCGGTCTTTTAACGCTAAATTTAACGCTATTTTCACTGTATTATTGGGCTAGAAAAGATTTTTTTTATCGTTCAAAATACTATTATCCTTTCATTCTTTTACAAATTTGCAGTGTAGGTTTTTGCATGTTGAGTTTGCGCCCGGCCCTTCCACTATTTTGGTCTTTATCCAATAACTTCAGTTGAACTCTGTCGTCATGTGTATATACAATGTTATTAACCCAAGATTGTTTTTACGTTAGAGTCCTAAATAACATCATCAACATCTTAGTACTTGATCGATAGACCTTTATGAAACATTGATGAACAATTTAAAAGGAAATAACCTGCAGTGTGGAAACAATCAACTAATTATCAAAGAGACAATACGCTCTGTTAATAAAGAATGGTAATTAATATCAATATAATTACTCTCAAGTTGATAGTAATTATAACCGTGACATATTCATGCTTAACGTAAGAATGATATCCACTAGTTTATTGACCCTTGTAAAAGTCTTAAAATTACTTAAAGGGTGACGAAGAAAACTGAAAATAATGATAGCTATAAACAGATAATGGAATGAGTATATTTGAAACTGCTGGAATATAGAACCTGATCTAAAGAGACTCTTGTCTTTAAGATATAATTTTTTTATTTATTGGTTTTAAATGTCGAAAGATATTTTCAACAATAGTTCCAAAACCCTAGGTGTTAAGTTTAACATGCAACATAATTGAATTAATATAAACATAATTCCTGCATGGTTGACAATATTGTGTACTATATTTGAAATACATTCTAAACTACGTTTACCCAGTAATTTGTCCATTGATATTTAGCAATGACAAAAGTAGTTTATTTATTTGTAGGTTATGAGAAACGTATTCATCATGTATTCATGATCGTTACAATACCCCTAACAGATCTGTCGTTTGCAGGAAACTGCGTCATAACAGAGCGTAATTTGTTCGCGGTGCACCTATGCCATGTATTACCCAACAAATTGATTCACTAATCTCCATTCCTTTTATAAAGTTTGTTCAATCTCTACAACCCACTCATGAGCTTCTAAATCCCAAAGGTTATCCATAGAATTATTGCATCAGAAAGAATTCTTCCTTTTGTAGGATATCCCACCAGCACAGGTAATTATCGGACAATTTTAACAAAAAGAGTGTACTTTGATTACACGAAACAGACACACAAGTGAGACCGACTGAAGATCGATAAAAGATTTTACTTTATTACCAATAACATACCATTGGTCAGTTTGGAGTAATTTTAGTTGATGTAACTGTAGCCTTACTACTGTGGCAGGTATCTTTGCAACTGAATCATGTGAATAGGGGCATTCTGGACAAGAATGAACTTTCACGGAGTATATATTCAACGATTGGCGGTATAAATGAATGCCGCTATACAATTATATTCTAAATGTGAGATTTCAGCTATAATAACGACTTATCTTAAATCATTATCACTTAAAGCACAATTATATTGAATCGCGCCATCTCAACATTTCGATTTAACGTACATCCATTATCATGATTACCCAGAAAATGTGTAATGAAATTAAAAAAAACACTGCGTACGTAAGCAACTTCTGCAAATATTTGTGCTTTTTAAGCAAAAATAATGGTACTGCGGATCTGCAACTGTTAAACCCATTTCCGCGTATCATCTACAGATCGATCTTTCAAAAATGTATTGTCTAAATCAAAATAATAATGTATGTTTGTACCTTTTGTTAGGGCCTTAATCTCTTAATTTTCAGACATACTATCGAATGTGAACTAATATTTTACTCTTGGAAATAAATACGAATAAGACATTTGAAATGTCAAAACTACACTATTATTACATTGATATAATGATCATGACTATGTTTACATGTGGTCTGGAGAAGAGTTTGATTAAAAGTGTAGTATATTTTGTATGTATGATATTAAGTATCAATTTTTAATAATACTGTTTGAATTTATCGGCAGTGTAAAAAAGATGGATGGAGACAGTAGGTACTGTAGAGGTATATAAATTTCTCAATATATATAGAAACAGATTTATTGCTATTATCATTATCTTTAAATTGATGGAACTTCATGCAATGCTAGATGTGAATGTGTCTCATATAGTGTAGATTCTGCTAAGGCACGACCAAATTAAAAAAAAAATCTCGTTTGATTTTACCAGTGAGCTGCTCTCAAATCTTTAGTTTGTATTCTCTTTTTCTTTACTGGTGGAAGCCCATAAAGTGTTCTTTAAATCTCCCAACTAATGCTTTGCCCAAGCTAATCTAAAGCAAGAGGATTTTGTAGGACGGAGCTAATCGGGCTAAGACCCTCGAATTGGCCTCGGGCTCTGCATACACTTCTTGTGTATTCTAATAAGCACGCCCTAAGGACTATGCCCCCCTTAAAGCCCCCTTCCCCATCTTTATTCTTCATTTTTTTATCCACCATCATTTTACTAGAAGGGTATAGTTGGGTGGAGTGCGGGGGTTTGTGCCGATCAGTGATTGTTTTGTGTTGGTACTTTCTTTCTCTCATGAATCCCAATAAATGAAAAGACAGACCAGTTCTTTTGTGGTCCATCATTTTGTATGTAACTTCTCTAAAATGCAAGCCTTGGTCCTAATCTGTGCAGCATCCTTAATATTTTGCTATTCGATAGTCGGATTTCGAGAGAACGAATCTTTCTATCCTTTTCACATCTGCGCCTGCAGTTTGTTGAACAATGTTTCTATTTATGGTTTGTAGTCATGCAGTCTCCTTTCAACATAAAGCATTCTTATTAGGTTACACATTTCTTACTCATCCATCCTCGTCCTGAATATTACTTCTACAATTAACCATTAATTGTGTCCCCATAAATTAAAACTGTTGTTTCACTCAGCAAAAAGTAGTTTTGATCATAGTTGTGACAGTGTTAAGGTTACTTATATTGTTTTGTTATCCAATAACATAACGCCAAGAAAGGGAGAAAGACAGAAAGGTCTTGGAAAGAGAGTGAATCTAGCAGGGAAAAAGAGTCAAGCCCAGAAGACACGATTACCATGATTACTGGCAGTAATATTGTATGTAAATGTTAATCCTCTTCCATCAAAGTGCTTTCATGTTTTGTGTCTGCCAGTACTAATTATGCTTTGAGGCTAGATTCGATGTTCCGGCGTTTAGCAATTACTGCTCGTAATAACATTAACAATAACGAATATTTTAGTATGTTTTCTTTTAAATATACCCTAAGGTATAGAATAGAGATGTTCTTGAGTTTAGAATGATTAGCCTTTCCTAGAGACTAGAGCTCAATTCATGATAAAGTAACGTTCGTTGTTTGCCAAAAAGCCATTGTGTAAATCTGCAGTCTAACTCTTATGGAAATGAAACTAGGTATTTACCAAAATATTATTGTGTGACACGATTTTTATGATGGATTTTAAACGTTTTGTACGAAAATTGATATATGTGTTAAAGGTCATAATTAATTACTAGCTCCCTTTTCTCTTAAATCTCGATACTTTTTTGTGGAAATCTGAGATCAATGTCACTCTGTAAAAAATATTGGGTACAATTTTAACCGACACGAAGGTAATTATGTGTCCAACCAATTTGGGGCAGTATTTTTACCCATTGCTGGAAGCATATTGTCCAGTAAGGTTAAAATATTAGCAGCTATTACTTTAGAATGGGTAAGATTTTCATCACACTAGATAAATAGAATGCCCAATATTGGTTGGACACATAATTACGCTCATGGAGCACTTTTAGCCAATATTTGTTAAAGTGCAGGGAAAGCATAGATAAGTCGTACTCTGAGAGAATACTGTATACCAAAATATCGTACATGTATTAATTTGAGAGCATATCAATGCATACAGCCTATAGGCTGCCATAATTAATGCTGAAATTCTTTGTGTTATTGGAGTTGGATATATTTCCCTGAGTTAGTTTAATATTGAATACTATCATAACTCTGTGCAATTTTTCTTTAGATCACCCATAATGCAATTGATCAGTCTTCTAATATTAAGAGTATCACTTTACCCTGCTTGAACAAGGACCCAACGTTATGAGTTGAAATCTGTTTTTCTTTCCTATCAAAACTTGTCATCAGTTCAATAGTCTTCGCTGGATTTAGAGATATATCGTCAACTTTTGATGACATTTTGGAGGCTGGGCGGAAAGAAGGGACAGGGAGAAGAAATGGGGCAGCTTAAAGCGGTATAGATACAGATATGGGGTGCTAACAGCTAGATCTACGTGCATCCCATCTGGTCGGTTAGGACCAAGTTGAAATACGAGATGGCAAGAAGACAAGCCGACGTGGTATCCCACCCAATTGTGTCATCTCCCATCATCATCTTTTACTCTTCTCCTTTCCTCTTTTCCTCTATACCTGTTATCCTTTTTGATGAAGTAGGCTGCTTGCCTGGATGCCTGCCACTCCCGATGCTCTCCTGCCATTTCCAGCTTTCTAGCTCGCAGTCTTTCTTGAAACCCTATCTCCAAAGTCTGCCCACAATTTGCCAACAAAACCCATCAACAGGAGATGTGTGTGCCGGTTGGTGGTAGACCCCAAAACGTGCCGCATCTCGCACGATGAACAGCGAGCGGGAATCCACTGGGTATCTCCCGGGACTCCAGTCGCACCGACCTCCATATATCTCGCTATCCATCACCCATCGACCTGCTCCCGGCAAGCTTTCCATATACGCGCTCCAACTGTGCTAGCTCAAGTGTCACACCAACAACATTTACAGGAGGAGTCCTACTAGCTCCCCTAGGGTAGCAACTTACACCTAACGCAGGCACCTTTTTCATACCTCACTTACACCACCAAAACCTACCTCCAAAGAGCCCCCATCATATCATATAGTCTGGTCGATGAACCCTTATAAATATTTTCACCCATGTCCCCTGAGTACCATACCTCCAAGACAGTAAACTGAACCCGAAAAGAGCCAGAGAGGAAGACAGTTATGTCACTTGATGATCTGGACCAAAAACACTAGAACCATCTTTTCTTTTAGATCTAATGAGTGTGTTTCCCTGTAAGATGTCAAAAGACTTGATTTCAAACATCAAACATGAGCGATAAAGAGAGCAAAGTGTTGTGTGATGAAACCGATCTAGACAGTCAACCAGGGGCTAAGAACTCGAGACCTGGTGATGCTGTTTTCATGCTGTAGGGTTGTGGGTTAGAAGACCATCAAACATGCCTACATCATCCCAGGTGGATCTTATACATTAACCCTCTCAATCTACACTCAGTTTACCTAAGAATATAACACCAATATACACATTGGAAACGAAATGAAATTATTTTCAACAGAAATAAAATAAATCTGATTTCGTTTAATTGGATGATAATTACTCCTCTTATCAGACATGAATGAGAAATGTGTGATTGAAAATTATAATATATATATATACATTTGTATGAAAACTAAAAGTTGTAAATTATACTGCATTTCACTGCAAGACTATAAACAAATTGGATCCTATTAGTTCAGCATGCAGACCAATGCACTTAATCATTGTCCATGTAAAAAAATGCAGATCCACAAATAACATAATTTTTGTCTAAATGCACACGTAAATATAATATAATATTTTCTTCCAAAATAACTTTTCTTCTGTTGGATTCCAAAATTTGATTTTAGTGATAAGCAATAAGCCTAAACATAAAATGTTTGTCAAACGTTGAAACTACTTGATATTACATTGAAATAACATTGAAATATCATTATGATATTCCAACAGTGTTTTCATTCATAGATTATGGGAGGTGTTTGCCAATGAAATACATGTTACATGGGTAATGAGTAAAAGCTAATCATACAAACTTAAAGCAAGTTGTGTATGCAATATATACCAAAAAGCTTAAATGCACCCGCTGACATTATATATAATTTTATGATTTTATGTCAAAGTTAGGCTGCTCTATTCATGTTTAGAATTATCGCATTTTTATCATTTTTATCAATTAATCAAATGGTTTACATCTCTTTCACTCTTTTGCATTTTACTGTGTAGTAACATTTTACATCGATGTGATAATAAAGATGGTAAACGAATGTAAAAAGGGGATCGTTCATCATTAATGCACCAGTGTGTTTATGCACCGTGCATGTTGAGTGTGTGCGCGACCGGGTATGGAGGGATAATGAGTGTGGGGGTGCGTGGAATGTATAGTGAGTGTGCAGAGTGAGGAGGAGCGGTGTGTGTGTGTTGGGAGGGCGATCGATAAAACTGGAATGAATTAGAAAATTAGTTAAATTAAACATCATGATTTACAGTTACATTATTTCAAGTGTGCCCGATCGAGATTGCAAAGTTAAGCAATTATTGAATTACAAAAAAAAGTCAGCTAAGTCAGTCGCGTATGCGAATGAAAGAATCATTAAGGTCAGATATATACTAATTTTTGTCCCTTTTTTGTCCGTACGCATATGATTTATCAGGAGCTATTTTTCTTTTTCAAATATACAGAGATATATGATAGGATATTTCTTATTAAAGAATACAAAAAAATATTGAATATCTACCATGATCGATTGATACACAGCATTCATTAATAAAGCAAAGTTTCAAATAGTTTACATCCGATTTCACTGCACTTGCCAATATTATACATATCTGGGTTTTTTTTATTTATACAAATAAACTTATTGTTGATGGAGGATTAGTTTCTAAGATTTGAATCATAAATCTATTTTGGAATTCGATGCAGGTCCTCGTTACAATCAATGAACTAACTGTAAAATGTATTTAACAAAAACAACAAAATGAATCACGAAGCAACAGTCACAGAATACGCATGATGCACAAATGTCCACCTAATCAGATGGGGAATTAATGAATAATGTGGAGCGGGTACAGGATCATTTTGTCGTCCCTTATGAATTGTGATTTTCATAGGGGTAACGTTAGACGATAATGGAATATTGAGGGGGAAGGGGGTGGTTTGAGGGATCATGAATTGAAGGATAGTTACGATGTGGTAGTGATGATGAAAAGGGCGATGATGCTGATTGTGGTGGTGGTGGTGGTGATGGTGATGATGATGATGATGAGAGTTACAATAATTTCTTTCATTCGAAGAGGATGTGAAAGGTAATGTATGACTATGATGTTCATTAGAAGATGCTATTGGAGTATATTTATACATTGATTGGGACTTTAAACTTTTAAATTAATTTGTTTGAAGTTAGTTTAGCCTTTTATTACCTATATCAATTAATATCAAAATAGTGACCTTGGGCATAGGCTCTTTATTACTTTAATCGCCATCGCAGAATCAATGCTAAAAAAAGAAGTACAGAAAAAGATTGTACAACTTTCCATCGCTGATGGCACCATGAAGTATCCGATAGAGCATTTAGAACTATCCCACCATTTCAAAACACTTCAAAAACTCTAATTTTTACAATGTCTATAGATAATCAATCCCCTATCTCCGTTCTCTCTTTTCAAGAGAGCAATTTATAACAGAATTCAAAGAAATCGTGACCTGATTGCGTAATGTGAACGTCATTAAATTCTTCTCTTTTCGGCAAATGCAAAAAAAGAGACGGGTCTTGTACTTTTTAGAGAGCATTTGACTCCTTAAATTGTGCTTTATTGTGAAGATGTCTTGGATGTCAGTGATACAGTGGAAGACAGGTTTCATTCCGCTGCTTTTGGTGCTACACACCGGTGCTCAAATTACTCTAAAGATCCGCTCTGAGGTGCATCTTTACTTTGGAGATGTGCGACACACATCGAGCATTAATGTCAAAATACATATCCCCAGCATGGAATTACACTGGTGCGTCAGGGGAGATGTACAGAAGGAGGTAAAAAGGCGGGAAAGTGAGGCCTTGTTGAGAGTGTTTTCGGTCGGCTGGTAAGCGATCGGAGAGGGCTGCATGTGAGGCGTAGCGATACGGTCATGGGGAATGCTAGATAGACGTGCTTGGCAGCAACTTCAAGTAGGTATGCGCGCAGAGTCGGGCGGTTGAACGTAAGTCATGCGCGTAGCCGGCGTGTTGGGTATCGTAAAGCTGGCTCGTGGTCTAACGTGTGTTGTCGCTTCTCCTCCATGTACTCAAGTATCTGACTCTTGACCCACCCTGGCCCGCCCCTCCTTACTCATTCTTGTATCGCCACAGCAGCTACCAAACAGGACTCGCCGCGGCATGTAAGTAGATACCTTAATGGCTCCTTGTCACACGTTGAGTGTCAGAGGCTAATTTGCCCCCAAACTTCGTCGGCGATATTTTCGCTGTACCCCTTGTCTTTGACCTTGGTTTATGGTCGTCCCTCTCCCGGCCTTTAAAACCAAAATGAAGTTGAAGGTGGCTGTGGTTTGATCTTCAGAGCTATATGTACGAAATAAGTCAAGAGGCAGACACATCTGACGAAAGGTCCTTTACATTTATGTACCGTCAGTTTCAACTTGAAGAAGGTGATGAAAGTCTGGGGCGGTTAACCAAAGACAAAACTGTTTACATACCTTGCCCTTTCCTTCTAACCCCACTCTTCATATTCCGTATATTTCTTACACAACATGACTATGTTGAAGTGCAGCACTAGATTTAGCATTTTGAAAGAACAAAGTCAAAGGATTGAAATTGAGATTCGAACTTTCTCTCATCAAAGAGAAGCTTAAGGCAAAGTTAACTGTATACTCTTGATGTAGCCATTATAAGATGTGTTTTCTAATTTACAAGAAAAACAAACTAAGGCGCACGAAAATGAAAAATTCGGTCGCCTTTCCGAGCCAGGCGCATGCGATCGGGATTCCGCTCCAATTTCTAAACGGCGCTGATATTATTACAAAGCGGGGGTATTGGAAACAAATAAACGCCGATATAATCCCTAGATATTTTCTTAGTATTTTGCCAAAATTGAAGCGAAAGCTAGCATGGCAAAGCCGGTGTATATTTCTAGGGTTATTCCAGTGGGAATAGAGCGTTCGCATTTTGTAAGGGTGTTACATTAAAACTGGTAAAACCCTAAGTCAACACCACGCGAGACGGACAATCCCCGGCTGAGTTTGACTCGTTTGTTTTTCTGATACCATAAGCGGTCTGATTGGAGACTCCAAGATGCAGGTGAACGGCATCAGGAGGATCCATGTTGTCATGGTAACCTCATCTTTCCTATTGTACGGCACCAGGTTCTACGCGTTGTTACATCAACACCAGCAAATTGACCTTGCAAAATTAGAAATGCCGATGGCTACATCCAGTATTCTTTTATGAGACGGATTTTAGCATGTTCCATTTCTTTATTGATACCTCTGGTTATTATGATTTACACCAAGTCTTAATCAGATTGTGTTCTGGTTTAAGGAAAAAGTGTAATGAACCAAAATAACGGCATAATTTCTATTTTAGTGCTTGTCATTTTGGGAATGTTTGATGATCATAATTCCAGGGAGGAATATAGTGTATGATTTTTATCTCATTTCATCTTTATCATTTTGTTAATGAACATTCATCGGAATGATAATTTTGTGAACATGGAGTGATATGCAAGCACTGCACTTGTTTCCGAAAAGTTGACAGAAATAATTCAAGCAAACTATTAGGTATAACACTATGGTTCCTGATATAAGTAAATATTCAAACATCTTTTCCATCAAGTTCAATAGTACACGATTCAATCTAAATCTAATTTTGATATGTAAATTTCACTTGCTAGATATTTGTACCTACGTGCAAGATCATCACCCAAGAATATTATATTCAGTTAAAAGAGAGAAACGTATTTCGTTTAGCGATAAGGAACATTTGGCAAAAAAGGTTCATTGACTATTTTGACATACATTACTCCAAACAAAGTGATCTTGAAAGCTGATGGCTTAAGTGTATGTTGACCAACACGGCTAGAGGACAACGATCAAATTGTGAATTTGACCCTGACAGTTTGACAAGAGGTTTCTCACTGAGATGATTTATAGGTCTCTATATATGACCTCAATAAGGACCAATTTTACTTTCACAACTGCAGTTTTGTTCAGTCATCTTCAACTGTTGAAGGTTCAAATGATTTCCCCTTTCACTGCTCGAGAATGTTCCATTTTGAGCGTGCGTGTGTGGGTGTGCGATATCGCATTAGAACAAAAGAGGGATAAAGAAGCAGACAAGAAACAATGAAACATGAGAGAGATGGATCATTGCTATTGTGGAAGAACAAGACTGGGCATGACGATAAAAAAACACACAAAGGCATAATGGTATCCTAAAAATGACAATGATGCTTATTGCTTTCTTGATTAAAGTTCAATAATACTGATGATTATTTTTTCAATCCATTCATGAATTCTCACTCTCTATCTTCTTTGCAGTCAGGACTGTGACTGCATTTCCAAAACAATTATGACAAGAGACGTCGTAAATACTTTGATATTTGAAATTGATAAACATATTCTTCATCAAGCGTCATCCCTACCTGAGAAGTTTTCATGAGCACTATATCGTTTTGCAAATCGAATTTTTAAGCGACAGCGAAAAAATTATGAGAAAGATGAAAGACTCTGCAAGAGAACTTCGTTTCATCATTGCCAAGCAGCAATATGTCGGGAGTTCTTCTACCTAACTGACATGACAGCTTCGACTAAACCCATCAAACTGACACATCATTCGTGAAATATGCTCCATTTCACGGCCATCAAAGAGCCTAATGGAGGACGTAGTGGACCCATTAGAGGGGTATATTTTAGTGGATTAGCTGGAAATAGAGGGTCATTTGTGGTGCATTGGCTCCTCCGCGTCCCCATAACATGCCCTTACTCTGATCATGGACTCTAGGGTCCATGCTCTGATCAGTCATCGCTGCTTGGACGTCCGCTGCATGGGAATGGTGGTATAGCCAGGACCCTGGAAATGTTTGGGACATTGTGGTCCTGTCCTCAAGATTTAGGCAATTAAATCAATCAAGTCAAACTATATCTTCCATTGGAAACACGAACATCTCGGAAAATCCACTTCATTCATGTCAAATGTATTTCAAATCGATTTGGCTCGATTCAAATGTGTTACGTAATCAATGCACTATTAGAACAATAATCAGTCGCTAGTTTAAAATCTTCATTAGATGTCATTTCTAGTACGCTTTCCAGCTGTTATACTTGTAGCAATAGTGAAGTTACAAAAATTGCTACTTTTGTAATGCTCACTTTTAGGACTATACACCTGCTCATTTATTAAAGCATATTCTACCTGATATTTCGATGGGTGGCCTAATCAAAAACAATTGTGATTATTGTGCGTGTGTAGTAATGAAACGATCGTATTGGCGGACAATTGACGTGAAGCATTCCACAAATGTACATGACATCGGGCAATAGTTGTCTGGGTGATATAAAGACTGTCATCTTCCAGAATCATGGTTTAAATAAGTCATGTGTAATTATCACCTTGGGGATTGTTGTGTAAACAAAAGTGTCTCGTATCAGAAGGGACTATTACTTATATGTCATCATAATGTGACAGTAAAGAACTGAAGTTTATTTCATACAAAAAATATATCACAATGTGTGTAAAAACATTGAAAAATTTTACTGAAAGCCAAGTAAAAATGGTGTTTAAACAGATCATTTGATTTTTCGTGTTGGAAAAAATCAACACGCTTTGACTATAGGCAACATGATAATTAATGAGGAAATAAAGTTATGTTTTGTCCTACAAATGTCAGATTATATTAATATTATTGATGCAGATTTACATTCAAGAAATGAATTATGCTTTACACCTTTAGCAAACCTTCACATATCAACGAATTTTCTGATACGTGTTATTTTCATCTCTATTCCTTTTATATCTGAACATCCGAGTAATTTTGTACAAGGCATTTGATTTTCTTGACACACCATGTAGAGACAGCCATTTTATTACTTAGAATAAGCATATCAAAATGACTTCGATGGTCCACAGTATCGTGTCAAATCATTATGTTTCACTTCTCAATGTGTACAAAATTGGAAATACATGTAGTGCCCAGTGGTGGGTGTCGTGTGCCAATCTGGACCTATAACATAGAAAAGGTAGACTATCATGGTGGACGCAGTCATAGTTTTCCCTTCTGTCTTCAGGTTTCACAATGATTTAGCCCACTGCTATAAATTCTATATCATTCTATTTGCGCCAATTCAATTTTCATTGATCATAGACAATATTTGAAACATTGATTGAAGTTGTCCATCATAATTTCACTATTTATGTTAATGGCATTTTCAGAATCAAATGCTGTACTTAGAAATTTGATAAAATGTGGAGTTATTATGACGTGCTCCTTGGCAAATCACAATAGGAGATACCAATATCGTGATAATTGAGGTATTTCAATCTACACATTTGATGAAATCTCAAGACCTTTTTAGACTAAATTGTTTCTGTTTTTTGAAATAGGAGCAACTTCGATTTTAAAAATATTCTATAAAAGACTTTCACCTATATATCAATGGTGTTATTTTCTTAACTGTCATTGCAATGGAATTTCGACTATTACCCCTTTCTATCGATATTAATTCCGAAGTGCTGGCCGAGGGGGCTTGAAAACATTACCAAATCAAATGCTAAATATCGCCGGACCTTCACAAAGGATTGGCGGGTTCGAGTTTGGTTCAGGGATCTACATAAATGAATCTTCTAAAGAGATGGAAGTGCAAGAAAATGAAGAAGAAATGAGACGCTAATGGCACGGATCAAATGCTTAGAAACAAGGCAGAAGTAATGCATCCCTAACAGAAAGGAATGACTTTTGAAGGAGGCATCAGAATACCAGATGATGTCTTTTGTGGAGATTTATTTCACTTTTTTTCTAATTGCGCACTCGCAGACGATCAGCAGACGACCGGTGATTATCGATGATGATATCGGGGGATTGTAATCGAATATCCTTGGCGGAAATCTCCTGATAGAAAGAAATATTGAAGAAGCCCAAGGACAGACCTTCAAGAAAGTTTTCTGTTGAGGAGCACGATATCTTGAGAAAGAGATGAAGATATGAGGCTCACACTGTCGACTCGGGTTCGCAGAAAATGTTTTTTGGAGGGATTTATGATGTTAGCATGGATCCATGAAATGGTAGAGATTTGAGAAAGACGAGGATTCAAAATAAGCGAAAATGATCTGTAAGGCTCTGAAAAGAGACATTAACGAGACGAAAAAAAGTGAGCTGAGAAACAAATGATATAATCTGAGAGCAACAAGTGAAAGACCAAAAGGCGCCTAAAGAAGAGATATAGAAGATATATCTCGTGGTTGGTATCTAAACCCTCCAAAAACACTTTGATTTGGGATTGTTTAAAATTGTTTTAAAATGTCAATAGGTCTGGATATCTATTTATCAATTCATCGAAAACAATATTGTAGAAAAAGTTATAAAAAGGTTCCTTTGGAATTAATGTGCAAAATGATTTAGATATGTACTTGCAAATTCACTGCAATTGTTTTTTTTTCTGCATGTCTCCACCTCGATGGTTTTGGGCCTTAAGTTCATGATTGTGTCATGATTAATTCATGAAAGACAAAGAGATTTTACTAATTTTATCACTTTATTAGATGGGCATATACATAATATACATACGTTGAAATCATTCAGAACAAATTGTGTTAAAGAATGGAATATGTGTCCTGCTGATATAAGAAACAGCAGTACCCTGTCTCGGTTTAGGAAATTATGTCATAAATATCTACTTGATAAATTTAAGACTAGTTGTTAGTTGCACCTGGGGGTGACATGTTTGGAGTGTGAATGCGTGTGTTTGTCTGTGTGAGTGTGCGAATGCTTGCGTGTGGGTTATGTTCCTGTTGTGATCTTTAAATTCCTTGTAATTTTTATCATTTTTTTTCTCATAGTTGTTTTACATGTATACTTAAGTAAAATATCATATGCAGGGGCCCCTGATTACAAGCTGTGCTTCTTTGGGGTCCCAAACCTGTCATTTTCATTAGCTCTTTGTAATGTAACCATTTTATTTTGTTTGTACTTTTGTACTTTTTTTGTACTTTGTACTTTTTTTTACTGGTTTGAATAAATTCAATTCAATTCAATTAATGATTATGAACCAATAAATTATGCTATTTATAATTATTTGCTACTGATGCAATAATGTTGAGCAATGTTCAAGTAGGGCCTAATTGTAAACTAAACATACAGGTTTCACCTTTTTATCATCATCATCTCTCTCTCTCTCTCCCTCTGTCTCTTTTCGTCTCTCTCCCTCTCTTCTCAGCCCTCTTTGGAACAAGTCAAGGTACAGACCATCCACCTGTTTTCTATTTTTCCCGGTCTTCCGAGAGGAGGGTCGCGGAGACAACGGAATAAATATGTCATCGGTGACATCTCAACTAAAAAAATGATTAATATCTTTATTGCGTATGAGTTCATAACAAACATCGTGTGAAGTCAATACACAAATTAAGCCATATCAACCGCGACCTGATCTCAGGTTGTCTGATCTCATCCAATGAAATCATGTTTATTCGACAATCGGCGTCTTGTTTCCACCAACTCTCAGTTCGTAAAGTACTTTGTCATCCGGGTAATCGAAAAGAAATCAACCCTATGTCGATGTCAGAGGTTGTTCGGAGAGATGGGGTGTGGAGTATATCCCACCCCCCCCCCTTTGTCATAGAGAGAAAGGAAAGGAATAGATGAGCAAAAAATCGAAGAAGGGAAATCTATGAAGATTGATGTTCACAAGGAAAGGGATGAACAGTAAATATAACTATAGGTTTCATTAGTAATCCAAAAGAACAGGTATAGAACATGCAGGTGTGTATTCGTCATGCATTGTTCGAGCAAAAAGGGTAGGAAGCAAAAGAAGGTGATAGAGATATCAGACAGAGTGGGGGCGTACGTCCGAAAATGCCCCACGGGTTGTGTCTTAATTTGAGATTACAAATTTATTGCGTTTCATATTACTAGAGATGGAGCAAGTTCAAATTAAGGGACACCAAGGGACTGATTTAAGCATATATACAGACCACACACAAACAATGTCTCTTTTACCTGAGACAACCTTGCAGACAGACCGAGATTTAAATGTCGGGAAGTTTTATTTCAGAAAAAAATTGTTTTGTCTTTAAAAGTTCAAACGTTTACCTTGTTATCATCATTAATCTATGAATCGTTGCCATGGTGTTTACAAAAGTATTATCAGAGCATTTTTCATCATTCTGCATGAGGTTGGTTTTCTTGATTTAGTATTCAAGGTTATAACTGAAGATCAATATCGAGAATTATGCCCTGATAAGTTTTTGTGATAATATTTGCATGTCGTATATATGTTAGGGATTCTTATCATCAATATAAAAATACCCGAAAGAAATTGTAATTTAAATTTTGATAAACGATGGAAAAAAAAGAGAAAATCGCAACTTTATAGGATTCTTTTTTTTATATGACAGTGAAAAAGATGTCGCATCCGTGAGAGGTGTGTTTGTATGGATATAGTGTATTGGTGAAATTTTCGGAAATTGGAATCAATCAATATTCTGACCAGCTTTTACAGCATCATAATTTTTAGCATTTGCAGGCAAACAGGTAACAAACTATCTTCTTTTCCTCACTCTCTTCTATACTTGTTTATGTGAGTTTCTCTTCAAATAAGGCTCTTTTGCTGAACTTCCTATTCCCGGCACGTATCTTGTAGAGCTCTCGGAACGGTGTGTTGAAGTAGTCTCGAGCGACCAGCCCTCCATCTTTTCCGCATCCTTGGCTATCAAGATGACAAGATTGATACCAATGGGAGCTTGACTCTACGTGAATGACATTGTATACCAGTCATATTCATCATCTTTACATGTAGACATCGATATTAAAATAGATCTTAATTATGATTGACAAGTAAGGAGTCCTTAAGCAACTGGTAAGCAACAAGAAACACAATTGGGTCTTTTCATATTGTCGATATTTATATTACTTGTATGATTAATTCAATATAACACAATTTCTTAAACAATTTGTATTGCCATAATTTAATGTAAAGGTGAAAAAAATTGCAAAATCATATTCTGCATGATGAGTAAAGTTCTATCCGAATACCATGTGATCGTAAGGTATGTTAGGCTATAACAGCTCCTTATTCTAGCTGCACGATGCCCGACTATCATTAAATTAGCGAGATGTTTGACAATCCTCAACCTCAGCATTCACGAAGGTGTTCTCTATAAAAACCATATTGGAAACTCTTCTTTAATGTCAGCATTATACTCTCTTCGTTCCCTTGCATTTTGGCATATTTAATGATAGCAAATATATGGTTTCAATTTCATATTACCCACTCACACCTCATGATTATTTTGTTCCTTTCTCGCTTCGTCCACTCGCAAGTTTAAAGTAGCAGAGTTCATACTAAAAAAGTAACTATAAAGAATCTAGCTTTTGTAAAATAAGGGGCTTGCACTGCTGCTGGGGAAAGTAGATAGACTTGCAAATAGTCTACATTGACTATCCAGTTCATTCTCTTTGCTGACTAACTTATGAAAGTTAAATTAATTTATGTCATATTGATTTTCTTGGTTTATTTAGTTTAGAAATTAAATTAATTAATATTTAATATTCTCCTCGGCAATGTGTGAAGTAAAGTCATTTTCACAACAAAACGAACATGTTTCCAATCAAAAACCTAACGATGGACTGATTAAAATTTGAAATACACCAAATTTGTCCAAAAGTAATTAATTATGGATAAGAAATATACCATTAATCAAAAATTTTGATTAATTTGCTCGGTCTCTTCATTTTTCTACAAGCTAGGACATTGTCAGATTTTATTCCTAATCATTATGCTTAGGTATGCACGCAAAAAAGCTTAATTAATCGAAAACAGTCACCGGAGGCGTCATGGTCTCGTGTTTACGACTCTCACCTTCCAATATGATTTGCCCACACTGTTCAGCACTCGACCCAGGTGAGGTGAATGGGTACCTGGTACGAAGAAATTCCTCGAATGCTCGAGTGCCCGATCAAGGTAGCCCTGCTAAAGCCAGGGTAATAATAACATTATCATGTTAAGCAGGGCCCGATGGGAGAACAGTTTTCGGAACTGAAGTTGCTACCTAAGATTTGAAGTTATCATTATTACCACTTTCCTTGATTATTTATTTTGTTAAAACATAATTTGATAAGAATAAGAAATATTAATATTGACAATAAAGTATATAATTTCAGCCATCGAATGCCAATTTGTGACATTGGCAATTTCAAATTAATTACGTCAGTTACTTGTTATCTTCAATATTTGGGCAAAACCTATAAACCGTACATTGCTTACAGAGAAAACAATCTACCATTACATTTCAAAGTTTGTAGATCATTTTCATATCAATAGATGTCTTTTGGACCTCGGAGCCATTGAGCGATGAACGTTGGCCCACATTGAAAAAACAGTCATGACCAAGTGACCTTTAAGCAAACATAAGAAGCAGCAAAACACTCACACAAACACGCACGCACACACACACACACACACACACCCTCACTGTCTTCTAATTCGGTTTTCGGGGACTCACTTATCGCCAGAGTGGGGACGTGGGTTTGCGGTCTCATACACTCAAAAGTTTGTATTTAATCCACCAACCGGCTAATTTTATGATATTTTACATGACCATACGTTAGTTTGCTAACCGGGACGCGTCTTACCTCCTACACAGTACACACACACACACCTCGAGTTAAATATGCCAAATAGAAACCCTTTTTTTAACCCTGCTTTTACTACATGAAACGATTTAAAATGAGATTGGGAATTAATTGGAATGGTTTTCTAAGCTGGGGACGTCCCCAGTTGAAGGGTAAACTATAGAAAATTGTCCCCAGAAGTAGGTCATTACAAACTCGCACATGCACACCCACACACAAATGTGCGAGCACCCCACAGTACCACAGAACAGCGGTCAGGTAAGCTATACAGTGCGTATCAAAAAAAAGTTTACACTTTGAAAAAGCCCTGGGAATTAAAAAATATACAACATGTGGGTAATTTTTTCACATATAATTATGGGTTTGGGTCTCATCTATCAAATGAAAGTAAAAGTTTTGACAGAATGTTACACTTGAGTGAGCACTGTCCATTTTTGTAAAGCTCGCAGAAATCTGTTTGCGCAGAAATGCTTGTTTTCACGCTGTGTCAAGGGGAAAGGGTGAAATCAAACTTACCCTGCGAAGCATTTCTCATAAATTTCCCTATCACTTTTAGCCAATTGAAATAAAACAGATACATTCAAGCATTTTGTAACAATTTTGCCGCCCAAATTTGAAATTTTAACACTTAGTAAGCACAACCTTTACCCTTTTTGTGCCAGCTGGATCTGAGGACATAACTGAATCTGAACAAAAGTTTATATCAGCCATCTCCAGCATTTTTCACTAAGTTTTATCATTTAAAGTGGCTTTACATTTCATTTTTCATTTAATACTTGTTTCTCCACACTTTTCCCAAGCTTGGCAATGATTAACAAAATGAAAATCAAGCCTAAGCCATTTCATGTAAATCACAGCTCAGTGTAAAGCAAATATCGTCACGATGCATGGACTCGGTATGTGGGGGAGTGGGGTGGGGCGCAATGCACTCTTCGAAGTGTTTTGGGCAAGGAAATAAGTTTAAAAAGGTAAAAGATATCTTCAAATCAATTTTAATAGCTAAATTCCACATGTTCTTCATGATTAAGGTCCACTTTTATTCGCATAACTATTTCAAAGTTCTGCGCAAATCATTTTTCACCAACTTTTCAAAAGTAAGTGGTGCTCACTCAAGCGGAAATATTTTTCGACAGTTATATCGTCGTTTGCTTAAATGGATCTGTGCCAATGCTGAAATGTGGAAAAATCGTCAGGATATTACAAATACATAGTTTTACAGGATTTTTTCTAAGTGTAAACTTTTTTTTGATACGCACTGTATATAACATTTTGTCGATGGGATTCATAAAGGTGTTGCAATCGAATTTTGATTTTGTCAGAAGATCCCAGTGTAATTTCTACAAGTTATACAGTATACATAATATACACGTTTGACAAGATGGGTATTTTATTATGCAGGCCACATACCTGACCAAGCAATCCTCTTTAGAAGCTATCTTGGGTAACCCAAGGGTGCGTGGTTAGACGGGAAAGGGTGGATAGAAATTGTTCCGCTCAAACAGCAGAGAAAAACGTGGGCTAAATGTTACACCCACGTCAAGTGTTTTCAAGAAGCACAGAGTGAAATAACGTCTGCTCCGATTTCAAAACCAATGGCTGAGTGAAAAGTTTAAGAATATGTACCGCTCAGAAAGGTAAGTAAATGTGTTTTTTGAAAACATCTGCAGCTATCTCGGGGATGGAGGCTGATTCAGATGTGAGAATATAGGAAATTCCATATTCAAACATTATACATTAACGAGGCTTTTTGATAATATTTGAGTAAATCTGGGAGACTACATATGAATTTTCAGAGTTTTATTTGTGGATATTTCTGTTCGTGCTCTTTTTTGCATTCGTTATCTCTGCCTGAATAAAATGAGGGGAAAATAAGATATATCCGAAATTAACCAGGCTGTTGAATGATAATGTATTGGAATTTGTATTTGAACATGTTGAAGGGTCCACATTTTACAAGCTTTGCTTTTCAGTGGACCCCTCCATTCTTCCTATGATATGTAATTGTATTGATTTAATTATATTTAATGATATTGATTATATTGATTAAAACTTGACTTGTATGTTAATTTATATCAAAATCACTTATCGAATATGTTTATCATTTTTTTCAATATTGAATTTTGTTCATGCTTTTATTTACATTGAATCAATCTATCTGGTACTTATTTGTTTTAAGTTGAAGAATGAAAAATAAGTTGAATTGAATTGAATATATACATGCGTTACATGTCTTTATTTATTTCATTTTTCAAAAAAAAAGGTCTATGCTGCGATAAAACTATATAAAAAAGAAGTTTTATATGAACAAAATAATAAGAACACAAAACTTCTCAGCTGAACTTTACTGACTGTAACATGCTGGAAAGTGATTTGACCGTATAGATGACATCAAATACAAAAAGATACGTAGATGGTCGGATAGGTCAGATGATGAAAGTATAGCTGAAGATCAGATGTGAATGAAATGACAGGAAAGAAAATATATAGAGATACTCTTGAATTACTTTTGCAGTTTTCACATGGACTCATTTTTCAATGCTCAGGATTATTTGAGCTTTTTCTTTCATCTTTTACACTCAGATTCGCACGATCTGTTACATTTTCTTCCCAAGATCATAGAATATTCCGATCAATTTACATGTCAATCATATAAATCACAAAAAATACAACCCTGGATAAGGGTCGTTTTCCATTTACCGATCTATAAAGCCTATATGTCACCAAAAACGATAAATCCGTTTTTATGGTCTTTAAAAAGATTGTGATTTTATATTTTCGTATTCCTTCTTCATTTCCCTGTATACATTTCTCTTTTCTGTTAGGTCTTTCCATCATACCACAAAGATAATACTTTCATCAGCTCTCTCTCTCTCTCTCTCGTCTGTAAGTAGCCTTTTTTCTCTCCTATAACTAATGATCATGTAGGATTCAACTAGAGAGCTGTGTTCTCCGCTCTTCTGCTCTCTCTTCTCCTTAACTTTCTTTTTCTGAAATGGGTTACTACTTAAACATCTTAATCAGATGACATCGAGCAAAGTCGGTTTCGCCATGGTTGTATCGATCACGTATAGCGGTGATCGTAATCCTTCTCGTTGACTCGGGATGTTACAGTGCACGCTGCTCTTAAGTGTGTATCACATTCGACTGAAGAGTGGTCTGAAATATCGGGCTAATAGATGCAGAGGCGAGGCTCGCTTACCCTCTATTACTCTCACATATTGGGGTTAAGGGCCCGTATCATTTCACTCCCGGCATAATTACAGATGTAAATCGAGTGTTGACTCGACACTTTCACAGAAAAGATCGCTAGATCATGCACCACAAGCCTTGGAAGACCGCAGCGCCGCCGTTAGAGTCCATTTCCACACACTTTTAGTTCATTTCGCGGTTTCTTCATCATTTCGAAACCCAACGGCAATCGGCATGCATCTACATGTTTCAATTCAAACATTCATCCCATTTCGCGATATGTATTTTATTGCCTTGTCGATATAGTCAACGTATTTCATTCAGCAATATGAAGAAGGAGCGACTATCGGTGACTTGGGGCCCTTCACGTTTTCGCGCCCTTTCTGGAGAGGTGATTAACACTTCCCATATTAATAGCTCTTATAGCCGAGTGTCGAGCGGTGTCGTCTGCGTATTATCCCCGGCATCGTTCGCCTCCGGGCGACTCGAGCAAGACAATCGTTTACCGCCAACGGCCTAAATTTCTGGTAATTCTCACGTCAGAAACGAAACCCTGGACACGCAGTCGATAGTCAGGCTAAATATACTGAATGAATTAGCCAGTATTTTGAGGAAAATGTCTCGGTTTTTAGACAGCGACGAGGATCACCTTTACTTGAAAATGATACGCTATTGGTCCAATACAAACACTTGATGTAAGAGCGAGGCGGAAAACGGCAATAAATGTTGGTTGCGCTACGAGATGGTTTGCCGCGATCCCTGTCAGTCATCTATCTCATT
This sequence comes from Lytechinus variegatus, assembly GCF_018143015.1. NCBI lineage: Eukaryota > Metazoa > Echinodermata > Echinoidea > Temnopleuroida > Toxopneustidae > Lytechinus > Lytechinus variegatus. Next base: position 38,232,039 of record NC_054746.1, read on the forward strand.
AAAGAGGGATGATAGACATTTTGACTTTTCTCTTCAGTCTTAGTTTCTCTAGATATTGCACATATTGAAAATATATGCATGATAATAATTTATTGTAAAATATTTGTCGAATTCAAAGCTAATTATGCAGTATATCGACCTATATGTCAAGATGAAGGGAGAGGAAAACTTTGTTTTCATGTCATTCATAAAGTAGAAGATTACCTTTTTAGTATCGGTGTCTAGGAAATTATCTCGCAAGTATGTTGATTCTACAAATTACTAAGTTTAGTAATCAATCATCGACTGCTTTATAATGATTATACACATCCACGTGATTTGACTTGAAAGAAATCCACATGGAGTAGAACTTTAAAAGATATATTTGCGATTTGTTTTGTGAGTGGAATTTGGAATATATTACTAGAAAATCTGAAATTACAAAAGCAAACATACCCAAAATATGAAAAGTGGAAAACTCAAACGTGAGGTAATTTATGAGAGCCAACCCTTAAGCAATACCAACAATAAGGAGTCTCCTCTTCCTGTCTATAGACGAGTTCAGTGACATGCAAAAAGGAGACCAATAAACAGAACGCGTCCCTTCCTAGACGAGTAAAGGATAACTATTATTATTTAGGTAACAAATCTGCTTAATTTCACGCTTATATGACATTTACGAGTGATAGCAGAGACATGAGAATGATAAGAGTAGACGGGAAGTCGTGATGTGTTAGTAAGAGAGGGGAAACGTTTTCTAGAACAAAAGAAGGTTAATGAGTGGTACGGGAAGGGGATGGGAAGATAAGAGAAAAGGGGGACGGGGAAGCTATAAATGAAGAAAAAATCAGGCCGTAAAGGAAATGAAGACGAATCATTTCCCGTTAACCCTTTAGAAGGTTAAGTATGAAATCATTGGCTCCATAAAAATGAAACCAATCATAATCCGTGGTTACAACTGACACAAAATTATCATAACCCGTTTTTTGTTTGATGAGTAAAAATCCATTATGCTCTCTTCTATGTTGTTTTTGTATTGGTCACATTAGTAAAAAAAAAAGGGGGGGGAAGAAAAGTATTATTGCTAAAACATTTTTAATATGATTCTAATGAGTATTTCAATGTACTCATGAGGTGTGACAGTAATTGAAAATAAAGTGAAAATTGAGTGTGGTTATACCGAGAAAACGTGAGCTATTCTACACATTTCCACTTTATTTGTAATATGGAATTGTATTGAACTGTATCATCAATCCCAATGAAAAGTGAATATCTGTTTTGTTGTTGAAATCATATTCGTTGTGTGATCCCCTGTTCACATCGATATATATATTTATTTTAATAAGACACATTCTAATTCTTCAAAGTTTTCTTCATCTACATAGAGTGTACGTGCACTCAAATAAAAATATTTCCAGGAAACCTGACTTTTTTCACCAAGATATGGGAAAATAAAGGTGAACAATCTAGGTTTATAGTGTACAAACGTCTACGGTTCACCCTCCCTAGCGCAATGAGTGTGCCAATTTCAACTGAAGTGGCGTCATCATGACGTCTTTGCTAACATATACAAACAGATGGATTGAAAAAATGTCAGCACAAACTACAAGAATGGTATAGGTACTTAAGTTTACTATACTCTATTTTTTTATAGTTTGCAATACCGGCATCATTATGTGTATCATACCCTAATTCAATATAAGTTTTATTAATGTGCTACTTCTGCCAATGCATGATAGCACCATAGGCATGGTGCATTTCACTGGCTGATTCCATTTACAAGGTTTGTAACCAATTAGTCAAGTTTGTTCTGATGACATTGATGAAACTATATCACGTTTCGTGTTTTATTTTCTTAATGAATATGTAAATGTAACTCATGACTATAGACCAACAAGCGACTTTCAGTCTGACCAATTACTCCGACGGGACAATAATAGCGTCGAAATATTTATATGGAGTATAATTATGAATTATATTTGTGACATAAGAACCTTTTTTATTCTTTGAATACCCAAAGTGATTGCCTGCCTGCAACATCATTAGGATGAATTGAGATATTATTTATAAAATCAAAACATATTCTTCACAACGACTTTTTGAGTTTGTGATCAAATTATATTTTGCACGCAATGAAGCAATACAACGCATATCATAGACTTTTCCCACGTTTTAGATGGCGCCAATTCCTGTGAAACTAACAATACATTATACGAAATAAGAACAAAATTAAGCAGCCCTTCATTTTCCCGCTTTTTTTTCGTTCTTTAGTTTTTCTTCAAATACCCCCATAATGCATTGTATCGGTGTACTCTTATTACTTTCTTTATCTTTATGTATTAAATAAAAGGAATGATTTATAATCACGGTCGACTTACAATGTTTTACACTGATTTTAAGAAGCTTTGCTTTAGCATTTGGTTGCTCATCTTCGTAATCCATCTGTTCTCATCCCTCCAAATCTAAAATCTATCCGATTTGCATGTATTTGTCACCTGCTACCAATCCTACAAAATATGTAAGAGCTTATAACGAGCTCGGGTATTCATGGAGAACCGTTGCGTAGAGCAAACTTCAGCAAATCCTTGAAAGCTACAATGGTAAGCTTTCTAAATAGCAGGAGCTGTGTTAGGTAACAAAGCGAAAAAATATAAGGAATTATTTGGAGAGGGAAGATTAGAGGTAAATCTGGGATAGGACTGGTGGTGGTTGTGTTTGAGAAACAAGGTAAAGCAAAGAGAAACATCGATCACAAAATCTGTTCGGTGTGTTGGAGTAGTAAGGATGAGAGGATAGTCAAGAGGAACAATAGAAACTTGAAGAGTAATGATGGAGGATAAGAGATGCATGACAGAAGTCTGGAACAAAACGATTTTCTGATTATGTCTATTCTTTTGAAATCGCTTTTACCCTTCTGGTACAGAAGAGCATTATACAAATGGTTAATATGAGCCGATTGGTTTGGCTATTGGAGGGTTTGGCCCTACATGATAATCTTAATGGTGATTTAGATTCATTTTGTTCGAATATTCGCCTGACTTTGAAATCCTCACCATACATAACGCCGTCGTTCAGGGTACTATATCAGTGCATGGCAAAAAAATAGTTGCACAATGTTATTGAAATGAATAGAAACAAAAATCTATAATCTTAATAGTTCCAAAATAGGAATTGATAATAATTCGTTCTTGGAATATCATAAAAGTGAATTGGTACAATAGCGATCGACTCTCACTGGGGAGACACGATTGACGCCAAACAGAATTAGAAATAAACCCTTGCATCTTTGTGAATAACTTCCCGCCAAATTCATAGAAATATAAACAAAGCAATTAAACCATCAAATGGCCCTGTAAACGTCGAAAAAGCTTTCAAATATTTAACACAGCTTGATACACATCATCGCTAAGTGATGAGCAGAAGTTCAGTGAGATTCCCTGCTATGAAATCAATTTATGTTTTGAATTATTTACTTTTCCCCAGGAAACTATTATCTCATTTACTTTTTATCAAAACACAATGAGCCGGGGTTTTTTTTATTCCTCAGTACTTGTGAGGATAACTATGACATAACTCAGCTGCATGGTGCTTTGTGTGTATGTTTAGTATGTTGGGGATGGTACAATTCCAAGTTGTACTAAACAAAACTTTATAAAATTTCAATGTGCTTTACGTCAGAATGTTCATTTCATTTTATAAGAAGAAGAGGAATATACGTGTTGTTGTTGGTGGTGGTTGTGGAAGCTAGCAGAGTTATGTATTAATCATGTTAATAATATCATCATCGTCGTTATCAGCGAGGTCTCTTACTAACTTTTCTAGACTCGTGTTAGAGGATTTCTTTAAAAGTGTTTGAAATCAGCGTCAAATTTATCAAGGAGCAAATGGGATTCTATAAGTATTTATTGCATGACAACAGAGCTCTTATGTTACCTCTATGTTTATCATGACTATATAATGTTGATTCCTATTATTCAAAAGTCTTTACCATCCTTTTCAATAGCATTTTCTGCTCTGTTATTGAACAAACAAATGCTTCACAGCAGTGGGTACACTTATCTCTCAATGTCTTCCAATTTCCACCATTCACTCAATGGGTGACCAGGTGAGAGCTGACCGATTAGGTGCGAGTTTGAGGGTAGCCCGACCCGGAAATCTCGGCGGAGAGCCTCACGCGAATGCCGCTTGGGAAGGTTACCAAAACACATCCCACCCTACGATGAGTGTAAACATTGGTCACACCTGGATTCGAGAATGAACCCATCTCCTTCTGAGGATCAAATCTGATGCATGTTTCTACTCAAAACATGTTTAAGCGCGGCGTGCCTTTGTCGTCCGTTTGACAGACGGCGCCATATGCCTATCATGTGATCACGTGATATAAGTGGTAGACATCTGAGACGCCAAACCACCGGAGGGAATGGATACCCAGCGGGCGGGGGTCGGGAAGGTGTTGCTATAGACGGGTGCGCTACTTTTAATTGATTTGGACATTCCCTACAGGTGGTGGTGATGGTGGTGGTTAAGGGGTGAGGGTTCGATCCCTCCTTTTTTATATTAAAAAATGTTTTACACTGTAGTAAATCATAAATGTATTTCATCTATAGTTTTATGAGAATGTTTGCATGAGGCAATGAGGTACTGACTGAACAGCGATTCTTAGAGCTTGTTTAGTTTCGGCGCTTGAGATGTTCCCTTCTAACCCATACCCTTTTGAGAGTGATATAGAAAGACTTCGTCCAGAGGATAGCCTATTTTCATAGGTGTGAAAACAGAATGGAATGGTGGTTATTTCACCGCTAGGGTAAACTTGTCACCGAATATTCTCAAAATAAATCATTACCTGTGCAATGAATCCAATGTGAGATAAGGAAAGAACGCAATCAAAAACAAACATTTAGAAGAAGATACCACCGTGACAGTATACTACCAATAAATGAATATTTATCGAAATATAAATCCAGGAAGCTATTGACGGTATGAATTAAAATTATAAAATATAGTTTGATTTATACCGAAATTTAAGTTTCTTTCATCACATAATAGAAATCAATGCCCTTATAACCAAATCAAATATAATGTTTGATAAATACATGAACTTTGTATCAAAGAAAGATTATTCATTCGTTTAGTGGAATTGAGGCATGTTTTGAACATTTTATTACAGTAATAAGCTAAGGGGAAAAATTATTGTTGTTTTTTGTTTTTCTGTAAATCTACCTCCAATAGAAGTACATAATTCATACGAATATCATTTCGAAAAAATAAAACAGGATAAATGCCATGTAAAACTTCATAAAATATATAGGCTCATTTATCTAAATCTTTGGCGAAGATATTGTAAATTATGTTGGAATATCATTATCATTTTAATCTTTGGTCATTTGGTCATTTACATTCTTTTTCTTTCCATATTATTTGTGAAAATTTGAATTTCCAGTTGAACAGATTTAGCGTTCCATTTTTTTTAATATCGTTATTTAATGTCTGACATTAAATCATCTCTAGATTAAACAAAAATTATAGGGTTTAGGGAATGGATTACATTATAAAAGTCTATGTTGATTTTAAAGAAATTTAAATTGTATGAAATTTGAAGAGATGAGTGCTAGAAACAACAAATATATCTTGGAAATGTTTTCAGGAAAATACAATTATTGAAAAAGAACCTTTTTAATCAATATTTTAGGCACTATACTACACTCTAAAAAATGAAGTGCTAATTTAGCTCTTAAAGAGCGTGTATAGTGACTGCACTTCGGAGTGCTGATTTGTCTAGTTCAAATTTGAACTGGACAAATCAGCACTCCGAAGTGCAGTCACTATACACGCTCTTTAAGAGCTGAATTAGCACTCTATTTTTTAGAGTGTATCAGCTTTTTGAAATGATAGATTTTGACAAGAAAAAAAATATCACAATTCGTACTTTTTAATTTTCTTTCCATTTTTTTCTCATATTTATTATTTTCCATTGTTCGTAGGGCCTTTTTTTGGGGGGGTGTCTCAGGTTTTTCCCAAGGCCCCCATCTATAACGCGAGTGTCAGGAATAACCTTGTTTATTTACTCATATTTTTTAAAATTCTATGTTGAAATTTTTGGAGCTGGGTCTAGGGGATGTTCTAAGATGCTATTACCATCCATATCCCTCATCAATAAAATTGGTTGGCGAACAAAGACTTGTTTACGCCAACTTCGCCTCCAGGAAATCTATATATGGCCGGGGGCAATCCTAGTGAAGAAATCCCATCCCCTCTAGCGGGCATGATTTTCACCCATCCATTATTCTCTATTGTTCAATTACATGTAATATCGATCAACTATTGAATGTTGTTATACCTAGTTTGAAACGATGGAATGTATGGAATGCTATAGGGCATTGATTGTTTCATGTCGGATCAGACAACAAGGTAGACATCTGAAAATATTTCCTAATTTCCAAGATGAAGAAGATGGCCATAAAATGGGCTGGTTCACATTAAAAAGTTAAAGCATGCTAGATACAAGTAGATTGTTGAACAATATGATGATCTAAAAGATGTCAAATATAAACATGATAAAGACCGTGTAAAACGAATAAAAGGTCCATGGTGTGAAATGAAAATCATAATATCTGTCATATTTTAAAGAAATTGCGACGGTTATAATCAATAAAACTAATATTTATGATAAAGGATAATGATAATGTTTAGAAAAAGAGTATAAGTCAATACAAACACAATTTAATATTTTTTTAAGGCTTTGATGTATCAAATTATATTTTGATATATAGTCAGAAATATAAGATTTGTTATAGCCTATAGGTATAATTATATGATAACACAAAGTTTTTAATTAGTATTTTTCTATTATGCACAGAACTCCTTTCAACTCTAAAAAAATAAACAGTTTGCCCAATATTGGGATATTGGGTAAAAGGAGAACATGCATGTTAGTTGGGTAAAATATATACCAAATATTTTGTAAATTTTGTGCAATGTTGCGTTGAAATTTACCTTTAAAATATGCATTTAGCCCGATATGAGGTCAAAAAAAACCAGCAAACATAAATTCTGGTTAATATATTGATAAAGTTTTAGGAGGAAATATATTGTCGTTGTTTTATTTTAAATGTGAAGAGGAATCAGATTACAACATTTCGTTGTTTGGTGATAGACAAAACAAGAAAGATAACAATAGGATTACTCGATTTGAGAGAAAGTGTCGGAAGAGAGCGCGCGAAAAGAAAAAAATAACGACTGTGGTCTCAGTCGGAAAGTTTTGCTCGAGGCAAAATACCGCTGCTTTTCTTTTCTAGGAGTATATCGATGTATTCGATGTTTATCAAATATTTTGGCGAATCGACACGTTTTCTAGAGCCAACGGCAAAAAGTGAACGAGAAAATAATGCAAATCCGTATCGATAAAACTTTACACCAAAAGAAGATTATTTCTTTTCTTCACTTTCCGACAAATTCGTTTTTCGATCGAATTTCACCTTTGTCAGATGAAGTAGAAATTTGTTTGCACTAATTTAACAGGCACAAATTTGTCGATATATTTCATTGGAACGAAAAGTGAGATATTTACGGTAAACAAGCTCCAAAGAACCATGAAATTACACAAACACGGGCGTACGACAGAAAAAAGGCTTTGTCGATTATTTACAGTAATTTTGCTTGGAAAATCAACTCTTCTGTAAGCATAAGTTTAAGATTATATAAAGGTAAATAAAGATATTTTAATAAACTAATAATGCAAAAAACAGACCAACGTTGTAATAAGACATTGTGTATTTTTAGATATCACATTTCTTTGAACAGTCAGTCATCTTCATGCCGTGTCGTATATCTAGAGGATTTATTTCAATAAAAAAGTCACCATCGTTTTTAACAACCATGAATAATATGGAAGAAATTTAAGAAGAATATTTGGTGATGTTGATATTTCATATTTCTGTGCCTCCCGCAGTGTGTACGTCAACCTGTTGGTAATTGGAGATAAAATTCAAGAAAAACATGCATCATTCAACGATGGACGGCATAGTTCTTTGGGAAACGGTTCGCCGTGTCGTGTGCTGGGGTGGGCAAAAATATGTTCATGATGTTAGAGTACTGTGATAATTATATTGGTAAGAGACATCGATTCGATTTGCCGCCGATTTGATGTCATGATGAAATGAACTAACGAATCCTCTACCTGTCTACTGAATATAAATTTGTTGCATATTAATATGTTTTTACGGCTATTTTGGTGATTTCACTCTGATTACAAAATTCATGTTTAAACTTAGTTGTTTTTTCTTAAGGTGTCATTGTGCGATGTAGCCTATATAAATAGTAAATGACATCCTATGCACCATTTTTTCAGATCTATACCAACACTTTAAAACATGAAAAATGATAAAAAAAAACTTTATTGATTAGTTCATTCTTGGAATTATTATCATGTATATTATGTACTTAACATGCATTTAATTCAAATTCTTTGTCGAGTTTAATTTTTACTATCCTTCTGAAAAGTCATTAAAAACTATTCATATTTTACACTAATACATCGACCATTTTGGGGAAGTATCTTTATGTTTGCACACCACTGACAATGGAGGGAAAGAGCGAAATGTATGCAATGTTCTCAAGGTTGTTAAAGTTTTTTTGTCCCCCGTTACTCCTTCGAATACACAACTGCGTATAGCAGAAGAAAACATTATCGCACGCGATTTTGATTTTGAAACTTATATCTTATTGATGTTCTTCAAATCCAAGTCCTTTCTTCAACTCTGCCAGCTTTTATTTACTGTAAGCGATACAGGATTTCCCAATTTTAGAGGGATCTGATCGAGTTGTTCTCTTCTAAGGCGGCGAGGAAAAGTGATTTCTCTGGAGAAGGATTAAAGGTCTAACCCGGAAAATTCCCAACTTATCGGATTGTCAGAAGCTAAAAACAGCGCGATTGGATCCGTGGATGTATTTCCGAAGACATATTTTCTGCTGGGTTTTATTTTCTCTTTTATTTCGATAGACAATGGTGAAAGGACCCCATATTTTACATCTAAAAAAAAATCGTTAAAAAACATGTGAACACGGTGGTCTTAATCTCATTTTAACTATATCTGTCTCTCATTTAGATTTTCTATAATGAGAAATTTCAAGAATGGTATACATACTTAATAAAGAAACATAATATCTACTTGTTAGTCATTCGAGAATAGTAATACATTTTTGATAAAGCAACATGTAATTATTACTTTTTATAAAATTAGTTCAGTCGATTCCAGTTGATATTCAAGTAAACTTTATCATAAACAGTTTTGATACAATATCCATTGCACATGAATAAAGTTTCCAATACTGTAACGCTGGTTTATTACATATATTACAATAATCATTAATTATTGTTAGTGTTTATTATAAGTTATATATTTAAGTAAAAATGTTATTGGTCACACGCAAGAGTTTGTGACCACTTGCTTAATGCAATTTTGAAAAAAAAATCATTCAATTATAATACTAGTTAAAATTTATAGTTTGTTTTCATCATGTCTTTAACTATACTACTACAACTCCTTATAACTACTGGCGATACTTCTCGTATATTTAGATATCTACTCACCATTACTACTACTACTACTACTACTGTTACTACTTCTACTACTACTTATACTACTACTAGTACTACTTCTACTACTACTGCTACCACTACTACCACCACTACTACTATTACTACGACTACTACTACTACGACTACTACTTCTAGTAATAATAATAACAATAATAATAATATTTGTACCATGCTTTTCAAATGACAATTGCATTTTACAACTGCTTGATTTGAAATATTACGTTAGAACACAAGTTGAAACAAGAGGAAATATTAGTTCGGAAATATATCTGAAGGACTTTATCCCCATATTTGTACCTAATTTTATGTACTTAAATGTACTTAAACTTATAGTGTACTCAAAAACTTATTATCATGTTTATTCATATAAGTATAGTTATCGGCCTATACTTATACTTAAACTAAAACTTATATTCACACTTGCCTACTCCTTCATCACTGATGTCATCTCCGACTCAGTCTTAACAGTTCGAGTACGGACGTCATGTATATAACATGGATGATAGATGAAACGTTAACATTGTTTTTGATAGTTTATTTCTGATTTGATTTAATTAAAACAGCAATATTCCATCTCTTAGACCGGACATACGATCTTAATGGGGAATGGTTTCACGTCATCAGGGATGATTCGAAAGTTACAATTTTTTGTTGGTTGGTTGGTTTCTATAACTTCCTTTCTTTCTGATGAGTCCTATCCTTTAACTCAGCGGGCAGCTTTGGGTTTTTGGGGGTCCATGTATATAGTATCTTGGTGTGGGGTTTCATAAGGGCGGCTAGGACCAAAAGGAACACGGTTAGCAAACAATCGAAGCACCAATCATCTCAAGGGAGGATTGCTCTCTCTCTAATGGTTGCCAGGTGAAATCAGTCATTGACAAGATGTCTAACAAGCCAAAGTACTTCTAAACTTTACCCTCTTTTGGACTTTCCCCCAATATTCCGCTTCGATACAACAGATCAAGACAACGGTTTATCCATGTTATTTCGCTATTTTGTTGTTGTTTTATTTCTCGAAATGATGGAAGATGCGAAAATGGTCAACATGTTTCTGAATTAATATTCTGAATTAGAAAAATATAATAAATATTTACAGAAATATAGGCCTACATAGTAAGTTCTATTGTCAAAAGAAAAGTGAGGTTTGAGGAATATTTTATCATCAGACCATTAAATTCAATCAAATTTTTAGCATAATATACTATTTCATTATCGTCCCAATTCATCGTCGCCTTCTTTTAAACGATGCCACTTCAGTGTCTTCAGAGCTCAAATAAAGAAAAAAATGCTACTCCAAAGATAAGGCCAATAGCTTTTACCAAATTAGAAGTATACGTAATTCAGTTTATCGAATTACAAATGTAATTTATAAGGTTATATCAAAACATTTCGGTGTGCATGAAAATAGATGTGTGAGACGCAAAAGTTTTTTTTTCGCCCGTGCTGAAGGAAGATTGGTGAAAGTTAAAAAAAGGGTGCTTCCATTTTCTAGACAGCTTAATTGGTTATCAATACCGTATTAACATCTTCAATAAGTTATTTGAGAGTTTTCCTTTCAAGCTTGATTGAGTGATTACACGAAATGAATAACCTAAGCTTATCCTATCAAAATATACTGATTCTATAAAACGATCGAAGTGACATCTTCTTAGCATCGTACTCGAGCTTTCTCACGTGTTTCATCCAAAGTGTCAAGTAGCTTTAATCCTATATGAAGGGTCTGATTAAAAACTTGTGATAACGTGATGAATGAAAAATAAAGAAAGCATTAAAAACACGAAAACAAGTGGGTCAGGTTCACAATCGACACTTTGCCGTGAACATTTTTTTTTTAATCGCACTCTCTCTTAATCTCTCATCCACTTGTCTTCTTTTATTAGCAAGCATTGATCACCCGATAAATAGAATAACACTTCCTTGCAAATCACATCAACATAGCGTATCAAAAGTGAATTAAAAAGTTTGGGAGACAAAAGAAGGCATTTCTGCTCATCTACGTCCCTATTGGTTTGTTATTCTGGTTCACACGCTGTTAATTACAAAATGGTGATGAGGATGAGAGAGTACAATACATGGTTTAGTAATGCTTCAATTGTCTTCATCTCTCTCCTTTTCACTTTCTCCTTAGTAGGGAGTTTCAGGTGAACTTAAACTTGACCACATTCAATAAGCTTATGTTAATCCATATCCGATCGGTTTTAATCCCTTCAAGGATAATGTCAAGCCAAGATGGGGGGATGGGATGGGATAATACCTGCCATGGATAATAAAAGGGACTATTTTGCCCTCTCGTTCAAGAAAATCGTTTAATACATCAGCTTTAGATTAAAACACGGTTGTGTTTGAATGGAGTTCTTAATTACCTTACACGTTCGGGCAATGCAGTGGTTAATTGGGGGATAAGCGCACCTTTATAAGAAAAAGACGGAAACAAAATTGAATTTGTGAATGAAAGGTTGAAAAGAGGAGAGTGGTAAAAGGCTTGGCCCCTCGCCCTCACCTGACGAGAAAGGTTTGACTGACGCCATTTTAAGTGTTTCATGAGATCCAACCAGAGAAAATAATCGCACCCTATCTTTACTTCATAGCTACAAACTAAACACCGATTTTGTTGTGTATACAGAAACATAGCAGTATAGCTGATAATGTACTCCTTGAAAAATAGTGTGGGAATGTAGGGAGTAGAAGCATATTTGTGCAAAGGAAAGGAAATGTGAGCTTGTGTTTGAAAATGTATTCTTCCGTTCCTTCTCTCTTAGATTTTGCTTATCAGAAGTATTCAGCATATTCGATCACCATCAAGTGTGTTAATAATTATTTTTAAAAATGTCCCTTTTATTGAAGACAAAACAGCAATTAGCTCGTAATCAAGAATACCAGGCTGTAGTTTAAAAATAACTAACACGGGGATAAATCATCGCACACTCACATGCTCACCAATCTCAATTTTTTTTTTTTTTTAAACAGGTGCAAACCTCAAAAGTTCTTCTCTCTCTCTCTCTCTCACACACACACACACACGCGCGCTCGCACATACGCTTCAATGAAACAACAACGCCTGTTTGACACACACACCCACACTCATCCTCCTCTTTCCCCTAAAAAAACCCCCATATAACATGATTCTTTCATTTCACTGGAAAAAATGTCCCATGTGTAATGTGCATGTTGGACACTGCTGTCAGTGCTTTCCCCGATTTGTAAGTTGTGTATGCATGTAGACGTAATACTAAATGTAAATGTGTATACATTCAGAATGTTTCAGCTGTGTAAAATGCAATGTTCTGAATTTTTTTTTATTCTTGTACTTCCTGTTCAAAAAAATCCTTCTAACTCCATCAGTTGCCCTTCTTTTGTTCTCTCTCCATCATCTACCATTCACTCACCCCTCCCCCAACCCCATGCACCTGCACACACCTGACGTGTGATGTTCTAACCGTCCTGCTGGCGCCTCTTGTCCATCATAATACTGTCTGATTGGTATCTCATCAAGAACACATCAACCAGGTGGTAAACATGGGTTTTCTATGCATTTAATCTTCATTAAAGTTCATTGTCAAACTTCGTGTAATACCTTTCGATTAAGAGATCATCCTACTTTCAGATCTAATCCATTCCTCCATCCAGGTGTACGTTTATAGCGCGAAAGAGACATAATACGCGAAGCTTAATGACTTTTGAAAGCAAGTTATCAAGACGGATGAGCACACCTAGAGAAAATGGGAGAACGTAATAAAAAGAAGTAAAACGAAAGAAAAGGAGATAGAAAAGATCGAGAATACGAATGAAGGAGAAGGAAGTGAGAAGGTGAGATTTAAAAGACATGATGGAAAAAGTAGGAAGGGTAGTACATCGATAAAAAGGCAGTAATTGATAAGAACATTGAGTTGGATATTGTGAATTAAAATGCGAAGTGATTAATTAGTTGTTTGTTTTACTTACTACAGCGATTGTTTATTAATGATTGAGAACTGATTGATTGATTGATTGATTGATTTGTAAGGTCAAGGAATGAGTTAAAGCATTTATGATAAATGATTGTAAAAAAAAGTTTAATAGCACATTTGTGCGATTCATCCTGAAATGAACATAGAAAAATGAGACAATTATTAATGAATTTAGCAAAAATATCCAACTGAGAAAAACATGTTATGCATTTTTAAGTATCGATTTTGTGACGTATTAAGCAAGCAGTTGCCCTATATTATTACATAATAAGTGTCATAGTGGTTACTGATGATTGAACATATTTTATTTCAAATGTGTATCATTTATATTGAACACAAAATTGAGTTCACTGCGTTTAAAATCAAATTAACATCAGGTTAAACTTCCCAAATTGGCTAGAACTATCACCCACCCATGCATAGTTTGTTTTAATAATGGAAATTGTATTAATTATACCTAACTGATTCGGTATGGCTTTGTATACGTTTCATTTACTAAGCCTCCCACTCCAAGCACTAGCTTAGTAACATTCCAGGATGTCATAATGACAACACATTTGAAATTACAATCAATTATCAAGCATTTAGGAGTAGTAATTTTAATCTACCCTTGAATCAAGATAACATTTAGACGAATGATTTACATCATCTGAATGAGAATGACAAATGAATGCATCATCGTGAGGCGAGTTTGATCTTTGTGGCGGTTATGGGCCGGGATAATACGCATCAAAAGGAATTGATTTATACAGAATCACACATCAATGAAGAGTCTTGAAACAATAAAGCATAAAATAAAACATCATACAATAGTCATAAATAAATTTCAGATTAATTAAGTGATGGAATTGTGGTTACTACTTTCTGGAATAATTTTAGATCGTGGCCTCAAATAAGAGAAAGATAGATTGAGGGCGACATTCCTTGGTTAACTTGTTTTATAGATTGGCAATGTTGTGATGCATTCTTTGTGGTATTGCAAACATGGCAAAGATAAAAGAACATTGTGATGAGGCATTTGTAAAGTAAAGAGGGAAGGGGGGCTTCTTGAAATAGAAGTTTAAAATCGAACTTCAATGACCTTCCATTCCAATACATTAAATGAGAAGGTTCTTTTATTTCATTCACGGTAAAGTGAAAGTAGTAAACACCTCTTCGAAAAACACATTAATGTAATATAACAAACCGTGACATTCTTTTCATGTTTTGAACAGCATTATGCTTGATCACAAATTAATCCATGACATTAAAGCATTATAGTCCTTTCAAAGCTCGTAATTTACAACAAAAGTGATCCGAATACAATAACCATTTTGAGACCTTGATCTTAAGAATGAACCTTAACGGAACCATATGAACCATTACAACTTTTTAAACTTTTCAAGATTTGTAAGTCTCTTATTGTTCGTTTGATTTTGTTCAATCTTTTTTCAACTTTTTTTTTGGAGGGGGAGTTCTCATCAAATAAACCTTCTAATTGAGTTGGATCTCGCTTTATATAAAAAAGGTTCCAAAAATTTTCGGAGAAGTCCATTTAATTTTGTTTAGTGCATTGGAGTCAGTTCTTGCGTGTTGTCTTGTAATCATTGTTTTGTGGGGAGGTTAAACATATGTTATCTTTTTTTTATTTGTAAAAGAATGCCATCCTTCCTATTTCATGTTTCTTCTCGCTCCATCGTGCTCTTCCATTGTTCTAAAGAATGCACAAATTTTCTGCTTTGATCATGTTGATTCAGTATGTTGTTTTTGAGGCAACTTAAACAAATCAAATGTCAAAGCTCTGACGAATCTAATCAATATAATTAGTCGTCTCGAAAAACAAGAATGTCATCAGAGACGCTGTACCATGATGTCATCCTTTCAAATTGTTCGTCAACTTTTACATCATCGCAATTTATGAAATGAACATACCTTAACACATTTAATCAATTAGAAATTGAAACATCGCATTTGAATATTACATACTAGTATGTTGTCCAAAGAAGTCATGTTTATAAGAAAGTATACGCAAAGAATCAGTCCAAAAAATGAAGATGCCATCCAAGTGGTATGGAAATGATCATGACAATGATGATGAACAATAGTGAAATGAGTTAAATTTATTATCTCTCATATTATTGCAATCAATTTTTTTTTCATCATCATATCAAATCGTATGATAATAACAACAATTAATATTATATATAGTGGTGGTTATGGTGGTGGTAGTGACGATTATGATAATCATCATCATAGGAATAATAAAGATGATTATAACAACAAATGCGAAGAAGAGTATGAAGATGGAAAGACATCGTTATTTCGTTTACATATTTTCTTTGCTATGTTTGATGTAATTTCTGGAATATACATGAATACATTTTACCTAAAACAAACCAACGCTGTTGATGAGATGAGTTGATGAGAATAGTTTTAAAAGTTAGACTGTACATTCAAAGGAGATTCGAAGTATATGACAAAAAAAATCTTTTTGGTAGGTTCAATTAAACTTCATACAATTCTTTCAAGAGGCTAGTAATTTATTCCTTTGAATTCTTGATATTTCTTTCGCGGCAAACAAAACGTATTTATTCTCCCTCCTTCAAAATCATGAATATTTTCCAGAGAGTCTCGTAATGTATTTAAATGTATTCACTCTCAAAGCATGAACCCTGCTATGGTCAAAGTTGCAGTATTCGTTCCTTTTCTTAATTGCCCATCCTAACCTTCTACAGACATTGTTATATATTACGTAACATCGAAATAAAGTTTGCAAACATAATTCCAGTTTTGTTGAAATTTCCTTGGGTTATTTGAACTGGATTACTGCATTGGGAAGAAACGACCCTAAACCCACGGGTTTCTTCTTACTCGTCTAAATTCTAAACCCCTAAAGTATGCTAACAATATACCATTCACATTGGAGATATACGAAGGAGATCTGTATATAAGGCCAAGATGGAAAGTTTGATGGAGGTAAATAGTAATCTCCTGTGTCCTAAGGAACTGGTAGTGATTCCAAAATCTATAAAAGAATCAATTAAGATTGGAATCAGAGTAACTGAAAGGGATTCTTTGGTGGAGAAGTGGTGGTGTATAACGCAGTTCAATCATCTAATGTCTGACTACTGCTTTAGAGAGAGGCGCCATTAAAAGCCAAACGACCGTTAAATTTGTGTCCCTAGGCTCATGTGACTGCATACATTAAAAAGGTGTTATATTTTGAGTGGGAACAACTACTGAAACTGTTGATTCAATTCATAATAGAGGATTAACTTGATGGCATGAAAGTAAAAGACTAATCGTATGACAATGTATAACTCATTCACATCTCTTCTACTTTCATGTCTATGTTTCATTCACTTTCTCCTGCGATGTATATATTTTTTCTTCATTCAAACGCACCGTCTGAATTCATATTTTAGTTAATCGAAATCTCCAGCGTAACATTTATACTTCATTTGAAATAAATGGATATTTCCAAACTTCGCTCTGAGCGAACTTACAGTGAGAAAAGAAGAAATAAAGATATGTCAGTGTAACTACTTTTCAAAGAAATGAATATGACAATTGAATTATACTTTCTCATGTGCACATATATATATATATCATTATATATACAACTCTTCATCAATAATTAAAGTGCTTATATGTCTATTTTTGGATCTCAAATACAGTAATAATGCTCTTATATTTTCAAGTGTGCCCTTATGTTGATGAGTTTGCATCCTTTCTCGCAAAAACTATAATATCCTTGTAACATATTTCTTCTTTGGACAAAGTTTAATACGTTACCATGGTTACTGTATTTATATACTGACTGGAGATTGAGTGGATATTTTTGTGAATCAATGCCAAATCTTAATAGCCTCTATAGATATGAAATGAGTTTCATTCGGATTTATTTCTCCCCTGTGGATAAATAATACTCAAGAGTGAGAAGGCCCCAAGCCCATAGATTCTTAAATAGAATGTATAGAAGATATGTACCATTGATTACATATTAAAAAAAAATCATAAGCCCCTGACAGAAAAATATTGACGTGGATGAAAGAGAGAAGTGGATGGATGGATAGATGGACGGAGAAGCAAATATTGAAGGAGATTAAAACAAAACGCGAGTGAGAAAGAAAATCGAAAGAAGGAAAATACTATATACTGAGACAGGAAGGTTTGAGGAAGATAGAGAGGGAGGGAAAGAGAGCGAAGGGAGAGGGTGAGATAAATGGAGAGAAAGCGAGAGGGGGATTGGGTAGAAATTACAGCAGAATCGTGGAAATTACATAGCTTTCACAAAAGAAAAAGGGCGGCAAGTTTTTTTCTCTAAAGGATTATATTGCTGCAACTGAAGACCGGACCAATTATTAGATAACCGGGAACAATCAAATCTAAACGAATTGGGTTAGTTTGAAACTGGTTGTGCTATAACTTAGCATTTATAAGATTTGATTTTAATGGAAGGAGATGTGGATCTGTTATCAGGTAAGTTATCTGGCATTTCCTTTCTTTCGAAGAATGAATAACAGAAATGATTGGCTCACGATCCACGGTATAGTGATGCAAAGGCACCAGATGTTACTCGATACAATCTGCTTGTTGCTAACAAATCAAAGAACACGAAAACATGACAATATAAAAATAGAATAGATAAGAATATATTTTCATTTGTCATATAGAATATTACAAAGAGAAATAGACGAAACAAATACATGAAGATTAAAAATAATCTGAAATAATGTCAGTGAAAAAAAATTCTAGATAAACCTCATTTTTAGTTTATTCTGTTTCACACTTCATCCATATAATCAATCACTGATGAGATATTGGATTCAGAGATGAGGAGCAAAACTCTTGATATTTGGCTTCAGTATTTGACGATGATTTGAATATCTTTTATAAGAGAATCTTGTCGAATTATTTTAATGAAAGGAAACGCTATAGTTACAGGATGGACAGATTAAGGTCATTTCAACTGGAAAAGTAAAAGTGGATAATTTAATGATGTTTCAGTTATATCTTTGTAGTGGTTGCAAACAAGTGTCATTAAAATTCTTGTAGAGTATCGGCCCTAATAATCTCTTCTCTTTATATGCTCACTGCGTTTTTCAACATGAAATGCAAAGTCTTGATGGAGGATAATTTCTACAAATCACACACACACTGTCATTGAACACATCTCAAGACATGATGTCTGGTTGTATTCATTATCCGCGTTTCTAATTCCTCATCCTTTCTGGTAAAAAGCTGAGTGGATTTCGAATGAATAATTTTGCTGAATTAAGACTCTACATTTGTAAAGATGTAATCCTAATTCTAGGATTCTGTGTATATGCCATTCATATGTCTTCCTTTTCAAGTGAATCTGTACGCGAGACCCCTCACATGTATAATTCTGTTTCTTCTCGTCTTCTATCAATACGTTTTCTAAAGCAAGCTCTACTCAAGTGATTTTAGCAGTGAACACAGCCTGGGGCGAGACTACAGTTACAAAGAAAAGAAATAGGGAAAATGCATCTTCATTCTATCCCATGGCTAAAAGGAATAAAAACATTGTTTGGGTTAAGTATGGCAGTTTTGTTTCTATACACGGATTGAAAAAAAAAGATGCGCACAATCGTTTATGGTATCTTTAAAGTCATGAAAGTAGGCAAATCTCCTTTCTCAAATCTGGGCGTGCATGGATGACACTAAAAGGTGATACATGAAAAAAGTCGTTCTCGAGACGTGCACTGTTACTGATAAAGCAAACTGAAATGAGTTTGAATGAAACCTTAAAATGAAATTTCATTTAGATGCGCATCCCTTGAAATATAACAGATGTATGAAAGTATGTGATTAAGTACATTCTCGCAAAATCTGTCATATCACTGTGTTTGAGAATAAGATTAATGTTCATACTTTAACTAGAGCATGTAAGAGTATTATTCGAATCCTATATCTAAAAGCTCAGGTTATGACTCACCAGCAAAAATTTATCCGTAAAAAACGAAAGGAGTGAAGCCCTGTAAAAACACAATTTAAATCGTGGGAAAGCTCTTTCGCAAGAGATAACGCCTTCTTAAAACCTAGTCATGCTAGTGAAAAAGTTTCCCGCGAATTGAATTTCATAAAGTTACCACGACGAAGAAAAACTGAATTAAAACCTAAAGGCTTTCCAAAAAATACTTCAATAAATAACGACAGACAAATACTGTATATCATGTTCTTTTGATAATGAATTCTACCCCCACAAATGGGGAGGGGTGGTAATTTATATGGTGTCATTTACAATCCATCAGCATATCCCAATATCTATATCTTAGCACATACCGATGCATCATCAAACTAAGTAACGGAATGATAGAATTGTATAGTCCAGAAGGATTTTTTAATATATAAACGAAGATCTAGACTTTGGGGGGGGATTGATGAACCTACTCATTCCGCTTTGAATAGTGAGGAGTTTCCAAATAGTGTGGAGACAGGTCAATAAATATGAATTTGAATCTTTATCCATAACACTCTTTGCTTAAACCATCGCCCTCATATTTCCTCTCATCTGTCTATGGGCCGACATTGATTACTTTTTAAATTTTCTCACTTTCTCTTTCTATCGTTTTTCTATTCTCTTTCTCTTCTCACCCCATCCCTCTCCCTCCCCTCCCTCCATTCCCCCCCCCCCTCTCTCAAGTGTTCTCTCTACCTTTTCAACAACTGATATCTCCCCCTCTCTCTTCCATTCGATTTCCTCAACCATGGCCTATATACCCACATCTCTTTTGAGCATTAATTTCAATATCCATTGTTTCCAGTCTGCATCCTTCTTTTCTCGATAGATCATGAATGCTGCACGTTCCCCATCCACGCATTATTAAACACTTTAAAAACACACTTCGTCTCTTAACCAACTTACTCTTATAAGAATTTAAGCTTGTTGTACAGGGATGTAAGTATCTCCCCTTATTTACTGACACACTCGTGCAATGCTACTAACACACCAGCTATTCTTTAAAGATAACTGATGCTGAAGGAAGCGGATACTCCAAGAAGATTTTGTTTTAAAGAGAGGACAAAAATCAAAGCGGAAATCTCAGTAGGTCGTAGAAAACAATATAACATCGTTACCAGCAGTAATCCTTGTTAAGTCCTCAAACCTCAGAATCGGCTTTGCTGTGTTTCTACTTCAAACTTCAATATTGTCATTACAGATCTTATGATAGGGTTCACTGGTGGCTGCTCGGTCATCCTCTTTCTTGTGACGAACGAGCATCTTTTGTTGAACTTGTTGAAAAGAATATTGTCACAAGTATTGGCTCTCCGTGGGAATCACCCATTTCATTGAAAACTCTCTAGTTTCACCTGATTGCCAATGTTAATGAACAAGATAATTACAACATACGCACTTGAGTGTACCCCAGAGAGGTCTAACAGGGGTGTGAAAGAAGATTTGTTCGCAAATCTCTGGAAGGTGATTACACTACCTATAATTGTATTTCAAAAGGAGGGATCAGAGAAAAGTATGGGTCTGCATAACTTTGGGTTTGCAGATTATTACTGTGATGTAGTGTTGTTCATAACATTTGCATTGCATTCAGTAGCGTACCGTGGGTCATGGAATGGGGGGGGGGGGTTACCAGCAAAATATTGAGTCACTTAATGGGCACGCGAAGCGCCCTAAATTGCCAGGTACACTGACCTTATAGAGACAATCATTTTGAGGACTGTGCCATTAAACGGATATGTATCTCACTTATCAAATAATGCGAGCGCTTACACCTAACCCATATGGAACACTTTTTTGTAATCTTGAACATGATATATATCTCACTAATCAAATATTGCGAGCGCGAAGCGCGAGCTGAAAATTTTGAAATTCAGACATGAAGAGGGTCATTCTAAGGCTTGTTTGTAGGAATTCACTAAGACCATACGTATTTCACTAACCAAATGATGCGAGCGCGAAGCGCGAGCTGAATTTTTATATGCAGAGCAGACATCTCACTAGCATGACCAGTGCGAACGTAAGCACGGACGGGAAATGTTTGATACTCAGACCTTAAAAGGGTGCAATCACTTAAGGTATATAGTCATGAAAAAAACATTTGTCACTACATAAAACAACAAAAACCCGAAGTGCGAGGAAACATATTTTGCTGTATATTGTCTTAAAAACGGGATGTTTTGTTAAAACATGATTACATTATATCACATTACTCAGACAATGCAAGCACTAGGAATGGTGAGCACATAGCCCCTCTATATACGCCATAAGCCAATAAATTGATGAAAAAGGGATATTTCTTATGTAATATTGTATAATAAATGTAATATAACATACATAATTATGATATAAAATACAATCATTTCTTCTTCCCCACTACGTTTCTCTTTCTTTCTCTTTCTTTTTCTCCTTTCCCCCCGTTTTTTTTTTCCCAACCAATTGCGGGGCACGTGCCCCCCATGCCCCCCCTAGTCACGCCACTGAATGCATTATTGTTAATGAAAAAATGACAAAATACAAAGAATACGAATAATTATTCATGGGACAAAGAGGACAGAATGATGTTCCGGATGTCCGGGGTGTTAACACGCTATAGAGATGAAAAGAAATAGGGGTTCAATGCTATTTTCGCGTCCTCATTCACATTGAGAGTAAATAGATGATTTTTTTTATACAGGTCTAACGGTTAGCTAAATTGCATTACTTATTCATTTGAGAATATCAGGATTAAAATCATGATCCCATCAAATACTTTCTTTTGAAAGAGGTTCTAATATTTTTTTCCAATAATAGTGGTGTGGTTTTTCGCAAAAATCATAAGAAATATATTTTCTATGGTACCTACAAACACTGCCGCTCATTGCTTCGCTCCCTTGCTGTCCTAAAATATTATTAACATATTTGGCCACTGGGAGTGGGAGGGGGTATTAGCACCTCGCTCCATAGTAAACGAATTTACGATTCGTATATGGTTCAATCCATCTACTCAAATTCGGTAAGAATTCTTTCTTTGTCTGAAGAGCAATTAATCGAATTTCTATTAGGAGGCCAGATTCTTGTTGAAATTATCATATTTGTTCTGTTAAATACAGGGTGACCAGATTTCACAAAATGAAATACGGGACAATTGACAAATTAAAGATTAACAAAGAAGTTAACATAAAGTATTAGACTTGTGAAAAAAATATAAAGAATTGGAAGGGAAGGTGAACGAAAGAATGAAGGAGAGAAAGAAAACAGATGATTGAGAAAGAAAGAAAATAAAGGAAAACAGAAAAATAACAGAAAGTTAGAATAAAAGAAGGATGATAGAAATAATAAAGGAGATAAAAAAGGTTTCCGTCATTCTTTGAAATGAATATATAAAGAAAGAAAGATAAATGTCTGAAAGACAAAATAAAGGAGAGAATTAAGGGGAAAAGGTAAGAAAAAGAAAAAAATAAATGAAGGGAATAAACATGTTTCCTTCATTCTTTGAAAGAAAGAAATAAGAAAACTGGAAGGGAGGGAAAGAAACAAACAAACAAACAAAAGAAAGAAAGAATAAGGGGAAGAATAGGAAGGGAAGAATGAAGGGAGGAGAGAACGAAAAAAAGAAATATAATGGAAGGAGAGAAAGAACGAACACGAAGACGAAGAGAGAATGAAGCCAAGGTAATTACAAGGAAAGAAAGAATGCAGGAAATAAAACAGGATATTTGATAAAGAAGGAAAGTAAGAGAAAGAAGGAAAGAAAGAAAAATTAACAGAGATGGAGAGAAAAGAAAATGTCTAGGAAAGAAAGATAGGAAATAAAGATAGATGGAACAAAAAAGGGCAAGCAGAAAGGATAGGGAATATACAAAAGAAAGAAAAAGGCAAAAGTTCAAACTTCAAGTAAACAAAAAATCCAATCATCTAATAAAAATCACAATTTTATTTGGTGTTTTTTTTAATGTATTTTAAAAATTTTAGAAATAAAATGTTTTAGAAATGAATAAAATTTCAAAGTGAAACATATTGTCAAACTTAAAAATTAGATGAAACATTGCGGCATCGTGCACACCAAGACTCAAAACGAAAGCTGAAACAACTAGATCTAGAAAAGTCAATAACTTGTTCCTCCGATTACATCTCCATATCATTAATCTGAGAATCCATAGTATAATTTCCCGCCGATAGTGTGATTATTTTGGTGGAAAAACTTTTTATCATGTGAGATTGTTTTCACCATTGAGAATTTGCTTCGATCCTACATGCCTAGCTAGTAGCCTGCCACACATAGGCAGGAGGCCAGTTCGTTTGCAATGTATTGGGTTAGCAAGAAATCACCGCAGAACTTGCAAAAGTTTACAGTTATCGATTTAATTGTTGTCCCTGCTTCGTCAGCTGTTGGTTATTTAATGAAAATTCGTCACTTTTAAATGTATTAACTACATTTTGTTCAATATTCTGAAATACGGGACAAATAGGCGTCCCGGGAAGGGTTTGTCGGGACGCCGGGACACAGGAGCAAAATACGGGACATTCCCGGGAAATACGGGACGTCTGGTCACCCTGTTAAGTTAAATAACAAGGCACTGCTATGAATTAATACCTCAGTCATATTTCATCTACGGTGGCCGTACGGCGAGTCGAAAACGGCCGATTTATTTATTTCTATTCAAACCATCTATTATGTAGCTGTTAAAAAAATGTTGAAACAGCTGTTTTCGACTCTCCGTACGGCCACCGTAGAGCAAATGTGACTGGGATATTACTAAGAAGTCGTTCCAGGAGGACACCGCCAATTCATACCCGCCCACGATTTTTTTTCATCAGTACTTGTGCATCCGACGCGAGAGGGCAGTGGGAATAGAATATGTGTTTGAGAGGCTGTGAATCAGACTACAAAATCTTGGGCTTCTATTTTCTCAGAGTCTTGCCTCAATTCTTTAATTCAAAAAATATATTTGACAACTCGTTCTAGGCGAGTCTCGAACGGCTGCATCCAAGAAAGCACCATTGGGTTACTGATTGAGTCACACCAATCGAGCTGTTAGGGGGTCAGAAATTACGATACGTTTCGTGCCGTGAATATTCATGAGGCTGATGGGGCGTTGCCAGAAATTTGCGATCAATTGCAAGTCTATTTTCGTTCCTGAAATCAAGCATATGCCTTGCAATTATTTGCACAATTGCGATTGATTGCTAATCTGCTCCATGAAACAAGGAGTGTAATCTGATTTGCTGTAGCTAAAAGTGATCAATCAATTGTAAAATTGCAACAAAATATTTGCGATTGATTGCTACCCTGTTAAAATAAAACGTCAAATAAATAAATAAAATTGCAAATATTTTCTTGCAACACCCCCTAAGGGTAAAAAAAATTAACCCTTATGATATCTAATTCCCACTGCCCTCTCGTATTGGGAGCACATGTACTGACAAAAAAAAAATCGGCCCATCTTCCTTTCCCCTCGTATATTGTGTCAGTGTTTCATCTCAGTTGTGAAGTAACATCCAATACCATGTGTGTTTCAGTCAGAGTGCTATAAAATCCCGTGATTCATGACAATCCTTTATTTCAGCAAACGCTCACCATAGGCCCTGTTTCCTAAAAAAAATAAAATGAGAATGCGGAAACATTTTATTGTTATTATAGAACTTGTTTAGATTTTGCTGTGACGTGAAAATAAAGAATGGTTCGTTTATACAGCTAGCTTTTGAAAAGTACTTGTTTTGCCAAGATCAATCAATATTATTGTGGAATGTTAATGTTTTAATTCTATTACAACAAGGAAACAAATTGGGCAAATGCGATGAAGAATTCAAAACCCCAAAGCTATTAATCCTTTCATGCAACCCTTTTTCGTCCAAAGGGTTACTATTCTGATTTCCTTGTCGATTTGTTGAATATCTGTTCTTCAGTTCATGAACATTCCCAGAATGAAATAGAAGACACTCATTTTCATTGATATTTTTTATACAATTGAAAAACATGCTTATCCTTTCATTGTTGATAAATATAGCTTCTATTATCGCTTTAATGATCTAAAAAATCTACAAATAACGTACATTTATGTTTGTTTGTTTTTACAATGATTGCAAGTCTGGATTTATTACATTAGATTTTTTTTAAACTGACATGGAAGTATGCAAAATCTATATTTTTTTCATATTCTAAATAAAGAAGAGTGAAAAAAACAAAAGAATAAAAGAAGTGAAAAGAAAAATTGTCGGAAATTTACTTAACGCATAAACAACTTTTGTTCAGGGTCTTTTATGCTCAGTATGCACAAACAAGCAACTTTCATGGTCTTCATTCAACATCGCATAAACAAGTCTCATGGATATAACTCAATAAAGAAATCCTAATCAATACATCGATATCTTAACAAATGCACATTACGATAAAGATAATTACATTGAGATGGGGGTGGAATGAAGGTCATAGACCAAGGAATGGGTACTGGGAAATTCCAGGTGAAGTTAAAACAAAAACTTTTAATTAACTCTTTATAATTTTATTTGCCATATACGTTGTATCTATATAGATGTACTCTATTGGTGGATCACTTTGATTCTTCGTCGCTGATTGGTCCAATGCTACCTGACAGGAGTTATGTCGATACGTCACGTGACTAGGGAAGTTGTTTTCGTCGAGGAAAGTTGATCAGTCGCGCTCCCAAATCAAACGGATCGAACTCGGCTGACATTCCAAAGACAATCAAACACAAAAGCTGGAATCTTGTTTACAACTTGGCCGATTGTTTCCCCTTTTCTGGGCTGTTACCCCATCCAACACCCGATCGATCCAAGTCTTTCATTCCATCTGATCCCAGAACCAGTAACATGACAAAATAGCTCACCGGACAACACGAACTCTTGTCGTTGAACACAGGGGTACTATTATGGTACCGCGGGCGGTCTTTTGTAAGAGTCTGACTTCCTGGGAGTGTGATTGGGCCTTAGGTCTACCTTGGGGGTACATCACACTACTCTGATAAACACATCATTAATAATTTAGTATTTTGCAAGAGGTTCGGATTAGCCATGCACCGATTAAGACTTAATGTAGTCACGGCTCAAGAAAGGGCAAAAGGAGATCAAAATGGGTATGAACAATGCCTCAAGGACGACACCAGGTAATGGGCAATATAGATTTGCTATCGGACTTTTTGTAACTAGGCGATATCAGTTATTTTTGGATGGGTACTGTTTTGAAATTTGTTGTGACATCTAAAAGGTGACCGTCCCATTTGAAAGGCACCTGCACAACAAATATTTATGGGAAACTATTATAGCGAAAGTCGAAGATGATCAGAGTAGAATGTTCTTGGAAATAAAGGAACCGAAGTAAAAAAAAAAATACACCGATAAGTCACCCCCAAAAAAGAAAGCAGTGAGATAATTGTGAGAAGCAACTTGTCATATACCCCATCCAATTACAAGAAAGTTCATCCAGGTTAAATTAACAATGTATCACCTCCCAAATTAAGTCAATGACACCAGGTCACTCACATGTTAAATCCTACTAGTCAATGGTGGTAGGTAGGGCCTTAACCCCTCTATGAAGAAGAGAAAGTGCGAAGAAGTATTTAAACAGAACCACAGATAAAGCTTAAAACTGGTCTGTTTTCCAAACAGTAGCTCCCCATTTCAATTTGTGGTTTATTGTAAAGAGACAGAAAGTACAGTCACAAAGTAAACACAAGGTATTACAGGGGGAAAAATCCTAATAGAAGTTGCCCGATGATGACTAATTCTCCCTTCTATTTTTTTTTATTTGTCGGAATTGAGAGGACGAGGGAACCCCTTTACAATCGTGAGCTCTCTATGATTTGTCTTTTCATACCGCCTTCTAATGCACTTGGATTCGAGTATATCTTTACACATTAATGAGTATATTGGTCTTACTGAATTTGGACTGGAATCTCAAATTGGTCGGACCAAGGAGCTTTAAGCACATTGAGAAATATAATGCATAATTACTGATGATTTATAAATTATTGCCATACGTATGTAACAGCAATAATGTCAAATTACTGTTTTGTGAAGGCACAGTGATGTCGTTGGAGGAGATCCCGTCAATGAAATTTTGAAATGGTTTCATCGTCGATAAAACCATTGGACGAGATTCAATTGATTATCAGCACACCTGTGCGTATTCTACTTTCATTCACGTATCCATAAGCTATACTTTTTTTTCATTTTTTATTCAGGAGATATAATAAGATGACACCTGTTTGTTGTTTCCTGTCTTTGGCACTATTGTGATTGTCTCTATTATTGGTAAATAGTCCTTATCTATTGTCTGAGCGAGGGGAAACAGCGAGAAAGGCGTGGTAAGATCGATACACAGAGAAATGGCTCATAATTAACCTACAACAGGGGATAAGTGACACGAGCGGCTATCCAAAGCGAAGTTTAACAAACAAGTGGCCAGAGCTAAGATATACGATTGTTTGGCCTCTTTCTTGCCCTGCTGGCCTACAAAATACCGTCGGAAGTACTTAAACATTGAGTGTGGTTAGCATGCGATCATTACCAACTCGCGCCTTTTCACCACTTATCTCCTCAAGGTGACGCCATCAAAGCTGAATTTCTCATTCGGGCTGACTCGTCTCCCTCGTCTCCCCTTGATATCTTTTTTTAATTACACTATTTCGACCATTTAACTTATTGGTTAAGACCCCTTAAGCAAGATCTTAGAATGTCTAAGAAATATAAAGTGGGGAGTTACGTGGATTGATGCGGAGGTTCAGTGTTTGTGCCCTGGTCATGCATGCACAGTCAAAGTATACATGGATTTATTGCAAACTGCGTCAATGATTATTATTTCGTGCTATGTCAGAAAAGTTGGGACAAACTATGTAAATTGTACACTGTTGTTTGAGTCACTTAATATATATTTTTTTACTATTACGTTATTTATTCAACGAGGATTGGTGTTTCCCGTGGTATTTTGAGTACGGGCACACGGAGTGAAATTAAGAAAAGAAAGAAACGGAGAACAATAGAAAGAAATGGGATAGAACAAAATTGTAGGAATAGAACTGACTTGGTCGCTATCTTATTCAGTATGCGGGTACTTCTTTATCATTAACCCCCCCCCCCCACCTTTGAGTAATCTTGCACAGAACAAAGTACTCTGCCCATGGGGTAACTGAAGCCCTCCACTGAACCCCGTCTCACGCACCTCCTCTCTCTCTCTCCTTTTCCAAAATGGGGTAGGCCTAGTTCTTAAATTGTTTTAAATATACAATCCTTTGCATCAAATTTCTTGGAATAATTCAGCCGATTTGACAATTGGACCTTTTCTTGATAATCCCATGAATCTGAACGCCGGTACGCGGCATCTTTCCTTTCAATTACCATGATATTTTCTAGAGATAAATATAAACGATTTATTTTCAGACGCGTTCGTCGTTTTTTCCATGAATATGCAATACTCATTAATGGAACTTTTATAACAGCGATTATAATGCTCAAATGAAACCCGACATGGAACAGGTCTGTGGATCAAAGTAAAAATACCACACAAATCAGGAGAAATAAGGCCAATATGTATTTCCGAAGTTCGTCTAGATTTTTAAAATTTGAGATAACCGACTTTATTCCCGTGCTACTTACCCCGGTACAGAACGGGGGAAGGGGGGGGGGGAGAATCAGATTGAGGAGAATGCATAGATTGTTATGTGCACGATCCCACATAGAGATGTTACTTGCTTGGATCGAAAAGAACAAAAGAGATAATTACATGTGACAGTTGATGTTCAAGTGTATTGCTCGCACTTAGCATCCACTTAACGAGCTACTTATACCCCCTGCGGAGGCCGAGATGAAGGGGGTGTCAGACCTTTTACTTCAAATTTATTTAGTGACTCACACTACATGTTGCATGATACGAGGGTCACATAGGTCACTCTCACTTTACTTTTCTCATTATCTACAAATAGTGCATTCATGACAGTGTCTTTATATAATTGTATTGATGAGATTACTAGAATTTAAACAAATTACTGTTGTTTGATATTAATGTTTTCAATAAACGAGATTACTTGAGGTTTTAAGTTATATTAAGTATGTGAAGTCACATGTGTTTAATTCTAATTGGGCGTGGATGCTTTGTTCGATGATAAATCATAGCCAAAAGCACAAAGAATGATTTGATTCAACTTTAAGTCCTCATAACCCCTTTCTTTTGTACCCCCTTCTCCTTTCTGTCCTTCTCTTTCTTTCATATTTCTTTCTCGTTTTTTCTATACATCATAGAAATATCGTTTGCTACATTCCTCGAGGGCAAGTGAGAAAAAACTGGTTACATGTTAGCTATCTTCTTAGAAACTTCACATCTCAACAAGATAGGGGGTGTGACAGTTGTCTATCATGTCGTTCCCATGGCAACATCAAAGTACAACGATGTGATGAGAAGCAGAGTCATTTTGAAATATCCCTTTTTCGATCTTCTTTCTTTGATGATTGTACTCTCGCTTCGGACAGCAATGAATATATTAAAGAATGCCGGTGGTTGTGTGCAAGCTCGCTAACTTACATTTGGCTGCAAGCACTTAGATCGCTGAGAAGTGATGAAAATACGAAGATGGTGAAGAGAAAATAAACAAAAGTAGGGCTGGATCTCATACTAACTTGAGTAGTAGCAAACATCACATGCTGACTGAACGCCTCCATCTACTTGAAGCTGTCCGATACAATCTTAACAAGATTTATTAGTTTCTTCTTTCCTGTCTATATGGTGTAGGCCTACTTTTTTCCACTTCGCGTTTGAAAGGTTCTAACTTTTAATTTTCGCTCCCCTTAATTCTTCTCTCTTATACATTTCTTTTCGTTGTTGTCTAGTTTTTATTATTTTATCATTCCTAAGATTTGAAAGTGAAAGCTTTCACAATCGAACGATTTTGTAAGAGAGTAAGACAAAACATAACTATTCTGTATACTTATTTCCAAGAAAAAATATTAATTATCATCAATATCATAAGTTATCATTAACATCTTTGTCGTATTGAATTATATAACTATACTTATCATTGTTATCATCATTTTATAACAATACTTATCGTATATCGATGTAATTATAATCATTGACCTTGGGGGAACATTGAATATATTACCCGCAATATTAGCCCGAGTCTTTAGACGAGGGCAATATGGTTCTGCGGGCAATATATTTGATGTTCCCCTCAGGCAAGTCAATATCATCATTACACCATCATTATCATTGTCAATATTATCAATATCATTATCATCACCATCATCATCATCTCCTTCTTCATTATTATGTATTTATTTATTCATTCATTCGTTAAATAATTAATTTATTTATTCATTCATTCATTTGTTTATTTATTCATTTATTTATTTAGTTATTCATTCACTTATTGATGCACTCATAAGTCGTTTTATTGCATCATAGTATCACTCGCGGCCAACAAGCCGAATTTAACCCATTATACCTCTTTCCCACTGTCGTGCATCCGTTACGATTGACATTTCGAAGCTGATCGGAAAACATTTGAGCTGTCTAATTTTTTTCTCTACAATCACAACGATTGCCATGAGAGACTTCAAGATCTGGTAAGATCTGCCACGATCAATATGATTATTCTACAACTTTAGATCACAGTTTCAATCGTTGCAAGAATTGAGAGAGTGGGTACTAGGTATCACATAAAACACTTCAATATGCAATTTAAAAAAAACATTCACAAAAAATTTACTTCTTAAGAAACGATAAAAACAACAAATAGAAATGTTGTTTATCATGGTGGAGACGCATGTCTTAAATTATGACATGCATCTTCATCACGACAAACAAATAGTGGAAATACATTTAAAATACATGCTGCCAAATAACATTCAGAATACTGATCAACCAGGAAGAAGCTCGGTAGAAAGGGAGAAAGAGAACTGAGATTGAGAAAGAGAACAGAAAGGATAGCTATAGTGGCGATAGAGAAGATAGAAAGAGAGAGATATAGTGTGTGTGTGTGTGTGGGTGGGTGTGTGTGTGGGTGTGTGAGGTCTGGTGGGGTGTGTGAGGGTGGGTGTGGGTGTGTGTGTGTGAGTAAGTGAAAATGTGAATACTCATACTAAGCATGCTAAGAACCAGGCAGATCGTTTTAAATACGTATACATAACTGGAATGAAATGGCCGCGTCGAAATAAAACAAATCAAATTACAAATATATACATGGCTTTAGTGATACAAGGCATTAGAAATTTACTTTTTAAAATTGTACATGGTAAAATAACCATTAAATCAAAAATTCATATATGAGTGGCAAGATTCTTATTATTTCCATTATTATTATTATAAACACCATCATAAGCACAATGATCATCATCATTCTAACCATTGTCATCATCATAATCACAATCATATCAATGTTATTACTCTCATCGATATTAATATTGCATTCATCTATAACCATTCTTCTTCAACAAACTGATCTTTGGCAGTGTTGCTGATAGCGCTCTGTCTACGAGTCGACCCCCACGACGCCATCATCCTCGGCCACTACGGGCGGCGTGAAAACCACTCCACACCTGCCTATACCAGCTGCTCAGATATTATATGAACAAAAATGGATAAAAGGTGGTCAAATTATAGCTCGCTTCTTCGCACTGTTTAAAGGAATTAACATGCATATAATTAGGGACCAGTAAGTTTATAATACTTAAAATCTTCTTTTATGGAAGTACTTGTATGGGATTGATGGCAAGTTAAAATCATAACACTAAAATCTTCTGAATTTTGGAGGCTGTTCAGATTTGCTTGGCACGATTGAAATAAAGAAACTCAAATCTTCTTATAATATGGGAGTTATGCTAGTCCAGATTTAGTTAGCAACCAGTGAAGTTCATTTTGTGTTAATCTTCTTAAATGCATAGAAATTACAAGCTCTTGTGATAGTACCAGCAGATAAGATACTTTAGTGAATCTGCATCGTTAAGGACGCAAAGTTGATATGTTAACCATAGGCTCAGCTGAAATGCGTTTAATTCCTTGGTTTTCAGGAGAAAACAAATGGTTAAGATTTCCGGCTTTGCATCTTCTTTGTTTCAAGGCCCTATTGGTTGCACATTTGCAGGCCAGCGACCCATTCTCGAGGTGAAGGCACAATTGGAACGTATTTTTTGAAAGGAAAGTTTTGAGTTTAGATGACAGAAAACAACCGATAAAAATGTTCATTTAGATATTCTCCTAAAAGAAAACTCAAAATTGTCACGGTTATATGGAAACAAAAGATAGGATATGCACGCGCAAGTGTTATATAGGCGCTTTTGATATCCAATGTATGTTTTTAAATGTAAACGTTACAATCACTTTCTCTTAGTTCGAAGTCTCCAGCTACACTTGTTAATTTTCTAACGGAAAAATCAAGAAATCAAGAAACAACAAAAACAACAGGCATTTATATAGGGTCATCTATCTATACAGAAAAAAGATAATTCGAGACGCACTAATTTCAAACTCGAGCTGCCTTCCAGCGCTCAGTGTGCATTCAAGGTATTAATCCTGCCATGTACCCATTCACCTGACTGAAACAATGAAAATATATAAAACAGTAAACTAATAACACTAAAAATACAATGATATTACAAGTAAGAAATGACAACACACACTCATTAATTCAAATCATGAAGGGAATATAGATGAGCTATGACAATTAAGATGTGTCATGACTCGAGAGGAATAGGAATGTAGTATTTGTTTGTTGTTGTTGTGATTATTCTTAAAACGGTGATGGTTGTAGTCATACGGAAGTGATATCGCTCCATCTTTGATTACTTCTTATAGAAGATATATGAAATGATCATCACTCGACTATAGTAACGAGAATGACAACACGTTGCCATTCAATTATAGCCAGGTGTAGATGGTGAATGTTGATAGTCAACGTCTGGAACAGAGCAAGCAAGATAGAGGAATACTGGCGTATGATAGGAGGGGCGGTAAGGGAGACCGAGTTGTCGATATGGTGCGTTGTTCCGGATAATTTGCATGTGAGCTAAGCGAGCGAGCAAAAAAATCTGGCGTGTGACAAAGTCAAAGCATTCAGATGTCAATAGAAATGTCGATGAAATTTATCATGTTTAAAAGAAAAGAAAAGTAAAAATACAAATGATTTATCTAAAATATACCACTTTTGTAACGGGGGGAGCAGCCTATTGAAACCCTAACCAGTGCGCCATTGTGTGGCGAATGATGCTTGGAGAATTCACTCGGAAACAAAATGAAATATGATGATGAGGCGCATTTTGCAACTCTATCGTATCAGTTTATGTATTTTATTTCTAATTCGATTTATGATTTTTCAATGTTTTTGTGAATGCATAATAACAAGCGCGTGGGCAGGATAGGGGGCTTAGGTGTTACTAGCTGCATCTTTTGTCTCTTCGTCTTTCCCAAGATGACACTCTATAACAAAGAAGAAACCCTCGTGACACCAGTAGAGAAGATTTAAAGATCATAGCAGGAGTAGTATTCATGGTTATAAGAGATTGTTCAGGTCTTAACGGTTTAGGAGAAAGTGGCTAAAATGGCAAGATGTAGCTTTCTTTACACATCGAGACCCCTAAGTTCTTTTGTGATATAGATTATCATCTTGTAATCCATGCAGATTAGTAACAGGTTGTTACATCGCAAATCTTCTTCCATCGTTTTCAGCCCATTTTAAAAACCCATCAAGATGACAGAAACATAAAAGGTAAGTCAACTCATACCAAAGAGAAAGAAAAGGAATAAGAGTCTTTTTTAAATATCGTCCCTTTTCAATGATTATCCTCTGCGCTATGTTTCTTTTCATGAAATATTTGCTCGTTAACAAAAGATTCTTTGGTTTTTCGTTATTCAAACATTCACCGCAATTGCACCAATATGGCATCGGGTATTCACCACAACCATTTACCTTTGAAGAATGCATCTGCTTAAATTTTGGAAAAAGTTTGACAGCATAGATTTTCAGTAGTCCAACCGCACCCAAAGCCTTGAAAAGCGGATTGTAATGAGCCAGATTTTTTTTTAATCTTGGTATGATTACAATATTTCTCATAAGGTTTCAATTTTTAAGCCCTCTTTTGATTCATAGTAAAATCGGACAAAGGATTAAGGCAACACGATTTGATAAGGCAAATTAATATATACGCTAAGAGGAATTGGATATACAGATACAGGAGTGGTTAAATGAAGAGTACAACCAACTTGGTTGATACCTCGTTCACACTGTCGTGTGATCCTTTACGAAAGCCTCGATTGGCCTTTCGTAAATGATCGCGAACATTTTTGGACCATTCAAAATTCTTCTACGATCAATACGATTGCCACGACTGATCTGTATGATCTGATAAGATCACTACGATTGCTCCACGAGTAAGACCACTGTTTGAACCGTGGCGCAAATCGTGACTGTGAGAACTATGTATCACCAACTGTAAATATTACCACGATCTTTAATGGCTCTCAAGTAATTTTAATGAAATGTTGAATATTTACAAAAAAAAAGAATGATACTACTCCTTACTACGCACTGACTACGGATCAGAAGAAAACATACAATGGCTAACAAGTCTGTAATAACGAAAGTGGGGTATTCGAGAAAAAAAAATGAACTGCAATAGGGAAGTTTTAAATTCCCAAAACTTTCATGAGATTTATGGTTGGGAATTGTAGACATTTGATCAAGAGATTAATAATTCGTGGCATGACCCTTAAGGGCACACATGAGTAATACAGACCCCCATTCACTCACGTGTTATATCATAGCTCATCAAAAAATCATTAAAAATCAATCCCTCGATAGATTTTGCTTTAATTCACTGACATTAGTCACAATTAACAGTGCATTAAGACTTGATATGTTAATCAGGTACTTGACCAGCTCAATCAAAAGTTAAATGGCCTGAAATAAGACTAACCATAATTTCGGCCAGTTCATCGCCAGAAAAACCAGAACTGCATTGTGGGTAATAATGATTAAAATGAAATACAAAAATGCAGTCTAGCCTTCCCACACGCCTTGATTATGAAAGAGTATGAACATAGCATTATGTCTATCGTTTTTCTTTTGTTATACAAACATTTGATCTATTTTTAATGAATTATTTTAATCAACAAAGTCATGTGATCTTTACTTACGCCTGTCCGGCATGCATTGCGCGCAGATGAATTACACTCGTGTGCCCTTAAGATATCCCGCGGTTATATCATTTTAGGCGTTTGAACTTTTCGACGATCGATTGTACAGATTTTCCGCGGGTTTTACTCGAGATAAAATGATTGAAAATATAAAAGTACATGGATGGTAGCTCCAATTATCATTCACGGAATGCCATATAATTTAATATACTGGTATGATTGGAGTAATGTTGTTCTCACCCATATTCACCATTTTATTTTAACGTAAACCCAGGGAACTTTGTTCTGAAAATTAATACTATAAGACTTTGATATATCACCTCTATTAAGCATCATCTTTATTGATTTTGAGGGAATACTGTGTGTAACAAATGAATTAATATTTGTGTAAGCACTCTGAAGAATATAAGCTTTGTTCGCCTATCGTGTGTACAGGAAACGGCGGTATACGATGTTCGTAACGATACAGCTTTCGACTACAGATGGCGCAGGTACGATTTCAAGTGGGATTGGATAAACCATGATCGGGAACAATAGAATAGAATTTGACTGGGCGCACAACACGGGTTATGTGTTCATAATTTGAATCTTGAAGCAGAAAAATTACAATCTTTCTTCACACCTATGCTCCCGATTTTACTGAAATCGAATGTTCATTAGTGATAAACTTTCCTCCAAGACTGCAAAACAGTCAAGTCAAGTAAAATCACAATAAATTTCTCCAACATCACACAATCTGACATCCCCCATCAACAATCAAAACGCACACATGCAACCTGACGCAAATACACAAATGTATCCACAGACTCATACCACGCCCATACAAACTGATCGAAATAAAACCAGTGCGATTAAAAAAAAAGGTTAGAATACCACTAACACTGCAATGAGAGAAACAGAATTGGAATATTTAAAACTTATATATTAATCATCTGAATTAAATCAGAAGGGAAAACATGACAGTTGTATTGCAATGAAGCAATTCAATATAACAGAGAACAAACACTACAAATGAAAGTGACTTATTTTAGACGCCAATCTTCTGTATTATATCTGCAATTAGAGGAATCCACAAGTGAGAATGAAGGGCTGGTATAATTATTCCAAACTATTCATATTCTCTTTGTTTCTTTTTTTTATACCATACTCAGAATACAATCCCAAAACCACACACACAAACTACATTAAGAAATTATGTCATATTTGATTTTTTCTATAACTGAGTTTATTATTTTTTGGGGCAAGGGTAGGGAATTGTTAACTTGAATAAATGTGTTATCAAACAAATCAGGCTTTCAAATAAAACAAACAAAAGTCCTTTATACAAAATTGCAATTTTTATTTCAAAATACATTGCACTCAACATAAAACAAAAATGTATGAAATATTCAATTATATTAAAAAACTGCAAAATCCATACTTCATGGGTATTAGTGCTTTACAATAAATATAATACTGTTCTCGTTCATATCATTCAGAGTCTACACCAGGATATAGTATGTTTCACTATGTAAATCTGCTGGATTTGTTTATATAGAAATTGAAAACTACATTTTTGGACACCTTATTGTATAAGGAATACGAATAACAATGTTTACATTTGCACTGATCCCTACATGGCCGACATCTTGGATTTTACAAAATAGTCACCAAAATAGGGTTTTCAATGATATCTCAGCTCTTGTTAAATAACCTAGAATCATATTTAGGCATCTAAACCACAATTTCCAAGGTCAAGGAATCTAGTGGTATCAAATTCATCAACCTAATTTGTGAGAGATAATCTTACTCAATTATTTCCAATAAACCCTCAATATGGGAATTCTGGTTTCAAGCTTCTTTAAACATTCTCAGAATATTGTTATAAATGAATACCCCATTCAACCAGTTCAAGCTATTTACTATCGGTGGAACTTTATAGATAAAGCCTGATAATTACTTCTTGCAATAATCAGTAAATGTTTGTTAAGATATCATACACTATGTCAAGAGCACTGCTGATAATGCTAGTTTCTTGTTTTGTATTCATTAGGGGGAAACCAAGGCCAACAAACACACAAGCTGAATGGAGGACTGACGTCTAAAATTGATTGCAATAATTATTACGGAAATCAATCACAAAATTAATTGTAAAATCAATAGTTGTGTTTTTGTGTTGTAAGGCTTCATTATCCTGCATTATTTACTTGTGTCATTTATTCAAGGAATTCAAGGATAATTTTTTTGTATAATGTACTATATATTTTTCTTACTTCAATGTTATTAAGGCATCCAAATCACACTGGAAATGGTAGTGAAGCTACTTAATTAGCCATACTGGACAAAAACATATGTAAATTAAACATATATCTTGTCTGAAAATTCTTCATTTCATCTTCATAAAATAATTTCATCTTCATAAAATGATTTCATCTTCATAAAATGATTTCATCTGGTACAGTATATTTCAGAAACCATCTCAATAAACCTACAATGTACTAGATAATTATACAATGAAATCAACTTATACTAGGTAGACTGACTGTTACCTCTCCTTGGATATATGAGATGTTGGAAGAAGATCTACTTCTGGATATCCATAGAGGATGAGAAGAAGAATCGCCATGGCAATGGTTGGAATCACCAGTAACCATTGGATGTCATCAGTAACCTTGGTATTAAAACTAAATTGACAGAAGAATTGCAAAGTAGAAGAAAAACAAAATCAATATTGATGAGCATTAACATGAAGAGTGGAGTGACAGTTATAACAAACAAGAAAGGAAAAGATATCTTGCTTATTTTTGTAAGTGAGCTTTTCTTAATAGTCTTATGACATCATAACAAACTTGAAAGAACATACTTTGTCTCCTTTCACCCTTTTTCACATAAACTAGTTTAGTTTGACTGCACTTGCTGAATGAAGAATTTATCCACTGTTGCCAACCTCATATCAATCCATGTGTTCAAAATCAGAATTAGTTTCTTTGGTTTATTTGACTACCTCAGGCAAAAAGAAAACAAAATTTGCCAGGGTTCTATTTTGCACAAATATGTAAAAGAGACTTAGTAAGAGATCCTTGGTTAAGTGCTAAAGCAGACATTGTGCATGCAATATATTTCTAACCTCAAAAAATTGTTGAATCTTAAGCCCAGCACACATTATGCAATGTGGATGCACTATGATCCCATTGCAACAAGCTGCAAATCGCATCTCAGTGCAATTGCATCACAGGCCAGCACACACATTGCAACAACTCTGCGAACTCCATGGCACCTCCTCTTTTATGCATACGTTGTCAGCGCTGCAGCAGCGCAGCACAT
The DNA here is from genome assembly GCF_018143015.1 of Lytechinus variegatus. Classification (NCBI taxonomy): domain Eukaryota; kingdom Metazoa; phylum Echinodermata; class Echinoidea; order Temnopleuroida; family Toxopneustidae; genus Lytechinus; species Lytechinus variegatus. The sequence goes on from NC_054746.1 coordinate 38,270,945, forward strand.
CAATTTGGTTGTGACGTCTACGGCAAATCTGATTCGCTCAAATTATCAAAGTCGCAGAAGAATCACAGGAAGATTTGACATGTCAAATGTATGAGATTAGGTCTGTTATTCTTCTGCAACAATTTCAGCGCATTGCAGGTTGGTACACACTGTGATTCTGTTGCAATCAGATCTTAATGCAATCACACTGCACAGTGTGGGCTGGGCTTAAGAGAAAAGTAACCTGTTTAAACTAAAACAAGGACTATACTCTAAGGCTTGACAAAATTAAATCACTCTGGATATTCCAATTGAAATTGATTCAATTAGCATGAATAGGCTACATATTGGGATTACCAAAACGTATTTTCTAGTATGTGACTATTTTACAGACATAATCTGAAAATGAGAATCCTACCTGACAGGGAATGAGTCAACAAAGATGTGACCATGTTGGTTGATCAAATGAATTTCAACTAATACTGTAGTAGGATGATTAGGTGTTGCTACATTGAGGGAATATAAACCAGGCTGAGAATAGGTTGTACCAGGATGAAGGCAAATTGAACCAGCAAAAACCTACAAAATAAAGATAAATCACAGTTACAACATTTACCGTATTTACACGCTTCATCAGCTTTTTTGTTATGTGTAAACGCGATTAACTTGCATCGGCTCTCGGTGCAGAATCAGCAATTTGCAACACCAAAGTAGTAGGTTCAGAACCGCGAGCAAATGCAGAATTGGCTTTTTCTACGTGTAAACAGAAAGCCAATTCTGCATCGTCAATTGGTGCGCATTTCATTTACTTTACCATTGTGACGTACTTGTACGTGCACGGATCTAGCGTTGTCTTTATTATGACGTATAATGTTGGTGCGCAGATCATTTCAGACTTTTGCCACGCGAGCCAATTCTGCACCTTGAGCTGTGACAGCGTGTAAACGCGGTGCAAGATAAACCAAAAGCCGGTGCACGTGTAAACACGGTAATTATCACAAATTCATTTTCATGTCTAACATAACATTCTAAAATGTTCAGATCTCTTTCTTTGTACAATGAAACTTGAAAGTGCCATTCACTGTTTTATTTTTTTATATTTTATTGTGTTTTTTTTGGGGGGGGGAGATATTATTATGTGCAAATCTAAAGGATTGATAAACACAAGATATCATCAGAGAAACCATCAAGACAGACAGTTAACACTTTCATATTCAATTTGCATGAGTATTTTCAAAATGTACACGAGGGAGAAATATCCTCAAAGTATTTTCATATTTGATTAAAAGATTTGAGAATTGGTGTCTCAAAATATCAATATGAAGTGAATGTGTCAACAAAGTAAGAATAGATTTTATCAGTTATTTCAATGTCTCCCCTTAGAAACATTACATTTACCCTAACAAATCAACGATCTACCGTATATGATGAAAAAATATCAAATTACCTGAATTACATATGAATTATCTCCACTTGATTTGTTTTCATCTTCGATGTGAAAATCTATGATGAAACTTGTACCACTGATGTAAGATTTCTGCTTAGTCTCTCTCCTCACAAATACACCATACTAAAATAAAGAAATGTGTTAAAAGATGTGCTTATTTACTTCCGTTTCATTATCTATTAACTCATTATGTCTTCCTTTATTAAATAACTTATTGTAAATAATGAATGAATATACTTCTTTCTTTCTTTATTCATTTGATTATTCATTCATAACACCTAAAATTGTACAGCTTATTCTGCATCACAAGTCCTGCATTTTAGAACTGGTGTTTTCAAACCAAAGAAAATTTACAACATTCCTCCTTGTTTACCAATTGTGGTTAAGAAATTCATTCATTCCGTGTTGATTTCAAGTACATATCTTCATTATAGCCATGTACATTACACCACACTTGTACATTACGCACCTGCTTGGGTTAATTTCAGTATGACATTTCCTGTGTAATTAACTACATGCCAATCAAGTTGTATAATAACCCATCTCCCTCTTCTATCACTTTCAGAAAAGATTAAGATTTGATAAAACTGTTCTGCTTTTGTACAACTACATGTTATGCAAGAGCAACTGTATTGACACTTTTTTCTTTTAAAAATAACTCAAATTGGAATAAGTTTTGATTGGATACTACAGAATAGTGCTTGGCTAACAGAAAATGAACGACATCTTCAAGATTAAATATTAAGTTTCTTAGTTTTTAAGAATGGTGAGATATATGAATGATAATAGATATTCAAGTTACATGAAAAACAATATCCAAGCCAAGAACCATGCGTTACCTTTGCCTCTTTGTACGCAAATTTGTCATCACTTGTTGTATCCATCCATGTGAGGTCTTCCAGACCCTCGCTATCTATCTCTTGGTTTTGGGTAGACAGGAGCATGATACTACCATGGGTGGTGGCAGCTATCATCTCTACACCAGGCATTGATGGAATCATGTCTGCCATATGTACAGAGGTCAGTGAACTTTCACCAAGTGCAATAGTCTCAATACATGGACCTTCTTCACCATTATGTGATGGGGATATAATGTACAAGTTGCCATCATATCCTACAGTTATCTGTATAGATTAGAAGAAAGAAAAACATTAAAAATTCTTAATCAATAAAATCAGTGTTCCATTTAAAAAAAATCATAGTGTTGATCAATAAATAAAAAAAGTGTAAATTATACTTGAAAAGCAATTCTAAGCAAGGAAGTAATTTTTCCCCAATTTTGAGTTTTACGTAATGTGCTCAAAATAAATCATCATGAGGCAAATCTTTATCAAGATAAAATACAGTTGACTTCTTGGAATTATCTCAATTATCACCTTATTAATAATTTACCATTAGCATCCCTTAAAACATGCAAATACAGAGTTACTCTTATAGCACACATACATCATGAGTCACAGAAACTTGACTAAAATTCTTTCATTCTCATGAAAAAACATATTTCCCACACTTATATATCAAGACTTCAAGAACAATCATTGAAACCAGACATGAGAAATAAAAAGAATATGGCTTAAACCACAACATATTTTGATACAGTAATTTCACTAGAACCACAACTCTCTTTATTTCCTTCTAAATATCTTTTACTCAGAGGTGCCAACATTGCTTCCGTGACGGCATGATCAATATCTTAGAAACGTTTTCAAAGAAAACAAATTGCACAAGTTTTAAAGTCATTCCTTGCATTGTCATATCAAAATCTCACAACATTCCATACTTCATAGTAGTTTCTATTGTGAAGTTCATTGATAACTATTTTCTAAAACAAGTGTCTGTTTTATTGAATTGGCAGTGTTGAAAACAAATGTTTTATTGAATTGCAACTGAAAACAATACATAGACAGAGAAAGGTTAATATAATTATCTACGAGACAGACAACAAAAACCACCACAAGATGATCATGTGACAATCTGTGAGTTAAGACTCATTGTATTTGTTCATAAACTATTATTTCTGTTACAATAACCTTTCAATTACTGTTTATGAACACATGCTACTGGTTCAAAGTACCTTTCTACCAGAATTGTGAATTATCTAATCTAATCCATTATCAAAACTAGTATTTCACACGTATTTCACTGCGATAAACCATAAGCAATGAAATCTGTCCGATACTCTTCAATATGGGGGGTGGTGCAACAATTAAAGCCCCATCTATTTTTTGTCTGGGGGGGCATAACAATTGTGTAGATTTATACAGGCCTGCTAATTTCTCTGTTTATATACAATCTCATTGAAAATTTTCAGACAAAATGTCAGGACTGAATTTCATAAAGCAGTGAGGTAGAGAATAGGAATCAATCCAAACACTTACCACAACTGGATGTCGAGATGACTTTATGAGACTGGTGATTACAATATTTGATACAAGTCTGCTTCCTACGTACACAGGCCAATGTTGTAAATGGGTACCAGTCTTGCCTGATAATGCCCAAACATTCCTTTTAGGGTTAGTAGAATAAAACATAAATTTAAATAACATTTGCAACAATGCTGCTTGCATTAAAGTAACATGGGTCTAAGAACAGATGGTTGGTTTACACTATATTATGTGTGATTTCTTACCATAATCAACAATATTAAAAGTCAAGAACACCTAACACAGTTAACTTGAATGGATAATGAAAAATCAACTCATTTTCAATTAAAGGAAATTTCATCTTATTGCATTTCATTCTTTCTGAAAGTGAAGTAACATCAAAAAGGAATAAAGTTTAACAAATATTACAAACTACAAAAGTTACAATTAAGAAAATATTTTAATTCAATTCAAAGCAACCTTTAAGTTTCCATGAACCCACAGATTATTAAAAGCAACCATTATATAAAAACAAAGTACAAATGTAGTTAAGGTAAAATTTACAGCAAAAATGTCCAAAGTAAAAAAAAAATTCCCACATTATTTCTGAAGCATGAAACTATCTCTCAAGAAATGCTTGGTGAATCTTTGTATTGCTAGCAAGAATCATTTCTACTGCACAGAAAGAAAGGTGTTTGCATTCCTACCCATCACTTGTAGGTATGATAACATCCATCACGCCATCACCATCAAGATCAACCAATCTGGATCCAGGCATGGAACCACCTGATATCTTGGAAGACCACACTTTGTTACCATGGCGACTGACACATGTGACATCACCAGAAGTCTGGAGGACAATCATCTCCAAGATGCCATCACTGTCCAGGTCATCAACAGTGATCTGTTTCAAAGTTTGTATAAATTCATGAAAATATGTCAGGACTCGTGGTATTACCTCATTACCGTTTTATGAACCCTTTTATGGAGGAAATGATTAAATTATTGGAATAATATTACAAGAATGGTAAGTGACATCACATGATGAAGTTGTTCTAGATTCCATTTTTGTTTATTTGAATCAATAAACCTGTGGCAATACTTGGATGATTGAGTGATAGAAGCAAGACTTTAATCAGTCATATATAAATTGTTTTCTTTGACAATTTTATGACTTGGGAGTAACATTTGATCAATAAAACTTGCAGGTCATTGAGTCAAACTGAAAAGATAATGGCCATCTCATGAGGTGTGATACTAGTTGCATTTAACATGTTATTAAACAAAAGGATGGATTATGCTTTGGGAATAACATTTCCTTTTCAAAAACTTATCAAAATAAAAAAAAATCCACTCCTTATCACGACTAATACATCATGTCTCTGCAAATCTCAACATCGCCTAATTTCTGCACATACAATACAAACTTTCAAAGCCTATATAAATAAACTATTAAACATATTCTATCTAGCTCTACGAGATCTAACTTTGTACAATACATTAAAACAATTTCTTATACTTTAAATTTCATTAAATGAATCATAAACAACTGACCTGTCCCATGATGGCTCCCCCCTCTAGCTGTAGAGGGAAACCTGATCTTGCCTGTCCCTTGATATCGACAACGTGCAGTAGACCTGATGTGGTTGCAATGATGACCTCTGTTGGTCCATGACGATTGTCCAGGTCAACGATGGTGGGAGGATATAACAGATAGGCTGGGAATGGATCTGATTGCTGGCAAGGATAGAAAGCAATCATATGGGTTCAGTATCCTTGGCTATGTACTTTCCACATAGAGTTCTCTCAATGTGATTTTTTTTTCATACCAATAGTGCAGTACTTACAGGTTCATCATTGGCCTGAACTTACACAGGAGGTTTATCTAAAACCATTGATCATGTAAGAAACTTTCCTGGATTTTCCAATGTACAACTACACACAATCCTGACTGTTCATATCTTTTCTTTTGACATCAACATGAATTATATCTTATTCTTATCTTAGTCCACTTTCACTTTGTTTGATAAACTGTTCTAAGAAATAAATTTTCATTCTAAATTCAAGCCTGCCTTTTATCAATCATTACACTCATTAAAAAACCTGAATATTTTTGTCTCAGTCTAGAACCAAATATTTTCTATTATCACCAAAATGTAAATGTGCTGATCTTTTCTAATTCATTTTCAACCATTAACCTTATCATGGGTAATTATTTCCATAATTTAGGTCTTTATGTGCAGTGATGTCTGGTGACCAGACACAATAGTAAAGTAGTCAACATCTTTAGACTTGCAAATAGGGGGGGGGGGGGACACCATCAATATTTTTTAATTATAATATTCACTTTAACAGTGAACATATGATAACCTTCACCATATGATAATGAATCTATTGTTTGATAATCAAAACAAGTGAAAAATACACTGATACAGATATGAAAGTAGAACTAAGTGATTCTCACTGACCTTTGATAAGTGTAATGGTATTTCTTTGATAAGATGACCACTGGTCATGTTGAGAATGACCAATCCACTGACCACTAGGTCCAAGATACTTTCACCTGATTCCACATCCCTGGATAAATAAAAAACAAACAAAAAACCCAGGGTTTTATTAAATTTCTTCATATGAAAAGAAAACACATGCATAAAGAATCAATACTAGTGATTTACAATTATTATTGTATGTTTCATTACAATGTAAATGTACAAGGGCTTAAAGGGGTACACTGGGCTGTAAGTAATAATTATACCTACAGAAATAGAGTAGGCCTACAATTCAACAAGAAAAGCGCTGAATATTTCATCAAAATCTGATAAGAAATAACAAAGTTATAGAATTCAAAAGTTTTAGCAATATTTTGTAAAAACAGTTATGTGCATTCATGCAATAGGTCGGCTGATGACATCATGTCCTGACTTTCCCTTTTCTTAATATTATTACATGAAATTAAAATTTTATCAAAAAATTCATACATGTGTTTGTAAAACACATCTCCCATAATGTAATAGAATATGTTGCAGGAATGAGTATCTTACACATTAAATCAGTAGTCAATCTAATTCATTTCATTCTTGGAGTATAAAATGAATAAATGTAATATCAATAGAAAATAATCATCAGCTTCTTCAATTAATATTCATGAAGATGTGCATAGAACACTTCACTGAAATAATGTAAAACTTTAAATGTTGTAACTTTTTCATTAATTTTCTGATTTTGATAAAATTGTCAGTATCTTGTTTATCACTTTTAGCTTTATCTCTTCAAATTATATTATTTTCAGTCTGGAACATCCCTTTGGATTAAAACACTATGTCTTGTTAATATTTGAATACAAGTCCCTCCCTGTAATTGTACATTATAAATTCTCAAACTACAAATCATGCATGGAATGAAGATACATAAATAAATCTGAACAATGTGAAATAAATAACAGCAAAAAAAATTGTAAGCAAAAATAAGAGGATATATACATGGTTTATCTTATAACCCTGCAAAGAGAATTACACCCTGTAAATTTAGACACTTATTTCATCTAACATACATGAACTTGACCAAGGTAAATGAGCTAAAGCTGGAGTAAAAATAAAATCCCTGTTGAGGTTTAAGTTTGATTAATAAAGGAAATATCACACCTAACTTCAGAATCTTATATCCTCTTCTTAGAATTTCCTTAAACATCAGAAAAAAGTTTTTTTTTCATATATTAACACCAAGGGTATAATCATTTTTCCCCCAATGACTTGCATGATTGCATCTATGCATTTCTTCTTGACCATACCAATGTCGCTTCAAACTCAAAACCTCATCCCAGTTTAGCTTCTCCTGGGTTACAAGTACCCTGACTGATATTTCACTGATCAATAACATGTTTTTCCAACTATTATCACTACCATACTGGCATCCAGGATATGAGTACATTACCAAAAGACCCCAATGGTTCCTGTTTACTCTTTAGATGGACAGTGTGATAAATTTTAGAAAATATCTAATAATACTAATAAGAACAAAAATAACTGCAATACTACAACCAAGGTAAAAGTTCAAACTTGAATTGAATCAAGATTTATAGTGAACTTTTTGATGTAGACAAGATTACGATTAACCTGGGGGGCGTTTCATCAATATTTTTGTCCGACAGGTTGTCAGATCTGACAACTTTCCTGGATTCTGATTGGTTGAGAAGCACTGTTACTATAGTAACTGTCGGGTAAAACAGGATTTGTCGGATAAAACGTCTGACAAGTCCTTTCATGAAACGCTCCACCAGAAGACACAAACCTGGAAAGAGTTTCATAAATTTTTTTGTCTGATATTAAGTTGTCAGGTCTGACAGCTTTCCTTGGTTTTGATTGGCTGAAAAGCACTGTTACTATAGTGACTGTTGGATAAAACAAGATTTGTCGGATAAAATGTCTGACTGTAAGTCCTTTCATGAAACGCTCCTCAGGAAAGCATACAGACATGTACGTCTACAGCAAAGACCATTGTAAGTTCTTAAGTCAGCATATAACACAGAAAAGTAAAATTTTTAATTCAGAAATTGACTTGCTTTATATGCAAAAAGGGCATTTTCCATTTAAATTTGTAATCTAAATTCTATAAATGCAATTTAACAATTTAAATGAGATAAGAACACCTTCATACACATTTTTTCTGTACATTCATTATCCATATTATCAATTAAAATCATGATTTTCTTAATACATTATTACACTAAAGCTTTTTGAAAATCAAAATGAATTAGCTGATGACTGAGCATCTGTGAGCAAACAAATTCAAAGATATAGAGGGGAGGTATTTGAGTGAACACTAAAAATGCATTTTTGTCTTCTTCCTTCAAATAGTGTTAATACTTAGTCAGCCCTCCTGTGTGCTTGGAAAATCTTGTATACAGCACTCTAAAGATAAATACTGAATCAAAGACGTCAATAATAAAACAATATACCAGTGCCAACCGATAAAAGTTTACACTGTACAGACGGAAATACGATCAATGTAAGCTTTCATTCAGAAGACATGCAGTAAAATTATTGAAATATTGAATTATAAATGAACTGTGCATGCAGGAAGTTAGCAGTTTCCTTTGCACTCTTCATACATCCTGGAAAAAAGGTTGGATACTAAGAAATCAGTCACTCATATCAGGTATTAGAACAATCATTTTTGCAAACATACATGTTTATTTTTCTTCCATTATCAGACTTTCACTTAAAATTTTAAGAGTACAAAAGATGGGATAGCATCAACTCTTTCTTAAATTCAGGAAAAACTATGGAGGGGTAAATTGGGTATGAATCTATATGAATCTATTACTCAGCCTTTTTATTAACTGAAATCTAAGCAGTTATTAGGACTTGGGTAGCATTCTTTGCAAGCATGCTCATTGTAGAAGTCACTTTCAAAATGGCTTTTCAGAGTATGTGTATCAGGGGTGGGGGCATAATTTAGAGGAAAATATATCATGTGGTTACAGGTGATTTGTTTGAACATGTACTATTTATGCTTTTGTTATTGATCATTTAAATATTTTGGACAATTAACAAGTCCAAGCTTGATCCCATCTCTGGGCTGTCATCAGGGTGATGAATCATGTGATTTACACACAAAATGCAGTCAGGTGATCTAATTACTGCTGTATCACTGCAGGTTCAAAGTTGAAAAGGATTGATTAAGATAATGTAGAATTTGGTTATTATTGTATTGTCTATATACTACAATAAAGTTTTCTCACACAAGGAAAAAAAAGAATGACAGGCTTATCAAATTTCACAGGTAATTTTGCTCACATCTACTTCCCTTAGAAAGTGCTACACACTTAACTTTTTAAGGACACAAAGGCATTGTACTATTTTATACAATGAAATTCATTGACATTGAAGCAAGTGATATTTTAAAGTCAATCTGATATTTCTGCAAAAGAAAAATAACACATTTTAATTTCAAAATATATTTCCTAAATCAAATTTTAACATTTTCTTATAAAATCAAAGATTCTGAATATCACAAGTAGGGGAAGGCGGGGTAAGTTGTGACAGTTTTTGCTTTTTGCATGTTAGAATTGATATGATTAATAATCTTTTTTTTTTTTTTTTTTTTTTTTTTTAACCCTTCCACAGGGTTCCTTTATTGAAATCATTATAATACATATTTTCAAACAATACATAATTGAATGATTAACACAGTATATGACACACAAGTTAAATATGTACATTACAATATTCCATGAAATTGTCATATTATTTATAAAAAACGAAAAATCAAAATGCAAATGATAGAAAAAAAATTCATACAAGATATATACCCACACACACAGACACACACACACACATATATATACATATATGTGCCTGCGTGCGTGCGTGTGTTTTAGAATGTTATCTGAGAGATTCAATGTAATAAAATGAAAGATGACCACCTTTTTATGAATTTCTTCTCTTTCAGATTTGTTTTATATATATACTTTTCCATACTATAATAAGATTTTATTTCAGACAAAATATGGTCGAAAACTGGAAGACAATGTTTGCATTTTGCTGCAAAAATTTGTTTTCTAACTATTATCAAAATACAATTAAGAGCTCCATTATTGTTTCCGTAAAAACCGAATAATTTATTCTGATTTAAAATTTTGATGTGCAAATTGTTACGAGAAAACCAGATTTCGAGTTGAGACCATATTTCGTTTGTGTGGGCACAAAAACAAAAAGTATGCATAATAGTTTCTTCATTATTATTACAAAAAGTGCATAAGTTATCTGTAACTAATTTAAATCGCAACAAAGCATCTTTCATATAAATAATTCTATTCATTATTTTGAACTGAAACCACCTCATGTTGACATCTGCAGTAGAATAAAAGGGTAACTGATAGTAAAACCTCCATATGGTGTTGTCAAAGTCAAACATCTGTTTCCATTTTATGAGACTTTTGCAATGCTTCAACTTATACTTCAAAAAAATATTGTAAATGTGAGCACAACCTTTTTTAAATTTTATTATCAAAAGCAGTGCTTCTGGAATGATAGGTTCCATAGATTTTGGTATTACATGTTTATTGAAACTGTATCTAATGGCGTTGCATAGGCCATAATATTGAAGAAAATTTACTTGTATATTGTATTTGCGTTGAAAATCAAAATATGAGAGAAATTTTCCATCTGTTCCTAAAATATCATTAACAAAACGCACCCCATTAACACACCAAGACCTGAAAAATATTACATTATCATTCATTTTAATTTTTGGATTATTCCAAAGGGCTTGACATGCAACGTCATCAACAAGAAGGCGGGTAAGATCTGAAAAGGCAAACAATACCTGTGCCCAAAATGGGTTATTTATTGACATGGCAAGTGATTTATAATGCTCAGCCCCCATGAATAATTGAAAAGATGTATGTGCTGTAGGCAAAAATGACTGAAACATATGAAAAGTAAAATTTTCAGAACAAGAAATAAACCTTCTTATCCATGAAATTTTTAATGACTTGGAATGGATAAAAATATCAGTCATCCTAACACCACCCTCACTATACGTTTGACACATTTGTTTTCTACTTATTTTATCAGGTTTGCCTTCCCATATAAATTCGTAAAAACATCGGTGAATATCATTCATAATTTCTATTTTTGGTTCTGGAAAAGATAAAAACAAGTAATTTAATTTCGGTATTAATATAGATTTAACAATGGTTACCCGCCCCAAGGGAGTCAAAGATCTTTTTCGCCATACCGCCATCTGACGTTTTATTTCTTTAAACTTTTCCTGATAATTGTAATCAACCATTTTTGATAGTTCAACAGAAAAGTCTATGCCTAGGTACATAAAATACCCTTCCGAAATCCAGTTGAGTTTGTACTCGTGTAAAATCTCTTTTTTAAAAGTTCTATTCTTCCCTATCCATATCACCTGGGTTTTAGTTATGTTAATTTTAAGGTTGGATATTTTTTCAAATTCATCAAGTGTATCAAGGGCACATTTTAAATCCTGTTCTGAACCATTGAGTGTCAAAAGGGTATCATCTGCATATTGTAACACTTTAAGTGTTTTCCCATTAATATGCATTCCCTCCAGTTTGTCTGAGTGTCGAATTAAAATACCAAGAACCTCACTAACTAACAAAAAAAGATAGGGAGATAAAGGATCCCCTTGACGACACCCTCTTCCTATATTAAATCTATTTGTACAATGCCCGTTAACTGACACACAAGAGGTTGCGTCTGTATAGAATAGTTTTATCCACCTTTTAATCGAAGGACCAAAGCGAAAAAAATCCAGAACATTGAAAAGAAAATTATGTGATACAGAATCGAAAGCTTTTTCAAAATCAACAACGAGAAGCATGCCAGCTATATCATGTAATTCACTGTAAAGTAATGTGTCATACAATAAACGGATGTTTTCTCCTATGAAGCGACCATTCAAAAACCCTGTTTGGTTTTGATGTATTAAAAAAGACAGAACACCTTTGAGTCTGTTTGCTATACAACTGGATGCTATTTTATAGACAACATTTAATAGGGAGATAGGTCGCCAATTTCGTAACAAGTGTCTGGGTTTATTTCCTTTCGGGATTAAAGTAATTATTCCCATTTTTTGTGAATTAGACATATGTCCTGAAAAATACGCATAATTCAATGATCTTACTAAAAAAAGTTTAATGTCTTCCCAAAAATAACGATAAAATTCTACTGTAAAACCATCCTGACCGGGCGATTTACTATTTTTCATGAGCTTTAAAACAGAAAAGACCTCATCAACATTTAAAGGACCCTCCAATAAGGACGACATTTGAGGGGACAACTTTGGAATGCCAGGAAAATTTAACAATAATTCCAAGTTGCTAGCGTTGGTTTCTTTTTCCGCATAAAGATTAGAGTAAAAGTTAAATATTTCATTGATTATGTCACTTTGCATTTCTAAATTATCACCATTTTCAGTGGATAACTGACGTATTTCTTTATTAATGTAATTTTGTTTTTCTAAATTTAAAAAGAATTTAGAAGGCTTTTCACCATACTCCATCCACTTAATCCGAGATCGAATCGCAACCCCTTCATTAGTTTTTAATCGGAATGTTTCTAGTTCTGATTTAGCTTTTTCAATTTGATCCAAAATAGATATCTTATCATCGTGAATCACTAGTTTTCTTTCCAGCTCTTCAATTTTCTTTTCTAAGTCTTTTTCTCTGTTTATATTTTGTTTTTTTACAAAGGAAGCATGTGATATTGCTTCTCCCCGTATTATCATCATTAAAGTTTCGAAAAATAACTGATCGTTTATAGTGAATTCACACTCACCTACTATTCGATTATTTGCATCAAAATTTACTTCGTCTTTCGCATAAAACACAATCGTATCTTTTATTACTGTTTTAGTATTAGAAACAAAGTCATCATTTTTCAATAGTGAATTGTTGAATTTCCAAAAACCAGGACCTCTTTTAATCTTATTCAAGTTGAGAGTCAGAAAAACTAAAGAATGATCTGTGCGATAACCGGAGAAAATGCCAACTTTCTGAACAAGTGAAAGGAGTTCAGAGGAAATCAAAAAGAAGTCTAATCTACTCTGTTTAAAGGGGGTGGATTGTCGCCATGTATAATATCTTTTATCTGGAAATCTAACTCTCCAAGGGTCGCATAAATCCAAATCAGTTTTCATGTAGTCTACTTGCTCTTTTGCTCGTGGGTTATTTATATGCAAGTAGTTATAGGTATCAAATGTAAAATCTTGAACTAAATTCCAGTCTCCACAAATTACCGTATGTGGATTATCGAAGTCTATTATGTTTTGTTGGATCTCTGAAAAAAATACTGGGTTGTCTAAATTAAGGCCATACAACGATACAAGAGTAATATTATGTTCATACAGTAACATATCTAAAACCACATAGTTGCCTAAGTTATCTACTTTTAATCTATTTATATCAACAGGGAGGGTTTTCTTAAAAAGAATAGCTACCCCTCTGGAGTTGGAAGTATTGAAAGAAAAGAAGCATTTACCTTCCCATTCCTTACGAATTTCATTCTCTATTTCAGGAACAAAATGTGTATCTTGAATACAACAAATATCATATTTCTTGGATTTCAAGTAAAATAAAACATCTTGCCTTTTGCGGTTATCTCTTAGACCGCGACAGTTCATGGAAATAAAAGTGACATTACCCTGCGTCATATGCATAGTAAGATAATGATAATGAAGAGGAAACACCTGTGGAAGATTTATTTTTTTGTACACAAACAACAACGATACAAACACAATACGACAAAAACATGACGAACACATATACACATGACAAAACACATAGACAGGTGGACGCCCTACGACGCATGGAGCCGGGTGACGCGAGCGGCGAGCAGCCAATCCACCTCCTTTTCCGGATCAGTTTATTAGATGAATCCGTAAAAAAAAAAAAAAAGAAAAGCCCCAAAATAAGATCACTACTACCTATGGGCTCGATCCTATAAGAGGGCCTAAGATTGGAAAGAATATAAAGGCCTATATTTCTTTTTCATTCTCGAAGATAGCAAAAAGGAATATAATCTAAGTTCATTTCGGACTATATAGGCCTATATAAAAAAAAAAGGTTATACATGAATTTTATAAATAAAGGCATGAGTTCCTTATTAATGCAGATTTTCCATTAATTAATTTTATTAAGTAATCCTACGTCTAGCTTTTTTCAAAGACCTGACACAATAAACACTAAATTTCCGTGTAACAAATGTATTATGAGCCAATCCGACTGAAGGGCTACAGTAGCTTATGACTGTTATTTTGAATGTGTCATTACTATAGCCTTAGTCTGAAAATTGTGCGAATGTAAATGTATTCATATCCTAAATGTTTTAGTCAGACTCACCATTGAAATAAATTTTACATTGTATTTGTTGTTTGAAATGAGTGGTAAGATATTGGATACAGTAACATTGTATCGTACGAGTGTTAAATTTAGTGTTTACCCCTCTTTCTCTGATGTAGGATTATATTCTCTCATATTTTGTAAATTTTGTAAATTTATGAGATTAATGTCAGTTTTAAAAGATACAAAAATGATAACTTTCGGCCTTTTTGGTGTTTTCTGCACACCACCTTCCTTATAGGAATAATAATGATTCGAATGCAAACAAAGTATGGAGGCTACACGTATTTATGAAATAACTCAAGTGTTCTTAAGACTATTTTGCCTACGGTACAAATGAGCTTTTAAGAAAGAAAAATAATGTTTGTATACACTTAATTTATCGTCTACCTCAAACATATCGTAAAGCTGACGTGTATAATCAGTTCCTGGTCAGCTAAGCAATTCCAATAAAAATGATTAAGGAACAAAATGACAATTAATTGAATGTATTAACATGTATTTTCCTTATTTCATTAATACCTTATTCACAGTAAGCTTTGTCAACTGAGATGGCAGGTATTAAGCTCATGGTTTACTGCATAAATGATATATATTACATTAGTCCTGTTTTTTTTAATTGGCTTGTTTTTTCCATAAAAAAGACGAAAATAAATGCTTGTTTTTAAAAATTGTCTTCAATCTTAGAAGACCATAAAACACATCCTTTATCCTCCACACATTAATTATATTTTCTATAATCACAGTCATTGTGGTCTATTTGGTTACATGGCCTCACTAACATGAATATTAATAAGTTTAAAAACCAACAAAACCATGATAGTATCATACATAGAGAAGATTCATAAAACAATCATAACGAAATTGAAGTATCAATGAATACTCTGAGTCAGGGTTACAGCAGGGGTATTTATTTCCTTTTCATGATTTAATCTGTTATAACGACAGTGAGACATATAACATTTTGGGTGAATTTGTATTATTTTTGTTATGTCATTTTATGACACAAGAGGCTTTGTCATCAGTTCAGTTTTATTGAAGGATTGATAATATATTTTTCAGTTCTAAAACAAAACATTTTGAGGCACGATTCCAAAGATTCTTTTCAGCAATTCGGTTCTCCAAAAGGGTGTAAGACCCTTCCTTTTCTACACATTCATTCATTAAGTCATAGACCCATCATCCAAAGATAATGGGTCCATGATTATATTCACAACTTTCCGTCAATATAAACTGATTATTCCATTACATGAAAAGGAAATACAACAGTCCTAATACACTACCTACATAGCCTCACTAACCTTGAAATTAATATGTTACAATACCAGAAAAACAATGAAGGTTTCATGAAGGTTCTCATTTAATATCACTTGTCGAAATAAGTACCTTGCCTCTTCTGAAATATTTTCCACCTATATTTAACTTTCTATCCCCACACTGAAAGTCATCGTGACCTTTGAAAAAAACGATGTCAAATGGCTCAACTTGCCCCATATATGGGGTAAGTTTGAGCCACCTTCTGGGGTAAGTTGAGCCACAAAAACTTATGTACAAAATGTATGAAGGGAGAACCAGCATGTCAATATTTTGTTTAAAGTCTTTTCATTTGCTAATTCTCTATAAATACTAACATCCTTTAAAAGGAAAAGAGCAGCCATGTAAATTTGCTCCTTTCAGCCAGCATTTCAATCGCTTTTTTTATGGTTTGTTTGTTTTTTAAGATACATTACCATAGGAATTACCATTGCTCAACTTGCCCCATGCTGTTTGGCTCAACTTACCCCAGTCCGAACTCAGTGCAATAATTTTGTATCCACATATTTATTATGCATCCATCATATAAAAGACTATGACAAGAATGAATATCTATACCTGGACTAATAATGTTGTTATCATGTCTTTATTATATTTAAAGACGTGTGTGTTTATAAAGCACTTATCTATTTCACACCCTTTTTTACTTTTTTGGATGAAATTCATATTTTTCCCTCTAAAAAACTACTTTTTGTTTCAAAGTTGAAAACAATATGGTGGGGTTAGGGGTTATGCTATGGGTCATCAATACATGACACCACCACAATGTCTGACTCATTCATTATTGGCCTGGGGCTGGTGGCTCAACTTGCCCCTATGCTCAACTTACCCCGCCTTCCCCTACTGTACTCACTCAGATGCAGTTGCTTTATTATTGCTTCATGTGTACTTGCTCTTAGATCAATGCTGTTGAAGTTAAAGCATTAGCTTCATGTTTAATATTTGAATTTCACTTTTAGTCTGGAGGCTTCTAAATACATGTACCGGGTATGTATTTGTCTGGTTTGAAAACTGGAAAGGAGACTAAACATGTCTATTTGCCCATTTATCACAACAATCTATTTAATTTCACCATTTTATAAAAAAGTCAAACTCACAACAGTCGCTGTGAGCAATACTTGTGAGAGAGTCTTTAAATCAAGGTAAATTCCTATCATCAATTTACGTCGTTACATGGTGTAAGAAAGCCAAACATGAAATAACAAACCATCATAGAAAAATAATAATAAGCTGAAAATTACAAACAGTTAGGCACAAGCATTCATTGAGCAGTAGAAAAGGTCAAAAGTAAAGACTGGCCTTTTTGCTGAATACAGAGCAAATACTATTTTTTCACTTGGTTATACCAGAATGATTAGGAATACAAAATTACAACAACTGGTGGTCATCTGTTTGATTTTATTCAATAGAAACATTTTCTGAGAATGTCAACAAACTTTCCCCCTTTAAAATGATATACCTAGGCTTAACCCATTAAATTCCCATTTTAGGCATAAAGTTCTTTGTCTGAATTCCCACAGTCAAGTTCTCTATAAACTGTGCCACATACATCACCAAGAGAAATGGTTTGGCTGTTAGTTGATTTCCTGAACACAAACTCCTGTTAATCAAAAACCTGTCAGTAGCATCATTAGAAACTAATCTAGTAACATTAGCTAGGAGCATGAATCATCTGAATGTCTGTTTGTCTGACACAATAGAGAGATAAACGTATTCAACGATTCCAGGGTATTGATAATACGCTGGCTTTTAACAATAAAAAATATGGAATTTTCCCATTTATTTTTTCTATTGCAACCATATGCAATCGAAAATTATACTGTTCGGTATAAAAAAATTGATGAAATAAAGCCAGAATGTCATTTTCACTATTGAGCATAGTAACTTTAACACCAATCTTCATACATAAATCAAACAATGTTTTTACAGAGAATCGTTAAACAGTATTGCCCGCGCAGGTATATTATTATTAACTATCAAGAATTCGGGAATAACTTGCCCGTAGAAACAGAAAAGATGCGGTTTATTGATAACCGCATTGCGCAAAATAGTTTCTTATATCTCTCACAACAACCTCCCAGGTGGTTATTGCTGTGTTAATCCTTTTTGAACGTGAGTTAATCGGCTTATTCGCGCTGTAGAAACAGGTTGGTGTTAGGGCGATACAGTTTTTCGATTCCCGATATGAAAACAATTTTACGATTCTCTGTAGAAACACGCCAAAAGAACTTATGTCCCAAATTCTATTGATCAGTTCTTATTAAGTCTATTGTGACTTTATAATCCTTATCTTAAATGTTTGAAGAAAGCATTCAACCTTCTCTTCAATGTCAGAAATAAATGCAATAATGTTCAATAAGCCAGTTTTGTAGTTCCATTTTGTGCATGATCATTAGAAGATCATTCGGACTAAAAGTGACAAGGTGGTTTATAACTAATGAGATAAGCACCAACTTTGATGTCTTGATTATTCATATATTCTTTTGAATTTTGTTTTTCACTAGATCCACAAAAAACATCAATGCATCAACTAGCAACTGGTATTTCACAATAGGCCAAGTAAATTGTTATAGCAACTTGTTGATGTATCCAAAGTAAAATGCAACAAATACTTTCATAGAGTGTTCATTGGTGTGCTATTCTAGTCACCTTGTCTATGACACAATTCAGGCATCCTGCTATGTAAGGCATGCTTACATATCTTGCTTTGAAATCTGCCTATCATAATATAAAAGCTGGAAGGTCATTTTACCAAAATTGCCCAGAAGGTATTACCGGACTGTCCTATTGAGCCTACATTGTAGGTTTATAACTTTCACATAAAGAAATATGTAACCATAATCATTATCAAGACTACAGGATAAATAAATAAGCCTACAAAATACCATAGCTTATCCTATCGTTCAATCACTTCTGACCCTAGAAGGTATTGAAAAAAAATCATATGCTTTCTTGTTCACTGCTTGCCTTAGTTGCAAAATGTGATTTAAAAAGTTGAAGGATAATATAAGTAGGAAATTTCAAATAAAAAATGATAAAATAAAAACAAAACAAACCCAAATGCATATATAAATCATTAGTGAAATAGAACCAAAATATAAATCAAGCAAATTCTGCTGACAAGAGGAATTCAATTCATTAGGTCAGTGATTTGTCTCTCATCCTCCTCTTCCGAACCATTTATCTTATATTTAGGAGACAA
Source organism: Lytechinus variegatus (assembly GCF_018143015.1). Taxonomy (NCBI): domain Eukaryota; kingdom Metazoa; phylum Echinodermata; class Echinoidea; order Temnopleuroida; family Toxopneustidae; genus Lytechinus; species Lytechinus variegatus. Next base: position 38,290,120 of record NC_054746.1, read on the forward strand.
GATGATTGAGGAAATTGAGAGAAATTTAGAGAGGATTGAAGGCTAAAATGCCTTGAACAATGTGAGGAAATTAGGGGATATATAGGATGGTCATTGCCCTTGAGTCAGTAATGGATCTCAATGAGTGAGTGCTACCCTAGATGGGATATTTTTCATTATACCTTATGATTCATTCACCTAAAAGCAAGAGGTAAAATTTAACACTGTTGAAAAATTTAACACTCAATAAGAATCAGTTTATGAGTAAACATGGTGAGACAAACCACCTCCTAACTACTAACATTCAAGCTTTAAGTCTCAAAGCATTGTCCAAAGTTGAATAAACTCATGAAATCATAATCATGAAAATCTGGATAAAAGATATTTTTAAAAACCTTTAAAAAGTTGGTTGGTCCGCATATTTTTTCTGCTATCTTTTTCTTCAGCAACATTTTTTTAAAGACTCATATTGCATCAACTTTGCACACAAAAAATGTTGCTGAGCACTGTTGAAACATGTCTGAGCAAGCCATTAGGGTGATTCCTTCTCGACATACGTTCTCTATGCTTGAGAGGGCCCCTTCTACACTTGATAAGAACAGGTGTAAATGAAGAGATTACAGGTAGAGTTTGAGGGTGAAGGAAAGTACGTCAGACACTGTTGGTGTAAGGCAATAGCAATATCCTGACTTACACAGACTACAGGTGTACAAGATAGAGTTCCTAATGAAAACATTAGCAGGGTATTGTCTGAATAAATATGGCTCCAGAACAAAGGGTTTAAGAATCGGTCATTCCAACAAGTTCTTTCAAGTTCAGAGTCAAACTCAGAAATGATAGGATGAAGTGAGAACTATACACACACAAAGAAAATAAACAAAGGAAACATGATCAGGAGTCTGTTGCAGAAAGAGTTTCGCTTTAGTGGATAAGTATCCAGATTTTGAACCACAAGGATCAGGGTTCTAATCCCATTGCAGCACTCGTATCCTTTGGCAAGGCATTTATCTACATTTGCCTCTCTCCAATCAGATGTAGTAAATGATAACCCCGTAGGAAGAAATTCCTTGAATGCTCAAGCGCCTGTAAGAGTAGCCATACTACAGCCAAGGTAACATTATGCAGCGCTTAGAAACATTTTATTAAGCGCTATATACATGTAGATGTTGCATATTATCATTTTATCATTAATAAACAAATCTCAAAACATCAAGCCTAAGTCCCGAATACCCTTTTGGAAATAAAGTTGTGAATGATTCTCAGGAAGGCAATTGATTGTAACTATTTCTGCAACAGGCTCCAGGACTCCTGCTCCTAGAAACTGAAACATAGAAAGCTATGATTCATATTTATAATCAATTGTAATTACTGTACATAGTTTGCCATACACTATCAATTACACAATTGATTGTATATTTTGTGTTGTAGGACCCAGAAGTCATTAAAACTTTTCAGTTACCTTGGTGACTCAAGCTCTTCATAATACGACACAGGAAGTGCAAGTTCCTCCTTTCTGCCATCTCCATCGAGGTCTGCAAGCCTTGGTGTGGCCAGGATGTGAGCGTCACAGGCAATAAAGTTGTTGGTCTGCGCATAGAGATAGAGAGCGAGAGAGGAGGAAATACATGGTGATAAAGAACAAATTAATGAGAGAGAGAGAGAGAGTAGGAGGTAAATAAAATCCCAACAAAACACAAGCACTCACGGTTTCACATCCCACAGTAACTTGTTGATACCAAGCCAACAGGCTTACATGTGATCATGTTCATCCAAAGTAAACAGGAATATATTCTCACTCGGAATAATTCCAAGAGGAACAAGCTTGGGTAAGTACTACTTTCTCTTCCTTAACTCTAGTAATGTTCTTGAGTAACATTCATAACATTTTCTAACAGCTATAAAGGAATAGTCAGTCATTGCAAGGTATATGTAGCACTCTTCTAACAATCTTAGTTATTTTATTTAACAGTGGAAAATATGAATAACCATGGTTTCATTATGCTTCAAACTTTCAAAGCTGAAGTGAATGATAGATATCAGTCACAAACTTAAGACAACACAAAGAACACGGAGGATTATAATTGATTTGTAGTTGTTGGTAGGCGACACAGTTTGGAAATTTGGATTACTAACAGATGCTAGCATCAAAATAGAATTAACTAAATATAATATTTCATTCATATCTACCTTTAATAAAATAATTATCCTTTCTACATTGATGAGTAAATTGCACATAAGTGTCAAAACCATATAAATATATGTCGTAATATATTTGTGCAGATGTTGTGTTTAGACGTAAGATTATTTTCATGAACTTTATACTACATGTATAAAAGCCTTTATTTTCTTATATTCTGCTGATTTTCATTATGGTTATTACATTAATGATGCCAAGGAAAATGGCTGATTCATCTGTTTTATTCTATTCATAACTGAGTGAATATGAATCTGTATATTATTAGAATTGAAAGGAAACAAGTGGGATATATAGACGCAGACAGTATTTATCACAGCAAGGTCTTCTTCAATTCCCTGTGTGAAATCTTGAGGCCCTTCCCCCTCTCCACAACTATAAAGCTCATGTAGTAGTATATGGATAAGTTTCCCAATACAATCTTTCTTTTTATCAATTATTACATACCCACTAGGTTTCTACATTCTTCATCATCTTGTTTGCTTGTGGCTCCAAAAGTTTCAAAAACTTTGGGGAAAGATCCTTTGCTAATGAGTGCCCCATACTGTGTAACAGACTTCCTGAAGACATCAAAAAGTGTATCTCTGTTGAGTCTTTCATACATGTTCTAAAAACCTTTCTTTTTATTTCTTAATTTCTTTTATGCACCTTGCGCACTTTAGAGAGTAAAATTGGTGCATTATAATTCATATATAGCGTGGAGCATTGTGGCCCAGTGGATTGGTCTTCTGACTTTGAAACAGAGGGTCGTGAATTCGAATCCCAGCCATGGCATAATTTCCTTCAGCAAGAAATTTATCCACATTGTGCTGCACTCAACCCGGGTGAGGTGAATGGGTATCCGGCAGGATTAATTCCTTGAATGCACTGAGCGCTGAAAGGCAGCTCGAGCTAAAACCGGGGTAATAATAATAAACAATGCGCCTTGTAATAGATTATTTTTAGATAGATATCGCTAAATAAATGCCTCTTATTATTATTTTCATTATCTTACCAAAGATATAGAAGATAATCTCTCATTCTAGTCACGATTTTTTTGCAGTATGTTGATGTATTCATGAAATGGTCAGTTCCTCAGTTTTGACCTGTGGCGATTCATACACGATATCTCTCATCAGTTTTACAAGAGCATGCATGCCAGGATTTTCATCTTTAGCCATGTTGGTCAAGATAACATACGGGCCCAGCCTATTTTTACCTTATGTTTGCTTGAATCAGTCATTTCAAATAACTTCACAGTATCAAGTTGTGCCTTTGTTTTGCTGCACAAAGCTACAAATAAGATAAACTGTGACAAACTGGTTTTACAGTTGGACTAAGTCCTTACATTTGAATTTTGATAAAGATTTTATTCTTTAGTCCAAGCCCAAATAAATGCAATCTGAATTGAGCAATGCTACAAGAAAAAGCAAAACTTTCATTTCAACATTTTTCTTTGAAGGATTGTTAAAATAATCAATTGCATGTTTTCATTCAAACATGCCCGAACATAACCATAAACATGGTAAGGATTATTTGTTTCAGTAATGGGAGCATACATCCTTTTTCAACATGTGGAACAAAGATTATGCCACAGGATTAGAGTTGAAATCAGACTCCACTGATGATGCTCTTGCAAAGACACATGTTATCCATGCAGAAAAGCTGGGAACATCATTCATGAGGTTGTCATTTCTAAAATTGGATTTCCTGGAAATGCACAAACTACCACCTTTAAAAAAAATAATCAACATCAGAAAACATATATCTCAGACTATAATGTAAGACACAACAAAGAATATATTTATCTGCGACAGAGTTGAAAATAAAATAAATTAGGGCCAAAGTCTTTCCATGATTACAGTTACCAGTTAAAATAAATGAGTGGCCAATATCATATGATTTTACTTAAAAATACATCTTTACAAATAGTCTAGAGTCCCTGAATTCTATCCCACATCATTGCATATGCCTTCACAATGGATAATCTAAAGTTGGTCTAAAGCATGTCCTCTGTAATGTACTGTAGCATCATTTAAACACTGACTTAAAATCACCCAGTGGTCACTCATTTGATCTTAGCCAAGCTTAATTCAATGTGCTCAGAAAAACTGCATAACTGCGAAATAAAACCTTCATAAATTCATATAGATGAGGAATGGTTTCATCAGCATATTTTGCAAAAGTGTAAACCGAGGGTAGCCAAAGTATAAATAACTTCAGGGCAACAAATATAATTATGTCATTCATGGAATCAATTCTCAAAGGTATTTTACCGATACAAGGCTTTGAAAGTGAAAACAAAAGTACCTTTCTAAAAGACAATTTTCAAACATGCTTCACTGCCATGTGTAAATGGATATGTGATAACGAGTAGTATCTACATGTATATTCAGAGTATCAAAGCAATATATTACCAGGAACTATAATATGATCTCCATATCTTGGAAAGCAAGTGGAAACTATAAGTGAAATAATATACTTACTTGATAACCACCCTCGCTCAATGTTCTCACAAACCCAGATATAGTAGCATCAATCCTGGATTGTTCCTTGAACCATTGCTTGGGTACCATAAGGGGAGGGATCTTTGAACATAGAAAATACACATTAAATTTTAACATCTTGACGAATGAATACTTCATAATATCATATCTAAAAGAATACATTTAATTATTCTTCCAGTTATCAAATTAATCACTTTCTTCTTTCTAGAAAGTGTGTGAAATGTGTGTACAAAGGACAAAATGAGTTTGCTTTTCAACAAATCAACCTTCTCAATTCCATCTAAAGATCATAAAGTAATCATACAACAAGTACATGAAAGCAGTATATTGGCATTGAAGAACCATTGACCTATAATAATTTAGTCTTTATTTAGGTTTCAATAGTATTAATCTACAGTCAAATTACATCAGAACAGTACTTGTGAATCTACCACAGGTTTATGAAATTAGGAATATATTCTCTAACCATGACCAAATCAAGTAGGCCTGTACTTATGCAAGAGACAATTAGTATTGATAAAACTTCTGCATGGAGTTGTCCTTAATTTAGCTACCTTATTCTTGGAGTGGATTTTGCTTATCAAGCTGTCCTCGTAAACCAGTATGTAGATGTAATAATTATGGCAGCAGGCAAGAGCAATTTAGAAGAGTTTTAGTTTCCATCTTCTTATAAACTTACATACTCCAAAATGATTTGATAAATGATAAACTTGTAAAAAAGTTGTAGTCTTGAAAAGAAAACAAGCAAGTTATTTTAGTGCTTTATTTTATTTTTGTTGTAATCTACTTTGATTACTTGTTAACATTGTGATTGCATAATTCTTTTTATTAAGAAAAGACATACATATGCAATATATATCTATTTAAAGGTATTGTTTAACTTTGTGAGCAGCCGATTTAAAAAATTCTCAAACCAAGATGAAACATGTGTACAGGTGCATGTATTAAAATCATGAAAACATTAAAGCAATATGACTCCTTTATAAATCAAAGTTTTTCACCCTAATATCAAGCTGGTTTTATTTTTCTAATTTAAATAAAAAGAAGAAAAATTGTGAAAGAAAGAGCATTAGTCAGAAAAAGCAAAGTCATGTACTGCTTGCAGTATTTTATTTTTTTTAATCTGAAAGAGAGGGATGGTGTCATGTATTTCTTTGGTCAATATCGTTTTATTCAAAACAAGTCATCATAGATTTGGGCTTTACATAATGTTTTAATATATTTTCTTTATTGGGAATTGTAGGGAATGTAAGCTGATTAAGGCAATAGGTTGAAGCTTGTTATCATCCTTTCCAAAAGGTGACAAGTGAAATGAGTCCAAGGGAGGAGCAAGCATGACCTTCCTTTCCATTGATGAAATTAGATGAATCATAAAGAGTGCTAGACCCTGAATGAATATGTTCTCTTAAAGAAGGTGTGATACTTTGATGACCTCCTGGGTTGGGCTCTTTTAGTAAAAGATGCATGAGCGTTGAAGTCCTCAAGCAATTTCAGTGTGAAAATCACCAGATGATGATCTTCAACCAAAATTAAAGTACTTTATATGGTGGTATTTTTGTGTTCATAATTTTGTGACTTGTTGACTTCGAGATTGCTGCACACACTCGACACTGTCTTCATAACAATGAACAAGGAGAATTGCACATTGTACTTGTATAGTGCCACATGCGTTCATTTCTGTTTCTCAAGCTGATGTATAAGTAAAATCTGGCGACAAGTTTGAAAAAAGGGTTATTTAAATGTCACCGTTTCACAGCTTAAGTCATAAAAAACCTGCATCATGATCAGCATGTCATAATTTGATTTAAGCAATTATATATTCACAAAATAAAATATGAATTTTATTAGATTTCTTTTTCAAATAATGGGTTCTAATGTGTATTTTGTTCAGCACAATTAATTTCCCCTCTGAAAGCCCTCTCATCATATGACTCATGATCATATGATTTTAAACAAAAATTAAATGTTGGGAACTGTATTTCAAGCTGTTAGGGTATTATGCATTACTTTCAAAGCATGCCAAAAATATTTGGAAGTTGTTAAATTGTCTCAACAGCTATTTGCAAAAGTCATGAAATTAAGAAGACACGGTGAGCAATCCTGTTTGTTATAGAAAGTTTAAAATCTAATGTGAATTATTGTAAATAGAGAAGTGGCCATGAACATGAATTTTAAGTAAAATCTAATTATCAACATATCACATTGTTAGAGATATTACAAATTCATTTGAAATATATGTTAGGTAATTAAAAGTTTTATAAATGTCTTCATAATGAACATGATGTAAAATTACTCTCTCCCATTACAAAATAAAAGCAGTGACGTACAGCGTAGGATTATTTATTGATTTATTCACTCATGGTGATCATTTCTTGAACAGTTTTCAGATATTATCATTAACTGTGCATAATTGACATATCATACTTGACATGAATCATGTTTAACTTGTGAATATATTTTCCTAAAAGCTTATCCTCATAAACACTTCCTATTTTTAGTGAAATCAAGACTGGATTTATAGATCATTTATAAATACTTCCATAAATAAATTACAGTTTGATCATAATTGCAACTAAAAAGATTTGGGTCTTGCTCAGAGATATTTAGGAAAATTTACATCCTGCATGCCAGAAATAATTGGCAATTCAAAAAAAAAAAACATTGTACCACAAAAGCCTATAAATATTGCTCAAGTTATTAATCAATAAGGCAGTTGATTTGTAAGCCTATACAAAAAGTGAGAGAAAGAGAGAGAGAACGAGAGAAGTTGCAGAATACATGTATATTGTGGCTTTAATTCTAAGTACCAAATGACTAGGACAAGTTTCCATATCAGGCCAAATACATTTCCAGGCCAAATACATTTCCAGGGAAGTGAGGAGAATATGCATAACCTTAATTTCTCCATCTTAAAAATCTTTGGAAGTTACGATCAGTTTCACCGACAGTAAAATAGGAGCACAGTCTATGGTAATAGTACATGTACCTGATGTTGCTTGAATTGGGTGTAACAAAAACTTGATAATCACATATTTGTCTATTTTTATTTGCAATCAAGAGACAAAATATGCTCAAGATTCTAATTAAATATTTCCTAATAACCAATATACTTCAAAATTACAAATAATGACCTGAAAGTGTTCCAATTATCTTACCATCAATTATCACTATTATGGTCTTGCATATATCCAATAGGCATTCAAACACTTCATAAAGAAGTCTATCATGTAATATAAAAGAGGGCTTGTGGTCCTTGCATGAGCATGTCAATCCAAGATACAATCTTTAATTGGGTCATCTATGCAATATTCTATGATGATCTACAAGAGTGCTTTGAGTGGGCTAGGGGAAGTTTGTTTCCACTTAGGAGCTTTATATATTAACTATATTGTATAATGGAAAAAAATTAATAATACAAAAGCTGTTTTACATCAATTCTTATCTACTTAATTCCAGCATCAATGTTCCTGATTATAATCTTCATTCATATAGAGTATTCCTATTTTAAGAGTACTCATACATTGCGAATTTAATTCTTTGAAAATGGACCATGGTTGGGAATTTCTAATTAATATTTCTCATTCCTCCATCAACTACTCATTAAGGTGTGTTCAGCAAGCGCTGCAATGCTCAAATACATTTAATGCTCAGACATAGAAAGTGACAACTGCTCCACTTGCAAGTTTCAAATGAATCCACATCATTTTATGCATCAACTATCAAATAGAATTTGTCAAACACCGTTGAGATATTAGATTTTTTGTTAATTTTTAAAGAACTTCATTGGTCTAAAGTGCATTTATATCATCTATTGATTTTGACCATAAAACGTTGCTGAGATTTGTCCCCATTGCTAGTGTGAACAATCCTTTCCCATGGGAAAGGTGCCAGACTCAATGATAGGATAATACTTAATTAAGCCAAACAAGGTTAAACCTCTCTAATTAATAAGCTACTGCACTATTGAAATGTAACCTATGTTCTGTAACAAGTGATTATTAAGCTAAAATGTTTCACACACTAGGTGGTTTCAGACCGCCTCGAAGTTCTCTGACCGGGAAATTTACCCCGATCAGAAAATACCAGGTATTTTGGTAATGTGAAAGCAAACTACGCGTAATTTCCCCGAAAGAAAATACCCACTAAATAGTAGGTACTTGGCGAAATTACGAGAACTTTCGCGGGGATTTTTCCAAGGTCGCAGGTATTTTGGCGATGTGAAAGCAATTTACGGGAACTTTTAGCCCAGCGTGTCGTTGGGCGTCGTTGAGCCCGGGAGCTGTGGGTGGCTGCTGGGCTAGTGATTTTGAATCTCGCGCCTTGCCTGCTTATCAGACCATACTGCGCATGCTCGTAACTTCAGGAACTTATCCCGAAGGGTATGTTTCGGGGCGGTGTGAATGCAGGAATAATTAACGGGTATTTTTTAGCATAAAAATGTTCTCGTAATTTAACGGGGATTCTTGTGATCGAGGCGGTTTGAAACCACCTAATGTCAAAGTAGTGCCCATCTAAAAAAAAATCCCTTCAACATACTGGGAGTTCTAATATACCAGGCTTTGAGAAAATACATGACGAGGTAATCATTTGACCAAGGTTGGACTGGTATTTGAATGATAAAGCTACCCCAGAAAATATTGTGCAAAACTATTCTTATCACTGAGCAACAACTGACCAATCATTTACTTAGAATACTCATGAATATTCAGAGAAGGGATACTAGTTAAATAATCACATTTGCTTGCGCAATTATAGCATCTAACAAAATGGCTTGAACAACAGTTTCTGATACAACATAAGAGACCTAGCTTTTAAGGGAACCACACAAAACTCAAACACAAGTTTAAAACACACTCCATTTAAACTGAGTTGCATTGGTTTATGGAGTCGCATTGATTGCAATTCTTTCTTCATTCGGTCCCAGCGATGTCCTTGAATTAACCATCAAATTCATGAAATGAATAGGATTTCTTTAAGCACCATGAAAATTTTGTATCCAAAAATAATAATTTCATCAAATCCATTCAATAGTAGTGTTCTTTTTAAAGTTGAATTAAGAAGAGGATTCCAAATATTGAGATATTTACATTAATAGCAACCTTACAACCCCCCAAACACTAAGAGGTGATTCGACCCCCCATTTTCCTTTTTCAAAATAGTGAATTTGAACGATTTATCCCTACTCATTTTCCCCGAGTTCGCTCCTGCAATGCCTACGGAGACGGGTGTTCTTTGTCTGTGACGTCACCGGGGGTATAGTAAACAAGGCAGCTCGTTTTGTGTATCATGCACGTACGTCTTCATATTTACCTTGGTGCCAAAACTTCATTTTATCGCTATTGATTATGTATGTGAATGATATTGAAAGGAAGTAATAATTATTCAAAGACATATAGTCAATAATATGTCCCTACATTGTTAAAACTGTTCTTCTTTGTAGCGATTTTTAGACGATTTTAATGCCTTGTTTTCGTTCGGGACTGTGTCCGTGGTCAAACAAGTCATAATGGAATAAACTGCAGTTGAAGTTGTATCTGCGAGCCGGAGAACTTGCAAAGAGGAAATGATTAAAAGTATAATTTATGGCCGTACTATTATTCCAAATATGTAAATTTTCTCAGAATGGTACCATAGACCCTAAAGGAATAATTTCAAGGCGAATAATATGAAATTTGATCGAGACCTTCTCACCAGTCGATAACGTAGCAGACGTGTTATCATGACATATTTATCCGCGTGTGACGCGGCTCTTGCAAAAACAGTTGGTTGCGGAATTGCTTTGTGCCGACCAGCCGCCCGCTCCAGTGCAGCTAGCTGTCGAGCTACCGGTACCGTATACCTTTCTTGCTGTCTTCAACTCACTTGCGAATTGCGTTTGTATGTGTGACGGTGACCTCTAGCGTAATTAAATATAGATTTCAAACAACTCGGAAGGCCGAGAAGAATAGTACGTACGTTTGATTTAAGATTGTTCTGTGGAATGAGCTATGAGTGGAAATGATCCAGAGTATATAAAAATGGAGTCAAAGACAAAAGGAAAGAAAAAAGACGCCAGGGGATCACTGCATGGTCATGAACTGCGGGTCGACAGTACATACCAGACGACTACAGACCCCACTACAGTGCACTCAATGCCTGGCTGTGTTGTGTGTATTGTATAGGCGTGTAGCACGCACAGAGCTGAGCTAGCCGCCGGAATTACTTTCCAGCTACTCACTTGATTGAACATCGTGATAAAATCCAATGAGAAATAGTGAAAATTTCATTCAATAAGTCACTGTTTGCAATCTTACATCATGATTTAAGAGTTCATGATAATTATTCATACTGTTTTTTATACAGGGAAAGTAAAGATTTGTACATATGATTCCTCTTTGTTTGATTTGAGTTGCTTTGAAAAAAAAATTAAAAATCATCTTTCTCTCTCTGCATAGCATTTCTGTATTACACCCCAGCACCTCTTATCCTAAATTCCCCCAGTGACGTCACACTCAGAGTGATTTTTCTGTACACTCGTCTCTCGGGCTCTGACAGGTGGCTAATTTCATAGACTTTCAAAGCAAAATATCGAGAAGGCAGAGGATTTTTAAAAATATGTCTCAGACAATAACACAGTAATAGCACGAGAACTTAAGCCTGTCAACCTAACAAGTTGTTTAAACTTTTTGTAATATTTTAAACATTTTAAATATGTTTAACAGGTTTAAACAGTATAGAGTGATGGGCTTAATCAACGTGCTTAGATTTTTGACAGCGTTTTTACAGTGAAACAAGAATAGATTGTACTGACAATCCAAACATTTCTTTAAACACTTTTTGGAAATGCAAGACAACGTAATGTCTTTGATGAGGTTATTCATGTTTTAAAATTATGAACATTATCATAATTTCTGTTGGGATTCCTGTTAACATGAGCAAGATACCCTTTATGCCAGCCATGTTATGTTTTTGTGATGTCAATGAGAGATGGCTTACAGAAATTACTCTTGCCCATTTACAAATGCACAGTTCTAACAACTGTTGGACAGAGATGAAAAAAAATCTATACCTTTTTAATCCCCCTAATATCATTTGAAGTGTAATTCTGGCAGGAGGCCATTGCCTTCATGGTGTAAGGCCATGTACAAGTTACTAGTATAACAGTGTATTTCTATCAGTGGGAGTGGCAATTCAGTTCTCATTTCAATCATTGCATGTGAATCATTGGAAGGAGGCGTAGCTACAAACTTCTTACAGTTCCCAAGAGATGTATCCAACCTCCTTCATCAAGGCCAAGCTGGCTAGCTCAGGTGTTACGTTCACTCACGTTGAGTAAGATTAGATTGCTAAGGCAACTAACATCGTATTGAACTTGTTTTAAAGAGCCAATTACAAGGCTTTAATGTACAGAGTACTTGTTATTTGTATTTTAGCATTCAAGGAATAAGGCAAACTTGATGGTAACCGGGGGGGGGAGGGGGGGGACTGTCAGAAACTATTACTTAATACAGGAATACAGGGAGAATATAATCAATATTAAAATTACTGTCGGGCCAGTAACTTTTCAGAAATAGCCAGATTTACTTTTCTTGTCAGACTAGTAAAAAAATATCTCAAACTGATACAAATGATATTTTCTCCTGATTTGTAAATTCTAACAAGTGGAATGCCTCTGGCCATCTCACCTGCATCACGCGGTTCAATGTAGCAGCAGTGCTGACGTTGAATACTACTCTAACTCGCACAAGATGTTCAGTGATACATGGTTACTCTTATGTCCACTTTTTATGAACTAGACCAATAAACTAGATATGATGGTTATTCAACAAAAAACCCAACATGGCCAAAGTTCATTGACCTTACATGACCTTTGACCTTGATCATGTGACCTTAAACTCGAACAGGATGTTCAGTGATACTTGATTACTCTTATGTACAAGTTTCATGAATCAGATCCATAAACTTTCAAAGTTATGATGGTAATTCAACAGATACACCCAATTCGGCCAAAGTTCATTGACCTTTGACCTTGGTCATGTGACCTGAAATGCCCACAGGATGTTCAGTGATACTTGATTACTCTAATGTCCAAGTTTAATGAACTAGACCAATAAACTTTCAAAGTTATGATGGTAATTCAACAGATACCCCCGATTCGGCCAAAGTTCATTGACCCTAAATGACCTTTGACCTTAATCATGAGACCTGAAACTTGCACAAAATTTTCAGTGATGCTTGATTACTATTATGTCCAAGTTTCATGAATCAGATCCATAAACTTTCAAAGTTATGATGGGAATTCAACAGATATCCCCAATTCAGCCAAAGTTCATTGACCCTAAATGACCTTTGACCTTGGTCATGTGACGTGAAACTCATGCAGGATGTTCAGTGATACTTGATTAACCTTATGTCCAAGTTTCATGAACTAGGTCCATATATTTTCTAAGTTATGATGACATTTCAAAAACTTAACCTCAGGTTAAGATTTCGATGTTGATTCCTCCAACATGGTCTAAGTTCATTGACCCTAAATGACCTTTGACCTTGGTCATGTGACATGAAACTCTAATAGGATGTTCAGTAATACTTGATTAACCTTATGGCCAAGTTTTATTAACTAGGTCCATATACTTTCTAAGTTATGACGTCATTTCAAAAACTTAACCTCAGGTTAAGATTTGATGTTGACGCCGCCGCCGCCATCGGAAAAGCGGCGCCTATAGTCTCACTTTGCTTCGCAGGCGACACAAAAATGGCTCTGGTGTCTTAACAAGTGGAATGCCTCTGGCTGTCTCACCTGCATCACGCGATTCAACATAGCAGCAGTGCTGACTTTGAAAACTACTATTACTCACACAATATGTTCAGTGATACTTGGTTACTCTTATTTCCACGTTTTATGAATTAGACCAATACACTTACAGTGAGGATGAAATTCTACAAATACCCCCAATGCGGCCAAAGTTCATTGATCTTACATGACCTTTGACCTTGATCATGTGACCTGAAACTTGCACAGGATATCCAGTGATACTTGATTACTCTTATGTCCAAGTTTCAAAAGTCAGATCAATAAACTTGCAAAGTTATGATGGTAATTCAACAGATACCCCCATTATGGCCAAAGTTCATTGACCTTTGACCCTGGTCATGTGACCTGAACTAGACCAACATACTTTCAAAGTTATGATGGTAATTCAACAAATACCCCCATTATGGCCAAAGTTCATTGACCTTTGACCTTGGTCATGTGACCTAAAATGCGCACAGGAAGTTCAGTAATACATGATTACTCTTATGTCCAAGTTTTATGAACTAGACCAACATACTTTCAAAGTTATGATGGTAATTCAACAAATACCCCCAATTCGGCCAAAGTTCATTGACTCTAAATGACCTTTGACCTTGATCAAGTGACCTGAAACTTGCACAGGATGTTCAGTGATACTTGATTACTATTATGTCCAAGTTTCTTGAATCAGTTCCAAAAACTTTTAAAGTTTTGATTGTAATTCAACAGATACCCCCAAATCGGCCAAAGTTCATTGACCCTAAATGACCTTTAGTTTGACCTAGGTCATGTGACGTGAAACTCATGCAGGATGTTTGGTGATACTTGATTAACCTTATGTCCAAGTTTCATGAACTAGGTCCATATATTTTCTAAGTTATGATGACATTTCAAAAACTTAACCTCAGGTTAAGATTTTAATGTTGATTCCCCCAACATGGTCTAAGTTCATTGACCCTAAATGACCTTTGACCTTGGTCATGTGACATGAAACTCTAATAGGATCTTCAGTAATACTTGATTAACCTATGGCCAAGTTTCATGAACTAGGCCCATATACTTTCTAAGTTATGACATCATTTCAAAAACTTAACCTCAGGTTAAGATTTGATGTTGACGCCGCCGCCACCATCAAAAGCGGCGCCTATAGTCTCACTTTGCTGCATGTATGCAGGTGAGACAAAAATGGGTATCTACTTGTCCAACATGAAGAGGTCGGCCAAGTAGAAAAAAACAGGTTAGTGTGGATCTCTGCAATCAGTTATAACAGTTGTTAGGTACATGTACCACAGCTTTAAGATTCATCTGGTTGTAACACACAAAGATAGATCTATGTTTTCAGGAAGTACAAGATATCAAACGGAAGTAAACAGTGTTTACTCAGCTTTTTAATTCTTTTGGATGTAATCAAGGAGAGCTTTGGCTGGTCTGCTGTACAAACCCTTCACTCGAGTTAAGGGTCTGAATGTGCAGCCTACTCATGCCTTTTGCACTGAAGGCCTCCTAAATTGAAACACCAAGTTTTATATACTGGTATGCTTGTCTTTGCTTGAAGACACACTTGTTGATCAAAGTTTCAATCTGGGCCTTTGCCTGCAGAAAGCTTCCGCAGCCCTGCATATAAGACTCTGCCCCAATCAAGCTCACCGCTCAGAACAGCTGAGTAGTTCATGACGGGCACACACACTGGAATGGGAATTCACAAATTTGAGGGTCTCCGGAATGGGAAAAAATAGGAATTTCTATGGCTTTCTGTATTGGTGATGCTCTGGAAAAGAAATCTAGGCTAAAAATGGGGGTCTCAACCATGACACATACATATCATACATTTATGCTTAGTACCCCCCCCCCACCCCTGATTAATCCCCTTGTTTCATTACCATTAAAGCCAAAGTAAATTTCATTAGACCTATATCTTGCTGAATCTACAAGACAGAAAAGTACCAAACACACCTTATAATGATCTTGTACTCGGATAATGCTCAATATTTCATAATGAACCCCTACTTTTGCCCATCTTATTTTCTATTAATTGTTATCTCAACTATCTACCTTTCTTTGTCCTTCAAATACCGAACAGCATTTGGTGTTTTCAATATAACATTATTAGTTCTAGTTATTTGAATTTGAAAATAATCTGTCTCTAAGTTACTGGAGAAGGCTGTTTCTTAATATTGATGTTTCCTGCAAGTTTATCATTTCACCACTATCCTGCAAGTCATACACACTACACATTTACTATTAATGCATGGTATAATGGTACTACACATATAATAGCCCAAACGTTGAATGTGAGACCATGTAATAAGAGTCATCCTTTGAAGTGGATGATGTTCTATGATATCCACACTAAATGTCATCAAAATAATTTGAAAGTTAAAAAAATTACTCTTTTCACCTTTCCCACAGTTGTAATATCACTTTAATGAACTTTTGAAACCATGCCATTTATAAATCAATTTGGTTAAATTCACAGAAGGAAGGAAAAGGGATTGAGATCCTATTTGATGTATTTCTTTCAGGAATCACTAGAGTGAAACACTACAGAGGAAACACAGCATGAGGGCAGTAGGTAAAATAGGTTGAGGTTCTATTCAAGGTAACATACAGGCGATCGAAAATGAAATGAATATTGCAATTCAGATAAGTATAATATAACCATAATTTGTTTAAAGTCACATTTCCCTTAGAGAAATGGCTATGATTTCATCAAGTAATAGCTAATTCAAATGTCTATTTTTCTTCTCTACAATACAAAAAACATCTATAATTTTGGTCAGAAAAAAGAAAAAATGACTTGTTATGTTATTAAATTATGAGATTTATTGACTATCAATACTGATTACTCCATTAGTTTTAAAAGGGCACTTTGAAATAAGTTTGCAATAAGATGCCAACTTAAATTGTACTGCAGAATACCTAGAGCAAACCAAGAGGAGAAATGAAGATATTCTGCACAAAGCACTTTAAAAACTTTTATGTCAGAAATTATATTTTGTGATGAAGCTTATAGAATTTTACGAGGGCTTTTGCAACATATGTTTACTTGTAGGGGCTGTTTTGTAATAGGGAGGGGGAAATCATTCATTGCTTATGAAATATATGATCAGGGGCCTATTGCTCAAACAACTACAATTAAAGTCCCAACTGCATACTTCTGTTTGGTCGAATGTTTGAAACTTGAAAATCAGTTCAAATTTCCAATTTATATTTTGGGGTTTCATAAAAATTGAAACTCAAACTCTTTTTTCTTCTTTTTTTTCAAACTTAAAGTATAACTAAGGATGTACCTGCACTGTTTTGTCTGGAAGAAACGTCCCATCTATCTTAAAGTAGTTAATCTCTCCATCAGTAGTAAACACTACAACTTCTGGCACGCCATCACTATCGACATCATACTAAATAAAACAGAGAAGGACATTAATTCCATAATTTAAATGTATGTTATGTATATATATACTGTATATATCTTGAAAACCATGAAAGTTTAGACATTAAAAGGAAATACATGTAAATAACATCAAGGTGCTGGTGCAGAAATTGAGTTGGGTTACATGGATTGACGCGCACATCCGATCTGATTGTAGTCTATGCCACCAGGCTTTTTTTTTTTCTTTTTGGAGAGTCTATATAAAGTAGAATGTACATGTGACTAAAATGGAACTTAGAACAAATCTAAAATATCTACACATACATACCTACTTCATTCAAGATTATTTGGTAGATGAAACATATACGCTAGAAGGGTAGAGCTTTTGTCATGAAATTCATCTCTCATATGTGACAAGTCTTTCCTTTTTTACATTGAAACATCAAACTGGTATGGCACACAGTGGCAACAATCTGTTGGGTGCATGTGCCAAAGTCTTGAATAGTCTAATTTATCATTCATGTGTTCTCACATAAAAGTATTTGTTGCACTTTGTCATGTGCAGCAAATATCTGAACTTTGAACACATTCATAATGGAATCTAACAAATTCAGATGAATACCTCCTGTGGCATTGCTTACAATTATGAAGAATAAACACCTTTACAGTAACATAACATTGTCTAGTCAACCCTGAATTCAACAGTAAACAAATACCAATACATACCAACATGGGGCTTGAGTGTACTGTGCTGTTTGGGAAGTGATAAGGCCACTGTGATCTGGAATGTGGTTTCATGTTCTCCCCGTCGACAACATCAATAGTCCCATCAAATGTTGTTGAAATGATATCAAGAGTGCCATCAGCATCAATGTCTGCTACCAACGGTGAACTAATGATGGGACTATTGCCAACATGATGACTTTGTAGTATGTCAACATCAAAGTGACAGCTAGAACAAAGAATATACAGAGTCAGTTCATAAAAATGTACTTGAAAAATGCTGTTTAAAAACAAAATTTGGTACATACAATATCTATTTTCAGTATTTATAATATTAGCCCTATGCATCAAGATAGGTACTGTATTCCTTAATTGTTTGGTAAATATATTTCAAATTTGATGTTTGGGTTGAACACAATGCATGGTTTGATACATTGAGTTTGATTTTATATTCTGTATTTATTTAAGAAGCGAAGGTACATATACTACTGCAGTAAAATCATTAATCATTAATGAACTTCAAAATCCATTGTTCGCCCACCCAAGACCAGTCATTGAAAGAGTGAGACCCATGGACACAGAAAAACCTTTTTTAACTTCACTCTAGCTGAGTGCACGCATTCTACATGGACTGTGTTCTTCGTAGGTAGGTGCGGCACAGGAATAGAATTTCAAAAATGCCAAAAATGTATAAAATCCCTGTTTTAATAAAATGTACAAATCTGGGACATCTGCACAAAGTAAGTGTATAGACTAGAGTGTCCTAGTGGATGTGGCCTGCCCTTGAATCCTCATTTAGGATGTACCAGGTGACATAGCTCTGTCAGTGAGAAACTTAGAATGCCTGTTACGGATAATATCGTAGATCCCACTGTGCGGGGTTAGAGTCACGCTCATGCCAAAACCCATCTAAAAAGCAACAACTGATGCTCGTGTATTTGTGCTAGCATGCTTTTGTAAAATGTGGAAAAAACAGTTTAAAAACACTGCATCCATCGGAAAGAATCTTTGCAAATTTAGGTCCCTTGTATAGGAGAGTTACAACATATGTTCATTAAAACCAAAAATACTATTCACCAAAGGGTTGGGTGTTCACCCTGTTATTGCACATGCCATTCCACGGCAAACCTCAATAGTACAATAATAGACCAGAAGGTTCTCCTGATGATAATGATGAAGTACATTCCATCATCTGGTTGTCTGCCCGGTGGGGTCACTCAATGTGACTTGGGGACCGCATGACTGTTACCAAAATCGCGGGAAAAGGGGTCAATTTCATGGAACGTCCGCGGATAGAACACTCCTCGAAGTAATGAAAATAAGGGTGCTCACCATCCTCGATCTGATGGAAATAGGGGTCAGGAAAAAGGGGAGAAACATGGTCACAGGAAGAAAAATCCCAGAACCTGTCGCCGATGTACCAGCCGCAGAGGGCGCGCTCAATTCAGAGTAGTAAATAAACAGAGTGATGAAACTGGGAGCGTGCTCTGATTGGTCAGATATTTCATGGAGCCCTAATTAGTTCCCTCTGGCAAATTTTCTGCTCTTGTGATCTTCTGCTACATGTAAGTGCATACCAAATGCCAAGATTAGAAATGACAGTGACATCACTTGTTCACTGCTACCACCCTGCCTGTGGTGAATCTACAGGTAGGACTATGGTATGCCAATGTTGTACAGAGCACACATTTCTAAAAATCATTAAAATATCACTTTTGTGACCAAAATTACTAATTTTCATACAGTTGCAATTTATTTGACATTAGTAACTTGGGAATAATTTTGTATTCACCAGAGCGCTCAAAAACTTGAATTTTGGCATATTTTTGTGTACGCCCTCTATTGGTGGAAAGTAATATGGCAAGAAAATTTTCATTTTTTGATCTCTATTTTTAATTAAGAAAAATATGATTTAAAGAATCAAATTGAAATAAGAGCCAAGTAGTATGAATAATAGGTGTAATGAAAACTGTCAGTGTAAAAAAATCAAGCATTTGCCCCAAAGAAAAAATAAGCCAAACATTGCCACCCTTATTTTGCCACACATGGAGATATAATTGAGAACAAGGTTATATTCACTTGTTCACTGCTACCATCTGGCCTGTGGAGAATCTACAGGTAGGACTATGGTATGCCAATGCTGTATAGAGCACACACTTTAAAAAATCATTAAAATATCACTTTTGTGACCAAAATTACTAATTTCCATACAGTTTTAATTTATTTATCATTAGTAATGTGGGAATAATTTTTGTATTCACCAGAGCGCTCAAAAACTTGAATTTTGGGCATATTTTTGTGTACGCCCTCTATTGGTGGAAAGTAATATGGCAAGAAAATTTTCATTTTTTGATCTCTATTTTTAATTAAGAAAAATGATATAAAGAATCAAATTTGAATAAGAGCCAAGCAGTATGAATTAACAGGTCTAATGGAAACTGTCAGTGTAAAAAAATCAAGCATTTGCCCCAAAGAAAAAGAGAAAATAAGCCAAACATTGCCACCCTTATTTTGTCACACATGGAGATATAACTGAGAACAAGGTTATATTATAACCTTGTTCATTGAATGAGTGGTTATATTATAACCTTGTTCATTGAATGAGTGCTTCTACCCACGTTTCGATCGGCCATTTTGTTACAATTCATAACAAAAATGGCCGATCGAGACAGGGGTAGGAGAGAACTTTTCATTTTTTGAGGTTCCAGTCTGTGCCCAGGCCAGGGCCCCAGATGTCAGGAAAACGTAAAACTGCCACTCGTTAGACCTTCATCCATACAATCATGGTAAGTGCATAGTCCTAATTTCTCTTTTCAAAATTCATTTTGACATTTGGAGAAATATTTAGACCATAAATCACGCTAGTCCCGTGAGTATGGTCAAATACACGGTAAGCCCCTGGGCTCCCTGGCTTGGGTTAACCATGGACCTACCACTGCACACACCGTCCAAAAACCGTGACCGGAAAAGCCTACCGGTTTCATAACAATTGTCATACACACACACAGATACCATACACAACCAACTTTCAACGGGAATCTTTCCTTAGTTCCTTATATGTATCCAAACAATAGAATATTCATCAAAATACATTACCTCTGCTTATCATTTGAATCACCCTCTGCTTTCAAACAACATCCGAGCAAAAAAAGATATAAAATTTTCCATAATATGAAAAACTGAGTTAATTTACGCATTTTTACTCAGTCCGGAGTTGTTTATAAGAGCAGCAGCAGACATACCCCCAATTAGCAACTTTAGCGCCATCTAGCGTTTGTAACATTATAATAAGCGCGCATCTAGATTGGAGCTTTATCGCGCTTCTCATGCTCGCTGTGTTTTATTTAAATCAGATTTAACTTTGAAAGAAATAGGCAGGAGTAACCAACTCTCCCCTTGGTTCTACCCTAGACATCTACTTAGTGCATGTTGATATTTCTTGTTGAAAGTCTTTGCAATATTACTGTGTGGAGAATGTAGATACGGGATAAGATTTAATACTTTTCTGGTACAGTAACGTTGAGAGTATGAAAAGAAGAGGTAAGTAGGCTCGAATTTGCTGGCATTCATTCTCTCTAGGCCTACATTTTTTTATGATCCTTTGCTTGCTATAGTTCCCCCTCTCCCTCCTCCTATCTGAAAACAAGGGACTAAGAGTTGTGAGAGAAACTAGGCCCAATGGCAAAAAAAATATTAAATCATAATTTACAATCATGTAGGATGGGGGTGGTGTGTCAGTTAAAAATGTTGACGCCTAGCTTCTGCGCCTTCTTTTACTTTAGTTTGATTACGCAAAAAATAATTGAAAATTGTTGTAAGTGTCATCTTCAATTTTGTTCTTTATAAGACTGGCATACACTTTGTACTAAAATTAATAGGCCTAGTATAACTTTTCTTGTTAACTTTTCCAAATGGCTGTTCAAATTGATTGTACGAAGTTCCGAACAAATGCACAACAACTGAGTGGCAATATTTTGTGAGTGGTGGTAGATAGACCTCTGTGGATGTTTAAAAGTTTAGGCATCTCCATCTTATAAAAATAAATGTGGTCACTCCTCCTTATAATAATTCTAATTCAATCATCCATTACAAAAAAAAAAACAGAACGGTCTAATTCAATAGGGCCTAGGCCTAATTGTTTCCATGAGATCATTCAACACAGTGGTTTACCACCCGTGAACTTGAATCAACCATGATCGAGAAGAAACTGATATCAGATTGCACAAAACTGTGACCCTTGGCTTTATGGGGTTCTTTGTTGCTATGTTCGTTCTTTACGACGTGCATCCTGTTTCTACCAGCAACAGAGTAGACTCGAGTAGGGAACAATGTCTTGACATTCTCTCACCGTCAGCCTCATGAATGACCTTGAACGAGATCTTCTGTGGTATACATGAGTCTTTATAATTATGAGCCCCAACTCGATAGATCTATCTCTTCTTCGTTTTCTTTGTTGTTATTCTTCTTTCTTACAATGTAAATCAATATAATATTTTTTCTTTCTTCCTTCTTTTTTTTCACGTTTCTTATTCTTCTTCCTCCTCCTCCTATTCTTATTTTCTTTTTCTTCGTCTTCTTCTTCTTCTTCTTTCTTATCTTCTTCAAGTTCTTCTTCTTCTTCTTCAAGTTCTTCTTCTTCAAGTTCTTCTTTTTCTTTGCTCTTTTCCAGCTTTTTTCTCGTTAACTCTTTTTTCTTAAGTTTTTCTCATCTTTTTCAAATATTTCAATGTTAAGGGGAAGTTCACCCTGGTGAAGAGTAATAAAGAATAATGAAAATTTGAGGAAAATCCTTTGTGCCAAAGTTAACAAGTTGCGAGAATTTCAAGCTTTTGATTTGTGACGTCATAAACGAGTAGCTGCCCATATGTTTTATAATAATAAATGCATAAATTTCATTTTTGAATGGTTCGTGATGGGTTTTTTTTATTTCTTCTTTCAAGGAGCGGGTTCGAAATGAATTTGTGTATTTATACCTACTGGAAAGTACAATAAAAACCGTTTTCAATTTTTTGAGGAAATTATATTAATGATTTTTTACCATACGATAATGTAAGAAAGCTGCTCGCATGTGACGTCAAAACTCAAATAAATTAACATTCTAATAACTTTTTCATGCATTCTTTGATGGACTCTCCTAAAACCTTCAATATTTCTATTATTATTATTATTTCTGCTATATTTTTACACTTTTTGTGAGGGTGAGCTTCCCCTTTAATGTGCCCGTAATTGTGTTTATATCTGATATTCCCAATGATGTTGATGTTTAATTAACCAGTTCATTTTGCTTCCGGGTCTAAATAAACATTGCTTGACCTTGGCCTTAATTAATTGGCCTGTGTCGTCTGCTGTCTGCATGTAGTTCAAGGAATAATTGTATATCCTTGTTTACAATGTTTACGGTCTGTTTGTTGACAAGTAAAGATTGAGGTTGTTCAAAGTTCGGACATTATATCGACATTGAATGCTCGTCATTATAATCATCAATCTTTGTATGACAATAGGCGATTTGCCAGAGGCCCTGTGAGACACACAATAGCCTCTTATAAATCACAGCCCTCTTGCTATTCTGTGTCTTCTCATTCATTAGTGGATGGAGAATCTTTGAAGAATCAACTGCCGATAGAATTTAGGTCGAGTTCGTGTGCAAATTAGCACCCTGCCATTTTTAGGCAAATAATGAGCCAAACAAATTCGAGGAGGAACACATGGCATATGGGGTAAAACTTCAAAAATCAAAATTGTGAATTTATTACAAAAAATATAATTTTTGTTTATAGATTTTGACATAATGTTTAGAAAAAGATACTTCGTCCTTTCTTCCTTAGTTTCTTTCCTTTTCCTTTCCTTCCTTTCCTATTTGTTTTTTCATAGTCGTGAAAATGTTGGGAGTCCATGGTCCTAAGCCCCTCCATCTGCTATAGTGCCATTCACATTGTTTCCTTTTTGAACGCTTTAATGCTAAATTTTGTATTTTCGAGACATTAATATATATATATATATACAGTGGCGTACCGTCGGTCACGGCATTGGGGGGGCACCAGCAAAAATTTCGGGTCACTTAGGGAGCGCGCGAAGCGCGCTCAGTTGTCAGGTATACTGACCTAATAGAGATATTTTAAGGACATGCAGTGCCATCAAACGGATATGTATCTCACTGATTAAATAATGCAAGCGCGAGCTGAAAATTTTTGATATTGAGGGCTAAAAATTGACATTATAAGCGAATTGTTTTGTAATCATGATACTTAACTGTCTCGTTAAACAAACAATGCGAGCGCGAAGCGCGAGCAAAATTTTTTGTATATACTGACCCTCAACAAGGAAATTTTAAGGATTATATTTTAGAATCCATTAAGAGTATAAATATCTCACCATAGTCATCTAATGCTATAGTGCCATCCTTTGCTGATTTTGTTAGAATTACATCTAAACACAGTCATGAAGCACCTTTTGTAGTCATGTAATCATGATTATCATACGTATCTTACTAATCAAATACTGCCAGCGAAAGCGCGAGCTGAAAATTTGGGAAATATAGACCTGAAGAGGGGCATTCTAAGGGTTGTTTGTAGGAATTCTCTAAGACCCTACGTATTTGACTAACCAAATGATGCGAGCGAGAAGCGCGAGCTGAAATTTTTGTATATATTGACCCCAAACATGGATATTTTAAGGACTATACAGTGCGTATCAAAAAAAGTTTACACTTAGAAAAAATCCTGTAAAATTATATATTTATAATATCATGACGATTTTTCCACATTTTAGCATTGGTACAGATCCATTTAAGCAAATGACGATATAACTGTCGAACAATATTTCCGCTTTAGTGAGCACCACCTACTTTTGAAAAGTTGGTGAAAAATGATTTGCGCAGAACTTTGAAATAAATATGCGAATAAAAGTAGACCTTAATCATGAAGGACACGTGGAAATTAGCTAGTAAAATTGATTCGAAGATATCTTTTACCTTTTTAAACTTGTTTCCTTACCCAAAACACTTCGAAGAGTGCATTGCGCCCCACCCCACTCCCCCACACACCGAGTCCATCGTGACGATATTTGCTTTACACTGAGCTGTGATTTTTATGAAATGGCTTAGGCTTGATTTTCATTTTGGTAATCATTGCAAAGCTTGGGAAAAGTATGGAGAAACAAGTATTAAATGAAAAAATGAAATGTAAACCAACTTTAAATGATAAAAACTTAGTGAAAAATGCTGAAGATGTCTGATTTATAAACTTTTGTTCAGATTCAGTTATGTCCTGAGATCCAGCTGGCACAAAAAGGGTAAAGGTTGTGCTTACTAATTGTTGAAATTTAAAATTTGGGCGGCAAAATTGTTACAAAATGCTTGAATGTATCTGTTTTATTTCAATTGACTAATAGTGCAAGGGAAATATTTGAGAAATGTGTTGCAGGGTAAGTTTGATTTCGCCCTTTCCCCTTGACACAGCGTGAAAACAAGCATTTCTGCGCAAACAGATTTCTGCGAGCTTCACAAAAATGGACAGTGCTCACTCAAGTGTAACATTCTGTCAAAAATTTTACTTTCATTGGATAGATGAGACCCAAACCCATAATTATATGTGAAAAAAATACCAACATGTTGTATACTTTTTAATTCCCAGGGCTTTTTCAAAGTGTAAACTTTTTTTGATACGCACTGTAGTTACGAATCCATTAAGTCTACATATCTCACCATAGTAATCTAATGCAAGTGCCAAGCGCTTGCTGATTTTGTTAGAATTACATCTAAACACATGGAGCACTTTTTGAAGTCATTGTAATCATGATTATCATAAGCATCTCACTAATGAAATACTGCGAGCGCGAAGCGCGAGCTAAAATTTTTTGATATTCAGATCAGAAAAATTGACATTTTAAGGACTGATTTTAGGAGTTCATGAAGAGCAGAAATCTCACCAATCCACTAATGCGAACGTTAGCACGGACAGGAAATGTTTTATATTAAGACCTTAAAATAGGGCAATAACTTTCAGTAGTCATAAAAAAGAAGAATATATTACTACTTAAAACAATAATAACTCTAATTGCGAGGAAATATATTATTTTGTTGTATATTGATTTGAAAACGGGAGGCTTTAGTACAGCAGTTTTATATATCTCGTTAAAAAGTCTATGTGAGCACCAGGAACAATGAAGATACAATTAAGCAAATAATGTTTCATAAAGTTGTGAAAAAATGCTTCTTATGTTATATAACATAATATAACACTATGATAAACAACAATTTCTTCTTTCCCCCACTACGTTTCTCTTCCTTTTTCCCTCTTTTTCTCCTTTTCC
This sequence comes from Lytechinus variegatus, assembly GCF_018143015.1. Classification (NCBI taxonomy): domain Eukaryota; kingdom Metazoa; phylum Echinodermata; class Echinoidea; order Temnopleuroida; family Toxopneustidae; genus Lytechinus; species Lytechinus variegatus. The sequence continues at coordinate 38,315,955 of NC_054746.1, forward strand.
CCGTTTTTTTTTTTTTTGGCCAGCCGATTGGGGGGGCACGTGCCCCCCATGCCCCCCCCCCGGAGTTACGCCACTGTATATATATATGGGTCAACTCTATATATCCCTTAATTCAACTGAAAAAGTGGTCACCTTGCCACTGTTTATTAATTCTCATTTTGCCCACTATAACAAAGCTTTTACCATTAGAATATATAATCTAACAATGTCAGCAAGTTACAGGATGTAAGCGACACAACAGTTACAACGAATAACAAATTTGTGTACACGATAAAACTCAAAGATTACTAATAATGACAATTTGTCTTGTAGGAGATAAACTTCCTTGGTCTTGTCAATCGGATTAGATTGGGTTCTTATAGTAATCAGAACTATATTTTGATTTGTGGAGACCCTGGTGAAGACACATACCTTTGTAATTTATTCAGATTCCTGCACTGAACATGCGACCGCCAATCGAAAAGAAAAACAAAATTCAGCAAAACCATTTATGCATGTACAAATCAAGGAGCTTGCTTTTCAACTATTATACTATCGGATCTGGGCTACCCCCAAAAGCGATCCCTTTTGTTCGTCAGTTGTATTGTTGCGGGCAAAGGCTCAACTCATTTTGTGTAAGTCGATCAGAAGAGACGGATGGGGTCATGTAGATAAGGTAACATGGCAAGGCAGCTTTTGAGAAGGATGTAGGATCATTAATGTGATATAAAAATGACCAGGAGCCGAGGTTGCCCAACGACAAGGTAAAAAAGACTTGGTTTGTTTGAAAAGATTATACCACCAGAAGGTATACGACTGTAACTCTCGATACTCTGTAAGAGGTATTGATTTATATTCAGTCCTGTATAATACTTTCTCCTCCTTTTTTATCATGCCCACAGCTCAATGGCAGCCATACAATGGCCAACGGAAGACGGGAGGACTGAATCGATGAGATCTGATGACATAGGTGTGATCCAAAGGGATTGCAAATTCTACACGCTGCCTTCTCGTACAGGACGCCATTCGTCAGGGGACTCTTCTACAACTGGGTCTGATAGCGTTCCAAAGAACAACAACAGCGCAACACATTATGGAACATTGCAGCCAACGAAGAACAAAATAGAGCCTACCTCCCGACACAGCTTCAGATGCAGTGTCAAAAGAAAATCTCTGAGACTCCTGAAGACGTTAAAACCAAGTCCCTTAAAGATGAGCTCGAATACGAAACGGAGGAATTTGGATAATCTTGGGTTTTACGAGATACCTAACAACTCCCATGGGAACTGTTGTATCATTGACACTGATGACATCGACAAAGGTGAAGTAACTTTCTTCTCTTACAGTGATGATGGTTTGTCTTATACCAAAGAGGAGGTGCCGATATGTAGTGCTGGTTGTAAAAAACACAAGATTAGATGGGACCTTGGCTTCAAGGACGACATGGATCGTCACGATGAGGAGTACGACAGCGGAGGAGAGTTCAGTGAATGCGATGAGGAACAGGTAGAGGAAGTGCTTACTGATTATTCTATGAAGGAAGCCCCTGTTCATTTGAGCACTAATGGTCATCTTCCAGCAAACCATTCCTTTGAATTGATGTCGAATGAGGATTTTACCTCCTCGTTTGCTTACTGCGAAACAGAGCACCTCAACACGATAAGACGCAGTACCATCAAGAGAAAACCGAACAAATCGACTTCATCTTCAACCAGTCTAAGTAGTAACAACAGCAGAAAGAGTAGATTTGTCGCAAATGTTAATAGGAAAATTGCATCAAAGGCGTGGCCATTGAGATCTCTCTGGCAGTTTCTTACTCGAAAGAAGGACGACACATACCGGAATAGTTTGGAAGACTACGGTGAGACGATTGAGTCAGCCATGAAGTACATCAGGATTGCCTCGCATTTTGACGAAGCTTCTATAAGCCTTCGTCTAACTTTGCAGATTGTAGATGGGGCGTCATCTCTGTTACGTGAAGTCCAAACTGATTTAATCTCAACGGCGTTGAAGGCGTTTTTCACGATAGGTGACGACGACGTCGACGTTTCATGGGTGAGTGATGTCCCAAGAGAGATCCAGCGTCATGTCGCAGTCGGCGATGCTCGCGTTCACTTTGCAGTACCCGACATCAGGCATTGTGTTGCGTGTCTTCTGGTTTCTCCCGATGCTGCCACTTTACTTCGACGTCGAGAGAGTATTCTTTTGACGAGTATTGCAGAGGTGTTGGAGTGTCGAGAAGAGTGTGTAGTTGTCATGCAAACCAAACCTATTAAATGGGAATCTAACACGAAATACAAAACATCAAACGCTGTTTTGTCTTCTCCTTATCTTCATAGGTCATCGTCGTCGTCGCCGTCGGGTGATTTACGTGTATGTAGCTCGTTAGAGTGGATGACTTACATTCCATCTTTATATACATGAATGACATAACTGTGTACGTGAAATTCATCTTGCCAAAGGTGTGCAGTGTCTAGTATGATCAGCGTCTTCCAGAACGTTTTACATCGGACCTCAATTTTTTTTTTAAAGACATGTGACGCGATTCGCTTCCATTCGCGGTGTGCAATGACGGATGTAAATTTTATACTAAGCAATTTTGTAAATATTGGATTCCAGATGCCACTTTTGCCACTTGAAATCACAAGTTTGATTTGCTTGGCAATCGATATTATATATTCATGATCATAAAACAACCAGAATATTAGGATAAGACATAATTCACCTTGTAAACAAAAACATCATGCCTAGAAATGTAAGGATATAATCGATATACGCTGATTGAGATATTTTATCTAAGACTACGTGATTCATATTACGGAGAGACATTTACATAATAAAACTTGAATTAATAATGGTCATAATCTTGACTGATTTGATTCGAGTCAAATACAAATTATGTGAAGGATATTGGAATCAGGTTTATAAATTTGGACGAAATCGGATTCATCTTTCTTTACAAGCCGGTGTCATGTTTATGTCTAACACTTAGTTTTATCGTATAGATATATATTCTGACCAAAGTACAAAATATATTTTGATATTCAAACAAATGAAATGCTCTGATGAACTGCTGACTTAATAATGAATTTTAAGGTTTTATAGTTCATGGATAGTTCAATTGGGAATGGTTTGATTTATCATCAAAGTTCGTGACAGCAATTAAATTCTTTGCTCTTCAAAGTTTAGGAGAGAAACTTTAGGATGTAACTGATGCATGACATACGAACAACGAAATATAGGAAAATGATTTAGTTTTGTCTCTTACCTTTGATGTCAAGGGCTAAAGAAGATTTTTTTGAAGAGAATTCCTTTTTTTTTCATTCGGTAAATTCAAAGAAGAGTCACTATACTCTGTGATAAATAGAAAGAATTTTGCCATTGAATCGTTAAAAAAGACACAATGTATAATGCAGAAAATACGATTTTAATTTGATTATGGACAAAAGTTGGTCTATGCTAGCCTGAACCCGTATGAAGTTTTTAAGATTTGGTTGTTTAATATTCGACCTACTTGATTGAACATAAAATGTATCACTATCTTTGTGTAAACCTGCAAAATAATGGCAATTCGTTATTATTTCATTGAACACATCACTGTTCTAGTCGATTTAATTTTGGAGGAGGATAAATGGCAATAATTCATTTATTTAGTTTTTGTGCGCATGTCTGCCTCCCTGCATTGGCGCAGTATTGATGCTGGTTATTATGATTATCATTTAAGCAAACAATCTTTTTATTCTATATCTGATGTCTCATTATGATCCGATTTTCAATAATGATAGAAACGATTGTGACGAGAGTACACACTTTCGGAGTTTGGCTTACCTAATACCTGAAATTGTGAAAAAATTGTAATTATCAATCTCAAAGTAATTGAAAGGAAATAAGACCCATATCTCAGAAACTAAAATAAATTGCTGCCTAGAAGTTTAGTTATGAATAGAATAGGACTTGTACTTTCATTTCTGCAAAATCTCAAAATATATATTTTTGGGGGTGACCAAAATTGCCCGATACGACGGTTGGGATGAACGCCGACGAATATGTATGTACCTTTACTTTGCCCGCGGGCGGAGGGGGGGGGGCTGTCTCGATACTAAAGTGGCATAGAAGAATGGAGGCTCAAGCAGCTAGAGTACATCGACAACTTAAAAAGTGGTCTCTAAATGCAATTAACTCTTCATCCAAACCAAACCCATTGGCTTTATAATGTTCTGTTCCAAAATAGAGTAGGCCAATATGAGCCTGGGAGCCTGGGGACGGTTGCCATGGGGGTATAAGTGTTGTCTAATTGATTGTTTTCTGGAAGAAAATAATCCACATGGATCAGGGGATGAGAAAACTACATTTAACTCTTTGCTGACATTTATCCACTATAGACTCGCTTTACATGGTCTGATCATTGCTGAGATTTATCAAATTCTGTCCATGGAATGCCTTTTCTTTTCGGATGCACGCACCATTTAATCGGATAGAAATTCCACAAAAAGAAACAAACAACCTTGCTAACATTGTTCCAATGTCGAATTGAAATACGTGAACCAACCATTGGTCTTATAAAAGTTTATGATAATGATGACAAAGTAGGTAGTGGTGAGAAGTGGGAGGGGTGGGGAGGAGGGGTGCTTAACCCCCCCCCTCGAGAGTCCTTCGTTTCTTTGACATGATGTTGGGTTCTTGTGAGATAAATACAGACGGTCATAATATGCATAATCATATCTTATTGTGTGCTTGTGGGCAGACGTGTACACAAAGATTGTTTGGATCTTTTCAGTCGATGTTTTTACCTTGTATTGTGAAAAATCAGTGGAACGAACATGTAATTGGGCAATGTTTGAAATTTAGGTGGGTTGTATAGCATTGAGAATTAATCGTCCGCAATGCCTGTAGGTGTTGTGGGAACTTGCCAGAAATAATGTCTTTCAAAAGGTTTTGCCAACATATCCAAACAATCAACCTGCTCTCTTATTTGGAAGAGGAAACAATGTTCCAGCAATCGTGATGTTAGGTGAATACAAAAAAAATCATTCAATATGTGAAAATAGATATAATACCCATAAACGTTTGTCTCGAACCTGTTGATATTCAATATTATGCTGAAACTCCTTGTAAAGTTTCGATGTGGCAGTGATACGCCGAAGTTGTTTAATGTCTAAAGTACCAGCTTTTGGGTGAGAAATAATGATAATAATATCAATACACAATGATAATACCATAACCTCTTTTATATTTTGCTTTTAGTTATCCATTATGAAATCAAAGTACCCCATATGAGTTTCTCATGAACTCTTGACATGTAATTATTTTTTAATGCAAGTTAATTATTCCAGAGTATATCTTATTTATAATAAACTCATGAGTCTCCTGACATGGATGTGATGAATCATGCTACAAGAATTTCTTTTGTAATGTGTATTGATTTTTTTTTCATTCTACTTTGTAATTCCATGACACCATTTTGTATGGTAAGCTTACAGTGAACGGGGCAAGAGACCTTCTGTAAAGTATTATACAGCCGCGACTCAAGGAGTTGAATGGAAAAGATAGACAAGAGAATCCGTAGCAGTAAAGAAAAGAAAAGAGAGAATGTGAGAAAGGAGGGGGTTAGGAGAGGGGCACCATGAAGTTTATCCACATCCGCTTATTGTGTGGAGGTGTAAAGTCATCATTGTTCATGGGAAAAGATCATATGAAATTTGATATTAGCGAGTCCTGGAGAGAGAGCGTACCTGGGGTATATAGGTGAAGGGGAGAGAAATAAACGTGTACAATGAGTAGAAGATGATGAACGGGTGTTACAAGAAACACAATTGCAATCGATTGCAATGCATTGCAATCAATTGCTAATTAGGAAATGGAATCGAATCTATTTGTATTTTACTTACAGTTCAAGTAATATAATTGCGAGGCTTTTGATTTGTTCTGAAACCAAAATACTTGCCATTGATCGCGATTGACTTGTAACGTCCAATATGAGAGGGGTTTATGAGAAGAAACAGAATATCGATGCAGCTGCAAGTGCATAATCATCCAAAAGTCTTCAAGTAAATTAATTCTTTTTAATTTACGACCGAGATCAGTAAGTTTGATTCTTATTAATCAAGAGATAAGGCCTGCTAAAAATAGCGATGATTTGCTTTCACGGTAAATAATGAAAAGATTAATCCGATAAAATTATGTTTTATTCATTCATTTTTTTAAATTGAGATGGCTAAAAAGAAGTAAATGTAAATGACACATTTCACCTTTGTCATGCCCTTTAAAAAGGTATTTAAGGTATATTATAGTTATTTTAAAATATTTAAGATCCAATTAAACAGCAGAAATTTCATTAAAATATTTTGATTGCAAGAAGGGTCATACAAGATTTGATTTTTGCGGATCTTTATAAAGTAATGAATAGCATTATGAATAGCGAAATGAAAAGCGATGTCCTATTAATTTTAAACGGGTGATTCAATCTTAAGGCATGAGTAAAGAACAGGTTGTCTTGGGACACAAAGTGAGCAAATGAAGGACCACCCCTCCCATTTGTTAAATTTGGGAATTACAAGAAAACGATGTATTTCTCCTTTTTTTCTTCTTCTTTTTCTTCTTCTTCTTCTTCTTCCCTTCTCCATTAATTTATATTGCCCTATTTAAAAAAAAATTCTTTCCCAAATGCACGACAACAAGAGAGTACAACGAACGAGAAAAAAAATCAGCTCGATTGTTCCAAAAAAAGTAAGACCCAACCAGACGACGAGATAAGAAGAGAAGACGAGAAATCGGCAAGTCGACTTGTTTAGGACAAGAAGAGATTAATAACAAATTGTTAAAACTCGGGGGAAGTTGACATGATTGGGAAAAGAAGACAAGAAGCTGAGTTGTAAAACTTCCAGGCCCGGTTCAAGACTAAAACTTAATAGTTTTGGTAGTTTCTCGAAAATATGTGTGACAATAAGACATTTCAAAAATGGCATAATAGTGGGTAACATGATGGTCTTTAAATCAGGTGCGTTTCTATTGGGCTGATTTGGAACTCAAGCCCCCCCCCCTTCAAACAATTGACTGGCCAAGATCAATTCGTCATCTTGTCTTTTTGTCATAAGTCACAAGTTTCGATTTGCCGACTTTCAACATCTTTTCATCTTGGCCCGTTTTCTGAATTCGGGTTTAATTTAAACTTTGGTCTATAAAGTTGTGGATTAACTATAGATAGGCAATAATCATGATAGGTATTTCTACCAGTACATGTTCAATTGTCAGCTCATTTTACCGCGATATTCCTGGGGAGGGGGGCACTTAAATTGACGAGTGGATTATACAGTGGCGTAACTATGGGGGGCACGGGGGTACGTGCCCCCCCCCCCATTGGCTGGCAAAAAAAGGGGGAAAGGAGAAAAAGGAGAAAGAAAGAAAGAGAGATATAGTGGGGAAGGAGAGAGTATTGTACTTTATATATTATGTTATACTAGTATATTGTATGTATTATTATGTTATATTACGTAATAATTTTTTCTTTCATCAATTTATGTAGATTGGTTTAGGGCGAATTAGAGGGTTAATGATTGGTTGTGTGTTAATAATTCCTGGTGCTCGCATTGTCTGAGTAATATATATATACAGTGCGTCCCAGAAAAAACGAAACCGAGATTTAGCGATCATTTTTCATTACTTAATCATAAATAAAATATACAAATGACCTACCAATGTAAAGCTTAGAATCTCCTCTTTCATCTGATATTACTTAGATTATTTTTCATTCACGCATGAGTGAGCAAATACAATTTGAAGAAAGGATATCAAAAAATCATTTGGCGGGGGGTAACTGGGTTTCAAAAAGAAAACCACATTTTTGAAAGGTTCATTATCTCCTCTTTAATTTGATACCTAAATTACAGAAAATGGTCAAGAAATAACAAAGTTCTGGTCATTCGAAATAAGGCTTGAATTTCAATAATTTCATAAAATGAGAGGTTCTCCAGGCTGACTTTCAAACTTACTCGACACTCTGTTTTGTTGACGATCAGCCATGCATTAAATCTTTTGTTCACCATGCGAAAGCTTCTGTTCGAAACCGGTGAAAACACGTTTATCTCATGAAATTATGGAAATACAAGCCTCATTTCAAATCACCAGAACTTTTTAATTTCTTGACCATTTTCTGTAATTTAGGTACCAAATAAAAGAGCAGATATTGAACTTTACAGAAATGTGGTTATCTTTTTGAAACCCAGATACCCCCCGCCAAATGAGTTATTGGTATCCTTTCTTCAAATTGTTTTTGCTCACTCATGCGTGAATAAGAAATAACCTAAGTACTATCAGATGAAAGAGGAGATTCTAAGCTTTAAATTGGTAGGTCATTTGTCTATTCTATTTATGATTAAGTTATGATAAATGATCGCTAAATCTCTGTTTCGTTTATTCTGGGACGCACTGTATATATATATATATATATATATATATATATAGGCCTACAGGTGCGTCCCACAAAAAAAAAAGAAACCGAGGTTTAGCGATGATTTGTCATAACTTAATCACAAATAAAATAGACAAATGACCTATCATTGTGACGCTTAGAAACAATTCTTGTTTAGATTCATATCCTGTTCATATTCTTTATAAAGTGCTATGAATGTCCAGTTTTTAGGTTGGAAAATAAAAAAATTTCAGCTCGCGCTCGCATCTATTATTTAGTTGAATTCCTATTCTGTCCATGATTTTTAAAAAAGTGTTCAGAATGTCCAGTTTTTAGGTTGGAAAATCAAATATTTCAGGTCGCACTCGCATCTATTATTTAGTTCAATTCCTATTCTGTTCATGATTTGAAAAAGTGTTCCGAATGTCTAGTTTTTAGGTTGGAAAATCAAATACGTTCAGCTCGCGCTTAGCGCTCGCATAAATGGTTTAGGTAGGTTCGAATCTAGTTCATGATCACAAAAAATGTTCAGAATGTTCAATTTCCAGGTCACAATTTATGAAATATCAACATATTTGGGTTCGTGCTTCGCGCTCGCATTTTTTATTGAGGCCGTTCATCTTTAGTTAGGAATACCGCCCCTCTTCTAAATATATATGTGTGTGTGTGTGTGTGTGTGAGGGCGTGTGTGTTTGAGTTAGTTATTCTTTAGAACATAAAAACGTAAAACTCAATTGTGTCCCCCCCATACCTTCAAGGAGAGATTTTCACCCCGATGGATACCATGCGCGACAAAAAAAAAACACGTAAAAAGGATATCTTTTTCAAGATAAGGCACGTTACGTACGTAACGAAATAAGGGTGTAAAAAACACTAAGATAATGAAAAAAAGGATTGGCGCTAGGAAAGCTACGTACGCAGGTCAAATTTGCGAGGGTATAAAATAAGACTAAAATGTTTTGATGTACTAATTTTGCCCCCAACAGTCAACACTACGTGTTTAGAGTACGATTTGCGCGAGGTGTGGGAGGTGGGGCCGTAAAACCGACGACCGACGTCCATGGCGTCGCTGTACTTGTCTAGGGGTTCAATTCAGGGAATACGCGGGGAATAGTACTTGCCAAGTATGAAGATCGGGAATCGTTATGTTTCCATTACTTGTTAACGGCAAGGTTTCATACACCAATTTACTTGTTAAGGGGTGCATTTTCAGAATATGGAAAATGTTCGTTTAGGGTGCTTTTCGAGCCCGGGGAAGTAGGCACTTCCATTGACGAGTGGATACCATGCGCGACCATGGGGTCTTGAAAAGCACCCTAAACACGTACTTTAGTTTCCATATTCTGAAAATGCACCCCTTAACAAGTATTGGCGTGTGAAACCCTACCCTTAACAAGTATTGGAAACAAAAAGATACTCTTGGCAAGTATTCCCTGAAATGATCCCCTAAACAAGTACAGCGATATGTTATGCGCAGGGGCGTAGATAGCGGGGGGATGGGGGGATGCATCCCCCCCAGAATTTTAGGTGGGGGGATGGTGTGTACAATCATCCCCCAGGTTTCTGTGGGGGAAGAAGCAAAACTATACAGTAATAAAGCAATGAATGCTAGTTAAAATCAATCAATAATAATAGCAGTAATAATCATAACCCGGATCATAACGTACAGCAATGACAAACATGATCAAAATTGGACTTTTATTCAGAGTCAATCATCTTATATGCATTTACAACTTGCAAGTTTTAAGTAATAACAACTGTCTTGCGTCGTCATATACATTTAAGGATCGTTATTCAGAGTTTCACCAAGTACATTTCCTTATAATAATTATGTATTTGCAAAGGAGATAAGTTCAAAATATTTCATTACAGATTTAAGAAAGTGTCGCTTAATCACTCCCTTTCAGAGCAATTGCTTTCATAACACATTAACACTGTTCAAACGAATTAATAAGAAATTATCTATACACATACACTGACCCTTTTCCTGCTGGCCATGTCCTCAACAATCCGACAAATGACATTTCTCTTATGATCATCTTTACTCATTGTCATTAATCAAACAAAAGATTACTGCCATGAAAAATGTGCAAGGAAGTTTGTTTATTACTGGATGCCCTGTTTATTACTGAAAGCAAAGTGATTAAAAGACACATGAGATAATCCATGAGGCAGATCGTGTTATTTTATCTTTAACTCGTCTGCTTTGGCCCATGATATTTTGTTTTTATCGAGTACGTTATCTCCTTCATTCTTTATATTTATATATTAATTATATATATATATGTATATATAAATATATATAATATATATATATATATATATATATATATATATACATATATATATATATATATATATATATATATATATATATATATATATATATATATATATATATATATATATATATATACATATATATATATATATATATATATATATATATATATATATATATATATATATATATATATATATATAAAGTATGACCCAGCTAGGGATCATCCCCCCCCCCCCAGGTCTAAGGACCTGTCTACGCCACTGGTTATGCGTCGGGTCCATCGGCTTTACCTTTACACATCATTTGGTTTAGTACGGCCCCATCTCGCGCAAATCGGACTCTAAACACGTAGTGTTGGAGCAAAAGGACATCCTTTAACATTTTAATTTTGTTTTATCATCCCCGCAAATATTACCCTAAACACGTAGCTTTCCTAGCGAAATAGATACCCTTTTCCCTTATTTTTGTGTTTTTGATACCCTTATCACATTACGTACGTAACGTGCCCTATCTTGAAAAAGACATCCTTTTCACGTGTTTTGGGGGTCGCGCATGGTATCCACTCGTCAATGTAAGTGCCCCCCCCCCCGGGTTTTCGAGTCACGCATGGTATCCACCCGTCTTCTTCTTCCGTTGAGTATAGTCCTCTTTACAGAGTATAGTCGTACTAGCTTGCATGGGCGGAAATCCCAGAGGGGACAGGGGGACGTGTCCCCCTACTAAAAATAGTTAGGGGGACAAATATCAAATGTCCCCCTACTATTTCTGGTCTTTTACGATGGTAAGAAATTCACCATTCAAAATTGAAATAAAACATGTATCTTAGGAAGAGAAGACTAGCTTACTTTTGGGATGATATCCCTTTTTTTTCATTTCTAGTCGAAATGACCTGAAATTGGGGGGTGATAACCTTTTCTTTTTTCTTTTTTTCTTCTCACATTTTTTCTAGTCCCTTGTCCCCCCCCCCCTACCTTTTGGGAGAGATTTCCGCCCCTGCGTACTTTGAGGCCGCAATCACAAAAACACATGACATTTGGTGCAGTTGAACAAAACTAAACTCCGGGGGGGGGGGCACTTACATTGACGAGTGGATACCATGCGCGACCAAAGAAACACGTAAAAAAGGATGTCTTTTTCACGATAGGGCACGTTACGTACGTAACGTGATAAGGGTGTCAAAACACAATAATATATACTGATGAAAAAAGGGTATCTATTTCGCTCGGAAAATTACGTGTTTAGGGTCGAATATGCGGGGATGATTAAAATTAAAATGTTTTATTAAAGATGTCCTTTTGCCCCAACACTATGTGTTTAGAGGGGTTTAGAGTCCGATTTGCCCGAGGTGTAGAAGGTGGGGGTGTACTCAAAGGTAAAGCAGACGACCGAAGGTACCGTAACAATAAAACATTTCTGTACTTGTTTAGGGGTTCATTTCAGGGAATGTTTGCCAAGAGTATCGTTTTGTTTCCAATACTTGTGTTAAGGTTAGGGTTTCACACGCCAATACTTGTTAAGGGGTGCATTTTCAGAATATGGAAATTACGTGTTTAGGGTGCTTTCGAGACCCCATGGTCGCGCATGGTATCCACTCGTGAATGGAAGTGCCCCCCCCCCCCGGGACTAAACTATAGTGCAAGTAAAAAGATGTATCTCAACTGGAGAGCTAACGGAGGGAAAGTGGTTCCAGGTGGCTCCTGAAAGACTCGGTTGAAAGAGCCAAAACCGCTGTTGTAGGCAGGACATGGAAATGCCCCCCCCCCCCACCACCGGGCGGCGATTTTACGTAATTGCGTAATTTCAATACAACGTGCGAAAGCTAGTAGGCCTAGTACCGATCGATCGTGTAGGCCTAATCCAAATCGTACGGTAAGTGTTTGCCCAAAAAATCTGAATTATTTGGTAAAATAAGTAGCCTAATAGTTTTATTTGGAAATCTCTCTTGGCCCTATACTATACCAGTACTTTTTATAGACGAAGCAGATAGATCGGCCGGCCCTTTCACATTAGAACAGTTGGATCTCGATCTACAGTCCCACCTATTGGGTATTGCGTTAAATGTTTTTGTAATTTTTTTTAAGACTGTTCGCATGCTAGTACGTACTAGAAGTGTTAGTCTAGACAGCTGGGGCCCGTTTCTCAACACCTAGACAAGTTAGTCATATCTTTATCTACCAACCACAGAGTTAGATACAATCTTACTAAACCTGTTTTTCGAAAGGCTTCCTGATCCTAAGTCCTAACTAGTAAGTAATAATTACTATTAGTAACTAGAATACCTTGATATCAATACTATCATGACTATCGGTTAAAAGAGCAGACAAGACGCACTCATTTCCCGGTGGGGTCACTCAATATGACTTGGGGACCGCATGACCGTTACCAAAATCGCGGGAAAAGGGGTCAATTTCAAGGAACGTCCGCGGACAGAACACTCCTCGAAGTAGTGAAAATAGGGGTGCTCACTGTCCTCGATCTGATGGAAATAGGGGTCAGGAAAAAGGGGAGAATGATTACAGGAAGTAAAATCCGTCACCTAGTTACCAGCCGCAGAGGGCGCATGCTAGTCTTGAGGACGCAATGATGATGATTTTTTTAGATATGTCATATACTTCTTCATCATTGACGTCTTGACACTCTCTCCATAGTGTCTTCAGCGAAGGACCAAAACAAAGATGGATTCCCCCAAAAATCCATCTTTTTAAACCGAACTCACTAGAATTTTGTTAATTTTATTAATTCTTACACCTTCCTACGCCTAATGCGTAGGAAGGTTTTAAATATTACTTTAAAAAATGTAAAAAAAAATGAAGATTTCTTACATAACTGATGCCGCGTAGACCCCTCGTTCCACATGTAAACAACGGAAATACAATAGCGTCGACCCTTGAACCGCTTATGTATGACGTACTTCCGGAAAGCAATGCCGTCTTAACGAACAATTTAGAGATAAAAAATCTTATTTAACAAATATTAAAATTTATTTCGTGATCATAAATAATTAATGTATTTTTTTTTATTTTAAAAATAAAGTTCTTTTGGATTATTGTATCAGTATGACTTGGCTCTTGGTCATCTTTTACCCTTTTTACACAGGCTAAAATTACCCCGTACTATAGGTGGGGCTAAATTTCCATTTAGCCCCAACTATAGTACGGGGTTAAGCTTAGCCCACTTTCTTTTTACACAGCATTTTTGCAAAGTGGGCTAACCCCACCTATAGTACAGGATTATTTGGCCCTGCAAAAAAGCAGGGTTATCCCACCAATTGCGGTGCTAAGAGCGATAGTACGGGGTTAAGATCGCTAGTGTAAAACGAAAGTGGGCTAAGCTTAACCCCGTACTATAGGTGGGGCTAAATGGCAATTTGGCCCACACCTATAGTACGGGGTTAAGGAAATTGTACCGTGTGTAAAAAGTGTACGAGTGAAGTACTTGTACTACGAATGATCGACAAAAACCACTAGTCCGGGGTTAGCGAGTTTCGTGTGTGAAAAGCAAGCATTCCTTATCCGGGGTTAGCAATAACAATTTGGCATGTGTGAAAAGGAAAAAAATAGTACGGGGTTAAAGTAGACAACCGAAGAATCAAAAGTATTTTATGACTTTTTTTGGTCATCATTGTAAAGGGGAAGTATTACTAATCAGATATATAACTTCACCTTTTAAAATAGTGATTAGAGTTTGCAGAAATCAGCTCTCAAAAATGACTTATTTTCATGGCATATTTCTGCCTTCGTCCTCTGGCGAGCTCCAGCTTAGTGACGTCACACCACAAGCAGTGAGCAGCTGAGCTGACAGCAGCCCATTGAAGACGATCTTTCCAATCAGCGTTTTTTGCTCTTAGAATAGTTTATTCCTCTCAAGATTGGTCTTATTACATAGATAAAAGTTTGAATTTTCTGAACAGTAAAATGAAATGCACATTTAACATATTTTGGTAACCGATATTTAGCTTAGAAAAAATTATTTGTTTTCAAGAAATATACGTGAATAAACAAAGCATATTTTCACTTAGAAATCATGCTTGCACCACATTGATATTATTATCAATATAAAGCATAGACATTCGTCTTCACAACTGAATAAAAATTATGAAATTTAATTACGTAGCAAGTTCAGGAACCACAAAAAAACACGGCAATATATGATCGCGAAATGATTGGAATTGCAGTTGGATTGCCGAAGCATTGCGAGGCAACAGCAGCGAACGCACTTTGTTCATATATTGTTATGAACACGGTCCTTATAAAGACATGGTCTGTGGACAAATCTGTTCGCACGAAGTTTTTTTAATGAGTGCGGGGATCCTGGTTCGAAACTCTGATTTTTTTTTTGGTTCTGGATTTTTTTTTTTAATTATGTTCCTTCCCCATTCCTATCAGCTCTTTTTTCTCTTTTTATTTTCATGTGAGATTCTATTCAGTCCTGTATTTATTAAATCTTACTTAATTGCTGCTTTTGATTTTCAAGTTCTTGATTAGATTCTCTACTTATATTATTTGGGCAGCGACTCACTCACTCACTGACTGGAGTGGAGCAACACAATGACGACTGCAGTGGAAAAAATTGGTCTTTACAGTCCACAATTCAATAAAAACGGGCAAAGGAACACAGTTCTGATTCATGTTTGGTCTGAAGTTGTCGAAAACAGAAATTGAATATCACATTACATGAAGAAAACGGTAAATTCGGAAGATATTGAACAGGTCAGTAAGGTGATTCAGTGCATGATGCACAGAGAGATGATGAGCACGTCGATTGTGTGACGTCATTATTCTCGACCGTTTTCGGCTGCGTGATTGTCGGTCTGGGGGGCTGAGAAGGGTGTCTAATAATTTCATTTCTTGCATTTCCACGACATCTATAAGACTTTTTAGTGACATATTTGTGTATAAAAAGACAATACCTTTCCATCCATATATAATTTGTCTATAATCATCACTTTCGTGAATTTTCTTCGTGTGTCTACTTTAAGGATAGTACGGGGTTAGCGATAGTCCAGGGTTAAGAAAATCCTGTGTAAAAAGGGTATTTAAGGACTGAGCACTCTGACGCCTGTGTTGCAATTTCCTCTAATGAGGAAAGGGTGTTAAATGCCCTGTCCTTGAAATACGGTAAATAGGGGTAAATTTGCGAAATGGGCAAAAGTGTCTTACAATCTTATAATTAGGGGTGTTTCAAGGTACCATTTTACCGCAATTTTGTCCTTGTTTTGCGTGAAAATAGGGGGGTAAATTTTACAAAATGTCTTTGAAATTGACTGCAATAGGGGGTCACTTGCATTTGTGGTAACGGTCATACGTGTCCCCCTCTGCGGCTGAGTGACCCCACCGGGACTCATTCAATGAATGAGTGGTTATAATATAACCTTGTTCTCAGTTATATCGATCTCCATGTGTGGCAAAATAAGGGTGGCAATGTTTGGCTTATTTTCTCTTTTTCTTTGGGGCAAATGCTTGATTTTTTTACACTGACAGTTTCCATTACATCTATTATTCATACAACTTGGCTCTTATTTAAATTTGATTCTTTAAATCATTTTTTTCTTAATTAAAAATAGAGATCAAAAAATGAAAATTTTCTTGCCATATTACTTTCCACCAATAGAGGGCGTACACAAATATATGCCCAAAATTCAAGTTTTTGAGCGCTCTGGTGAATACAAAAATTATTCCCACATTACTAATGATAAATAAATTAAAACTATATGGAAATTAGTAATTTTGGTCACAAAAGTGATATTTTAATGATTTTTTAAAGTGTGTGCTCTGTACAACATTGGCATACCATAGTCCTACCTCTAGATTCCCCACAGGCAGGGTGGTAGCAGTGAACAAGTGACGAGACGTAGCCTTAGTCTTAGTCACAAAATAGCATAATTTTCAAAAAGAAAAATTATGACAAAATTGCAAACATTGTGATGAATTGGGAAATACATCTTTTCAAAATAGTAGCAGAGGTAAATTATGCATCATACATATTTAGGCCATGAAGACTGGAGCAATCAATTGCTGAGATAATTAAATTATGAATAATTCATTTCATGACTAAAAAATCACATGTGGACGTTGAGAAGGGTACCCCCAGGATATTCAGTTTTGATAGTTTACGAAAGTAAACCATAACAACTTTTTGTAAAATGATGATAATTATACGGTATCTTATGTTTCCAAACATCATCAAAATATAGTTTAACATAAAATTTTTTAATATTTCATACCGAAACATACGATTTGACGAATTTTATGCATCAACTAGAGATAGAATTTATCCAAATGTTAATAGGGGTCTGAGAACAACGAATACGAGTTCAGTTATGGATGGCCTGACGTGGTAGAATCTTTATCAATTAAATAATTTTACTCTTTCAAAATGAATGGTTTTGTGGTATTTTACCAACAGTTTTTATAGTTTCTTTGCATTACAATTATCATTGAATGCATTGTCCCTCTTGTTTTGTGATGTAATTTCAACCTCTATGATTGATCACGTAAGATTATAATTTTCGAATTTCAAGGCACTTTTGCATGTCATAGACTACCCACGTGATGCCACTACGTCACTAAGAAAGAAGTTGTGACAGGTTCAGAGTTGTCATAAATATTTAGTGAGGTTGTTGTACCAGAACTTGGCAAAGAGGGCTTCGTGAAACGGTTAGCGGACAAGTAGCTCACTATCTCCGATTTAGTCAAGAAGTTAGACGGTGTTGAGAAACGGGCCCCTGGCAGCCGTCTGTTTCGAGGATTTTTTAACATTTTTTTTTGTAATTTCTCGTACACAGACGGCTCGCTATCGTGCAGCCACCATTAGGGGACTTACAATGCAAAATCCCCCCGTCGGGGCTCTTCAATTTTCGTCTTTAATGATTCAAAATTTAGAAAATAAACACAACAGAAATGCAAATTAATATTCCCTCTTTGCATTAATTGCCCCAAAACGGGGAAAAATCAATTTAAAAGGAACAAAAACAGTGACTTACCGCGGCTGTTGCGCAACTTCACTTCCTGTTTTATCTGAACTTAACATACATAAACATATGGCAGAGATGCCAAGTTCAAAGACCAGCTATGCGTGAGATTTTCTGTGAATCTGAGTGAGATCACAGACATTGTGTACAATGTATATGGGGATAGGCTGTGATAGTTGCGTGAGACAGAGATTTGAGGGGATGAACAAGAGTCCAAAATGTGTGAGTCTCACGCATAATGCATGAGACTTGGTAGCTCTGATATGGCCATTGAGTCCCCTGTACAGATCGCGCTAGAACTTCGGTCTCTGTATTTGGTGAGTGAAGCCAACAGAGTTCAGCTGAACAACCAACATAACAGAGACCGAAGCTTTTGGTCTAGTGTTAGTCTAGATCTAACTTATTAACTATCTATGTGCTGAAAGGCCTACAGGCTACAGCTAATAATCTAAGTATCTATTTGCTGTTAGTACAGGCTAGTACAGCAAATAATTCTAACGTTACTTAGAGGTATACTGATTATTAATATAAAAAATCATGAAAATGAATACCGGTATTGTTGAACAAGTGAACAAGGTTATGAAATAGGCCTAACCTTGTTCTCTGTTAGTTCTCCATGTGTGGCAAAGTAAGGTTGGCAATGTTTGGCTTGTTTTCTTCTTTTTGTTTCTTTGGAACAAATGTTTGATTGACGCTAACACCATGCACACTGACGGAAACTAAGACTCTCACTCAGCTCAATGAGACTGAGAGTCAGTTTCCATTATACTATACTAGCCTAATCATATAACTTGGCTCTTAACTAGTATATTTCTAAATTTGATTCTTTTGATTATTTTTGAATAAAAAATAGAGATTGAAAATTGAACATTTTCTTGCCATATTTATTTTCCACCAGTAGAGGGCGTACACAAAAATATGCCCAAAATTCAAGTTTTCGAGCACTCTTATGAATACAAAAATTATTCCCAAGCAACTGTATGGAAATTAGTATTTTTGGTCACAAAAGTGTTTTTTATTATTTTTTTAATTGAATTGATTGATGGGGATTTCTTACCTGATTGCTAAGAAAGCATTAATGCTTGTAAGCAAGCAACCAGAGGACCAACAGCTTAAGGTCTTCTCTGAGGGATCTAGTAATGAGGATTACGGTACGGTAATGCCTTAGCGAAGGGCACTAGTGCACCAAGTGTGGGAATGCGGTGAGCAAGTTATCAGATCATGCATCATCATGCAAGGGTTTGGAAAATTTTATATCTTTTTTATGATTTGAAATTTGAGAACTGTGGTCCTCCTAATGCCAATGGTGCTGATGATCTCTGAGCGCAAGCTTAGCGGAGGAAGAATACAACAGAGAGAGGTTGGATAGCCTGGGTTTGTTACTGTACTGTTGCTAGGCATCGCACACCGAACACCCCATGGGAATTTTCAAATAGTCAGTCAGCAAACAGTGCTTCATTAATTAACAGAAGTCAGTCAAATTTTAAGAAAAATTCTCTTTATTTATCGAGTAGAGTAAAATATAGTCTCCCTCAATATGAAAATAGTTGCAGTAAATGTAAGTGCTGACCATGATAAAGAGCTACATACATGTAGTTCATCATCACTCTTCATAATTGTTGATCTGTTACAGTTCCATAAATGAACTTTGTGAAATCTAAGTTGAAAATGATTACACTGAAGATTATGAACAATACAGGTAAGCTAGCATTTTAGTATTGTTTAGAAAAAAAACCAACATTGTGCTCATATTTCATGCTTGTTTTCGCCATTTTCTCAGCAATTACATATTTTCTTACGAAAAGTCTTTGCTACATATTTTCTTTATTTATACAAACAGACATTTGGATGGTTGCTCAATTGGATTCTGTATGAATTCAATTTGAAATTGTTATCACAGTTGGCATTTAACTTTAGGCCCTTGCTTCGGGTTGGATTTGTGTCTACTAAAAGTACTATCTCAGCTCAAAATCAAGTACTGAGGGGATGGTCAAAACTATATAATCTAAATCTTATGTTATGAGTGTAGAGTCTCTTTAGTTGTGATTTATATTCTTGTTAATTTTATGGTTGACTTTTTTTTCAGAAACTTGTAAAAAGTGGTCATAGTGTATGATGGCCCTTCGATATCTCAGAAATGGGTTTCGTAGACCATGGATGACGTTATCAATTCTTGGTGGAGCTGGAGGGGCAGGTGTTGCCATAGCAACAGACCAAGGCTACATTGACTGGTCATCTGTTGGGGTTGTTAGATTTGGTCGGGCTTTCTTTTCAGTGAGTTTACTTGTTCTAAAGTCTATTTGTGTTTATAACTTTTAGTAGAATCAGGTATTCTCCTTTCATCCTAATGTTCTCATGATAATTTTTCCTCAATAGAATAAAATAATGTGTAGATATTTTTCA
This sequence comes from Lytechinus variegatus, assembly GCF_018143015.1. NCBI lineage: Eukaryota > Metazoa > Echinodermata > Echinoidea > Temnopleuroida > Toxopneustidae > Lytechinus > Lytechinus variegatus. The sequence continues at coordinate 38,335,998 of NC_054746.1, forward strand.
GAAAATAGATCTACAATTTTGTCATTGGGAATGAACCTGCTCTCATTGATATGAGATATTAACATAAATGTATCCTCAACTTCTTTATTATAATGATAATGAATAAGAGGGGAAGGAGGAGAGGAAGGGAGTGGAGGAAGAAATATTTTCTTGTGAAAATTTAGGGGAAAACAATTCAAATTTTCATAAGTTATATAAAGAAACTAAAGAAAGTTTATTGTCTGCAAAGTAAACATATTCATGTGATCTGTTCTGTACATGTACCCTCTCATGGACCAGGGTTCCGGAACACAAAGATTAGCGATCAATCGCTAAATGAACTGACCAATCAAGATCAACATTACACATGCATTTAGTGCAAAAATACTGACCAGGAACCAGTCAGAATTTTTCTCTCATGTTTGCTATTCATCGCTAATCTTTGTGTTACGGGGCCCAGATCTGTATGAGTAATGTTAATGTTCCATCAGTTTGAATTGCAAGGTTCATATGTATCTTGATACAGGCAGGTGCAATTGTAGTGGACTATAAATGGAACATGAGAGGAAAGGAGTCTGGTTCTACAGAGTACAAGGAGATGATGTCAACCGTAAGTCGTTACCAGCCTTTTTCTCCCTATTATTTATACATGAAAAATCAAGCTGCTCAACAATTAAATGATCTTGAAAATCAAATAAAGATTAAATAAAGTAATCAGCTTTAGAGAATTACCATTCTTTTGTACATAGAAGCCTCTATAATGATTTGTTCCCCTTCCCTACAACTCTTGAACATTATTTTTTCGATTACCAATGTTTGCTGGAACTTGATCATTTGCTTGAACTTATAGCAATTACAACATTTTTGTTTGTATTCCAATTTGCCAGTGTACTACAACATCATTAAACTTGACTGAACAATATGATTATTTGTAATTAGCTCTGTTGCAATGAATCTGAACAAGGCTTGAATGTTCTTTGTCATCACATTTTTGATTTGTTTTGATGTGACAGATTCACAAGCGGTCAGCAGAGAGACTACACAGACTGTGTTGTAAGAATGGAGGGATTTTCATCAAGTTGGGTCAACACGTCGGTGCTCTTGATTATCTCTTGCCTGAGGAATATGTCAGTACAATCAAGGTTTTACACAATGATGCTCCTCAGTCATCTCTCAAGGATATTAAGAAGGTTGTTGCAGAGGACCTAGGGATACCGGTAAGGCTCTTGTAACAATACGCTGTGATATATCAAGTGTGTAGGAGAGAGAGGGACAGTTATCATTCAGTCAATGTGTATGTTTAAAGGACAAGTCCGCCCCAACAAAAACTTGATTTAAATAAAAAGAGAAAAATTCAACAAGCATAACACTGAAAATTTCATCAAAATCGGATGTAAAATAAGAAAGTTATGACATTTTAATTTTTTCGCTTCATTTCACAAAACAGTTATATGCACATCTCGGTTGGTATGCAAATGAGGGAACTGATGACATCACTCACTCACTATTTCTTTTGTATTTCATTATATGAAATATGAAATATTTTGATTTTCTCGTCATTGTCATGTGAAATGAAGTTTCATTCCTCCCTGAACACATGGAATTCCATTATTTTAACATTTTGTGCTTCAGGCAAGGAGGTCCTAATCATCAAATTCGTTAAATTTGAAAAATTGTATAATTCAAACAATAAAAAACAAAAGAAATAGTGAGTGAGTGACATCATCGACTCTCATTTGGATGTAACTGGCTCGTTCATATAACTATTTTTTTTTAAATAAGCGAAACTTTGAAATGTCGTAACTTTCTTTTTTTACATCCGATTTTAATGAAATTTTCAGCATTGTGCTTGTCTGATTTTTCTCTATTGATTAAAATCAAATTTTTTCTGAGGTGGACTTGACCTTTAAATGTGGAACCATATACGGACCATAGATAAAGTCAATGAGGCTTTGAGATAATATCTCCCATATCCTTTTGTACATGTGACTTGGGCCAAGGTCTGCAAAATGTTAAAGCCAAGATCAGTCTTGAGTTGAATCTATCCCTGATAAGGACCCATACGAATAAGCTAGCTATTTTTGTACACATAAAAATATGCACTTGAGGAAAATCTTTATTAAAGGTCAGAAAACCCAATTTTACGATGCTTGAAAACAATATGAGCAGTACTCAGTTATCATACTAATGGCCTTATGCAGTCAATCGTTGTTCAAATACTCTTTATAAATGAAGCGATTAAAGCACCAATTCTTTGTTTAATCCATTTGAAAAGCTGCCTCCTAGAGACTTATAGCACGTTCAAAGAAGTATCCATGCTTTTCTGATGCTCTGATACAGTCTATCAAAGAAAAAAAATTGATTGCATTAAGTCTTTGATTTGGTTCATTAATTGGAAAATACATCTTGAGCAAAGCATTCATTGTTCAATTAACCAACCATTCACCATAATTCAGTAGGTGCTAGACAAGAGATTAATCCACCCTTTCTTTGGCTTAACTATGTTACAAATCAATTGAAGTGAGAATAGGAATTAGGACAATTTGAACAACCCTGAGACACTAGCAAAATCTTTATTTTGTTTGGCTTGACTAAAGGAGAGATTACCTGATGCATAATTAATAGCTTATTTCTTAGTTTTGTACTATATTGATTCATCAATAATGAGCTTTCAGTCCCAAAAGTGATCAAAAAGACTCTACATCAAGTTTCTATGAAGATACCATGACCTCAAGCTATCTTTTGTCGCATTTTTATTTTTAAATGATTGTGCAGTTTGTGTGAAGACAGTGTAAGTAGTCATGGAAAGAATTGGTAAAAGAACTGATGTTATTCATGTGGCTTAAAAAATCTTAAAAAAGAATTGTTTCTTTAAACAATAAACAACATTCCAATAAACAACATTCCTTTTCAGGACAACTTGCATGATGTTTCCCCCTAAATGATTATCTAGTTTAGTCACCATGCTCCACATTATATACCGGTAATCTATTGATTACATTGTCCCAAATAGTTCTGTTTCGTCTTGTCTTTCCCATTAATAGTTAATATCCAATCATAATAATCAGATGCATTGGACCAATAAGACTACTTATCTTCATAAGTCATAACTGGGAGGTGTGGTCTTAAGAATAATTCTGTTTCCATGATTTCTTTTGCATCAGGTGGATGATTTGTTTAGTGATTTTTCTGAAGAGCCAGTAGGTACTGCTTCTTTGGCCCAGGTCCACACAGCTCTGCTTAAGAATGGGACTAAGGTAGCAGTCAAAGTCCAACATCCCAATGTTAAATCCTACTCTGAGGTGGACATGAGAACAGTGGAGGTTTGTAAAGTAACCACATTCTGTATTGTAAATTGTCCCTTGGTTGGTTAGAGAATAAGGCCATGGACTATTTTTCTTTTCCCCAACATTTTTTACAAGATAATTTGTCTCTGTTCTGACCCCTGACCTTATTTTATATTGATTTATTGTTTGAAAATTTTAAATGATATATAAGCAAATTACAAGATAATTTTTAAACTACTGTCATGGATTGCTTAGATATTATATATACAGATGAATATTAAAATTCAAATGAATACCTACTTGGCTTAAATTCACATTTCATGATAAAATAGTGATGTTGAATATTTTTGCCTGTATGGTTTCAACAAACATTTGTATATATAATTTTTTTTGGGGAAAATTCAATAACCTTTGGTTGTGTATTTTAAATCACTGAACAGTTTCTGCTGAATGCTGTTGCTCGAATCTTCCCAGAATTTGAGTTACTCTGGCTTGCACAAGAAATGAGAGAGAAGCTTCCAATTGAGTTAGACTTTGTCCAAGAAGGAAAGAATGCAGAAAAGGTGGCTCAAATGCTAAAACATTTTAAATTCCTGAAGGTAATCAAATGCACTCCTAATATCAAGTCTGCTCTCTGTTGATAAAAGGAAGCAACTCTGTGGAATGAGTTAGTAAATAAGGAAAATTCATAACTTTTTAATGTGGAAATATAGTTAGTTGCTTCCAAAATGCCAATATCTCAGAAATTGGGAGCTACATGTATGTGACTCAAATTTCTTTAGCATCATTTAGATCATACAGAAAATATCCCAAATCAGGAAAGAAGTCGATTTTGAAGAAAATCAGAGTTGCTTTCTTTTGTCAGTAGAGGGCAGAAATGCACCCCATCTGATAATAGCCATTTTCATGTGGATAGGAATATTTTCAATATCATTGTCACTGCCAGTATCTATCCATTTCCATATTTCCTACATGTAGATAACAATATACGTAGTAAAATAATATCAGCATTTGATAAGCAAAGTATGTAAATGTTACATTTACATAATCATGATTTTGATGATGTTACAAATGTAAATATTGAAGAAAAAAATTGGATGCCTTAAAAAAGAAGATAACACATTTCTGCACCAGCAGAGATGTTAGCTAGGGTCATCCATAATTTTTGTGAGATCATGAAACTAGCATGCTGTAAATGAGACTACAGGCCCAGCAGGGCATTATTTTAAGAAGTGTTTGTAAATGAAACATTGTTGGATACATGATATGTCCTAAAATCAAACCAGTAACCAATCAAAATTGTTGTTTCATATTTGCAATTTAATAGCAAATCTGTTTTACCTGACCTTTGTCTTCGCCTTGGTGTAGGTTCCTGATATTTATTGGCAACAGTCTACATCAAGAGTATTAACCATGGAATACTGCAATGGAGGCAAGGTAGATAACAAGGAATACATGGATCAGATGGGCATTGATGTCAATCAGGTATGAAGATTATTGCCAAAGTCAAATATTAGCTTTGCCTGGTAAATCCTTAAATTGACCAAAATCATATTAGGATTTTGGGGGAAAAAAACAGAGGAAAGGTATGAAGACTTAGAGCACAGAGTTCTGCCGTCAATTGTGTATTGTGTGGATTATTGTGGCCCAGTGGATTAGTCTTCGGACTTTGAAACAGAGGGTCATGGGTTTGAATCCCAACCAATAGTGGATGTAAACTGAACCTAATTATTCAAATCTTTCAAATTATTAGAAGTTTGATCAATTAATTTTTTTTTTCTTGTTTTTATGGTATTTTTTTAATTCAGTAAAATCCAGGGGTTATAAATGAGATTATTGCTGATGTGGTTTATGGTACACCATGTGGAGTGTAATAGAAACAGTGGATAGAAGAAGAGAAGAAGTGGATAGGCGAGAAAGTGGAGATTTGAGAGTAGAGTATTCTTTCTTGAAAATAGTCCTGAAAAGGACTGTAAACCAGAAGGAGACGGACAGTCAACCTGTCCGAAACGTCAAGTCTCTCTACCACTCATCATCGCTACTCGCCGACTCAAACCAGCATCTCCTCATCAGCTCTACTACTCAAGCTGTTCTCACTCAACATTCCTTCTGGTTTACAGTCCTTTTCAGGGCTATTTTCAAGAAAGAATACTCTACTCTCAAATCTCCACTTTCTCGCCTATCCACTTCTTCTCTTCTTCTATCCACTCTTTCTATAACACTCCACATGGTGTACCATAAACCACATCAGCAATTGTACATGCCACCATGCAAACCTTCAAACAACACCCAAATGAGATTATGTTGCCTAGGAATAATTTATCTACAGATTTTTTAAAAGACTATTTAGGATAGGTTGAGATAAAAGCAAGTGTCAAGATTACCCTGATGTATTGCTTGTCAGAGTAAATATTGATTGATTCCCTCATTTATCCTCTTCTTTTAGATCACTAAGAATCTTGGTAAGATGTATAGTGAGATGATATTTGTGAATGGATATGTTCACTGTGATCCTCATCCTGGTAATGTTCTCATACGACACAATGACAAGAAAGAAGTAGAGATAGTTCTACTAGATCATGGTCTTTATCAGGTATGTACATAACTTAATTCAACTTTTTCAATATGAAAGATGCATAGATAAACAGAGCTAATATCTTACATCTATTTCTTTATGCACACAATGTGCACAGACTTCTCAGAGAATAAATTTCTAATCAGTTGAAATTGATTAAAGGCAAAAGGCAATTAAGTTCCCAAAATGTAAAAAATGACGATCGTAAATTGCAAAATAGCCCTTGTAAGTTGAACTTTGAATATATTCACTATTCTTTGGTCAAGAAAGAAACAATGATATGAAGACGTCATTCTGAGAAGTAAATGTAAGATTAGGATGTAAATAGATACCTTATCAAATGAAAGTTAGTGTCAAAATGATTTTGGATCCAGGCGTCACTGCGGATTTACTCACATGAGATCAAGGTAAATGGGATCAGACAGTTTTATTAACCACTTTAAGCTTTGAAATAGTAATGCTCTTGTACCATAAAATGAACCCAAGTGTAAATTTTCAATTTCTGTACACACAAAATCATGAAAATGGCAGTTTGAGAACATACTGAAAAACATGCCTCAACACAATAAAATATCTTATTATTTTTTCAAAATATTGACTTCGCATTACCAATTGATTCAACAAATCTGACAATGAAATGCATGTTGATTTACACTTGTAATAGCATAAATCATATGATGTGGGTAAGTCTGTATTTTCCTATCCTCCAGACACTGACAGATGATTTTCGTCTGGATTACTCCCGTCTATGGCAGTCTATCTTAGCAGCTGATCTTGAGGGTATCAAACATTATAGTATGGCATTAGGGGCTGGTCAAATGTATGGTATCTTTGCTTGTATGCTGACTGCTAGATCGTGGGATTCATTGGCTGTTGGTATTGACAAGAAACAAAGGTCTGCTCAAGAGGTAAACAATATTTCTCTTTCTTTTACTTGCTATTCATCATTAAGAAACCTGTGGACAAGATTATGTGGTTACTGTCCTGGAACAAACATACAATCTGTTACCAAGTTACTTTTGCCCAATTCTGTCTACTCTTTCCACCTGTAAAATTTGATACTTTTCCGAATCTATCAAATGATTCTGTAAATGTAATCTTTTAAGGACAGTCTGTTTAATTGAATTTTCAATGACGTGTATCAATCGGATATGATTATTTATGTCATGGACCGACCTTAATGGCCACCATTCTAGAGACATGGCTAGGGCTGGAACCTTCACTCTCTGCATCAGTTACTGGTAGTAGCTTCCTCCATGTAGATTTTATTACAACACTACGATGTAAATAGTTTAAACTGGATAGAACAAGGACTTTTGGAAGAAATTCTTTGTTACAGTTACACCAGGATATCACTTGTTACATGTACCGGTATATAGAAAATACTATTTTGTCTGTTTCCTGTAAAAAAAAAATGCAGTCAATATTGTGATTATTTATAATTCCTCAGTATGCCTTTGATTTCTTATCCCTTTAAATAAGATTATGAAAAATCTTTAACAGATTTCTAAAAAGAGAATTGCCCGAGGTGCTCATAGATTCATATTATTTTCTATTTATATTTGATTCTAGGATCGTGAGGTTCGCGAGCATGCAGCCCAGTACATATCAGAAATCACTAAACTCCTAAACATGGTACCAAGACAGATGCTGCTCCTCTTCAAGACCAATGACTTACTACGTAGTATTGAATATGCATTGGGGAGCAGCGAAAGTGCCAGTTCGTTCATCAACATGTCCAGATGTTGTGTACGCTCTGTAGCTCACCATGAAGCATTGCAAAAAACCACTAGATGGGGTCGTCTTATGGTTCATGTGCGACGAGATGTAAAACTTCTTCAGATATCAGCTTATGAGATATACCTCTGGTTGATGTGTTCATCTGTTGTGAGATGGTTTAGAAGGACATTTAGAAGTCTAACTACTATTGCTATCAGTTGATGAAGGCTGCGGGTCTTAGTTTTCTAGATAAATTTATGCAAAAATGAATATGTATTTATATGTTTATATTTATATGGCGTATTATGGATAATGATATCGCATGTTATAGATATTTATATGGCATATTATAGAATTTTTGTATGAGCAATGGTTATCTGCTGAGATCTAAAGGGCATTTGCCAAAAGGTGCAATTCACTTAAAATCAATTTGTTTTCAGTGAAATTAGGAAAATAAAAGAAATGTCTTATTGGAGATATGTTTATGACATACCAAAGGATAACAAAATATATACAGTTTTTTAACTGTCCATTTGCCTTTCTTCTAATTTTATTTAAACCAATTGATAGACTTAAGTAATTTTGATATTGAATAGTGCAGACATAGATGTGGATTCATATTTGTTATTGTAGTGTACATCACAGCATTGATGGAAGAAATTACAATAATACAGATTTAATGAACTTAACAGGATATCCTATTGTAAAACAAAATCACTGCCATATATTGCATTCCAACATGAAGAAATGAATGAAAACCAACTTGAAAATAGGAATTTTCAAAATATAAATGTTTGAAAGTGAATTTGGTGAATGTTACAAGTTTTCTTGCCATATTTACCCTCAATATACAGTGTTTGGTAAAATAATACCGTTTTGCCAGTAATATATTATACAGTGCGGCCCAGAAAGAAAAATGAAACTGAGATTTATCGATGATTTATCACAACTTAATCACAAATGTAATAGATAAATGACCTATCACTGTAAAGCTTAAGAGTCTCCTCTTTCACCTGTAATGACTTAGATTATTCATCATTCCAATAATTTCATGAAAAGATGAAGTTTTACAGGCTAGCTTTCAGACTTACTTGACACTCCATTTTGATGATCAGCCAGGAATAAAGTCTTTTGTTAACCACAATACTGTATAAATACTGTTAGCATCGTTTTGAAGAAACAGGACTTTATTTCTTAATAATTTTCTGTGATATTTGCATTGAATTAAGGAGCAGATGAGATTTTTAGGCATGTGATTTTCTTTTTTGCATTTCAGATACCCTGTCAAATGACTTATTGGTTTCCTTTCTTCAAATTGTTTTTGCTCACTCGTGCATGAAAGAGGAATAATCTATGTTATTTCAGATGAAAGAGGAAACCCCAAGCTTCCCAATGATAGGTAATTTGTGTATTGTATTTGTGATTAAGGCATGATAAATCATCTATAAATCTCGGTTCCATTTTTTTTTGTGGGACATGCTGTATATCTACTATTTGACTCAGCATCTCATTTCACATAGGGGAGTAAAAGTGTTTAAGCAAAAGCATGTGCTGCTGTGTGGTCCTGATGCCGGAAATAATAAGAAACGGGGGGAGTCTGGGGCATTTCTTGAAACCTTGATTCCAACATTTTAGAAATACTAAGGAAGCATTTTTTTAAAGGACACTACTGCTATAGGTGCTTTTTCTATTCATATTTTCTGAACAAAGAGGAATTACAGATCAATTTTGTATTTTCATCACTAATGTATTGAAATATTGGAGGATGGTGTTGGTATGCATAATTTTTTTCAGGATACAGATGAGTACAATTACATTCATACATGGATGAGGCAACTAGAATGTGTAGAATTGAGAGAGATCTACCTCAAAATTGGAATTAAGCTGTTTGCAGGTCTGCAGATAGCGTTTATCATTAAGACAACTGAAGGTTGTTCATGTTAAATTAATGTATAATTGTAGCATGATTCAATCAATCAAGCATTGGACATAGATTGCCAAGGAGGATAGAAGGGGTAGTGATGACACGCCATATTTTATAAGGCTGTATGTAAGTTAATCACAACTATAAGCAAGCATGACTGATGACCTAAGGGAGTTACATGAAAGTTGTCAGCTCTGTCAAGTTTATTGCAATCCTTGGTTTTAATTGGTTGAAAACTGAGAAGCACTCAGACTGTTATTATGGTAACTGTCAGAAGATACCAACTGTCAGTATTAACAAGCTTCATGAAAAGCTGCCCCCGGGGGGGCCACTTCCATTCACAAGTGGATACCATGGGCGACCATGGGGTCTCGAAAAGCACCATAAACACGTAATTTCCATATTCTGAAAATGCACCCCTTAACAAGTATTGGCGTGTGAAACCCTATCCTTAACAAGTATTGGAAACAAAACGATACTCTTGGCAAATATTTCCTGAAATGAACCCCTAAACAAGTACAGGAATGTTTTATTGTTAGGGGTCCTTCGGTCGTCAGCTTTACATTATTTGGTTAAGTACGACCTCACCTTCTACAACTCGCGCAAATCGGACTCTAAACCAAAGTGTTGGGGCAAAAAGGACATCCTTTATAAAACATTTTAATTTTGTTTTATCTTCCCCGCAAATTCGACCCTAAACACGTAATTTTCCTAGCGAAATAGATACCCTTTTTTCATTATTTTTGTGTTTTTGACACCCTTATCACGTTACGTACGTAACATGCCCTATCGTGAAAAAGACATCCTTTTTACATGTTTTTTGGGGTTGCGCATGGTATCCACTCGTCAATGTGCTATATGAGATGCCGTAATACCTTACAACAAAGTACAGGTGAATTTCCTGTGATAATGACTAGTAAAAAAAATATACAGATAAAAGAAAATAGCATGTGAATGTCAAGAGTTCAATTAGCCAACAAGGAAATCTGATAAAGCTCCCATGAACATGTCCCTAGTTTTGTGTGATATTACGTGTGACTAATAATACATTATGCCACCTATGACCAGACCCCAAAAAAGAAATAAAAATGTTTTCTATCAAAAACTTCAGGAAAATTTATTAGAATAATTTGAATATTTCAGAAAAATAGTATTTTGAGCTAGTTTTCCAAGTGACATTGTGATTACCAGTGCAGTAACTGAATTTTTTTGTACAGATACCTTGAAAAAAAAATTGGTAATTGAGTAACAGACCCCAAACTTGTGTGCTAACAGGTCTTCAGAAAATTTGTATATTTATCTGTGAACTAAAGTCTGCTGATTGGTGTTAAAAATATCAGTAGTATTCATTTGACCAAATATTTACGTTTTAGCATAATCATTGTGAAGACCCACCCAGTTTCTCAAGCTCTATTACACATGCAACTACATGTATGTGCAATACATATGCACACATATTCATGCAGCTGTAATTGAGATCAAGTGGGCTTTGTTGTCATTTTTTAAAATCAATTTATTTATTGCATCCTATTTGGAATAGTCTCTAAATGTAAATGACATAAAATATGATAAGACATGGTATGCAATAAAAAGATGATAAACCTCAAAACTTTCTTTGGTTTCAAATTTATTGAATATCCTTTTAAATAGGACTGCATTTACCCATATCAATAAAAGAATGAAAGAAGATAGTTGAAATCTGTATTAGGAAGAATGTCAGATGAAGAGAGGGACAGAGAGAGAGGGGGGGTTAAGGAGGGAGAGGACCTGGGAGATAGCGAAGGTGAGAGGCAGGATAAGGTAGAAAGAAAGAAGATGTTAGTTGTACTATACAAAGATGACAGTTCTGGGACAGGGAAGGGCTTGAGCTTACTATCTCATTGTGTTATGTTGTATTCATTCCCCTTTTGTCATCATTAACACCATTATTGTCATTGTGGTTATCAGTAGCGTACGTAGGATTTTTGAAAGGGGGGTTTTCGAGTTGAATGAAAATTTGACATGCAAAAAGAGTCCCTCCCCCAAAAAATTGTTTTAAAAAAATCTGAGGGAGGGGTTGAACCCCTGTAACCCCCCCCCCCTCCCCCGCATACACTTATCAAGTGGCAACATCATGTGCTGTTTGTGTTTACAATATGAATAATATATTATTAGACATTAGTATGTGAAAGCTCCAGAAAATGTTCAGGTGTTATCAATAATCAACCTAATGTTAAGCTCCTCAACCCACAAAGATTTTACCACCATTGAGTTCTTGATGGGACAAAAGAGGCCTCCTACTGAGCAAGCCATTCCATTCTCCTTTAGCTGAACATGCCTTCAACACAAACACAATATCCATGTGACAACGCCCTCATTTTTATGTAGGATGGGGGGTGGGGTGTCCGGACACTATAGTTTTGAAGCCTTCTTTTTTGTCTTTGGATTACACTAAGAATATGAATTCAATATTTGTAGTCATCTTCTATTTTTTTTTATCAATATTTCCTAACATTTTGTACTAAAAATTGCTCAAACTTGGCTTATAAATTTTTCCAAATGACTTTCTAAAATTGATCGTCCAGACACTCAACCCGTCCAGACACACAACTGGGTATATAATAATACCAACATGCTTATATAGCGCATATCACTGCCAAATGCATCCCTATGCGCTTATACATGCATAATTTCATATAACCTTTAAATGGTTCCATGACGTGCTCTGGCGAAAACTGCTCTGATAAAACCTTACTTCCAAAACTAAATGAACCCTAATCTTAATCCTTACATTGTTCTGAACTGAAATCATCTTACAATCCTAACTCTTCCCCTATGCCCTCTTGAGGTATTAAGAAACAAGCAAATGCCGCAGGACCACAATGTCATATCAACCTCTTAAAGACCTAATCATTGTCACTTTTTTTCTCCAACAATTGCAGGAAAACAAGCAGCAAAGACAAAAAATGATTGAGATTTGGCTTTAAAAAGTAAAGTTGGTGAATGCTGGCCTTCTAAACAGTTGGTGGAATAATTAAGCCCAAACAATATAAAAATGTGAAATTATGTGGCCCGAAAAACTGGTTAACGTATTAACATAGAGATCCCATATATGGAGTGGTTGAGACAATGGACAAAGAAAATCTGAGCGTTCAAAACTTTTCTTGGTGGTTCATTTAATATTTTCTCTTTTAATGTAAAATGATCTCCAAATGATTACTTTATCTCCTGCACATGTATCACAAATTGCGTTTGATTAGATTCTCTAAAGCATCCGGCATTGCTCTCTCTATTAAGAGTTTAAGACAACGCCATCATAGATGAGAATAAAAATCAATGGGAGACATCTGCAAGAGGTAAAGAAAGCATGAAATAAAGGCACATACAATACTAATACTTCTCACATCTACATACTGACCCTGAAGACTAATGACTGTCTAAGCACATAAAAACAAACCATTATTTTCAGTGTTTCCTTTTTTTAAGTACATCAGTTTTCCAACACATCAAATATCATTTCTTCAAGGCTTGATTTAAAAACAATACTATCATAAAGAAAAAAATGGTCTTTGAAAAAAAGAAAACACAGAAAATAAAAGCTGTCAAGTGCAAATACAAATAAATACTATTGTGAAGAATAAATAATCAATGGAAGTGTTACGGGTTATCCCAGTTGATAACATTGTCAAGGTTAAAATCACACACAAAATACTGATTGATGAATTAATGCTTTACATATAATCAGATATGGGATCACATAGGATTGGCTAAGCTGGCATCAATTATACATTGAATATGGCACATAATCATGAGTGGGTTAACCAATTATTTCCCCAACGGGAGTGGGGTGGGGGGCTATTTCATGCTGAATTACATACAGAATGCATGATTGTCTTGACTTTATTTTCTAACAAGTAAATGTTCATGAATGTCCAAGAAGAAAGTTTAATAAAGAATAGTGAAACTGAAAAAAACAATGCTAATGAAGGTCTAACTTCTGCCTATGTACAACAAGAGGTAAACAATGCAAGGCAATATATTTCAAACATTAATACTCATTTAATGCCCAACAACAGTTCCAGATTTAAACTCAGATTAATAAATCAACAGAAAATCTGAAATGGAAATATAATTCCCATGTCATACAAAGTGATACAACTTAAAGATTTAGTTCCTTTGTATATAATTCCCATGTCATACAAAGTGATACAACTTAAAGATTTAGTTTCTTTGTCAATATCAAGCTTTTTTTCAAAGATAATTCAATGTGCGAGTGTTATTTTCAGAGTCAATAACTAAAGTTGTTTTTTTTCCATTTGATAGAAAAAATGAAAAAAAAAATGAAAATCCATAATTTATTGTTTGAAATAGACATGAAATGAGATACATTTCATGTCTTTTTCGAACAATAAATGATGCCATCAAATTATTTCAAAGCCATTAAATCATTTCAAATCATGGAAAGATTCGTTTTGAAATAACATTGAACATTAATTTTTTGCAGCATATCCCACGGCCTACAAGAGCTTCTCAATATCTCCAGCCATGTCTGCAGGGGGCAGTTTGGGACTGTACCTTCCAACTGGTACTCCATCTTTGTTAATCAAGAACTTCTCAAAGTTCCAGCTGATATCATAACGTCTAACAGGACTCCAGATGATTCCCTTGGGGTCATTCATGAGGACTGACCCCGCTCCTGCTGCCAGGTCACTAGGGAAAGGGAGGCTGGTTTTGAGGAAGGTGAAGAGAGGATGGCTGTCCTTACCATTGACCGTTACTTTGGAGAATATTGGAAATCTGATCATGCAAAAAAAAAAGAAAAATGTGATCATGCTGAAGTTATGCATGCACAGAGGAAACAAAGAATATAAACTACAAATTTGAAATATATCATTTAGGAATATAAACTGAACCGTTTTTTATTCTGATACAATATCATATCATATTACAAAGGATGCATTATTGTGTATTAAATATACCTGCTGTAAAAGATTCTGACTTCATGTTTAGTAAAAAAACAACACAATAGCTAACCAAACAAAGCAGTAGGCCCATACAAGTTTATGCACGCAGTGTTAATAAAAATTGCCTTGATGCTAATTGAAGAAGAGATTGATAGACTGACTTAATAAGTTGGAGGGAAGGGTGGGGAAGATTGCCATGTTATTTATCCATCAACCTTGTTAGCAGTATTTACCAAAACAATACTCACTGTGGTTCATAACCCTGTCCTGGTCTGACGTATTTTAGCAAGTTCAGAATCTCTTCATTCTTGCAATTTTCCTGGAAAAGAACAATATAAATGATTTAAGTGGTAGAATTATTGAAAATATATACTGTTTTGGTAATACTTTACAGGAACATGCAAAAAAGGGGCAATATTTACCGAATTGAATTAATCAAAATCACATTTTCACATTTTTCTTTCTCAAACTACTACAATATAAGTACTTGTAAATTTTGAATCATTTTGCAATTTTTTTTCTGAATATTAGCAGTTGCCAAATAATAATAATAGTTACATTTATATAGTGCTTCATACGTTAATTTCTAAGCACTTTACATTGTAATTGTTATTAGGGTACCCCAGTCATAGGATCCATCATTGTTCCACACATAAAGTCAACCTTCTCCACTCCCTGGGGACTCTCCTAGCCAGGCAACCATTTATCAGTGCACTTGTTCCAATCTAATCACATTGACTTTCACATCCTACCGGGTACCTATTTAACACCTGGGTGGAGCTCTAGTCACGAATGTGGATAAGTGACTTGTCAAAGGACATAAGCACCAGGTGGGATTTGAACCCTCAACCCTTGATTTAGGAGTCAAGTGACTGAATCACTACACCATGACCCTTCAAATGAATTCAATTCAATTGAAAAATTAGTAGTTGTTGACACCGGCATTTTGTATTAATTTATCATCATGAATAAATTGATAATACAAGATGTCAACAAATAATCGGTTATATGTTATTGGAAAAAGTTCCATATGCACCCCCACTAAAAATAATAAGATTATTGAGACTTCTGGTTGTTCACTTCAGATTTTTTAATCACTTTTTTACTGTTGCTTAACTTGGTTGGCACTCGAACTCATCTTGATTTATCTGCAGTCAAGACCTTTTCGCTATGCTAGCGAGAAACACTGATACCGAAAGGGGTATTTTAAAGATTATCAGCCGATAGTTCGACTAGTCTTGATTCACAAACCCTTTACTGACTAAATAAACCGATGTCTATGGACAATTACACGCATTAGATCCTGCTCGAAATTTGACGAAATAAAGCCATATTTTGGTATGTATTTCCACTCCCCCATCATATATGCTCTATATTAGGACTAGATATATATCATTCTTAACCTTCTCCATGTTTTTATTTTCAATTTTAGTGGGGGTGCATATGGAACTCTTACCATGTTATTTTTAGTTTTGAGGAAATATTGCCATATTTCTCTTCTATGATCTGTATTTCTCCCATAAAGTCAAAACATAGAGAAGTGAAAGTGAAAACAACCCCCCCAAAAAAAAAATAAATAAAAATAAAAAAATATATGGGTAATTCCATAAAATGAGCAACCTTTTTGTACGTCAGACCCCCTTTTTTTCTTGAATCTTACTTCACTTCATAAACTGACCAAGTCATGGTCCCTTGTCAAAAGAACAAGATTATTTTATGAAGGTACCACATATAGGGGTCGGAAGTACATATTTTATGGAATTGCCCATATGTATTCCTTTGTAGATGGTCTGTAATATCTGCAGTCAGTTATGAATCTTTTCCATTGATCTACAAAGACAATATCATGAATATGGTGGCTTATATTTCAAAGGAAATAGGTAAGCTTGTAATATCACATGTATGTATCTTACACCAGCGCTTCTCAACCGGTGGGCCGCGAAGCTCTCCCAGGTGGGCCGCGAGAAGCTCCAGAAAAGAAAAAAAATAGGGGGAAAATTATAGTATGTTTAACATTTTCTATTTCATGTCCGAAAGTGGTATGTTTGATCTGTCTCCGTGAGTCAAACAAAGCTAAAGGCACGCCTATCTAGGTAGCCTGTTGTGATATAGACATACACATTGTATGTTGGTTTCGATCTAACTTTGATGTGAACCTCAGGCCTCATGTGCATGCATATTGTGTATGTAGTTAATTATCGCCCATTCACCGGACCTTTGCAAATGCATTTATTTCTCAAACTGATTGCTTTGAATGTGCTTAAGAGCTTTACGTTCAAATATCACGAAACACACTTTCATCAAAATGGACCGTGTTTTAAAGCGAAAGGGTGAGGGAGGAAACAAATCTACTGTTGAAAAGTCCCAGCAAGTAACTGTAAGAAAGACCCCGGATACATTAAATTTGGATTTATCATAACTGCGCAGTAGTGCAATGTGTGTCGAATGTGCTGAAGTTATTGTCAAATAATTAAGGCGCTTAAACCGTCAGAGCTTCAGAGACACCTAAACATAAAACCTCCGAAGAGTGCAGGAAAGCCAAAAGAGTGTTTCGAGAGGAAAAACGCTGGATTTAATTCACTGCAGAACACTGCGTACAGATGGGGGGGCACTTGACCCCAGATATTTCATGACCAAGAAAAAAAAGACAAAAGGACAATAAAAAAAAGGAAAAGGAATAAGGGTGAAACCTTATTTTTTAAATATTGTATCAAAATCTGACACAAACTCAGATTTTGTAATAAAAATGTCGAAATTTTTGCTTGCTCGCCATGCTCGCTCCCAACATTTTATTAATTGTATGTGATACGCGCCATATCAAGCCCCCTCAATTTTTTGGCTCATTACGCCACTGCAACAGAAGATCACAAAGTTATGCACTAATATGCTCCTTACAATAATTGTCGAGACAATCTTTGAGTCGATCGAGACAAGAAGTCACATCCTTCAAAAAAAAGTTTGGTAGGAGGTGGGCCTCGGCCTCTAAAAAAATCTGAGAGGCAATGTGGTCCTCGAGTAAAAAAAGGTTGAGAAGCACTGTCTTACACCATCTACTCCCATTCTTTTTTGTTCTTGGTTTTAAAACTTTTGGGGGCCATGGCCCAAAGCTTTCCATCTGTAGAGTCTATTCTGTATGCCAGGCACTGAGCCTGAGGAAATTAATAATAAGTGGGGTCTGCAGTGCCCCCAGGAACCTCTTGATAAATGAGCTGATAAATGGGGAATGATTAAAAAAAATGTTTCTTAACGTGTGAGCAGAAATTAGAGAAGTCCAGAGTCAAATACGGTTTCAACACTGAGAAAATAAATTTACCTGATGCCCGAACTGGTTACAGGGGAACGCCAGAACCTCAAAGCCGCGCGACCCGTACTTTCCCGCCAGCTCATTGAGCTGATGGTAGTCGCGCGTGGTCGTGCCTCAAAGAGATGCAACATTGATGATCATGCATGCCTTTCCTTGGTAATCAGACAATTGTTTCTGTTTCCCATCAAGAGACGTTACAGTGAAGCCGTATATAGTTTGATTGCCCAATGAAGACATCCTACGGATTAAATTGAAAGAAGTTATTAAGGATTTCATGATGGTAGTTAAGAATACCGACCAGCACTTGACAGCAAACTCGCAAACGATTGTAAACTGAGAATTATGATGGCCGCTGTGTATATGTTTGCGAACACGTGCGGAGTTGTTGCGCAATCTAGTAAGGGCACCGCCCACCTTTCTCAGTCCTCGTTTGAAATGCGTTTGGGAATTGCGTGCGGGAATGGGCCGGGTGAGTGTTTTAAGTGTTCATTTATAAAGGGGAGGGGACTGGTTGAATTACCAGCTAAATGAAACTTTATCATTGATTAAAATTAAAAGGTACGGAAAAGGACACTGAGTTACTCACCAAAGAATTGTTTCCTGATAGGACTATGATCCTATGATTGGCTTATAATTGTTTCGATCAAGTTGGAATTTGCCCTGTTCATGTTCTTCAGGGATCAAGAGATGGATGGACTGAACGAATGAAGCAATGGTGAAAGTGCGACTTTATCAGCACCATGTGTTATATAACTCTAAAATAAATGTTCTATTTTATATTTCAAATCCGATTTTAGGTTGTATATCTGTCTGTCTGGATGTTTAAATCCGTTGGACTTAAAGCATATAAATAATCAAGAAATCTTACTTTCAACGTGACTGTACAGACACTCCCTTTCTGTATAAATGCTCATTCCATATTTACGAAAGAGTAACAAATATCGGGAAAAGGGCATGCAAATGTAATATTCTATAAATTTCGTGAAAAAAGGATATATAAATTAAATTCTTATTTCCTGACTTATTGGCTTCCAGGCTGAGTTTCAAGTTCGCCGATCAAGTTACCCCGAAGTTACCCCGGCAAGTTTCTAATTTGGGTGATCCTATATAGAAAAGTATCGCAGGAGTTGGGGTTTTTTTAAAATGTTGATTTGTTGTTTTGTATATTTTTATTTAAAGCAAAATCAGACAATTTTGTATAGGCCGGTATGGACTTGAAAAAATGTTATTGATGTAAAATGAACGAATGTGACTTACCTTTTCCTTGTGAGTTTATTAGCTTTGTGTGATTTCTTCCGTCAATGTAGGTCTGTACAGATGTGCAATGTAAGAATACTTGATCGCTTTTAATTGTCTGACATAGGCCTATGTTTGATTACGGTTGGTATGTGATAAGAGAGAAAAGACGGAAATAACTTAGCTTCCTTTCTAAGATTGTCGACGAAATTTCTCTTTAAACCTTGCTAAAATAAATTGTTGAACGCTGAGCAGTAGGCCTAATTGGAATGTGTTCTTACAATTCTGCGAGTTTGATATTGCAGAGCAACATAAGTACGAGAGCTGGACAGACAGATAGACAAAGAGAGCTAGAAAAGGAGTGGTTGGAATTATTTACACTATTTCAGCTAGGCATTGCATGGCTTCAATGATATTATGAAACGCGAGTTTAGATGTGATCCGACAAGGCTGCTTGTACAAACACTGTTATGGAAGGCATTGATGATTAACCCCCCTTTGAATAAGATTAGTAGTGGGGGGTGGGGGTCCTGGCATATGGTAAATTAAAGTGCATATGAAGATATGTCACTTTTGTTTGCTATGATTTTCTATTTGATTTTCTAATAAAAAAAATCAGGGGTTACCATACCTTCACCCTCTTACTTTCTTATACTTCCTTTCCTTGTTCCAGTTATATCAGTTATTTGTTTCACTTTGGTTAAAATATACCACTCTTACCATGAATTGTGTGCCTAACTCTAATTATTACTAAGTAATTCCTTCATTATTACACTAAATCTACTGAGCTATTCTGTCTCTATCCACTTTAATAAATCCATTGTCCTCTCATCCTTAGTTGAATGTTACTAGGCTGCACCTATTTATAGTCTCTATCATGACCACTCCTCTCTCAACATTTAGCAGTATTTTTAGTCACACAGTTCAATTTTCTCTCTCTCTCTCTCTCTTGGAACTGTCCAAAATATAGGTTTGACTCATTACAAAAATGAGCAAAAGATAACAAAATGAAATGAATTTTAAAAACACTCCACAAAATAACAAAATACAAAACAAATCCAGATAATTCTAGAAAACTTTATTAAACATTTTCTATCCAAAAACACTGAAATTGCATTCAGGTATTCATTCACTTTAATGAAAAATAAATAATTTAATAATGTACATAATATATACACATTTTATACAGTCCTGATAGACGCTTTTAAAAATTCAAATTGAAGCAAACACCAAAGAAAACCAAATAGATTCTCAACTGCACAGAACAAAATTTATGCCATTGTCACTGATCAGAAATATATCACACAGCTTACTTCTAAACTGTTAAAACAATGGCCTCTGAACTCATGACCCTCCAAATCTAGTCAGAGTCAGAGTATCATCACTCCCATACATGCACAAAACAAGCAAGTTTAAAGATGTCCCTCCTCTTGGTTAACTAGTTATTGCATGAAAGTATTAATCAACTTTAGCCCTTGAACTTGAAACCCCACAATCCAATCATCATCCTCATCCTCAGTAAAATATGCAAACAAGAGGCAACTTTGAAATTGGTGAAAATGAGATTGAATGAAATCAAATACTAAAAAATCTAGAGTTCAATTCGGAATGCAGTGAGTATAGAAGAACTGAAAATATGGGTTCAAAATTTCTGTTATGCAAAGTATAAAGAATTAAGGGATTGACTTTGATGGAAATGTTGCATTAGGTGTATTACAGTCAGCATTCAGTAAAAAATCAATATCTTGTTTAATCCTATCAATATTTAAGCAATAATAAAAAAGATAGATAAATAAGAATAGCAAGTTTGACTAACCTCAAAAAAGAGAATATTGATATATGAAAAACATACCAAATTTATTTGGATTTGACATTGAAATAAGACTAACTAATCATTCTGGCACCTCATTTTCAGTTGTGAAATATGTTATGAAGTTTACACAAGTACATATATTCAGTATTTTCAATGTATCTTGACATAATTGTATAGGTTAGAAAATTCTAATAGGTATAGATACTCCAATGTTCATTATTCTAAAACGAAGGGGGGGGGGTGTAAAAGAGAAATATGACCTTCATTGATTGAAAACAAAACAAATGAAATTAAAACTTGTGAAAAATATTAAAATAAAAATAAAATTAGCAACATGGTAAGACAAAAATATGTTATAAAATATAAATGGCCATCGATTGGAAATATTCATTCAAACTTTGATGTTTATCCATTCACTCTTCTAAACAAAAACTTTATTCCACTTGAAAACAATATATAGCAATAAGAATGTATTGTCAATGTACACAATATGGGTCATTGTTATTCACATGTTTATAGTAATGTACTACAATGCACAAATTGCACATTTCAAAATAATTCTTAAAGATCCCATAATATTGTTTATATCAAAGCAATTCATCAAAGCAATTCATGACAGCACCATGGCAATACCATGTAAAATTACTGATAGTATAAGGCTCATTCCATTTAGCATAAAGTTCAGCAGCAAACCTCAGCAACATCTGTCATAAACAAAGTCAATTGAATGTCATGAATGAAACGAAGCACATATAAGGTTGGGGGTATTTTTGTTTTTTTTGCATGGTGACAGAAAAATATTAATCAATCAAGTTCTTTGTGAAAAAAACAAAATGCTAAAATAATTTGTCCAGGATTGTGAAACTCTTAACATAATTTAACACAAGTCATGCAATCACTATGAAAGAATTACTTTTAAGAATTTTTCTGCACAACGTTCGACAAAATGTCTAATACATTTGCATGAATGACGCGTGTTGTGTCTCACCATGTTTGAACGCTATTAAAAATGTTGCTAAGCTTTGCCGTATCATATCTGAGCAAAGCTGTAAGAGCATTAACCTTGTATAACATAAATGATAAACATATTCAAATAAGAAAAACCAGCAAGTATCCAATCCACTATTATATCAGCTGAGATACACTTAACATTGCAGAGATGCCAACTTTTGGAAATCAGAATTAGGGAGGATTTGCAAGCGCCACCAAATTATGTGTGTGTAGCGCACATCTCGAGCGTGGAGCACTCGACCCTTGTGGCCGGGGTCCAGGGCCCGCCCGCCTTAGGGCCCTGGAAGCTCTGGGTTTCTAGATGCTCTCTGATGCAATCTGACCCTTATTTTGGGGCATTTCACATGTTTTGAAATAAACATTGTTCCCACTTTTTTAACATTAAAAATATCAAATATGCATTTTCACATGTAAATAAAAAATGAGG
Organism: Lytechinus variegatus; assembly: GCF_018143015.1. Classification (NCBI taxonomy): domain Eukaryota; kingdom Metazoa; phylum Echinodermata; class Echinoidea; order Temnopleuroida; family Toxopneustidae; genus Lytechinus; species Lytechinus variegatus. Next base: position 38,358,216 of record NC_054746.1, read on the forward strand.
GGACAAAAGAAGTAACTGTTCAACAACAATAATGAGGATGCATTATCACTATCGGCTATGGGCAGGTTATGTTCCACTATAAATCCAGTAAAGAAAAGCTCAGCGCTGGTCCCTTGCTTGGTGAAATAAAGACAACAGGGTACTAGTGGAGCTCGAAGATCTTGTCATTGTAATGTCCGTAGGCCTGTGCCGTTTGCTCCCGAACGTTAAGTGCCTCCGAATTATCATCACGACCTCCCTGCCAAACTGAAATGTCCACGCTGCAAATTGCGCAAAATGCATGGTAAATTCCTCTTTCCGACTTCCGAACACACAGGTACTGGAGACTGTATTCAGTCTTATACTTCTCATACCATTTCTTGGTCTTCTTTTGTTGATTTTTCGCCATTTCGTGTCAATATCAACCCATCAATACGCCGAAATAACACACCGATATTCCACCGCACAACTCGACAAATCCAGTGGCCGCGAGTGCACACACCTCGCGAAGCTAGCCGGGCCTACCGGCCTGGTGCACAGTGGATTCCCGTCGGGCATATCACATGCACCAGCTCTTCGCTGCTCCTTATTTGTCTACTTTTCACACAGAATTTAGTAGCAGCGAACGTAATGGAGTTACTACATGCTAAAGTTAGCAGACGATACATGTCCTTCCAATCCAATTTGATCAATGCAAAAAAATCGTAATTTCGGGAGGATAAGGATGGTAATCGTAAGGGCGGGAGTTGGGATGAATTTTCGGGAGCCTCCCGATGAAATCGGGAGGGTTGGCATCTCTGACATTGTCCCTGCTGGCCAGTGCACATGTTAGGCCATGTACTTGAAATCTCTGGGTGCTGTATAATCCAATGTTGACAAGAACAGATATTTTCATGACTCATTTCATTTTTAAAAAATATTTACTCATGATTTAGATCTGGCATATAAAGGTGCACCCTCAGCATAAGACCACAACTTTAGTTATTAATATTAAGGGCTCAGAAATTAAACTACATGTAATACATACACAGGCTTATACTATATATCAAAAGCTTCAATTCCATTTGTTTAAGTCAAAAAGTTGTAAGAAGGTACATCTAGGAAGGGAAAGAACAGTCACCTTCTTCATTCAAGATACATACAGACTGTACTGTGATCACATTCTTAAAAGTAAAGACGATACAATGTTTAAAGTGCCCTGAATGGCAAGAACTGACAAATATTTCAATTTGTCCATCGACATCTTTGACCATGAAGCATTGTAAAAATATCAACAGCTGAATAATAACTGACGTAAATCAGTATAGAGGTACATTTTGGATTGAAAATCTAATCTTCCCACAACACTGATGATGGTCAACTCAATATTTCCATAACTCACCACACAAGCTGTCTTAAAGTGTAATTAATTTTGGTATGGACGTGGATTGAGCCGGAAAATAGAATTCATCACATGGTGGGCAGTTCTAATCCTCTTCTCGTAGTACAAAAATCCATTCAATTCCATCAGTGTCCATCTTTAACACAAACATTAAATATCTTCTTCAGATATCATGATAATCATCTTGTGAATTAGCGTAGTAGGTTTCACGGTACACCATGTATCTTTCTTGGGCAAGTGTTTGTCCTGAAAAGGCCACCCAATCTCCTTTTCAGGACCAACACTTGCCCAAGAAAGATACATGGTGTACCGTGAAACCTACTACACTATTCTTCTTCGCCATGGAAACCTTCAGAAGTTACATCTTGTGAATTATTTTCAGCCATGAGAACATCTCTGTTTTCATAAGTCCAGAATCCATTCAGATCTATCAGTGTTCATCTTTAAGACAAACATTGTATGTCCTGTTCAGATATCATGATCATCATCTTGTGAATTATTTTCAGCCATGAGAACCTCTCTGTTTTCATAAGTCCAGAATCCATTTAGATCTATCAGGATACTGATTACTGTCTCACCATGATTGCTGTTAACAAAATAACAATACAAATTACAGATAATATTACCGGAGTCCAATAAGCACATTATTGATTTTGACAAGAGAGAGCTTACGATTAAGTGACCTCTTTAATGCACCTTTTGCTCTAATGTATGATCATATAAGTCTATTCGTTTAGCCATTCATATATGTTTTTTGGGGTAGGAGGAATATATTTCATCATGACAAAAACGACAACAAACTTAGGCCTTGCATGATGGCCGCATCATATTTCTAAAACACAAAATAATTATAATGTTACAGAGGTATAACCTCTGTAACAATCTTTGTTATATTTTAATCTACTGTATGGAAATTTCATGTAAGATTCCTTACCATAATACAGAAATATATTTTATAGAATACTTAGGTATGGATAATAGTTTTCTAGTCTCCCTTATATGATCTTTTAACACTACTCTCACTCTATTAGGATAAAGTGATAATTTTGAAAATGTAAGCATTTTGAAGATAATATCATCATCCAATCAGCATCCCACTGCATGGAAGTTACAATTATAGTAACTTTGCTATCCCATTGTAATTTCCAATGGATTTTTTATTTTGACACATTATTGATCATGAACATGGAAGTTACCATTGGATGTAAAGCTACTATAATAGTAATTGTTATGCAACATTACCAAGATGATTTTCTTTGTTTTTTGGTATAATATTCATAACAGTTCTCAATGTTAAATTAATACATTTGAGACATACCTGTTAATGAGATCTTGTAATGTAATATGAAGTGGATCAGCTGGTTTTACCATGTCAAATATCTCATCTTTAACATCAGCAAACGATACAGGCTCCTGACCATGTGATCTCATCTGTTCTTGGATTGCCTAATAAAGGAGACAAAATAAAGATGAAAATTGATATTGTAAATAATCTTGTATGAAATGAATACTCACTTTTTTCCATACACATAAAATATGAATGAACATGACAATTGAATCTTTGCTTTTCATCTGATTTAGTGTTTCCCATCTCATTGGGTTCATAATCTAGTCCAGGGGCAGTTTCGTTTAGACTTTGGTCGATTGTAATTTTTCCATCATGACCACCATACTTAACTTTATTTTGATTGGCTTGTTGCGCCCTGTTACAATGGTAGTTGCCATTATGACAAAGTTACCATAATCATACTTTCTTTCTGGATCAAGCCCAAGGACTTTATCAAATTTCAAGAAAGAATACTCTATTCTCCCACTCCAATATCCTTTTAAACGTATAGTTCTCTCGCATCTTCCGACTATGTTTTGAAAACCTTTAATCTTTTTAAGAGTAACACTAACAGTGAACTGTAAACCTTTTCACAAAACAAGCTACTGGTATTAATAACACCTTCAAACTAACCCTCACAGATCATAAAAGAAAGAATTATATGCACGTACAGCTCAGAAAAAAAACTCATGCATATTATCCAAGACAGCACAAACCATAGAAACTAGTCAGATTTCTTGCAATAGAAATAATAGAATAATTGATTCTCAAATAACATTCTATAGGTTACATAGAATTCAAGAGGATAACAGACACAACACATTTTGAAAAGTTGCACGCACTTACCCGGAAGAAGAAATTGAGAGAGAAGACATTAAGATAAGCCCTGCTCTGTACATCCAGTAATCTGAAGAAATATTGCTGAGCTTGAGGCTCCTTCCTATTCTCCATTGCAAGAACAAAATCCAAGTATGTCTTGTAGTCCTGAAATAAAACCAAACAATATTTCATGTTTATTAGTAATTATTACCAACAACATAATTTCAAACAACAGATAACACACCTACAATATCTTATAAGATTAGCATCTGTTGAACATAAAGGAATGCACCAGTCAACCAAAATATTGGGTAGAAAACTTGTTCCATCACAGTACAATCATTACACAACAAAGGATATTGCATATCTACTATATGTAAATTTAGACCACATAATAAGGCTTATTTCTATCCTTTGTCTAAAGAAACACATTGTTAGGAGGATTTCATTAAGTGAACAGATTTGATTTACTTATATTTTCACATCTGATTGGCTGAGAACAACTTTGTCAATGATAATCATTGACAGGATGCTTCAAGGTAAAGTATACCCTGACATTTAAGTTGGTTTCAATACAAGCAGATATATCAGAGGAATAGATAAACCAAGATTTGGCAAAAATCTATCAAGGAATAAGAGTTAAGAAATTATAAAGATTTGATTTCGTGACATCACATGCAAGTTTTTGCCCAGTTTTTCATGCAGAAGGAATTCTATGCACTGCCATATTGTCATCATTCACGATGATAAAATATATATATAGTTTTTCATTTTTTGAAGCATACAATTACATTGGTGAAATGCTCATATGTGACATGATAAAATTAAATCTAAAAAAATTCAAGAACTCTATTACCGGTATTCTTCCATAGATGTTTCTTCTCCGACTTTCACTAAGATGCTTCCTCAATTTGTATGCTTTTATTTGACCCAAATTGATGTACGAGGTAGACTTCCCCTTTCATGGAACGCTCTCAAGGTTTACAAAGTACAACTCACCATTTCTCCATCATATGTAAGGCATTCCTGGAAGACTCTATCAAGGAAGACCTCTGTCAATGTTCCTGTTCCATACCTAGCTAACTCTGCTTTACTCAGCATACCATTGTGGTCCTTATCCAGATTCAGATATTGACCTAGAGTGTAATTTATAAGTATAAGCAGATGATAACTAAGATGTGTCAAACAATTAAGAAGCTTTCAATATGAGGACTGCAAGTGTAAAAATAGCTAGAAAATCATACTTCCTATAAACTTAATGCATACTCCAGGTGAGCATTTCATCAACATTTTCATCTGACAAGTTGTCAGGTCTGACAACTTTCCTTGATAATGACTGGCTGAGAGGCACTGTTACCATAGTAACTCATATAAAACAGTTTTTGTCGGATAAAACTGCAAGTGTAAAAATAGCTAGAAAATCATGCTTCCTCTAAACTTAATACATCCTCCAGGTGAGCATTTCATCAACATTTTCATCTGACAAGTTGTCAGGTCTGACAACTTTCCTTGATAATGATTGGCTGAGAGGCACTGTTACCATAGTAACAGTCATATAAAACAGTTTTTGTCGGATAAAACGTCTAACAAGTCCTTTCATGAAACACTCCCAAGAAACTTGAATCGGTTAGAGATGATGATATGATCTAATAATTAAACAACCGTGGTGGATATTTACTTGTCACCTATCTTTGGTCTTATTATTGCAAGACAGCAGGCAGCACAAGGGAAAAATATGACTGATCACTCGGTTTGAGAGAGTCCAAAACAGGACTGAATAAAAGCTAACCTTCTTCTAAACAAATACGGTAGATAGTTAGAACTTTGAACATTTTATTATTCAAATGTGCACTCATTTCCTACCATATTCTTTCTCAAGTTCCCCTTTGTTTACTGCAAGAAAGCCATTATATCCTCTAAAAATATGGCACTGCAATGATTACAGATAACAACAAAGAGATGCATGTTCCTCTGCCATGTTCATTGGTCTTAATAAACAATAGCCATAACTTTTACGAGATAATAGTTGCCTTTGATTATATTTGTTACACAAATCAGAAAATTCACCCTGATAATGAGACCATTCTCTGGTGGAAAAAATCACCTTCCTAAATATATTTCACTTACATGATGGGGAGGGGATTACAGATATGAAATGATATGAAGAGCACCAATAATTTCATCCTAAATATTCCCAAGTGCAGGAAAGTATAAGAATACATAAAGAGTATTAGCTGCTCACTATATAGAAAAAATCAAGCTCTATTGGTACTACGCACCATACACTCGAAGTGCTGAAGGAGCTGAAAACCAGTTGGATTCCTGGGCATCTTTTGGTAACTCTTCGTCTCTTAGTTCAAGAAGATCATCCAAAAAGCTACAAGCAAGGATATCTTGAATACGGATCTTGCCTAACAGTAAAAAAAAAAAATTAAAGTAACAGAATTTGCACCTAGAAATGTATAAGTAAACAAGTTAACGGTCAATATAGTGTACAGAGAAAATGGAACTTACAATTTGAAGAGGACAATGATAACTATGTATATGAAAGAATTTAGTATCAATATATGATGGCTACAAATGTTTATTTCTTTACATGAAGGAAGCTGTTCTGATTTACATATGAATTAGTAGCTTTTACATTACAATACTGTAGGGCTGTCATCTTGTAACTGGCCATTATAAACTGAACAAGCCAATAATATAACCATCAGAAAAGGTCTGCCGGGCTCAAGCAAGGGTAATCAAATCCAAATCCTTTTGGAAGCCCAAAGAGACACTAAATGGTGGTTCCATGACATTTGCTCCGGCGACAATTGCTCTGATGGAAAATCTGCACACTAAATCAAACATAAAATCCAACCTCCATAACTAAATAAACCCTAATTCTTATCTTTACATTATTCTGAACAAAAAACACTGTAAAAATCCTAACTCTAACCATATGCCCTCTGAGATATCAAGACTGGAGCAAATGTCATGGGAGCAATTGTTGTGTCACCGTAAATGGTATGTGATATGCACTCTACAAGAACTGACTATTATTATTATTATTTAAATAATAATAATTCCCGGAGTTAGTGCAATAATCAGGTAACACTGAGGTATTCTTACCTGTCCTCATTGGGTCAAGAAAGAAGAAGAATTTTCTGACAGCTGTACATACATAGAATGAGTAGAAAGATTTCTCCAATCCATCAAGTTGAGGTAGGGTTGGTATCAACTCAAGAATGTAGTTTTCAAGATCCTGTATGTATATCATATCATTAAAAAGTTCTGATTAATAACCTTGAGTCTCAAGTTACTGATCCCTGTATCATTGCGAAATCAAAAGGTGAATTAGCAAAGCATGCTGGAAAATGAACCAGTATATTGAGTATCAAAGGTTCAATGAACAAGAGACTGATGATATTTTCTCTTTGTTTTCAAATGTTACCCCCCCCCTTTCAGACCAGGTGCCTCTTCTATTTAATTTGTATAGATTTTTGTTCACAATCAGTTGTTTATTACATATGTAAGTAAAGACATCTTTATTTAATATTCTTCATCTGATCCAGTATTATTTCATATGAGTTGTTAAAGATAAATTCCAGTTTTGGTAACGATCTCAAAATGACTTTTTACAGAATCTAATATAATGACCATCCAAGTGTCTGTTTGTATGAATAAAAAATATGTGCCAAAGGATTCTGGGAGAAATTGTGTAATTGCTGAGAAATAAGCAAAATAAGCGCGGATTCGGTCACTTCCGTCGGGTCTTTATTCCAGCAATAATAATACACTGTCCCACGTGTGCCATCTGTGTTGGTGATCTTCAGTGTGAACGTTTTTCAGCGTAGATTTCAAGATTTCACAAAGTTCAGTTTATGTAAATGTACCAGATCTAGATCTTCTATGATATTCTGACAATTAAGCCTGGTTTTACAGACTTTCTCATGAAATCAGCGTTTACTGCAACTACTGGAATTTCTCTTTAATGTACCATTTGAAATGGAATGATGAATGAAATAAAATATGAATTGCAACAAACTAAAAAATCCCTACATCAGCTTTTTCAAACTAGACTGAGATGGCATTGTGACAAAATATGGTAGCACAAGTATCTTCTATAATGTTTAATTCTATCAAGGTTCTGAAAATTAAAAGAGGTCATTATATTTCTCTTTGTTATAAGTCATCTCATATTTTACAATTCCATTATCATTTCATATTCATATTGAATGACTTCCACATTTTGTTTTGAACATATTTGTTTACTTTACAATAATTTTTGTAAAGAACTTGATTTGATTGGTATAGAGTTTTTGGTTGCCTTGCAATAAAAAAAATTGTTAGCCTCCGCACTACAAGCCACAAACCAAACTTATTTTGCACACAAAAATATAGCTGCGCTTTGTCAAGCCATTATCTAAACAAGCCTTTCTGAGTATTAAAGGAGCATCCCCAGCAACTCTTTTCAGTGAATTTATGCACTATTAATTTTACTTTTGTTGATGTTATTATGATGAATGCAATTGGCATGAAACCCAAATAACTGGGCAGTTTGGACAAGATGATGCATATCTAACTATTCAGGGGGAAAAAAGAGTTGGGTAAAACAAACTTACAGCTTCCTTGAGAAATCCTTGCCCAGCAACATCATAGAGACTTAGACCAATCCTAGTTTGATGAAGCCACACTTTACGCATTACATAGTTGAAGAAGTGCATGATTGAGATTCTACCATAGGGGTCATTTTGAAGCAGCTTAGCAAAGATGGTTGCTGTAAAGAATGGTCTAAGAGATGCAAAGACAGAGACAGACAGATAGAGGCAAGGACAGTGACAAGGGGAGGGGAAAGGGAATAGAAGAAAAGAGATTAGAATTCTTGACTTCATAAGCTACCTTGGTGAAATATGAATAAATAATAACAAATAATAAAAATAATATTTTGATAGGTGTTACATGTATCAGGCAAAAAAAAATCCAAAGGCTATTTTCCCAATGAACTGCCTAAGTCTCTATCATTAGATATGATTTAACATTGTAGAGAATGGGAATTTTCTGGGACACTATTATAGAACCTCTGTGTAATTTTCCCCTAGATATTATCCACTTTAACATGAATGTATTAAATCAAACATGCATATACAGTATTTGAATAACAGGGAATGCATTGTTTCATATCAAAATGCAAATTATTTTACGATAATGAAATTCCCATGACACAATTTGTGAGATCACTAATGCCATCAATCAGGCAAAATGTCGCAAATGAGTAAATGAATGTCATGGATAAAGTATATTGTAATCTGTAGGCCACTGTAAAATATCATGGCAATTGTAATTATCCTTACTTGCATTTTTCCCCTGCTTCTGTAGCAACTTTAAGAAAGTCATCATAGTTTATCATCTGATCTTCACCGACTACAGGTGGTGTATGGTGTTTGTCAAGCAAAAACCACAAATTCTGTAATCAAATTGTAATATACCATAAAAGACAAACATTACTTGTGAGAACTGACATTAATTCTTATATTTTTTAACACAATGACCTGAGGTACATGACATTTGTAATAATGTTCAACAAATATGGAAGGCCTCCTGTCGTTTGAGAGGAATAATCATTCATGATGTCTTGAAATAATTGCACACTGTAAGTACTAAAGTTTGGCCAACACCTATAAAATGATTATTCAGCTTGTCATTATGCATTCACAATGAGTCATATCAACTTAATCACATAATGTATTCACAATCATACCATTTCCAATAGTTATAAAACCTATCTGCTTAAACTATCTCAACCAATCGATTTGGAGAGAAAACAAGCATAAAATTGAAATCTTCATCAAATTCAAAGTAAAACAAGAAGTAAAGACATCTAACATTTTACTTGATTTCACACAGTTATTATTTACACAGCATGGGTCATATGCAAATGAGGAAGCTTATGATTAATGTATGGAATATAAAATCTAACAGAGTGTGACTGTTCCATGAACATTGAAATTATCATTTGCATATTCTGAACTTATACTGATTCGGTCAAGAGCTTTCGTACTGTTGAGTCTAATGTGTGTCATCTCATTTACATATAATATGCATTGAACATGCATTTTACACATTTTATGAATTAATTTAAACAAGGAGCTTCCTAAACAATGTCCTTACTTTTTTATTCAACATTGGATTACTATAAAATTTTCAGTACTATACTTGTTTGATTTTTAATGGATTTACCATTCACACCAACTTGCTAAGATTGAATTGGCCTTTAAATGTCTTTTCATATTATTACCTTTCTATTGACTTTGATGCAGTATAATGTGGGTATTCATACTTGGTTGAAGAGGAAAGGGTAAGGGGTGTTGTACATTTATCAAAATATTCAATAAACAAACAAAACAAAACAATGATATACCTGAAGCTCTTCATTATCTAGTAGCTCTCTACTCCTCCTTTGCAAAAAAACGGCTCTAAATAAGATCAACCAAAAGAAAAACGTACATGTACATGAATTATACAATTTTTACTTCACGCAGTCAAAATTTATGCCTCTGAAGGCTACCACTATTACCAGATCTTAAATACATATTGCATTTACCTTAAAACCAAGTTTAACTCTTACTTCACAACTGGATTGTAATTGTAATTTCACTAATATTTTTTTCCTTTTTTATTATTTGCTGAATCCAAGTCTCAACTGAAGATCTACTTGTTCCCCTCTCACAAATGATCTAATAATATAATGTTCAAGAGAGTTTCTAGATTTTTATATCCGTTATTTGTTAGCTTGAAGTTGATCCCTCAGTCAGTTCTCCAGTTATTGGAGACAAAAATATTTCAAAGTATATAATATGACTACTGTGACCTTTGACCTCATGACCCCCAAATAACATCTCTCATTACATGGGCTAAGCAGATGATCACTCTTTTATTATAGGGAGAATAAAAACAGGGCGAATGAACAGAGTGATGACCCCCAAAACGTAAATTGCCTCACCAACCATCTATGGTTGGTGGTGGCATACAGAGAGGAAAAATAAACACCACACAATAAAGAAATGATAAACATTGGTGGTGTGTACTTTTCACAAATTATTTGAATTCTTGATGCTTACATATTTTTACCTGCATTCACAAAAAAAAAATCTTACCTTGATTCCTCTCTTAATTTTTGAAGCAGTACATCGTCTTCACCTGGTAACTATATCAAATAAAACAACATTAATTCACAAATAAAGTACACAAATCACCCCAAAACAATCAGCTTAGAACTATTTCCATCCAGTATTGATTCCAATCTTACTTTCATAAAGAGAAAATACAATAGTAGTTGCAAAGTCTACGATCATGGAATTAAAGTAGACTAATTGAGACATCAATCAGATGCACAAATAATGAAATGATAGCAAGTTAAACAAAAACTTTAACATATATGTAATAGACCATCAGACTAACAGGAAAGGGGATTCCTAGGTCTCTGCCAAACTTTATTTAGGCAAGGCAAGGTAAAAATCTTAACTTTGACATGTATACACAATGTAAAGCTCAATTCTGTTTTTTGAAGCTGCAATATGAATCACATTATAGAGTATCAAAGATGTCACAAAGGCCAAGATAAATCAGTAACACCCTCTGATATAACAGTGCAACTTTTGAAATGAACAAAAAGGATTTTGATTAATACTGTGATCTTTACTAAGACTTGAAATAAAAACTGTTGATCTGAGTCCACCATCTAATCTTGTCCCTACTGACAAAAAAAATAATTCTCTGAATATCTACTTACTTTAAAATAAAATCTGGGAATGGCACTCAGAGTCTTGTCTTGCTTTTTATCTGGACCTTTCATTTCAGTGTAAAGTTTTGTGAACATCTCCATTTCTTCTGCCTTTTTGTCTCCTTCTGTTTTACCTGAAAATATTCAAAGACAGAGTGAAACTAGCACATTAATAATGTAGAGCTCATTCGGCATCTCGCAAAGAAAGGTAACACAATTTTTAATTTCAGCCAAGTTGACACTGTAGTAAATTATATTGGTGACATAAATTGAGGAAACAAATGAAATTGATGAAGACATGACAGAGAAGCATTTATTGTAATTTATGAAAAAAATATGTATAAATAAGCATAAATAATTTTCTAGTCAAAATTTCTAAATTATGTGTAGAACCATGGTGGACCTCATGTAGCTCTCTGATGGAACAAAAATAAATAAAATCTGTCAACAAATAAAAGAGGCATTTTCTAGGATTAATGAATAAATTTTGCATAAATTAGCATACATGTTAATAACTTTCTACTCAAAATTTCAAAATTCTGTGTAGAAGTTTGGTGAACCTATGAAGCTCTACCAGATGGAAGAAATCAAAATCGGCAAAAAAAAACTGCGTCGATTCGTGGTGGGGATCTCTTATCCAAGACAGTCGCCCATCCAGGGCGCGACAAACCCGCTTGCCCGGGGCAAGTGAAAATGAGTGCGGGCAAGCACTTCTCAAAGTCAATTGCCCGATCGGGCAAGTGGCTATTGCGTCTTTTTTTCTGTACTGTACCTCGTTTTTCCATAAATCATCCAAAATCCACACTCAAAATCATGAATAAGCCTTAAAATATAGCGAGTAGCGCAGTTTCAAATTCAGAAATTGCGTTATTTTTTCTGTACCACGTATTTCCATACACATGGTACCAGGTATGAAAAATATCAACGCAATGGCCGGGAAACAGTTGAATGTAGTATGGGGTCCATTATGACTACCACCATGTGCAATTTCTAATGCACATTTTCCCCCTTCCGATATCACAATTCTGTGATAAAATAATTATAATTACACAGGAAATATATCAAAGAGTCTAGTAACCTCGCATTGGTGAGTTGTCATTCGGCTTTGCTTTTCAAAACGGCCTATTAACATCCAAAATAACTTGCCGTATAATTATGACTTAAAATTCATTTGTTTCCCTTTTTGAGGGGATGAGATAAATATCAGACAATAAATCATCAAACAAAGCTCCATCTATTTTACAAGGCCGGCGGGAGGCTCACACACGTGCGCATACTAGCTAGCCAGTCTGAGCTCTGTCTCTCTGCCAGAGCTCTGGGGGACAATTCGCTCAGGAAATGCCTCAAATATGGTGATTTTCTGTTTCAGACAGAGTTTACATTTCGGGTATATTATTCAAAACTCCCAATAAAGTTTGATGATTTCTTCATTGTTATGTATATTTAAGTTATTAATGAATACATTCTCACCGAATTTAGACTCCCCCATAGAGAAATGCAATTTTCGTAGAAGTCTGCGTTTTCAAAGAACTTCAGGAAAAGTTAGGGTACAGTGGGCCTTTATTACATGGCCGAGTACAGGTTATTGTACTAGAATAGGCGAAGTAGAAATTAGATATTGAATTCATTTATATCAAAGTTCAACTCACAGTCACACCCACACAAACACACACACACACCCAAGATTCTAAGCATAGTGAAAAAAATTACTTAAAAATCATACAATATTAAACAATGTTAGTAATAATTCATTAATAAGTGAACAGGTATTCCTCAAAATAGAAAAAAAAAGTAGCATGTGAAAACATGTAGATAAAAATCATTGACCGAGTGCAACATCATAAAATGATGAAGAAAAGACTTGATGGTTTCAAACTAATTAAGAGCTGAACATTTTTCACTGGCTTTCTTTATAGTTTCCAACTACGGTAAATGAAAGCAATTCTAAGGAAATATGGTAAGCAGGTAGCCATTTCATGGATTTAAAGATGCAAAATATGAAATATTAGCAACTTTTGTTGAAGGTTTTATTTAAAACCTTAAATGCCCAATAAAACATCAATTTTTTTCTCTCCAAAATAAACGTTAAGACTCAGGCCTACGTTGCTGAAAATATCCTTTTCAATACGTGTTTTTTTATACTGGACATGATTCTCAATTGTTATTTTGTATACCTTAATAATAATAAGAGTAGTGCCGTCATAATGAAAAAATTATTTAAAAATTGGGCAAGCAGTTTTTTCTCTCGGGCAAGCAATCTTTTTCATCACTTGCCCAACAGGGCAAGTGACCAAAAAAAATTTTGTAGAGGCCTGCGCCCATCTATGGAGCACATTCACCAGCTGAGTAACACAACTCTTCCCTCTCGTAAAACCATGCTGGTTTCTATTAAGGAGACCAAACGATTCGACATGATTATCAATAGCCTTCACAATCTTCTTCTCAAGCACTCTGCACAACATAGATGTTAAGGCAACTGGTCGGTAATTAGTAATGTCGGATGTTTCACCTTTCTTAAAAACAGGGGTAATATGGGCTCGTTTCCAAGAAGGCACAGTTCCACTGTGGAGAGAAGCATTGAACAAAATAGATAGAGGATGTGAAATTTCAAGGGCAACATTACTGAGTACACTGGGTAACAAGCCGTCAGGTCCCGGTGGTTTGTTCTTGGATAGGCGAAGAAGAGCAGAATGAATATCAGAGGTGGAGACGGACAGGTCAGAGAGAGAAGGGATAGGCAAAGTACATGAAGAAGGAGCCTTAGGAAGAGGTAAAGAAGGACCAAAAATGGAGGAAAAATAAGTGCTGAAAGCATTAGCAATGTCGATGTTGATGTGTCGATATGACGATGTTGACAAATTATTTTGAGTGGGAGGGAGTAATTCTGCTGATGTTTTGAAGTCGTAGTATTTTGATAAGTTCCTAGTTACAGAGAAGCGCATTGCCCTGGGAGCGCAACGGCAACGAATAAGTGGTGAACCGCTAAAAGGCGTAAGCAAACAACACAAAATATGCCGATTCCAGCTCAAATTTCTTCATTTCCACTACAAGAATTAAAAAAACAATATACATAGATGTTGAGATAAGGGTTTGCCCAATCGAGATGACGTGGTATTAACCTAACGGCAGATGGATACAATAAAGATTCGAATATACTTACGCATGTACTCAAACTTTCCCATCCCATTTCTTTGCACAAACTCACTTCATCGCCGAGTGTGTTTGGTATGGACAGAACCAATGATCTATTTTTAGAAAATGACAACACCCGATCACCGAGGGGAAAGGACAGAGAGCAGCAAGCAAATTTTGATGAGGTGTCATGCAACGAATTTCATCACACTTTTCCATGCGCGATTTTGAGTCAGCAAAAAAAGCGCCCTCTCACGGTTTTGCAAGTCGCTATTATTGGTATCTCCATTTTATCAAACAATCATTGGAATTGTGCATATTTACAAAGAATCAAGAATCTACATGTAGTTTTAAAAATACATTAGGCCCACAGACAAGCTGAATTAAGGTTGTGAACTGTATTAGCGCCACCAACGACCTTCCTTTTATTTCCGTCGAAGAGACATGCGAAGTAACTTTCCAGGGCCAGGCCGAGGTAACTGTTTTTGCTCTTTTTTATATGCTTTTTACATTAAAAAATATTTGTAAAATTGAAACGCTTTTCACCAGAAAAAGACCTGGGGTGGTATTCTGAGATCCATTTTATCCCAGATAAAATAAAATATTTTATCTCCGTTAAAATCAGTGAGATAAAATACCCTTAAAATCTCTCCGAATTGGTATTCTGAGAACAATTTCATCTTCATTTTATCTCTGTAAGACACACCTACTTTTTAATCAATATCCAATTAGAAACGCGCTTTTATAGCTCTCTCTGTCACTCAACCAATTGAAATCCATTCCGCCAGGAGGTGTGTCAAAGGGGACAGATTGTGTCAATTTATTGACTTGAAATACGCTTGCACTATACGCTTGCGCGTCTTTACAGAGATTTCATTTTAACAAAAAGGACAATACTCTCATCTTTTTTCGAAGTCTCCATCGCATCTTTTCAAGCATCATTTCAAAGACAACATTAGTCAAGATATATCCTATGGAATACTTTCTGATTGTATAGGAATAACGTTAAGGTGTTATTCTCAATATGTATATTTTTTCTTAATTTTCATGTCAAAATTTGGGGTTAATTCACCTAGAATTATTGTTGAAATCAACGTCGCGGAGATAAAATAGCCCCTACCCTCTTTTAATTTTTTTTTTTTTTTTTTTTTCTCAAACTAACATGAGTGCAAGCACATCATCCGCGTTTGCAATACCAAGATACGCGATGGGTATGTCTACGCAAGCACTGTTCTGTAGCGTATCATCTATTGTTACGCAAGACAAAATTTATACGCAAGATAAAATTGAAAATTTTATCTCATAGATAAAATGTCATCTCAGAATACAAATTTCATTTTAAGAGATAAAATAAAATATTTTAAAGATAAAATGACCTCAGAATACCGCCCCTGGTGAATTGCGGAATGAGTTTCGGCTAACATTCGCGTTAATAATGATATGAAGCAATGTTAACCAACAACTCTAAAATTTGTAGCGTAAATAAAACACTAGACCAAAAGCTTCGGTCTCTGTTATGTTGTTGGTTGTTCAGCTGAACTCCGTTGGCTTCACTCACCAAATACAGAGACCGAAGTTCTAGCGCGATCTGTACAGGGGACTCAATGGCCATATGTTTATGTACTTTTAAGATCAGATAAAACGGGGAAGTAAATTTGCGCGACAGCCGAGGTAAGTCACTGTTTTTGTTCCTTTTAACTTGATTTTTCTCCGGTTTTTGGCAATTAATGCCAAGAGGGAATATCAATTTGCATTTTGGATCCATTAATTTTCAAAATTTTTAGTCATTAAAGACAAAATTTGAAAAGCCCCGACGGAGGGATTTTACATTGCAAGTCCCCTAATGCCATGGCACTCCTAGTACCAATGAGGTCCAAACATTAACATGTATGGACCTCATAGGCGACATTACCCAAAATTATGGGTTAGACAATTCAGTTCTGATTTCAAACCCAAGACTTTGGTAAATGTACGCCTTAATACAAATTGGAGTTATGCGATATGACTTTCATTTGGTGGGAAGCCTTTAAATACTTCCAAAAATGAGTTGAAATTAAAATGAATTACAATAAACTTACATTTCAGGCCCTTTTTGTTGATTTTCAGTGAGCGTTCCACACAGCTGCGACGAGTGATCAACTCCGAAGTGATACGCGAACTGGTCAGCTGATCGGTCAGGTGATCGGTAGATTATCTTTTTGTCAGACGTTCATAATTTATGTAAAGCGTATCAATCTTCAGTATCTTGATTCCAAAGTATCAGTATTGCAGATAAATGTCATTATTGATTGGAATCAGTGGCGGATCAGGGGGGGGGGGGGTGGGGGTGAGCATTTCTGCCCGATCCCCCTTTTGAGATTTGTAGTAAATATTTTGGAATTAGATACGTTGTTCATACTAGTTATGCGACCCCTAATTATGATGATCACAGCATTATTTGTAATGGGGATATTTCGTTCATATTCTTGTCTCTTCTTTCTCTTTTTAGCCTTTTTTTTGCTTGTTAAAACCTTTTTTCCTTTTTTTTTTTGGGGGGGGGGGGCTCGCCAAATTTTACGTGGGTCAAAATTACCTTCATTTTTTTAGTGACAATCTTTTTTTCATTTGTCCAGTTCTACGCGAGACAAAATTACCTTCGATCGTTATTATAGTTAAAAACTTGTTTTTATTTTTTATTTATTTTTTTTTTTTTTTGGGGGGGGAGGTTGCCAAATATCACGCGAACGTTTTTCAGCTTTTACTGTTTTATTCGACTTATAATCAAATATTAAATGGGGCTTACCACAGTTTTTTTTAAAGTCAATTCATAAGAATATTCCTCCTCGGGATTTGAGCTTTCTTTCATGAAATATCAATTTTTTTCATGATTATACCAAAAATACTTAAAATTTTTTATCGGT
This sequence comes from Lytechinus variegatus, assembly GCF_018143015.1. Classification (NCBI taxonomy): domain Eukaryota; kingdom Metazoa; phylum Echinodermata; class Echinoidea; order Temnopleuroida; family Toxopneustidae; genus Lytechinus; species Lytechinus variegatus. Next base: position 38,375,519 of record NC_054746.1, read on the forward strand.
GTATGCCTATAAAGCTTTAACTCATGGGTTGCGCCTGCCATATTTTAATGCTGATCAACTTTATGCTTTTAATGAATTCCTAAAAACAATAAATTCTCAGATCATCAATTTTGTCGCAATCGAATAATTCGATTGCGTCTCTCTATCAGTTTTGAATATTCATACAAAATATCAGCTCGTGCTTTTTGCTCATAATATTTTGATTAGTAAATTCTTCTCTTATATAATCGAGTCGGATAGATAGATAGATAACTAGAGAGAGTTGGGGGGTCCCTCAGCTACTTGTCCTCGCTTATTTGTTATTATTTGTTATTATGCTCATGTTGTGAGAGCTTTGTGTTTTCACATTTTTTTCTTTTTCAACCTTTTTATTGTCTCGGAGCTTCCCTCTATTTCTTTGCACTATATAATGTAGTCCTTTTTACCTCATTGTTTCAATCATTGGCGGCGGAATTAAGCCCCAAATTTTAGGAGGGGACAACCTAAAAAATTTTGACAAGCAAAAAAATAAAAGGCTCTCAACCCAAACATTTTAGGGGGGGACGTAGGAAAATAAATTGACAAGCAAAAAAAAAAAAAGGTCAACAACAAATTTAGGGGGGAACGTCCCCGCTTCCGCCGCCTATGGTTTCAATTCTTTTTTTGTTCTCATTTCAATGAAAACATCATTATTAAACTGACGTAGAAGACTTTATTACGAAATTTTGACATTGTTTTGTTGCATTTGTTTGGCTTTCTTTTTGTCTTCTCCTCATCTTCTTTTTCTTCTTACTTTTTCCCTTTCCTTATTTTCTCTTCAGTATTTCATTTTATGAGGTATCCGCCAATTTATACAACACCAAGCATATAGAGGCGGATAAACAGTGAGGGAGCATGACGGTGTGCCGCTCTAAAAAAAAGGAGGAATATTGGAAGAAAAAAAAAGAAGGGATGGGGGAAAAATAAAGAAAAAAAAAAGATGATGATGGCAATGATGATGATGAAAATTATCTTGGTGATGATGATGGTTGTGGTGACGGTTGTGGTGATGATGATGGTGATGCTAATGATAGTGGTGATGATGATGATGACGAGATGTAATTTTGTTATTTTGTCTTTGAAAAAAAATAAGTAGTGCAAAGTTGAATTCATTTAAAGTTTATTATGAAAATAGCAGAAAAAAATTGGTATGCGTTCGAGGAAAATCCATCCCCCACCAATCTTTTTCAAAGGTAAGATTTTTTTTGCCCGGGGGGGGGCCACTTCCATTCACGAGTGGATACCATGCGCGACCATGGGGTCTCGAAAAGCACCCTAAACACGTAATTTCCATATTCTGAAAATGCACCCCTTAACAAGTATTGGCGTGTGAAACCCTACCCTTAACAAGTATTGGAAACAAAACGATACTCTTGGCAAATATTCCCTGAAATGAACCCCTGAACAAGTACAGGAATGCCTATTGTTACGGGTCCTTCGGTCGTCGGCTTTACCTTATTTGGTTTAGTACGACCCCACCTTCTACACCTCGCGCAAATCGGACTCTAACACGAAGTGTTGGAGCAAAAAGGACATCCTTTATAAAACATTTTGATTTTGTTTTATCATCCCCGCAAATTAGACCCTAAACACGACAGTTTTCCTAGCGAATTAATAGATACCCTTTTTTCGTTATTTTTGTGTTTTTGACACCCTTATGATCACGTTACGTAGGTAACGTGCCCTATCGTGAAAAGGACATCCTTTTTACGTGTTTTTTTGGTCGCGCATGGTATCACTCGTCAATGTAAGTGGCCCCCCCCCCCCCCCGGGTTTTTTGTGACGGCGTAGGCCTTTGCAAGCAGCTATTATTATGGTAAAAAAGTAAATGAAATGTCAAGAAATACATGATAATGATTTTTATGGTACATTTAGTACATCAATTCATACTTGTTATCAAAAAGAAAAAAGTGGGTCGTTACGGACCATTAAAAATGGGAAATTTTGGCATTTTATATTTAGGATAGAGCAACTGCTCGTTATAGACGTCACAATAAATCAAGCATTCTAAATTCTATCAACTCCATTTTTTGTCAAATAACACCTTCATCGATATTTTGAAATGATTTTTCTCATATTTTCATCATCTTTTTATCAGGGTGAAATTCCCCTTTAATTTACAAAACAGATTCGCAAACAATATCAAGAGTAGTGGGAGGCAAGGGTGGAAATCTAAGGTAGGGGACCAGGGGCTGGAAAACAGGCAAAAAAAAAAACAAAAACAAACTAACAAAAAAAAAAAAAAAAAAGGTTTATCACCCCCAAAAGAAGGTCGTCTCGTCCAAAATACATGTTTTACTTCGATTTAAATGATGTAGGCCTATTTCTTTCCATCATATATAAAAGAACAAAAATAGTAGGGGGACATTTGATAATGTGCCCCTACTATTTTGGGTTAGGGGGAAGTGTCCCCCTGGGATTTGCGCCCATGTGGGTGGGGGGTGTTGCACCTCCTTTCGGAATCATTATGGAACAGTGTGAATAGTCGCTGTGATTTCGATCTCATACCTATAAAAAAATAGAACAGAAGAACGCCTTGACCACAGGCCAAAATGCCTAACAATTTTTCCGCGGCATTAGCGACTCTCGTAAGGGGCGCTCCATTTATAAATAAAGTTGCATGTGTAGCTGTCTATGGCAACAGAATCTATCGCAGAATTGAAGCCAGAAGCGTGGGAATTTTCAAGAAAATTCAAGAAAAGAACCGGTGAGTACCGATTTAACAGTACTAATCTAATTAGTTACATGTATTGAATTATAAGAATATTCAATTTTTCGTGAAACAAAGCTTAGTTCTAAGCTAGGGCGGCCCAAATGCGCGTGAGTGGAGTCCCAGTTTCTTAACACGGGTAAGTATTGCGTTGTCGCCTAGAGTGTGCCATGGTGGCTGCACGATAGCGATAGAGGAGAAATAAAAAAAAAAGAAAATGTTAAAAAACTCCTCGAAAGAGACGGCTGCCAGCTGTCTAATAAAACACATACTTGGTGTGAGGCTAGTATAGGCTTGGTGTGAGGTTAGTATGGGCTTACTAACCTCGCATTCGCAATACTGTGTGACTGTGAGTGGGCTCGACGCTTGCTCGACTGCGAAGGCCCACCAGACAGACGGTACCCTTTCCCAGACAGACGGGGCCGAGCTCAGAGTCAGAGCGCCGATGGATAGGCAGCGCCGGTAGCCGCTGCGCCTCTACCGCCGGCATTCACTCAACTTAATCTCAAGTTATTACAAAACCAAACTAGCTAAACTGCCAAACTGACCAAATGGATAATGAAATAATGAATAAATTTACCGACTAAATCCCTTTTCTTTGCAGCATTGTATTCTTTCAAGCTTTTCACCCAGTCCATCTCCAGTATTCTGCGATCACGGCAGGGCAAGGCAGAACGTTATCCGTATAAGAGGTACCGTAGAGCTATAAATCACATGTAAATTGAATCGTCTAGCTCTAGCTCTCGACAACGTCGCGTCGTCCACTGGTACTAGTAGTAGTAACCGGTATACTGAGCATCGACCCAGCTGACATCGGAGATTTTCTCTCTGCGGCATCTCATTCCCGATCACTTCTCTCTGGTTCGCCGGATCGCGAAGCGCATTGGGGGCGGAAGCCGAAAATTTAGGGGGTGTCCACCTGAAATTTTGGGATGAACACAGGTAAAAAATTGGACAAGCGCCCCCAAAAATTTTAGACAAGCAAAAAAAAAAAAATAAAAAAAAAAAAGGTCATCAACCTAAATTTTAGGGGGGGGGGGACAACACGCGTTTCAAGGGGGGTCCACGTGACTTTAGGGGGGGGGCGTTGGAAAATAAAATTGACAAGCAAAGAAAAAAAAAAAAGGTTATCAAAAAAAAATTTAGGGGGGACCGTCCCCCCACCTTAAAGTCAGGGGGGCACGTCCCCCCGCCCCCCCCCCCCGCTTCCGCCGCCTATGGGGAAGCGGTCCCGCTTCGCGGGCCGGCGCTCCCGCTGGGTTAGTTCCTAGTTCCCAATACTCTCCTATGACAAGTTTATGGAAGTCTCCCGGGGGGGGGGGGCACTTACATTGACGAGTGGATACTATGCGCGACCCCAAAAACACGTAAAAAGGATGTCTTACGTACGTAACGTGATAAGGGTGTCAAAAACACAAAAATAATGAGAAAAGGGTATCTATTTCGCTAGGAAAATTACGTGTCAAGGGTCGAACTTGTGGAGATGATAAAACAAAATTTAAATGTTTTGTAAAGGATATCCCTTTTGCCCCATTCGTGTTTAGAGTCCGATTTGCGCGAGGTGTAGAAGCTGGGGTCGTACTGTTAAAGCCGACGACCGAAGGACCCGTAACAATAAAACATTCCTGTACTTGTTTAGGGGTTCATTTCAGGGAATATTTGCCAAGAGTTTCGTTTTGTTTCCAATACTTGTTAAGGGTACGGTTTCACACTTGTTAAGGGGTGCATTATCAAAATATGGAAATTACGTGTTTAGGGTGCTTTTGGAGATGATGGTCGCGCATGGTATCCACTCGTGAATGGAAGTGCCCCCCCCCCCGGGGGGAAGTCTTTGTCATGACCTTTTAAATATTAGGCCTATTTCCTGAATGATTTTCTAGTTAGTCTAGGCAAGTACAAGCAGAGTTAGAAGCTGCTATTTACGCATGGATAATCATCAAACTTTTTATCTTTGTTGCATACGGGGTGATATATCTTGACTGTTCACATTCGATTTGCGCCAAAATAAGGTATCACATCAATGAATGAATAATGATAATAAAAGTAAAAAAAAAAAAAGGTAACAAGGGGAGGGGAAAAAGTGGAAAACAACAAACCTTAAATGTCGTTATGACCAAAAAAGTTGCTCGCCCTTCATGCTCACACTACCTTAAAAATTAGAAAATTTGACAACCAAAAAAAGGGGTTATGACCCTATATAATGTAAGGTTTGACAAGCAAAAAAAAAGGTTTTCACCCAAAATTTAAGGTCATTTTTTCTAAATATATGTATTATTTCGATTGTGAAGTGTTGTATTTTTCTCCATCATAAAGGACCAAAATTATATTAGGGGGGACATGAACATTTGATATTGTGTCCGCCCCTACCGTTTGGTTGGGGTACACGACCCCTGTTTTCCGCCAATGGTTTGTCAGTAGGTCATTTCCCCCCAATATTAAGGTAACTTTTACAACATATTTGCCTACATTTTACCAAAGCATGATCCCATATTTCAATTAATATTGGGTAAACTTTTGAATGAATAATTATGATTTAATAGGCCTACCACTTTTTAAAGGACAAGTCCACCCTATATAAAAAAATAGTTGATTTGAATAAAAAGAGAAAAGTCCAACAATCATAACACTGATTTTTCTTAATTAGATGTAAAATAAGAAAGTTATAACATTTTGAACGGTTGATCGTTTATAATTTCACAAAACAATTACAATTGATGGGACTGATAACATCACTCACTATTTCTCTTCTATTTTATTACATGAAGTATGAAATATTCTCCTCATGCTGTCCTGTGAAACATTCCTCCCTGAACATGTGGCATAACAATCACTAGCGTACCTACGGGGGGGGGGCGCAGTCTGCCTCCCCTGACGAGTCACAACCTTGGCAAGGGACGTATTCCTACCCCCCCCCCCTTCCCCCTTGAAGACCCCCTTTTTTGTAAAATTGTCAATTTTTTGGGCGGACGAATTTTCCTAGGTACGCCACTGATTACAATTTATTGTTATAATATTTTATGGTTCAGTTAAGTTGGTCCATGATGTCAAATTGGTAAAAATTGAAATATTGTCTAATAAAAAAAGAAGAAATAGTCTTTCATTTACATGTGACTAAACAATTTATTGTGCATAGGTCTATAACTATTTTGTGAAAAGGGGGAAACTTTAAAATGTTATTTTTTTCTTATTTTACATCCGATTTTGATGAAATTTTCAGCATAATGTTTGTCTGATTATTCTCTATTGATTTTAAATCAACATTTTGGAGGTGGACTTGAACTTTAAAGAAGGCGTGAACAAAAAAATGTTAAATTCATTTGGGTCACTTGGACCAAAATTAGGCTCGCTGTATTATTGTCTGATTTTTTTTTAAATCAAACTTTAAAATTCCAGGGAATTTCTATGTATGTCGGGAAATTTGGGATTCAGTTTCGTAAAATTTGTTTTGGATATGTGGAAATACTGTGATATTGACCCCAAACTGGCCTTGAAACAGTGAAACGGGTCTTTGGAATTAGACTAGAGATTGTTTAGCACAACCGCCCAACGATGCCGAACCTTCTTCTCGGGAGTAAAAAAGAAATATATATACACAACAACAAAAGTAAGTCCCCCCCTTGAATAAACATCAATAATTTCCGAACCAATTCGAGTTTTTGATATATTTTTACATGAGCGTATAGGCAATTTTATAAGCTACCCTCTGACTAAATGTTATGGACGTATTTTACGTCATGCTTCAGTGAGTACCGTCAGAAGGCAAAAATGTCACTTTTCAAAATCACAAGCCAAATATGCAAATATCATGACTTTGATTTCATTTTATTGGAACTGATTCCACATTCTCATCATGAAAAATAGTCATCAGGCTTGTAAAAGGTACTTTCTAAAAAACATACATCTTTTTTGGCTAAATTTCACGGGTGAATAAACACAAGTTAAAATTTGCTGTAATTGGATTTTTAACACATTTTATCAATAAAACTGATAGAATATGGTGACAGTTATTTTTGCGAAGAGTATTTTCAACAATATTCATCGTTTCACGGTTCAATGAACATTTTTGAAAACAAAAAATACGATTTTCAAATATCATAGGCAAGTATTGTTTCATTTTTGTAACTGAAACTTATCTTTCATCAACTTTTTCATTATGTTCATGACCAATTAACATGCTTCAATGATTCAAAGGCGATATATTAAACATTCACGCTTGAATGAACATGTGGAATGTCATGAGCTCTTTTTTGCGTTATTGGAAAAGATGCAAGTTGTAAAAGGCGATGGATATCTGTCACAAACCTCCTTGCATGGTTCATTTGATTTGATTTTTATGAAAATCCCGATGTTTAATGCATCAGTGAGCACACAATATTCGAAAATTAGAAGAAAGTTCAAGGCCTTGGCCCCACTCTGTGCCGTATCGAATTGTTATTTTCGTGTGCGCGCCTTTTGGATAGTGTTACTCAGATGCCATGTGCGAAGTTTCATAAAATAACTAATGGCAGAAGTAACAAAAACCGTCCATGAAACAAAACCTAATTTCATATTTGTTAAAATGTTGACTTCCTCTCTCATAGACTTGTGTACATTATGGGTGCATACGTTTAAGAATAAGTAACCCCTTATTCAATATGGTGGAACTTTTTTCAAGGCTGTCTTTAGCAATGTCATTTGGCAGTAATGTTTATCAACCTATGGGTAAAATCCTGTGCAAAAATGAAATCGATTTGTTTATTTATGGATGAGTGAGCACGCATCAAAGTGGGAAAATGGGTATTTTCAATGTCACAGACTAATTTTAAAGGGTAATAAGGGGAATATTGGGGGCAAATTCGGTTTCAAATGTGACTTTAATTGTTGTTGTTTTTATCATCCATCATTCCTATCACCACACACTTTCCGAACTTTTAACATTTTCATGGTTGAGCGAGCACATTCGAAAACTTGAAATGAATATTCTTTATACTGCATAAATGTATTCCTTTCCTAACAATTTCTCATGATCAGTTTTATTTATGGACAAATCAGTGGTGGATCCAGAATTTAAAAATGGGGGAGGGGCCTGTAATCGGGGGAGCCACCAATATTTCAAACTTTAATATGACCTAACATGTTGTTAAAGATACTACCAAAAAAAACCCCTATATGATGATACGTCACAACACAGGGGCCGCGGAACGGTTTTCAAAATGTGGGGGAGGGGCTGAGCCAAATGGGGGGGGGGGGGGCTGACCATGCAAAAAATCACAATCGTATGGTCATTTTTACATTTTTGTACATGCTTTGGGAAAAAAAGTGGGGGCCCCCACAACCCCCCCCCCCCCCGCGGCCCCTGCAATATTGTGCTCACTCGAACATGAGTGTGTTGAGTGGCTAAATGATGGATAGTAAACCAGCATTAACACCATAAAATTCACGTACCTAACAGCAACTTTTGCCCAACTTTGTATTTGCACAATCTGAAAAACGACTCTTGTGACTTTCAAAAATTGTCATTTTTAATTCAATCTTTAATTACTCATGCATGACTCAACTGATCTATCCCATTTTTCCCCAGGAGTTTCTTAATGAGTGTAGGAAACCACCTACGAAATATCATATCTCAAAATGATTCCGTTCAAAAGTTACAGTAATTTGATTTAGGGGGAACTTACTTTTTTTGTTGTGTGTATATATATATATATATATGTTGAATAGTTTTTCCAAAATTACTGCTGTCATTCAAATCTTGTTATTTTTTTAATATTCATATTTAAATCTTAATTATTAGATTGAATGACTTGTGACCATTAGATAATATTTCTTTCCTAGATTGACACACCTGTTCTTGTGATAAGGCTAATATGGTCTGACCACGCCCATTCTTCGCGTCTGTCGTTCATTTTGTCAACAAACAACTGGAATGCTCGGATCACACACAGCCAGCCAGGAAATTGCCCGGGCCGAGAAAGTTGCATTTCTGTATTAGTAGGATGGACTCATTTTAAGAGGTAGTTTGTAATATGATGTATGATTAAGCGGGCATGCCAATTAAGTATCTGTTTTTTTTGTGAAAAGATTAAAAAGTAAAAAAAACGTGATGAATGCAGCCGCGTGACGCGTGACCGTGTTTGAATTGACGTCGCGTCGTCAGAGCTGCAGCTGTGCGAATCCCCGTCTGTGCAGCGCTTCTTTGTGTGTGTGCATATTTAATGACCATTTAAATGTGTGCTACTGGCCTGCTAGCATTTCTGCGGCGGAACACTAATATTTTAGACTTAAGAGACGATAGACGGGTTATATGCTACTCTTTTGCAAGTCTAACTCTTGTCCTTTGCATGTGAATTTTGAAGAAATTACACATGACATTCCTCAATATTTTTTCTCCTGTATCGTGTATGTGTTCGTGTACGTGGAGCAAAGGCAAAGCCTTGGAAAAGAATGCAAAGGGTGGCTTCTGTTTTTTGCACCCTCCTCCATTACTCTAGACTATACTAAAGTCCTAAATTTTTCTTTTTGACGGGGTAAAAGGGAAGAAATAATAAAGATGAATCACCATCTTTTCGAAAAATATGCCGGAAAATAGCAAATTTTGATGACAAACAGAAAAGGATCAGCCAGGGGCCCGTTTCTCAACACCTGGACAAGTTAGTCATATCTTTATCCACCAACCACGGAGTTAGTTCCAATCTTACTTAACCCGTTTCTCGAAAGGCTTCCTAACTAAAATACCTTGGTATCGATATTATCGGTAAAAAGAACAGACGAGACGTAGCCTTAGTCACAAAATAGCATAATTTTCAAAAAGAAAAATTATAACAAAATTGCAAATATTGTGATGTACTGGGAATTTCATCTTTTAAGAATAATAGCACAGGTATATTATACACCATACATACTTAGACCATGAAGACTTGAGCATTCAATTGCTGAGAAAATGGAATTATGAATAATTGATCTCGTGACTAAAAAATCACATGTGGACGTTGAGATGGGTACCCCCGGGATATCCAATTTTAATAGTTTACGAAAGTAAAACCATAACGGTTTTCGTTGTAAAATGATGATAATTATACGGTATTTTACGATTCCAAACATCATCAAAATATAGTTTAACAATTTTCTTTTAAATCTTAGATACTGAAACTTACTATTTGACAAATTCTATGCATAAATTAGAGATAGAATTTATCAAAATGTTAATAGGGGTCTGAAAACGACAAATACGAGTCCATTTATGGATGGCCTGACGTGGAAGAATCTTTATCAAATAAATTATTTTACTATTTCAAAATGAATGGTTTTGTGGAGTATTACCAACAGTTTTTGTAGATTCTTTGTATTACAATGATCATAGAATGCATTATCCAACTTGTTTTTGATGTAATTCCAACATCTTTGATTGATTACGTAAGATTATAATTTTCTCATTTCTAGGCACTTTTGCATGTCATAGTCTACCCACGTGATGCCACTACGTCATTAAGAAAGAAGTTGTGACAGGTTCGGAGGTGTCATAAATATTAAGTGAGGTTGTTGTACCCGATCTTGGTAAAGAGGGCTTCGTGAAACGGTTAGCGGACAAGTAGCTCACTATCTCCAATTTAGTCAAGAAGTTAGACTTATGACGGTGTTGAGAAACGGGCCCCAGGTTCAACTTCGATCGCTGTCAGTGCAGCTATACAGCTGCGCGGATGAACATGCCAGCCAATCCGCTGGTGCCTCCGTTCGCTCAGCTGTAGCTGACGGCTATCAAAGAAGAATCTGACTGATCCCGATCTGTTATTTTCCAGCATATTTTTCAGGAAGGTGGTGGTAAGCTGATTGTACTTGATATAAATATATTATTTCTTCCTTTTCCCCTGTCAAAAAGCAAAATTTAGGAGTAATCGAGGAGGTTGCAAAAGTGCACCCTTTCTCCATTGATGCTGTAGTTCAGCGGCGGTTGTTTGCTCCTCCATTATGAGGCCAGTGGCTGTCATCCATCTGTGTAAGAGGAGGACAAACAAAAATCAGAAAACTCCTCTGAAACAGCGGATTTATCAGACTACATGTAGTGTAGACTAGTCTTCACATGGGTCTACATGCAGAGTGAGGTCTTCAAAATATGGGGGTTGGCTGCTCTGACACTAGAAATTAGTGAGGCATCCTCTTTTATCTTTGGATTAAACAAAAAATATGAATTGAAAAGTTGTAATCATCATCGGTACATGTAAACTTGTAGAAACTTTGTGAGCAAAATTTTTCAAATGGTTGTTTGAAATTGAATGTCCAGATACACGACCTGTCCGGACACATAGCAACTGGATGGGCTATTCTAAACAATGAGGAAAGTTAAAATTTAATGAATATAAATAACTATATATTCATTATTATCCCTTTATAACTAACTTGACATGCATGTACATGTAGATCTCTATTAAGATGAAGAAAGGGCATAAGCAGTGCAGCAATACCATATTTTTTTTATTTTAGAAAAGACTTTGCGTTCAGTCACAAAATAAACATTTGCCTGACTACAGGTACCTTTTTAAAAACAATTTATGATATACGTAGACTATGCCAATATAACTTTCCTATGTTTAAGAAGATTTATTTTTGACTGTTTCACTTTCCAAAACTTAACATTTAATTGTTTCCGAATGATATAAATACGTTCTTATTAAATTCCGAGCATGAACTACATTTAGAGGGTTATTGATAATAGGCATACTCTACTTTTTTTTTCTTTCACAGGTATCACCAACACGTTGATCGTGTTGACTTCAAGTGCATATTCTGTTGGGACATTTTTCAGATCATTCATTATGGATTGCCAAAGAAGTGAGCAACACTTAACTACATCCACCAACTTTCTACAGACTCTTCCGCCAGAGCTAAGCCTATATATCCTTTCCATTGTAGATGTGGAGAGTCTTTGTGCTGCTTCCAAAACATGTAAAAAGTGGAATGATATAATTGAGAACACTGACTACCTGTGGAAACTTCTTTGCCAGGTCCACTGTGAGGACTGGAGAGATGTTGTGGAGGATAGGGCAAGTGGTTTTTCATGGAAGGTTAGAAAAGAATTATCTGATCATTTTTCATGGATTCATAGTCAATTTACAGATTTGTCTGTTTGTTTGACATATTCTTCATAGATTTCTGTCACTTACATATGTAAAGGAGAAATCATATAAAAGAGACTAATCACAGAAACAGATCAAAAAAAGTTTGAAAAAGATTACTTAGAAACTTAGAAACTTATGAGCTTTTGAGTACGGTATTGAGATCACTAATGCCATGTAGGTCCTCCCACTGCAATGTGACCAAGATCTGTGATGTCACACCCATTACTTAAGAACATATTTTGCTTTAGATTTCTCTTCTAGTTTATCATTATTGCAATCAAGATTAGGTGTTCTTTCTATTATGAGGGCATGTATTGGTGGTTTGAATTGACAGTATTATATCACAGATTATTGTTTGTCATATTAGAATGAGTAATAAGGCAAACTATTTTAATGTAATATGCTGTTTGTAAATAAGTGTGCCCCCCCCTTTTGAAAGTCACAACCTACATAATATACAAGTGAGGACTTATTTTTCTCCAATTTTATGTGAGTGAAATACATGTAGCCTTTAATTCCACCCCCCCTTTTGGAAAATTACAACATTCAAATGCTGATAACACTCTTATTTCTTGTCCAATTATACTAAAACTTTTCACAATTTAACCTAACTTCCTCACATTAAGGTTTTAGTCTCACCTGCATAGCAGAGTGAGACTATAGGCGCCGCTTTTCTGACGGCGGCGGCGTCAACATCAAATCTTAACCTAAGGTTAAGTTTTTGAAATGACATCATAACTTAGAAAGTATATAGACCTAGTTGATGACACTTGGCCATAAGATTAATCAAGTATTACTGAACATCCTATTAGAGTTTCATGTCACATGACCAAGGTCAAAGGTCATTTAGGGTCAATGAACTTAGACCATGTTGGGGGAATCAACATCAAAATCTTAACCTGAGGTTAAGTTTTTGAAATGTCATCATAACTTAGAAAATATATGGACCTAGTTCATTAAACTTAGATATAATAGTAATCAAGTATTTCTGAACATCCTGAGAAAGTTTCAGGTCTCATGATCAAGGTCAAAGGTCATTTACGGTCAATGAACTTTGGCCGAATTGGGGGTATTTCTTGAATTACCATCATAACTTTGGAAGTATGTTGGTCTAGTTCATAAAACTTGGGCATAAGAGTAATCAAGTATCACTGAACATCCTGTGCGCATTTTAGGTCACATGACCAAGGTCAAAGGTTAGTGAACTTTGGCCATAATGGGGGTATCTGTTGAATTACCATCATAACTTTGCAAGTTTATTGATCTGACTTTTGAAACTTGGACATAACAGTAATCAAGTATCACTGAATATCCTGTGCAAGTTTCAGGTCACATGATCAAGGTCAAAGGTCATGTGAGATCAATGAACTTTGGCCGCATTGGGGGTATTTGTTGAATTACCATCCTATCTCTGTAAGTGTATTGGTATAATTCATAAAACGTGGAAATAAGAGTAACCAAGTATCACTAAACATCTTGTGTGAGTTATAGTAGTTTTCAAAGTCAGCACTGGTGCTTTGTTGAATCGCGTGATGCAGGTGAGACGGCCAGAGGCATTCCACTTGTTATTCTTTAATGTGCTACAAACTATAAAATACAAGTATTTGGAATTTGATGAAGTCCCAAATAGGATTCTAATGTAGATGAGATGCAAAGAAGGAAAAATCAAAACAGAAAATATGTATTTTTCACAGTGCTCCAGAATGCATGACTTCTTGTCATCAAGATACATGTTGCATTTGTGATTTTTCTATTGTAATATTCTTATTTCTCAACACTCAAGAAAATGAACTTAAAACTTGTACTGACCTGTTAATTATTTTATTTCAATGTTTTTCTTATGTGCAGGAAACTTTGCAGCGAAATTTTAAGCATCATGCTATTAGGAGGAAATGGTTGAGAGGGGATTTCAGTAACTTCAAATCCTACGAAGACTTGCCTCCACGAATTATGTGCATCATGGATAAACATCAATGGGGAGAGATATTCGAGCTTGAGCTAAAAAGATAATCTAGATAATTTGGACATTGTAGAAACCTGTAGTCAATTGCTGCATCAATATCATTTTCAGTGTTCATTGTGATGTCTTGCAGTCATAGTTCAAATAAAGAACCCTATAAGTAAAAGAAGGTTCCCACTTATGTCATAATAAGGAAAAGTTTTTTTTCTGAAATGGCCTCAAAATTTTTAAGTTTGAAATACAGGGTTTTTAATAGCCCACCAACAATATGTCAACCTAGTAAAACATATTTTCTGTGGTCTTAAGGGATTTGTCATGCAGATACATATACATTTTTTCTTGATATATGTATTTTTGTTCCCACTGTAAAATCTGTTGGTCTTATGCTTTTGTTCATGCCCCCTCCCATGCCACTAAATGTATGTGTTTTATGGCTTGCAGATTTTCCAGGCATTGAATGCTTAGGTTTTATGAAGATTGTCAGTGACACAACATTTTATCCTGTAGATATTTTATCTACATGTATGTACTTCATATTTTCAATTTTATTTGAGTTATTCATGTCTCTTATTTTTCAATGACTTAACCTGTTTGTAAATACAGTGTATATTCATATATTTTTTAAAACTATTTTAACAAAGCGTGTTTAACTTGTTTGATAGATATCTATAGATATATAGACACTTGATATATTTACAATATAACATGAATTATATATATTTAACAATGTGCAATTATTGAAATTATTTTGAACAAAGATATATCGTTAATGCTAGCTGATATATATATATATTATATATGTCTCTTTTTTGCCATTGCTGTTGGCAATTTGATATTTTTTTCTGAATTCATAACTCAAATTTTACTATGTTGTTTTTGTTTAGATATTAATTAGTATAAATTCATGACAATTGACAACTTTAATTGAGATGATATAATAGCAACTTTTTTAAGGTCAAGTCCATCCCAGAAAAATGTTGATTTGAATAAATAGAGAAAAATCAAACTGGCATAATGCTGAAAATTTGATCAAAATCGGATGTAAAATAAGAAAGTTATGGCATTTAAATATTTCGCTTATTTTTCACAAAGTAGTTATATGCACAACTTACTGACATGAAAATGAGAGAGTCAATGATGTCACTCACTATTTCTTTTGCTTTTTATTGTCTGAATTATACAATTTTTCATTTTTTACAGATATGACAACAAGGGTCAACATGACTGATGCATATAGTATCAAAATAATGTTAACTCCACATGTTCAGGGAGGAATTAATCTTTGTTTCACTTGACAATGAAATGAATTAGAATATTCAGTATTATTATAATAAAATACAAAAGAAATAGTGAGTGGATGATGTCATCAGTCTCCTCATTTGCATACCGACAAGGATGTGCATATGAAATGTGAAATTATTAAAGTGAAACTTTAAAATACCATAACTTTCCTATTTTCCAACCGATTTTGATGAAATTTTCAGTGCTATGCTCATTGGATTTTCTCTTCTTTTCATATAAACTTTTGTTGGGGTGGACTTGTCCTTTAGGATATTTCACTTACATGGTGGTGCAAAGTCATTTAGTAACATGGTAGAGAAATTGTTGCCCTGTGGTCTTAGCATGTTAGGAGAATTTTGTAGTCACCATTTTAAAGTCAAATCTACACATTTCTTATTAGACTTATAAATATCAATTTGATTAGTTTCATTTCCATTTTGCATGGCTACCCCCGCTTGCCATATACTTATTTTTCATCCTATTTACATTTTTTAGGTAAAGGAACTTTTTGTTGTTACATTTTTTTTCTGAATCATACAAATGTTGTGATAATCTTGGTATAGAAGGGAGGATATTTCCCATCTTAATCATGTACCATAAAGGCAGTAAAATCTTCTCTACATGTCATCAATTATGTAAATAGACAATATAAATACATATTGCAAAATAAGGTATGCCATCTAAGGGTACACTAGAAAACACATAAAATAACATGCCTTTTTGTTAAGAAAAAGTGTATGTTCAGGATAAAATGGTACATGTACATTATGTTTGCAGAGTGAACTTATACACATGACAAGGTGTCTTTTCCTCATATTTGTGTGGACATCCGTATGATCAAACAATTTATGATGTCATTTTGCAAAGGGTTTACTCTTAACATTTTGGGGATTAGTTTACACTCAAAATATGTTGAAATACGTATAAATAGCGTTTTGTATCGATCAATATTGAGAAAGATTTATTTAGTGGTGTGGGTCTGTCATCTCTTCGAATGGGTAATGTTTTCAGGATCTTAACTTACATGTATAACCCCCCCCCCCCCCAAAAAAAAGGACACATGCATTTATCCATACAAAGTGTTGCTTTTGTAGCATCTTCAGAATGTAGTCTTTGATTAAAACTTTCAAAAAGATAGTTTGTATAAAATGTTAAGCACAAGTAACTCGGTGCATAATTCTTGTGAAAAAAGCATCCCAAATTATGATGGTTTAGCTCGAATAGAGTATGTAATTTGCAAATATGGAACATCTGCACAAAAATCCTCGTTTTAAAGTGTGCAAATCTGGGACATTCACATTGGGAGTAATTCTGGTTCATTAATATTTCTTGTATTATTATCATTGCAACTGCTAATAGTTATGTCATGGTAATTTTTTTTTGTAATACTCCTTAAGTTTGTTATAAACTCCAAATCATGTCAGTTGCATATAACCAGGATGTTTGTTACATATAGAGATCATTGATCTAAAAAAATAGGGATTGGTAATCTGAATTAGTTTTTTATTTAAGTTAGTATTCTGGAAGTTTGTAATCTGATAATGGAATGAGGTTACCTTATCTGAAAATGAAAAAAAGTTCCATTATTTTGAAGGTTTGATGGTCAGATAATGAAATGAAGTTTGTCAGTGCAAAATAACTAATGGAACTGTAGGAAATTTCATCTTCAGACTTTTGAACCTGTGGAATAAAAAAGCTTTTTTTCAGACCAATCAACCTTTGAAATATTGAACCATAAGAAATTTAAGAATATCAAACCTTCAAAGTATTGGAATCTTTCGAATAACGAAATTGGAATATCGAGCCGTAGCCGACATTTTACACTGTCATGTATTAATATTCTTCAATAAAATTATATTTTCAAAGTGACATTAACCTGATGCAAGAATGTTGGCCTTTGATTTTTATTTGTTCAGAATGGTTAAGAATGAATGAATCAAGATTGAGACAATTACTAAGTAAGGAATAAGATGAGAAGTAATAACACAACCAAAAAGAGGGATATGGGAGCACATTTGCCACATGCTTTGAAACATGTTGACATGTTGCAAAATCTATAGCATATAATTTGATTATTTTAAAAGCATAGTAATTTTGAAATCTAGCCAAATAATTCAGATTTAAGATTTTTGACTCGTGTACAGATCTTCAGAATATTATTTGGATTCGGATGTTTTATATCCCAAAATGCAAATTTGACAAAGTCATGGGGGGTTTTTTGTCAGTAAATTTATGGTGATGTATATATTTAAAGACAATTGCATTAATGCCAAAAATAATTTGCAATTTCTGTGAGAGGTACATGTAGGAGGACCCAATTTATGAAAATTTGTTGGTTATATTTTTTAGCATGTGTTTCTATATTCATTCAACACATGAATCACAATAATCATAATGCATGAAACATAAAAAGATAAATGCTAGAATTACAAATTGGGGCAAAAACGCATAGATATTAGCAATAACAAATAAATAATCATGAATGGTATTAGGCCTAACTTTTTTTTTTTGGGGGGGGGAGGGGGTGTTATTTAGTTTTCAAATTGCTTTTATATTTTAATGTCATATTTGACTAAATTTATAAGCACTCATTGCCATGCAGCTTAAAAGTCCCAGTTTTAAGCTGTTGCAGTGCATCCCACAAAAAACAAAACCAAGATACTAAATCACAAATACAATAGACAAACGCCCTACCATTGTAAAGCTTACTAATCTCCTCTTTCATCTGAATTTACTTAGATGATTTCTCATTCATGCATGATTGAGTAAAAAACAATTTGAAGAGGGAATACCAAACAGTCATTTAGCAGGCTGTATCTGGGTTTCAAAAAGAAAACCACATTTTCAAAAAGTTCAATAATTTGATACCTCAATTACAGAAAATGGTCATACAAGAAATAACAAAATTCTGGTTATTTGAAATAAGGCTTGAATTTCAATAATTTCATAAAATGAAGAGTTTTACCAGCTAGCGTTCAAACTCACTCGACATTCCGTTTTGTTGACGATCATCTATTTAATCTCGGTTTCACTTTTTCTGGGATGCACTGTATATTACTCCCGAACAAACAATCTATATATCCTATCAATCAGGGATAGAAAATAAGCAAAGTTTTGTTAATTTCATAAAGCAGTTGTCACATGGTGAAATGTAAATGAAAGAGTGGATCCCTCAAATGGATACTGACATTTTATACGCTCGAGATGGTGCTACAGGGGGAGGGGGGTCAAGAGAGGTTTTCATATAGTGAAAACAAAGGTAAACAGAAAGGGAATTAGAAGGAAAACAAGTGTAAGAGACATCATTAGTTGTCTTGCCTCCCCTGCCATATCAACATTTAGTGGTGCCATATGCAAATACACTTTCCATTTTTTTTCAATTAGTGTTTACAATATTGAAACATTTATTTGTTTGTTATTGTAACTTCAGATTGTTAGTAAATATTTTTCAATTTTGGATTTTTAAGCCCCAAAACATATTGAAATATGTTACAATAATTTAACTTCAAATGTTCAATTAGTATTATGTTTTACTTTACTTTGGGATCAAAATATTTCATATTTCAGATAATAAAATACAAAATAGATAGTGTCACATTTACTTGCATATTTAGAATGCTATAACTTTCTTCTATAGTAGAGGGAAAATTTTCAGTGATATGCTTGTTTTGATTTTACCTTTTTATCAATGACTGGACTTTGCCTTGAAGCATATATCAAAGATGAATCCAACGCATTAAAACATTTATATCTAAAACTTTATAATTTGTTTTAAAAAAAGGAAATGTCAGAAAATGAGAATTTCAATCACACTGTTTTGTTGAAAGTTGAGGATTTTGGTATTGCGTCCTCTTTTGGTTCGAGCATGAGGGAATTATATGCTTCTGCTGAGCTGACGATGTGTCGTCCAATAAGATGTTCCTTAAAGGGTCACGTGATCAATCAGTAGGTCACTGAGAGAGCTCGGCTAGCAACCCAAACTCGCGATGGCCCTCGACTGATAGCGCTGGCTGCGCTGTATGTAACACATGCAAAGCCTATGCTGATTATGCGAACGACCCCGGATCTACTCTCGCGATCGCTAGCTAGCTGCATTGCATGTACTGTATACTGCGTTCTGCTGCGCGGATCGAGCTAGCGCATAAAGCGGAGCTGAGCTAGCTAGCTTGTATGAACGGACGCCGACTGAGACTGAGTTTTCCGACAGAGGATGTTTCTTGAGGACTATCTATCATCAGTTCAGCCCATTTTGAAAGAAATATTTTCGAGGGAGAGCAATGATGGTAATAAGGAACGATTATACATCCCTTTGAGCTCTTTATTGGTGAATTTCCGCGAAAATCAGAGGACAGAAGTCGAGATTGGTGAGATCTTCCGCAATTTTATGCAGCGCAGCTGAGCTGAACTTGAAGTTGAAGTCAAGACAAGATTTAGACTGAAGTCATTCAGACTCAGTCAGATTCAGAACTGTAACGTTAGGGGATCTGGAGTTTTTGGACACTTTATAAGTATAATCATTCATAAAAACAGCTTGATGAATTTGTCATAGTGGATAGAAGTTTGGTAACTACAGTACGGTACAGGATTATTCATTTGTAAAATAGGCTTAACCATACTGCCTGTGGAGATAGAGAATGATTGACACTTGACTTGATAGAACTTTTGAAAAATTATTAAATTGATGCTTGGACTTTCAATGGTCTGGGCAGGGTGTAGCCTCCGTAGTTCTGATGCTCGTTTGCCGAAAATTCAATTCAACTTTAAGGATAGAACTGATAACATTTCAGAAAAGGATTTTTAAATCATCAATGCATCACTTTTGTCCCTGATCTACAGCTGTGAACATTGTGCAATTTTATCATCTTGTTGGGCCACAATGTCATCTGGGTCAACAGCAGTGGACAAGATAGATCCCTTTGCCAAGAAATCCTTACGCAAGGGAAAGCAAAAGAAGTCACAAGGTTCTTCACAATATCGACTGAGTAACAACACAGATATTCAGCAACTTAGTTTGCTGAAAGGTGAGATTGATTAATGTACATGTATGGTCAGTTCCTCCATGTCTGCGCGGTCTCCCAAGTGCGCACCCGCGTATCTGCGCGATTTTACTTACAGAAGATACGCAACGAGCACGAACTTTACACATGCGCATGCACTACATAGACAGGTATTCATAAAAAATAATCTGACTCAAAATGGTGGAAAAATAATGAATTCAGGGCATTTCATGTGACGGCCTCAAAATGCAGCCTTTGTCATCAAAATCCCCGAATCGTGTGCAAAGTTAATGAGTGCGCAGACATGGGGTACCGGTACCATTTTTTTTTCAATCTGAAAATGACTGCCCGAGGTTTTTCCTTTCACTTTTTAATGAGAAATTTGGTACACTTTTAATAATATAAGGAACACTATTAACCAAAAGATTTTGTGAAATACATGTAAGAAGAAATTCATGTTAAATCTTAACTCAAATTGTTAGGTGCGCAGACTTGGGGCCCACCATCATATGGTAAGGTGTCCCAAGTCTGCGCAGTGCCCCTTGTCTGGGCAGTATCTATCTACACAATTTAAGATGAGAGAAAAGCCCTCAATTAATTTTTGTTGTAAGGTGCCTTGAGTCTGCACAGTGGCCTTTGTTCGCACATATCTGTGCGATTCCAATAAATGAAGACACGTATGACGTATTAAACAACCACAAACTTTACACCTGCAAATAAGATGGTGGGAAAAAATTGAATTTCAGGCATTTCATGTGATGGCCTCAAAATCAGCCCTTATCAAAATGTTTGAAACGTGTGTAAAGTGAATGGTTGCACTGGCATGGGGCAACAAATTTTTATTTAGATTAAAAATGACTGGCCGAATTGCCCCCCCCAAAAAAAAAAATTTTTTATCTTATATTGCTAAATATTAGATTTTCACCAGATTTGTAAAAAGTATTTTTATAAAATTTTAGGTTATCAACTAAAATTTTTTGTGGAACAAAGATAAATTCATATTTAATCATGCATGCATAGACATGGGGCCCCCTTCATACAGTCCTACATGTATGTAAAATTCTACTACAGACAAAAGACTTTTTGTGTTCATCTGGGCTTCTGGCAGTCTAGAATTTAATAGGGAGCGAATTTTACTGTGATACCAGGAAAATAATTTCTTGACACAGGTCCTATAGCTACACACGCTTATGGTGCATACGTAATCATTGATGACAAAGTATGCACTCTATTGGAGATAACAAATTGACCAGTGTGAATTTCCATATTAGGGCATATAATAAATACATTGTAGGCTGTAATAATCATAAACACAACACGCAAAAAAAGAGATTACCTATTTTTTCCTACAACTGTTTACAGTTATTTACTTTCTAGTATTTTCCTCCTACATGTACAATATCTGAAAACTTAATAGATCAGAGAAATTGTGATATGTAGCAAATGCTTTTCCCTGCATTACAAACTGATTGCATAGCATTAGGACCCCTTCAAAATCTAGTGGTGAAATCAAGAGGTGTTCAGATATTGTTGAATTTTTTTTAGTTTATTTTCTTCTTGGGTAGGTCTCATGATCTTAAGAATATTTACCACTACACAATTAAGTAAAACAATGTGAAGTGATTTAGGGGAAGTGAATATTCCAACTGTCATAGTGCAATGCTATAGACCCCCCCCCCCTCCCCACCAGCATATTCAATAGTGGGCATCTTGGGCAAGGAAAATGATTGAGGATGTCTGGATGCAGGTAATGGAAGGGGGGGGGGGGGTTAGAGTCCAATGTTTGACCACATTTTTTTGACTGGCTACATTGTACTTGTACATTCTTGTATGTTTTCTTTAGCATCCATGATCACGATTTTTAAAAATGCCTGAAAAATTGTAACAGTGTATTATGACAATCTGAACTGGCAATGTACATGTATGTGACTGTCCCTGTGGGTCACTATACCCTTAAATTAACATTGTAACGATACATGTATGCTTGTGACAGCATCATGCTGACCAAATAACATATATTTGTAGTGCTGTTACATGGACACAGTGTCCAAGTAGCATTGGTACCTTTCCGTAAAGCTTAATTATGGCAATTTAGGTTGACCAAATTGTCCCGAGGGGGGGCACTTGACCAAAAAGTGGTAGGGTGTGCCGCGGGTGAGACAAAAAACGGGGGCTTTGGAGCTGGCTTATTGTAAAAAGGAGGATTCTTGGAACGGGCTTCGGAACTTCAAATGTTAGTGAAAGCAGGGGTCCTTGGAACGGATCACCAGCGTGTGAGTGTGTATGCATCCCTATGGAACCGTCATGCGTGCATGATATACAGCAGCTAGCGGGCCTCTGTCGGGTGCGCTCGCGCAGAGGCGATGGTTGGACACCGTTCTGCGACCGCTTATCACCAAAATAGCAGCTCATTGTAGCAGATCAATGGGATCAGAACGGCGCAACGAAAAATTTTGTATTTTATTTTAAATAAAAACTCTGCTCATTTAGCTGTAGGACTTCACAAGTAAGTGTGCATATTATATTGAATCTTTGTCAACTCAATTGCCACAGTTAATTGACATTTAAACACATATAGCATACCAATGCTACATGTACATGTTCTTGGTCATGTATGTTCATTTACATCCATTTAAAAAAATCAATGACTGTTATAACTTATTCTAAACAATAACAACCTAATAAAGAAATTAGTCTTAAATGGCACAAAATTTCCAGTAAAATGTGTGGTAAGCGTATAGATTACTGTGTATACATACTACGGTGTATGTAATTACATGTAGTATTGAGTTGTGTTGTCACAATTTCTCTCCCAACTTTGTGGATAGACAGTTTAAACATACGGTATATATAAGCCTACATGAATGGGTATTCACACAGTATGCATGTAGTTGTGCAGTCACACAATTATACAGTACAGTTACAGACATTGCAAGTGCCTAGCATCATCTTATGGTGCAAGTGAATTGATGTCCAGAATATTTACATTGCTGGCACAATGCAGTGTACTGTAGTGTGTATAGAACGTCCAATGAACTGTCAATAATTTTTGAGTGGGCAAGTGAACCAGGTACATGAACATGTACATGCTCTTAATAAACAAACACAATCTTTATTGCATTGTTCTTGTTCACAAAGCTTGCTTTACTATCAGCATGTTTAGTTTGCAAGACTGAATCATCAAGAGACAAGACAGTTGCTGAGACACAGAAATATTTGACCACAAGCTTTAAATGTTCAAGATTTGTAGCTTTTGGAGTAATTACGGGTAATGTACATAACACAAAGCTCCACACTTATAGTGGTGGTTACATCATGGACCTACATGTACTAGTAGGTCCGTGTATGGAAGCAGGAGACCGTCAAAATCACGGATATACGTCGTGTCGTAATTCAATTTACTACACGACGTAAATAATTACGTAGTGTAGCGATTCGAATTACTACACGACGTAAATAATTACGTAGTGTAGTAATTCGAATTACTACACGACCTTAATTATTTGATGTAGCGACACTAATTCATTTAACGTCATGACGTTAAATCGTTGAGCAGTAACTCGGAATTACGTCGTGTAGTAATTATTTACTACACGACGTAATTATTTAGTTAGTGTAGTAATTGGAATTACTACACTACGTAATTATTTACGTCGTGTAGTAATTCGAATAACTACACGACCTTAATTATTTGATGTAGCGACACTAATTCATTTAACGTTATGACATTAAATCGTTAGGCAGTAATTCGGAATTACGTCGTGTAGTAATTTGAATTACTACACTACGTAATTATTTACGTCGTGTAGTAATTCGAATCGCTACACTACGTAATTATTTACGTCGTGTAGTAAATTGAATTACGACACGACGTATATCTGTGTTTTTGACGGTCTCCTGCTTCCATATCTGTGATAACATGAACATACTGGGCCATTACTGGCCAGTTCTGGCCACCAAAACTGTATTATTTTATTTACGATGGCCTCCAAAATATTAAATTAGAAATTAAAACATCAAAAATTAACTTTAAACTTAAAGGTTATGAATCAATCATGAAGTTATTATATAGAATGTAGGACTGGCATGGGCCACTATAACGTTAGGCCACTACCAGTTTGATTTGAATTCTACAGTAGATATGATTGAAAAATGGTGCGTGAGTGACACAACAAATTTTGGACATGGGTTTCTGACCATTATCACTTATGATTGGATTCATGCTCAAGTAGCTGTCCAGGAGTACTGCGAGTACCCATACATGTAGTAAATAGTGTACCTATCTAGCACATATAGTCAGAATCAATCAAACCTCTATGGAAAATGGTGCCCTCCTATATACCGTGAGTGACACGACAAGTGCAAAAATACAACATTTATCTCAACAATGTAAGTATTTTTGGCAAGATGTACAAGAGTGAAATCCCATCAACCAAAGAACAAGCTTAAAGTGATTGGTTAACATTGGTTTGACTTTTAAAAAATCTGAGCTAGAAGGTCACACTTGTAACCTGTGTCTGTGATATGTTACAAAATTGAAGCCCAGAAAAAATTGCGTTCGAAAATAATTATTTAGTGCTTCAAAAATTGAAATATAAAGTGACCGGAAAAACCATCTTAATTTCATCCCATACACTTATGTGTAATATTTAGGCGTCTATAAGACGCCCATTTACAAAATCGGGGTTTGCCTTGTAGTTTTAGCTTTTCATTCTCAATCATGGTTGTTTTCAGGGTTTATTAGTTCTAATACATGAACTTGTACACATGTTTCATCTTAGTTTGAGAATTTTTTAAATCGGCTGCTCACAAAGTTAAACAATACCTTTAATTACAAAACAACTGACTTCTTCAAAGTTGATAATGTGTCACCCTGGGGCCCATTTCTCAACACCGTCATAAGTCTGACTTCTTGACTAGATAGCGAGCTACTTGTCCGCTAACTGTTTCATGAAGCCCTCTTTGCCAAGTTCGGGTACAACAACCTCACTAAATATTTATGACACCACCGAACCTGTCATAACTTCTTTCTTAATGACGTAGTGGCATCATGTGGGTAGACTATGACATGCAAAAGTGCATAGAAATTTTGAAATTATAATCTTACGTAATCAATCGTAGAGGTTGAAAGTACATCACAAAACAAGTGGGATAATGCATTCAATGATAATTGTAATACAAAGAAACTATAAAAACTGTTAGTAGAACACCCCAAAACCATTCATTTTGAAATAGTAAAATGATTTAATCGATAAAGATTCTACCACGTCAGGCCATCCATAACTGAACTCGTATTCGTCGTTTTCAGACCCCTATTAACATTTGGATAAATTCTATTTATGCATAGAATTCGTAAAATCCTATGTTTCTGTATCAAATATTTCAAAAGTTTATGTTAAATTATATTTTGATGATGTTTGGAACCATAAAATACCGTATAATTATCAATATTTTACAAAGAAAACCGTCATGGTTTACTTTCGTAAACTATTAAAATTGAATATCCCGGGGGTACCCATCTCAACGTCCATATGTGATTTCTTTAGTCATGAAATGAATTATTCATAGTTTAATTTTCCCAACAATTGATTGCTCCAGTCTTCATGGCCTAAATATGTATGATGCATAATTTACCTGTGCTATAATTTTGAAAAGATGTATCTCCCAATTCATCACAATATTTGCTATTTTCTCATAATTTTTCTTTTTGAAAATTATGCTATTTTGTGACTAAGGCTACCTCTCGTCTGCTCTTTTTACCGTTAGTATCGATATCAAGGTATTCTAGTTAGGAAGCCTTTCGAGAAACAGGTTTAGTAAGATTGGAACTAACTCCGTGGTTGGTGGATAAAGATATGACTAACTTGTCCATGTGTTGAGAAACGGGCCCCCAATAATTTAATCTTGGTTTATGGTCACATTTGCCCATCAACTCACATTCCCTATATCATACCGCATTATTGTCACACTTGGGCTTGTACTACTCTCCTCTTTGGAGGAGGAGGCACTTGAAGGAGTTGTTACATGTATGTGGTCTTGGCATTGACATCAACTCAAACATTCTTTTTGTGGCCTGATTTCATTCAAAACTTTAACTCTTTCTCCCTCTCTGTATATGACAGTTTACGGGTTTACAATTCAGCATCCCCAACTGATGGAATAATTTTTCCTTGTAAGAAAGGTATTCTCAATAGTCACTTGCATCATCTGGCATGGTCTGGTAGCCAATGATGTCACGTATGACTCCCTTTTCTTGAAATATTGGATTTCAATATTATCCTCCTTTAATATTTTAGACATTGTCCAAATAGGACTTGGCAGCTTCAATGTCTTTTTTTTGTACACTGTACCAAACCACAGTTACTTGGCTGCACACTTCAGATGGACTATTTATAGCAAATCCTTGAGAAACTTTAATAGGGATCAAGTTCAACTCATCAAGCATTGGTTTTCTCATGAACACTACTTGACCCTCCAAAGGCACTGTATCAAAATTCAGAGCTATAATTTTCAGCAGGAATCATATCATATTTGATAATAAACCAACCACGGGTAATACGTGGGAAGCCGCGAGGTGAAAGACGCGTAGTCAGTACCTGATTCTTGCAAAAAGCCACAGCACAGTCTGTCGGTATTACCTACAACTACAAGTCATTAGCCTTTCCTTTGCTGAGCCCTTGGATGTTACACTGAAATTCAATTCAGCATCCCCAACCATCAAATACTCCGCCTATACCTCCATGTGGCATAGCCTTTTCCCCACGAGGTCCAGCTCAGTCCTAACAAGGGTTTTCCCCCCAAAAAATTGATCTACATGAAAACAAGGCAACTCAACAAAGTTGCTCAAATGCAAATTTGGTTGTGGTTTGGACTTGTTGGGACCTACATACATACGTATACATAATTTTCTCTATCAATTTGTTGTGTGTAATGCAAATCTGCTCTGAACCCACATTGGCCCGCTCACGGTAGTTTGCTGTACAGACCCTAATTCATCACTAATGGTATGAATGGTGGCCGATAAGCCTGAGTCATATCGATTATTTTGAAAACCGGTGTTCGACAGCTTTAATTCGATCGAACATCGATGCATCGTATTTTGAAGGCTGGGAATATCGAGTCAATATATTTTGCTCCGGCTGTCGCGTTGATGTGCTATGCACGCACTGCATGCACTGACGGTATGCGCTGGCCGGGTGAGTGCACAAGCAGATGACAAAGCAAAGTTCGTTTGTATATTCCATGATCACAAAACACACAAAAAAAGCCGGGGACCAATGCAGAATTCTTCCCAAAATATCTTCAACAATGATATTTGCAGATGACAACATAAGGTATAAGTTTAAAATGGAACAATATGACGCAGAGTCGATCCGAATGATTTTCAGTCAACTAGCATTCGCAGTCCAGACTCGCACACACCAACCCCGTCACTCTCCTGAAACGACAGGCGTGCTTGTCAGCGCCAGCAAACAAGTGCAACCAGCGGAGAGCGTTGTACATGTAACTTGCCTGAGATTGTGTAGTTGGCGGGGTAGTTGGATCCAAAACGAGCTCCAAATTGATGGGAATAAATACGTAATTTTCTCTGGATGGTAATTTGAATTGGTATTCAATGCTGATATAGTGATTGTGAGGAAAGATTGTGGAATATGAGCTATGAAGATGTTGGAGAATCAATCCTGATATGATAATCCATTTTTTATTTTAGACACAGGAGCATGATATCAAAATAAATACGAATGTCTCAGATCGAGCCCTAAATTCATATAAATTATTATTGGATGTTAAATAATTACGATTTAATAAGATTTTATGGCCATACTAAAAATTTTGACGATGACAGCAAAGTATACTGGCCTTATTTTCATTTTTATTCCATCTCTGGAAGTCTCCGAGAAAAGAAGCACAATGCACATGCGCGTTCGATGACGTATGACATATTTTCCATTCATGAAATCAGAGCCCAAAGTTGGGCACAAACTAGCTTCATATTGACGGGAAAAGATATCAAACGCAATTTTCTCTGTTTTGTCATGTAAAATGTTATTATATGGTGATATTATGATCTTGAAAAGAGTTTCTGCACGTTGACAATGTTCGAGAATCAATCCTGACGTGATAATTATTTTTTAAAATTCATATTAATGATTATCACACGCAAATTATTGTTACATATTACTATTAAATAATGGTCTATGGTCATGATATTGATATTGTTCATGAAAGCAAGGTTCATTTTACGTTGATCGCGTCAATTTGCGGCCATTTTCTGGTTTGATTAACGCACAGTACTGCGCATGCATGATCGATAGGCGATGACTTCCATTCATCGTGAATTCATCGTGCATATTTATCTCGGCACGAGCAGACAAGTAAGACTCGAACTATGATCGAAATAAACTTCAAATTAATGGTGAATAGGCATCATCATTACACAATTTGTTTCATTTTGGGGGCAATATAAATCAAGTATTAAAGTAGTCAAGTTGGACATTACTGTTTACAATGTATTTTGATGGTTGATTGTGTGAACCAACGAATCGGCTGGCCGACATTTTTTTTTTTCGTTGCACCGATTTTGCAAAATCTGCACCAGCGCTCGATCGAACACCGATTTTAAAATCGATTCGACTCGGGCTTAGTGGCCGAACAAAGAATGATTTTGAACCAGGCATGTAGCTACTTCAAGGAATATCCAAAATACTCTTTTAAATCTCAGTATTTTCTCACCTGAGATGTTCTTGCAAAAATTTGTTTATTTCATGTCCTCGAAAACAAGCTTTGTGGCAAAAAGGTTAATTTTAATTAATCAGAAGGGAAGGAATTTTTCTGATTTTGAAAGAAATATTAGGTGTTCAGGGAGATACACTGTATCTTCATACACTTTTCTACCATTAGAATATTTTATCTATTCCTGCAAATTTCAAAATAAGATCCCGTACCTTGCTAGCTTTTAACCTTTCTTAATTAGTAAGCCAAAGAAATAACATTCCTAAAAAGATAGGTGAACATTCTGCTCATTTCCATAAATCGTTTTTAATCATTTAGCACTTGGTCAACATCATGAAAGTCTGCATGTGGGACTACAATAATAAAAATATTTACTGAGTGTAACATTATCAAAATCGGAGCCAGGAAAGAGCTGAATATTCTTCATTTTTTCGGTAGTTTCCAACTAAAAACAATTTCAAGGTATTTTGCAAAATAGATAGTAGTGCATGCGCACATAGATCGGAAGATGCGATGGCATGGTTCTTCAAACGAAGTATCTGGTGGGTGTTTCATAAAGCTATTCGTAAAGTTAAGAACGACTTTACGCACGACTTGAATGTTCTTGGGTCATAACTCAATTACATAGGGATATCACATAGCACAAGAAAGGATCACCAGTCTTGCGTAAAGTCATTCGTATCTTACGAACAGCTTTATGAAACACCCACCTGGGGATAAATTTTCTGTATTTGGCACTGATTTTACATCAGTTTCCACTGTTTTTTTTTTTACATTAAATGAGAGATAGTTGTGATTATCCAAAAGATTAAAAATTATTTATATTTTATTTCCAAAACAACCACTTAACCGATCAAGCAATTGACTTTGAGAAATGCTTGCCCGCATGTCATTTTCACTTGCCCCGTAAATAAAATAAAATATTAAAAGTTACATGTATGTATTGCATTTTAAAGTTGCGCTTAATTTCACTATTAACAGTATGCAAATTAGTTGACAGATGACATCTGCCTGGTTTCAGGTCACATGTTCAACATCAAAGGTCATTTAGGGTCAGGGACCTTAATAGACCATGTTTGAGGTATCAACATCAAAATCTTTACAGAGCAGTAAACAGTATGCAAATTAGTTGATGGATGACATCTGCCTGGTTTCAGGTCACACGTTCATCGTCAAAGGTCATTTAGGGTCAAAGACCTTAATAGACCATGTTGGAGGGAAACAACATTGAAATTTTTACCAAGGTTGATTTTTTTAAATTGTCAAAACATTACAAAATTGTGGACCTAGTTCATGAACAAGTGGAATGCCTCTGGCCGTCTCACCTGCATCACGCAATTCAACATAGCAGCAGTGCTGACTTTGAAAACTACTATAACTCACACAGGATATTCAGTGATACTTGATTACTCTTATGTCCAAGTGTCAAAAGTCAGATCAATAAACTTGCAAAGTTATGATGGTAATTCAACAGATACCCCCATTATGGCCAAAGTTCATTGACCTTTGACCCTGGTCATGTGACCTAAAATGTGCTCAAGATGTTCAGTGATACTTGATTACTCTTATGTCCAAGTTTTATGAACTAGACCAACATACTTTCAAAGTTATGATGGTAATTCAAGAAATACCCCCAATTCGGCCAAAGTTCATTGACCCTAAATGACCTTTGACCTTGATCATGTGACCTGAAACTTTCTAAGGATGTTCAGTGATACTTGATTACTATTATGTCCAAGTTTCATGAATGAGATCCAAAAACTTTTAAAGTTTTTATTGTAATTCAACAGATACCCCCAAATCGGCCAAAGTTCATTGACCCTAAATGCCTTTGACCTTGGTCATTTGACATGAAACTCATTCAGGATGTTTGGTGATACTTGATTAACCTTATGTTCAAGTTCAATGAACTAGGTCCATATATTTTCTAAGTTATGATGACATTTCAATAACTTATCCTCAGGTTAAGATTTTGATGTTGATTCCCCCAACATGGTCTAAGTTCATTGACCCTAAATGACCTTTGAGCTTGGTCATGTTACATGAAACTCTATTAGGATCTTCAGTAATACTTGATTAACCTTATGGCCAAGTTTCATGAACTAGGCCCATATACTTTCTACGTTATGATGTCATTTCAAAAACTTAACCTCAGGTTTAGATTTGATGTTGACGCCGCTGTCGCCGCTGCCGTCGGAAAAGCGACGCCTATAGTTTCACTCTGCTATGCAGGTGAGACAAAAATGGACATAAGGGTATTAAATGGTACATGTATGTCACTGAACATCTCGCCTGAGTTTTGGATCACATGACCAAGGTCAAAGGTCATTTAGGGTCCACAAACTTTGACCATGTCAAAGTATTTATCAAATTATCATAACTTTGAAACTTTGCGGATATGGTTCATGAAACATGGACATTTAATAGAGCAATCAGGTATCACTTAACATCCTGTGTGAGTTTTAGGCCTAATGACCAATTTCAAAGGTCATTTAGTTTCTAAGAACTTTGGCGCTAAATGGGGGTAAGGGGAGAGTCCAGGGTAATTGAGGCCATGGGGTAAATAAGGCCCCATTTAGTTTTTAGCTCACTTCTCAAGTTTACCAGTGATTAGGGGATTGCTGTTTGTGTTTTATTTGAGACATCTCATTAGCATGTATCTTGAGCACTTATATAAACAATATATCATACATGTTGCCCAATCAATGCACATGGCCAGGAGGAGTACAAACTTAGCAGCAGCTCAAAATAAGAATTTTGAATCAACTTTGATCTTAGTTTACTTTTGTGAGGCATTATTGTACATGCCAGTCCTGTAAAAAATATCACCACTTTCCCTTTTTTTCTGAATGGAAGGCAATGAACAAGGGTGCGACAACCCCGCTTGCCTAGGGCAAGTGAAATGATGTGCAGGCAAGCATTTTTTAAAGTCAATTGCCTGATCAGGCAAGCATAGCAAGTGGTTGTTTTGAAAAAATAAAAATAAAATGAAAGTAAATTTCAACAACTTTTGGAGAAATCAAAATTATCGACCAGCTATTTCTCATACAATGTCCCACCATTTAAAAAACAGTGGAAACAATTTAACATGTAAAATAAGCACCAATTTACTGATAATTCATCGCCAGGTAACTCGTTCGAAGAACCCTATGGGGGCTGCCATCTGACGTTCTAAAATCCATTGTACACATGCGCTACTATCTTGTGCAACCAGAACCAAAACCCCAAAAGAGAAGCAAACTTATTGGAAATAGTAAAATGAGAGGAACAATTTAAAAAAGTTTCATCAAAATCGCTTATGAAATAAACAAGTTATGGGAGTTTGAAAACTCTTTTTTAAAATTTTCTATGGGGATCCTAAAATTGGCAAACATGCTTCAAAATGGCTGATTTTGTGGACAACTCTCCATTTGTTTTGGACACAAATTTTCAGATTTTCCTCATTATCTTTCAAATTGCATCTTGCCTCCTTTACACCAAATATGTCAAGGTCAGGAGGAGGTAATGTGAAATATATAAAATAGAGGGAAAAATCTGAAAATTTGTGTACAAAACAAATGGAGAGTTGTCCACAAAATCAGCCATTTTGAAGCACGTTTGCCAATTTACTACATCAAAATGTTCCGTGGTTGTACCAAATAAATTGAACTAGTTTTACTTTTAATATAGCAGCAAATAATAGTTTTTAATCATGGGGCCCTATATGCCCCACATCGATGGGGGCAAATAAGGCCCCCTGATAACAATACTCATTAAAATGCAAATGAGATTGATTAGTTCTCATATTTCTCTTGGGTAATGTAGGTCTGATGGAGACCTAGTATTAGACATCTAAATCATGCTTCTACTGCAATGCATTAAAAAGATTTAGAAATGATTGGAATTATTAAAAGGTGGCCTTAATTAACCTACTCTCCCCTATAAAAAAAATTGTCATCATACACGTACATCTAGAGAACTTAAATTCCACCATAAGCAAACTTAGTGAGCCTGATTAAAGAGTAAACACCTTTTCCATTTCAAAGATAAATTCCAGTTCTGGTAACGATCTCAAAATGACTTTACAGAATCTAATATAATGACCACCCAAGTGTCTGTATGAATAAAAAAATATGTGCCAAAGGATTCTGGAAGAAATTGTGTAAATGCCGAGATATAAGCAAAATAAGCGCAGATTCGGTCACTTCCGTCCTATCGTGGTATCCATGTAAGTGGCCCCCCCTGGGAAATATTGCACCGTGCATTATCTTTCATCATTGCATGTGTTATTAAATCTTCTTACTACTACTACTGGAAGATGAGTATTGAGTATTACCTAGTGTAAATCTGGTCAAATTAATGGCATTATTTCTTGCAGGATTGACAAATATTTTTTGAGAATGAACTTTTTTTGAAGATTCAAAAATTGACACAAGTACTGGATATTTCTATAGAGGAATGCCAACTTTGAATGAATTGGTCATCTAATCTTTTTTACCATTACATGTAGCTTTAGCCAGAAAGGGTCACATGACTGAGATGAACATTCAAGTATCACTGTGCACAATACAAATCAAACGTGGACATGGGCGTCTCATTGATATTATTTCTATGTTCAGGGCGAGATATGAAAAAAAAAGCAGAGATATTTGGACAATGGAGAGATCGAGAGAGAGGAAGTGATTATGTGTATGTGCACAGTCGTCATTTAAATCACTAAAATCAACCCCCAAAATATACAAGCACAGAGAGAGAGAGCGGTCAGTGTATGGTATATGACAACAATACAAGGTCTAATTAAATAATATAAAACAATACAAAATGTTTTATGTTCTATCACATAGGCCCATCAATAACCATGTAAACCACTCAAGTGTCTGGTTGAAATACATTTCCAATACTTGCAGGGTCTGAATAATAAAGTCTGCCTGTAGACATTAGGGTCTGAATCATACAACTATGCAGACTCGTATAGCACCATATAATTCCACGTGGGCTCGTCATACTAGCAAAATAGAGTCTGTGTGCAAAGACTACGCCGTGTGCGCTGAATTTGTTGTGAAGTACAAATTTGGCAAAGTCCAAACGCATGCGCACATGGCTTTATTGCGCATTAAAGTACGGAAAAAAAAATTGTGCTCCGGTCGCATTGATCTGCTGCAATTTTTGTGAAAAGCGGCCGCAGAGCGCTGTCTGACCATCGTCTCTGGGCGAGCGCACCCGGCGGAGGCCGTGCTAGCTGCATCATGCATGCATAACCGTTCGCTCCATAGGGGTGCATACGCACGTACTCACACGCTGGCGATCCGTTCCAAGGACCCCCGTTTTCACAAAATTGTAGTTCCGAAGCCCGTTCCGAGGACCCTCCTTTTTACAATAAGCCCGCTCCAAGGCCCCCGTTTTTTGTCTCGGCCGCGGCACATCCCTAATACTTTTTTGGTCGAGTGCCCCCCCCCCCCCGGTACATGCATGTTGTGGTTGATCTTTTACATCTAATCCTAATTTATCTGAAATATTTGAATTAACAAAATATTAATCGTTATAAGAAAAATGATTTTAATTGTAACCTTATTTTTGTATCAAAAAAGAATTCCTCAAATTTTGTAATTTTGTCTGAATAATGTGATAGATTCACGTGATGGTCACTTTGTCACTGGTGCATATCGTGCAGTTGCATGCAGTTATCATGCGAGTTGGTAGCAACTCTGCAAGTTCGTCCGACTCACCATCATTGGCGTATTCCACTACATGTAATTATCCTTCATCCACATCGCTTTGTTGTTCACTAGAGCTTAGGGCTGTTATTGATTAGTCTTTACCACTAGTGTTGTTTTTAATCATTTGTTTTTTGCCACTTAGCGATATAGATAAACTTTCTCTCATTGTCGGTAATACCCGCTATTGTAGGAACACAGTGATTTTCCGCGATTTGATGGAATTCACAGTAACAGCCTTTTGAAAGTGGCTTTTCAAACGGAAAATCACAGAAAACATATTTTTCCTCAAACTGCTCAGAACAGCAACAGAAATAACTCCAAAATCTCAACAAAATATGAATACCTTCTAGTCACAAAACTCGATCTCACCCCCACTTCGCTATAATCATGACAATCCAAACATCGTGACTGCACTTGACTCCTCCATTCAGTCGAATCGAAAACATCACAAGCGCAAGTTCAATTTGAGCGAAGTACCAACTAACGTATGTGTAGAAGGCAGCACAGCCTTGTGTTACTGCCCTCTGTGTTCGAAGATGTACATCATGATATCAAAATGGCGGAAAGGCAAAAGAAGTTCACTGTTTCAGAATGATGTCCAAAAAGCCCCAAAATTATCGATAAAACTTCATCTAACCCTGAAATAATGCTACATGTAATAACGTGAAAAGATGAGGATATGTAATATAAATGGTAAATATGTTTGTTAAAAGATGTTATGTAATCATTTGCGTCCGATGAACGCAGATTTTAAAGCGTTCTTGGTACAGTGACAGATAGAAATTTTGACCAATTCGAGTATGTGACATCGCTATAATGCATAAGAAATGCATATTGATTATGTTGTTTTGTCGATAGTTATCGATATCTGTGAGATGTTTTTAGCAAGATATTGACAGCCCTAGTGGATGGACTTGATAAATGTACAAAAAATTGTAATCTGCCTTTCATAAACTCTAATGAATTATATGTCATAAGAAAAAGAAAAGTATAGCATGGACGATTTAAGTGTGATAATGCATATTTTTATATTTTTTGTGATCATTGAAGCATAACTCGTAATGCTTCAATGATCATGACATTTGTTATTTTTTTTAGATATGATTTTTTTTCATATGAAATTCAGATCCTTTTCACCTGTTTTATTTATTTTGACAGGGAATGAAATTATAAAAATGAATCTAATTACACCCCTGTACAAAAGTCGATGGGGCAACACCAGTCAGGCATCAATTCATTTAAAGTCATTTATGAAATCTGTAATACTGACTGAAATATTAAGAACTATTAACATGTATCAAATGAAAGTATATCATCTCATTTCTCGGGGGAAAAAGGAAATAAGTCATGATCAGTGAAGCGTTGTGCACTATGCTCCAATAATCACAGCAAGGTCTGAAAATATTCATTGTTCCATATAACAATTCATAATTTGTGCATGACTGATCACTATATGGAAGTAGTTGCAAAACAAAGGCCATACTTTCTTTCCTATTTATATATTCATTTTGACAGGAAATGAAATATGAAAAATGAATGTAATTACACCCATTTACAAAAGTCAATGAGGCAACAGCAGTCTGACATCAATTCGTTAAAATCATGAATTGTATATCAAATAAAGGCATATCATCTCATCTATCGGAAAAATAGGAAATAAGTCATGATCAGTGAAGCGTGCAGTGCTTCAATAATCGCAGCGAAGTCTGAAAATATGCATTATTGTTTTCATAATTTATAATCGTTCATGCATGACCGATCACAATTTCCAACTAGGTGCAAAACAATTGGTATACTTCCCTCTTCATATAATTCATTATATTTTATGATGGCAAACTTCAGAATTTTTTGGTTCCAACATAGTTCATCTTCTCATTTTGCATTGCTATATTTCATGATTGAACTACTCAGTGATATTGGAGAAATCGCATGGGCACTGGCATTCGTAGTAGGTTTGGGAGAGCCAATCACGTCTCTTGATTCAGAGACTGATGCAAGGCATATTTCGGGGATGGAATTTTAGCGCTTTTTAATTGGCAATTTCCACCTTATGTCAGGGCTCCACACTCACCCATTTTTTCTATTGGTCCAACCTATTCATGTCGGACCAGTAAGATACCCAGTTTTTCAAATTTTTGCTGGTCCGAACCTAAAATTTACCGGTCCCAAAAAATAAAGAAAACATTAAAAAAAAGCGCAAGTTTATTTTTCTAGTCTTTCGTTACCCCCCCCCCCAAAAAAAAATAAAATAAGATAAAATGAAGGAATGAAGGACAAAAAGAAAGCAAGACAGAAAGAAAGAAGAAAAAATGAAGGGAGAAAAAAAGAAAAGGTAAAGAAAGGATAGATGTGAAGGATGGAAAAAATAAAGAACTAAAGAAGAAAGGAAGGAAGGAATAAAGAAGGAACAAAAATAAGAAAGAGAGAACGAAAGAAATGAAGCAAGCAATACAGAAAGAAAGAACAAATCCAGAAAGTAGTAAAGGAAAGAAAGAAGAAGCAATAAAAAAGAAAGGGTAAAAGGAGAGATGGAGAGAAAGACAAAGGAGAGAGGAGAGAAGGGTTGAAAGAAGGAATTAAGGAAGAAATAAAGGAAAGGTAAAATGA
Organism: Lytechinus variegatus; assembly: GCF_018143015.1. NCBI lineage: Eukaryota > Metazoa > Echinodermata > Echinoidea > Temnopleuroida > Toxopneustidae > Lytechinus > Lytechinus variegatus. Next base: position 38,412,613 of record NC_054746.1, read on the forward strand.
TAGATAGAAGAAAGAAATAAATAAAGGAAGGGAAGGAAGGAAAGAAGCAAGCAATATTAAAAAAAGAAAAGGTAAAAGAATCGATGTAAGGAAGAATAAGAGAATGACTGAGAGACAAAGAAAGGAATGAAAGAATAAAGGAGAGAAAGGAAGCAAGCAGTAAAAAAAAAGAAAGGAAAGGTAAAAAATAAAGATTTAACAAAGGGAAAACGGAAAGAACAAGACAGATAGAAGAAAGGAAGGAATGAATGTAAGAAAGAGAGAAAGGACTGAAAGAAGAAAGAAATAAAAAAAGAAAAGGCTAATAAATGATGGATGGAAGGAAGAAAGAAACAAAGAAAGTAACAAAGAATGAAGGAAAGAGAGAAAGGACTGAAAGAAGAAAGAAATAAAAAAAGAAAAGGCTAATAAATGATGGATGGAAGGAAGAAAGAAACAAAGAAAGTAACAAAGAATGAAGGAAAGAAAAGGGTAAAAAGAAGGAAGGAAAGAAAGGAAGAAGAGAAAAGATGAATATAGAATGGATGGACTCAAGAATTAAAGAAAGAAAAATATCAAAAAAAGAAAGAAGGAAGGAAGGAAGAAAGAAAGAGAGAAAGAAAGAAAGAAAGAAAAAAGAAAGAGAAAAATGTTTTTTTAAAGGATAGAAAGAATGAAAGAACGAATTAAAGAAAAAAGGGAAATTAAAAAAGAAAGACAATACACAAAAAATGAAAGAAGAGAGGGAAGAAACAAAGAAAGATTGAAAAGAAAGAAGGAAAGAAAGATAGGAAGAAAACAGAGGAAGAAAGCTAAAACTATCATAAATAATTTATCAGTTTTGTTTTGGCTCAATTAAAATAGCTACGGAAAGAAAGTCAGAAACCCAGTGAATCAACACACAGATAAATGCATATGTGGGGCTATTATGTATTCAGAAGATATCACCCGAAACCCGATCTGTTTGAACCAAAACAGAAGTGAAAATTTCACCTTTTACTGCTTACAAATGACAGAGTTACTTCAAGTTTTAGGAAATATGGACATTATAAGAGCCTTTCATGAGTATGAACCGTGAATTTTGACAGTTCTATGAAGGGCCGTCTGCACCATCCCGAGTTTTCGAATTAGCGCGCTATTTCTGATCCGGCAAATTATCCCAATCTGAAAAATCTCGAGATTGTTTGTAATGCAGACGCAATTATCACGCTAGTTCGTGAGATTAATCTGGAGATTGCAATCGCAAGTCAACTCGGGTTTATTTGCAAAATAGCGCGCTATTTACGAATTATCGCGCTAATTCGTAGGTGCAGACGCACTCGGGATTGGACTCGGGTTAATTTATTCATTACCTTCAGTCCACAATGCAATTCGCATTCAATTTCTGCCTTTGTCAAAACATAAACACATCGCGATTGTACCGAACGCATGCGAAAGTCAACTTTATCGCGAATAGCGTTCATCAATTCCCCAATCAGCAACGATGGTGTCCCCCCCCGCCCCTCGGTGAATGGATTTTGGGAGAGACCAGACCGATGGGGGAGGTGCTCATTATCGACGATGGTCATAGTCAATAACAATACTGACAGCAGTGTCGTCTTATTCCTTCGCAAAATGTAAGCAAATAGCATTTCTTTCCTCCTCTCCCCCCCCTCTGTTGTTGCATGCCTCCTCCGCCATCATATTAAACGAAGAATACTTCACTCGCTTATAATTATAGCGCGGCCGAGCTGAGAGGATTGTTGCATAACAACGGTCGAATTCGGCGAAAGTGCTAGTGAAGAGTACATGTACTTGATTACATATCGCGGGAAGTTATTCAAAAGCGCGGGCCGTTGAAACTCCAAGATCGAAAGTGCACATGCTCGGAATATCGGGCTAGTTGCCTCGCTCGAGCAAGAATTGCTCTTCGTGCGATGGTGGAGACGGGGTTTTTTGAATCTCGAGATTAATCGCGAAGAGGGCTGATCGGGCTAAAATCTCGAGATTGAGCAAACTCGGGATGGTGCAGCACCGCCCTGAGAGATTTGTGCCAGTGTTTAGCCAAGCTTCGTTCGCGCAGCCAGTAGAGAATTCACCACGTGGGTTGAGTGGCTGGCTGCATGCACATGTATGCTACTCTTTGCGTGCGATCCATTCTGTGTGCATTCTGTGTGTATTCTGTGTGTGAATGACAGAATTTAACGGGAGGAAATGGTTTGCAGTGAATTTGACCATGGAAAAGTTATTGGCCCAATAATGGTTTTTATTACTGGTCATGTCTGACCCTTAAATCTTGCTATTTTTGGAAAATTTACTGGCCCGACAATGATATAGGCCAAGTAAAATAAGAAAGTAGTTGATCGTCCTCGCGTGCATCACTTTTGGCCGCCGCATGAAAATTTTTGCTATTTACTATTTTCTAAAAAAAAAAAAAAAAAAAATTGTGTTTCTCGTCCGCGCCATCTTCCCTTTTTTATTGCAGCATCAATTTTCTTGTTATTAATTATTTTTATGGCTACTGAATAACGAAAAAATTCACAAGATTACTCTGGGATCTCTCTCGCAACTTCAAAAACAATTGCAAAGTCCGATATCGCCGTAATTGCAAGAAAGAAAAAAATTCTGATTTGGTTTTTTATTGGAATTTTGAAGATACCATCATAAATTAGCGAGGAAATAAAGTTAGCAAACTCGGATAAGATCACGGATTTCTTCATTTTTAGTGCATTTTCGGGGACCCTACTTACTGAATCTGAACTAATCCGTCGCGTGCTCTGGAAATATGGCGCAGATAAATCAATTCTAATGACGTAATTTGTATTTCAGCGGGGTTTTTTGGTGAGTGATAGCGCCTGTACTTAGATGTGTGTTATGGTGATTGTGTGCTTGTGACTCTGTTAGGTGAACTGCATGTGTGCTAGGGTGATGTGATTGACTGTGCTGGCATGACATGTGAATTTGTGAAATGCATTGAATTTTCTGGCAAGTTTTCGAATGTCAGGAGGCAATGCATCGAATATTCAATGAGGGATTTAATATTCAATATCAATTTTAAAAATGAATAAAAATTGAACAGTAGTATTAAACATTATGTAAACGAACAAGCAGCTGAAAACTGCGATGCAAAACCATGCCCAGAGCTAAAAATGAGATTGGCTCTGGAAAATTGAACAAGACTCCATGGTAATAAAAAAAGACCCCCCCCATGCATTTTTTTTACCCTTACATAAATTAAAATGTTTAAATTATTCACTTGACACGAACATTCTGTTTGACAACAATACAGTATCAGTATACATCTTTAATAATACATCAATAGATTTTTATCGCACAATACATTTTCCATAGATTTCCAATCAATCGTAGATATTTATACATATATAATAATATATATATTTCTACTCATTTATTATTAATATTGAGCATACATCGATCACATAATTCGAGCTTGACATGGCCTGACAATCATTTGAATAAAAATAGCAAAAAGAAATAGTAAATAGTAAGGACCTCCCTCACCACTGATGTCAAAAATCGGGCCAAGAAAATGCCTCCTTGTTCTCAAAAAAAATAGTAAGATAGCAAATAACAAGGACCTCCCTCATCACCGCTCTCAAAAAACCCGGACGATCAACTACTATCTTTTTTACTTGGCCTGGTCATGTCGGACCAGTAAATCTATTTCTGAAAATCTTCTGGCCCGACAGCGATTTTTTACTGGTCTGGGACCGTAGGACCGCCGCTAGTGTCGAGCCCTGCTTATGTATTATTTTTAATATTTTCAAATGATATATTTTATGATAATCTCCACATCATTACCTTTCCATTGATATATAATAAGGCCATATGTTTATAATCAACATGAACTAAGAAAATGCCAAAATTGACAGGATTTTGCAAGATATCTTCAATTGTGTTGATCATTCACACATGTATTTGATGATGATTACTAGATAAATATTAGATATAGGCAAGTACTGATTCCTCATTAATAATTTTTATTTTATCCTGAGATAGTGCAATGATAATTACTGGTACTAAACCAAGTTGACTGCACAGTACAGATACATGTAGGCCCTATTGTGTATTAACTGAGGGACATCGAGGACTACACTCTACAGATACAGTATACATTACATGTACATGTAGCTGAGAGAAGAGCAGTGCATATCCTGTGGTGTGCTTTCAGTGCTCCAAATCTCCATCTGATATGGTGTATGTTAATTAGGCACCTCATCGGAATGCACAATATTCATGTATGCTGTACACGTATAGACCTTATAGGAAAAGTAATCCTGTTTGAAAGCATGTGTGTGGACTATATGTAGGCTACATAGTCCTTCAAAGAATGAATCTTAGGACAGGAATATCCAAGAATGTAATTCTTTTTCAATAAAACAATAGCATGTTATTATTTACTTTCTTAAATGATCACATCTTCCCCTTTATCGGTTTTGCTTCCATGTGATGCATACATCTGTACATGTAGCCTATAGTACATGTACATAGTAGCAGAATTAAAGATCACAGATTGGCAAAAAATGTGGAAATTTAAATGTTATTGGGTACACCGTCCTTACTGTAGATCGATAGGTTGATTTGCATAGAAGAATAAAATGAAACATGCATACAATTGATACTGATACTGTGTGTTGATGAGTATTGATGCAAGCGATACAAGCCCAATTTTTCTCTTATAATAATTTATGAATTTCCTAATATTTTCCTCTTTCGTCATCTGGATATTGATTTACAGCTCTTTATTGAACCATCAGTATCTGCATGTGTAATTGAAGGGCCCTGTATGGCTTCACTCAATGATTTGTCTGAGGCTTTGCTAGGCATGCGTTACATGTATGTGTAGTAGTTGCCAACAGTCCATGTATCCACATCCATGCCAACTGTAGCCTATTTTTAGTTTGGTGCAGTATGCTCGCTGTATATTGCAAATACACTAGGGAATTTAGTAGAATGCATACACTCCCCCTCAGAAAGTCTTTAAGGCCTCAGTTGTAATGAAATGTGTTCGTTTTTATTCTGCTACTTCCCCGGGGGGGCCACTTACATTGACGAGTGGATACCATGCGCGACCAAAAAAACACGTAAAAAGGATGTCCTTTTCACGATAGGGCACGTTACGTACGTAACGTGAAAAGGGTGTCAAAAACACAAAAATAATGAAAAAAGGGTATCTATTTCGCTAGGAAAATTACGTGTTTAGGGTCGAATTTGCGGGGATGATAAAACAAAATTAAAATGTTTTATAAAGGATGTCTTTTTTGCCCCAACACTACGTGTTTAGAGTCCTATTTGCGCGAGGTGTAGAAGGTGGGGTCGTACTAAACCAAATAAGGTAAAGCCGACAACCAAAGGACCCGTAACAATAAAACATTCCTGTACTTGTTTAGGGGTTCATTTCAGGGAATATTTGCCAAGAGTGTTTCCAATACTTGTTAAGGGTAGGGTTTCACACGCCAATACTTGTTAAGGGGTGCATTTTCAGAATATGGAAATTACGTGTTTAGGGTGCTTTTCGAGACCCCATGGTCGCGCATGGTATCCACTCGTGAATGGAAGTGGCCCCCCCGGGGCTACTTCATAATGCACAACTACATACATGTACATTTAGGCCTACATTATGTACAGTATAACTTAAACAATGTACTGTACTCTGCAAGTGAATATAGACGGGGTGTACAATATCACCCCCCCCCCCCTTTTACGTAAAAAAAACATTTTTACATGTAGGCAAAGTTCTTGACAAATTTAGGTCACTTGTTTTTTATCTACTTATGAACACACATTTGCATTGTACATCTACATTTACATATGTATGTCTACAAGTACAGTTCATACATGTACATGTACATGCAGGCTATAAAAGTAGTTATTGAATGCTTGTGAAAGAATAAGACTAGGACTGAATCATAGAATTGTTTTTTACTGATAATCGTGCATGATTTGATTGTTGTTTTCTGATATCTAATTTCATCCTGTCCACGGATAGGAAGTATGAAAATTAACTGAAATTCTGGACTTCTTAATTTTATGTTTAAGTTCTATGACATTTCTTCCTTCTTTTTACTCAACAGACAATGAAACAAACAATAAAATGGGCAGTAAAATGAACTATTCTTTTCTAATTTAATGTAAATATCACTCAGATTCATGGTCATTTGCAAATGTTCAGACAGTTAAACCAGGAGTGGGTTACATGTAACTGCGACACTTTCAGGTAAACTCTTGTTTACTTTATAGCGATTTCGAGGTCACCCACAAAACAAAAATGGGCCTGTAAATTTTGCACTGCTCCACTATAGTCTGCTATGCAGACTCTGAATGGCTCGTGAGGTGGGATCTGCTACTGGTTTGCGAAGCAAACCAGCCTGAAAGGGCGAGCAAAGCCTCAGTAGACCTAGTCTGCTATGCAGACTCGTTGAATCAGCTGAGGTACACACACTGCAGATGTGGGTCTACATTTGTAGACTAGCTCCACTACACCTGCGTATGGCCCGCCATTTGTCCCATAAAGGCGATAAACTCAACTGATAAGCTCAGTTTTATAGCTGATATCGATTTTATCGAGAGCAACTCAGTTTATCATCGAAAAACATTTTTTTCATGAAAAACCTAGTTATCGCTTGAAAAACTTAAGTTTATTGGCGATAAAATCAGTTTTTCGCAAAAAACTCAGTTTATTATTGTACATGTACATGCAAACTAGGGTTTTCAAGTGATAAACTTAATTTTTCTATTGAAAATGTGAAAAACAGTTTATTGAATGATAAACTGAGTTTTTACTTGTAAAATAGAGTTATTTCATGAACTCTGTTTATCAAGCGAAGAACCTAGTTTGTCAAATTTGATTAAGTAAGTTTTTCGATTAAAAAACTTAGTTTATCAAATAAAAAAAACTTAGTTTTTCGATTTCAATTATAATCATAGTTATTCACTATCATTTATTCTGTTGTGCAGTCACAGATCTATGGGGGGGGGGTATGGATAAGGGTTTTAAAAAAGGGGGATCATTTTCTTTAGGTCCAAGGGCACTGGAAGCAGAGGCGGCACTTGCCCCCCCCTCCCCGTAAAAATTGCGGGTCTGGTAAAACATGTATTTTTTTAGGGTGAAGGTAAAATGATTTAAAAGGAGGGATCATTGTCATTGGGTCCAACTGCACTGGAAGTTTGTGCAGACTGCAGAGGTGGCAATTGCCCCCCCCCAAAAAAAATGAGAGGGCCCCATGGTTGTACTCAGGATTATTTCCTTGGGGTAAGACGCGTACAGATGTAAGAACAAACTTGAAAGTGAGTGAGCAATGTGACAGAGCTTATCATGTGGCACTTCTGCATTTTCCAAATTGAAATTAAAGGATTTCGTGCACAATCTTGGTATGTGCCCTTTAAAATAAGAAAATAATGAGTTATGAAAAACAAAATAAGAGTAATCAAGTATCTTTGAACATCCCTTCGAGTTTCAGGTCACATGACCAAGGTCAATGGACTTTGGCCATGTGGGGGTATTTGTTGAATTACCTTTATAACTCTGTAAATGTATTGGTCTAGTTCAAAAGCTTGGACATAGAGCCCTCAAATATCACTGAATATCTCATGCAAGTTTCAGGTCACATGACCAAAGACAAAGGTCATTTAAGGTCATTGAACTTTGGCCATTTTAGAGGTTATTATTACATGTACATTGCTGTCATAACTTTCAAAGTTTATAGAATCTAGTGTATAAAATGTGGATATAGGGGTAATCGATTATCACTGACAAGTTTTAGGTCACATGATCAGGGTCGAATGTCAATGAACGTATTATACGAATGGCGTTTTTTGTGGATAATTATTGTATAGTAGTTTTCAAAGTCAGCACTGCTGCTATATTGAATTGCATGATGTACGTGAGACTGCCAAAGTCATTCCACTTGTTTAAGCATTCAATTTCCATGATTTAGTAATTTGGGGGTAATATTTATTAAGTTTTCTTTTTTTTAATAAAAAAAAACTTTTTTTTTATTACAATCCTGGACTCAAGGGTAATCAAGTATGAATAATTGTTTTGCACACATCTTAGGTCATATGATCATGGTCAAAGGTCATGTCGGGTCAATGGACATAGTATTTTATAATCATGAGTGTTTCCTTTTGTGAATAATTATTCAAGAGCTCGTTTCAAAGTCAGCACTGCTGCACATTGAATTGCATAATGCAGGCAAGACTGCCAGAGGCGTTCCACTTGTTTGATAGAAAAATCGGTGATCAACTGAGTTTACTGCTTTTATGGGACAAATGGCGCGCCATACCTATGTACATGTACATACTGGGCAGTATGACCAGTGAAATGCTGGTATTGGTCAGCCTACAGTTAGCCTTTTGTGTACATGTATGTACATTTCTACTGTAGATATTCAAAAATTTGCTCGAACCAGGAAATGAATTCACTCTAATATATTCACAAAGTTCAAATCAGCCATAGTTACACATGTACATGTACTTGTATTGTGTCTGTTATTGGATTTTTTATTTACGCATGCCAATCTTATAATATGTTTTGGTGGCATGATTTTTAGTTCTTTTGCACTTTGTTATGGCCTAACATGCACAGCTAATACTTTAGTTTTTATGACCATGTCATGATAGATACATGTTTGTAACAAATTACCAACTCAAATACCAGCATAAATCGAGTGCTGTCATTGTTCACCTGTAACAAGTGCATGATCAGTTCTCAAAAAAGCACAACCCTGGTTGTACAAGTATATGTATCTCCAATAGCTGCCACAAGTTCTATCTAAGCTAGGAAGGCTGTAGTATTTCAAAATACAGGTAGCTGTAACATGATGTACCAGTATAGAACTGTAGTAGAAAAAAAATCATTGGTAATATTTATTAAAACCATTGTGCCCCTAAAACTCTCAGTCTATCTTAAAGCGACCTTCTAATAAAGGAGAATGAAACCATTGAAACAAGATAGCTTGTGTGAAATCAGAAAAATCAAAGAAACAGATCAACGAAAGTTTCAGAAAATCGGACAAATAATGAGAAAGTTATGAGCATTTGAATATTGCGATCACTAATGCTATGGAGATAGCAAATTGGCAATGCGACAAAGATGTGTGATGTCACTTGTGAACAACTCTCCCCATTACTTTAGTATATATTTCACTTGAATTGCCTCTTTAATCACATCTATCTATAAATCATATAGTTTTTTCTACGTGAGGGCATGTAATACATATTTTATAAGGATACATCATGGATAAAGAGTTTGTATCATCATAAGAAAAAGCAAAAAGAGACATTTTGAGAGTATTTTATAGTCCACCAAAGGAAAAGTTGTTCATCAGTGACATCACACATCCTTGTCGCACTGCCGATGTGAGGATCTCCATAGCATTAGTGATTGCAATATTCAAATGCTCATAACTTTCTCACTGTTTGTACGATTTTTCTCAAACTTTCTTTATTCTTATTATTTGATTTTTCTGTTTCTACACAAGCCTATTTGTTCCAAAGGTTTCATTCCCCTATAACAAATCATGGGGAAATTGAGGCCAATCTAAAGGTGTGTTTATGCTTCCATTGCGAGGACAGAATCAGCGTTTTTGAACGTCGTTTCAAAACGCCGATTGTAAACGTGGTTCTGGGAATGCTGTATATGGTAACTTTCCAGAGGCGAAATCACGAATTCCAAGTGGCTCCACAACGTACCGTAATTTTCATTGAGCAGGAAAGTGAGGTCAAATTGGGTGCGCCCTTTTTCTAAAGTTTTTTTCTGAGTGTTGTTATGGGGAAGGTACGTCAACTGTTATTTAATCTTCGAACAATTTCTGATATTTTAGTCATTGCATGGAGCCATATAATTTCCACCATGGTGAGGATAATATTAAGAAAATATAAAGAATATGAAAGTATACATAAAAAATAATAAAACATATGCTACTGGGGCATCTGGCGATGTCTCCTCATTATAACTCATGTTCCAGTTCTTTTTGTAAATCCCTCAAAATTCATCGTGGTGAAAAATTGGAAGAGTAATACTAGTGATAGTACTTAAATCAATTATCACACATGCAAATGTAACAAGGGAGATGAGAGGTAATTCCATGGAGGTATCATGTGACTATGGAGCAATGCGACTGTATTAGCCCACAGATTTTCATCTCACGGGAAGCATGTACCAAATGACGTCATTTAAACACGTTTACGATCAGGGTTCTGTTTATACTTCCCCAGAAATCCTGATTCTGGTCAAACAACGTTTATAAACCCACTTTTTTGTGAGTCTACGATCGGCATTTTGAAATGTTGTTTTAAATGAAAGTAAGCATGGACGCAACCGTGTTTTGGACTAATCACGTATGGGAACGCTGATTCTGGTCTGAAAGTTGAAGCATAAACACAGCCGAAGAACAGAGAAGGGATTAGAGTCTTTCAACTGCATGGGGGCTGTTATGTAATAGATGCTGGCATGTCAAGGAGGTCTAATATAGGAGAGCAATAGTTAAAAGGCTAAGGTCACACCGCCCGAGCATTGTTGGAGCGGTCGTGGATCGGAGAGAAAAAATCACCGCTTGCTACCGTTCACCATTTTCGATTTTGATTTTTATTTTGTTTTCGATTTTTTCCCCAATTTTGTGAGCGAAATTCAACCCTCTTTCCCTACCGCTCCACGACAGCTCCAACAATGCTCGGGCGGTGTGACCAGGCCATAACCAACCAGAAGTAAATTGTGTTTTCACTTTGAAACGGGATGGACATGTATTATGGTATCACGCTTGGTGTCCGTCCGTTTTCCTTGTAAATGCGATCACTTCAGTTTAATATAATTTGGTGTGTATGATACTACATGTAGCATGGATTCCATGAAGCCTAATGATTTTGAGTTCAAAGGTCACAGTGACATGTTTTTATCTTACCCTTCTGCAGTCCTTGTAAATTATGCAATAACTTCAGCTTACCTTAACCTATATGTAGGCTCATAATTTATTATGTATGATTCTAGTATGGATCCCAGGAAGCTGAATGATTTTGAGGTCAAAGGTCAAGGTCACAGTGACATGTCTTCATCTTACCCTTCTGAAGTCCTTGTAAACATGATAACTTAAGTAAAAATTAACCTAGGCTCATATAATTTGGTGTGTATGATATTAGCATGGATCCCAGGAAGCCTATTGATTTTTTAGGTCAAAGGTCAAGATCACAGTGACATGTTTTCGTCTTACTCCTCTGAAGTCTTTGTAAACACAATAACTTTACATGTAGTTTAACTTTTAACCTAGGCTCATATAATTTTGTGTATGATGCTAGCATAGATCCCAGGAATTATATTGTCAGAAGGTCAAAGGTGAAGGTGCTACCTTTCATTTTTCTTGCTTGACCAATAACTCCATTTCCCGCATTACAGGTGGGCATAATTTATTTGCTCGCGTGACACTCTTATTTCGTATGGTACATTTTTATACACCTCTCAAAAGGAATTTCACCCTGACAAAAGAAAAAATTATTGGTGAATGTTTGAGGAAAATCCACTTAAAAACAACAATTTCTGAGTTATATAGACTTGATAAAAGTGACAATTTAACTACAATAATGCTGTGATGTTTAGATGAGCCAATACATGTGCGTTAAAAAGTTCATTACTGGCAAGATGGTACTTGGAGAGAATAGCCAGATTAAGTCATCATCTCTGCAAATATCTTCCAAGTGATCAGACTACCACCTGCTAATTCCCTCAGTGAAATTGACTTTCATCGGTGTGTCCTGATTTAGAAACTGTATTATTAAGAGGACATGCTTGAGGTGTTGCCCTTTCCCAGGCACATAGCATATTGCAAACTGCCATCTATAACATCAGTTATACTTTGGCAGGCATGGTATGATATGGTCAAGCTCGTCTTGTGATCAGTTGCATTCTTCGTTCTACAAGTATGTAAAGTGTGAACGTCTGGAGTAGAAATGCAGTTAATGTGACAGATCATGATGGTTTAAATCTGTTGGTGATATATGCATTTAATGATGTGTTCTAGGATGTTACATGTAGATTTTTGGAAAAGTGCTACAGAGTCGGGAAGTACCATAACAGTTGAAGGGATCCCTCAAGTCATTTATTGCATTTGCCATAGTCACTCTCGTATCAATTTGTTGATAGTGTAAATCAATTCACATGTATGTAAATGTAATACATGTGTTATTATGGTTACATCTTATTTTGTATTTTATCTTTTTCTCTGATCTCTTTACAGACACACCCCCTCCAGAACAGCAAGAATTGGTTGTCAAGAAGCTAGAACAGTGCTGCATGGTGTTTGACTTTATGGATGCTGTATCTGAGCTCAGAGGCAAAGAAATCAAAAGAGCAAGTCTCAATGAGCTAGTTGATTACATCACTAGTGGGAGGGGAGTCCTCACAGAACCCCTATATCCAGAGTTCATTCAAATGGTATGTATGAGCCTAAATCAGTCAACTGTAGATACATCTTCATGACTAATATTAAAATTGAGCAAGTTCAAGATGTTCACGTATATTACTGTATGTGTAGTTTTTGCCCATTAAGCTATAGTCACAGTTTCATAGGTTCATACGAATCTCACTGTTCATACAAATTCTTTAGTTCTTAAAGGTTTGCAGATGGGGCATAGATTCTTACGACCTTCTTCAGAATATCTCAAGACTTTAAGAAACAAAATAATTTTCCGTAATACAGTGGCCCTAAAATTTGTATGTTTTTATAAGAATGCCTTTAGTTATTCTTTCGTCAGACTTGTGGCTGTCTTACAATTTCTGATGGATGTCTCATAAAGCTGTTCGTAAGATACGAATGACTTTACGTACGACTGGTGATCCTTTCTTGTGCTATGCGATATCCCTATGTAATTGAGTTAAGACCTAAGAACAGGTTCCAGTTGTGCGTAAAAACGTTTGTAACTTTACGAACAGCTTTATAAAACACCTACCTGCTGTCATTCGATGGTTGTATGTGAAACTGAAGGCACTCTCAAGTTAATTTGTATGAAGATATTACTCAACAGTTGCACAAATTGTGTACCTACACCTTACGGGTCCCTTTAAGTGCTTTACAAATGATCGTTCGTAAGTGTGCTGTACGAATCTCTGTAAGGCATTCTTACGATCACCATCTCTTTGAATAAATTGAGGCGTTATTACAATCATAAGAATTTAAGGCTTCTAGATTTGTCTTGCCGAAATTTGAACTAAAATTGCTCTGACAGTTGCTCAATATACATGTACTACACATACAGGTACATGTACACTAAAATGTTTGCTCATAAAAGCCTCCCACTAAGTCTGGTATGCTTACTATGACATGGCACCATTCACAATCAAAACCTATCAAACACAAATCAAATAAATTAACATTTTTCATATATACATGTACGTATAGGTCAAAAATTGCTCAAACAGAATGTAGTACAATTTCAATTTGCCAGAATTCCTAAATAGTTCATTTATTTTGTGTCATTGTTATCAACTAATGAATGATAAAGATGAACTCAATTTGTAAAGACACTCATTTCCTATTCTAAATATACATGTATGAAGCTCATGTATGACAATCCTTGAGTAAAGTATGATTATTATTGCACACTTTCATTTGTCCTGGGTGCAACATTTTAAAGTTTTAGTTGAATTCTTTAAACCCTGTCATGAGCTACTTGTATTAAAATATGTTCATGCCTCTAGAGTAGCATTTTTAATGTTTTTTTTTAGACAAAAGGTGCCCTGTGCACATTTTTTACTATGACTTCCTTGTTTTCAGTATTGTATTACATTATTCACATGTACACTATACACATATTTTGAATAGTAGTTCTGTCACCTTACTGTATTGTAATCAACAAAGTGTGAAAAGCCAATCCTTCAGGATATACCAAAGATTATGAAAGTATATTGCGCTATCACTGAAAATGAGTTAAATTCTTATAGGTCTCTTTATACTGGCATTTAATGTATTTTATTGTGCATTATGTTTATTTTTAGATCTCATGTAATATCTTCAGAACATTGCCGCCCAGTGAAAACTCAGATTTTGATCCAGAAGAAGATGAACCAACACTAGAAGCATCATGGCCCCATTTACAGGTATATAAGAATGAAATAATGGTTATATATCATTTTCTTTTAGTAATGAAAGAAATTTATTGCTAGGTATTTGCAATGCATAGTGTACATTGAAACACTATTCAGTTTTAAAGCTCAATGTTATAAAGAAATACAGACTTTGGTATTAGGATGTTTGTAAAACCTGTTGAACAGTAACACGGTGCACATTATGTCCCGTATGACTAAAAAAGTTTATTGTCTCTATTTCTTTGTTTCCAGGGCAAGCATATGCATAAATCATAATAGTGTGTGTATCAAAACCTCCATAAAATCTGCTAGACTTTGTTTACAACATTAATGATTACAAGTATTGCTCATTATGAGTTTTGATTTTTGATTTGCATTTTTGATATTGGTAATTGATTATGAATGAATCAAGAATCGGCAACCAACCCCTCTCCCCCCAACCCCCCCCCAAAAAAAACATGGCACATGACAAAATTGACACATTGAAATTCACATATCAGACAATTTACACAAGAGGTACACTTCTATACATGTGTTGTGCAGAAGATAAACACCAAATTTTCCTCTTCTTTTTGAAGGGGAAGTCCACTCTGACATCAAGTTGACTTTGGGAAATTCAGAAAATGAGAACATAATGATGAATGACTGGATAAAATTCACTAAAAAACAAGAGTTTTCTGACCTATGCAAAGCAGCTGCTCCATACGGTATGTAAAGTATAAATAGAATAGTTTATGATAATTGATATGTTTTTGTCATGAAAGAGTGTATGAAGTGGTTTGATAAAATCAAAATTTTATATTTTCACATGTTATTCTTATCAGGGTGTGTCATAAGCACTTGCCTGATTGCCCACAGCAAGTAAACTCAGATATAGATTCATTTATTGGTCCATATAAAAAAACCCAGAAATTTGTACTCCACTGGTACTACATTATAATATGAAAGACATAAATAAATACTTGTAAATACAATAAACACTAACACAAATGTTTGTGTTTTGAAACAATGACAAAAACTACCGTATTTGCCGGCGTAAAGGCCGCGGCGGCGTATAAGCCGCACCCCCGATTTTGCGAATCATCTTTGGAAAAAAAATGCATGACAGAATTCCCGGCGAAGTCGGACAAAAAATTTGGTTGGAAAATTGTTCAACAATTGCGGAATGGGAAAAAATAAACACGCCATGCTTTAATTCTTCTAACTTACTATTTCGTCTTTCCCGGAAGGCGACGCAAGGAAAATAATCCACCATCGGCGTGAAGAAGCGGCCGAGGTAATCAAGCGCTGCGGAGGTAAACAAGAGCTACGGAGGTATACAAGAGCTGTGGAGGTAAACAAGCGCTGCGGAGGTAAACAAGAGCTGCGGAGGTTAACAAGCGCTGCGGAGGTAAACAAGCGTGGCGGAGATAAACAAGCGCTGCGATGGTAAACAAGCGCGGCGAATATATTTTATTTCTTTCAATTAACGTCTTCTTTTCTTACAAATAAAGTTGAATAAATACACAAGCACGGGAGGTGTTTCAATGTTTTATTATTGAAGTCGGTGATGTCATATGAGAGAAATAAAGACCAAGTGAAATAAAAATGAACACTGATTCTTTCTTGGAGATTTGTGGTCTTGAAAAAGACCGTTATTAATTCATGCACAAAGCAATTTCAAATGACATACCTTGTCATGTTCCCTCGATCTCTTCCTGATCTTATGAGCGGGAAAATATTGAAGGCGGCATGATTTTTTTTTAAATACGCTATTTCTCCACCTGCAATAGAATAGTAAATTGCATGCAAACATCGTGTATCACCGTGTCATCATTATTATCGCACGCAAATCGTGCATCATAATTTACTGTTGTCAACATAAACATGCTCTACCATCATAATCCTCGTCGTCATAATCCATAGTGCCTAACAAGTTAAAATCTAAATCACTCATCTCAATTATCATTTTCAAATAGCAATTCATTGACACATTGGCGGCGGCAGCAAACAAAATTAGGAGGGGTCCACATGAAATTTTGTGATTTTTTTGGGGGGGACCAAACACATTTTAGGGGGGTCCACATGAATTTAGGGGGGGGGGATGCAGGAACAAAATAGACAAGCAAAAAAAAAAAGGTTATAATCAGCTAACATTTTAGGGGGATCTGTCCCCCCTCCCCCTCCCCCCGCTTTCGCCGCCTATGCATTGACACGATCGTACTTATATCATTATTGTTACCATTTTCATCACATAATTTATCCAAAATATTTGTTGCAACCAACCAGCCTATATGTATTTAATAAATCATCACCACTACCGCCATTTCCTGCAGCACACATCGCAAGGTAGGTTTTTATTATTATTTATTGGCCGATGAGACTTGGAGATGCAAAACAAAAGAGAAGATCAAAAGGTAAATATTTTCATTTTATTTTCCATTACGATCGATGACGATGTAAAAATAAATTTTTAAAAATGTAGAGCGAGGTGCTGCTAATTTTCCTGGCTCCTGCAAGGAAGATAGAAATGAAAACATGTTAAATCAATGTTCCACATAATTTCATAAATAAATAGTAATGACATTCATTACAATTACATAGCTTTTTGTCGACAAGAGTACCAGTACATGTCTTGTTAGCTTTACGCGCGTGAAATAATTGCCGCGAACAAGCTGCCTGCCATTGGCAATTACCCCGGTGCGGTACTACTACGGTACGGTGCGCGAGCGGTAGCCATTGCAAACGTATTACATGCCATTGCCGGCCCCAAAGCTAGAGTGGTAGGCACTTAAGAACCAAGTTTGAAAGGACACTCGTAAAATTACGTCACTCTCGCCGATGAATATTCATGACGTAATTTTATGAGTGTCCTTTCAAACTTTGTTCTTAAGTGCCTACTTCCCAGAGTCAGCTCGCTGGCGCGGTCTCTGAGCTCTGCTGCGTTTATGGAAACAAATTTAGACCTTAAAAAAATTAAATTAGCAGAGTAAGTTATCATGTACCGGTACTGAAAATGTTTTAGATAAGAATTACTATTTCATCCTATAAACGCGCTGTTTTAACTACCATTACAATGGAAGCGTCACTGTAGTCCCATACGTACGCATACGTGCTGTTTTGACCACATATTCAGCGTCTGCGGGACACGGCTTTTGACTATCGTCATGTATAGGCCGCACCCCGACTTTGCTTCATTTTCTCATAAAAAAATAGTGCGGCCTATACGCCGGCAAATACGGTACTTGCCTGAATTGGGCAAGCAAAATTCTCACAGTGAAATGAAAGGTTGTTGTAAAGTTTTCCAATATTTCACAAGCAAAATTACAGAGAGAGAAAAAAAATGCACGTTAAAAACTTTCCATTTGAAATTGCAAGCCAGTTTGTGCCATTTTCTTGGATCTATGCACACCACAAAAAAAAGTCAGCATACATAATGTAGCTGGTAGCAGGCAGCAGCTGATTGGTTTTCAGTTGCTGCTGCACTGGCACCTCCCCGATCAAACTCTGAATCAGAGTGAAGTTAACAGTCTCATGTGAAAAATATTTTTTTCCCAAAATAATCACAAAATCATGAAATTGTTAAATTATGGATTATCAAATAACAGATTTAGTGATTTGCAAAGGCACTTATTTGCCACTTAGGGGTATCTATAACTAATCTATAACCTTTCTCTCGTCGATAATACCCGCTATTATTTAGGGATATGACAGTGATTGCAGAAAACGGACAGCATTCATGGAAACGGCCTTTTGAAAGTGGCTTTTCAAATGAAACACCACGAAAAACATATTTTTCCTCAAAATGCACAGAATAGCAACAGAAATTACTCCAAATTTTCAACAAAAATATGAATACTTACTAGCTGCAAAACACGATCTCACTTAATCAACAATCCAGACATCTTGACTGCACTTACTCCATCCAATCGTATCGAAAAATTTACAAATGCAAGCTCAATTTTAGTGACAAAAAACAAATACCAACTAACGTACAAGGCAGCACTTGGCCTTGTGTTGCTGCCCTCTACTTTCGAAGATGCACAGCACGATATAAATAAGGTGGGATAGGTGAAAATAAAGGTAATAACGTGAAAGATGAGGATGTATTTATGCAAAATATATTTGTTAACAGATGTTATGTAATCATTTACATTCAATGAACGATTTTAAAGCATTCTTGGTACAGTGGCAGATACAAATTTTGACCAACGCGAGTATTGTGACATCGCTGATCAATCCATAAAAAATGTATTGATTATGTTCATTTATCAATATTTATCAATATCGCTAAGATATTTTTAGCGAAATATCGACAGAATTTTCTTACCGATAGCAGCACTATTAGTGGCAACAACAAAAAGTTAAGTAATCGTGTCACTGTCATTCACTGACTTTTATCTGATCCAATACAAGTTTAACTAGTATGTATTTTGGTATTTTCACCAAACCTGCATTTTGTGTTATTCATTTTTCTGCATGTATTAAAACCAATTTTAATTTCTTTTAATAACTTCCCTTAAGATCCAAAATTTACTTTTTTATATTGTAATGAAAAGATTGCAATTTTTTCCAGTAGTTCATTTCTTGATTTGCCATGATCATTTCAGTTTGGTTTCATTCTGAACTCAGGGCAGGTTGATAATTGGAAACAAGCAATTTCAAGAATCTTATAAGCAATATTATTTCATTTAAAAAGATCATGTAAAATCAATATGTGATAAAAATATAAGAATAACTATTCCTAGCTTATTTATACTTATTGCTTCATTTATTTTGTAAATCTTAAACATAAAACAATGCTTTCTTTTTTTTGGTATAAATGTTTTATTGAGTCAAAGTAAAAAAAACACAAATCAAACGTAATATGATATTTACAAGAAATCATAAAATCATTGAAAAAATACATGTAATAAAAATACCCCCCCCCCCCCTGAAAAAGCAAAAAGTTTTATGCAATGACACAGAGACTTCGTTTCGCAGCAACTTTGATGGCAAGTATTCATATGCTCATTCACAGTAAACACAATACATAATACAATGATACACTTTAGACAGGAAGAAAACACAAATTGAAATTGAATCTTCCATTTTTAAAATGAGCCGATAGTTTGTGTCAAGGCTTTCTTTATTTAAGGTGTCCAGACTAAGCTTAGTCCAGTCGTCCAACACTTGCATCCTACTAGAATATCTCCCTTTAAATCACATCACAAGATGGGGGCAATGCACTTTTAGCCTCATTCTGTATTCTCTGTTTTGATGTTTAATCTATGAAAATTCTCCTTTAGGGGTAGTGTGATATATTGAAAATGTTTCTGGAGAGGCATTGCAGTGATTGCTTTGCCATAAACTTAAGTTCAAAGTTCAATGCACTCCATGTTTAAACTTAGTAAAGTACATACTCAGATTACAGTTTGAGTGATTGGAAAATGGACTGGACATAAAATTATTCTTGTGACATGCACAGGTGCACAAGGTACTGTTTGATTCCAAACCAATGTGCATTGTGAGTGAATCTTGCATCATGATCAATAAACAATAATGAAATCACCATTCTACTAATTTGAATTATGATCCTGCATAATAAATTTCTATATTGTGTTCAATTGTGTTCTGCGCCTTGGGCACTCTGCCGAATGGATTTGGCGCATTACAAAGCCGGTATATTATTTATTAATAGATATATATTCCATTTTTAACTGTCATTGCTTAGTATTATTGGTCATGTGTACATTGTTTCCTTATAATCTTTACTTTTATTTTTATTTTTACTCAACCATTACTTTATTTTCATTCTTTCTCACAGATTGTATACGAATTCTTCCTGAGATTTTTAGAGTCACCAGAATTCCAACCCAGCATAGCCAAGAAGTACATCGATCAGAAATTTGTGATGCATGTAAGACATAAGTTTATTTATTTCAAAATCATTCTTTTAGTGTTATTGTTTCTGGTATAGAAATGAAACCCACTTTGACTAAAACATCTTTTAAGATGAAGTAATTAGCAATAGAGAAGTATAATAACTCTAGATATAGGTGGCCAGAATGAGTAAGTAATTACAATGGAAAATGAAAAAGCACATGCTGGGGGGGTGGGGGGCTCCACACCACATCATGCCATTTGTGGCAAACTGCAATCTCAAATATTCAAGTTTATTTTGAAATTTTCACTTATTGACGTATTACATTTAAAAAGTAAGAATACATATAAAACAAGCAGCCTAGGTACTACCATATAGGAAAGGGTACTATAGGCTTGAGTACTGTAATCCAAGCTATGTGCGGTAGTTACAAATTGATGCAGAGAAACAAAAAACATTGTACGCGCTATGGTACTTTTTGTTTTTAGTGCCTCTAAATATCCATTATTATTAATTCATTAATCAATATATCAGTTCAAAGCATATGTCTAAGGGCTACAAATGTACCCCATAAAATTCTTTAAATCTATGATCGTTACAACTGTTACTGAAGAAAATCCACCTTGAACAAGACCATCTCAAGTCTTCCAACTTACCCCATACGGGTAACGGGGTAAGTTGGAACATGGTATGGGGAATACTGCGTGGTCAATTAAGAAATATACCAAAACTACTTACAACTATAATATACGGCTTTAGCTTATTTGCTTATTTTTTCAAGTTCAAAATATTGAAGGTGTGTATCCTCATTTGTTGAACTTTGTTTTCTATTACACATGATATACAGCCACTAGGCGAGCGGACTGTGTCGTAGAATTCTGCTTATAATTTGTGTGCATTTGATTTTACATGCAGTTAAGTGTATCAGCAATTTCATGTAATTCTGCATCAAATTTACAATTACATGACATTAATCAGATAATTGTTTATACAATGTAGTTTTTTAACTGTAAACTCAGTAATAAAATGGAAATGGGGGCTGACACTGTATGAAATATAAATAGTGGCTTTCATGACAAATGTATGGTGCCAAAATCTCATCACTAGGTAGGGGCAAAGTTAGGGATGATTATAGGAACACACACCTTTAACTGTACTTTGAACTATTTAACTATCTTATACAATAACTATTAAAGGTTAGAACTGAATAAATGAAAAGGTAAATTATGCTAAGAACTAACGAACATGAGATACAAACAACGTGTGGTACCGTACCAAAAAATGGACCTACACTGTAGCATGTTTACAAACAAAAATACATTGGGTAATTACTTTGGCAACTAGTACTGATATATATATTGCAGATAATATTTCAAACCAACACATTTGTTGTTCCAAATAGCCCTTTCAATTTTGTTTCAACTAACCCCAGAGGCCCATGTGACATTTATAAGCATTTATAAAAAGGGATTTTACCATGGCGTAATATATTGATAACCTTATTTTGTAGCTTGGTACAAGTGTCTATTGTATCCCAAAACCGGCCAACTTTATAAACTTCTGAAATAAAACATTTCTGAAAGAATAAAAAAATTTCTTTATAGAAGGTGAAAAAACAAAAATTCCATTCTAACTCCACCAGGCTTGTTTCACATGTGTTGTCTGTAATATGGTAGATGTCTGATGCTAATGGCAATAAATAGAGAGCAGTATTGCAGAAATTCATTTACAGGTGTTAAAGAAAATTACAGTAGGTGGTTTCAGACTGCCTCGAAGTTCGTCAGTTCCAGGTATTCTCTGATCGGGAAATTTACCCCGATCAGAAAATACCAGGTATTTTGGTAATGTGAAAGCAAACTACGCGTAATTTCCCCGAAAGAAAATACCTGCTAAATAGAAGGTACTTGGCGAAATTACGAGAACTTTCGCGGGGATTTTTCCAAGGTCGCAGGTATTTTGGCGATGTGAAAGCAAATTACGGGAACTTTTAGCCCAGCGTGTCGTTGGGCGCGGGAGCTGTGGGTGGCTGCTGGGCTAGTGATTTTGAATCTCGTGCCTTGCCTGTTTATCAGACCATACTGCGCATGCTCGTAACTTCAGGAACTTATCCTGAATGGTATGGTTCAGGGCGGTGTGAATGCAGGAATAAATTAATGGGTATTTTTAGAATAAAATAGTTCTCGTAATTTAACGGGGATTCTTGTGATCGAGGCGGTTTGAAACCACCTAGTGTTACAACTTAACCCGTGTTCCAACTAACCCCAATCTCCCCTACTTTGCAAAACCATCCAATGCTAATGATGGTTGTATCAAAAACCTTGTGGACTGAATTTGTTGAAAAACACAGCATGCCATTATGAGGTTTTGATTATTTCACCACTTGGTCAAAAGAGAAGGTGGCCATCTTTCCTAATACCCTGATTTTAAACCCTTACCCTTGATTTTAGACATGATGATAATCAAACCTGCTTGTAAACAAACAAAACACAAGAGCCAAGCACATGGACACATGATTCATGTGTCACTGTAGAATTAAAAAAAAAAGGCATGCATAAGCTTTTCATCAATGTGTAGTGCTGGGGAGAGTGGAAATACTTGTGTGCGTACATTGTTTCTGCTTTTGTGGATACAAATATTTGTCATAATGACTGTACTATCATAAACTAGATATCAAACACACAAAATAAGCAGAGATCAAAGTCTAGGTGAACCCCCCACTATCAGCTATGTCAATATAATCTCAGACGAATTGAATAAGAAATATTGAGGTTTCCCTATAAAGTGCACAGATGGCTTCTTGTATTGAAACTGAACGACCAGGGAAGATTGTATGTGTGCATGCAGTATTTGTAGTTACCGCTATTTGGTATATATTGCAGGCTATGTCAGTCAGTACAATACACAAATATAATGGCATATGAAGACGATTACATTTCTCGTTGTAGTGTGGCATCAGTTTATTGAATGCCAATTTTGTTTGTGCAGTCCAAATGTCATGCAAGAAAATCTAATGCCCAAAGTCATTTGTATGCAATACTTCTGCTGACCTTGATCTAGTCATTTTATTCTTCCTTTCTGGTCTGACTGAGCTTACTATTGATGTAGATATTACTTATGATTTTGAAATATCTTACATTTGAAGGGTGGGGGTCCTTATAGTTTTATTGTCTCACCTGCGAAGCAGAGTGAGACTATAGGCGCCGCTTTTCCGACTGCGACGGTGGCGGCGGCGACGTCAACACCAAAACTGAAGGTTAAGTTTCTGAAATGATAGCATAACTTAGAAAGTATATGGACCTAGTTCATGAAACCTGGCCATAAGGTTAATCAGGTATTACTAAACAACCTGCTTTATACCGTGTTTACACATTGACTCGGCTCGGGTGTTGAATCCGCGAGCCGGGTTGAACACTGCGAAGAAGGGATCAGAGATCACGTTTATACGTACATATAAAAAGGCGAGTTCAACACGGCTCGCGGATCTCGAACGGAAGAAGAATTATGACGTCGCAAATTAAACGCGGGAAATTCACCGCCGGAATCGAATCTTGTCCGTGCGAACAACAACAATGCCAAAAGTGAAAGTGCGCGCAGTGACCAGGTCAAGAGAGTTCGACACAGCTTTCTGTTTACACACGAAAAAATTGCCGAGTCTGACTCGGCTCGCGGGTTGAAACCTACGATTTTGGCGGATCAAAAAAGCCGTGTTCGACACGGCTCGCGGATCACACTGATCGCGTTTACACAGCATAAAATTGCCGTGTTGAGCACGGCTCGCGTGTCGAACCCCCGAGCCGTGTCACTGTGTAAACACGGTATCAGTTTCAGGTCACATGAGCAAGGTCAAAGGTCATTTAGGGTCTATGAACTTTGGCCAAATTGGGAGTATTTTGTTGAATTACCATCATAACTTTGAAAATTTATTGGTCTAGTTCATAAAACTTGGACATAAGAGTAATCAAGTATCACTGAACATTCTGTGCGCATTTGAGGTCACATGATCAAGGTCAAAGGTCATGTAAAGTCAATGAACTTTGGTCAAGTTGGGGGTATTTGTTGAATTTCCATCATAACTTTGAAAGTTTATTGGTCTAGTTCATAAAACTTGGACATTTAAGAGTAATCAAGTATCACTGACAAGTTTTAGGTCACATGATCAAGGTCAAATGTCAATAAACGTAGTATTGTATTATACGAATGGTGTTTTTTGTGAATAATTATTTTATAGTAGTTTTCAAAGTCAGCACTGCTGCTATGTAGCCCTATTGAATCGCGTGATGCAGGTGAGCCCGCCAGAGGCATTCCACTTGCGTCTATGTAAAATAACAGGAAAATATATGAATTAGGAATGACATCTATTGCATGCCATTGATTATTAGTGACAGATATTTTTCCACCTGTTGATTCTTTGTGAAAATTTTATCTTGCTTTTTAAGGCTATATTAAGCCCCCTCTCTCTATCTTATCAATGTCAGTTATTTTCTTTTTGAAGGTCCCTTTTAACCTTTAGAAATTTAGTAATTAGGCATACATTTCAGAAAGCTACAAAGATATCTATTGGGAAATAGCATCTTTAAATATTTATCTTTCAAATAGAAACAAACTATGGTCGATTTCATTTTGTTCGGTATCTTGACCATCTATAGATTTTGAAGTATATATCATTCACACCTTAAATCCTAACAGTGTCATACACACTCCATAGTGACCAACAATTGCTCTGTGAAGTGTAACATGAATTTTCATATTTGTTGTACTTTAGCTGCTGGAACTTTTTGACAGTGAAGATCCAAGGGAGAGAGACTTCCTCAAAACAGTGTTGCATCGAATCTATGGCAAGTTTCTAGGCCTCAGGGCGTTCATCAGAAAACAGATCAACCACATATTCCTCAGGTGAGAAGATAAATGCAAGTTTACCCTTTGTCTTAAAAAAAAAGGAAAAATAATAAACTTGTTTTGAAAGTGTGGAACATATATTATGGAAACTGTAGTGAAGTCAACTTTATTAAGTTGTTAAAAAATTATAATGTACCTCTTCCAAACAAAGATTGAAGAGGCATATACCGGTATGTACATGGAGGAAACAGCATGTGGTTACATGTAGGTGGTTCAGCAGGCAGTCAGACAAGTCCATTGCAAATCTTGTGTATTACGGTACTTTCACAACTTTAACCAACTGCTAGTGAGATTTGGCACCCATCACACTGGATTCTATTTAATACACCTTCAGGAATATTTCAGGATGCTCCTGTGTTGCCTTTACCAACACAGCAAATAAATCACTTAAAAAATTTAATTCAGCAATAAATTCAATACATGATGTACTCACTGTCAGAAGACTGAAATTATTCATGTTCAGAATTATTCATCATCACACTAAAAAAAAAGGAACAATTGAAAAATCTTGCAGACCAGACTCTTTGCTCAGTTTTCTGCTTAGCGCTCATGAGACTTGGTACACACATTTTTCTTGGGAGTGAAGTGATGCATAAACTGTATTGCTATGGCAGGGAACAATTTCCATGGTAACAAATCACTGTTTGCTCTTTTGTGCAGCAATTTTTTAAACATACGACTGTACATGTACAGAACATAGTTGAAAGTTTGTTTCTTACAAACAGAATTGCTATTTAAGGAGTAAAATGATGCCCTGCATGGTATTGGTTTATCATGGTGTTGCCATTTTATGTCCACAAAGCATTGTGATAGGATGGGAGTACTGTTTTATTTATATTTTCTCCTCAATAAGATTGAATCCAACTTCTCCATGCATAGGACAACGATGTGAGCCTACATGCACAATTTAATTCTCTATCAGCTCGATAAGCCACCTGCTTTTCATAAGGGATCACTTTCATACATGTAGAATTATAGACCATTCTCCCTCATGGTAATGAACAACACAAAAAGTGAAATTCATTCATTGTTTTGGAGTGAAATGTAGCCAGTGGCAACCACGATATATATATATATCTGTAAAACTGAAATCCAGATCAATATTCTGGTTAAAAATGTATTTGATTGATAGAAGCAGCTGTTCTTTGATATTGATCATACATGTTATGTGTGTGTATCCATAGAAATGTGTTGTAAAAAAAAAAAACGTTTGCTGGGATTCCAGTTTCCATCATAAATATATATACTTGTTGAATGGATTTGTCTTGAACATTATGTTAATTTTGCAGATCTCTGCATGTCTGTTTCAACAAAGCAAGCAAATTGTCAAGTCAGTCTCCATCCAGTCTGACCTCTCTTATCCGGACGCACACTTGCCGAGATTTTTTTTTTAAAAATTCATTAGTACGTGTGGAAATTAAATTTCAATCTAAACTCATTCCTACACAAACTCACTTTGATTACATATATTTTCCAATGTAGTCTACCCACAACCACATTTTTCATGAAAATATATCACCCAATCGAAAGAACTTAGACAGAATTATTTTCCAGTAAATCAGGGCACAGCGCAAACATTTCATCACGTTTTTTTTTTATTTCCCAGGGAAATAAACAACACATGTCTTGCTAGCTAGGGCTAGGCCTCAATACAGATAGCGCCATCTATCATGTTGAGCCTACAGTTAGTATAACAATTGCTGACATTGCGAAGCTGCGATACCCACTGCGATGATCCAATTTTAAAACGTAGTTTCATCGATTCATTCTCTTTCTTTTGAGCTATGCTCGATACCTCATATACCTCGGTCATTTTAGTAAAGTATCCAAGAGTTTTGGACATCGATCGATTTCATTTCCGTAAAAATACCGCCTCTAAATTTGACACTGCAGTGAATACTGCCTGTATGCCCACTACAATAGATTACCCTTGTATTTAATATTGGTTCTCCCAGATCGGGATAAATCCCTTATCCGGATTGGTGCTGGTTCCAACGTTTCCGGATAAGAGAGGTCGGACTGTACTTGTAATTGCAAAATGTCTGTGCAGGCAGATACAGCAAGTGGCGTATGGGTCAGTATTGTCGGACCAAATTAAGCGACCCAATTTCTAGCTGAAAGTTACAGATGCAAGATGGAACTCCATATAAGCAGATAACACAGAAAGGTGACCACTAAAGGAAAATGGTTCAAAAGGGGGAGAGGGGTAGCATTCGTGACAGACAATGGTGTGTTTTAAAATAGATTGGTGACTAATAGCTTGAACAGCCATAAAGTTGTATATAGAGAAGCTATATCTGATGAGTTATTCACACTGAGAAAAAGGAAAGAAAAAAAAAACCTGAATAAAGAAACCAATTTTGAAGAGGTCAAATGGCATAACAGATGGCCAATCATCAGTACATACAAGTAAACCATCTCCAGTAAAGGTTTGACATACTACATAGGATAAACATTGTTGAGAGATAACACAATATATTATTTTAGTAGAAAAACCCCCTAAGGAACATGTATGTAGGCACAATTTAGCTTGATTATCTAGGTACATACGTTTACATTTAGTATGAACATGACAGTGAAGAAGCTTTCTAACCCCAAAAGCTGATAAAATTTTGATAGAACATTAAAACAATCACTCTTTATTGATCATCAAATATATATGAAATATACTGCATAACACTTGCAGTGGTAATTGTGACACTGCCAGAAATGGATTTCAAACAGCTTCTATTCTGAATGCACTTGAATTTAAATGCCTGTGAGTGATGTATAGGGAACTTTATTTTTTCATCAGTGTCATTCTGTCAGAGTGCCTCTTTTGTGCTTTTTAGAACATTTTGATTTTAGAGTGAGAAAAAATGTCATTCCACACTTAGGGAATTTGATGTGCTGTTATTTATCGAAAAGTAAATGGCTTTGCTAATTTGCTCGTGCAAGAGAAACTAAAAAAACTTGCATTAGAATTCTCAAGTGAAATACTCCCTACTCTCCCATTTCTTCTAAATTTACACATTAAAGGGGAAGTTCACTGTGATGATCAGTGTTTGAATAAAGACAAAATATTACCATAATAAAAGTTTGACAAATAAAATCCATGAAAGAAGAGAGTTGTGAACTCTTGTATTTATTTTGACATGATAGGAACAGCCCGGGAGGGGGGGTACTCGAATTATAACATGATACCTATGTGCCGCACCAAAGTAAAACAAATAGGGGCTCTAGAACTAAATATTGGTCCGAAAACAAGGGACCTACAATTTGGAACTGACTACATAAAAAACAAGGGTCACCGGAACTCATTAGCTCGGAGCCGTAATTGGTAGAGGCTATGTAAAAAATATGCGCACGTTTCTTGCTAAATTCATATCGGACTAGCGCAAGCTAGCTTCGGGTGCTGAAGCCTCAGCAGCCCAGCGCAATGGCTATGCGCTGATCGATCTCGCCTTTCTGAGCGGCTGAGTGAGTTCATGATAACGTGCACTGGAACAAGAAATCACAAATTTGTGGGTCTTCGGAACGGGGAATAATAGGAATTTCCATAGCTTTCTGAATTGGTGAAGCTCTCAAACATAAATTTTGGCTGAAAATGGGGGTCTCAACCGCTGCACATATATTGTTACTACCCCCCCCCCCCCCCGCCAAAACTGGCGAGTACAGTATTTTATGTGTAGATTGTAAATGTATATGTCTTAAAACTTCATGGTGCTGCGATCTTACTCCATACATACATACATTGGCATTCATATGTGAAATATTTGACCAGAAGTACCTGGGAGTCTTCCTTTTGTTTGCTCTCTGTACCTGAGGAGATGCATTGCCATGTATCTCATTTCTAATGGATCAGGTGTGTGCGAGTGGTATTCAAAGTGAATTTGCCAGTATCCAAGGTAACGGCAAAGGCATCTTTGTTCTGTACCCTCCCTCGCTGGCAGCTATTAGTTTCCAAGACTTCTGCCCTAAATGTAGGCCTACATGTACATGTAGTATGAGTGTCTGAATAGGTAACATGTAGTTTGTCTGCCAGGATAATGACCGCCGTTTTAATAGTACCGGTAACTTACAAATATTCATTGACAGCATAGAAATGACTTGTATCATGTACGGTATGAAGATACAAATGTATATGCACAAAGGGTATCATGGTGGAATATCATTAGCTTTTTGTTGATTATACACAACTGAAATGTGTTCTTGTGTGCTACTTATTAAATCAGATCCTCATTCCCATCAGATAAAGTTGTATAGCTCATTCATCATACATGTACATGTCGTTTTTAAGTTCAACAAATATTTGAATGGTAATGTTTTATTCACCCAGGGTAGCCACTATATTTGTACCCTACTCCAATCTAGATGGTGAGTGTCAATCAAGAATGCAGAAGGTTCCATTTTTATAAATCTTTGGTATGATTCACCTGGGGATCAAACCCATGACTTTCTATTCATGAGGCGAATGTTTTACAACTGAGCTACCGGAAAAAGTTTAGAAACTTCTACTGAGCCACCATACCAAGTTTATTGTCACAATTTGATTAGGCTTAACTTGGATTTTCTAATACCGTGTTTACACATTGACTCGGCTCGGGTGTTGAATCCGCGAGCCGGGTTGAACACTGCGAAGAAGGGATCAGAGATCGCGTTTATACGTACATATAAAAAGGCGAGTTCAACACGGCTCGCGGATCTCGAACGGAAGAAGAATTATGACGTCGCAAATTAAACGCGGGAAATTCACCGCCGGAATCGAATCTTGTCCGTGCGAACAACAACAATGCCAAAAGTGAAAGCGCGCGCAGTGACCTGGTCAAGAGAGTTCGACACGGCTTTCTGTTTACACACGAAAAAATTGCCGAGTCTGACTCGGCTCACGGGTTGAAACCTCTGATTTTGGCGGATCAAAAAAGCTGTGTTCGACACGGCTCGCGGATCACACTGATCGCGTTTACACAGCATAAAATTGCCGTGTTGAGCACGGCTCGCGTGTCGAACCCCCGAGCCGTGTCACTGTGTAAACACGGTATTATTGAGCACAAGAAAGGGTCACCAGTCCTACATTAAATTGTGCGTAACTTTTGTACAGTTTATAAAACAACCCCAAACTTGTTTTTAAGTTGTTTCATTAAAGGTATTCTTCGAGCTGAAAATAATTAATAAACAGTAAAATTCAGTATTCACTGAGCAGAACGCTGAAATTTTCATCAAAATTTGATGACAAATAACAAAGTTATTGAATTTAAAACTTAAGCAATATTTTGTAATAACAGTAACATGCATGCCATCATGAATATTCAATACATGAAGGTGGGCTGATGATGTCATGTCTCCACTTTGTTTTTTCTTATGTTATTACAGGAAATTATTATTTTTATACATGTGTATATATGATATTTCTTCATTGTTGCAACTTCATGATGGTCTTGCACATTTTATCAGTTGTCAATCTTTTTTTATAAGTCTTTTTGGATAATATTTGAATAAATATGTTTTTATATTGTAGATACAAAAGAATATTTTTGCGGATATGACATCAGTGCGCTCATTGCATATATTCATGAACACATACATGGAGGAGCCATAGTGTAGTGGTTCCGACTCTCGCCTTGTAAACAGAGGGTCGTGTGTTCAAATCCCACCACGGTCTGGCGTCCTTTGGCAAGGCGTTAATCCACAGTTTGCCACTCTCGACCCAGGTGCTAAGTGGGTACCCGGTAGGATGTGCGTACATTGTAGCTTGTCCAGTACTGTGTGCGCCTCACTGGTGACTGACTGGAATACTCCCCAGGGAGTGGAGGATGTGCATACATTGCGTGCCGGAATGACTGATTGAATCGGATGACGGGGACAATAATATATTTGTAAAGCGCTTAGACACGTTGTTCCGATGTGTTAAGCGCTATAAAGAAGCGGAATATTATTATATTCATAGAATTGTTTCACTGAATTAATGCAAAACTTTAAAATATCGGAACATCAGTGTTCCGTGTTCATTGTGCAATTTTGTGCAATTTTGTTCAAATTTTCAGTGATTTGTTTGTCCAATTTTACTTTCTGTTCAAATTACATTTTTTTCATTCTGGAGTACCCCTTTAATGACTTTTACCTAAAAATAGGTTTCTCAATCATTTTGATTGTGTCACCTAAACCTGAAATGTTTTTGATGTTCAATGTTGATTGGTGGTTTTTACAGACTTCAAAATTATGTCTGAGAAAACAGGGAAAGTTATGTAATTGTTCTTCATAGTGTTGTGCCGAATTATGCACACTCATTGTCTTTACTGTATTGTTTTCTATCTTTTACAGATTTATATATGAAACAGAGCACTTTAATGGAGTTGGGGAATTATTAGAAATTCTGGGAAGGTAAGTTAGTGTGTATCAGAGACTGCTGTTAAACATTGATTCTTGGTGTTTGACATTAAAAAATCATTGCAGTAATAATGTGAATATTTTGTCAATTCAAATTCCTTGTATGAATTCAATAAACATGCAAAACCTAAATTGACTTGGGCTTTCAGAAAATGGAAAACAGAAACAAAGAATTTTAAGAACAGTCATGCAAATATCATTATACATTCTTGTTCTCTTGGGGTTTTTACAACACATGGCTTCTTATTCAAGTTTGATAATTTACATATGTCAATATTTTTGTATTACTAGTAAAATAAAAACCATTCTTAATGCAATGCTTATTAAAATCCTCTTAATGAGACAAAGCTTTTCCATATTGTAAAGGGTTCAGTGCTGTACGTTTATAGGACAGGTGCAAGGAAAGGGCAAAGGTTTAGTCTCATGAAGTAGACTTGTACTTTGCATCTATCCAGGGGCCCTGGGGCAGTTAAAGGCAGCTTGGCCGGGAAGGAGAAAGGAGCAGCATTGCTGGTAGACAGTCCGATTCATCACATTAGAAAACGGACACCCATTACTTGGCTCATGCTTGTCGGTCGGTCGCATAATTGAATGAAGGCAAAGCAAGGGGGAAGCATCTCTTCTGTGTATGCATAGACCAAGCTTTGATTACTTGTCTTACTGTCATGTGTGCCCCTTGCACCGTCGTGACTTGTTGACCGTACAAGTGAGCTGGCTGCTCTCTGCATACCCCAGCGTTTGACTTTATCCATCAGCATGCGTCTCAGTTAAATGATGATATATGCGTTTAGATTACTGGCAGTATTACGATTCCAATAGGATATGCTCAGACAAGCATTACACACAACCTGCTTGAATGTATTACTTCTTACCACAGTGCAGTGGAAGTGTGCTCATTTATGGCAAATTGCTGGGCCATTTAGATTTTATGCATGCCCTATCAAAATGATAGAGAGCGCTGATATATTATGCATTGATGTATGCACTGAAAATCATTAAGACCTTTGGAGACATATTATGGCAGTATGCACATACATTTATGTACATGTATGCTGTATGAAAAATATTAATAAAATTGTGTGATTCTAAACATTTTCTCTGTACTGATAGAGTGCATTTGAAAAAAAAATATTTACCTGTAAAATAGTTAGGACTGTGTAATGAAATAGAAGCAGATCAATATTGCAAAATAACTGCTATTTGTTTCACTGCCATGTACTTGTACACTGATAATATTTTCCTTGCAATAGAAAAAGTTGTATATTTAATGTAACGAAACCACTCAGAACTCAGCGATTTAGTGATATTATAGATAAAACTAAGCTCAATGTTACAATACCTGTACAAAATATGTGTCCTGCTTTCATACCTTATATATTCAACTGCACTGGTTGAAATGCTGTTTTTGTCTCACTTGCATAGCAGAGTGAGACTATAGGCGCCGCTTTTCCGACGACAGCGGCGTCAACATCAAATCTTAACCTAAGGTTAAGTTTTTGAAATGACATCATAACTTAGAAAGTATGTGGACCTAGTTCATGAAACTTGGCCATAAGGTTAATCAAGTATTACTGAACATCCTGCCTGAGTTTCATGTCACATGATCAAGGTCAAAGGTCATTTAGGGTCAATGAACTTAAGACCATGTTGGGGGAATCAACACCAAATCTTAACCCAAGGTTAAGTTTTTAAAATGTCATCATAACTTAAAAAATATTTGGACCTAGTTCATGAAACTTGGACACAAGGTTAATCAAGTATCACTGAACATCCTACATGAGTTTCACGTCACATGACCAATGTCAAAGGTTATTTAAGGTCAATGAACTTTAGCCGAATTGGGGGTATCTGTTGAATTACCATCATAACTTTGAAAGTTTATGGATCTGATTCATGAAACTGGGACATAATCAAGTGTCACTGAACATCCTGTGCAAGTTTCAGGTCACATGATCAAGGTCAAAGTCATTTAGGGTCAATGAACTTTGGCCAAATTGGGGGTATTTGTTGAATTACCATCGTTGAAACTATGTTGGTCTAGTTCATAAAACTTGGATATAACAGTAATCAAGTATCACTGAACATCCTTTGGGCAATATAGGTCACATGACCAAGGTCAAAGGTCAATGAACTTTGGCCATACTGGGGGTATCTGTTGAATTACCATCATAACTGAAAGTTTATCTGACTCATGAAACTTGGACATAAGAGTAATCAAGTATCACTGAACATCCTGTGCGAGTTTCAGGTCACATGATCAAGGTCATAGGTCATATAAGGATGATGAACTTTGGCCACGTTGGGGGAATTCGTTGAATTACCATCATATCTCTGTACTATTGGTCTAGTTCATAAAACTTGGAAATAAGAGTAACCAAGTATCACTGAACAGTTATAGTAGTTTTCAAAGTCGGCACTGCTGCTATATTGAATCGCGTGATGCAGGTGAGACCGCCAGAGGCATTCCACTTGTTAAAACATATTTCATCAAGATAGATTCCGTCAACTGAACCAGTATTTATTTCAACTTTGAATGGAAGACGTTTGGAAGATGAAGAGCTTTATATGCAAGTATGTGCAGTGCTATTGGCAGGCTGACATTTCTAAATTTTCTTTGTGAAGACTGATCAGTTTTGTGTTAAGTCTTCTTTCAAAAGTTATAAACATTCTTTAAAAGATTCTTCAAGATATACATGTAGTTCCTTACCCCTCTTTTGATATTATTGTTTGAATTAAAAAATGAAAATGATTTCCATAGGGCAGTTACCTTGTAATTTTCATTGACTTTGATGTTTATTTTCTTCGATTTTTCTTATTCTTAAATAGTAATATGCAATTTTATTTTATTTTTGCATAGCATTATCAACGGGTTTGCATTACCACTGAAGGCAGAACACAAGCAATTCCTTATCAAGGTTCTCATCCCATTACATAAAGTAAAATGTTTGGGTCTATACCATGCACAGGTAGGGAGAATTTTTTATCTTATCTGGATATTGTTTGATTGTAAAGCGTTGATGGTTTTATATATAAATGATGAACTCTTTATATAAACACATGAATTCTGAGATCAGGGCCCCCGTAACACGAAGGTTAGCGATTAATTGCAGATTTGACAGAACAATCCTGATTTGTTCCCACTGAGCAAAATGCGTATACAACGATCATCTTGGTAGGCCATTTCATTTAGCGATTAATCACTAACCTTTGTGTTGCGGAGCCCTGGTGCCCACTTCATAAACAGTTTACTGAAGATGGTTACATGACTTGGCAGTTAATCAAAGTCATGATTTCCATGAAAGTTGCTAGAGTTGTATGTCTTTTATGAAAAAGTGCTGATAACTCAAAAACTATGATTTTCAAAGTTTGAATTCATTGTCATATGAATAAAAGTTTATCATGAAATGTGCGTTGTGTGAAAGATGCGATCTACAGTAACATCAAATATTTATACTAGGTAATTTATTATTATAACATCAAAATCGAAATAGTTGGGTCGCTAACAAAGTTTTCTTTCATTTAGGGCCATTAAACCATTTCTTATATGAAATGAAACAAAATTTCTGGACACGATCTTCAATTTATAGCTTTAACAAAACTTCATTTAGATTGATATAATATTGTTCTTAGTAATGACCCTTTACCTGAGCTTTGGACTTGCTTTAACTTTAAATCCAAAATTGCATTATCAGTCCATATTCTTGTTAAATCTGTGCTTTACACTTTAGGTAGTTAAATATGTCAAAACATGTTTTATGCTGGACTAAATCCTCAATGTTTACTGGACTTCTCAGACTCCATGCTCATGCTTGAATGGCCAAGTAAACCATTGTACCTTGCATTTCCACATTTTCCGTTGTATATTTGAGTATCAAAGCATGTTAGGCCCCTATCAGATGCCTTTATTGAAATTTGTCCCATTTGATTCCCTGCAGTATATCAATTACATATATAAACCATGGTTTAAATTTAAACCAGAGTTCAGAGTAGCAACCTCTGAAATTATTACAGATACGACTTTTCTTCATATAAATCTGCAGGGAAATCCCCCCCAAAACTAGTCAAATAACCAAACTTTATGTAGTTTTATTTTAAAGTATGTTACAATACAACACACACAATTTAAAGAAAGGTTTCAGAAGTCAGAACCTTCCTCTTTTTTGTCTGTATCTATCATAAAACTTACAGATGAAATATCATGGAATGGTAAAATGTTTTGGGTCTGGATTTGGGCATTCATTCAAGCATTGATTTTCCCCATTCAATAACACCAGTATTTTTGCTGACAGAACTGATTTACTCACGTAATTGGATAATGTCTATAGTGGGTGTCAACCTGTCTTGTTCTTGAATATCATATGACATGTACATTTTATTTATATCATATATCTTAACTTGTGTTTGTGTCATGTGATTGATATTATTATTTTTTTAGAGAGAAGGCATAGTGTTCACATTTATTTGAATTGGCTTGTAAATTACTTCAATGGGAAAAGTAGAAATGACAATACTAATAATTGCTGGTAGTGGATAAACTTCAAAACAATACTACATAGATTTGACATTTTAAACTCAGCTATTGATATATTTATAGCTTGTTTGTTTATAAAAGTTTGTTTGATATTCTGAATACCAGGTAATATATTTATGATTTATATCAACAATAATGACATCTTGAGTGGATAAACATTATTGTGAGCTTGCAAAAAATGAATTTATGTGTACTGGTGTGTATCCTACAGTCATGATTTTATATTCATGAGAAGATGGAAAATAAATTTTGAATACCTAGAATGATGAATCCCATATTACTTTTGATTATGTAATACCTTGAGTCCATGTTTGTTTCAATATTTCACCTGTGAAGATGGACCACAGGTATGAAATGTCATCTGAACTTGGTTTAGCTAATTGACCGCCAAAAATAAAGCCAAGTGCGTCATCCAACAGCTTGAGTTTTCAATCAGGCGATGGGTTAGAACATTTAATTGCTCGCTTAAGATTCAGGGAATCTTACCAGATGTTTTCCCCATTGGCCCCTGCAGTACTGCTTGTGGTAGATCATTTTCTTTACTATCCATGTCGCATTGATGTCTGTAAACATTAGCAAGGTGCACATAGTCTTGTGAATGGTGCGTTCTCTCAGCCAGAGCAGTTGGTGTTTACTCTGCGAAGGAAGCCGCCTGACACGTGAGAGGCCTGCATTTGCGTGTGTGCCGAGAATGACATGTTATAACGCCAGTGGGGTGGGACTGGGGGAAGGAACAGTGAACTGTCGCTGTGCATATTTTGACATTTATCTGTGAGGACGCCTGGTGTATTGACAGTGCAAAATGGAGACTGTTTCCCGGAGAAGTTCCTTGTAGTGCAGAGAACAAAAGAGCAATGGAATTGACCTCAGATGGTCAGCTTCCTTCCTGTATTTAATATGAATAAATTATGAATTTGAGCTATTATTGTTGGAATATGCTTGCATTGTTTCATTTTGATAAAAGGCAGGAGATACTGATGAGTGAGAGAGAGAGAGAGATGGTGAGAGAAAGAAAGGGATAGTTGATGGTGATGATGATGATGATATGATGTGGTTACAGGTAACTGCATTTTGTTGATTGCATAGCTTGCCTGTGAAGCATTGACACATCTCCAACTTGTCTCATACATGTAGTTGTAAAATTTATTATATATATATGTAGATCACAGAAGAATGAGATGAAACATTATTTAATTACTGGGTCTTATATACCTCAATAGTTTCAATATTGAAAGTGTAATACCAGCAAGATATTTCATTTATTTAAAAACAAGCAAAGTACATGTAGGTGACCAAGTTCATTTCAGGGGTCCCTCATCTCTATGCTTCCTATGCCTTGATGTGCAGCCTTTAAACCACAGTGCTGTAAATAATACATCAAGCGATTGTCCCCATTATGTGGCTGGGTAATGCACACAGGGTATTTCTCTAGCATCTGGTTGATTAGACACGATCTAGGATGCTTGTACCCCAGGATGCATCCTAGAACGTGAGTGAACTGTGTGAGAGAATCGGGATGGATCTTTATCCATCCCATACACTCTATGCATCTTTAATATCACATGTCCTGTCTATCACTATTTTAAGTTGTGTATTACCATACAATTTATCTGGTTGTTTACAAAGAAATTCATCTTGAACGAAACCAACTTGCTCTCATTCAGAATAATGTAGATGTAATAGTAACTGCAAGAATTCTCTTTGAACGGGACACTTACATAGTGTAATTCATGATATTAATATCATTACTGTATGGAGCTCCAGGAGGCAAATGAATTAATCTGTAGGATTCATCTCCCTTCTTGTTTCAATCACACTTGATGTGTAAGAATGTAAATTTGCTGCTAATCATGGAGCATGCTGAGTGCCTCACATCAATTTACTATTCCACCCAATGAACAAGTGATGACAGTTGGCTGAAGATTCCATCCATTCACTCCCGTGGGACAATCCCATTGTTATCATTCCATCTTTACATGTGATGGTATAAATAACATGTTCATGTTTGCCGTTTCCTCTTAGGCCTGTAGCTGATGGATGTTTGTTTGTATCATGATATTTTCTTTCAATCTTGTATTAATGTTAATCCAGTGATCATACACAATTTTGAAGTTATCCTTTGAGACATGTTCTTTGAATGTTGTATTTGATTGTCTCGTGCTTTGACCTTTGTAAAATGTCTTCTCTGCTCAAATTTTCTCCATGTAAAAATGCGACGTTGTAAAGAAGTATGTATGTATCACAAAAGTAATCTATTCAACAAATGTTTTGTATGTTTATTTTGGTATCAAAATGTGCCCTCAAAAATATTGTTTCATATATTTAAGTGGTTTCCTCATCAATATGTTTTCCAATGATTTTGCTTCTTTTTCAGTTGGCATACTGTGTGGTGCAATTCCTGGAGAAAGATTCAGCTCTTACAGAACAGGTATGGTGTCATTTCTAAATAACATTTTAGACCCTGTTTTCATCTACATCCTTAAACTAGTTTAGTGGCAACTAGTTTGACTTGTAATAGGAACACCCAAAGCGGTCTTGGAAGCAATCTTAGACATTCTTACAAACCAGTTTGGAAAACCGCATGGCTTTGTTAAACTGGTTTAAGCGTAGATGAGGTTGCGACCATTCTTCGAGAAGTGATCTTCGCATGGAAGTACGAGAGTGTGCATGTTTGGCACGCTACTCAGTACACACACTATGTAGAGTGCCCATGCTGCCGTTTCTAATTCCGTGCTAAACTTGTGACTCCACTGACCGAGAGTGTGCCCATAGCAACATGACCACTTTGCGTGAAGTGGTTCTGGAAACCAGTTTTGGAGATGGTGATGAGGACGCTAACAAAGTGATTTAAAACCGGATTTAAAGAAACCAGTTTAAGAACATAGATGAGAATGTGGTCTTCAGAGTTATTGCTCATTGAATTATATGAGATTTTAATACAGATTACAAGCATATAATTACCATTTGTGAAGGTGACATGGCAACGATTTAATTTCTTTTCAATCTTCCCTACGTCAGTGAGTAAAAAGTCCTGTATATGTTTCAAACAGGGTCCTATTGTGGCACTTTTTTCAAGACGAAAACAATTTTCTATCCATGTAACCTATCTATCGGTGGGTTTGCACATAGAAATGTTTCAATAAGAAAAAAATTATATGAATTATTGAGAGTCTGCTTTATTTTCCCAAAGCATGCATCAAAGTTTTTTTTTGTAAACAGTCCTTCACGTTTATTATTTCGTGGAGCTCAATAAATCGCTCTCCTTATTTTTTTGGGGAGCTCAATTGAGCTTCTCAGAATCGCTCTCCTTGAGGAGCTCAAATCAATTCAATACAATGCATGTATGATAAATTGTAGATTTTTCGTAACATCGTATATGCAATAGCTGTGTAGCTATTAATCAATCTGTGGTAAAACTAGGCCTGGGTCAATACGTTTACAAAATATCGCTCCTGCAAAAAAAAAAAAAATAAATAAAAAAATTGCTAAAATTTCACATTGTACGTCTTTAAATCTGACTCTGATTTGAACTTACTCTCGGTAAATATTGTAGTCCCACATGTAGACTTCAATGGTTTTGCCATGAAAATCTGCATATGGGACTATAATAATTACCGAGTTCAAATCAGAGTCGGAAAAGAGGTGAATATTCTTTATTTTTCTGATAGTTTTCAACTAATTCAAAATAATTTCAAGGAATTATGGAAAATAGATGGCCATTTCATGGATTTAAAGATGTAAAATGTGACATTTTAGCAATTTTTTTTTGGGGGGAGCGTGATTTTTTGCTCTCCTTTAGCGCGATCGCGCTCCTCAAAAATGAAGGTCTGTAAACATATCATGTTCTTGAGATATGCTATTGTGCATGGACGGGTATAAGATCAAAAAGATAGAGGAAACTATATACTGCATATTCATACCAGAAGCATCACCCAAGTCCTTATCAGATACTCTTTGCTCTTAATACAGTAGTGCCTGAATGCTGTTTGAGATCTGAAAAACAGAATCTTTAGATTTGTCTTCTTTCAAAGGAGATGAAAGGGTATATGCCCTTGTGGAATACTAGTATTTGTCTTTCATTGAAAGGTCATACATACAGAGATGGGGAGACCTAGGAGTAGAATGCAAGGAGCAGAAAATGATAGATGTAAACAGGGCTCCATTTCCCTGCATATATTGTGGTTGAAATGTGAGTTTAATTACATTTGCCATGGCATCATGGAAGAGACCCCAAGAGGGTTTCTTGTCTGTCAGTAATTTGATCCATAATTCCAAGATGTAACTGGCACAGTCAACATAAATTATGCAAGGAGATATATGGCAAAGTGAAATAGTTATGAAATCACCTTCATTGCTTCACAAATAGACCTTGCATGACCAATTTTTAATTGATTACGTATCCAGGGGCTAGATACACATTTTTACAGTGAATAAGTTTTATACAGTGCGTCCCACAAAAGAGGAAACCCGTTTTCAGAGATAGATTTCATGATTATTAAATATGTTTTTACTATAAATTTGATACTCATGAAAAGAGTGGAATCTCATCTCTAATTTGAAACTAACAGCTTAGCAAATTGTTCACACATGGCAGATTACAAATAATAAATACTGAGGCATATCAGAAGCCATTTGCACAGAAACTCGCGTGTGAGTCTGAATCTGTTTTCATTTAGGATAAGTGAGAGAATCTACAAGAGAAATGCTAATGAGTCGATCATCAAATAAGCAAGTTGGTCATATTACAGAATACAGACCAATCTTCTCCAATTTTTCTGCGCAACCTGGTTTGACATTAAAATTTCAAACTGGTTTTGCTTGTTAATACGGGAAGTGTTCATCTCATATTAGGTATCAAAGTAAAGAGGAATAATTTAATTATATGATTATGTAAATTAGATATCATAGTTCATTTGCATTTGAAGAAAAGAAATACATGAGAATCCGGGTTTCCTTTTTTCTGAGATGGTCTGTATTGAGGCCTGTGACTGAAATTACACATAATAATAATAGCGGCATATTTACCCAGGGTAGCCACTTCAGTTCCGAAAACTGTTCTCCCAGCGGGCCCTGCTATTATTACCCCGGCTTTAGCACGGCTACCTTGATCGGGCGCTCGAGCATTCGAGGAATTTCTTCCTACCGGGTACCCATTCACCTCACCTGGGTCGAGTGCAGCACAATGTGGATAAATTTCTTGCTGAAGGAAATTACGCCATGGTCGGGATTCGAACCCACGACCCTCTGTTTCAAAGTCCGAAGACTAATCTACTGGGCCACAACGCTCCACACATCAATTAAGTGTTGAAAACTTCAGTACTAAAATGGGAGTATAATGTGAATCATGTTGTTCTTCAAAATAACCTTTTACCCTTTTTAGACAGGCTAAAATTTCCTTAACCCTGTACTATTGGTGGGGCTAAATGGCAATTTAGCCCCACCTATAGTACGGGGTTAAGCTTAGCCCACTTTCGTTTTACACAGCGTTTTTGCAAAGTGGGCTAACCCGACCTATAGTACGGGATTATTTGGCCCTGCAAAAAAGCAGGGTTATCCCACCAATTGCGGTGCTAAGAGCAATAGTACGGGGTTAAGATCGCATGTGTAAAACGAAAGTGGGCTAAGCTTAACCCCGTACTATAGGTGGGGCTAAATAGTACGGGGTTAAGGAAATTGTAGCGTGTGTAAAAAGTGTACGAGTGAAGTACTTGTACTACGAATGATCGACAAAATCCACTAGTCCGGGGTTAGCGAGTTTCGTGTGTAAAAAGCAAGCATTCCTTATCCGGGGTTAGCAATAACAATTTGGCATGTGTGAAAAGGAAAAAAAAATAGTACGGGGTTAAGGATAGTACGGGGTTAGCGATAGTCCGGGGTTAAGAAAATCCTGTGTAAAAAGGGCATTTGTGTTTGGCATGTGTCTCAATACTTTTGTTTAATGACAGACCATTGCTATTCCTTTGAGAAAACTTTAAAGGTCCCTTGCTAATTTAAAATTTCAGTGAAAATATCTCAGCATTTCAAGAAAATTTATTACTCTTTACATTCTATAGGGTACTTCACATAATGACGGCATTGTGACGTAAATGGCTACTACCATTCCTGAGATTTATGTGGCAGCTGAGAATCACGGAATGGTCACTACATTTTACTGCAAATATTTTCAACATGTTGCAGTCACTTGCATGTGTAGATATATTATTGGTACATGTAGACTTTTGAAATATCACATTTCTTTTTCTGGTAAAGATACCTGAAATGAAAAAGGGAAATTTACCCCTCATAAATGCCAACCAACCATACAGGCACTCTTATACACACAACACCAGAATGGTGGCATCAGTGAGCTAAATGTCTCTATACACATTAGCTATCTCCAAAGGGCTACATGTAAAATGCACACCACACTGTAAATGCGTAGATGCATGCATGCATCAAATGCTCAATGGTGCACATATGTATATGGTGCCGGAATCTGTGTGTCGGTCAAATTAGTGCCAACGTGCTACAGCTCGGCCTGTGTTATTGCATTCACAATTCAAGCGAGAATCAATACTGTTGCCAGAGGGGGAGATGTCATGTGCATCTCTTGTTGAGGCACAAGCTCTTACAGCTTATTTTTTTGCCTATTTTTAATATGGCTGTAGTGAAATTGGTTCAGTTTCATCTTGATTGAATACCATTATGAGGGAAAGAAAATACAAAGTGAATATCAATATCAAATAATGCATTATTTACCCATAATACTGACCATCATGTGATGAATGGAGGCAAAAACATGGGATCTGCCTACCACCTTTGGGATGGGGGGGAGTGCTGAAGTGCATTAAACTTGATCTTACATAATAACTAATTAGGCCTATGTCATGTTCTTACGAATCACTTGTGAAATCAATAGAAAAATAAAAAAGATAGTAAAAGGAAGAACCATTATTCAGTCCAAACACCCACTGACTCAGGATAGTTTTGGTGGATCATACTGCTTCCTCAGTTTTTAACCAATGCTCCTAAAATTTGGCACAAACAATGGTCTTTATGGTAAAGACATGCATGACCCATATTCCCAATGTGTTTGAAACAGGGGGAGGGGGGATCTATCACCTTCAGTGATATTTCACTCAGGCCTGGTCTCACTGGCAGACGGACATGAAACGTATTCATAACGGATATAGTGGACAAGCAAAATTTCAGGGTGGCTCCATCTATTTTCATATGCTCCAGACAATGTACAGAATGGCGAACAATAAAATCACAGTGAATTGATGCTCGATGGATATAGAGCATATGAAACATGCACGCAAAGAGTACACAACGGATGCATTATAACGTTTTCCAACTGATGGCAAGATTTTTTTCCCATTTCACATCCTCTCTGTATCTGTAAGTGCAGTGGGACTGAGCCTTTAGATCATGGTTGTTTGGTTTTTTCCACCCAAAGCAGTGCTCATAATGAGATGCAAACTGAAGTGCTCTGTCCAGCCTTTATAATCCCACCTTATAAAGGCATTTGACTTGATATGACAACTGGTCCAGAAACCTATGGCTTTTAATAGGTGCTTAGCAACTAATAATGGATTGGCTATTGCCTCATTAGTGAATACAGGAATCGACATTATTGTGCTGTCCATTTGTTTGGAATTGAGTGACAATAATTTTCATGAAGTGTATACTCCTAAATTGACAAATCATGTATACAATTTATTTCCTTCATCTACTTTCAGATTCATATTCCATAATTTGATCACAGATATGTTCTCCTGTATTTGACTTGTGGAAATGGGCTCTATGTAATTCAGTGGAAGTATACAGGAATTATTTTGACACTTCCTATTAATAGCAGTGTAAATGGAGTAGATTAACGTTACATGAAGTCCAAAAGTCCTAACCTGACTATCATAAAGTCTAATGAATTTTATATCATATAAAAGAGAAAAGTATAGTTTGTTTTTCACCTTGTTGCAAACTATGAATATTCATGCATGAGTGATCATACTTGCATGTACCTGTGAGTGCGATAATGCATATTTTAAAAACATTCTGTGATCAATAAAGCGTAACTTATACCCTTTTCATAACCTATCCTCCAATTAGCCGCCTAAGAGTAATGCGGATAATTCAATAAAAATTGCGTTCACAAACTCCGAAAATAAGCCGCATTATTTTTATGAGCGCTCGTCCTGAAAAAGGCGAATAATCGTCATGACAACTGGACACGCCCCCTCCGATGCGGTTGTGTTGGGAAAGGGTGACCTTGTGACCGCACCATGGCAATTATCCGCATTATTTGGAAATGCATTCATAAACTCAAAATCTTGTCCTGATGCTGCTATTATGCGGATAATAGCAGCATCAAAATAATGCGGAGTACTCTTGTCCTCCTCCAATTTTACGACCAAATTATGCTGCTATTAGCCGCATAATTGGGTTTATGAAAGGGGTATTACAGTTGCAATACTGCGATTAATTATTTCTTTTTCTTTCCAAGCGATGATATGATATGCTTTCATTTTGTATACATTTCTTAGTATTTTAAGCTTTTCTCTGTGCGATATTATTACAAATATAATGGTGCTGACCATTCTTTTAATATGATAGTTCATCGTCCATTATTACTCAATTGCACAAATGATAATTCGGTTGACTACATGATAGATGCATTAGACCTCAGAGTAAATATATTCATCCCATAATGACTGATGTGATGTTTGGATATGATTAGTGATAACAGAATAAAGTTTAAAAAACCCTCTAAAAATGTCCCTCTTTTAATAGTTGACAAAGGAAGTAGACATTTTATAATCCACCTCTAAAAAAATTTCAGGGTGTTACATAAGCACTTGACCGATTGCCCAGGGCAAGTAAAAGTCGGGCAAGTGTTTTGAAGTAAACACCAAAATTACTTGCCTGAATTGGGCAAGCAAAATTCACACAGTAGAAAGAAAAATTCTCACAGTAGAATTACCAAAATTAGGGTCGATATGATATTGACCCTAATTTGGGCCATGGCAGGCAAGATGAAATCACTTTGGAAAAAGATATGCAATATTCAGTTCATGTGATTATAAAACCGCGAAACTAAGCTTACACAAAACTTTCTTTTGAACAGGT
Source organism: Lytechinus variegatus (assembly GCF_018143015.1). Lineage (NCBI taxonomy): Eukaryota > Metazoa > Echinodermata > Echinoidea > Temnopleuroida > Toxopneustidae > Lytechinus > Lytechinus variegatus. Next base: position 38,457,409 of record NC_054746.1, read on the forward strand.
TAAACTTTTTTTTCAAGTGAAATAGATTTTTGGGCAAGTGTATTCCAACAATTTGAAAATTTACTTGCCTGACCGGGCAAGTGCTTCTAAAAAGTTATGTAGCACCCTGAATTGTCTTTGTTTAAAAGCAGTTTAATACAATGGAGGGGTATTTCCATATAACCCAAGGCCATTAGCTATATGCCTGTTTACAGCTTTAGTGTCAAGTTCACTTCAAATATTCAAGTGGTAGATTGGTTAATCAATACATGTATTTGTCACTTTGTTTTTCAAGGTCAAAACTTTAAACAGGATTGGGTTCTAATGTAATCTAGTTGCAGGAAAATAAACAAATCACCTGCATAGAATTTCATTGTATAGGTGAGATAAGATTGAATGAAGGAAGACAAGCCGAATTAGGAACATTTTATCATGTATATTTGAAATATTTACATGTATGAGTATGACAAATAAATACTCGTGTTTTGTAAAGAAAAATAATTGAATAGAGAATAAGATAATAGTTTACAGTCACAGGCAATTTGGAAATTTACCTCATAGGAATGTTTCTAAATGTTGAATTTTATTAGTTCTCTTTGATCCTGTTCCTAATGTCAATATATTACTATGAAAGACAGAGTACTGAAGATTTAAGATTATTCATTTAGTTTTTTGCCATTTCCTTTGGTGATTGATTAAAAAATAAATAAAATAAAGCGTGGTTAAGTTAGCTGAATCATGACTTTTAGCAAGAAATTTACATCTATATTGTTTCATTGCTTTTTTAGTTCCAGATAATTCATTGGCCCCTAAGCATTTCTGAAAAAAGAAGATCTTTTTAAATAAATTTCCTATGGAATTTCATTTGACAATATAGTACAAAGTTCATTATCATTGTATAAATTGGTGTCAGTTCCTTTTATTGGAGTGCAGTAGTATATGTAATGTGTATCGAAACATAATTTTATGAGAAGAAATGCTGTTTTGAATATGAAAGGCAGAAGATTGTTCCTCATATCGAATTGCAATGAGGCCTAAAGAATCAGTCAGAATAAATTGATCACTGCCTATGTACAGTATGAATGGAAAATGAGTTGGGTTGGATCTTTCTCTCTGTTTCTCTTTTATGAAATACTGTACAATACACATACTCTAGGTTTTGAAAAGTGAGCTTTACGAGGGGATTTTCCTTAAAATTCCCTACTAGTGATTCCTTGTAGCTTCATATTTCATCTATGAAAGATCAAAGAAAGAAATTCATGATTAACCACAAGCAATCTTGATCATCTTTCCACTAAGTGCTTGATTGGACTTGATTATAAAGATGTGTGGCATTCCTTTAAGTGGGTTTCTCCAATTTTGTATGCAGTGAAACTTAATAGTCAACCCTCTAGAATCAGTCGCTAGCTTTTTTATATTCATTGTCTTCAATTGAGCTCACTGCTGAGCACAGTCAGTCTCAGTTCAGAAATGGTGGTATTCAGAGAAATGCAAAGAAAGGAAAAGAGGGAAGGCAGCCATAAAATTCACTACTTCAGTCTGTCATTTCATATGTACACTGATGCAGTCATAAGAATTCAAAGGAGTTTTATTTTATTTTTTTTCATTGAAATAATCTTTTAATATTTGTAATTATATGTTCTATTTGCAATTATTTCAAAGCACTTTACACAAACTAACACAAAATTATAATTACAAGATTAGTATACATGAATATTTACTTGTACGCGACATCAAAATTATTCATTACATCTCCCATTTATACTAAAATACATGAATCAATGCTCTTTTACATTTGCTCCCATTAAGTTACATGTATGTACTGATTTAATATCTCTTGGGATATTTCAAATCTATATCAATATTCCAGGGTTTTTTTTTTAGTGGTTCAATGTATGAATGGGTACATTTCTTCACCATCTTTACATGATGTAATATATACTATCACTTAAAAGCTCCCACCCAATTCTATTCTATCTGTGTTTGTCTTTCTGCAGGTTGTAACTGGATTACTAAAATATTGGCCAAAGACATGTAGTGCAAAAGAGGTGAGTTTCCATTTTTTTTAAAGTTTGCATGTTAATTAAATGAAAATAATTGACTAAATTTAATAGACTACCTCTAATCTTTGGTAGTTTTTGTCCTGCCTGCATAGCAGAGCGAGACTATAGGTGCCGCTTTTCAGACTGCGAAGTCGGCAGCATCGTCAACATTAAAATCTCTACCAAGATTTAGTTTTTGAAATGTCATCATAAAGTGTATAGACCTAGTACATGAAACTTGGATTGAAGGGTAATCAATTATTACTGAACATCCTGCTTGAGTTTCTGGTGGGTGTTTCATAAGGCCGTTCTTAAAGATAAGAACGACTTTAAGAACGACTGGTGATCCTTTTTTGGGGGGTAAATGGTATACACCATAGGCGATGGTTTAGCGATCACCAGTCGTTCTTAAAGTCGCTCCTAACTTATGAACAGCTTTATGAAACGGATCCCAGGTCACATGACCAAGGTCAAAGGTCATTTAGGGTCAAAGATTTTAGACCATGTTAGGGGATTCAATATTGAAATCTTAATGAAGATTAAGTTTTTGGAAATGTTGTCATAACTTAGAAAGTGTATGGATCTAGTTCATGAAACTATGACATAAGGGTAATATTGTATCACTGAAGATCCTGCGCTGTCTGAGTTTCAGGTCACATGACTGAGGTCAAAGGTCACTTAAGATCAACAAACTTTGACCATGTTGGGGGTATTTTTAGAATTGTCATCCTAACTTTGTGAAATTTTGTGGGTCTAGTTCATGAAACATAGACATAAGAGCAATTAAGTATTCCTGAACATCCTGTGTGAGTTTCAGGTCACATGACCAAGGTCAAAGGTCATTTAGGGTCTATGAACTTTGATAATATTAGGGGTATTTGTGGAATTGTCCTAACTTTTAAAGTTTATGGATCTAGTTCATGAAACTTTAAACATAAGAGCAACCATGTATCCTTGAATATCATGTGTGCATTTTAGGTCACATGACCAAGATCAAAGGTCATTTAAGGTCAATGAACTTTGGTCGTGTTGGGGGTATTCGTTGAATTGGCATCATGACTTAAAAAGTTTATGGATCTACACATGTTGTTCATGAAACATAGACTTAAGGGTTATAAAGTATGGTTTTCACACGTCTTATATGATTATTGTCAGAAGGTGGGTCTTCATCATCTCGAGCTTGAAGAATAGCGCGCTAATGTGGGATCAGAGAAATAAGCCCGAAGTCAGTGGGAGTGTGCGATCCCGTCTTCACCAGCTCGAGCTTCACCTTGCTTCAGCTCGCTCGAGTTTAAGCCCGAAACTGGCGCATGTGCGCTTCAAAGGAACAAGCGCGCGGTTTTAAAATTTTACCGCGCCAACATTTGGACCGTCTGCGTACGTACGTGTTGCAATTGAAGCGCAGGCCAGCGATCGATCGCGGCTGGTACGTATAGTATGCATATGCTAATGGTGCATGCAACTAGCGCCCCAGCCAGCCGCGGCCGGGCCAGCGTACTGTACTGAGCTGAGCTAGCTGTCTAGTCTGTACGTACCGCGGTACCTAGCTACATGTAGTATAGTATGCAGTGCAGTATAAAGCTATTTTGGAAATTACTGCGAGTTATTACTCGTTCTCTCTATTATAATCTAGCCTAGGTCTGTCAATCAATCCAAAATGAATCATTCTCTACTCTACACATGTGTTTTGTTGTTGTAAGAGCCGGAAATTGATTGTTGCAGTGCATGGTGGGATCCATAAACCCGAAATTTGAGCTCGAGCTGATGAAGACGCGAAAAGAATAGCGCGCTATTTTGCGAATTAGCTCGCTATTCTGAAAATAAGTCCAAGATTTTGGTGGTTTATTTTCCGATCAGAATAGCGCGCTATTTCCGTCTTCATTGCAAAATTAGCTCGCTATTCTCTGATCGGGCTAATTCACTGGATCAGGAATAGCGCGCTATTCTTCAAGCTCGAGCTGATGAAGACCCACCTAGAGATCATGTTGGGTCAATAGACTTAGTATTTTATTTCATTACTTCAAGAGGATCCCAAGATATTACATTATGATAAAGCCTAAGGACAGTTTTTGATATAGATCATGATATGGAACAAGTTTAGTCCATTTGGGGTGATCGAAAAATAACATGACGGATATACAAGGTACATGTAAAATAGCAGCTAAAGAAAAGTTGTATTTCGCTCGCTACTTTCAATCTGAGACCATCACTGTAAACTTGCCATGGGCGTTGATCCGCTCGCACTTTCTATTCATTAGGGGGAGATGGCTCTTTGTATTAAGTAATACCCCCCCCCCCCCGATGAATAGAACTTACTGTGGATCGACACCATTGCATGCTGCCCTCTCCTGGTTTTGCCCATAGGTATACTGTACAAAAACAGAGGGCAACATTGCCCATATTCCTGTCAGCGCACTTGCGCAGTAAGAGCCGACTTTGATCGCTAATTTCAATATTCACAAAATCTGCTTGTGAAGCAACTCAATATAATTATGCATGGTATGGCTCTTGAATCAAACTCATGCACAAGCTTTTTTACGTGTTATGTGTATGTGCATGCCACGTGTGGTACACGACTGTACGGTAACCATTTATTTCACAATTACTCAGCCAGGAATAAATTTTTTTTTTTTTAATCCTGAAATCAGAAGTAATGACAAACAAACAGACAAATATTAGCTTAGATCACAAATCACAGCTGTAGGTAAAAATAATGATATTGACTAGCTCCTTTTATGGGAACATCAAATATCTTTCCCTTTATAAAAGAACTATATTTCCCTCATCTAAAGACCCAGGTCAATATGATTCTGTTGCTGGCAATGTATTTGATGTTCCCCTGAAGGCCAGTCAATATTATATAATATAGAAAACAATTATATGTGTTCTTGACATGTACATTCAAATATCAATGAATGCATATCATTTTTATGAGTGGTATTTTTCCAATGTTCAACAATTTGCTAGAAGACTTTGAAAATGATTTGTACCCTCTAGATCTAACATCAGGAGTCTAAAAAGTACACGTTCTAACGATTCACTGATGAATATACTGTTCCAAATGCTAAATATTTGTTGTGCAAATTATACATGTAATATCAACTATTTACTTGTAGTATACTGTTACAATAATTTTAGGAATAGGTTTTATTCGAGGATATTATAATCATCATAAGCTAATCTGGTAAATATAGGGGAAGCTGTGGTTGCATTTAAGTGTAAGTAATATTTATTTACGTCAGGAGGAAGCTCATTTGTGGTTGAAAACCATACTTGTAATACCAGGGATAAACATGAATAATTCTGCTTTGTGTTCCACAGTAGTTGTATGCCAACATTTCGGAATTGTCTTCAATTTTCCCTTATTGCATTCATTGAAAGAAAATGCCTTTAGTAAAAGGCTGAGGTAAATATTTAACAACAAAATCAATATCTTGATTCTCACTCCTGTGAAAATAAGGAATTAGAAATGAGATGGGAAAGAATTATTGTAAATATTTATTTTCTTGTCTAACAATGTTTAGAACCTCTACATATGGCTACATGATTATACCTCTTACATGTCAACATTTTATGCTTAGATTTACATAGGTTTTTGATAAAAATGATCATGATATTGTCTGTATAATAAAAAGGTCTCCTTTTCACACTCATTGTGGAGAAATTAAATAGTTTGAATTTTTATTCTGTGAATAAATAATACCTGTCAGAGAGATTTTGATTAATTTTGTATGTATACCTCCTCGGTGAATTTCCTTGTCTTTACTTCTCTGTTTCTCCTCATAAAAGCTCTATCAGGCAGTGTTAATTCCCAATGTATAAATTCAAGGACACAAATTTTCTGGAAAAAAATGTGAACTTTGATTAAAATATTTGAGATTGAATGAAGATAGCTTTAGAAAATTAATATGTGACAATTTTAATCATATGTTTAACCATTTAAAAGTTGTATTAATATAATACATGTACCTAAAATTATGAAGAAAATTAAAAGTGGAAAGAAATTATTTATTTATGAGTTTCCATTCAACTATCCGTTTTCTAGCTTTTTCCTTTTCCCCTTTTTTTCAACCTGCTTGAGAATATATGGATTTTTCCTTGTCCAAATATAGAGCAAGAGTCAAGCAAACCATCTCATATTACAGACCTTCTAAATTCTTTATGTGATCAGGTTGAGGTTATTTCTTTGAGACGGCTGGCCTGAAATGAGATCGAATGTAATTGAATTGGGTCTCAGATCACTTTGGAGAAAGATATTTCTTGAAATGGCAAGAAGACAACTTGTTCATCAAACATCTTGTGATTGTGGGTTTGAAGAGAAGTTGTTTTTTTTAAACTGATATTACACATTCTGTAAAAAATGGAATCATTGCCTCTTTTAACTGCCACTATTTAATGAAATGTGAAGAAAAAAATTGACAAGTACAACCAATTATGAAATTAAATCATAAAAAGCACAAATATTGAAGGGTTGCTATATATGCCTCTTATTATATTTTTAACATTTCTTTTTTTTCTAGGTAATGTTTCTTGGTGAAATTGAGGAGATTCTAGATGTGATAGAACCAGTCCAGTTTGCCAAGATCCAAGAAATCCTTTTCAAGCAGCTTGCAAAGTGTGTTGTCAGTCCACATTTCCAGGTAAGTCTAAATCAATATAATACAGTGCGTCCCAGAAAAAACGAAACCGAGATTTAGCGATCATTTATCATTACTTAATCATAAATAAAATAGACAAATGACCTACCAATTTAAAGCTTAGAATCTCCTCTTTCATCTAAAATTACCTAGATTATTTCTCATTCACGCATGAGTGAGCAAATGCAATTTGAAGAAAGGATATCAAAAACTCATTTGGCGGGGGGTATCTGGGTTTCAAAAAGAAAACCACATTTTTGAAAAGTTCAATATCTCCTCTTTAATTTGATACCCAAATTACAGAAAATGGTCACGAAATAACAAAGTTCTGGTCATTTGAAATAAGGCTTGAATTTCAATAATTTCATAAAATGAAGAGGTTCTCCAGGATGGCTTTCAAACTCTCTCGACACTGTTTTGTTGACGATCAGCCATGCATTAAATCTTTTGTTCACCATGCGAAAGCTTTTGTGGGAAACCAGTGAAAACATGTTTATCTCATGAAATTATGGAAATACTAGCCTTATTTCAAATGAACAGAACAATTTTATTTCTTGACCATTTTTTTTGTAATTTTGGTACCAAATTAAAGAGCAGATATTGAACTCTTCAGAAATGTGGTTTTCTTTTTGAAACCCAGATAACCCCCGCCAAATGAGTTTTTGGTATCCTTTCTTCAAATTGTTTTTGCTCACTCATGCGTGAATAAGAAATTACCTAAGTAATATCAGATGAAAGAGGAGATTCTAAGCTTTAAATTGGTAGGTCATTTGTCTATTCTATTTATGATTAAGTTATGATAAATGATCGCTAAATCTCGGTTTCGTTTATTCTGGGACGCACTGTAGAATCATATCACCATCTACCGACTTCATTAGGGCCGTCTGCGCCATCCCGAGTTTTCAAATTAGCGCGCTATTTCTGATCCGGCAAATTATCCTGATCTTAAAAATCTCGAGATTATTTGCAAGCAATTATAGCGCTAGTTTGTAGGATTGATCTCGAGATTGCAATCCCAAGTCAACTTTGGATTAATTGCAAAATAGCACACTATTTAATGAATTATCGTGCTAATTCGTAGGTGCAGACGCACTTGGGATTATTTATTCACGGCATCAGACCATAATGCATCGATTCCTCGCTCGAACAGAAATCGCTCTTCTTGCGATGGTGGAGACAGGGTTTTCTTGAATCTCGAGATTAATCGCGAAGAGGGCCGATCGGGCTAAATTCTCGAGATTGGGCAAACTTGGGATGGTGCAGCACTGCCTAATATTGTTACTTGAAACTCATCAGTGCTAAAAGAGGTTGTTTTTATCCTGGTCAAATATGCCAATTCTGAAATATTAATGTTATATTACCTAATCACATCAGTGAGTGAATTACAAAATGGTCCTAATGCAAAGGTTCCTCTTAGGGACAATTTTTGAAGGGAATCCAAATTTGTGGTCTGTGTAGATAGGTAGTCTTTATATATTGGTGATTGTTTTGGCTATTTGAAAAAAACTGTTTTTGTTTTATTTTAGAAAATGATTAACCGTATCTTTAGAAACATCAATCTTTTCATCTAGTTCATAGATGCTTCTGTTTTTGTGCATTTCCTCAATAATTGAGGCATAACAAATCCTGAGAGTCTATTTCATTGGTGCCAGACATTCTTGCAAGAAGAGTCGTGTTTAAAAAGAGCTAAAAAAATCAATGCAAGTCTCTAATATGCTTGTGCCATTGGCTGAAAATCAATTTGCGTTTTTTTTTTTTTAGTTATGTTTGATTGCAACTCTTTCTGCAATGGCCCTCTGATCAAGCAAAGAAGGGTCAAGTCCTTGTTAACACATAATGGTTCATGCCTCCTTAGTTTTGTCTGATAAGAATGTTCCAGTACCATTGGTTTACTTTCATTAAATTGGTGTTCATCCTTTTTAAAATTGAAAATTTTTAACATATTTATTTAATTTCCTCAGGTTGCAGAACGTGCCCTGTACTTCTGGAATAATGAGTATGTAGTGAGCTTGATAGAAGAGAACAGCAATGTTGTCATGCCGATAATGTTCCCAAGTCTCTACAGGATATCCAAAGAACACTGGAATCAGTAAGTCATACTATTCTTCAGGGACCTGTTTCATGATAGAAACTCGTCAAATTTTCTTTCAGTGAATCAAATTGCAGGATGGCAGTAGCTTATGAACATTTGAAAAATTGTGACTCAGTAAAAAAAATCTATGTAGGTGAAGGTGGGACTAAGGGATATGAATTATGTCCATCCGCTGTCCATCTCAAATTTGAAAGTTTATTGGGTGGACTAATACCTTCACAAACAGGTGCAAGAATGATAACCAAACTTGGGTCATACATGCTCTGGGAGTATTTTCATGTTATGGTATTGTTGGAGAACACATGCGAAGGTCAACCTTGTGAGTTCATATGTCTGCAAGACTTTACACTAGTTGCTCAGATTACAGCCTACTTGAGTCATAGATGCACTGGACTGGAGAACATCTTTGTTATTGTGCTGTCAGTGGACGTGATCATAGGTCACAGAGGTCATGTTAAAGTTTTCCTGCAAGACACTGTACATACATGAACTTGTCAAATGTTGCTGCAATGGCAACCATATTGAGATGATGTACATCAATAGTGGTTAATATGTGATTTTGAGATAAGTTAGTGTTTCTGTGTGATAGAGAGAAACAGGAAAGACCCTTTGTACTGGCAGGATACACTTTAATCCTTAATGCATCAACAGGGATCATTGTTATTTACATAGCCTATCCACTTCATGGTCATATAACCCTTCAACAGCTCTATAACAGCCGTTTCCGTCATAATCATACAGAATGCAATCCTGTGCTACTTTAACCCTATCTAGGCCGGGGTATTTTGGGAGTTCCTATGGCGGGGGGGGGGGCCTCCCAGGCCCCCCCCTAAGATCTCGGCCGTCGACCGCGCGATCGCGCCGAAAATTGGCACGCGGGTTGCCTGGGGCATAATCTACAAGATTGTATAGTAATTTATTTCATGCGAATCGCTATTAAGTGATTATGCTAATTTATGCGTAATTAGTATGCGAAATCATACTTTTCCCTCTAACTCCCTAAATAAAGCTCTAAATGTACTACTTTTTGGTATAGACACTCTTTGTGGTGTCCTTAGCAAGTGTACATGAAAAAAATTGTGATATCAAATCATTTTCTTATGTATTATATTGTTTTTGCAATTTCTTATGTATTTCTTTGTTTTTTACCTTTTGTTTTTCATTGTTTTTTCAATGAAATTTGTTGGGGACTCTTCTGTGATCATAAAAAGCATAAAATGAATATATTTAGACTAGAAAAACTAAAAATAATCATACATTTATGAATTTTGGTTGAAAACACAATTTGCATTGACTTTGTACACGAAATCACGTTTTTGAGCAATTTTCGGTCTGACATGCACTTACATAATGTTGCGTAATTTTGGAACCACGTACCCGGTGACGCAAAATTGGTCTCAAAAGTTGCGCAAGACTTGAAAGTAAAAAGTCAGCAAAAATATCGCGCGATTCGTTGAGGGGGGGGCCTCCGAGCCCCCCCCCGGCCTAGATAGGGTTAAAGGCATCTAATAAAGGTGATAAAGTAGTGCTGTACATTTTTTATTTCACAATACATTAAGTGACTGATATCAATGTTGTAGAAGTTCTATTGACATTCAGGAAAAGGACTATTTTCTGGCCGTAGTGCAATTGTAAACATAGAAGCCATAGGTCTTCAGCGAGAAATATACATGGCTGTTGTCAGGTTATATTAAGGGTGATATACAAAACTTTGTAAACATTCTTCTTTCAGAAACAAGCATATTCCTCACAACGAAATATAGCATACATGAATATTAATGTTCGCCTCTAGCGGTTGGCATATTACATGATGTCATCCAGCTAAGATCGCAAGCCAAAAACGTACTTGTATGAATGAAAATATAGTAAGCATTAGCATTTCAAGCCTCCCAATACCCAGCACAACATGACATCAAAACAAGTGTGCAATTCTCTATCACCGCGTACTAAAATCGACATAGAATTTCACTTTCGTATATTTTATTTGAATAATGAAAGGCATTTTTGGACGATCTATTTTCTCACCGATGTAAAGCGTACTTTGATTACTTTTCCCTTTTCCGTCAAAATCATACAGAATACCGCCATAGTCACATCGTGTTTGTTAGAGTTTACAGAATCTATTGCAACATGTACAAAGTCAATGCAGTTCCGGGTTTCGGAGCGCACAGTGAATTTGCAAGAAATAGCCAAATCTCAATAATTTTCAAATGATACTAGAACAATCCGATTAGGAGCCAAGGCTGGAAAGTATCATTATCGCTACTTTCAATACTTTCAAATATTTTTTGGCCAAATTATTTTTGTGAACACGAGATCTGCGTGATGAACCAGTCATTGGTCTCCATATTGCTGCCGTGACCTTTGTGGATTTTTGCTGTTTGTGCTACACAGACATTTGGCATTATTTCGATGTGATTCAGGGGGGAGTTTTCTGCCAGAATCCAAAATAGCTGTTGCTCAGTAATAAGGAAAAATATGGTTAGATTTCAGTCTATTTTTGGCTTATTAGCAGTGGCTCAGTTGCTACTGCTGTTACCTCTATGATGTCATTGTGTGCACCTTATACAAATGACACAAGCAATATGCCCTGGATATCACATCTTGTACAATAGAGCATGTACAGAATGTTGGATAACCATATTTCTGTCTCTTGTGGTGGCTTTGTCACCGTCTGAAGGTTGATTTTTAAGTATGTCTTAAACCTACTTTGAGAGTATTTTTGAAAGGACCTATTTCATTGAAATTGACTTATGGGTTATCAAGTGTTACTGATTAATTAGTACAAACTTCATGTCACATGATCAAGATCAAAGGTCATTTATGGCCAGTCATTTTTTACCATTTTGTGGTATCAGAGCCTGATCAGTTCGTCATGGACGGACATTTAACAAATTTTGAAAGTTTGAAGACTGGTAAAAATTGTATGAAATTTGTTAATTTTGTGTACTATGGATCATTGAAAAGAGTATCACTGAAATTATTAAATGTTCTTAGAATATTGCTGCCATGGTTACCTACAAAAGATAGAATCCATTAAATATTCAATGTCCTAGACGGACGGATAGAAATGGGTTTTTACACTTGTAAGTGATCTTTTGTTGTGTCTATCCGAACAAAACAATGGCTGACAATTTATTTTTATTGCAGATGTTAATTTTATAAATTGACTTGTCTGTCATATGTTAGTAATTTTGAAGCAAGCTGTAACTTTTACGAGAAGGACAAAAAATTTGTCACGGATGGACATTTCCAGTGCCATGGATGGACGTTTGACATCACAGATGGGCATTATCCAAATTGAAATTGATATTTCAGCCCAGTACTCACATCACTAATAAACTTGAAAAAATGAAGAAAAAATAGAAATTTTCTGTGTCCACGGAACAGATATGTCCCAGCTATAATGCAGTCAGTAGGTATCGTCTTATTTAGTGTGTGGAAACATTTTGCATGAGCTGTGACCTTTGACTTGCAACTCCAAATTGAACTTGACTTGTATTTTCATGTTCTATTATCAAGTTAAGAAAATTTTCCTTCCTAATTATGAAAAATCTCATTCATCTAAATTTGTTTTTATATTCTATGAAGCTTGTAATTATAAGGAGTCTGTCAAATGTATGTTGCATGTGTACATGTATGTTTTACATTAAAAAAAATTAAAAAGGGTGCAATTCTTTCCAAAGATAAAAAGGGGAACAGTAAGGCAAGTTAACAGGACTGTCGGAGCACTGCTTCTTTATGTTCTTGGATTATTACTATTCAAGGACTAAATGTCAGAGAGAAAATGTTTGATATTTTAATGTCACAGATTCAACAATCCTGCATGATATGAATAGCATAATGCAAGTGAGATTGCAGAGGTTTTCCTTCTACTTAATCATAAAAAGCTCATATGATCTTTCCTAAATGCATAGCTGTATGAATAGTGATAATTACTTGTAATACACACACCCAGTATTCATCATTTTTTCCCCATATCAATTTGTTTCCTAATTCTTTGATGGGAATCAACCAAAGTTTGCAAAGCCCAACTTGAGTAGAGAGATTTATCAAACAGGGTTCCAAGCACATCGGGGAAATTAGGGAAAATTATTTTACTTTTTTCCAGTCAGGGAAAAATCAGGGAATTTGAAAAAAAAACATATCAGGGGAAAATGCCACAAATGAGGGAAATCAGGGAATTTTGTTTGGCTCAAAAATCGATTGCACGGTAGTCAGTCAAACTCTGTTACATTTTGTTACATATCAAAACAACATCCATTGAATGACTGGTTATGGTTGTTATGGGGTATGGTGGATGAATGTATGGGGAGTTTGGAGCCATTATATGCCTGTGTAATAGTACTTATTAGTTTTACATTATTGTTTCTATACTGAAAATACATTTATTTCACTGCAACAACTTAAAAAACACACAAAACTGGGAATGGGTTTGAATAATAATCAGGGAATTTCTAAATTTCATCAGGGAAAAATCAGGGAATTCTGTTTTCTTGAAAAGCTGGGAACCCTGATCAAATCGACACTCTAAATGAAAGACTATTTGTTCTGGTGTTGGCACCTATGGCATAAAAAAGACAAGGCAGACCCCATAATTCCTTTTTACTAATTATGAAAATCAAAGGGTAGAACCCCTGTATGATGACAGATCACTGTCTATAAATTTACATTCTGCACGTTTTTTAAATGTGACCCTTATATTTAGACATTGACCGGTTCAATTTTGGCAATAACTAGGTGATATTATCTTTAATGTCACTCAAATATGGCAGTGGCTAGCACAAAATCATTCCAAATTTTGAGTTCTTAATTTGAAATTGAACTCTTTGTATTTTGTTTTCTTCCTCTTCCAAGAACAATTGTTGCCTTGGTCTACAATGTACTCAGGACACTGATGGAGATGAATAGCAAACTATTTGATGAACTCACTTCCAGCTATAAGACAGATAGGCAAAAGTAAGTAAAAGCTTGTAAAGCTAACAACCCATTTACCCATATCATAAAGTCAACCCTTTAATACCAAACTCATACCAAATCTGATGTTCTGAACTGTAATGTACTTCATCCAAACTTAACAAAAGTGGTTTTGAAATTGTAGTTTTCAAACCAAAATTATTTTGTTTTAATAGTTATTTAGTTTGTATATTAAGAAAGGTCTGATAATATATGCAATTGTCAGGTGGCAGCTATCATGGAAAGTGACATAATGTCAAAGATGCATCTTCAGCATATCTCTCTTTTCTAATATGATACATGCATTTCAAGTGATGGCAATAGGTAGTAGTAGTTTGAGGGATTTCAGTTCTGTGGTTTTTGTTACTTATTTGTTTATAGATCATGCAGATTTGATGATTATCATCAAACATCAGATTTGTTTGGCAATTATACATGTACCAATGTACTGCATTTTTATGCTGTAACACTAATATACAATATAATACTATTCCAGAGGGGAAAAAATGTATGTAGGTAAGTGCAGAGATATTAGTAATAAGTACCTGATAAAATGAGGATGATGAATAGGTTATGAGAAAGATTCATCAAGGAATTGATTGTGTTTTGTCTTTTGTGTCGTGTAGGTGAATATATGATCAAAAAGTGATGATTTAGCTTCTATAGACAAGCTGTAATCGTCCTGCTATAAATTGGTATCGCTTTGACATTACACTTACATGATATGGAATAGGCCAAATTAAAAGCAGTCTTAATTTGAACTACTTATATAAGGATTAAGAGGATCAATTTGGTGATTTTCATGCAAAGGCCTCTTTTGCAATTTTTTTTTTAATTTGAACATCATACCCTTTGATCAAGCTAGTTGACCACTTTACTGTATTAGTTCACTAAGATACATTCATAGCATTGCTTATCAAAATCGAACTATTGATCAAATAAGAGATATCCTTTTTTCTTTATGAAAAGAGCTTACTGGAATATTTGTTGTACCTTTTGTCTTTTCAGAGAGAAGAAGAAGGAGAAAGAAAGAGATGAACTGTGGAAACGCTTGAGTAAACTTGAAATGAACTATCTAAATAACCAAACCAATAGCAGTTAGACATTGTTGAGTTGTAAAATGTAGACATGGCAGTGGAGATTTGTTGTGAGAACTTGCCGCTGAAATGCCATCAAGGAATCGATCTTCTCTTCTCCATGTTCCCCTCGCTGAGAATGGAAGACATGACTGATGGATGGAACTTTGATTCCCTGTTGCTGCATCTGGCAAAACCACAGTTTGGGCCAAAAACTCATAGTTTGCTGCTGTTTCAGTGGAAGTGCATGAATGTTGTTCATTATCTTTATATTTATTTCTTATCCAGTTGAGTGTCAATGAACTCAAAATGAGACAGGTAGGCTCTTATGAACCAAAGGATTATTGGAAGTGATGGAAGTTGACTGCATGTCACACCAACTGACGTCGGGTGCATTTAGTGGAGTATATAAAGATGTTAGACTATCAGAGTCTACATTCAAAAGGAGTTGCTCTCTATCTCTCCTATACATCCGTTTCCACAGATAATAAGCATGGATATCCCTGTCACCTTGCTGCTTTTATTAATCAACTAACCTAATGTTTTATGTCTCTTTTATGTGTTGTCGTAGCTTACATCTACTATTGCGAGTAGCAAGAGCTCGTCTGGACTCTTATTTTAAGGATTAAAAATGATATGGTCTTTGAAGACTAACATAATATGTATTTTTTAATTGATAATGTACTTAAACATTGAAGTTTCCTGTTTTACCTGTTACATATTTACTCCAATGGGAGACATCTTTTATATTCCTTCATCCAAACATCCTGTGGTAGTTTCTTTTTCTTGCAGTTGATGGGTAATATTTTAGGGGCTTTCTTACAGTACCCCTATAAACAGCTCAGTAGTTAGGACAGATTACTCTTGAAAATGAAAATTTGTCTGTGCCTCAAAACGAATTCAGTCCCTAAACCTACACTCAAGACCCATTTCATTTACATTTTGATGAGTATTAGGTCGATTGGGTTTGTGCCATTAAAAAAAAATTGTTTTATGTTTTTTTTTTGTTGTTATCATTGACGTAATTTGGCAGTAATTGACCCAAATTATCAAGAGTTTGTATTGTGTTTATCTGTACAGATAGATTGAATTATTTTCCAGACTTATCATACATATTCTTTTTTTAACATGTCATTTGTTAAGTATGTGACCAGGATTTGTATTTTGTTGAAGGAATGATATACTTTATTTAATTCATTTTCTTTTTTTTGTAATTTCTATTACAGTAGATACATTATAGGGTTAATAAAACATCAAAGAGTTATCTTCTTTGTATGGCATAGAAAGGAATACAATTTATATACAGATTAATTGTTATTTATAAATATTTGTCAAATATTATATTTATTTTACTAATTCGCCCATTTCAATTATTTGACTGAAAAATCCAAATCATTTGTAAAAAAATAATAAGTTTTCCAAAGCAGAAATAAAAGGATTTTGTCAGTAATATGTAGGTTAATTTATAGTCCTTGAATGCTATAGAAACGAGATTCACCTATCAAGTAATCAAAGGCCATTCATCAAAAGTATGTTCCTTTGGTAAGCATTTTATGGTCTTAAAAAGCTTTGTTGGAAGCTTTCTATTGATAGCTAGACACTGTGACTGAATGAATTTATTTTTGCATAGAAAAACAATATTTACAAATTCTTTGTAAGAATACTTGATCAGTAAGTTTAATGTAGTACACCATTCACTATATAAAATTATTCAAGCTAGTCTATTTCCCTGCACATTACTGATAAACTAAACATTTGGCACTAGCGGTAGAAAAAATTATGCTTAAATGAGTCAAAGCATTTTAAGAACCCAATGATTGTTCTCATCAAAGACTTATTGATATATATATATATTTATATTTTTTAATGTGCCAAAATACAGGTTCTGCCCCTACTGGAAGCATATATTTGAGAATACAAGAAGTTAGCCCTCTGGATATGTTTTGTTCAACAAAGCTCAGCAACCATTTTAAATTTTTTTTTAGTGTTCATGGCCTAGACAAGTTGCTCCACTGGAGCTAGTAGTACAGAGATCTTCAAGTCTTGAAAATCAGTTATGACATCATTGGTCATGTTGTATGATGTTTTTTGTTATATTGATCATGAGTTTTTTTTTTTTTTTTGGGGGGGGGAGGCAGAATGGTGACAAAAGCATTTTGCAATGTTTGGCCACCTAATATCCCATTGACCTTATACACAAAATAATGCTGATCATCATGACACCATGTCTGAACATGCCTTTATTCAATATTGGTTATTTCTAACAGCATCTGAGTTCAATCAGATTACTGCAATGGTTTGTAGTCCTTTACACTTGTAATTATGATTTAAAAGACAGGGTATTTTATTGAGACTACTTGTCATGTAGATTCACCTATGATCACTTGCTTCTCAGAATGTCCAGTTCCTTGTTTGATCTACCTTGTTATCAATAATACTACTATAATTCTGTGACAAATTTGTTCACTACGAATCAAAGAAGTTGGATACAGTAGCTTATAACAGCAGATTGTATTTTTGTCTCGCCCACCAGAGGTGAAGGCGAGACAGGGATCCAAATGTTGTCCGTCCGTCACAAATCTAATGACACATAACTCCACAACCGTAAGGTGCTTTTCAACCAAACTTGGATGGTAGATGGACTTGGGGGACCTGCATGTTATGCTGCAGTTGGAGGTCACATGGTAAGGTCGAAGGTCATTTTCAGGTCAACATTAAAGTTTACATGCAAGACTCTTATGACACCTAACTCCGCAACCGTAGGTCACTTTTCAACCAAACTTGGATGGTAGATGGACTTAGGGGACCTGCATGATATGCTGCAGTCGGAGGTCATATGGTAAGGTCAAAGGTCATTTTCAGGTCAACGTTAAAGTTTACATGCAAGACTCTCTTATGACACCTTACTCTGCAACCGTAAGTCACTTTTCAACCAAATTTGGATGGTGGATAGACTTGGGGGACCTGCATGTTATGCTGCAGTCGGAGGTCACACGATAAGGTCAAAGGTCATTTTCAGGTCAACCTTACCTAACTCCGCAACCTAAGGTGCTTTTCAACCAAACTTGGATGGTAGATGGACTTGGGGGACCTGCATGTTATGCTGCAGTCGGAGGTCACATGATAAGGTCAAAGGTCATTTTCAAGTCAACATTAAAGTTTACATGCAAGGCTCTTAAGGCAAGTGTTATTCCATCCCAGTCATATTACAATGAAGTTTTGATACAATTCTGTTGCATGCCCTTGCGAATCACGATATTTCTGGTTATTTCTATATGTGGGCGAGACACAAAATTGCTTTTGCCTTGTTTTCATTGATGAGTTTCATGACAAAGGGTCCATGTTTGTACATCTGTTACCCACAATGCAACCTCAAATTGTTGCAAATCGTTGAATTGCCTGGGTGGAGGTAATAGAAACCATGTGATGTTTGTTTATCTTCACCAAATGATAGTGCAAGAACAATACATCAAAGTAGTTGTGTGTAATTTCTTGTCTGGAGAAAGTAATACCATTCAGAAATATGGATTTGTGTTGACAGGGTGCTTGAGCTGTCTAATATATTTTAAGTGCCATGATCCAAGATGCTTTTATTTTGAAATATTTTAACAGAATATAGTTCATATATGTTAGAAGTTATGTTGTTATCCTGAAAGCAAGGTAATAGAGAGAGGCGTATGTAAGATTAAAGGGGAAGTTCATTCTGACCAAAAGGTTATTGTGAAGATAGTAGAAAAAATTATCTAAAATAATTGGTGAAGGCTTGAAAGATTTACAGGTTTAGTCTGACCTCTCTTATCCGGACACGTTGGGACCAGCACCAATCCGGATAAGGGATTTATCCTGATCTGGGAGACCCAATATTAATTACACGTAGCTGCGCCTCCCCAATGATAGCAACACGTAATCTATTTTAGTGGGCTTACACAGACATTATTCACTGCAGTGTCAGTGCATTTTATAGGCATTTTTTCTTTTTTTACAGAAATGAAATCAATTGGTTGCCAAAACTCTTGGATTATTTACCTGCTGAAATGATAGAGGAATACATCGAGCATATGTCGAAAGAAAAAATGATTTGACACTAAGTTAGAAAATTGGATCATTACGGCGGGAATCGCAGCTTCGCAAAGTCAGCCATTGTTGGACTGTAGGCTCAAACATGGTAGATGGTGCTGCCCGTATCGAGGCCTAGCACTAACGAGCGAGACGTGTTGTCCCCCCCCCCCCGCAAAGAAAACAAAAGGATGTGATAAGATGGTTGTGCTGTGCCCTGATTTATTGGAAAAATATTCTGTTTTTCAGTGATTTAGGTAAGATATTTTTATAAAAAAAAATAATGTGGTTGTAGGTAAACTATATTGGAAAATGTATGTAATCAAGTGAGTGTGTGTAGGAATTTTTATTTTAAATTGAAATCTTATTTCCCACGTGCAAGATTGAAAAATCTTGGAAAGTGTGCGCCCGGACAATAGAGCCGGATAAGAGATGTCGGACTTTAATTACAATTTTTGGTATTTGGATTGTTCATGTCATATGTAAGCAGCTTCCCATATATCTTGAATGAAATTAAGAGAAATGTCATTTTCTTGTCAGGGTGAACTCCCCTTTAACCCTAAATCTCCCGGGGTATTTTGATTCTTGTCATTCCCCTGAAGATCTCCGCCGCCGATCGCGCGAGCGACGCAAAAATTTGCACGCTGGTAGTGTGCGATGTAATCTACAAGGCTGTATGGTAAAATTTTCCAAAATAATGAGATTTTATTTTATATGAATTAATTATGCTAATTTATGCATAAATCATACTTTTTGCTCTAATTCACTATATAAAGCTCCTAGAATGCTAATTTTTGGAAAAAAATTTCTTTGTAGCATTCTTAACAATCGTAATTCAAAAAAACTTTGGTTTGGAAATAAATTTCTTATGTATTTTATTGTTTTATGAATTTCTTATGTATTTCTTTGTTTTTTTACTTTTTGTTTTTTATTGTTTTTGTTCCAGACATAATTCTGATCATAAACAAGGCAAAATTAATTAAGTTTAATCAGTAAAAGTAGAAATAATGATACAATTATGAATTTTGGCTTAATACGCAATTTGCATTGGATTTGTACATGAAATCACGTTTATGAGCAATTTTGGGTCTGACATGCACTTGCATAATGTTGCATAATGTCGTAACCGCGTAACCGGGCGTCACAACTTTGGTCTCAAAATTTGCGCGAGACTTGAATGTAAAAAGTCAGTGAGCTGCGAGGTGAAAAAAATTCGCGCAGCAGATATATCGCGAAAATTGTTGAGGGGGGGGCCATTATGGCCCCCCCCCCCCGGAGAATTAGGGTTAATATGCAGCTGCAATAGCTCCATTCTTAGGCCACTCTATTGCACATATCTTCTTTAACACGTATAAATGTAGGATGCAGTTAAGTAGAAGTCACATTTGTTTGAAGGGATTCAAACATTTCGTTAATTTTGTTTCTAAAAATAATCTAAGAATATGATTTCCTTTGAATAACTTTGCAGATTGTGACACACCCAAAAATAAATATCTGAATTTTTATATGAAATTCTATCTCTTAATCTTTCCTAAATTCAGACAATATTCTGATCATTTAGCATGTAACTTGAACTTCCAATTTAAATAGGTTTGTTGAATTGTAATTCAGCTATTCCTTTATTACTGTGCATATTAGTGAAACTTTTACCCAGCCACTGAATTTTCTCATTACTTTAGTCTTTAACTTTTTTATTATGAATTCTTTATACTCTATTGGTGTTTTGTTCTCGATTTCATGACTCTGTTGTCATTGATGACTGAGCAGTTGCCTTTTAAAAATAATGTGTAGAAATTGTCATACTAAGCCAGAAATGAAAACAAAAGCATATGCCCAAGGCCTTGCATAGTCATTGGTGTCACTGTTTTCAATAAATATTTACTGGCTTTAATTCTTTGAAGAAAATGCGACAATTAAAAATTCCATGGAAAAGAAGGGCTCCATTCCATTGAATGTAAATTATGAAATTCTTTCATGGTAACTTTATTTTTATATTTGCTAGTCTTTTTTTCAAATTATGCAGTCATTTTTTTACAATTGTACCTGGGATATTGATTTTTCCCCAAAGGTTTGACTGTCAATATTTTATTCATCATCCAATATCCCTTGTTTCACTTCTAATGGTTTTCTGAATCTGTAGTGAGCAGAAGTTTTAAATTGAAAAATCAATCATCATAGAATGAATTTTTGACAAATTTTGGGATTGTCGCATATTGAATGATGAAACTAGCTAAAAGCCGAGTATTCCTTTCATCACCAACACAGATAAGCACATTTTAGCATGTGTATTGTAGTAAAAAAATGGCATACCAGGCTTATAATGCCTGAAGAATTACTAATTTTACGAAAATCAGCAGATGTTGGAATCTGATCAAAATACATTTCTCTGGTTTATACAATAACTTCAATTGTTGTAACACATGCATATGGCCAGACTGGTATGTAATCAAACTTTTTGAATGTTGTCCTTGGTACAAGCAGAATTTGACTTCATATGGTCGCTGCTCAGTCATCCATGGCAGGAATTATATGAATGAGATATCTTTAGATAGGAATTCATTCACTTTTTATAGCAGTTTAATGTATAAAGAAAAAGTTGGGTATACTTTTTTTATTGAACAACACTTCTATGTAGTAATTTTTGTATGAAATCAATATTTGTAGGAGATAGGAATTAAATCAACTAAGATATGGTTTAAAATGTCACTGCCTCTACAATGCAGCTAAATACAAAAAGACTTTTTTTGTGATGTTAATGATGGAAGTTCAGGATTTGATCCAACAGGGAAAGTTAATATGTATTCATATATTTTAACAATGTTTTATTAGTTGCACATTCTTAGATAAACCAGTAAATTTGTATGTATATATAAGCTGAATATGTACATATATATTCAGTATGATGCAACTTCTAAACTTTTTATTATTTGAAATGTTTGGTTATTTATGAATGGCATAAAAATGAAACAGAATTCTAAAATGTAGTGATGTTAATCATGAAAAGGGTTTTAGTATAAATTGGTCCTGTCGCATTTTTGTCCATTATTGCTGCCCCTTCCCTCTTACTTTACCTCTTATTAAACAATGGAGGAATAATTTATCAGTCTATAAGGGTCAAAGAAGCACGGGAGATATACTTTTGTGTGTGTGTGTTCTTTTTTTGGTGGTGTTTTTTTTATTTATGATGTATTTTCTTAATTCATTATTTCTAGGAACCTGCGAAGAATTCAATTTGGGTTATTAGCATGCAACTGACATTCAATACATACAAAGCTGTATGAGGTATGAAGACCTGCTAGTGTTAACATTGATGCTTTGTAAATGGAGAATAGGTTTTGATGAACACCTCGTGTGTAACAGCACATATATCTTATCCGCTTTTGGACTTGTTCAGATATGATACCCCAAAACCTCGGCATTTTTTAAAACAGTTTTCATACATGGTGAGGCAAATTGCATCAATAATGCTAAATTGCTAATCATTATATGCTTCGAGCCTCAAAAAGTCTGAAATTGCTTTATAGACATCATAAATATTTTGCTATTATGGTATTGGTTATTTTCATAACAATTTTGTTATTACATGAGTCATGTTGAATGGTGTCATCAGATTATCCAAGCAACTTGGGAATGATTATTTTGAGCCATATTGTTGAGATTTTGCACTATTTTTAATACTTAGTTTGCAGATTTCTGATACAGGATGCTTGCCTCTGCAATGTAGATTTGGATACCTAATATCCCAATGACTGTTTTAAAAATGTTGCTGAGTTTCGAGGCACCATGTTTGAACTAGCCTTCATACTTTCTAAACTTTTTCCCATATCCTTAACTATTTTGTTGAAATATTCTTCTAACAAATCTTTTATTTCTTTGAATTCAAAGTGAGACGAAACATGTGTATGAGTGCCTGTATTTGTCCTCAAAAACCCTGAAACAGACAATATAGGATGAAAAACTATAATTTAGATACAAAGTAGCAATTTATTAGCTTGATTTTGAGAACCGTCTATTTTGTTCAGCCGAGATTGCTGCTAATTTTATAGCTGTTCACCAGTTCTTGACTTTATGAAATTGTACATATCTTACTTTGTTGATTTTTCCTCTTGAGTGGGAAAGTGCAAGCGAATGCTCATTTTTTTAATGACGAAAGTAAGTTACCTTTCATGTTCCATCCTCCAAAGTTTTGGGTTGGAAACATTTGGGTGGTCCGTCCATCTCATTTTGTTTTTGTGATAGCATCATAACCATTTGGCATATCAAATATCATACTGGAATTTACGTTCATTAGGTCAAAATTTACAGGTCGCAGTTGTATGACTAGTTCCTTTTTTTTTGTTTTGTCTCTGATCAGAAGTTAAAGTTCAGTTGTATCCCATATGCATGCACACATACATGTAAGAAGCAATGATATTAGATTTGGAGCCAATAGTCTATCACTTCAATTACTGTGTCAGCAGTAATACAATACATTCTGTAAAGAATGAACTAATTTTAGTTGATTCAATGTTCCAATTAAATATCTTGATAATTTTACTCAAATATGCAAAGTATTTCATTTCTGGTGAGGGCACTAAGGCATTTATTATTACTGCCTACAATTGATAATCAATTAAGCCCTTAATTGCTATAGATGTAATTCAAATAGAATTGCTTGATTATTTGCACTTCATTTTCTATAGTATGTCTGCTATAAGTATGTTGTTATAAAGCTGTGATAGAGTATCATGTCATGGTCACAAAGTATTCAACAAATCACTATCCTGTCATTATTTTGAAGTTGAACTTCAAGTAATCTTTCAAAGTCTAGATGAAAAAAGAACTTACTTTCTAGAGACATAAAAACCTAGTTCTTAAAGAGGTGCTTAACATTTGTAAATGATGAGCTATATGGGCGCATTGATAACTCTGATCCCAATCATTTCTGTTTATATTTATGTGTGTGTGTGACATGGGAATATGTGTTGTATAAAAAATAAAAAAATTACAAAGTATTCACTTAAAGGTTTTTTGCACTAGTGTACAGGTAAGGTAAAGCTACGACAGGTAAATTAGATATAGCAAGAAGCAATTCCTCTTTTGAAACTATAGTGACTAAATTTCTAGCAATTGTATCAGTATGAATATTTTTGTTTTTCTTGGTTCAAGTTGTACAACTTGTTATATCTGTAAATATAGTGTACATTTGTCTGTATATTCTACTGAGAGAATATCATAGAGATTAAATATTGCAATTTTCCCAGCTTTGAGACAACTATTTCTTTAAATAGGGGGTGTAAGAAAACGTTTGTGCAAGACCTCTGCATATTTGAAATGAATAAATGTATTGCGCAGATGTCTCTTCCTTTATTTCTTATGGGAGTATTGATATTTTTTTGTTTATCCATATGACGACATATGGAAATGAGTAAAAACAGAAAATGTTAATGTGATGTCTTGAGTTCTTCTTGTATTTTGTAATGCTTAAAATCTGAATGATACAATTGACTTGATGCCCTGATGATGGCAATAATGAAAATGATGATGTAGATGATGATGATAATAACAATTTTTGGATAAGGATTATTAGGAGGAGCATGACTGATGATATACAGATGATTAGAATGGCCATGGTGATGACGGTGATGATTAGGAGGAATATGATGATGATGGTGATGATGTTGGGATGATGATGATCATTAGGAAGATTACTACAATTATCATTTTGGGATGATATTAATGATGATGTGATGTAGATAATGATACACAATACCTAAAAAAAAAGTCCAGGCTGGCGGTGCATTTAGTTCATTAAACTCGGATGAAATCTTACCGGGAGTTTTGAAAATTTTCTGATTTTAATGGTAAATATAAACAGTTGTCTATCTGATGAAACTTCCAAATTCCTTAAAACACTTATGTAATCATTCGGATTGCAGCTAAGGACATTTCACTTGTTTATTTATCCCAGAGAGATAAATAATATAATTCTCTGGGGAGGGTTTCATGAAAGGACTTGTCAGACGTTTTTCTGACAAGTCCAATTATATCCGAAAGTTACCACATTAACGGCTCTCCTCAGCCAATCAAATCAAGGGAAGTTGTCAGATATGACAACCTGTCGGACTAAAATGTTGATGAAACGCTCCACTGATTTCTCCTCTCGTCAGTTTGTATATTCATACATTTTTGTTATTCCTCTCGTACAATGAAGTCATCGGTGACCTCTCGAAAGCCCAGTCACACCGCAGGTCCCTATGCTAATGAGCAAAAAGGCCAGATTCATCCAAATCATCTCATGGCTGAATCCTTGCAAAATCTTGTGATTCTTGAGGTTTTCTTTCTCCATGACGAAAAACTGCCATTTGAGAACACTACCCCAGTTCCCCTTCTCATCAATTCTCTTCTCCAGCTGTAACTGCCTCAAGAAAGCAATTTAAGTATCAAAACACCCGTTTCTTGACGTTGGTCCGAAGATAAAACAACAGCCCGGCATATACAGTCACAGCAGGGGGCCACACACGATGGGATGCATGTGCAGCGCTGAGTGCGGTCCCTGTAAGCATGCCGTCATTTTTATTCGCTTACTTTCCTTATTCCGAGGTCGATTTTCTTCGTTCGTTCGAAATTGAAAATGGACTAACATTGGGTTACTGAATACAATATGCCTTTGAAAACGTGATTAAATATGGAATACAATAATTTCATTCCGAAGGTCTTACTACAGGCAGAGAAGTCTTACGTAATAGTGCAGCTGTTGTTTATCTTTTCGTCCTTTGCTCAATGCTCATATACTGGCCTGTGGGGTGAAATTGAGACAGCGGGGATTACCCCTGGATTACTTGGCCAATAAGGGCTTGGAAATGATTTTTAGGAGATCCAAATGGAAAATGGGGGTACAACACCGCAGTTCGCAATCCAAACTGCGGTATCGTTTCAAAGGGAAGTTTGACGTAATGCTAAGAATTTACCTGATTTAACCTCAAGTTAAATGAAATATTATTGCACCATCAGATAGAGTAAAAGTTACTCTTTCATATTGGTTATTTATGTTGTATACAATATTTTGTTAAATAAGTAAATTTCTGGCCTGAAAATGTGCCTCAAAACTGAATTTTCTCTCCTCTGTTTTCTTTTGCAAATTGTGCAAAACTTTTTATTTTCAGCCTCAATGATATCTATATCACCATAGAGCTGAACTTCTGTACTTTCTCACAATGCCACTCTTGATATGCGGCACCTTTTAATCGGGTCAAGATCACACTTTTCCCACCAAGATTTCCTACCAAGAGATTTCTGAAATTTTGTACTTGCATGAAATCCAGAGTTCTGATTGGCTGGATAAGGTTCACAGAACAACAGGCGCGGGGTATTTGAGGAGATTACCACATGGGAAGTGTGACCTTCCCACGAACCCAGTCACTGGGACCAGGCGCGTACGCAAGGGGGGGTTTCGGGGTTCAAACCCCCCCCTTTTCGTTTTTTTTTTTTTTTTTTTTTTTTTTTGCTCGTCTCCCCAGAGGTCGGTCTGATCAAGCAATAATGAACAGAATCTCATGTTTCCGACGAAAAACACAGAAAAAATTTCCGCTCGCTTCGCTCGCTCCATTTTATTATATCTTTTATTTCCGCATGTCGCCGACATGATCACGGTATCGCCATTAACAAGGCCATACATGATTATCATGATGTATACTTATGAATACAAGTGAACCAAGACAAAGACATACGTTTTCTTACAAAATATGTTTTACCAATATGAAAACCAAAATGACGGAAAACGCTAAAATGTCGGTTAGCTCGCTCCGCTCGCTCGTAATAATTTATGAAATTCCATAAGTATCTAGTCTCCTGTTCAAGGCCGTATTATGAGTGTTACGAATAGAAGGACATGTAGCATCGACTAATACTTGATTTACTAACAAACAATTGACAAGAAATGTATGTTTTGACGGGAAAACGCGAAAATTTCGGCTCGCTCACTCCGCTCGCTCGTAATCATTTATGAAATTTGTTAAGTTTCTAGTCTCTTGATCAAGGCCATATCATGAGACTTACGAGCAGAAGGACATGTATCATCAACTAATATGTAATCATTACCAACAAGCTATTGAGAAGAATTGTATGTTTTGACGGAAAAACACAAACATTTCGGCTCGCTTGCTCCGCTCGCTCGTAATTATTTATGACATTTCTCAAGTTTCTAGTGTTCTGATCAAGGCCATATCCAGGCGCGTAGCCAGGGGGGCGGTCGCCCCCAAAAAAACGTCCCCAAAAAGAAAAAAAAGAAGGGAAAAAAGGAGAGGAGAAAAGGAAAAGGGAAGGAAGAAAAGGGAAGAAAGGTAGCTTTGTGTTTTTTTCTATTTATTCTTTATTTTTTTCTCAAAAGAGAAACTCCTTCACTCTTCTTGCTTTAAATTCATATATGAATTTTGCTTCCGCGCTGCGCGCGGTTAAATGACAATATTGAAGTTCTCCATTGTTCCCCCACCTTTTCTCTAACCCTGTTTTTCCACCTCAGCTATGTGCTTCTTGCCAGTTAAATTTAAAATTGTACACATTAGGGCATGAATTTGAGTAAGGTTAGGCCGAAGTAAATGTATGAAGTTATCTTTTTTTTTCAATTGATCGCGCAACTTCTGGTCTGGTCGGCTCCGAGCGGGTAAAATCTTTATATCAGTTTCTGCCGTCACCTCCATAAAGTCAGCTTCTCCCGCTTTTCAGCTCATTACTATAAACAACCATAATTTGGGGGCAAACAGGTTCCTAATTTAAAAAGAGGAAGGTGTGGAATTCGTATCGTATTAAATAAAAAAAGTACAATATTTTTTTTCAAATTGTATTAAACTTCATGTCATTTCCCTATATACATTCATCTCCTGTCCTGTTTTGCGCCCTCAGTTTGAAATTTTGAATGACACTTAAGTTTCTTTATATTCAAAATGAAGCGCTTCAGGATAAGTCAAAAAAATTAATCATCCTTTATTATATAGATAGATAATTTCAATAAATCACAGAAGTTTCAACTTTATGCGCACTATTTTCTTTGTAATGAAGTTCAATAATCTTAGAAAATCAATTGAATTAGAGACGATTGGGTATTAGAGATATCTACATTTGATGAAACGTCCGCCCTTTGAAATTTCAGAGTTTCATTGCTCATCGCGGGGAGGAATATCTTCCTCTACCAATCTTCTCCTCTGTTTTGCGAGTTAAAAATATGCACTGATGCTAAATTGTTTGTAATCAAATCTGATCTTTCCAAAGAAAGTTTCAATATATCTTTGAGAATACCCTTTTCTCGGGACCCTTTTTATGGCAAGAAAAATTGAGAAATCACTTTAGCTTCCGCGCTTCGCGCGGAGTTATTATCATTTTAATTTCCTCCATTGTATACCTCTTTTGTGCGTTTACAATCACTTTTGAAAACAAGGTTCAAAATCGCAATATAGTCAACCGAATTGGAGGTACTAGAGACAAGAGAAACGGCTCCTTTTCATTTTAATTTATGAAACACTAAAAGCTTCGCGCTTCGCGCGGGAGGGGGAAACTCCCCCTCCCTGCACCCACCCCCTAGCGTAAGTGTTGGCACGCTTCGCGTGCATTTACCGCCCCCTCCAAAATGAAATCCTGGCTACGCGGTTGGCCATATCATGAGTGCTACGATCCGAAGGACATGTAGCATCGACTATGATACCAACAAACTATTGACAAAAAGGTTATGTTTTCAAAGCAAAAACGAGAATATTTCTGCTCGCTCGCGGGTCATGACCGCACTGTTACATACCCATCCCCACTTAAATGTTATTGTCTTATTTGCAGCGCTGAAAAAAAAAATCATCACCTCCTCCCCCCCCCCCCCGCTCATCACTTTTTAGAGACTGGGCGGGAGATTAAAAAAAAAAATCAGCTCGAAAACCCCCCCCTTTCAAAAATCCTGCGTACGCGCCTGACTGGGACCGTTGGAATTTGCCATTGTGTGGTCTCTTTGACCAATCAGAGTGCAGTATTCTTGTTTTCAAACTGCTTTATGTACCTGGCAAATGAAAAGTGTGATCTTGACCCGATTAAACCAATTCTTATTTTGTAACCTATATCATTTCAAAGCATACATATTCAGCTTTATCATGATATAAAAATCATTTGGGCTCAAACAAAAATAAAGTGTGAAAATAGCAGCTTTTGTCAGGTGAAAATATTTATTTTGTAGCATATTTTAGATCAAAATTTTAACCTATATTACAAAATCTTTGAATAAATCCAAACATATGACATGAAAGAATGATTCTTCTTCTTTACAATGGTACCAAATTCATGAAATTCGATGGACAATTAGAGCAGCAATGACTGAATGAAAAGAGGTGTTTTGGTCCGCATCAAGCTCATTAAATATGCAAAACATCTCAAGTCATGAATATCACTTGGATGAAAGAAGCCACTTTCTTGGGACCTGCAGTCTGACTGAGCTTGGTCATCATCACCTTCTCACTCTCTCTTGCTCTCTCCCTTTCTCCGCCCCCCCCCCCCCTCTCTCCATCCTACCACTCTCCCTCCATCCACCTGGGCCACGTCTTACAAAGGGTTCCGATTTATGCGATCAACCTCAGCTACATGGAAATCCATCAATTTATTTTTTTATCTACAGTAAATTTGCACATTGTCCTTTCTAAACAACGAGAAGCACACTGAATGTGAATGAAAACAATGAATGTATGACTATGCATCATATCTAGAAAATATTTTGAACAAACATGAATTTTAGATATTGGTGGTTGCTGGCTTACCATAGTTCATTGGGATTGATTGGATCAATCCCGGAGCAATTGTGACTCCAAGACGAGGCCCAGATCTCTTTTCTCTCATCTCTCCTAGCCTCATGCCGCTCCCCCCCCTCCCTCTCTCGCCAAGTTTATATCAAGATGACAACTTTGGTCTGACTGCTTTTGAAATTACTTTATTGAATTATGCTCCTTACATTAATTGCTCACCAATCTTTAAAATGTGGAAATGTATATAATTATTGCAATTCAACAAATTTTACAGACTTATGTATATTCTTCACTTATAACTACTGAGCTTGGTTTTGGACTTGATTAGACTGAGACTATCCTTTTTATCATAGGAAATAGACAAATGAGCACAACATGCTGTTATTTCAAGAGTCGACCAACTTGATGTTTTTTTTTTTACTAATTTCTCCTTATTTTGGGTTAGGGTCAAATCTTATTGTCCATTATGAAACTTTTTTCTCTTTGTTCGAAAATGGGCACTCTGTTATCTATTTAAAGTACCTTGAGATCTTTGCGATGTTGCCATTAGGCTTAGTATTGCAACCAATTCTAATACACTTCCCTTCAAATAGATCGATATGTAATCCTATCAATGAATACTATTCATCATGATAATGATTTTATTCATCAGTCATTGGAAGCGGTAGTAGATTGTGAGCTTCTTTAATCGCAGTAAGCAAGCAGGTTTGGTGTTTTATTAATGGGTCCATCCTTACAATCAGTTATTTTGTCTTTAGTACCGTTGCTAATGATCGATGCATAAATCTCTTCAACGACTTCTTTAGTATATTGTGAATCCGACACGTATTTGTTAGCAGCCATAACAGCAGCAATACCTTTGAAGAAAGAAAGGAAAATACCATTAAAATAAAATCAGTCATTGTCAAGACTTTTAAAATGCAAACAAACATCATTAAATTACAGGCCTTTGTCTCATATTAACCAACATCTAGTTAAAAAATAACCGTAAAGCATAATACTGACAAATTAACCAAATGTTTGTAATATAGCAAAATATTACATCTTAACTTTTCACTAAATTTTCACTAAATTGCACGAAAAAATTTTGCACACCAAGCGTAAGGCTCAAAATGTCATCAGAACCGGATGCAAAATAAGAAAGCTCCCCCCCCCCCGCCTGATTGGCAAATAGATGGGGCACTTGTCGTTTAATGCCACAATATTCTTCCATGCTCATGAATGTGCAGATCCCCCTAAAACAATGGAGTACATTATTACCTGCCACATGAGGACAAGACATACTTGTTCCACTCTTAATAGTTGATTGAGTTGGGTAAGAAATACCACAACTTTCTATGGAGGATCCAGGAGCAAAGATATCAACACAGGTACCGTAGTTGGAGAAGTATGATCTCTGGTCATTTATGTCCGTAGCACCCACGGTGATAGCCTAAATATATATATAGAAGAATCCATCAACAATCAAGTCAAACAACATAAAATAAAAGAAACTTGAGAACATGTTTAATAACGGCATGGTGATTTGAACAGACATGAGTGATTTCAAACACTTGCGAAAATGTTATTATTCGGATGATTTCAAACATGCATTTCCGTTCAAAATTCGAGATCAGATAAAAAAAACTTTCAGCAGCTTTATTTCTGTTGAATACAGCCATCCTTGATATGAAGGCTTATCGCCCCACCAAAGTCGGTATCAAGACACCCCCCCCATCCACCTTTACGTACTGGGTGATTTGGATCATAACTATATACTAAAACTATATTTACTTCTGGTGCAGAAGCAGGTGACTTCAAGCAAGCATCGTCGTCATCATTGCCAGCAGACACAACCACAATATAGCCAGCATCTCGACAATTCTTAACAGCAGTATTTTGTGCATCAGACTTAGAACCACCGAGAGACATAGAAACTACACCAGGTTTATCTCCGTTGGCCGCAACCCAACCCAAAGCTAAAAATGAAAATAGTAATAGGTTCATTAAATCCAAGTCTTATATAACGGACAAAGGCAAACATTGTGATTCAATTCAATTCAAATTAATTTATTGGAACACTTACTTTATGGCAAAAACATAGATGCCAATTAAGTTTACATTATTTTTATCAAATACATTAATGATATTGAAATGGTTAAGTAGTAAAACGACAAAATATAATCTAAATATAGCCATACAGCATGTGCAGGTCGCAGCTAGAGTACAATAAAAGAAAAAACAAGATTTTACAGAAGAAAAAATATAAACAAGTGGAATGCCTCTGGCCGTCTCACCTACATCATGCAGTTCAATATAGCAGCAGTGCTGACTTTGAAAACTACTCTAACTCGCACAAGATGTTTAGTGATACATGGTTACTCTTATGTCCACTTTTTATGAACTAGACCAATAAACTTACAGAGATATGATGGTTATTCAACAAAAAACCCCAACATGGCCAAAGTTCATTGACCTTACATGACCTTTGACCTTGATCATGTGACCTGAAACTTGGACAGGATGTTCAGTGATACTTGATTACTCTTATGTACAAGTTTCATGAATCAGATCCATAAACTTTCAAAGTTATGGTAATTCAACAGATAACCCAATTCGGCCAAAGTTCATTGACCTTTGACCTTGGTCATGTGACCTGAAATGCGCACAGGATGTTCAGTGATACTTGATTACTCTAATGTCCAAGTTTAATGAACTAGACCAATAAACTTTCAAAGTTATGATGGTAATTCAACAGATACCCCCGATTCGGCCAAAGTTCATTGACCCTAAATGACCTTTGACCTTAATCGTGAGACCTGAAACTTGCACAAAATCTTCAGTGATGCTTGGTTACTATTATGTCCAAGTTTCATGAATCAGATCCATAAACTTTCAAAGTTATGATGGGAATTCAACAGATATCCCCAATTCGGCCAAAGTTCATTGACCCTAAATGACCTTTGACCTTGGTCATGTGACGTGAAACTCATGCAGGATGTTCAGTGATACTTGATTAACCTTATGTCCAAGTTTCATGAACTAGGTCCATATATTTTCTAAGTTATGATGACATTTCAAAAACTTAACCTCAGGTTAAGATTTCAGTGTTGATTCCTCCAACATGGTCTAAGTTCATTGACCCTAAATGACCTTTGACCTTGGTCATGTGACATGAAACTCTAATAAGATGTTTAGTAATACTTGATTAACCTTATGGCAAAGTTTTATTAACTAGGTCCATATACTTTCTAAGTTATGACGTCATTTCAAAAACTTAACCTCAGGTTAAAGGGGAATCCAGCCTTGGCCATAAAATGTTGTGTTGGGAAGGAGAAAAATAGATTAAACAGAATGGTGAAAGTTTGAAAGAAATTGGACAAGCAATAAGAAAGTTATAGCTGCTTTAAACTTGAGATCAGTAATACTATGTAGATTTCAAATTGGCAACTGGGTAAGTAAATTATGACAAGAGGCAAGGACAACTTTCCCATAGGCCATGTACTTTATTATCAGGGATTTGTGGTTTTCTTCTAAGTACCCATTCCCCTGGGGCAGTAATCTAAATATAACCCATGTAGTATATTGTTTTATATCCTCATGAAAGAAAAATATAATTTGAAATAAAACTTTGGGGATAAATGACATTTTAGCCATAATATGTATTGGAGTACATGGAAGAGTAGTCCTTGCCTTACATCACTATGACATCCCATATGCTGCCAATTTGAAATCTCCATGGGTATAGTGATTACCAGTATTTACAACTTTTAAAAATTCATATCTTTCTTTTCGTTTGTCCAATATTGTTCAAACTTTCGCCTATCAACTTGTCTGATTTTTCTTTTCCTTATAAAAACAAGTTTTATTTGGGTTGGATTCCCCTTTAAGATTTGATGTTGACGCCGCCGCCGCCGTCGGAAAAGCGGCGCCTATAGTCTCACTCTGCTATGCGGGTGAGACAAAAACAGACATTACAGAAAGTAATCAAATCATTCTTTAAATTGTTCAAAAGATATTATGCAATTTTTATAGAATTTAACAGAACAGGTGTGATTTTAAAAAGGGGAAAATCAGTTTTATTGCAATAAATTTGTAAGGTTATATAACCAAATATCTATTTTCTGTAATTTTACTCAAATGAATGTAAGATTACACACTGCTGCATGATTTTTTTTTTTTAATAAAAATTTTCTAACAGTGTAACTAAAAGTTGATAATATACACAATGTATAATATCAAAGTATACAGTAATATTCTTCATTGTTCTTGGATATCAGAAAGGGTGCAATAATAGCAAGAAAAAATGCCAACTTGCAAATCGAGTCGGCTTGTAATGGAGAAAGGGAAAACAGTATAGAAGGTGAGAGTAAGAGAGAGAGAGAGTGAAAAAGCAGAGAGAAGGGGGGGGGTGAAGGGGAAGATTCACCCTTTAGATTATGTATGAAATGGGAGGGGAAAAAATAATGGAACTATTATATAAACATGCACACTGTTAATCCTGGAAATGGGATTAACATAGTTTTTCCAGAGAGGGAGGGTGACCTATCCCCACATTTCAAGATAGAAAAGTTGCTGTTTTTTTACTCATCAAATAATTCATTCTACTGTCAGAGGGTGGATTCATTGAGGACAAGTCCATCCCCAAAAAGTTGATTTGAATAAAATGAGAAAAATCCAACGAGCAAAACACTGAAAATTTCATCAAAATTGGATCTGAAATGAGAAAGTTACCACATTTCAAATTTTTGTTTAATTTCACAAAACAATGCAAATGAACAGACTGATGACGTCATCCACTATTTCTTTCGTTTAATAATATTTACGAAATGTGTAACATTCTGTTTTTTTTTCTCTTGGTTACTGAAACAAAGGTCAATTTCTCCCTCAATTAGTGGAATTGGCATTATTTTAATATTATATGGTTTAGTCAAGTTGGCCCTTGTGAAAATCTATTAAAAATATGAAATATTGTATAAATCGATCACAAATCAAAATAAATTGTGAGGGACATCATCAATGTCTCATTTGCATGTCACTGAGTTGTGCATAAATTATAACTGTTTTGTGGAAAAATAAGCTATAGTTTAAAATGTCGTGACTGTTTTATTTTACATCCCATTTTGATGAAAAATTTTCAGCATTAAGTGCTAGTTTGAGTTTCCCCGAGTTTCTTCAAAACAACATTTTTCTGGGGTGGACATGACCTTTAAATGCTGTTAAAGTGCCTAAATTGGCCCAATTTTGCATTCTTAAAGTGCTAAATTTCTCGCGCAGCCACTCCAAATTCGCGCTCAATGATACCATAGTAAAGGGGACAGGGAGCTTGCAGGTGAGTGGCGACCATGTTGTTGCATATCGGATCGAGGCGCCTTTAGAAAAATCGTAAAAACATCATTATTTATCACATCGGGAAAAGGGAATCCTGTGTTGTTTAATAAATCAATACAATATAAAATTAATTTTTGAAAGATCAAAATCTGATTCCATCAGGACTAGTCCCTCATCTCAGTCTAAGAGGGGTGTTATTAGGGACCAGAATAGCTCCTTTAAATTTAGAGAGTATCGGCTCCAATTATTAGTAGTTTTTACAGGCACCCGTATTAAACAAGTGGAATGCCTCTGGCGGTCCCACCTGTATCACGCGATTCAATATAGCAGCAGTGCTGACTTTGAAAACTAATGAACTAGACAAATACACTTTGACCTTGATCATGTGAACTGAAACTCGCACAAGATGTTCAGTGATACTTGATTACTCTTATGTCCAAGTTTCATGAGTCAGATCAATAAACTTTCAAAGATATAGTAATTCAACAGATACCCCCCATTATAGCCAAAGTTCATTGACCTTTGACCTTGGTAATGTGACCTAAAATGCGCACAGGATGTTCAGTGATACTTGATTACGTGTATGTCCCAGTTTTATGAACTAGACCAACATACTTTCAAAGTTATGATGGTAATTCAACAAATACCCCCAATTTGGCCAAAGTTCATTGACCCTAAATGACCTTTGACCTTGATCATGTGACCTGAAACTTGCACAGGATGATCAGTGATATTTGATTACTATCATGTCCATAAACTTTCAGTTATGATTGTAATTCAAAAGATACCCCCAATTGGGCCAAAGTTCATTGATCCTAAATGACCTTTGACCTTGGTCATGTGACATGAAACTCGTGAAGGATGTTCTATAATACTTGATTAAGCTTATGTCCCAGTTTCATGACCAAGGTCCATATATTTTCTAGTTATGACATTTCAAAAACTTAACCTTCGATTCAGATTTTGATGTTGACGCCGCCTCCGCCGCCACCGTTGGAAAAGCAGCGCCTATAGTCTCACTCTGCTATGCAGGTGAGACAAAAAATAATAGCACCCATCAGCTTAACTGACATTGTTGTCAAAATCAATAGCCACGGATTAGCTATCGGTACAGGTGTCGAAATCAATAGGCGCCAATTAGTTTTAACTGGCGCCAGTGTTGGAAATGCATAACGATCAGCACCCAGATTTCTTGACCAACGCTGATTAAATATTAGGTGGCGCTGATTATTCTTGATCGTCGCCAGTGTAAGATACAAGCAGTGCTGATTTTTCTTGGTCGGTGTCGGCTCGGTTTAAGTGGCGTTTATTATTCTTGATCAGCTTCGATTGAGACTCAAGAAGCGCTGATATTTCTTGACCGGAGAATAAAGAATAGATAAAAATTATTCGATTTTTCTTCCCTCCTTTCGGCTTTTCTTCCTTCCCCATTTTTGGCTCCGTTGAAAAAATAGGAATGACGCACACCCCAAGCCCCCCCCCCCTCCCCCAATCAACCTACTGACACTAAGAAATCTTGAACCCTAAATGAAACACTTGTACCTAACTTTTGGGGTGTAGTCTTGAACCCTAAGTGAAAAGAATTTGCACCAAAAAAGGCTCGTTTGCACCCTAAAAGGAACAACTTTTCACCTATAAGGGCAGAAAACTTGACATTGAAAAGGTAAAAATTTGAACCTTTATTACATGGTTCATTATTTTCTGCACCCTAAAAGAATGCTAAATATAGCTGAATGGGCTAAATTACATTCATTAGAAACCCAGGATGCTGCTATTGTACAAGCCCCTATCAGGTCCAAATTTGAACCCTTATTTCTTAGGCCCGTATTCTGAAGTCGGGTTTAACTTAAACTCAGGTTTTAAGTTGTGGTTCAAGTATGGACAGCAAATTGTTACATAAATCACTTACAGTAGAGATATGATATTTCACTTCATTTGGATCTCAAATCATTCATAATTGTCTAGGAAGTATAAATAGATGATTGTCTTCACCACTGATAAATCAGGAAAGAGCACAGTAAGCATACAAGAAACATTCAACTTAATCAAAATTTTGACACTTCTTGCTTCCCATAATTATAGCACAGAGTTAGACCATGGTCTATAAAGTTAAACCTGCCTTCAGAATATGGGCCTTAGTGTGTAAATATACACAATAACAAACGTAAGTCCCCCTTTAAACAAACATCCACAATTTCCGAACCAATGCAAGTTTTTTTTTATATATTTTTACATGAGCGTGTAGGTAATTATATGAGCTACCCTCTGAGTAAATGTCATGGACATATTTTAGTCATGCTTCAGTGCAAAATTGTCACTTTTCAAAAGTCACAAGCCAAATATGATTTTCCTTCCACTTTTTTGGAAAAAATTCCACATTCTCATCATGAAAAATAGTCAGAAGTCTTGTAAAAGGTATACTTTCTAAAAGATTTGCTAAATTTCACTGTTGAATTAACACAAGTTAAAACTTTCTATAATTTGATTTTTTACAAATTTCTATCGATAAAAATGATTGAATATGATGACAATTATTTTGGGAAAGAGTATCTTCAATAATATTCATTGTTTCACGAATCAATGAACATTCAATGAAAGCAAAAATACGAATTTTAAATATCATAGGCAAGAATTGTTTCATTTTGGTTATAACTGAAATGATCTTTCCTCAACTTTTTTTGTTATGTCCATGACCAATTAACATTTAATCAACATTCATGCTTGAATGAACATGTGGAATGCAATTAGTTCTTTTTTACGGTATTGGGAAAAAATGCAATTGCTAACTATGGATATATGTCACAAACCTCTTTCTATCGTTCATTTGATTTGATTTTTACGAAAATCCTGATGTGCAATGCTTTAGTGAGCACACAATATTCGAAAATTATGCAAATAGAAGAAAGTTTAAGGCCTTGGCCCAACTCTGTGCCATATCAAATGATTATTTTGGTGTGCGTGCCTTTCGGATAGTGTTAATCTAAAGTTATGGGAGAAGTTTCATGAAAAATTGCTGGCAGAAATAACAAAAAACTTCCATGAAGCAAACCCTCATTTCATTTTTGTTAAAATTTTGACTTCCTCTCTCATAGACATTGTGTAAACTGTGGGCCGTGCATATGTTTTAAGAATAAGTGACCCCTTATTCAATATGGTGGAACTTTTTCAAAGCTGTCTTTAGCAATGCCATTTGGCAGTTACGTTTATCAACCTATGGGCAGAATTCTGTGCAAAATGAAATCAATATGTTTATTCATGGATGAGTGAGCATGCATCAAAGTGGGAAAAGAGGCATTTTCAATGTCACAGACTCATTTGAGGGGGTAATTAAGTGAATAATGGGGGCAAATTTGGTTCAAATGTGACTTAATTGCTGTTGTTTTTATCATCCATCAGTTTTACCACAACACACTTTCCGAACTTTTTACATTTTCATGGTTGAGTGAGCACATTCAAAAACTTAGAATGATATACTGTATAACTGCATCCTTTTCCTAACAATTTCTCAGGATCAGTTGAATTTATGGACAAATTTATGGACAGTGGTGGATCCAGAATTTTGAAATGGGGAGGGGCCGAGTATTTGCGGGAGCCAACGTTTTCCAATTTCAACATGTTTCAACTAGTTTTACAGGGGATGCTGCCATAAACCCCTATCATGATACGTCATAAAACATTGTGCTCACTCAACCATAAACATACAACATCAAAATTTTGTGTAAAGTGGCTAAATGATGGATAGTAAAAAGCATTAACACCATAAAATTCACCTACAAAAAACCTTTGCCCAACTTTGTATTTACACAATATGAAAAACGACTCTTGTGACTTTCAATAAAGAAAATTTTTTCAATCTATGATTACTCATGCATGACTCAATCGATGAATCTCATTTATCTCCAGGAGTTGCTTTATGAGAGTAGAAAATCACCCATGAAATTTCATTTTTTTTTTAATTATTCTGTTCAAAAGTTACAGCAATTTGATTTAGGGGGGACTTACTTTTTTCGTTCAAATTACGACCGCTACAACAAAGTTAATTTACCCAAAATTAACGATTCGTTAAACCCGAAAAGCCCCAAAAGGAATGCATGGCCCCCTTCTGATCTCGGCCACCGTTCGCGCGATCGCGCCGAAATTTGGCAAGCACATTCTTCCACATAAACTACAAGCAAGTACAAAAAATCTGAAAATGATTATTTTTTATATTTATCAAGAATGAAATATGCAAATTTATTTGTGAAAAACAATATTTGCATATTCACTTCAAATTTTCTTCTTTTTTTCCATTTTTTCGCAATTTTTTTGTTTTCACAAAAAACCGTTGAAAGTGAATTTTTTTCATGTGAATTTCTTTGTTTTTTATTTTTTATGTATTTCTATGTTTTTGATCTTTTGTTTTTCATCGTTTTTTAAAGGAAATTATAACAGACCATTTGACAACTAAATTAAACCCTAAATTTATTAAGCAGACCAATTACAATGAAAAATAATGACCCTTTAATAAATTTCATCTCCCATTGACTTTGTACACCGTATAAAAATGAGCCTTTTTGGCAGGATATCGTCGCATAAAAAGTCACGTGGCGTCGCGATGCTATATCCGTATGTCGCGAATTTGGTCTCAAAAGTTGCACGAAAAAAAAAGTCATAAAATCTTACACCGTTATCTTTTTTTCGTTGCGGAAAAAATCGTGTGAAGTGTCGAGGGGGGGGGCATCATGGCCCCCTGTCCTTTTAGGGTTTTATACACACAAATTTATGTATACATCTTTACCTTCAATGCTGTCACTCT
The DNA here is from genome assembly GCF_018143015.1 of Lytechinus variegatus. Lineage (NCBI taxonomy): Eukaryota > Metazoa > Echinodermata > Echinoidea > Temnopleuroida > Toxopneustidae > Lytechinus > Lytechinus variegatus. The sequence continues at coordinate 38,497,100 of NC_054746.1, forward strand.
TATAGCCAGAACCATTACAGTTTAGAGTACGCAGTCCGTAAACCTTTGCCCCTGGAGCAACACCGTGAACACTACCTGCAACAGTACCAGCACAGTGAGTTCCATGTCCGTTGCAATCTTCCCCCTGAAATAATTACAAGAAAAAATGTATTAATGTTATGTGATCCTATTAAAGTCTCTGGGAAGGGGGCGATCATCGCACACTAAACAGTCTGCTATGCAGTGGCGTATCATGGGTCACGGCATGGGGGGGCACCAGCAAAAAATATTGAGTCACTTAGTGGGCGTGCGAAGCGTGCTCAATTGCCAGGTATAGGCCTACTGACCTAAAAGAGACATTTTAAGGACTTTGTCATTTAAGTGAAATGTATCTTATTGATCAAATAATCCTTTGCCAAAGGACGCTAGGCCATGGTGGGAATCGAACACACGACCCTCTGATTACAAGGCAAGTCAGAACCGCTACACCATGTTGCTAACCCATTAAACACTTTCTTGTCTCTGTAATCATTAACATGATACATATCTCACTAATCAAATATTGAGAGCGTGAAGCGCGAGCTGAAAATTTATGAAATTCAGACCTGAAGAGGGGCATTCTAAGGCTTGTTTGCAGGAATTTACTAAGACCATACACGTGTTTCACTAGCCAAATGATGCGAGCTGAAAATCTTTGATATTCAGACCAGAAAAAGGGACATTTTAATGATCGATTTTAAGAATTCACGAAGAGCAGATTTAAGCTCACCAGTTAATGCGAACTTAAGCACAAACCTGTATTGTTTCATATTCAGTCCTAGAAAGGGGGCAATCACTTTAAGTTAGTCTTAATAAAAGCATATGTCACTAACATAAAACAATAATAACTCGAAATCTGAGGAAATATATTTGGTGTATATCGACTTGAAAGCGAGATGTTTTAGTACAACAGGATGATATATCTCATTATTCAGACATTTAATGCGAGCACAGGATGATGAACATAATTATAGGACATAGTAGTAATACGCCCTAAGCAAATTATGTTTCATAAAGTGATAAAAGAAATATTTCTTCTATAATGTGACATAATATATATAATACAAAATAACATAATATACGGTAATATACAATATTTTCTTCCTCCCCCACATTTCTCTTTCTTCCTGTTTTTTTCACATTTTTTGGGCCTGCCACTGGAGGGGGGGGCATGTGCCCCCATGCCTAGATTTTGAATATTTGGGAGCAGAACAACAAAACCATTCGTATTTCAGACATTTTAGACGGTATTGGGTTTTGCACGTTTTCAGCGGATTTTGGGCTGTTTCTAGCCAATTCGCAACACTATAGACACTGATAGTTTAAAAATGAGCACATGGACCACATATTTTTAATGTTTCAATGTCTTTAGAATATATTCCTCTACAAATCTAGAGAGTTTGGTGAAAATGACATGGGTTTTGAATGTTTGGGGGCAGAACATCCGCACCATTCACAGTTCAGACATTTTAGACGGTAGACAAGCATATTTTCGGCAGATTTTGGGCTGTTTCAAGCCAACTCACAACACTTTGGACACTGATCATTTAAAAACAAGCATATGGACCCCATATTTTCAATATCTTAACATCTTCAGAATATATTCTTCTACAAATCTGGAGAGTATGATGAAAATGGCATGGATTTTGAATTTTTGGGAGCAGAACTACGGAACCATTCGTAATTTAGACATTTTGGACTTTTTCGGCGCATTTTAGGCCAATTCAAGCCAACTGGCAACTATACACAACAAAAAAAGTAAGTCCCCCCTTAAACAAGCATCAATAATTTCCGAACCAATGCGAGTTTTTAGTATATTTTTACATGAGCACGTAGGTAATTTTATAAGCTAACCTCTCAGTAAATGTTGTGGACTTATTTTGCGTCATGCTTCAGTGAGCACAGTCAGAAGGCAAAAATGACACTTTTCAAAAGTCACAAGCCAAATATCATGATTTTGATTCCATTTTACTGGAACTAATTCCACATTGTTATCATGAAAAATAGTCAGAAGGCTTGTAAAAGGTACTTTCTAAAGTACGATACAACTTTTTGGCCAAATTTCACGGTTGAATAAACACAAATCCAAATTTCCAATAATTGGATTTTTTACACATTTGTATCAGTAAGAATGAAAGAATATGATGACAGTTATTTTGGGGAAGAGTTTCTTCAACAATATTCTTCGTTTCACGGTTCAATGAACATTTATTAAAAACAAAAAATACGATTTTCAAATATCATAGGCAAGTATTGTTTCATTTTGGGAACTGAAACTAATCTTTTATCAACCTTTTCGTTATGTTCATGACCAATTAACATGCTACAATGATTCAAAGGCGTTTAATTAAACATTCACGCTTGAATGAACATGTGGAATGTGTTGCTCTCTTTTTTACGTTATTGGAAAATATGCAATTCGTAACTATGGATATCTGTTAAAAACCTCCTTGCACAGGCGCGTAGCCAGGGGGGGCGGTCGACCCCCCAAAAAACGTCCCCAAAAAGAAAAAAATAAGAAGGGAAAAAAGAGAGGAGAAAAGGAAAAGGGAAGGGAGGAAAGGGAATAAAGGTAGCTTTGTGTTTTTTTTTTATTATTATTTTATTTTTTTCTCAAAAGAGAAACTCCTTCACTCTTCTTGCTCTAAATTCACATGTGAATTTTGCTTCCGCGCTGTGCGCGGTTAAATGACAATATTGAAGTTCTCCATTGTTTCCCCACCTTTTCTCTAACCCTGTTTTTCCACCTCAGCTATGTGCTTCTTGCCAGTTAAAGTTAAAATTGTATACACTAGGGCATGAATTTGAGTAAGGTTAGGCCGAAGTAAATATATGAAGTTATCTTTTTTTTCAATAGATCGCGCAACTTCTGGTCTGGTCGGCTCGGAGCTCGAGCGGGTAAAATCTTTATATTAGTTTCTGCCGTCACCTCCATAAAGTCAACTTCTCCTGCTTTTCAGCTCATTACTAAACAACCATAATTTGGAGGTAAACAGGTTCCGAATTTAAAAAGAGGAAGGTATGCAATTCGTGTCGTATTAAATTAAAAAAGTACAATATTTTTTATCAAATTGTATTAAACTTCATGTCATTTCCCTGTATACATTCATCTCCTGTCCTGTTTGGCGCCCTCAGTTCGAAATTTTGAATGACACTTAAGTTTCGTTATATTCAAAATGAAGCGCTTCAGGATAATGTCAAAAAAATTAGGCATCCTTTTTTTATATAGATAGATAATTTCAATAAATCACAGAAGTTTCAACTTTTTGCACACTATTTTCCTTGAAATGAAGTTCAATAATCTTAGAAAATCAATTGAATTAGAGCCGATGGGGTATTAGAGATATCTACATTTGATGAAACGTCCGCCCTTTGAAATTTCAGAATTTCATTGCTCTGCGCGGGGGGGGAATATCTTCCTCTACCAATCTTCTCTGTTTTGCGAGTTAAAAATATGCACTGATGCTAAATTGTTTGTAATCAAATCTGATCTTTCCAAAGAAAATTTCAATATATCTTTGAGAATACCCTTTTCTCGGGACCCTTTTTATGGCAAGAAAAATTGATATAACACTTTAGCTTCCGCGCTTCGCGCGGAGTTATTATCATTTTAATTTATTCCATTGTATACCACTTTTGTGCGTTCACAATCACTTTTGAAAACAAGGTTCAAAATCGCAATATAGTCAACCAAATCGGAGGTACTAGAGACAAGAGAAACGGCTCCTTTTCATTTTAATTTATGAAATACTAAAAGCTTCGCACGGGAGGGGGAAACTCCCCCTCCCTGCACCCACCCCCTAGGAAGCGCGCTTTGCGCGCTCTGTAAGTGTTGGCACGCTTCGCGTGCATTTACCGCCCCCTCCAAAATGAAATCCTGGCTATGCGGTTGTCCTTGCATAGTACATTTGATTCGATTTTTATGAAAATCACGATGTTTAATGCATCAGTGAGCACACAATATTCGAAAATTATGCAAATGAGAAGAAAGTTCAAAGCCTTGGCCCCACTCTCTGCGGTGTTGAATGGTTATTTTGGTGTAAGCGCCTTTTGGATAGTGCTACTCTGAATCCATGTGCGAAGTTTCATGAAATAACTGTTGGCAGAAGTAGCAAAAACCGTCCATGAAACAAACCCTCATTTCATATTTGTGAAAATTTTGACTTCTTCTCTCATAGACTTGTGTACATTATGGGTGCATATGTTTAAGAATTGGTAACCCCTCATTCAATATGGTGGAACTTTTTTTCAAGGCTGTCTTTAGCAATTTAATTTGGCAGTAATGTTTATCAACCTATGGGCAGAATTCTGTGCAAAAATGAAATCGATATGTTTATTCATGGATGAGTGAGCACGCATCAAAGAGGGAAAATTGGTATTTTCAATGTCACAAACTCATTAAAGGGTAATAAAGTGAATATTGAGGGCAAATTCGGTTTCATTTTTTTTTGTTTTATCATCCACCATTGAGAGCGTGAAGCGCGAGCTGAAAATTTATGAAATTCAGACCTGAAGAGGGGCATTCTAAGGCTTGTTTGCAGGAATTTACTAAGACCATACACGTGTTTCACTAGCCAAATGATGCGAGCTGAAAATCTTTGATATTCAGACCAGAAAAAGGGACATTTTAATGATCGATTTTAAGAATTCACGAAGAGCAGATTTAAGCTCACCAGTTAATGCGAACTTAAGCACAAACCTGTATTGTTTCATATTCAGTCCTAGAAAGGGGGCAATCACTTTAAGTTAGTCTTAATAAAAGCATATGTCACTAACATAAAACAATAATAACTCGAAATCTGAGGAAATATATTTGGTGTATATCGACTTGAAAGCGAGATGTTTTAGTACAACAGGATGATATATCTCATTATTCAGACATTTAATGCGAGCACAGGATGATGAACATAATTATAGGACATAGTAGTAATACGCCCTAAGCAAATTATGTTTCATAAAGTGATAAAAGAAATATTTCTTCTATAATGTGACATAATATATATAATACAAAATAACATAATATACGGTAATATACAATATTTTCTTCCTCCCCCACATTTCTCTTTCTTCCTGTTTTTTTCACATTTTTTGGGCCTGCCACTGGAGGGGGGGGGCATGTGCCCCCATGCCTAGATTTTGAATATTTGGGAGCAGAACAACAAAACCATTCGTATTTCAGACATTTTAGACGGTATTGGGTTTTGCACGTTTTCAGCGGATTTTGGGCTGTTTCTAGCCAATTCGCAACACTATAGACACTGATAGTTTAAAAATGAGCACATGGACCACATATTTTTAATGTTTCAATGTCTTTAGAATATATTCCTCTACAAATCTAGAGAGTTTGGTGAAAATGACATGGGTTTTGAATGTTTGGGGGCAGAACATCCGCACCATTCACAGTTCAGACATTTTAGACGGTAGACAAGCATATTTTCGGCAGATTTTGGGCTGTTTCAAGCCAACTCACAACACTTTGGACACTGATCATTTAAAAACAAGCATATGGACCCCATATTTTCAATATCTTAACATCTTCAGAATATATTCTTCTACAAATCTGGAGAGTATGATGAAAATGGCATGGATTTTGAATTTTTGGGAGCAGAACTACGGAACCATTCGTAATTTAGACATTTTGGACTTTTTCGGCGCATTTTAGGCCAATTCAAGCCAACTGGCAACTATACACAACAAAAAAAGTAAGTCCCCCTTAAACAAGCATCAATAATTTCCGAACCAATGCGAGTTTTTAGTATATTTTTACATGAGCACGTAGGTAATTTTATAAGCTAACCTCTCAGTAAATGTTGTGGACTTATTTTGCGTCATGCTTCAGTGAGCACAGTCAGAAGGCAAAAATGACACTTTTCAAAAGTCACAAGCCAAATATCATGATTTTGATTCCATTTTACTGGAACTAATTCCACATTGTTATCATGAAAAATAGTCAGAAGGCTTGTAAAAGGTACTTTCTAAAGTACGATACAACTTTTTGGCCAAATTTCACGGTTGAATAAACACAAATCCAAATTTCCAATAATTGGATTTTTTACACATTTGTATCAGTAAGAATGAAAGAATATGATGACAGTTATTTTGGGGAAGAGTTTCTTCAACAATATTCTTCGTTTCACGGTTCAATGAACATTTATTAAAAACAAAAAATACGATTTTCAAATATCATAGGCAAGTATTGTTTCATTTTGGGAACTGAAACTAATCTTTTATCAACCTTTTCGTTATGTTCATGACCAATTAACATGCTACAATGATTCAAAGGCGTTTAATTAAACATTCACACTTGAATGAACATGTGGAATGTGTTGCTCTCTTTTTTACGTTATTGGAAAATATGCAATTCGTAACTATGGATATCTGTTAAAAACCTCCTTGCACAGGCGCGTAGCCAGGGGGGGCGGTCGACCCCCCAAAAAACGTCCCCAAAAAGAAAAAAATAAGAAGGGAAAAAAGAGAGGAGAAAAGGAAAAGGGAAGGGAGGAAAGGGAAGAAAGGTAGCTTTGTGCTTTTTTTTATTATTATTCTTTATTTTTTTCTCAAAAGAGAAACTCCTTCACTCTTCTTGCCTAAATTCACATGTGAATTTTGCTTCCGCGCTGTGCGCGGTTAAATGACAATATTGAAGTTCTCCATTGTTTCCCCACCTTTTCTCTAACCCTGTTTTTCCACCTCAGCTATGTGCTTCTTGCCAGTTAAAGTTAAAATTGTATACACTAGGGCATGAATTTGAGTAAGGTTAGGCCGAAGTAAATATATGAAGTTATCTTTTTTTTCAATAGATCGCGCAACTTCTGGTCTGGTCGGCTCCGAGCGGGTAAAATCTTTATATTAGTTTCTGCCGTCACCTCCATAAAGTCAACTTCTCCTGCTTTTCAGCTCATTACTAAACAACCATAATTTGGAGGTAAACAGGTTCCGAATTTAAAAAGAGGAAGGTATGCAATTCGTGTCGTATTAAATTAAAAAAGTACAATATTTTTTATCAAATTGTATTAAACTTCATGTCATTTCCCTGTATACATTCATCTCCTGTCCTGTTTGGCGCCCTCAGTTCGAAATTTTGAATGACACTTAAGTTTCGTTATATTCAAAATGAAGCGCTTCAGGATAAGTCAAAAAAATTAGGCATCCTTTTTTTATATAGATAGATAATTTCAATAAATCACAGAAGTTTCAACTTTTTGCACACTATTTTCCTTGAAATGAAGTTCAATAATCTTAGAAAATCAATTGAATTAGAGCCGATGGGGTATTAGAGATATCTACATTTGATGAAACGTCCGCCCTTTGAAATTTCAGAATTTCATTGCTCTGCGCGGGGGGGGAATATCTTCCTCTACCAATCTTCTCTGTTTTGCGAGTTAAAAATATGCACTGATGCTAAATTGTTTGTAATCAAATCTGATCTTTCCAAAGAAAATTTCAATATATCTTTGAGAATACCCTTTTCTCGGGACCCTTTTTATGGCAAGAAAAATTGATATAACACTTTAGCTTCCGCGCTTCGCGCGGAGTTATTATCATTTTAATTTATTCCATTGTATACCACTTTTGTGCGTTCACAATCACTTTTGAAAACAAGGTTCAAAATCGCAATATAGTCAACCAAATCGGAGGTACTAGAGACAAGAGAAACGGCTCCTTTTCATTTTAATTTATGAAATACTAAAAGCTTCGCACGGGAGGGGGAAACTCCCCCTCCCTGCACCCACCCCCTAGGAAGCGCGCTTTGCGCGCTCTGTAAGTGTTGGCACGCTTCGCGTGCATTTACCGCCCCCTCCAAAATGAAATCCTGGCTACGCGGTTGTCCTTGCATAGTACATTTGATTCGATTTTTATGAAAATCACGATGTTTAATGCATCAGTGAGCACACAATATTCGAAAATTATGCAAATGAGAAGAAAGTTCAAAGCCTTGGCCCCACTCTCTGCGGTGTTGAATGGTTATTTTGGTGTAAGCGCCTTTTGGATAGTGCTACTCTGAATCCATGTGCGAAGTTTCATGAAATAACTGTTGGCAGAAGTAGCAAAAACCGTCCATGAAACAAACCCTCATTTCATATTTGTGAAAATTTTGACTTCTTCTCTCATAGACTTGTGTACATTATGGGTGCATATGTTTAAGAATTGGTAACCCCTCATTCAATATGGTGGAACTTTTTTTCAAGGCTGTCTTTAGCAATTTAATTTGGCAGTAATGTTTATCAACCTATGGGCAGAATTCTGTGCAAAAATGAAATCGATATGTTTATTCATGGATGAGTGAGCACGCATCAAAGAGGGAAAATTGGTATTTTCAATGTCACAAACTCATTAAAGGGTAATAAAGTGAATATTGAGGGCAAATTCGGTTTCTTTTTTTTTTGTTTTATCATCCACCATTTCTATCACCACATACTTTCCGAATTTAAAACATTTTCATGGTTGACCGAGCACATTCGAAAAACTTAGGAATGAATACTCTTTATACGGCATAAATGTATTCTTTTTGTAACAATTTCTCACGATCAGTTTAATTTATGGGCAAATTAGTGGTGGACCCAGAATTTTAAAATGGGGGAGAGGCCTATAATTGGGGAACCACCAACATTTTCAATTTTTTAAATGATCTAGCAAGTTGTAAAGGATACTACCATCACCCCCTATGATGATACCTCACAATACAGGGGCCGCGGAACAGTTTTCAAAGTGGGGGGGGACTGAGCCAAAAGTGGGAGGGTGGGGGTTGACCATGCAAAAAATCACAATCGTATGGTAATTTTTGTACATGCTTTTTGAAAAAAGTGGGGGGGGGCTGAACCCCCTCCCCCCCCGCGGCCCCTGCAATACAATGTGCTCACTCAACCATGAACATACGATATCAAAATTGTGTGTGGAGTGGCTAAATGATGGATAGTAAACCAGTATAACACCATAAAATTCACCTAAAAACAACTTTGTCCAACATTGTATTTGCACAATCTGAAACACGACTTTTGTGACTTTCAAAAATGGTCATTTTTAATTCAATCTTTGATTACCCATGCATGACTCAACCGATCAATCTCATATTTCCCCAAGAGTTGCCTTATGAGTGTAGAAAACCACCTACGAAATATCCTATCTCAAAATTATTCAGTTTAAAAGTTACAGCAATTTGATTTAGGGGGGACTTACTTTTTTTTGTGTATAGTTTGGACACTGATAAATTAAAAACAAGCACATGGAGCCCATATTTTTAATGTTTAAACGTCTTCAGAATATATTCTTCTACAAATGTAGAGTATGAGGAAAATGGCATGGATTTTGAATATTTGGGTGCAGAACTACGGAACCATTCGTATTTTAGACATTTTAGACGGTATTGGACTTTTGCACGTTTTTGGCGGATTTTGGGCTGTTTCAAGCCAATACGCAACACTATAGACACTGATAGTTTAAAAACGAGCACATGGACCACATATCTTTAATGATTTAACGTCTTCAGAATATACTCTTCTACAAATCTAAAGAGTAGGATGAAAATCACATGAAATTTTGAGTTTTTGGGAGCAGAACTACAAAACCATTTGCATTTTAAACTGTATTATAAGACTTTAGCATGTTTTTAGCGAATTTAGGCAATTTTCAAGCCAACTCGCAACACTTTGGACAATGATAGCTTAAAAACAAGCACATTGACCCCATATTTTTAACTTCCCTACACATTTGCAATGCATTCCTCTACAATTTTGCCGAATTTGATGAAAATGACATGGATTTTTAATAAAGTGCAGCTTAAACTATACTTTTTTTTAATTTTCGAGTAGATTCACGTCTTTTGAATATTTGTTTTTTTGAAGTTTATGCAACATTCTTTTCAAATGAGGGTGCTGCTGACTCCAAATAGATATAGTTTTGCTTATTAAAAGATATTCTCCTAGTTTGGTATCCACTTAGTTACATACCCTGGAAGTGTGATGAAGATTGATGCGATATCGACAGAGCAAAAATGATTTGAACTCATTTGGTGAATTCGTGAGGTCTAGAGAGTCATAATTCTCTTGATTGCACAACATTTTCATATCATTCAAATATGGCGACTTAGAAGTCACGTAGAAAAATAATATGCACATGAACCTATACTATTTTTTGCATTTTCATAATGCCAATGTAACTCTGCAAAATTTGGTGAAAATGACATGGACTTCATTTTAACTGAGAAACATTCTTAAACCAACAAAAGTAAAAATAATCATACATAATTTTTAGTCGTTAACACAATTTTCATTGACTTTGTATACGGAATAAAGTTTTTGAGCAATTTGGGGTCTGACACGTAATAAATGTTACGTAATTTCGGAACCACGTACTCAGGAGTCGTAAATTTGGTCTCGAAAGATGTGCAAGACTTGGAAACGTTGCATTATTTCGTTGAATCATGTGTCTTCATGAATATGTAATGAGCAGGTTCATATGGTCATATCCCCATGTATTATTTTGTATTTTATTCCGTGATATTATATTTAAATTTGACCTTCAATAATAAATCAATTGGACTGAATATTAATGTGTATTAAAGGTAATCACTCCTATAACCTGTTTTGTTGCAAGAAAGAAAGAGTAAAAAGGAAACAAAGAAAGAAATGAGAGAAATGAAAGGAAGGAAGGAAGGAAGGAAGAAAGAAAGGTAGGTACATGTAGGTAGTTAGGTATACTCACGCTTCCGCCTATAAAGTCATAACCACTTCCAGTAATAGCACGGCCACCAAAGTCTTCATGGGATGTGTAGATACCGGAGTCTATTACGTAAACATGAGCACCACTTCCCGTACCTGTAAATGCAATACTTTGTGACTAAAAAAAATCTGTCAATCTGAACCAAATCCCACTTGGTCTAATTATCATGTCTAATTGTCACATGGTATAATGACTGTTTGATCTAATTTCCACTTGGTCTAATTTCCATTGAGTCTAATTTCCACTTGGTCTAATAGCCAATTAGTCTAATGACCATTTGGTCTAACAGCCAATTGGTTTAATGATCGACCACTTGGTCTAATAACTATGCAGTTGGGCTAATCATCACTTAGTCTAATTTTCATTTGGTCTAATTGCCATTTCATCTAATGTATTTCATTGTCACTTGGTCTAATTGCATTTGGTCTAATACCAGTTTGTCTAGTAGTCGGTTGGTCTAATACTAGTTGGTCTAATACCAGTTGGTCTAATCCTCACTTGGTCCATTATTTATTTGGTCTACTGTGCACTTGGTTTAATGTTCAGTTGGTCTAATTTCCATTTTGGCTAATTTCCACTTGGTCTAATTTCCACTGAAAAGAACACCATAACATATCATTCGATGAATGATGTTTTAATATACATGTACAACAAAATATAACAAAGTCTGACTGACTTTCGATTTCTTGGGCCAATGAAAATTCCCTGATTTTGGCGTCATTTGAGGTCTGCATAGACTATACTAGACTATCCTTTTTACATGCAGCGGCGTACCCAGGATTTCCAAAAGGGGGCAAATTATTCGGAGGATATTTCGTCCACGAAAATATTTGACAAGGAAGAAAAAAAATAAAAAAAGAAGTTAAAAAGGGTCTTCAAGTTAAAAAGAGAGGGCATACGTCTGTTGTCATTGCATTTTTACTTTCAACATTTTTAATTTTTGTTCTCAAAAGGGGGGCAAGTCCCTTGGATCAGTTTTTGTTTTCCTTTCTCTTAAACTCTTTCTTCTTTTTCCCTCCCCCCTTCCCTCTCTTTCCTTTTTCCCCTTTTCTTTCCTTTTTTTTCACTTCCTTTTTTGGGGGGCTTGTGATGACTCATCAGGGAGGGGGGGGGGGGTAGTGTGCCCCCTGCCCCCCTTAAGTATGCTAGTGATTATATGTCAGAATGAGTATCAAGATGGTCGCAACTACACAATAAACCTGTATAGTGTTATTAAACTATATATCTAACTGGTCTGCTATTTGCCTCCAAACTCTAACTATTGAAATAACTGAACAACATATACACAACAAAATTACATGATCTAATGGCTTTGTAACTTTTGTAATCCCTCAAACTGCATAACTGTTGCTTATTTTCCATCAAGTTCAAGTATCGTCTGTAATGGTGCATAACAATGATTTAAAATAGACATATATACATGTTTACCCAGTGCTTTCATTTCTCAAAACGAAACCTCCTTGAATTCACTTGGAGAGGTTCCCGGAATTCTACAAATGTTCTCCAGTCTTCCGTAAGATGTTATAATTCTCTTCTATACACACAAAAAAGGAGATGAAATACAGGGCCCAGTGCCATAATGAGCGAAAAAAATTGAGGGGGTGAAATATGACCAAAGACGTATGAGGTAAAATAATCTCGAGCGAGCAAAGCGCACGAGCAAAAATGTTTACATTTTCATTACAAAGATCAAATTTTTAGACAGATTTTGACATAATATTTGGAAAATAATATCATTCCCGGAAATGATAACTTCCCCAAAATGATCTTGGAAAATAGCAAAACTTTTTCAGGATTTCCTGGATGTTGGAAAGATTGGAAGCACTGTTTACCAGATACGTATCCACACAATTAATTACATTACCGGGGGTATATTTTTTATTCTTTCCGCATAAATAATGTTATTCTGATGAAACCCCACCTTCATAAGCTACAAGGTCCCCAACTTATTGTTCTGTAAAATGTACATGTGGTGATACAATGATTATGAGAATGATAAAATTTTCATCATCATCTATAAAATTACAATCCATATACAAGCCTAGATATAAGAACTAAATTTGATAAGAATAATTCATTCGATGAGCAACTATCTCGTCATCGACAGTCCTTCAATGTGAGGTTTTGCGCCCACCAGCCTTACCCCGAATCTACCCCTCCGCATTCTGGCAACATGTATTAACTGATGCATGGTATTTATCCATTTTGTTAATTCTAGCTAAAATAAATAATAATGAATGATATTACATTAGAATAAATGGACATTAGATCAAGTGTGAATTAGTCCAAATGAAAAATAGAACAAGTGACAATTAGCCCAACTGGGCATTCGAAAAATTGGTGATTAGACCAAGTGGTCATTAGACCATTTGGCTATTAGACCAAGTGGTCATTAGACCAATTGGATATTAGACCAAGTGGAAATTAGACTCAATGGAAATTAGACCAAGTGGAAATTAGATCAAACAGTCATTATACCATGTGACAATTAGACATGATAATTATACCAAGTGGAAATTAGCCGAAGAGGAAATTAGACAAAGTGGTGTTAGACCAACTTGAAATTAGACTAAATGCCCGGTGGGCCACCTCCATTCACGAGTGGATACCATGCGCGACCATAAGATCTCAAAAAGCACCCTAAACACGTATTTTCAATATTCTGAAATGCACCTCTTAACAAGTATTGGAAACAAAATGATACTATTGGCAATTATTCCCTGAATTGTACCCCTAAACAAGTACAGACATATTTCTAAGACAGACGTCGGTCGTCGGTTTTACCTTTACCTACATTATTGGCTTTAGTACAGCCCAACTCACGCAAATCATACTCTAAACACGTAGTGTTGACTCCTGGGGCAAAAAGCACATTCTTTATAAAACATTTTAGTCTTGATTGTTTATACCCTTGCAAATTTGACCCTAAACACATAAATTTCCTAGGGAAATAGATACTGTTTTTTCAGTATTTTAGACATCCTTATCATGTAACGTACATAACGTGCCCTATCTTGAAAAAAAACACCCTTTTCACATGATTTTTTGGTCGCGCATGGTATCCACTCGTCAATGTAAGTGGCCCCCACCCCCTCCCCCCCCCCCCCCCGGACTAAATAAAAATAGCCCAACTGCTCATTAGACGAATTGAATATAAGACCAAGTGGGAATTAGACGAATTGGATGTTAGACAAACAGGTTGTAGACAAAATGAGTTTAGACTATGTGAAGTTGGACGAACTGATAAGTATGCCAAGTGGTATTAGACCATCCGATAATTCACCGTTCCAAATATGAATGATCGGTGGAACCAAATCCGCTGCTACACTGGCAGCCACAGACTGTGCAGCGCCAGATAGAGTGAGCTCTATCTCTTATATTGTTGAACGCTAAACAGGGTAGCAGCATCTCCCATCTTTTAACATCATTTTAGTCTGACCAAGGAAATATCACTCCTTGGTCTGACGCGACCGGGGTTGTAAGGTTTTAATCCCCTGGGGTGCCACTTCCGTTGACGAATGGATACCATGCGCGATCATGGGGTCTCGAGAAGCACCCTAAACACGAATTTTCCATTTTCTGAAAATGCACCCCTTATCAATTATTGGCACGTGAAACCCTACCCATATCAATTATTGGAAACAAAACAATACTCTTGGCAAGTTCCCTGAATTGACCCCCTTAACAAGTATAGCAATATTTTTATTATGATGTCTTTTTCAAGATCGGGCACATGATAAGGGTGTCAAAAATGCAAAAATAATGAAAAAAGGGTATCTATTTTCGCCACAGACGACGATTTCGGTTTTACCTTTACCCACATCATTGGGTTTAGTACAGCCCCACCTCCCACCTCCCAAATTGTACTCTAAAAACATATTGTTGTTACTTGAGGCAAAAATCCTTTATAAAACATTTTAGTCTTAATTACACCCTCGCAATTTGACCCTAAACACGTAGCTTTTCTAGCGAAAATAGATACCCTTTTTTCATTATTTTTGCATTTTTGACACCCTTATCATGTGCCCGATCTTGAAAAAGACATCCTTTACGTGTTTTTTGGTCACGCATGGTATCTACTCGTCAATATAAGTGAACCCCCCCCCCTTTTTTTTAATCCCAACCTCCCGATTATGAGACGGATGCTCTACCCTCAGAGTCAACACACTGTATAAGCCTAAGCTCGATACAATGAATTTTTATTAAAATTATTATCTATACAATGATGAATCAAAATAAATGCTGAAAATCAAAATATGATAGGGGAGAAGAATTGAAATAGAAAATTGTCATATTTACTAACCGTTAATATTAATAATGTCATCCCCAGCAGTGTCTCTCTGATCTATGCGATCAAGGCCCCACAGGCTGGTTGCCCTATTGCCATCAGCTGTGATGATTTCATCTTCTTCAACATAGGCAACGCCAGGAAGAGAACGCAACTGAAAAGTAAAAGTTGGAATCGTACCCTTCTTGATTGAAATATGTCAAAAATATTTGAGACCACTGAAGTGGAATGAATCAGAAGTTGAAAGTTAAGGAAATGGAGGATAACAAGAACATCAACAACAATTAAGCAGAAAATAAGAATGGGGAGGAGAGGAAGAAGAAACTGGAGAAAAAGAAGAAGAAAGGGTATAAAATGAATGAATAAAAAGAAGAAAGAACTAGGAAAAAACAAAAGGAAAAGAATGGGAAACAAAAAGAACAAGGAGAGAAGATATAAACTCATTGAACTGAAGCAGGTTGAGAAGAGAACGAGAATTATGATGAGTGAGAAAAGAATGAGAAAATTTGAATAGTAGAGGGAGAAATTCTCTCCATACTTACAATGTCCAGACCTCCTTCGGGTACAACAGACACGAAAGCATTGATGAGTTGTATTTTTCTTTTGATGGAAGCAAAGCTACCAGATCTAGCCACACGTGCCATTAAACCCTTTACAGTCATGTCTATGTCTACACCATCCTGGAAAGATAAATAGAAACTTGATAAAGAATACAATACAATACCAACTCCCCCGGAAAAAAAAATTTATACATATTTTTTTAATTGGGAAAGTAACGAGAATGGTGGTGAGAAGTGGCGCCAGAAATTTCTGATCAGTCAAGAGTTGACAAGGGCCAACCACACTAAGAACACAAAAATTGAACTTTGAATAACGATACCAGATACTATTTCAAACTTACATGTACGTTGGAGGGAAAGACATGTAGGCAGTTCATTAATAACACTATATTTACTGACGTTTATTAGATTAGCTCCAACATCATCACTGCACCGACATCTCGGTAGCAGCCAGAGTGTTTTTTTTTAATTCGTCTAATGCCATTTCGTCCAATTGCCAACTCGTCTACTATCATTTGGTCTACCATCAGTACGTCCTCTCATCACATGGTGTACTTCCGTCTAATAACAAGTTGGCCCATTAGCCATTTAGTACATACACCATTTGATCTAATTGAACTAAGAGTTAAATTGTGCAAAATGAATGAAAATGAAACGGACATTAGACCAACTGGTTATGAGATGAAATTGTCATAGACGAAATGGTGATTAGACGGAGGGATTGGACCAAATGGTTGTTAGACGAAATGTTGATGGATGGAATGGCATTAGACCAAATGAAAGTAGACCATGTGGTGAGTGGACGAGTTAGTAGTAGACGAATTGGCAATTTACCGCCAGAGGTACTTGGTAGAAGTGGTAACGAGTAATAACATAATATACATGTAGTCTACGCTTGCAGACCTTGATCAGTTATCACCACAAATACCATGACGAAAACCTCAATTTGAGAACACTATACCCCAGGTTTTCTCGATCAATTCTCTTCTCCAAGTACGACAAACCCTAAGTATCAAAACACCTGTTTCTTGACCTCGGTCCGAAGATAACACAAAAGCCCGAGCGTGGTTCCGGCAAAGCATGCCGCCATTTTTTATTCACTTACTTTCCTTATTTCGAGGTCGATTTTTTTCGTTCGAAATTGAAAATGGACAAACATTGAATTTCTGAATACAATATGCCTTTGAAAACGTGATTAAATATCCATTACGAAAATTTCCCGTTTGATTCTCGACCTCACTTCGGACTGCAAACTGCAGTCGCATACCCCGTTTTGCGTTTGGGAAATCTCAAACAACTTTTCCAACCCCGATAAACCCATCTTGGCCAGGTAATCCCCTTGTCTCGATTTCACCACCACGGGCCAGCTAAACGAGCGTTGAGCCAAGGACGAAATGATAAACAACAGCTGTGCTATTACGTAAGACTTGACTGCCTGTAGAAGGATCTTCGGAATGAAATTATTGTATTCGATATTAATCACGTTTTCAAAGGCATATTACATTCAGACATCCAATACTAGTCCATTTTCAATTTCGAACGAAGAAAATCGACCTCGAAATAAGGAAAGTATGCGGAATAAAAATTACGGTATGCTTAGTATGCAAGGATCGCGATGCATCCCATCTAGTTTCTGTCCGTACAGCAAGAAAATATGGGATGCATGCCGTTCACTCGCGCAACGATACAGTCTTAACGAAAGAAAGGAAGGAAGGAAGGAAGAGAGAGAGAAAGAAAGACAGAAAGAAAAAGAAAGAAAGAAAGAAAGAAAGGAAGAAAAAAGTTTCTATCAACGCGTGTATACATGAACTCCATTCACTCACCAGAACACACATTGCAATCCATCGTGTGTGGCCCCCTGCTGTGACCGTTGATGCTGGGGTGTATTATCTTTGGACCGAGGTCAAGAAACAGGTGTTTCTATACTTAAATTTCATGCTTGAGGGCAATAGGGTTTTGAGAAGAGATTTGATAAGGGAAACTTGGGGTATACTGCTCTTAAACACAAGATTTTTGTCATGCGAATACAATAATTTCATTCCGAAAGTCCTACTACAGGCAGAGAAGTCTTAAGTAATAGCATAGCTGTTTTTTATCATTTCGTCCCTGGCTCAACGCTCATAATCTGGCCTGTGGTGAGACGGCAGAGATTACCTGGCCAAGCAGGGTTGATCAGGCGGGTGTTTCATAAAGCTGTTTGTAAGTTAAGAGCGACTGGTGATCCTGTCTTACGGTAAATGGTACACACCTTTGGCGATGATCATAGTCGTTCTTAAAGTCGATCTTAACTTACAACCAGCTTTATGCATGAAACGGCCCCCAGAGCTTGGAAATGATTTAAAACACAAACTGGGGTCTAATACCGCAGTTTGCAATCTGAACTGCAGTCTTTCTCCAAATGGGGGTTTGACATAATGCAACAACAAAAGGTAGAACTCTGCACTCTCAAAAGTTTCACCTGTAAAAGTGTTCTTATTGTGGCATTCTGCAGAAGGTGATGTTTTTTTTCTTGCAGCCGCTCGCTTTCTAACCCTTTTTTTTTCCTTGGGCCTATTGCATAAACTTTTTTATTTAAAATTAACCCATAATAATCTGGTTAATAGTGAAAAAAAAATCATTTTTCTTTAGGAACATACAGGGAAAACTCTGGCCTATAAGGTTATTCCTGGTAAAATCTGTTATACATTAGTAGGTAACATAACCATCTACTGAGAGGAGGAATGGCAAACAAGCCAAATAAATCGTTAAAGAACTTTAATTCTAGAATTAAAGTTTATCGTAACATAAATGAAATTAAGATCTTATTCCAACGCAAAATATAATCAAAATTCATTAAATACGCCTCACATGTAAAGAAATTTAAAACATACAATATGTTTGTATACAATTTATGATACATAGAAAAATATATATGACTATCTGTGGAAACGTCATTAGGAGAATGCTGGATAACACATGAACTGTTCTCGAACACAAAATGGGGACTTTAATCTGGACGAATCATCAAAAAGGAAGAATATTTATTAAGTGTCAAGAGTGACCATTATGTTAACGAGGAATATTAATGTATGCTTTACTATAAAAAGTGATTACCTATCATGATACTACACCATGGGTCTATATAAGATGATCCAATCATCCACCATTTCATTTGTTGAATTCATTTACTTTTCCAAACATTCTGTATATTGATAGACCGGC
Source organism: Lytechinus variegatus (assembly GCF_018143015.1). Taxonomy (NCBI): domain Eukaryota; kingdom Metazoa; phylum Echinodermata; class Echinoidea; order Temnopleuroida; family Toxopneustidae; genus Lytechinus; species Lytechinus variegatus. Next base: position 38,515,886 of record NC_054746.1, read on the forward strand.
GAGTGTAGCGAGCGAGAAATATGATAAAAATATGTAACTTGTATTACAAGAATATTGCAATATCCAAATATCACATTTGGAGACTTCACTAAAAGCATGATTAGTAGCACAAAAATAATATTCTCAATAACCACTCAAGCAAAATTTGACACTCCTTTTATTGGAATATTAATGAAGCATTGAGGATTTATCCCCTAAAATATACTTTGAAATGATTAGAATGCATTTGATTGTAATGTCTTTTGAAAGAACTTGAGATAATCAGAAAACTAAGCAGCAAAAAATATATACATGTATATATATATATATATATGCATGTATATTGTTTTAAGGCATTATATCCTTAGTATGATAGCTAATGTCATTAAAAGAAGTCATAGACACTGAAGCAGAGCAATTGTGAGATAAAAATAAATTGACAATAATCTGAAGTAACTTCATGTCTAACCATGATGATAGGCTTAATACTCGGGTTAAAGACTGGAATAACTAAATAACTCTTTTCGGGGGGGGCATGAATGATTCCAGGACCCCCCCTCCCTCAAAGCTTAAGATACCCGTATGTTTTTTTAAAATAAATCAGCGATGTAGAAATTATCCGATTTGATGCACCTGTTTAAACTAAAACAAACACTTCTGTCTTTTAAATCAAGAAAAAGAAATTGACCAAAGAAAAATAAATAAGGGAGTATTTTTATTAGCTTACCTGGAGGACGACGATGTATCGTCCTTTAACACCATTTCTGCCAGCGTCATAAAAAGGTGCCAGAGAGGCACTAGCGACAACGGCCAGGGTTAGTAAAAGTAGGAATTTCATCTTGTACAATCAGCCTAGGTATAAATTCAACAAATATGAAGCTATTGGCAGCAAAACGTTAATTCAACACTTATACGAATAGCTTAACTTTGAATTTTGAGTTCGATTTCCAATATTTCCCCACAACACAATTCAGACATACAATTTGGAGAAACTCGCTTGGTAAACCAAAAACAAAAACAAAAAGAAAAAAAAAAAAAATTCCTGACCTTTTACTAAGATTTTCCCACCCCGAAAGAGAGAAATATATAAAAACAATGAATTGAATTTGCAAATATAGATGATTCTCTGATTAGCTTTAGGTTTCACCGTGTAAGGTATTCTTAAAAGGAATGTTGGGTAATCTTTTGTATAATAACTCCATGCATGCAAACCTTCAAAGCTCACATTATATATCTATAAGTTCAGTTGATATAAACAAGAAAGCATTGATAGATTATGATCACATGTAATTCTGCTTGAAAATGTCTTCCAGAGAGGATAAAACTTTTTACTGGAATGAAAGATAATAGAAACCGAATCTACGATCAACAAGAAGCTGGCCTATTGATGAAAATTGACTGTTTTGAAGTGAAATTATAGGAGCAGTGCATAGACTTACCCTTCTTCCAAGCAGTCAAGTGATGATGAGAATAATGATGTCGAGTCTCTTATTATCCAACTAATAAAGGATCATACCATCTTCATTTGTGAATGCTGTGAACTAAACAGGTGATCCGATATAGGTAAAGCAAATACAATAACTCAAAAATAGAATTTTGATCTGATTATAAGATATGAAAATTATGATGACGCAAATCCAGTGATATCTGCAAAATATTGTTTTAAAAGTTTCTTTCTTCTGGTTTGAATTGTACATTTGACCTACGTATGTCATTCAAGAGGCGCAGCAGACATGCGAAGACAGACTATTACAAAACCAATGCTGGGAATGCAGGCATGACTCCTCAGAAATCAAAACCCTAAATAATCCTTACGTCAGGAATGCCTTTCCATTACTTCCACTACTATAGTATGCCTACATGTATAATGGTACATGGATTATGGGGGGGGGGTCTACTGCATCTATTTCAACCAAATGGCAATTAACAAAAGTGAATAAAATTGGGTTGAATCAAAGATCTATTAAAAACTTTCCCACATTAGAAATAAAAGAAAAGTACTTATTCCCAAAAATCTCCTGCTAAGATGCTATAATAATGTATACGATGCAATATTTCTTATTATCATTCTTCTTCTTTGTCTTCTTTGTCATTATTCATTATTATTTTCATTATTATTATTATTATCATTGTTATTGTTATTGTTGTTAATATTACCATTATTATCATTTCCAACCCCAAGTTTGTTTTCTAAATAACACACTTTGATAAAGGAGATACATTGTATCTGGAGCTCATTCTTGGAGCAGGACATCCAAGTATTAATAGCTTCATTATAAAACACATTCATAACAGGGAATGTAAGCTTGTGAAATCATCATCATCCAACCAATTAGCACAATGCATGAAATATTGGAAAGAGTTGACTATGCAAACTTAAAAGTGCCACCCAGATGTTCAAATAATCATCTCGTCATGTCTACATCTCTTAGGGAAAAAGATGAGATGACAAGATCTTGGAACTCGTCATGTCTGCTTCTTGTAAAGGGGTGATGAGATGACAAGATCTTGGAACTCGTCATGTCTGCTTCTTGTAAAGGGGTGATGAGATGATAAGATCTTGGAACTCGTCATGTCTGCTTCTTGTAAAGGGGTGATGAGATGACAAGATCTTGGAACTCGTCATGTCTGCTTCTTGTAAAGGGGTGATGAGATGACAAGGTCTTGGAACTCGTCATGTCTGCTTCTTGTACAGGGGTGATGAGATGACAAGATCTTGGAACTCGTCATGTCTGCTTCTTGTAAAGGGGTGATGAGATGATAAGGTCTTGGAACTCGTCATGTCTGCTTCTTGTAAAGGGGTGATGAGATGACAAGATCTTGGAACTCGTCATGTCTGCTTCTTGTAAAGGGGAGATGAGATGATAAGGTCTTGGAACTCGTCATGTCTGCTTCTTGTAAAGGGGTGATGAGATGACAAGATCTTGGAACTCGTCATGTCTGCTTCTTGTAAAGGGGTGATGAGATGACAAGGTCTTGGAACTCGTCATGTCTGCTTCTTGTACAGGGGTGATGAGATGACAAGGTCTTGGAACTCGTCATGTATGCTCCTTTTAAAGGGGTAATGAGATGACAAGTTCTTGGAACTCGTCATGTCTGCTTCTTGTAAAGGGGTGATGAGATGACAAGGTCTTGGAACTCGTCATGTCTGCTTCTTGTAAAGGGGTGATGAGATGATAAGATCTTGGAACTCGTCATGTCTGCTTCTTGTAAAGGGGTGATGAGATGACAAGATCTTGGAACTCGTCATGTCTGCTTCTTGTAAAGGGGTGATGAGATGACAAGGTCTTGGAACTCGTCATGTCTGCTTCTTGTACAGGGGTGATGAGATGATAAGATCTTGGAACTCGTCATGTCTGCTTCTTGTAAAGGGGTGATGAGATGACAAGATCTTTGAACTCGTCATGTGTGCTTCTTGTAAAGGGGTGATGAGATGACAAGGTCTTGGAACTCGTCATGTATGCTTCTTGTAAAGGGGTAATGAGATGACAAGGTCTTGGAACTCGTCATGTCTGCTTCTTGTAAAGGGGTGATGAGATGACAAGATCTTGGAACTCGTCATGTCTGCTTCTTGTACAGGGGTGATGAGATGACAAGATCTTGGAACTCGTCATGTCTGCTTCTTGTACAGGGGTAATGAGATGACAAGGTCTTGGAACTCGTCATGTCTGCTTCTTGTACAGGGGTGATGAGATGACAAGATCTTGGAACTCGTCATGTCTGCTTCTTGTACAGGGGTGATGAGATGACAAGGTCTTGGAACTCGTCATGTCTGCTTCTTGTAAAGGGGTGATGAGATGACAAGATCTTGGAACTCGTCATGTCTGCTTCTTGTACAGGGGTGATGAGATGATAAGGTCTTGGTACTCGTCATGTCTGCTTCTTGTAAAGGGGTGATGAGATGACAAGGTCTTGGAACTCGTCATGTCTGCTTCTTGTAAAGGGGTGATGAGATGACAAGGTCTTGGAACTTGTCATGTCTGCTTCTTGTAAAGGGGTGATGAGATGACAAGGCCTTAGAATACATTACAAAGATAAGACATGTAAGGTTCATCAAACTATTAGGCCCGATCTACAGTGCGTATCAAAAAAAAGTTTACACTTAGAAAAAATCCTGTAAAATTATATATTTGTAATATCCTGACGATCTTTCCACATTTTAGCATTGGTACAGATCTATTTAAGCAAATTATGATATAACTGTCAAAAAATATTTCCGCTTGAGTGAGCACCACTTAATTTTGAAAAGTTGGTGAAAAATGATTTGCGCAGAACTTTGAAATAGTTATGCAAATAAAAGTAGACCTTAATCATGAAGAACACGTGGAAAGTAGCTAGTAAAATTGATTTGAAGATATCTTTTACCTTTTCTTACTTGTTTCCTTGCCCAAAACACTTCGAAGAGTGCATTGCACCCCACCCCACTCCCCCACACACTGAGGCCATCGTGACGATATTTGATTTACACTGAGCTGTGATTTACATGAAATGGCTTAGGCTTGATTTTCATTTTGTTATTCATTGCCAAGCTTCGGAAAAGTGAGGAGAAACAAGTATTAAATGAAAAATGAAATGTAAACCAACTTTAAATGATAAAAACTTAGTGAAAAATGCTAGAGAAGTGTGATATAAACTTTTGTTCAGATTCAGTTAGGTCCTCAGATCAAGCCGGCACAAAAAGGCGAAAGGTTGTGCTTACTAAGTGTTGAAATTTCAAATTTTGGTAGCAAAATTGTTACAAAATGCTTGAATGTATCCGTTTCATTTCAATTGGCTAAAGGGTGCTAGGGAAATTTATGAGAAATACTTCGCAGGGTAAGTTTGATTTTGCCCTTTCCCCTTGACACAGCGTGAAAACAAGCATTTCTGCGCAAACAGATTTCTGCGAGCTTTACAAAAATGGAGAGTGCTCACTCAAGTGTAACATTCTGTCAAAACTTTTACTTTCATTGGATAGATGAGACCCAAACCCATAATTATATGTGAAAAAATTACCCACATGTTGTATATTTTTTAATTCCCAGGGCTTTTTCAAAGTGTAAACTTTTTTTTGATACGCACTGTAGAAGTTACCACAGGGTTTTGTTTGAATAGCGTCACTGTTGAAAAACAAAATGGTGTAGACGTACCAACAGCTGAAGTTTTTCACATGAACAAAGCAAACCTGATAGAAACTTTGTATGCATAGCAAAACAACTGTTACAATGATCTTGTTGATGAACATAAAAGTTTATGCCTAAACAATTGCAAATTAATTAAGTAATCCTTTTTAAACAGTTAATTCGTGGGTTACACTTCATTATTCCAAAGGCTCTTTATTCCGAAGGTTCGTAATTCCGAAACACGTAAATTGCCTATACCTCAATGTTCGTTAATCCGAAAACGTATAAGGGTTCGTTAATCCGAACATTTGTGGCGTTATTCCGAAGGTTCGTTAACCGAAGATTCGATAATCCGAAAACGAAATATGGTTCGATGTTCCAAAGCTTGTTAATCCTTAAACGAAATAAGGTTTTTTGTTCTGAAGGTTCGTCAGTCCGAAAACGAAATAAGGTTTGTTGTTCCGAAGGTTCGTTAGTCCGAAAACAAAATAAGGTTCGTTAATCATTTCGTTATCGGACTAACGAAACTTCGGAATTATGAACCTCATTTTGTTTTCGGATAAACGAACCTTAGGAATTAGGAACCTCACTTTGTTTTTGGACTAACGAACCATAGGAATTACAAACCTTCGGAAAAACGAACCTTCGGAAGAGCGAACCTTCAAAATATCCGAACCTTTGGAATAACGAAGCTTCGGAATTACGAATGTATGCGTAATTCATGTACACCACATGAAAGAGAGTTTTATCCTGAATAATTATCATAATAATCATTATTGCACCAAAGAACTGCCATTTTCGAGGCAATCTTTGGCCATTCTTCTTTAAACTGTGTCGACCATTGAGGATTACTATATATATAAACTGAAAATAACCAACTGATCAATACTGAAACAGAATTACATGGAATAGTTATAGTTGGAAAATGAAGTTCATGAAGGGCATTGGAAGCGATTTTCTTTTTTTTTTTTACAGGAGGTGCTGATGTAAATATAACAAGTGGAATGCCTCTGGTCGTCTCACCTGCATCACGCGGTTGAATATAGCAGCAGTGCTGACTTTAAAAACTACTCTAACTCGCACAAGATGTTCAGTGATACATGGTTACTCTTATGTCCACTTTTTATGAACTAGACCAATAAACTTACAGAGATACGATGGTTATTCAACAAAAAACCCCAACATGGCCAAAGTTCATTGACCCTAAATGACCTTTGACCTTAATCATGAGACCTGAAACTTGCACAAAATGTTCAGTGATGCTTGATTACTATTATGTCCAAGTTTCATGAATCAGATCCATAAATATTCAAAGTTATGATGGGAATTCAACAGATACCCCCAATTTGGCCAAAGTTCATTGACCTTGGTCATGTGACGTGAAACTCATGCAGGATGTACAGTGATACTTGATTAACCTTATGTCCAAGTTTCATGAACTAGGTCCATATATTTTCTAAGTTATGATGACATTTCAAAAACTTAACCTCAGGTTAAGATTTTGATGTTGATTCCTCCAACATGGTCTAAGTTCATTGACCCTAAATGACCTTTGACCTTGGTTATGTGACATGAAACTCTAATAGGATGTTCAGTAATACTTGATGAACCTTATGGCCAAGTTTCATGAACTAGGTCCATATACTTTCTAAGTTATGATGTCATTTCAAAAACTTAACCTCAGGTTAAGATTTGATGTTGACGCCGCCGCCGTAAAAGCGGTGCCTATAGTCTCACTCTGCTATGCAGGTGAGACAAAAAGGGGGGGGTTTTCACTCCAAAGTGTAGGTCATTTTCGTTACATTTCTCAATAGGAGAAATAATGGAGAAGAATGAACACAGCATGCCCAAGGAATATTGGGGTGCTCCAGCACACCCGCTTCCCAGGGCCATTAGCTCATGCACCAAACTCCAACTATAACTATTCCATTGTAATTCTGTTTTAATATTGATCAGTTGGTTATTTTCATCAACAAATATCATTGTTATTTTGCTATGCATACAAAGTTTCTATCGGGTTTGCTTTGTTCATGTGGAAAACTTCAGCTGTTGGTACGCCTGCACCATTTTTTTTTTCATCCCCTTTCTCTTGGCACTGTGATCCAAACTCAAACTTCTACTTCACGCTGGCTCTTTTCCTTACACACATCATATGTTATCATAAAATCTATTTTCCATTCTACCAGTGGCAAAATTATAAATGCAGGTGCACAATAAATGACGCTAATACAAACAAGTGGAATGCCTCTGGCCGTCTCACCTGCATCACGCGGTTCAATATAGCAGCAGTGCTGACTTTGCATACTACTCTAACTCGCACAAGATGTTCAGTGATACATGGTTACTCTTATGTCCTCTTTTTATGAACTAGACCAATAAACTTACAGAGATATGGTTATTCAACAAAAAACCCCAACATGGCCAAAGTTCATTGACCTTACATGACCTTTGACCTTGATCATGTGACCTGAAACTGGAACAGGATGTTCAGTGATACTTGATTACTCTTATGTACAAGTTTCATGAATCAGATCCATAAACTTTCAAAGTTATGATGGTAATTCAACAGATACACCCAATCCGGCTAAAGTTCATTGACCTTGGACATGTGACCTGAAACACGCACAGGATGTTCAGTGATACTTGGTTACTCTAATGTCCAAGTTTAACGAACTAGACCAATAAACTTTCAAAGTTATGATGGTAATTCAATAGATACCCCCGATTCGGCCAAAGTTCATTGACCCTAAATGACCTTTGACCTTAATCATGAGACCTGAAACTTGCACAAAATGTTCAGTGATGCTTGATTACTATTATGTCCAAGTTTCATGAATCAGATCCATAAACTTTCAAAGTTATGATGGGAATTCAACAGATATCCCCAATTCGGCCAAAGTTCATTGACCCTAAATGACCTTTGACCTTGATCATGTGACCTGAAACTTGCACAAAATGTTCAGTGATGCTTGATTACTATTATGTCCAAGTTTCATGAATCAGATCCATAAACATTCAAAGTTATGATGGGAATTCAACAGATATCCCCAATTCGTCCAAAGTTCATTGACCCTAAATGACCTTTGACCTTGGTCATGTGACGTGAAACTCATGCAGGATGTTCATTGATACTTGATTAACCTTATGTCCAAGTTTCATGAACTAGGTCCATATATTTTCTAAGTTATGATGACATTTCAAAAACTTAACCTCAGGTTAAGATTTCGATGTTGATTCCTCCAACATGGTCTAAGTTCATTGACCCTAAATGACCTTTGACCTTGGTCATGTGACATGAAACTCTAATAGGATGTTCAGTAATACTTGATTAACCTTATGGCCAAGTTTTATTAACTAGGTCCATATACTTTCTAAGTTATGATGTCATTTCAAAAACTTAACCTCAGGTTAAGATTTGATGTTGACGCCGCCGCCGCCGCCGCCGCCGTCGCCGTCGGAAAAGCGGCGCCTATAGTCTCACTTTGCTTCGCAGGTGAGACAAAAAGGTGCAACATAGTTTTAAAAAGGCCCCCATCCCCATGGCAAAATTATAAATGCATGTAAAATAAAATGACACGAGTACAATAATATGCAAAACTGAAAAAAAATTAAATGGCCCCCTAAAAATGGCAAAATTCAAATGTATATGCACAATAAAATGACACTAGTACAAAAATATATATGTAAAAAGTTTTTAAAGCTGTATTTATACAAAGATATATTAGTACATAATCATCCATATTCATCAGCAAAAGCAGATCAGTTCCACTGCTACAAATCAGAAATAAATTACTCAGGCTCTCTCAAATTAAATAAAATGGAGAAGGCATAAAATTTTACATGACTCAAGCCCATCCCCTTCCTTTTGTCTCTCTCTCCCTCCCTCTCCCTTTTCTCTCTCTCTCACTCTATCATATCATTGTTCATTTCTATCTATCTGGCACATCACTGAATATAACAATAAAAACAGGTCAAAATTAGATTTGTCAATTGACCAAGTGAAAATTTGAAAGAAAAAAAAGAAAAGAAATTGAGAACAAGATAAATGTAGAAAGAATTCTTTAAAAATTTTGACTTATTTTCCACCCAAATTAATGTAAAGCTCACTGTGTATAAAGGTTATGATTTTCAGACAGAGAGCATAACAGGTATCTTATCTTATCTCTAAATAAACATCAGAAAGTTGGCAGAACTAGCGGCCTACGTGCAACAAGCAGGTAGCCCTTTAGGTTAAAGTTTGAGGATCATTTGCAGGTCAATACAATATTTTGTGCTGAACAGCTATGATAAAGACAGGCACTTTGTTCAGACACACATACAAAATCATACTAAATGATCTATGTGTCTAAACGATGACTGTCAAGGCGTTGTGACTCTGGATAAGTCTCCCAACTTCGAACCACAAAGCCTGTAGTTCTTTAGCACTTGTGTCCTTTGGAAAGGCATTTCTCTTTAAATTAGCCACTATCCATCCTCGGCCCTGTTGCATAAGTTACCATTATGGTAACTTTGCCATCCAGTGGTAATTTGAATGGAATCCTTGATTTCGATTGGCTGTTGATCAGCTACCATGGCATGGCAAAGTTAACAGAATAGTCATTTTATGCAATGGGACCCTCATGTAGGAAATGGGTATTCTCATGCAAATAAAACTGGGATAATATCATGCAGCTCAAACCAATATTACAAACATTGTAATATATATCAGTTCCATAATACTATTATTATCATTTTTATTATCATTATCATTATTTTTATCATTATTATTTTTATTATTATCACCAACATCATCACCAATAGGCTAATCATAATTATTATTATCATTACTATCATTTTTATAATTATCATTATTATCATTATTGCTATTATCCTTATGACTAATTAAATGTATCAAAGTCAGGAAACGCAAATACCGGAACTCGCACAGGATGTTCAGTAATACCTGATTACTTTTATGTCCAGGTTTTATGAACCATCCTGAAACAAAACTTCCCAGTAGCTTAGGCAAGATATCAGGGTACTGCTGGTGTAAATGATGCACACATCTTTCCTTTTCACAAGACATATCTTGCCTCCTTTTGTCAATGTATGGTAGAAGAAAAGGGATTAAAATTCCTTTTTTTCCAAAATGGTCAATACCCTAGCTTTTCATTCAGTGAGGTCCGTCCATCTCCTTTTTGATCTGAGGATAAAAGTTAAAGGAATGACAGAAGATCATCATTATAGACATCAAATAATTACATTCCTCTACATATGCATTTATACCTCACAAAGTTTGCCAAGCATTAATGCAAATGACACAACATAATGGATCTCAAACAAGCAGAATGGTTGAGATATTGCAACAAAGAGCTATTTCCATGTAATATAATGACAAACACTATATGACATTTCAGAATTGACTTCAAGAACCAAGTCTCGTTTTATTGTATGGCAACAAATATCAATAAAATTGAATTCCATGACCAGGGTGATACCAAATCTGTATTAAAAAGCACTTCAATATGCAAAAAGTATGTCTAAAGCATATCATAAATATCAAGATTAATAAAATCATCATTATCATAATGATTTTGTAATGATAATGACATAATAGTGTTTTATTCAGCATTGATAATGAATTGGTAACAATAAAGACTTCATGATTTGTGTAAACGTACCAGCAGGAGGCTGCCAATCCGTGTAATCTTCACCTTCTTTTTCCATCTTCTGTCCTTCATTATCCCTCAATGATGTCAACATACCTCCAACAGACTGATGACTAAACCCATCTCCTTCATATTGCTCCATATACTCTGCCTTACTTGGCCCCCGAGAAGGACCTTTTACCAGTCTCTTTTCTACAAATGGAAAAGATTGCACAATCTCCATTAATCACAGCACATAGGAATTGACAAGCTCAAGAACCAGAGTGATATTGTGCAAAACATACATCATCAATATCTATTTGTGGTGAATTATGAAGTCAAACATTGGCAAACAATATGCATCAACATTTTGATGAATGTAGTTATTGAGCACTTAGTATTAAAAACAAGTGGAATGCCTCTGCATTATGCACTTCGATATAGCAGCAGTGCTGCATTTGAAAACAGCTAATGAATAATTATTCACAGAAGAAAACACTAATATGATAATAAAATATTATGTCCATTGACCCCAAATGACCTTTGACCATGTGACCTAAGACATGTGCAAACCAATAATTCATACTTGATTACCCTTATGCTAATGTTTCATTAGCTAGCTCAATAAAGTTTCTAAGTAATGATGACAATTCAACACATATTCCCAACACGGCCAGAGTGTGACTTTTAAATGACCTTTGATCTTGGTCAGGTGAACTGAAACTCGCTCAGGACATTCAAGGATACTTGATTGCTATTATGTCCAAGTTTCATGAACAAGATTCATAAACTATTAAAGTTATGATGACAATTCCTCAAATAATCCCAACATAGCAAAAATTTATTGACCGTGACCTTTGACCTTAATCATGTGACCTGAAACTCGCACATGATATTCAAGGATACTAGCTGCTCTTATGTCTAAGTTTCATGAACTAGATCCAAAAACTTTCAGAGTTATGACAATTCCTCAAATAACCCCAACATGGCTAAAGTTTGTTGACCATAAATGACTTTTGACCTTAATCATGTGACCTGAAACTAAGACAGGATGTTCAGTAATACTTGATTACCCTTATGTCCAATTTTCATGAACTAGGTCCATATACTCTTTAGGTTAAGATGTCATTTAAAAAACTTAACCTTGGTTATGATTTCAATGTTGACAATGGCGCCATCACCGTCGGAAAAGTTGCACCAATAGTATTGCTCAGCTATGCAGGCAAGACAAAAAGCAACACACAAAATTCTACAGCAACATCACAACTCTATTTCTGCTGACAATATTAACAGGCAATAAGAGATTGTGAAGTAAATGTCAGCAATTTTTCAATAAAGTAGTGGTCACACCATCAGAACTTTGCTGGAGCGATTAAAAAAATTTGTCACTGCTCATTACTGTGCACCACCATTTAATATAAGTTGACCACCTTTAACAAGGCGAAACCGCATACGCTCAGTCACAGCTGATGGTCCCTCCATCTGCTCCAAAAGTTATGAGCTGCAAAAAATATTGCAAGCAGTGAGGAGCGGCCAATTTTCTGCTCCCAAAATGTTCACCCCCGCTCCAACAACGCCCAGTCAAACTTTGGCACCGCTAGATGCAAGTTTGTGGACGCTAGGGTCCTCTAGGCCAACACAGAAATCTTGAAAGCTGGTCAACCGCTGCGGTGATTAAACGCTGCACAAACTTTGGTAGAGCGATTGTATGCATTTTACGAGCAGACACGGGAATGCTGGAACGGTGTCAGGCCTTGAAGCAGTGATCCATTGCGGTGATGAACTTTGGTTTGGCGTTGGAATGGAGGTGTCACTGCTAAACTAATGCTGAGGCGACGCCTGTGTTTTGGATTTTTTTTTCATTTTGTGCGCAGTGACGAGTGTTGTCGAAAATCGAACCCCACCTCCCTACCATTCAAGGACCACTCCAGCAAAGTTCTGGTGGTGTGACCACTACTGCTTTAGTGAAATTCATATCTATCAAGCATTCATATTATGTAGCGTATATGCTCCTGGATCTGGTTGTATTAAATCTTAATCTCATAGAACTTTGCCACTATGCTATACCAAAGTAACAGAGCTCAGCAGCTCATCAAAATCAAAGTAATGTTACAATTATAGTAAGATTTTACGAAATGAGGCCCGAGTCTGAGTAGTTGTGCCAGCAATTTCCCTCATTCTCACATATTCCCTCAACTTTCAAGTCAAAGAGATGGAAACCAGAGCAAGAAATGACCAATACCTGTGGTATCCTGTATGCTTGGTGGTGGCATAGCTGGTCCATACATCCTTTTAGATTTCACAGGGACTACATCTTCCTCTTCTTCTTCCACAGTATCTCTTGATTTCTCCCCTGTCATTGATGGGGGCATGGCTACACCATACACTCGTTTGGGCGGAGATACTGACTTCTCTGTAGCCGTGTCCATCTTATTGATAGAGTTCATCTCCTTGGATGATGGCGATGGTGATGAAGGCATTGTTACTCCATACATTCTTTGAGTCTGAGCTGATTGAGAGTCATCCTCTCCCTCCGTGGGTGCTACAATCTCATCACTTCTATTCTCTAATGAAACCTGATAGGACCATAGAAAAGAACCGAGTTGGTAATAGGAGAATAAACATTGGAGTGATACATCTAAAACCTCTTTGTAAACTTTCAAACTATGCTTGCTTACATAACGCCTAAGGTCTTTATAAGGGCGTTCCATAATAAATGCAGCCTAATTACCCTGGCTTCAAGCCAAGCTACAATTATACATACTCATGTACAAAGTGAACATTTGAGAATTTAACTCACCTGTTTTGTTTGAGCTTTCTGATTCTTGATTTCTGCATCTGTATTCTCACCAGCATCTAATAAACAAGGAAATAAATATGAAGACAACTTTGATGATCAAATCACGTTACACTTCATTCTACAGACCACTGCCTGGGTATCATAGAAGTCTTGATCAATCATAAGACTTGCAATGACCATGCAAATTTGCAGTTGCATGCCTTATTTGTTCAACATACCCACTTTCCACCAATCAGAATAGTTGAATGAAGTATATGTGATTGATTACAAACCATTGTGTAACACTCTCCATTTCTCAAAAAGATATTTTGACTCCTACATTTACAGACATGAATATTTGACCTTCAAATGATAAATAATACATTTACAGTTGATAACTACTGAAATGTCTTGAAAAAATGGGTTACATTTCAAGAATAATTCTTTTCCCTAATTACTTAAAAAAAAAAATCTTAAGAACGGCAAGACTTTAAAAATACTGAGATGATGGTTTCTCAACTATAAAGAGTTGAAATTTAAGCCTCATCTATCGCCAGCTCCATACACATTGAACTTGTCACATTTTCAAATCCTTTCATTTTCCTGAAGAGTCTAATTTTAAGCCAAACAGTTTTTGTTGCAAAAGAAAACATCATCAAATGACAGACAAACTGAAAACATGTCTTCAGCAACCATATAATGATAGCACATGCCCCAAAACTGTTGTCATCATCATACCATCTGACTTTGGAAGAATGAAATATCATATATCATGTTTTGATTTCTTAATTCCAAACTTATTACATCATTTTCATTATTCTTGATGTGGTTCCACATTCCACAACCTTTTCATGTGATAATTACCTTCATTGTCTTCATCCTCCTCCTCTTCTTCCACCTCCTGTTCTGGTTCCTTTTTTAACTTAAAAGCATTTATTTGAATCTTGTGATAGTAAGAAAGAGGGACAAAGGGAAGATTGAGGAAGTTAAAAAAAAAGAATGCCACAAAAGATATCATATTGTTGTGTTAATGCAAGAAAGACACTGTCATAAATAATTACTAAATCATATTCAGAAGTGTATAAAGAAATCAACAAAGACCCAAGATCTGTACATTCTTAGGGATGCTGGGCATGAAGACAGGGTGCTCAGAGCAGTTTTGCACTTAAAGTAGAAATATATTGAAAATCGTAAAAATGGAGAATCATATATCACAATAAAGGAGAAAATAAGGAGAACACGATGGTGTACATCATTTATCATGGAGACCGATGAAACTCAGTTAATTGATAGTTTTTAAAGTTCTCTCTCTGAATGCTTCAAACACGCAGAATTACGTCCGCGAAATTGGGGATTTTTTATGACGTCACTGTCTGTACGAGAGGCATGATTGGCTCTCCCATGTGAAGCTCCACTTGCATGCAAAACCTGTTGCAAGGGTACATTTTCTCCACATTGTCACTGAATACTTCAATCCCGAAATGAAAGAAAACCCAGAATTTTATCTAGATTTGGATTTTCAAATTGATGATTTTGAGATGAAGAGATCGAATGATGATGAAGTGAACAAGTGACGTAGTTGGAGGTAAATTGGGGGAATTACGCCGATGATGATGATGAAAATTCAACTTGCAACACGATCACAAGTGAAGTCATGTACATGCCGGTTCGCTACCAATTCATGCTGCTGGAAGTGCTAGCTACACCGCGCGGGCCAAATTGAATTCATGCTGAACATGAATAACCACATCCAGACAGAGTCTATCATAAGAAGGAAAATAATGATATAACTACTTACAAACAAGTGAATAATCCGAAGCTGAAGGCAAATCAACTCAACGAATAGTAGCAGACGATATGGCATATGCACTGACGATAAACTTCATGTGGCTGGGATAGATTGTCACTCGTTCTGTTAGATGTAACTTTTATCTCATTAATTTGACAAAATTACGAAACTCGGGGAATTATTTATCTATATAAAAATATAGTAACATCTCTTATCATTTTTTGAATTACGATAAAACCTGTTTTGAAGGAAAACGTTGAGGTAAATTAAAATTAGATGTAAAAGATCATCCCATCATGCGTACCATTATGTGATCGTAAACAAACCATCACAACAACACATGCCGTATTGTTTGTTCGCCTTGGCTGAGACTGAGAGAATAGATCTATGCACGTGTTGCACAGCTCTCAATCAGCTAGCAAGGCGAGCAAGGAAGGAATACGTGCATGTTTGAGATGGGTTGTTTGCAATGACATACAAGCTATGCATGTTGGGGGATGATCTTTTACATGTAATTTTAGTTTACCTCAACGCTTTCCTTCAAAACAGGTTTTATCGTAATACAAAAACTAACTAGAATTTTAATTCGTCATGAGGACGAATTAGGTGATCTGTCTCTGATTTTCATGATCATGAATACAATCACCATGTTAATTGAGATCAATACGATGCTCATATTGAAAACTAAACTTTTATTACGAAAAGAACATGTTGAATACTCTAAAAAAGAGGGAAATGAGGATATGTGAAATACATGTAGGTGTATAGGCGATACGCATTGTACATGTTACAGGCCTATTAGAAACGATTTTAACCTACTTTATTGTGCGATATTTGAACTAATATACCTTGTAATGGTGATTAAGGAACATTTGCGAAATGTTGAAAAGAAAAAAAAGAAAAAAAAATTTATGTCCACTTTTGGGTTCGAACCGGGGACCCTAAGGACGCAAGTCTGATGCCTTACCCATTGAGCTACACGCTTCCCATAGACTTAACACATAAGCAAAACGAGAAGATCTGAAATCCAATTTTGCAAGTGAAATACGGGCATGATCCCGGCATCTGATCGGAAAATGGAGACCACACTTGCGATAGCTTACAATCTCAGCTACAACATACTCAAAGCTCAGAGAAAACCAACAAACAGAAATGGAGATATGGCTCGCGAAATAGAGGAATGTAAAATCCAGTTTTGAGAAAAAGTCATTTCCCATAGAGATTGCACACAAAATGAGCGAAAATGACATGCCTCTATAACTTGCCATTTTTCAGGATGATCCGATCCTTAAAATGTAAATATACCCATCACAATAGAAAGAGTATGTCCTCAGCTACAACGTAGAAAAAACTGAGCAAAAATTGACCAATATTAACAGAGTTAGAGTCAAATTTGCATAATTACGATGACGTCATAAGTAGCAAAATGGGAATTTTGAGTTCCGACGCCATTTTGATGACGTCATGATAAAATTTCGGGTCAAATGTGACATGAAATCACATCTCCCATCCATACTCTATTCGAATATGAAAAAAAAATGGGGGTCAACGGACTACCTTAAGAGCTATAATGAATTTTGTATAGGCATGTTTTTGCACATATATTGTCTATGGTTAGTGTGCGCGTGCGCGCGTGCTGTAAACTTTGATGGAGGCTAATTCCTTTATTACTTGTCGTAGAAGGTTGATCAAGGTATCAAATTGTTCAGAATTATATTATCGGTGCATTGATATGAAAAAAATGGCGATCCTATGTTTTATAGTGCCGTTACGCGCGGGAACGCGCGCGTAACCGTGCGCGCGCGCAAATTTTTGAAATGCTTAAAATCACCTGAAACATACTCTACTTTGGTCAAAAAGCGATTTTGAGCATTTTAAAATTTTGACGCGCGCGTACGCGCACGTCGTGACCTTTACATGACCTTTGATGACATGGACAGTTGACCCTTGACCTGAAGTTAATGTGATGTAAATATGGTTAATTTTTGATAATTGATAATGAAGATATGATTGATAATGTGATTTTACAAAATGGCGTCTAGATGACGTCATGATGACCTTTTGACCTTGAACTTGTTTCGTTCACATGACATGATAAGTCCCCATATCTGATGATATTTTGAAGATAATTGATGATGTAGATTTGGAGATTTTATGGTAACAAGAAAAGGGTGGAAAAATAAAAATTAAGAAATAAATAAATAAAAAAGAAAATTCTTACGAAATTAATAGTTGATCTGTCGATTGACAGATCACCTAATAAGAGATGTACTTTATTTTTATATATACAAATAATTCCCCGAGTTTCGTAATTTTGTCAAATTAATGAGTTACAAATTACATCTAACAGAACGAGTGACAATCTATCCCAGCCACATGAAGTTTATCGTCGGTGCATATCGTCTGCTGCTATTCGTTGAGTTGATTTGCCTTCAGGTTCGGATTATTCACTTGTTTGTAAGTACAGTTATATCATTATTTTCCTTCTTATGATAGACTCTGTCTGAATGTGGTTATTCATTTTCATGGATTTAATTTGGCCCGCGCGGTGTAGCTAGCACTTCCAGCAGCATGAATTGGTAGCGAACCGGCATGTACATGACTTCACTTGTGATCGTGTTGCAAGTTGAATTTTCATCATCATCATCGGCGTAATTCCCCCAATTTACCTCCAACTACGTCACTGTGTTGTTCACTTCATCATCATTCTCTTCATCTTTAAAATCATCAATTTGAAAATCCAAATCTAGATAAAATTCTGGGTTTTCTTTCACTTAGTGATAGAAGTATTCAGTGACAGTGTGGAGAAAACATACCCACGCAACAGGTTTTGCATGCAAGTGGAGCTTCACGTGGGAGAGCCAATCACGCCTCTCGTACAGACAGTGACGTCATCAAATTCCAGTCAATTCAGAGACCGATGCGAGGCATATTTCGGAGGGGCATTTTAGCGTTTTTTAATCGGCGATTTTCACCTTTTTGTATTATTTTCGGTATTTTTGAATGACCCACTGATGATCCCCACATCATTACCTTTCCATTGATATATAATAAGACCACATTCATAATCAATATATTTCTCCTTTAAATAAAATGCTAATATTCGACTAGATCAATTTAATATAGAAAGTAATTAATTCAATTAAGCAATGGATTATTGTCAAGTACGGGGATAAGGTAAAATTAATCAACAATTTCAAATGAATATGAAGTATTAAATTAAATTATCAAATGAAAAGCAGAACCTATTTAAAGGACAAGTCCACCCCAAAAAACACTTGATTTGAATAAAAAGAGAAAAATTCAACAAGCATAACACTGAAAATTTCATCAAAATCGGATGTAAAATAAGAAAGTTAGGAAATTTTAAAGTTTCACTTCATTTCACAAAACATTTATATGTACAGTCGTCCTCAAAATTATTCATACCCTTGTTGATATTTGTGATTTTTCATGTTTGTGATGAAATGAATGCATTTTATCAAGTTTCTCTATGATTTATGTGTGACCTACTAGTGAAAGAATAACAACAATGCACAATTCAAGAAATTTCTCTTTTCAGGGGTATTTTATTCATAGATATTCAAACAATGTCATGTTCAAAATTATTCATAGTACCCTAGGTCTTTTGAGTCCAATGTCTTTCATTAATAGTCAATAGCATAGCCTTTATTCTTTACGACTGCTTCTAGACGATTCCTGTAAGTGTCCACAAGCTTCCTGCACGTCTCCTGCGGGATGTTGGCCCATTCTTCCTTGGCGTAGGCCTCAAGCTGGGTCAGGTTGGTCGGGTTCCTAGCCATCACTCTGACTTTCAGGTCTCACCACAAGTTCTCGATCGGATTCAGGTCAGGACTCTGACTTGGCCATTCTAGGACGTTGACATCATGGTCCTTGAACCATTTCTTCACCAGCTTTGCGGTATGCTTTGGGTCATTGTCTTGTTGGTACTTCCAGTTGGGGCCAAGCTGGAGTTTTTCGGCAGATTCCTTCAAGTTCTCATCAAGGATCTGGATGTAATCCTCCTTTTTCATGATTCCTTTGACTCTAACGAGGTTCCCTGTGCCACTGGAAGAGAAACATCCCCATAGCATTATGTGCCCACCACCATGCTTGACGGTTGGCACAGTGTTCTTTGGATTGTATGCTTCCCCTTTCTTCCTCCAGACGTATTCAACATCCATATGGCCAAATAACTCCAACTTCGTCTCATCAGACCACAGGATGGTTGACCAAAAGCTTGGATTTTGCTTCAGATGACCTCTAGCAAAGGCCAGTCGAGCCTTCAGGTGTTTCTTCCTGAGCAATGGTGTCTTCCGAGGCCTGCGTCCATGGAGACCTCCTTTGTGCAAGACTCGCTCGATGGTGGACCGGGACACCTTCGTCCCTGACCGGTCAAGCGTTTCAAGTAGGGCCTTGGTTGTGGTCCGGGGGTTGTTGTTGACCTCTCTGCAGATTTTCCTGGCAAGTTTAGGGGACACCTTGCACTTCCTGCCACGCCCACTAAGGTTCTTCAGTGTTGTACCTCTTGTGCTTCTTGATTACGCTCTGGACTGTTGCCACAGGGACGTCATACTGCTTTGAAATGGCCTTGTAACCTTTTCCCTCAATGTGGGCATTCACAAGACGTTGCCGTAGGTCCTCACTGAGCTCCTTCTTCTTGGCCATGATTATCAGAGACTGAGAATAACCAGAATGCTTTCCTCTATTTATACCCTTTTAGAAAGATGCTATTTTCCATCATTGTTTAATGGCTTGTTTAACAAAGAGGGTATTTAATTCATTGGAACATCTTGAAATAACTATAGAACAAAGAATAGCACATTCCCAGACAGTGAAAATAATGCGCATTGTCATAAAAGGACATTTTTGTTGAGGTATTGGCAAGGGTATGAATAATTCTGAACAAGTGCAAAAAATAACTTTCGACCCTATCTATTATTATGCTAATGAAGACTTGCCAGCTCATATGTCAAATCATGCATAGCAACAAGCAGACAAAAGATACAAAGAAAGTTACATCACAATAGCTTTTACAAGTAAAGAATCTACCAAAGAATGTTTTTCCACAAGGGGTATGAATAATTTTGAGGACAACTGTACATCTCGGTCGGTATGCAAATGAGGGAACTGATGACATCACTCACTCACTATTTCTTTTGTATTTTATTATATGAAATATTTTGATTTTCTTGTCATTGTCATGTGAAATGAAGTTTCATTCCTCCCTGAACATTTATTTTTAACATTTTTGCTTCAGGCAAGGAGGTCCTTATCATCAAATTTGTAAAAATTGAAATATTATGTAATTCAAACAATAACAAGTGGAATGCCTCTGGCCGTCTCACCTGCATCACGCAGTTCAATATAGCAGCAGTGCTGACTTTGAATACTACTCCAACTCGCACAAGATGTTCAGTGATACATGGTTACTCTTATGTCCACTTTTTATGAACTAGACCAATAAACTTACAGAGATATGATGGTTATTCAACAGATACACCCAATTCGGCCAAAGTTCATTGACCTTTGACCTTGGTCATATGACCTGAAATGCGCACAGGATGTTCAGTGATACTTGATTACTCTAATGTCCAAGTTTAACGAACTAGACCAATAAACTTTCAAAGTTATGATGGTAATTCAACAGATACCCCCGATTCGGCCAAAGTTCATTGACCCTAAATGACCTTTGACCTTGATCATGTGACCTGAAACTCGAACAGGATGTTCAGTGATACTTGATTACTCTTATGTACAAGTTTCATGAATCAGATCCATAAACTTTCAAAGTTATGATGGTAATTCAACAGATACACCCAATTCGGCCAAAGTTCATTGACCTTTGACCTTGGTCATGTGACCTGAAACGCGCACAGGATGTTCAGTGATACTTGATTACTCTAATGTCCAAGTTTAACGAACTAGACCAATAAACTTTCAAAGTTATGATGGTAATTCAACAGATACCCCCGATTCGGCCAAAGTTCATTGACCCTAAATGACCTTAATCATGAGACCTGAAACTTGCACAAAATTTTCAGTGATGCTTGATTACTATTATGTCTAAGTTTCATGAATCAGATCCATAAACTTTCAAAGTTATGATGGGAATTCAACAGATATCCCCAATCCGGCCAAAGTTCATTGACCCTAAATGACCTTTGACCTTGGTCATGTGACGTGAAACTCATGCAGGATGTTCAGTGATACTTGATTAACCTTATGTCCAAGTTTCATGAACTAGGTCCATATATTTTCTAAGTTATGATGACATTTCAAAAACTTAACCTGAGGTTAAGATTTCGATGTTGAATCCTCCAACATGGTCTAAGTTCATTGACCCTAAATGACCTTTGACCTTAATCATGTGACATGAAACTCTAATAGGATGTTCAGTAATACTTGATTAACCTTATGGCCAAGTTTTATTAACTAGGTCCATATACTTTCTAAGTTATGACGTCATTTCAAAAACTTAACCTCAGGTTAAGATTTGATGTTGACGCCGCCGCCGTCGCCGTCGGAAAAGCGGCGCCTATAGTCTCACTTTGCTTCGCAGGTGAGACAAAAACAAAAGAAATAGTGAGTGAGTGACATCAATGACTCTCTCATTTGGATGTAACTGGCTCATTCATATAAATGTTTTGTTAAAAATAAGCAAAACTTTGAAATGTCATAACTTTCTTATTTTACATCAGATTTGATGAAATTTTCAGCATTGTGCTTGTCTGATTTTTCTATATTGATTCAAATCAACATTTTTCTGAGGTGGACTTGACCTTTGACCATCATCTTTACAAAGGAGGGATTCAGGAATACTGTACATGTTGAAATAAGATATATATACAATTTCTCATTCTGCAATCCACAAATAAAAATGGGATCAAAACTTGATATAAAGAGAAAAGGGATCAATCATAAAGATTTTAAGAATCAATCATCACTGATCTACATTTGGCACACTAAACTAAGGTGAAGTAAATGGGAACCTGGCAAGTAAAATCTTTTTACTGCTAGTGTGAGATATTAAATTGTACCAATGCTAAATCTTTGATAAACATATGGATTAAAAACAGTGTGAAATTTTAGAGACAAGAATGCTAGGCAAGATCAGAAAATAATGACTGTCATTGACTAGAATGAAAATCAATCACACATTTAAACCATACTCTCCATGACGATATTAAAACATCTGTGATTGAGAACAATAGTCATACAGAAAATATCAAAGACTAAAAATTTCACTAAAGTAGTCTACTAGCCAAAACCTACCTTTGGCTGGAATTTTTCTTTGAAGTTTGATTTGGATTTGATGGAGCCTATCATGGAAAGAGTCTTGCCTTTCGGAAGACAATTAAACCTGAAAATACACCAAAGATAATGATTTAACAATCAAGAGTGACAAATTTGGGCCCACTGACATTGCATGACAAAAAAAAAGCATTCCACTATTTGATATTCAATCAAGCATTGCTTTTTTTGCATTGCTCTCCTTTTTTTCAGTTGTCAAGTATTCCATTAATTAATATTTGAAATTACCACAATATTCATAATTGAGAATATTTTTGTTTAAATCCCCCTTGAATATTTTGATATATCTATCTCAATAATGTTTTCAGGTATTAATGTAATACAAATGTTTTTTTTAAACAAATAGAGAAATAAACCTGAAACAATGATACTCACTTGGGTGGCTCTGGAATATGGGTGGGTCTGGCCAGCTGGATTAACTTCTGTAGTTTGAACTGCTCCTTCCTAAGATCCACCACCTTGAATTTAAGTTTAGCCCTCTGAGCTCTATCATGTGAACTACCCCCAGCCTTTAGGCTTGCAATGAAATCATCCAAGGTGTCAGATTCTCCTGATGTTGGTTGTACTACAAATAGAAAAAAATTAATAACGGGATGGATGGAATGCAAAAATATGAACATAAATGGTATCTCTCTTATGATTATGTCACAGATGGAATTATGTAGTATTTCAGTGAGAATTACCAAAAAGTACCACACAGAATATGTGTACGAGAAAACATCATATTCTGTGAATTTGTACAAAAAAAACATTTTTGTTCTCAGTTTTTGATGGTATTCCTGCTTTTTTTAATCAATCATATGCATTTTGTCTTCTTCAGAAAGCAGAGAAAAGCTTTAGAAAATCTGTAGATTTGGATAACCATTCATATCCTGTAAAATGATAATTTACTAAAAATATACTTTCTTACCAAACATGTGATACGATATAGACAGCAATAAAGCTGGCGACTCTAAATGATAAACAATGCTATATCATGACTACAAATAAACAATGGCAAATTGTTAACTCTATCTAAAACTGTTAGTGGGCATTGGGTAAATGTTACAAATGGTAATTAAATCAATATATTATTTCTATTAATATTACCCTTTTTTGCTTCTTCAAGTTGTTGTTCTGTTGCTACAAGCTCAGCATCCACTTCTGCAAGCTTTGCAAGCTAGGGAGTAATAAACACAGAAACATTACATAGGTTAAGTAGATTTTGAATCTATCATAGGTCAATACGCCATCAAGTGATCATAGCTGCAAGGATTGCTAGTTACATTCTAGGTTTTGACATTACTCACTGCTTAAAAGCTGCCTAATCAGGTAATTTGCTTGATGTACTCACTAGTATACACGCATAGATTTCATGAAGTCTGCGCCTGCAGTATTTTCATTATGACATAGATGGATCAGAGCTGCAACCAGTATTACAAGTTTACCATAAAGCCAACAAAGATTATGATGATAAATCTATATAGACTGTGTAATACAACAATGGTCTGGTTTATCTGTTTAATTGATAACATTTCAACTCCCTCCAAAGCTATATTTTTCCCCTCAAGAGAATATTTTCCCTTTGCACAATGTATAATCCCTTGGGAAAAATATAACTACGTAGGAGAAATTAAACATTATTATATTAAACCACCAAGTAGGCAATATCTGTATAAAATTGATTTGTTATCGAGAATGGTGAAATACAATAAAACGATGTTTGTCATATTCAATATTCATAAATTGTATAAAACAGTCCTGGTCTGAGAAAAGATATATATAATTAAGCAATTTATTCTGCATTATGATATAGGTAACTATAACAAATGTTTCATCATCATTACCATTATTCATGCTTCAGTAGGATTTAGACACTGGAACTTAGATGGGAAGTGATCAACAACCCTCCACTAAATATCCTATATTAGTGTCAATAGTGTAGACAGTCTAATGCCATAAATCATAATTATACCATGCCATCGCTTACCAGAGAGTCATATGTCTCAGCCTTCTCTTGAAGAATTCCAGCTTTCTTCATTCGCTGTTTTCTCTTCTTCTCTATGGCTCCAGTTCTGTCCAGGAATGTATCATCATCACTGTCATAATAGTCATCCTGGGCCCAATCCTTGGCTTTTCTCTTCTTACTTTCTGCAATATTGATTAAAATAGTGCTAAATAGGTAAGCAAATAATTCACATTTCATGCATGGACATCATTAAGCCAAGTTGTATAATAGAGAATAATTGCATTGAAAGACAATAAAGTCTATAACAAGTTGTGATCACAACACGCCAAGATCTGCATTGAAAATCAACATGAATTTCATATGTGACATTGCCTCTGAAGTAGTGAGTACAAGCCTTACCATTCAGAAACTAAGGTAAAGTCACAAAAAACATTTCTTTTTCCTCAAATCTTAATTTTTTCATTTGAATCAAAGAAAAAAACATCATGAATTATATACAATCACACTTTATAGAAAGCATATAGGTTTAAGAAGTGACAGAAATGATACAAGCAAAAGCATGTTTGTTATCATACCATGTGTAGCTTGTCTGAGTACTCCATGAGCATCCAGGATACGACAAGCTTCTAAGGCACAGGCTACAACAGCTTCTTTTTTCTTGCCTGATACAGCTGCTTCTGCATAGATTGGATTACCAACTGAATCATCAAGAGGCAATCTGAAACATGTTCAAGTTCTAAGAGTTAGTTATGTGCATTTGTGGAGCTTTAGAGAATATGACAAAACTGACAATGTATAATGATGTTCATAGTCATACAATTCCGAATTAAAATCCAGATTTGAAAAGTTATGAAATATCTATCATAACCAAGAATATCTCTGTTGTAAATTTGAATACGAGCTGTACAAAATTAATTTTTTACAAGGTACCTGAAAAATAAAGATTTTGATTTGAAAAAAAATGAGGAAGTTACAAGCTTTTGTTGATGTGTTAGTTTATGAATCACATTTCAATGTACTTTAAATAAATCCAAGAAAGCATGAATGACAGGAAAAACACTGAACTCAAATTTAAAAATATCATGAAACTTACTGCACTCTGCAAACATACTGATGGTTGAAGCCACTACCTTTTTCATCTACTTCATATTCTAACTCAACATCTAAGAAAGAAAGGGGAAAAAAAGTAATAATACTCGTGTTTTTTTTTATAGAAATCAAAGGTAAAGTAGAATAATGATACTACCACACATTAAGCAATGCAAAGATTGAAAAATTCAAAAATATTCCTGTACTTATGTGCATTAGAATAATCAAGTAAATGCTGATGAAAATATGGTATTTAAACATAATTAAGCTAAGAGATAAATTTGCAGTAGGTAAAATCTTACTAACATGCTCATATGATTGCTAGCACTGGGAATTTACATATGATTTCAAGTCACATTAAAAAACAGCAACTGGCATCTGGCAGATTAGACAATATCCCGAATAGTTGATTTAGATCTTTAGACCTCATACCTTCTCTTTCAAAGAATCCCCTAAGTGTCTTCTTAGGATCCTTGATATAAGCAGCTTCTCTCTCTTCTTGGGTTTCTATCACAGCAAAGGGATTTTCTTCATCAGAATTTTCTTCATCTTCATCACCACCCATACCTATCAATAAACAAAGCATTTAGGAAAAGGTTGTTGAAGAAATGTTGACTACAAACTTACTTCACATCTGTGTTTGTGTTATCTTTAATAGTTCATCTTAATGTGTGAATTTACAATTTGAATATAACCTATACCGTAGTTGTGATAACTGTCATAACATGACCAACCATGGTGTGCATGTTTGAATGATTTTTTTTTTAAAGGAGTCATCACCATTTCATTAAAAAGATAATAGAAATATAATAATTGTCATACATATTCTTGATAGCACAAAGAACTCTACTTGTGATCCCCATATATTAATTCTGACTCAATATGTTACTGAAGCAATTAAAAGGGTAAGTTATTTCATGCAACTTTTATCCAGTGCTTAAAAAAGTTGTGAATGACATACTCATTAGATTCAACAATCTTTGGATTCTTTCAAATAGTCACATACATGTAGTGCTACATGTATTTTTTTTTCACCCATGGGAGTGAAGGTTTAATATTTCTCACCCCAATCAATGCCTTCTGATGTCTTTTCTCGAGCTTTCATATCTTCCATCTCTTTTTCTTCTTTTCTCCTCTTCTTCTCTTCCATCTGCATCATCTGTCTTTCTCTGAGTTCCTTCAGTTCTGTGATACTCATTCCAGATTCTTCTTCCTGTTCACCAGATGGTCCCTATCAAAATGGAAATGATATTACAGAGAGGTGATGAGTACTTATGATACTTTATGAATTAAAATCATTCAAAAGTAATTATGCAATCACTATTCTGGACTCACAATAAACATTAAAAACTAATGCAGTACCCTACTATAAAATATTCATGAACTTTATATAGTGGAAACAACCAAACAGGGTTATCTCAAAATTTGAACTAATTTTATTCAAAACAAATCTCTATGAAAAGGATTGGTTTGTAAATCTGTTTAAGCATGTTCAGATGATGAAACCTTTTCCTTTTTGATGTTTCAGGTCACAATCCTATTTGATTGATCTTTCATCAATAATTTTTTTTGTTAAGTCTACATTCCTTTTTTATGGACTATTGCAGACCAAACTTTATCTTTGAAAGATGATAAATAGGATTCACAAAAACAATCTAATACAGTTTACAAAACTGCAGATTTGAAAAATAGTACCACAAACCATATCTTATATTATATATTTTACCAGGCTTTCTAACTTCTGTTGGCATTATATCTAGATATCAAAAGTGTATTTATTCAGTGTTTACTATTGATCCCCTTTTTTTATTTGAAAACTTGTCTCTCTCTAAAGTGGAATTGAAAAATATATATTTCCTAAAAAATCTGCAAAATTACATCTATAGGCTAATTTGTTCATGAAAAATATGGATTATCCAGAGTGAAATCACAAATAATCATCCAACTGATTTTGAGTCAACTTAAAATTAAATAAATGCTAGGATAACAAATGCTTAAATCTAGGATCTAAGTCTGTTTTGTTAAACTGTAAATTTCTATAGCTGTGGGTAACTTTACTGCGGCAGCCCGAACACGTACTGACGTGTCGGGGTCCCCGGGGCAATGGGTAACTCTGCCTAATTAATACTATAATAATAAGTTAGCGCTTTTCATGAAATCCATATCAAAGCAACTCCACTGAGAAATGTACACATATCAAAATTTAGGCCTACACATTTTATAAGAAATTTATATAATGTAGCCAAAAATTGTTTTGAATTCCAAGACTATTCACCAATGCCATAGGTTGAATT
Source organism: Lytechinus variegatus (assembly GCF_018143015.1). Lineage (NCBI taxonomy): Eukaryota > Metazoa > Echinodermata > Echinoidea > Temnopleuroida > Toxopneustidae > Lytechinus > Lytechinus variegatus. Next base: position 38,543,807 of record NC_054746.1, read on the forward strand.
GTGAAAAATTTTACTGTATGATATAACATTACCTAATCCGTCTACATTAAACATTGAGTGAAACTCTATTATATAGGCCTGCATTAATCTATTACATAAGGCATGCCAGCTGATGAGATCTTGAATCATCCACAAAAAGAATGAAAATATAAAATACCCTAAACATGAGTGAGTAATAATGGAATTAGTAATGAACTGAATAAACTTGAATAAAAAAGTATAATGACTATGATGAATCAATGACCAATTAAAAAAAAATAACATGAAAGAAAAAAACATCATTGCTTCCTTTCAACGCCAGTAGGTTGGAACCATTAGGTCGGATACCTGTAAGATAAAAAGTCTTGTACTTCCACCAAGTTTGAACATATGTCCAACATTCATTCTGTAATATGCTTTGGCTTTAATCTGCTGTTTATTGAGAAAAGATCCATGAGTGCTTCCAAGATCATAGACATAAAATCCTGGATCGTGCTCTCCATCACCTGTAGGTCTATACTGAAGGATCATGTGATAACGTGATAGGGAAGGATGGTCCATCTGAATATCACAAGATGCTAACCGTCCAAATACATGGAATGGTTTGTCATTCAGTGTGATTTTGGAGAGAATGGTTCCGTTTTTCAATACTTCCAGATGATATTCCTGGCTTGGGATGCCACTCCAAGAAGGCTCTTTATATGGAAGTGGTGGAGCATTAACAGCTTGCTTTCCTTTTTCTTCTGATTTCTTATCATGTATCTTCAAAACAGGACTTTTATCTGGCTCATTCTGTTTTGATTGAGCTGCTTGGAAAGAACCATGTTTTGATTTTGGAAGAGTATTGGGCAAAGCAAATGCAAATGTACCCTTCTTTTGTCCTTGAATTGATGAAGGAATTGTGAATTCTGAGCTTGACGGTGATGCAGTTTCCTTGTTAATGATGGCACTTCCACTCGCATTGCCAGAACTTTTCTCTCTAGGTTTCGGGCTCAAGAAAAAGAAGTTTTTATCTGGCATGCCTGGCATTTTAAATCCTGACTTTGAGTCTATTGCTTTCACTCCTCGATCAAAAGAACTGAATGAATCTGCTCCTTGCTCATCTTTCAGTTCGCTGTCGTTGTCTGTCGCATTGGCGGGATTATCATGGTCAAAGGTTTCAGCAGGCATATCAGTATCAGTGCTGGATACGCATGCCGCTACCTTCGGCGAAACGTCCAGAGAGGATTCGGTAGCGGCAGCGCTCAACCTTTCTTCAATGCTGAATTCGTCTTCATTTGATTTTTCATCATTAATAATTCTCGAAATTCCACTGGGCCTAGTATTGCTTGATGAGACTTCACCTGCATTCATACAACGATTCGAATCCAAATCATCGCTACTCGACGACACTTCTTCGTTTTGTTCCATCATCATTGAAGGTTGTGTTGACTCTTCCATGGAGGCGGCCATGTTTACCCATCTAGTTTTGGTACGATACTCAGCGCACGTATGAGTATAAAAGTTAAACTTTATTCAATTTTATTCATATATAAAGGATACGAAATAACATTCTTTTACAAAAAAATCTAAAATGATTTAATTGTGTTTAAAAAGAAATGGCTCAAATCGATAGAAAATATGTTTTTGTACCGTGGCAAACTTAGTATGAAATAGTCAATTTCCACGGCAAAGGCTATCTTTCTACCTTTCAGATCTGACAGGACGCGCGTTTCCGTTTTACACCCTGGCGAAGGCATTTTCCGGAAAAGTAGCCAAAAAGCGACTAGTGAAGAGTCTACGTCTACATTTGTTTACATTATCAGCTGGGCGCGCGATCCAAAGTCCGCACCGAAGTTATCCGCAGATGCAGCTGAGTATGAGCTGAGCTTATACTTTCCAGGTTCAATACGAATGTTTGCCTTGATCATTTGCCTCAGTTGCCAATTTGCTGATGTCTGTCTTTCTCTCTATCTGTCTATATATCTATCACTCAAATTCTATCTCTATCTATCTATGTAACTGCAGTATCTATCTTTCTAATAATCTTCTCTGTCTCTCTCATTCTTTATCTAACATCTATCTCAAATTCTCTATCTCTCTCTATCTTCCATCCATCTGTCTGTCTTTCTCTATTTCTCTCTCTCTACCTACCTATGTAACTACAGTATCTATCTGTTAATTTTTCGCTCTTCTCTCTCATTCTTGATCTATCTGACATCTATCTATCTCTCAAATTCTCTTTCTATCTATCTATCCACCTCTCTCTCTCTCTATTTCTATCTATCTATCTGTCTATCTTGTCTCTATCTATTTATCAGTCTTCTATATCTATCTTTCGGCAGCTTCTAAGTGTATCAATCCATCAAACTTCAATTTGTCTTTCCATTATAAGTATCTGTTTATTTTGATTTTGTCTGTCATTCTATTCATTTAGTTAATAATTTATTTTTAGAAAAAAAAACTATCATAAACAACGCGACTGCAAAAGCATGTTCGGATTTCACTCTAGTCCAGATTGGACCTTGTTGTTTGTGCCCTCTATGTTAGCTTTTGGGAAAGGGCACTTCCAAACAACAAGGTCCAATCTGGACTAATTTCACTCCTGACTGCCGCTCTCTCTGTACATGAAGTGCCGAGGAACTCTGTGCTCTGATCAGTAACTGTGCAAATTGCATGCGGTGGTGGACTCGCCTATGGCACGCATATAAGGAATCAATTAAATATATATTTCACTTAAAAAATATATCTTTCTCTTCCACTAAACCATTTCACTTAAAGAAATTTATATTTCACTTTCAAAAATATATTCCACTTTATCAAAAAAATATATTTCACTTTAAAAAATATGTTTCACTTTAAAAAAAAAAGTATTTCACTTTTCCCCAAAAAATATGTTTCACTTTTCAAAAAAATATATTTCACTTTTCAAAAAAAAGATATTTCACTTTTCAAAGAAATATATTTCACTCTTCTAAAAGATATATTTCACTTTTCAAAAAGAAAATATTTCACTTTTCTAAAAAAATATATTTCACTTTTCCCAAAAAATATATTTCACTTTCCAAAAAAATATATTTCACTTTCCAAAGAAATATATTTCACTCTTCAAAGAAATATATTTCACTCTTCTACAAGATATATTTCACTTTCCAAAAAAATATATTTCACTTTTCCAAAAAAATATATTTCACTTTTGAAAAAAAAATGTTTCACTTTTCAAAAAAAAAAATCATTTCACTTGATACATTTTAATTTTGAGAGAAAACAAATCCTTTCACTTTTGTTGGATAACACATGCGGCTGCCGTATTAGACCGTAACTATCCTCACGGAAATATCCATTCCTCTCGCTACGAAAAACATTTCACTCGTGTTGCAAATTCATTTCACTCAATTGCAAAAAAATACGTTCCTCTTTTTTCTCGGCCTGTAGGCGGCGCGCACCATTGTTGGCGGGACGAGGAGAAGGTACATGATATATCTATCTATCTATCTCTCTCTCTGCCTAATATATATCTATCTGTTTAAATATGTCTATCCTTCTATCTATCTATCTAATATCTATTTATTTCGTTTAATGTCTGTATATCTGTGTATTTATCATTCAATCTTTATATCTATCTATCTATTTATCTACCTATCTATCTTATGTCTATCTGTTCAGAATACATATGTCTATCCGTATGTCTACTTTTTATCTTTCAATCTAATAACTATTGATCTGTCTAAATAGTTATGTCTGTTTATTTGTTTGTTTAACTATTTAATATCTATCTATCAAATTTGTTTAATATGTTATTCTATCTATCTACCTATCAATAAATATATCGATCTATTTTCTCTCTCTCTCTATCTATCTATCTATCTATCTTTCTATCTATCTATTTATCTATCTGTCTGTCTATCTGTGTATGTACCTATGTATCTACCTGTCTCTGAATCTATGTGTATATCAAATATGATATCATTATCACCGCTGGGAATCATCGTATTTTTTTCATCAATCATTATCAGTATCAGCCTCCTCATCGTATTTTTTTTATCGTCAATGTCTATCTGTCCGATACCTATCTATCTGTTTATATCTATCTACCTATCCATCTGTCTATCTATCTATCTATCTATTAATCAGGGGCCGCGGAACGGTTTTCAAAGCGGGGGGGGGGCTGACCATGCAAAAAATCACAATCATACGGTCATTTTTACGGTTTTGGAAAAAAGTAAAGGGGGCTGCCCCCCCAGCTTCCGCGGCCCCTGTTAATATCTATCTATCTTCTATTATCTATCCACCTATCATTTATCTCTCCATCAATCTATCTATTTATCTATCTTTCTTATATGTATCTGTTTGAATATGTATGTCTGTTTTTGTCTATTTATCTTTCATACTTATATCCACTCATTTGTTTAAATAATTATGTTTGTTTATCTCTGCATCTACGACAGACCACCTAATTCGTCCGTACGACGAATTAAAATCTAATTTCACTTGTTACATTTTAAATCTGAGATAAAACAAATCCTTTCACTTTTGTTGGATAACACATACGGCTGCAGTACTTAGACCGTAAGTAAATTTCGTTCTTCACGTAAATATCCCCATTCCTCTCGCTACGAAAAACATTTCACTCATGTTGCAAATTCATTTCACTCAATTGCAAAAAATACGTTCCTCTTTTTTCTCGGCCTGTAGGCGGCGCACACCATTGTTGGTGGGACGAGGACAATGCACCACGAGGTGGGCCCATAAACACAAATTGTAAAGTTTGAATTTATCGCTGATTATGCACAATAGCCAGGGCAATCAGCTGTTGCATTCGGCCCTACGATCAATCTTTAACCTTAGCACGGTCTGGCTATAGAGTTAGCTCCATGGTCTGGCTATAGGCATGAATACTTCATACATACACTATCTACGGAGCTGAATGGTCAAGGTATAAGTGTTGAAATTTCCCTTTTCTCCCTTCCGTCTGTCTTTTACTTCATTGACATACGATGGTCATAATGATTGATGAAATGAAGCTTACAAAAAGCTACATTTCACCGGTCAACTCGCTTGTACCTGCACTGCAAAACCAAATTCTCTCCATTTTGTATGAGACATGAATGGGGGGTCACCATCCTTAGAACAGACATAAAAAGTGAGTATACGGGACTGAAGTTGGGTAATGACATCATGGACGTTCTCGGCTAACACCACAGAGATGTACACTAATTGCGCGTTATATAAGTATCTCTATGGCTAACACCAACCTTTTCGGGCTGAGCGATGACGTCATCATCCATCTTCAGTCCCGAATACTCACTTTTTATGTCTGTTCTAAAGATGGTGACCCCCCCCCTCATCACGTCTCGGAAAAAATGGAGAGAATTTGGTTTTGCAGTGCAGGTACAAGTGAGTTGACCAGTGAAATGTAGCTTTTTGTAAGCTTCATTTCATCAATCATTATGACCATCATATGTCAAATTTGAAGTAAAAGACAGACAGAATGGAGAAAAGGGAAATTTCAACACTTATACCTTGACCATTCAGCTCCGTAGATAGTGTATGTAAAAAGCATTCATGCCTCATGCCTACAAAACGTTATAGCCAGACCGGCCGTACTAAGGTTAGCGATTGATCGTAGGGCCGAATGCAACAGCTGATTGCCCTGGCAGCTGTGTATAATCAGCGATAAATTCAAACTTTACGATTTGTGTTTATGGGCCCACCTCGTGGTGTATTGTCCTCGTCCCACAAACAATGGTGTGCGCCGCCTACAGGCCGAGAAAAAAGAGGAACGTATTTTTTGCAATTGAGTGAAATGAATTTGCAACATGAGTGAAATGTTTTTCGTAGCGAGAGGAATGGGGATATTTACGTGAAGAGCGAAATTTACTTACGGTCTAATACTGCAGCCGTATGTGTTATCCAACAAAAGTGAAAGGATTTGTTTGATCTCAGATTTAAAATGTAACAAGTGAAATTAGATTTTAATTCGTCGTGCGGACGAATTAATTGGTCTGTCGTAGATACAGAGATAAACATACATAATTATTTAAACAAAGGAGTGGATATAAGTATGAAAGATAAATAGACAAACAGACATACATATTCAAACAGATACATATAAGAAAGATAGATAGATAGATAGATAGATGGAGAGATAAATGATAGATGGATAGATAATAGAAGATAGATAGATATTAACAGGGGCCGCGGAAGCTGGGGGGGGGGGGCAGCCCCCTTTACTTTTTTCCGAAACCGTAAAAATGACCGTATGATTGTGATTTTTTGCATGGTCACCCCCCCGCTTTGAAAACCGTTCCGCGGCCCCTGATTAATAGATAGATAGATAGACAGATGGATAGGTAGATAGATATAAACAGATAGATAGGTATCGGACAGATAGACATTGACGATAAAAAAATACGATGAGGAGGCTGATACTGATAATGATTGATGAAAAAATACGATGATTCCCAGCGGTGATAATGATATCACATTTGATATACACATATAGATTCAGAGACAGGTAGATACATAGGTACATACACAGATAGACAGACAGATAGATAGATAGACAGAAAGATAGATAGAGAGAGAGAGAGAGAGAGAGAAAATAGATCGATATATTTATTGATATAGGTAGACAGATAGAATAACATATTAAACAAATTTGATAGATAGATAGATATTAAATAGATAAACAAACAAATAAACAGACATAACTATTTAGACAGATCAATAGTTATTAGATTTAAAGATAAAAAGTAGACATATGTATTCTGAACAGATAGACATAAGATAGATAAATAGATAGATAGTTAGATATAAAGATTGAATGATAAATACACAGATATACAGACATATTAAACGAAATAAATAGATATTAGATAGATAAATAGATAGATAGATAGAAGGATAGACATATTTAAACAGATGGATATATGTTAGGCAGAGAGAGAGAGAGATAGATAGATATATCATGTATCTTCTCCTCATCCCGCCAACAATGGTGCGCGCCGCCTACAGGCCGAGAAAAAAGAGGAACGTATTTTTTTGCAATTGAGTGAAATGAATTTGCAACACGAGTGAAATGTTTTTCGTAGCGAGAGGAATGGACATTGCCGTGAGGATAGTTACGGTCTAATACGGCAGCCGCATGTGTTATCCAACAAAAGTGAAAGGATTTGTTTTCTCTCAAAATTAAAATGTATCAAGTGAAATGATTTTTTTTTTAAAAGTGAAACATTATTTTTTCAAAAGTGAAATATATTTTTTTGGAAAAGTGAAATATATTTTTTGGGAAAGTGAAATATATCTTTTAGAAGAGTGAAATATATTTCTTTGAAGAGTGAAATATATTTCTTTGAAAAGTGAAATATATTTTTTTGGAAAGTGAAATATATTTTTTTGGGAAAAGTGAAATATATTTTTTTTAGAAAAGTGAAATATTTTCTTTTTGAAAAGTGAAATATATCTTTTAGAAGAGTGAAATATATTTCTTTGAAAAGTGAAATATCTTTTTTTTTGAAAAGTGAAATATATTTTTTTTGAAAAGTGAAACATATTTTTTTGGGGAAAAGTGAAATACTTTTTTTTTTGAAAAGTGAAACATATTTTTTAAAGTGAAATATATTTTTTTATAAAGTGGAATTTATTTTTAAAAGTGAAATATAAATTTCTTTAAGTGAAATGGTTTAGTGGAAGAGAAAGATATATTTTTTAAGTGAAATATATATTTAATTGATTCCTTATATGCGTGCCATACAGGACAGGACAGAAAAGAAAAAACAAGAATTAAAAGAAAAGAGAAAAAAAGGAAAAGAGCGGGGGGGGGGAAGAAACGAAAAAAGGGGGGGGGGCTAAAGACAAACAAAAAGAAAGAAAAAGTAACAGAAAAGAAACCTAGTCAGAAGGAAAGAAGAAAAAAAGATGATAGAAGAAAAGAAGCTTAGAGGAAAAGAAAATCGAATATAGCTCAAGAAAAAAAATGAAGGGAAAGAAGCTATATTCATCCTTTCAACAAAAAAAAAGCTCCAAGCAATGGCAAGTCATTTATTCTTGCCTAGTAAACCAAACAAGAAGAAAGGCCAACCCCCCCCCCCCCCCGGTTTCATGCCCCTCGATATCCTAAAGGGTATTGCTATTTGTAAAGTAGGATAAATGCTCAGAAAGGAGAAGGGCAAGGAAAAGGACAGTAAATGAGAACTTTGATAGATGAGATGAGAAAAAGAAGGGAGGACATGAGGCCCATGAGAAGAGGAAATCGATGGAGAACATGATCGGGAGAGAAGAAAAACGAGAACGTGAGCTAGTCTAAAGAAGAGATCTATCAAGAATGAAGCTAGAGAATCAAGAATCGTGCAGGTTTCAACATGCCTTTTGATACTTCAAAATAAAAGTTTGAAACAACGTATGTTTGTTTTTATCATATGAAAGAAATTCAGCAATGATTTCCCAGAGAAAAGCAAATTAATGATACATCTGTTATTTTCCCTCCTCCTCCACTCCCCCTCCTTTTCTTTCTTTCTACTTCTCCTACCACTCACTAATGAGCTGTTGCACCCGAAGGAGATCTGGACATTTTAAGTGTGGAAAGCATTTCTCCTCTTACATTCTTAATATCTCATTCTCTTTTCTCACTCATTATCCTATTTCTCCCCTCAACCTGCCGCAGTTTTAAACCTGATTTTCTTTTCTTCATTTCATTTTCTTTCTTTCTCTCTCTCTCCCCCTCTCTTTTCTTTCTTTCTATCTTTCTTTCTTCCTTCCTTTCTTTCTTTCTTTTTCTTTCTTTCTTTCTTTCTTTCTTTCCTTTTCTCTCTCTTTCTTTCTTACTTTATGGGTAGGGTATGATAGAGCGGAATGTTATCATGGGATATTATGCATTTGATGAACACTTTTTTTAAGAGAGAACATTTTTTCTGAATTAGATTGTAAATTAATTTGTTTTCTTCCTGATAAAAAACATTTAAAAAATGAATGTTTTGAATAAGTTTGGTAAGTATTTTTTTACATAATAATGAAATAAGACATGTTATATTTATCAATATCATGATTTATTTTACATTGCACTTTATACATTCATTATATGATATTTTCATCTGCAGTGAAAACTCAGTCTCAGTATAAGAATCATTTTTATAACAGAAAACTCATATATCACAGTCAAAAATAGTATATTGAAAGCTGTGACCAGAAATATTATACAGATATTGCCTACCTAGAGTTTGAATATAACATTTCCTCTCCCCGACGGATTTATATTTTTCCTCAAAGTGATTATATTTTGCCCAAAGCGCGCAGTGCTTAGGGAAAATATTCTCCCGAGGAAAAAAATATAGATTCGGAGGGGAGATGAAATGTTATTTATCAAAAAGATAGACCAGGCAATATCTGTTATATTACATAGTCTATGTGGATTCGCCATCAGAGATTGCATTCATCATCATTCTCGCTCTCTGATAAGCCCAAAATTCTTGCTGCAGCTCTTATCCATCTACGTCATAATAGAAAGTTTTTGAAAAATACCTCAAACGCGATCTTCATGCAATTGACGCGTTAACACTAGTGTGAACATCAAATAAAATACCTGATTATGCAACTTGTAAGCAGCGAGTGATGTCACCTTAGTGAATATAAAGCTGCAATTGACAATACAACGCAGTTATATTCACTGAGGTGATGTTAAAACCTAGAATACAACAAATGCGATCCTTGCAGCTATGGTCACGTGATGGCCTATTAACCTATTTCTGATTTGAATCTACATAACCTATGAAATATAAAATTATATCAGGAATATACTGTAATTCATTCATATCTTAAAGAGAAATTCCAGTAGTTGCAGTAAACACTGATTTCGTGAGAAAGTCTGTAAAACAAGGCTTAATTGTCAGTATATCATCGAGGATCTAGATCTGGTACAGTTACATTAACTGAACTTTGTGAAATCTTGAAATCTACGCTGAAAAATGTTCACACCGGAGATCCCCAACACAGATAAGCGCACGTGGGACAATGTATAATTATTGCTTAGGGCGTCGGGCCCGACGCCCTACCCGATTCTTGTGCTTATTTGCTGATTTCTCAGCAATTACACAATTTCTTCCAGAATTCTTTGGCACATGCGTTTTATTTATACAAACAGACACTTTGGTGGTCATTTCATTGGATTCTGTACGAACTCATTTTGATATCATTACCAAAACTAGCATTTACCTTTAATGGAGTTCTCACCCCCTTCATGAATACCATTGATATCAGACTTCATAAAAATAGTATTATTAAGTATAAATAATATGGTTCCAGTCTATACACAGATGAAAGTAATGTACTAGCAATGAAGCAAAAGGAACATCAAATGGTAAACCGGTTAAGATGCAAAATCAAAGTAAATGAAATTTATTTTAGAGGAACTTAATAACAACCTGAGCAAGATTGTTTTACACCAACCAGTGGCGGATCCTTTTGAGATGCATAATTAAATTTTTAAATGTAAAAATGCCTTTGTACACAAGTGTGCACCCTTTTGAAAGTCACAGCATATATTTTTAAGGGAATTGTTGAAACAGAAGTGAAGTGAGGACCTTTTTTTTGTTTTTTTTTCTTCTTTCTTTCCAAGTTTTACGTGGACGAAATTACCTTTTTTTGTGAAAAACCTTTTTTTGTGGGGGGTTGTCAAATTTTCCTTGGGGAAAATGTGCCCCCCCCCCCTAAAATCCTGGATCAACACATGGTATATCAAGGAGCACCAAAACTGGGCTAGTTGATCAGTATCAAATATCAGAGTACCCCTGTATGTCAAAGACCAATATATGATTAAATCTCACAGGTGATACATATTGAAGTGGAACCATAACAAGATAATTAAAGACATTATAACAAGTATTTCTAAGAGAGTTTACAAAGATCATGGCCAACTATGAACTGAGAAGATTTCCATACATGAATAAAGTCCTGTATCATTTTCATTCTTCTGTTTGAAAAGATTAAACTTTTAATCTTCCAAACCCTTGTTTTTTATCACAACTTTAAAGATTCAAATCTAAATCATATTTTTGAAGTACTGGAGAGTGAACAGTCTCATTCATCGAGTAAGAATTATTGGATTTTGAAGATCAGTAAGTGAATTGCAGCAGATATTATGTATTGTTAAAACACAGCTACCAACCTTTGAAAATACTTATCAATGATCCAGTTACCCTAAGTATGTTAAAGATGAAATAAAGAGGTATTATATGTTGAATTGAGAAAATATAAATTGAAATTCAAATGAAGTATCATATTTGCAAATAAATTACAAAGTAGCATAAAACAAATTCAAAGGGTTGACTGACTGAGAAAGGTATGATGTACATTACTGAAATCTACCTTCCTGTAATGAACATCATTCTTCCAAAGCCAAACATTCCAAATCAATAATGTTGTTGATTACATCAAGCCACCTGTCAATTATAAAGTGAATTTCACCATGCTGGTATGTCAGCAAACTACAGCCTAGTAGATATCTGTCAATCATGGTATTCTCAATTCGAATTTCCTTTTGGTTTAAATCAACAATATAATCTCATTGTTTCAATTCAAATATTTCATTCACATTTGTTCTATGACATCACTTCTTTAAAACAGCCTGTGCCAGCAGCACAAAAACATTGTTAGGCTCACAGAGCGCCAACAGTAAGCTCAGTCACATCTTTTGAATTATGTGAAGTCAAAACATTTACATGTATTTCAATGTTTAATGCATTGTTGTAACATTAGGCACCGCTGCCACATTACCGGTTGTCACAAAGCCTCTGTCAGCGCATTGCTAGCGCTAACAACATTTCTTTGCAGTCAGTACAGATTGCTATGCTAAATTTCACAAAACCATGCCATCATGATGATTATCCAGCATAATCTACCAATTATCAATGTTCCTTACAACCCCACACATTCCTCTACGACCATTTAATTTGTTTTTTTTTATACCATCTTATGTGATTAAATGATACCACTCGCCCAATTTCAGAATGTTTCAATATGAAAAGAGAAAACAACAGCAGAAAATACGAACCATCATGTTGTTTGATTCTACTGCTACGATTCATCCTTCCTCACCAGCTAGAAGTAATATACTATAATCAGAGGCGGTATTCTGAATATTGTCTTTTCTCAATATTTTGCCTTTTCACAGAGATATGACAAAATCTGTATTCTGGCGGTCATACCTTTTTTCATAAAAATTGTCATAAATTTTGTCTTTTCTTCTTTAGCTCACACGAAAATATGCAGTTCATAAATGTGCATAATCCAAATATACAAGCAAATGATATGATAAAATTTATGACAGGGTCTAGCAGTCCTTAAGTTAGTAATTTCTTTTTAGTACCATAATATTCTGATACCAACCCAGCAATATGTCAAGCGTACAATATTTTTTAGATCAGATTGTTGTACTAGTTTCATTCTTCATCCATCACAATTTTTCAAAAATATTTTTCATGCTACAAGTAGTCAGGCCCTACATAATTCCCCTTTATTCTTTTTTTTCCTTTTCTTCATTCAATCTCTCTTCTAAAAATCTTTCTATGCTCTCTGTTACTCTTTGTAATTAAGCACATCAATATAACTATGTGCAATTGTGCAATGCCAGCTACTGTATTGAGGATACACTCTATGTGGCCCTGGGCCTTCCCATTTCGTAGAAGGGCTCCCACTCGGAACTAACAGTGATTTTGATTGGTTTGCCTTCAAAAAGATGGGCAGAAACTTTAGAGAGATATAATAGGGAAAAGACTATGTTCAGCATACAAATTTGTGACCAATCAGAGCGGAATCACATCTCGGGGAGAAATTACAAAATTTATGACAAAAGTTAAGACAGTGTTCAAGAATACCACCTTAGGTTATGAGTCAATGAATCCACTTAAGATCAAATTTCACATCTGCACTTATGAAAATGAAAACCTTCACATCTGAACTTTTCTTACAAGATGCAGTACTGATAAATAGTCAAACATCTAATTACAAATGCATCTACAAAAAAAACTTGCCCAACAGGGCAAGTGACGAAAAAATTTGCTTGCCCAATAGAAAAAACTGCTTGCCCAATTTTTCAAATAATTTTTTCATTATGACGGCACTATTATTTTTATTAAGGTATACAAAATAACAATTGAGAATCATGTCCAGTATAAAAGAACACACATTGAAAAGGATATTTTCAGCAACGTAGGCCTGAGTCTACGTTTATTTTGGAGAAAAAAAATCGATATTTGGGTATTTAAGGTTTTAAAAAACCCTTCAACAAAAGTTGCTAAAGTTTCATATTTTGCATCTTTAAATCCATGAAATGGCTACCTGCGTAACATATTTCCTTAGAATTGCTTTCATTTACCGTAGTTGGAAACTATAAAGAAAGCCAGTGAAAAATGTTCAGCTCTTTATTGACTTGGAAAAAATTATTTTATCATCAAAAGTGGAGTGGCTAAAATTTCACATTTTGCATCTTTAAATCCATGAAATGGTCATTTATTTTCCATATTTCCTTGATTTAAAAAAAAAAATTAGTTGGAAACCATCAAGTCTTTTCTTCATCATTTTATGATGTTCCATTCGGTCAATAATTTTTATCTACATGTTTTCACATGCTTCTTTTTTTTCTATTTTGAGGAATACCTGTTCACTTATTAATGAATTATTTAGTAACATTGTTTAATATTGTATGATTTTTAAGTAATTTTTTTCACTATGCTTAGAATCTTGGGTGTGTGTGTGTGCGTGTGTGAGGGTGTGTTTGTGTGGGTGTGAGTGTGAGTGTGAGTTGAACTTTGATATAAATGAATTCAATATCTAATTTCTACTTTGCCTATTCCAGTACAATAACCTGTACTCGGCCATGTAATAAAGGCCCACATACCCTAACTTTTCCTGAAGTTCTTTGAAAACGCAGACTTCTACGAAAATTGCATTTCTCTATGGGGGAGTCTAAATTTGGTGAGAATGTATTCATTAATAACTTAAATATACATGACAATGAAGAAATCATCAAACTTTATTGGAAGTTTTGAATAATATACCCGAAATGTAAACTCTGTCTGAAACAGAAAATCACCATCATTGAGGCCTTTACTGAGCGAATTGTCCCCCAGAGCTCTGGCAGAGAGACAGAGCTCAGACTGGCTAGCTAGTATGCACACGTGTGTGAGCCTCCCGCCGGCCTTGTAAAATAGATGGAGCTTTGTTTGATGATTTATTGTCTGATATTTACCTCATCCCCTCAAAAAGGGAAACAAATGAATTTTAAGTCATAATCAACAAATACGGCAAGTTATTTTGGATGTTAATAGGCCGTTTTGAAAAGCAAAGCCGAATGACATGACAACTCACCAATGCGAGACTCTGTGATTTATTTCCTGTGTAATTCTAATTATTTTATCACAGAATTGTGATATCGGAAGGGGGAAAATGTGCATTAGAAATTGCACATGGTGGTAGTCATAATGGACCCCTATACTACATTCAACTGTTTCCCGGCCATTGCGTTGATTTTTTTCATACCTGGTACCATGTATGGAAATACGTGGTACAGAAAAAATAACGCAATTTCGGAATTTGAAACTGCGCTACTCGCTATTTTTTAAGGTTTATTAATGATTTTGAGTGTGGATTTTGGATGATTTATGGGAAAAACAAGGTACGGTACAGAAAAAAAGACGCAACAACCACTTGCCCGATCGGGCAATTGACTTTGAGAGGTGCTTGCCCGCACGTCATTTTCACTTGCCCCGGGCAAGCGGGCAAGCGGGTTTGTCGCGCCCTGCAAATGGATTTACAACTCAAATAACAATTACATGCACTACTAGGGATACCAGACCTTGTACTCCAAATATTTAGGAAAATCATTTTTAAGTTTGAATGACTAGATCTACCAAAGGATGTCCATTTGAATCCAAATCAAAGATCTCTATCTAGAACATGAAGCAGCTACACATTTTCAAAGGGAACAGTATCATATTGAAAACAGTGTTTGGCTGCCATGTTTCCCTCTCTCCAAAACGTTTTTCCCTCTTTGAGAAACAAGGTTTTGTTGTCAGAGTAGTGATTGCATTAACAAGCTTGTATTTCAAACTTTTTAATGCATTACAATATAATGCAAAGATGGTAATAAGTTCTTGAAATACATCTTACATTATCACATACAAGGAAGACTATGTTGTGGATACCTAAACCTTAATTCCTATCATTTCTTTCTCTTCTGATTGAGATTTGGAGCAGACAGCTTCACCTTCCCTGGTATATTCCTTGAAAGATCTGCATCCTGAAGAAAAAAATATAGAAAAACAACAACAGGTCATAAAGTTGAATTCATAGAAAACTTAGTTTATACAGATGTAATATTAAGTTATAACAAATGAACTTAAGTTATAACAAATGACATCAATATTATTTGATGTTATACACTTGGATATCTTGTAAATGAATTGGAACAGATACATGAATGAAGAACTTTGATTGTCAATGTCTTAAAAACAGAAACCTATATGGATTTGTAATTGTAAGTAAACTACACATCTCTACCACTATTGAAACTTCATGATAAAGATTAAAAAACAAATGTAGAATCTATTGGAAATGTAATATATTTGTAATATTTGACCCTTAACCTCATAACCACTAAATCTAAATACATCACTCTCCCACCTATATGCGCATACAAGTTGAGTTTATGTTAAATAACATGAGGGGAAAATGGACAGGCAGACAGACATGCTTTCAGAGACTACCTCTAGTGGGTGGTTAAATTGAAATAATACAAGATGTCAAACTTTCAATAACATAATAAAAAAAATCATTATGAAATATACATTCATTAATCTGAATCAATCATTTTAGAATAAACTCTTGAATACAAACCTTGACTCCTTTAAAAAGATCTTTTTCTCTCTGTGTTGTTTCCTTGGAGTGTTGAAACATATTGAGAGAGGTCTTAGCAGCTGATGAAGAATAGATCAAACAAAAACATAGGAAAAGTTACATATGGGTCACATGTAAGTCATATGTAACAGTTACAAGTACCATATTAAAGTCAAATAGTGCATCACATACAGTTCAAAACTGAGATTAGTCTGTAGAAATGTAATTCATGTGTTATATAATACTACTTGGCCATATACGACAAGAAAAACTATGGGTCAAATACTATTTCAATATATTAGTCATACAAGTCAAGTATAAAAGACATTAATCGGTTATACGTGACAAAATAATATTTGACCTATGAAGCATAAGACAAAATAATTATGTAATTGATAAAGCTGCATACAAATATTGTTCATCTTTGAAAGAGGATTATGCAATCTTGAAATTTATAAGGAATATATCTTTTGCCAGTCTTATTTCTTCGATCAAAACAAAACATTAAATATTTATTTCTTCTATTAAAAGATCTTTCCAATTAATATTTCCAATAATATCATCAATTCATTATCAACCCAATATATACACATGTATTAACTCATTAATTTCCGTCAAATCTTTAACAATGATAAAGTTAAAGAATAAGTTTTAAAACGTATGTACCTTTTCCCTTTTTGCTTGTTCCAGGAGTAAGCTTGACTTTAAATCTGTAGAAAATCAATTATAAAACACAAATACTACATTGTTGAGAGAATTACACTGATTACCTGTCCTGCGAAAAATCATGTTTAAGATCCTAATGATAGTCTTAACCCTAATTCTCCCGGGGGGGTCCATAATGCCCCCCCCACACAATTTTTTGCGATATATCTGCTGCGCAAATTTTTAGACCTCGTCGATCACTGACTTTTTACTTTCAAGTCTCGCGCAAATTTTTAGACCAAATTTGTGGGGCCCGGGTACGCGGTTACGACATTACGCAACATTATGTAAGTGCATGTCAGACCCAAAATTGCTCATAAACGTGATTTCATGTACAAATCCAATGCAATTGTGTATTTAGCCAAAATTCATAAATGTATCATTATTTCTACTTTTACTGATTAAACTTAATTAATTTTGCCTTCTTTATGATCAGAACTAAGTCTGGAACGATTTCCATCAAAAAAACAATAAAAAACAAAAATTAATAAACAAAGAAATACATAAGAAATTAAAAAAACAATAAAATACTTCGGTCTTGGTACCAGAATTTTTTCATTCACAGTTGTTAGGAATGCTATAAAGAATATTTTCACCAAAAATAGCATTCTAGGAGCTTTATTTAGTGAATCAGAGCAAAAAGTATGATTTCATGAATTAATTATGCTAATTTATAAGCATAATTAATTCATATAAAAAAATATATCAATTTACCATCATGCAAATTTTCTTTGTGATCGCGAAATCCGCGGCTGAGATCTTAAGGGGGGTCCATAATCCCCCACTTGGAATGACAAGAATCAAAATACCCTGGGAGATTTAGGGTTAAAAGGTCTTAATGGTCAGGTCCCAAGTTGTGCCCCAATATCTCAGATCTATTGAAACTGAAATCCCGATCTCATGACCATAACCTTCGTAGCTCACAAGATACACTCACGCTGCAAGTACCCCACACAGAAGACTAAAGCAACACTAGGAGATTTCTGATGTCAGCTGCACGACTATGGAACAAACTTCCCCTCAACATTCAGAATTAAACAAGTTTATATAATTTCAGGTAAAAAAACAAAAAACATCTATTCCAGTAGTATGTACATCACCTAGGAAGCTCTTTGCAGTGCGATAGAATAGAAATACTTTTGCGCTATACAGTGCGTCCCAGAAAAAACGAAACCGAGATTTAGCGATCATTTATCATAACTTAATCATAAATAAAATAGACAAATGACCTACCAATCTAAAGCTTAGAATCCCCTCTTTCATCTGATATTACTAAGCTTATTTCTTATTCACGCATGAGTGAGCAAAAACAATTTGAAGAAAGGATACCAAAAACTCATTTGGCGGGGGTATCTGGGTTTCAAAAAGAAAACCACATTTCTGAAAAGTTCAATATCTGCTCTTTAATTTGGTACCTAAATTACAGAAAATGGTCAAGAAATAACAAAGTTCTGGTCATTTGAAATAAGGCTTTAATTTCAATAATTTCATAAAATGAAGAGGTTCTCCAGGCTGGCTTTCTAACTCACTCGACACTCCGTTTTGTTGATGATCAGCCATGCATTAAATCTTTTGTTCACCAAGCGAAAGCTTCTGTGGGAAACCGGTGAAAACACGATTATCTCATGAAATTATGGAAATACAAGCCTTATTTCAAATGACAAGAACTTTTTTATTTCTTGACCAAATTCTGTAATTGAGATACCAAATTAAAGAGCAGATATTGAACTTTTCAGAAATGTGGTTTTCTTTATGAAACCCAGATACCCCCCGCAAAATGACTTTTTGGTATCCTTTCTTCAAATTGTTTTTGCTCACTCATGCGTGAATAAGAAATAACCTAAGTAATATTAGATGAAAGAGGAGATTTTAAGCTTTAAATTGGTAGGTCATTTGTATATTCTATTTATGATTAAGTTATGATAAATGATCGCTAAATCTCGTTTCGTTTATTCTGGGATGCACTGTATAAGTGCATATTATTATTATTCTACATGTATTTTTTTTTTGTAAATTGTAGGTGTGGTTACCCATATAAGATAAAGTTGATCAGAACACAACATTGGAATGACCATCAAAATATGGACTGAAACCTTCAGGAATTTCACAATATTTGGATGACTTAAACTATGTAAGAATGTACTACAAATATGATGATACTTCCTCTCACAACTGGCTCACATTGAAAAATAAAGCTTCAACTCTTGATTTCTTTTCAAGACAATTTATTTTGGAAAGTGACAGAATGACAGAAATATAAAGAATTACATTCCAGAAACAACAATTATTAAGAATTGAACTTAACAAGAGTGAGAACAAAGTATACAAAGAACCTGCAAAAAGAACAAGAATATTTATCAAATTGAAGGCTTATATCACCAAATATACACATATTTAAATGCTGAGAACACATATAGATTTTACAGATATATGAATGAAGGATTGATTAACTTACTTGTAGTTGTTCATAACATTATAAGGAGCACATACTGGTATGGCAAACAGGAGAAGATCCTCAGGATCAGGACAACCAGTCAAGGTATCTAAAACAGATACACTCTCCTGAAAAGAAAAAAAATCTCATCAATTAATTTCTACATAAGCTTGGTATCTTATTTTTACATTGCAGCAGCCTTCAATCATTTTTTTTTATTCCAGTCATTACATCTTTAATACAAAGAAAAGTCTTTAGTCAGCAAATGTATGCATAATACATCATACACACCAATAAAATGACACATGATAGATACAATATATTGCGAATGGAAGCAAGGGAAAATTAGAACTGACAGCAAATTCTAATGCTAATAATTCTTAAATGACATACAAGGAGTGTATCCTGATGCCAATTATAACTTATCTTGATTAAAACCATGCACATTGTTGCCCAAAATGATTGCACTATTGAAATGCATATGATTGTACATATAACACATCATGAACATAAATATCTGAATCCAATCAAACAACATGGCGAGGAGGGAAATGCTAATTTTTTTTCATTATGACATGACATTCTTCATTCACACTTAAGATATTGAATGTGTCTTGCATGCTAACCTATGGTCCATAGTGAAATTTATTTAAGGTAATAATTCTTTTTAATTGTAATCTACCTCCATCAATCTTGAATTGGCCTCAGTTGCATCTATCTCATCATCAGACTCCTCCTATGAAACAAAGAAAAAAAATTGTCAATTCTGATACAACAGGGATACAGACAAACAATGAAAGGGGAACTACATGTAGGCCTAAGTATATTTCTGAAATTTTGCCATAACCATAGCAAGAGTAGCTCGAAAGACCTATTGCTAGCCAGCTATGTTATCATTTTGTCTGTTAGTCTATCTGTACATCTGTTTGTTTTTCATTCAATCTTTCTCTCTCATATTTTAATGTATTTTCTTTTAAACTCAGTTTGCAACATTTCACAGGTGTAACAATTAGCAGTTAGTCTTGAATTGAGAGGGAAAAGGAGAAATAGAATACCAGTACCTTATTTTGTTCATCAGTGGTTCCTTTCCTTTTCTTAGATTCCCAGACATGTGTCTTTACTACAGGCTTAATAGACGATTCTTCTGTTTAACATACAAAGTGAAAACAAACAATCATACCAAAAAGAAAAAATTCCTCGCATGGTATTTTGTGTTAGCAAGACATCAATAAGGATCACAAAACATTGTATTTTCATTGAAATTTTTAGTAGGATACAAAAGTGGAGAAAGAATGACCAAATGTATTTTTTACAATTTTTTTAGAATTTATCATAATAGTCATCTATATAATATGTAGCAATCAAATGACTCACAGAGAATCCTGGCCATGGACTAAAATGATCATATATGTTGCTAGGCATAGATATTTATAGAAGCACCCCATTATTTCCTCCTTGCTAAATTAACCTTACTTTCCAAAACATGAGTACATCATTTGATTTTTTCTTTATGCTACAGCAGACATACATGTTTGTTTTTTTTTCTAACCAAAAACTAGAATCATCTGCAATAGTAATAGTGAAAAGATATCTCTGTTCGCAAAAATATATATTTGAAGTTGCCAAGAAAGTAGCAGATCAGAGGAAGATCTAAATTTTAAGTCTATTTTGTCCCAGAATGCATCACGTTACTTAGAGTAAATTGTTGTGATTTTATCAAAATTTTACAGAAACATAACTCTGAATTGACAGATTCCTCTTACCTGACTGTCCAGCATTCTCTATTCCATCTCCTTCCACTATCTCCTCTGATGCCACTTCAGTGTCAGCTCCTTGAATCTCTTCTACGACCTCTGACCCTTGACCCTGCTCCTGACCTCCTTGGGATGATACTGACATGCCTTGTCTCTTACTATGATTTCTTTGTGAATTCTGTTGACTGTCTTTACTAATATGTTGCTTCTGTTCTTGATGTTGTTTAGAGTTCTTGTTTTGTCTTTGTTGATGGTGTTGATATGCTTGTTTGAGTTGCTCCTCTTGTCGCTTGGCTTTCCTTCCTTTCTTGCCCTTGACCTCCTTAGAATTACCTGCAGACTGTTGAGAGAGAGAGACAGAGACAGACAGAGTAGAGACATATATAGATAAATAGATAGAGCCACACACAGACATAGAGATTGAGAAAGACAGAAATAGTGAGAGATGTATAGATATAAAGGGTTAGAAGAGATTGCCATGGTTACAGCTAGGTGGAGAAAACAATGAGTAATTGCTTTTCACCACACAGAAATAGTATACAAATTACTTATTTTCCCTGAGGGACAAAGCACCAAGGGGAAAATAGTAATTTTGCCAGTACAACCGAGGATGAATAATTCCCTCTATACTTTCAAAATAAAGGTCTGGTAATATATTTGTTTTATATCCTACATTTAATAAGTTAGAACAATAGATAATTGATACTTTAGTTCCTCTACTCGAAGTTCATCCTTGTTTAATCTGAACCAAAATAAAGACAACTCGCAGCACTGATTGACCTACTATTCCTGAAGCCATGTGCTAAGCAGAATGCGGATTTATGCCTGTGCCGTCCCTTCACAGGACTTGCCCGTTAGAGTCACCTCGCTGAACGTGCACCCTGAAGATTGCAAGATCTGTGACGTCAATGATGGAATAGTGCAATATTCCATCATTGACGTCATGGAATAGTAAATTTTCTTCAGTGGATGATTCACTTTTAACATCATCACAAAATAGTGAGAATAATTTTGGTCATGTGATGCTATTTAAACCAATCAACATACAGGATTTAATTTATGTAGGATATAAAGATAACTAGACACTTTCTCTAATATCTCAGAGTTGAACCCATAATCTTAATATTCTTGTTAAATGTTCTACACCCAGTTCCAAAATGGTTTCAAACTAGTGCACAATGGCAATGGCTGATTTAGATGACTGGTGCATGAGCATAGTTTTCAACAAACCTACTGTCAATTAATAAATTCAATTTAAATAAGAAATTGATCACAAATCTTTGTGCTACAGGGTTCGGTGATCACTTTATACCATTCTTTTCTTTATTCCATGGAAGTTAGCTCAATATAAAATGTTAGTATATCATTCACATCCATTACATTTATAATCAATTTTACTTACTGCCAAGATTTCCATCTTAAGTCTTCTCTCCTCCTCATCTTGATCTTTATACTTCTGTTTGATCTTCTTCTGTTTGTGCTGAAATGAAAAGGGAGATAAAAGTTCCTACATTTAACTTCATAAGACTCATTTTCTTGCAAGAATAGCTGATTGGATCAGATCCAGAAAAATCAATTTCGGATATTTATAAGATAACAATTCATACAAAATTTTCTGGTAAGAAATGTTGCAACTGATCTGCAAGCATTACAATATGCATAACACACACTGTCTCATACAGTTTCTTTGAGTCATCAGTATGTATATATAAATAAGCAAATACAGAGCAAGATCTGAAGAGAAACACAGGAAGAACAGGAGAAAAAAAGAAAGAGAGACTGATATCAAAATAACGATTCTGGGGGGCATCACGTTCCCAACATATTTTCAATGCATTCATTATAGAAAACTGCTTTGTTTTCACACATGCAGTAAAATGGCATTACAAATATGGAAACATAAAATGTAAAAAAAAGAGTTTTGAATTTGAATTATATTTACCTTTTGGCCTCTTTTGGCTGGTGGTTGGTTTGCATTCTATGGACAATAAAGAAGAGAACTCATGAATATCAACAAGAATCTGATCACCAAGAAAATAAAATATCAGAATGAATATTTGTAAAAGCATTCAATATCACAAATGCAATATATTTAAAACAAAAAGTGAAAAAAATAATGTAAATATTTCTAGATACAGGAATACGTAACAAATTTTTAATAACTACCTCCATCATTTTTTTTCTGATTGGAGGTCAAAAGGACCAAAGATAATAAGGCAATAATTAGGGATACAGTACATGTACAAACAAATTGATAACTTGATCTACTGCATAATTTATTTTATCAGGAATAAACCCCGAATCTTCCCTGCTTTTGGCATTTTCACCTCCAGTAGACATGCTTGAAAAAAATATTTATCAAAATGGATTACTAGAGGTTAAGACTCACTAGAAGATAAGAGAGCCATTTCATCTGAAGGTGAAAAGGGTGTCATTTTATACTTACAGTACTGTTTTGTGAGACACTTCTTGACACAGATGGTGCGTGTGAATTCTGTCTTTCTGTCCTTCCCTCTTCTACTTCATTATCTTCCACTGCTCCTATCCTCTCATTCTTCTCCTCTTCTTCCTCTTGGCTATCCACATCCTCAGCTATAGCACCAGTGTCTGGTTGGGTTTCATCTGATCTGATGGGGGCACACCCATCCTGTCTTTTCTTCTGTTTTTTAAGATCTCTGTATTAAGAGATGTATTTTAAAAATATTCCTTGACAGTAGTGAATTTATATTGCCGTGCTTCCAAATTCTATCATTTCAAACAAAGAATTATCAATATTCATTCATAAACACCTATGACAACCTCATTGTTGTAGCTCTAAACAAATGGTAAATATATATAAAAAAAACAGCATGATTTCAAAGTCAAATTAAAAAAAAAAACTTATGTACACATAATTTTGATGTTGATTTGTTCTCAGTGTTATAAATAAATAACACCAAAATATCAGGCATTCAAACTCATAATGATATGAACCGTTAAACACAATTAAAAACGAATATAAAGAGAAGAATAAATGGAGTGTATAGAATGGCATGCCAAGATAGTACTCACCTCTTTTGCTTAGCAGACAATTTTGGATTTGGTTTATGCTGTAAACATAATTTGTAAAGAAATTATAATTATAATTATTACGAGAAAAATATTGTACTTTCCTTATGATTATCCTATAAATAATAGTAATTGGTAATGTTATGTTTAAAAGGCATTGTTATGTTGGGGTTGGAATCTATTGCACTTTAACTTTCAACCAGACTTAAGTGAGACAAAGCACTGCATGATGTACAGTTCATATATATTCATTAAAGATGATAACTTAAGAAAGTTGGAATTGGTAAACATATGATTTCCTGTTATACTTCCTGTAGAAGTATTGATTAAGTATTGATATATTATTGAATATGTGAGATATGTCTTATCATCACATAACAGTATATATTACTGTCTTTTTACAAAACATTTTTTTTTATAATATCATCAAACATTTTAAAGAAAACATAAATTGTATCACTCCATGTTGAAAATTACAAAATATCCTACAACTAAATCTGACTCAAATACTGTTCATTATGGCTGAAAATGTGAGCAAATGCATCTTTAATGAAACCATCATTCATGCCTAATACTCAAAAATTTCAATCAATGAATATATAAAACTAAGCAAATTATCAAGATGGAAACACACAATTAATAGATAAGTAAATGAGAAGAGAAAATGGAAAGATAAACAACTAAAACAAAATACGTTTTCAATTAAAAGATGAACATATTAAGAGATAGATTGACAGAGGATACACAGACAGACAGACTCTATTTAATTGATACATACCTGAGGTTGAGCCTTGGGTCCTCCAAGAACAATGGGTTTATCATCTCCTAGATAGATGATAGCCTTGCCTTCTTCATCAATATCACCATCACCAGACTGGTAACAACCAGTACTCATCATACTAGATCCACGGGTACGATGGCTCTCATACCTGAAAATTGGGTTACCATTCATAAACTAAAAATTAACCTTTTCTTCATGCTTAGATGTAAAATACTAATAAATCCACTTGTTTGTTGGCTTTCATATTTGAAAATGGTCACATCATTTCATTAATTCAAAATGAGTTGTTCATTGTAATTACTTGAAAATTGATTTTTAGGGATTGGTTTGAAATCAACTATTTAGTTGAAGGCAGGCTGCATTGGATAGTCATTAAATACATATTTCAGTTTGGCTGATGCAGAATACATGCAGTTTATATTAGTTTGTGTCAGAAAATCTTGAGAACTGTTAATGAGCTGTTTATTTTTGTACTAAAATATACTCTTATATACCATTCAGTTTCTCTAGTGACCCATAAATCTTAATGTTTTAAAAGAGTTACTATCTACAGAGACCAGGTACAACACTTGATTGCAACTGGATAACCACAATACAATCTTCATTCCT
The DNA here is from genome assembly GCF_018143015.1 of Lytechinus variegatus. Classification (NCBI taxonomy): domain Eukaryota; kingdom Metazoa; phylum Echinodermata; class Echinoidea; order Temnopleuroida; family Toxopneustidae; genus Lytechinus; species Lytechinus variegatus. Next base: position 38,568,984 of record NC_054746.1, read on the forward strand.
ACAACTTTTTTCCTGGGCTTTATTATACTGTATGTTTGTCTATCAATCACAACATGAAAATGTCCAATCAAGATCATTGTTGCAAACACATCTAGTGAGAACAATGACCAGGAACCAATCAGAATCATTCTTTCATTTTACTGCAATCCAACATAAACCTTTACATTTCAGGGCCTTGATCTCCACTGTATTAAGTTTACAAATAATGGAATTTTGAAATGGATAAAATTTCTACTAAAATTTGATTTTGATTGGGTATTGGGAAGAGCTACAATGGTAGTTAGAAGGCATAGGCACTATAAAGAGTTTTATGCAAAATTTCCATCCCAATAAGAAAGCAGCCCCACCAGAAAGTATGTTTATTGACAGTCTTACGATATTTCTGAACAAGAATATTGTCTCGTTACCTTTCACCCTGTACATGATGGAGCTGTATGGTAGTATCAGGGTAGAAGTTCTCCTTGTCATCATCCACTTCCTGTTTCACCTCTGATGAATGTTCCTCATCATCCTCCTCCTCATTCTCCTCATCCACATTGGGAACTTCACCATCAATATTGTCTTCTTCTTCTGGTTCCACTTTGATTTCAGTTAAGTCTAAATTTATTACAATAAATCACAGCAGAAATTTTATTCAACATATTCTCATTTTAAAACTTGGGGAAAATTAATTGTTTACTATGAGAGAGTGGGAGACAAAAGACAAGAAGAAACTAGAATTTAATTCGTCATGCGGACGAATTAGGTGGTCTGTCATGATTTGTCATTCAGTGTCGGCTGATGTATGAAATAAATCATTTAGATATCATTGATAATCTTGATCGTAGACATTCTAAGAATAAGTTTTGACCATTACTAAATGTGATTATTGATGTGGTGATGACAATCGTCAGACATACATCTTCAAACAGATAGATACAAGATAGATGATTATACCTCACGGATCAACACGGCAATGCCGGCATGATCCGGGGAGGTCCGGGATAGTTTTGCCCCAGATGACTGTGAACACGGCATCAACACGGCAGCTTCACACGGATCATACCGGCAGAGCACGTCGTCAACACGGACCAATACGTCAGCAACACGGACCTACACGTCAGCTACACGGACCACCACGTCAGCAACACGGACCTATACACGTCAGCAATACGGACGAACACGTCAAATGCGTTATCCATTTAGCTAGCATATTCCCCATAGAGATTACACGTAAGCAAGTTTGAGAATTACAATTCCAATTTTGCAAGTGAAATACGGGCATGATCCCGGCATCTGATCAAAAAATGAAGGGCACATTTGCGAAAGCTTAGAATCTCAGCTACAACATACTAAAAGCTTAAAGAAAACTGACAAGAAACAATGGAGATATGGCTCACGAAATAGAGGAATGTCGAATCTAGTTTTGAGAAAAGGTCATGTCCCATAGAGATTACACGCAAAATACATGTGATATGAAAAAAAGTAATTATAATCTGTTTTATCTTGCTAAATTTAAACTTTTATACCTTTAAATTATCATAAAGGATCATGTAAGAAGTGGCAAAAAGAAAAAAAGAGTGAAAAAAAAATCATCTTGTTCACCCCAGGACTCGAACCCGCGCCCTTTAAGAAGCAGTCAAAGGCACGATATTCCCCATAGAGAATACACGTAAGCAATTTTGAGAATTACAAGTCCAATTTTGCAAGCGAAATACAGGCATGATCTCGGCATCTGATCAAAAAATGGTGGGCACACTTGCGAAAGCTTAGAATCTCAGCTACAACATACTCAAAGCTTAAAGAAAACTGACAAGAAAAAATGGAGATATGGCTCACGAAATAGAGGAATGTCGAATCTGGTTTTGAGAAAAAGTCATGTCCCATAGAGATTACACGCAAAATGAGGAAAAATGACATGCCTCTTTTCATCGCTGTTTTACGCAATGATGCGTTTCTCAAAACGAATATTTATGTTAACTGAGGAGAAAGAGTACATTCTAAACTACAACATATCGAAATCTGGGCGAAAAACGATCTATATATGAGAAGTTACAACCAAATTTTCATAAATTTGATGACGTCATTTTTGAAAAAATGAAATTTTTAGTTTAGGCGCCATTTTGATGACGTCACGATATAATTTAGGGACATTGATGACATGAAATCAAATCTACAACTCATACTCTATCGATATATGAAAAAAAAATTGGGGGTCAATGGACTATTTAAAGAGCTACAGTGAATTTACAATAGGCATGTTTTTGCCCATATATGGCCTATAGTGAGAGCTCGCGCGCACACGTGCTGCAGACTTCAACGGGTGTTAATTTCGTCATTAATGGTCGTAGAAGGTTGATCAAGGTATCAAATTGTTCAAAATTTTATTATCAATGAAATGATGTAAAAAAAAACGGTGTTTTTGCACTGTGTTAAGGTGTTACGCGAGGAAAACGCGCGCGCATGCGTGCGCGCGCGCAAATTTTTGAAATGCTTAAAATGACCTGAAACGTACTCTCGTTTGGTAAAAAAGTGATTTTGAGCATTTTAAAATTTTGACGCGCGCGTACGTGCGCGTCGTGACCTCCAGGTGACCTTTGATGACGTGACCTGATGACCTTTGACCTGAAGTTGATGTGATGTTAATTTAATTGATTTTTGATAATTGATAATGGAGATATGATTGATAATGTGATTTTACAAAATGGCGCCTAGATGACGTCATCATGACCTGATGACCTTGAAAAGCTTATTTTGACGTGTCCATGATAGATCCTATAGATGACATGAAATTCAATGATATTGATTAAGTCTATTTTGAGATAACCTGGCGACAAGAAAATCCGTAAAAATAAATAAATAATAAAAAGAAAATTCTGACGAAATTAATAGGTGATCTGTCAACGACAGACCACCTAATAAATTTGATATATCCACATAAAGTGGGAGAGAGAGAGAGAGGGGCAGAGAGACAGACAAAGAGGAAGAAAAAGAAAGAAAGCCAATCATGGCCTGTTTGATAAGGTGCTGCAAGCTTTTATACAGTAGAGTGCATTATTTATAAAGCAATCAATTCTTCATCTACATGAAATCTATTGACACAACTTTGTAAATCTATGAATAATATTTGAAGATATCTGTTTAACAAACATCATTGGACATTAAATCATCCCTCATCACATTCTCTTGTACATTATATACCAGCATGGATGATTGGGGTTGTCGGTGATATTGTAGCTATTAACATTGTTGAATCTGTTTTAGATTATGAAAGGCTTCAGGATCTGGTGGGTGTTTCATAAAGCTGTTTGTAAGATACAAATGACTCTATACACGACTGGGTTCCCTTTCTCATTCACAGTGATATATCCCTATGTGGTTGAGTTAAGACCTAAGATCATGTTCCAGTCGTGCGTAAAGTTGTGCTTAACTTTACAAACAGTTTAATAAAAATAATCTTTATAAATTCTGAAATAATGTAATTTGATTTACTGACAGCACATTGTTATATTAATAACTCTATAGAATTTGTGACACCTGACAGCACATTTGTCTTGTTGAAAAGAATTTGCTAGTGACGGCATTTTAATGAAATGGAACCTAAGACCAAACCTGTTTCAGTATCTTCCTGTCTGCCGTCTGTTTCATGGAGATCATGCTCTGTCTCCTCTTTACTTTCATCCTCATCATCTTCTTCCTCAATATCTTCAACAATAATATCAGTCTGGAATAAAATAAAATGAACAAAAACCCAAACAAACATTATGCATACAATATCCAAATCATTGCAATAATAAAAAGGGTACATCAAGTTTATGATTATGTCAATTACAGATCTATGGCGAGCACAGTGTAACATTTGATCATTCGATTTATGTTACCTCTCAAATCTAAGAGGTATTACATCAATATTGAAAAATCAATTTTAAACTAAATTTTAGTTGATGAACCACCAAAACCTTGCTGAACTGATACTGTTGACATTTGTTTTATGAAAAATCTAACTCATCATAATTTTACTCGCTTATAACACATAACACTTTATCAGAAGTCCCTACGTGCTTTACAACAATAAAGCATACACCATTTACGCACAAGCTAATTCAACTTTTATCTAAGACTAATTTTTACGATCAGTATATTGTCTGATCTTAGCACCATGGTCAAGATTGACACAAGCACAATCCTCTATGGAAAAGTGATTAGAAGTGAATGGAAAATGTTTAAATTACATAAATGCAATCAATATAATGCATCTATAACAATCTTTCTGCCTTAGTCATGAAACATATACTAATTAACATCTTACCTCTACTGTGTCAGCAACTGAAGACAGATCTTCTTCATCTGTCCCTCGTACTCTTCTCTCATCTTTATGTCTCCATGCACAACTCTCATCAATCTGAATTCAGATGAGATAAAATAAAACAAGAAACATTACAGAAATGAATCACCACATAAGTGGAATGAGCTTTCTAAAATTAAACTCTTTATTTACTATCTGTAAATGCTTGCGGGAAGAAGATTTCTAAGAGACAATAACTTGAGAACTATTTGTTTCTACCGGAAAGGGCTGGTCAATGTTTTATGTGACTGTGAGAAATAAAATTCATGCCCATTTACCATAATTGTATGAGGGTGAAAACAGTGTGGTCTTGTACTATAAGAATTCACACTACAGACTACAACACAGATCCTAAAATAGCAAAGCAACTCGATGCTCAAGTAACACAAGTCTTAAATTATTTGAAACAGTGGAGATACCATTATCTTAACCTCCAAGCTTATATATTTTTCCTACAGTAATTTTTAAAATACAATATAATGATACATAGGAGACTGAAATCTACAAGCTCCCCATCTTTACTACATACCTTCATTAAGAAGCCAAAACCCATCACAAGTTGAGTTGGTGGAAGGAAATTCTTTTTACCTGTAACAGATAATGGAACCAAAAATAAGTAATAGCTAAGAATGAAACAAAAAATGCTCATATATCAAGTGTTTATAAACTGATCATTCTGTCCAAATAAAGGTCATAAACTGGAAACTGAAATATTCATATCTTCACAACAATGTATTAAAAGAAATAATCTATTGAAAGTTTGCTGGGAATTTTCTTTAAAATGGTAACCCCTCCCCCTTAATTTCATTTTCTAAATAAGTGCTAGTTTTTCTGGAATTCAGCCCCTATAAAAATGTGTCATCAATGGCAAATAGCATGCTGAAATAACAATTGATTGGCTCAAAGCAAATGTGTGGTAAAATTCTGTCATCAACAACACGAAAGAGGACCCTGGTAACTAATGATCTTACCTCTAATCATGAAGCTTCCAGTAGTAAGATACTCTCCAGTGGGTGCAGTCTTTGAAACCTGATCATGACGTACCCACCAAGCACTAGTAATGACCTTAGCATCCCAAGCAACGCTATAACACACGGCCATTGTACCTGCTTCTTGAAGAGTCTTAGGGGGAACAGGACCTCCTAACAACATTTTGAAACAAAAACAAATATAAATATTGACATATCAATTGAAATATTTTTGACAATATGATATATGGACAAAATTATGAATATTCTGCAGGTTTTTTATTTCAAATTTTTTTTTATTGGTAAAAATGTTTTAGACAATTGATATTGAGACGGCACTGTACTTTATTAATTTCTTAAAATAGTTCATAGTAAATTAACATAAACAGTATTCAATATCAATTCATACACCTCTATCATAAATATGTTGCTTTTTGCAGCAATGGAATATCTATTCATTGTGAGAGTTATGAATTGAAATTGGAATATCACCTCACCTTTAGGATTTTTGATGATCACACTACTAGCTCCATGTATGTCAGCATGAACATAGATGTCACCTGTATTCAAGGAGAGAGAGACAGGAAGAGAGTCATATGGTAATATCAAATGGTAGATAGACAGAAATATATCGAAGATATGAACCAGAGAGAGAAAGTGTGAGAGTAAGAGAGAGAGAGAGACAAGAAGAGAAGGGGGCGGTGTCATTCCGTTCAAAGTTCACCAATATCTCAAGTCTCCTACAACTCGTCTGCTCTGTTTGAAAAATCCATGTGAATTACATGACATGAACATGTATACAAAAACAAATATAGAAGTTAAAAGTTTAATTTCAAATTAATATGAAGCCATTATTTTACCTGGAGAGAGATATTTCTTGACAATTATCTCATTTTGTTGTTGATCTCGTCCAGCAATTATGATATAATTCTCTGAGCTGATGCACCAGAAGTATTTCTCAAACCTGTTTCCATAACAACAGAAATAGAAATTATAAATGAATGAAATGAAATGCAAACAAAAATAAAACAGCTCACAGTCTGAATAAACTGAAGTAGATATCACAAAGCATAGGAGCATAAAAAATCAAAGTATAATGAAATTTTTATAACATTATCTGTTCATTTGATATCTCTTTATATCAATTATTACAAATCATTTAAACACTTGCTTCATAAAGATAATACTTAGTATAAACAAACTTCATCACACTAAATCAAAATAAAATGAAGTCTCACCAATATGTCTTCCGAGATTTGTTGATACTTGCTACTGTAGCTACATCTTTCAAAGCTTGCTTGGTCTTTTTCTCTGCAGACTTAATAGCCTGCCACAGAAGAAGATAAATATAGTGGTATTCCTAATATATTATCGGTAATCATATAAAACTTTGTAAACTGGAAATCCATTTTGTTTCCACAAAGATATCCATAATTAATTTATACATAAAATTAATAAGTTTTTGATATGCAGATTTTGTCTAAAATGTCAACAAAATACATAATTTCAAATAAATTTCAATATGATCTTGTATAGATTGTAGTTTGGTTTGAAATTTGAAAAGAAACAAAAATGTTATAGTAAAGCTATCAATGAAATGTGATATCATTACCTTTGTTGATGATTCCATTGTTCTCTGTTCTTTCTTTTGAGATGTCTTCTTTTGAACAAAGTACCTGGAGAGAAATGACAAAATATTATTCAAAAAGACAGCTCAAATACATGTATTTCATCTGGTTTGTAAAAGCTTGAAAAGCAAAAATTTAAGGAGATTTCAAGTGATATTTTTCATGTCCAAGTCTCAATATGGGACACAAATATTACTAACTTTGAACATTCATCAATTCCAATCCCAATTAAAGAACTAAAGTAAGAACTTTCAATTTTCCATTTTCAATGTGGTTACATGGAAAAAAAACAGATCCACTTACTTTCTAGCATTAGCATAAGCTGAGAGAGCAATATCAATGTCTACTAGTAAAGGTTGAGGTCTATCATCTTCTTCCTCCTCTCCTTCATCATCATACTGCATGTAGGGATCCCTGTTAATATCATGAACAAAAAATAGATACATCTCATATGAATCAATAGAAAACCACGTCATGGGTGAAAGTGGGTTATTTCATTGATGAACACAACATAACTGTAACCAAAATGGAGATGATTACATTTTGTATTTTACTATTCATACACATCTGATGGGTAATCATTCAATCTATTAGATGTGATTCATTCAATAAAAAACATGAATTACCATATACCAATGAGGATCTGACATCTTAAACAAGCAGAGGCTTTATATACTTAAAGGGATGCTCCCGGCTGAAAATATTTAGAGCTTAACAGATAGAGTAGAATTCACTGAGCAAAAAGCTGAAAATTTTATCAAAATCAGATAACAATTAACAGAGTTATTGAATTTTAAAGTTTAGCAATATTTTGTGAAAACAGTAATCATGAATATTCATTAGGTGGGCTGATGATGTCACATCTCCTCTTATTCTTTTGTATTTTATTATATGAAATTAGGTTTATTCAAATTTTTTCCTCCAAGTACTAGAAAAATTGGATTGACAACTGATTTAGAGCATTAGATATTTAATGCTGCAACTTATTTCGTTACAAAGGAAACATATTATTCACACAAGTATGAAATAATTGAAAAAATATGATTTTAATAACATAAGAAACCGGAAAGTGGAGATGTGACATCATCAGCCCACCTAATGAATATTCATGATGACTGTTTTCACAAAATATTGCTTAACTTTAAACTTCAATTTGTTATCCGATTTTGATGAAATTTTCACCATTTTGCTCAGTGAATTCTACTCTATGTATTAAGATATAGATTTTTTCAGCCCGGACCACCCCTTTTACTAAATTTTTACTGCGAAGTAGATCTCAGCTGGGAAAGATCCGATTGACAGTAGCTATTTTCATAGAGATTGAGAAACATGCAAAGAGTGCATCCAAAGCCATTGCCTATGGACTTAGATCAACTTGAGTCCTGAAGCAATGTGTAATTGTGTTACTTCAAGATCATTGTTGGAAGGACAATTTAGATTAACTACTTCCACAGCTCTTTACATAAATGGCCAAAATAAAAATGTTGACAGACCTTCAACAAGTAGGACGTGTCCCAAGATCAGTCTTATCTTAATTTTGGTGATGAGCAGCTGATGTAAAGAAAGGCTAACATCAACATAAAGTGTTAATACAAAACTTGAAATCCCTGACTTACAAACCTGAGAAGCATTTGGAAATGATTGGTGTCAAGTTTTAAGCCTTTGATAGCTGATGCTACAGGATCACCTTGTGTTTGAGCTTCCTTGATGATACTGTCAATCTCCTTCCAATCTATCTGATTAGCTACTGCACTACGGACCACTCGAAGGGCCTGCTCAACCTGTGTATATAAAGGATGAACAAGTAATCTGCTGATTCCTCCACAACAGAGACCTAACCCTTACATTCTTACAAGAAGCGATTGATCAATACTGTCAAATTAAGGGATTAGAGATATACCATCTGTGTTATTCATCAATAAATAGCCATATTTGAACATTAAAACTTCGTTAAATTTTTAAAAAGATTAGATGTATAATATTATAGTGTATCAGTAATGGAATTATGGAGCATTCAGTAAACCATCCCTGATCAAAGCCCAAGTCAATCTAAATGATAGCTTGATTTTAAGAAATACAGAAAATCAAACAAGTATAATTCTGAACCTTTCATCAAAATTGGATGTAAAATAAGAAAGTTATAACTTTTCTTGAAGTTTTTATTTATCTTCAACAAAACACAAAATCAAGATGATATCCAAATGAAAGAGATGGTGATGTCACACACACTATGTTTTTTTTAATTGTATGAAGTGGAGAATATTTAATTTTATACAATAAGGGAGCTTTTCATTGCATCATACTACACATTCAAAGCCTGTAAATGAACAATATCATATAGAAAGGAACATGAATGAAAGGTCTAAATCAAATTCTGTCTCTATGGCAGCAGTATACCAACATGTGACTACAATCCATACATATTATCAAGGAAATTGATATCCCCCATGATACTTACCAGAGGAAGATTTATTTCAATCAGTGCTCCTTTCTTTTCATTCAGTTCCTGTTAAAGACATGACAAATAATTATATCCAATTCACGAGGATTGAAAATTAGTTATTACATCATTAGTTCCTCTGTTAGTTTATCTGAATCATTTTTCACGGAGGCCCCTGCAAAGAAAAGGAAATACAATATTTCAGGGTGGAAAAACAGCCCTCTGGTTTTTGTGTTTCCATGAACAAGCCACCATATCACAAAATTATTTCACTTCACATCTAATCTACAATATAACTCATCAAGAATTTGTATTAACACTTTTATAATTTATTTTTACTTTATTTATAGTTTATTTTTATCAATAAGATTCACCCTCCCATCTTAAGCTCATTCCCAAACTTATTGATTTTCTTTTTCATCTACAGAATGTAGAAAACAGTAAGCGAGAGGTAAACAAGCTCAAAATTTCATAGATAGATAAAACGGATAACAAATAATGATTTCTATTATTCATGTAGTTTAGAATGTCATATAAGTACATACTGCAAATATTTACCTGATTCTTTTGAAGTGAATTGATTCTCTTTTCATGATCCTTCTTCACATTATCCAGCTTTTTTAATGCTTCTCTTTCCTTCAAAAAATAAGGAGAAATGGTTGAGAAATTTATCTTCATCATCACCATCATTATAATCATCATCATCATCATCATCACCATCATCATAATACCATCATCATCACAATCACCATCATCATCGTCATTGTCATCATTGTCATTGTCATCATCATCATCATCATTACCACCACCACCATCATCATCATCACCATCACTATCATCAGCATCGTCATCATCACTATCATCTTCATCATTACCACCACAATCACCATCATTACCACCACCATCATCATCATTATTATCATCAGTATTATCATCATCATCATCATTATCATCATCATCATCATCATCACCATCACCATTATCATCATCATCATCACCTTCACCAACATTTTCATCAATAGAGAGAGTAAACATACACACCCCCTTGTAAAATTCTGATAGACATTGAAATAATTTCTTTATCATAAAAAAATCACAAGTATGTGAATTTACCTTTTCAAACTATGGTTAAGAAAGTGTGAATGCTATATTTACCTGCTGGAGAACCTTCATATCTAACTTCTGACTTTCCATCATTGGAAAGAACATATCTACAGCCTGGAACGAAGGTTATCAGATCAATATCAGTTAAACTTGCTCAGTAATAAACTGCTGCTCTTTTTTTTAAATGAACACTAGTTGTTTTTTTTTTCTTGATAAAAACACATGAGATGAACTGGATATATGGTAGCCAACTATAACCGTGTTATCATGCAATTTACCCTTTAATTATGTCTTCTAGAGTAAAATCATTCTGTCAATAGACAATTATATCTTGGACTTTCAGAAGCTTAGTGATGTGAAATGAGTTCTACTCTCAACGACCTACAAACATAACAGCAGTGAGGGTTAATATCAATAATGAGAGGATAATAGCCAAGAGCTTTTTTATTGGGCACGTTACTGTTTTTGATCATACAAAGCAGTTATTTACACAAAATGGTGCAATGATTCCTGATCAAATTGAGGGGAAGTTACTCTACTATTGATACAACTTGAGCTGTTAATGCCTTTTCACAGGACGAGTTAGTTTTTTTTTATTGTTGATATACATGCCGGCAAATGAGGATTGGAAATTTGCCAACCTAACTAATGACTTCCTTTCAAATTTCCTACTGTACTGGGACAAATATAAATCCAGACTGGTGATAATGGAACTCTGATTCATAAACCACACTCAAACATACAAAGATCTCTTTAAAAGGGCATGGAAGCTCTATTCTGAGAATAGTTAAATAAACAAAATATGTACATATTTTTCAAGAAAAATTTGATTAGAAGCAACATTTTAATACATGTGGAACTCTTACATTTCTTTATCGATAGAGAAAAGGGGATGATAGGTCTGGAAACAAAATATCTTGATATAAATGTCAGAAATATATACACATAGCTTCTCTTCTAAGAAAGAGTAATGGAAGTTATTGACAGAATTCCATATAAACATTATATCTTTCTTTAATATGACTATCCATAACTCATTGTCGTACCTGATCAAATGTATCAAATTCTAGGTATGGTTGTGATTCATGTTGTTTAAACAGGAATGGATGAAACTCGGTGTACCTGAAATAATAATAAAAAATCATATTTCAACTTAAATTTGCTCCTGAAAGTACTACTCTTGTCTAATTCTATAAAAACACATGGGTTGAGGGTCAGGGTTCTGATCGGGTTTTGGGACCACACAGATGTGAGTTTAAATACTAGGTTTGAGGTTAGGTTTCAAGTTTGGTTTCATGTGTATATTACTAATAGAGGTCCTCTACCAGAATGCTCTTTTTGAGGAGAGCCTAAGCTCAGATCAGGATCATATAGACATGGGACTGAACTCCAGTGTCACAATTGTGGTCAACATGGACATAAGATCAAGGCCTGTCCTTTTTCTTCTAGGCCATGAAGAGAGAGCCTTGCTTTTTGCAAACGAAACGATGGAATATGTATCAAAAAATTCTTAAAAACAACTCATTCCAAAGTGACTGTATTGTCAGAAACGTAAAGAAAAAACATATTACTAATGTAACAGACTCTTTTTCAATTGATAATCATGTTTGTGAAAATGCGGATGGCAGCAATGAAATCTACTCAATTCCATACAATGATCCTCAACAATCGTCACAATTAAACGTAATAATCAGGATGAAATTATCTGTAGTTCTAAAAAACAGTTTTATCAGAACCCCCTCAATTGGCTCACAAGTCACAACAAGATGATCCTATTATCGAAGATAACCTATTATCTGAAAATAATCATCCTGAAGATCAATTCTTCACCAACCAGTAAAATATGGTGATGAAGATGTGCATAAATCAGCATACTAACTACCAGTATATCTAAATAACAATATGAAAATCAAGAATAAAAGTGGTCTTAGAATAGCACATCATAACATAAAGGTCACTTCTCCAAAATCTTGATGAAGTGAAAGTTACTGTGCAGGAGAATGGATTCGACACATTGGCACTAAATGAAACTCCTCATTTGTGAAAACATATGTGATGCCACAATACAATTGAGGACTATGTTGTCTACAAGAAAGATCATAATATTCTCAGAGTATTGATTTAAGTAAATTAGAAAAGATTGCGCCATTAATGAAGGTAAGAGACTTGATAATGGATGAAGCTCAATTTGTTGATGTTGAGGTAATGCAACCTAAATTATCACCAATATTTGCCTGGTACAGAATGCCTAATTCTAATATTGTTTTATTTGATACTGTTGAAAAGATTTTAATGAAAGCAGATGAAGAAAACAAAGATATAATTTTCTCTACATGATTTCAACTGCTATTACCTTGCAAGAGACTATGATAATTGTTACACTAATAGATAAAGAGTAATGTGTAACTATTTTCCATTAGTACAGATCATTGAAAAGCCTACAAGAATAACTCCTGATACATCAAAGATAATCGACCATAATTTTAGGAACAATGAAACAAAAACTGCTGAAAGTGACGTAATGCATATTGGAACCAGTGACCATTCATTGGATATCATATGGCGAAAAAACCATACATTCGCTATCAAAACAGTCCACGTTTACAGAACCTACAGAAGTTACAAGAACTTCAATGAAAATGATTTCTGTTATGGATTAAGTGAGATTGGCTGGAATGTCCACTATTTTTTTAGAATATGTCTTAAATTACTCGCAAATCTATTTTTTTAAACCTTTTTTTACTAAATGTTTCTTGTATTTGAGTCAGTACAATAAATACCCCTATTTGCTTTGAAGTTATATAACAAATTAATATCTTGATATTAAATTCAATTCCATTTTATATAACTTTGAGTACTTTAAATCATACTGATAACCATGCAGTTTTCATGGCTCAGTCAACTGTTACCCTTGTATACTTACTTCCTCATACATGAATGTACATAAATTTATTCTATTTCTATAGAATTTGTTTGTTCATTGTGTAATCAGTAACTCTATTTCAATTATCTCTGCATATCATGCATATTTTCATTGTCATATGTACGAGTTGTTTTTGTTCATTTGAATGGCCCCTTTGTAAAGCCTAGCAGCTAATTAGGGCTTATACCGTGAATAAATGAATGAATCAAATCAAATCAAAATTAGATCAGCTGATGCCAAAATCTAAGTTTAGTGTTCACTTACAAATGACTTGCAGAAAATAATTAGTTTCTGAGGCATGTATGCTATAAAATACACAAATATATGTATCACAGTCAATGTCATGATGTTCTTGAGTGGAATTGCCTAACATAGCAATATATCAGAAAATTTGTATATTTTTTAGGAATGAAGATTTGTCTAAAAATGAGTGATCACCATCAACTCAAAATTTGCACAACGATGACCAACATATTCAACTATAATACTTTGAAAACCACTATGAAATCATTTTCTTTCAGATATAATGTCAGTATCATTGATAAATCAAATACTTACGTCAATAGTTCTGAATCTTCACCATCTTGTGATGCTGTGGGTTTCTTTTCTCTCTTCTGAATGATGTAGCCCTGGGTAGAAATATATAAAATAACAATGCTTAATGTTCTATAAAGATAGAAGATGACAGAGAGAGTGGTCATGTACAGTGATGCATTAAAGATGAGCATGTAAACATCACCAACCAAACTGGCTGATAAAGATTTACAGAGACATAGATGACAACAATACTGGCAACCTGCTTATGAAGTACATAGATTTTGAAGACCAAGTGAGTTCATGGTTTTTGGCAGACTTGTAACATTGGCATACCTGTATAACCTGCTACAACATAATTCCATGAAAAAAAACAAAAAGATTCTGCACATGTTTTGTTTTACCCTGACAATTTCATATTCATCATACATCTAGAATTGCAAAGAAAATTATACAAAGTAGAAAGAATCAATAAAACTGGGGTACACACATGTTTCCACTGACCTGCTTCATAATTCAACTAATTTCATTCATATTTAAAACGCAGACCAAATGAATATCAGCTGGTATGTACAGCTGATCAATCACCTATTCTACCATGGGACGTCAATGCGCATGGTATGAAACATGCGCAGATCAGGACGCAAACAACTAAAGATGTAAAACGTCCTTAATAAATCACAAAAAAACGAACAAAATATGAAGAGATATCTTGCCTTGCATTCCAAACCTGACTTCTCCACATACTGCTCTCCTTCTGACAAGGAGGCCATAACCCGAGACATGTCTGCATGTATACAATTAAAAACAAATAAACATCTTTCTAAAAATCAGCATTTTTACAGACTATTTAACTAAGGGGTGTTGCAAGAAACAATATGCCATCAATTACAAATATACCACTGCAATTATAAAATTGATAGATACATTTTAGCTTGCACTCCTTGTTTCAAGGAGCAGATTAGCAAATCACAAATTTGCAATTAACTGCAAGACACATGACTGATTTAGGGACCAAAAAAACTGACTTGCAATTGAACACAAGTTTATTGCAACATCACATAAGGGTTACAATAGATGGCAAGTGCTGAAACAATCTCTCAAATTCTACATTAACTATGATCTGTAAAGAGTCAGTACCGTTACTCTGAAGTTAATTTCAATGGATGTGTAAATACACACAAATACTTCATAACATTCTGCTTCTAATTCATCTTGTTTTATCTAAGGACATGTCATTTTCACCAAAGTTTGCACACCGTTACTTTAGCACCTGAATATTTCAAATATGCAAAAAATAACATGGGTTTATGTGCTTGATTTTTTGCTATTGAGCTTTTAATTTCATTGTATTGGAAGTTTTCGAGAATTGCACATTCAAAAGAATTTGGCATTTTTCGACCCCACAAGATCACTACGATGGGATTAAAAAGTTGACATTTCTATATCAAATCTGACTTAAATGCTGCACTTTATTCAAAATACATGTCATTTTCACCAAAATTTGCAAGCCTGTAGATGAAGATTTACTTAAGCGGTGTAATCATTAACTAGCACATCAATGATTTGGAGCTCATTCGCCATCTTGCAACAAAATTTAAAACAATTTTGAATTTCAGCCCAGTTGACACTGAAGAGAATTTCATTGGCAAAATAATTTGAGGAAATAAAAATAAAATTGATGCAAAAGTGAACGAGAAGAAGCATTTTTTTTGTGATTTATGAATAAATTTTGTATTAATTAGCATAAATAATTTTCTAGTCAAAATTCTGTGTACAAGTTTGGTGAGCCTCATGCAACTATACCAGATGGAAGAAAAAAAATCAAAATTGGTCAAAAAATAAAGAAGAAATAGAATTTTCTGTGATTTATGAATAAATTTCACATGAAATACCATAATTACTTTTTACTAAAAATTTCAAATTTCTGTGTAGAAGTTTGGTCAACCTCATGAAGCTCTACCAGATGAAAGCAAAAAAATCACAATCGGTCAACAAATAAAGTAGGAGCATTTTTGATAAATTTTGAAAAATGTGCATAAATTAGCACATTCATTGAGTTTTGAAGTTTTGTATCCCCCACCTAGAGCAATCATATAAAGCAAACAGAATTGAAATTGGACTTGAAATGACAAATAAGAAGCATTTTTAAATTGTGGATGGACAATAGACGATGGATGAGGCCACGCCACAGCATAAGCTCATCTGGCCTTTTAGGCCAGTTGAGCTAAAAATTAGGGGTTCATATGCTCGATTTAAAACTATCAGCAGTTTGTTGGACTCAGCAAGTGTGTTACCAAAACACCAAAAAATGAGCCAAAGGCTTTGTATCTATGTGAGGAAAAATTTCAAACCAATCTACCATTTATTCGAAACTGAGGTCATATTCGCTGTACATTGCTGCACTTCAAAGTAAAATATTCAGAAATTGTAATAGTATTCAAAAAAACATTTGTTCATCAATTATTTTCTACAAATTAGCTTTATAAAATAACACATGTGATATGTAGCTGATTAATCACCTGTTCATCTAGTTTGACATCAATGCAAATACAGTAGTGTAAAATATGCACAGATATCATGTGCACAAGACAAATATAACTGTGGAACGTCCTTAATTTGCTCTCTTTATTCTTTTCTCCATCCATTTCGTTCACTTTCTTTTGTCTTTTAAATTTTATGCACATTATCTTCTCTTCAATAACAAATATTTCATTTGGACAGAAATGAATACACATTTTAGGTGTTTATGTTGCATATTTTGATTTAAATAAAGAAATCACAATTATTATACACCAACCTTGCTGGATGTCAAATCCATTATTTCCTCTAGCGTTTGAAGGGAATCCTTGATTCTGAAGACAGTGTTCAATCAAGGCAGGTCCAAAGACTGTAAGAAATGAAATCAATTATCACACATTATCAACATTTTCATATTATATTCTGTGTCCTGTTTCATAAAACTTATCATTGACAAGTGCTAGAATTCTATGACCAAGCTCCTCTTGGCCAATCAAGGGACATGATTTCAGAAACTACTGATAAGTTTTCTGAAATCAGGTTTAATTCAAACTCTGGTATAAAGTTGTGTTGTAACTATGGAAAGCCAATTGTGAAATAAAATCTCAAACAGTATAGATTCAATGTATCAGCTCATTTGACTCTCGGGTTATTCATAATTGCCTAGGAAGGATAAATAAGACAGTTGCCTTCAACATTAAAGAATCAGGAAAGAGCACAGCAATTTTTTTTTGACATATGTGATTTCCCATAACTTTAGAACAGACTGAAACAATGGTCCAAGTTAAACTGGACTTTAGAATACGGGCCATACAGCGTAACGTAAGCCAGACTGTACCAGAATGGATGTAAATAGCAATAACATCTAACTTGTCATTGATGATAAGTCTCATGATACATGGCTCTGAAATTTACATTGACTAGACACACTGTTCACAAAGTTCTTACACTGAAAAGTATATGAAGAATACCATCCAAAAGATTGGAAGGTTATGCCATTATCACAGTTTTGAAATGGAGTACTCCAAGTCAACATTATCTGGGGATACTGTGTTTAAGCCCATGATCTAAACACTATAAAATATGTATTGCCTTCTATTATTCTATGGTTGGTATTATACAAGCAAATCAAATTTTTTCAAGACCTATCTCAGACATGTTGGCAAGGCTGATCTCTACCCAAATAAAAATCATAAATCAATTGATCAAATAATTTTTTTATCAAGTTGATCAATTATTCTTAACTTACTAAAATGAGGATTGAGTAGTTTCCTGATGTTATCTCCTGGTTTTCCTGCAGCTAAGATCTCTTGAATCCTGCAACCAAAGGGGAGGGGGAATATACCGAGAAAAATGAATTAAAAGATTTTATAATGAAGAAAGGTATTTCAATGAGCTGTTTAAAAAAATTATCCAATAAATTTATGAACTTGAATATGGAAAACCTATACCAATTGCTAATCAGATGATATGACTCAATCATACCTAGCCAGGTGGCTTCTAGAAAGTAAAAATCATTTACTAACGTAAGCTTACTCTCATACGAAGTCAGGTCTTCCTGATAATTGACCCACACGACGGAAGCCAAAACCTGAAACTTTCACCCCCGAGATTTCTACTTTCCTTCTAAAAGATCTAGCCCTAAATCATGTACATATTTTTCTCATTTTTTTTTTGATGAATTCTTGTTAAAAAAATAACAATGAGGGTGTAGAAATGTCGGACATGAAGTTTTATCCCATGTACATGATTTAGGGTTAGATCTTTTAGAAGGAAAGTAGAAATCTCGGGGGTGAAAGTTTCAGGTTTTGGCTTCCGTCGTGTGGGTCAATTACCAGGAAGACCTGGCTTCGTATGAGAGTAAGCTTACATTAGTAAATGATTTTTACTCTCTAGAAGCCGCCTGGCTAATCATACCATGAATGGTTTCCAATCTATCAAGTTATGCAAGGCCTCTTTCCTGCAAATAGACCAGTTTTTAGTTACTTCATGGACAATAAGCCAGTTCGTAGTTCCTTTCTCCGCATGATCAAAAGATTCTACGCATGATCAAAAGATTCTACGCATGATCAGAAGAAGGTCATTTGCACTGACATGGTGCTTTAAAATCTAATGAGATAAGCACCAACTTTGATGTCTTGATTATTCATATATTCTTTTGAATTTTCGTTTTCTTTTACATCCACAAAAAACAATGCTTCCACGAACGACTGGTATTTCACAGTTTGCAAATTACACTGTGCAACCACGTACGTGAACCACCTATAGGCTATGTATCAACTCAGTGGAGCCCGCCATTATAAAAGCCCTCTCGCGGTAGGTCGCCAAGCAATCTTGTTAGCGACGCATGTGAGCACCGTCTTGCTCACTCTCCAAAATGTATGCGATATTAAAATCCTAAAAACTAATGGAATCGTTAAAATTTAGTAAGGCTATGAATACTTATCATTTACATTGACTATCAGTGTATCAACCTATATCAGATTTACAAGCAAGTGTGGATAAGATTTCGAATTACCAGTAATTTTGATGAGTGATACAATATGCCAAAATTTATGAAAATATAGCGTAAATTTCATATAGCATTTCAAAATCGTTATTTTCAATATCTTCACAATTTTTCATTGTTTTAAAAAACATCTTATTACTTTAACTATAATTTTCCCGAA
Source organism: Lytechinus variegatus (assembly GCF_018143015.1). Lineage (NCBI taxonomy): Eukaryota > Metazoa > Echinodermata > Echinoidea > Temnopleuroida > Toxopneustidae > Lytechinus > Lytechinus variegatus. The sequence continues at coordinate 38,588,094 of NC_054746.1, forward strand.
CTGATAACCTTGGTAGGCTATTTTCTCCATCGCTTAAAATGGAATGTCGGGCTTTTGAAATCAGGTTAATTTTTGTTATATTTCTAAAAGAAAATCGTTAGATTCGAGCTACTATACCATTGTTCTCCCGAAGAAGGGTTATCATCTCATAATGTTGTGTAAATGATACATAACAATAAAACTTACGAGTGTAGCAATCCATGTTGGATAACATTTTTCAGTATGAGTTTCGTAATGAAGAGAAAAAATAGGTTCATTCTTAGCACGCGAGCCGCAGAATAATAAATTTTAGCGTGTGCAGACAGGGCTGATCGCCTTGACTGTCCGTTCGGATTATCCAGTCCGATACCGCGTCGGGTTGTATATTCCACGTACCTTTTCCCCTTGCGATGACCACTGTGCAGTTTTAGTGTTTAATTTTGATACTCAATCTGTGAAATTAATAGTTTACCGATATCTAAAAATGCTTGGAATATACCTGACACATAAATTATTTCATTTTCGGTAATTATTATTTCTTTCCTGAATTACAAAAAAGTCAAACTGCCTAGTGTCAAGAATGTGTAACATTGACTGTATAAAATTACAACATTATCAAGGTTTGGGAAATATCTTGTTAAGTTTGCCCAATGTCATCAGTATCTCACGGTATATGTTAAACAGAAAATATAGAACAAGTGTATATTTTGTAAATTCCACGGCCACCTATACCATCATGCGACATATATGAAACCGACGTGCATGGCCGCCGGGGGGGGTACTCAAATTATTTTAAAATCAAAGTAATAGCAATTTTATAGATCTGCAATATTCCTATCCATGCTCTCGTGATAATGACTTAAAATCATGGTGAGTTGCAATGGGGAGGGGTCGATGAGGGATACTGAAAAGGACCAAAATGAGATTGCAGGCCGGTAGAAATAAGAGGGGCAAATAGGTTAGTTTTATTGGAGGAGAGCTTGACCATAACAGAAGGGAAGGAATAATATGAGACGGTTGAAATTTAGATTGGGAGAGCTGATCTTTGAGATATAAAATGTCACAAACACAAAAACAAAAAAAAAGAGAGAACAGGGAGATAGGAGGAAAAGAGAAGCTCTTGCAATAAAATATATCAAACAGGCACTTGTCTGGGGCGAAAGTGAGTGATGATAACTTATGCCCGCCCCCCCCCCTCCCTCCACTCCCTAGTCAATCTTGGTAGCAGAGACACCGAGAAGATGATTGATGAAAAAGGGGCTAATGGGACCCGCAGAAAAAAAATCAGTAATCTTGAACAGGACAGCTTGAAACTTATAGTAGGATCCTCATATTGTATAGAATTATAATTATGATAAAAGGTAAAACTCCACGATAAACAACAGGAATTAATATTAGAAAATAAGGTTATTTGAAAGAGAGTGGGAAAAGGACCCCCCCCCCCCCCCTTTCTCCCGATCCGCTTGAGACACCTGAACCCGGCTCCCGGCCCTTCCTCTTCTTCTGTATATACCATCTCTTTAAGTTCGTGAGGCGGCCGTGGAATTTACAAAAAAATACAGTTGTTCTATATTTTCTGTTTAACATACAGTGAGATACTGATGACATTGGGCAAACTTAACATTATATTTTCCAAATCTTGACAATTTCTATCATGATTCTTGACCTATAAGATTGACGTTTTGTAATTCATGCAGGAAAGAAATAATAATTCTCGAAAATGAAATCATTAATATGTGTCAGGTATATTCCGAGCATTTTTCGATATCGGTATTTCACAGATTGAGTATCAAAATGAAGCACTATATAACTCTACAGTGGTCACTGCAAGGGGACAAGGTACGTGGAATATACCACCCGACACCAGTATGGGACTAGATAATCCCGCGCGACACACCAGGGGATCAGCCATGTCTGCGCGCGCTAAAAATTATCGTTCTGCGGCTCGCGTGCTAAGAATGAACTTGATTTTTCTCTTCATTACGAAACTCATCCTAAAAATGTTATCTAACATGGATTACTACACTCCTAAAATATATTGTAATGTATCATTTACACAACATTATGAGATGATAACCCTCCTTCTGGCAAACAGTTGGTATAGTAGTTCGAATCTAACAATTTTCTTTTAGAAATATAACAAAAATTAACCTGATTTTGAAGGCCTGCCATTTCCTCATAAAGCCGAGAAACAGTAATCTATCAACGTTATCAGTTCGGGAAAATTATACTAAATGTGATAAGATGTTTTTTAAAGCAATGAAAAATTATGAAAATATTTAAATTAAGGAATTTTGAAATGCTATACAAAATTTACACTATATTCTCATAAATTTTGGCACTTTGTATCACTCATTAAAATTGCTGATAATTCGTAATATAACCATCACTTGCTGGTAAATTCGGTATGAGTTTGTACACCGATAGTCAATGTAAATGATAAACATTCATAGCCTTACTAAATTTTAACGATTCTATTGGTTTTTAGGATTTTAATATCGCAGACATTATGGAGAGTGAGCAGAACGATGCTTACATGCGTTGCCAACGGGGTTGCTAGGCGCGAAAATCCGATTTAGCTCCGCCCACTTTTCACACTGAGTTGGAGGGATTCACGTACGTGCAACATGCTAAGATATGCATTTAAAGTAGGAATGCAACAAATGCCTTCATTAAGTGTTCATTTGTGTGCTATTCTAGTCACCTGGTCTATTCAATTTCTTCATCCTGCTATGTAAGGCAAGCTTACGTAATATCTTGCTTTGAAATCTGCCTATCATGATGAAAGAAATGAAAGGTCATTTGACCAAAATTGTCCATGAAGTAACTACAAACTGGTCTATTTTGGTCAAATGACCTTTCATTTCTTTCATTGTGATAGGCAGATTTCAAAGAAAGATATTACATACATGTAAGCATGCCTTACGTAGCAGGATGAAGAAATTGAATAGACCAGGTGACTAGAATAGCACACCAGTAAACACTCCATGAAGGTATTCGTTGCATTTCTACTTTTAATGCATATTATAGCATGCTTTACAATGTACTTGACAAACTGTGAAATACCAGTCGTTTGTGGACTCATTGTTGCTCTTTGTGGATGTGAATGAAAAACACAATCCAAAAGAATATATGAATAATCAGGACATCAATGTTGGTGCTTATCTCACAGGAGTTTAAACCCCCATGTCACTGATTACAAATGACCTTTCTCTGATCATGCGCAGAATAGAACTACAAACTGGCTTATTACCAATGGTATTTGCCCCATTCATCTGATATAAAATGTTTTTTCTTGCCCTCTGTTAATTCTTAAAATATAACCCTTCAGGCAAATCATTCTAAAACCAAGAATTCCAAAGAATATCAAGTGAAAATAAAGATTCTTGACAAGAGAAAGACATCTCTGCACTCATTAGCTGATTTGTTCTAAATATTGCACTCTCTACACTAACTTTTTTAAAACATCATTCATACTATCTTTATACAAGATGACATGGTGAGAGTTGGAGTGTGTGCAAATCAAGACTGAAAAGAAAAGAAAGGTGGTTTTCAATGTAGCAATGACCAATGCTTCATGCAGATTTCATCCATTCATTACATTGAATTCATTGCCATGTATATGACACTGAATGCAAGAATTTCGAGTAAATGTTTAAATTCATGCTTGTTGCTATTTATTATTTAGTTATGCTTTTTAGCGTTAAAAAGTCCACTGTAAATTGACAGATAGAACCAGCGTTCTCGCCAGTGTATAATACGCATGGTGCAAACACCATGCGTGCGGAAATGGAGACCAAGTGGAACCATGCGTAAAATTTCAGCGACATGCGTGGCGACATGCGTGGAAAAATTAAATAGAAATATTCAGAAAAAAATAATACACTCCATGAACTCATCTTAGTGATATCAACTTCATTTATCGGGTTGCGCCGAAGTCCCACCAACTTAAGATCACTTACAGGCCTACTACGGCTAGGAAAGTGGCAAGGCGCCCAGCTAGCTCGCGGCTGCTATTGCGGGCATATGACGGCACGGTACGGTCGTTCCGTTGCCTATTCCCCCGTCTGCCCCGCACATCACACCGGCTATGCTCCATGACCTACCGGTAGCTGCGCTTACTGATATGATGGGAGTGGAACTTGGAATAAATGCATTGTATATACAAGGAACATATACTTGTACCGTGTTTGTCATTTATCCCGCCCTCTATACACACAATGAACGAATAGCAAAGGAGTTGTACTGTGTTTGTCATTTTATCCCTTTATCCCGCCCTCTCTGCACACAATGAACGAATAGCAAAGGAGTTTGAGAATTGTGCGTGACCGCTATGGTGCATGGATGTTAGGACTGGGACGATTGTTATTTTTACCATTCAATTATTTCCTGAAAAATAATCGAATGATTCGATCGTTCGTCGGGAATCAGGTCTTTTAAGTCACAATAGTTGACCTACTTTATGGTGAAATCTCCATCAAAGTCACATGTTTAGAATAAATGAAAGTAGGACCTTTTTCCCCTTCTCCATGATATTTATATCAAAAGAAACTACATGAAAGGAGATTAAAATTTTCAGTTTATTGTTCCAATGAAAATCCTTCCTAAATCCATGCTGGTACTCTGGTATTATGCATGCATCCCTCCAAGTGCCACACCCCTGCATATGAATGAATCAGCCCAGATCAGCCAGTCCAAAGATGTAAACAACTCATTCATGAACTATTCTTTGAGACTGACCCCAGGTGGAGCATTTCTTGAACAATTTCATCCCTTGCCCACACCATGTCCCCGCACCAACTTGTGGCAATGCCCACGATTCTACGCATGTATTTCAAAGAAATATTTTGCAAAATATTTAATTTGAAATACCTTTTAAAATTACGATTTTTTTTATCATTTAAACCTACATGTATAACTGGGTCTATTTTGGAGACTAGTCGAGAAAGTACTGGTGAAGACGGGCGCATGTTGGAATGTAGTTTTCATTGTGTGAGGGGGATAGAAAAAGGTTGCATTATTGTTTTGAAACATGAAAGGAATTCTCCGGCTCCCACCCTTATCTTTCTCTCTCCCTCACACACACAAAGATGGGGGAGGGGTCAATTTATTTCTGAAGTCATGACCTCTCCTAATAAGGGAACCACTGCCTTCTTCTTTGTTTCCCCAAAAGTTTCATTGGCTATCCGAAGGTCCAATCAGCTCAAGTGAGCTTGGTTGTGTGTTTTCTTATTGTTTTGTGCACGCAGACAATGAACTCATTTTGTGTATCGAGGGCAAGGTTTGGTAGGATTAAAAAAAATTCGGAGCGCTTTCATGTTGGTGTGTAACTGTGAATGTAATACAATCATTATTTTTGAAAAATTATCTCGGTAACATAATTTTTAAACCTGTATGAAGTGTCATCATTGTTTTCTTGTCATTTTGTTATTATTACTTGGGTTTTCGAGTTCTCCCAATGTCATAATCGGGATCTGCCGAACATTCGATTTGTGTAAATTTTGCTAATCGATTGGTGATTGGCGGCATGCCAATCGAACCATTCGATCAATCGATGTTTACTCCCAGGCCTAGCATTTATGTGCATTTTTGTGGGCTTAAAAATACGCAACAATGGGGCTTCCTTGATGAAAAGGCTGTCGCTTCCGCGTGGGAGGGGTGAACCCCCCCTCCCGCACCCACCCCCCGGGAGTGGCAGCACAAGTCCCCGACATGGGTGAATTTTTTTCTGGCAAGAACGCTGTAGCATCCAGCTCACTGTTATAGAAGAGCATTGAACCTTTTCACAATATAGGTTTTAAGCACTGATAAAAGCGGGATAAATGCAGGAAATCTGCTTAAACATGGTTTTGGACCATTGATACAAAACCACCTTTGTGAATGGGGCAAATAAAGCGTGTTACCAACTGACCACCATTTCTACACATCGGAGAGCCCATGTAATACAATCTAAAAACAGGGTTCCCAGCTTTTCAAGAAAACAAAATTACCTGATTTTTCCCTGATAAAATTTTAACATTCCATGAGTGATAATTATTTAAACCCAATACCAGCTTTGCATCTTTTCTAATAAAGTTGTTGCAGTGAATTACATGTATTTTCAGTATAAAAACAATAGTGTAAAACTAATTAGTATCACCACAACCAGTCATTCAATGGATGTTGTTGATATGCAGCAACAAAAAATATATAACAGAGACTGACCAAATTCCATGCTCTCCACTTTTGGGCTGATCAAAATTCCCTGATATTTCCCTCATTTGAGGCATTTTCCCTGATTTTAGGTATTTTTTTAGATCAAATTCCCTCATTTTTCCCTGCCTTGAAAAAAGTAAAACAAAAATTGGGCTAGAAACACTGTAAAAATCTTGTATGGGAATCACTTACCTCTCTAATGGAGGAATAGGATCTGGCTGTCTAGCTGTGTCTACAGGATATCTTTCTCTGACTGCAAACCTAACATCATCACTATCCTTTCGGGTCCTCAGAAGGGTCAAGATTGTATACTCATGATCTGTCAATGCAACATTCCCCTGTGTGTATAGAAATGAAATACCTTCAGCCCCTCCTCCAGTATAAATATTTATCTATTCATTTTGAATTCACAAACGATCGATGGATAAAAATTAAAATATTCAAAAATAATAGATGTTGACACTATAACACTTTTCTATTAGAAATATATATTTCCCACTAAATCTGTTGTACCAAGCTTTTCAAACAAGGATATACATGACCTCGCATAATTTGAACATTTGACCCCTAGATGATCTTTGACCCCATCATCCTCATAGACACACATGTGGTATTACCCAAGGATCATATGTACCAAGTATGAACTTGATGCAGAAATAAAGAAATAAGAGTTGAACAAAAACTAAAACATTTTTGCAACAGACTAACAGGAAAAGTAATCACTAGGTCTCTGCCAAACTTTGGTCATGCAAGACAAAACGCATACCAGGGTTGACTTGCCCATTAATTTTCATCTTACCCTGTCATAAAGTTCAACAATAACATGATAAGCAGCTTCATCAGATCCAAACTGCAAGTCAACAACCCTGTCAACACCTAGCTGCTTGATCTCTACTAAACGTCTAGATTTCAAGTGCTTTCTCAACTTCATGGAAAAGTTTGATGGCATCTGACTCTTGGGCCAATCAAACGAAGTGGTGTGCATCCGAGTGCCAGACTCAAATAGCAGGACCACTTTCTGGTCGGTCCTGGAAAAGAAATTGACAAAATAATAAGCTAGTGAAGACAAGTTTGAGATGAGAACTGTGGGATTTATCCACAAACATTTGCCAGCAGTACATAGCCTACAGCTTGTTGTACATCCTGCTATATAGCCAAAGGCATAGATGCATCACAATTTGGCAATCCCTTCTCTGATCGATTATAATTTCTACCAGAGGATACACTGATCAGAAATGCAAGCTGGGCATTATATCAACTTATTTGTAAATTTAACTCATTTATACACTTACCCTCCAAGTCGAATCAGGTATGTCTTGTTATTTACATCATAGACATTAAGAACACGAAGTCCAAGCAATCTGCATGATAAAATAGAAATGGGAAAAAATTAAATTTTCTTAAACCTCGGGGAGGAAGTGGAAGGGGGCACCACATCACTTTTGTGCTGTTAGTGTCGTCGGCAGGGCAGTGTCCCACACATGTGAGAGAGGATTATCTAAGTTTGAAACAAGGCATAAGCGATTTTGTGTCTCGCCCACTTATGAAAATAACCTGAAATAGTGTGATTTGCTAGGGCATGCAACAGGATTGTATCGAAACTTCATTGTGAAATGACTGGGATGGAATAACACTTGTCATAAGAGTCTTGCACGTAAACTTTAATGTTGACCTCAAAATTAACTTTGACCATACCATGTGACCTCCCAACACAAAAACATGCAGATCCCCTATGTACATCTACCATCCAAGTTTGGTTGAAAAGTGATTTATGGTTGCAGAGTTATGTGTCATAAGAGTCTTGAAGGAAAACTTTAACGTTGACCTGAAAATGACCTTTGACTTTACTATGTGACCTGCGACTGCAGCATGACATGCAGGTCTCCTAACTACATCGATACTCCAAGTTTGGGTGAAAAGTGACATGCACTTGCGGATTTAGGTGTCATAAGAGACTCTTGCATGTAAACTTTTAACGCTGACCTGAAAATGACCTTTGACCTTACCATGTGACCTCTAAATGCAGGTCCCCCGAGTCCGTCTACCACCTGAGTTTGGTTGAAAAGTGACTTACAGTTGTGGAGTTAGGTGTCCAGTCCTTCCTGTTTATAACTTTGTGGAGCTCAATAAATCGCTCTCCTTGTTTTTTCAAGGAGTTCAATTGAGCTTCTCAGAATCGCTCTCCTTGAGGAGCTCAAATTAAGCTTTTTCGGTATACCAGTATTAGTAATACCGTTCGGTATGAACGTCATACCCGTATGGATACCGCCGTTAAAATTTCAATACCGAAATACCATCATACCAAAAGTTGAAAATATACCGGTATTTTCTTCTGTATTGTTGTCTATGGGTATTTTTACAGTAAAATTAAGCCAAAACAATAAGTTGTTTGGCTCTCTCAACATACGTAATGAAATCAGAGTCCGAAAATCTAACCTCAAAATGAATACATCGCCCCTGAACTATGTCTGAGCTCCGCTCGCCGCTGCAAAAGCCTCGGCCCATCGCTAGTGTATGTCAGCTCCATGCCCTTGTGTACACAGCTACAGTAAACAAACGAAGCCGATCGAGACGGGGAGCATTTCATGAAGAGTCTTTTCAGTGGTTTCAACAACAGATTTGCTTTCTGCCAATCATATGCTAGGGTTTGTTATAGCTTGTAACATCCCTCTACAAACAAAATCACGGACAAAACTCTTCTTGAAACATTCCCTAGTCTAGCCAGCCTTTTGACCACGTGGTGTAATACGGCTTCAACAAAGTATCAACCCTGGGGCTAGTGCTGCAGCCGAACCGCCGAACCGAACGGAAGTTCGCCGAACTTGGCACTTCCGAACCGGACCGAACAGAACCGAACTCAAAGGCCTGGTTCGGAAGTTCGGTAAAAAAAAAAAATGTTTGTATGCTATGCATGAATGCGATGACTACATAGATTTAAGTATAAAATTGAAAAAATATATAATGGTTAGTGATTGTGCACAAAGAGAATTCCACTCAATATATTTTTAAAATCCACTATGATAGCTCCCATCTCGTCTTTGATTGAACTGTTATCAACTTAAGAATATTTTATTAACATAAATATATTTTTTCTTGATAAAATGAGGGGGCATTTTGAAGCTAAACTCGGTATAAAAGTGTGGTGTAATTACGTATTGCCATAATCGATCGTGATCGTAATCGGACCTAATCATTTTGTATTTAATAAAGAAAAAGAACCAGACATAAATTCATTCCTCATAAATGACAAAGTATGACAGTTTCGGTCTCGTGTTTGATTAAATTTTTATCATTTTCATTTTTTTTTTATAAACATGAATAGGCCTGGGAGTAAACATTGATTGATCAAATGGTTCGATTGGCATGCCGCCAATCACCAATCGATTAGCAAAATTTACACTAATCGAATGTTCGGCAGATCCCGATTATGACGTTGGGATAACTCTAATACCCAAGTAATAATAATAAAATGACAAGAAAACAATGATGACAGCTGTTTTTTACAGGTTTAAAAATTGTGTTACCGAGGTAATGTTTCAAAAATTATCAATGATTGTATCACATTCACAGTTACATGCCAACATGATAGCGCTCCGAAAAAATGTTAATCCCACCCGACCTTGCCCTCATACACAAAATAAGTCATTGTGTGCGTGCACAATAATAAGTAAACACATAACCAGCTCACTTGAGCTGATTGGACCTTCGGATAGCCAATGAAACTTTGGGAAACAAAGAAGCGGAAGGCATGTGGTTCCCTTATCAGGAAAGGTCATGACTTCAGAAATAAATTGACCCCTCCCCCATCTGTGTGTGTGTGTGCGTGTGAGGGAAAGAGAGAGGGAAGGATAGGGGGTGGGAGCCGGAGAATTTCTTTCATGTTTCAGAACAATGCAACCTTTTTTATATTCCCCTCAACCAATGAAAACTACATTCCAACACGCGCCGCCTTCACCAGTACTTTCTCGACTAGTCTCCAAAAATAGACCCAGTTATACATGTAGGTTCAAATGATAAAAAATTGTAATTTTGAAAGGTATTTCAAATGAAATATATTTTTTTTTAATACATGTGTAGCATCGTGGGCAGTGCCACAAGTGAAGGCGGGGACATGGTGTGGGCAAGGGATGAAATTTTTCAAGTGAAATGCTCCACCTGGGCTCAGTCTCAAAGAATATACTTCATGAATGAGTTGTTTACGTCTTTGGACTCGGCTGGCTGATCGGGGCTGATTCATTTATATGCAGGGGTGTGGCACTTGGAGGGATGCATGCATAATACCAGGGTACCAGTATTGATTTAGGAAAGATTTTCATTGGAACAATAAACTGAAAGATTTAATCTCATTTCATGAAGTTTCTTTTGATATAAAAAATCATGGAGGAGGGGGAAAAGGGCCTCATTTATGCTAAACATGTGACTTTGATGGAGATTTCTTCATGGGGGGGGTCACCATAAAGTAGGTCAACTATTGTGACTTAAAAGACGTGATTCCCGACGAACAATTGAATCATTCAATTATTTTTCCAGGAAATAATCGAATGGTAATAATGACAATCGTCCCAGGCCTAAACATGAATATATTTTTTTCCTTATAAAATGTGGGGACATTTTAAGCTTAACTCAGTTAAAAAGTGTAGTTGAATTACGTATTGCTGTAATCGGTGTACATTTAATTGAAAAGACATAAATTCATTCCTTGTGACTGACAAAGTAATGGTAAAGTATATATATTCCACCTTCTGATATTTCCATATTAATATAAAAGATAAACAAATAAGAGATGAAGGAATGAGGGTGAAAAAACAAAAAAGATAAAAATTCAAACCAAATCAACGCATGTTCCCTGATCGATGTTCCGGAAATGGTTGGTAAGGAAAGTTGAAACAGGAAGTCCAAACAACCTGCTCTCGGTTGCTATTATACAGGTAAAAGTTGTATTCCAAACTTGAAATGTTTTTCCATTGTCAATATTTTCTTAAAAGTGGTTTAATCTGGCCAATTACTGAAAATGAAATGATAAATTATCAGTTCCGTCTTAGTTCTGACGATCAACGCCGAGTGATTTCACAACACTAAAATACGCAGTACAGTCCTATGTACTCATTCTTGTGTTGGAAATATGTTTGAATTCACGTAGCGTCGATCTTTCTGGACCAAGAATGGACTGATATTTTATCTTTTTAAAGTAATTCATTGACCAGATTTTACCACTTTTCAGAAAATAGGGACTTTCTAAAACACTCATATTCTTTGGAATGTGAATTTTACCGGTATAATAACAGTTGAGTGGAGGTTGTTTGTCTACTATTTCGACATTCCCGATCAACACTTTCCAATTTGAGAAGATGCGTTAGCAATCACATCGTAATCGATCATGATCATAGCTACATGAAATAATCGTGAAAAAAATATTCTGATCTTTGTAATTCTGTTTCTGTCCTGATTCTCTCGTTATCAATATTTTTTTCTTTTGATTTTTTTTATTTTCATTTTAAAAATGAAAGTAGAAATGACTTATTTTTTGTTTATCAAAATGAAAGAAAGTTCAACAATTATCTTAACTATTCTTTTTAAAAAACAAAATTTATTATTAATACATGACTGTATATCCAAGGGATTACTTGTTAGAAGGTCGGCGATCTTATTTTTTTATATGTTAAATTTAATTTGGCATCTATTGCCGAACCCCGAACCGAACCAAAGTTCGGAAAAATATTGCCGAACCCTGCCGAACCGAACCGAACCGAACATGCCGCCTGACTTGCAGCACTACCTGGGGCGTTAACAGACAAACCACAGGGATTAACACTTTTTTTGTTTCTTTACGCATTTTTTTTTCTCGGACTGCAATTAACTTGTTTCAATGGGATTTCCACTGATTTTTTTTTGCGGGGGGGGGGGGGGGTGGGGTGCTGGGCATTGACAGACAAACCACAAGGATTAACACTTTTTTTTCTTCATGCAAGTTTTTTTCTCGGGCTGCAGTAACTTGTTTCAATTATGACAAGTTTACTTCTATACTATAAGCCTGCTACAAAAGTCGTCTTACCACCCCCCCAAAAAAAAAAATATATGAAGAAAAAAATACATAAAAAATGAAAATTAAAAAAACGACAGAAAATGTTGATAACAAGAAAAAAATGTTACGCCATCCCTCTTGGTTTATTTTGAAAATGATCTGTGAAGTGATCGTGAATGGAAGGAAGAAAATTGCTGGGAATGTTTGTGTGATTCGTGATGGGCGATGTATCCTTTTTGTGCATGTGCGGTCATGAATAAAATAAAATAAACTATTGGATTGATTGTAATTTAAATTTATGATGGACTGGTGGCGTGATAAGATGGTGATCAACTCAATTTTCATATGTGTGAAAGATAGAATTGACATTAAAATGAAAGAGAATTGATGACCAAGACTTGGGGGGGCAGAGAAGAGAGAAATAGAAAAAAAAGGAGGGTAGATCGAGACTCGGAGAAGAGGAGGATGATGATTGTTTGTGGTAAGAGAGGGGTGGTGACAGGGAGAGTTGGACCGATGGGAAAGAGAAAGGGAGGAATTAAGGGGCTGGGGAGATAAAGAAAAACAAAATAAAGAAAAAAAGAGAAAGAGGCGGCCGGGGATAAGAAGTCAAGGGGGAGGGTTTTAGACAACATGTAGAGATTCACAAGAGCGAGAAAAAACATGGTCTGAATGGTATAGCTAAAGGAGGGGGGGGGGGTTCAAAACAATGGACGTAAGAAAAGTTATTTACGAGACGTCAAAATTTGAGGTCAACAAACTTTGAACCTTCGACGAACACGTGTTGATGTGAGTGGTAAACAAAAGGGGCGAATCCAAATGTGAATGAGTGGGGCCAGATCGGTGGAGGGAATATCACGCAAATCTCCTTGACTGTTTCAGCAGGGAATTTGGAATTTGGTGCTTGTAACTTGGGGCATGTACACACGTTTAGCAAAGTAAGTAGCAGTGAGTAGGTGCAGTATAGCATTTGGTAACTTGACTCGATCTAATTAATTTCAGCAAGGAGATAGGATTAATTGTACCACGTGCTTGCTGAGATAATTTCACGCACATGCACAACTCCCTCTCAGTGGAGAGAGAGCATGATCGTATAAAGTTTTGGTAAAGAAAGTAACATGAAAATATTTTTTGAGAAAGTTTCTGTCAATGAGAATGGCCCATGCTGAGCATTCCTCAGCTGACCGCAAGCATCCACTGTTTATGGAGGCCATATGAGGGCTAAACAAACATTGGACACTGTTTGCACATTAAATTGGAAATTTACTCGGTATTAGTCGGTATACCGGTATTGAAGCAATTAGTAATACCGGTATTCAAAATATCAATACCGAAAAAGCTTAGCTCAAATCAATTTAATTTAATACGTATATGCTTAATTGTAGATTTTTCTTAAAATTGATAATGTAATAGCTGTGTAGCTATCATGTAATCTGTGGTGAAACTAGGCCTCAGCCATTACGTTTACAAAATATCGCACCCCAGCTTTAAAAAAAATGAAAAATGAAAATTAAATTTAAAAATAAAATTTAACAAGTGGAATGCCTCTGGCCGTCTCACCTGCATCACGCGGTTCAATATAGCAGCAGTGCTGACTTTGCATACTACTCTAACTCGCACAAGATGTTCAGTGATACATGGTTACTCTTATGTCCTCTTTTTATGAACTAGACCAATAAACTTACAGAGATATGATGGTTATTCAACAAAAAACCCCAACATGGCCAAAGTTCATTGACCTTACATGACCTTTGACCTTGATCATGTGACCTGAAACTGGAACAGGATGTTCAGTGATACTTGATTACTCTTATGTACAAGTTTCATGAATCAGATCCATAAACTTTCAAAGTTATGATGGTAATTCAACAGATACACCCAATTCGGCTAAAGTTCATTGACCTTTGACCTTGGTCATGTGACCTGAAACACGCACAGGATGTTCAGTGATACTTGGTTACTCTAATGTCCAAGTTTAACGAACTAGACCAATAAACTTTCAAAGTTATGATGGTAATTCAACAGATACCCCCGATTCGGCCAAAGTTCATTGACCCTAAATGACCTTTGACCTTAATCATGAGACCTGAAACTTGCACAAAATGTTCAGTGATGCTTGATTACTATTATGTCCAAGTTTCATGAATCAGATCCATAAACTTTCAAAGTTATGATGGGAATTCAACAGATATCCCCAATTCGGCCAAAGTTCATTGACCCTAAATGACCTTTGACCTTGATCATGTGACCTGAAACTTGCACAAAATGTTCAGTGATGCTTGATTACTATTATGTCCAAGTTTCATGAATCAGATCCATAAACTTTCAAAGTTATGATGGGAATTCAACAGATATCCCCAATTCGTCCAAAGTTCATTGACCCTAAATGAACTTTGACCTTGGTCATGTGACGTGAAACTCATGCAGGATGTTCATTGATACTTGATTAACCTTATGTCCAAGTTTCATGAACTAGGTCCATATATTTTCTAAGTTATGATGACATTTCAAAAACTTAACCTCAGGTTAAGATTTCGATGTTGATTCCTCCAACATGGTCTAAGTTCATTGACCCTAAATGACCTTTGACCTTGGTCATGTGACATGAAACTCTAATAGGATGTTCAGTAATACTTGATTAACCTTATGGCCAAGTTTTATTAACTAGGTCCATATACTTTCTAAGTTATGATGTCATTTCAAAAACTTAACCTCAGGTTAAGATTTGATGTTGACGCCGCCGCCGCCGTCGCCGTCGCCGTCGGAAAAGCGGCGCCTATAGTCTCACTTTGCTTCGCAGGTGAGACAAAAATGATTGCTATAATTTCATATTTTACATAATATATCTTTAAATCCATGAAATGGCCATCTATTATCCATAATTCCTTGAAATTATTTTTATTTAGTTGAAAACTATCAGGAAAATGAAGAATATTCATCTCTTTCTTGACTCTGATTGATGTTACAACCGACTGCAGCATAAGATGCAGGTCCTCCAAGTCCATCTACCATCCAAGTTTGGTTGAAAAGCGACTTGCGGTTGCAGTTATGTGTCATAAGGTTTGTGATGGACGGACGACATTTGGATCTCTAAGTCTCGCCTTCACCTCTGGTGAGCGAGACAAAAAGGAAGAAGAGTATATCTACCCATATGATGTGTGTGTGTGATTACGATTTTAGAAACAAATATCAATCAGATATGACTAGGAGGCCTATGTATGATGATCTCAATAATATGTGGTGGATATGTCCCTCTGAGAAGACCCACAATTTTACACTCAATTTTCTGTTCCATTGCATAGCAATTTTCTCTTCCTGAGCAAAATATAAAACCTTCTATATGAGGGCTAGATATATTATTTTAAACCTTATCCTTGTTTTAATTTTCAATTTTAGTGGGGGTGCATGTGAAACTCTTGCCTATGTCTTGCCTCACATGGCAGTGCATTGCACTAACAAAAAAGTATTACACAGTCCCAATTACTGCATTTTGTGTAAGATATGAAAATCTACTTTTGCTGTAAAAAAAAATCTGCACATTTCCCCTTTAAAGGTCAAGTCCACCCCAGAAAAATGTTGATTTGAATAGATAGAGAAAAATCAAACTAGCATAATGCTGAAAATTTCATCGAAATCGGATGTAAAATAAGTTATGGCATTTTTAAGTTTCGCTTATTTTCACAAAACAGTGATATATGCACAACCTAGCCTAGAGGACTCCGTGATCATATTTTTTATGATTTTGATATTGTTATTTGATCACTGAGCCTAGACAAGGCAGGCTATGCCAGTGTGGAGACGATCGTAGTCCATATGGGAATTCCCTTCATATTTAACATTAGAACTAGTGGTCCATACATCGACCAAAATTTTATCAATTTGCATACCTTTATACACCTAATGCGTATAAAGGTATGATAGTTTCCCCCCTAAAATAAGAAAAATTAGACATTTCTTACCAGACCGATGTCATGTATCCATATTGTAAACACTGCGAGACAATAGACTTGACCCTTGAACCCGCTCCGATATGACGTACACGTACGTAGCTGGTACGTCACTTCGATCAGCTGTAACCAAGTGCCGTTTTGAAGAAAAATTCATAGATTAAAAATGTTTTTTATTAAATAATAAAATATACCTATTGATTGTAAATATTTATTATTGCAATAATAAATATTTACAATCAATAGGTATATTTTATTAGTTAATAAAAAACATTTTTAATCTATGAATTTTTCTTCAAAACGGCACTTGGTAATACAGCTGATCGAAGCGACGTACCCGCTACATACGTGTACGTCATATCGGAGCGGGTTCAAGGGTCAAGACTAAAAGTATTTCTCGCAGTATTTTCTGCAATATTTTTTGTTCTCAAATTTCTTTTCACAAAATGATATTTGCCCCAATATTTGTTAAATATATTTGTCTATTTTTAATTGCAATGTTAATTTTTAGTTTCAATCTCAATAATTCATAAAATCTTGAAATGTATTTCAATGTTTTACGGCCAAGATTCGACATCCCTCTGCCTTTGTTCGACATGGCGCATCCATGAATTGCGTTGCACCGCATGCGATGTGCAACCCGGAAGTGCCACGGTCATTTGCTTTCGCATTGCGATCGGAGCACATGTCGAACGAAGGCCTGCCGCACGCATGTCGTCAACTTGATTTCTGTGCAAATTAAAATTTTTCCAGTGCCGCCGAAATTTTCTTTTTTGATTGGAAATTTGAAGATACGATACTAAATTTGCGAGAAAGCTTTTGCACTCGGAACAGAACCAAATATTTCTTCGTTTTTGGCGCAGTTTTCGGCGACCCCGCTTCTTAAATCTGAGCTAAGCCGCCTCGTGCTCTAGATATATGGCGCATATTCTGGCATTTTAGAGGGAAAATTTCGACTTTTTAAAGATTAATTTTTAGCTAAAATGAGGACTTTCTGAAGGGAAGTGATAGTGTCTTTGTATATCTAAATGTGTTTGGGGTGAGTTTTGGTGTTTGAGTGTGCAGGCTTGCAAAATAGATTTGCCATGTCGAATCTCGGCGCCGGTCGAATGAAGGGAGGGTTACTCTAAATATGAAGGGAATTCCCATATGGCCATGGACTACGATCTTCTCCACGCTGGCATAGCCTGCCTTGTCTAGGCTCAGTGATCAAATGACAATATCAAAATCATAAAAAATATGATCAGAGTCCTCTAGGCTATGCACAACCCCCGTCTCGATTGGCCATTTTTGTTATGAATCGTAACGAAATGGCCGATCGAGACGGGGGTAGGAGAGAACTTTTCGGGTTTTTTTAGAAAATTTAGGTTCCAGTCTGTGCCCAGACATGCCAGATGTCAGGAAAACTGCCACTTGTTAGACCTTCATCCATATAATCATGGTAAGTGCATAATTTCTGTTTTCACAATTCATTTGGAATTGGAGAAATATTTAGACCATAAATCACGCTAGTCCCGTGAGTATGGTCAAATACACGGTAAGCCCATGGGCTCCCGCCCGCGCAGCATGCGGGAGCTCCCTGGGTTGTTGGGTACCGTACCGGTAAGCTAGCCGCTATACTAGCGCCACATTTACACACCACACGAAGTTACGACACGCACAGCACAAATTTTAAATTATTACAAAATGCACACGTTTTCAAAATTATATTTTTTACAAATACCAAGAGTTTAAGGACACTTACTTTGATCCAAGTTCGTAAAGTATTGCCCGAAGGTCAATAGTTGTAAATCTGGACTTCATTTTTGAAATATTCTGAATCTGAATGAAGTATCTGTTCCCAATTGCGAAGATACAGCGTTCCTAAAATGTCAAATGAAAAAAAGAATTATTCGACTTGGCTATATCGTGCCATGGCGATGGCGCTGGCAGAATGCAAATAAGCTGGACATAAGCATGTAAGGCTTATATATTATTATTAAAGCAAATAAAGTCAACTTTCAAATGACATCAAAAAGTTGGAAAACTTTTCATGCTTGAGCGAGCACTGCCCACTGAAACAAAGGGTATGAAAATTAGGCTGGGCTGGAAATCTGGAATTAGCCTTCCAATTTCTTTCAGTTTTTTTTTTTATTTGCCCGGGAACTTGCAAAGTTGGGGGTTTTGTGATGAATTAACATCAATTGTGATCAGTTCGTTGTTTGAGAAAATTTCATTGAAATTCAATGCATTAGTGATCTGAATAGCAATTTTAAGTGAAGCATTTTGACTTATCGTGGGGATCTCAGCAATGTCTTAATGAGAATCAGGAGAATAGGGGGTAAGATAGGACTGAACTAGGTGAAGTACGTTGATGGGATAAAGGTCAACAAATTATTTAGCAACCCCTCCCTCCATCTCTACCCCCCCCCCCCCACTTCTCTCCTCATGAGAGACTAAACTCGGCTAGGCGGGGCAGGAATTAGCCTTAAAGTTTTTTTGAATGGTAAGGGAGTTATGCTAAATTAATGAATAAGATAAGTTATGGTTTCTTAGGCAAATTGAATTGAAATTGAAATTTAATGCATAAGTGAACAGGTTTTGTAATTTTAGTGTAGCATATTCATCTTGTGGACCTCAGCAGTGTGTTCTTGAGAGTCAGAGTAATGTGATGGTACCTGTTACAAGCAAGAGGGTGAGATATGCTAAGACTTGGTTAAAAGGGCATTCCACTTCTTTTTGTCCTTTTACAAATTAAAAGTCATATGTTCCCCCCCCCCCCCTCTCTCTCTCTCTCACACTCACTTCCTGGATTGTAGCATATTGAAAACTTTACTGCCACTGAAGTGACCGGTGGCTGAGTCTTTTTTTCCACTGAATGATTACCAAGAAATTGACTGATTATGATGATTTATGAAATAATTTATTGAAAAACTGAATGTTTGATTGATCACATTGCACATTGAAATAGTTGATTTATTGATGAATTGTTGATTTATGATTGATAGGAAAACGTTGATTCCCCAAATCATAATTAATCATTAAATCAACATTCTGCTCTGGACTTCACGCGTACATGAAAATAGCAATCAGTCGCTCAACAGAAAGGGAGGGCGGGAGAGAGGGAGTGGGGAGCCAAAATTTCTGTTGACACTTATTCCATCAACCTACTTCTCTCACTTTAGTCCTATCTCACCCCCTATTCTCCCGACTCCCATGAAAACATTGCTGAGATCCACATGATAATGTGATACTTCTCCTTTCCTCGCCCTTCTTATCTTTGTATTGTATTTTGTGTATTGTATATATTTGTCCACAGGCGTATCCCGCCACAAGCACTATGCTTCTAGGGACATACGCCTTCCTCTTTACACATAAGTTGATTTTATATTCTTTATAGAAATTGATTTGAAGTGTATTCTTGTGAACAATAATGAATGTAACTTTGTAAAATGGAGGAAAATAAATATTTATTTGAATTGAATTGAATAAAATGCTGCCCCATTTGTGTTCACTCATGCATTAAAGTTGATTAAAAAAAATTGCTTAAACAACCAAAACTGGTCACGGTTGATCATTAATTTATCACAACGCCCTTACCTTTTAAAGTTCAAAAGGATTTGCATCTCAAAAACTGACAGAAACTGGAAGGCTAATTCCAGCCCAGCCTAATTTTCTTACCCTTTGTTTCAGTGGGCAGTGCTCGCTCAAGCATGAATAGTTGTCCAACATTTTTGGAAGTTGACTTTATTCGCTTCCATAATTATGTAAGTGATTTCTCCCCAAAGTGATATATTTTTTTCATTCGGCAGCCATTTCAAAAGTGTATTTGTTTTTTGGGAGACGCACTGTATATGCTGTTTCTTTTGAAGGGAATAATAATTTGGGATGTAATATTTCGTAGGTGGTTTTATACACTCATCAAACTCATTAAGCAACTCCTGCAAAAAAAAAATAGATTGATTGGTTGAGTCATGCATGAGTAATCAAAGATTGAATTAACAAAAATTTAAAGTCACAAGAGTCGTTTTTCAGATTGTGTAAATGGGGCTAACTTTGTTTTTTGGCGAAATTTATGGTGCTAATGCTGTTTCATTGTCCATCATTTAGCCACTCCACACAAAATTTTGTGTTCATGGTTGAGTGAGGACAATGTTTAGTGACGTATCATCATAGGGGTTTGTGGAAGTATATAACTAAAAAAAAAACATGTTAAAATAGGAAAATGGTAGTGGCTCCCCTCCCCCAATTTATTGGTCCCTCCCTATTTCAAATTCTGGATCCATCATTGATTAGTCCATATAATTCAACTGGTCCTGCATGAGAAATTGTTAGGAAAATAATGCTTTATGCAATATAAAGATTATTCATTCCTAAGTTTTCAAGTGTGCTCGCTCAACCAATAATTGTAAAAAGTTCGAAAAGCATGTGGTGATAAAAATGATGGATGATAAAAACAACATCAATTAAGTCACATTTGAAACAGAATTTGCCCCCCCCCCCCTATTCACATTATAACCCGGCCCTCAAAATGAGTCCGTGACATTGAAAATGCCCCCCCCCCCCATTGATGCGTGCTTATTCATAAATAAACAAATCGATTTCATTTTAGCACAGAATCATGCCCGTAAGTCGATCAACATTACTGCCAAAAAATATCGCTATGAAAAAAAAAATTATAAGTGCCACCATTGTGAATAAGGGGTTACTTATTAAACATTATGCACCCATAAGGCGTTGTGGCGTGCGCCTGTAATCCAAGCTATGTGGGGAAGTTACAAATTGATGCAGAGGTTCGAGGTTCGAGTCCCGGTCAGGTCTATCGGATGGTGGTGTTAAAGGTCGGTCCCACATGCAGACGTATAATCATATCTGATTGATACACGTCTGACAAAAGTCAAATACACGCACGCGTGGACAATGTCTATGGGAGAGGAAATCAAAATTTTAACAAAAGTAAAATGAGGGTTTGTTTCATGGACGGTTTTTGTTACTTCTGCCACTAATTGAACATTTTTTCACAAACTTAGCACATGGATTCAGAGGGAAACTATCCAAAAGGCGCCAATACCATAATAATCATTCGATACGGCCCCGGATACGGCATAGAGTGGGCCCAAGGCGTTGAACTTTTGTTCTTATTTACATAATTTTCGAATATTACGTGCTCGCTGAAGTATTAGACATCGGGATATTCATAAAAATCAAATCAAATGAAGTATGCAAGGAGGTTTGTGACAGATATCCATAGCATTTTTTTTTCCAATAACGTAAAAAAGAGCTAATCACATTCCACATGATCATTGCAAGCGTGAATGTTTAATTAAACGCCTTCGAATCATTGCATTATGTTAATTGGTCATAAACATAACGAAAAAAAGTTGATAAGATAATTTAAGTTCTCAAAATTAAACAATACTTATTATTATCATAATGATGATAATTCATTGATGTGCAAGACAAACTTGGGTGTTGTATCTTCTTATATTTTTCAGACGCTTCTGACGAAGTCTTAATTATAAAGACGAAAGATAAAGCAATAATCCTGCGTCATTCATTTTCACAACTCAGAGGCGTTTGGTAGAAGTAAACTTATCATTCCACACTACATATATATATATATATATATATATATATATATATATATATATATATATATATATATATATATCTTAAAGTTTCACGTATTGGCTTCTGTAAGGTAACAAAATAATGCTGAAGATAATGCTTTCATTGCCGATAAAGTTTTTTTTATTGTTCACTCTAATTTTCGACGGTCCTCCGTCTTCTTCAGGAAGATAGAGGACCGTCGAAAATTAGAGTGAACAATAAAAACATTTTGTGCAGAAAACTTTTTATTTTGCTTGTCAAATTTCTCAGAACACAAAAATGACCTTACTTCATTTTCTTGAAGTGAAACCCTTTTTGGGGGGCTTGTCAAATCAAGGAGTTAGTTATCAATACCCCATAGTAATCCAGTATCGGTCGAAATTTATCATAAATTGAGAACATTCGTATCAGTGAAGTTACTGACACTTTAAAGAAATAACTAAATGGCCAAATATTTACTTATAGGCCCGCATTCTGAACCCGGGTTTTAATTAATTAAACCCTGGTTTAAAGCTGTTGTTTAATTATGGAGAGCCAAACTGGGGCACAAACCCTTAACAGTACACAGCCAATTTTATGACACCCAATTTGTCTGGGAATGATAACTGAAGTATTTTTCATCATTATGAAAGCAAAATGAAACAAAATAGTAATCATAAGAAATATACACAGAATGTTAGAATTTTCGGCTCCCCATAATTTTGGCACAGACTTAGACCATGCATGGTCTAAGTTAAATTTTACTTCAGAATACGGGCCCATGTAGGCTCACGTGCGAATTCCGCGTAAGATTTTCATTAAACAATCCATTCGTTTATTAGTGAAGTTACTGACATTTTTTTAAAGAAAGTAACTTAAAAGCCTAAAATTACTTAGATTCTTCACATGCGAATTCTACTATAAGATTTTCTAAAAGAGTGTGCAATGCATAGCATGCTTTTATGATGAAAATGTAACACATCTATCATGAAAAGTCTACCCCAACACAAAGTTGATTTGAATAAAAAGAGAAAAATCCAACCGAAGCATAACACTGAAAATTTCATCAAAATCGGATGTAAGAAAGTTAGACATTTTAAAGTTTCGCTTAATTTCACAAAACAGGTGATGCACATCCTGGTCAGTATAAATGAGGAGACTGACGACGTCATCCACTCACTATTTCTTTTGTATTTTATTCTATGAAATATGAAATATTTCTCCTCATTTTCAAGTGAATTAAACAATTCCTCCTGAACATGTGGAATTATCATTGTTTAATAGTATCCATGGTTCAGTCAAGTTGGTCTTTTTATCTTGTAATATTGATAATCTTATCGATGACCATCGATTTCTCTTTTCTCAAATGAAGTCATTCCTTTTGGAAATTAATGTATGGAAGGAGAAAGAAACAAAATATAGGATGAAATTGAGGTTCCATGACGTTTGCTCCGCCGACAATTTTGCTCCGCTCTAAACTTCACACACTATAGTGTATGATCTGCCCAATACTCACTCTAGGCAATGCAAGCAGTAGGCGCGTACGACATTTATCCTCCCTTTCCTCTTTTTATTTTCTTTACCTGTTTTGTGTTGCCAAAGGGGAGGAGGGGATGTACGTGCAAAACTAGCTACAAAGAGCCTCTGATTCCCATAATTGATTATATTCGCCGAAAATATTCTGGCCTCATTCTTTTAAACAATAGTATTACTTACACGTATTGGTAGATAAAATCTTATTTCAAATCAAATGGGGGATGGAATAAACCATCAATGGATATTACATTGTAATCATAAATTCACAACGGTTTTAAACGTGGGGAGGTGAAAGGCATTACGAATATGTTGGTATTCTACTGAATCCATACAAACTCCTGGATTGAACTTTTCAGCAATTGACGATATATTTAGATTAATATGATTCTTTCCAAGCGAGAAGTAAGTTAGGCAATTTTTCTGATTTTTTTTTGTATAAAAGCATATAGATGTCGGACATAATGAAGAATTAAAGTATAGTCATCATCAGGGCATCAGCTAGGTCAAATGCCGGGTCAAAATTAATGTTTCACCAAAATACGGCGAATTTTAGTAATTCAATGGAATATAATCTTACATCCGATTTAGATTGAATTTTCATGATTTTGACTGACAAACATGGTTTATGTTTAAATCTGGCATTTCTTTCAAATGATAATTTTCAGAATAGATCTATCCCTTTAAGTTGCAAACTTGTATAGTCTGCGATGAAGTAACTCTATTAAATTTCAAAATTATTTTTATGTCTACTATAAGATTGTAACCATGAACTCCATTAAATGGATTTTGAAAAGTGGATTAAAAATGCATTGCACCTTCAAAACTGCCTTGATATATATTAACAATATTTCTTTGCCAAAGAATTATCATAGCATAATTTTTAATAATCTTTGCTACTATTTCCATGGTCTCAAAATAGACTATGCATGCCGGATATGTACTATGTATGAGGAAGTACGTGAATATAATATATTGAAAACCTTAACCCTCCTCAAATTAGCTAAATCCATGAAGTTCGAGGAAGCCGCTAGCAAGGTCTGCAACTGCAAGCAAGGTAGGGATAACCCGAATAAAATCTTTTAAATTTTAAATACGCTATTTAAAGACATTTATTTAAACAATTTTTAAGATCTGAATTAAGAAAAACAAGAGAGAACACCTGGAAATTATCTTATGAGTGTTAGTTTATCGCTGAGACTGAGAGTGAGACTTAACTTAGCTGTGCAGGGACTGAGGAGACGCGAGAGGATCGGACTCCGGAGACGGGAGTTCCCCGGCATACATGCACGGCCGTGCGCCGTGGAGCTGGTTGGCGAAGCAGCAGGCACAGCCAGGGCTGCACTTCATTTTTGATGAGGGAATTTTATATAGTAATAGTAATATAAGAGGACTAGTCGAACTTGAACATTGAAGTGGGAATTCTATTTATTTTTATTTTCTTTTACTAGAAATATTTTGGTTAAAATGAAGCTTGTATCCTAAAGATCTGCAAATTTGTCACCGCGCCGTTAGCACTCGTTAAAAAAATATGATCTTCACATTATCTCAACAAGCATCAGGAAATCATTTTGCAAGCAGATATCAATAATGCGAGTTAAACTTAGTACTGACCAATTCTATAGCATTTTCCATCTATGTATCTCACCTTCTGAATTATGAGTTTTTGTTGAAATCTCCACAAAACTTTGGTCCACGAAGTTTGGTCACACTTTTTCAGAATGGATTTCCAGTACAGCGCGCATTCATCAATCGGAAGAATTTTGAGATCATGATACCAGCTTAACCATAAACCTTCTTCACAACTTTGTCAATAATTTTGTAGTTTACAATTTGCCGTCAATTTGGGAGCTATGATTTGTTTTGTATAATACATGAATATTTTGTGAACAAAGTTAAGCCTGATTAATATTTTTGAAATGTTCACGAAGTTTTGGACACCCCACACTGATACAGAAAGAAATGTGAAGTTGGGTGAATCAGTCTATGTACCATAATTAATACTTCTACACATTGTTTCTTGAATATTGTGTTTTATATAATAATAGTATAAGGAAGAGATATCAAGTCAATGATGGCCAATACTGAAGGAATTAGGCATCGGAAACCAGAGTTGATTGAGGATGATGGACAAAATGAGCCTCCCAAGCAGAGGAAAAGGAAGTTGAAGAAGCAAGGAATGATGTAAGTTAAAGACAAATCTATTCAGACCAAAAAAATTCAAATTATGATAATTATAGTTTTCAAGACATTCAAAAGCACTGTTTATATGAAAACAAATTGTTGGATGGAAAGAGAAACTACACTATAAATAAGAGTGATAGTGATCACAAATATATTCAGATATGGTGTAAAACAACAACCTGCATGATTCTACTCCATAAAAGATAAAAGGTATGAGTTTTTAAACAAACAATTATGGTCTAATGTTCAAATCAAAATTATATGTGATCTAAGAAAATTACACCCAAAACTATATTTAAATTTGTATTCAAAATTTTGTAGACCTACTCTGAGAGTTATTACAGTTTTCTAAACAGAATGATAAATTACTGTATAACATGTACTTTTGTATAAGAATTAAAATCATTCATTGGAATGCAAAGGATTTCATTTAATTACCTCTTCATCAACATTAATGTCAATGATAGAAATGAATATGATGTGACTTTATTTATTGTATGTTCATGAAATAATTTCCTTTCAACTGATTAAATAAAAAACAACAAATCACTTCACTTCACATGTAGATAGAAAGTGTTTACATCATGAAGGGATATTAAAAGACAATATAGGAGTAATTTTAAAGCAGCAACAAACTAGCAGCTTTAATAGCACTATTTCAAGTTTTCAATTACCCACATCTGGCAAGTACATGTACATGCAAGATTCTGAGAGCCCTGTGTAGTATTATGATATAGGGCCCACTTGAATGATTACAAAATAATTCTTTACTCATTCATGCCACACTAATTATTACTGAGCAGCAAATTAGTACTATCCTTTCAAAAATATTTTAATGTCTCTGTATGAATAAAATTATAGGTTAATTCATTCTCTGTATTGTTGATGGTTATCTCAAAATGTATATTTTAAAGACTAGTTGCTTATAACACACAGTCAATGAGAGACCACACAAAATTTTGCTCAGTTCTCACCCCCCTTTAATAGTTAAATGTAAGGTTAGTTCGAGCCAATGTACAGGAAAGGTATTAATTTCATATTTTTATCAAACAAAAACAAAACTTGAGTATAATCCTATAACAAGTCAAGTAATCATAACATCTGGGTAAGCTATAATTGATAT
Organism: Lytechinus variegatus; assembly: GCF_018143015.1. Taxonomy (NCBI): domain Eukaryota; kingdom Metazoa; phylum Echinodermata; class Echinoidea; order Temnopleuroida; family Toxopneustidae; genus Lytechinus; species Lytechinus variegatus. Next base: position 38,614,645 of record NC_054746.1, read on the forward strand.
CTCTTCTACTTCTTTCCAGGACAAGATGCTGTAACTTATTTTCTGGAGTATTTAAGATCACCTTTGTGATAGTGCTTGCATTGACTATACTCATCACACTCAAATCATCCCCTGCAGAACCTGAGGCATTTGAGTAAGTCACATTACACATTCGTTTTGATTCACTCTTTAAATCTCATTTCACATACTTGTAACGAGCATGACATTTCAGATCATTTGAAAGCATCATACCTAAAAGTTTACAGGTACAACATTTAAACTGTTTTTCAAACTTTCACCTTTCTGTATCACTGAGTTTTTTGTTCTTAGAAAATAAATTTTTATTTGGGCTAGATTCCCCTTTAATTACCTTTCCTTTCTGTCTTTGTTTGTGGATGTAATAGATATGTAAAGTCTGCTTCTTTTTGCTCTTTTTTTAGATTGAATTAGGCAAATATATTGGTTTTAAAAAGATATAATAGTGGGTAACGTCTTTGTATTGTTTTGATTGATATCATTTGGGACATTTTTATAGAATTGGTTCAATAGTCGTGCATCCCTAGTTTGGAAAAAATCATGATACAAATTCTGTTTTTTTTCATATCTTGTATTAAAAACTTAAAAATCAAGTTATCAACAACAATACAGTTTAACAGACACCTTTCATTTTTTCCCCTCAAATAAATTCTTTCTTGGATGCATTTATTTTGCTTCCTTGTGACTTTGTATGGATTACTTCTGTGATACTAAATGTAGGTTACCACCTCCTCGGCCATGGACTGGAGCATTGGCACCCAACAACAAACTCCAGAAAGCTCAGAAACTACTAGAAGGAAAAATTATTGGACCTGAATCATTGGCCTATAATAAAGGTAAAGTATAACAACCACTCTACCATAAAAAAAAATGTCATGGAATATTTCCTTTTTCAACACTTGCTGGTAGTATAGGGCCTTGGAATTCATTTAAAAAGATTGTCATCAAGGAAGTAGTTGCAATAATGTGCTGGCATTTGCTTTTGTGAATGTAAAAGTGAGGTAGATAGAGAGGATGGATGGAGGGAGGGGGGGGGGGGGGTGTATGAATAGAAGTTGAATATGTGCTGGTAAATGACAATTTGTTTTCAATTGCTGTCTATTGAGCCAAATATTAATGATATTCTAACCAAATGGAAAGTTGGGGTTTAAAAGAACAAAAAATGAGTGAAAGTTTGATTTTTTTTCTTTCTTTCTTGTAGGTCGAATTTACACAGGTACCTATGATGGTAAAGTGGTAGAGATTAAGAATGATAAAGACATCAAAGTTATTGCACAGCTTGGCACTCCTCCTTGTGGTAAGTTGTTCTATTCAGGATCAAGTGATGTACATCCTTATTTGTTTTCTAACATTTTACTGATATCAAATCTATATTATTTATCTCTGATATTGTATTTTAGTAATAATACAAAAAGTATGGTTCATTCAGTTTGTATTTGTTTCTTTGGGTTTTTTTGAACAGCATCCACTCTAGACCCCAATCATATGACCTAAAATACATATATATAGTTCTTGGTTCCCTATTCAGGTTGCAACATTTAGACTAAGAGTTGGCTTGTTGGTTCAACAGATTATTTGCACAACTGTTTATTAAAGTTTGGACTATTTTGGCCTTGGATAGTTAAGTTGAACCAGCCAACTCACCTGTTTTATGTTTATCATTCTTCTTGAGGAGGGAAAAAAAATTGCAGTATAGTAATGCGTTTGCTATGCTGCTTGGTACATGTAGCTCAAAACGAGAAAGTGAACAAATATATATCATTTTATAGATTTGTGTTACTTTAACTCCCATAGAAACTCGGCCAGACAGCATTATGCTTCTATAACTCCAAGCTGTATACAAGTAACCAATTAGATTTGAAACATTTTACGGCTCAGATAATCAGGCATAGTGGCTTAACTTCTAGAAAGAAAAAAATCACTTGAGGGTCTTTATCAAACTGGAGACAGTGGCAGAGTGGAGATTTGAACTCACAACCATACGATTAGGAGTCCAATGCTCTAACTGCTAGACCACATTACCCTGCTAGATCTAAACCAAATTGAGGTCTAGATATATGTGCTTCATGAACATAGAACCTTACTGTTATAGATATGTACCTGTCCTACTCTTACTGGTAATCCAGGCCTTTGTCCATGTAATTAAAGAATTGCAGTCTGCTTTTATAACTTGTGATCTTCCCAACTAGTATATATGGCATGCCACTGCAAGAGTTGAGTCTTATTTCAGTAACTTCATGAGTAATTACATTTTTTAGATGCCTGTTTTTCCCTCCATTAAGTTTGATTGATCGATTGTTCTTAAACCTGAAGCCATTTTTCTGTTCTGTCTAGGCACCAGAGAAGACGAGATGAAATGTGGTCGTCCATTGGGGATCAAGTTTATAGGTGATAAGCTCTACATGATCGATGCTTACTATGGGCTCTTTGAAATTGATCATAAAGGAAGTAAGTTAATTACCATTGAAATAAAATTTATAATTATTTGTTTATTTAAGAATATCTTTCAACTGAAGTTAGGGTTAGCATTGTGCAAGTCCTAAATACGGAGAACTGTAGAAAAAAAATTGCATTTGACATTGTTTAACTCGTAAGAAATGAAAAATAAAATACATTTGTTTGAAAGTAAGGGTGAGAGTCTTCTGATGCCCTCAACCTTTCATATTGTTTTAAGTCATGAGAGTTTGACTTAAAGATTTGATGTATTTTCAAGTATTTCAGAATTATCAATGGGAGTTATTCATTAATTCCAATATTAAAGGAGTTCTAGTTGCATCATTGTTTCGAATCATCTTCTGAGCTCTGCAACTTCACTTATAGAGAAGTATTAAAGGGAAAGTTGATAATAATAATAATGATAATTATTATTATTATTATAATCATCATAATAATATAGGTTTTCCCGTCCAATTTCGTCAAAATTTCAACCGATTTAATGATGTAATAGTTCAATTTGCAACTAATTCGAATGACCTATGAGATCAACATTCAAATACCCAAATACTTTATTTGATTTAATCATATTGGCACGCAATTTCATGGTTATTTCATTTAAACAAGTATAAAGATCGATCAAATTCAAATAGCCGAAGAGGTGTTTTCAAATTCGCAACGGTACCCTCCTTGCGAATGTTTAGGAATTCAAAATAATTAATATGCGATCACTTATAGGATATGCACAGTGTTTTTCGTTTTTTAATTTTTTATTTTTTACTTCATTTGAATGATTATGGAAATGGGTTTTACTTCTTAATTGGATGTTTACCATTATACTGAAATGTATCATCCATCTGAAAAACCATCATCGGAACATCAACTCGTTTTTCCTGCACTTTCAGAACTATAGATCGTGGTCAATACCATCCCTTCCCCACAACGATATAATTTACAATAATATGAAATAAAAAAAAGAACAAGATGATGAAAACAAATACCTACCATTGGCATAGGTCATCCACCCACTCACTGGCGGATCCATGGGGGGGGCACACCCGGCTCGTGTCCGTGCCCCCCCCCCTTTGAGAGCCACAATTAATAAAAAATTGTGGACCGTCCCTTATTCTTTGGTTAAAAAATTCTGTTTTGCTCGTCAAATTCCTAGGGAAAATGCCCCCCTTTTTTGGAAATCCTTGATCCGCCCCTGCACCCACTCATTAATCACTAAAAGAATAACCGTTCACAACCATGTTACAAGTGTTACATGAATTGCGTCTTTATCAAACGTAATGGAATAAAATTATTCTAACTGAAAGATCAGAAAAAAAAGATAGGGTAAAGTTTGGAGAAAAAAATTGTATAACGTTATAAAAGAAAAATGAACACAGAAACATGTTATCTGAATTTGGACGTTTAAAGTGCAAATATGTGTGCAGATTAATGAAATTGAAAATGGTATTTTGGGTGAAATTAAGCGATCAGTTCGTCGTTGCGAAATTAAATGACAACTTTTGGCCATTAATTTGAACGAATTTCTCCCTAAATTGAATTTCTACCAAATTCAAAGGAATGATATAGAACGGTATTAAATGATGAATAAATGAAAATGAACCATGTGTGCAGAGGGTTGACAAAATATTTCGAATTTGAAAGTCTTTTCATTAATTTAAATGCAACCCTGATGAAATTGGACGGCAAAGCCTATAATATGGGCTATTCCATGGTTACTCACGTGAGTCACGTTACATTTGGAGACACCTTGACTCATACTTAGAGCTGTAACTCCATTATTATTGATAGGAACTAAACATCTCCTTATCACAACAAAGTACACAGTCTGACTATCCTTTGTATAAAAAAAAAACTTGGGAAATTTTATTATGCTCCTGGCAAAACTTTGGAATGTGTCGGTTACTCACGTTACATGATTTGGACATGCATAAAATGAAAAGTCAACGTAAGTGAAAAGTCTCCTCATACAAGGCTTTTATGAAAGTTGATTATATCCATTTCAAAGAAGTATATTAGGGAGACAAACTTCGTATATAATTAAAATATTAAAGAACACATGGTTTTTACTTGGGGTGCAGATAATATGGTTACTCACGTTACAGTTACTCACGTTACATTTTGTCCATGTATGGTTAACAACACACACGTCATTAAAAATTAAATAAAGTGTGTAAAATTCATTGCTAGGAACATCAAAAAGAGATTTTATACCAAAAATTGGAACAATTGGAGCTTTATTAGGGAGCGAGGAAAAGTATGATTTCGCTTACTAATTATGCATAAATTAGCATAATCGCTTAATACCAATTTGCATGAAATAAATTACTGTATAGCATTGTAGATTATGTCCAAGACAACCTGCGCGCAAATTTTTGGCGTAATCGTGCGGCCAAAGGCCGAGATCTCAATGTGGGCCTGTGAAGCCCCCCCCCCCCCCGGGCCATATAAACTCCCAAAATACCCCGGCATAGATAGGGTTACAGGTAAGGGCATTCAATGTGTTTGAACACTCTTTAAAGTTTAGTTTATCGAAATCAAGTCTTACTAATGCACTCGAGCATTGTGAATACTTCTACTAATATTCATTTTTTTGTGCAATTGTATGACCACTTGATATTTTGATGAACAAAGAGTCACATCAAAGAGGTGTACCCTCATTTTACTTTTAATTAATCAAAAATAACTTCACAACTCACCATGAGACTTAAAACTTGACATCCCACAGAAAATGTGACCTAACTGAATAATTTTTACTGGTTACTCACATTACATGATGGTTACTCACGTTACAAAGTTACTCACGTTACAGTTTTTCTTCATCATTTTTATAAAAAAATTGTACTTTTTAATGATTTTTATAGTCATCACTGTGTCAAAGATTGTTTGAATGAAGAGAATTCAAAATCCCACCAATTAACTGTGAAGAATTTTTCTCTCAGAAAACAAAGTCAGTTTTTTTGGTTACTCATGTTACATCACCTGAGCAGGTTGCAATATTAATTTTTTAATGAGTACTACAAATTTACTTGAAAAGCTGTTGTGTATTTTAAGTAATTTGACTCTTCTAAACTTCAAAAATATATAAAGTGGTATGTTGTTGCAATAACAAAATGGTAATAAGGCATATTTCATTTTTCACTATTTTTCTTGTATTTTGGTACAGAATGGAAGACACAAATTTTGACAATGTTTTTCCAAAGTATACATCTGAAAATAAACTTTTTATTTCTTGTTTCTGAAACTATCATGTATGAAGGACTTAAAGTATTAAAAAATTCAAGAAAATATTGAATTTGAATTTTTAAGCTCATGTCCACCAACCTGTGGAATTGCCCATATACGTATATTTACCCAGGGAAGCCACTTCAGTTCTGAAAACTGTTCTCCGAGCTGGCCCTGCTATTATTATTACCCCAGCTTTAGCTTGGCTGCCTAGGCGCTCAAGTATTCAAGGATTTTTTTCCTACCAGGTACCCATTCACCTCACCTGGGTTGAGTGCAGCAAGTTCGCCCTGAAGAAAACTTTTTGGTAAAAATAGCAGAAAAAATGATAAGAAATATTGGTGAAGGTTTGAGAAAAATCCATTGAAGATTGAATAATTAGAATTTCAAGTTTCTTATTTGTGATGTCATAAACAAGCAGCTGCCCAATATGTTGAAAAAATTGAAATTACCTCTATTTTGTAGTTACCCCCCCCCCCCCACTTTTTTTTTTTGCTTTTCAAATTTCTCAGGACCTATTCAAACTCCAATTTTGAAGGAGAACCCTTCTTTTTTTGCTTTCCAACTTTCTGAGGACCAATTTGATCTCCATTTTGTACTGACCCCCTTTTTTGCTTTTCAAATTTACATCAGTGCCCCAGTGAAAAAAAAATTGTTCCCATGGCCCTGCCTTTGCCAACCCCATGGGTAGTCGTTTGTATCGCTCCTATGCAAACAAATAAACAGCCGCCAGTCGAGAGGAGAAAATGGTATATGTATCGATCATAGCCGCTGAGAGTGGGGGGGGGGGCCCTAACAAGTTTCATTTTATTTTTTGGCCCCCCATTTAGCGCCTATTTCTAGTTATTTAGTAGTCTCACATATCTACTCACATGGAGAGGGGTTGCCTGGATATAATGTTATAGGGGGCGGGGCTCTTAATAAAAAACATAGCAATATGTGTATTTTTGAAAGTCATTACTTGGTGAATAAATGCAAGAAAGTGGGCAGTGTGGTGTTTTTATTTGTTTTGGCTTGACATAACACATTAAATAAAAAGTGGGGTGCTTTGTGTCCACCCCCCCTTGGTTAATCCTAGATCATCCACTGCCTAAACACATACAAAACAGAAAAAAAAGTCTTAATTGGTTGCCATGGCAATACAAGTTTGCACTCTTCTCGTAAAAAAATAAGCCTTTACCATGGCAACGGGTCATTTGCAACATCATTATTAATCATTAAATTCTAGCATTACCAAGACAACATCAATAATTATCATTTTAGTGAAATCATGCAGAACACTTACTGTAATTTGTTTTCAAAATGAAATGACTGGGTCAAACCTTATGTATATGTACATGTATTTAAGGTAATTTTTTATGTTTTTTTCTGCTATAATCTTGTTAACCATTTTATTTGGTTGCCATGGCAAAGCCTAAGCAACAAGCATAACTATGTTTTTCACCCTAAAATATAAGGGAAATGTAAGAAAAATCTGATTTACATGTTTTACATTACATGTTTTTATCAAAATTTGTACTTTTCATTGGGATAATTAGCTGTTACCATGGCAACAGGATGTTTGCAACATTTTATAAAGCTTTACCAAGGTATGATCAGTATCATTCTAATGAATTATGGGTAGAACACTTACTCATTTTACTTATTTTTTTTTCAAATTAAATGAGTGGGTCATTTTTTGTTGTATTTTCCACCATATTTTCTTATTTCCAAATTAGGTGTTATTTTGTTGCCATAGCAATAGCCCAAGATGGTATTTATGCATTTATAACAAGCAATTTTGTGTTAAATATCCTAAAGTAGAGGAGAAATTAAAGAAAAATCATATTCTACATCTTAAAAAATTGAAATTTTTTTCATTTTTTTCTGGATGGAAAATAAGCTAACCATGGCAATGGACCGATTGCAACTATTTTGATGACCCTAATTATTTGAACATTTCATTTGTATTAAAATGGAAGCTTGAAATTAATACATTTGGTCATTAATACAATGTTTATTTACCATATACAGGAGAATAGGAGTTATTTTTAAAAATTAATCTATTGCCATGGCGACTAATGAAGACGAACCTGGTTTGATTGGATCCCTTCTGAAATCCAAAGTTGGTCCATAAGGAAGCTCTGTACCCAAATGTATGCTTTTATCCACTCTGTAACAGTACCGGTGGTCAAAAAAACTGACGGCCACCCCATATGTCTTTGCCATTTTGCATGTTTGCTTACTCAGCGCTGTTGGGCACCCTTCCCCATGAGCAAAATTGAGCGTTTCAAAAAATCGCTGCAGTGTCCGGTCTTCCCCTTGTAGTATCTTTGGTATAACAGATTAAAATATACATTGAAAAACTCTCATTTTAAAAACTCCAGTGTAGCCCTGTTTGTTTTGCGCAAGAAAGTAAGCTACAGTACCTGGACTTTCCATTGACTGTATCGTACTATTGTCTTTTTAAACTTTTATGCAGATTCCCTTCCTGTTGAATTGGTTTCAACTCAGAGAAGTTACAAAGGACATCGGATGAAGTTTGCAAACGATTTTGTAAAGCTGGATAATGGAGATTTCCTCTTCACTGATTCTAGCTATCGCAAGTATCGTAAGGACTATGGGATACTTGCATTGGAAAGTAAAGGTTGTGGTAGGTGAGTTAGAAGGTCGCCACTAATGATGATGTATTTTTGAAACCCATTCAGGTGGGTCTTTTATAAAGCTGTTTGTAAAGTTATGCACGACTGGAAAATGTTCTTAAAGGGGAATCCAACCCAAATAAAAACTTGTTTTTATAAGGAAAAGAAAAATTAGACAAGTTGATAGGTAAAAGTTTGAACAATATTGGACAAACAACAAGAAAGTTGTAAATATTGGTAATCACTATACTCAAGGAGACTTCAAATTTGCCGCATATGGGATGTCATTGTGATGGAAGGCGAGGACTTCTCTTTCATGTACTCCACTGCATATTATGGCTAAAATGTCATTTTTCCCAAAAGTTTTATTAGGTGGTCTGTCATGAATATGACAGATCACCTATTATATTCGTCAGATTTTACTTTATTTATTTTTATTGCCAAATTTTGTCGCCAGGTTATCTCAAAATCGGGCCTGTCAAATTTCTTGATTTTCATGTCATGTATGGATATTATTGTGGAATCGCGAAACGAAACTTTTCAAGGTCATCAAATCGTGATGACGTCATCTAGGCGCCATTTTGTAAAATTAAATTATTGATCATATCATCGCAACTAATCATCATAAATCATTCATATTTGCACCATATTAAGTTCAGATGACAGGTCATCAGGACATGTCAACAGAGGTCATGCAAAGGTCACGACGCGCACGTACGCGCGCGTCAAAATTTAAAAATTTTCCAAATCAACCGTGGTCAAGTTTGGGTACGTTTCAGGCCATTTTGAGCGTGTCAAAAATTTGCGCGCGCACAGGTATGCGTGCGCGTTTTGGCTCCTACCATCGGTATGCATCTTCGAGACGTCATTTATTTTATGTCTGTCCACTGTCCATTATCTTCTGATTAATTTGATACCTCATTCAGCCTCTTACGACCAATAATACGCAAATGCGCGTCAATTCAAATGTGCTTTACACGCGCATGCAAACTCGCAAAATAAGTCAAAAGTGGGCAAAAATATGCCTATATAAAATTCACTGTAGCTCTTCAAGGAGTCCGTTGACCCCCAATTTTTTTTTCCTATTCGAATAGAGTATGAATTGGAGATATGATTTTATGCCACATTTGACCCTTAAAAACATCGTGACGTCATCAACATGGCGTCGGAACTAAAAATTAGTGTTTTCTGTTTCATGATGTCACAACACTCATGTAAATTGATTCTAATTACGTAAATATTGGTCTTTTCTCGCCAAATTTTCAATATGTTTTACCTTAGAATGTACCCTTTAGACAATATGTCCATTGTTTCATTTTAAAGCTTGTACTATTCTCAAAACTGGAATTTGTACTAGGTTTGTCATCATGACATTTTTCTACTTGCAACAATTTACATTGACAATATGTTTCCTGTTTTGCGCTTCCTGTCTGTCCGAAAGATCGTGGTCGACTGGATAACGCACCTGCCTGGTAACGCTAGGGTCGGTGGTTCAAACCTCGCTTGACTCTCTTTTTTTTTTTTTTTTTTTTTCCTTTATTATTAGGTGGTCTGTCATGAATATGACAGATCACCTATTATATTCGTCAGATTTTACTTTATTTATTTTTATTGCCAAATTTTGTCGCCAGGTTATCTCAAAATCGGGCCTGTCAAATTTCTTGATTTTCATGTCATGTATGGATATTATTGTGGAATCGCGAAACGAAACTTTTCAAGGTCATCAAATCGTGATGACGTCATCTAGGCGCCATTTTGTAAAATTAAATTATTGATCATATCATCGCAACTAATCATCATAAATCATTCATATTTGCACCATATTAAGTTCAGATGACAGGTCATCAGGACATGTCAACAGAGGTCATGCAAAGGTCACGACGCGCACGTACGCGCGCGTCAAAATTTAAAAATTTTCCAAATCAACCGTGGTCAAGTTTGGGTACGTTTCAGGCCATTTTGAGCGTGTCAAAAATTTGCGCGCGCACAGGTATGCGTGCGCGTTTTGGCTCCTACCATCGGTATGCATCTTCGAGACGTCATTTATTTTATGTCTGTCCACTGTCCATTATCTTCTGATTAATTTGATACCTCATTCAGCCTCTTACGACCAATAATACGCAAATGCGCGTCAATTCAAATGTGCTTTACACGCGCATGCAAACTCGCAAAATAAGTCAAAAGTGGGCAAAAATATGCCTATATAAAATTCACTGTAGCTCTTCAAGGAGTCCGTTGACCCCCAATTTTTTTTTCCTATTCGAATAGAGTATGAATTGGAGATATGATTTTATGCCACATTTGACCCTTAAAAACATCGTGACGTCATCAACATGGCGTCGGAACTAAAAATTAGTGTTTTCTGTTTCATGATGTAACAACACCCATGTAAATTGATTCTAATTACGTAAATATTGGTCTTTTCTCGCCAAATTTTCAATATGTTTTACCTTAGAATGTACCCTTTAGACAATATGTCCATTGTTTCATTTTAAAGCTTGTACTATTCTCAAAACTGGAATTTGTACTAGGTTTGTCATCATGACATTTTTCTACTTGCAACAATTTACATTGACAATATGTTTCCTGTTTTGCGTTCCTGTCTGTCCGGAAGATCGTGGTCGACTGGATAACGCACCTGCCTGGTAACGCTAGGGTCGGTGGTTCAAACCTCGCTTGACTCTCTTTTTTTTTTTTTTTTTTTTTCCTTTATTATTAGGTGGTCTGTCATGAATATGACAGATCACCTATTATATTCGTCAGATTTTACTTTATTTATTTTTATTGCCAAATTTTGTCGCCAGGTTATCTCAAAATCGGGCCTGTCAAATTTCTTGATTTTCTTGTCATGTATGGATATTATTGTGGAATCGCGAAACGAAACTTTTCAAGGTCATCAAATCGTGATGACGTCATCTAGGCGCCATTTTGTAAAATTAAATTATTGATCATATCATCGCAACTAATCATCATAAATCATTCATATTTGCACCATATTAAGTTCAGATGACAGGTCATCAGGACATGTCAACAGAGGTCATGCAAAGGTCACGACGCGCACGTACGCGCGCGTCAAAATTTAAAAATTTTCCAAATCAACCGTGGTCAAGTTTGGGTACGTTTCAGGCCATTTTGAGCGTGTCAAAAATTTGCGCGCGCACAGGTATGCGTGCGCGTTTTGGCTCCTACCATCGGTATGCATCTTCGAGACGTCATTTATTTTATGTCTGTCCACTGTCCATTATCTTCTGATTAATTTGATACCTCATTCAGCCTCTTACGACCAATAATACGCAAATGCGCGTCAATTCAAATGTGCTTTACACGCGCATGCAAACTCGCAAAATAAGTCAAAAGTGGGCAAAAATATGCCTATATAAAATTCACTGTAGCTCTTCAAGGAGTCCGTTGACCCCCAATTTTTTTTTCCTATTCGAATAGAGTATGAATTGGAGATATGATTTTATGCCACATTTGACCCTTAAAAACATCGTGACGTCATCAACATGGCGTCGGAACTAAAAATTAGTGTTTTCTGTTTCATGATGTAACAACACCCATGTAAATTGATTCTAATTACGTAAATATTGGTCTTTTCTCGCCAAATTTTCAATATGTTTTACCTTAGAATGTACCCTTTAGACAATATGTCCATTGTTTCATTTTAAAGCTTGTACTATTCTCAAAACTGGAATTTGTACTAGGTTTGTCATCATGACATTTTTCTACTTGCAACAATTTACATTGACAATATGTTTCCTGTTTTGCGCTTCCTGTCTGTCCGGAAGATCGTGGTCGACTGGATAACGCACCTGCCTGGTAACGCTAGGGTCGGTGGTTCAAACCTCGCTTGACTCTCTTTTTTTTTTTTTTTTTTTTTCCTTTATTATTAGGTGGTCTGTCATGAATATGACAGATCACCTATTATATTCGTCAGATTTTACTTTATTTATTTTTATTGCCAAATTTTGTCGCCAGGTTATCTCAAAATCGGGCCTGTCAAATTTCTTGATTTTCATGTCATGTATGGATATTATTGTGGAATCGCGAAACGAAACTTTTCAAGGTCATCAAATCGTGATGACGTCATCTAGGCGCCATTTTGTAAAATTAAATTATTGATCATATCATCGCAACTAATCATCATAAATCATTCATATTTGCACCATATTAAGTTCAGATGACAGGTCATCAGGACATGTCAACAGAGGTCATGCAAAGGTCACGACGCGCACGTACGCGCGCGTCAAAATTTAAAAATTTTCCAAATCAACCGTGGTCAAGTTTGGGTACGTTTCAGGCCATTTTGAGCGTGTCAAAAATTTGCGCGCGCACAGGTATGCGTGCGCGTTTTGGCTCCTACCATCGGTATGCATCTTCGAGACGTCATTTATTTTATGTCTGTCCACTGTCCATTATCTTCTGATTAATTTGATACCTCATTCAGCCTCTTACGACCAATAATACGCAAATGCGCGTCAATTCAAATGTGCTTTACACGCGCATGCAAACTCGCAAAATAAGTCAAAAGTGGGCAAAAATATGCCTATATAAAATTCACTGTAGCTCTTCAAGGAGTCCGTTGACCCCCAATTTTTTTTTCCTATTCGAATAGAGTATGAATTGGAGATATGATTTTATGCCACATTTGACCCTTAAAAACATCGTGACGTCATCAACATGGCGTCGGAACTAAAAATTAGTGTTTTCTGTTTCATGATGTAACAACACCCATGTAAATTGATTCTAATTACGTAAATATTGGTCTTTTCTCGCCAAATTTTCAATATGTTTTACCTTAGAATGTACCCTTTAGACAATATGTCCATTGTTTCATTTTAAAGCTTGTACTATTCTCAAAACTGGAATTTGTACTAGGTTTGTCATCATGACATTTTTCTACTTGCAACAATTTACATTGACAATATGTTTCCTGTTTTGCGCTTCCTGTCTGTCCGAAAGATCGTGGTCGACTGGATAACGCACCTGCCTGGTAACGCTAGGGTCGGTGGTTCAAACCTCGCTTGACTCTCTTTTTTTTTTTTTTTTTTTTTCCTTTATTATTAGGTGGTCTGTCATGAATATGACAGATCACCTATTATATTCGTCAGATTTTACTTTATTTATTTTTATTGCCAAATTTTGTCGCCAGGTTATCTCAAAATCGGGCCTGTCAAATTTCTTGATTTTCTTGTCATGTATGGATATTATTGTGGAATCGCGAAACGAAACTTTTCAAGGTCATCAAATCGTGATGACGTCATCTAGGCGCCATTTTGTAAAATTAAATTATTGATCATATCATCGCAACTAATCATCATAAATCATTCATATTTGCACCATATTAAGTTCAGATGACAGGTCATCAGGACATGTCAACAGAGGTCATGCAAAGGTCACGACGCGCACGTACGCGCGCGTCAAAATTTAAAAATTTTCCAAATCAACCGTGGTCAAGTTTGGGTACGTTTCAGGCCATTTTGAGCATGTCAAAAATTTGCGCGCGCACAGGTATGCGTGCGCGTTTTGGCTCCTACCATCGGTATGCATCTTCGAGTCGTCATTTATTTTATGTCTGTCCACTGTCCATTATCTTCTGATTAATTTGATACCTCATTCAGCCTCTTACGACCAATAATACGCAAATGCGCGTCAATTCAAATGTGCTTTACACGCGCATGCAAACTCGCAAAATAAGTCAAAAGTGGGCAAAAATATGCCTATATAAAATTCACTGTAGCTCTTCAAGGAGTCCGTTGACCCCCAATTTTTTTTCCTATTCGAATAGAGTATGAATTGGAGATATGATTTTATGCCACATTTGACCCTTAAAAACATCGTGACGTCATCAACATGGCGTCGGAACTAAAAATTAGTGTTTTCTGTTTCATGATGTAACAACACCCATGTAAATTGATTCTAATTACGTAAATATTGGTCTTTTCTCGCCAAATTTTCAATATGTTTTACCTTAGAATGTACCCTTTAGACAATATGTCCATTGTTTCATTTTAAAGCTTGTACTATTCTCAAAACTGGAATTTGTACTAGGTTTGTCATCATGACATTTTTCTACTTGCAACAATTTACATTGACAATATGTTTCCTGTTTTGCGTTCCTGTCTGTCCGGAAGATCGTGGTCGACTGGATAACGCACCTGCCTGGTAACGCTAGGGTCGGTGGTTCAAACCTCGCTTGACTCTCTTTTTTTTTTTTTTTTTTTTCCTTTATTATTAGGTGGTCTGTCATGAATATGACAGATCACCTATTATATTCGTCAGATTTTACTTTATTTATTTTTATTGCCAAATTTTGTCGCCAGGTTATCTCAAAATCGGGCCTGTCAAATTTCTTGATTTTCTTGTCATGTATGGATATTATTGTGGAATCGCGAAACGAAACTTTTCAAGGTCATCAAATCGTGATGACGTCATCTAGGCGCCATTTTGTAAAATTAAATTATTGATCATATCATCGCAACTAATCATCATAAATCATTCATATTTGCACCATATTAAGTTCAGATGACAGGTCATCAGGACATGTCAACAGAGGTCATGCAAAGGTCACGACGCGCACGTACGCGCGCGTCAAAATTTAAAAATTTTCCAAATCAACCGTGGTCAAGTTTGGGTACGTTTCAGGCCATTTTGAGCGTGTCAAAAATTTGCGCGCGCACAGGTATGCGTGCGCGTTTTGGCTCCTACCATCGGTATGCATCTTCGAGACGTCATTTATTTTATGTCTGTCCACTGTCCATTATCTTCTGATTAATTTGATACCTCATTCAGCCTCTTACGACCAATAATACGCAAATGCGCGTCAATTCAAATGTGCTTTACACGCGCATGCAAACTCGCAAAATAAGTCAAAAGTGGGCAAAAATATGCCTATATAAAATTCACTGTAGCTCTTCAAGGAGTCCGTTGACCCCCAATTTTTTTTTCCTATTCGAATAGAGTATGAATTGGAGATATGATTTTATGCCACATTTGACCCTTAAAAACATCGTGACGTCATCAACATGGCGTCGGAACTAAAAATTAGTGTTTTCTGTTTCATGATGTAACAACACCCATGTAAATTGATTCTAATTACGTAAATATTGGTCTTTTCTCGCCAAATTTTCAATATGTTTTACCTTAGAATGTACCCTTTAGACAATATGTCCATTGTTTCATTTTAAAGCTTGTACTATTCTCAAAACTGGAATTTGTACTAGGTTTGTCATCATGACATTTTTCTACTTGCAACAATTTACATTGACAATATGTTTCCTGTTTTGCGCTTCCTGTCTGTCCGAAAGATCGTGGTCGACTGGATAACGCACCTGCCTGGTAACGCTAGGGTCGGTGGTTCAAACCTCGCTTGACTCTCTTTTTTTTTTTTTTTTTTTTTTCCTTTATTATTAGGTGGTCTGTCATGAATATGACAGATCACCTATTATATTCGTCAGATTTTACTTTATTTATTTTTATTGCCAAATTTTGTCGCCAGGTTATCTCAAAATCGGGCCTGTCAAATTTCTTGATTTTCATGTCATGTATGGATATTATTGTGGAATCGCGAAACGAAACTTTTCAAGGTCATCAAATCGTGATGACGTCATCTAGGCGCCATTTTGTAAAATTAAATTATTGATCATATCATCGCAACTAATCATCATAAATCATTCATATTTGCACCATATTAAGTTCAGATGACAGGTCATCAGGACATGTCAACAGAGGTCATGCAAAGGTCACGACGCGCACGTACGCGCGCGTCAAAATTTAAAAATTTTCCAAATCAACCGTGGTCAAGTTTGGGTACGTTTCAGGCCATTTTGAGCGTGTCAAAAATTTGCGCGCGCACAGGTATGCGTGCGCGTTTTGGCTCCTACCATCGGTATGCATCTTCGAGACGTCATTTATTTTATGTCTGTCCACTGTCCATTATCTTCTGATTAATTTGATACCTCATTCAGCCTCTTACGACCAATAATACGCAAATGCGCGTCAATTCAAATGTGCTTTACACGCGCATGCAAACTCGCAAAATAAGTCAAAAGTGGGCAAAAATATGCCTATATAAAATTCACTGTAGCTCTTCAAGGAGTCCGTTGACCCCCAATTTTTTTTTCCTATTCGAATAGAGTATGAATTGGAGATATGATTTTATGCCACATTTGACCCTTAAAAACATCGTGACGTCATCAACATGGCGTCGGAACTAAAAATTAGTGTTTTCTGTTTCATGATGTCACAACACTCATGTAAATTGATTCTAATTACGTAAATATTGGTCTTTTCTCGCCAAATTTTAAATATGTTTTACCTTAGAATGTACCCTTTAGACAATATGTCCATTGTTTCATTTTAAAGCTTGTACTATTCTCAAAACTGGAATTTGTACTAGGTTTGTCATCATGACATTTTTCTACTTGCAACAATTTACATTGACAATATGTTTCCTGTTTTGCGCTTCCTGTCTGTCCGAAAGATCGTGGTCGACTGGATAACGCACCTGCCTGGTAACGCTAGGGTCGGTGGTTCAAACCTCGCTTGACTCTCTTTTTTTTTTTTTTTTTTTTCCTTTATTATTAGGTGGTCTGTCATGAATATGACAGATCACCTATTATATTCGTCAGATTTTACTTTATTTATTTTTATTGCCAAATTTTGTCGCCAGGTTATCTCAAAATCGGGCCTGTCAAATTTCTTGATTTTCATGTCATGTATGGATATTATTGTGGAATCGCGAAACGAAACTTTTCAAGGTCATCAAATCGTGATGACGTCATCTAGGCGCCATTTTGTAAAATTAAATTATTGATCATATCATCGCAACTAATCATCATAAATCATTCATATTTGCACCATATTAAGTTCAGATGACAGGTCATCAGGACATGTCAACAGAGGTCATGCAAAGGTCACGACGCGCACGTACGCGCGCGTCAAAATTTAAAAATTTTCCAAATCAACCGTGGTCAAGTTTGGGTACGTTTCAGGCCATTTTGAGCGTGTCAAAAATTTGCGCGCGCACAGGTATGCGTGCGCGTTTTGGCTCCTACCATCGGTATGCATCTTCGAGACGTCATTTATTTTATGTCTGTCCACTGTCCATTATCTTCTGATTAATTTGATACCTCATTCAGCCTCTTACGACCAATAATACGCAAATGCGCGTCAATTCAAATGTGCTTTACACGCGCATGCAAACTCGCAAAATAAGTCAAAAGTGGGCAAAAATATGCCTATATAAAATTCACTGTAGCTCTTCAAGGAGTCCGTTGACCCCCAATTTTTTTTTCCTATTCGAATAGAGTATGAATTGGAGATATGATTTTATGCCACATTTGACCCTTAAAAACATCGTGACGTCATCAACATGGCGTCGGAACTAAAAATTAGTGTTTTCTGTTTCATGATGTAACAACACCCATGTAAATTGATTCTAATTACGTAAATATTGGTCTTTTCTCGCCAAATTTTCAATATGTTTTACCTTAGAATGTACCCTTTAGACAATATGTCCATTGTTTCATTTTAAAGCTTGTACTATTCTCAAAACTGGAATTTGTACTAGGTTTGTCATCATGACATTTTTCTACTTGCAACAATTTACATTGACAATATGTTTCCTGTTTTGCGCTTCCTGTCTGTCCGGAAGATCGTGGTCGACTGGATAACGCACCTGCCTGGTAACGCTAGGGTCGGTGGTTCAAACCTCGCTTGACTCTCTTTTTTTTTTTTTTTTTTTTTTCCTTTATTATTAGGTGGTCTGTCATGAATATGACAGATCACCTATTATATTCGTCAGATTTTACTTTATTTATTTTTATTGCCAAATTTTGTCGCCAGGTTATCTCAAAATCGGGCCTGTCAAATTTCTTGATTTTCATGTCATGTATGGATATTATTGTGGAATCGCGAAACGAAACTTTTCAAGGTCATCAAATCGTGATGACGTCATCTAGGCGCCATTTTGTAAAATTAAATTATTGATCATATCATCGCAACTAATCATCATAAATCATTCATATTTGCACCATATTAAGTTCAGATGACAGGTCATCAGGACATGTCAACAGAGGTCATGCAAAGGTCACGACGCGCACGTACGCGCGCGTCAAAATTTAAAAATTTTCCAAATCAACCGTGGTCAAGTTTGGGTACGTTTCAGGCCATTTTGAGCATGTCAAAAATTTGCGCGCGCACAGGTATGCGTGCGCGTTTTGGCTCCTACCATCGGTATGCATCTTCGAGTCGTCATTTATTTTATGTCTGTCCACTGTCCATTATCTTCTGATTAATTTGATACCTCATTCAGCCTCTTACGACCAATAATACGCAAATGCGCGTCAATTCAAATGTGCTTTACACGCGCATGCAAACTCGCAAAATAAGTCAAAAGTGGGCAAAAATATGCCTATATAAAATTCACTGTAGCTCTTCAAGGAGTCCGTTGACCCCAATTTTTTTTTCCTATTCGAATAGAGTATGAATTGGAGATATGATTTTATGCCACATTTGACCCTTAAAAACATCGTGACGTCATCAACATGGCGTCGGAACTAAAAATTAGTGTTTTCTGTTTCATGATGTCACAACACCCATGTAAATTGATTCTAATTACGTAAATATTGGTCTTTTCTCGCCAAATTTTCAATATGTTTTACCTTAGAATGTACCCTTTAGACAATATGTCCATTGTTTCATTTTAAAGCTTGTACTATTCTCAAAACTGGAATTTGTACTAGGTTTGTCATCATGACATTTTTCTACTTGCAACAATTTACATTGACAATATGTTTCCTGTTTTGCGTTCCTGTCTGTCCGGAAGATCGTGGTCGACTGGATAACGCACCTACCTGGTAACGCTAGGGTCGGTGGTTCAAACCTCGCTTGACTCTCTTTTTTTTTTTTTTTTTTTTTCCTTTATTATTAGGTGGTCTGTCATGAATATGACAGATCACCTATTATATTCGTCAGATTTTACTTTATTTATTTTTATTGCCAAATTTTGTCGCCAGGTTATCTCAAAATCGGGCCTGTCAAATTTCTTGATTTTCTTGTCATGTATGGATATTATTGTGGAATCGCGAAACGAAACTTTTCAAGGTCATCAAATCGTGATGACGTCATCTAGGCGCCATTTTGTAAAATTAAATTATTGATCATATCATCGCAACTAATCATCATAAATCATTCATATTTGCACCATATTAAGTTCAGATGACAGGTCATCAGGACATGTCAACAGAGGTCATGCAAAGGTCACGACGCGCACGTACGCGCGCGTCAAAATTTAAAAATTTTCCAAATCAACCGTGGTCAAGTTTGGGTACGTTTCAGGCCATTTTGAGCATGTCAAAAATTTGCGCGCGCACAGGTATGCGTGCGCGTTTTGGCTCCTACCATCGGTATGCATCTTCGAGACGTCATTTATTTTATGTCTGTCCACTGTCCATTATCTTCTGATTAATTTGATACCTCATTCAGCCTCTTACGACCAATAATACGCAAATGCGCGTCAATTCAAATGTGCTTTACACGCGCATGCAAACTCGCAAAATAAGTCAAAAGTGGGCAAAAATATGCCTATATAAAATTCACTGTAGCTCTTCAAGGAGTCCGTTGACCCCCAATTTTTTTTTCCTATTCGAATAGAGTATGAATTGGAGATATGATTTTATGCCACATTTGACCCTTAAAAACATCGTGACGTCATCAACATGGCGTCGGAACTAAAAATTAGTGTTTTCTGTTTCATGATGTAACAACACCCATGTAAATTGATTCTAATTACGTAAATATTGGTCTTTTCTCGCCAAATTTTCAATATGTTTTACCTTAGAATGTACCCTTTAGACAATATGTCCATTGTTTCATTTTAAAGCTTGTACTATTCTCAAAACTGGAATTTGTACTAGGTTTGTCATCATGACATTTTTCTACTTGCAACAATTTACATTGACAATATGTTTCCTGTTTTGCGTTCCTGTCTGTCCGGAAGATCGTGGTCGACTGGATAACGCACCTGCCTGGTAACGCTAGGGTCGGTGGTTCAAACCTCGCTTGACTCTCTTTTTTTTTTTTTTTTTTTTTCCTTTATTATTAGGTGGTCTGTCATGAATATGACAGATCACCTATTATATTCGTCAGATTTTACTTTATTTATTTTTATTGCCAAATTTTGTCGCCAGGTTATCTCAAAATCGGGCCTGTCAAATTTCTTGATTTTCATGTCATGTATGGATATTATTGTGGAATCGCGAAACGAAACTTTTCAAGGTCATCAAATCGTGATGACGTCATCTAGGCGCCATTTTGTAAAATTAAATTATTGATCATATCATCGCAACTAATCATCATAAATCATTCATATTTGCACCATATTAAGTTCAGATGACAGGTCATCAGGACATGTCAACAGAGGTCATGCAAAGGTCACGACGCGCACGTACGCGCGCGTCAAAATTTAAAAATTTTCCAAATCAACCGTGGTCAAGTTTGGGTACGTTTCAGGCCATTTTGAGCATGTCAAAAATTTGCGCGCGCACAGGTATGCGTGCGCGTTTTGGCTCCTACCATCGGTATGCATCTTCGAGTCGTCATTTATTTTATGTCTGTCCACTGTCCATTATCTTCTGATTAATTTGATACCTCATTCAGCCTCTTACGACCAATAATACGCAAATGCGCGTCAATTCAAATGTGCTTTACACGCGCGTGCAAACTCGCAAAATAAGTCAAAAGTGGGCAAAAATATGCCTATATAAAATTCACTGTAGCTCTTCAAGGAGTCCGTTGACCCCAAATTTTTCCTCACTCTTGGATATAGTAAATATAGAGATTGCTTAAATACCACAAAATTATGTTCGAAATAAAAATTATACATTTTCGCAATATACGTCAACGTATTTATGCATATTTGACCGTATCTTTTTTATTAGTGGTCAGTTTTCTCTCAAATTTTGATATGATGTACTCGAAACGATTCTCTACAAATAACGTGTGAATAATTTTCACTTTTGATCACAGCATCAATGTGTTGTGACCTGTTTAAATTTTTGCCAATTTTTTCTGGGCCTAATTTCTGAGAATTTTTTTATTAAAATGTTTTATTAATCAATTTTACGGTCTTCCTGTAAATTTCAAGCCCACTGGTTTTGCGGTTTTTCATGTAGGACATTTTTCGTAGTTTTTCCGGAACTTTTTAAGAGCTAATTTTAACATTGTAAAAGATCATTTATGTATTTTCTTAGTAAACGCTACAATATTGAAACGCTATTGCGTTGAAAAATTTCATTCCGGACATTTTGTGGAATTTTCCGGATTTTTTTTTTATTTGGTTATTTGGTTATGCAATTTACTTAAATATACATTTTACCGAAATTCTTCGGGAAAATTGCCTGGATTTGAATCTTTCACCTGACTTTTTTTCAGTAAAATCATCAAGAAAGAATTTTCAAGCAAATGTTAAAGTCATACACAATTGATAAATGGATATTGAAAATTCTTGACGGAAAATATAATGTGAAATGTATAGGAATTTGCAGAAATTTTGCAAACATTCCCCCCCCCAAAAAAAAAAAATCTACTTAATTCTTTTATCAAATACATCCTTAATGAGTTTTGAAGTGAATGTTGTGAAACTGTAGCATTGTCAAATTTCTCATTAAAAATAATTCAAATTTAGCAGAAGTTTTGAATAAAAATATTTAAGACATTTTAGTTTTCCAAAAGTATCACCTATGAATTTTCAAGCATTCTGTGAAACTGATACCCACTGACACTGAAAATTCTTGCTTGAAATCTTAAAAGAAAAATTGCTGACACAATAGATAATTTTAAAAAGTATTTTACATAAAAATATGAAACTGTCGATTAAAAATTAGGTGCTCTGAAAATGAAGGCTCCTTTCAGCCAATTTCGGTAAATCGCCCCACCTCATATTCTTAAGGAGTTTTTAAGGCATTTTACGTTTTCAACACTTCATTTCGTATTTACCGTATTGAATTATCACCAACATATTTATAACCATTAACCATTAGCCGACACATAATAAAATTTCATGACAGACCACCTAATTCGTCCTCATGACGAATTAAAATCTTATTTCAAATTATATTTTTTCTTTTATGAGGACATTAAACAATATACCACATGGTTTATATTTAGATTACTGCCCCAGGGGAGTGGGTACTTAGGAGAAGACCACAAATCCCTGATAATAAAGTACATGGCCTATGGGAAAGTTGTCCTTGCCCCTTGTCATAATTTACTTAATCTACATACTATTAGTGATCTCAATTTTTAAGTAGCTATAACTTTCTTATTGCTTGTCCGATTTCTTTCAAATTTTCACCATTATGTTTAATTTATTTTTCTCCTTCCCAACACAACATTTTATGGCCAAGGCTGGCTTCCCCTTTAAGTCATAAATCAATTACACAGGGCTATATCATATAGCACAAGAAAGGCTCACCAGTCATGCGTAAAGTCATTTGTATCTTATGAACGGCTTTATGAAATACCCACCCGAATTATCATTATGATGTGTATATACATGTATATGTAATAACTGAATAATTACTGTAGTCAGGTGTTTGGACTAACCAACCTTTCAAAGGTGATAAAGCAATCTTTCTGAAGCAAATCTATATCAAAATGAGAGATAAAACAAATTGCCACATGATTAAATTTCCAACGATTCGGACAGCATGATTCATAGGCAAGTAAAATTTGTTATATATTTTCATGTTTCAGTATATTTGTGACTAACCTATCAAATGTTTGTTTTGGTCCACTAGGCTGCTATGGTTCAATCCGGTGAATCGTATGAGTGACCTATCACTGGATGAATTACACTTCCCTAATGGACTCCAACTATCACCCAAGGAAGACTTTCTCCTCATTGCAGAAACATCAAGATACAGAATATTAAAGTAAGTATGGTATTACTTGTGGAGGTACATTGTAAAGGGTGTTTTATCAAACTTATGTCATAAATGAGGGTTGTTGTTTTTTCAGATAAGTATTTTGAGAATAATTGTGATCAACATCAGATTCCTTCATGTGGAGGCATTGTGGTCTCGTGAACAAGTCTTTAGACTATAAATCACCAGGTATATAGGGTTCAGACACCACTGCTATAATTCATAAGGACATTGATTTACCTTACCCAGGTAGGTTAAATGGGTACCAGACACAGAAATTGATTCCTTGAAAGAGTTGTGGTAGCTGCCATGTCATCAGCTAATGCAATAATATGGTTGTACTGGGAGTATTAAATCTGACACTGACATTTTCTATTATCTTTGATTATGTAGATATCACTTGACTGGACCTATGACAGGATCAACAGAAGTCTTCATTGATAATCTTCCAGGAATGCCTGATAATATCAGACCTAGTCGTAATGGAGGCTACTGGGTGGGTTTCGCATTTGCTAGCAGCAGAAGAGGGCTTCTAACGGCGGACCTTCTTGCCCCATATCCTTGGATTAGGCGTCTTATAGCAAAAGTAGGTGATTTTATAGTGATACCCATGGTTATATTGGTTCCCTTACTAATGAAATAATTTAACATCCTTTCTTTTTGTTTATTATTAATTTATATTTATAAGCCTTTCAAATCCTTGTCTAATGAATTTAGTCCATTTATACCAGAAACCTTTACTAATACAAGATTGAATCCTGTAACTTTCTTCCCATTCCATGCTTACTAAGTTATTGTATATATGCATAATCTTTGGTTTTATCTGATAATGAAAGTCAAGCTATTGAAATTTGCTTAGATTAAGCAAGCAAAAGATGGGCTTTGATAAACATTGTACAATTTTTTTTCTTTACAGGTCATTGATCCTACTCAAATAGTTAATCTGATGCCGCAGTATGGTCTGATCATAGAACTAAACCAGGAAGGTGAGATCGTCCAGAGTCTTCATGATCCTACAGGAAAGATAGTACCTTCAGTCAGTGAGGTTCTTGATACAGGAAAAGCTCTCTATCTGGGTTCCTACCATGCACCTTACCTGCTTAAGTTAGATATGTAATGGTGTATTGTATCGCTTAAACACTTCATGATTATGAAGTACAATATAGGCATATCTTTTTGATTTAAAATGTACTTTTTTATGTCTTTCCCCAGTCAGGATTCCATTTCCAGAAGTGTTATCAGTCATAACCACGTGATAACTATTTTGTTTTATTTTTAGTGCAATCCCTGGCATTTATAATTTTTATTTGAATTTCTAAGAATAGATGATAGAATTGATAAAATCTCAGGTTGATAAGCCTAAGGCTTCATGTGCATCCACTTTTATTAATAATGTACTGATAGAAAGATTATGTTTTTGATTAGTAGACCCTAAATGGGATCAGTACTATTAAAACACATTGGATGATTGTTGTATTTTCATTGTTACGTGTTAGTCAAAAAATGAGATGGGAGCCTTCTAAAGGCTCTGTTTTTATTTTTGTGTCAACCCATTTCTTGTGATTGATCTGAAATGAATTGCAGTTCTAACATTGTATTTTAGAAAATATGGAATTATGAGTGTATATGTGTTGTGAAGTATGGATTGCTTTGCTTAAACAAAACAATCTTGAAGAAACACATATGTAATGTTGATTGTGGGAATGTATTTTTGTGTAGAAAATGACTTAATGTAGTAATGAGCTATGTCTCATGTGTTTAGTTTGTATTAACAAGTTGGTGAGTTTCCAACATCACAATTCACCAATGTTTTCTTGACTTCAAGAGTAGCATGTGCATTTAATAGATTTCAATTAGTGTACATGCACAACATGATCTATCATTACAATGACAAGTGAATCCTGCAAATTGCTTGAAGGAATACAAGGACATTTTATGGAAACCTCAGTGTGTTTAACTTACACGTATTGTTAAAAATAGTGAAGTGTTTCTATTTAAGAGAAAGAAAGAAACGATTCCATGTATGTGTGCTTTATGTTGTTTATGAAATGCAACAGGGGAAACTTGTACACTGATGTATATCCAAGAATATTAGTCTTAAGTTACCTTTTCAAACTTAAATCTGTGCAAGAAAAAAAAACACTTGTTGTTCTTTATGTACATTTAAGGCTTGTCTAGACAGGACATAGCAGAGCTTAAAAACATTGCTCAAGAACATTTTGTGTTTGAAGTCGACGAGATGTCAGTTATAAAATACAATTTTGCAGAGGCAAGAGACAGCTCTAGTTTTGCAAAATAACAATAGAGTCACCAGTATGATCAGATTTTCAGATTAAGTTGGTGCAAAATGTACACCTAGACTTGACTGGATAAATACATTTATGATATCTATCAATATGATTTCACATCTAGTGATCTTATCAAAAGAAATCAATATTGAACAGCAAATTTTGTACTGGAGCCTTTGGGTTTATTTGTCAGATTTTGCTTGTTTTAGGAATATGCTCTCAATCCTCTCATATTGAATAGGCATTTGATGTGCATTTTTAACATACTCTATATAGATAATAATGGGCAATATCTTTATGTAGACTTGAACTGTTCAATATTTAACCCTAAAAAGACTGGGGGGACTGATTCAGCCCCCCCCTCGACATTTTCGCGATAAATGAGCTGCGCGAAATTTTTTGACCGCGTCGCTCGCTGACTTTTTACTGTCAAGTCTCGCGCAACTTTTGAGACCAAAATTGTGACCCCTGGGTACGCGGTTCTAAAATTACGCAACATTTCGTAAGTGCATGCAGACCCAAAATTACTCAAAAACGTGAATTTGTGTACAAATCCAATGCAAATAGTGTTCTTAGCCAAAATTCATAAATGTTTCATTATTTTTCCTTTTACTGATTAAAATCAATTAATTTTATCTTGTTTATGGTCAAAATAAAGTCCCCGACAATTTCCATTAAAAAAAATAAAAAACAAAAAGTCGAAAAACAAAGAAATACATAAGAAATTTAGAAAACAATAGAATACATAAGAAAATAAATTGGATTTTGAAATTTTTTAAAAATCAATTTGATCAGATGCCTATCTAGAGTATGTGAAACAAAAATTAACATTTCAGGGGCATTATTTAATTAATTAGAGCAAACTTATGCTTTTACGCATAAATTAGCATAATTAATGAGACATGAGATTTTTTGCCGAATTTGATGTTATAGTTTTGTAGATAATGCCATGGGTAACGCGTGTGCCAATTTTCGTCACGATCACGCGATCAACGGCTGAAATCATAAGGGGGGGCTGAATCAGCCCCCCCCCCCAGTCATTTTAGGCGTCGAAATAGCCCAGTCTATTTAGGGTTAAGAGCATAAGTGTCATATCTCTCACCATACCTGAACTCTTATGAGAAATGTCAATGAGCTTTGTTGTGCAAAGGAGTTAACTACTTGGGTATTATTTTCCCCAAGTGAGACTTTAAAAACATCAGATAAAGTTTCATGGAAGAGGATGAAGACGTACATTTTGCAGTTTGGTTGAAGCAAGTTTTGGTACCATGGTACTTTAAAATATGAAGTACTTTTTAACATATAGGGCATGGAAAGAAATCTATTTTCAGTTGCAAATCAATTGTAATTCCTTAAATCAGGCCTGATGGGGCGCCATTACATGAAAGTTTGAGTTGCAATTGCTTGTAAAGTCGACTGCAAATTTGCATTTAATCAAAGGACTTACACTTGATTTTGTGATAGGCTTTATTTGGAATTGAATGATAAATTTTTTGCAATGCCCCATTAGTAACATGTCGCCTTCCTTTCTGCACATTAGTCAAGCATTTCTTTGCAGAAGCACAGCTCGAGTTATTTTGTTACTGGTTGATTTGGTGTTGATTAGGCTGATTTTCTAATCGAGCTAGTGCTAGGACCAACCTCTCAAATTATATAACAAATATCATGTTTGTAAAATCATATTCAGTTAGGTAAGTCAGCCCAGATACTCTCAACACCAATACCAACAATGAACTTGAAATAGTAACCATTGTCTTTCAGTTATTGCATGGTATGATGTTTTGTGTATTTGTGGATGACAAGTTAGAGTTAGATATTTCAGATTGTTCTTACATTCTGTGTTCCTGTTGTCTGGTCTTGTGATATACTATGTACTATCATGAAATGATTTAATGTAAGATTTTATATTGTCTCAGCATAAATGTTTACCTTTCTCCTGCATTTAATGATGGATTGCAAATACCAGATAAAATGTAATGCATGATACGTAAATTGTTCAGATAACTTAGACTTGCTCAATGCTTGTTGGCTATAGAAAAATTATTAGAGTGTATGCAATGTATGCAAACTGGAACCAAAGTATTAAGCGAATTCCGGTCACTAGCACCTCATGAAATAAGATTCACATGCATGACTGCAGTCAAATAAGATTATTGAAATTTCATACAAATGTCACAGTATACTAAAGGTGAGTTGTAAAGGGTACACGAACATTTTCCAAAGAACATAAACAAGTGTAATCACATTTTGACAACCAAATTATCAATGGAGAATTAGACTACTTGTAAAGAACCTTGCATCCATTTTGAAATGCTCATTTGACTGAGATAACCCATCCATATATTTATGTTAAGTCTTGAGGTGACAGTATACTAATAATTATTGTTTAAGTGCAATGGACAGAATAATTCACGAGGTGAAAGATGAAATGATCCATTCAGTTAGGCATAGCCTTTTGAATAGATCATTCATTTCATCTTTCACTGAATGAAGTATTCTGTCCATCGCACAAATGAAAATAACATTCATTATTTGATTTATATGACACCTAAAAATAAAGATCTTTTTCGTTTTAAATTTTAAATTCATGAATTTTGATGTAAAATATACTCATGCAGTACAAGGTCGGTCTGTTGATTGTTGTGTACATACAACACACACCTGCAGATGGGAGTGATTTTACTTGTGCCAGTGGTCTTGGTGATAGCGTGCAGTGACAAAGTCGTATGGATCCAAAATTGCACGGATGACGTCATTGTAAAATGGGCTGAATGATCGATAACAAATGGCAAGGGTCTACATAGGCGTCATACAACATGTAATAGAGCATGTGAATAGTTGAAGTGAAGATATATTTCAAACTTTCAATGGGTGATTTTAAGTAGTGTTGCTGCTGAAATAAATGTATATCCGGCTACTGAGCTTAGCCCTTGGCAGAGCAAGCTATAGTAATAATTTGTTGAAAAAAAATCAAAGTATGTTGACTCTTCAAGTTAGGTATTATGCCTGGTGTTTGATTTGCCCCAACACCAGCATTGAACACAACTTGAAATCACCCAATATAGCTGCTCTGTTAATATGCATTGATTTTGACTGTAATAGTCACTACATTTATTTATACATGCTGTGTTGTTGTTTTTTCAGAACCTGTAAGTTTTTCAACAATTGTCATTTTTCAAGTTGTCAGATCTAAGAATTTGCCTTGCTTTTGATTGGATGAGTATTAGGATAATCACAAATTTTCAGTGCTTACAACTTAAATAAAAATAGTCCCCAGGAGTAAATAGGATATTATTGTAATTTGCCTTTCCTGTTTTCACTCTTTCCATTATTTCATTAAAGAAATAGAAACCTCGTCAAAGAGGAAACAATGTAAATAAATGACATGTGAGCAGCACTGCTAACAACCCCAGTCTTCCAAAACATATTTAAGATCAGCCAGTACTATTCACTTGTGTTTTTTCTTGTAGTTTTGGTTCATGAAATGAGGATAGCAAAACATTAGCTGTCATGTTGTAATGCTACCGTATCTGTTTTATTATAATACAAGGTACATGTAGAAATCTTGATATTTTTTTGTAAACCATGGATCATGACAGCAATAAATGGGCGAGATATGAATTAATCTCAAAGTACATAGAATAGTTATTTGTTGCTATTTATTTCAAGATATACACCTACATGTAGATATTTATTACTTTGCACCAAATGTGATCAATTTGACTCTAAAACATGATATTCTTTGAATTAATATCATGCACATATTTTTTCTCTCCAGTTTATGTCAATTGCTAGGCTATATCAGCCACACTTGTCAATCATATTTCACTAAACACAAGTTCTCTTCCTGTCAGACCCCAATGCTCTGAAATGAAACATGTACATTGTGTCCCAAAATAAAATGTGCTTGTAACAGAAAAATAAACAGAATGTAGTTAAAAAACACAGTTTGTATTTTCAGTAAATATTTGAAGGTCTCACTTAATTTATTTCAAATAAACAGGCTCTCGTGTAACGGCATTGCTTTTCAACCCAAGTCCAGTAGTTCTGAACTTGCTAATCTCACAGTACCTGTTCAGATTTCTTCTCGATTCACTCAAAAAAGGAAAAAAAATCACCCTTCTGTTTTATGACATTAATGATGAATAGCTTGAATCTTCACTGTTGATTTCAATTAGGCTTGAATATACAAGAGAACTGAATGCAAACCACTAACCATTGTTTTACTGTAAGACTTCCAAGGAAGTGCAAACTTTTGTTACATCAAATATGTGTAAAAAAAACCTAATGATACAAAATCAATGTAACTTTCACAGGGGTTAGTAAATTAACTAGGCTTTATAAATCCTAAAATTTTATTGAGTAAGGTATCTATCAAGGGACATTTTTACTGGGACTCGCTGTGCATGCCTTAAATGGAAATTCAACCTAGAAGATAAATAATTTGTGTAAAAGGAATAACATATTCCAGATAGTAATTGAATTTTTGGGATTAAGAAAAAAGATTTTTTGTTTGATATCAAATTCATGAACGTGTTTATTTGAATGAGAAAAGACCATTACCATTATGCGTTTGAATTCATCCACATTTTCCTTGCAATCCTAAGTTTGGCAGGCAAAATTTTTCACCTAATCCATAATTCAAATTTGACTGCCTAAAATGTAGGTATTTGTGCCAATTAAATTGAATTCATATTCACTCTTCAAAGACATGCATTGGATTTAATTGCTTTATGAAAATGACCTATTTATCAAAAAATAGGTCCAATGGTCTTCATACAAATATTTCATCAACGATGAAACAATCTCTTGTTTGTCACAGGTAGACTGTTGTGCAGTGATGCTGTACAACTCCAGGATTTAAATCCAATGACATACAAGCTGGGATCACAGATAAACTTCTTCCCAGTCTTTCTAAGTTCAAGTCTCTCATAGCATCAGACAGGTTCTTGATACCTTTGGATACATTCAACAGTCCGCTGATGGTTGAAGTCTTTCAAAAGTTTTCACATTGACCTGATCTTTCTGTCCTCTATGAATAATACATGTCGATTCACTGCAGGCGGAATATAAAAGTTACAAAAATAATTTTATTTCATATGCTAAATAATACAAGATAATTTGCGGAAGTTTCAAAGAAAAAGGGAATAAATGAACTGGCAAACAATAAAAGTTGCAATATTTTGAATGAGCCAGATGAAAATTCAGTTTGAAGTATACAGTCAAGTCAAACTGGACAAACAATGTTGTATACAGCAGATCACTTCTAACACTAATGGACCTAGTTTTGATTTTCAGAAAGTGATTGAAAAAAATATTATTTTGGCTTGAATGCTAGAAGAAATTCAATATTTACTGGAATGAACACTGATATATGATAAGAATTTTGTATATTTGTAGAGCCCACATACTGCCAAAAGAAGCTCATGGCACTAGCTCAGCAAGTTCTCTTAATATCTTGTATATGAACAAGTGAATAAATCATCAAAATACATACATAAAATGAACATTGAGCATCTTAATGACCTGCAGGACATAATCAACTTGCCTTTCGGATCAAACTTGACCAACATCATTTTGGGTTTTAATCTGTTCCTGATCATCACTTTACAAGTTCCTGTTCCAGCTGCACTCTTCAACATCACCATTACCCGTCTAGAAATGGAATGAAAGTGGGAAGTGTATTACACATTGTAGTTTATGTCTTCAATTATTCTTAAACAAAATTTTATTTACTGGTAGTTTATATTCAATTAGCAAATAAAATACATGCAGGATATATCACTACTTAATTTGACGAATATTAGAGAATACAGGTACTATTGCATAAGTCCACATTCCATAAATCAAATATTGGCCCAAGTCGAACCATATTATACAAAAATGTCTTATAAAGTATATACAAACCTCTTCTAATTTAATTTTTCCCAAGTAAACAAATTTTTGTGGTCCAAAATGACAGGCAAAAAATATATCATTATGAATGTTGATTCACTTGTGCTATACCGGTACTTTTTTTCATATTTGTGCAATATAACTCTTCTTACAATTACCTGCTCCCCTGAGCTTTAAAAATATGCTTTGATTACACAATCTCACAAGTCTAATATGAAGTGCATCTTCAGTTCAATCATGCATTTCAAGACATTTTTAACTTCCTGTAGAAGGATCCTAAAATGAATTTTATTATTCTTAGTCATTTGACTCGCTGTCGTGTATTCTGAATTATATTAAGAAATATAACATCAAATCTTTCTATACCGGTAATTCAACTAGATTAGATGTAAAATGAAATAGTGATGTAAATGATTTAAAATGCACCGGGCCAAATTCACTCTGCACAGTGCTCAAGATGTAATATTTGAATGAATAGTGATTGATTTAGCCAATACTTACTTGCTTTTTGCAACTGTAACAAAGAAGAAGAGAGAAATAACATCAAAATTAAACGATCATGTTTTAATACATGTAGTTTAATAGGCCTACAGATTGCACAATTTTCAATCAGAAAGGCATCAACCATGCCCTTTCTCATTTACCCTAAATGTCTGGACTAATCAAATTTCATATATTTTCATGAAATGGAACTAGTCCACAATGATCCAAATATATACATTTCATCAAATTCAATAGTCACTTAAAAAGTAATTCTTGTGAAGTTCCAAAAATGTTCAATGCTGATAATATCCCAAGGCTAAGTATATCATCATGTTATGATGAGAGGTAATAGTATTGACCTCAATTACATCATCTGAATATACAATCTTCCATCTCCATATGATACATGTTAACATAAAAAAATGCACACATGGAAGAGACAGTTTTGATAACTGAATATCAAAACTGTAATCAGTATAGGAACATACATGTACCTAAATAACTACCCCCACCCCCCCCCATGCACATGTCATTTCTGTAAACAGCGTATGTGAGGAATGAGGATGTCAAACATAACTCCATATATTACAATATTATGTATGAATATAAATGAACAACCTATACTTACATAGAGAAAATGAAAGAAACATGATGACACTGATAATCTGCACAACGGATCTGCAAGTTGGGTTTTCAAATATACTCAGCTCAATTCACACTTCACTATAAGAAAAAATTGAAGGTGAAATACATGTAGTTCTGTCAACTTATTAAAAATCTTATTTCATATTCAGCACTCAAATAAGATCATCAATATCATCCACCTAACAGAAGGCAATAACCATTCGAAAAAGGCTGCTTTAATGTTTAATAAGTACCATCACAGATACTTTATGAAAGAACAGAATTCCAGATACAGAATCATAGCCCACAAGCAATTGTAAAAGATCAAATCCATTATATCCATGTAAATTTATAAATAGCATTAACATTCTATATTGAAATTCAAACAACCAGGCTGCAAACAACTGAAAAGTGTGAATGGGATCATTGTGAAACTTGTCTTGATAGGCCTATAATTTTTCAAGAAACATGTATTCAACTGTGCAATCAAACTTTGCATTTCATTGTGCAAGAAAATCAACATCTTGCCTGGCAAAATGCAAAACATGGTGTACTAAAAAAAAAAAAAGCACACACATACCGGTACACCCTCATAAAATGAGTCATCTGCTCAGTCATATTTTCACTGACTGATCGCAATAACGAAATTGTTAGTTCTGCTGAAAATGGATGCATAACGGCAAAGATCTAAAATCATTCCAATTAAGTCTTAAAGAGAAAGAATTTGGAGCTGAACACAGAGTCCCAAGTTTAAATTCAGAAGACAGTAGAGGCGCACGGCCAATATGGGAGACTCTCCAATGTGGGAGATAATCTCCCATATTAGAGACTTGCTTTGCAAAAGAACAAAAGAAACAACACCAACAAAAGCATAATTTTTTCCACCCAAAATATTGTCTCACTGAGATCAGAAGCCCATTTGTTTTGTGTGTGGATGACAACAAAAATCCTTATCAAAACAAAAGTAGATGGTGAATTTTTAAAGTAGACGGTGAAAAGGGGTAATTTTTCATGAGGAATCTGCTTATCACATTTTTATCTGCCGCCAAGGTAATCCTTTTGAAGCAAATGTAAACAAAGGAAATTGGTCTCCCAAACTGGAGACTGTCTCTGAAATTGGATACCCAAATTCTTTACAAAAGTCTCTGATATTGGAGATAATCTCTCTCATGGGAGACAGTCTCCAATATTGGCCGTGCGCCTCTACTGGAAGATGCCAGACTCCATAATATAATGAATAAATAATGAATTTAGGGCATTTCATGTGATGGCCTCAAAATGCAGCCTTTCTCATCAAAATCCCTGAATCATATTCAAAGTGAAGTGTGCCGACATGGGGTACCATTTTTTTCAATCTGAAAATGACTGCCTAAGTTTTTTTCAAGAAAATCCTAACCTAGTTATATTTTCTTAATTTCTTTCATTTTTCATTGACAAATTTTGTACACTTGACTTACCGGTACTCAATATAAGGAACATTATTAACTGAAAGATTTTGTGAAATAAGAAGAAATTCATGTATAATCTTAACTCAAATTATTAGGTGCGAAGACTTGGGGCCCATCATTATAGAAAATAAATAAATCATAGTTCATACATTCGCTTATTTATTTCTTCATTCGATTCCCATTTCCACTTTCCAGCACTAAAATGCAATATGTGGGACCAGTATAATAAATACGGTACTACTTATTTTTTTGAAAAAAATGTCATGAGATCTAGCCTACTACATCTAAAAAGGTTATTCTGATGAAAACCACAGCTGACATGAATGCTTCTAATCATTGGCTTTTAATGACGAGTTTGATACATACCATATGCATATCACGGCGCTAGGCCTAGAAGTATTTAGTATGTCAATACCGGTACCATACCTCCGAGCGAGCTTCTGATCCTCCTGCAGCTCGGCGGCCCCGATCGATCATCCCAATCAATCCGAGCGAGCGCGCGCGCGAGATCGAGAGATCGAGACAGACCAGACGACGACATTCGCACTTTCTTATTGCAGCAATGGCGGAGACCAGCTCAAACGCAACCAGCGCAAAACCTCAACAAATCAAAGAGGAAAAACCGAAAGCTACTGATGAGAAAAAGTATGCTATATTTTCTAAAGAATCAATCAAAACCATGGCAGAGTCTGCAGGGCATGAGAGATTGTCTGAAGAAACAGCAGCAATTTTAGCAGAAGATGTTTGTTATCGTCTCCGAGAAGCAGTGCAGGTTTGTTAACTCAGCTCAGTCTTGCCGGCCTGGGGGTGGGCCAGGCCAGGGCAGCTGGCAGGGAGCTCTCAGGGGAGCCAGGCGAAGCCGCGGCGGCAGAGCTCATGTAATGGCCCTGGCCTGGCTAGCATGGAGGCGTCTGGGGAGTGAAAGTCATAATATACTGTACGTATTGTCACTCCCCACTGACGCCTGGGACCCCTCCTCCGGGGGGGGGCCACTTCCATTCACGAGTGGATACCATGCGCGACGATGGGGTCTCGAAAAGCACCCTAAACAAGTATTGGCGTGTGAAACATGGAAACCCTAACCTTAACAAGTATTGGAAACAAAACGATACTCTTGGCAAATATTCCCTGAAATGAACCCCTAAACAAGTACAGGAATTTTTATTGTTACGGGTCCTTCGGACGTCGGCTTTACATTATTTGGTTTAGTATGACCCCACCTTCAACATCTCGCGCAAATCGGACTCTAAACACGAAGTGTCGAGGCAAAAAGGACATCCTTTATAAAAACATTTTAATTTTGTTTTATCATCCCGGCAAATTCGACCCTAAACACATAATTTTCCTAGCGAAATAGATACCCTTTTTTCATTATTTTTGTGTTTTTGACACCCTTATCACGTTACGTACGTAACGTGCCCTATCGTGAAAAAGACATCCTTTTTACGTATTTTTTTGGTCGCGCATGGTATCCACTCGTCAATGTAAGTGGCCCCCCCCCGGGGGACCCCTAAATAATAATAATAATAATGGGTATTTAGAGGCGCTAAAAACAAAAAGTACCATAGCGCGTACAAAAGTAGGAAACATTTAATATTTGCAATGATTACTATACAATATTCAAGATAAAAAGGAAAATATTAATTATTGAGGAAAAAGGTATGTCTTAAGGGATGATTTGAAGCCAAGAACATTGGAAACATTTCTTATTGAAAGAGGGATAGCATTCCAAGTCTTGTGTTTTTGACACCCTTATCACGTATTCCCCCACGTACGGGTACAAAACCAGAAACTTTCACCCCCGAGAATTCTAGCCCTAAAACATGCACATGTCATGGGGTCCAACTTCATTTCCAACATTTCTGCGATATCGATTTCATTTTTAAAGAAGAATTCATTAAAAAAAACGAGAGATTTGTTATGAAAAGATGGGAAGAGCTTACGGCCGTGTTTACATTGCCATCTTGATTTCTTTGTCTTCCGCTTGGCGACAGCACGCAAATCACGCGATTTGCGTGCTGTCGCCAAGCGGAAGACAAAGAAATCAAGGTTGAACACTAGTGCCAACGGATTGAATACTAGTGCCAAAAACCATCGCCGTATAATTTGATCGCTCACACAGTCGACTGGTTGAAGAAAAAAAAATAGGGAAAAAGAATAACCAGCATTTGCTCTTGGAAATGAGATGGGTCTGAAATTCAAGTAAATTCTATATTTCTATTTATTTGAGGAAACTCTTCAAAGGGGTTGAATCCTAGTGCCCTTACGGTACCTCTTGGCATTAATTGCCAAAAAAGGGGGAAAAATCAAGTTAAAAGGCACTCATTCAATGAACAAGGTTATGATATAACCTTGTTCTCAATCTCAGTTACATCTCCATGTGTGGCAAAATAAGGGTGGCAATGTTTTGCTTATTTTCTCTTTTTTTTATGGGACAAATGCTTGATTTTCTTACACTGTCAGTTTTCATTACAGCTATTCATTATATAACTTGGCTCTTATGTAAATTTGATTTCTTAAATTATTTTATTCATAATTAAGAATAGAGATTGAAAGATGAAAATTTTCTTGCCATATTACTTTTCCCCAATAGAGGGCGTACACAAAAATATGCCCAAAATTCAAGTTTTTGAGCGCTCTGGTGAATACAAAAATTGTTCTTAAGTTATCAAAGGACAAGTCCACCCCAACAAAAACTTGATTTGAATAAAAAGAGAAAAATTCAACAAGCATAACACTGAAAATTTCATCAAAATCTGATTAAAATAAGAAAGTTATGGTATTTTAAAGTTTCGCTTATTTTCAATAACATAGTTATATGAACGAGCCAGTTACATCAAAATGAGAGAGTTGATGATATCACTCACTATTTCTTTTGTATTTTATATGAAATATGAAATATTGTTATTTTCTCGTCATTGTCATGTGAAATTAAGTTTCATTCCTCCCTGAACACGTGGAATTCCATTATTTTAACATTTTGTGCTTCAGGCAAGGAGGTCCTAATTGTCAAATTCGTAAAAATTGAAATATTGTATAATTCAAACAATAAAAAACAAAAGAAATAGTGAGTGAGTGACATCATCGACTCTCTCATTTGGATGTAACTGGCTCGTTCATATAACTATTTTGTTGAAAATAAGCGAAACTTTGAAATGTCATAACTTTCTTATTTTACATCCAATTTTGATGAAATTTTCAGCATTGTGCTTGTCTGATTTTTGTCTATTGATTCAAATCAACATTTTTCTGAGGTGGACTTGACCTTTAATGAAAAATTGCAACTGTATGGAAATTAATTTTGGTCACAAAAGTGATATTTTAATGATTTTCAAAAGTGTGTGCTAAATACAGCATTAGCATACCATAGACCTACGTGTACCTGTAGATTCTCCACAAGCAGGATGGTACTTGGTAGCAGTGAACAAGTGTTAAAAGGAACAAAATAGTGACCTCAGCTGTCGCGCAACTTCACTTCCCCGTTTTATTCGATCTTATACATAAACATATGGCAATTGCAGAGATGCCAAGTTCAAAGACCAGCTATGCGTGAGATTTTCTTTGAATCTGAGTGAGATCACAGACATTGTGTACAATGTATATGGGGATAGGCTGTGATAGTTGCGTGAGACAAAAAACTGAAGACTTTCGCCCTGACTCCCAAGATTTCTACTTTCCTTCTATTCTAACGTAGTAAGTTAGGGCATAAAAAAAATTGTCCGTAATTTTGGCCTCGGTTCTAAATGCTAGTGAATCATGTAAATGGGATACAACTTCATTTCCGACATTTCTATGATATTGATTTCATTTTTAAACAAGAATTCATTTTAAAAAACGAGAAAAATATAAAAAGACCGGGAAAATGTGCGTGATATTTATGTCGCCATCTTGTTTCTTTGTGTTCTTTGCCAACGTTACAGACGCTTATAGAGGATATGCGTCTGATATCTGTAATGTTGACAAAGCACCCCTTTGAGAATGAAGCAAACTTCTCATAGAAACTTGAGTATATCGTAGCCATTCAACTTGATGGTGAGGTATTCTGCACTGAACGACAAGCCCCAATTTTCACGAACAAAAGTTTACAGTGATTTTTCAGTCAATTTAGATAACTCCATCCTAAAAAAAAGGGCATTGAGAAAACATTTTCTGTTTGTAATATATGAATATGCATGAAAATGCTTGTATTCTGCCCCCTCAACCCTAAGCATAGTCATGTATTGCCAAAGAAAAGCTTTTCATGTATGTCTATGCGTGCTCTCTCAACAACAATCGGGCAATATTCAATCTAAGTACGTTATATTGCTTTTTGTGAATGACATACTAAACACAGTTTGTTTTACTTGTAATCATATCCATGATTGGATGGATACATGTAGCTGTGGAAACCTTTTGTTTGCTTGTATTTTTGAACAATTTTGCTACTTTTTACCCCCACAATTCTTGACCCTGTTCAGGCGTCTGAGCTCTGCTGCATTTTTATAGGGGGTGGGGGGATAACACATACTTGTTCCATGATTGGAGATTTTATTCAACTTTCTAAGTCAGATCAATATCATTATTAATGTTAGCACTTTTCAGCAAGGGGTACATATAGAAATCTTCTCTTAACCTCTCAAGTGGTGTATATTATCATCTGCTGAGGAAACCTCTTTATCCTCACTCCTCTCTTACTCTTTCTTTATTTCCCTTTATTCTTTCTTTATCTATCTCCCCTACCTTTTGTTTATTATTATTAGCCTGGAATGTTTTCTCTTTCCTC
This sequence comes from Lytechinus variegatus, assembly GCF_018143015.1. Taxonomy (NCBI): domain Eukaryota; kingdom Metazoa; phylum Echinodermata; class Echinoidea; order Temnopleuroida; family Toxopneustidae; genus Lytechinus; species Lytechinus variegatus. Next base: position 38,653,378 of record NC_054746.1, read on the forward strand.
TTCCTGAATAGGCGAGTTCTCAATTTATGAAGCATAGCAAACGGAAGCGGATGACGTCTGATGATTTCAACAAAGCTCTAAGATGGAGTGATGTAGAGGTAAATGCCTAGAGCACTTATCCAGTCTTTGATTGGTCCGTAAAGATTATACAAATAATGAATGTTTAAGTGCAATGGACAAAATACTTCATGAGGTGAAAGATGAAATGATCCATTCAACAAGGCTACACCTTGTTGAATGGATCATACATTTCATCTTTCGCTGAATGAAGTATTATGTCCATTGCACAAGTGAAAAGCATTATTTTATTTATAAATGTGACACCTAAGATTAGATGTAAAATATGCTCACGTGCACAGTGCGAGCTTGTCTGTTGATTGTCACGTACATACCCTACGCGCTGCAAACACTAGTGTTTTTACTTGTGGTGCCAGGGGCTGGCATTGGGTCTTGGAACGTAATGGACAAAATCGTATGAATAAAAAATTGCACGGATGATGATGATGATGTCATGTAAAATGGTCGACATCAAACAACCAATCAAACAGCAGGGATCTATCAAGGTGTCATATAATGAATCTTAATGCATACATTTCCATTGCCAAGAAAATATTCCTGATGAGCCAAATTAGCAATTCACCTTTAGTTTAGTGCATTACTGCCATTTTGATCACAATTCTTTGCACTAATAATTATTTTAAAAGTATAAAGTTAAAGGATACAGTGTTAAAGATGTAACAAGTTTAAAGAATTATGTGAAAGGTGTCGTATTAAGACACTGTCAATGAATTACAAAGTGGTTGGATTATTAACAAGTAACTACTTGAATCATAAACTTGTAGGCTGTTTATCATAAAACTTAGTACATACATGTACATGTAGGCCTACTAATGAATTAACATTCACAGAGGCCTAAACAATTATGATAATTTGCTGTTTTGTTTTTCCAATCCAGCCCATTCATGGTTATGGGTCTAATGAACCTGCTGTTTTTAGACAGATTAAGGATACTAATCTTTATTTTGTGGAAGACCGAGATCTAAGTTTACCTGAGATCGCCATGGATACCAAGATACCCAACAGTGCAGGAAACACCTCTCTTAAAGGTTTGGTATTACATGTACATGTATTATTTTGTTTTGTCATACACATGCTTTTTATTGATTTTCTCATACCAAAGTTTTTTGAATGGATGGGTTTTGATATTAAAGCTTATTATGTTATTATACAGTATGAGATGTACACAGAAGCACACAATTACCAATTGCAGACAGAATGTTTCATAAAAGCTGTTCAGATTTCATGCATGACTGATTAATTTTTTTTTGTTCTGTGATTATTTAGTTTCATTTCTTGTGATATTTAAAAAAAATTGAATAATATTGAATTTTCCAGTGATGAATGTTAGAAAATGATGATTTTAATCGACAAAGATTGAATTTTATGATTACCAAATATGAATCGAATTCACTAAAGGGTCGCCAGCTGATTTTCAAGTCATGCATAAGTTTTAACAGCTTAACACTATCCCATTCTGTTTTATGAAGTTGTGTAAACATTTTTTTTAAGGCTATTACTTTATGATGACCCGCCTCCCTTTCAGTTAACAAATTCATGAAATATTTTTTTTGATAATCACTCTCATGTTTTTCCTGATGTTTGCAGCTAATTGGCTAGCTTTAGAAGGTGTTCACAAGACTGTTGTTCAATCAAGTGATCCAGGTATGTTGTTTTGAAACATTAACACAATGCACATTATTCAGACAATCACATTCTACTCTCCAGTCTCCTTTTGAATTTTGAAATATCAATCTGAATTTAAAACCACATGTCTATCTTGATATTTTGAAATCCATGAATATCGTATATAAAATGTATTTAGTGTTGTTTGACTCGATTTCTTGGCCACAAAGTTCAGGTCCTGGGGCATTCTACATTAGTAAACTCAAGTATTGATAATCAATTGACATACAAAAAATCTTATCAAAATTTTAGAAGTTTATATCGCACTGTGCTAAAAGTTATGTAATATTCAATATCATAAATCATGCTAGATTATCAGTAAAGTAAAGAATGAAATTAAGGCAATTTTTTTTATACAAATAAAAATGCAGGCAAAACTACCAGGGGCATTCCACTTTCCATGGTGATTGAATTTTCTTTTTCCATTTATCTCTGTAGGTCAAGCTGCTGCTGAAGGTATTCAGAAAATCCTTGGAGTTCAAGGTCAAGGTAACAACATTGCCTTTACCTATGTGGGTTTGACACATTTCCCTTTTTGGGTGCAGGGCTCAAATAATTAATATCTGCATTGTGTATGGTGTATATGTTTGTCATTGTTTGATAAAGATAGGGGCAGGATGTATCACCGTCTTGTGGTGTTGAAGCTGGTGACTATCAAATAGCCACATACACAATATTAAAATGTATATAGTCCTTGAAATAATTAATTGTGAGATAAGATATTGTTTTTTCATGTGACAGTCTGTTCATTCAGTAAATAGACAAATAGAGTTTGTAATGAACAATTTCCCAAATTGAACCAACATTCTGTGATGTGTGAATGAAACATTTTAACACTCTTCTGTATTCTGTATCTATATATGTTAGGCATGACCCACAGCATGGAGATGTTGTCGTCTGATCAAGTCACTTACTATCAGCATATCGTCAAGGCTATCCTTGGCACAGATGAGGAGGCTACAAAGGTAATCATGGGAGTGTTTCATTATCAGAAATTTTCAGTAACAGATTTTCTCCCAACCAGGCAGATTATAGTTGTCAGTAAAAAAAAATGTGAATTCAGCACGCTTCCCACAGTTTAGGGTGCTTGGTTTGTGCCAGTTTTCTATAAACTATTTCCTTACCTTTTTTTTGTGTAATATTGAACGAGTCTGGATTTCTATGGACAGCCAAATGGGATGCAAACCTCAGTCTTTAGATGTTAGGTTCAGCATTTATGATGTACAAATATACTGTGTGTGAATTGCAAGTACAATGCCATACTTGCTGTTTCTTTTTGTTTGGGAGGGGGTAATTTTCATCCATTGCCACTATTTTGGAAACAAATCTAGCCATAATATTCAAATGTAGCAATGTCCATATTTTATTATTTTTTTTACTATTTCTCAGTCACTTTTCTCTCATAGACTGACAGAGTTGGCAAGTGTGCAATACGTTGTTGACCATAAAAACATAAGACTAGAAATCCAATTTACAAGAAGAATTATTATTAGTTGTGATATCATGAAAAACTCTGGGTAAAGCTTAAAGTTCTGTTCAGATCATCACCCTCCTTTAATTAATGTGTTTTTACAGGTTGTGTTAGTAGATCTTCAGACAAACAGTAAGATAGCAGGTTTACTTCCTTACCTGGTCAACTTTGTATCAGTTGGTGTGAAGGTAGTCAGTTTAGAGCTGTATCAACTCACAGGTCTTCTATACATCATTGATGCTCTTGTCAGGAATCAGTTCATCTATCTTGGTCCTTATGTAAGCATATTATTTCATCTTCGTTTATCATTTCATTTCTGATATACAAACAAATGCACCCTCTAGTCACTTTTCTATTTTATATTCAAGATGCACTAAGGTTTGTGAATTAATCAATCCAAATTTGCCATCAGTGTTTTTTGTACAAAGCCAGAATGTCAGAGCCAATGAGGCCAGAATGTCCAAGGCCAAAGCACCAACCTTCAGACCTTTGAGTCTAAGGCCAAGGACTATATGTCAGAGTAGATGGCAATGTGATTGGCTCGTAGATCACACCACTAACACTTACGTCACATAGACAATAGTTAGGTTTATTATCCCTTCTTATTTCTGAAGTATATCCTGGCCCTGTCTGGCCTCATCTTGGCATTGTCCGAGAACCTATCCTGAGGTCAAGGACTTCAGACATTATAGGCCAAGGACTAGATATCCATGGATTAGTACAAGACCATGCCTGCATAATCGTTGCAATGGCTGACTTTGAGGAGCACAACACTGGTTGTAGTGTAATAACTATGCTAAAGAACACCATAATGAATGTATCAGTATTCTGGTTCATACACAATGTAAAACAACAAAAAAATGACTCTATAGAATTGCTTGTGAGGATTTGTAGAAATGAACTTATTTCTAAGAACCTGACCTTGGTATGTGTCAAGGGAACAACCTTTGTAAGGATTGTCAGACTTGTTCTCGCTATACATGGCAGACAGCGATGAACATTAGTTACCGGTAACCTATTAAATTTCCAATGTATTTGTATAGAAGTAGTTTAAAACTCTTGAAAGGCAGCAACCAAATCTTCACATACGCAATAAAAACAATAAGGCATGTGTTGCTGTTCATATCGATTTTTTAGCAGTAGCTTACTAGCTAGATGATTGGCATGGGAGGTCATGGCATAAATACTAATATTTTCTAATACAGGATAATAATGTTCTTTTCTCTGTTGTATTCAGATGATCCAGCTAGTATCTACTGTGATGTACTGTATCTTAGAACCCTTGGCTGTCTCCATTAATCCCATCAATGACCACTGGGGTCTCAGAGACTATGCTGCTAGGTTGCTTCTGCCAATCTTAAGGTCAGTCCTATGAACCTTCATACAAAGATTTGCCATCAGTTGCAACTTTTTGACAATTTTGATGTAGTACTGGTCATTCTTTTGACCGATTATTTATGCAGCAGTGGTTTTTATTGGGCGTTTCAAATTTTGCGATTAAACACTTCTTTCACGTTATGTAGACGTGGACTGTGTAACACATAGATAAGTGATCAATCACTAAATGAAATGGCCCAACAAGACCATCGTTGCATGGACTTTTTTCTCAGTAGACTGAATAGGAACCATTAGAAGCTCTCTTTCAAATAAGTGATTAATCACTAACCTTTGTGTTACAGGGGCCTGGTTGTTAGTTCTCAGCTGTGTTTAAAACAAACTTCATATTTCAAGTTACCACTGAAATTTTAGATAAAAAGGCTTTGAAGATGACTCAATTATATATGAAGGAAATTATTTAAACTATAGGAAGATGCTATCAATCAACAAAGCTTGTGAAGCAGGGCTCTTGTGCTGCCCCTAATCCATTTCAAGAATGTTTACACTAATCATCAGGTTTTAATATACAGGTATTAAAGTGGATAAGCATATATTTTGCCTGTGCATATGTACAATATGTGCTCCATAGATGATTGTTTTCTTGTCAATATTATGTATAATCATCTTCCACTTCACTTTTACTCCAATCCTATCCCAACGTGATCTTGTGACAGTAATATCAGGTTTTGTTTTTAATTTCCTTTTCATTTACAGATGTTCTAAGGAATCTAAGAACAAGTTCTATCATCAGATGTTGACAGCATTTCAAGAAGTAATGAATGACCCTGCCAGACCTCTTTGTACCTATTATGGAGCTGTGATGGGACTCATTGCTCTAGGTCCACAGGTATGCAGGTTATCTCTAATTTGTACAGTGTAAATATTAGTATGGTTTGTGTTCATTGACCAAGGAACGATCACTGAACATCATTCTAAGCCCCACAAATTAGTGTATTATGAAAATTTCAGAAATTTAGTAGTAGTAGTACTAGTAGGAAATAAAGTGTTCCGAGTGACAAATGATTTGTGTATCATGTTTTACTTTGATGTAATAGCGTTTATGTTGCATAAATCAGTAATGGTAAATTGAACTGCAGTCAGGTCAAATGATGCATTGCCTTGTCAAGAATGATAACAGGTCTGTTCTTTTAATTGCCTTCTGTTTTCTTGATCACTGGGATTTGTGTTTGTCGAAGTTATTTCATAAATTCATGTACATTTGGCCTGTTTAAGGATGACTATACTTTAATGGATATTGTCTTGCAGGCTGTTGAGGATGTGTTATGTCCAAGACTATCCAGTTATTGGGTGACCCTACAGCAGATCTTAGAAGATACATCTATTACAAGGGTGAAGGAAGATGGTCATAAGGTTCATGGAGCTCTCTTAGTAAGTCATCTTTAACATTTATGTAGTCTATTAGTCCTGATGGTTTCTGTGAAAATTTGGCACATTTGTCAATATTTATGATTCCATATATGATTTAATACAGGTTCAGTGGAAACTGTTGGATTACTTGGTGTCAAGCAAACAAATCATGGACATCTTTTATCTTTAATCTCAGTAGAAGTTACTAATATTTTTTTTTCAGGAAGAGGAGGAGAATAGTGTAGGAAGCAGTCAAATTCTGATTTATTTGAAAATTTTTGTCTGTTTTACGTTTAGACTGCAGCTGAAACTCTTCTGAGGCACAAGTATCATAAAGGGGAGAAAGAGACTGATCTACCAAGCCAGACAAGTTCACCATGTGATAGCCCCAGAAACATGCCAGAGTTTGCCTTTGGTACGGCAAGCTATGTAACTCAACTTAGTGCTTCCTCCGGAAACCTTACCCCACATCTCAAAGAGAAACCTCCAAGGAAACACAATAACTTCATGGAGCTGTATTCTGAATTGTATTCCTATTTTGGAGATAGTCTCAGTGTAAGACTTGGTATTGAAACCGATGCCCTTCAGGTTATGGAAAGGTTGGACAAGCATATGGAGCATACAGCGAGTTTACAAGACTTGGTGAATGAAAGAGTTACCTTTGATGGAACGATGTTTAGACAACGCCATGTTAAGAATGCTGGTAAAGTGCTTCCCATACCATCCAAACCAAGGACAGTTAATACGGAGCTTCCTAAGACAACGGGAAAGATTCCAAGCAAATCACCGGGTCAAAGGTTCCAAACCTCCAGGACAAGACATGGCAAAATGAGCAAGCGATCTAGATCAAGGTCTGGTGGGTTGAGAGATATCTTTCAGATTGTTAAGCCTGTCAAACCTTTATCAAAGAAGACTCATTCTATTCCATTGGAAAGTAAAGTCTGGCGGATCAATTTAAAGATGCCACATGTTGGTAAAAGAAAGAAGTTATTCAAGAGAGTTGGAATGCCTCCCACAAAGAACTTACCAAGCATTCATGCAGTTTTGTGATCAGTTAACTCAATGAAACAATTTTCATTCATTTAATGATATTAATGACAATAATGTAGTGCCAAGTAGTTGCAATACATTACTTTGTATTTTTGAAATGCCTTTTCCTATATCAGAGTTCAATTAATTATTTCAGGTCTTGCAACACAATGGTTGTAATTTTTTGCAAAATTTGAACAATTTTGATCATTTTATAATCAATATTTTGAACAAAATATTCATGCAATAATGATCATGATGGACCAATGCGAATTTGAGAATCATCATAAATATCTTTGTTACAGGCACTGGATCATAATGATACTCCTTTTAAAGGCCTCGCCCAGATACCCTTGCTAATTTTGAGCAGGCACCCGGTTACAACATTTATCAGTTTAGCATGGGTTTAACGAGACCTGTCAACTGCTGCAAACTTACATTGGACTTCAGGATGTGTTTCATTTCTGACTCTCCTCCAAAGTCTGTTACATTTTTTGTATTTATACTTGCTTTCATGTCCAAAATCATGATGTCTACAATTTCTTGTGCAAAGGTGGTTGACATAACATGCATTATTTGTCTCCACACAGGCTGCTTGCCAAAAAAAGGCCTGCATTACATGTATGGTGACCACCATTTACAGAAGACACTAACCAACCTGGACAAGAAAATTAAGAAATTTTAACATGCCAATTCCACCTCATTAATTTCATTTTGTTGATGTAAGGTCTAAACTTTTTTGTCAATATTGTGAAGGGGAATGCTGAATTTCACTCAATTATAAACTATGTAAAACTTTGTTTTCTGGTAACAAGTATTAATTTTTTTCACCTGGGGAATTAAGTGGTACTCCAGGCTGAAAATGAAATGATTTGAACACAAAGAAAAATCAAAAGAACGGAACATTGAAAATGTGACAAAAATCGGACAAGGATTAACATTGATTTTTTTTTAAAGATTTCCATTTTATCAGTGAAACTTTAAAATTCAGTAACTTTGTTATTTGTTATCTTATTTTGATGCAACTTTCAGCATTTCGCTTGGTAGATTTTACTCACTTTGTTTAGATATAATTATATTCAGCCTGGAGTGCCCCTTTAAAGCTTTGGTCAGGACTAGTGTAACAATAACTTGACAACAGGCAGAGATGTTCCTTGCCACGTTATGATGGACTTGTAGAATGTATATGAATCCCTTCATTTGTATGAAATTAATTCAGATCATGATTCACATGGATTTTCAATTATTTTTGTGTCAATAAAAGAAGGAATCAATCTAGTATGTTTATGAAAAAAATAGATCTGTGAAGTTGTGATATTGATGTTTTGGTTAATGCTTTTTCTTGGGATGAGTTGTCTTCATGGAAAGATTTCTTGGCTGTGGTCTGGCTTCTGAATAGGGTCACTGAGAGGAGTCATCCCCTAATGAGTTTTTATGTTAATATTTATTGATATTTCAGTTATCTTTAGGGCATACATGTAAGTGGGTGACTATATTAGTATAAAGCTTATACTTGCACATGTAAACTATGTTACATGTAGGCCTATATATATGTAGCCCATCAGAGTAGAATTCAGAAAATACCATATGGATGACACATTGATTGAAATATTGTCCCAGGGCAGTAAAAATTATCATTAGTTGACCTATTACCAGTTTTAAAACACTGTGCTTCTGTCAAGACCCCTCCCCCTGTAATCTCCTTATGATATTTTGAATGTTTTTGTCACAGAGAGAGAGGAGTCTTGTATATTACCCCCAATTTACTCTTTTATTCTGATAAAAATCCATTCTCAAAGTTAGTTGAAGTGTGAATTTTCAGCTGTTGTGATATCTTCTGAGATTCACACATCTTTGAAACCCTTTGGAACCATAATACAGTGCGTATCAAAAAAAAGTTTACACTAAGAAAAAATCCTGTAAAATTATATATTTGTAATATCCTGAAGATTTTTCCACATTTTAACATTGGTACAGATCCATTTAAGCAAATGACGATATAACTGTCGCAAAATATTTCCGCTTGAGTGAGCACCACTTACTTTTGAAAAGTTAGTGAAAAATGATTTGCGCAGAACTTGGAAATAATTATGCGAATAAAAGTAGACCTTAATCATGAAGAACACGTGGAATTTAGCTAGTAAAATTGATTTGATGATATCTTTTACCTTTTTAAAACTTGTTTTCTTGCCCAAAACACTTTGAAGAGTGCATTGCGCCCACCCCACTCCCCCGCACACAAAGACCATCGAGTCGATATTTGCTTTACACTGAACTGTGATTTGAAATGGCTTAGGCTTCATTTTCATTTTATTAATCATTGTCGAGCTTGGGAAAAGTGTGGAGAAACAAGTGTCAAATGGAAAAAATGAAATGTAAACCCACTTTAAATGATACAAACTTAGTAAAAAATGCTGGAGATGTCTGATATAAATTTTTGTTCAGATTCAGTTACGTCCTCAGATCCAGCTGGCACAAAAAAGGGTGAAGGTTGTGCTTACTGAGTGTTGAAATTTCAATTTGGGTGGCAAAATTGTTAAAAAATGCTTGAATGTATCCGTTTTATTTCAGTCGACTAAAATTGCAAGGGAAATGTATGAGAAATGTTTCGCAGGGTAAGTTTGATTTCGCCCATTACCATTTACACAGCATGAAAACGAGTATTTCTGCGCAAACAGATTTCTGCGAGCTCTACAAAAATGGACAGTGCTCACTTAAATGTAACATTCTGTCAAAACTTTTAATTTCATTAGATAGATGAGACCCAAACCCACAATTATATGTGAAAAAATTACCCACATGTATATTTTTCAATTCCCAGGGCTTTTTCAAAGTGTAAACTTTTTTTTGATACGCACTGTATAGTCAGTGCCTGAGAGCTTCTCAGGCAGTCAAACCAAGGAGTTCACTGAGATAATCACAGCTGACAATTTAGTCAATGCTGACACTGCCATGAAATAACCCCAAATCATTTACAAAGTATTCTATTTTGTAAAAGTGATTGTAAGGTCGTGTAAAAGATATTTTGATTACTAAGTTTATCGTGCAAAATTTTCTCCAACACATTCATTATTTGGATTGATTGCCACATTCAAATTCATAGTCCCTTTGATGAAATATTGAGATGGTTCATACATCACATTGTGTTTTTTTTTCAATAAGTTATGTACATTGGTTGAGATATATATATATGATTACTTCCACAAGCAGTCACACAAGCTGGTAATTTACAAAACTACTCTTTTTTTTCCATTTGTTGTAGGAATGGGAGGGTGCTATTATACATACATGTTTTTTTTTCCGTGGACTCCATTTTATGCAGAAGTGATCTAAAATATAAGTTTATATTGCCATGGTCTCTCAACTATGCACATAAGGGCATGTAAGAATGTGAAGATACCTTGTATCTGTAAAGCAGCAATATTTTTCATAATTAAAAAAAGGCTAAAAACAAGGATACGTGCACTGAATGTGCCTTTGATATCCGCAATTGCTCTAACTCAGATCTTACAATATTAACATGTCACAAGAGAATACATTTCTAACAAATATATATATATCCATATTTCTATAGATTCTATTTCCATGAAATTGCACTACATCGCTGCTTAAGATGGTTATTAAAAAATATATTGGCTGGCTTAAACTTCCAAGCGATGAAACATCATGTTCCCTATTGTGATTGAAAAACCTGTATTGAACTCATTGTTCACTCAGAGAAATATGGGTCAAGTTTGGGCATATTTCCATCAGTCAATATTAAATGTGTTTTAAAAACAACAATTGTAAAAAATAACACAGGCAGTAGGAAGAGAAGGGCAAATCCATATACGAATCACTTTTTGTATGTCCGATCTGACCCCATTTTCCTCCATTTTACTTGATGAACTGCCCAAGCCATCATTTTAGAGCATTGAAATTTTTTATTAAAATGAGCAAACAAATTCAGGAAGGGAGCAGGACATATATACTTAATGGAATTACTCAGGAGGTAAAGAAGGAGAAAGAGAAGACTGTGTGAGTATGAGGGCTGGATCCATCATTTCAAACAAACTTTTAAGCTGTTTAACTAGTTTATGATGACCACACAATGACCATCATATTTTACAGAGGAAACATGCAAGCGTTAACTCAAGACCATGGAGGAAATTTAGGGATAGGTAAAGGGGAGGAGTGCCTTCTAACCTGACCTTAGCTTGAGTGGCTTCTATGGTGGTGATCTTTGACCTCTTTTGGGGGGGCTGTCATTTTTACTAGTTGGGGGATTCAAAACTTTTATTAAGAAGTTTGAAACTCATTAAATATGCTAATTTAGGCGCATTTTTCAAAATTCACCAAAAAATGCTTCTCTATTTGTTGACTGATTTTGATTTTTTTGCTTCCATCTGGTAATGCTTCATGAGGTTCACCAAACTTCTACACATAATTTTGAAATTTTGACTGGAACAATTTTTAAGCTAATTTATGCAAAAATTAATTTATGCTTATTTTTTAAAATTCACATAAAATACTTCTTTATTTGTTGACCGATTCTGATTTTTTTCTTCCATCTGGTAGAGCTTTATGAGGTTCACCAAACTTCTACACAGAATTTCTAAATTTGGAGTAGAAAATTATTTATGCTAATTTATGCAAAATTCATAAATCACAGAAAATGCTTCTTCTTTATTTGTTGACTGAATTTCAAAATGCTTCTTCTTCATCATACAAGTCTGATTTCAATTCTGTTTGCTTTATATGATAGCATTAGGTGGGGGATTCAAAACTTCTACACAAAATTTTGAAACTCATTAAATATGCATATTTGTAAAAATTCACATGAAAATTAAAAAGGTTCTTTTTTAATTGTTGACCGAATTTTGATTTTTTTTTCTTCCATCTGGTAGAACTTTATGAGGTTCACCAAACTTTTACACAGAATTTTGAAATTTTCAATAGAAAATTATTTATGCTAATTTATGCAAAATTTATTCATAAATCACAGAAATGCTTCTTCTGCATTTGTTGACCGAGTTTGATTTTTTCTTCCATCTGGTAGAGCTGCATGAGGTTCACCAAACTAGTACACAAAATTTTGAAATTTTGTCTAGAACATTATATATGCAAAATTTATTCATAAATATAAAAAAATGGTTTTTTTCTTCTTCATTTGTTGATCAATTTCAATTTTGCTTGCTTTTTATGATAGCTCGAGGTGGTGATACATAATTTCAACACAGAATTTTGAAACTCATTAAACATGCTAATTTATTCATATATTTTCAAAACTCACAAAAAATACTTATTTATTTGTTGATTGATTTTGATTACTTTTGTTCCATCTGAGAGCTACATGAGGTTCACCAAGGTTCTACACAGAGTTTAGAAATTTTGACTAGAAAATTATTTATTCTTAATCTATATGAAATTTATTCATAGATCACAAAAAATTCTTCTTTGTCATTTCTTCATCAATTTCAATTCTATACCCTCAATTTATGTTACCAATATAATTCACTACAGTGTCGACTGGGCTGAAATTAAAATTGCTTTAAATTTTGTTGCGAGATGCCGGATGAGCTCCACATCATTGATGTGCTAATTTATCAATTAATGGCAAAAGATGTCATATTATTTAGCAAATCATGAAATGGTTTTATTGATAATCAAAATAATATAAGAAGGAATTGTATTGAACCAGGAAGATGTTAACAGATATTTGTAAAAATGTTTTTAAAAAATAAGAAAATTGCAAAGTTTATGGAAAACACAAGTAATTGTACTCAGTGAAGATTCTGAAGGAAAATAGAAAGGGGATGGGTATATAAGAGCACACCGGGAGCAAACCAATGAGGACAGGGAGTCAGGGCCCCTAAGCAGCTGGCATCCAGGGGGTAGTGAAGTACCCGTAAAATTTGAAAATGTATGGTGCACTTCGCAGACTGCCTTCACCGTGCAATGGGTAAATTGGTCATTTCATTTTTTCCTTGCTTGTCGATTTCTTAAATAAAAATTTGCACCCTGCCAGCCAGCTAGTGCTTCCACTTTTCAAAACGAAACTTCTTGGAAGTTACTCTGAAAGTTCCTTGAATTTTACAACATATCTTTGAATTTTACAAATGATTCCCAGTCTTCCATAAGATGTTATAATTCTCTTCTATACACACAAAAAAGATGAAATATAGGGCCCATTACCCTAATGAGCCAAAATTTTGATGAATCGGGCAAAAGAATTGCGAGTGAGCGCAATGATATTTTTTCCCAAAATTTCTCACTTCCCGAAATGTTCTTGGAAAATAGCAAATCTACCAGGAATTTCCTGGATTTCGAGAAGAGTGGAAGCACTGCCGCCAGCCAAGCTTATCTCTAGCTAGGGCCAGGGACAGGAGTAAGGTATGTCGCTCTTGTTGAAAGCTCACTATTCTAGCTAGCTAGCTAGATCTCTCTTGTTTTCCGAAAACTATGCACGCCCTCTACGTTTACAAGAGGTAAGACAAGATGACTCCTACATGAAGCAGACGTGGAACACGAATGGAGTGTTTGTTTTATGATTATCTGTCCTCTCTTATGTTCCTAGCGGAGACTGATTGTTTTAAAGAATCGTAACCATGTAAGCATTCACTAATAATTTATTTTGTAATTATTTGCTTGAAGGATGTTTGAGAAAACGTGAGAAACATGACCAGCTGGCGGGCGTATCCCAGTCGCCGGTGACTTGCCACTGCACTGCAGTGCCAGTGTGTAGTGTAATTAACGTGTGGGGGGGGGGGGGGCTGTGTGGTACTGGTAGTTGGAGGATGATTTTTATGACGTGTTGTGACTGTGACTTTGTTTGTGAGTGAATGAATGCAATATGAAATTCTTTCTTGCACTAGCAATAATTTTGTGTGATTTAATTGAGTTTTTTTGACATATCGTGGTTTTGGGAACCACTCATAAATTAGATTTGTGTACGCGCACTTGTGTACAAATAACCCAGGGAACTCCCGCCCGCATAGCGGGCGGGAGCCCAGGACCTTACCGTGTAATTGACCATACTCACGGGACTAGCTTGATTTATGGTCTAAATATTTCTGCAAATGAATTGTGAAAAGAGAAATTATGCACTTACCATGATTGTATGGATGAAGGTCTAACGAGTGGCAGTTTTCCTGACATCTGGGCACAGACTGAGACTGGAACCTCAAAAACGAAAAGTTCTCTCCTACCCCTGTCTCGATCAGCCATTTTTGTTAAGAATTGCAATTGCTCCCTGGGTTAGTGTACAAAGTGAATGGAGGTGGAAATGGGGAACCGTGCGTGTGACTGAATAAAGCGCTGCTGTATGAAGTGAACGTGGTTCCCAATATCACGATAATGCCAGTTTTTTAACAGACACAATAAAAAAATCATTTATGATTATTGCTCATTTTACTGAGATCCTACTTGTTAACTATCTAGAGTAGATAGACTAACATGATTTGATTGATGACATGTCAAAGGTGAAACTTCTAAAAAACTTTACTTAACTAAAAGATCGCCATGCCAGTACCTTGCTGAGCCTCTCTGCCTCTGCATCAATTTGAAATATAAATTTGCAATGTTGCTGCAGTGTAGGTTGCAGTGTAAGTGCATGCCATATTTAATTCAAAGTTTAGTCTTGCCTAGAAACAGAGATACGGTACCAAGTTCAAAGACCAGCGAGGTGTGCGTGAGATTTTTAGGCAGGGAAATTCGACTCAGCGTGAGATAACCAGGCATTTAATGTAAAATGTGTGAGGATAGGCTGTGATACAGGCATGAGAGAGCAAGAGTTTGGGAAAGCAGGATTTTCACTCTGTAGATTGGGTGCAGTAAAAGGTGCTACCGTCCAAATATGTGAATGTTATCGATGGCAAAAGTGCTTTGGTGAAGGGAAAGAAACTGAAGTTATTGAAGCAGTCTTTCTACTAGTCCCATCGCTCAATAGACCATTTTATGCTTCGCTTTCAAACACTATAACATGGAAGTGAATCCATGTAATGTGGATTGTACTTGGGTTTTCATCAAATATTTTAATCTTTCATTTAATTTTTAAGTGTTTTTTCAACAGCCAATTCTTTGTGAAAATTGAAATTGGATTATTCGTCTATCTAGTGCCCTCTCTTTGTAATGTTTTTAGTTTTCTTTAAAAATAACACTTTGAACATTTGGCTTATTCACTTAGTGATTGGATATCGGGAAGCTATATACAAGCTTCACTGAAAGTCAGTTTTCTGAACAAAAATAACATGAACAACATACTGCATATAAAAAGTACATCGATGTTACGACTTGGTAAATATTGAGACAAATCAAAACTTCAATAATGATAGAAATGATAAAAAAATAAACTTGTTAAAATTGTTAAAATGTATATAACATCAACAATTTTTTTTGTATGTTTATGATGCAAAATGGCATAACAACAATGGTTTTGATATTTTTCAAGATAGCATCTCCATGGTGACCCCTCCACTTACTAATCTTGTTCTAAATCTCTGCTGTTTTTTTTAAAAGGAACCCATAGGGGTTTGATCAGGCACCCATTCAAAATATTTTTTTCATTCAGTCAACAAATTTCCCTAGATAAAAAAAAATTTCATTGCATATCTTTAGCATTATATTATACTGACATTCACTTTTGGGGGATTTACCAAAACTACGAAAATAGGCTTTTATAAAAATGTTTAGCCTACTGTCTTTCGATATCTAAGAACATGTACTGTAATTTTTTTTAAAGCCTTGACTTAGACCCCTGTTACATATGCAACAACTTTACATCAGTTGGAGAAATTTTGAGATGGAGGTGTTCTCCGGAAATTTGATAACCCAATTATGTTGAGCCTTAGTCAATTTTCATAACAGGGTCTTTGAACTTTAAAATAATGAATATTGTACCTATAATACAGTGTGAATCAGAAAAAAAATATTTTCATTGTGTATGTTTTAAAACTATGGAGTAGATCTATGATATGAATAGATACTTCCTTATACCTCAGTCACATTTGCTCTACGGCTAGCTACATATAGGTGGTTTGAATAAAAATTGATAAAACAAATGTTTTTGGCTCGCCATACAGCTGCTGTATAGCAAATGTGACTGCGGTATACTTACAGGTATATGGTACCATTGTTGTTTGATATAAGTTCATGGCAGAATGCGCAGTGTGCATTTCTGCAGAGAGTCAAAACAGATTTGTGCCAACTGATGAGGATGGAGTCAGGACAAATCAGTTTATTTAAATGAACTCTGATAGGCCCAGTCCATGCTGACGCGATGTCAATCTTTCATTGCTCTCTTCTGGTGGTTGCTGGAGTGTCTCCCGAGCAGCGTCATTGTATTATCGTGTGCGCCTACAATGACCAGATTGTCCCTTTTTATGACAGCATGCTAGCAAATCAAGCAGAGTTTTCAAATACTTTAGCTTCAATAACATCTTGCCTGATTTGGAATGAATAAGCAATATCAAACAGCTCGAAATCAGACAAGGCATTGTTTTGAGTTAGCGCAAATGGGTTTTCAACAAGTCAACTTAACTTTGTCTTCTTTATAGTCGGCCGTGAGTAGGATTCCAACAAATGTGGTAAAATGCTCAAAAATAATTATAAAATCCTTCTCCCCTTTCAAACAAAGGATAATTATAAAAGTGTAAAAAAAATCTGACTGGCTTTTTATGTACAAAGTACCTGTAATCACTGTGCTTGTACATTCATATATTAAAGCAGAATTGTTCGCAAACAAATTACATAGACATTGGACTCTAGCAACATAGTACAAAGATCCCTGTAGTTGGATGCTAGGGCTGATACTCAAGAAATCACTAATCTTGAAGGTGTTACATTTAATTGTTTTATTTTTGTTCCCCTTTGTAGCATTTCAAGATGGCAACATCAGGCAATGGGACCTTTATACCAATGGTATCATCTTCACCACCTCCCATGGATGATGTTGCATTTGATGATGATGATGACGAATTCAGCAATTTCTCCAGTGCACCTGTAGGTCTAGACTCTCCTCCAGGCAAGTGGGTTAGCTCAACTAAGGGATCGTTTGAGCCCATCAAACCTGATCTATCTGACCCCTTCCATCCTACAGATGATTCCCATCCTTCTAACAATCAGGAGGACTTTGGAACATTTGCAGCATTTGGGTCACCCAACCCAAGTCAAGATAAGCAGAACACTAGTGACAAATTTCTAACTAATAATAACATAAAAGCACACTCTATTAATGGCAATGAAAGTGATGAGGAAGATGAGTTTGCAGATTTTGCATCTTTTCAGAATCATCCCATTGGAGGATCCAGTAAGAGTGACCAATCATTTTTGGACAATGGCAAGTTAAGCGAAGTGTCATCCTATGTACTCAATAAGAACAACTCTCATGAAAATTATGAATCACACAATGCTCATTTTCCTCAGAGCTTAGACAGAGATGGCAAGGGCTTAAATAAAAGTTCTGATGACCTCCACTCAGATGACAGTACTTCAATAGGTGGAATATCTCCTCTTGGTGAAATACCACACACAGGGATTAAAGCAGGAGGTGTGCTGTCAGATTCTCAATCTAGGATTCCTTCACAGTCTTCTACAGATTACCAAGTAGCAACTGGTGAACATAAAGACATGGTTGAAAATGATGATGAGAGTGAGGTAACAAGAAGAAAAAGTGACTCTTTGACTGCTCATTTAGAGAAACCATCAACAGGATCTCTCAGCTTCTTTAGAGACAGTGACAGACAAACCTTTGATTCTGGAATTGACAGCATCATGACACCCTCTGATTCTAGTCCTGAAGGTAAGGATGATTGTTCTGGAAATGTTATATGTGAAGAAGATACAAGCAATCATTCATCAAATATTGGACCAAATACTGTAAATGATGACGAATGGGGTGATTTTGATAACTTTTCATCTGCTGATAGTCATGCCAAGCAGTCAATTAACGCAGAAGTCCCAGAACTGTCAAAAAATTATAATACAGGTAAAGAAAACACACAAGAAAGTGATGACTTTGGAGAGTTTGGATCAGCGGAAAGAACTCAGCAACCTCAAGCAATTTCAGACAATACAGGGAAAGGTGTGCTTTCAAATTCAGAGAGCTGGCCCAAACCCGACTGTGGCAATACTAAAATTAATTTGTCAACACCTCAAAGTAAAACAACAGTGCAATGTGAAGATGATGATGATGATTTTGGAAACTTTGACAATGCTGAAAAAGAAAAGTCTGACAATGTAATTTCATTCAGAAAGCAAGATGATGATTTTGATGATTTTGGAGACTTTTCATCAACCAAAAGTATGTGTGTAAATGAAATCAGCAAGCAAATTCAACAAAAAAATGGTGATGATTGGGGAAGGTTTGGTGATGAGAAAACACCAAATCATTCAGTAGCAACAGCAGGAGATGATGATGATGATGATTTTGGAGACTTTGGATCAAATCCTGGTCCATCGTCTAGTTCTGTTATGGACTCCAGAAATGATGATGAATTTGGAACGTTCAGCTCAAATGATGGATCGACACTGGGTGATTCAAGTGTTAAAAGCACAAAAAGCGATGATTTTGGATCGTTTGGTAGTAGCAGGACTGTATCAGGTTCAACAATCCCTCCAGGAACAGGCAGTGTCTCTTCAAAGGTGAGTCATTATAAAACCATTGCTTGGTACTTGTCAAACTTTAACAGTCATAATTCATATTGGCATGTAGAGATGATAGACTTCCATGGGGTCAAATTGAAAATGCTTCATAAATTTGTGCATGTTATGACACAATTTAAGTGTGCAGTATACTGCACGTGTGTACATTACATGTACATATACACATCAGTCACTCAATATCATCCCTGTTGATGCTTTGAAATTAAGTTTCATGGAAGTGTGGAATATTAGTATAGCAAGCTTTTACTGAGAGTGCCACCCCACCTAGTAAATTCTGGCTTACAGCTATTGATAGTTAAAGGATGAGATAAAGAAAAACAAATAACTGCTGATATTTATATCAATATTTATGACCGATACTGATTTTAGATATTGGTGTGTGCCACCAATCATTGGATAGATAGGTTCAAAGCTTTAACTTTACATGATTATCCTTTAATGAAAGTACATGTAGATAACATTCATTCATAGTTTTCCATCTTTGTTGATAGGTTTAGTACACATGGATACACTCATGTGCCACAGTACATGAAGACGGTAACATTGCAAAAATGTATTAAAAAAAAACAACATGCAATTAACCTTCCATTCTCATAAGTTTGTGTCTTTTGAGTGTGGTTGAGGATCTTTTGTGAAAAATAAATATTGAAAAATCAATAATTTCTGGTAAATGAAATATGTACAGTGTCTACTTGTGTTTGTACATAGGTAATAACAGCTGCGTTATACATTTTATAAATTGAATCTATTGTGCAATTGCCTTTTGCAAGCCTTCATGTACATGTAAATGCGTGTGTGTTTAATTAAATGCCTGACAGGGTGTTGTGAGAAAATATTTCCAATCAATTGCAAATATCTGGTTTGTTATAATTGATATTTTTTATATCATTTTTAGCTAAAAGATGTAATTATTGTTTCAGGAAGCAGATCAGTCTTATGAAGACTTACGACTGATCCGATCAACCCCAAATAAATGGAAATCCATCGATATCATAATTTTTTTCTATTTGCACAATGTCTTTTGTTTTATAACAAAAGAAGGCACACTGAATTTTTAAGAAAACAATGAATGTATGAATATCCATCAATATTTTGAACAAGCATTTTAGATGTGTATGTTGCTGGCTTTCCATACATGTAGTTATGGTTGATTGAATCAGTTGCAAATCTCTGTAAGATGGGGCCTTGCAATCCATTGCATATTTGCAAATGATTTCTTACAATGGGCCATTAGACTCAAAGCACTTATTAAATGGGATTTACAGTAAGGAACACATTCTGGTGCAGACAAAATTTGATAATCAAAGTAGTTTGACTTTTTTAAACAAGAAATCAGGACAGTTTTCTTTATTTTTATATTGTTGCAAAGCCATTCTGGTAAATACATACTTTTGGATCTTTGCAAGTTTCAAAACTGAAAAGCATGTTTAAAAAATGTTGCAAATTAATTTTTAGGGCGTGAAGTAATTTTTATTCAATTCATTACTCATATTTTAAAGGGATGCTCCGAGCTGAAACTAATATGATTTAAACCGATAAAAAAAACGACAAATAAAACACTGAATCATTAATCAAAATTGGACAAGGAATAACAAAGTTATCAGACTCCATTTGTTCTTTTGTATTTTGTTATACAAACTTTTACTACCAAGAACTGAAAAATTGGATTGGCAACCGATAGTGCATTAGATATTCATTGCTGCAACATTTTTCATTCTAAAGGAGATTCATTCACACGTGTATGAAAAAAATGAAACAATTATGATTTCATGTAATAAAATAAGAAAAAGGAAAGTGGGGACTGGGGATGTGACTTCATCAGCCCACCTAATGACTATTCATGATGACATGCATATTTTCACAAAATATCTAAGTTCAATAACTTCCTCATTTGTTATCCAATTTTGTTGAAATTTTCAGCTTCTTGGTCATTGAATTTAATTCTTTTTATTTAGATATTTATAAATATTTTCAGCTGGGAGCATCCCTTAATGTGTGTCACCAAATGAACTTGCAATACTTCACATCAGCTAATTTTTTTTTAACTACTGCACTTAGCATACTATCTGCACCCAGAATACATGCTTAACTAGAATGATACTGTACACACTATTCCCATTACAACAGTGCAATATTCTGCAATGGAACAGAAATGTACAGTCTTTTACATTCCCATTTTAATTCATGAAGATATTAACAATAATAATTAAAAAAAAGAGCCATCCTAATTAAACCAAACTTGCTTCCAAAATTCATTTTATGAAAGTTTAACTTTTATTTTTCTTTTTATAAGACTATCACTAAAGCACATGAGTCTATGGTGAGAGTGAGACACCCAGGCTCGAATTCGCAAAAGTGGTTTTGAAAACCCATGGTTGAATCCATGGTTATGCAGATTTCCTGTATAAATTACGCTTAACTTCCCGCGTATCGGGCGCGTGTATAAAAATTGTCCATTGCTGATGCACGTTTTTGTCACAGTGCGCCAAATTGACGCCTGTTACCATGGTTAGACCTAGATGCTATTTTGTTCTTGAGTCCACTGTTTGAAGAGTGGACTCATGAATAAAATAGCGTACTAAACCATGGCAACAGGCATCAATTTGGGCACTGTGACAAAATGTATCAGCATTGGACATTTTGTTAATGTACGGTACGTGGTAAATAAGTGTAATTTATACAGGAAATCTGCATAAACCATGGGTTCAACTGATGGTTTTAAAAACCACCATTGTGAATTCGGGACCCACTGATCATAAACATACGTACAAACCTCTATTTTTATATTAAAGAAAAAAAATTTGAAAGAGGTCTGGTTTGTTACTTAGAAACTTATGAATTTTACACTGTACAAACTGTACATAATTGTCTCATCTGTACACACATTTTTTATTTTCATATTATTGTGTTTTTTTCGAGTAAAAGCAATTTAAAAATCATGTCCTCCGCAGCTAACCTGGTATGTGTCATTATGTCCTAAAGATCTGTATCTCTTTGAAATCCTTGTGGACAAGTGATTAATTTTTCTCAAGACAATTTCAGTTTCAGTCCTAGATGGAAATGATGATTATTGGTTATTAAAATGAGAAGCAACCTCCATCATAAGTAACGAGATATGTCTCCACATGACTTCTCGTGTTGATTGCATATTCATGGAAGAAGGGGGATCATTGCCATCAAATCTTCTAGCTTTACATTGTAGTTGATTACGATGAGTTATTTGGTGTGATTGCAGTCTACATGTACATGTACCCACTCCTGTTTATCATTCATACTCCTAAGATGGATTTCTAGGGCTCATTTTGAAGGAAAAATAAAGCCTGTGTCTGTCGTTTTGAGCTGTAGGGGCTTTTCCATAGAGAATAGGAGACCTGCTCCACAGATTGCAGCTGCAGATGAAAGTGCCTTGTTATTCAGCCAGATCTGTAGATAGTAGTCATCTTTAATGCTACCTCCATTTATCATTTGCTCTAAGCAGTGTGTTACACACAATCACAGTTCTCTTCTGCAGGATTTGGATCGTAATTTTCTTTCTTCTTTCTCCTGCATACATACATGTATATCATTAAAATTATCCTGTTTAGGAAGTTTGCATTTTATTCAAATAATTTTAAGATTCTACAGCTTACTTTATATTAAACTCACCAATCTTGACCATGAATGTTTTTGTAGACTAAATGGTATTCAAATTTTCATAGTTTTAGATTTTATAGTGTTTGTTTTCTTAAATGCATACAACCTGTTATTGTTATCTAGAGACTGTCCTTGTATCAAAGATGGCACTGTGCTTAAACTTGTGATCTCTGAAAGTTATAAGAATCATGGTAAAGTTTACTGATGATAGAACCATCTGTTTTGTTTCAGGTACCCATTGGTGGAAGGGTGGAAAGGCTCTTCAAATCCTGTTTCCCTAGGTCTCTTCAAGGAACATCAACCAATCAACCAGTACACACCCTCCAGAAAATTATAACAGTTAAAGAACCAGTACCAGCTAAGACCAAGACGGGCAAAAGGTATCATTTTTAAGATTATAACCAAATTCTAAGTGTGTGTCATGGGTGGACTGTTTAAACCTTTTTGTACTGGTACATGTATATCCAAATTAAGAAAAATTTAGGACAGCTCTGATAAAGCTCTATTTTAGAGTTATGACAACTTCAAGTGGTAACCTTCTGTTGCCCAGAAAGAGTTCTCTACAGGAATTAGGATAATTCCAACTATATGACGTTGCCACCCTTCATCACTTTCTCTGAACTGACCTGATTAAAAAAAAATATATATATACATGTACATGTATATGGTTTTAACCATTCACTTGTGATATGTCTTTCAGCACATTTTGATAAAATGTTGCATTCATGCTATGATAGTTTTACCATCTTTCTTGTAATAGGAATCTAGGATTTTGTTAAACAGCATCTATTGAGTCTCGAGAGATACAGCAAAGGAAGGAAGAAAGAAGAAATACACTTTCCCCACATTTCTCACTTTCTTCTCAGATTATGGATAAAGTATGATTTTTTTACACTATTTCTTGAGAGTATGCATGTACATACTGCATCATCATACCTGAAGACCCATGGGGTACAAAGTCCAATTCTGATATTGGAAAATGGCTTGTTAGAACAATTTCAAAGTTTGTTGGTCAACAACAGGACAAATGCAAGCATTCTCTGATTCCCCTTCCTCAGGTATTATTAGAGCTTATATAAGATAGGTATCAGTTTTATACCTAACTTGTCTTGCTCCAAAAGTGGAATATTTAGATCAGAATGCTGTTGAATCAATGTTTAAAGAGAAATTCCAGTTGTTGCAGTAAACACTGATTTCATGAGAAAGTCTGTAAAACAAGGCTTAATTGTCAGTATATCATTGAGGATCTAGATCTGGTACAGTTACATTAACTGAACTTTGTGAAATCTTGAAATCTACGCTGAAAAATGTTCACACCGAAGATCCCCAACACAGATAAGCGCACGTGGGACAATGTATAATTATTGCTTAGGGCGTCGGGCCCGACGCCCTACCCGATTCCTGTGCTTATTTGCTGATTTCTCAGCAATTACACAATTTCTTCCAGAATTCTTTGGAACATGCGTTTTATTTATACAAACAGACACTTTGGTGGTCATTTCATTGGATTCTGTACGAACTCATTTTGATATCGTTACCAAAACTAGCATTTACCTTTAACATGATGTTAAACATTTGACTGCTATCATTTCAAGTCCTATGATATGCCAGAGTAGATCTTGATTTGGGAACCAAAATTAAGTAAAACATTTAGCAAAACGTAAGCAAAAAAGGCAAAATTGCATTATGCGTCACTTTTCTTGGAAACATTGATCCCTGCAAGCTATGCAGGCTTCTTGCATTCATGGATTTACCATCTTGGAACAATATTTCTGTGGGTAGACAAGGATTTTGGCGAATTTTGCTTGCATCTTAATTGCTGGATTTGCGCTACATGTACTTCCATTCTACTTAATACAACTTTACATGTATGTGTTTATTACATTACGTGTGTTAGGTACATGGATGGTGGGTGAAAGTTTTGTTATAGACTTATAGTAACAGGTGGCATATGGGTAGTCTGCTGGGCAAACCCTTCACTCGAGGAAAGGGTCTGAATTGCAGCCTACTCATGCTTTGTGTACTGAAGGCCCTCTCGCTCAGGTTTGTATGTGCTAGTCTTTACGTGGAGACACACTTGTTGATCAAAGTTTCAATCAGGGTCTGTGCCTGCAGACTAGCATATGGGTGCTTGTGGGACAACTGCCTCTGAGGTGCAAGACTGGATGATATGGCAGAGGTCTTCAAAGAACATTATCTTGGTTGCAGCCAACCTTCAGAAAGACAGTAACTCGACCACACCATGTATGCACCAGCTACATGTAGCAGCATTAACACCACTCTTCACCAAGAAAACAGCTATATTATGTTCGTAGAATGCGTTCTGGTTATACTTGTTAGTGTAGTACAGAAGGTTTCACGGTACACCATGTATCTTTCTTGGGGCAAGTATTGGTCCTGAAAAGGACCACCCAATCTCGACGTGTCGACAAGTGTCTTCTTGTTGTCTTTAGGAGAATGAGCAAATTTTTTAAAAGCAGGCCTTATATACTCTATCAAAGTGCCGTATGCACGGTATCTGGCAGGGTACATGTCTCTGATTGGCTAGATAAGTCACATGACATCCACATATGCGGACGTGGGTGACATCACACCATACTTGTTTCTGGCAAGTAACCGTAGAGGCCGTTCTCATTACGCTTTCAAAAACTAGTTTACGTTTAGGAAGCCGATTCAGGAAGCCAGTTTGGAAGATCGCTTTGCTAGCATTTCCACTTGATAACACGAAAGTGGTTTTCTAAATCACTTCACGCAAAGCGCTCTGGTTGCTATGGAAACGCTCTCAGTAGGATGATACGTTTCGCGCAAAATCTGAAACAGCATAGGCATTCTACACCTGTCGTGTGGAGTAGTGCGCAAAATGTGCGAAGATCGCTTCCCGAAGAACGGTTGTGTACTCACTTATGTTAAAACCTGGGTAGCGTTTCATGAAAGGACTTGTCGGACGTTTTATCTGACAAGTCCCATTTTATCCGACAGTTACTATAGTAACAGTGACTCTCGGCCAATCATAATCAAGGAAAGATGTCAGATCTGACAACTTGTTGGACAAAAATATTGATGAAACGCCCCCCAGTTTAACGAGGCAAAGAGATCTTGAAAACTACATCGCGAGGTGGTTTTCCAAACTGGTTTGGAAGATCGCTTCCAAGACCGCTTCCACCGTTCTCACTACGTGTTGAACTAGTTTCCAGTAAACTAGTTTTAGGAACGTAGTGAGAATAGCCTCCTAGATCCACGGGTAAGTTATATGTACCTCAATTCATGGAGCTATCAATGCTCAATTTGTTAACTGCCTGTGACTTGTCGCTTCAACCTGTATGGGCCTCCTCCTGATGTTATGGGTGGACCTCTGCAGGTAATCACCTGCAAATACCCTTAACCAGTTACTTGGTTGTTGGCTATGTGGGAGATGCGAGTTACTGTCAATTGCATGTCATCTGCAGTGACCCATGTATTACAAACATTATTCTCCTCAAGACATATGCAATGCTTGAACAGATAGGTGTGACAGGGCCCTCACATTGGCAGAAAAGAAGATTTTAAAACCTTTGCTCATTGTACATGTACATGTAATGTCAAAATATTTCTGGCATGCACCCAATAAAGTAAGATGACAGGCTTATCTGTGAAATATGTTTGAAGATATTCCTGAAAGGTTACAAAAAAAACAACATTCAAACGTGGAAAACCAATGATATTGCAAACAATGTACATGTACCAGGACTAAATAATGTTTTACATGTCATGGAAACCAGTTACAGTTTGTTGTCTCTCCATATTGCTTTAGATCCCCTTAAAGGAGAAGTTCACCCTGACAAAAAGTTTATTGTAAAATTAGCAGAAAAAATATTACCAAAGCCTAGGTTTGAGAAAAATCCATCATAGAATTACAAAGTTATTACAATTGTAATTATTTGATTTGTGACGTCATGCAAGCAGCATTCCTAAATAGTGGTTGGTAAAATTCAATGAAATGTCATTTTCCCAGAATTTTGATGTTTTTTACTGCACCATCAGTATATCAATAGACAAATCATTTCACACCTGATCATGAATAGAAAACAAAAATAAGTCATCAGGAACCATTAAAAAAAAGAGAAATATACATGTATGCATGCATTTTATATTATATACCATATGGGGCAGCTGCTCGTTTATGACATCACAAATACAAAACTTGAAATTTTAATAACTTTCTAATCTTTAACAGATTTTCCTCAAATCTTCAACGATATTTTTTATCATTCTTTCTGCTAGTTTTACAACAAACTGCACCTGAGGATGAATGTCAATATTGGAACATTAATGTAACCTAGTTTGGCAGTGAAAGATACAGTGCAAATTTAGCAAGTACAGCTGCAATTGTTGGGATTCAAAACTGAGTTTGCATATAAAGCATCTATCTTTTTAAAGTTTATTTTGGAGGGAATTATTGAATTGCAAAGTGAAGCACTGTACCATAATACAAGATACTGAAGGATATCTTGTCTTGTGGATCTCTTTCTCCCCTCTCTTTCACAATCTCATTCTTGTTATTTTTCCTTTTAATTAAAACAGTCTATAATTTACACCTCAATTCAACAGATTTTTTACAAGCCAAGCTTAAGTAGAAAGGAGGAAAACAGGGGAGAAAAGCTTAAAGCTATGGTGATAATTGTGGTGGTTTGTCTTTAGTGAGGAGAAATAATAAGTAATAGACTGTGTTACTGCAGGGAATTTCATTTGCAGAAATGTGTTTTTGTAAGGTGCTCTCAATCGAGTTGATCAGCACCACTGTCATAGTTTATTGAGGGAGAAGGATGGTTGTATTTCCTCAGGGATTTGTATACCGCATGTAAATGTCATCCGTGTTAGATGTCGCAGAAAAAAGAAATTTGCATGGACATGTAATGTATCCATGTATTTTTTTCTAGAACATCGAAGCAATCTTCTATTTCTTGCTACATGTACAAAACTTAAAATTTGGCATTTGCGACAAACATTTGAGGTCACCCAACAACTAGGGTGGTGCTGTTGCATACATTGTAGTTTATTCATGTTGATATTTTTACCTTAACAATTTTCTTGTCAATTTAAAGCTGAAAATTCTTAAGATAATGATATAGAAATTTGCATCAATTGCTGTGGGTGAAAACTTGAGTTCTTAAAGGTCAAGTCCACCTCAGAAAATTGTTGATTGAATCAATAGAGAAAAATCAGACAAGTATAATGCTTAATAAAAATTTCATCAAAATCAGATGTAAAGTAAGAAAGTTATGACATTTTAGAATTTTGTTTATTTTTCAACAAATAGTTAATATATGCACAATTTAATCACAAATGCAAATGAGGGAATTGCTGATGTCTTTCACTCGTTTTTGTCTCACCTGCGAAGCAGAGTGAGACTATAGGCGCCGCTTTTCCGGCGGCGGCGGCGGCGGCGTCAACATCAAATCTTAACCTGAGGTTAAGTTTTTGAAATGACGTCATAACTTAGAAAGTATATGGACCTAGTTAATAAAACTTGGCCATAAGGTTAATCAAGTATTACTGAACATCTTATTAGAGTTTCATGTCACATGACCAAGGTCAAAGGTCATTTAGGGTCAATGAACTTAGACCATGTTGGAGGGATCAACATCGAAATCTTAACCTGAGGTTAAGTTTTTGAAATGTCATCATAACTTAGAAAATATATGGACCTAGTTCATGAAACTTGGACATAAGGTTAATCAAGTATCGCTGAACATCCTGCACGAGTTTCACGTCACATGACCAAGGTCATTTAGGGTCAATGAACTTTGGCCGAATTGCAGATATCTGTTGAATTCCCATCATAACTTTGGATGTTTATGGATCTGATTCATGAAACTTGGACATAATAGTAATCAAGCATCACTGAACATTTTGTGCAAGTTTCAGGTCTCATGATTAAGGTCAAAGGTCATTTAGGGTCAATGAACTTTGGCCGAATTGGGGGTATCTGTTGAATTACCATCATAACTTTGAAAGTTTATTGGTCTAGTTCATTAAACTTGGACATTATAGTAATCAAGTATCTCTGAACATCCTGTGCGCGTTTCAGGTCACATGACCAAGGTCAAAGGTCAATGAACTTTGGCCGAACTGGGTGTATCTGTTGAATTACCATCATAACTTTGAAAGTTTATGGATCTGATTCATGAAACTTGTACATAAGAGTAATCAAGTATCACTGAACATCCTGTGCAAGTTTCAGGTCACATGATCAAGGTCACAGGTCATGTAAGGGGTTTTTTGTTGAATAACCATCATATCTCTGTAAGTTTATTGGTCTAGTTCATAAAAAGTGGACATAAGAGTAACCATGTATCGCTGAACATCTTGTGCGAGTTAGAGTAGTATTCAAAGTCAGCACTGCTGCTATATTGAACCGCGTGATGCAGGTGAGACGGCCAGAGGCATTCCACTTGTTTTTTTTTACTTTTGTTTTTTATTGTTAGAATTATACATTATTTTAATTTGTACATATTTGGCAATAAGGACCAACTTAACTGAGCCATAAAATGAACAATTTCAGATGTTTAGAGAGAAGTAAAACTTTGTTTCAATGAGGGCAATGATGAGAAAATTATAATAATTCATATAACAAAATACAAAGGAAATAGTGAGTAATGTCATCAGTTCCCTCATTGCATACCAACTGGGATGTGCATGACTATTTTGTAAAATTAAGTGAAACTTTAAAATGTCATAACTTTCTTTAATACTTAACCTTTACATCCAATTTTAATGAAATTTTCAGTGTTACGCTTGTTGGATTTTTCTCTTTTTGTTCAAATCAACTTTTTATTGGGGTGGACTTGTCCTCTGATAATAAATACATGTACATGTATGTGGCACAAGCTGGAAGTGGTGCCACCTGTAATTTTGGGAATCTGGATTTGTATACCCCTACTACATGTACATGTAAATAATGGCATGAAATAGTGGAAAAACCTGTGGTTTGAAATATTTCATCAGCTTTCAACCAATTCTCATGAAATTTGGCTCACACATTGGTCTTGGTGTAAAGGTGGGTAAGACATATTTTTCCATGTGTTGGAAACTGTGTCGCCATGGTAACAGCATATTACAACAACTAATGTGTAGACATCATGCAGATTGAACTACTTTGTCATTTTCTGTGGTTTCGAAGCGATTTCGCCCCATACATGTATGCGTGGTGCACGGAATCTCCCCCATGCGGAAATGAATGCAGTTACACGTGAGATAGGCAATACCGCACTTCCGGTGCGGAATAACTCCATTTGTAATCCGCTTCTTGAAGTGGGTTGGGTACTCTGCTTTGAATCTGAATCAAAATAATCCTAACATTTTCATATTGCCCTCCTAAGTGGAGTAACTCCTTCCATAGGCGGCGGAAGCGGGGGGGACGTGTCCCCCCCTCTTTTTTTTTTTTTTGGGGGGGGGTTGAGAACTTTTTTTTTTTTTGCTTGTCAAAAAAATTTTGGTTGTCCCCTCCTAAAATTTTGGGCTTCCGCTGCCAATGACTCCTTCTGGACTCCGGAGTATTCTCCACTCCGGCTGTCAGTATGAAAGTGGTGCTACATGTACATGTACATGTATGATGAAATTGGCACACACAGACACATAGGTCTTGAGCAAAAAGATGTGCAAGACACATGTTTGCATTTTGTCAGATATTGTGTTGTCTAATGGTACAGTACATGCAATTACATGTATATATTTTGGCCAAATATCCAGGAAAACTCATTTTGGATTAAACTACTTCCCCAGTTTTTAGGGAGTGATCAGGAAAGTTGGCACATATATTTATCTTTTGGTAAAAAGACATGCAATATTCACTTTGTAAATGTGTTGGAAACTGTGTTACCATGGTAACTGCTTAGGGCAGGGGTAATAAAGGGATACTTGGAGCTGAAGATATTTATATGTAAAAAAAATGAAATAGAACAAAATTCACAGAATAAAACACAGAAAATTCCTATCAAAATCTGATAACAAATAACGAAATTATAAAGTTTAGCAATGAATATTCATTAGATGGGCTGATGATGTCACATCCCCACTTTCTTTTTTTTATGTTATTACATGGAACCATAATTGTTTGAACTTTTTACATGTGCAAATGTTATGTCTCCCTTCTTATGAAATAAGTTGGAGCAGGGCATATCTAATGCACTGAATCAGTTGTGTATCCTATATTTTTAATTCTTAGAGGAAAAAATTGTATAAACTTCATGTCATATAATAAAATACAAAAGAACAAGTGGGGATATGACATCATTGTTTGCTTATTGAATATTAATGAAGATGTGCCTAGAACTGTTATTCCTTATCAGATTTTGATCAAATTGTCAGTGTTTTATTTTATCTGATTTCTATTCAAATCTTTTTCAGCCTGGAGCATCCCTTTAATCCATCTTCAGTGATATTTCTGGTTTATTCAGTTTTTCTCTAAAACATTGATGTTTTTGTCAAATGACTCTCAATATACTGTATAAAAACAACCATGGAACATGCAAAGGATGTATATTTTCAGATCTTGTCAAATTAGGATGTGTTTCATGTGCAAGGAGAAGACAATGATGATGAAAGTAGGCACACATGAGTTTTGGTCCATTTGAAGAACATTTCTCATCTTTCAAATGCTGACTTTATATTCTAAAGATTAGATGAGTTTACCTGCCATGTTCATGTAAAGCAGATTCTATATTCAAGATTTATCAGAATTTTTTCCCTGCATCCCACATACTCAAAATTCAAAATATGGTTTGTTTGTTTGTTATCTGTTTTGTATGGTAAAAAAAATATGATTCTGGGCCTAAAAAGGGATGTCCACACTTACACTGAGTTGAAAGCATAGAAAGTTTGGCAGAAATCCACAAGTGAATAACAAAATTATGTTTTATGGTTGTTTATTTTGATTTCATGAGTTCATATGTGAACAGAACCCCTATATTTCTTAAATTTGAATTTCTTATAGGGGAAGTTCCCCCTTAATTTCAATGTCGAACGGAAATGTGATGTAGAGAAGGGGGTATATCCACCACACAAATAAAATCGCTTCAATTATTTTTTTTTTAGAAAACATATTTTTTACAATTTATATCCCCAAAACATAATAAAATATTGAAATATTAATATTCATTTTATGTCTGCTTCCATGTTTCATTAGACTGATTTAATTTCATTTCATTTTTAGTGTGTCCCAGAAAAAAATGAGGCCGAAAATCATCAATGATCTACACGTATCATAAATCAATCATAAATACAATATAGACAAATGACCTTATTCTAAAGCTTACAATCTGCTCTTTTCACCTGGTAGATGATTTCTCACTGAGGCATGGGTAATTAAAACAGATTGAAGAAAGGATACCAAAAAACAATCAAAATGTTTGAAAGAAGGAATGTGTAATAGGAGGATTAAAGTCAGATCGTCTTTCAGCAAGTAAAAGGGCAATATGACACTATCAAATGAAAAAACTCCATTGGTAAATGTAAAAAAATATAATATTTTTTATCTGCCATATTGCCTTTCACTTGGTGTACAAGATATGGTATGAAATATCACATTTACCCAATCCTTTAAATTGTACTTGGTTTCAAGCACAAAAATTAGAACTATAATTTAAAATCATACTAATTTTATTGAATGTTTGTAACATTGAATTTCTAGTTTTATCTTGTCTTGTGTGTTAAAAGACAAATCAATAAACATGATATTTGAATTAATTGTTAGTCATCAGTATGTTCTCTGAACCTATGACAAAAATGCAAGCACTTTTTTTTGCTTTCTTCTTCTTTTTCTTTTCTTAACATGTCTCCATGCCATCCTCCTTTTTATATTTTTTAAAGATTAATGTTCCATTAAAGTGAAATGGCCTGAAAGGAAGGAATCCATTATATTTGTCGTAAGCTGTATTTCAATTGTTTCATTCCCTACTATATAGTTTCATTTTCTGTCCTTCCATGAAAATGGGTTCTTGAGTTGAGTGCTGTTTAGTCCATGACAAACATAATTTTTGACATTGAGAATTGGCGAGTTCTTGGAGGGTGGAGAGATGAAGCCATATTCCAGGGGAAATTGCATGAAAAAGATACATTAAGTGTATTGATCTCCATTTAGGGATTGGGCGTACATCATGCATGCACTGAATGCTGGCCTTTTTATTCTTGTGACCTGATGCTTGGAGAAAAGACTCAAAGGAGTAATATTATACTCTGCAAGATGAAAGTAAAAAAATTGGAAAAATCCTTCAGTGTGCCATACTGCTTCATTTGAACCCATCCACAGCTTCAGGGAGGTTGAAAATCATTTTGTGATCTGACATTGAAAGGTGACTGTTTTTAGTTTACAGTCATCATGTATTTTCATCTTGAAGAATACTTTACAGACCTCATGTTATGTTATAAATATTGAATATTAAGTGTGTACTACATGGTAAGTGTTATACACGTATATGTGGTGTGTTTCTTCCTATTACAAGTGCAAAATTGATGGTTGATGGATTCAAATTTTATTTTTTCCTCAATTAAATTATGCAAATGGAATATCTTTGAAGGAGATCAAGGAGAAAAACTTCAAGTCTTGATTTTACCTAAATTCATGACTTATTCATATAAATTCTGCACCTGCATGGATTTTATTATACATCTATTGTATAAACTGGTTTGGATTTTTATCTTTTCATTAGCTCTGCTACAAATGGTATGG
Source organism: Lytechinus variegatus (assembly GCF_018143015.1). Classification (NCBI taxonomy): domain Eukaryota; kingdom Metazoa; phylum Echinodermata; class Echinoidea; order Temnopleuroida; family Toxopneustidae; genus Lytechinus; species Lytechinus variegatus. The sequence goes on from NC_054746.1 coordinate 38,686,344, forward strand.
TTTGGCTTTCACTCAGTGATATGGAGAATACAATGGCTCAGAAATACCACTGGAATGACTCCAAGAATAGTGGAAAGCTTCTCTTGTCTCTTGGAATTGACTCAAGAAATATTGTAAGTATTATTTCAACGTTTGAGTTGAACCAAGCAGCCAACCACTAGTGCACGCCTGATGGTGGCGGTGCATATTTATCCACATTGGTGCACTGCTAAAATAAAGAAATACGTGAGAAATTCATTGTCCATTAGTGTTGCCAAAGACTATGAATTACCAACAGTATATTTCGTTATCTAGAACAATATATAATATTTTTTATATGATGCTAATATTACAAACCTTAGTCAACCAAGTATAGTTATAGTACGAAGTAGGATTTTTCAATTTTCTTAGTTGGATTTTAATATCGTTCTGATTTTCTAATATATATTCTGTTTGTGACCTATGAGCAGAGAGAGTGTCAACACTTAACTGTGAAATTGTGATCGCGATCAATCCAAACAAACAGATCAAAATGGCTGTGCACATAAACCAAGTACGATGTTCGGGCCGATAAATTCAAGCAAGAAAATTGCGAAATCATGCTTCTTGCCATTATTTCATAACTAATTGATTGAGCAAGGTTTGGAAATAATGATATCATGTGAAAAATTCTACATGTAGATCTAGATAAGGAAACATAAGCACAAACTTGGTTGATAATCTTTGGTGACACTGAATTTCTTATGTATTTCTTTATTTTAGCAGTCCACAGTGCTCCGTCGAAAAAAAAATCCCTGGCCGTTACCACTCACAAAAAAAATCCAGGGTGACTCGGGCCTAATTATTTATCATCAAACTTTTTTATCAAATTGAATACCATATCATATGCATATTATGTGTCTTTGCTGTGATTAAACATATATTCAACCCATCCTGAATTCCAATATAATTTACACATACATTCTAATCTATTCCATTCTTATTTGTATCTTTACTTCCGTATCATTTTATCTAAAATTCTGCTTATATTACATCGTGAAATATTCAAAGACAGAGCCGAGTGAGATGATATTGTGAGATGGAGAGAGCTTGGTTGTCACTCTTTTTAACCTTATGGATTGTTCGCATGATTGTTTCAATTTTTTTGTAAAAATTTGGGGGTTTTAGGATATCTGCAAATTAAAATGTATATTATATTATTAGTTTTGAAAAAAAAATTAGACATAGGTTGTTTGGCTTTCAATTTAAGTTAAAATTGGGGAAAGGGGTATGGATTTATTTTCTGGTCTTATTTCACAATTTCTTGTTTTTGTTTTTTTTACATTTTTTGTATTTAGAAAAAAATGGTGTATTCTAATTACAGGGATAGACTTGGAATGTGAAAATAGGGTGTATTTGTAAGGCCAAATTGTACATGTTTTGAACTCTGTCGGGGCGGGGATGACTGAAAATGTACTTGAAATACTATGAACAAAATAGGGGTCATATTCTGACTTGAAGAATGATGAACAATGATGGTTGCATATTTTAATATAAATTGACTGGGAAAGAGAGAGGAGAGAGAGGGGAAGATAGATAAGAGTGTATATTATTTTTATGATGGATCATTGAAAAAAAAGTAACCAAAAGTTAATTGTGAAATGCACTATTGAGAAATGAAATTATGGTTTGAAATTTCTTCAGCAGTGAATGCATTTTCATTCCATCTCATAAATGTTCTGGGTTCTTTATTTGGACAAAGACTTTGACGCAAAAAGAATAAGGGGCACCAAACATTGTTGTCATTTGAAAAGTAGCATTAATGTCTTCAGTATGGATGGAAGAGAGAGAGGGGGGGGCATTATGTAATGTACCTGGAATAGATAATTTCATGAATTACAATTTAATCAATAGATAAATATTTCATGACTATTTTTTTTCTTTGAATATAGAGCTTTAATATGCATATTAACAAAACACTATATGTGGGGGGAAAAATCCCACTCAATTTTGCATTAACTACCTTTTATATCCTGTTTGGGCATAATCTGTAATCTATATTCAAGTACTTGACCTGCAGCTAGTAAAATAGATGTCTTCTCCTCATATAGCACATACAGTAGGATTCTTAGTTTATTACTTATGAATCCTTTTCATGTTAAGCTTACTTCCTGACTACCTTAGCTGCTTTACTACACAGGCTTTTTGACAGAGTTCCTCTACCCACCTTCTTCTCCACCTCCCACTTCTTTGTATCCAGTGAAAGCATTACTGTTTTAACAAAGTTTTGTTTTGAAGAAATGGAAATCAATTTATTTCTATACATGCGTTATCAGTGCTTATGTTGGTGCCCTATTGGTGTTGGTGTTGAGACAGTTATCAGACTGCCTATACTAGCTCGAACCAACATAATCAAACATTGGTTCATTATCATCAGCTCCAAACCTACATGTAGTAACATCATTCCCAGACCAGCTTCATTTTAAGTGCTGTGTTTGCCAGCACCAACACTAGATAACACTGAGCTTGACATCTGTAGTGTGATCAAGTTCAGTGTTGGTGTTGAAAGCGCAAATCGTTTTACCTTCCCTTCCTAGATCCATTGTCTGATGTGAGTTTATATTAACAACTACATATACTGGGATTTATCCAAGCAGCTGTCTAATTTTAAGTTAGTGGTGTATTTAACTTTAAAGTTGACCCAACACTACATGTAACACTGAAAATCAACACCAAACTGGGAATCACCTTGTCTTCTCTAAAGTTTACCTGTACCATATTCATATCTAAATAAGATTTTATCAGTAATAGTATTTACAGTAGTGATGGATGCACCATTCAGTGTTAAAATAGTGAAAATATTTGAAGGGACATGTGTTAATTTGCCTCGTTTCAATAATTGGCTGCTTGGTTCAAGTCATTACTCACATTTATCCATCTCAGCTATTTGATATACATGTATAGTCTCTTTGGCTTTTTATATTAAATGCGGCATACTGGCATAGCCATATGTTTATCTATCAAGACAGCACCACACGGTACTCACTGCTTATTAAAATTTATGTCACCCAGAAGTCCAGACCACAAGCTCATAGTAATTGCAGAAAATTGTTGTTCAATGGAGCATTATCACCATGGTATCACATTTAATTCCAGCATTGCATTAGATGGACACAAGAAGAGTGATCCACGTGACTGATTAAAATAATGAAGTTGCAAAATCGAAAAAAACCCATATCATTATCATCGGAAAATATTTTGATAGATTATTCACTACATTCATGCTATACAGAAGATATGGGACAATGCTTTTTTTCCTATAATCTGAGGGTCGTTTACTTTTTATCAAATTTTCTGTATTGCACTTAATATTTACTAGTGAAAGACTCAAAATTCTCTGAATGCTCTGCCATGTTTTAAAGTTTTATCAGAGGCCTTAATTGTCATGTTGATGTTTATTAAAATTATCGCAAAAAAAAAATTAAATATAAAAAATATGTTTGTGGTTGTTGTGTTGGGGGGGTCTAATTGTGGATTTTTTAGGGGGAGGCTTCCATGTCTATGACACAACACAACATTTGCTTCAACCTTGATATCTCTCTTAAAGATAAAAAACATGTTTGTGGTTGTTGTGTGGAGGGAGGGGGTCTGATTGTGGATTTTTTAGGGGGAGGCTTCCATGTCTATGACACAACACAACATTTGCTTCAACCTTGATCTCAAGGCATAGAGTTAGAGTTAGGATTTTAATAGAGTTTTTATTTCAGAATAATGTAAAGACAAGGATTAGGGTTTATTCAGTTTCGGAGGTTAGGTTTTATGTTTGACTTTAAACATAGATTTTCCATCTGAGCAATTGTCGAAACAGCAAATGTCATAGAACCTCCATGTTATATGGATTATTGATGTGTACATTTACATACTATGTGAATTGAGTGATTTCAAGTCTGGTGTTGGTGTTGGAAGCACAATTTGAATTGCTTCCCCTAGCTCCATAACCTATTCTGAGTTGGTATAACTGATCCAGATTACATTATGACACCTCAACAGATTACATTATTGACACCTCGACATTTTAGGATCAGCTTCATTTGATGTTTGGTGTTATACTCGTGTAAAAAAAATTACCTTACACCAAAACCAAAAGGTCAACACTGAACTTGAAATCACCCATTGTGTATCCTTGGTAAAGACACAAGAAAACAATCTGGGTTCCTTCCAATCAAGTAAATTTGAAAGAGTAATATTGAACTCAATCTCAGAGTCAGATAATAAACAAGAAACAAGGAATCACTGTGACCTTGCTTTACCCGGTTTTGTGCATGTAAAAGTATTTGTATTGATACCTATATGCAGGCAGTATCCTGCTCTTGAAAGTCAAAATGAAATATCAATTTCAGATTTGATGAATTATTCTTGTTGATCAAATGTCAACATGCTTTATCAACACTGCCAGGGGTGGGAAACGCTTACATGTGTAAACTTTGTTTCTCTGGATGATATGCAGCTCTCTACCAGCCTTTTTATAATGAAACTTTCTTTTTTTAAATATTGAACATGAATACAGAGGCAACCTTGTGAACATTCTACCTTCCAGCTCACTGACTTGGTTTCTCTTTCAACATCATGAAATTTTGGTCAAAAACTGAATACTGAATATGCTTTGTGTTTCAAAGTGATTTTCCTCAATTATTACAATATTTTCTATTTCAAGTTGAAATTTCAATGATTTTTAATGATTTTCAGCAGCTTAAAATTACTCATGTATTGTATTGAACTGAATAGATAACTTTTATGAGAAGAAAAGGAAAGAGAGAAAAAGAGAGGAAGGAGAGAAAGAAGGAGAGTAAATCAGACAAAAAGTTAAAGACAGATAAAAACAAGTGCATGAGGGGATCATTAGAGAGTCCAAGATACATGTATGCACTAAAAGAGGTTCAGATCCAGTGGGAAAAGAAAACATGCATACATGAACAGGTATGATTTATTTTTTTTTTGCTTCCAGTGATAATTGCTCTGGGCCTTGTTTTTTTTTTGAGATATCGGGTTATGGTTTTATGTTTGGTTTAATAGGGTTAGGTTTAGATTAAATTCCAGACTGACGGTGGTCATTCCATTAGTGTGTGGAATTTACAGCAGAGCAATTGTTGGTGGAGCAAATGTTATGGAACCATATTGAATGGTAAAATATTTCTTCACTGATTTGACATTTAGTAAACTGGAAATCAAAGACACAGTACTCAGTATGTCTGCTTCAGTCCTGATGGAATTCAGACAATCTTGAGTTCAGGGTGAAGTTCAATCCATTATCTGATAGCTTTATGCCGAGTATACATTCGAATATGATTGTGAGCAGAGCAGAGAAGGGCAATTTTCATGCTTGGCATACAATTAAATGCAAATTGTCCCTGAGAGTTGTATAATAAGTGTACATTGGACCACTGCCTTGGTCTCCAGTGAGATGTAACCCAGTTTGTGGATAGATTGTGGTGGAATGGATGATTGGGTAGAATAGACATTCAATTTCCATTTTCCTATTGGATTGACATTTGAAGATTGTGTGATGTTGATTGTTGAGCTGTTATATACAGACACATACATGTACTATGGATGATTTGATTTTGTTTCTAATGATAATATATTCAGTTAAATGATACAATTTACATAAAGAGAGGGAAAATAATTAATTACAAGAAACAAAGTGCTAACACAATTTATGAAATAGAAGCTGTTTAAAACTAAATTCTTTTGAAAGATACACTGATTCATTGGTCTTTCATTGTTACTGTTGCTATTTCATTTTTCATTTCATTTCATTTATTTCAAATTCTCATTAAAAAACATACAACATACAAATCAAAGAATACACTACATGTATATACAGATAAGGATACAAAAATAGAATAACAACAGAATAAATGAGAATATGAGGGAGCTATGATACCAACTGTAGGGTTATTTTGTTTTTTATAAGAGTTTGTTGTTTTATGATTTTATGATTTATTTGAGAATTAGTAGATGAATAGGTTTTTTCATTATTTTATTCACTGGTTTATTCACTTTCACTTTTCCGTTCTTTCACTTTTAGTAATTGAGTTCTGTACTTTGCTGTTTTTCCTGCACAAACGTGATATAATTTTATAATCCTACCACTCTCAATATAAAATTCAGTAGTGTCTTTCTCTATTCACTCTGTTTTGTTGAGTTAACCATAATATTTCTTGAAAATAATATTTATGAGATTTGCATACTTGGGGCAACTTGAAATATAATTCCGCCTTGATGAGTAAATGTCAAACTAATGTTAATTATCTATAGATATAAGTACACATTAGTAAGAAAAATGTAATCCCCAAACCCCTCACCCAGAAAAATAACATCAATATTATTGGTTTAATATGCTTGTATATCAAAAACATTGTCCCAAACATTGAGTCATATTTTATCTATGATTACTTCACCCACGTAGAAATTGTTGATGCATCTTTTATTAATAATATTTCTCATTTTCATAGTATGTTATTTTATTCGGTATTAGAATCCCCTGATAATTTCAGAACCCTGGAATATCACATGCTATTCCTAAGATTCTATCTTACCTTAGATGAAAATTAAAACATATTAAAATGCATGAGAGTATTTCCTTGTTTATGATGGGAATCCTCCATGCATCAGCCTCAATATTCTTGTTTGAGAACACTTTCTGCAGGTGAATCTCACTTGACATCAAGCTGGAGGTAAAATATGGAGATGAATCCAATAAATCAATCAGATATTCTGTCTAGATATCTTGACAGTTAAAAACAACTATATTACCTCTGGGTACTGGGAGGAATAAAAGATGAGAAGGATTGATGTTATACACTGTGTAGACATGCCTGTTACCTCTATGCATTTGTGTGTATACATGGATGCTACGTCTTCATCCATTCAGAGATGGGAAAGATGTTCAAGAATCTGACTGAAGTGGGTTTTATTTAAATATATATTATAGTCCTATGCATGGTCCTATGATTAGATCATAACATGATTGAAACATTATTCAGTTTATTTAACAAAATAATGCAAAATATATTGATGTCTCAGACAGTTTATTAATTTATTTTATTTATTTATTGATATATTCATATTTCTCAAAGAACATTTTATTATAAATCATTTTTACAATGTAAAGATGCATCAACTGCATAAAACGTGCAGGGTTGAAACGTACCACTGAAATGATTGAAGTGGAGGGGCCTACTGAAAAGCAAAGCTTGTAAGATGTAGACCCCCTATCAAAACCGTATACAAGGGTAATATGATATAAGTAGAGTAAAAATAATCAGCAAAATTCTATAAATTTATATAGATATAAACACTGTAACATGAACGTATATACACGAACGTATATACACAATGTACAAAATTAAATACAGACTTAAAAATAATCAACACTACGGTGGATAAGTATTAAGTTCACGAAATATTTCATTGAATCAATAAGAATTCGGAAGAAATTTTTTGATGAGTAATTCAAGTACAAGTATTATACATCGATAATGAAATCTCTGTTTTCACACCCCCCCCCCCTCCCTCTCTCCCTAGAAGACGTGTGTAGACAGAAAGAGATGATTTAGGAGGGTTAAAAGTATCAGATTGAGGTTAATTTCATAATATCATGATGAAACGATAGTCGAATATTTCAAGTACAAAATCAATTTTTAAGTTTTATGTTTCCTCATTGGAAACATAGCAAAAACGATGATGATACTGTGTAGCAATTAATATACGTGTAGCCATGCTTGTCACTAGGATGGCAATACATCCAAATGGAATCTAGAGGCATATTACATTTACATGTTTTCTAAATGATAACAATCACTTATATTATCAACTCCTGTCCAAGTCTGACCCCTCTCAAGCCACTATGTCTCCACACAGGAAACCATGCTCTATCGAAGAATAATGGCAGCCATGTTTTTTTCACTCATCTGAACCTTCCCCTGCAGCAATGCACATTTTAATTCTATTACAATTTACCAGAATGTCTAAGAATGCCATTTTGTCAATTTTTGAAAAAAAATATTTTGGTTTTGTTTTATGCATGTTTATCTAATGAAGATATAAAACCATTCTATAGATTGAAAATTGTTTCTTTGTTATGTCACCTTGTAATGTAATGCATCAAAACTAGAACTTGAATTTTGAATTCCTTAAAATGAAGATACATATATGATATTTTTGAAGGACATATATATCTTAAACTTTAATACATACCTGAATAAACCACGAATTGCAGCCTAAGTTAGATGTATCTAGTGAAGATTACACTGTGTAATAGAGAAACTAGGATAAGCTACAGGTACAACAGACTTGCCATGTTTCCATGTGAATGCTAATCAACCTGAGAGGCTTATATGTCAGTACACTACATCAGAATGAACCAGCTTGGTGCATATATTTTCATAAGCCATCCTTCAGCAGAAAATGGACTGCCATTATGCTGTTGAGGTTGCAAGGCAAACCCGTTAGGATATTGTAATATTTAAAATGCAAACATGAAAGCATTGTTTTTTTAATTAATTTTTTATAACACAAGCAGTAATCGCTGAAAAGCAGCAACTTTACGACCTTTGAATAGGACCTACATGTATATGTCTCAATTAAGAACAGTAAATTAAAAGAAATAAAAAATGAATACTGGTGATGTCGTGTACATGTGTATAATAATAATATCAATACAATATCTTTTAAATGAATAAGTTCCATTAAGAAGTTGATAGTTGGCAAGCTATCACATGTTTTTCTCCACCCCTCCTACCCTATATCTCACACTTTCCAGCTACCCCCAGGGCGTGGTGGACGTCCCTTGTTTGCCCAGGAGCTTGGTATGTTAACACCCAGTAAACCTGGTGAGGGCTCTGACAAGATACCCCTCGGTGGCACTAGTGATGTCAGCAGTGCAGCAGAAGATGGCATATCAACCAACTCATCTGTTACTGAGGTAAGATTTATGTCTTATTTAAGGATATTACATGTATATTCACAAAGATTCTGAAGTTATGTTAACAGACAATTTTCACCCTTGAAGCAGTTTTCGTAGATTTTAAATTAACAATGAAAATGTTGTGTTCAAGTGATTTTGTGGGGTAGTAGTTGATGTATGTGAAAATTCAAAAATGAATAAAGGGTGTTTTGCAAATGGATTCTGCAGAACCAAGTTAAACAGAACCACTTTTATGAATGCAAAGAGATCTCAATTGTGTAACTTTCTTTTAATATACTGGTGATCATATTGTTCAGGGGGAGCGGGGGCATGCATGTTGTTCAAATGTTCAGACACACAAAATGCATGAAAGGTCAGTTTTTGCTGGCTCAGGTGCAATGCATATGTGACATATTAAGGGTATTAAGTGCCATGTCTATGGTATTGTGTTCTGATGTGGGATTTAAGTATGGAAGTTTTTTTTTAATGGCTTGAATAGATCGGGGGGGGGGGGACAGGTGTAGATCGCACCATTATTACTTGTATAATGTTTTAATGTGCCTCCATTAGACTGTGAAATGACTCACCAATTACAATGTAGACCAATTTGGCTTGGTTGCCGTGTTCATTGGTAATTTCTAACTGGGGGTACTTCAAGTATACCTAACAAATATATAATGACATGCACTGACATAGCATCGCTCCTGGTTCATTTTATGATACATTGAAAGTGTTTTTATTCTTTGAAAGCCATGAGTTAGAGTAATCTGAAGTCAGATTCATCTATACAGATCACATGTAGGAGGCTGATACTAAAATGATCATGATAACAAGAATATTTACTTATACTTAATCAGTTGTATGTAACCCTAATTACAAAATAGTAATTTGGGTCTACATTGACTTTAACAGGCTTCTCATTATTATTTTTTTGCATTTTTTTTCTAAGGTCATCCTCATTATAGTTCATATTATAGCTCAGATTGAAGGAACGTAATATTTATATTCTTTGATTTGAGAATGCACTTATGTACTCATTCCAATCTAATTTCATACAGCATATATATGCTCTGATCTGGTTAATGGGATTCTGCATATTTACCTAATATTCCATGAATATTAATGTGTATCATAATCTTATAAGTCAAGACAAAACAATTGACTGCCATCTTTATTCTCAACTATAACACAATACAGTTAATACACAAAATCAATTGAACCATTATAATATGTCATAATACTTTTTTCTCACACGAAAAGAGCTGGAAAAAATTACAATTAAAGTATAGGGCTCATTGATGTAAGAAGAAACTCCAAAATAAACACCATGAAAACCGTGGTAAGGTTCATATATTGCAACCCTAAAAACAATCTTGCAAATATTGAGAGTCCAAATTTTCATTATTAATTTTGAACCTGATATGTATGGAAAGGCCCACTGACAAGCAAACATAAGTCACAGGAGACTGTATTCATGATGTAGTTTATACATTATTTGTAATTAATCCATCTCTGTCTTGTTTTTGCAGGATACTGTACCCAAAGCAGAGTTTGACTGGAGCAACAGTGGTCTTATTAACCCTTTAGATGGTATGTTATGATTAGAACTTAATTTAATTTACAATATTAGGATAAATAATCCTGGGGAGGGGTGTATAGACAGTAGGTCCATGCTTGGAGTATTTTTATTTTATGGTGAAATCCAACAAGCAAGGGACACTTAGAGGCAGTATAATTATGTTTAAAAATATTTTTTTTCAAATACATTGATTCTAACGTATAAAGTTACTTGGCTGGTTCACAAAGCTGTATTTAAAGTTACACACGATTTTTAATTACTGGAATGTGAAATCCCAAAGTATGAGCCCTGAATGTGTCCTATTTTAATAGAGTATTGCTTTACTTTATATGTAAACTGAATCTTGGGAAGATATGTAATCTGCACTAAAATATGGTTTCAATCACATGAATGTTAATTTGCATTAAGATATTGAACTGCAATGTGATGTATTTCTTTTTAATTGGGAAACAGACTTGGGATACTTTATTTCAGTCATTTATAAGCTTAGTGATATATTTCCAGTATACCACCTCTTCCTCTATCTGTAAAAAAGACTGACTGCTTTCAAAATGTTGTGTCTAGGCATTTTAATATGATTTTATGAATAAATCATGGGGGGAAAATCCTAATTTATTTCATCTCCAAATATGTATACATGCAAAGTATGTCACTAGTATAGTATCACCGTCATAATTTGGATTGAGTCATGTGACATACTTCTATCTAGGCTATAAAAATGCTACTTGGACATCTATTTGTTTAGCAAAATCAATATAGATTGTGATTTATTCATATGATAGAATAAGATACATCTTGCGTAAGCATGTTACATTGGGTTTTTGTATGTTCTTTATTTTCATGATTGGTACAGAGTCTGTTCTGTAATGATCAGTTCGTCTGTTAGCGTTACAGGATTATTATTGGTTCTGGTATTCATATGGGGTATACTATGTAATGGCAATCGTAAACATATAGGACCATAAACATGACACAGGGAGCCCTGAAGGAACATTGCATGAATGTCATAGGTGACAGTGATGTACAGTGCTGATAGCATGGACAGTATAGCAGTATACAAGAACAATGCACAATCAAGTTAACTAAAAATGAATGAAGCATATCCCAACATAATTGATAAATTGATTGAAGAAAAATTAGTAACTAAAAATGATAAAGGTATTGGTCCCTTAACTTTTTGTCTATCAAACATTTATTAATTTCATATCTTGCAGTAGATAATGAATATGATGATAGGGACATTGTACATCATGTCATAAATTCTTCTTTCTGGTTTATGTAGGCATTTCACATATATGAGTCTATAACGATATTTCATTTCTTATTAATCATGCCATTTCTCGGTTGTTGACTGTCACATTTTAAATTGTCACAAAATGGACATTTTGAATCAGTCATGGTAGTATTAGTTTTAGAATTTTACAGTTGATAAAATAATATCTGATTCTCTTTTCCCCTTTTAATTAATAAAGCATGACACCTCTACTTTTCTCCTGTTTACAACTTACATTTCCTTCTCTTCTAACCAATTCTTATTGATATATAACAGCAAACAGTTTAAACCTGGACTTTTTCGCCAATGAGCGAAAGAGCTCTTCTTCTAGACATAAATCTAGATCAGGTAAAACTCCTGTTAGGGAGGACATATCCTAGAGGATCATTCATTAATAGTTTAGTGTGCATGTTCTTGAATTCTTAGATTTCAGCCGCTATTTTTTTTCAGTGTTGAGTGTAAATACAGTATTAGATTTTCCATGTTCAGTTATGTGGCTTGCATGTACATGTATATTGCACTCACATTCTAGTTTGTTTACTTTCTTGATCAATTTTCAGATAGTATTTTTCTTCAGTTTTGTACTTTATTTTCTTTGCTCATATATTTAAATAGATATCTTCTTCTTTTACTATTGTATATAGTAGACATTGTGGTGTTCATAGTTAGTTCTTGTAGATTTACCGTACTTTGCATGGTTTGATTTGCTGTGGGTTTCACGTTAATTTTATTATTTCTTCACAAGATGTATTATTTTGCTTCTTTTCTTTCATACATCTTTGTACATGTTTATTTCTTGATAAAAGACACATTTATGGAATGGATGGATATGCAGATAAACATATTTTATAGCATGGTGTGTAAATGAGAGAAATTAGTGGGTAGAGAGAGTGGGAGTTGGAGAAAGAGAGAAAGAAATGAAGATTCTTGGAAGAAAACATAGAGAGAATTAAAGCAGAAATACATTATTCATTTTTTTGGTAAAAAACATATTCTTGAAGTCTGTTGTATAATCAACCCCATTTCATGAGCATGTATCGCTTCCTGTCCTGATCAGTAAGAAATCAATAACTGAAATCCACTTGGTTTTCCTGCAAAACAACATTATACAATATGCACAAAGTCTTCAGCAAGACTGATCATGCAATATGTTCCCAATGTAGTGTATTTACTGGGGAACACATTAAACGCAAGAAGACAACAATCGAAGTTCGACAGTTCTATGTATTTTCTGATCGGGAAATTTACCCGATCAGAAAATACCAGGTAATATTGGCAATGTGAAAGCAAATCACGCGTAATATCCCAGAAAGAAAATACCCACTAAATAGTAGGTACTTGGCAAAATTATGAGAACTTTCGCCGGGATTTTTCCAAGGTCGCAAGTATCTTGGCAATGTGAAAGCAATTTACAGGAACTTTTAGCACAGTAGGTGGTTTCAAACCGCCTCAGTCACAAGAATCCCTGTTAAATTACGAGAACTTTTTTAGGCTAAAAAATACCCATTATTTTTGCATTCACACCGCCCTGAAACATACCCTTTCGGGATAAGTTCCCGAAGTTACGAGCATGTGCAGTATGGTCTGATAAGCAGGCAAGGCGCGAGATTCAAAATCACTAGCCCAGCAGCCACCCATGCCGCTGCGCCCAACGACACGCTGGGCTAAAAGTTCCCGTAATTTGCTTTCACATCGCCAAAATACCTACGACCTTGGAAAAATCCCCGCGAAAGTTCTCGTAATTTCGCCAAGTACCTACTATTTAGCGGGTATTTTCTTTCGGGGAAATTACGCGTAGTTTGCTTTCACATTACCAAATACCTGGTATTTTCTGATCAGGGTAAATTTCCCGATCAGAGAATACCTGGAACTGACGAACTTCGAGGCGGTCTGAAACCACCTAGTGTGTTGTTGGGCATGGGCACTGTGGGTGGCTGCTGAGCTAGTGGTTTTGAATCTCACGCCTTGCCTGCTTTATCAGACCATACTGCGCATGCTCCTAACTTCAGGAATTTTTCCTGAAGGGTATGTTTTGGGGTGGTGTGAATGCAGGAATAATTAATGGTTATTTTTTAGCCTAAAAAAGTTCTCGTAATTTAACAGGGATTCTTATGATCGAAGTGGTTTGAAACCACCTAAAAATACTTAGATCAAATATTTGGTGAAGAGACAAGGAGACAGGCAGATGTCTCCTTGTTTTGTGTCTTTAAAGTTAACTTTACACAAGCAACATGACATAATAAAAGATCTTGTTCCACCGTCTCCTTGCCTTTACAAAGTCAACTAGATGAGATAAAGCATCTTGTTTTCTTGTCTTCTCGGCCTGACAATGAATCATTTTTTTTTCTCCTTGACTCTCTTGAATTTGTGTGTTGCATAATATATGTGCCCTTTATTGCAAAGTGTCTCATTCGCATTGAGAGATTGGTCAGCAACGTTGTATTCAACACCATGCATTAATCACAGTCTTTCACTTTCAATGTGATTACAACCTCATTTGAATAATAAGGTTTCTCTAGGATCTCAATAATAATTGTATTGGTCATTTTTCTTTCCTGTGCATGGGATTAATCTTCAAGTTAAACATTTCTTTTTCAAGGATGTTCCATAGTCAAAATGAAATCCATGTCATTTTCACCAAACTTTGCACAGAGGTACTTCAGCTCCTAAATATTCCAAATATGCCAAAAATAACATGGGTTCATGTGCTTGATTTTTGCTATCGATCTTTGAAGTTCACCCAATTGAAGTTCTCAAGAAATGCGCATTCAAAAGGTTTAGACATTTTTTTACCTCGTGGGATTACTACATTTCTATTTTTTAGCCAAAATCCATGTAAATCTCAATAAATTTTACAGTATATTTCAGAATTGTTTGCCTAAGATGGATAATCAATTTGTATTACTAGTTAATTGCCCTCTTAAGGCTAGCAGCACCTTCAATTCTTTAAAATGGTGCAAAAAGTTTACAAATACCTATCTCAAAAATTTGATATTTCTGCAACAAATTTGTGAAGTGCAATAACTGCGGCACTTTTTTTCAAAACCCATGTCATTTTCACCAAAATTTGCAAGTTGTAGAGGAAGGTATACTTAAGAGGTGTAGATATTAAAAAATACAGGTTCATGTCCTTGTTTTTAAACTATCAGCACATTTGTTGGAGGATATAAGCTTTTTGAAACACCAAAATCGTGCCAAAAGCTTTGATCTATGTGAAGAAATAGCTCAAACTGCTCTACCATTTATTCAAAGTCGAGGTCATATTTTTCAATTTTACAATTTCATAATCCTGTACTTTACATTACTGCAAAGTAGAGGATTATGAAATTGTAGAGGTATTTACAAACTTGGTTCCATGGATTATTTTCAGCTAACAAGCTTCATAAAATAACACATCTGATATGCCATTAGAATGCAGATCAAGGGAAAAATCCACCGATACCTATAGCTAATCAATCACATTTTCATCCATTGTGACGTCTAAGTGCATAGCAGGAAATACGTGCAGATTATGATGCACATTAACTGTGGAACGTCCTTAAATTCTAATTCTCAATCATAGCCCATACTATCTTGTACATCTAAGGAAAAAGGTATTGACCCACAAGCGTCTTCTGAAAGTGAACGTTGGTGGCGCAGCGACACATGTATTATAAAATGCACAAATTATCTCATCATCTTGATGGGTATTACAGTGTTATCTCCTGATTTTTAGTTAGGAGTGACATTATTCCTTGCCCTTCTAGCTATTAGAATATTCCAAGCTCATTATATGATGGAATGGTGACAGACCAATTACCTGCTAGCATGTCAAAATATGCCTCTACTTGTAGTGCAATGAATCTTGGTTGTTTTGTGTTGTTGTTTTTCCTTCTAATTGACTTGACAGGATGATATGTCTTCTTGTCTTATTTGTATTTTCTCCTTTATTAAATCATCATCATCTTGGTGGATAGTTTGTCTCTTGTTAGTCTGTTATAAAGCATTTTAGGAGTCTTAAAATGGCTCCTTACTCTACTATCTGTAGAATATTCCAAGCTCATTAGTTGATGGAGTTGCATTTTCATCACCATCAGTGACATAGCAATTAACCTCTAGCAGGGCAACGTCTGTCTCCTGGTGAAATATGCCTGACAAAAATCAAAATTAGCTAGGATATGGTTCAAACTGCCTCGTTCTGATATTACAAAGCATCGAGTCATTTTGAATTCCATCATGCTAATTTATTTTTTTCATAAAAATTGTGATTATCCAAATGTAGTATTGACATCAGTAAGGTTTTATTCTTATTATATTCATCTTATTAACTGATCAAGCTTCCTTTTTTAAAACTTCTTGAATTTTTTTCCATCTTATATTACAATGTCAATGGTGCTGTTGATATATGCTACATTTTTAATTCCTCTGATCTCCTCATGATGCAACATGCCAATTGGATACAATTGCATCCTTGCAAATGAAAAAAAATGTTCCTATATTCAATTTATACTGCTAAATAATTACACATAAAATGTGCTGTATGAAAGGTTTTTGAATATGTTGATGAATGGGATGAGATTGAATTGCACTATGCTTTACAAATAATAACTTTACTTTCCCTTTAGAAAAAGTAGTTTTGATTCTTCAAAAGGCACTATCACTCATATTAGCTACATCTCATTGTTCTACAGTATCTGAAATTGTATCCTCTATACACTGTCCGAATTTCAGTTTCTGGCATTGTGACTTTGTTTACTTACATGCATTTCAACAAGAGATGGCACTGTTGTAAAAAAAAATCAGGAAAAGCTGAAATAAGAATTAACATGTTTCTGGTTCAGCCTAATTAAAATAAATAAATTTGGAATAGCTGTATAGGCAGAAATACAGAAATTGATTTGTTGATTCAACTCATTTGTGGAATTATTATAACACTGATTATAACAGATTTTTTTCCATATGAAGTGAACTCTTACAGTTGGAGCTATTCTACAGAAGAAGAATATCAAATTTTATATGAGGTATCCCAGAAAAGAATCTGTGGATTTTAAGTATTTTGCACTTGAACTATTTCATTTTTGTTTGCATCATTAATTACATCATCGTCCTATTTAGAAAATGATCTTAGCTTGTTGAATTTAGTCAAGTGAAAAATATATTTGTTTTCTTTTTAAGGGACAGTGCTTAAAATTCACCACTTGCTTTTTTTCTTAAACATCTGGTATTTCTTTTCAGGCTTATTTACACATATACATACTTAATGTATATTATCACTTTTATAATTTAACATGTAAGGAGCATGTTTGAGCAATGCAAGTAAACAATATAATATATTGTATTTGAAAGAATGCATTTTATTTACATCTAGCTAACACAGGAACCATACTATGGTGTGTTGATTTTGAGTTTCCTTGATATATTTTCTTGATGATGGGCCTAGTGGGCTTTCTCTTTCTTGGCTGTTGAATTTTTTCTGAATATGAAATAAATAAAATGTAGAAGCGCTGTAGATGCTTTGCTGCTGATAAAATGGAAAGTATATGAGGAATTAAGACTTGCTTATTGATGTAGCATATATTCTGTCTGCATCTATCATGGAGTTGTGAAGTCTTGAATCTTCCATAGCTGTGATAGAGCAAAGGATGTAATATATCAAAATATAGTTATATGAGTGATTAATTTTTAGGTAGGCATGAATAAGCATTCAAAGAATAACAGAGTTGGACATTTTTATACATTTCTGTTATTTCATAATGTCTCTTGAGCAGCTACCCCATACATGCATGTCATTATCGACAGCAATAGACGTTGTCCAATTCAGGGGGTGATATAATACATCATCTTTTAAACCATATTAAGGAAAGTGACTAGATTTTATGTTTGCTTTATTTTCACTTTCACAAAATTTTCTCAAGCATTCCTTCTCTTGATCTCACCCACCCTTCCCCAACCCTGACCCCTTCCCCTCCACCCTCCCCCTTCTATCCCCCCCCCTCCACTCTGTCTCTCTCACACACATCTTTAATCATTGTCTCCCTTGATTTCTCATCCTTGACACATGTATCCTTACCTTTAAATATATCCATCTTATTTGCTGTGCATGTTATGCATGATGGTCATTTTACTCAATCTAGTTTCCTCATTAATTTTCTCAGCACCTGCACCTTCAGTATCCACATTGTTAGCCAATATTTTTAGAATATGAATGTGGCTTTATCTGATATTCAATAAACAGGAATATCATTATTCTTTTTGAGATCACTTTAGCTTTTATACTTTAATCAAGAAAAGTTGAATAACCCAGTCAATAATACTAGTGTGAAAGTATATCAATAAATGATGACAGTGGATAATGAAATATTCCAGAAGAATCATGAAAACTGGAAACATGTTCTTTAGGTTTTGAAATTGTTTGTACCTTGTGGGTGATTGGAAGTTGTATCATTTGTTGTTAACTTTAAATGAAATTACAATTACAATGTGTATAACCCTCTTTTTCCCATTTATATTTTCAGTGCAAAAAGTGGACCCAGAACTCTTGGACCTTGCGGTGAGTCCATCTGAACCTCCACTCCAACCAGCATTGACTCCATCTTCCTCATCTACCAACCAACCATCATCATCTTCCTCTCAGAGAAAGTCTCCCAATGCTCTTGACGAGATCCTCAAACATTCCTCATCCTCCATGGTCAAACAGAAACCAAAGCGAGAGGCAGGTCTCAGTTCTGAAGCCAATTCTGTCTTGGATTCACTCCCAGATCTCTCCTACATGCTAGCTAAGGTTCTCATGTTCCCTGTCGCTTCTTCCAACTCGTCATCTCCATCCAAACCAGCAGCAAAGAATGATGCAGTCCAGGGCACTGGCTGGGCAGAGTCAATCTCATGACACGATGGTCAGTAACGTTTGGTCATTCTCATGACACGATGGTCAGTAACGTTCGGTCAATCTCATGACACGATAGTCAATAACAAGTGGTCATTCTGATGAAAGGATAGTCAATAACATTTGATCAATCTCTTGACAGGATAGTTGATAATAATTGGTCAATCTCATGACAAGATAGTCAATACTTGGGCAATCTTATGGCAGGATAGTCAATAATACTTGGTCAGTCACATGACAGGATACTCAATAACACTTGGACAATCTTATGGCAGGATAGTCAATAATACTTGGTCAATCTCTTGACAGGATAGTCAATAATACTTGGTCAATCTCTTGACAGGATAGTCAATAATACTTGGTCAATCTCTTGACAGGATAGTCAATAATACTTGGTCAATCTCTTGACAGGATACAATTGTTCAATCTCAAAAGTTCATGTTGTCTATTGGTTTATATCTTGCCTACATTTACTATTCATCATACAATTCCCAAGAATGTTCTGTAATCTGATCACAGATCACGGATCACATGATATTCAGCGAATTGCACTATGGCATCCAAAATGCACTGTCCTGCACTCTGACGTCGTACCAAATGTACTATCCTGCACTCTGACGTCATACCATATGCACTATCCTGCACTCTGACGTCAGAGTGCAGGATAGTGTGAGGTCTGGAATTATCTAGAATTATCTAGAATTAGATCAAATATGGCATTTGGGGCAACAGTAACATTGGGGAGAGAGGGTTGTATAAAACAAACAATGCACACATTCTTGTGCATGGAGGACCTAAATAACAAACTCTGTGCTCGACTCGCCAAATGAATATACCGCACCGAGGTCCGCTCTTGCGCATCGTTCATTACTTAGCCCTGCATGCACGCGCTTACGTACATTATTTGTATAATATGAACCTGATCCATCTATTCTACAGAAAGTGAACTTTAATTGGGCACCTATTTGACTTCCCCACTCCTCTTGTTTTATCCTCCAACATGTCCCCTCCAAAATAATAGCCCCTGCCACCTCTTTTTTTAATATCACTATGAATATTTGCTCCCACCCAGTATTTAAAAAAATATGTGAAGTTTTCAAATAAAAAATAGGAAAAATTCATACTTTGCTCCACAACCTGTAGCCTGGCTCAGACAAAAACATTGAATATCTGCAAAGTGTTAATGTGTAAATGAACATGCAAAGTGTTTTTACCCCAAGTAACACATGTACCTTATTTTATTCCACAGTATGAAATTCAATGTTAATCCTAAGTCCCCCCAAAATTGTGTCTAGTATAGCCCTTTACATTATGATCATATCAGCACATAATGCATTATCATTGCAATCAGCATTAGAATACATGTATGTCTCTCTATACAGCGCGTATCAAAAAAAGTTTACACTTTGAAAAAATCCTGTAAAATTATACATTTGTAATATTCTGAAGATTTTTCCACATTTTAACATTAGTACAGATCCATTAAAGCAAATGACGATATAACTGTCAAAAAATATTTCCGCTTGAGTGAGCACCACTTACTTTTGAAAAGTTAGTGAAAAATGATTTGCGCAGAACTTTGAAATAGTTATGCGAATAAAAGTAGAACTTAAACATGAAGAAAAAGAGGAATTTAGCTAGTAAAATTGATTTAAAGATATCTTTTAACCTTTTTGACTTGTTTCCTTGCCCACAAACACTTCAAAGTGTGCATTACGCCCCACCCCACTCCCCCACACACCGAGGCCATCGTGACGATATTTGCTTTACACTGAGCTGTGATTTACATGGAATGGCTTAGGCTTTATTTTCATTTTGTTAATCAGTATCGAGCTTGGGAAATGTGTGGAGAAATAAGTATTAAATGAAAAATGAAACGTAAACCCACTTTCAATGATAAAAACTTCGTAAAAAAATGCTGGAGATGTCTGATATAAACTTTTGTTCAGATTCAGTTATGTCCTCAGATCCAGCTGGCACTAAAATGGTAAAGGTTGTGCTTACTAAGTGTTGAAATTTCAATTTGGGTGGCAAAATTGTTACAGAATGCTTGAATGTGTCCGTTTTATTTCAATTGACTAAAATTGCAAGTATGAGAAATGTTTTGCAGGGCAAGTTTGATTTCGCCCTTCCCCCTTGACACAGCGTGAAAATGAGCATTTCTGCGCAAACAGATTTCTGCGAGCTTTACAAAAATGGAAAGCGCTCACTCAAGTGTAACATTCTGACAAAACTTTTACTTTCATTGGATAGATGAGACCCAAACCCAAAATTATATGTGAAAAATTTACCCACATGTTGTATATTTTTTCATTCCCAGGGCTTTTTCAAAGTGTAAACTTTTTTTTGATACGCACTGTATAAGAACTTACAATTATGGTAACTTTGCCAATTTAGTAACTCCCATGGTTACAAGGCTCAGCAGCTAATAAAATTAAAGGTTTCCATGGTAGTTACTCTAATGGCAAAGTTACTGTAATCTTTAATATACATCCCCTTGTC
Source organism: Lytechinus variegatus (assembly GCF_018143015.1). Lineage (NCBI taxonomy): Eukaryota > Metazoa > Echinodermata > Echinoidea > Temnopleuroida > Toxopneustidae > Lytechinus > Lytechinus variegatus. The sequence goes on from NC_054746.1 coordinate 38,707,486, forward strand.
TTGATCGTCAAAAGAGCCAATACATGTATATCGACCAGCAGAAAATGCATCCCTTTCCTCTGATTATATTTATTGTGAAATTTAGTCAAGTAACATTCAGAATCATCTGAAATAGAGAGCCAAATTAAACTATACGCAAATCATTTCTATTGATCATGCTATTGAGTAAACTATTGAGGCATATATACCTGATTGTTTTTGTTTATACATGAAAAAGGAGTTTGAGTGTACATAATTACAGAGAATATATATTGCTACCAGTGCTGATATTTCACTACAAGAATTTGATAAATAATGATAAATTTCATGTACATGTATTATTCCATTAAAAACATATTTATATCTATGTGATATGGAGTAGGTTGAGTCGATATTGAGTTTCATGTATTTGACTTCCAACCGTTACTGGTGATAACCATTATTTACTACTTTGTAATGTAACAGATGTACTGTATTGCCATTCTAGTTGATGAAAATAAAAGGCACTAAATTTTTTATCTCATTTCTTGTGAGGTAATTGTTCGACTACTTCAGAATCAATGGAGTATGAAAACATGAATGATAATTGTGCCATTACTCTTTGTGTGCATGTGAATATATGTTCGATCACGTTATAATGAAGTTAGTATTGTTTCATTTGCAGCTACAGTACAATCTTTATTCTAATTTTATCACAAGTAAAATATGTATTTATGTGTATTTATATGTATTTCTCATATTCCATTCCATGATCCTTCTAAGGAGATGATTATATTTCACTTTTCAATATATTGAAGGAATTTAATTAAGAATAAATATCTATATCTATCTTAGATCAAATGATTTCTATTTGCAACCAGATTTTAGGAGACAGCATCATTTATAATCAGGTTAAATTGCTCTCTTTTGAAGAAAATATTAATTTTCCTATTATGAAATCAAGAATCATTTGCTGCACAGCCCCAACTAAATTGATATTTGCATGTAATATTTGAATGAGCAATTATGATTTGGTTTATAAAATGTATTCTCTATATTAATCATTGTTTTGTAAAAGGTTACTTTTGTGTTATTTAGAAATATATGTGTATTCATCTTTAAAATCTTATATGTATTCTGATTTTTCACTGTAATATTATCTGTTTGCTCTGTTAGTATTAATTGGTATACTAGTATATTTGTATTATATATTTACATCATACTTTGCTCAATACTAATAATATACTACATGTAGTTCAATACTGTTAATGTTAGTAGACATGCTGAATCTGTCTGGGACAACACATGATAATTAATTTCAAAAGATAAGGCTACTCAACATTCCCCAAATAATTGTGATTGTTTGCTGCCCTCTACTGAGAGAATGCAGACATTGTGTACAAGTCTTTGTTCTACTGCATGTTTGTGTGTCATGCTTGCCTTTTCCTTTCATTAGATATCCAGCTCCTGTGTAGACAAAGAAATATTTCTTGTTACCTCAAAAATAGTTAAGGCCCCAGGCAGTACCTTTCATGGGTATTGTTTGTTCTTTGCAGCATCTAGAATCATACTTCATGTATAGTGTTGACTGAACTAGTCTGCCTACTGCATATTGCAAGATTCTTGGAACTGAGGTTAAAGTTTTATGATGAATATATAAATACCATGCCAAGATAGTTATTGATTACTGATAGACTTTGCCACTTTCAGAAAGTAACGTAAATTATGCAGATTTAGTTGTAACATTCATTGTTACAGTAGCCTAAAGGTGTTCTCCAACTTTCCCAAAGGCAAAGTTATAGCAAAATACAATCTTCCTGTTTGTAAAGTTACATGCACTTTCACCGTATGAGCCTCTGAATATACTGGAATTGAGCCAGTCCCTATGCGCTGGGTCGCTATAGAAGAATTATTAGAGTTTGTTTAAGGTATGATGACACATCATTAGCTGCTGTAATGTAGTTTTAAAAGGATTGGTTTGAGAGCAATGAGTTGTATTTCTCTGCTGTAATTGAGCCTGTCAGGTCACAGGATATTGGAGCCACAGATAGTGTGCTTCTCACTCTAGCACCTGTTGATGGTCTTTGTTTAAGAGAAGTAATCAAGTGAGTGGATAGCAGTAATCAAACTGACATAACTGGTCATCATACTGTCCACTTAAATTGACCAACCCAGGCAGTGACCAGACTCTTGCCAAGTTCATGGTCATGTCTTTCAATCTCTCCTACCGTAATAGGTAGTGATTAGCTTTTCTATTAATTCTTAAAGCTTTTTACAGTTATTGTTTGAAAGGACTCTACCTTTTAATTATTAGGGTAATATACTATCATAATGGGGGTAATTCCTATATCAAAATATGTGAGTAAATGTTTTGCAAATTGGGGAAAAATACCAGGATCTGTAGCTAATTCATCTTGCAATATCCTTCTGAAAAAAAATGGGACTGATTTAAGGGAGGCGGGGGGTCATTAATATCAATATTAAAAGTAGACAAAGTAGCCATCATCCAATCATATGTGAAAATTTATGTAGCTATTAATAGTTACTGTGAATTTTGTTAGTACAGTTTTGTAATAGGACCAACAAGGCTGGCAATGTTTCATCTGAACTTAGGTGATTTTTCATTGATTGAATCAGCTTGGAAATATTAACAAATCAATATTTGATATGGCAAAATGGGTAATATACTTTACTGCATATTGAGGGAGTCAACCAGCAGACCTTGAAGTGTTGAAAAAGTAATATCTTAATTAGATGACTGTGATGATTTACCTTTAAGTAGTTGAGTAAGTCTAAGATGAGTGTGACTCACAGTAAAGAAAATGTCATGTATAATTGAAAGGAAGAGGAAAAGTGGCTGTAGAATGTCTCTACTAATGAACTTAGTTTTTTTCATGGTTATCTGTTAGCTTATCCCATTGAAAATGAAATTGAAAACAAAAGTAGGCCAACAGAAGAACAAAGAAACATAGATACAACTGTTATGATATAAGCTTTCATTTTAAATTTGTTTGTGTTTTTTTTTTGCAATAAAAAAGGTCTGCAGTATTTTGCTTTATATGCATGAACACATCCTGGTAAATTTGAAGGTTTTTATCATTCCACAAACTCAAATTATAAGTCAATTGAACATTTATTGTGACACTGGTATTGCCACTTATGATCAGATTATAAAGACATTTTGTTCTTTGTTTGATGAAAATCAGGGCTATTGATATCATTCAGGATGGAGAGTCATGTTAAATTAGATAACCCAGTAGTTTACTTGATTTAGATAGTATAAAAGTGCAGTTGTAGGCTTCAATAAGTCTTTTATCATACAATCAAGATTCAGTGTACCATACTTGATAAATCAATCATATCTCTAAATTATACTCAACTTGATCCTTATAACTGAACAACTAAATAGCCCACTCCCCTACACTGTCTCATATTCTTAGTTTTCTAGTCGTCCCTAGTTACAAATCAAGATATACATGTTCTCTCTGTTTCTTAATCAATGGAGCCGGCTGGGCGAGAGAAAACAATTCTTTTTTTTTCTTATGAATGGTAAGAAAAAATGAGACAGCCTTGACAGAGGCATCATCCTTCACGGTAGAAGAGACAAGCTATTGTATCAAAGTTTAATAACAAAGTGTTGTAACAATAGAAAACACTCTGTCGAGCAGATGTGATAGTTGATAGTTCATGCCCATCACAGATATATAAATATACACAGGTATAAACATGTTTATGTCAAAATAGTACTGGTGTATTATCCAAGTGTGTGTCAGGAGACTTCAGTAGTGGTTATCCGTTTATTTGTTTTCATAACTGCATTTAAAACATGAGTCATAAAATACTGCCTTGCTGTTTGTAAACATAATCAACAATGCAGCAGCTAAATAACAATTTGTTGAAATTGTCATTTCTATTTGAAGTATTTTCTGAGATCAATATACTCTTTTTGCTTATTTTCTTTATTCATATTGTGAGCATAACCCAAGGGGCTACCATTTTCTCAATTTACTTATAATGGGGATCTCATTTTATGTCAAGAACTCTTTATATGTATTTTCGCAAAATCTATAGTCACTGGATATGATACACTTGTATGTGAATATGATTTAACTGTACTGTTGCTGTCATAATGTATAATTTATTTGATGTCATTATATACTAATCCAATAAAATTTTATTGGAAAAGCTTGATTTCATGCATTTAGAAAAAAGTATATTGCTCTGGATATGGAATGTTATGATCTTCATATTTTTGTTTTAATTCAGGGCTCTTTCTTGTTTCATTTTATGTTTACATTTTCCCCTTCCTTTCCTTTAGTGTGAATTGCTAAGTAATTCAGTGTAAACATTAAATTAAACCTTAATTAAAACTTGTTTAGTAGAAACTAGTTTAACTATGGATTTATTAACACGGTATAACATGTAATGAGAACAATGAGAACAGTTGAAGCGATCTTCCAAACCGGTTCATAAAACCAGCTCGCGATGTAGTTTTGAAGATCACTTTGCCTCGTTAAACTGGTTTTAGCATGAGGACACAACCGTTCTGCGGGAAACGATCTTTGCACATTTTGAGTACACTACTCCACACACTGTGTGTGGAATGCCTACGCTGCAGTTTGAAATTTCGCGCAAAATGTGTCACCCCACTGAGAGTGTTCCCATAGCAACAAGATCGCTTTTCGTGAAGTGATTTTTAAAACCACTTTTGGATGATCAAATGGGAACACTAGCAAAGCGATCTTCCATACCGGTTTCCAGTAATTTTAGTTTCAGAAAGAGTAATGAGAACGGTGTCCTAATTAATCAGGTGGAACCTCTTCTATTGGCATTGCCAATGTTTTTGCTTGCATATTATTCATCAGGTCTAGCCAGCTCTTTCACCTAGTCTGTTTCCCAAAATATTTTCTCTTCACTCATTTTATGGAACCAGGACATGGCAGTTTAAGGAAACATCATTACATTCTAACTTCTGATGTAAATCAAATGATGAAGAAAGTAATGTATTATTTCATAATGCTATGATATGGCACATTTTGTTTGTTAATTGAATGGCTGATATTCTGTTGTTTTTCTTTTGACTTGTTTGGATAGTTTTCAATCAATGGTCTCTCCAGTTATAATAGATATGATCAATGTCATATACCGGATTGGGATGTTTGAAGAATGAAACGTAACCATGGGGATTGTTTTGGGTTAGGGGAAATTCTCAAATCTGTTTCAAGTGTTATTTCCTTCATTGACATTCCGGCGAAGGCTCCAAATAAATGAGTCATGTTTAGTAGTAGTAAGCTTGAGGGGAAACTGATATGCCATATTCCATGCTTTCATATAGTGGAGGATGTGCTTCTAATAGTCTGACAAGGGCAGATCTGTTACACCCTTTACATTAGACTTCTTAGCTATTACCCTCCCCCTAAAAGAAGGCTTCTTGTCCTGCACTAACTCCTCCCCCCCCCTGAAAGAAGGCTCCATAACCTGCACTATTTATCAATCTCGCCCCTCCCCTCAGAAAGAAATAATGGTGTATATCTTACTCTTTAAGAATATATTTCATTAAATGGAAATTATATATTCAATTCACAAAATTGTTGGTCATGTTTTGGCTCTCCATATTGATGAGTTTACATCCTGAAGTGTCTCCAATCAATCTTGTAATTTCAACATGCTAAGAATAGTACAGTCTGTCAGCTTGCTTTAATTCAATCAACATCAACAAGACAACTTGATATGTTTTACAAATACTGTAATGAAATAGAAGCTTCCGACTGCCAAGTACTAAAAAAAAATGTTTTCTTGCGTAATTGCTTCTTTCACCAAGGTAGTAGCAACCAAAGTTATGGGAAATATTGATCCTGAGCCAAATGTTTTATTGGAATGTTCTACCTTGGGAGATGGGTATAGTGAAGGGGGTGGGGCACAGAAAGGGTGTGTTTTCCTAGATCTGCCAGACTAATAATTACAAGGACATTTTTATTTGTGGATTAATCCAAACACTTTCTATTCTGTTGTATTGCTTCTACTTAATGATAGGACACAATCCCAGTCAAACGGATTAATAGGAAATGGGGATCATGTTACTATGGCAAAATACTACAATATTTGGTAACTTTCCATGTTGTGGTTTCAGAGAGCAAAGAATTAATGTTTAGCTGCTATTTGAATGTGACATGTGACTGTTCAAATACTTTATATTTAAAATTTGATTTATTTTTATTTCTTTAAGAATTATGTTTTATTTTATTTCATTAGTGTAGCATTTAATTGACTTTTGTTTTGATAATGTCTACAAATAAGCTGTCATGCAATGCAAATCCAAACCTTTCATTGTTATATAGCTTGTTATTTTAGCAGCTTTCATTGATTTTTCTCAAACCAAATCACAAAGTCTGAAGAAATCATTTTGTTTGTGTGTATTTTCCTCATTACTACAGGTGTATTTTTGCAAGCATCAAGCTATTCATTAGTTATATTACATGCATACCAAGTGCAAACAAAATATTATAAATAAATGTATGTTGAGCAGATGGCAAAGAAATATATGTACATAAATGGTTATTTATGATTTTAGAAGTAATGATATAATCTAGAGATATGTGTGATATACATGATTCACTCTAGTTCAAATTGACTCATTGTAAATGACATGTGAATAGAATAAAACAAGATATCTAGTAACGTACTGTACATTGTGTGATATGATTGTGTTTGTATATTTCCTTTGGGATATACGGTCTTCATGTTGAAAGTTTAAACACCTAATTACTTCCTTTATCAGCATGAATCCCAATGCATAGTGTTTTTATGGATCAGGTATTTTCATGTTCTGTAATTGGGCATACAATCATTTTGTACTGTCATTACCTTTGCTGAAATTTTACTTCCACTTTTTATTCTTATCCTAGAACGGTATTTTCAAAAATGGAAGAAAATTGAAAATTGTGCTTTAATACATTTACCTTTACCATGTTAATCCAAATGCTGCTCTGGGTTTTGCATATGGGAATCTTATTTTGGTGAGGGGGATTCTGGGTGAGTTGTCCTACCACTTGAGTCGTATTTCTTTGATGTCGTATCGGGACAACTGTGGTGGGAGGACAACACCCCCTGCGCCCCTCCATATACTTCACTTGAGTTGTTCATTGCTATATCGAGGAAATACAAACCCAAATTTAAACAAACCTTTCTGTGAGAATTCAATTCAATGAAAATCAGTATAAGAACTTAATATGTACACCCAATCCAAAACTTTTTGTGAATATTGAGTACAGAAAATAATGGTACATTTTTGTTTGCATGCATCAGACAATATTGATGTAATAATACAACTGGACGCCTTACAATTGGCCTGCGACCCGATTTTAAACAAAACTTTATAATTTGATGCTGATATTGAGACTTGGAATATCTTACTGTGTAATATTCTAAATCATTGTACAAATACCTGTGCTCAAATATGTGACTATGCTATCATCCTTCTTAAAATAAAGCTGAAATTAAAATCTCGTATTTTATGACGTCATAGCAATCTTACGATTGGCTACGATTTTAAACAAATTTGGTCTTTACTCCAAAATAAAGGCTTGCAATCATCAAAATTTGTTATATTAGTATTCTTTCAGTTAATTTGAACCTCAATCAAAGAGATACTTTTCATTCACATTTTCATAAAAAATTAGCAAATTGCGATTTGTTCCATATCAGATCGTGGACCAGTTAGGTGTGCATATAGACCGTGACAGAGAAACTAAGAAATGGACGAACAAAGCTCCAATGATGTCAGGTGTGAGGTAAATATCGCAACCGAGCTAAATATCACAAATTTCGCTCACCTTGTTTGCGTGGGTTCATACTAGCCGACGATGTGAAAAATACACCTACCCATTATTCTAATGAATCATAATTGTTGAGATCATAATGCGTGGTATATTATCAAGATGCGGGGAATCCCTGTACGATAATCATTACATTCGTTGTGAAAACAAACTTCATGTATTACAGAAGGTGTAGTTTATTACATCACATTTGCAGATAAATATACATTTTCTTTGTTTTGGTTATGTTTCTTATTCCGATCGAGCGAAGAAGGCGAACATGAAAACCAAAATATTCCGGAAATTTCATAGTAAATTATAAACCCTGTCAAGTTTTTATATGACTGTATAAGCTAAAACAGATGATGATATTGGAAATACAAAACACTGCTTTTATTTCTCTGTCAAAGGGGCAGCAGTCCCAACCTTACAATACATCATCTTAATACCAGTCTGCGTTGATGGCGTTATCAAACGGGATGTTATAGAGTTCAATATGTGGACTGGTCATAACGTGAAAAGTACACCGTTCTATGAATTCGTTGTATGAATTAATATGTAAGCTATACTTCAATTTGACCGAAAATACATGTATTTAAGGTGGATGTAGTGGTTCTTGATCAAAATATAGATCACGTTTTTGTTTTATTTCATTCTTCTTTATTTTTTCATCTGTCTCTAAAATACTGATCCTGGAATATGGGTTCATATAAAACGTAATAATGTGAGGAAAACAGTATCAAAGTCAAAGAAAAAGCATTTTCATTTTTATCGCCAAGATCAGCGCGAATGGAATGTCTCTTCTCTTCATTGTAACATGGATCTACAACATGATTCCAATGAGTTGAGAACATTATTATAATAAAAAGAGATATTTTCACGGATGACAATTCTTTGAATAGTGTAAAAGATAACTTGCAGTGGTGTACAGATGGAGGCTTCACCTTTATATTCCCCCATCCCTCCCCGTCTGTCCCCAGGTTCTGCTCACTCCCCCATTTCCTCTCTCTCTTTCTTTCTTTTTTTACTTTATTTTCTTCTTCCCATTCTTTCATGAGTTACATTGCCATGTGTATTCTAGTTTTCAGTAACTCATAATTCAAGTTAATAATGTTCTGAAAAGGATTTTTTTCGATGGTTTTCCAAGTCGCGTTACCACCGCGTCTTAACCCTTCAACTTCTCTCCTTTTCAAACCATGCATTTATGTCTCCCTCCCTTATTCTTGAAAGGAAATAAATTCATTACATATTTCACTGGGATTGTTTCGTGCATAATAACACTGTTAATAATCTAGGTGAATTGTCATACGCTCATGACTTTTTCCAGAGCTAAAAATAGGCTGGAAGCAAGCGGAAAAGCCCGTCACAGTTTCCTGTCTGTACGTAGAGTACGTGTTGAGGCAAAGGTAAACTGTTTTCAAGGCTCACTTTATTTTATTTTCAAATCTTTATAAAGAAATGTATATGCAAGAGGAACCAGCCCGCGAATTATGCACTTAAAATCTTATTTCGAAAAACAATTATTTGTCACTCAGGTTCTAGATTCAGGGACTCGGCTTATGACATTAGGTTAATAATGATCACCTATATATATCGGCTTATCAATAAAATAACATGGATCGACGAATTTTGAATTTGAATTCGTTACAGAGCATGCCGAGGGTGGAGGGTGGCAGTGCCCAAAATGATTACTGAGTTTGCCCGTTTTCAATAGACCTGCGCGTTACTCTCCCCAATGACGGTGATGCCACTCCAATTGACCAATCAAAATTATTTGACATTACTGGGGCGGGAGGTGGGCTGTATATAATTAGGCGTACTTATAACTAAGAGCAAGTTGTTCCCCCCCCCCCCACACACACACACACGTACACCTCCCTCATGTGGACTTATATTGAAGAAAAAAAATAATAATTACATAAATGATAAGTCAACAATCAAAACGACAATATACTGACAACATTTAAACCAAGCAAAGTTACCATAGCTTGTCTAAAGTATCGGAGTTTTATGCGACAAACGATGATTGGCCTAATTAAATCTGATGATGAATGGATAGCACCCCCCCCCCTTCCACATGACGACCCCTCCTCTAGACGCCCACCACCGCGAAAGCTGACACGACAAGAGAGAGATTATGATAACACGGAAGTTAAGCATATGCTGAATAAGGCTGTAAAACATTAATTTTAATGTATAGAATTAAAAGAGGCATGTAGTACGGGGTGAGGACCCCCCCCCCCCCCCATATTGCCCTCATCTCCACCCAAGAGTGCTCCAACTCAGTGATGACGACATGGCAATAATGCGATATTATCATGCCTCTGCACCAATGTAGTTTCTTTTTACTCCCTATCAGACTTTGCCGCCACTTTAACAAAATTGATTGAAATTATTTCAAATTTCTACCAAATATAACGTAAATGAGACAATAATTACATGTTCATTTACATTCAGTGTGCATTTATAACCAAATACAGAATGGTACCGTGCTACATGTATGTGATGCAAGTGAATTTAAACCGTGAAATGTTCATTGTTTTCCTAGCACTAAATTCTAAATAGCGGTTAATCGTATACAAGCGAGAAATATCTTTTCTTTCAAATAAAGATTTACGAGGTAAATCATTTCATAAATAGGCCAATTATGAAACATAATGGCAGTCAGTTGCACTCAACTAAATTTTGTAAATATAACGGTCGTTTTCTCCGTAATTACATTATGTTGTTTTACATCCCACATTATTCTTTCTTTTACATGTTAACGCGAAAAGGCACAAATATATGCAGGTAGTTGGTGCTGTGATTAGCAGTGTACTGACGTCAAAATCAAATGCAAACTTGCTACTTGTTACCACTTATCATACTACGTGGTTATAATTCATTTACAATCATAGCAATACAGCTACGCTTGATATTAGACGGAAGTTAGGGCGTTTCATTTATATGTAGAGGGAGAGTGTGCACTAGCACTCAATTTAATCTCATTCGTGAATTATTATAAATTATCGAAGAAGAAAAGCCATTATCGGCTGATAAAGTTTGCATAATGAGACGAAGAAATAACATTTGAAAACGCGTATAAGAATGAAGAAATATAAATGAGAACAGGTATTTAAACCATAAAGAGGAACTGACGGCGCCCCAAAAGAGAAAGGAAGATTATTGAAAAAAAAGTCTTAGCCGGCGAAGAGGAAAATGGGAGATGGAATAATATTTGAAATAAATGTGAGGTTGAAAAGTTCCACTGGTGAAAACAAAACAGCCATTCACTTGCAGTGTTCTGAGAAACAGTAAATTTTCTCAATGTATGGTAAAAAAATATGCTAAGTTTTACTGGTTAAATAATCAATTTTGGTCGTTCTGCTCCGTCTCATCATCCTTTCACAAACCTATATCCAGGTTGCTCTTTTTTCTTTTCATCCTTAAATTAGCATTCATAGGTGTGGTAATTGTTTCCACTTATACATACGATTATTAGAATAAAAAAAAAATCACCGAATATATTGTTGAAGGGATGACCCATCCATAATCATCTGTCCTTCCGCTATTTCGACGTGCCCCAACACTCCGTTGAAAATTTCTGGCGACCCCTTTCCCATATAGAGGTATAGTCTGCTATGCAGACTCTGAATGGCTCGTGAGGTGGGAACTCAGTGCGCGAAGCGCTCTGCTGCTGGTTTGCTTCGCAAACCAGCCTGAAAGGGCGAGCGTAGCGAGCCATTCCACATTTGCAGCTCCAGTAGACCTAGTCTGCTATGCAGACTCCTTGAATCAGCTGTGCGACACACACTACAGATGTGGGTCTACAGTTGTAGACTAATATAGAGGTGCCATGGCCGAGTGGTCTAGGCGCCTGCACTCGACACATGAGAGTCGGGGCTCGATACCCCGGCCAGCACACTTATACGTCCGTGGGCAACGTATTAGAATAGCGGTCCTGTATAATTATAGAAATGCTATAGGCATTCTTTACAAATATAAGTAATTGTTTTAGGAAAGAAAGATTGAAAGAGTGTCATCTTCACAGTAAATATAGAACTGAAGTAACAATGCTTTTTTTTGGGGGGGGTATCGAAATTAAATGAAATTCAATCATATCATTTAGGAATGATTATGAACCAATATTCTCTACCAGTCGGAGGAAACGGGTTCCTTGGAAACAGTCCAACTCCCAGGTCCTTGATGAAATCAAACAAACACAGGCTTACGAGGGGTAAGGGTGATGGGGGACGGGTGTAATATGGAGAAGGAAGAGGAATGGGAGTCCTTTACAAACGGGGGAGGACAAAGAGTTAAAGACCTTAAAACAGCAAGAAGATGAAGACGCAAATAAGAAAAAGGACAAGATGGGGAAAGGATGGGGAGAAACAATGGGGAAGAGAGAGAAAATGGACAGAGCCAGGCTGGATAGAGCTAAAGAAGGGACGCAGGGAAAGAATGCGATAAACAAATAGTAAGCAAATTGGTAGGAAGTTAGGAAAAAGAAGAAGGCGATGAAAAAAGTTACATGTAGCAGGATGAAAAAAATTCCAGTGTAACTATCTTTTTAAAATTATTATTTGAGTTGTACATGTACAAGAAGTAACCGCAAATAAATGCTGCAGTTCCTGTTGAAGTGCGACTACGTCAGATATCTTCCTACGTAAACTTCAGTGACGTATTATAGAGGGAGAGCTAGAGACAAAGGATTATATCAAGAAGAGAAACAAAGATGAAGTTCACATGCATAAAAGCATGAGTACATACATGTATGATGTTCGAAACCTTCATCTTTGTTAGAATAAAGCATGATAAAAAAGATGATTGAAAGTGTATTTTCCATCTCTTGGTTTTTACATCATAGTTATTTCTCTATAATGAGCAAAAAGAAATTGCCATCCTGCTGGTGCGAAATAGTCAAACTTGTATTAATATGATAATCATTTTCGCGCTGGCGCTTCCCTTCTCGGCCAACAATGACTTCAGTCTAGTTGCCATTAATATTTTGTTGACATTAATCTGTATTATCAACTAAAACTTCGCCACATTTCCAAACGTTTTAGACAGAGGGAAATGTGTGTGTGGGTGTGCGTGTGTGGGTGTGTGTGGAGGGGTGCCTTTCACGGACGATTTAACCTGATATTTTGATACAAATTTTACCCCCACCTCACACTCGGAGCCACAACCCTGTGTTACGAAGGCGGATAGCAAAGAAAAAAAGACATCACATGAATGCATGCATCTTTATATCAGTATACAGACAGTCCCAAAACTCATCTCGTTGCCCTCATTCACCAAAGTGCATACAATTCGTTTTAAAACTTGAATTATAATTCTATGAAGTTAATTTCATCATACGTATACAATATTTTTATTTATATCACACCAGTTACTCTAATCCGGCATCTTTATCATTCAATGTAAGTCTAAACGTCTGATGAAAGTCAAGGGGGAAAATTGCACACACACAAAAACCTATTTATTGTGAGGAAAAAATGAGCCGGATATTGATTATCATCTTTGAGAGTATTCAAGACCAAGTGACGAGAGATTTGACTTAATAGTCGGGCATTCGAAATGAAAATGTTAAGTTCCTTTAAATCATCATTAAAGGTCAGATTTTGCTTAACACAATCTGAAAATAAAGCAATAACAGAAATCATTGTGGACGATCAAATCTTACTAGTTTTTGCAATATATAGGCCTGCTATATGGAACAAAACGTACATGTATTATTAATGCAACTTGATCGAAAGATGATGGGGGTAAATCTGAAGATCGTGTAGGTTCCATATTTATACTATCGAATAGCTCGGTGATTTTAATCCATTCATCGGTCATTGATAAACCCAAACCATAAAGAAACGTCTTATACTGGGTGACATGATAGCCCTGTAAATATTGATAGGCCCTAAAATGAATATGTAAGCGCGGTACAGAAAAATATAATAACATTATATAAATCATAGTATAACACATTCCAATTCTGGTATTGCTATCAATGATTTTGATAACCCCGACCACTACCACAACCCCCTCCCCGGACAAACGCCCCCTCTCAAATACTCAGATAAAACAGTGCACCTAAATTGATAAATCCCTCGTTAGGCCAACCACGCCTATACAGGTTCCCGGACATAATACACTGATACAGGGGAATATTGACGACTATTATAGATAGATCTACAATATTTCTCTTCATAGATTCCAGTACCGCGATCGCTACATATTACAAAAAGTCTACTGAAGAAAGTATCTTGACATATTTCACGAAAGGTTGATAATCTGGAAATCATGCTTGGATTCATAAAAATATGGAAATATGGAGGCCCGTGGCGGAAGCTAATCACAACGCTTTCATAGAATAGAGATTGTATTACGTACAGGAAATCAACCTTACTTCGAGAGTTTTGTTGACATAGCAATTGATAAAGCGTTAATTAATCACTTACTCATTCTAAATATAGTTCTTTTATCTCATGGTGAAAAACTATTTTCAGAACAGACAAGGACAAATCAACTATGTTATGAACAGCTACTGATCATGTCAAAGTAAAGTAACACCTGTGTCTGTGCGACAGGGAGACCTCAAACAATCGCCAAGACTTACGATAGAAAAAAAACCTTTATATTGGATCGGATTGTTTTATTCAGAGATCCTCTCCCAATAGAACCAATTCTGCTCCCCCATCACGTGTCAGAATGATATCAATGAAAAAAAAAACGAAAAAGATGACCATGAAAAAAATATTCCGATACAATGACTCACGTTATTTTTTGTAGTCTGGAGTCCTTTCCTTTCCGTAAACATGTTTCACGTAGAATTCAGGGGAAAGCCCCGACGTCATAATAGGGAAAAAAGGGATATTTCCTTATTATTAGGCTCTCTTTTATACTTCCATGGACTTACCTGTCCATGGCATAGGTGGATCCAGGGGTGGGGCCTGGCCCCCTATTGGCGTAACAAAAAAAGTAAAAAAAGGAGGAAAGAAAGAAATAAATAAAGGAAAAGAAAAGAGAAAAAGAAGGGGAAACATAGTCATAAGAGGAGGAAGACTAGTGAATGAAATAAGATGAGGGGAAGACTTTAAAATGATTTTAAAATCTTTCATGTCTCTATATCAAGTCTTTGCTCGCATTGCCTTTTAGGTGATTTATGGAGCTTTGAATAAATATCAAATTTTGAAGGCAATATACAAAACATATTTTCAGCTCGGAAATTTTCATTACTTTGTTTGATTTACAAATTGATTTTTGAAAAGTGCTCTGTAAAAATTTCTGTTTTATGGTTTGAATATTGAAAGTCTTATACTCGAGCTGCGCGCTCGCTACATTTGATTTGTCAGGTACCTATATTATTTTCCTGTATTCCATAAAGTTCTTAAATATCCCTGTTCGGGTCAAATTGTTAAAACGTATCAGCTAGCGCTGCACGGTCGCATTTTGATTGGTGAGTTATGTATATCTCAATATAAATTATATTAAAAACTACTTAAACCCCCGTTTCATGACAGTTTATAAAAAAAATTGGCTCACGATTTGCGCTCGCATTGATTGTTGAAAATATATTTTAAATCATGCATCTTATTCTTACAAAAGTGTTTTAAATGTCCACTTTTCAGGCCACAATATTAACAGATTTCGCGCTCTCATTTGGCTTATTTGATTAATAAATATTAAATTGATATTCAAATTGTCCGTTTTTTCAGAATGGAATATCGACAAGTTACATCTCACGCTTAGGAAGAGAAATAAGAAGACAGTCATCATTTTCATATGATGACATAATATTCTTAGAATGTCCCGGTTCTATGTCAAAACTCAAAGTAATAATAATGAAACCCAATCAGCTCTTTTTTTTTTTTACAGTAATCCATAATTAAATCCACCTCACAATTTTCCTTTATAAAGTGCTTAAAATACAGAGCTTAAATTGACCCCTTTTTCAGATCAGAATATCAAATATTTTAAGCTCGCTTTATTGATTTTTATGATGAAAAAAGGTATTTAGAATGTCCAGATTCCAGGTCTAAATGTGAAATACGCGCGCATGTTTTTTCAGATACACAGCTTGTTCTCTATTTAAAGGTCATGTCCACCCCAGGAAATGTTGATTTGAATAAATAGAGAAAAATCAAACTAGCATAACGCTGAAAATTTCATTAAAATCGGATGTAAAATAAGAAAGTTATGACATTTTAAAGTTTCGCTTATTTTTCACAAAACAGTAATATGCACAACTCAGTGACATGCAAATCAGACAGCCGATGATGTCCCTCACTCACTATTTCTTTTGTTTTTTATTGTTTGAATTATACATTATTTCATTTTTTAACCAGATTTGACAATAAGGACCAACTTGACTGAACAATATAATATTAAGCAATGCTAATTCCACATGTTCAGCGAGGAATCAATCAATTTTTCACTTGACAATGAAGAGAAAATGAGAATATTTCATATGATGAAATGAAATGTGAGTGGATGACGTCATCAGTTTCCTCATTTGCATACCGACCAGGATGTGCATAAACTGTTTTGCGAAATCAAGCGAAAATTTAAAATGTCATAACTTTTTAGTTTACATCCGATTTGGATGAAAATTTTCAGTGTTATGCTTGTTGGATTTTCTCTTTTTATTCAAGTCCACTTTTTGTTGGGGTGGACTATTTTCTGCTCGCGCATTGCGCTCGCATTATTTCTGTAGATAGATTTCCAATTACTATGGAAGCTTAAAAGTGCCACCGAGATGTTGAGATAATTATCTCGGGAAGTCGACATCTTGATAGCAAAGGATAAGATGACGAGATCCCAGATCTCATCATGTCGACATCTTTAAGAAGAGATGATGAGATGACAAGATCCTGGATCTCATCATGTCAACATCTTTAAGAAGAGATGATGAGATGACAAGATCCCGGATCTCATCATGTTGACATCTTTTGGAAGAGATGTTGAGATGACAAGATCCCGGATCTCATCATGTTGACATCTTTTAGAAGAGATGTTGAGATGACAAGATCCCGGATCTCATCATGTTGACATCTTTTAGAAGAGATGTTGAGATGACAAGATCCCGGATCTCATCATGTTGACATCTTTTAGAAGAGATGTTGAGATGACAAGATCTCGGATCTCATCATGTTGACTTCTTTTAGAAGAGATGTTGAGATGACAAGATCCCGGGATCTCGTCATGTCGTCATCTTTTAGTAGAGATGATGAGATGACAAGATCTCGGATCTCGTCATGTCGACATCTTTTAGAAGAAATGGTCAGATGACAAGATCTTCGATCCATGATCATGTCATCTAATCATCTCTTCTACAAGATGTCGACATGACGAGATCCGAGATCTTGTCATCTCATCATCTCTACTAAAAGATGACGACATGACGAGATCCCGGGATCTTGTCATCTCAACATCTCTTCTTAAAGATGTAGACATGACGAGATCCAAGATCTTGTCATCTCATCATCTCTTCTAAAATATGTTGACATGATGAGTTTCGGGATCTTGTCATCTCATCATCTCTTCTAAAAGATGTTGACATGATGAGATCCGGGATCTTGTCATCTCATTATCTCTTCTAAAAGATGTTGACATGATGAGATCCGGGATCTTGTCATCTCATCATCTCTTCTAAAAGATGTTGACATGATGAGATCCGGGATCTTGTCATCTCATCATCTCTTCTACAAGATGTCAACATGATGAGATCCGGGATCTTGTCATCTCATCATCTCTTCTACAAGATGTCAACATGATGAGATAATTATCTCAACATCTCGGTGGCACTTTTAAGCTTCCATAAATTACTCATCCTTTTCATAATTTACAAAACATGAATAGTGTCCCATTTTGAGGCGTAAATCTCGTTTTTTTTCTGCTCGCGCTTCGCTCTCGCATCAATTGTTTAGTTATATACTTATCCTTTTTACGATTACAAAAAGAGCTTAAAATTTCCGTCCTTCAGGTAGAAATGTCAAAATTTTCAGGTCGCGCTTCGCGCTCGCATTACTTGATTGCTGAAATATGTCACGACCTTCATGGCTATCTGCAAGCAGCCATTAACAGATCCATTTTTTATCAGATCAAAACGTATATCAAAAATTTCTGCTCGCTCTTCGCTCTTGCAAAAATTATTTAGTTGGATACACATCTCGTTTAGGATCACGAACATTCCCCAGAATATTTGAATTTGAGGACAAAATACATGAAATTAAAAAAATACCTCGCGCTCCCAGTATTCAAATAAGGCTTATGAGATTAGCTTAAAAGTGAATATTAGGATTACACCTTTCCAAGAAGCAAACCACAATCAACTTCGAGCGGCCGATAGGGGAAAATGTGACTGAAATGGCGAAGGCTGGATCTGCCCTGCATAGTACTTACGAAGAACGCTTGACTTTGGTCTACAACTTGACAAATAAAGTCGATGTGAATACAGAATGACTCATGTTACATTTTGGAATAAAAAACAAAAACATTTACTCTTCGCCTACATAGTTACCAGCGCATTGTTTCATTACTATCGTTATTATGCGCTATATGGTTACTACAATATGAACATGATTTGACAATATTTTAAAAACATTTATTAGATATTCATACAACTATTATAGGGGCCGGGGGAGAAGCTGCTGATCAGAGAAAAATTATTAAAAATCAGTATAGATACAGGGGATGTCACATTTTTAAAGAAGTAAAATCAGGAGAAAATGGACAAAAGAGAGCGGAAGGAATGAAGGACGAAGGGAGAGCGAGATTAATTGGTCATGCATCTCTACAGATACTTCCAATTATTCAATTGAGCAAAATGACCACACCCTTTGGTCACTGTATGAGTTCGAGGGAGCGGAGCGAACTAGTAAGATATTGATTGATAGCCAGAGAAATGTAGTGAAACATACAAAAATGTATAAAATATTGAATTGAATGAATTTTGTTGTAAATTTTCACCCGTCAAAATTAAGATATTCCAGAGATCATGTGGCGTCGGCGGTGTAAGAGGAGTTTACATTTCTCATTTTTTTGGCATTTGAAACGCTATATCTGGATTATATAGCAACATTATACATCTATAGAGGCGAAACACGTATTACAAAAGGGCATTCAAGTGACACCTTAAGACATCGCAAAAACTTGTGAATTGATCAAATAATTTGGATCAATGACAAGTTCGTCTGCATTTTTCAAGCCTATCCCAACAACATGTGTATCACGAAGATTTGAATTAAAGAAAAAAAAACAAAAACAAATAAGCTTATAAAATTTATAATTATTTTCATCACGGATGTAAAATAAGAATGAAATAACATAAGCTTCGCTTAATTTCACAAAAACAGCTATTATGTACATCACGAAAATGCAAGAGTTTATGACATCACACACATACATTCACACCCCACGCACAATTACTTAATATTTCATCATACTGTATGAATATGTAATCATATTTCAATATACATTTTCAGAATATTTTTATCAATTATAGGAGTATTCTTTTCAACACCCTCTTTGTCTTCTCTTTTCCTATTTTGTCCTTTCACCCCCTTTCTCCTCCTTTGTGTTTTTACAAGGCTGCAGAAGCAGAAAAATATATACGAGGCATTCATCAAAAACCTTAAACAGCACACGAAAATTAAAAAATCGATAACAGATAAATATTTAATTTATTTAATATTGTTTTCAACTTTGGGATAAAGAAAAATACAAAAGTAACAGGATCTGATTAAAAAAATGAATTAAATGACGATTTCCATTCATAATATACGCAGTTCCTCTCATTTTCACTACGGCTATTGACGAGAACTAATGTTGATAAAAAAAATCTATTTTTTCAAAGGTCCAATCATTTAGAATAACCTTCCTTTATAATATAAAACATAACCCTTCCTTTCCGTTTTCAAAAGGAGACTATAATCATATTTAATTGACATATTACATTTTCTATATTACAGGCTTTATCGTTACTTTGTTTATGATATGTATTTAGTTTTTTAGGTGTTGTATACTAAGTTTTTTTTGTTATAATTTGGTCCTATTGGTTGCAGCATTAATAAGGCTTCTCTGCCTTCTAAGCAGGGGAATGATATGATATTTTTGTTGTTAATTGTCACATAATGAGTAGGCATAAAAAGATTGACCCCACTAGTATTCTTTTTCATTGTACAAACCTATTTAATTTACGATTTGAATTTCATTGATCAAAGTTATACTTTAATTAACTATTTATTGCAGGGAGCCCATACTAACAAGCTTTGCTTTCCAGTGGGTTCCCTTTTTTCATTTCTGTATATTATATTTTTGAGTTTTCCTTACATTGTAACTTTTGTTGAATTTTGGAATGAAAAAGAATGTATGCAATCAATCAGTCGATTTGACTAGATAAATGTGTATTTACATTTCACGAAGTAAAACTCGCCTAACATAAAGTAGGGTTACCTATAGTCTTACCAAACAAAATAATATCGAAGCGCATTGAGATATGAGTGACAGGTGTAGAAATAATGTAAGTAGTATGAGGAGGGGTCTTTGTATCCTGGCCTGACTCATTCACCCTATGTATAACGGATGTTCGTATATCAGCAAGTAAGTAAATATGCTAGTCATTCTCACGTGTAGCATCAGTAAGAAAGACCCTACAATAAAGGCCCTTTCACTCTTACTTCATATTATCCTTGTATATAGGTAACACTTAAAAAATGGTTTAGTTATCAAATTCAGTGTACAAGAAATGGCGTAATTGGACTGGAATATTCTTGATGATTATTTTTTCTTGATAATTATTTTTTAATGCTATAAATCAGAAGCAGGGGCGGCGCCGTGGGGTGGGGGCGGTAACTGCCCCTTTGAAAAAAAAATGGGCGAATCGAGGAGCAGACAGAAAAAAAGACAGAAGAAGAGTATACATTTATTAAGTGGACGAGGCCACGTAACTTAATACTGATCTTATAATTCAAGTAAGAATAAAACATTATGATGGCCTTTATGTTGCCTTTCAATAACCTCAATAAAAGGAAATTATAAATATAATTTCCTTACAATTTTTGGAAAAGAAGAGAACAAGTTAGCCCCCCATCCTCCCTCCGTGATGAGGCCATGTGTCTATAACCATGCCATGTTTATTTAATCTCTCTATTCATTGGTGGCTATTTTATGATCTTTATAAGCTTTCGTGAAAAAAAACATATTATTGATGATTAAAAGGAGTGGTTCACCGCGACGAAAATGGCTTAGTAAACGCAAAAGAAAAAAAGGTATGTGAAAATTTGACATAATAATCCCCAAAGAATAAGAAAATTATATTTTTGAGACGTCATAATTAATGCGGGTATTCAGCTGGCCATGGTGTGCCATATTAAAATGAATGGCTAATGATGAATTAATACAGTTTTTCTCGCAATCTGATGATTATATTGAATGCATTGCCATAATGTCAAATCATTTTCATTTTTCTGATTCAATGTGCAGTTATTAAAAAAAAGTATGTAAAATGAATCAAAGTGAATTTAGAACGAAACTGGGTATTGCAGGGGATAGCCAGGGGATCACTTGATGATCTTAACTCCTAAGATCACTCAAGTGAAGTGTCTATTACCTGAAAATGACTTTTTCTTAAAGGCAGTGGAATAATGAATAGAATCAACTTGCGACATGAATTACAATAAAACTGCTATTTCCAAGAATGCAACATTTCCAACGTCATTAAATCCGCAAAAAGTAAAACAAATTTATGCAATGTATTCTTTCAACCCTTAGTATTTTTGTACTTTTCCATTTATATGTCCCCTTTATACCCCTCCCCATTCTTTTTGTTTCCACCCAGTCTTTTCCTTTTTGGCACTCTCGTTCTCTGTCTTTATCTGTAATTCTTTCTGTTTAGCCCCCCCCCCCAAACATACAATCGTTTCATGCTCTCCAGCTTTCCGGGGGGAGGGGGCGAGGACCGGGGTATCTATACCCTCGTAATAATGCACATGTGTTTTGTGTTTTGTACGTCTGTGTATTGGACGATGTTATGTTCTCCATTTTTTTACAACAATTTTGAATTGATATAATAATATGAAGGATTTCCATCTCATATTATGTCTACTTATTCTAGAGATTAAATGAATCTTGTCATTCCTTTTTTTTTCTGGCATGTTTAAATATTTTTGTTGATCGCAGTTTTAATTTGAGTGAATTACGAAATAATGATAAAAATTATATGATGCCGTGATAGTGGAAGAAGGACCCTATGTCAAATCTAATTTCTTAAAAAGAAACGGCAAAAGATAAACATTGAATATCACAATATCTCAAAACGTCGACAAGTTCAAGAATATTTGGATACTCGTATATATAGTTGTTTCAATAAATTGGGGGCATATAATCTGCAATTACTTCCGGTTTAAACATTTATAAGTTTTATAGATGAGGCATACCATTTCCTTCCAATATTTCATTTTCAGTATGAAAATATAAGGCTATTATAAGGCCGTGTGACTATTGGTTGAGGTGTTTAAACTGTAGTTTATCATAACACTTACCCACGCACTTTCCATGAATATATTATTTATTTATCACATTTTGAAAAAATGAATTAGCAAATGAAATTAAGATGAGAGTGAACAGTTTGACTGTATAGAAGGTCCTATATGTGAGATCTATATCTCAGACATTTGGAGATTCAAACGCTTCAAATAACGAATTTTGCTAACGAGGTCTCAGTGTGATGTGACGACTGTCATAATGGTTGTCTGATGGAGCTACACCATGATGGTTGCTGTCTCATCTCATTCCATATCCCATATCCCATCTCAACATCACATAACCATTCGACAGAACGTGCATGTATCAGGGGTGATCACGGTCCCATCATGCTCTAACATGCATGCATTTCCCCGGGTGTATTTACTATTGCAAGACTCACTAATTCAAGATTAATTTAAGCCAAACATCATGATGGTATTCACGTAACATTGAAAAGGAGTTACATTGAAATTCATAAAACACAGATGGTTCAGTCAAATTGCCAGAAGATAAAAAGAGAAAATAATAATCATAACAGGGTAAATTGCAATGCTCCTTTATATTTTTCAAAAGAAAATTGCTTAAAATTTATAAAGAGGCGGATAACTATACGCCATAGACGGGAAAAGGGGGCAAGGATAATCAACCTCTTAAATGAGAAGTTAATCTCCTCGCCCTTTTCGTCATGTTCGTGTATGAATGTTGGATTGAATAAGACCATGGACCGTTCGGACTGAATATCTAATATTGGTGCTCATCTTGACCCGGGGACTGGGTACATACCAGGCGCGATGGAGGATTGATGAGGAGGAATGTGCAGGAATTTCAGGAGTCAAATTTGATGAAATTATATTTGTAATCAGAGGTCGAACATATTTTATTATTACCTGGTGAATTTTCTCCGTAGAGACAACCAGTGGCGGACCGTGACCCGAGGAAACAAAGCATTGGAGGGGGGGGGGGGGCACGGCATTGTTCACAAACAATGCAGTGCCTCCCCCCAATGCTTTGTCTCCTCCGGGTCACGGTCCGCTACTGGAGACAACGGTTACACCAGAGGCGTATACGCATTTTTTTTAGATGGGGCGAGTACAAATATGTCGAATGTGCCCAAATTGTACTACAGAATTTTGCACATCGGAAAACTGACAATTTTGTTTGTTTGATAGAATTTTTGTACCATGTTTAATGGTTTTATAGTGCTTTCCAATGCTCTCATAGATTTGTATTGCATATTGTATTTTTTTTCAGTTGTCAAAATTATCGGGGGCTGCAAATTGATGTTTATCCCCCAATATTTTCATTGGGGAGATCCCCCTCCCCTGATCGACGCCTCTGGCTATAAAATAACAACCCTTTGAAAATACACTCATACTGTCCACACAACAATTGGTTAAAAATTTGTCAAATTCTGCGTAGTTTTAACCCAATAATGTGTGCTTTGGGCGAAAACTACATAGTATTGGTTGAAAACTATCCAGAGTTGGATAAATCTTTAGCCAATTGTTGTGTGGACAATGATTACGTTGCCCAACATTTTAGGAGTGTACAGAAACAGGGATATTTATAGAAAGGGACCAGGAGAAACAGAGAAAGTGTCAGAGAATACGACAGCAAAGACGGAGACAGTCACCCGGGATAGACACAGAAGGATGTTGACACACAGATATGACAGAGACGAAGACGGCGACACACATGTGAGAGTGGGAGACATGGACGGAAAAATATACGCCCGGGAGAAACGGACGTGTTACAAGAGACTTGCAATCATCTTCAAGTAAAAATCGATCATAAATCTTGATATTGATTGCAATATTATGCAATTGATCGCTGGCCTGTATTAAAAATCAGTCTGTTTCGGTTAAATTTGATCTATCACTTGTAATTTTGCAACTGATACTTGCAATGTTGCAAATATTTTCTTGCAACACCCCCTACGTCAGACAAAGAGACAAAATAAAGACAGATAAAGAAACAGATACACAAGACAGATAGACTGAAGAGAAAGGGGCAGTGCACTAGCCTACACGAGGGGGGGGGGGGCGCAGAGTGGACACCTGCCAGAATTCTGATGCCCTTTCTGAGATTTCAGAAAACTGTTGTTGGAAAGTGTTTTTTGTAATGGTGATTATTTGTTACTTGTTTTGCTCATCGGAATATGTACCCCCCCGACAAGGTCAGCCAGGTACGTCAAACTGGGGCAGAAACAATTCAAGACACATTAGGCTACATTGAAAAAGAAACAAATATTGTATAAGCAAGGAGATATCTCCTTGTTATAAGCAGACTAATTTACATAGAGGAGAGGTAGTCAAGTTTGCGATACCCATCGCGCATTCTAAACATAAGAAAATAAATAAATATGGTCAAAAAGCAAAACAGCACAGAATGCAAAACGAATATTAATTAAACATTAACTTTTGCAAAATTGACTATTTACTTTCATTTGTGTACACAATGTATATATATTTTTTTGCAAATTTTCTCTCTGTCTAGTTTTACACGTATTTTTTAAAATTGTGTCTAGTCCTATCAACTCCTCTCTTCCTCTGTTGTTTTTACATGTACTACAGTATTTCAGGGGATCAGAAATTCCTGTCTATACGTATATTGTGACGAAGACACGTCAAAATGACCTTGACCCGAACCAAGCTTTACCAAATTGCGATATCCGCCAATGATAGTCGGTTTATCTCAACTCTATCAGGGAAGTTAGAAGGGGCACATCAAATATAATGGAGTACACCCCCATTCCAATCATATCATCACTTTCAACTGTAACATGAATATGCTCCTGTAATGAAGTTCTTGGTAGGCCTTTATTAAGACAGGAAACAGAATTCATGATACTGTCTGGACTAAATATACAGACGGGAGCAAAAAGAGGGCAATTAAAGATGACCCCCAAAGGTTCATTAGAAGAAAAGGACAATGATATGTAATCAAAAAAGAACATGAAGATCTCCAAGTACAAACCCTCATTTGTCTATTTCACACTTGTTCGTCAAAACTTGTCTACACCTCATTTCTCTCATTATCTAAATCACTCACAATCTTAAAATTCTTCATGTAGTACGTCTGCAACGTCTTGGAAAAAGGTCCCAACTTCTTTCCCTCTCTCTGAACACATCCAAACTCCAATTCCCAAGGTATACCTAAACCCAATACTTCTCAAAATGAACAACCTCTCAACTCCTTTATTACTCTAAAAAATACTTCTGATGAAAATATACAAAGCAAATGATCAAACCACAATAACAGACTCTTTTTACAGAATTTCATCACACTTTTAATACATAAGTATTGAAAATTTTACAAAAAAATGGACTGAAAGAATGATCCATAATCTGAGCTGGAAAAAAGGAAAAGAGCTCTTGTGGATATCTATCTAGACATTTCATCATTTTTGTTAGATAGAGAATCACATGAGTTTATAATGCAATCTGGTTTGGAGTCTAGGTAATGGCTGTAAGATTCTCTAAAACAAATAATGCTAAAAATAAATTTGTTGTTCATCAGAAATGCATGATTTGGGCAGAGTTGTTTTCCATTTTTGAATCTTATTGCCCCCTATAATTCCCAAGAAATATATTAAAATTGCCTTTTTGAGGTGAATAACAACAAAGTTGTGTTCGATATATGTAGCTTCCAAACCAGACCATTATTACAATCAACATTGAAAATAAATTAAGATACAAATATAACTACTGTATGGAGATGTCAGAGAACAGAATGAAATAGAGAAATCTTTGAATTTACAGAATGTACAAACATAATATATACAAACAACTCATGAAAACATACGACCAAGGCTTCTCTCTATTTCCAATCTGTAGAAATGAATAATAAATTAATGTGGCTTTGAGAAACAATGGTTATTACCATCAAGCACACTTGATCACATCTTAATTCAGTTGTGTTTAAATTAAATAAATAGAAATATCTTATTGATCAACAATATGACAAAAATTAACAACAAATTAGCACGGTAATGTACACCTTGCTGCACTGGGAATGCCTCTCTCTTGGTGATTATTTTTTTAAATTTATTTTAAATACAAAATGGTGGCTAAATTTGTTCATCTCTTGGCAAGTTGCATTACATTTGAACAAGTTCATTCATGCATGCCAGCAAAGGAATACAGAGGGTAAAGGACTAATCCTTGTTTTCATTACATAACATTACATTTAAATCATACACCTTGCATTTAAGATGGAAATTTGCATATTTCTCAAAATATCAAAATATACAAAGGTATTTAATGTTAAAGTTTATTGTGATTACGGCCCTATTAATAAAGAAATCACTCAGATATAAAAGTAATAACTTGAATGGTAATAAATTCAAACAATTCTGAATTCATCTTTTGGGAATTAAGTGGTTTGTAAAGTTGTAAGGCAAGAGTTGTTAAACAACTGGATACAAAATGGAGTTTAAAAAAATGACGTCATTCTTTGGGATAAAAGGTATGGATTAAATGACAAAATGGTTCGCAGCATATTGAAATGTGTACAAAAAAGGCAATTCAGCAAATGCACATATTTAGACTCATTTGCTTTATTTATGGGAATGGCACAAACAATTCACTAGGAATCATTTATTTATCATTATCATATCGTCCGCTAAAAAATATTGTTTGTAAGAGGTCTATATCTCAGGCAAGTAATCGTCTGTCGTAAGCAGTCTCAAGAGTCCCTTGCCTATCACAAGTATTTCAGGTTAAGCAAAATACTGAATCACAAATAGGAAGGATACGTATCAAAATAAATTCACTTGGATGAAGTTTTTTTTTCCAACTCCATGAACTACATGTAACAATGACATATATGGTACTTGCACACATTCCTAACAGTACCAATATAATTCAGTTACAATAAGCACCATCTTTTGTACAATATTAGCCCTTCCTTGCACAGTTTAGTACTTTTTAGTCCTACTAATGCAAAGTGGTGTTGGCATTTACACAATACTTTGCAGCAAATAGAGAATGATTCCTCAATTTTAAAGTAATAAAAAAGGGATTTTGATATGATGATAAAAAGCAATTGAAAACATTACTGCAATATCCATTTTGACTATCTCCCAACAAGAAATATATTGCAATTCAAGCATTCAATAATACATGCAGCACAACAGAAATACAGTTACAAGACAGTGCTTATAAACTCAGACATTGTCAATGTATTAAGCTATTTTATAGCTCATATCAGCAGAATTATCAATTTTCATTATTATTACATTATCCAAGGGAAGATTTTAAAAATACAAATAGAGAAGTGTTAATATGCATTTATGGGCATGTCCAAATTATTTTGTTGGATTTGAGAAAACTACAATTTCCAATGTATTGTAGTTCAAGTAGGGATTGTATCACATTAAATATAAAATGAAAAACATAAGCATATGTGGAAACCTAGAACTATTAAAGACATCAAAAGGCTACATATAAATAATTTGGACTTGCCCTCCTCCTACAATGTAGTCCCAGTTAAATACCACTATGCAATGATCTCTGCATCAAGAATTCTTACATTGGATTGGCAAGAAGAATTAATTTGTCATAGATCTTGTCATTGATAAAAAAAAAGTTTTAGCAAACTGGGTTGAGTATTAATTCCAAGAAAGCATTCAATTGCATTGTTTAAAATGAAAATGATGAGGTGCTATGGGTTTTATTCAAATGAGAGTTTGGGACACTCTAATGCAGACATCACGTCTAACAAGACAGATAAGACATATAAAGTACGATACCAAACACATCACATGATTAGTAGGGAACAGGAAACAATAGTACAAAAATACTCATCAAAATAATATCATTATCAACATTCAATAAATCATTAATATTTATACATGTAGATATCACATTATAAATTATGATTATTCAAGCTGAGAGATGTATTATCGCTAAAATAAAATGTGAAGGAAATATAATCTAATTTGTAGCCATAACTGATATTTCAACAAGTTACTTTATACTGACAATGGAAAAATTGTTCAAGATGTCAAGAACTGGAAATGGAAAGAGTTGAGATAAGATTAAGGACTAATTAAAGACAGGAGGGTCCAATTTCTCAC
Source organism: Lytechinus variegatus (assembly GCF_018143015.1). NCBI lineage: Eukaryota > Metazoa > Echinodermata > Echinoidea > Temnopleuroida > Toxopneustidae > Lytechinus > Lytechinus variegatus. The sequence continues at coordinate 38,735,836 of NC_054746.1, forward strand.
CAAGGAAATTCATTTTAAACATAAATGGGCAAGGTATAACTTTTGAATGTTTCTTTCATCATAATTCAAAGGAAGCACAAGTGGATAAAAGAATGAATCTTTTTTAGTTACCTATAACAATGCTGCACATTAAAACATTTAATAGCACTCTGAGCTTAATAGATGATTTCAAGGTTAGCGTTGGGGGACATTGGTGTTAGTGTTGAGCATAAATTGGGCAATTTAACCAAGCTCCGAGACTGAATTTTAGTTTACAAAATGACACCAATTACATCCAGCTTAACACCTGATAATATAATTTCAAGCACCAGTCTCATTACAAGGTGCTGTGACTGGTGTATATACACTGTATCAGCTCAACACCAACACCAATTATAACACTGAACTTTAAATCACCCAAGGTATCTTCTATTGGTGGTACTTGTGCATGTTGTGTTACATAAAATATAATTGACAAGTTAATACCATGTGACATGCTGCCACATTCTGACCAAAAGCTTCAATCCAACAGTAATTGCACTTGACATATCGCGCTACTCCTGCAAGTCTTGTCTTTTTTCTAATTCAGGCCTACCCTATATACTTATTTCAGATCATTTTTTTTTTCACATGGATAATTGAAATCCTAATTTAATTGTGAATAAGAAATTCAATGGAAAATTATAATTGTCTAAGTTATGAAGATCCCTTAACTTGGGCAGGTAACAGCAAAGTTTCAGCCCTATTACTGCCTAATATTCTGCATTCAAGATTACTTAATAAAAGATTAAACTATTCAAATTTGTTTGGATCCTTGATGGAACAATACAAAGCACATGTGCGTGAAGACGAGGATCAAATTCATGGTGGAATAAATATAAAATCAGACTCTTCAAGAGCCAGCTGTATTTCTTTCCCTCTTTCTTTCTTTTTTTTAGTTACAAATGTCAAATAATTTTTGTATAAAAATGAATTTCTAATGTAAGACTGGTAATCTTACAAAGAGATGTCATAAATTACCTTAATTAAATACTTCATTTACTCTCATAAAACTTCTGATATAAAATCTTGGCTCTTGTATTCAAAGAAGCCCAAATATTTGTTTTCATAGAAATTCTCCCTTAACATTATTACTGTACATGAATATACAACATTGTGAGCACCTATTTCAGTTGCCAGACAAAAAAAAACCCTATTAATTTCAAATTCATCTACAGTGCAATAATGCTACATAAGCTTATTATCAATTAATATGCTGATTTCCAATAGCTACGTTATTACTTATCTTGTCAGAGGGTTTTCCTATTATCAATTTCACACACATATGTCTGCTATTAAAACTGAGACACAAATTTCTACCTCTGAATACAAGAATGTCATTCAATGAATACAGTTCCTCTGAATTTGATCAGGTTCATGGCATATCTTGATCAATACCTATAAAGCCATGATAGAGCATCAATGAAGTAAGATTGGTTTATGCTATATGGACAAATTTTATCAGGAAAGAAAAGTGGGAATTCCCCTATCTGATTTAATTCATGAAAAGAGAATATCTAAATAAGGGCTCAGGTACTTTGCTAGTGTGATGGTACAATTTCAGCATGATGTATTGCTAAATTTGTTGAGCGGGAAAAGTGAAATAAAAAATTCAATATTTTCCCCTAAGTTCAACACTATCATGGATTATTCATTAATATCAAAATACAAAATCATATATGATATATGTAAAGCTATTATAAGTTTTGGAATACCCAACTACAACACATTGGCCCCCTGAGTTGGGTTCGACATGCAACAGGTTGCTATGAAAATAGGTCATGTGACTTCCTCAACTGGTTGCTAGGCCTCTTGCGAGTTAGACTGCACCAGCCATAGTACATGGTACTTGCGAGTACTACATGAGGCCATAACAGGTTATATATATTTAATATATTTACAATCACATTCCTTAGTCATGAGATCCATAAAGTGCTCAGATATCATTTTCATTTAAAACTGAACTTTTGTTAATGTGAGAAGCAGATTGCATCTCATACTGTATGTAGCATTCTGCTACTAAAGTAAATTTTGATGATTGGAAAAACTTTCTTTCATCTGTCTTAAAATGTACAAGGTGCTTTTTTATTCAATTTCAAAGGGCAACCAAATACTTTTGGGTGTAAGAATTTCACAATTATAATATTTATTGAGATGTGATATTTAGGTTTTCTTTAAATAAGAGTAATAGACAACCATGTAAATGAATGGACTCCTGTTGTAGAGTACAGGATGTGCTCTATTAGCCTTCTACTTAACTAGAGATTTTATTATGCCTCAGCGTTTAACATAGACTGAAGCCTAGCAAAGCTCCTGTATCATAACGCCCATTATGTAGAGCAACCGCCATGAGCAAAGTGAGAGAGAGAGAAAGATAGGGAGAGATGGGAGCTAGCAGGAGCGAAGAACCCCAGTGATCTTTCATGAATTATTGATGAATTTGCTGAAGCTACCTCCGTAGGCTTTACATCCGTACAGACAAATTCTTGAGCATAGAACAGGAAGACATATTAAACAGGAGAACTAAAATGATCAGTTTATAAATTATCTAGACATCTACATGTATAGGTGCAGAAATACAGATAAATTGTGAATATTATGTTTAGATTGTAACAATGAAATCAGTAGCTTTTCTAGACAAGATATAATTTCTTAGACACTGATTTAGTTTTTCAGATAGCAGAAATCAAAGGTCTTTTTTGTAGAGAAGATGTTTTCTATTTGGGATGGATGTTCAATGAATCTAAAGCATCAGAAAAAACATATTATTCCGTAAAAAGTTACAATAAACTATAGAAAATAAATCCACCTGGTTGTTCTTTCTAGATCGAAAATAAACCGAAAGGGAAGATAATTGAAAAGGAAACATGTATGGTTGGAGGACGAGGTGAAATAAATTGGCCTCGTTGAATCATGGAAGAGACAAAGAAGGTGGGTTTGGAGAAAGACTAAAAGTCCTTGACTACACTAGTTATACTCTATTATAAAAGATTTCAATGCCATTCATTCAATGTGTGCATGTGATTTCAAACAAAGAACTTAGAACTACAAGCTAAAATATACTGGCACACGAGTGGATCTTTTTGATCTAGCCATAAAATTTATGCAAAGATCAACATTTTAACTAATTAACTTTCCATTACATGTACCCCAATTCTCTTTCTTTCAATATATCTATTACAGGAAGACGACTTCTCTCATATAAATATCTAGTTAACACTTTAAAAAACCTGAGTTGTATTCAATTCTTCCATGTCTCATATTTTGATCCAGCTGCTCTTTTATAACTTCCCAACTTCTCTGACAACTGAAATAAGTGCTCACTTCTATATTTCTATTCTTACAATATTTTCAGTAAAAAAGTTCTGCATAACTTATATAAAATATATAAAAATACTCTGGTGAATTCACATGCCGACATCAACCAGTATGTGCATAATTTGATCCAGTTCATCAACATGCATGAGGTCACTGCGGCAGTTACCCTGAGCCCCCGTTGAGGAGACGTCTAACCCCGCCATATCCCCCTGGAAAGACCTGATCCAGTCCTCTGAGTTAGAAGACGGTGATGGGGGTTTGGGGTTAGGGTTGGGTGTATGGGTTGGAATGAATGGAGAGGCTAGATCAAAGTCATACAGTGAGACATCAATGTCTCCAAAGATCTCATCACCAAACTCCATGATGTCTGTACTGGCAGCATTCAGAGTAGGAGTAGTGGTCATGTCCAAGCAAGAGTTGATTTCCTGTTTGATAGTATCTCTTGAGAGTTTGTCCGTCAGTCTTGTCAACGTGTTCGTTGGTTGAGGAGCTGTATCTAGGTGGCTTGGCATAGTGGTTTTATTGGCAATTGATGGGAGGCAATTGTTATTTTCATGGCTTACATCTGTTTTTGCTGTTTCTACACTGTCTGCTTGCAATCTACTGTCGCTCAACGACAGGGAACATTTGTCTGCAGAAGGTTGTGCACACCTCTGCACAGCAGGGCACGTGTTCTCACTACTGGCTCGACTTCTCTCATTTAAACATCCTCTAGATTCTGCAGGACTAGAACTAGAATTATTACTGCTATCATGGCTGGATGGAATGCTCTCCTTGTTCGGTGCGTCCATACAGAGCGGTTGGTTAGAGATCAACATAGACACTCTCGAACAGTCATAGTGGCGACCTTCTGCCCGAAGCTCCCGCTCAATATGTCGCAGCGTGTTGCATATGAGCACTGAACGGCGTAAAGGTGGTTCAATCTGCTGGCGAGACATCTGAAGTTTGCAAGCAGAGAGGTTGAGCACACACTGACGCTGTAAGGTGTAAGAGCAAACCTGAGAACAGGTTGCCAAACGATGGCTCCCTTCCACGCCATCTTCACCATCATCCCTCTTCCTCTTAGTGCCGGTCCCTACCAGCCCAGGCATTGATCTGAAATGACAACATAAACAAATGTACATTAATTACAAGTCAATAAAATCTATTTAAAAAAAATGGAAAACATTTGAAAAAAAAAATCAAAATACAAATATATTAAAAACCAATTCGACATTATGGTTTAATATCAATTCAACAGAATTCCACACAAATGAAGATAATTTTTAAATGAATGGAAATAGTATGTCACTAAAGATTATTATCACACTTACACTATGAAAAAAAAGCAGTGATATTTGGAAAACAAATAACATCCAATAGGCCTTCATTTATCTCCATAACAATACAAACTCATAACTATGCCCCCGACTTTGAATGAAGCAACCAAAGCTGTTTAGTAAATCTGTTAAGTACACAGCAAACCTGCTGTCCAAAGTACAATTTGCTTTGAGTAGCGAATGAACTACATATCCTCTGCAGCAGGTCAAGGACTGAAGCTCAGCAGAAGAGAAATACCAGTTTACCTCCTTACATATATGGGTCAGTGTCAACATACTGACCATGTACTCAATGTTCAGTGCTGTTTGACCAAAAGACTGCTCTTGACTTCTATATTACCTTTATAGTCAATCTTCATACTTGATTGCTTCTTACCCACACTGCTTTCATTTCTTTCTGCCTGATAGTATGATCAAGCTTGCTACATGATCATTTTAGACTCTAACAATAACTGAATTTTTAATGATCAAATGTTGCCTCATTATCAATTGTCACATTTTTGCGCAGGCCTAATACATAGGTTTGAAAATAATGCACTACAAATAAGATTCCATATTACACAATGAGTATATATGTTTTAAAGATACATTGAGTAAATCTATAAAGCCTATACAAGTATGCTAAAATGCACATGTTTAATAGTATGCCTGTTCTACCAGGCTTTGTTCTTTATTTCCATGATTCTACATATAAATATGTTCATTTTATACATATATTCCTGTTCATTTTTACATTCTTTATTGTAAATCTGTTCACTTTTATACATGTATGCATATTCATTATTGTAAATATGTTCATTTCATATGCATATTCATTGTCAATATGTTCATTTTTATACGCAAATTCATTATTGTACCGGTAAATCTAAATATTTTCTTGTTGAAACTGTCATACTCCCGATCGGGGGTCGATAGAGTTTAATAAAATCTTATCTTACAGATGACTGAGAGGCTATTTATGTTACTAGCCGATATCAAATGGGTTCAAACTAGAATACATTCAGGACTTGCTTCCAAAGCTCTTTCTTCATAAATGATATGACAATTGTGTATGGTGTGGTAAGCATATATTTCTGCATGTAGTCCTTGCCATTCAATATAAGTCTTCTCTGAAGTACTTGACAACACGCCAAATATTTGATTGTCTAATTTCTGAATCATAACACATTTCTGAAATCTCAACTTAACTTGCTTTGTATTAAAATAATTCTGTAATTGTTGCTCATATGAAAAACATATCTAGAGTATTTCTCTGACTGATCATTACAGGAAAACTTCATCAGGAAGAATAAATATTGGTACTATCATTTAAAAACATTATGTAGGCTTAAAGTACTTCCCACACACAACATTCACAGACAGAAAAACTTGAAACCCAAAAGTTACATAAGAATTGACAAGAAATGACAGGAGACGCAAATTGATGTTTTTATAATTTTGAAATAAACTATTTTATCTCGCTACAACCTAATTCTGCTTGGGTAAAATCTATTAAGACCAAGATCACGTATCTGTTAACAATTAAATCATCACTAAACATTGTTTAAATTGCCATGGGTCTATGGGTCTGACTGGTAAGGATAATAATCATCTAGGTGAAGAAATAAACTTAACACTTACAATCAGTGAAGTAATGCAAACATTGAGAAATAAAGCAGAGAAAACTTCATCAGGAGATAATCAAATTAGATGAGAACCATCCATGTATAACAAGAGATTAATTCCAATACCAGGAGTTTGGGAAGCACCAACATGACAAATAATCCTATCCAATGATATCCTTTGCTCTCTATATGATACAACTGCACAGGAGAGAGATAGAGAACAAGTTCCACTCATGACGACTCACTTGCGAATGTTCTACTATTCTGCTTTTGCCCTGAACTATAAAGACGAGTAAAGCTGTTGCTCTTGCTCATGCGCTAGCTGTAGCAGTAGAACTCCTACACAATTCACGGTAAAAACAGACAACTACGTACAATGGATAGATCTAGTCTCTCAATACAGACCTTTTGATGCCATGGGTGCAATATGAAAAACTATCAAAAACCTGCAGAACAAAGACATACACCTCTTGCCCTTGCAAGTTTGGTATTTCTTACATACCTTGGGTACTGCATTTTAAAAGGGTTTATGGCATGCCTATAACTATGATATAACTAAATGTTAAACTGGTAGTTCAGACAAGAGAATCTGATGAACTAATTTTAGTGATGTAACCAGAGTCTGTGATTTCCAAGAATAGTTGGTGGCATACAGCAAAGACGTGCAAGGGCCTACACACTGTCTATAATACACACTTATCACACACACCCTTACCTATGCGGGTTAAAACGCAGAGCCGACTGACGTAGAGAGGATTATGTACTGTGATGGAAATATGAATATATATTTTGGCTGTGACTTCTTGTTTTTTGGCGTGTGCCTGGCATGTGACAATCTAGTCATCAGCTCAGGAACTAGAGCGTCACACAGCCGTCTATAAGGTTGAAGAAAGTCGTCTCACTCAGCTCAGCTTTCAATAAGTTAAGCCCAACATAAACGTTACTTTTAGTAAAGAAACTGTGGTATTCATACAAAGAAAAAACACTGGAAAATATTGAACATCAGTAGAGTTCAGTATACAACATCTCTTGTCAACTGTAATTAATACACAGTATATACAAACACAAAAACCATTCTTTAAAGTTTAATCTTAATTAGAAGCTCACTGCTTATGATTTCTTTAGCTACATGTACATTGTAGGTCTAAGATTCATGCAGATCTAGGTATCCATGACAATTCAACCCTAGACATGTAGGGGAAAGAACCATTTCCCAATGTTTGCCTCACTACAGCTTTCAATATGCTCTTTCAAGTAATTTCACCAGTCAATATCACTCTGATACCGGTACTCACTATGTCAGATCAAACATCAATTCATGTTGTAATACTTGCTGCACTAAAATAGATAAATCAAATGTGGCTCGATCTAGCAAAACTTCTGTTTGAGGTTTCTACATAAGGAGAAAGAGATCAGCATTTAACATTTTATTCATTTGCAATTTATGTGCATTTAAAAAAAATGAAAAGTTGCATACATGTGCAACAAACTTTATAACAATGTGCTCAATATGTTTTTCCTTCATGAAATAATTAATTTCATGATTATAACATAATACTTTGCCACTAGTTGATGATCAAAAGCATTTATAATGTACCATATTTCTTTTAAAATGTTCATAGGGGCAGGCTCATCCAATTCAGCTAATTACAAATCTGCTAACATAATAGTCTTCAGTTGTTAGCTGTATCTTTTTTTGGAACCAATCTTCTCAAACAATATTTCCAGTTTTAATTTAAAACTGAATGTGACATCTACTTTATTTGTTTTAAATGTAGAGAGAGACAAGGTCACTTTGATTGCAGCCTATAGGCCTAGACTGTGAGACTATACCAGCTGTAACCAAGTACATGTATGTACATGTACTTTAGATCTATGCACTCTGGATGAGGACTGATCTGGGAACCTACATGCATATCTGAAGTACAAAGAAGGGGAAGTCCCATCCTTACAAACCATCAACACCTTGATTTGATGAAATTTACTGAAATATTGCCACAACATGACCCAATGGGTCTGGGTTCCACTTCGTCCTGTCCAGGAACAATGTAGTAACTCCTAAACAAGTCATCTATGACTCATCTTAAATCATATAACATGCACTATGACTAACATAACTCAGATTGATTCAACATGTCTTGTAGGCCTATCAATGCACTGTCAGGTTTGTTCCCTATTTTTCATGAAGAGTAGTAGATCTTCTAATAGCAGGATGGTCCATGTCGACTTTGAGAAACACTGAGCTGATCTAATTAGAGTTTAGAATATTGACAAGTACCAACTCAAATTTTAGTCATACATATACGTTTGTACTAAAAGTAAAACCCCAAGGTTTTACTTTTACATATTGACAATCATCTTGTCAATATGTCCATTTATAATCTTATAAAAGAAAGTGAAAAGATTTTGAAAAAATCAAAACATACCAATTTTGAAATTATCACCCAAAACACAGAGCAAACCGGAGGAAAATGATTGAAGTATACAGAAATCTAAAGTAAATCCAAAATGTTATGACTGAGAAAAAGAAGTCCGATAGGAACGAGAGTTGCAACGGTAAATGAAATCAGACAAATCTGACAAAAGCAAAGTTCATCCTACACATAGGGAAATTATACGGACACTTGCGCAAAGGGAGAGAAGGAAAGAGAGGAAAAGTACCTGACGAGAGAACAAGAGAGAACACGCACGTTGAATTATCGGGGAAGTTGATTCCTGTTTGTGAACTGGTAATAATGAAATAGCACACAAGCCAGAGTTGCTATTATATTCACCAGTGGAGAGTTGTGTCAACATAGAATGAAACTATTATCAGTGAATTACACCACTCATTGCATACACACTCGCCTACTCGCGTGCGCACTGGCCAATTGTGAAACAAGGTAATGAACTGATAGGGAACTATTACTTCATATGGAGGGGAAGTTTGTTAGAAGCCCCGGGAAATTGAAGAATAGTCATGAATTTGAATCTAGGTATATGAGCTCACGGGAGGTAGTTTTCTATTTTTCATCTCGCCCTTATTTCTAAACCAAGGACATGTAAAGCTTAATCTTTTAAAAGAACTTCTCAAAGTTACAAATGTTATCAATATGATTTTCCATGTGCCAGTATTGTATTTGTAGTTATCTTATACTGCAGCATTGCAGTGTATTTTGCCTTTGATATGAATTTATAACAAAACAGGCAAGAATCTTTCATTCACTATTGTAAAATGGTCCAGGCAAGTTCATTTAGGGGTTATTTCAAATATTTTCAATTTTCTTCAGCCTACATGTACATCAGTATATGATATTTGATGTGATAAAACACTCCTTTTGTAACAGGTCTGATTGCCAGCTATAGTACAACTTTATCATATTTGTGCACATGTTATAAATAGGCTATCCTGAGTATCAGTGACAATACATTTCAAATTGGAAAGCCACTGATAGTGCAATTTAGTAGATTGTCCTTACTTATCATATGATTGAAATATAATAACAATAGCTATTTTTATAAAGCACTTTTCCCATAATGGCTCAAATCATTTCAATCCTGCACAAAAAGTGCAATTTCCACTCCCTGGGGAGCATTCTTTGCAGTCTCATAATGGCATTTACAAATTCAAATATACAATGACTTTTGCATCCTACCGAGTACCCACTTAGCACCTGGGTCGAGAGTGGCAAAGTGTGGATTATCGCTTTGCCATAGGACGCTAGACCACGGTGGGATTCGAACAGATGACCCTCTGTTTACAAGGCGAGAGTCAGAAAAAATACCGTACACCATGGCTCTTCCACACTATATATACAATACATGTACTGTATGTGTCTCTACACTTACATGTACCAGGAAAAATGACTTCACCGCAGCAATCAAATCAAGTATGTGATTTTACAGTGTAAAATATCCTAAAATACAATATCCCCAAAATTCATAAATTGATAATGGTACTTATAAGGAAATGACATGTATAAGTAACATTGTTAATTCATTGTAATAATAATAAGTCCCTGGTTCATGTTAGTTCAATGGCTACTTCCATTCTGTGAAATCATATAGTTCAGTTCTTTTTTAGAGACTTGAAACTTGAATAGAATAACTTATCCTGATTTTGTTTCTTTTATTTTCCTTATGCAATTGAAATTTTAGAGGTCAATTCAAAATGATAGTTTTAAGATTTTTAAAGTTATATCTACAAATAAGATTTTATTTCAAGGTACTTTATAAATTGTTCTAAGTAACATACAAAAAACCAAGGATGTGAATTTCTCGCTACTTCTTCCTAGTATAAAACAATAGGAATGTACTCTGTTTTGAAATATATTAAGACAATTATGATCTAAAAAGTTTATTTTAATGGATTTTAGAAATTTGTTCTTTCCCAAAACAGGATTATGCATATCAAATTTAGGATGAATACAAATGATGCCATGCACTCAATATTGTTCAAGAAACTTCAACATTTCTTTCTCTTTTTTTTTTTGGGGGGAGCTCTAATAATGTTGATTATTCATGGAACAAATAAATTGTCATCATTTGAACTTGGTTAATCTGAGAACTTCTTATCTTTAAATAAATTTATACCATTGAAAATGCAATATACAATGAATTCATAAAACACTGTGTAGTGTGAAACAAGGTTTCTCTCATTTGCATACCAAGTAACTAATACAGTGTTTGATGACAATTTTTTTCTTAATTTTTTTGTCACTGCACTATGTTTTCTTGATATTTTCTATTAAGGGGGGGGGGGGTGAACTGTATGTGGTCTCTCATGGACTGTGTGTTATCAGTACATAGTCTGTATATTTTCAGATATCTACTAATACTATCACAGAGAATAAATTGACCTATAATTTTATTTGTATAGAGAAATAACTAAAATGTTTTGAGAGGAAAAGTACATGTAATTGTTTCTCTATTCATTATTATAATTATTGTGGTATAAACTTAGTATAAATGTATTGAGTAGTTAATTAACATGATATCATTCAACTGGGTCTATTTTACTGGACTACACTAGCATTGTGGGTTAGGAAACTGGCCAGGTATGAGTAGCTGTGGACTTGAGATGGCGCTATTGGTTCGTATCTGCTTTAAGATAAACTTGATGCTGGGGTGAACTTGGTCTTGGACTCTTGGTCTTGAAATTTGAATTTCCCTAATACATGTATTAAAATTCAAAAGCCCACTAACAAGTAAAGACTTAGAAAATTGATGATATGACTAATTTTCATGATTGTTGCATTGGTTACATGAAATAAATTTGAAAAGTCAATTGCAAAATCAATGATTGGATTACTAGTATACAGAGCCTACATGGAGATTACAACCCAGGTTGATCCACTGGCACCTTTGATTTACTTTCATAACTAGATCAAGGTCCCTCTGAGAGAACCTATTGCTGTCAGTCCTTGTTGCTTATTACATGTAATTCATGCATCTTTAATATCAGTCCTGAAATTATCACCATTGTTAAAAAAAATGGAAGAGAGGGGCAAACAAGTTTTGTAGGTATTTGCGCCCACAACAAGGTATGTTACAAGGTATGTAATCTTGAGTGTATGGCTAAATACTGATTCATAAACCTCTTGCCAGAGTTGATTTGGGGTTTTTGACATATGAAGCTCAATAGGTGGATAGAAAATTAGATACTGGTATGCCTCTTCTCAATAATTCCATATCTCTTTCTTGTTAAATATATATAAAAAAGACAGAGGCCAGAATACAGTATAAAAGTCATGAATATGCAGGTGCTAAAACATTCATTTTGACCTTAATGAATATCTACCCAAACTCTTCCCTTGGTGTTCTTGATAAAATGACACACACAATCATATTTCTGTTATTAAAAATTATGTTTGAGACTCAATAAATGGTGTGAACCTGACCCCAGTTACTATTACAAACACATACCATCCCACATAGCAGCACAGTGTCTATATGACGTCACATACCATACCATTCTATCTATGCATAGGAATGTCAATGCTAGCTCTTCAAGGCCACAATAGGAATCTGGGCTCAACAATTATATGGGAACTTATTCTGAGTCTGACACACAACATGCATAAATAGGCCAAGCCAGTAATTCTCTACCTCTTTATCTCTGCCTATTTAAAAAAAATATGGAGTTGATTATGAACTCTACTAAAATAAAGATCCTCTCGAATCCCAATATCAAAAGCATAATGCATTTTTTAAGGATAAGTCCACCCCAACAAAAACTTGATTTCAATAAGAGAAAAATTCAACAAGCATAACACTGAAAATTTCATCAAAATCGGATGTAAAATAAGAAAGTTATGACATTTCAAAATTTCGCTTCATTTCACAAAAACAGTTATATGAACGAGCCAGCTACATCCAAATGAGAGAGTCGATGATGTCATTCACTCACTATTTCTTTTGTTTTTTACTGTTTGAAATAGGAAATATTTTGATTTTCTCGTCATTGGCATGTGAAATGAAGTTTCATTCCTCCCTGAACACGTGGAATTCTATTATTTTAACATTTTGTGCTTCAGGCAAGGAGGTCCTAATCGTCAAATTCTTAAAATTGAAATGTTGTATAATTCAAACAATAAAAAAAAAGAAATAGTGAGTGACATCATCAACTCTCTCAATTGGATGTAACTGGCTCGTTCATATAACTATTTTGTTAAAAATAAGCGAAAATTTGAAATGCCATAACTTTCTTATGTTACATCCGATTTTGATGAAATCTTCAGCATTGTGCTTGTCTGATTTTTCTCTTTTGATTCAAATCAACATTTTTCTGAGGTGGACTTGACCTTTAAGTATTGCAGTTTCAGAAAATGCTATTACCGTATTACACAAATGTGTAACAATTAATGCTATTTAAATACAAATGTTTTTTTTTTATTCTACAACAATAATTTATTTTCAAAAATATGATTACTTTCCATCATATCACAATAATGATTCTACAGATCCATATAAATCAGGTTTATATTAGTTTGAGGTGGTAAAATAATCACATAATCGGTGTTTAAATTTTTCAATTCTTCATTTATTGATTTAATCCTAACAAATATTAACTATAATTTGTTATTTTCTAGGGTGGGGTTAGTTTTTACTATTATGTTTTGGATAATTATCCTTATAGGCCCAAAACATCAAAATAAGACTACTAATTTAAAAAAAATCTTAAGTGAATATGATATTCATATTTCAATTTTTTTCCATAACAATAAATAGTGTCCCAAAAGAGCTCTAAAAACAAAATCAGTTTTGTTTAGTTTTGTCTCATTTGTTTGTCATTATACTGGAAATGACTTTGTAAAAAGTAGTTTACATTTTGTTTATATTGACAAAATGTGAGATGAAAATAGGGCAACAAGCATAAACAGTGTACAGCAATCTAGCTATCAGAGCTGTGAGCCAAGCTGACCTCAAATATGCTAATCAGAATTGGCCAGTGTGTACACACGTATGCAAATGAGCAACACATCTCTCATATCCCAAGCACACAGCTGCATGTAGGCCTACATTGTACGAAACACATGTGAGAACATCTCATCCCACACACACACACAACGCATCTTATACACAAAGCTATCATGGGGTGCGCATGTTGTGGTGAAATATTTTGATGCCTAGATAACAAGCATTATCCAAGGCACTTTGGCTCTCTTGTTCAATTTTAAGCTCAAAGCCTAAAAAGGCAATAATTTACTCTTTTTTTTACTGGTGTCATTTTTTTCTTATAATTTCAACCCAATACTGAATTATCATAAATCTTTGTTATCTACATGTAGAAAGGGAAGTGCTCCTAGCCTCTTATAAAAAATTGGCTGAAAACGTTAATGAAAATAAATAAATGTAACATGTAGACCTACCCAAAGTAACCTGTTTTTGTTGGAACATGCACACATACCCGGTACACAAAATCACTAATATCCTGCCCGATTACTTTTCAGATAGCACCAACAGTATTTATCATAAAGACATGTACATAAAGGCACATTACATGCAATCCTCCCAACAGGTTTTGACTGTTATGTTTGTTTTCCCCATTTTTCACGCAACTTTATCAGGCTTATCCCTGAACTTGCAATCCTGACCTTTAGAACCTAGAAACACTGACAAGATGAACCTGTGTGTTCTACACATTGGTAGTAGGAGATGGGATAAAGCTGAATAACTTGGCATGTGTAGGTAGTTTCCTACATCTACTTCCTCAAAAAGGAAACTGCAGAGGGATTGCAGAGTACTTTTGAGTCTGAGCCAGGAGAGACAGTCAACTCAAAATGCCTTTCTTCTATATCTATCACACACAATACACATTATATTACCAATCTATCTGTCACATACAACATCTACATTCATCGACAAACATGCAACTATATTCCCAAGGGGGGGGGGACACTCAGCATATAATGCATAGTGGGTATGTGCCGCGGGGGGACCCCCATTTTTACACTCAAATTTTTGGCGATCCATTCCAAGGACCACCGTTTTCACAAACATTTGTCGTTCCAAAGCCCATTCAGAGGACCCTCCTTTTTTTACAATAAGCCGGCTCCAAGGCCCCCGTTTTTTGTCTCGCCCGCGGCACACCCCCACAATTTTTTTGGTCGAGTGCCCCCCCCGGGTCTGTATTCAGAATGGAAGGTTTTAGTTGGAAATCACGCAAAATGTTCCATATCTCATTCCCATGAACAAACTTATAATTTGCTCCAATAGTTTGAATAAAGTAATCGTTTTGGGGTTCTCATTCACACACCAAATTCATTACAATTTTAAGGACAATGTTTCAGATGGCACTCAACTGAAGTTTGAGATCATAACTTAGGCCTAAAAAAAACTAATGTTGCCCTCATATGCCCAAAATCAGAAAGTTGGGACAGTCTTTTTTCTTTCCTTTAATAGTATCTTCACTGTTGTGCTGCACAAAGAAAATCACACATGAATAAATGAATGATATCCAGTCAAACACGTCAAAATGCATACTTAAGTGCTTTTACATGCCATCGAATACAAATTTTAACAAATAGTTTGCCTTAATCTGACAGTTTCTCACAAAAACACTGCATTTTTACATTTTGGGTCTGCTAAACAAAAAATACAGGTAGTGACCCTGTTTTTCACATTTTATGGTCAGTCCGATGAGGGCAACAATTTTTTTTAAAGCCTTATGTTGATTTTACATTGCAAAAGAAAGAGAAATGAAAGGATGACCAAAATGGAATACATTCGACAAGAGCAAGAACAAAGAATGGAGAAAAAAAGACACACAAGAAAAAAAAAACTCAGGGCGAGAGAGGAAGAGAGAAAAACAGAGTAAACTAAACGAGATAGAAAACATTATATCCACTTGGTCTAATAGCAGATGGTCTAATTCTCAGATTTTCTAACAGTATCATGGTTAAACCCACGTTGACAACGAGTCAGTAATGCTCAGATGGTCTAATTTCAACTGTATCAAAGAATAATAATAATTATACTTGCTTATATAGCGCTTAATACTTACTTTGTCAGAAGTCTCTAAGCGCCCTACAGTATATGCAGCATAATTACCCTGGCTTTAGCAGTGCAGCTGTTACGCGCGCTACGTTTCAAGGAATGAATTCCTGCCAGGTACCCATTTACCTCACCTGGGTTGAGTGCAGCATATTGTGGCTCAATTTCTTGCTGAAGGAAATTACGCCATGGTTGGGATTCGAACCCAAGACCCTCTGTTTCAGAGTCCGGAGACTAATCCACTGGGCCACAACGCTCCACAGGAAAAAAAAGAGAAAAACTTAGTTCATTATAGTGATTAGACTCAGTGGATATTAGACAATGTGGGTAGGCCTATATACATAGTCTTAATTAAAACAAAATACCTGGAGAAAAGGACCTAAATGAAATTAGACCAAATATAAGCAAAATCCATGAGACCAAACAGAACTAGATCAATTGCAATTTACATGTATAGAGAGATAGAGATTGGCGAGTGGGAGTTTAGAAAGAGAGAGAGAGAGAAAGATTCATCCAATGAGAGATGATAAAAGTTTGTAAGCTGAGTCATAGGAACTGAAATGGTGACTCACCATTACTTGTACAAAGCCCCAGGGAAAACGATACTACATGTACATGTATCTCAACAAAAACTTGTTGCATTCCCCCACTTTTAGCCATCCCACTGAACAAGGAAACAAAAGCTCTCTTGAGTGAAGTACAGAAGTACTTAACATGGACACATGACATAAATGACATCATGTACTAATTAATAAGTTAGAACAAACAATACAAGTTCTATGCTCTAATAATCACGATAAAGAATTTATGTCACATGTTTTTAGGATTATAAATTCCCCAATGTCAAATCTATTTTTCCCCCGAGAATCATCAGATGTTTTAATTTTTTTATATCATTTTTATTTTAAAGGGATACTCCAGGCTGAAGATATTTATATCTCAATAAAGAGAGTATGGTTCACAGAGCAAAATGCTGAAAATTTGATCAAAATTTGATAACAAAGAACATAGATATTGAATTTTAAAGATTTGCATTATTCTGGTAAAACATTTCTAGGCATGACATGCCTTATATCTACATGTAAAGTATGTTTTGAAGGTCAAGTCCACCTCAGAAAAATGTTGATATGAATCAATAGAGAAAAATCAGACAAGCACAATGCTGAAAATTTCATCAAAATCGGATGTAAAATAAGAAAGTTATGACATTTCAAAGTTTCGCTCATTTTCAACAAAATAGTTATATGAACGAGCCAGTTACATCCAAATGAGAGAGTCGATGATGTCACTCACTCACTATTTCTTGTTTTTTATTGTTTGAATTAAACAATATTTCAATTTTTACGAATTTGACAATTAGGACCTCCTTGCCTGAAGCACAAATGTTCAAATAATGGAATTCCACGTGTTTAGGGAGGAATGAAACTTCATTTACATGACAATGACGAGAAAATCAAAATATTTCATATAATAAAATACAAAAGAAATAGTGAGTGATGTCATCAACTCTCATTTTGGATGTAACTGGCTCGTTCATATAACTATTTTGTTGAAAATAAGCGAAACTTTAAAATGCCATAACTTTCTTATTGTACATCCGATTTTGATGAAATTTTCAGTGTTGTGCTTGTTGAATTTTTCTCTTTTTATTCAAATCAAATTTTTGTTGGGGTGGAGTTGTCCTTTAAACATTTGACTAAGGTGGTGTTGCAAAAAAGGGGGGGGGGGTCTACCATAATGATATAAATTTGTTCCCAAGATATATGAGAGGAATTTGTAGCATATTCACCTATATAGTATGAATAAACTACTTTCTACAAATTTCTTTCAATGCATTTTGATCTGAAGATGAAGTGTATAATCCCACAAATAAATGATAAATTCCTGCTATATCAAATATGGAATAGTTAATAAATGTTTGATGTAAACAAAGTCCAAAGTATACAAGTATTCAACTCGGTAACCAACATTGAAAAACCATGTTTATATATTTAGAACTTCAGTCCTCACTAACAATTTCACAAAGTTCTTGTTCTTTATATAGTGTACAAATGTCTTATAGGTATTTTCAATATGGATGTGCATGTTTACTTACATGCATTGCACGCATTTAACTACATGTAGTCTACAGACATACGACTTTGCACAGTACACACCAATGTGCATCTTCATGTAAAATTCACCACCCCCTCCAATATAGGGGCTTTATCAGCTACAATAAACTGAAGGGGAGATGTAGTGGAATTTCAACTTGAGTAAATTTATTATACATGTACAGTTGATTGACCAATCGACTGACAGAGTGAGAGAGAAAATGAATTTGAAAACATTTTTTACACAATGTCTGAATTATGAGACTATCCAATCCACAGCAGCTCAGCCTGTGAACTTTGAAAGGGAGTGAAATCAGGCCTGAGTGAAATGGTGGGGAAGTTCTTGGGGGAAGAAATGAGTCCAATCCTCACTCCACCCAGGACAGGATTCTTTGTCACACCCTAAATTCCAAAATGATCAGAAAAGATTGTCCATATGACAACTGGCCATGAAAGGTTGTCATGATTACTAATTACTGTATGAGCAACTCCCTGTGCAGGAATGAAATCAATACAATGCAGGTGCTAAATAAAATAAAGCAAAGTTTGCTCTAAAATATCACAATTACAGTTACCATGGCATTTGAGAAAAAAAAAACATGTTGACTTCTCTCAAGTTATACATGTATGTTTTTAATGGTACACAGAATGGTGGATAATTCCAATGTGTACAAATGCATGTGTAGTCTGAGATACCCATACTGCTCTCTTCCATTCACACACCTGCAATCCAGCACAACAATTATATTTGTGGACCTACATGTAGAGCCTACAAAGTCTCTATTGAGAAGTGAAAGAATGAGCCCATCAATAGAACCCTTTTCTTGAAAGACTTGAGTTAAACAGTAATCCAGACTTCTACTACCAGCTAATACATGGGACAAACAACAATGCTATGCCACTGCAACACCCCTACATGTTCCCCCATTGTTTGCCCCTGCACAGTTACACTGCTTTTTTTCTCGCTTGTGGGTTTGCACACAATAGACATAGCCTTGGCTACTGGATGATACAGGGGATAGAGGCAAGCCAATGGGCTGGTGGGCACAGTGCCATCATTCAACACCCAACGAAATTCAGTTGAAGGGTCAGGGTCCTCCGAGGAAAGGGAAAAGAACACGAACAGAATAGCTTGAGATGGAGTACAAAGAGTACATACCACCATACATCTGCAAGGAACCCCAAGAAGACCTAGTAAACAATCTTGCATTTCTGAGCATTCTCTCAGTACATTTTACCACAAATATACTACATGTATTAACCATAAACTGTTATCCCTTTCCCAACGCCAGCTACATGTATTGAGACCAAGGCCAGACTAATTCTTTGGAATGGCCCATCCTTTGGGGACCAGTCTATCTATGCTAATGCAATGCTGTACAATGTACAATACACAGGAAATTTCAAGATGAATTTAAGCCTGTCCAAGTCGTCTTGAAACTTTTTACTGCTTTAATTTCATTAGAGAGTCAAAAGGGGCCTAAGCTTTCGATCCTAGCAGAATCTTCTTCGGAGGCAGAATGACAAACATTAATTTCACATTAATTTCATGTGATATTAGGCCACCCTGAGTGATTTTGCATCAAGATTCAGATTCAGCTTTGAGCTGTATCTTTTTCCAACATCATAATAATTTTCAGAGCTACCAAGTCTCATGCATTGTATGTGAGACTCACGCATCCAGGGTCCGTCTCACGATCTCATGCATGGCACCCATTTTTCTCACGCATCAGGATCCGACAGAAAAAAAAGAGAGAAAAAGTAGCATTATTCGCAAGATTATATGCACTGGCCGACCACCTTCGCATGCCGTCTACCCCAGCACATGAAAAGAATCGAGAGTGCAGTCAGCGCATAGCTAGTACGGGATACGATGAATCGCGTGCGTGCATCGCATGGTTTCGTAGTATGGATCTAAATCATGATGAAGCCAATATCTCTCTCGCGTGCGCCTTTTCGAAACTTACAGGTGTAAGTACTGGCCGCGCACACGCAGGGACGCCAAGTCATGAAAATCTCACGCATGAAAATCTGGTAGATTTGGCTTTGAATTATGTCAAATTTCTGTCAAAAATGTTGGTGTTACAGCTTGCTCGCTTTTCTATCTCGGTAATTTTCAGGAAAAAAAATCATCTCATGGATCACACAGCCCCCCCTCAATTTTTGTTTGCCTAATTACTTGCCTGAGTACACTGCTGTCTGTCAGATCATTGCACTTGTGATAGCAAAATAGACATGTCCCTTTGCATATTTCCTGTTGTCAAAGTTCTTCCACATTCCTTTTTTTGCTTCGAGTTTGCAACCTTTCAGATATAAAAACATTTCCTTGTTTCTACTCATCCACTTCCTTCTTAAGGCCTAAAATAAATCAAAACAAAGGAAGCTTCCGAGTATATAATAATATGGCATTAAAGGGGAAGTTCACCCTGAAGAAAACTTTGTTGCAAAAATAGCAGAAAAAATATTTAAAAATATTAGTGAAGGTTTGAGGAAAATCCGTTAAAGAGTAAGAAAGTTATTAGAGTTCAAAGTTTTGCATTTGTGACGTCATAAACGAGCAGCTGCCCCATGTGTTATGTAATATAAAATGTATGAATTTCAAATTTTGCATGGTTCCTGATGACTTAATTTTCTTTCCTATTCATGATCGGGTGTGAAATGATTTTTCTATTGATATACAAAAGGTACAGCGAAAACCATTATCAATTTTCTGAGAAAATGACATTTCATTGATTTTTTACCATTTGCTATGTAGGAATGCTGCTCGCATATGACGTCACAAATCAAATAATTGAAATTCTAATAACTTTTTAATTATTTGATGATTTTTTCTCAAACCTTCGGCAATATTTTTTATTATTTTTTCTGCTATTTTTACAATAAAGTTTTTGTCAGGGTGAACTTCCCCTTTAATTACTTAACTAGAACTGTGTAGCAATTAGAAAGATTTTTTTTTTAATGAAGAACCAGCAACTTTCCCTTTGATGGACTGTAAAATACCCTCAAAATGTCTCTTTTTGCTTTTTCTTATGGTGATACAAACACTTTATCCATGATGTATTCTTTAAAAATTTGTATTACATGCCCTCCTATAGAAAGAACACATGATCTACCTTTAAAATAATAAAATATCTTTCAGAATTACAAACTTGTAAACTATGCCTTCGACCTTTGTGTCAATTTAAAACTAGAAATTTGATGTGTACAAAGGACACAGATCTCATAAATCTCATTCAATATGATTGAACTTAATATCGTGCAGAAACCAATATGCATGTATATAATGAACAAATTTAGACCTTTCAACCAACTCGCATATATGAGCTATGACCTTTGACCTGCGGACTCCGAATTTGAACTAAGCCTGTATTTTGTTGTCATCTACCTACACACCCCAATTTTTTTAAAAATCTGTTGAATATTTCATAAATAATCATGTGGAAACCAACTCGCATTCTTAATGAGCTGCGACCTTTGGCCTTAGACCTGCGGACTCCAAATTCGAACTTAGCCTGTATTTTGGTGTCATCTACACACTAAAATTTTTTAAAATCCATTAAATAATTTGAGTTATTGCGCAGAAACCAAGTGGGGGGACAGACGGACAGGGGCAACGCCCACTCCAAAATCAATGTACAACTTAATCGCTTAATGGACCTTCATGCCACATTTTATTTAAGATGATCGGAGTAGAAATGCAGTTGATAGAGCGCTCACAAGGACATCTCTGCTATTTTATCAAAAACTCTTTACCATGGCAACGAAGTCTCCGCCTACACCAAAATCAATACTCGGCTTTGCTTTACCATAATGGACCTTCATGCCACATTTGAAGAAGATCGGAGAAGAAATGCAGCTGGTAGAGCGCTCACATGGACATCTCTGCTATTTCCACAAAAACTCTTGTTACCATGGCAACCATGTATCCGCCCTCATCAAAATCAATGTGTTCATTTATGTTCTTCATTCTTTCCTTCTTTACATGTCCCTCATTGTTTTTCTTTCTTTCTCTTACTTTCCTTTTTTTTTTCATTTCATTCTTTCTTTTTTCTCTTTGCTTTCTGTCCCTTTTCTTTTTGTTCTTTCTCTCCTTCCATTATTTTCTTTCCTTCCATTATTTTCTTTCCTTTTTCATTCTCTCCTCCCTTTATTTCATCCTTTATTTTCTTTTTTTCCCTTTTTCTTATTCCCTTCCTTCCTTCTCTCCTTCCTTCCTGTTTTTCTTCTTTCTTTTTCTCAAAGAATGAATGAAACATTTTTCTTTCCTTCATTCACTCTCCTTTTCTTTCTCACCTTTTTTTCTTTCAAACATCATCCCTTTCTTTTTCTTTCCTTTTTCTTTCTTTATTTCAAAGAATGAAGGAAACCTTTTTTCCTTTCCTTTTATTATTTCTTTCATCCTTCTTTTATTCTAACTTTCTTTCTTTTCACTGTTTTTATTTTTTCCTTCATTTTTTGTACTTCATTTTTCCCCTACATTTTCTTTCTTTCTTCTCCATTCATCTCTTTCCTTTCTCTCCTTCATTCTTTATTTCACCAATTTGTTCACCCTCCCTTCCTTTCCTATCTTTTTTCTTCATATTTTTATTTCTTTCTTCATTTCTTTCTTTCTTCTTTTATAAATATTTTCAGTGATTCCCATTTTTATTTTGTGCCATGGTCAAGTACATGAAAATATATGAGAGAGGAAATCATTAAAATGGCATATCAACACACTAAATTTCGGTCATGGCCGGCAAGATAAAATCACTTTGAAAAAAAATATATAATTTTACAAAATTCAAATACAAGGTACATCAGTTCATGTTTAAGAGAGGAAAGGGGCAATGGCACATGTCCATAGAACAGCAATTCTTTCCTTTAAATGGTAAAATCTTGTTTTAATTTTTTTTTTTTTTGGGGGGGGCAAGTGAATTATATATTCGGGCAAGTATTTTCCAACTATTTAGAAATACAAATAGTTATGTAGCACCCTATACAAGATTAAGTACAGAACATTTGACATCTAAAAAAAAGGATACCGAAAAAATGGCCTTTGATGCCCTTCTTGGAAAAAGAATTTGGCCTTGGTGCCTTTCAAAATTTGATGTTTTTCATGGCTAAACCAGCATTGCCCTAAAAATGACAAACTTTAAGGCCTGAATATGGTAATTTTCTTGAAGGTAAGGTCTCAATTTGTGAAAACATCAGCAAATTTTGTTACCTTTTGCATTCGCTCCGAGAAAATCCGAACTTAACAAGCATCAAGAAATCGCCAGTTTGCAAGCAGAGGTATCCAAATAAGTCAAATGACTTTGGGGATGCCAGTTGGAATTGATCAGAGGGCCTGAAAATCACCTAGAATACAATATTTTGTACACAAAAATGCTAAAACTATGGCCTGAAAATAAATTGCCAGAGCCTGAATTCAGGCATTTGCCTGAAAAATGGCATCCCTAAGACTTATACCAACCAAATTTATGGCATTTTAATTTCCAATTATCTTACCTTTGTCTGTTTGATTTTTTTTCCAAAGCTTTGCAAAGCGATCGTGCGCAAATTAAGGTCACACCTCCTTATGACACTTTTTCAGCTAAGCGCACATTAGGCGATCATCATGGAATTTTGAGATACGGGCGACACCTGTTGCCTACTTTATAATTCCGTCAAGCTAAAGTGTGACTTTGGAATCTTGCCTTCCGTTTGGTATTTATGATTTTGATTAGTTTTGTGTGAACTGTGAGAAACTTTTGATTGAAAATCAACTTCACGCTAATTTTAAAATGTGCACAAATAATGGTCACCCCATCATTCATACTAGATTTCAGACAGCTGGCAGTCGTCTGTTTCTAGGAGTTTTTGAAAATTTTCTTTATTTCTCCTCGTACACAGAAGGCTTGCTATCGTGCAGCCACCGTTACGAGGTAAACAATTTAAAATCCCTGACGGGGCTCATCGATTTTTGTCTTTATTTCATAAAAATATATAAAAAGACCTGGACCAAAATAAAGATTATTATTCTGCTTTGGCCTGAAACGCACCAAAACGGGGAAAAATAAACTTAAAAAGGGGAACAAACAGTGATTTACTTCAGCCGTCGAGCAACTTCATTTCCGTTTTATCCGAACTAATACATAAACATGGCCATTGAGTTCCTGTAGATGGTGGTACCCCAAGTCTGCGCACCTAACGATTGAGTTAAGATCTTACATGAATTACTTTTTATTTCACAAACTCTTTCAGTTAACTACATGTTCTTATATCATTATGAGTAATTGTACCAAATATCTCATAAAAATTTGAAAGAAATATACGATTTTCTTGGAAAAAACCTCAGTCATTTTCAGATTGAAAAATCAATGGTACCCCATGTCTGCGCACCCATTCACTTTGCACACGATTTGGTATTTTGATGAGAAAGGCTGCATTTTGAGGCCGTCACATGAAATGCCCCAAATTCCACCATTTTGAGTCAGATTTTTTTAATGAATATCTGTCTATGTGTTACGTATGTAAAGTTAATGTTCGCTACGTATCTTATTTTACTAGAATTGCGCAGATACGCGTGTGCGCAGACAAGGGGGACTGCGCAGACTTAAGGGAACTTGCCATACAGATCGAGCTAGAACTTCAGTCTCTGTATTTGGTGAGTGGAGCCAACAACAGGGATCAGCTGAACAAACAACATAACAGAGACCGAAGCTTTTGGTCTTTAAGTATTAACTAGATTTATACTAACTTAGACCGGCCTAGCCAAGAGGCTTCTAGAGAGTAAAAATCATTTACTGAAGTATGCTTACCCTCATGGGTTCAAAGCATCTCGCGTGAGAAAGAATATCAGTCGTATGCATGCGACACACACGACACTTTTTTGGGCATTTGCCTACAAAAATATTTGCCAACAAAAATATTACCAATAATTTTATATATCACATTCTGCTATGACACTTACCGAATCATTTAGATCCTTCCGTGACTTCTCCTTGAAGTTTCTTTTAAAAAACGTATATTTTCTTGATCTTTAGTGAAGATTTTACGGAGATGAAAACTGATCAGCGCGGATATCAATTTTCGCCTGAAGAGGGCGCGCGATTTATATTCATATTAAAGACACAAGGGAAAGACTAGGCACCTACACTATTTTACACGTAAATCGACGCTAGGCACTACGCAAAGTCCGTGAAGTGTCCAATCTTTTCATTGTATAGACTTTGGGATACCGTATATGTATTGACGTTCGTTGTTGTTTTAGCTTATACGGCGCGTGTCATTCAGTAGTGAATATTTGCGCCAGCATAATTTGCGGTAATTTTAAAGCTTGTACTGCTGGTTTCTTTCCAGGCCCGTATATTATTTTCATTTTTTTTTTATCAGTCATCTTTTTAAATTCATTGCAAATAAGTGTTATCATCACCAATAATAATCTTTATGTTTTTGAAGTTATTTCATTCATTGGTGCCCATAATTAGTAAATTAATCATAAGGATTGTGCATTCAAAGAATTTAGATACAGTTATAAAATTACTGAGGAGCTGAATCAAGGTTGTGAAATTATTAGCGCCACCAACGGCCTTCCTTGTATTTCCGTAGGAGACAAGCAAAGTCACTTTCGAGGCCGAGGAAAGCGAAATTCGCTATTTTTTAATGATTATGATTTTAAATTATTTTCATATTTGTTGCCCCCATTGCTACTTACCGGCACGAGCCCCGGTGCATAGTGAGGAGTTTCGGCAAATATTACTTCAGCAATGAAGCAATGTTTGCCGACTACTTTGAAATCCAGGGTAAAACACGGTCTATTGTACGAGGTTAGTACATATACTAACCTCATACAATGTGAGTGCAACGAAGCCAGGTATTCCTTCCCATTCATCTGCGTGTAGATCTAGTACAATGTACCGCCAAAAGTTTCAGCTATTTTGGCGGTACACGCAGATGAATGGGAAGGAATACCTGGCTTCAATGAGGGTAAGCATACGTCAGTAAATGATTTTTACTCTCTAGAAGCCTGCTGGCTAGATCTACCACAAGTCAAAGACAATAAATACAATAGCTCTAACTGTCAAACAAAGACGTGTTACTTTAGTTTAGGCAAGCCAATATTAATCAATTATTAGGCCTACTATGACAACGGTTACAATTTTTCAATTCATAGCTTTTGTTAAATTCAAAGACAAAAGAGGAGACTCAATAATTTTAAGTGTCCAGACATCCAAACCAAACCCCCAAGGCCAAACCCAAGTTTATGCATTACAACTTGCAACTACCCAGCCGACCGGCCAGGTCATCAGGCAGACAGGGCCAGGGCGCCGGGCACATCGCATTTTGTCTACCTACGCCGGTACGTACCGTCCTGGCATTCTCGTCGACGTCCACCAACGCCTTGTCCTTTTCCAAACTTCTTCAAAACCTTTTTCTTCGTCTTAAACGGAATTTCTTTGATTGCAGCATTTCGTTGGATCATCGCTTGGAAGCACAGGTTACAGCTTCAGGTTCACAACAATTACACACTCTTAACTTGCAACTGATTTCGTGGGTCCCTCGACTTCAAATCGGATTCGGAATACACAATACCAGTACACAAAATGCAATTTGCATAATCAAAATCTGTACCGACACTAAGCGCAGGCGCCGTAGCGTATGTGTGCACAGTACAGGACCGGGCTGCGTCGGCGAGAAATCAAGTCATCGACGGAGCAAGTGCAGTGGGCTGGCACGCGTCCCGTATATTGCCCGTGTCATGGTCATAATGAATATGCATGAGTACCGTAATGTAAGATGACCTTCGACACTGCAGGAGCTCGGATATATGGATCCACCTCTTTGACCCAACTCCTTGCCAGTAGCAACTCGAGCTGCCTCGATCGGCACACATTCCCCTTTTCTGATTTGAAAATTACTTCAGAATTTCATTCCCTGAATATTGTTTTGAAATCCAAATTTGTCAACAAAACTAGATCTAATGTAAGCTACTTCTGTGTTAACTACAAGTTCATTTTCTTCCAACCGCGTAGCCAGGATTTCATTTTGGAGGGGGCCGGCGGTAAATGCACGCGAAGCGTGCCAACACTTACAGAGCGCGCGAAGCGCGCTCCCTAGGGGGTGGGTACGGGTGCAGGGAGGGGGATTTTCCCCCTCCCGCGCGAAGCGCGAAGCTTTTAGTGCTTCATAAATTAAAATGAAAAGGAGCCGTTTCTCTTGTCTCTAGTACTTCCAATTCGGTTGACTATATTGCGATTTTGAACCTTGTTTTCAAATGATTGTGAATGCACAAAAGAGGTATACAATGGAGGAAATTAAAATGATAATAAATCCGCGCGAAGCGCGGAAGCTAAAGCGTTTTATCAATTTTTCTTGCCATAAAAAGGGTCCCGAGAAAAGGGTTTTCTCAAAGATATATTGAATACTTTCTTTGGAAAGATCAGATCATTGATTACAAACAATTTAGCAACAGTGCATATTTTTAACTCGCAAAACAGAGGAGAAGATTGGTAGAGGAAGATATTCCTCCCCGTGCAGAGCAATGAAACTCTGAAATTTCAAAGGGCGGACGTTTCATCAAATGTAGATGAATATCCAATCGGCTCTAATTCAATTGATTTTCTAAGATTATTGAACTTCATTACAAGGAATATAGTGCGCAAAAAGTTGAAACTTCTGCGATTTATTGAAACTATCTATCTATATAAAAAAAAAAGGATGCCTAATTTTTTTGACTTATCCTGAAGCGCTTCATTTTGAATATAAAGAAACTTAAGTGTCATTCAAAATTTCAAACTGAGGGCGCAAAACAGGACAGGAGATGAATGTATACAGGGAAATGACATGAAGTTTAATACAATTTGATAAAAAATATTGTACTTTATTAATACGACACGAACGAAATTAGGAACCTGTTTGCCCCCAAATTATGGTTGTTTAGTAATGAGCTGAAAAGCGGGAGAAGTTGACTTTATGTAGGTGACGGCAGAAACTGATACAAAGATTTTACCCGCCCGGAGCCGACCAGACCAGAAGTTGCGCGATCAATTGAAAAAAAAGATAACTTCATATATTTACTTCGGTCTAACCTTACTCAAATTCATACCCTAATGTATACAATTTTAACTTTAACTGGCAAGAAGCACATAGCTGAGGTGGAAAAACAGGGTTAGAGAAAAGGTGGGGAAACAATGGAGAACTTCAATATTGTCATCTAACCGCGCGCAGCGCGGAAGCAAAATTCATATATAAATTTACAGCAAGAAGAGTGAAGGAGTTTCTCTTTTGAGAAAAAAATGAATAAAAAAAAAACACAAAGCTACCTTCCTTTCTTCCCTTTCCTCCCTTCCCTTTTCCTTTTCTCCTCTCTTTTTTTCTTTTTTTTTCTTTTTGGGGACGTTTTGGGGGGGGGGGCGACCGCCCCACCGCCCCCCCCTGGCTACGCGCCTGTTTTCTTCCTATTCCTCCCCGTCTTTGCATCATCTTTATTCTTCCCCTCTTCCTCCTTCATTATTGTTATACAATTATCATTATTATGTTATTTATTCTATTTATTCATTCATTATTTTTCTCATTCATGTTTTTTTTTTAATTATTTCTATTCTATTCCTTTATTATCTATTTTTTTTATTATCATTTTTTTTGGGGGGGGGGGTGCTAGCTTTATTATTAGGTTGCTACAGAAATCTGGTTAATGCATATGATCAGTTAGGCATAACCATTTGACCTTTGATCTAACTATAGTCTATTGATGCCCAGAGGTCAAATTTTCACTTCATCTACATAATATAATTTGGCAATTTTCAAATGAAAATTTGGTTCATATAAAGAGTTCCTTTGGTCATAAAGACTGCTTTTAAAACCATGTGGATATGAAATTGGAAATAAGACAAAAAGGTAAATGGGCTAAATGAAAAGTAGACTAAAGGGTTTGTATAAGAACTTGTTGTAGATGAACTAGGATTCAGAAAGGTGGGACCAAAAGGAAGATATAGAAGTAGGTGTTGACCAAGTGGCAATATACCTACCTATTTTCAGAAAGGTTCTAGTCTGTTTCTGACAACCTAAGTATCTGACAAATACATATATCTTCTTTAATTACACTTATAAAAAATAAAATGATGGGACTGAAACTGAAACATAAAATAGGCCTACTGACTACCGAATACCAATAGTGCAACAAATACCATTACCAATACCAATAACAAAAAACAATGTACCAACTAATATCAATACCAATATCAATTCTAAAACCATAGTTTCAATACTAGAGATGAGTTCTCAACTCACTCAATACTTTTTTTTAGTCTACAATTTCTCTGCATAACGGGAGAAATGCTCTACAAAATACAGGTACAAATACCAAATCTATTATCAGGTGTCATGAGCCTATTAAGATCTGTAATTCTATACAGTGCGTCCCACAAAAAACGAAACCGAGATTTAGAGATGATTTATCATAACTTAATCACAAATACAATAGACAAATGACCTACCATTTTAAAGCTTAGAATCTCCTCTTTCATCTGAAATTACTTAATTATTTCTCATTCACGCATGAGTGAGCAAAAACAATTTGAAAAGGGGATACCAAAAAGTCACTTGGTGGGCCGTATCTCGGTTTAAAAAAAACAAACATATTATTAAAAAGTTCAATATCTGCTCTTTGATTTGATACCTCAATTACAGAAAATGGTCAAGAAATAACAAAGTTCTGGTTATTTGAAATAAGGCTTGAATTTCAATAATTTCATAAAATGAAGAGGTTTCACAGGCTAGCGTTCAAACTCACTCGACACTCCGTTTTGTTGACGATCAGCCATGCATTAAGTCTTTTGTTACCATAAGTTAGCTTCTGTGGGAAACCAGTGAAAACCCCGGGGGGGCCACTTCCATTCACGAGTGGATACCATGCGCGACCATGGGGTCTCGAAAAGCACCCTAAACACGTAATTTCCATATTCTGAAAATGCACCCCTTAACACGTATTGGCGTGTGAAACCCTACCCTTAACAAGTATTGGGAACAAAACGATACTCTTGGCAAATATTTCTGAAATGAACCCCTAAACAAGTACAGGGATGCCTATATTGTTACGGGTCCTTCGGTCGTCGGCTTTACCTTATTTGGTCGGCGACCCCACCTTCTACACCTCGCGCAAATCAGACTCTAAACACGAAGTGTTGGGGCAAAAAGAACATCCTTTATAAAACATTTTAATTTTGTTTTATCATCCCCGCAAATTCGAGCCTAAACACGTAATTTTCCATGCGAAATAGATACCCTTTTTTCCTTATTTTTGTGTTTTTGACACCCTTATCACGTTACGTACGTAACGTGTCCTATCGTGAAAAAGACATCCTTTTTACGTGTTTTTTGGGTCGCGCATGGTATCCACTCGTCAATGTAAGTGGCCCCTCCGGGTGAAAACCACCGAAGCGTCAAATTGACCCGCCGCACCACACACAAATAGCCAATAACGTCAGTCTGCCTGAAGATCGCCTCAAGTATATATATATAAATAGTGTACAATCTATTGTACAATATACTGGATTATATGTACGACAAATATAAAATTATCCCGAGTGCAGGTTTATTTCAACGAGGCAGAAGGCCGAGGTGAAATAGGCTTGCACGAGGGATAATTTTATATTTGGAGTTCATATAGTCCAGTAATATTGTATGATAGAACGTTCACTATTTATTATAGTAAATAGATCCCTCAATCTAAGCCCCCCATCATGGATTTTGCCATCCAAAAATCGAAAGTTATATTGTACATATGTACAATATAACTTTTTGAAGGGAGGTCACGTGGTACAAATCCAGCCAATCACAGCTCGTATTTTACTACCACTATTTACTATATATTTATATATTTATGCCTACATTCTACGAAAGAGTGAAGTCTATGAATGGGTTTATTCCATCATAATACACATATAGACGTAAAGACGAAGATAGAGGGCAATATTCATATCGATAGCAACATCATATTTATTTATTAATTCATTTATTTGATTTTGTTTACCCAGGGTAACCCTGTCAGTTGACTAAGCACTGTTTTTCTTGGGGGCCCTGGAAACAAGTAAACAAAATACATACATACATGTATATAAGAGTATACAGCGTGTCTCTACAAAAAGTAAACCCAACTTCAACAGAGGAATCGTTTGACTGAACTCTTGGGCAATCGCATCATTGCTTTTCATTTCCCAGTTGAGTGGCCTGCACGTTCACCAGATCTGACACCATGCAATTTCTTTCTTTGGGGTCTCTTAAATGAAAAGTGTTCCAAACCCCAACGGCCACGATTCAGGAGCTGAGGCAACGGATTACACGTGAAGTGAACCGATTACGACAAGATCAGGGAATGGTCAGGCGTGCTGTCAGGGACATAAGGAGGCGTAGCGAGCTTTGCATCGAAAGGAATGGCGGTCATGTCGAGGGTACACATCCCTATGCTATGCTTGTAATAAATCAGACATTTCCTATGTCATTTGATTGATGAATTTCCAATCAAAGTGCAACTCTAACTTGCCACAGTGATGATTTCCCACCCATTCACCAAGTTGAATCATGCTCAGTCATGCATGAGAGTTAGATCACCTAAGTGATATAATTGGACAGAGGACCTATTGGACTATCTACCTATGAAAAATAATGTGTAAATGTATCAAAGTTTTTTGAAAATTTGCTGTTGAAGATATTTATAAAAGTTGACTCTTTCAAGAACATGGTTTTAACAACTAGGTTAATGTCATCACAGGTTTTTAGTTTCCTGGGAGATCCAAAAATCTTGTATTGCATTTTAGATAAATTTAGCCTCAGATGGTTTTGTGTTTAATAGCTATTTATTCACAAGTTCAAGCTATTTATTCAATACCAATTCAATATCTTTGATTATTTCAGCACTACAATACAGTACAGTGTCATCAGCATACATCATGTGACACATATCTAGAATGCTGGGTAAATCATTCACCATAACCGAAAACAGTAGAGGCCCGATAATCGATCATTCACCATAACCAAAAACAATAGAGACCCGATTATCGAACCTTACACAAACACCCGTCTGGACACAAGTAATATCAGATAATGTCAGATAAGGTCCCTTTGACAATTGTATGTTGGGTTCTTCCAGATACATGAGTTTGATCGAATCCAAGTAAGCTCTCTGTCATTAACACCATAAAAAGAAAGTTTCTTTAGCAACAATTCGTGACTGGCGGAATCAAAGGCCTTTTTCAGGTCAAGATACACAACACCTGTTAGATGGCCTTGGTCTATTTGCTTCAGCAGATTATATAGGCGAGTACAGTATTTGGCCATGTTTATGCTTCCACTTTTCAGGCCAGAATCAGCGTTTCCAAATGTGATTAGTCCAAAACATGGTTGCGTCGATGCTTACTTTCATTTAAACGCTGTTTCAAAACGCCGATCGTAAACTCACAAAAAGGTGCGTTTGTAAACGTCGTTTGACCAGAATCAGGCTTTCTGGGGAAGTGTAAACAGAACGACGATCGTAAACATGTTTAAATGACGTCATTTGGTACTTGCTTCCGGTGAGATGAAAATCCGCAGGCAAATACATCTTATCTCACGTAATAACAACACTTGGAAAAAACTTTCGAAAAAAAGAAGGCGCGCCCAATTTGACCTCGAAGCCAGCTGGAGATCGTGATTTCGCCTCAGAAATTTAAGCATAAACAGCACTCCCAGAACCACGTTTACGATCGGCGTTTTGAATCGGAGTTTGAAAACGTTGATTTTGTCCTCGCAATGGAAGCATGAACACACCCTTTGTCGAATATTTTTTTTCCTAAAACCAGATTGTTGTTTTACAAACATATAATTATCATTTAAATGGGCATGACGTTGATAATGAACCACTCTTTTGAGTACCTTCATTATGATTGGAATAACATATATGGGTCGATAATGTTTGGGATCATGTCTATCACTCTTTTGTATATAGGTGTGATATTAGCAGTCTTCCATTTATTTGGTATTTGCCTTGTTTGAAGAGAGACATTGAAAATCTGAGTCATTTGTTCAGATATAATTGGGGTGGCTTTTTTTGAGCAATTTAGGGTCTAATCCATCTATTCCTGTTGCCTTTCTAATGTCCAGTGTTTTTAGAGTCTCTAGTACACGCTGAAAGTTGATGTCCATGAATGAAAAATTATGGTTACAAAGGACACAATGCAAGTTACCATCATCATAATGTTGAGGGGCACCCTCAGATATTACACCTAAATTTGCAATGATTGGTTAAGTTTGTTTGCTAGCTCGAGTGGTTCATGAATGTATTCATCATTTACTCTAAGTCTTTCAATGGAAGAAAGGGTATTTCTGCCACTGAGACCTTTCAAGATTTTTCACAATTGTGCAGGGTTTCGTTTATACTCAATTATATTTGTCACATCATGTCTATAATCTATGTCTATAATTGATGATTCCTGAAAAAACGGCCTTGTTGCCAATGAATACTCAATCCACTACCTTCCACCCTTCTATTCAGCCTATCCCATTTGTAGGAAAAGTGGATATACCAGGGAATGATTTTCCTGGTATCAAATCGCAATTTGCTCCTCATTTTTGAAAGACTGCTATGCTTTTGTATAGCATATTTTTACATAGGACTGTACATTACTTAGTTGAGAGCCTTTTTCTTATGACCCAAAATGCTACTCACATTTGTAAAGAAAAATGATTTCCTGTATACTCATTGTTTACCCAAGGTGTCTTTTGCCCCCTTACTCTCGTAGTTAGTATACTAGGGCATTTATATCACAAGATTCTACAAACTCCATGCATCCCACATCAAGTTGACATCCTGTGTTTGGAGTTGTCTCCCTAATTGAGACATGGAAAGGTCTTTCAAGAAACGTGTGTCAAGTCTCATAAAATTATGAAAGGTTAGGGGAAGGCGTGTAAGTTGTGAAACTTTTTGCTTTTTGCATGTTAGAATTGATGTGATTAATAATCTTGTAGAAATAAGTACTTTGCCTTAAAATTTAATTCTTCTGAAATATTTTTCAACTATATATAACTTTCTATCCCAACAATGAAAGTTATTGCCACCTTTGAAAAAAGAGGTGTCAAATGGCTCAACTTGCCGCATCTGTGGGGGTAAGTTGAGTCAGCTTCTGGGGTAAGTTGAGCAACAAAAACTATATCAAAAATATATGGGGGAAGAACCAGCATGTCAATTTTTTATTTAAAGTCTTTTCACTTGCTAATTCTCTGTACATTGTAAATACTAACATCCTCTAAAACCAGTCATGTAAATTTGCTCCTTTCTGCATACATATCGATGGCATGTTAAGGTTTTTTTTCATATACATTACCATAAGAATTTCCATGGCTCAACTTTACCCCAGTCCGAACTTAATGCGACTATTTCGCATCCACACATTTAATATGCATCCATCATGCAAAAGACTATGACAATAATGAAGATCCATACCTGGACTACCAATATTGTTCTTGTGTGTGTTTAAAAAGAACTTGTCTATTTCACACCCTTTTTTACTTTTTTGCTGAAATTTGTAGTTTTCCCTCTGAAAAGGTAATGTTTGTTTCAAAGTTGAAAACAATGTGGTGGGGTTAGGGTTAGGAAATGGGTCATCAATACATGACACCACCACAATGTCTGACTCATTCATTATTGGCCTGGGGCTGGTGGCTCAACTTGCCCCTATGCTCAACTTACCCCACCTTCCGCTACAGTTTTGGGTTTAATGGTCAATGTAATCAAAGTAAAGACTAATTTGGAAATATGGATAATGTATGATGGCCACAGAAGTGACCCGATATCTCCATGTTATATGCACTAGTGATTGCTTCAAATAAAGATTATATCCTGAATTTTTTAGCCCATCCATGCTTGAGAAATGGTTTAAAAAGAAAAATAAGAGTATGCAGCATTCTGATCAGGACTCTGGCCATTAGCAATGTTGTGCAAAAGCACTTGGCTAGTTGTGTTGTACATTAGTGGACATCAAGGAGGATCATATAGTCATTTCCAATGCTCATCCATGCGTAACAATGTTCACTCCATTCCATGTATATCTCTCCATACAACAGGCACTCAATGATTGTTCTTGGCCTAAAGTCTTGTTTCTTCTTGACAGCCAAGATTCATCTCAATAATGCATTAATATTGAAATGACAGTGGTAATTGTTGGAATACATCCCATCAAGTTGGGGCATCTCCATTCAGGTCTTTCAATGCCTCTAAACACCTCTGTGCAGCCTTGTCAAGATTGTGCTGTAGAATAAACAATGATAGCATGAGAAAGCGTAATGTCATCAGAAGCAAAAATAAAATATTTGAAAGCAAAGTACATAATCATACAATGTAAATTTGTTTTCATAATATCTTAAACTCTTTTCCACTCTTCTATGACTTACTATATGATATGAGGTGATTTTCAAGAACAAGAACTGTGTCATCTTCTTCAATTTCACCTGTTTAGAAGCAATATTATTTGATGAATGCAACCAAAAGTAATTTCACAGGTTTAATTTGTATTGCATGAATTGTCTTTACCACATCTAATGTAGTTTTCATTGTAATTAAAACAAAACAAGACCCCCCCAAAAAACCCCTCTTGACCCAAGCATTGATTATTGAATATCCTTAAAAATTTAGATAACTTTTCAACATAATAAACATCTTTGTACATCTGACAATTATTATTCTCCACTTTTAATTTCCTTCATGGACTACTTGAGGCATGATACTAAGAAAGTAAATGAATATTTTTAATGAAATAGAAAAAAAAGTGATCCATAAAGAATCATTTTTAGAGAGCTTGAATTGATATTTGGTTGGATGTGTATATTTTAAGTTGTCAGAAATTTATTTTTGAAACCATAGTTCTATTATATGAGCATAATATTAGTTATAATACCAATTGTTTTTCATGTTCACATTACACTTTCGAAGCTACCATACCAACCTGAAGAACATGGAGTCCTCTGGTTGATAGTACAATGACCTCTTTTAATCCATCACCAGTGAGATCAAAATGATTTAAGGCTAAAAGCGGATGGGCAAAGCTTCTAGACCAGAGCAACTCATAATGACCATTTTTTCTTCCTCCACCACCTCCTCCTCCTCCTCCTTCACCTTCACCTTCCTCTTCATTGGTTGGTTTCTCCTCAGGAAGACTGTTATCTGATTTAGCTTGTCCATTGGTAGATGGTATAATGGCACTTTCAGGTGGAATGTACTTGTAAGCCAAAAGTGCCTGTGAAAGAAAATTCAGTGAATAGAAATATCAATAAAAATATCATGAAATGATACTAGTCGACTTGAAAACAATTTTCAGATACTCTTGAATTGCATTTGAACAGAAATGAACCATCAACAATCCCACAAACGTATGGTTCCATGACATTTGCACCCGCTGCAATTGCTCTACTCTAAATTCCACAAACTAATGAAATGACCAACTTCAACCTTGGGTTGAACGCTATACCCTACCTGAAACCTAACCCTAACAGAAAACCCTATTGCAAACTACATTTTAGATGAAATCAAGCCAAGAGAAAATGTCGCAGGAGCAAAAGTCGTGTCACCTTATGCACATCAACTATAAGCAGAATACTCTGGAAGTTGTTCATCTCTGCTTGTGGTTAATATGACAAAGTGTCTGGCTCTCAAGGAGTATTTAAAGGAATGCTCCAGTCTGAAGATATTCATATGTCAATAAATAGAGTAAAATTCACAGAGCAATATGCTTAAAATTTGATGAAAATCAGATAACAAATAACAAAGTTATTGAATTTGAAATATTGCCTTTTTCCAGTGAAACAGTTCTAGGCACGTCTTCATGAATATTCATTAGGGCTGAGAAAGTTGTTCTTTTGTATTTGAAATAAGGTATATTAAAATTTGTTCTTCCAAGTGCTAAAACAATTGGATTGACAACTGATAGGTGCAAAAAATATTCATTGCTGCAACTTATTTCATCATGATGGAGACACATCATTTACCCATGTATGAAAAAATGATATAATTAGGATTTCATGTAATAACATAAGAAAATCGAATGTGAGGATGTGACATCATCAGCCCACTTAATGAATATTCATAAAGACGTGCAAATAACTGTATTTACAAAATATTGCTAAGCTTTAAAATTCAATGACTTTGTTATTTGTCATCCAATTTTGATGAAATTTTCAATATATTGCTCTGTGAATTTTACTCTATTTAGATGAAAATATTCTTAGTGTGAACATAATTGATGCAGAAATAAAGAAAAGAGAGCAAGTTGAACAAAAACATTTTTGTAACAGACCAACGTACTAACTAACCAACAGAAAAAGTGACTACTAGGTCTCTGCTGAACTTTGTTCAGGTAAGACAAAAAATTGCAAAAATTGCAAGGCGTTATTGTTATGCCACAATCCTTTCCCTGACATGATTTGCTACACTTACAAAACAAGATTTTAGATTGATAATTTTATCATGATTGATATCTGTATTAACTTTTAAAATTAATCCAGCAATGATCTAATAAAAAAAAATCTACATGCATTATAAAAGAGCACAATGTTGTGCATCAGTCATTGTTATGATCAATTAATCACTGTTGTGGTCTAGTGGTTTTTCATCACTCTTGCCTTTCAATGAGAGGGTTGTTGGTTCTCAGCCATGGCAATATTTCCTACAGCACAGCAAGAAATCTATCCATATTGTGCTGCAGTTAACACAGATGTAGTAAATGAGTACCTAGCAGGAATTCCTTGAAGTAGGGTAATAATGACTAGTACCTTGAACACTGCAGAGTGCATTCATTGTGTTCTATAAATTGTACTATTTTTATTATATTGGTCAGCAAAGATGACCGTAAAGTGATGTCATGTGATCATCAGAACAATAGACCTACCTGTCCATAGGTGCCTATAAGAAGTTCATTCTGACCATCCCAGTCTAAATCTGCTACACATGTACATAGCGCACAATCAAACAAGTCACTTTGCGGCAGCACTGTCTGATTTTGGAATCCTTCTTTCAATACATTCCTAGAAAAAAAATAGAATTGACAAAGCTTATCTAAATTGAATTTGACAATAAAATTGACAAGAGAATGAACAATCTAATCATCATTATCTATTTT
Organism: Lytechinus variegatus; assembly: GCF_018143015.1. Classification (NCBI taxonomy): domain Eukaryota; kingdom Metazoa; phylum Echinodermata; class Echinoidea; order Temnopleuroida; family Toxopneustidae; genus Lytechinus; species Lytechinus variegatus. The sequence continues at coordinate 38,773,764 of NC_054746.1, forward strand.
TTGCCCAGGGCCATGATTTTTTTATGTGAAGATTTATCAAGGAGTATGAGACAAGAGCATAATTTTTTTTTAATTTAACAGGTTACAATTTTATAACACCATTTTTTTAAGGAAAAATCAACCTGTACAGTTCCATTCCATTGTTAAGACTTTTTGTTTTTCCTTTATACACATGCCATGTCATAGCCAATACATGCAACTAGCACTTTTTATAAAAATATGGTAAATGTATTTCAAAATTACTTGAAAATGTGTGGGTTATAAATACTGAAAAAAAATTATTTGTATGTATTTTACATTAAGTAACACTGAATAGTTGACACAGGTACATATAAATTGCTACATTTCTGTGATAATAGGAGTGAAATGGTAAGTATGAGAAAGCTATTGTTATCACTTCCTGCATTCCTTTTCAGGGGAGATTAGTGCTGCAGACTTATTGTGCTTACTTCCTTTGGCTTCCCATCACATACAGAGGCTTGGATTCAAATTATTGATTGATTACTTGTTTTTACAATGTTACATAATGCATCCACAATAAATGAAAACTGTGCTGCAAGCAAGTGGAAAACAACTGTGTGAACATTAGGATGGATCGATATGACAGTAATATCAAAATATTCCTACTCACTGGGTAATACATGTTAAACAATCAAACCTTCAGAAATTAACCTTTGTCATACTTTGATGAATTTTCGTTAAACTCTCATTGACACAACATTATCTAAATAATGTTTCTGCTTTTATCGCAACCAACTTGACATCATATGAATTACCCTTCAATAACAAAATTGTGATTTCCTTGAGATAATGAAACAGGTAGTGGAATAAGGGCATAAGGATGGAATATCTGGAGAGCAAACGGAAGAATACAATTATCATTGGAATTAGAATCAATTGATCCAAATAATAAAGGTTCTCTTTAAGTCCCATGTTCATAGGCCATTCATTTCACTGCTTCATAACCTTCAGCACCACATTCTGCGATTGATCATATCATGCAATTTAATGCCTTAGCAACGTAAGAATCCATTACTATGATGGAGTGTTGTGGCCCAGTGGATTAGTCTCCGGACTCTGAAACAGAGGGTCATGGGTTCGAATCCCAACCATGGCGTAATTTCCTTCAGCAAGAAATTGATCCACAATGTGCTGCACTAAACCCAGGTGAGGTAGATGGGTACCTGGCAGGAATTTATTCCTTGAAACGCAGCGCGCGTAACAGCTGCACTGCTAAAGCCAGGGTAATTATGCTGCATGTACTGTAGAGCGCTTAGAGGCTTCTGACAAAGTAAGTATTAAGCGCTATATAAGCAAGTATAATTATTATTATTACTATCATATCTACCTGTAAACAACAGCAACTTCCACAGCACTTGTGATAAGAAGATTAAGATCATCATCTAAGATGGTATCATCAACAGTATCTTCTTCCTCCTCTTTCTCTTGAATACCTTCTTCTCTTCTCTCAAGCCAAGGTAATGCTGATTCCATGTGAGTAGATGATGTGAAGATACGTGAACATGTGATGGCACTATCATGGTTCAGTTCCCATTGGTTCATTACCTCTGATGAATAAAAAAACATCTTCATCAAGATGCAGCACAAACAAGCTGGATATTGACATCAAGAAGACTCAAGCCACATGACGATGGATAGATGAATATAATCATTTTACATATGGAATTTTGAAGATTAAAGCTTAAAGCCTGTCTAAGGCTTTGGCACAGTTACTCGAATCTCTGAATGTTACAATATTGCAAACACATAGTAGTCTTTAAAGGTCAAGTCCAGCAAGTCAGAAAAATGTTGATTTGAATCAATAGAGAAAAATCAGACAAGCACAATGCTGAAAATTTCATCAAAATCGGATGTAAAATAAGAAAGTTATGTCATTTCAAAGTTTCGCTTATTTTTAACAAAGTAGTTATATGAACGAGCCAGTTAAATCCAAATGAGACAGTCGATGATGTCACTCACTATTTCTTTTGTTTTTTATTGTTTGAATTATACAATATTTCAATTTTTACGAATTTGACAATTAGGACCTCCTTGCCTGAAGCACAAAATGTTAAAATAGTGGAATTCCAGGTGTTCAGGGAGGAATGAAACTTCATTTCACCTGACAATGACGAGAAAATAAAAATATTTCATAATTCAAGCAATAAAAAAAAAAGAAATAGTGAGTGAGTGACATCATCAACTCTCTCATTTGGATGTAACTGGCTCGTTCATATAACTATTTTGTTAAAAATCAGCGAAACTTTGAAATGTCATAACTTTCTTATTTAACATCCGATTTTGATAACATTTTCAGTATTATGCTTGTTGAATTTTTCTCTTTTTATTCAAATTAAGTTTTTGTCAGGGTGGACTTGTCCTTTAAATGCATGTGTTACCCATTTCATAAATTTTTATGGCAATTCACAAGCAGTTGGAATTTGAATTCAAATCTAGTGCCCTCTCTCTTTTAATGCCTTTTTATCATAATAGTCACTTGAGCACTTACTTTACATATTTAGGAATTGGAAAGTTACTGACAAAGATCATCATATCATGAAATTTTCAGACCATTCCTTGCTTGAGAGACTTTTTCATATAAACAAAACAAAAATATGCAGATATTTTTTATTTTCATCGGGCACCTGAGTAATTTAAATCCATTTTAGGCTGCATGCATATATTTTCAATTGCACAGTGATCGTGCAATGGAAAATTATTTTACAGCATTCAAGGAATTATTTCTCATAAAAAAATATATCATTGTTCCAGAACAAATATCTAAATAATGATAATAAATAAATTAACTTGCATAAAGGGTGGTAATCTGATAAATAGGCAAAGGTTTAACCCTATAGTTGAAACTAGAATTTAAACTACACATCTATAGAATGCTTGGCTTTATAACATTTCTTCCTTAGTTGAAACTAGAATTTAAACTCACACATCTATAGAATGCTTGACTTTATAACAATTCTTCCTTATTCATGGCAGGTATAATGTACCAAAGAATTCATTAAAATTCATTATTTTGTATATTTATTGTACTTCATTGTCTTAATCTGCCCATTTCAAAACTTAATTACTTTTTGATAATTTTTTCTGGTAGGATACGAATAATTTCCAATTTGTGAATGAGTAGACAACTGGCACACCATTAACCCAGGTTTAACTAAATAAACCATGGCTATCAGAATACCTATCAGTATTCCTGATCAGTAATTTTTTCCTTGAATGCATTTGACATACCATTATTTCTTGTGTTAACTAACACAAGTCTGATATAGCCACTACGACATCCAACAACACTCAACCGTCTGCAGTCTTTGAGATTCCAACTGTCCAACCATAATGCACTGCAAAATCAATCAAGAAAAATTAAATTGAAATACAGTCAGCTAGAGCTGGATCTTATTTTAATGTCTGACATGATCACTTTTTAGTTTGTATACATATATTTTCAAATCAAAATACCATAAAAAATTGCATGTTTTCAATGATACACATTCATCAAAAAGCTTCATGACACTAATAAATGTTAAATGTTACTGACCACGATAATATTAAATGAGTTAAAAAACACATTTTCTGGTTCTGCGATTTTTTGGGGGGTCCTAAGTCAGCGTATACTTACACACATGGTAAATCATTAAATTCAGGAAAAATACTTGTCACTGGATGTTCAGAGAATCGACCACCAAGTTCCTTTAAAGCAAAAATTAAAAGAAATTTTGAAAATCAATCATTAAGATTGATAATACTATTGTGATTATTCATAACAAAGATGAAACATTAGATATATTTTCAAATCCAAATTAGAAAAAAACACCTACAGAAACTCACTTAAGAAAATGTCCAACAGATTCATATGATACACATACAATCCTTTGAGCTTACGAGACTCTCCAATCTTCTTAAACACAATAGGGGGTGTTTCATAAATTTGGGGGTAAATGTCATTTACGTTCACATAAATGCTACTCTTAAAAACACCTAGGCTTAATCAAAGTCTCCCCATAACTTTTACATGTTAAGGGTAAAGGGTAAAGATTTGTTTTGCTCAATTCCCCTTTGTTCATTTCCTGGTTTCAGAATCACAAATACATTGTAAATAAATCATCACACATGTTATTACATACCTCCCTATATAGGTGAACTTGATTGTCAGACCCTGTTAGAAGGAAGACTATCTCTTGTTCTCCATCTTCAAGAATTCTATCAATAAGAAGGAAACAAGCTATTAATGATAAATTTCTATCATAATAGTGATAGCACATTGGTGTATTGTACTATATATGATTAGGCATTCACCAAAGTATTTTCATCTAGCATTTAAACAAAGGTTCTCTCTAATAATGATTAAAAAAAAAGGAAAAAAATACTCCTGAGATATGAACCTAAAAATTAATGTAAACTGAGACACAGGCAAAACCCACTGTGCATACTTCCAGGGGCTTACTGTACTATAGCATAAGGCAAGAGCGGTAATCCCAAGGGGGAGAGGTGGACTAAGGAGAAAAATATGCAAAGTAAATTCACTATTCATTCAATTGATGTACCGGTAAGTCTTGAGGTCTGATTTTTTAATTTCTTCTATGAAATAATTATTTCATCACTTGAGATGTCAATCTGAAGATCGAGAACCAATGAGTCAATTACAAGTGGGGCAAGAAAACATTTTATCCAAACACTGGTGGGATACGTCAGACTTGTAATCTGCACTGAGAAGGGTATTGGCATAACCAACAGTTTTGAATCAGATATTATCATAATTAGAGCCTTATTTAACATATTCAGTTGTTAAATTCCTGCTCTTTGTTTAGTCATCATGTGCAACAGAAGCAGACAGTTAAAAATTCACTAATTTTTCAATTTAAACTTTTGATCTCAAGTTTTCATCAAAACACTTAATAACTGATCGGGGCCCTGTTTTACAAATAGTACGTTGTAACAGACTCAAATCAAACTCAAATTACTCTCTTTGTTTTTAAATTTGAAATCAATCTCAATATGAGTTTGAATTAAAGCTAACATGACTCATTATTAGAAGGGTTATAGCTCTTATTCTTCACAACAAATATCTAAAATCTAATACAAAAAAATAATATCAATATACATCATTTTACACTAGTTGATTAACAAATATTTTAACTTGTTATCTCTAAGGAGGATAATGCATATTAAAGTGATGAGTATCAACCAATCTAGAAAACTGAACAAATTGTTTGAGGACAGACTGAGATACAGATATATCAAGTTTGGATTATTTGGAAATCAAAAACATAATTACAATGTTACTAAACTCATTACGAGATTAATCAGTCTGCTAATAAAACATCTCATTGTTCTTACTTGGTGTGACAGAGATAGTATGGGGTGAAATCCAGCTCTATATTGGTCCACATCTCTGCGTAATGAACATTAAAAAAATTAAAAGATAAATAGCAACACTCTGGATCAAAAAAGAATAAGGAGGATTTATGAGCATGTCAGCTGTACTTTGCTTTTCTCACAATGAACTAAACAAATAATTTCAAAAGTCGTCACAAAAAAAATTGCACCAGGATTCTCCTAGTATATGAAGGAACTTGATAAAATGCAGCATCTCATTTCAAGCCAAACTTAAAAAGTCACAGAGAGCAATAATTTACAAAGAAAGCAAAAATTTGTATGTCTAACTTTGCACATGCAGAAATGAACAAGACATGTTAATTAATGATACCTTGCAAAATGACCTTATATTGACAAATTTCCTTACTTAATAATACCCCATATCTTAACAAAACCACATGCCACTTAGTGATTTTTTAAAAATAGATTCTGTTAGAATTTGATTTGTGATCATACCACAACTGGAAACCACCTTTAATATATATACTCACGTGCTATACTGTCAAGTACATACTCAGATCCTTTGTCCCATGGTGCATAAAGGTTAAGTATATGAGAAGGATGATCAGTCTCTGCATCCTTATGAAAGACAACAAAAAAGTAACATTCCAATTTGAATACTAAAATTAACTTCACTGATCTAATTCAGCCATTTCAGAATACCTCTGATTTATCAGGAAAAGCAAAATGCAATGTAAAAAGATATGTTACCAGTAAATCTATTCATATGTCTAGAGCTATCCTAAATTCCCAATAATTTACATCAAGAGAAATGTTAAGCTACATATTCCTGGCAAAAGTCATTGTGGTAAGAATATGAAATGCACATAAAAATGAAAATTAGGGTTATTAAAGGAAATTCACCAGTGATAAAAGTGATAAAAGGAGGGATTTGAAATAAAAATGAAAAAAATTAAAAATAAAATGAGAATCAAACACTGTCAGCACATTTTAAGAAAGGCAGCTTGTGAAATCTGATCATCCTTTAGTTTGATCTTGTATGTTCTAAACACTTCAGATCATAAGACATAATCACAGCATGTTCATACCTTGGTAAATGTAATTCCAATGATGTACCCTCCACCATCCTCCATAAGACGTTGGTAAGAATCGATTGAGATTATCTCTGCATCATCTTAAGAAAAAGTCATAATACTTGGAAATTATACATTAATTATATCATTATATATCATTTTATCTTTGCTACTCTTTATCTTAGCTGTTGAGTTTGTCAGCAACAAAATCAGAAATGATAAGGATATAAAGGGAATTTGTGTTGGAAAAAAATCTAAAGAAATAAAGTTATGTCAGGTAGCTGACGACATGACACTTTGGGGGCAAAATAATTATTCATGAAACAAGGCCATAGAGCATATATAATAGATTTTGGAAAAGTTTCAGGTGTTATTTTAAACAAGGAAAAAAACACAAGTCATGTGGTTGGGGAAAGATAAACCTTTAGTAATGATAAGTAATATTCCATGGGCTGAGAATTATGTTAAAGCCCTTGGGATATTTTTTACCAGACATGAATCCATGAGCTGCGAGCTTAATTGGTCAAAGGATAAAATTAATAAAATAGAAAGATTGCTTAACATTTGTAAACAACAAAATCTTACATATAAAGGTAAGATAATTATCTTAAAAACATTAATATTGTCTAAATTTATATACACTGGTCAAATTATTTTTTGTCTAAATGACCTGGTTAAAAAATAGACAAACTAATGAACTTTCTTTGGGGATCCAAAATTAACAAAGTAAAAAGAGCTTTGGTAATTAGTGATTTGTCAAATGGTGGATTAAATATGTTAGATCTAGGTATACAGTTAAACAGTTTTAAGTTAAAATGGCTTTTCAAATATTTCGATGACACTACATCAAAATGGAAATGGATGTTTGATTATTGGTTTGATTAATTAGGTGGAAGTTTTATTTTAAGAAATTGTAAGTGTAATCCACAATATATCTTGTCATTGAAAACGATTCCAAAGTTTTATCGTGAAATATTATATGCTTATTTTACTTTAAAAAAAGAAAAATTGCTTAAGGAAAAGAAAAATGTAATTTCAAGTGCAGAAGCTTGCAAAGAATTGTTATGGTTTAACAACAATATCAGACATAATGGAAGGATGTTGCTATTTAGGAACTGGATACGGTCAAATATTTTGTTCATTGGTGATCTGGTATCTAAGAATACCTTTCTTACTGTAAATGAGATAAAAGAAAGGTTAGTCAATTTAGTTGGACTGTGGTTGACAGAATATGCAGGTTGTTTTATGTCAATACCAAAAATGTGGAGAGAACTAAAAGAAAATAACTTTGTTTTGTTAAGAAAATTAAAAAATTCAATTTTGAATGATGAGTCATGTATGCCATTGCCATCTGTAAATACATTGCTTAATTGTAACTCTAGCGTAAAACAAATTTATCAAGAGATGTTACAATTACATGTTGAAAGATCAAGGGCCGAATTATTTTGGAAAAATTTTAGATGAAGAAAATAAGAATTCTTGGTTGTTTACATGGACAATGAAATTCAAAAATATTCAAAATACAATAGCCCATTTGAATTTCAATTTTATGTATGATTCATTACCTACTCTCTGTAACTTAAAAAAATGGAATTTAAGAAACACAGATATTTGTAGTGAATGCAATAAGTTGAGTGATTTATTACATTTGTTTTGGTTGTGTACAGAGGTTGATAAGTTTTGGAAATATGTCGAAGCACTCATAAGAAAAATGTCTATTCAAAATTTTCGTTTGAAGCCTCAGCATATTGTTTACGGTTTAAGAAAAGAAAAAAAAATTAATTTGATGTTGAATTATGCATTATATTCTATTTACAGAGGTCACAAGATATCATTAGTTACAATGAAAAAGATGAAGTTTTATGATTTGAAAATTATGTTTATATATGTTCTGGAAAAAAGATATAATGAGAGACATAAACGAAAGGACAATTTGTATATAAATATGAGCAAATGGAATTTAATACTGAATAACTTGTAAAACTTTTGTTTGTGTACATACACATGTATATACATGTATGTGTATATATTTTTATTCAAATAAAGAAGACCAGCACTGGTTAAAAATAAAAAAATATATACCATTTTATAATTATACACTAATGATGATAACACAATCTTTAAATATAAATGATTAAATGCTGATTACTATCTAGTATGCAGAGTAAAACATTTTGTTTCTTTTGAATGTTTTTCCAATTTCAAAAGTCCAACATTGCAAACATCTCCATTTCTGCATATATATAACCATTCCTGCATATATGGAACAAACAAAAAAATATGAATACATTGAAAAATATATTAGATGAGATTAAAAATAGATGAAGTATTGTATAGGCCTATATTGGTTTACAAGTACACACCCACATCCAACAAAGATATCATAAATGGAGGATATTTAAAATACCTGGAATTCCTGCAAAGTGGATTTCTTTGGCTACAGGTTGAAGCTCAGTCTTGCCCCTCTCTGCCATGTATTCTAGAGAGACTACTTTATCTTTGAGTGGAGCAACCAACACCTTACCGACTCCTCCAGGGTATGCCAAGGATGTAAGACCATAGACGTTGCTTTGGCAGGGTATGGAGGTGAAATGTGCCTCATGAAATCCATGTCTTTCAGCCATTTCAATCTATCTGATACAAATCAATTGTAAATCAATAATACCAGGGTTCAGGGTTTTTTGGGGGCATTGTACATGTAATCAGGCAGGGTGGGAAGTAAATTTTCTTTCTAAGGGCTATTTTTTTCACATTGGGGCAATAACTAATCTTAGGGGGATATATTCTCTTTTAAGGGCTACTTTTTGTGCAAAAAGTATTTAGTGAGCACTGTAAGGAAATTTTTCATTATTTACCTACCCTCAAATTCTGTCAATTGATATTTACATGTATGTTCTGATGTACATAGAAAATCATTATTCTAAACTTTCTTGAATACATATATGGCAGATTTTGGGGAGATTTTAGAAAAGATGGTCACCCAAAAGCATTCAATTTGGAGAATACAACAGGCGATTTTGATTTACATGGGGGCAGAATCACCAGTTGGCCTCATGTATTTCCTATGCTGTAACCAGGGAAGTAGGCCTATCATCATTTAACAACAAAGGATTGCACTGAAACAATTTTTAAAACAAAATTTGATTCAAGATGAAGATATGATATATTTAAATCCCCTGAACACCCCCCCCCCGAAAAAAAGGCCTTCGTGTACTACACATACAAAAAAAAAGAGTGCAAAGCATATTCTTTCCTTTCTTTTCTTTTCCTTTCCCTCATTCTTTCTCATCTACCTTCCTGATTTTTCTTTTTATCTTTCTTTTTTTCCATTCCTTCTTTCTGAATTCTCTTGTCCATTCCATCTATCTTTATTTCTTATCATTTCCTAGTTTTCCTTCCTTTCTGTGTTAATCTATTTTCTTCATTCTTTCCTTCTTTACATGTCCCTAATTGTTTTTTTCTTCTTTCTCTTACTTTCCTTCTTTTGTTAAAAATTTCTTCTTTTATTTCTTCATTCTTTCTTTCTTTAAAATTGTTATGCTTCCTTTTCCTCTTCCTTTTCTTTTGTTCTTTCTCTCCTTCAATTATTTTATTGCTTTTTTCATTCTCCCCTCCCTCTCTTTCATCCTTTATTTTCTTTTTCCCCTTTTTGCTATTCCCTTCCTTCCTTCCTCCCTCCCTTCCTGTTTTTCTCTTTTTTTCCTCAAAGAATGAAGGAAACATTTTCTTTCTTTCAATTCTTCATTCATCCTCCATTTTTGTTCTTTCTCTCCTTTTGTCTTTAAAAAATTCATTCATCATCCCTTCCTTTCTTTTTCTTTCCTTTATTTCTTTCATAGTTTCATCCTTCTTTTATTCTAACTTTCTTTCCTTTCACTTTTATTTTTTTCCTTCATTTTCTTTGATTCATTTCCCCCCTTGATTTTTCTTTCTTTGTTATCCATTCATCTCTTTTCTTTCTCTCCTTCATTATTTCACCCATTTGTTCACCCTCCCTTCCTTTTCTTTTCTTTCTTTTTTTCCCCTTTCTTCATTTATTTATTTCTTTCTTCTTTTATAATTATTTTCAGTGATTCCCTTTTTTATTTTGTGCCACGGTCACAAAAGTACATGGAAATATGGCATATCAACACAGTAATTTTGGTCATGGCAGGCAAGATAAAATCACTTTGAAAAAAAAATACAAGGTACATCAAGTACATTTGACATCTAAAAAAAGGATGTACCGAAAAAAATGGCCTTTGATGGCCTAAAAATGGCCAAAGATTTTGGCCTTGGTGCCCTAAAAAATATGAGGTATTTCAAGGCCAAACTGGCCTTGCAGTAAAAATGACAAAAATTTAAGGCCTGAAGTATCTTGAGCGATGTTCGTGCAGGCTCCACTCCACTTCACTGATACTGAAGTGGAGTGGAGCCTGCAGACCTGCAGGAAATCGCTTGAGGTAGACTCTAAGGTCCGTATTCTGAAGTCAGGTTTAACTTAGACCATGGTCTAACTCTGTGCTAAACTTATGGGAAGCCAAAAGTGTCAAAATTTTTATTAAGTTGTATGTTTCTTATATTTACTGTGCTCTTTCCTGATTCTTAAAGGGGAAGTTTACCCTGAAGAAGACTTTGTTGTAAAAATAGCAGAAAAAATAGTAAAAAATATTGGTGAAGGTTTGAGGAAAATCCGTTAAAGAGTAAGAAAGTTATTAGAGTTCAAAGTTTTGGATTTGTGACGTCATAAACGAGCAGCTGCCCAATGTGTTATGTAATATAAAACGCATGAATTTCAAATTTTATATGGTTCCTGATGACTTGATTTTGTTTTCTATTCATGATCGGGTGTGAAATGATTTGTCTATTGATATACAAAAGGTACAGTAAAAAACATTTTCAATTTTCTGAGAAAATGACATTTCATTGATTTTTTACCATTCGCTATGTAGGAATGCTGCTCGCATATGACGTCACAAATCAAATAATTGAAATTCTAATAACTTTTTAATTATTTGATGAATTTTTCTCAAACCTTCGGCAATATTTTTCATTATTTTTTCTGCTATTTTTACAATAAACTTTTTGTTAGGGTGAACTTTCCCTTTAATGGTGAAGACAATCATATATTTATACTTCCTGGACAATTATGAAAGATTTGAGAGCCAAACATGCCAAATTAGCTGAAACATGATATCTCTACTAATAGTGATTTATGAAACAATTGGCGGAAAGAGATCCATATGCACCCCCCTCCAAAAATAACAAAACTAAAAAGATTGTTGAGACTTCCGGTTCATTCACTTTAGATTTCTCTATCATTTTTTTACTGTTGCTTACCTTCATTTTTGTTCAATGGGACTCAAACTCACCTCGTTTTATCTGCAGTCAAGACCTTTTCCGCTATGCTAGCGAGAAGCGCTGATACCGGAAGGGGTATTTTAACGATTATCAGCCGATAGTTCGACTAGTCTTGACTCACAGACCCTTTACTGACTAAATAAACCGATGTCCATGGACAATTACACGCACTAGATCCTGCTCGAAATTTGACAGAATAAAGCCATATTTTGGTATGTATTTTCACTCATCATCATATATGTTTTTAGGGCTAGATATATAATTCTGAACCTTCTCCATGTTTTTATTTTCAATTTTAGTGGGGGTGCATATGGAACTCTAACCCAATTGGCTATCCATACTTAAACCGCAACTTCAAACCTGAGTGAGTAAAACTGAAACCCGACTTCAGAATACGGGCCTAAGTAAACATGGTAAATAACTCTATAAAGTCTTAAGTTAAAATGTAGGCTGAAGTTACCGTAATTAACGTTCCAGGGGCAGGGGTGAGGAGTCTAACTTACTTTTGGAATAGACCTGTAATTGCCTTTGCCTTGAAAGAATATTTAATGATCTAGGCCTAACCAAAATTTTAATAATAAAGATTCGGTCAAATCTTTCTACTTACATTACAGTATAAAGTTACACTTGACTAGCTTGACACAGGCACAACTCAGCTCCCAGAGTCCCAGCTCTGCCTCTATTATTCACTCTCTACTCTAGATTTCTCACCGTGCTCCTATTTTATATGGTCCTCCGAGCTCCAGCTTGGATCCGGATATGGGGCGGCCTGAGGGTGGACTCGATCCCTCGGGCGCAGCGCGGCGTGACCGGCGGCTTTGCCCTCGATGAACTGGTCGAGTAGCTAGACGTGTGCCGTTATTATCTCGCTTGTACTGTGGCGCATTACGCAATCATCATGGCGAGCGAGAGCATTGCCATCGGCACTGACAGTGACACGAGGATGGAAACTACTGATGAGAGAGCAGAGAAGTCACAGCAACCTGAAGAATTTCGTTCAGTAAAACCCAAATCCAGTCGAAAGAGAAAGTTGACAGAGGAAAAAATGGTCACAGAAACACAAGAAAAGACAGAGAAAAGGCCGCACTTTCCTCCATTGAAAGGAGCACGATTACTCGTAAGTGATCATTGTCCCACCTATTGAAGTTAATGTTAGCAGTTAAATCCTCTGTTAGATCTACGTTCAATTCAATTTTTTTTTCAGTTCAGTTCATTTATTTTCTCTTTCAATCTTTTTAGATTTACAATGATAGTTCAATATACATATTTACAAAATATAATATATAAATCATTTCTATAATACAATAATACTGTGAAAAGAGAAGGAGACCAACTACCGTTAATTTTTAATAATATTAGGTACGGTATGTGACAAAAAAAATGAAAATCCTCAAATCTCAATGAATTTGGTATCATTTGAAAGCCCTTAAAAAGACCTTTCAAATGATACCAAGAACTCAAATTTTCATCAAGAAATTATAAAGTTATTCCAGTTTAAGTCGCGCATATTTATCAAAATTTGTGGTCATTGTCTTAATGTAAAGTCAATGGAGTGCATAACCGATTTTTGTGACCATTTTGTGACCATTTTGAACCCAAGTCTTCAACGGGCTCTAACTTCTTTGTTTTTGAGCCCTTTGAAGTAATTTAGGTATCAATGGAAAGGTGAAAGAAAACTCAATTGATGTGTAATCATTTCACTTGGTAATTTTTCTTCTTATGTGTAAAATAATTTCTTTTAATTAATTCTAATTAATTATGCAAATTACAATTACTCGCCTCTTTTTTTGCCAAATGAAAGTGATAATGAGAGATAATTTGTATATAATTTAGTTGGCATCAAAACAGCATCATGTAGATAATTTCCTAAATGAATTTGTTTAAAGTATTGTTTTTGTAATTTCTAATGTATTTCTTTGTTTTTCTGATATAAATTACAATTAGCCTAGCTCTTTTTCAACTTTAGTATTGTGTACATGTATGTATGGGGTCTTTTTTTACAAATGAAAAATATCATTCCTTTTGTACATGTACTTTGTATGGTATAAAAATACAAGTGTGCTTTTCTGATGTATTTGATTGTTTCACCAATTCTTTATGTATTTTATTGTTTCAACAATTTGTTTATACATGTAGATGGATAATGTACCTTTCATTTTGGAGACCGTGGGCATTCGATTACAATTTTTTTTAGGAAGGATGAGCAGCAGAGTCTGAGGGTGTAAAGATGTAGCATTGCATGTAATTCAAGTATCAAGAAGGAAACATAAAAATTAAGCTTTAATATATGCATTTCTTGGATATGTATGATTACAACAAAGGCCATGTTCGAGCACTCCTTTTTTAATGAAAAATAAGTTCATATTCTAGCGTGAAATCACTGCACATAAATAAAGCTCTGAACAGCAACAAAAACAGGCATCAAAGCTCCAACACTCAAAACAAGAGAACAAAAGTGACACAAAAACTTATACAAATCCCATCCCCATTTCAACTTATGAACACAACCCTCCCCCCCCCTGCACCCTTCTTGAAAAAAAAATAATAATTATAATAAAATAGAAAAAAAATGAATAACATAAAATAGACAATAGAGCCATGTGGAAGTGAAATATTTCCTCTGAGAGTGAAAAATTAAACAACAAATTTTTTGCATTTTAATCATGGGCGGAAATTGGCCCCAAAGGTAGGGGGACGCTGGCATCGGCGGCGAAAGCCAACAGTTTTAGGGGGACCACCAAATTATTTTGATAATCAAAAAAATACACCAAAGGTTATCAACCAAAAATTATAGGGGGACGCAGAAAACTAAATTTGACAAGCCAAAAAAAAAAAAGAAAAAAAAAGGTTATCAAAAAAAAAAAAAAATTGAGGGCGGGGGGTACACTTCCCCCAGCTTTCGCCGCCTATGGATGCTGGCAACTCTGACAAGTTAAAAAAAAAAAGTTTATCCCCAAACTGTTGTAAGGTCATTTTCACCCCAAAAAGTTTGACCAAAAAAGAAAAAAAGAAAGAAAAAAATGTATTATTGTTACATGTCCCCCTATTATTTTGGGTAGGGGGACGTGTCCCCCTGGGATTTCCACCCATGAATTTAATTTTAGAAAAGTCAACATTGATATTCCACTGTCAAAAGCAAATCCAGTTTCCAAATGAAACGATAATCAACCACCTAGACTCTTGAGTCACATAACCTTGGGATGATAAAATCTTTCTGTGACAAATGAATGTATTAAAATCAATATCAGAATAATTATCTACGGTATAATGACAGAGATTTCCCAAAAAAGGCACAACATAATCATCAAGTAAGCAATTTACGATCTAGTTCAATCCAGCATGAACGACTCACTATCGACCGCTCCCATCACCCTGCCAACCGCAGGCGCATCGGGCAGCTCGACTGACGAGAGACCGGCTGTGACAAGGGTAGCATCGCCCTGCCAACGGCAGGCGCATCGGGCAGCTCGACTGCCGAGAGACCGGCTGTGACAGGGGTAGCTGGCATCTCTTATATCTGGACTGCGCAACGTCAGAATCGCGTAAGTTTGGATTTTTTGATAATTCAAATATATTTCCAGTCAAATTGTATACCTAATCGGATTCTTGTTTTACTTACCATTAAAAAATTTCGAACATTTACGCGTCCAAAAATTTGATGAACTTTCAAGCTCCGATATCCACACTTTACAGGCGAGTATCCACATTGAAACTTATATGTACAGAAAGAGCACATCTTCAGCTGTCTGTTAAAAGGCACGAGATTGCACCTACTATATGCGCATGCGCATTAAACCCCTTTATCAATGAGCCGCCCAGACATAGTCGATGCCACTCGTAGCAAAACCCGCGCGAAAACCGTGCCACCAAAACCAGCGCTCGCGATGCCCCGTATTCGCACATAGCTAATAATATGTTTGTAAAACTAAAAAATGATACAATTCATAAGCACTTCACTCGCCAGGCGAGTTCCTTTCATTTACCTCTGAATAAAACATCGTTTACACAGAAGACATTTGTTTTTACTGGTCCAAAATTATGGAATTCTTTTTCAAAGGATATTATACAATGTAATTCAATACAAAATTTCAAAGGAAAACTTAAAAAAATATCTTCTGGATTCATATTAGATTATCGTTTTTTTTTACAAAGTTATGTAATTCAGAACTTAATATGTAAACACAAAATCGCTCCGAAGAATTGCCGCCTACGATCAGATTAAATGCAGAACACAAAGGTACAAACTAAGTCCAATCCCATATCTATGAATGAATCCTAGATAAAGAAGACAATATGTTATCTGTATTATGACCTCTTCCTAATTTTTTTTTCTTTTCATATCTCCTCTCTCTCTATCTCTCCCTCTCTCTCTCTTTCTTCCTTTTCTATCTCCCCATCCATCTCTTTATCTTTCTCTCTCTCTCTCTCCTCCATCATTCTCTCAATTTCTTTCTCTATCTCACCATGCAATGTGACTTATCATTATTATTATTGAATTCGAATAATCAGCGACTATCTGTAATGTTTCAGTAGAACGAAATAAGTATACAAAACTCTCTGTATATAAAATTTTATTCTAATTATTTACCCATTGTTACCCACTTCCATTTCTCCTATTACTCTGAATACGTCACTAATTCAAAATCTCGATATCCTCAAGTCAATTTTATCCAATCCAATTAACTTACATCTAATTACTTACATCATAAATCCTTCCAATCCGCTTTCTCGTATACATTTACTATATCTTAAGCAAAATTTGAAACCTCTGCAGTTACTTATATTTGAAAATATTCTGTTGATTCATATTAACCCCCAAAGTATTAATGATAGTAGATTTTTTATGCTTTGTGTATTTTTATAATTCTATTTTGATACTGTTATGTTTAATGCTGTTTTTTATGTAAAAGTTCTGTACAATTCAGCTCTTGCTGCGAACAGCCTTTGAATAAAATACCATTATTATTATTATAAATGTGTTTGATGATTTCTCTTTGTATATATGTTTAATCGTTTTATGATTTCTGTATACAGTGTATACTGATTCATTAATTTTTATTTATTTTTATTTTTGTGTATTTTTTATTCATTGTATATTTTTTTATGCATTATTTATTTCTTTATTTTATCTTATTTTTATTCATAAAATATACTTATGAAAGGGGGCCTTCACCCTACAAGTGAAGTGCTTATGAATTGTATCATTTTTTACAAACATATTATTAAAAGGTAACGGTAATTGTTTATTAATGAACTTGTACATTAACCGTCTGAGTTGAAAAGAATATAAATCTTTAACCTTCAAGACTTTATTTTTCAAAAACAGAATATTTGTATGTGCCCTAATTTTCTGCATGACTAATAATACGAATCACTCTTTTTTGCAATATAAAAAGTGTATTAATTTGAGAATTCGCTGCGATACTCAATGCAACAACTCCGTAATTCAGATAAGGTAAAATTAACGTTGAATATAATGATATCAAAATATAATGAGGTAAGAAGTGACTTAATTTTCTAATGACACCAATATTGCGAGCAATGATTTTACAAATATTATCAGTATGTGTTTTCAAAGAAAGTTTATCGTCAATGATCAGTCCCAAAAATTTAGTAGATCGCACTGTTTGAATAACAGTATCATTTAAAATTACATCTTTTGGTACAGTCGTAATCTTGTTGCTAAATAGCATGTAGCTAGTTTTTGCTAGGTTAAGAGAGAGTTTG
Organism: Lytechinus variegatus; assembly: GCF_018143015.1. Classification (NCBI taxonomy): domain Eukaryota; kingdom Metazoa; phylum Echinodermata; class Echinoidea; order Temnopleuroida; family Toxopneustidae; genus Lytechinus; species Lytechinus variegatus. Next base: position 38,791,256 of record NC_054746.1, read on the forward strand.
TTAGCTGTTATCCAATTAGAAACATTTTTTAGTTCGTCATTGAATATTTGCGTCAGTTGTTCTGGGTCGGGGTGCGACAGAAATATATTAGAGTCATCAGCGAAAAGTATAAATTGAAGCAATCTTGATGACATATCAATATCATTTATATAAGTAATGAACAAAAGTGGGCCAAGAATGCTGCCCTGTGGAACTCAAAGAACAGGTTTACGTTCAGAAATATTACCATCAAGTGAAACGAACTGTGAACGCCCGGTTAGATAATTCTTGAACCACTTTAGTGGTTCCCCTCTAATTCCATAATGAGAAAGTTTATAAAGGAGAATATTATGATCAACTGTATCGAATGCTTTTGAACAATCTAAGAACATACCAATCGTATTCGAAGACTTGTCATAAGCGTTGGCAACTGTTTGAACTAAAAGTATTGCATGGGAAGTGCTACTCTTTTCTCGGAAACCAAATTGAGTATCGGATAGGATGTTGTGCTTTAAAAAAAACATGGTTCGTATGTGAACCAATTTTTCAAGAATTTTAGATAAGTTTGTAAGCAATGAAATGGGTCTGTAGTTACTTGCTAAAGAACTATCACCCTTTTTGAAGACTGGTATTATCTTAGAAATTTTCATTGATTTTTGAATATTTCCCGATGATAATGACAAATTGAATACATAAATAAGAGGGTCAATTATATAATTCATAGTTTTCTGTAGAAGGATGTTATCAGTGTTATCGAATCCTGCACTTTTATTTAATTATAGGCTAGATATAATTTTAATTATCTCCTGTGCGTTCGTAGGAGAAAAAAAAATAGAACTTTGATTTCTATCTCCCAGATATTGATGAAATGAATGGGAATTTGTTGGTATACTTCTAGAGAGCTCAAATCCAACTTGTGAAAAATAATTATTGAAAATATTTGCCATCTGAGCTTTATCTTCAATAATAGAATCATTATGCATAAGCTTAGTTATCTTTGAAAACTTTGGTCCATTATTGATGGTAGAATTGATCAATTTCCATGTTTTTTTAAGATCATTCTTGCATTGATTAAATTGATCATGGTAATATGCCTTTTTAGCAGTACGGATGACCCCTGTTAGTATATTCTTATAATTGGTATATTGGCTCCGAGTATTCTCAGTTAGTCTTGATATATAATATTTATAGTATAATCAATTTTTTTTATTTATCGAACAAAGAATTGAATTCGTTATCCAAGGTAATCTAGGTGATCTTTTATAATTTTTGGACTTGGGCTTTGCAAAAGGGATATTTTCATTAACATGACTCATGAAGATATCAATAAATGTTTTGTAGAACTTGTCAACACATTCTGTACTAAATACATCATCCCAAGTTTCTTCTTCTAAACTCTGTTTCAAATGAGATATATTTAGATCACTATATACACGCCTCTTAGGTACATAATCGGGAAAGTTGTTTGGCTGATATTGATTAGAACAATACATAAAAATTGGGAAATGATCAGACATGTCTGAGATAATTATACCAGCTTTAAATTCTGAACGAATATTGGAGAAAAAATTGTCAATCAGAGTTGCGGAAGTATTAGTAATTCTAGTGGGTCTAGAAATAAGTGGCAAAAAGGAGGCAGAAAGGAATGTCTCTAAAAAGTCATTTGAAAAAATATTAGTATCACTCGCTATTAAACAGGTCATAATTAAAGTCTTCCATTATGATACATCTTTTGTTTTGAACAAAATGATAATGTAGTAAATTATTTAAAGTTTCTAGAAAATCAGCACTATTGCTGCGAGGGGGCTTATGAACAACTCCCAATACAGTTTTTCTGTTATCACGATCACTAATTTCAATGAATAAAGTTTCTGCAGTTTCATTCATTAAATTCATGTCTTCAATAATAAGACATGAATTTAATGAATGAAACTGCAGAAACTTTATTCATTGAAATTAGTGATCTAACGTTGTCTTTTATAGGCCTAGACGAATTATAATAATATAAACTAATAAAAATAAATTTTTACTTGCATGTTCCTTACCTCCATCCCAGCCCCCATTCGTGTTTTGTGACTTTTATTTGAAAAGATAGTAAAAAATAGTATTGACATAGATAATAAACTTGTTCGTGGATTTCTTGAAAATTTCACAATTTTCAGCGTTTCTATTGATGACATGCATGTTGATGTCTATTGAGTGAGTTAGACCTTCATTGTATTGTGAAATAAATAAGTCACCAGTCGTAATCGTGCTAGTGCTGGCTGGCATTTACCTTGAGTCACACATTCTATGAACAAGGTCATTCATTCTATGAACCTTGTTTTCTGGTACTCCTCCCTGTATGGTGAAATAAGGTTGGCAATGTTTGGCTTATTTATTCTTTTTCTTTGGGAGAAATGCTTGCTTTTTTGGCACTGTTAGGTTCCATTACAACTATTCATCATATAACTTGGCTCTTAAGTAAATTTGATTCTTTAAATTAATTTTTCTTAATTAGAAATAGAGATTGAAAATCTACAATTGTCTTGCCATATTACTTTTTACCAATAGAGGGCATACACAAAAATATGCCCAAAATTCAAGTTTTGGAGCGCTCTGGTGAATACAAAAATCACCCCCAAGTTACTAATGAAAAATAAATTGCAACTACGGAAATTAGTGTTTTTGGTCACAAAAGTGATATTTTAATGATTTTTGAAAATTGTTTGCTATGTACAGCATTGGCATACCATAGTCTAACCCAGGATGCTCCCGCCTGCAAAGCGGGTGGGAGCCCAGGGGCTTACCGTGTATTTGGCCATAGACACGGGACTAGGGTAATTTATGGTCAAAATATTTATCAAACAGAATTGTGAAAACAGAAATCATGCACTTACCACGATTATATAGATGAAGATCTAACGTGTGGCAGTATCCTGACATCGAGGCACAGACTGGAACCTAAAAAAAACATGAAAAGTTCTGTCGCGATACCTCTCTTAATTCTTTCAAAATTCATAACAAAATGGCCGATTGAGACTGGGGTAGAAGGAAAGAACTTATCAGGTTTTTTTAGTACTACAAAAAAGTACTACATCTTCTGAAGTTGGAAGTTAAAGAAGCCCTGAGATTTCTGATATTAGAAGACTTCCAAATTCAGAGTTTGCCTGAATATTTCTTGTATGTGTGGTATGTTATTGTTTGCACAAATATTGTAATTCTACATCTTCCCTGACTTTCAATGTCATAGGTACATGTAGTTGGCATAGATGTAAACACAAAGGAAGATAGGTTTTGTCACATATACCGTACATGTATGCCTGGAAAATACACCTTTTTTGGGAGGCTAACCAACTTCATCAATGGAAGGACATATGCTATGCCCAATCCCCTGAACTTTTTGTTGATTTGACAGAGAGAGCATCCTTGGAATGGTAGTCTACAGCTTAGTTCTAGAGACAAAATTCAGTTTTATCAAGCTGATTTACTAGTCAATAGCTGAATTGATTATAAGAAATAGCTATATTTTTGCCTTGCTTCCCACACCATCACTCGAAGTCTGAAAATATCCATCTTCTGTGTAAATAGTGTGGACTGACGTGAGAAGTCAATACATAAACTTAATTAGCACTAATGCATCATTTGCACACTGTCAACTAAGTTTTGTCTCTCACTTCATTTGTTTTTCCCTTGTAGTTTATCTGAAGTGGAATTCAGCGTAACTGTACTTTAATTTATTTTTCTTTTTTTTCTTCTTCCCACAAGGATGGCAACACTGATATGAGGAAGATTCCTGTTCCTGCCAATAGATATACACCACTAAAAGAGAATTGGATGAAGATATTTACACCTATTGTGGAGCACCTCAAATTACAGATCAGATTTAATCTCAAAACAAGACATGTAGAACTGAGAGTAAGTTACAGTGCCTTGAATAATATGACCTTCTAATTAAAAACAGCAGCCACAATTTTTTTTCCATATTCTTCTGCTAAGGAGAGATCTCAATTGGCAACACAAATTATACATGAAGAGGGAAATGGATAAGGCTTTCATTGTAATACTATCATTTAACATGTGGAACATCTATTTTCAGTTTCATTTATGTGTACTGGTGTAGATCTTTGTTTATAATCTTTACCTTAATAACTATTTTGTTTTGTACACTTGCCTAAAAAGAGTGATACATGTATAGGCCTATCCTGCTCCTGTTGTCTATTTCAGATGCTGATTCTTTTCCTGTTGAAATATTTTAGTACACCTGTACATGTAATATGTTTTATTTGATGTAAATGTATGAAGACTTCTTACATGGTTCATACCATTAATTTTTTTTATTAGGGATGTGTACATTGAGAAATATGCTTAATGATGATAATTGATTATATTTTTATGTTACAGGGCGGAGATCATGCATTTGCAATGATATTTTCAATTCATTGAATAATTCATTACCTAGACTATGCAACCATTGTAATGAACGATGCCAGCACTAACAATTATCTGACAGTTATAAAAGTAACCATCAGATTCTAGTTATTGTCAGCCAATCAATACATGTATATGTACCAAGTAAAGTTGTCAAATCTGAAACTCTGTTAAATGAAAAATTTAGATGAAATGCGTCCAAATGGGGTATTCCTTCTTCCATTTAAAAGGCATTAAGTACACAGATACATTGGAAAAAGGCTCCTATCTTGAGCCAGTAGAAGTGAGTTTTGGACTCGATTCATGTTCATTCATTCTGTAAAAACAAAGAAATTTTGTACTTGAAAATCTGGAAAAATGTAGCCTTTGTATCTCTGACTTCTTAATGTGTATGTATACATTACCCTTAGTAATTAATTTTGACCAAAGAATGTAACCATATTAATATCAAGGAAGTAGTTACAATAAGTCTTTGATGCATAATTACCAACCCTCAAGAAATTCATGATCATCATCATCTAATCTCTTACTAATTCCAGTTGCTAAGAAATCATGCAAGGAATGGACCTCTGCTCATGCAGGGCTAATCTGTGGAATTCTCTTTCACAGAGATTGAAAACCCAGACTTCAGTGACCACCTTCAAGGAAAACCTGAAAACATACATGTTTAAGAGTGCTTTTTTTTTATAGACATTGACTTATTGTTCAGACATGTATTATATGTAAATAGTTTTGTTGTTCTGCTCTGAAGCGCCTTGAGCATCTAATCAAGATGGAAAGTCCGATATACAAATCTCATGTATTATTATTATTATTAAATAGATTATATCTCATCAATAGTCATTGGTAATAAACACAGGGGTTTTGTAAATATAAATTGCTTGTCCTTTGAAGTGCATATCTCATTCAATCTTTTCTTGTCATAATTCTTTTTTTCTCTCTTTGTGTTCCAGTCTTCAGAGCAAACTCAAGAAATAAGTTCCCTTCAGAAAGGACATGACTTTGTGAGAGCCTTTCTCTGTGGCTTTGAAGTAGAGGTAAAAAATGAATTATTATTAAATACCCAGATCATAGTTTGACCAAGCACAGAAGCTTTGATGAGTGGTATATATAGGGTAAATAAAATGTTGTTGGCAATAGACTTTTTGTGGGGGGGGGGGGGTGCAAAGCAATATGGTTCAATTTTATCTATTTTTTAAAGTGTGAAACTTAGCATGACAATAGCATATGCCATGTCCCCTTGATAAACTCATGATAGTTAACAAAACTCATGACATGATATTGAAATTCATAAGCCATGACATAGTGAAATAATTATGTCATGAGTTTTCTCTTTATATAGATTTTCTTTGTATATTTTTAATAAAAAAAGAAGACTTGAAGTGTATAATTATAAAGCATGTTTATTACATGTATGTGAGGTGATTTGTCTTATTGTGTCTTAACATTAAAAAAAACTGAGCTTTGCTGCACAATTACTATATATTTGAAGTACAGGGAATGGTCTACTTCCCAGCAATCTGGGTTGATGGGACAATACTACATAATAAATAGTTCTGTGCAGTTTATTGAAACCAGAGCAGAGCTGTCACATTGTCTTATTTCATATCAGTCACCTATGTTCATAGATAAATGGATCATGATAATATGGAGTGATACACTGACAGCTGAAATAATTTTGAATGAGATACAAATTTTGAGATCTCAATTATCTAAGATTTTTAAAATTTATTCAAAAAAATTCACTCTATGGGCATTTTCACAGTAACTGACGTTACACGGCACAATTTTATACACTTTTCATTGTGTATATGAGGATCTCAAAAACAACAAATCATGGGAGTTTCCTTTTATGCAAACAAGAGGAACAAGAAGTTTTTTCAAATTGTGATAGTTCAGTAATCTATCATTGTAGACCATGCTCAAAAAATGTTATGATTAAAGCAGATTACATTTCTGAGCATGTCATTCATTTTATCAATGTATTGTTATGAAATCGTGGAGGGTAGGATAATATTTTTTATTATTTTTTTAATTTAGGGTTTTATAGGCGTAGGTTGCGAGGTTTCAAAGAGACAAAAATTTTAAAAATGATTTTTGATGTGTATGCCAATGAAAACCATCCAATATTTTCCATATTGGATGGAATTAATATTTTGCCCCGCCCACAAGATTATCATTGGTTAATAAATGATTGTGCGCATGAAGCAATTGTTATGTCACAATGAAATTACATTGCGTATTAGTTGCCAGAAGGTGTGGCAACGGAGCGAGATTGCGTCCATTTATTGAATTGAAATGCAATTGCACTATACGCTAGCGCATCTTTACAGATATTTTTTTTTTAATGACAATACTCAGTCGCTATGCTCATGATTTACAGGGTTAACATAAAATGATGAGTAATAACATTTTTTTTCTTTATTAATTGATGTTTAGCTTTGTGAGTTATCTCAATGATAAATTGGATGGCCAATTTTCATGGGATGCGTAGAAATATTGTTACTCGCTGAAGAACAATATTGGATTCATCTCCGACTCATCCAGTATTGTTCTTCAGCTTGTACAATATCTATACGCATCACACTCAAGGTCATCTAATATTCCCTAAATATTATGAGGCATAATGAAACATCAGTGGAACTGGGAACTAATTCTACACAGCATTAACAATGATTTTTATTCCCCTCTTTTTTCTTTTAGGATGCTTTGGCATTGCTGAGACTTGATGATTTATTCTTAGAATCTTTTGAAGTGACCGATGTAAAGCCACTGAAAGGAGATCATTTATCTAGAGCTATTGGAAGGATAGCAGGGAAGGGTGGAAAGACAAAGTTCACCATTGAGAATGTTACAAAGACTAGAATTGTTCTAGCTGACACAAAAATACACATCTTAGGCTCCTTCCAGAATATAAAGATTGCAAGGACAGCTATATGTAATCTTATTCTTGGTAAGTACTCAATATCCGCTTTCATATACGGTAATTTACGATAGGGTTTACAAGTTATGGAGAAAGAGTACTGTCTGTTCTTGTTATGGTGATTTAAAATCACTTCAAGACATATAACATGTTGCTCAGTTATTTGGTTAAAAGTATGGATGGCATAGTTTGTTTAATACATTTCAATACAATAGCTCAATTACAATGTGAAAAATCTAATTTTACTTTTCACAGTTATGTTGAACTTCGCATTTTTCATGTTCATTGGATCATGAATTTAGAATAAATTCATTTTCGTCATTACACCCATATGATGTTAAATTTCTTCATTACACAAGAGAGGAATGTTAGTTGTACATCTTGCTATTATTTTAATGATGCATAAATATTATTTGATCATTGAATTTTGTCATTTATATTCAATATTGAATATAATTTTTTTTTCTTTTCCCCCTAATTCTTTCTATTGCAGGTAGCCCACCTTCTAAAGTATATGGAAATATGCGTGCTGTGGCGAGTAGATCAGCAGAAAGATTTTGATGCATTATCATTAAAGAGACATATAAACTGGAATTTTAAGTCATTATATAGATGACATTTATTTTGACAAAATGCATGGATGAAGCTATATTGGTTCACCTCTGAGTTATGGACCAGAAGGTTGTTTGTAAGCAGTCTTGTCTCCAGTGATGCAGTTTGTTTGCTGGCTGTCTATTGCAAGTCACTGGTAGATAACAACAGATCCAACAACCTTATTCTTCAACCAGTCAAGTTCATCGCTTATCAAACAATCCAAGCTGTTAGCGGAATTCTGTTTCTTTCTACTGGTAAATAAACAATTTTTGATGTGCCACAACCTTTCTACTCCTGAGTTTCAAGTGATTTGGAATGGTATTACATAATTAAATATCATATTTAGACTTACCTTATTTAAGTATCCATATATCCCAATTTTCTTGCACAAGTTTCTTTTTCATTTCCCTCCAAGGCGTGCATGTATTTCTTGTCTGATATTGATAACAATGAAAAAGGGTTTACTGGCTTTTCAAGCCATGAAATCACTCTGTTTTTGTTATAAACATGTACATATATAGGATGAAATCACATTTCAATATTTTTTTTTCAAGTTTGGGTGTTGGATTTAAACATATTCTATGATTCTTGCCCAAGTCATCCAAATTGTCTTGAAGGGAAAAAGTGTGAGTTTGTATTCATTCTTTCAATGTGAATATCTTGCTGTACAACAGATTTTGGTAGGTCCAAATTTGTGAATTGATAGTACCAATTATATAATTGATCATCGTAACCCAGCAAGAAAATCAGATGTACAATCAAGCACAAAACAATGTGAATGGGGGAAGTGAGATACATGTAAATTGAAATTTACAGTTTTTTTTTTCTTTTTAGAAAATGTATAAGTCATATAATCATATATAAATGTATGATGTATAGTTTGATCATGCCATTCAAATAGTATTTTAGCATCACAGGGTTTCTTATTTTGAAAAAATTAAGTCAATATTTGAAAACAAGTCTTTTCATTGGCAGTTCATGTAACAGGCATTTCAGTTTCCATGGTAGATTTTATTTCTTCAAATATTTGTCGGTCCAGAATATTGTAAACATTCATTATGATTATAATGGTAAAAATGCCAATTTGCAATGTCTATGGAATGCATTTTTCAATAGCGAAAATACATTCATTATTATTTTTAAAAAATCCCTGTAAAAATGTACTGGTGTATAGTGCAAGTGCATTTGGATGTTATGAAATTGTTGCTCTCCTGCTCCTTTGCCCACCCTCCCAGGTGGTGAAAAGGATTTTCATTGGTTTAATTAGTGGAGAGTGCTATTAAACAGCATTTCTTATTAGACATAGGCGTGTCTTACAGAGAAAAAATAAAGAAAAGTGGTTCTTAGAATACCAATTCAGAGAGATTTTAAAGGTATTTTAGCTCACTTATTTTAACGTAGAATTTTTTTTTATTGTGCGAGATAAACTGAATCTTAGAATATCAATCCTGTTCACTGGCCTTAGAGCCATATCCTGGTTGGGCCATTATGACATATTTTGTGTTGAGTAATATTAGGAAGATAATCATTCAATAAACTGCATTCATTATATGTACAATGAAATATATCTTTAGTTTAAAAAATGCAAATTGTAATACCATGGTGCACACTTGTTATATGTGTTGCATCTGTGTTGGACTAGTGTATTGGCTCAGGTGGTATAGCGTCCGTTTCATAATTGGGAGGTCGGGAGTTCAAACCCGCATCATACCAAAATACGTTTAAAAAGGGTGTTGCTGCTACCCTGTTTGGTGTTCAACAATCCAAGGGATAGAGCTACATGTACATCAATCAAATGGGCAAAATAAATTTTTCAGAGTATTTCTATTTCTGATTTCATGTTGAACAATAAAATATAGATTTTCACTTCAATGTATTTTATGAGACAGGTATGGATGCCATGACACTTTGTCTTGTGGCAATTGCTCCCTTGGAAAGTATGCATGTAAAGCCAAATATAAAACCTTACCGGGTACTTAAATCTTTTCCGTTAAACATCTAATCTTATTTTAAGATTATTGATGATGAAAAATAATTCCTGATAAAAAAGGCAAATGTTGTACAAGCAAAATTTTAGTGTCTTAACGTATAATTGACAATTTCCCTCACAATCTTCATATTTCCAGAAAAAATTATGCAGGTCTATATTATTTATCAAAGAAGCCCTGCCACAGCCGATATCTCTCTTACCCCTTATATCATTAATGAATCATTGTACTTCTAAACAATTTATTTTGCCATTAAATACCTCCTACATACATGTATATTGTAATTGAGAATCTGTTATGTAATATTTGTGCAGTCAGACTTTAAACAAGTTGAAGGATACCATCCTGGGCTGTATTCTGATAATTAAACATTAGTTCAATTCTAGTCCAAACTAGGATTTTAAACCACACTTAAATGGAATGTCGGGTTTCATAAATCTTCATTATTCATGGCGAAACTCATATTGTATTTTTTGATTCTAATTTTTGACAATAATTTTTTCACATGTTTTTTTACTGCAGGATTAGAATAATGGATTGATGACTAGCACTCCATAAAACTGTGGTCTAAGTTAGCCCAGGATTAACCAAACCATGTATATCAGAATACCACCCTACGAGACCTGCCTTTTCATTGTCTGTTCTTCCTTTCTCCATTTTTCACCCCTTTCATCTCTCTCATCTGTCCCATACCTCTCCCCTTCTACTTTTATCTCATACTCTTTGTGTTATTTTTCTTTTTAAATGAGTTTAAACAAGTTGAAAATGTTTCTTAAATGCCCTGACGTTGTATTGTAAGGTGAAAAGTGTTGTTGTATAACTTTCACTTAACAATATAAAAACTGTAAATATGAGATTCTACAGAATAGGTTAAGAGGCCAGGTGACAAATCTTATTCTGAAAAGATTTCTTCCAACTGGAATAAAAGCATACAGCTATGCACAATGAAATTTTTTGTTGAATTGAATTTCTAAATTTGGCAGAAATGTTGTTCTGCTTTCATAGCTATCCTGTTGATATTACATGTTGCATCAATTTTACATGCATGCATGATTTTGCTTGAAAACAATGTTATTAAATATTCAAAACTCATCCATTACATTCTGTGAATTTTGGAATATGAAATATTCCAACTTTCTCCTCGTCATGTGAAACAAACTTGTTCCCTTCCCTCTTTGGGGTATTTTACAAAACTTATGTTCAACTGCAAATCAAGCGCAATTCCCCCAGAATAAAATGTTTCAAGAAAAGTAGGTTGCAATTGAATGCAAATCACTTACAAATTTGCATTTAATCAAAAGATTTATGCTTTTTTTTAAACAAGTGCACACCTAGTAACCAATAATGCATACCGGTATAACATTTCCATTCATTTGAAAGCAGGATAAAAGAGCATTGTAGATTAAATGCCTTGCTCATGGGCATTGGTGCAGAGGCTGGGGATCAAACCCCAGACTTCCCATGTATAGCCAAGCGCCTTAGACCACTCGGCCACGGTTGATGACTATGCTTGATTTTGGTACTTGCGCATAATTGGGAATTGAACACTATTTTCGTACAATGCTCCACTAGTTACATGGAAATATACACCTTCACTGTACATAAAATCACTTATGTGTGCGAATATGTTTTTGAACCTCTTGGGCAGTCAAGAATAACACACTATTGTTTTTCAGTATAAAACATTTTATTTCTGAAATCAATTGCTCTTTATATTTCGTACAAATAACATATACACCACATACTGAAGACAAGAAATATAGAACAGGAGGTTGCAGAGTTTAACACAAAGACAAATATCTATATAAGATAGATAATATAAATATCAAAAGAAATTAATAACCAATGCTAGCTTAACTTAATCCATCAATGGTTTATAGACTACAACTTTTTGTATTAGGTGCAGTGAAGACAATACCTCGCTTTTCTACTTTTTTCCATAAACATATACTGTACAACAGTACAAGTACATAATTTTCTATGCTATATGTACAAAATTGTATTCACAAGACAAGGCACAAGGTTTTCTTTCACATTACTTGAGGATCATACTTCAGTTTTGAAAATGCTTTCTAGTTTTTCTAAAATATTACATGACTGCAAGGATGTATAAAAGGCTTTTGATATTCATATTTGTACATAAATCCATCAATGACAGTGAGCGCATATGTGCTGCACACAAGTGACTACTACCATAATATTATCACACAGACTAAAACTCATTTTGTTACAATCAGGACTGGTGAATAAACAAATACAAGATAGCTGCAGCAGACTATAGCAAGACATATAGACACCTGATAACAGAGATTTTATCCAATCTTTCAATGTGAAATAAATACTAATCAATGAATGGACAAGTATCAATGAATAAACAAGTAGACTGGTATGCAAGTATTTGCACTAATCACTTTTGTTATATTGATGTAATGCAGAAAATTAAAGATTTTGTCCAATGAAATCTTTACCATTCTTCACACTTTTAAACATCATTGCAGGCTTTAGGGCTCCAACATAGTATAAATGCATTTTGTAACAACCATGCATAACAAAATTGTTGAGTGAAATGCAATCCTCTGAAGATTTTTTACAATCAATATTTGTGAATTTGAGGGAAGGGGGGGAGGAGTAAATCAGTTTAAAATAGTGCAAAATGAAGTAGAAAATATTTATCACTAAAATTATTTTCTTGTATGTCCCAGCAATTGACAAGCTAATAGATCTGTTAACTAATATATAAAAATATGCATAATGAAAGCTTAGAAGAGATTACTCTGGAAAACCTTAAAAACTTGCTGAAAGCTTACCACACATGGCGACAAGTCATGTATGCAATCTGGATCGTAATTATTTGTGCAAAGGATCATCTTATGTTCTAAGGAAAGTAATATCCTTCAATTTAAATTACTTGGTAAACAGGCCCAACTGCCAAAATAAATACACCTAAACATAATTCCATGAAAATTGTTATTGGATGCCATAGACATGGCCAAGCCACTAAAATCAATGCAAACTCAAAATAGATATTTTAGTATGATCACACACAAAATTAGCACATTTAACATTACACTATATTAAGCCAATAAACTAGCCATGGTAATTTCAAAAGTAAGCATTACAGCAATGCATATGTATCTGATAAATGGTAGATCTGTTTTACCCCAAAACTTCAAATTCGATACATGGACTCTGAAAAAGGAATTAAAGGTAAAAATTCTGAATGGAATATCACTTCTCAATATCTGATAACAAAGCAGATCCATGCATTAAAAGGTAAGAAAAAGTATTAAAAAGTGTCTAGTACAGGTTGTCGTTTTTTTTAATTAAAAAAAAAAAAAGCCTATGACAGCATTCTTGATTCTAGTTGAACTTGAACCACAGTCTATTAAGTATGAGCTAAAAATATAGGAAGATAAATGATGTCAAAAATTGTTTACAATGTAGGCTTCTTGCGTTTACTTTGCTCTCTTCTCATGCTTTAACCCTATATAGCCTGACATTTTTCGCGATAATTTCTACATGCAAAAAAATAATATGCTGAAATTTCATGAGTTTTTTCTTTCACATCTCCCGCACATTTTGAGACCCTGTTTGCGAAAATTGGGGGTACACTTGCGGAGATATAGCACATATTCGTGACCAATGTCACCGAAAATGGCAATTTCCATTGACTTTTGTGTGTACAATGTATGGGTTTTACAAGAAGTGTTGTCAGATGAATGTTTTTTTTCTGTTTTTCCTCACATAACTTTCTTTTGGGCTATCACCAACTATTCTAGATTTTAAAAAACAATAAAAATAGAGATTTCAAAACAAAGAAATACATGATAAATTGAAAACAAAGAAATACATAAGAATTTGGAAACACAGAAGAAAACAAGAATATTATCGAGAAAAATTAGCATATGCGCATAATTAATTACTAGTATAATCTAATAATTATACAATTTCAATACAGTTGAGTGAGCTGTCTTTTAGATTACATGACTGGCTACTAACATGCTTGATTCCATTGCATTTTCTAAAAAAATGGATGGAAAACTACAAAAAATGAAAATTCCTTGAAAAAATTTGAATATTCGCATAATTAATTAGATAAATAAAAAATGATAATAAATATCACAAATTTGACAATGCATTCTTGTAAAATACATAATGAGAAACCCACACACCAAATTTGGTCGCAATCGGTCAATAAACGGCCGAGATCTGAGGGGGGGCCTAATAGGCCCCCCCGGGCTATGCAATTTCAAAATAGCCCGGGCTATATAGGGTTAATGGTGAAAAAAAGAGGTGACCATTCCAAACAGATTTTATGGAAAAGCAAAAATGAAAAATCAATCCCCCCATATGGAGATTTTTTGTCACACTCGGATATCACAATTTAAACCACAGACCTAGACCATGATGGTTTAAGTTAAACCAGATTTCAAGATATGGGCCTATGTATTTTGTATGTAAAACAAACTAGTTGACAACAAGGTATTTGTCAAATTCTTTTCTGAAATGCTCTGTGTTCTTATTCACCAAGTCCATTCTCAAAGTGAATACCCTTGTTGAGTTAAACATCATATGATTTCAGTAACTAAGAGGTCAATGTTGAGTATTCTTCAAAGGGCATAGTTTAATAAGATGAGATATCTCCATAATTCTTGTTCCAGTCTTCGTAGAGATTGATAGAATCTTGAGGTACACTCCGCCGTATCCTCTTCAGGGAATCATAGAAATCAGACAACGTGATGCTTCGTACCTAATACCAAGATAAAAGCAAGAACGGTTTTACATTAATAGATAATTGAAATAATTTGTCATGGTTGCTATGTTAAAGTACAATTTATACAGGGTAAATATGATTATACATCGCAAACAAGGCAGGAGCTTTCATTCTTTTAACCCTATCCTGGCCGGGGGAGGGGGGGGTGGGTGCCTCGGAGCCCCCTCAACGATTTGCGCAATACTTGCGCCGTGCGAAATTTTTTGACCGCGCCGCACTCTGACTTTTTACTTTCAAGTCTTTGAGACCTGGGGAGCGTTTCATTGACATTTTCATCCGACAAGTTGTCAGATCTGACAACTTTCCTTGATTATGATTAGCTGAGAGTCACTGTTACCATAGTAACTGTCGGATAAAACGTCCGACAAGTCCTTTCATGAAACGCTCCCCAGTTTTGCGTTATGTCAATTTGCATGAAATAAATTATTATACAATTTTGTAGATTATGTCCCAGACAACGTGCGCGTAAGCTTTTGGTGCGATCGCACGGTCAACAGCCGAGATATCAAGGGGGGCCAAGGAAGCCATCCCCCATCCATATGAACTCCAAAAATACTCCGGCCTAGATAGGGTTTTAAGCCACTAAAAAGTCAAAAGAGGCAAGATTTTTCAAAATAGTGCATGATTTAAAAATGTATACACCATAAGCCTGAAGAACTTGTCTTTTGATATGATGTTCATAGAGTGAGTGTTTAATGAAACATGAACCATTTCTTTTTCCTTTGTAGATTCCAATGACCTTTTATAAGATGTTGAGAATGGGGATGGATATATTAGTAATCAGCATGGGAAAAATATAAGAGTAATTGGGGAAAAGTAGCTGAAATAATTAACCTCAAAAAGAAAGAAAAATCCCAAACAAAACGGGCACTTAATTGATATTTATCTTTAATGGTTTTAATATGTTTTAACATTTGTCGATGATCCTATAGCAATCATCAGAACTTTGATGAAAAATGGATGTTACCTGTTCTGCACTGGTTGACTTGACACCATTTAGTCCAAGTTCTGTCAATATAAAATGAAAATTAAAGTCAGTTTAGCACTTTCTCAGATTCATCAAAACCATCTGCCATCATCAATATGATCATTGTCAGCAGCATCATAATCATTTGTGATCATCATCACCATCATCATCATCCTCCTCTTCCTCATCATCATCATCATCATTGTCATCATTATCGTCGTCATCGTCAACATCATCATCAACATCATCGTCATCATCATCATCCCCTCTATAAAATCCAAATCCTTTTACCTCTGATAGGTCCTAGAGCAGCATCTTTAGCCAAGGCATTAAGATCACTTCCTGAGTATCCTTTTGTAAACTCTGCCAATCTTGTAAGATCTGCATCAGTCAATGGGTTATTATTCTTCTTCAGCAACTGCTTGATCAATTCTTTCCGAGCCTAAATTGAATTTACAATGGAAAACGCAAGATAATTATGAAAATATTAGACCATGTTTGATTCTCTTAACAACCTCTCAAAAGTGAACAATCTTTTATTGCTTACTCAAAAATTCTTTTTAAACATGTAACAAAAAAGTTACAATCCATTGTAAATATTATTTTTATGTTACCATCCTCCCACCCCCCTTCCGAGTAGGTACAATGAAAGTTGTCCCTCCTATTTTCAAAGAGAAGGAATATTAATAAAGAGTGCATCCAAATGAAATAATTCCAAATGAAGGAAGTTACACCGAAACACTGATATAAAGCTGATAAAACTATTTTTACAAGTAAGGATCCAGAGGGATGTTTCACACAGAGTCATGTTGGTGTGCACATGGTGTGTATTGCGCAATCTTTATGATTAATATGCAGGAGTGCGCATCCTATTGGCATGATTTGACCAAAGCGATGACGCCTTTCATGCCACACACGACTGGGTATTTAAGTGCCACTCATAGGTTACACTTAACTTTTGTGAAACACCCCCTGATCTATTAATGTTATCTTCAGAGAGAGAGCAGAAAACCAATATGTTCATATTATAGTTAATCAACTTACATTTTGGTCAGGCATTTGGACATAAACTCTTTTCACCAATCTTCTAAGAACAGCATCATCAAGTTCTTGTGGTCGATTCGTTGCTCCCATCACAAGGATTCGCTCACTCCCATCTGCTTTCACCTATAATAAATAATTTTTCACAAAATCTTTATTTTATATCAATTCTCATTATAATCAAATACTATTCTATTTTTTTTACAAATATATTTGTAATCTACATGATTGTATTTAAAAAAAAACTTTGTACAAGTTGAAGTTAAATTTCTTGAGGGCTAATTCACTGATTAGGCCTCTTATTTACTCTTTCAACACAATTTTTTCTAAACATTTGCTGTTGATCAATCATACATTGAATAGTGAATGGTTATGTATGAAACATTTTTTTTCTCCAATTATTCATGATTTTTAGTTCTCGTCTCATACACAGCAATGAAGCTGAATTTCATCAATCTAAAAAAAGTATGATTTGATACTGATTGAAAATTCTACTGACTTCTTGACCAAACCTTTTTTGGTATGGTTATTATATCAAACCACCAATAAAATGTCAAGAAATTGGGTGGTAAGCTTATTTTTATTTTCAAACCAATGATAATTGCCAAGTTATAAGACTTACACCATCAAACTCCACCAAGAATTCTGTTTTTAATCTTCTGCTTGCATCATGCTCTCCTTCTCTTCTCTCAGTCAGTAAAGAATCAATTTCATCTGAAAATAATAAAAGAAATAATGTTATTAAGACATACATTTTTATTTCCTATTGTACAATGATTCAGGTAAGAGAATAAGAAATCCACATTATTTTGTATCAGGGAAAGAAAAAAAAGTGATCCATTGAATATATATTTGTTTTCACCTGTGGATGAAATATACCCTGATTAGCCAAATACTGTTTTGTGAAGGTTTGATACATCATAAGAAAGTCAATGATGACAATCTAAAGAAGAAAGGCTTCCAATAAAAAATTTATATTCTTTATTAAATAAATCTTCTCATGATAATTCATAGTTATTTTCAAAACCATAGAAATTAATGTATTTGTGTACTAATTATATTCCTTTGTTCCGACTTTTTTAACATCTATCAACAATGCTCAACATAACTGAAATGATTTTCACAACAACTAATAAATCACTAGAAGATTAGCTTACCCATAAATATTACCGATGGTTGCAGTTCCCTAGCTGTTGCGAAGAGTGCCCTTACTAATTTCTCCCCTTCTCCTACATACTTGGATGTTAGTGTTGCAGCACTAATGTTGAAGAAAGTTGCATTAGATTCATTAGCAACTGCCTTGGCCTGTAATATACAAGAGGTGTAGAGAAAATGACATTCAACATAAATTGAAAGCCGGCAAAGGAATGTAAAATGTTTAAAACCAAGTGCATTACTATTCAATTCAATCCAATTCAATTATTTTCAATTCTGATAAAAAGAAATACCAAGGGGGGGGTACTTAGTATAAGTTTACGATACATATGTCGTGGTTGAAACCCCCACTTTCAGCCTAAATTTCTGTTAAAAAACATCACCAATTCAGAAAGCCATAGAAATTCCAATCTTTTTCCGTTCGGAAAACTTCAAATTTGTAGTGTCTTGTTTCAGTGCACACCCATCTCAGCGAGTTAAGAGCGGCGAGCTCGATTGGAGCAGAGCCATATGCTGGGCCGCCAAATCTCGATAAGCCCGCAGCTAGCGCTAGCCCGATATGAATCTAGCAAGACGCATGCATGTTTTTACACAGCTGCTACCATGCTACGCCTACAATCTAATGAGTTCCGGAGACCTCCTTTTTTGATGTGGTCACGTCAGTTCGTTCTAGAGAATAGCATTTTTTGCAATCGTTGATCCAAGAGCCATTCCGGAGAACCCTGTTTTAAGACCAAGATTTTGTTACAGAGCCCCCGATCCACAACTTTTGTGCGGCACATAAGTATCATGTTATAATTCTAAAATACTGTCAATGATGAAATGTGAGGATTAGTGAGCAAAATATGCTTGCAGGATTCCCACAGGAAAGATGCTCCTTTCAGAAAGATGCTTAAGACAGATTCAATTTACACAATTCATCAAATAAATGGTATAACAAAATTCTCATAATATTCAAAGGGATAGAATGTTATCATCAAACATACATTTTCAAATAATTCATGGAGAAGTTCAAGATTCTATTTTTTATCATCTCGAACTTAAATATAACACAAATTGTTTAATCAAATCAAAATCGTAACTTAATCAGCAATATCAGTTCTATTTATCACGATAAAAACATGAATTGTGACAATAATAAAAAAGTAAATAATACTACTACAATTTCTTCTTATATAGACCACTTGTAGAATTTCATATATGCCATTTTGCATAAGGCCTAAATGCTGAATAATTAGCAGAAATAAATATTGAAGATTTGGATATCATGTTCGAATCTCATTTCACCTCACTGGCACTAAGTGACATTGCAGATAAACACATTACAAAAAATGAATAAAAAGCAAACCAATTATCACTCTCTGAGTCATTGATTAGCACAGTATATTGCCTACAGATATTTTTACTTGTCTGATCTTCCCGCCTTTCATAAAATCTAATCATGGAGACATACAAACACCAGGGAGGATTCTAGAAATTAACACTTGGGACTTGAGAAATGAAAAAAATCTAATTAAAGATGAGAGGAAGGGGTGAAATAATAGTTAAAGCGATAAGAGGGGGTGGAAAAGAATGAAGTTTTATACAAAGATATAGGCCCGTATTCTGAAGTCGGGTTTAACTTAGACTCAGGTTTAAAGTTGTGGTTTAAGTATGGGAAGCCAAAAGTATCTTTTTTTATTAAGTTGTACGTTTCTTATTTTTACTGTGCTTTTCCTGATTCATCGATGGTGAAGACGATCATCTATATATACTTCCTAGACAATTCTGAATGATTTGAGAGCCAAATGAGCTGAAATATATCTCTACCATTAGTGATTTATGTAACAATTGGCTGTCCATACTTAAACCACAACTTTAAACCTGAGTTTAAGTTAAACCCGACTTCAGAATACGGGCCCTTGGCTCTAAATACAGAAGTATTAATGAAGTGATGAATAGATATTAAAAAGGAAAAGATAGATTGGAAGAATACTAGTATATGAAAGACTTGACAGTGCACTTCATATAGAATAGTACAAGTTACTATTACACTCATGACTCATACTCAATAAAACCTGAACATATACTTGTCACTTGTTTAAATCTGCACAAATATGAAATTTCAATATGGAATGAAAATGTAATAATGTGGACATTCCTTAACATAAACAGAGAGGATAAGAAAAGAAATATGTAGGATAATATCTGAGTTTGCAGAGAATGATTGACAATGAAGATCGTGACATTGCTGGAAGCATTCTGTTGGTTCTCAAAACTCAATGTATGGATTTGGGAGGGTCTATAAATGTATAAGGATCATAAAGTAGGATCTTCCCCAGGCAATGTGGGTGGTTACTCATTCATGAGGGAGGGTTAATCTGATAATATCTCGGTGGAGATGCAGGAGAGTTAAAATCAAATTTTCAATTTTCATACCAACACATCCATCTACTCCTATGTACTTCTTAGGTGTCTTATTGGCACCCTTTTTTGACAACTGTAATTTGCTTAATTTTGCCCATATATATATATATTCAGTGTATATTATCTGTTTCATGCTTTATATCTCTTGGTGGAAACAGAATAATTCATAGATCTTGAATGAGATTCACCTAACTGATGATTTCACAATTCATAGATTCTCATATTTGTGATTTCATTGTAAATGGGATTATAACTATGTATCAAATCAAATTACAATACTGTATTTTCATCAAACACTAAAAAAAAAACTTGCTATAGGTCTATTTCCTCAGTCACAATCATTGTTGTAGGCTAAAAAGTAAAATGATCTAGTGACTGTTATGTGTGTACCTTGATATAATAGAAATGATGGCAGCTCCCCAAAATTACAACGACAAAATATTCCTTTGATATTTCATATTCCACCAGTGATCATCTAGAAATCTGTATTCATTCCCATCAACTTGTGAGAAATGTCACTTTGGTTGCTCTCATTTCATTAGAGAATTAGACAGATAATTCACCAGGAAATAATGTGGATCAGCTAGAGATCAACGGGTGATGATGTGAAAAGAGAGCAAAGTAGAGAGTCAGACAGACTGACAGAAAGGGAGAGACATAGACAGAGATAGCCAGACAGACAGAAAAATAGACAAAGATTGAGATAGAGAGAAACTGGGAAAGTAAAACAGCCAGACAATACATAGGACAGAGGAAGAAAGACAGACATATATGAGGAGATAGAGAGAAATAAAATTACTGAAGAAAACTAAGAGGCAAGAGAGTCAAGTGAGATCCATAAATAAAAAAACAAATAAGATACTATAGAGGCAAACTAAATATAGATAAGTATAGTAACAAGCGAACAAAGATCTAAAGAAAGGGGAAAGGGGCAGAGAATGGGTGGGGGGAGAAAAGAGAAAGATACAGAAGGAAAGACAGATGAAGACACAATAAAATAGTGAGAAAGATAAAGAGAGAATAAGATCTATGTGTAATAAACTGAGGAGAGTAAAATATAAAGGGAAAGAAGAAATATCACAAACATGAAATGGCTAAGAACTGTTAATAACTTTTGATTTGAGGGGAAGACAGCAGGATTATTAAGTGGTGACATGTAAGACACTAGGTCTTATACAGGAAGGATGCCAGAGGATGATCATCATATTCTTATCTATTCACTCCCTCTGTTGAAAAATTAGAATCCAACATCATTCTAAAAAGAAAACATTTTATTCCTTTCATCAGATGTATTATTTTCTACATTTATGTATGGTACATGTACTAAAAAGTTTACTTTTGAGATATATTTTAGCAAAAAGAGAAGATTAAATTATACATATTTTTCACTAACATTTTTATAAATGTATAGCACTGTGAAAAAAACAAAGAAAAATCAATTAAGAAAATCTGAAGCAATAGTAGAAAGTTAATAAAAAAGATTAAAACTTCTTGACTGATGGATGGAATGGAATGCTCCCCAGGGAGTTGAGATCATCCAGAATCAACTATGGGTGCGTTTATTCGACACTTTTTTACCCTAGAATCATGATCAGAATCATGATTCAAATCACGATTCTGCAGAATCACGATTGCGTTTAGTCGAAATTGGATATAATCATGATTAGAATCACAAACATGAAACACGAAAAAAGGGGCGTTTGGAAAGACGTTTCTGTAGAATCACGAACGAAATAGGTCGTATAAACGATATCGTGATTTGAATCATGATTCTATGACGTCATTGTGTCGTGCTTCTTCCGGGTTCGACTCAAAGGCGCGCGCTGTGTTTCGTGCAGGTTAATTTAATTTCGTGTAGCAGTGTACTAGTACCGGTATATGCCAATTGTCACGTGCATTTAGGAATTATCCCCGGGGGGGGGCCACTTACGTTGACGAGTGGATACCATGCGCGACCAAAAAAACACGTAAAAAGGATGTCTTTTTCACGATAGGGCACGTTACGTACGTAACGTGATAAGGGTGTCAAAAACACAAAAATAATGAAAAAAGGGTATCTATTTCACTAGGAAAATTACGTGTTTAGGGTCGAAATTGTCGGGATGATAAAACAAAATTAAAATGTTTTATAAAGGATGTCCTTTTTGCCTCAACACTTCGTGTTTAGAGTCCGATTTGCGCGAGGTGTAGAAGGTGGGGTCGTACTAAACCAAATAAGGTAAAGCCGACGACCGAAGGACCCGTAACAATAAAACATTCCTGTACTTGTTTAGGGGTTCATTTCAGGGAATATTTGCCAAGAGTATCGTTTTGTTTCCAATACTTGTTAAGGGTAGGGTTTCACACGCCAATACTTGTTAAGGGGTGCATTTTCAGAATATGGAAATTACGTGTTTATGGTGCTTTTCGAGACCCCATGGTCGCGCATGGTATCCACTCATGAATGGAAGTGGCCCCCCCGGGGAATTATCATTCTGTGTATTGTACCCCCGGGGTTGTACTGTAGCGTCATTTGTATATTTCATTGTTTTCATCAATCATATCTTCAAGTTCCAAAGGCACAAATTGGACTGACGACGAACTCAGGGCTCTGCTTGTGCTTTGGCCTGAAGCAAAAGCATCCCTTACCGGGATTCACAGAAATAAGACGATACGAATCCCTTTCAGCGGAATTGCGAGGGAGGGATTTCTACGGAGATGTCGCACCGCCTGTCGAGACAAAATTAACAGAATTCGTGCCCAGTACTACGGCTACCGAACACTTTCGATGAACCGACAAGATTTAATACAAGTAAACAAAAACAATACGAGGTACAATACACGGAATTCTGGAAGTAAAAGATTTATTTTTCGGAAGCCGAGTAAACGTTTCACAAACGATCTAGCGTTAGCTCGGGCGGCAGCAAAAATCTTGCAGCCGACTTGATCAAAGTTAGAAACAGGCGCGAAAATGTTGACCTATACTTCCTGGGTCAAACTGCGCACTGTGATGCGCACTGGATCGGCTCGAATTCAGGGAGAAACAGCGTTAGAAAGATGGTCGTTTAAACGCTGATTCTGTCGGATCGTGATTCATGTTGCTGTTTTGAATCATGATTCAAATCGTCATTCAAATCATGATTCTGGGTTGAGGTCGCATAAACGCAGCCTATCTGGGGGTAATAATAAATCTGTAAAGCACTAATTGATATCTTTCCAGCACGATCAGCACTAAATAAAAGAGGAACATTATTACCATACAGAGGTCCCAATTTTCTTGTTTGTCTATTCTTACATCATTGTTAATATCTCAACAAAGTTGCCAAGAAAACTATTAAAAAGCAACAACTTTCAGTTCCTGGGTTGGTTGACATACTGAATCTTATACCTTTTTCATAAACCCATCCTCCAATTAGCCGCCTAAGAGTAATGCGGATAATTCAATAAAAATTGCGTTCACAAACTCCGAAAATAATCCGCACTATTTTTACGAGCGCCCGTCCTGAAAAAGACGGATAATCGTCATGACAACTGGACACGCCCCCTCCGATGCGGTGGTGTTGGAAAAGGGTGACCTTGTGACCGCACCATGGCAATTATCCGCATTATTTGGAAATGTGTTCATAAAGTCAAAATCTTGTCCCGATGCTGCTATTATGCGGATAATAACAGCATCAAAATAATGCGGATAACTCTGGTCCTCCTCCGATTTTACGACCAAATTATGCTGCTATTAGCCGCATAATTGGGTTTATGAAAGGGGTATACACTTTGTGGGTAAATCATTTTTTTATTTTTTATTGACTAGATGATCTATCAAGTCTTGTACACTCAGAATCTCAACTCTTTCTCTTACGAAATGATGTCATTACATCAAAGTATAAAGCTGTCACAGCAGATTCATTTAGGGTAGCAATGATTTCCCTTTCTTGAAAATTGAAATTACTTAGAAACATGACCCCTGTCAACATCCCAGCAGCAAGTTACAACTGAACATCAATTCATTGTCAATGAATATATCCACATCATGTTCTTTTTTTCTTCCTTTAATTGTTTTTTCCTCTGGTAAAAAGTCATAACATCAATGCAGGCAAAAGAGTCCATAGTTTAATATATTGTACATGACAAAAAAAATCTTCAATATTTGGCAGTAGTTGAATAGAATCCATGAATATATAGATATAAAGCATGAAGCTTCAATGAGGGAAATTTACACAACACAGCATTTTACCAATCCAAAAAAAAATCCATATGTTCAAGTTCAAGATTTTCAAAATTGGCTGTTTGAGAGACGTGTTACTCATACACTCTTTTCTTCACCTCATTACTGATGTACAAATAACCTCTTCCACTAACTGACCATAAAATCCAGTGCTAAAGGCTTCTATCTAGGCAAGGGTCAATTACAAGCTTGCTAGCGTGTGCCCGGTAAGTGAAAATCAAATTAAGTGCTATCATTGAACCCACCAACCCTCTAGCTATCTCAGCGGTGGATACAAAGAAGTGATAAATAGAATATTACCATGAGACAACTGCTTGTACAGAAAGGCCATTATGAACAGGAAGGGAATTAGAAACAGACAATCAGAGGAATGCTAATAAATATATGTGTTGTATCGAAAAATAATGAACCAATCATATAGAAAATGTGTAATACAGATCATAATAGATATTATGAAGTTACCACAAGAGACTTAATCAAATAGATTAAAGTTTAATTTCTATTTTCTGTCAGTTGTTTCAGCAAATTACAATTATTGATACCTTGTCTGCATCATGCTTTCATTACTTTAGCCAATAGAGATAAGAGAGCAAAATAAATGTTTTGGTTCTTGCCATGGTAAAATAGTGGCATATCTAGAAGAGCAAGAGCGATGCATGTCCAAGGTGCCACTTTCAGAAGAGGAGGCATAAAAAGGCAAAAGTACATTGTAAAGAAACAAAATTTTGGAAGTGAAAATTACAAAACCAACTGGCATCAGGAGTTGAAAGGAAGTCCCGTTAACCGGTGCTTGTTTGTCTCAGATATCTAAAATGGTGCAGTTTCTGTGCTTATCCCATTTTTTTTCAAGATTAGATGCAATAAATTGCATTGAATTATGTACCTTAAAAGGAAAATCTTATGCAAAACTGACTGATGCTAAGCATAATTAACATGGCTTCAGCAGGGCAACTGTTATGTGTGTTTCAGGGAATAAATTCTAGCAAAGTACTCTTTACCTTACCTGGGTTGAGGGCAGCCCAATGTGGAGCAATTGTATGTATGTATGTAGGATCATACCTGTATATTTACAAGCTCCTGACAGAGAAAGGTTATGATTAAGTGATCTTACCAGCATTGTCTTGCCATTCCCTGGTGGTCCAAAGAGCAGTAGACCTCTTGCAGGTTCCCTGAGGCCTGTGAAGAGTTCTGGTCTTAAAGCTGGTAGGATCACTATCTCTTGAAGGGCTTGTTTTGCTGCCTCCTGTCCAGCTTTGGAAAGACAGACAGATTTGAACAAATATATGAAACATTTTACCTTCATTTCAAAGCTAACAAGTGGAATGCCTCTGGCCGTCTCACCTGCATCACGCGGTTCAATATAGCAGCAGTGCTGACTTTGAATACTACTCTAACTCGCACAAGATGTTCAGTGATACATGGTTACTCTTATGTCCACTTTTTATGAACTAGACCAATAAACTTACAGAGATATGATGGTTATTCAACAAAAAACCCCAACATGGCCAAAGTTCATTGACCTTACATGACCTTTGACCTTGATCATGTGACCTGAAACTCGCACAGGATGTTCAGTGATACTTGATTACTCTTATGTACAAGTTTCATGAATCAGATCCATAAACTTTCAAAGTTTTGATGGTAATTCAACTGATACACCCAATTCGGCCAAAGTTCATTGACCTTTGACCTTGGTCATGTGACCTGAAACGCGCACAGGATGTTCAGTGATATTTGATTACTCATATGTCCAAGTTTAATGAACTAGACTAATAAACTTTCAAAGTTATGATGGTAATTCAACAGATACCCCCGATTTGGCCAAAGTTCATTGACCCTAAATGACCTTTGACCTTAATCATGAGACCTGAAACTTGCACAAAATATTCAGTGATGCTTGATTACTATTATGTCCAAGTTTCATGAATCAGATCCATAAACTTTTAAAGTTATGATGGGAATTCAACAGATATCCCCAATTCGGCCAAAGTTCATTGACCCTAAATGACCTTTGACCTTGGTCATGTGATGTGAAACTTATGCAGGATGTTCAGTGATACTTGATTAACCTTATGTCCAAGTTTCATGAACTAGGTCCATATATTTTCTAAGTTATGATGACATTTCAAAAACTTAACCTCAGGTTAAGATTTCAATGTTGATTCCTCCAACATGGTCTAAGTTCATTGACCCTAAATGACCTTTGACCTTGGTCATGTGACATGAAACTTTAATAGGATGTTTAGTAATACTTGATTAACCTTATGGCCAAGTTTCATGAACTAGGTCCATATACTTTCTAAGTTATGATGTCATTTCAAAAACTTAACCTCAGGTTAAGATTTGATGTTGACGCCGCCGCCGCCGCCGTCGGAAAAGCGGCGCCTATAGTCTCACTCTGCTTCGCAGGTGAGACAATAAAAATTCAGCAATTGTATTGTTTATTTTAAACTTGTGATATATTAAAAACAGTGTCTTGACCCATTTCTGTACTCTTAAACTGGTCTTACTGATGAATTTACTATTTGTTTGCACATTATAACTGTTCTTTAAGGCTTGTTATATACATACATGTAGATAGAGAGGCCGAAAGCTCGGATTAAATTGTGGTCTATCAGCAACGTCAATTCGTCTTGACATTTTTTTGCCTAAGTATTTGGTACAAGACACAGAGTCATGTTAAGGAGTAGATGCCTGTTTACATTTGTACCTCATATATATATATATATGCTTTATAAGCTGAAGTGATCATATTGAACATGGGAAAGAAAAGGAAACTGAATACAAAACTTTTCCGAAAGATATTCACATTTTTTATCTTTCATGTTACCATTAACATAGATGACTGAATAAAAAAAATTTTACTTTCAAAGAAAAAAAAAATGCAATGTATGTTAGCACATACAAGTTTGAAGTATAAAAGTACAAATAAAAAAGCCCCATATCCCAATTATCTTTTGACGTCGTTATTTTAGGAATTGTAATTATTTCAAGAATCCTTAGTAAATTACTAACTTCAGAAGAAGTTACCTTACAGTATCAGTCTCTCCTTGTACCTCATTTCAAGGCTAAGTAGCTGGAGTGTTTCTGCAAGTCAGGTATCATTTCATGCGCATTTACATATCAGAGCGAGAAATCAATACTTACAGCACACAGCTGATGGTTCAATGTAATCTACGCCATGACTGGTAGAAACAAACCAATACATAATGAGTAATAGTAGAAACCAATACTACAGGGTTATCTTTGTAGGAGATTCGAGAGATGCCAGAGAGGATGGATAAAAAAGAATAAAAATAGTCATTTAACTTGGTCACTACTGAATCCTGTAATTTTCATTGGGCTATCTTGAGGATCATCGTATTCCAGTAGGCAATTGGTTAACGGTCAATATGATTGTAAGGGATTAGTTTAAAGGGGAGATAATAAGGGAGAGAGGAATGAGGGAAGACAGGTAGGGAGAAGCGAAAGACAGGAAAACAAATAGATAATTCAGAAAAGAGACATAGAATCCGTGGCATATGTGTAATAGGGGGAAGCAAGAGTGCACATCCTGGAACACCAGTTTCAGAAGGGTGGGGGTGCACAAAAGGTGCAATATTATGCTTACCAATATCATTAAATGTAACCTTAGGTCCACTGTCTAAGATCTCATCTAATATTCTATTAGCAAGCTTAGAATCCACATTCTTCAATCTTGATATAGTCTGTTTCATATCTTTGACAGGAGGAATTGATCTGGTTGGTGATCGGAGATCCTTCTTTCCTGTTGAGGTGTGACCTTTGACCTGCAGTGGATATGGTGCAAATTATATCAATTTGTTAATGTAAAAGATCATTATCTACAATTATTTCCCAGTTATTATCTGATTAGTTTTTCACTTTTACTGAAAGCTGACCACCAAAAATTGAGCCGGTTTTAAAATGCCTTCCAAATGCTAACATAAACATTGCAATGTTACACTATCAGGTAAGCTAGCCTTGATACAAAGATGACTCATATTTTTCTTTGTGTCACTTTTTACAAGATTAATTGCTTCAAAGTACAATCACTTTGTCATAGCATGAATGATGTTTGTACTCATGTGATGACCTATCTGTTTCAATGTCATCTTAATCATGACATGATGACGGATGAATGTGACTATTAATCACATGATCTTGGAGTCACCTGATTGTCACAATTCAAGTAAATTGATTGGTGTACAATATTTCACATTCACTCATCAACTGAGAGATAAAAATGAAGATATCTAAAATCCTAATTCATGAATTTCTTTATCAAACGTTTGCTACTATTCTTTTAGCCAAAAAAAAAAAACTTCCAAGTTTCCATCAATGAAATAACATTATTTCAGCCTTGAAATAAAAGCTTGTAAAATTGTATTTTTTGTTATTGATCAGACCAGAGCTCATTCAGTCAGATTAATCTACATATAAAAAAATACAGTTTCATTTTCTTGTAAACAAATTCACTATCAAAAGCAATCTTATTATCCTATTCAACAATAACCCCAGCACAAGAGACATACCATTTATATAATGAATAGTTTTTGTTTTGTTGGCAACTTTTCCTTATGTTATGCCAATATCAATTACTTAGAAGTGAATGCAGTTCATTTTACATATGATCCTTGTAAATAAAACATATCAATCAATGACTAAACTTGAGTGACTTGGCGATGTTGTTTCCTCACAAATTAAGTTACCATGGCAACAAGTTTATCTCTTCTAAACTTGGCATTATTCAAGAATATATTATAAAGAAGCACACAGAAGGGTACCCTATATGAGTTCAAGGTGATAGATAGTTTTATTCAGAATCAATGCATTTCAGACTTTCAGTGAATACTGTGGCATATCATAAAAAGGAAACCTAACACCTTGTAATATATCATGAAAAAAGGCTTAAAAATACCTACAGAGAAAAAGATAAAAAGAAAGAAAAATTCACCTACTGCTATTCTGGTCATTGGTTAATATTTGTTGACGTTTCAAACAACCATAACACTACTTGCAATGACATTTCTCAAGGCATGTGTGCTTTCTGCCACTTCCTTTCTTCCTTCCTTCAAATCATAATCCTACCAAACTCTAACAGGAACCTTAATCTCTTCCTTAGCATCAAACTGATTCCCAAAGCTCAAGCTAAGAATTGAGAGAGAAGATCCCATCTCTGTGACTCATCCTACCCTGGATCTTTAGCCTTTCAAATCTACCAAGATCAACCATTATCATCATCCATCTTGATAATTAATACTCATCAAAACCCACTACTAAGGTTGGGATCTTTATGAATGTCATCATGTCTGTTTGTCTTTGGGTCTCCTACACTGTCTCTTGTTGACGGAAATTGAGCCATTTGGCCAGATTTCTCTGTGAAATTCAATTTCCTGCATGAGTGTTGCCTGGAATGAAATGTTTTATTGCTTTCTACATAAAGCATGCTTGAATGTAAGTGTAATACTGTCAAGGAATGACAATTTGATCGCTAAATAACTTGTTTGTTTCAAACATTACAAACATATTTCAATATGTTATTTGAAAATATTATGATTTTTTTGGCTTCTTGTAAAGGGTCTCTAATAACATAAAAACAGCACAAACAGTAGTCAAATAAATGAAAAACTATCCAACACATTAATATATATAGTCACTTCCATTTGTAATGTCCTTTTCATTTATCACTATTTTTTTTCATAGACAAGCTACAAGGTCCCCAACGATTCACTAACAGATATGTTTCTTGACTGTGTGAAACTCATTAAAAAGATACATTTTCCTTGTAAACATTAATCATCCCATAACTATTTCTCAAGGTAGATGGAAATCTGATAAGAACCTAGTACTGTGCTTAAGAAGGTAAAAACAGTTTTATTACTACTAAGCATTACATGTTTTATCCTAAACTAAACTAGAAATCTATGTAACAAATATATCAAATTTTGTTAACTACCTTGGGTTGTGATGGAACAGAAGACTCTGGAAGTGAATCTGATCTTGGTAAATGAGGTAGAGTTCTAGCAGGACTCCTAGTTCTATTGCTATTCTTGGATGATATACCTGTGGTTGCTTTGTGAAGTAGCTTTGGAGATGATCGGTGTGATGCTTCTCCTATGAAAGAAATTAGAATTCAAGAAATAAAAGGTTATTTTATTTCTCAAATAAAACCATTTAAAAGTATAATGTGGAAAACATGAATTCTTCTTTTTATTAAGAATCAGTCAAGTTAAATTCCTAGGAATTCAAGTTAATAGAGAGAAAATTGAAATCCGTACATAAACATACAATGTAACAAAGGACCTTTCACATGGAAAATTTGTACTGTAATTTGAATGAAACTTAACTGGAATTCACCTCCGGAGTAGAATTTGAATTCCAGTTTTTTCCATTTCTAATCTGAAGCTACAGTTAAAAAAAGAACATCCATTTATGAAACGTACTTTCAGTACAGAAAGCAAAAATCTTTTCATTCAGAAAATGAGTAATGTATCTTGGAGTGTTAAAAGCTCTGATCCCAATGAAGAATACAATATGTTTTTACAAAAATTTCAAACCATTTACGAATTATGTTTTCCATTGAAACGTTTTGTGAAAAAGAAATTTAAAAATAAACCATTTTTTACTAAATCATTTCGAAAGCTATGTAATAAAAAATGTTGTTTATATAAAAAATATCTAAAAGAAAAAACTCAAGAAAATTTTGTTAAAAATGAGAAATACTGTAAATTATGAGATCAAAAAGGCTAAAAGGGTATATTTTAAAAGCAAATTTGAAAATGCTGCAGGTGATATGAAAAATACATGGAAGGTCATCAACAATGTATTAGGGCGGAGTGTGAAAAAGACTGTTATACCAAGTGCAATTCAGTATAATGATGAAACAATAAATGGGACAGGTGCAATATGCAATGCTTTTAATAAATATTTTGTAAACATAAGTCACTATCTTCTTCTTTTACTGATTCTGGGGACTTTTTGCAATATGTAAATAGAAATGAATCATCAATGTTTTTTACTCCATGCACACCCAAAGAAATCATTGATATTGTTTTGAAGTTTAAGAGTGGAAAGAGCCCCTGGCTTTGATGGAGTACGTGGTGAATTGGTTAAAAGTGTTATTCATATTTTATGTCATCCTTTATGTGAGATAATCAATTTATCTCTGAATACTGGTATTGTACCTGACAAATTAAA
Organism: Lytechinus variegatus; assembly: GCF_018143015.1. Taxonomy (NCBI): domain Eukaryota; kingdom Metazoa; phylum Echinodermata; class Echinoidea; order Temnopleuroida; family Toxopneustidae; genus Lytechinus; species Lytechinus variegatus. The sequence continues at coordinate 38,822,891 of NC_054746.1, forward strand.
AATCGCCAAAGTCATTCCAGTTCATAAAAGTGGATTAAAAGATAGTATATCTAATTACAGACCTATATCTATTTTCCCTTTGTTTTCTAAAATCTTAGAGAAATGTGTGTATATACGTGTATATAAATATTTATTCTTGGACAAGTGCAATATCATTACTCCAAAGCAGTTTGGTTTTCGTGCAGGTCACTCTACATCTTCTGCCATTATCGAGTTAATACACAAAGTATCAATTGCCTTTGAAAAAAAAGAAGCAATGATTGGGTTGTTTTTAGACCTTAGTAAGGCCTTTGATTCTCTGGATCATAATATTTTATTAAAAAAGTTAGAGAGATATGGATTTAGAGGTGTTGTATTTGAATGGTTTAAAAATTATTTAAGTAATCGTAAACAGTATGTATTATTAGATGAATGTGAATCTCAGATGATGACAGTAAGGTGTGGAGTGCCCCAAGGCTCAATATTAGGCCCATTATTATTTCTTTTATTTGTAAATGACTTGTGCAATATTTCTGAACAATTTGAGCCAATATTATTTGCGGATGATACTAGTGTGTTTATGTCCCACCATGATATCATTACTCTACAAAATAACTTGAATACTGAATTTGACAAACTGGTAGTCTGGCTTAATAATAATAAACTTGTACTTAACATAAAAAAACAAATTTCATGACTTTCACAAAAAAAACATATTGATGCAACCCAAATAAAATTAAAAATCAAAGACTCTTTCATATGTCAAGTCAAACAGACAACTTTTTTAGGGGTAACTATTGACAATAAACTAACATGGAATGAACACACTAGTGTCATCTGCAATAAAATATCCAAACGTATTGGTTTATTTTATAAACTGAAATCTTTTCCCAAAGAAACTCTAATGATCTTATACAACACATTGATATTGCCACATATGTATTACTGTATTCTTACATGGGCATGCTCTAGTATGCAAAATACTAATAGACTTTTTGTGCTGCAAAAGAAAATTATAAGACTTGTTTATCACAGCCAATACCTTGCCCATACCAGCCCTATATTCTTTAATCTAAAGACTCTGAAAATGCCTGATATATATGTTTACCAATGTGCAATATTCATGTATTTATGTATCCACAAATTATTACCAACATCTATCATATCATATTTCCAACTGAACAGAAATATCAAACTAGGCATTCAAACAATTTTCATTTTCCCTTAACAAAAACTTCAACTTACCAAAATACAATTTTTTATAAGGGTCCATTAATTTGGAATGAATTACCATTTACAATAAGACAGAGTCCAACGCTGAATACTTTTAAAAGAAAAATGAAATTTTTACTATTACATAGGTACCTTTAAATTGTAACAGTTTGATATTTTAAATAAGAATGTATGTGTGTGTGTGTTTGCTGGTGTTTGATTATGAATGGTGTATGTGTGCTGATGTGAATGTATGGGTGTTAGATTTAAATGTACTGTTTTCAATTCATTTAAATTTGCTATTCTTAATCAACAATTCAATTTTTAATCTTCTTATCTGTATGGAGATTGGCTTTTTATATAAGGCTCTGCCTTTCTGCCTCTCCTAATACTTTCATTTGTATTGTTTGTTTTTATATGTTTTCTTTATACTCCTTTATATGTGTGTATATATCTACATTGTTTATATGTTTTTTAATGAAAGTATTGAATAAATGAAATGAAATGAATTTGTGATTAGCATTCGTGATTTTAGTTTGGTTTCACACGAGCTAAAAATTTGTCATTAATCTTATTTTTTACCGGAATCATCATTCCAATTACATTTTATTTTATTTCTCTAAATAATAGAAAGAAATAGTGTTACGAAACCCATGCAATTATGTTTTACAAAAAAATTGTCTGATACTTATGGTGGTATACAACTTAAAGAATATAGACAACCAAGTTGATGTGACTATCAGCTTGAGTTTTACACCTTTACAGCAGGTTTTCACATTGTGTGAACATCACACCATATCACCTGTACTCTCTCTATCCATGATTGATATACGATCTGTAATATTCCAAGAGGAGAAGTAACTCAGTTCTCAATCAGTCTCTCATCCCAAAACTCTCTTTTTATTCATCTCTGTGTCTGTTCATCTGTTTCTCTCTGTGATCCTACCTCTTTATTCAATGCTCTCTTTTTCCACCACAGAGAAGGATTCCAATTTTCTACATAAAAAAACTAAAATTTATTTCGCCCCAAACCGAATGATTTTAATGAAATGTGCTAGGGGGTAGATATTCAAATAATCCAATATCCAAGCACTCCACCCCTTTTCATACTTTCTTCTTCCCGAGTCTGGCTTATTACAGATGTCTTCAGTCATTCTGTTTCTCTCCATACTTTTATTCACACATTCTTGAGCTCTCAGCTCTCACTTCTGAAATCCATACTGTCCAAGTTCATCACCGATAGAATTCACAAACCCCAATCTGAGGTTTGCCTGAGGATAGGATGACCAGTCATCAATCACAACTCCATTAACACCACATCACACATTATCACCTGCTTACTATCAATGGACACCACCCCATTATTATTACAGATACCCTCAATATTTTAGTCAAATGAGTTAGTAGTTGTATCATGCTTGGTGTAATCTTGTCAGCAAATTTTTGCCACAAAATATAAATCACTTAATCTGAAGATATGTATATATATATATTTACAATTATTCGTTATTTTGAGAAGGGAATATAGAAGAATTAATTAAACTAAAATGGGTTTTGAGGAAAACAGGGTTTAAGGAATACAGGTATTAACCTGATGTGCTGAACCAAGGTCACCTATGTCCAAAACACTAGAATTACATAGATCAATTGACAACACATTAATTATGTACTCCTCTGTAAAAAAATAATAACTGCCACCCCTAACCTCAGATAAAAAAAATCAAATTATACCATTTAAAAGCCTGGTATATTATTATCACAATTGCTCTTATACCTAAATATGAAATCTATATAAATGGTATACTTTTCATGATTTGAATGAATATATTTGTATGAATAATCCTAAAACATTCAATCAAAATATGTAGAATACACCCTTATAATTAGCTTTTTCTCTTCACTCTCTCAGTTTCACATACTTTTGAACATTGAACATTCTATCCCACTGATAGGAAATAAAATCCTGAACGCTTAAGGTGCACAAGCACCGGCTACCTTGGACATGATGGTGGTGTGCACTCCAGTTCCTACCACCAGAGCATGGGTTTGTTAGCATCAAATCTCTTTCAATAGGAATTGATTCACAGCTCGTTGCAATTTTGACTTCCCTTGAGAGATGGACCAATAACTGGTGACATCATCAACGCCCAACCCTCTTCCAATGCACAATTAAGCGCAAACATTTATTAAATAGAATAACTGGTTCTGATATGGTGTGGGAGAAAGAATGGATGGGAGGGTGGGGGGCTCAGATCCAATGCACAACTAAGTGTAAACATTTATCAAGATGGAATAACTGGTTCTCATATTGTGTGGGAAAGAATGGATAGGACGCTCTACAGGACGGGATCTAAGATCCAATGCACAACCAAGCGCAAACATTCATCAAGATGGAATGACTGGTTCTGATATGGTGTGGGAAAGAATGGATAGGAGGGTGGGGGGCTAAGATCCAATGCACAACCAAGCACAAACATTCATCAAGATGGAATGACTGGTTCTGATCTGGGGTAATGGATGGGGAAGAATGGATGACATGGGGGGGGGGTCTCACTTCCAACGCACAACCAAGTTCAAACATTCATCAAGATGGAATGACTGGTTCTGATCAGATGGAAAGAATGTGATGTTGTGATGAATGTGATGAATGGATGTTGGATGAGGTAGATGATGAGGATGCAGCATCAATGCCCAACCCACTTCCAAATTCTAGTGCACAATCAAGTGTACACAATAATATGGAATGAGGTCCTGATCTAGTGAATTGGAGGAATGGGAAGGGTACAAGAATCTCCTTCACTGATTACCAATATGCTGTCACATCAGGTGTGAAGATTACCAAGATGATTGGTCAAGCAATAATAAATGGGGAAGATGTTGAAGGAGAGGGAAGGGTGTGGGTGCCACCATGGTATCATCACACCTCAATGCACAGTGTAAACACACCTGCACTCATTTGAATTGATGTCATCCCTTTACATCGTTCTCTTGCATCTCAGTACATTCACCTCGATCTTACTCTCTTGTGTTGCCATGGTTACCGATATGGTTGAATCCTTACTCCACTCTGTTTGACAACCTAAGTATATTTACATTCAATCTCCATATTGTAGGAATAATGCACCTTTCATGGATGGGTGAAGGAATTATTCTTTGAGTCAATTTTAGATTCCTCTCTCTCTGCAAATTTGATGCATATTATGCCTTATTCTGATAAGAAGCAGCATTTTTGTGACAATTCTTTTTTTTTTACTCCACAGCCACTTAAAGCTGGTATCAAATTTGGTACAGCTTAAGAATATTGAATTTTAAAACTTAAATTCCCTGTCGGATAGAATGAAAGAGTATATAACAAATCATGTGCTATTAGAAAGATGTGACTTTAAATCCAACATTCAAGCACAAAATTTACAATCAAAACATCTTAATAAAAAAGGTAAATCCTGCCTTAAATAATTTTAATATTTTTATCATAAAGTATAATCTCAAGCATGAATTGATAATCTTACAGCTTTCATAAATGCGATTACTAAATTTGTAAAATTAATGTTTGAAAGGCCTTTACTTGAAAAAAAAGATGGCATGTCAAAATAAAAATACAAATGTATATAAAGAACCAGTCAATATAATAGTCACTACATCTTTGCAAGATTAATTCATTATAAAGTGACATTTATGGATGTTGGTTTACTACCAAACTTCTAGATAAGCATTTCTACAATTGTGTAGTATTTCATGTTACATCTTATACCTGTCAAAGATCAATAACTGACACATTATCATTTATGTAGTTGAATGGAAAATATGTTGTGTGTATTAATTTAATGTTTCTATGATTGTCAAGCTAATTCTCCATGAAGTACCACACCCGCCCCCTAATCCCATTTATATCTTTCCTGCCTCCGAAATTCTTTAATAATGATAGATTTTGAGCATGATGAAGGAGGATACTGTCTTTCAGCTGGTAGTTTCTAATCTTCATTAGATCACACATGAATGTACCTCTACTACAGGTCAAGGCCATGTTCAGTGAGCAGAGGCATTTTATTCTCCCTTCCTTTTTTCATTACATCTCTTCCTCTGTGTGACATCCCTATATGCCATTGAACATTCAAGAAAGAGAGATTGTTCTGAAAATAAAATGCTATAAATATCCTGAGATGATCCCTTGCACTGTTGATGGTCCCATGGTAAGGATTAATCAATTAGGATGGCAAGCCTCTTCCTCACTCACACAACACTTCAAGGGATTAGGAGTTCAACAGAGCCCTAGCAACAACTTTAATCACCCAACCCTGAACCTAGACATATCATCATATGTGAGATGATATACATGTATACTGGCAAAGTTAGTCACAAAAGGACTGTAAAAATAAAAGGCAACAATAATACTACAATTACCTTAATGAAGAGCGAGTTAAGTTTTCTATAATCCACAATATGACAATGACATATTTATCATATTGTTTTTAAAGGCCATGGAAATAGGTTATGAATGCATATATATTCAGCAAAATCTAAAGGAAAAAAAGTGATTAGTTTTTCATGAAGCTAACATAATTTTGGTTGCATTAGATGCCATTTAAAGACACCATAAATATTTGGAATAAATTCAATCATGCTATGAATGTTACATCAGTTACGAGATGGGACTAGAAACAATCAACTCTTAAAATTTAAATAACATGGGGAGAAAAACTTCTCCACACAGTCCACACATCAGAGATTTATAATCAAATCAATGTTTCTTACTTCAAACCCTGGCTACTATCAAGTACCCTCTTGGTAGCTTCACTCCTGAGGTCAACTTATAAATAAGAGCGTAATCTCGTAAACACGATTTCACTTGATAAGTATCTCTTCTCCCACCAAGAAACGCTTGAGTGAGATCAAAGTTTGAGATTGCATAATTCAGTTTGCCATCTTGAATGTAGATCTCCTTTCAAGGTCCCTTAGGAATCTCCTGGAACAGATTTACACTGAATTGTCTGATATATTGGGAATCCCTCGAGCAAGGCATGTTTATACTGAGATGTTTATCAGAGAGGCAATTCATTTGGCAGGAAGATGTCTCTATTTCCCTGAATATAGGGGAGACATTGTGATTCATGAAAGAATGATTGCATGAGGAAACACCCTGATAGATTGCTTTGTTCAAAACAGGAAATTTCAGATGCACTGTGCATACCAAGAAGTAGGAGCCTATTATGGGAAAACAATATTGTACATATTTCTGCTTCATTTACTATATTGTTAATAAGTTCCCCTTGGATCTAGGAAAAGTAGATCACCTAAAAATTCTTGAGTTCTTAAACTTGGGTTTCATTTTGAAGAGCTCGCCAATTTGTAACATCTCAACCCAACACTATGCAAATCCCTATTGTCTTGAGGCCAACAAGTTGTGCAAAAATCAAGTGTAACTTATGTCTCTTAACCCTACATCCTTTGGAATATACATCAGCGTTCAAACATTGAAGCATGAAGAAAGCAATGTTGATTGAGATTGATACAAAGATATTTTCTGATATTGCCAGCCCATCAGAATAATAACCATCCATGTCTGTGTCATCACTACATCTTGACATTGTTAGAAACACAGAAAGGAGATGGGGGAAGGGGGGGGGGGTGGAAAGGAGAGTACTTCGAGGCAGATCCCTTTGCAGAGTGTTTTTTCATACCATTTCCTGATAATATGAAACCTCCTTGGTATGATTAATGAATTTCGAGCCACCAGTAAGCAAGCTTTTCCTTTGCCTATGAACCTGACTAGTGAGCCGACAGTCGTCCTTCAGGCATCCCTCAGGCAATGGCAATGATTCATAACCTGTACTCCTTGTGTTTCGTTTAGAACAATAGTTGCTGGGTGAAGGGGAAGTGATGGGGTCGTAGAGCGCAAGGCACCGGTGAGAGGATGCCCTCAATGCTTCAGACAGAAACTGAGGAAGCCAAGATTGAATTCAGGCTAGTAGAATTACCAGCAGACATCTTATCAAACCAACACCCATCTCTTAGCACTGAAACTCTTACATAAAGAGTTATTTTCATGTATTATTCATCTTCTTTGAATAACAACAAATCATAACCATTACCAATTAAAAAAGAGAGAAACATTTTGGATTCTTAGGAAAATTGGATAAAAACAAACTTTATAACATTCAAACTCAAACAATCCTAACCCACTCTCATAAAAAAAATTAAACAAGGCAAAATGCTGCAACTACAAAATAATTGTTTTTATATCATCATTAAATTTATTGTCATCCTCTGAAAAAAAACAAATGTTATCCCATAAATGCCATAATGAAAAAGAATGTGACCATTTTAAATCATTATTAATTCTGTTCATTCTAAGGAAATATATGAAATAGAAGCTGAGAAACATCGATTCCTGCTCGAAGCCTGATATCTTATTTCTGTTTCTCCAACATCTATTTATTGAAGTACCCTCAGAAGGGATCAATGGAATAACATGTTTAGCAACCTGAGTACATGGTTTGAGAATAAATCAAGTAATGCTAGATAAAATCAATCATTCATGCTATTTCATGTTTAGAATGAGGTCCACAAATATACTCAGAAATATGATACATGTAAGACTGTAGGCCATACAAGGGGTACAAAAATATAATGTGCTTCATGAAATTTTGATTGTGTTTACAAATAATACACTAGACTTGTTAAGTGAAAACCAATAAATTCATTTTGCTACATGTATTTTCATCTAAAATTATGATATGTTTGAAAATCAGAACTGAATCAAAGGAATTTCTCAAAAGCAGCACAATGTATGCCTGCATCTGCTTGTCACAAGACCCCATCATATATGCATTCTACAGGAAGAAATGGGCAAGCAAGCACATATCTGGTAATGATTTTGTAATGTAATGCGACAGATTAGATACAAACACGACCTCCTATATTCTATGAAATCTTGCCTGATGAAATTCTCAAATTTGCCCAAGCTCATCTTACTTCCCCTCCATTTCCTTTGATTGATCTCACGTTGACTCATACGCTGGACTACGCTTCATAGGATCTTGGTCAGAGAGTCAAACTCATCTTAAATGTGACGTTTAGAAAGAAAGTGACGTCAGCTCTAGGGACGAGACATTGCAAGATGGCTAAAAAGATTTAGAGGGAAAATAATTTGATCACGCACAACGCTACTGGAAAGATTAGGAGCAGAAAATCACAATTCAAGGATGCAATGTGATTTGGCGAAAAATAAGGAAAAGTTAAATGAAAACATACAGCATACATATGTATATATTCAATAACATGGAATTCTTGTCATTTATATTTTCTAAGCAATTAATTTCTATCAATTGCTTTGAAATGAATATAAAAGGTGAGAGATAAAAGGGCTGCAGAAAGGAAACTCTTTCATGGTATTTCACATAGGTTCTCCATGTTCTCCTTTCTCATACTTATGACTATATCAATTAATTCTATTAAACCTAATTCAAGTGTATTTTCATTCATTCTCTGTATATCCCATGCACACTGTAATCACTTAATGACCAAATTCAATAATCATAAAATGCATTTAATGACATTTTAAAATTATAACCAACACTGATTTTTGCTTTCAAAAAGTTCCAACTCCCTTGAATTTCAAATCTGTATTACAGCCTATGAGAGTAAGTTATCTAGTTCCCCCTAAAAAAATTATTGCAGACAATACAATACTTTCTTTTTTTTACAAAAACTGAGTTTTCATGAACAAAGTTTCTAAATGAACATGTATCTTAATATTATTAATAAATTGCAGCTAACAGATAATTAAGGCTTTCACTTTGAAAGTAATACATTATGGAACAATAAAGCTCTTAGAGGAAAGAAGAGCATGAGTGTGTTGAACTTGGAAGTGAGCGTATGGAGACAGAGCACCTGCTATTCATTCATGAGAGGTCTTTAGGGATATCAAGAGAAACAGCAATCCTTTTAAGAGGTATCCACACCACCCTGATCAGGAAAAATATCTGTAGGTCACAAAAACTTGCTTCAAAATAGCTAATAACTATTTAATGCATTCATCCCATTCCGAATCAGGTAAAGTTCATCAGAGTTCAACAAGAAGTTGCAATTCTGTAGGGGGAATTTTTATTCTTTGATTGTTAACTCCCTGATGAAATAAAAGTCTTTGAGACTTGCTTTACACTAAAAGTAACACTGCAATTTTGGAGAAATTTCACAGGAATTTCTTGTTATGTCAAAAAGTATATTATACAGGTATTATTTCCCAGTGATATTACAAATACTTTGCTTCCAAGCTGGCAAAGCCACTGGTATCTTCTCAGAAGACAGGTGTGTGTGTGCCTTGTCTATTCTTTAAGAATTCAGCAGTTTCTTAGTGCTATCCCTTCTCAGAGGCCTCATTGATTGAGAAAGACCGAAAGCTCTACATCATTGTCAATCGTATGGCTAATATTGTCAGTCTTCAGGTACACATCCTTTTTACAGAGAATCTTTGGCTGCTGGTGACTATGCAAATTGTCCTTTTACTCTCCCTCTTAGTGATTCTGTGTGAGTATTTTCATACCTCATCTGAATCACTGAATCTTTGATGAAGAAAATACCAATGTTGGCACACCTTACTATCTTATATGAAGAATGACTTTCATAAACTTGCTTGTTACATTGACATAAAAAAAATCATTCTTATTTTCACTGAAACTGTTTATCCTTTATAAAATGCATTAACAATCATGGTAAAAATTGTAGAATATCACGTGTGATATAGGCCCTGTATTTCGGCAGAAAGGGCAATGTTTCATTTTCAAAATCATAGACATTTAAGACAAAACTTAAGACAAAATCAATTCATGAGAAAGAAAATATTTAAAGATGATTTTAATATAAAATACAATTTACACAAAATAGCTTTCTACTCTTGTGGTCTTCTATTACCGAAATATCTCCAAGTGCACTAGAAATACCAGATTCTGACTTGCTTACACATGTCTCAATGCCCTAGACAACATTATTCAAGCAAGTGCTAAGCACACTAAATATTTTATTATAAGCCATTTTCTTTGTATAACATGTATAAAACCATCCATTCCAGTATGATGAAATGCTGATAGGAATCTAAGAAAAAAATCTGGGCAAGTTACCAACCCTGGGCTGCTCATCACAATGCACAAACCTAAGGCTAACTTCACTCAAGTCTCTCTTGAATGTCTTTGAAAGGTTGGCACTTCTTACCAAGTGACTTCATGAGAGTCAATGCATTTCTTCCGTTTGTATGCTAGGTTCAAGTGGGCAATGATGTAAATTGCCCTGTAGAGATTTATACACAGATATTGATTGACATGATTGACATTAAACAGTCAATGGCAATGAATTTTCTCATCTTAATAAAATACAATGATGATTTTTTGTAAAAGAGCACTAAATGAATATAATAATGTCTTGGGCAAAAAATAAATTGGGACTAAATATATTTTTATTTTCAAGTGTTGTATGATCCTTAAAGGAGAAATATATTGATTATGAATGTGGTCTTATTATATATCAATGGAAAGGTAATGATGTGGGGATCATCAGTGGGTCATTCAAAAATACCGATAATAATACAAAAAGGTGAAAATCGCCGATTAAAAAACGCTAAAATGCCCCTCCGAAATATGCCTCGCATCGGTCTCTGAATTGACTGGAATTTGATGACGTCACTGTCTGTACGAGAGGCGTGATTGGCTCTCCCACGTGAAGCTCCACTTGCATGCAAAACCTGTTGCGTGGGTACGTTTTCTCCACACTGTCACTGAATACTTCTATCACGAAATGAAAGAAAACCCAGAATTTTATCTAGATTTGGATTTTCAAATTGATGATTTTAAAGATGAAGAGAATGATGATGAAGTGAACAACACAGTGAGGTAGTTGGAGGTAAATAATGGGGGAACAATGCCGATGATTATGATGAAAATTCAACTTGCCTGACGATCACAAGTAAAGTCATGTACATGCCGATTCGCTACCAACTCATGCAGCTGCTGCTACAAGTGGTAGCTATACGTACACCGCGCGGGCCAAATTAAATCCATGAAAATGAATAACCACATCAGAGAGAGTCTATCATAAGAAGGAAAATAATGATATAACTGTACTTACAAACAAGTGAATAATCCGAATTAACCTGAAAGCAAATCAACTCAACGAATAGCAGCAGACGATATGCACCGACCATAAACTTCATGTGGCTGGGATAGATTGTCACTCGTTCTGTTAGATGTAATTTGTAACTCATTAATTTGACAAAATTACGAAACTCGGGGAATGATTTATATATATAAAAATATAGTAACATCTCTTATTATTTTTTGTATTACGATAAAACCTCTTTTGAAGGAAAACGTTGAGATAAACTAAAATTACTTTTAAATCCCCCCCCCCCAACATGCGTAGCTTGTATGTCATTGCAAACAAACCATCGCAAACATGCACGTATTCCTTCCTTGCTGATTGAGAGCTGTGCAACACGTGCATAGATCTATTCTCTCAGTCTCAGCCAAGGCGAGCAAACAATACGGCATGTGTTGTTGTGATGGTTTGTTTACGATCACATAATGCTACGCATGATGGGATGATCTTTTACATCTAATTTTAATTTACCCCAACGTTTTCCTTCCAAACAGGTTTTATCATAATTCAAAAAATGATAAGAGATGTTACTATATTTTTATATAGAATAATAATTCCCCGAGTTTCGTAATTTTGTCAAATTAATGAGATAAAAGTTACATCTAACAGAACGAGTGACAATCTATCCAGTCACATGAAGTTTATCGTCAGTGTATATGCCATATCGTCTGGTACTATTCGTTGAGTTGATTTGCCTTCAGGTTCGGATTATTCACATGTTTGTAAGTACAGTTACATCATTTTCCTTCTTATGATAGACTGTCTGGATGTGGTTATTCATGTTCAGCATGAATTCAGTTTGGCCCGCGCGGTGTAGCTAGCACTTCCAGCAGCATTAATTGGTAGCGAATCGGTATGTACATGACTTTACTTGTGATTGTGTTGCAAGTTGAATTTTCATCATCATCATCATCGGCGTAATTCCCCCAATTTACCTCCAACTACGTCACTGTGTTGTTTCACTTCATCATCATTCTCTTCATCTCAAAATCATCAATTTGAAAATTCAAATCTAGATAAAATTCTGGGTTTTCTTTCGATCATTTCGGGATCGAAGTAGTGACAATGTGGAGAAAATGTACCCTTGCAACAGGTTTTGCATGCAAGTGGAGCTTCACGTGGGAGAGCCAATCACGCCTCTCGTACAGACAGTGACGTCATAAAAAAATCCCCAATTTCGCGGACGTAATTCTGGGTGTTTGAAGCATTCAGAGAGAGAACTTTAAACTATCAATTAACTGAGTTTCATCCGTCTCCATGATAAATGATGTACACCATCGTGTTCTCCTTATTTTCTCCTTTATTGTGATATATGATTCTCCAGTTTTACGATTTTCAATATATTTCTACTTTAATTACACATACAGTATTAAAACCTATGACATTAATTGAGCAAACTAAGCAAACTACAAAATGCATAAAAATAAAACTGGAAAAAATCAATAAACTGAATAGGAGGACAATTGAGAAAATCATACAATTTTAATAGCAAAGATTAAAAAACCTACAAATAAAAACTGAAACATCAAACACACGCACAAATGAAATTATCCATAAAAAAAATTATCCATTTCGTATTTTGAATCAAATTGCTAAGATTATAAGGAATCCAACAAACAAAAACAATAAAGCTAAATAAAACACACAAAATAACATGCTTATATAAAGCCCCCCCCCAAAAAAAAAAAAAATCGAGAAAAGTGAGTTATCTCTTACAAAATTAAAAACATATAACATGATACAGTTCTAACAAGATTTGTATTTATTTAGAAGTATTGAGGTTCTGGAATCCTGAAGTCCTGGCCTGAAGTAAGAGTAGCTTCCACTGACAACATGGTATAGTACTGTACACATTCAGTGATTCAGTACGCAGTGAAAAAAACTTTAATTGCATCAATTAACATTGATGGCAAACATATCAATGTAGGCCAAAATTGCCATCTAGCCCATCAACTTGATGAATGAAGGTTGAATGGCCCATCCCACATGCAATCCACCTGTCGCATAATTCAAGAAGCCCAATTTATAAAATCAATTCTCCCTGTTAGCTACAGTGCAAGGTGAAGTAGTTCACCTGGGTTACTTAAATGAGTCAGAGGCAGTCTAGTGAGAACCAAGCCAATGATAGGTGTGTTCACACTTCTTAATCCTAAATGATTCAAAGGAAACATGGTGAGTTATATCAAATTGCTCTGATCAAACTTATTTAGCTTGTGACTGCTTTCCAGTGACAAGACCAAAAAATATCAGAAACTATTTTGATTGAAAAGCTTTTTTACAAGCTTTAATGAATCTTATATAAATTAAGGGGAAAGAAGTGTAGTTTTTCAGTTTTAATCACATTAAATTCAAGCTCATTTTATCAGATAAAGAAGAAATCATCCTCCCATATTGTGAATAAATCACAAAATAAATCTCAATTCAAATCATATAAATAAGAGTAATCATAATATTCCTATTTTATACAGCACTGCATTTTAATACTGAAAGTGCCCCTCACACTTCACAGATAAACTCACATAATGTTCACACATCCTCCACTCCATAGGGAGTAATACCATTACAAAATAGAGCTCATGTTGCTCAGCAAAGTACATGTACTCTTGCATTATAGCTGATCTATAGGTACCCAATTCACATTTTAGTGGGGAGAAGCAATAATACCTTTCCATAGGACACTAATACTGTGGGATTGGACTTGAACCCCAGACTTAAGATACACAGTGCACTGATCCACTACACCTCTTGATTGAAAAGAAAGGGGGAGTGTCATCTGATTACAATGTGCACTGAAGGCTCCAAAAGTATCTTGGACCTGGTATCACATATCACTTGAAGTCCTTCTGAGCACTCTAAGAGGTGAGGGGGACACTCTTCACTGACCACTCTCATTAATAATGGAATTGATCTTGAAACAAGTACATATGGATCTTACCCTACATGTAACTGACCTTACAACTAACTCATAGGGTTGACCTACAACTGTGCCTTTACAAAATGCATATAATCTAACGGGTAATTTAGATACTTGAAAACTCTCTCTGTACACTGTAAAAACTGCGGTGTTAAAACTGACACCAATTGGTGTTAATAGAGGACCACACCCTGAGGTGTTAAAATTACACCCTAGAGATTAAACATAACACTAAAGAGTGTAAATGTAACAACAAAAGGTGTTGTAATAACACCTATATGTGTAAAACTAACACCACCAATTTAACACCAGTGTAAAATAACTGGTGTGGTCCTCTATGTACACCAGTTAACACCAGTTTTTGCTGTGTATGATTTTGTAATGGCTGCATAGTAGGGACTTGGAACTTAACATAACATTCCAACATGCAGGTTTATAAATATGAGTATAAGATAAACACTACACCTACCATCAATAATGTATGTATTCATTATTCAAAGCATGTAAAGAAAGGATGCATGAAAATTTACTAATGAATGTTATTTCATATGATTGGGAACACTCCTAGATATGATCTCTTTCCTGGTCATTGATCTACTGCAGATATGAACTAATGAATTACTTAATGCATCTAGGCCTTGTATCCGAAAGCAAATCTTTACAGAAATGAAAACAGGGTATCTCTATCAAACTAAGATATCAGCTATATGTACTTGCAATAAAAGAAATAGTGACGTCTGTTTGACCAATATAAATTTGTCAGAAAATCAATAATTGTTACTTGAAATACTGAAATACTAGGGCTTTGGGCCTTACATATAACCTGTCCTCAGTAACAAACAGGTAATGCTTGATTACAAGTACCATGAAAATGGTCCCTTTTCATAAAACAGGGTAGGCTTATCTCTGACAAATTAAGACATCTGTTACATGCTACAGAAATAGTGATTTGATTGGCCGATAATAATAATAACAAACCAAGCATTTGTTATTCATAACAGCTTATTTGATACATGGATCTGATGCATTCCAGTGTCCCCCTTTGGGCATCTCATCACATGTATCCAGGTTATATTTTCACTTCATATTCTTTTACAAACAGAACTATCAATATATAAATCAATAAGATATTCCTAAGCCGAGGCCAACAGAAATTGTATTTTGACTAGATTTTATTCTAAAGCAAACTTGCAAATGAGGGGTACTAAGGCTTTATAGTAATAGTGATAGCAGACCAGACTTTACAAAAATTGTCCATGGAAAAGAAATGTGTGAGTGATCTTGAGAAAGAAATCCAGTATACAAGGAAATACAAGAGAATTAAGGGCCAGTAATAATACTTATGAATTATGAAATACATATTATGTGTGGTTTTCTGAAGCTTTAATAAACAAAAAGTAGATGGTTTGCAAATAATATTATCAAGAAGGTACAGAAAGGGTACTGTCTGAAATATATGAATGGAGAATAATAAAAACAAAATTGAACGATAGCAATATAGATAGAAAAAGCATAGATAGAAAAAACAAAAAAGAATATACCTTACTTCATTCTCTTAAAACTCAAAGTACTGCATAATAATGCTCTTAAAATAATGTAGCGCTTGATAGTAATGTGATATGTGAAAGGGGTCTATTCTAACGAATGGAGATGAAAAGGTGAGGAGTGACCATCCATTATCAATGGGATGGCCACTGACATGGTCAAGCAGAGGCTAACAAGGAAAAGGTGATTTAGTGGTGCATTGCAAATGAGCTATAGCTATAGGCCTTAGGGATATAGGTGTAGTGATACGTGCAGTGTACAGCTAAACGTTCCTAGGGTAGAGCATTTTAGATACGCAGTTGTATCGGTGGATACATGTATGTATAAAAGCCCTGTTAGCTTCGACTTAATATAGTTCCATATTAATTTTAAGAAAGTTGTAATATGATATTTTTTATGTGACATGTGTTTTACTGTTTATTGTCATTTTAATGGTTTTAGGCATGTTGGAAGAAATCAAATTAACATTAAGATAACCTGCAAAACACACACACAACAGTGGTTTTTTATCATTTCTGTGTTTACACATAATTATTTTCTACAGATTTCTAGGAACATATCTATTTTAAAATGAATGTTTGAGGGAAAAGAAATATGTCATGCTTTAGTTTACCATGTGTAAATAGGACTAATTTCTGGCATCACAACTAGGAGCATTTCATGAAAGTTTTGTCTGTGATTATCAACGAATGATATGCTCAGCCCATGCATGAGATGCAGGGATTTGCTGTAGCTTATAACATCTGCAAGTAAAAATCAGTGACAAAACCTTTCATGAAACTCTACCCAGATTTGAGATGAACTGGTGTAGAAACAAAGCAACCACTGTCAAAATGCTAATAACGCGGTGTATCCTGAGAGTATTCAAGGTATAGCGAGGAATCTGGACAATCTTGAGTGGATGCAAATAACAATTCAAATAGTGAACTTTGCACGAGAGTAGGCAGTGATTGTGGAATGAATACTAATGTGTGAAATGCTGGTTAGATGAAGGGATGAAAAATAGCCAGTGAAATAATTGGGCAGTATTTATCATCATTTTGAAAGTGAAAGATGGACATCTGCTTATTAAAAAAATTTGTAATGATAAATAGATGATAGAAAAAATGAGACCAAACAATGTGTTAATGTGTCAACATTATATAAATAAACTATCTGGATGACATCCTTAATATTCTGTTTCTCCCAAGAGGCGCTTCAAGTGCGGTATCAATAGCGCATTTCAACGGTCAAGATGAATCATAAATCTGATCTTCCCTCAAGTAGAAAGCACCCTAAATGGTGTATCCTAGCAACTAATAGCAATCTCATCAATAAACAAGTTATATTTTGCTCTTTACCAAATAAAAGTGCTAGCAAATACACTTTAACTCATATGGGACAATTCCTTTGACTAAGCCAATCTTTAAAGAATGCATTCTATTTAATTTTCAGATAAGTTTAATGTTACTTGAGACATGTGGTAATTTTTTCAAAGAAAAAAGAAGATATTTTAATATCGCAAATGTGTCTAGCTTATAAATTTAAATAAAGCACAGTCAGTTCAGGACAGCAGTATGACATCTTTCTTCCTTTCGTCTCTTTATCCAAACTTTCATGATGCTTCCAGATTTGTCACTAAATCTCATCACTTCTTTATTCTAGAAAGGTAATTCCCAGGTAAATTTAAGTATCCATACAACTTGCAAATTTATATGATAATGAGGCTCAAAGGAGTTTCAAGTCTCTTCTAAAATGACCAGTTACCATGGCAACTCAATAGATTATGCATGAGATAATGTGGATTGATCTAGGTAGTTTGTGCATGGGTATGCAGCGTTTAAAGACAACTTCTTTCGTCAATATTTCTCTGCCTTCACTGAGAGACATGAGGGAATATCAAGTTTCTCACCGCAACCGTCCCGTCCGTTGGATAAAAAACATCATTTAGATGAGCCTTCATTCTGCCTCATCAAATAAGTTTGTTTGAAATTCAAACTGATGAATGAACTTTGAATGCATAATAGGGGCTGTGTCACGAAGCTGAGCATAAAGTTATAGTTTATAAATGAATAGCGTATGGTAAGCAAAACTTCTTTCAAAATTATTTTTACTGAATGATTTTTCATCAATTAATTAAAATCAAAATTGAAGTATGAACCAAATATTGATAACTGTTCTTACTATTTGCATACACCTAAATGCATAAGAGTATCATCAGTATTGGAATATAGCCATACTATATGAGAAAAAACAAACATCATGAATTGAAACATTATTTTTTAATGCAGTTATATGAAACAGCACCCAGGCCATAGAAATCATGGGATTTTTTTATGCCACTTTAGAAGGAGAAATATAAATGACAGATCATTAAAAAATGTGAAGTATTTTCTTCAATGACTCAGCTATAATACACAGTGTGACTATGAGTTTTAAAATAAAAAGTCAATGAAAAAAAAGTAATCTCATGAAATTCATTCAAATGCATTTCCTCAACAGACAGATCAGTGATCAAGATGGATACAGTTCTTATCAGCAGTGCTATCATCTGAAGATCTGAACTGATTATATTGCAGAGGCTTCATGATTAGAGAATTATTGTAGATTATAAGCAGCTTAAACCTACAACATGGTAAAATAGTTAAATTTGAATAAATTCAAGTCCTCTTAGAAATTGAAATGATACTGATTTCATAGACAGATGAATAATGCTCCATAAAACATGATGGTCATACAATTTGCATCATCATCCTTATGTCTGCACATTTTATATTGATAGCAAAGTTCTATTTAAAAAATGTTCAAAATTGATAACTTTCTGGAGAATACTTGAGAACTGTGAGTCAAACTAATTTTTAAGTCATAAATGGTACCTCAAGATAAATCTAATAAAAAAATCCAAGTCATGAGATGTTTTCCTTTTTTACCTGGCGAGCAACTATTCCCATTTTAATACCAAATTTGTTGTTGGGCTTCATGTGGAGTACAGCCTGGCTCCCACCAGGCAATAAAATCACTTCAACCATCAAGCCAGCCATGTCCATATGAAAGTCAAAATAGTTCTTACATGAATTTCAATATCTCTGGTCATTCCTGAATGCCATAGCTCTCTTTGCCCACCTGCACTCATGGTTATGAGATTCACAAGAAATTGCCATTTTGAGTAGGACAGCAACTTCAGTTCCACTGGATGGTGACCCAGTTCTCTTCTTTGCTTTTATTTCTCCCATCACCGGTATCTCAAGAGGGTACCTCAAAATGCTTCTCTGTGTCAATACCCATCTATTTCTATTGAAAGTAGTGTATTACATGTGGCCTATTCTGGAAATATGATTTTTTACATTTACAAGGGGAAAATGTTTCAACAGAGTAATATTAAATGAGAAGAACCTATCTCAATGATCATCATTTTGCGATTCATCATGATTAAATTTGATTTCATTCTGGTTATTTTAATTTGTATCAATCTTCCGGGTCATCTAATTCTCTCAGTATTTTACATAGTTATTCTGAGGATCCACCCATCTCTAATCTGACTATTTAGGCTTCATTTGAACATACATGTGAATAGGATATATTCTTTGTAATTTGTTAAAAAAACATTAAGCAATCTCATTTGATATTTCATTTTAAACAAATTGTATTCAATAAGAATCAACAAATCAGGAATAATAATGTAATTTATAAAAGGGCATTCTATGCATTCTTGGAATAGACTATACGGTAGTTATAACAAAAATTCATCAAATGTAGAACACACACTCATTATGTTCAATGAATACATGTAGGTGTAAATCAAACTGCTAATGACCGTAATTCAAGTGTATGAATCATTGGTTGTAACACTTCATTAGTGGGTATTCAAATTATGCGTCTTCCCACACAGTAAACCTGCTATGGGTGTATACCGTATGTTAGAGTATCTAGGCATATAAGCTGACCTCTGCAGATGAGACTACTAAAATTACTATTGTTTGTCACTGTTTGTCTCTGGCATGACCAAAATGCTTTTGGCCACACATGACAAAATCGCTCATGTTTTAAACTGACTAAGTAAAATATTGAATAATAAATCGCAAAAAAATGCAGGAAATATTGAACTTTTTTTTCTTTTTGGTACTACAAGCATAGATTTTATATTCTATTCTGTCTTGTAAATTATTAAGGTTCATATCTGAATTTTAAAAGTAAATGCAAAGGAATAATAGATTCAAGATGTCATTTAATGCATACCATTTCAAAGGAAGAACAAGCCTTATCAAGATATGCAAAAATAAAGTTCCAATCAATAATGTCAATCATGCGTGATAGTCAATCACTAAAATGGTAACATGAATAAATGCGAAGGATTGAGAAGAGATCACACTCCCAGTATTACTGCATTGATTTGTCAGTACACATGATTTGAAATGAATTGGATATTTAGGTTTTCAAATTTAAAATGGTATTCAAATTCTTACTTCAATTTCATTCATTTTAACTTGCCAATACCATCTCTAATCAGTATTACCAAAATATGTTTGGTAATAAATTGGAAAGTATTCTGTTCTGTGAATTTATGTAATTAATTTTCTTAGAGAATTATTGGATTCACCTTTTTATAACTTCACAATTGTAAGTCAAGAACAACAGTAATGTTCTAATTAACATGCAATTCAATATAAGTAAATGTAAATTTGAACTAAAATATGGAAATAAATTTGATGAATATATCAAAGAACTGGACGATGCATAAAGTTCAAACAACCCAATATATAGGTACGGATAATAAAATAAATAAATAAATACCAGCAACTTATCATATTGTACACCTTCAAGATTGATCTAAAAGGGACTACATAAATAAGTATTTCATTGTTACGTTCTATTGATCAAATAATAAACCGTTCCATCCTCATTTCCCACACAGTAGAAGTATGCATCATATTTGAGGATATGAATTCCACCACACTGATTTTTGGTCGAGATATTTATCGCTTGGAGGATTCTCTTCAACCCTGACGACATCAAGTAGGTTTTCATAGATTCCTACGGCAATCATTGACCCAAGATTGAGTTGTCTCTATTTTAATTGACAGTTGCGCCTGACCTAATTAAATAATTCATATGATAATAATGAAATATCATTCCCTTGTGTCTATAGCTGAGATATATTGGTCAACAAGTGAAGGCTTGAGTGACTCACTCAAAAGATGGAGATGGCAAACTGGGGTGGGGGAAGACTGGGGTATGGAAAACCCAGGGGGTGGGCGAGGGTGAGCAAGTAGGGTGATAGATGGAGAGGGAGAGAAGGAAATGGAAAATGTGATGAGGAGAGGGGGGTACAAAGGGTGCGAGGGAGGGGGAGAGAAAATGAAGGATTGTCGGGAGAGGGTAGGTGGTTGTGGATTTGTTTTTAGGGGGGAGGATCACAAAGGGAGAGAGAAAGATCAAAGTGGATGAGATGGGTAGAGGGGGTGATAGGGAGTGAAAGTGGAGGGGGGGGATTCAGCTGAAGGACCGTTGAGTGAGAGTTGAAGAGGGTATAGGGTGAGAATCATGTGGGAAAGTGGAACACATATGGAGATGGAAGCAGAAGAGGACAGTAAAGGAATATTGAAAAACAGTAAGAAAGAATGATAGCAAAAGGAATATGCATCATGTTAGGAGCGCATACATTAGTAATTACGAAGCTCCGTTATCCAAAGGTTCGGATATTCCGAAGGTTCATTATTCCAAAGGTTCGTATTTCTGAAGATTTGTAAGTCCGAAAACTAAATTAAGTTTGTAATTCCGAAGGTTCGTTAGTCCGAAATTGTAATGATAAACGAACCTTGTTTCGTTTTCGGGCTAACGAACCTTCGGAACAACAAACATTATTTTGTTTTCCGATTAACGAACCTTCGGAACAAACCTTATTTCGTTTACGGACTAACGAACCTTCGGAACATCGAACCTTATTTCGTTTTTGGATTATCAAACCTTCGGAATAACGCCACAAACGTTCGGATTAACAAACCCTTTTACGTATTCGGATTAACGAACATCAAGGTATAGGCAATTTACGTGTCTCGGAATTACGAACCTTCAGAATAAAGAACCTTCAGAATTACAAAGTGTAACCGTTAGGAGACGGTCAAATTCCAAACTTGGAACTAACTAATTGAAGGACACCAAGTCAAAGAGTTGAATGCAGTATTGATTGGCCTTATAATTACCCTCACATTGGCCTTTGATATTTTTGTGGCCTTTTACATTTTCCTAAATTGTGAACCCCCCAAAACAAAATTGAAAAGAAAGAATAAAATACAGCATAAAAGAATAGGGGAAATGGAAGGGGAGTGTGTGGGTGTGGGGGGGGTGAGAGAGCGAGAGTGAGAGAAAGAGAGAGAGAGATGGACAAGAATACAGAGGTGGGTGAGGGTAGACAAATGAAATCTAATGCATGGTACATGATACAAACAGCTCACCCTGGAATACAAAAAGCAAACAAAAGATACTTGTTAATTTAGCAATATGCCTACCCCTATTCATCAGTTAGGCTACTCCAGGTACTCATTTAAAATTCATTATCCCTGTACATGTATACAGTACCTTGAGCTATCCAACAGTAGTAGATATAACATGTAATATGTATGCATCCAGTTTCCACTTATTCTGAAAAATTGAATAAACAACTAATCCCTTGATCCTACAATATATTTGCTTATCAACAAAGCACTTTCAGAGGACAATGACTTTTGATTAATAACTAAATATAATTGAAATATTGAAAAGCTTAATTTCATTCGATCTACTGCAAGAAAATTAAAATTTGATTAAAAAAGTGAAAAGCTTGATTGGTTTACTAAGTTGCGTCTTACTCCTTTCATTATGTATTTTAATGTTGGTTTGTTTCATTAATTTAATTTTACTGTAAAGGTTTGCATCCCCCCAAATATAATAATGTGCAGTCATTTAACCAAGTCTATTTCACTGGATATATCTTACATAACCCTTTTTTTTCGTCTATTTCTTATTCATAATGGAATAACTAACTAGACAAACTACAAAGCTTTCTGATTGACATTCAGGTACAAGTAGCAAGATAGAAATAGATTCACATTTCATCATGAAAATATATAAGGCTCTGATGATTGCCATGATGAACAGTAACAGTGTAGTTCTTCCACATCATCTCTTAAAGGGGAAGTTCACCCTGCCAAAAAGTTTATTGTAAAAATAGCAAAAAAATAATAAAAATATTGCAGGTTTGAGAAAAATTCATCAAATAATTAAAAAGTTATTAGAATTTCAATTATTTGATTTGTGACGTCATATGTGAGAAGCATTCCTACATAGCGAACGGTAAAAAATCAATGAAATGTCATTTTCTCAGAAAATTGAAAATGGTTTTCACTGTACCTTTTGTATATCAATAGACAAATCATTTCACACCTGATCATGAATAGAAAACAAAATTAAGTCATCAGGAACCATACAAAATTTGAAATTCATGCATTTTATATTACATAACACATGGGGCAGCTGCTCGTTTATGATGTCACAAATCCAAAACTTTGAACTCTAAAAACTTTCTTACTCTTTAACAGATTTTCCTCAAACCTTCACCAATATTTTTTACTATTTTTTCTGCTATTTTTACAACAAACTTTTCTTCAGGGTGAACTTCCCCTTTAAATGAAGGTTTTGTAACATAAAATTGGATTCATCAATGTAAGTCAGGTACATGCAGCTCTTTTTCACCTGCATCGATCGGGACACACATCCTCACGATGTCATGTTCCATCAAACAGCATTTTGATAAAAGTTTCTTTCATGTGTATGACACCTAGAGGGATGGGGGTACACTAAAAGCATTGTAAATAGACACAGCCATAGTATGACTTGTATTAATGTAGACTCTAACCAAACTCCCATGGACGTATCCTTACTGTCTTCAAACAGAGAAACAGCATTGATATTGACATTATCCAGGATGAATCATGAATAAAATCATATTCTCATTCTTGTAACATGACATTACATAGTGGCATTACAAGAACAGGTATATACCCAAAGGATGTGGCTTTAACTTCATCACATCATCTGTTATAATACAAGAGTATCAGATTTCAACCTCTTGGGTTTTCATCAGGTATGAACTAATATACAATCTATTTTTCTGATAAATGGAAAGATATGCTCTCATATCATTCTAATAATATCATTAAATTAGTTTCTTGGTTTTTTTCTTAGGCTGTAGGTCTGAAATATAATCCCCATATTTTTTATTTCATAATTCATATTCTTGGTAAAAAGGAAAATCCAAGCCATCTGATAAATCATGGACTTGTACTTGATACTTTTTCACTCAATATTTATATTTTTTACAGATAATTTTGCTTCATTTTTGTAATGACTCATTCCATATTTTGGGGTGGACTGTCAATTCACTTTTAAATTACTCAATCATTGTATTCCAATGTTAACAATATTCCAGTAACAGCTCTACACCCCCAAAAATAATATATAACCATCATTGCACTGAGCAGTATTTCATCAAATGTGACATTTTATATATGTACTATTTCAGTCAGTTATTTTCCTGGTGTGGCTTTCAACAAGGAACTTCTTGATTTCATGAATAAATTTGAGGGAAATCCTCACATTTTCATGAGTGCATCATTGAAATACAACAGACACAACTAATATCATCAATGTCATTTGAAAGATATCTGCTAAATTTACATGAAAGATACACCATTGGTGAGAGACAGAAGGTTTTTGTAGTCTATGTTGTGAAGTGACTTACCTCCTTTTTCCTTCCAAACTATTGATATGATGACATGCTGACTCAGCTCTTCTCATACCTTTTATTCATCTACTCAAGCCCCCATTCTATCATTCTATCGTGTAAATGTATCGTGTAAATGTACACACTTTCTTTTATGCAAGGACAAATTAATGAAATATGTAAATTTAATGTTTCACAAACTCAGAATCGAGTACATACCTGCTTGATGAAAAAATAGAAATAATGGTATAGGTACTGGTTTAAGGGCACTTCTGCTTGCTTGTTTCCTTTCTCTCCATCCCCCTCCTTCTCTCCCCTCCTGCTCCCCCACCTCTCTTTCTCACCTTCTTCTCTCTTCCCTACCCTCCCTATATTCTTTCTGTAGAACTAAGATATTGTATAATATAATTCCAGTTTTTCAAACTTGATTGTAAAATGACATCACCCTGCTTCCATCAAACCAAGTTGATATCTACATGTACCTTGGATACAATAAAGACCAATCAACCATCCATATTCATACAAAACTACAATTCACCAGGTCTATTGTGATGTAATGACTCTTCTGCGATGAATCATACCCTTTCTCCTAACCATCCGGCAATCCAGAACCAGATCTATTGTCTTTCAATCTATATCTCACTGCAAACACTCTTTAAGTTCATCCCGCACTTCGTCTGCAACCATGAACAATGAATACAGCGTGGTAATAACTTGTTGCCATAGCAACCATGTTTGGATCCATATTCAGCCAGGGTAGTGTAATACAAGAAAGCTTGGAGGATAATGTTGCAATTTCAGAAGGCATATAATGATAGAATAGGTCTGGTAAACAGTGGGTGAATCAAAGGGAATATAAATGAAAATGCAATTAGCTTGCAGCGATTTTTCTTGAGATCTTTTCCCTTTCTCACACACTTTCTCATGTTTTGCTGCTCAACATGCACACTACGTAATGGTCACCGCATGCTTTGTATCCTTATGCATTATAAATTCAGAAATTGCAATTATAGTAAGACTGGTATATATTCCCTATCATGTTCAGACTAATGCATCCAGACATTTTGCTTTTATGTATTTTATGTAGATTTCATGTAAATTATGCACAGTATTGTTTCCTAAAGATGCAGAAAGCCAATAACACATATAATGTGCACCTTTGCACTGAGTTACCATAACTTGGCCAATATGTTTTAAGTATTTTTCATGTGTTTTATTCACAATTGTTTTGTTTTCATTAGTCACGTGAAGCAATCATCATACATGTCAATTTAAACAATGATTATTCACCACTTGTAAACATAAAGCCACCAACAGCCCATGCCTACTATTATCATCATAAGATGTAGAATTAGAGTTAATAAAACCATGATAATTTTGCCCTGATAATGTAGTAATGTATGTCACAACATCAGTACTTTAACAACCTTGAGCTTCCTTTTTCAGCATAACGATAGCACATCAAAATCTTGTTAATCCTTGGCATTCAATACATGTTATCTTCATAAGATGTAGACATGGGGAGAAGAACTTAAAATCTATAAAGAGCAAAATACCTTCTTAAAGTGTAATTCAACATAGTGGCCTGAGTTCACAAAGGAGATTTCCGCCTGAATGTGGTCCAATATATTTGTGTTTAATTTTTAAGGCTGATTAAAAAATGTCTCTACCGAACTTCAAACTACTTGTCAAAGTATCACTCACACGCATGCACAAAATACCACTGGCCCAAAATAGTTAGAAGACATTGAAGAAATTGAAAGGTATAGGATATGAACATCTGATATTACATTTGAACTAAAACTTTTTTCCAAAAAAACATTGTCTCTATGAAGCAAATCAAGACCTTAAATTGAAAGTCAGAAAGTATCACCACCAAGACCGTGTGGTCTTTATTGGAATTGACCTGTGGGACCTTGAACTGATTGGTTATGAAGATAATACAATCTCCCCATCATGAATCACTACACATGGGACTAAAGGGTAAAAAAAGATGATTTATCACCCCTATACATGTAAATCATCTATCTAATTGAGTCATACAGAGCAGACAATTGACCGAATGTGCAACTTTTTGGCCTCATTATTTGCTACCTGATAAAATAGATAAATCACTCTTGTTGATGATGATTCATTACATTAACTTAAAAGTATTGAACATGTTTAAAAACATTAAAAGATTAGATGAAGGACTTTTTGAAAATAATCATAAGGAAAAAGATCTCTAATCCAAAAGATAGTTCAAGCCTTTCCTACAGCAATCCACATTTTTACAGAAACATAATGCCAACACAGACAGCATACTCATACACACTTCAGTCTATCCATTAAAATCTACTGGAAATCTCACTCAACTGTTAGTTTTGTTTTTATTTATTGTTATTCCTTGGTAGTCTAATGACATCATATTCCACTTGCTGGTGAAAGTGAGCATACCCCTCAAGGCTAATGAAATCATATAATCCTGTCACATAATACATAGGGTATTAGTAACGTTAACAAGACTTTTAAAGAGCCATCTCATTGATTTGGTTTCTGATCTGATGCAAATTTGATCTTCTTAACTTGAATGGTAGGTTGTTTACTGCACTGTGCAAATATACAACTATACAAGAGTTGAAAATGTTGAATTTTCATCTCTTTACTTTTTTTCATAACAGGTTAACACTAATACATTAATCATGAGTTCTACTTACTTATTAAGATGTTCAATCTTTCCTTTGCCATCGTAAGGTTTTTCTTCATCTTTTCTTGTATTTTACGGGCTTTCTCCCATTCTATTCCTGGATAAAAGATATGAAAATAGATGTAAGAATAAAATTTAACAAAACTCAATACAGGTTGTACCAAAAAACTCCAAAGAGTGAAGTGACTTCAGGTAAAATTTATGTTAAGTGGTAACACCCAATCAAAGAATATAGAACATTGTGCTCAACTTCATTCATTGGAAAAACTAAGAGAACACAACTCTGCAATAACACAATCTAATCTATCTGTTATCGACTCCAGAAAATCAATATGTAAATGTATTTTAATGGATCATAAAGTCTAATGCAATAAAATTAAATGATTAAAAAGTGATTTATCTCACTTTCATTAAAATCTTAAGCAGACAAATGAAATTTCTACCTTTAGTCCCTTAACAAAGAAAAGATTTTATTATTTACAAATATAATAAATGTAAAAACTTTCATCATAATACACATATTCAACAACGAAGAAAAATCCATTGGTGAAAATGTAAAGAAATGGGAATGGGAAGGATCCTGACATATATTACAAATGACACAAAGATGGAGGTATCTCATTTAAAGGATTTAGGTTATTCATCAATAGATAATGGGAACTTGGGAAGGCATTACTAACGGGTTCAATCTATACCTAGCCCAAGGCTAGAATTCATTGATCCTGTAACAATCCTCATCATGGTTTGATCAGGGATGTATTCCACCAGTTACAGAAGATGAAGAGTAGAAGAGATGATGACATGATGGTGGGAGAAATGAAGCGAACATGGGAGGGGAGGATGAAGAAAATATGGATACAACTCACAATGTGAAAATAATACCAGCTAACAAAGGAATAGACGGTAAAATGAATATGAATATAAAATTCGTATCTGAGTTAAGCAACCACAAAACACAATTAAGGAGGTTGGTTCTTTCAAATTGTTTACTAATACTTCTTGTTTTAGGGTGTATTTTTGTTCTTTGTCATCAGCATAAGCAAACAAGATTATTTCAAGCTACAATATACACATGAATTTGCTCACAGGATCACAGATGTTCCTTCTACTATGCCCATTTGCCACCTTCTCATTAAAAGCTGAATCTGGACTGGAGTAAATATTCAATGAACTACAGCTCCTTCTAGCAGAAATTACATAATTTAATTGTTCAATCATAAATGCATGGTCTATGATGAATAAAAAGACTAACCTCTTGATTGGCATCCGTACAAAGCTTTCAAACTGGTCAAAAATAGGCTTCATCATGAATATTCATAATAACCTGAGCTTACGTGAGTCATACTGGCGACACTATAGCTCTTACATGGGAAAACAATGCTAGAGGGGCCATCGAAGGCGACGAGACTTGGGTAAGATCATGTGACCAGTGTGCTGATACTACCACCTGTAGGTTTACCCTTCCTCTCTTTACCATCTATTCCCCCTCCTCCTCCTCAACCTTTCATTTTCCATTCTCGTCACGAAAGAAGCAGTCCTCAAGCTCAAAGACCAGTATTCCCCAAGGAACAACATCCTCTCCCGAAAACCTATGGGCACCTCTTCAATTACTTAATCACACCCTTTCTCTTGGACCATTCTTTTCCATCTTCTTCTTAGAAGTATATGAAGAGCATGACAATTACATGGCAACCTGCAATATGATAGGACACCATGCCCAAAGACTAATCCATTTTACAGAGATCAACCATGTTTGAAAGTTCCATACTGGTCTCTCTCTCATCTCTATTCTGTCCTGTTTGTTTTCTATGAACCTCTCTTCAACAGCTCTTTCTCTATCTCTTGTGGTGTTGTTTATAACCCTGTCTATTTTTCCCCATTTTATTACTTATTATCTTTTGCAGCATGATGGAAGTAAAAATATTATTGACTATGGGGAAAATAGTAAATAGAACTACAAGAAAAGATGAAATGGAGTAGGATAAAAAAGGGAAAAGAAAAAGGGAAAATGAGGATTTGAACTAGTCGGTGACTTTAGTGAATTCAAAATTTAATCAGAATTCAAGACCACCTCACCAAAAGTCGAATCCTGTTTGAGATTTCATTCATTCACACAGTTTCATCGATCCCCCAGAGTTTCGTCAGTGGTGCAAGGAGAAATCAATATTTGGGTCGGCTTTTCAGCAACGATGCGTTCATTACGCCATCGTGTCAACCATGAAGGTTACGATAAATCCACGAAAGGCAGAATGAAAGGTGTAAAACTGAATCATTCATGAGTGAATATATGAATCTCAATCACACTTCTCACCCAGTGGGTTATACCATATAGAGCCCATCTCCTGCAATTCTTCAACAATAATCTCACATTGCAAGAAATGTATCCACATTATGCTGCACTCAACCCAGGTGAGGTGATACACAGGCATTGTCATTAAGGGTGTGTTCAATGTCTATTTCCAAATTTTAATGGCAACATGAATCATGATCGAAAACTTGATTACAAAAAGCGGATATAATGAGAAACAAAGGGTGTGTTCAATTTCCTCCATTCTCAGTCGAAAAAGTAATCATCTTTCAAATCATAATTTAGAGAAAAATTTTAACGTAAAAAAAGATGAGTTTGTAAACGTGATAAGCTTAGATTTTACGACTGTCAGCATCACAAATGCAACATTGAACACAGTTAAGTTTTGAAACATCTTTAAATTCGCTCTCACAGTGGGAGTCTGCATTAACAGGTGCCAATATTGCCTTTATTGTGATGGGTCAAACTGTGCACTACAGCTGCGCTCACCACGAAAGTAGGCAATTTAAAGACGGTCAATTACAAATAATCAGCTATATATTTTTGACAATTAACAGTGCACCACTGATTGTGTTTGTGTTCTGTGTTTTGTAATCTGAGTTTTCAAACATGATTCATGCTGCTGTTTAAGTTTGAAAATCAACATTGAACACACCCTGATACTTCAGTCACAATTGCTCTACGGTGGCCATACAGCGAGTCGGAAACAGCCTTTTATTCATTTTAATTCAAATCATCTATATGTAGCTTTTACAAAAAATGTTAAAACTGCTGTTTTCAACTCACCGTACAGCTGCCGTAGAGTAAATATGACTGAGGTATAATTTTATCTTAAGACATCTAAGCCACAGTAAAATTTGGGACATTTATTTGCTAGTTTTCTGTGATGCTGGTTTTTTACAGTTTTAAAACATATTGCACAAGAAATGGATTCTATTTCAATAAAAATATAAACCTTGATGATATTTTCTTTGCATGTCTGTCATGGACTATATATCTTTTTACTATATTAGTTACAGAATTTTAAACAAGAAGTAAGAAATTACCACATTGATTGAAACACCAGGAAATAGGTGCACATGGCCTCGCATACAAACACAGCATTTATTGATTTTACAAGCGAGAAGTTTCACTTAACCATCTCATTAACATTCACAGTCATGCAGCCATAATGTTGTGATGAATGGATGGGTTAATGGCAATCATGTGAAGCTAATGTACTGCTAATGTGTAGCTATCAGACAGGCACAATACCATCTCCCCTTACCCTCATCAATGTTCCCTGGAGATAAGATCTACTCTCATAAAAAAGCTGTCACTCAATTTTTGAGGCACAATTTCTTGATTGAAGAGATAATGTAGCAGCAAAGTAATGTTTAATTCAAACCCCACTCATATCCTGCACAGCATGATTTTTGTTAAATTGTATACTCAGTATAGATATACATGTATTTAAAAAGACAACTATTCTGAGGGTGGACCATAGGACTTTAAAGGGGAATGAAACCTTTGGAACAAATAGGCTTGTGTAGAAACAGAAAAATAAAAAAATAAGAACAAAGAAAGTTTGAGAAAAATCGGACAAATAATGAGAAAGTTATGAGCATTTGAATATTGCGATCACTAATGCTATGGAGATAGCAAATTGGCAATGCGACAAAGATGTGTGATGTCACTTGTGAACAACTCTCCCCATTACTTTAGTATATATTTCACTTGAATTGCCTCTTTTATCACATCTATCCATAGATCATGTGTTCTTTCTACATGAGGGCATGTAATACATATTTTTTAAGAATACATCATGGATAGAGAGTTTGTATCATAAAAAAAAGCAAAAAGAGACATTTTTAGGGTATTTTATAGTCCACCGAAGGGAAAGTTGTTCATCAGTGACCTCACATCCTTGTCGCATTGCCAATGGGAGGATCTCCATAGCATTAGTGATTGCAATATTCAAATGCTCATAACTTTCTCATTATTTGTCCGATTTTTCTCAAACTTTTGTTGATCTGTTTCTTTGATTTTTCTGTTTTCACACAAGCTATCTTGTTCCAATGGTTTCATTCTCCTTTAATGTTCAGGAATCAATGATCTTTTTTTCCATATTTTTTCTCGTGGTCATAAGTACCTGACATGATTGGAATAGAATGCACCCCCCCATATTTTTCATCACCAGTGTACTGTAATTGAGTAAATTTGTTTTGAAGTATTTTTCAGAAGTGTCTCATGGAGAAATCCATGCAGTGACTTGCAAAACTCTACTGCAAATGAAAAGTCATGTTGGAATATCATACTGATCACACTATCTAAACAGTGGCAAATTTTCCTTCAGAATAATTTTGAGGGATAAATATTGAGTTCTTTGGCCAATTCTTAACATTTTTCTCAACTTGGTTGATGCTGTCATCAATTAACAACTGATTTTGATTGATAACGTTTTGGTATTACATTTGTTTGATTGTTCTCTCTTTAACTAAATCAGCTTGCTGTCGAGGTATACTTTAGCTATCACAAAGAAATGAGGGGTATGTTCGTTTCCGACACCGTCTAAAAAATTTTCACAGGATATTGATATCTGAATTAAAACCATTTCCTTCGGGACTGTACCTTCAGGAAATAAGTACTAATACAATCACCTCAACTCCTCACAGTCAAGTAGAAGCTCATGGTCAAAACAGGGTGTGTCCAACATATTTAACTAAAGCTTGTTTATGATCTTTTCTTAAATAAGTCTTAGTTTGTACAGACCAAGATTGTTATACTGTGTTAGCCGATAGCTAATATTACTTCTATTTCAAATTGCATATCGGTGAAAATTTGATAATGATTCACAAGAGAATAATGGACATACATGTCTTAAACAATTTTGACTTAATCCATTCCACTCATAACTGTAGTAGAAAGTTGTTGAAATCTGAACAAATCAAAGCCATTCTTTGAATCTTTAAAGTGGCCATAACTGCCAAAGTGGATTCTGAACTGGTCAATTGACCGGTACGCCTTGATGACAGAGTTGGTCACTGGTCACTGCGTAGGGATGCTTGGGGTGGAAATGGAGCAGAAATGATGGGTGAGTTGATCAATTATTCATAAGGACAGTGCTACAACCATGATAAGAGCTATAAATATCATTCATATCACGCCTGGGGCCTTTCTTCAGAATATAAGATGAGCAAGGCATGTATACCTTAATGGATGGAGCTACTAAGATGACTTAATAGATGCAGGGAGAGAAATACAGATAATATGGAAAGAACATGTTCGAACAAGGGGGGGGGTAGAGAGGGATGGAGTGAGGGAGAGAATCATGTATCATCATATATTTCATCGGCGTTCATCCAAACCGTTTTATCAGCCAATTTTGGATTGAGAAAATGATTTTGAGATTTTTACAGAAAATGAAATTACAAGTCCTATTCTATACCTAATAAATATCTAGGCAGCAATTTATTAAACATTTTCGAAGATATCTGGAGATTTTCACGGTGATGCCATAGAATTTTGTTATAAAAATCGTAAATCCTATTGGAAACCTGTACCGTAGTAAAGCAAACAACAAATGCAGACATTGAATATGCAAATGCGTGGTCAGAAAAACGTTCGTATCTGCACTTTGTTGCAAGCATGTAGCTCTTTTGCGACATATTTTCTTTGATTCTTGGTTTTAAATAAAGATACCATTGTCAAACAATCGTCTTGGTCTTTCCAACCATGTATTTTTCTAGCAATGAAAATGTTGTAAGGCTGGGGAACTAAGTGTGAAAATTATAGCAAACTTTGAATCATATTTCCTCTGAAATGGCTTAGACCACCAATGATTTGTCCTCCATCATATAGAATTGAAGGTTTAAAGAGTGATAAAAATCAAAATGAGCAAAACAATTCTTAAGGCAAAATGCAGGGAGGGGGGGGGGTAACTGATAGAATCATACAATATGAAGTGTCATAGAGAACACATTTTCTTTTAATCAAACTAGATCAAGAGACGGAATCAATGGTGACCTCATTCCTTGAAAGCATCAAACTAACAGCTTCACTGGTAACATCAGGGAACATAGAATGTGCCTATTGTTTTGAGATATTTATTTAGTTAAAAAAATAACTTAAAAATCATCAGAAATGTATTAGGATTTGACAATCAAAATAGTACCCCCCAAAAAAAAGTACTCATTTTAAAGTGTTACTAGTCTTATAGTCAAATATATTAGCATCTCTAGCCTGATTAAATTTGTTATTTCCTTTCATTCATAAAACAACAACTGACTGCTATGCTTACCTACAAGGATTACTCATAGCTTGATTGAATTGTAGGTTTCTTATTTGATATTGATTGATGACTAGTATTTAAGTATACACCTTCACAGCTGGGGACCACTTCATCATTTCTTGCCAATCAACATCACTTTCCTTGAAAGACATATACTCATTTTTCTTTTTTTAACTTGGCAGCATTTTGATTGATTGATTGACTAAATTTGTAAGGAAGCTAATTTGTTTACAATTATCTTGTCTTACACATTTCAGTACATCAATAATCATATAGAAAGGAATAATATAATTTGGAAGACCTTGATGACTGACCCTCTTTCTCAAAGTTAAGCAGTAACTTTCATTAGACAACATCAAAATCAAATATTTCCTTCTCATTAAGATGTCAGAGATACATCATGTTGTTTATTTGCTCCCCCCAAAAAAATCAATCGTACATGTCAAGGTTTTAAATGTCAGATATTGACAAATTTTACAGTGTATTTGCAATTTCCTGTTTCTTCTTGAATCTATCCCTTCCGCACCAAACAAGTCAACATCTATTTCTCCATCAATCCCACTTCCCTTCCTCTACCATTCTAAAAAACACTCATTCCTATCTCAAATGTTACCTGAGAGTCAGATTCAATGTACTCTCTGGATTGGGTAATTGGAAAGAGAAGTAGCAGGGAGCATGCGGCTTTCTTTTCCACTGATGATAGTTAATGTGAAGCCAGTTTTGGAAAAGGTCAACATTTATCTTCTGTCCTCAAAGTTTATTTTTGCATGGAACAGATCCACAGTTGTGCATATCATTGTAGATAGGTAAAAATGATTACAGAACTGTGTGTCACATTCAACACA
Organism: Lytechinus variegatus; assembly: GCF_018143015.1. Classification (NCBI taxonomy): domain Eukaryota; kingdom Metazoa; phylum Echinodermata; class Echinoidea; order Temnopleuroida; family Toxopneustidae; genus Lytechinus; species Lytechinus variegatus. Next base: position 38,857,533 of record NC_054746.1, read on the forward strand.
GCAAATAAAAAAGATACTGAAACCTCAAGCAAGAATCTTTGCAATATATTATCCAGGAGAAAACTAATTTTGTTCTTATTTACTGCTAAATTCACACTTTACCTGGTTTACTGCAGTCCACAGCAATACCCTTCTCGAGCTCATCAACTCCCTTCCTATAGTACTCAATTGCTTGACGTTTATTACCACCTGTATTTAAAGATAAAGGAGATAAGGTGTAGGAAACTGTAAACCATCTACATGTACTTGTATGAGCAAAAGTATTTGGTGATACACATTACTATTATATAGACAGACATATTCGTGAGATTAGGCCTATCGGATATCCCTCTTGCAGCTCAAAAAATAATATGGAAATTACAAAATATATATACATTAATACATTTGCATTTTTTATGAGAGTGAGGAAAATATTATAATAATTTTCTCCTCATTGTCATGTGAAACAAAGTTTTATTCCTTCCTGAACATGTGGAATAACCATTGCTTTAACATTTTATGGTTCAATCAGGAGTGCCCTTAATGTCAAATCTGTAAAGTTTGAAATAAATTGTATCATTCAAATGATAAAAAAACAAAGAAAAAGTCAGTGAGTGACATAATCGACTCTCACATTTGCATATCATTGAGTTGTGCATGCGAATGTTTAGGGAAAAATATGCAAAAAGTGTCGAAACTTTCTGGATTTACATCTAATTTTGATGAATTCATTTCTATGCTTGTTTTATACTGTATTGATTCAAATCAAATTATTTCTGGGGTGGACTTGACCTTTTAAATTTAACCTGCACTAAAACTAGGCAGTAATCAAATCTGGGGTAAATAAAGTACATGTATTATAAAAAAAAATTAGGTACACGGATGCATTGATACATGAAAAAAATATCAAAATATGCATTAAGACCTTAATATCCTCTTACTGCCCCCCCCTTCAAAATAGAAAAAAAGACACAAGCGTACTTTTGGTACTAGTATTTACCACTACAGAATACATCAATCAATTAAATGGAAGCTATGGTTCAACGGAGCAAATTTGATTTATTATCAATTTGCAAAGCTTATGTACTGCAGCATATAGAAAAAACATACAGCTGCTTCAATGCATCTCCAATCTCCTCTGTCCTGAATGCTAATAGTATGTTGGTTTTAATAACACAGGGTATATCATGATGGACAAAAATATTGTATGTCATTTACCAACCATTCAAGGCACATGTGCAAGATGATTGAAAGGAAGTAGAAAAAAAAAATTAATTTATCGCCTAGAAGTAACTAGTCCTATATATACAGACATATATGATACAAATTCATTCCCCTTCCCCCCCACCAAAAACAAAAAGGATTAAATATATATATACCCTGGTCATGGGCACACGCTGTATGAACCTCATCCACGGGGGGGGGGAGGAGGGTGGGGGGTTGGTAGTCAAATACATTGCTGTACACACAGGTGACCAAATAATTTCCAAGCACCCCCAAACAAGTTTATCTCTGTGTGCATTAGTACCCCCTAAACAAGTTTTTCGCGGGTTTTATTTACACATTTTTTCCCCTTAACAACTTTCCGCCAAAATAAGACCTCAGGGAAAAAGCTTAGGGAAAAACATACCCTAGCCACGTTTGGCTAGTCTTAACAAAAAAGCTTTTATATGTTTGACCTCGCAATTGACTATTGACCAGTCTTTCAAGACCACCCTTTTTCTTGAAAATCTTTTTTTTTATACCCTTAATGAGTCCACGACTCCACACGCAGACTGCATCCAAAACTGAAAAAAAAACACCCCTCTAAATACGTTTTTTTTACGCTTGTATACAGAAATATATTTGACTGCCCCCCCCCGGGCTCATCCACTCCATGTGGAGCATTCACACTTGTAATAATTCTCAAACTAGGCATGCTCCATGTACACTGGCTTTTGCATCCTTTCAGAAAAACATTAGTCAGTGTCTGGAGAGGACCATACACTAAGCAACAAACTGAATGTGTTTTACTAATGCCAATTCATATTGTAATAACACCAATGCATGTTTAACAACATAGATTTAACACGAGTGTTAAATGCTTGGTGTGGTTCTCTGAGAAAACTGGTGGTGTAGTAGAAAATACCACTATTTTTTTTAGTATACAGGCGTAAGGTGGTACTGTACTTTGTGAAAAGTCTGTGTGAAGAACACCTGTGTGTTTTCCTTTATCATCAAAACACCACACTAATATTGGTAGTTTGGTTGTATTTTTCTTCAGAAAATTTGCAGAAATTCTTAAAGGCTACTCTCATTTCTGTGGGATGTAAATTGTTGGTGGCACATCGATTTATACACCTCATGTAGACAGTACATGTATCAACTTAATACATGCCATAAAAAAAATGTTACCCGCTATACAATAGCTTACCAAGCATCAATCACAATGCTATATTAGGCAACATTCTTCTTCTGGATCAGCTTTCATGTGGGGGGGGGTGCTCAAATCATATTTTGACCTGGGAGTGCCTCACAAATCCCTGAAATGAGGGTCTAAAAAACTCACTACACAATGTATACAAGGTCATGAGGCATGAATTATCACAGATGATACATGTACATCATACATCTCTACTCTACAGGTCCCCTTTTCCTCACTATTTCATTCAGAAAGAAATACCTCCTCACTGAGCAACTTCCAAGGAAGCTCTGAGATTTGTGATTTCAAACTATGTGTTTTTTAACATCTTTAAAGTGAATTGAATTCAATCTGATTATTAATTATCAAAAAATATGCAAAATTAAAAAAATTACAAACATTACAAAGTATAGAGATGAAACATTATACAAATGACCCATCATACTTAAAGATAAATGCAAAATACTTGGTTTATATATACATATTAGGAAAATTGGATGCCCATGGAAGCAGTATGCTTGTAAGCCTGTAAGGTTGTGTCACCAAGAAGTCACTGCATAATCAAGCATGATGAAATAGAATTCTGGTAAATGTATCACTTCTTACCTTGTAATGAATTAAACTCTACATTCTAATAAATATTCAGTCATGTGAATATTTTACACTTGCTCAAGATTTAACGATCAAATTTTACAAAATATTGTTCTTTCATTTTTCATTGATTCGACCAAAAAAGTGGTAGGGGTGTCCCGCTGGTGAGGCAAAAAACGGGGGCCTTGGAGCGGGCTCTCTAAAAATAAGGGTCCTCGGAACGGGCTTCGGAACTACAAATCTTTGTGAAAACGGGGGTCCTTGGAACGGATCTCCGGCGTGTGAGTGCGTATATATGCATCCCTATGGAACGGGCAATCGTGCACTATGCAGCTAGCGCGGCCTCCGCCATGTGCGCTCGCGCTGAGGCGATGGTCGAAAAGCGCTCTACGGCCGCTTTTCACCAAAATTGCAGCTCCTTGTAGCAGATCAATGCGATCTGAACGGCGTAACGAAAAATATGCGACGCTTTGGAGCGGATTTCTTTCTTCTTTTTTCTCGATAAGAAGAAAATGCTATGCCTTGGAGCGGCTTTGTTCTTTTTCTCAAGACCAAAAATGCTATGCATTGGAACAGAAATTTGAGTGTAAAAATGGGGGTCCCCTCCGCGGCACATATCCACTATGCGTTATATACTGAGTGCCCCCCCCTGGGACCTAAGCAATCATTGAATACAAAATTGTGTTTCAACATTATCCTAACCAATGAATAATGCCCTCAGTAAACAGGTATCGGTACCGAAATCTCACAGCTGCAATGCGGGCGAGACAAAAAAAAACTTTTTTACTATTATACATCTTTCATACATGCAGATTACAGCAACATACATGCACTTGCTGGAAAACACCCTTCTACCCACTGTTAAAAAAAAATCTTGCACTTTTACTTTCATTGATTGATTCACACACACACCTTTATCTTCCTCGTCTATTTTTAGAGCTTTAGTTAAATACTCAAATGCTCTTTTATGATGTTGTTTCTGCTTTGATAACTGTGGATCAAGCTTAGTTCCATTAGATGTTGGATTGGAAGACGATGAAGGATTAATTGTTACTCCAGTCATAGCATTCCCATTATCCTCCATGTCGTTTTTCAGAGGACCATAACCCGTCTTGCTGCTGTCGACCATGCCGAAACTCTCCCGTCCACTGACTCGAGAAACAGCCTCAGTTATGAGAATCCACAGCTGGAACACAATAAAACGAAGTAAGCTGAACAGTAAAAGCACTGGATAGCTGGCCCACTGGAAATTCCTTCTGTGAATGGACTGTGGACCTTCTGTTTTGGGCTCCTTTTTATCGCCGGGAGTTTTTGGGCGAATTTTCCGGGGCATGGGCGGCCGAAACCGATGCCCCTGTGCAGTACAAATCATTCAAAAACACGTAGGGTCACGAGATTTACTATGACGTTATATCCAAGTTTAGAAGATACCGTAGACATAATACAGCCATCCGGTTTGTTTACATCCTCACACAATACAGCGTTCACATGCACAGCACAGTATACATATCCACAGAGTCGAGGTGCTTCTTTGATCACGGCAAATTACGAAATAACTCGACTGCAGAATTTCGGTCTCGCCAGTACCAGCATCGTTTAGTGATCCCTATCCTGGTTGGATGCTACACATGTACGGGATGCACTCATCGCAATTCATGAGACATCCGTTGGCCAGTTAACTTTCTTCCTGTAATATACCTCCTTGCTTTCAGTAACTTCCTGATTTGTAAGATTTATTTTGTTTTTCCAAACAGTCTACAGACACTAGACAGATATTATTACCAGAATAACACTTGACTTATACTTATAGACAGAGTACCTAGGGAGGGTGGGGGCGGGCAGCGACAGGGGAGTAGACTGCCCCCCCTGACGAGTAACAACCCATGCAAGGGACATATCCCTGACGAGCAAACAAAGATGTTCAACAGTAAATAAGCCAGGCTCAGGAAAGAGATCCTCCTGTCCGTAACTCATGTCTCCTTTTCTTCATATTTTTTGAAGGCCCATCTTTTTAGGACATTGCGACACTTTCGATCCTTTATTCTTTTTATTTATTTAAACAAAATATATATCATTGCTAATATAAAATTATTCATTTTTGAAAGGGTTTCCTGTGCATGGTGATTCAATTTGAAAGTGGAAGCATGCACTGCCCATTTCAAATGAAATAAAAGTTTTGTCTCAACATTATAATCGATGTCTGTTAAAAATCTTCAATCGTACAACTATTTGATTGGAAATCTCAATATTATGCCTGATCGATGTTTCAATATTTGATTTCTATTGGTCTCCAGAACCACAGTGTTTATTTTCCATTTTAAGGAATGTCAGAGAAAATACTCATTTAGATAGATCCTTACCCCTTTTACTACACTGTAAAAAAAAATCAGTTGAAATTACACAATAAAATTGTTACGACAGATTGCCTATATTTTTTCAAGTATTTATGAGTTTGGCAGTTTTAAGTAAACTTTACTTATTTTCTGTGCATCCATTTTACTCAAAAAAATAAATTACAATAACTTGATTCAATTAAGTAAAACAATCACTAAAATATTTGAAAAATCAAGTGGGCTGGACTTTCGTTATTCGAAAGTCCGCTCCCCATCGTCACACTTTCACTTCGGTAGCATCATATTCATCTTAGACATCTTTTATCCAAATACTAGACTTTGTGCATTTTCACTTACCTGTTACATGTAGATGTTGTTTTGTTGTTTGTTGAAAATTAATGGCGACCAGTCATATTTGACTATTACCGCCAACTCGTTAGGCCAACTATTATTTTCTTTTTTTTTTCTTCGACGTGTCTTTAAAAATCGTTCCTCTCCTTTTTTTTCTTTTTATTATTATTATTATTATTATAAAGTCAAGACTATCGTATCTTACAGGTTACCGCATGATCCCGTCCTTTGACACCGTCCAGACATCATCCTGTCTCTCCGGTGTAGACAGGGGGCTCCCTTTGGGATACTCAATATAGACTTGAAACTCGAAAAATATACTTATATTTTTCAATTAACGCCTTATTTAAATAATGCATGAATATTAGACATGTTAGAGCAAGTAAATATTTGTTTTTTTTATAACTGTCTTATCTATTTGTGTTTGATTTTTTTCGGATAAGGGTGTGCTAACTATTTAATTCTTTTGTTGAATCAAAGAAAGAGTCATTTAGCAGAAAATTTTAGATGTCTTTTTAGGTTTTCGGAAAATGATTATATTGTTCTCACTGTTTTATTTGTAAGAATGAAACGATCGCGTATAAATATCAGACCTCTTTGCCTGAACCACAAAATGGCATTCCACGTGTTCAGGGAGCAATGAAACTTCATTTTACATGACAATGACGAGAAAAAATCAAAATATTCCATATTTCATTTAATAAAATACAAAAGAAATAGTGAGTGAGTGATGCCATCAGTTCCCTCATTTGCATACTGACCGAGATGTGCATATAAATGTTTTGTGAAATGAAGTGAAACTTTAAAATGTCATAACTTTCTTATGTTACATCCGATTTTGATGAATTTTTCAGTGTTATGCTTGTTGAATTTTCTCTTTTTATTCAAATCAAGTTTTTGTTGGGGTGGAATTGTCCTTTAAGTTTTGCTTAATTTCACAAAACAATATATGCGCAATCCTGATCTGTATGCGAATAAGGGGACCGATGACATCACCCACTCACTATTTCTTTTGTATTTTGTTGTATGAAATATAAAATGTTTTAATTTTATCCTCATTGTCATAAATTATGAAACAGAGTTTTATTTCTTCCCGAACACGTGAAATTACTATTGTGTAACATTCAGTGTTTCAATCAAGAGGGTCCATTGTCAAATCTGGAAATACGAATGTATGCGGGAAAGACTGTATAATTCAAACAATATAAAAAAAGTGAGTGAGGGACATCATCGACTCTCTCATTTTTATATCACTGCATATGAGTTGTGAATTTAACTGTTTTGTGAAAAATAAGCAAAGTATTTAATGTCAAAACTTTCTTACTTTTATTCTAATTTTTAAGAAATTGTCAGTGTTATACTTGTTTGATTTTTCTGTATTGATTCAAATCAACATCTTGGATGGACTTGACCTTTAACAGTTTTTGAAGGGTATGAGCGACCCCTTTTGTTGACCTATCCTGACAACTGATAATTATGCAGATTATTTTAATCTACGATTCAAAGGATACAATATCCAAAGTTCAGAGATATTAAGTTAAGTTGTAGCTAATGAAAGATAACATAATGATATCAAAATATGAACAAGGCGTTTTCATGTTCATACTATAACAGATTGAAAACAAAAAAATATTCCAAAATGACGGTGTTCAGAAAGACTTTACTTATTACCTTCAGCTTGATCATTTCTACAATAATTCAGAGTGCAGCGGGTAAGTTTTATCTTTTTCATAATAACGTAACTATTATATATCCTGTTATCAGTTCCTTTTGCACTCCAGTGTTTTTTTTATATGTATATCGGGTTATATTTTCATACACATGCGAAAATTAATTCAAGAGTGTAGGCCTAATTTGTATATTTTTCCATTTATTTTTTTGACTCACTGATATTAGACGTTGTTTTACTCCAAATTAAGTCCAAATATCGATTGCTTCTAAGTTTAGAACCAATGATAAGCAAATCTATTCCACGAGTATTCAAACGCGTTTTATAATCACAAAAGCTCTCGTTCATTTCGCTATAGCTTTCTGCTTGAAATGATTCATCCGATTTACTTATATATACTATGTAATGACACTCTCTTTTCGATATAAACCTATTTTAATACTCATGCATGAAATTAAATTGGTTTGCATCTCCTCTATTTGCCAAAATATGTAAAACACCAAAAAATTTATTCAATCCTTGAGCGTGGATGTTTAGATTATTAAACGACTATGTAATATCCGTATACCATGCAAGTATACTGTATTTAAGAACTCTGCTTTGCCTTTTCTTTCACTCTTTTATTTTCCTTTTATCGACTGTTCTTCTCTTCGCTGGACCCCATGACAGAACAACAGTGCCATGATTGGCACAGCTGATAAGCAAGATCCAGCCAATTTAATCTGAATAGGCCTATATTTCTTTGTATTATGTAAGCCATTTGAACCATTATGTTTATGTTCAATGTTTAAATCGGAAAATAAATACTCCAACTGCTACTCTTTTTTTCTCCCTTTTTTTATGGGGGGTTGCTTTTATTGAAACCAACTTATCGCCATGATGAACTTCCTCATTCAAGCAAGCACAATTTAAAGAAGCAATCCTACATAACGTTTGTTTAACTACAGTATTTCAAACGAATATCATTATAAAAATAATTATTAAGCGATTCCTCTTTAATGATTTTCCACGCCTGTATTATTACCAACCTCAAAAAAAAAAAAAAACACTACAGTGAATAGATAGTTGTAATTTTTCTTTCTAAAAACGGAGAGGGAAGACGATTTTTTAGTTGAACATTATATTTTTGAGATGGTCCCTAGATGGTCCCTTGATATAAGCCACTTTTAAAATGTATTAATCAAATCAATTATTTATTGCAAATGAAAATACCTCAACACCAGTTGGCTTGTGTCTTTTTAGCAGGCCGATGTTGTCAATTTGCTTCGAAGGAAGTATCGTTGGGGGCGCGAGTTCACATTTCATATATTTGGGATTAGATCGTGAGAGAATTTCCTGAAGGCCTGGGGGGTCGTTTCATAAAACTGTTCGTATAAGTTAAGAGCGACTTTACGAACGACCCATTGTGCGTGTTTTTTGCACATTATCGAAATGCTTTGCAGCGGAGACATTAAGGGGGAACGAAACCTTTGGAACAAGTAGGCTTGTGTCGAAACAGAAAAATCAAAGCAAACGAACAAAGAAAGTTTGAGAAAAATTGGACAAAAAATGAGAAAGTTATTAGCATTTGAATATTGCAATCACTAATGCTATGGAGATCCTCCCATTGGCAATGCGACAAGGTTGTGTGATGTCACATGTGAACAACTTTCCCTTTATTGATTGACTATAAAATACTCCCAAAATGTCTCTCTTTGCTTCTTCTTACGGTGATACAAACTCTTTATCCAAGATGTATTCTTTAAAAATCTCTATTACATGCCCTAGAATATGCTCTACTGATAGATGTGAAAAAAGAGGCAGTTTAAGTGAAATATATACTAAAGTAATGGGGAGAGTTGTTCACAAGTGACATCACACATCTTTGTCGCATTGCCAATGTGAGGATCTCCATAGCTTTAGTGATCTCAATATTCAAATGCTCATAACTTTTTCATGATTTGTCCGATTTTTCTCAAACTTTCGTTGATCTGTTTCTTTAATTTTTCTGTTTTCACACAAGCTATCTTGTTCCAAACATGTCATTCTCCTTTAAAGAAGATTAAAAGACGCCTATCTGAAACTCCTCTTACTTACTTACTTGAAAGAAATAATATAACACAACGATAATGTACATGATATTTTTTAACCCTAACAAGACCGGGGTTTTTTTCCGGAGGAGGGGGAGAATTTTGGCGGTATAGGGCCTACACAATTTTTTGTCTGCGCTTGCAATCCACCAACCCCCCCCACACACACACACTTGAAAAATTCATGGTGCCATCACTGCCCTTTCGTGCATGAGGACTTCTTGGGGATATTTTTTAACAAAATTTAATGCGTGGCTGAAATGCCATATAAAATGCCTTACCCCTATATGTCGACACCCGTAGGTTCAGACATCACTGATCACACACGTGATCTTCTAAATTCTAACAGTGAGTAACGCCCCTGTTAAACTATGTTCTCATTTAACTCATCAATTTCAAATCTTTTATCTTTCATTCTATCAGATCAAGACTGTCAAATCCAACTGGAAGACACTCCATCGGTATGGCTTGGTAAATATCAAATATCATCTCAGTTGCTTTTCTTCACTTTTTTTAAATTCATTTCCACAACCTAATCACTTAGCTCGTCAGAAAAAAAAGAAAATAAGATAAAAACTTTCAGTAAAAAATACCTCTCCCTCTATATTCAAATATCTAAGTTTTAATTTCCTTTAGCCATATTTTCATGGATAGTTATCAAGCCAGAGATTTATAATGTACTGTAACTATGTTCTTCTCAGAAGCCGTAGTCTAGGTCCAAGGACCATTTATGCACCTCTCTCGACAGAGTGCATCACTTGCAATCTAATCTACCTTCTCTCCTGAATAATTATATAATAATATAATAGGTAGCTCACAAACTATAAGTATGTGAATCGTAACATACGCAGAATCGGGTGATCTATATTCTCTTGTTTTGTATTTATTTTTTTTTCATGTTGATTCATTTCAGGCGATGAAGATGACGTAACATACTGTGAGGCGGAACCATCTCAATGCTCTGATTTTGGTCTCGTTTTTGTCTGTGAAGACCCGTCCGGTGGTTCTCTTGAACCATGCGCTAATGGCACCAAAGTCCTGTGCTCTGTTCCAGATCCCATCCCTCTTGATGACCCAACACCGTCATCTGAAATCCGTGTGGTCATTTACAACATCTGGGAACTTCGATACCTCTATTATCAGAACGGGCAGCGAGAACGAACGTGTCGTATTCTTCATGAGCTCTTCCGTCTTCGTCAAGACATCGACGTGATTGTATTCAATGAGGCCTTTATGGGTGGGTGCTTCTCCAAGTTCAATTCTACAGTTGAGATGAGCACTCTAACTATTCGAGATATTCTGGTACAGCATGGATTCATCTACCATACCCAGACAGTTGGAGAAGTAAGGGAACTACCCAAGTTTGAGAACGGTGGTGTCTTTATTGCTTCTAGGTGGCCAATAATTTCCGAAGATGAGACAATTTACACGGAAGCGATTAAGACGACTGCAGATGCGTTGTCAGCAAAAGGCGCTAAATATGCTCGGGTTCTTAAGTCGGTAAACGGATCGAGTCGATATTACAACATCTTTGGGACCCATCTACAGGCATCAAAAGGAGTAAATGCTGACAGGGTTCGTGTAAGTCAGGCAACGGAGATGCACGATCTGGTCGTGAAATTGGCACTCTCACCAGAAGAGCCAGTAATCTATGCAGGGGATCTTAACACAAACTATTATGACAGGGAACCTAGGTCCAACACTGCCAACATCCTCAAGGCCCTTCATGCTTTGGTCCCACCGATCATTGGTGAACTCAATTACACCACGGACGGCTTACTCAATGATGCTAGAGACGGCGACAGTGCATCCTACAAGGATTATGTAATCTACCATGAAGACTACCTTCATCCATTAACAGCTTCTCAGGAAATCCTGCGTCCCAGGGCATCAGAGTTCTTTGAAGTCTGCATAGAGGCCATCACACCATTCCCTACCTATGCGGACTCTGATAGATGTCGAAAGACTCAAAATATTAGTGATCTTGCGGATCACTTTGCAGTAATTGGTGTCTACAAGTTTGATAACAAAGCGGTAACAACCGAATCAAGTGAACCCAGCACCACGAACGTCGTCACCCATGAACCTACAGAATCTGGTCAAACCACAAAATCAGATACAACCTCTTCCATAATGACTACAGATTCAGGTGTCACCAGCAGACTTTGCGTGGCTACTTTCATTTTATCGATACTCTCGGGCCTACTTTTCTAGGGATCAGTCTAGATTGGTGATTCCATTATACATCATCTACAATTATTCGATAATAGTAGTGATCAGTTAAGTCACTAGTGAATCTATCATAATTATGTAACTTCACGTGTAACTTATCGATTTCATATCTTGCTATTTTTTTCATACATACTTAAAAAAAAACAAAATTGCTTTGGGTGAGTTTTATTCAAGGTATATGTTTTTAGACGGAAAATCTAGTGGGATACTTCAATTCCTAGCTGACACTCATTAATTTACCGATATCAGTATTCCAATTCAGATGGAGGCTCCAAAAACAAATACAAAACATTTGATAATTGTATTTAAAAAATAAATTAATAAATTGGAAAGTATTTACAAAACGGCTCAATACAATTTGTGTATTTCCTCAAATAAAAAAATAGAAAACCAAAAACGTGAGTGGACTGCTAGCTCCCACCCCCATCCAAAATAAATTGGCGAATAAAAAGACAAAATAAGAGTATTCGTGTGATTCTTTATTTTACAGAAAATCTTTAAAGTTCAAACTCGATTTGTACAGTCAAGAGAAGATAAGCCGACAGTATCGAGGGTAAACAGAGTGGAGATTATACAGGGGTAAATCAAAGAGAGAAAGAGAGGGGACAGACAGAGAGACAAAGAGAGTCAGAAATGAAAATAAACAAACAATAAAAGAAAGAGAGAAATTGGATTGGCATGAGAGATTGGAGGATATTAAAAAAGGAAATGTGATATGATTTACAGCGTTAACTACTATTTCAAAGATAGTTTTTTTTGCATCTTTGTATTCGTCGAAGTAGTGTTTGTTGATGTACTTCTGTTGCAAAAGAAAAAATGCAAAAAATCAAAGATTGATTAAAATGTAAAGATAAAAAGTAGTACGAATATGTACTGGAGTGAAGCAATATCACACCGTAACTTAAGTATACCATCTGAGATAGAACTTGCATGGACATTCAATCAAAATGGACTGTTGGTATCATGAAGTCCCGCAAGGAGTGTACACTTTAATTTGGTTATCTCGATGAAGTCTAATCTCGTCGATTACATTCCTTGGTGAGGTTGAACTGATGAGCTATTGCGTTCAGAAATGTTTACCAATCTTACGTATTGTTCCTATACATGACCCTCCGAAAGCAGCACTCAGTAATCAATAATAAGAAGCATTTCGGACCTGTCACTCTGTAACATTCAAGATGGGAATTGTTCACCACACTTTGACATTAATTGCGTGGAGTATCCTATTTTTAACAGCATTTACCAACGTTAAGGGTAAGTATACTATGTATACCCATCTTAAATTGAATTTCAATTTCTATAAATCTTAAATTTCTATAAGTTTTCTGTCAGCTGTTACGGCTGTAAGGTCTACAAATAGAGGACACTGCGCTATGATATGCACTTGCCAAAGAAACCATGAATTGGTGAATATGTCATTTAGAGGAGGAGTCGGACAAAAGTTGCAAAATTAAGTGAAATAAATTACGGTAGAGAAGTCTTAGAGCTGTACATCTATAAAATAAGACGTGGGCATAGAGGAGATGGACGTCTAGGATGAAATGAAATAATGCAATGACCACATTGCTCTAACTTTCCTTGTTTATTATATGTTTACAGGTAACAATTGCGATGTAGATGATGGACAACCTACGGTTTGGCTTGGTACGTCAATTTGAATATTTTGATTAATAGGAAGAACTGATCATATTCAAGATATCGATCATGTTGTTGATATATAGTAATATCCAGATTCTAGATATATACATGTCGGCTTCCTCCCATGGTCCTGAAAGAGAGGTGCTTTGCTCGTCAAATTTCCCGGGACCAAAATTATCTTCATTTTTAACGGAAACCTTTTTTTGTTGCTTGTTAAATTCACATCAGCACCCTTGCTAAAAAAGGTCGTTCACATAGCTTTGCCTCCTCTCCGCATAAACAATACAATATGAGTTTTGTATCGTCAGGTAGTTGTGCTATAGCCATTTCATAAAAAAATTATCAGCAGTGACTAAATTGTCTTATCTGGCAATTAAATTAAGATCCATGGTTTTCATTAATTGTGAAGAACTGGTCTCTTTATTGTCAGAAGATGGCTATACCAGTTTATGGTGTCTCTGCCGAAGAGCTTCAAGATACGATACAGGCATATATGCCTACATGGAACCAACTATGATTTTAACTGTTTTATGACATCATTCAAAATTAAGCAATCTGTCAATGAAATAAGGCACACATGTATGAATAGACAATTAAGGCATTATTTCGAAATGTCGATTGTGAAAGGAAAGCATTCAAACTTTATGCTGAAGTGATGATAATGTTATGTAAATAAGTTGTAAGCAACATTGAGTATAACGTTCACTTTTGGTTGTATTTGACAGGTGACGAGGATGACGCATATTTCTGCCAGGCAAGAGCCGAGCATTGTGACCACTTCGGTCTTGATTTCGTTTGTGAGGATCCGAGTGGAGGATCACTTAGACCTTGTATCATTGGGACCAAAGTGAAGTGTGCATCACCACCTGCTGTACCCCTGACTGATCCCACTCCTGCCACCACTATTAGAGTTCTTGCATACAACGTCTTTGAGCTACGTTATCTCTATTATCAGAGTGGTCAAAGGGAACGTACATGTCGTATTCCAAGAAAAGTCTTCGGTATGCATCCAAATATAGATGTCATTGTGTTCAACGAAGTCTTCATGGGAGGTTGCTTTGCCCCTTTTAACGATACCATCGAAACAAGTACCCTAACCATACGTGATATTCTGGACCAATATGGATTTATCTATCACACAGATACCGTTGGTGTTGGAGAACCTTTCCCAAAAATTGAGAATGGAGCTACATTCATTGCATCAAGGTGGCCTATAGTCAAGAATGATTCTCGAGTTTTTGATATAGCCGAACCATATTCGTGGATGGCTAAGGGAGTTGTGTATGCCATGATCAATAAAACTGTTGCTGGACAGAGTGTTATGTACCATATCTTTGGGACTCATATGCAAGCTTTCCGAACCCCGAATGCAGACTATGTTCGTGTTGCGCAAGCTACAATCATCCATGAATTCATGCTGGAGCAAGACATCGGTGATGATGAACCTGTTATCTATGGAGGTGACCTGAATGCAAGACTGAACACAACCAACGGTGATGACGTCGTTGACGCTCTTGACGCCACACTTCCAACGATCATCGGTGAACTCAATGTCACATACGATCACGAGAACAATGATGTTTTTGACGAAAATAACGATACGAACTGGTGGTTGGACTATGTCTTGTATAGTCGATCCCACATTCAACCTGACGCTGCTACAATACAGGTCGTGAGACCTAGGATGTCTACTCCTTTAGTTGTCTGCTCGACGGCAATATCACCTTTCCCAAGCTATCCCAATTCTGACCGATGCGTTGAAATAAAGAACATTACAGACCTATCTGATCACTATGCAGTTCTTGGAACTCTTCAATACAGAATCGATTTCCTTACTCCAACAGACTTCCAAATAACGACTGATTCAGGGACTGGACGTCTTACCTCAAACAATTTGGTTGTATCTCTCACATTCATCATTTTAATCACAAAACTAGTAATTGACTGTTGATACTTGGATATCCTGACTTACAGTAAAATTTGGTTGGCTTTTTCAAATAATAGTAGGCCTAAACATAATGATGAATCAGCCACGTCAGCGGACATTTCACATGACTTGATATAAATCAACTACATTCCTGTGTTTAACCATAAATACAACTGTAAGGATTTGATGAAACATGTTTCTATCAATATCATTGTACGATAAAATCTAAATCGATCATACTTAAAGAAATATTTTTTACAGATTAGTTTCCATTTTTATTTTGTAACGTCTAGCATTCATTTGAAAAGAAGTGCAACTATTTGTTTGACGAAATGTTTCTGAGCATATGTGAGCATATACATGCTTATCAATGTAGTAAAATGTTTCTGAATAGTGCTACATGTATGCTTGTGAAATTTATGCAATAATTTATTAGCACATGTACCTCTTAATTCGTGGGTTATTGTATAAGTAATGATTTATTTGTAAATAAAAAACAACATGTATTAACATTCATTATTTATTGGGTGATTTCATAAGGTAAATAAAGATATAGATTTGTCACAATCAGCAATATACTACACGGATAAAATCACAAAAGTTTGTTAAACTCATATGTTCTGTAGGTTTGCAGATTGCAATTAGTTTTTTATCTTGACACTTTACTTATACACACAGTGTTATCTCATGCTAAAAGTCAAACAGAGTCGTATTCACAAAGCTTTTTACAATTTACGCACGACCTTATACTAAATAAGATTCTTAATCATTTTAATTTTCATCTTTGTAGATTGAAATATTGTAAATGTAAGATTGTTACTTAACACAATTGGTTACGGATTGTGCGTTGAAAAAATTAATAAAGATTTTTCTATTAGCTTAGTAACAGGTCAATACACTACGAACAGCTTTGTGAAATCTGGTAAGATATCATACCAATTTGTAATCTCTGTCTTCTGTCAATAAAGTTTGAGGAGGAACTCAACAAATTAAAAAAGGTTCGTAAAGTTTGTGTACTTGTGTTCATTTAATCAGATATCAGCCAAATTTGCTATCTTGTCAATATTATTTCATGAAGATTAAGCTAATTAATGACATTTACCTCTTAATCAAAGAGGCCATAATGAAATGAGGTTGTTCTTGTTCTGGTGGTTTAAATATTACTCCTTAATCACACAGTGAATATTATGAACTTTTTGAGGGGCGGAGGTGAGAGGGGTGATTAGAATAAAAGCCACTTTTGAGAACACCTTTATTTTTAGAGACCTTGCCATTTCTTTTTGTCTGGTTATACAAACTGCAAAAGGTGTAAATGAACCTTCTTTTGATAAGGAAGCATTATTTGACTAACCAACCAAACAAAATTAGAAGACTATCATGCCTATTATTTGCATCATATATAAGCCTACATTACTGAACTTTACTCCGATACCTTCTGTTTAGCAGCATGTCACAACAATCGTTACTAGTGCGGTACATTGGCTCACATGTGTTTGTTATTAGACCAAGTTAATTTAAACTATAACAATTTTGATTCTGTTCTTAATATCTTCTCTTGAAGTCTGGCTTGGATTGTTTTTAGTTATTCGCTTATGTCATCAGATCTTTAAGATGCATCTATCAGCTCTCTGTTTCACAGCAACGGCATTGATTTTTATCATTCAGGCCAAAGGTGAGAACAAAAATGTAATGTTTTAATCGCATAGTTCATTTATAAAGAGATGATTCTACTATTTCCTCCACGGCTGGGGACAAGGTGAAATTGTTATATGATTGTGTACCATTGATTCATAATGATTATGGTGGGTGTTGTAGTAAATTGTTATAGGATTGTGTACCATAAATTCATAATGATGTACTCATGGGTACTCACATCAGCATTGGTACTACGAAAATAAAGTAAAATTTACCACTTTTTGCTGTGGAACAGAGGATCAAAGGAGAATGATAGTGTGGGGTGTGTAAGGGTGCGTGGATGGGCGTGGCGAGATTGATGTGTCTGCGTGTGTGATTATGTGTGAGGGGTTTGGTTAAGGTAAGTGACAGGGAGGTGCGTGTGCATGGGATGTGTGTTCGTGTTTTGTAACTTTGGTTTTACAAAGGCTTGTCAGTCAGAAACTGCCTTGAACGTCACTATGGGAAAGACGTAACTTGAAGTTGGAACATGACAATTAATTTGTAACTTTCACATGTTAAAAAACAGTGACATGTCACCCACAATGCCTAAAGGTTAGTAGTTCAGTGAAGAATCTCAATAAATTCTAGATTATTTTTCATTCCTGTCATATGTCCTCCTTTTACAGAATTATTTCTACGCCAATTGCAACAAAATAATTAAAAATACAGGTGAATGGTAATTATGTTACTAGTTATGCAGGATTCTTATCTCAAGCTTAGATGAGTACAATGGATCTCCCCCCTCTCCCTCTCTCTATATATATTGTGTGACAGAAATAGATGAAAAGAACAAAGGTAGGCGTAGTTTAAATCAAGGTTCCCCAGAGCTATCTACCTTTTGGAAAAATTGGTGATGCCGAAAAAATGTCTCTGCCGGGAATCGAATCCGGGCCCCCAGCTTTGAACGCCGGTGCCTTAACCACTAGACCACAGAGAAGTGTTAGTGGCTAGGGCGACCCCTATCCGATTGACCGTCAGATAGACAGATTTTCGACACCATACCAATTATGATTTCCTTTGTCGGGTGAAGGTGGGTTTTGAACAATGACATGCCGCCATGCCTCAGCTGGATCAAAGCTATTGCTTCGATACAGTACACGTATGGGAGAAAGTATGCATATATATATATATATATATATATTGGCGAAGAAGCTCAAAAAGCATTGAAGCGGGAGACGTAGCCTGGATTTCTTCAACTTTTTATTAATACAAAGTCCCAATAGTCAATTTATCCAACTACAACTTGTCCCAAGCTGAAATTAGTCTACTATCCAAAGGACTAAAATTCTGCCCAACACCACCGCAAGAAGATACCCTCCAACTCAAAAGAGACATACACAACTTTGGCAGACAAATGAAACTGAGATTTCATTTCGCTGACAAATCACAAACAAACAGCCAAGACACAAACACCAACAAAGACACAAGACCACAACCAATATCGACACCAGCTAATGAAGATGGGGAAGAACAAAGACCTCCCCTCATACAACGGAAAAACATGTGGACCCCACACGTCCATAACCCTAATCTTGAAATGTTCCTTCAAAATGTTGAAAGTGATATTCAGACCAATGCAGACAACTACAACACAAAAAAACGACGAGACAATCTCACAAAAGATGAAAGACATGCCCTCAAAAAACTAAAATCAAACACAGACATAATAATCAAACCCGCAGACAAGGGATCCTCAGTAGTAATAATGTCGAAGGAAAACTACATCCTCGAAGCTGAAAGACAGCTTTCAGACCAGAGCACATACAAAGAACTCACACAGGACCCGACACCATCACATCTTATGAAGGTCAAGGAAACGGTTAAAGAACTCGACATTGATTTAGAAACTCAACAAGGCCTTATCCCGAAAAACCCGACATGTCCTAATCTCTACTTCCTCCCCAAAATTCACAAACCCAACAATCCAGGCCGGCCCATTGTATCAGGTTGCTCTTGTCCAACAGTCCAAATATCAAAATACCTTGACTTCTATCTACGCCCTCTCACAGAAAAACTACCCTCCCACATCAAAGACAGCACTCACTTCTTGAAACACATCAAACAAATCAACAGAGACCCCAACACAATTTCCTCCAGAACAATCCTTGTAACAGCTGACGTAACATCCCTCTATACAAACATACCCCACAATGAAGGAATGGAAGCTTGTCAAAAAGCATTAAACACAAGACAAAATCAAAACCCACCCACACACCAACTCATCAGACTGCTCGAAATAATACTAAAACTAAACAACTTCCAATTCAACGGCAAACACTACCTCCAAGTTGAAGGCACAGCAATGGGTACCCCTGTCGCCCCTTCATATGCCAACCTCTTTATGGGTCAAATTGAAGAAAAACTAATAAACCAAATGAATTCACCCACTGTCACAAAATCATGGAAACGTTCTATTGATGACATTTTTTTCATGTGGAATGGCTCGCCACGCACACTCGAAAGGTTCCAGGGGGAAATGAACAAGCTGCATCATTCCATTAAATTCACTTTCGAATCATCCCACCTCCAGACACACTTCCTAGACATATCACTCACAATACACAATGACCAAATAGAAACAGAACTTTATACGAAACCCACCGATTCACACGCCTACCTCCTACCCTCATCATGCCACCCTAAACACTCCATCAACAGCATACCATACAGCCAAGCTCTAAGAGTAAGACGAATTTGTTCCGAAGCTGTCCGAGAAGACCACCATCTCGGCCAGCTTCGGCAACACTTTGAAGACCGGGACTACAACCCACAAATCGTAAAAAAACAAATAGAAAAGGCAAAAGAAAAACCCAAAGAACAACTCCTCACATATCAGTGCAATCCAAAACAAAACAACAACATCTACTTCCCCATGACCTTCTCACCCGTAACAGCCAAAGTACCAAAAATAATTAAAAAACATTTCCCCATCCTACAACAATCACCAACAACAGCCAACATCTTCCCGAACAAGCCCACTACCTCCTACCGTAGAGGGCGCACCCTACGCAACCTCCTTGTCAGGGCTGGACACCCCTTTCCAACACCAAACCCCACCGCCACCAACACCGCCAATGACCCCCCGGGATTCTTCAAATGTAAATCACACAAATGCATTCTCCATAATCACATCAAGGACACCACGAAATTCACCAGCACCGTAACAAAACAAAATTACACAATAACATCACACATCACATGCAAATCCACCTGGATAATATACCTCATTACATGTACCAAATGCAAAAAACAATATGTTGGCAAAACTGAAACCACCCTTTACACCCGATTCAACAATACGAGATCCGAAATACGTAACTTCCATTCACCACAACACAAGACTCTTCCATACACAGTGCACTTCAACCTTCCCTCCCATTCACTAGAAAATGTCCAAATTACCGGGATCGAGTCAATCAGAAGTAGGTCACGTGAAGCAATACTACACCGAGAGTCCTTTTGGATATCAAAACTAAAAACACTACAACCACATGGTATCAATGCCGAACAATAGATCACTGACCCCTTACTCCTGATTGACCCTAACCCCACGACCCATTTCCGTTTCCCCTTTCAAGGGTCAATGCACTTTCACTGATATACACACACACACCCACACATCACCAACCTGGTCAAGCACTTACAGTAAAACTTGGAGGTAAGAAATCAGACATTTATAATGTATCTTTTTTGTATACATCATTTATTTATCGCAGAACCACATATATCATTGTTACCTCTACCTATTATATGATACTTTGTGTAATTACCAGCACTACCAATTAGAGTAGGGTTGGTTTGGGTGTCTGCGCCTATGTATGTATGTGACTGCGAGTGTGATTACATACATAAGTTCACGTGCTTAGACACGAATGTATATATGAATCAATACCTTATATAATTATGTATTATTTTGAGATATATATACTATTATATATTATTATACATTTTGAGATATATGTATTATACAACACACATAACCCAATACTTTCAAAAAATGTTCGTAATAAAAATCTGCGTAAACTTAATTAATTTTAGTAGCTATTGGATAATCCTAATTAAACATTACCGATGTAAAACATATTCTTTTAAGATATACCTCTATTTAGTAAATTAATCCAAATATATGCATATTACATGTAAAGCCATTATGTCTTTTACATCTTCAGATACCTGAAGAAGGCCGAACTAAATGGCCGAAAGCTTGTATTAATAAAAAGTTGAAGAAATCCAGGCTACGTCTCCCGCTTCAATGCTTTTTGAGCTTCTTCGCCAATATATCACTCACTGAAGCACCCACGCAATGTTTAGGTCCTTGCTCATCACAATTATATATATATATATATATATATATATATATATATATATATGAATAAATGATTGACCAAATCAATACCACTGTTTACTTTCAGGGTCGTGTGACGTAGATGAGGTGACACCAACTGTGTGGTTGGGTAAGTATATATTAACAAAAACAAAATCAGTACCCATATAATTTTCAATGAAATTATTTGAATGGTAATATACAAATTGAACAAATGATAGTGCTTTCGTATATGAAGGAAAGTATATGCATACATTTCTCATTACTATGCATTTGATGTACGATTCATTACATAATTATGAATCTGAGGGTGATTCTGAAATGGAGGCACGATAATGCAGTCTTCGTTTTTCAAACCCCTTTTTACTTGAAGGACTGATGTATCACTCTATATAAGAATTGTATTTTCTTTTACTTGAATAGGTGATGAGGAAGATATCAACAAATGCAAAGCAGATGAGACGTCTTGTGGCCTGTTTGGTCTAGACTTCATCTGTCAGGATCCAAACGGTGGAGAGTTTGAACCATGTACAGAGGGAACCAAAGTCCTATGCGCTTCTCCACCACCCATCCCTCTCGCTCCTCCTACCCCAGTCTCAACATTCCGTGTCATAGCATACAACGTCTGGGAGCTGAGATACCTCTACTACCAGAATGGTCAACGGGAACGTACTTGTCGCATCCCTCGTGAGGTTGTTCAAATGCATCCTGATGTTGATGTGATTGTCTTCAACGAGGCATTTATGGGAGGGTGTTTCTCTGAGTTCAATTCTACCATTGGAGCCAGCATACTCACATTTCGAGATATTCTGACCCAGTATGGCTTCATCTACTACACTAATACTGTTGGTGATCCACCACAGTTACCAAAACTGGAAAATGGTGGTGTATTTATAGCCTCTCGTTGGCCTATCATCAAGGAAGATTACTGTATCTATAACGATTCAGTCATGGCAACGGCTGACGCAATATCTGGAAAAGGTGCCGTTTATGCTAAAGTTGAGAAAACTGTTGACGGTACTAGCATGACTTATCACATTCTGGGAACACATTTGCAAGCAACATCGCGGCCTACAGCAGATTTTGTCCGTGTCTCACAGGCAGAGGAAATGCATGAATTGATGATGAAACAGAATATTCCCGATGATGAGCCAGTCATCTACGCAGGGGATCTAAATGCCCGAAATGGAACGCGGCATGGTAATAATGTTATGCAAGCGCTTGATGCAGCCATTCCAAACTTTATCGGAGATCGAATTTACACTTATGATGGACCTGAAAACGACCTCCTAATTTCAAACAGCACATCTTGGATCGACTATGCCGTCTTCAGTAAATCTCACCTTCAACCAAGCAGCTCTACCCTAGAAGTGGTTCGACCAAGGTCTCAAGAACCGTTTGATGTATGCATGTTATCATTAGCAGTAGTACCAACTTATGCCAACTCTGAGAGGTGTCTCCTCAACAGGACGGTTACAGATCTAGCAGACCACTACGCTGTTATGGGTGTTTTTGATTTTGGTAGCACTACAACATTACCTCCAAGTTCGACGTTACCTCCTACGATTGTGACTTCACAGCCTGTAGACCTGCTAACAACCGATTCTGGTACCGATGCTATGACAACCAGCATATTTCTTTTTCTTATCCTTCCTTTGTGGTTTGCCTTTGTCTTGAGCCAATAAAGAATTATTCTTAAAAACTCATTACTCCATGCATCAATAAGTGAGGTTGCTGATCAGGGGCGGCAATCCGGGGGGGGGGGAGCGGGAGGCACAGTGAACCCACTTTTTGAAGCCATAAAATGCTCCCTTTTTTAAGAAAGAAAATGCCCCCTCAAGAACGTAAAATGTTCACCTGAGGAAGACCCGTTTCAAGTGTTACAAAGCGCTCTTTCTCTTATGAGGAGGACCCGTTTTAGGTGTTACCAAGTGCCCTTTCTCCTCGATAAATTGCGAATTTTTACAAAAAATGCCCTCTCTCGAACATGTTCTGTGCCCTTTTCACATGAGAAGAACCTGTTTTATGATTGCGTTAGGAAGTGCCATTTCTCGTATATCAGCGCCAATTTTTACCCCCCCCCCAAAAAAAAAAATGCCTTCTCACGAACGTGTTCAGTGCCTTTTTCACCTGAGAAGGACACGTTTTATGTGTGAGCAAGTGCCCCCTTGCCTTCTAGTAAGTGACTTTTCTCGTATCAGTGACCTTAGTACCTAAGAAAAGTGCCCCACACAGACGTGTTCTGTGCACATTTCACCTGAGAAGAACCCGTTTTATGTGTTAACGAATGCCCCTTTGAAACCAGAAAACAATATTCCCATTTTATATGTTAGTATTTATGAAGGAAAAATAGTAACAGTAATCCTAATCTTTCACAAAAATTGATTTTTATTACAAAAGTTTTAAAATTGGTGTTGCACCATATCTAGCCCCCTCAAAATTTTGGCCCCATTATGCCACTATAGATAAGTCTTTTTTTTTTCTTCGTTTTCTAAAGAAAGGGTGCCTTTTTTCCTTGTGCCCCACCCCCCCTCCCCTTTCAGCTTCGGTCCGCCGCCCATGTTGCTGTTAGTATTATTTCAGACATATTTGAAAAATTGCGCCACAACAAAGCGGGAGTTATAAATGAAAAATAAATCAAATAAAGCGGCCACAGGAGTTTGGTGTTATTGTGACATGATATGTATAAAACGAAGTTCAGATTTTCAGACATGAATACGTAGGCAATCAGTCAGGATATTCATGTAATTCAATTAATGATATCATGGAACCATCTCTGCTCATCTATTTTCTTTTTCAATTTTCGAATAAAGCTCATACAATGTAGAGTCTGCTATTTTGTTAGCAAATGAAAACTTCGCAATATTCTCCAATCTGTTGCTGTTAGTATTTTCATTTTTCTGATGCTTTGTTACTGATATAGATGTATTATTTTATTTCTTGTGCATATTACCAGCCTTTGAAATTGTTGGTCGGAATAAAAAAATTGTTAATACTCAGTGCAAATAAAAGTTTAAAGAACAAGATGACTTGATAACAATAAAATTCGTATATTAATAAAATCAACATTGAAAAGATAACATTATGCCCACGAACAGTTTACATTTGCTTTCATTATGTTTAACATTTCCCGTGACACACATTGTAACGTAAATGTTAACACAAGATGGACCCATCTGATCTCAATCCAGTACCAGTTATGTAATGCCATATATGTGTATTCGGTTTTTGGCATAAAATCAAGAGGTCGTAGTGCAGTATAGCATTCTTGCAGAAGCAGAAGGATATGATTTCGTGTCCATCGCCCAAATCTCCAATAATCCGACCGAGTCTTTGCACTTTATTTTTTGCATCAGCTTTACCATGACATATAAGGTCCTTCATGTAGCATTTCTTTAAAAAAAAACTGAAGAAATTATGGCGTAGTCACGGCGTAGTCAAAGAAGTTCGACGCTCAAGAACGGTGAACACCATCGGCTTCTGAATGGAGACTTTGGAGCGTCCCACGCCAACTCTAAGGACAACCATGTTTTCCAACTACATTTATGTCCTGATAGTAGCTAAGTGTTCTGGGACCATCTTGCACTAGCGTATCCAGCATCAACTACGATAAAGAAATATATGGGCCCATGCACAAGCATAATAGGGTCACTATTGCCTCCAGATAATTGGGCCCATGAAATGCTTTGTACGATCTGATGCTGGTTACACACCTTCCCATAGGGCTATTCTGTTAGTACAAGGGAACTCTACATTGACAAGCTGGCTGATCCTGGTGTTGGGAGCCTTGGGTGAGGATGTCTTCTACCAGTTCGCATGCGCTCTGCTGATCCCGACACAATAATGCATTAGGCAGGTATAGTGATGCATCTGCAGCATCATTGAATTCTCAGTGAATCCAATCTCCAAAATTCCTGTTCAAGATCTGTGGTTCGCAGAGTTAAAGTTGAGTTTTTCGTCCCAAGATTAGCCATAACTTCATCAAAGGTACATTGTGTATTTATTGGATACCGGAGAGGGTGACCGGAGGTTGGAATACAGAGGCATGGTAACATCGAAAAAGGGTATATCATCCACATAGAGATATACTATCGCTGTGGTTATCCGTTATAAAAACACTCATAATTAAGGCCCGAATTCACTAAGGTGACTTCAGTAATGTACCATGGTACAATTAGAACCACTTTGTACAATAATTAAAACCTACTTTATGAATTCGGGCCCAAGGGGTTTGATTTGGGGAAGATATTTTTTTAAATCTGAATTTAGATTTTGCCTTTGTATCGGCGGTAAGTGCAATTCTAATCGAAAATCCCTTCTGAGCATGCAAATAATAATAATGAAAAACTTTCGAAAGTTGGGAAAGCAACGGGTTTCTTGGGAGCGACAAGTAAAATTGTGGTACAGTTACCCTGAATCTAAGTTTCACATCTTGATATCTTGATAATCCAGTTCACGGCTAGCTCATGATGAAAACTTTGCGATTTTTCACTAAGATGAACACTAACATTTTCAAATGAAGATGTTGCTTAAGCTTTCCGACAAAGCATTCAAATTCTAAGAAAGGCATTTATAAACCAGGTGATTCGAGTATTACATCGGGGTAAAGTTTGGAAATCTGTTTCTTTTATTGTCTGCTTTTCGGTTACTGTCAAATGCCGGTGATTATGAAGACGTTGTTATTCTTCAGCTTGGATGTGAGGAAAAGAATATTTAAAAAGGTAGGACTATACATTAATAACCGTCAAATCACAAATGCCTATGTCAGTGGATTTGAATACCACCTTCATTGTTTATCTCAAAATACCATTTACTGATCGTGCGCAGTTTATTCTGCTGGATTTTGATTTTATGCGGGAGCCATCATCAAATTTATAGTCATTTTTATACTTATGTCATTTTTAATTGGTCTCTCTGTTTTGTAAATGGGATTCCGCCTTGGTTTAAACAAAAGTCACTCGAGACGAATTGATTGTTGTAGTCCTGTAATAATAATAAACCAATCGAGAATGTTAATTTTTAGCTCGTCCGGCCCGAAGGGCAAGATGAGCTTATGCCGTGGCGTGGCGTCCGTCGTCTGTCGTCCGTCCACAATTTCAAAATGCTACTACTTCGCCATTTCAAGTCCGATTTCAATTATGTTTGCTTTATATGATAGCACTAGGTGGGGCATTCAAAACTTCTACACAGAATTTTTAAATTCATTAAATATGCTAATTTATGCGCATTTTTCAAAATTCACATAAAATGCTACTTCTTTATTTGTTGACCGATTTTGATTTTTTTTGCTTCCATCTGGTAGAGCTTCATGAGGTTCACCAAACTTCTACACAGAATTTTGAAATTTTGAACAGAACAATTTTTATGCTAATTTATGCGACATTAATTTATGCATATCTTTTAACATTCACATGAAATGCTTCTTCTTCTTTATTTGTTGACCGATTTTGATTTTTTTTTCTTCCATCTGGAAGAGCTTCATGAGGTTCACCAATCTTGTACACAGAATTTTGAAATTTTGATTAGAACAAGTTTTATTCTAATTTATGCAAAATCAATTTATGCATATTTTTAAAAATTCACATAAAATGCTTCTTCTTCTTTATTTGTTGACCGATTATGAATTTTTTGCTTCCATCTGGTAGAGCTTTATGAGGTTCACCAATCCTGTACACAGAATTTTGAAATTTTGACTAGAACAATTTTTATGCTAATTTATGCGAAATGTATTCATAAATCACAGAAAATTCCTCTTCTTCTGTATTTGTTGACAGATTTTGATTTTTTTTCTTCCATCTGGTAGAGCTGCATGAGGTTCACCAAACTTGTACACAAAATTTTGAAATTTCGTCTGGAAAATTATTTATTCTAATTTATGCAAAATTTATTCAGAAAACACAGAAAATGCCTCTTCCTTTTTATTTTTCGACAGATTTTGATATTTTTTCTTCCATTTGGTAGAACTTCATGAGGCCCACCAAACTTATTCACAGAATTTTGAAAATTTTCAGTAGAAAATTATTTATGCTAATTTATGCGAAATGTATTCATAAATCACAGAAAATTCCTCTTCTTCTGTATTTGTTGACAGATTTTGATTTTTTTTTTCTTCCATCTGGTAGAGCTGCATGAGGTTCACCAAACTTGTACACAAAATTTTGAAATTTCGTCTGGAAAATTATTTATTCTAATTTATTCAAGATTTATTCAGAAATCACAAAAAATGTTTATTCTTCTTCATTTGTTGATCAATTTAAATTTTATTTTCTTTATATGATAGCATCGAGGTGGTGATACAAAATTTAAACATAGAATTTTGAAACTCATTGAATCTGCTATTTATTCATATATTTTCAAAACTCACCGAAATTACTTACTTATTTGTTGATTGATTTTGGTTATTTTTGTTCCATCTGAGAGCTACATTAGGTTCACCAAGATTCTACACAGAGTTAAGAAACTTTGACTAGATAATAATTAATACTTAATTCATATGAAATTTATTCATAGATCACAAAAAATGCTTCTATGTCATTTCTTCATCAATTTCAATTCTATATCCTCAATTTATGTCACCAATATAATTCACTGCAGTGTCAACTGGGCTGAAATTAAAATTGTGTTAAATTGTGTTGCGAGATGCCGGATGAGCTCCACATCATTGATGTGCTAGTTTATCATTGAATCGCGATTTATTTGTCAAACCTATTCTTGTACAAACAGGTGTTCATAAGATATCAACTAACGCATATCGTGAATGATATTCCACACTATAATGTAAAAACAAACTCGCGATAACTCATTCCGGTAAGGCAAAATAAGTCCAAACATTGAAATTTGTTGAAACTTTATTTTAAAATATACAATGTATTATATTAAAACATATAGTTGTGTAAATGATGAACGAACGGGCAAGGGGGAAACATACAAAATAAGATCGGCAAATCAACGAATATCTAACCTCGATTAATTATTGTAAAATGGCAATGCTTTCCATAAGATGTACAACAATCTTGATGAGTTTTTTTCAGTCACATATGTTTCCTTAATGCTGTATTTCAAATTCACACAAGTATTTTGTCCTTTTAAACAGCATAGTGCCTAATTTGTTATGCTACGAATTATTCTACGATTTTTGCACAGTCATTAGACATCGTAGAAGGCTAAGACATAGTAACATAGACGCCATACGTAACTCGTACAGATATCGTAAAATGCCCATGGCCGCAGTGATCAAACCGTATTACACTTATACAATGACTGTACATTTATTGTACAATGCGCTGATCGTATTATGCTCTTTGAAAAAATAAGTATATCTCCACGCTAAGAAAAATAGAAAATCGTACGGTGATCGTAAATCCATAAGAAAATCGTACGATAGTCGTATGCCACCCTCAATGGCATCCTCCGATGGTCACAGAACAACGCGAAACTGAGAAAGATGGAGAATTGATCATTATTGGGATGGGAGCAAAGTATCTAAATAAAATAAGCAAGCAATACTCAGATAAGGTCTACATGATTGATTGGAAACTTTTATACTTTAAGAAGTCTGAACATCAATACCTTGATTTGATTCGTCGAATAATCAAACCATCTTGAATAGTTGAACAAAATTAGTATAATTACGATGTAAATTCTGAACATATTTAATAAAGATTCAATTGAATAACTATTTCAAAACAAGTCCCATCACAATGGCAAGTACTACCAAGATGTTAGGAATGCAACAAACAACACTCGAATCAGTCGTATGCGGATATTCCGTAGCAGTTGATGGAGGGGATTCCATGTTATAATGAAAAGTACCCAATACAGCATAGTGATCAGATAGGTCTGTAATATTCTTTCGTTCAATGCAAAATTGAGAATTAGGGTAGCTTGGAATCGGGGATATTGCCGTCGAGCAAATCTCTAAAGGAGTAGACATTCGAGGCCTAACGACCTGTATTGTAGCAGCTTCAGGTTGAATGTGGGATCGACTATACAAGACATAGTCCAACCACCAGTTCGTATCGTTATTTTCGTCAAAAACATCATTGTTCTCGTGATCGTATGTGACATTGAGTTCACCGATGATTGTGGGAAGTGTGGCGTCAAGAGCGTCAACGACGTCATCACCATTGGTTGTGTTCAGTCTGGCATTCAGGTCACCTCCATAAATAACGGGTTCATCATCACCGATGCCTTGCTCCAGCATGAATTCATGGATGATTGTAGCTTGAGCAACACGAACATCGTCTGCATTCGGGGTTCGGAAAGCTTGCATATGAGTCCCAAAGATATGGTACATAACACTCTGTCCAGCAACAGTTTTATTGATCATGGTGTACACAACTCCTTTAGCCATCCACGAATATGGTTCGGATACGTCGAAAACCCGGGAATCAGTCTTGACAATGGGCCACCTAGAAGCAACGAACGCTCCACCATTCTCAACTTTAGGGAAGGGTTCACCAATGCCAACGGTATCTGTGTAATAGATAAACCCATATTGGTCCATGATGTCACGCATGGTAAGGGTACTTGTTTCAATGGTATCGTTGAAGGGGGCAAAGCAACCTCCCATGAAGACTTCGTTGAAAACGATGACATCAATATCTGGATGCATACTGAAAAACTTATGTGGAATACGGCATGTTCTTTCTCGTTGGCCACTTTGCCAATAGAGATAACGTAGCTCAAAGACGTTGTATACAAGAACTCTAATAGTGGTGGCAGGAGTGGGATCAGTCAGGGGCACAGCAGGTGGTGATGCACACTTCACTTTGGTCCCAACGATACAAGGTCTAAGTGATCCTCCACTCGGATCCTCACAAACAAAATCAAGACCGAAGTGGTCACAATGCTCGGCACTGGCATCACAGAAGTTTGCATCATCTTCATCACCTATTTTTAAAGAGAGAGTGGGAAACAAAATGAACTAAAACTTGTTAATTTCATTTCAGAAAATATCATACTTGAAGCTTGTACTGTCATTTCGTTGTGAAAAATAAGATTCCATGAAACAATATATTGCTCAATTAATTGTCATTGATAATTTGTGTTATCATAGAGCGTTCTGACATAATTACGGAGCTTGAAAGTGTATACGTATATTCTAGTTTTTGTTCTAAAAAGGCAATTTTTATTTGTTTAGATGTTTAGTATCGCAAAAATGTCTTAATGACATAAACTACAGTTACATGCAGTCGGTTTATCTAAAAATAGCTCATGATCATGCACAGTACAAGGTCGTGCAAGAAAAATGAATTATCCGGTCGGAGGAGGGGGGGGGGGGGATACCAAAATTGATATTCAGGCTGTGTTACCGAAGCGACACAATTTATCACAAAAACGATGGTATGATGGTGTTTTTTAAACGCTGAATGGAAAGAAGTTGGCACACACCTGAGCGTATTTTGGGGAAAATTTGCATTGAAATTGTAAATTTTGATTTCGTCATTTCATTATCATGATTATTATTTGGGGAGGGTGGATCACTTTTGTCCCTGCCAATGGTACATTAATATATGGTTATTGTCCAAACATTCAACGTCAAGACGTGGAAACCAATGTCCAATGCAAAGCAGTATCTCAAGAGCATCATCAAGGTATAAAGGTCATGACAAGATCATAAATAAATTTAAAAAACGGTGCCAAGAACACTTTACAAAAAGAGGATTACACATCCCTCCCAAAAATGAATAAAAATAGCTGAGCTTAGGAATATAGTAGAGTGCTTACGTGCAGTATTTAGACTTGAATCTATGTGAAGAATCCCTACTATTAAGACATAAAACTAGCAACCTAAGCGTTTAGAGACATGTTTTGTGATAAGCGCTATACAAATGTTATTAATTATTATTATCATATTTCATATGCCAATCAGTATTAACCATTGTTCAGGTAATCGATTTAATATATGACTCTGCTTGATCCTTGGTCATATGGGGGTGTTTTACAAATATTAAGTATGACTTTAAGTCACATGCTTTGGCACCAATGCACACATGTTAAACGCACATTCTTATTCATGGATACGAGGTGTTCCGCATCCCGTCACATGATCTGATAATTGCGATATTGTTCTAATTATACCACTGGGAACATAACATCTGTGTGAAGCACTCCTAGGTCATATTCTTAATCTACATGTAATTATAAAGATGCATGAATTATATATATTTGTGTTAATATTCATCATGACATTCAAATCTTATGGAATAACTTACCCAACCATACCGTTGGCTGTCTCTCATCAACATCACAATTTTGAGTCTGACCTGCAATGAGATGTTTGATAATGCACAATTCTCCTTTGAATACTAATTACACGAATCATTCCATGGAATCAGCTTAAGACTTGATATGAGTTTATGTTTTATTTATGCGTTTGAACTTATCTGTATTTTCCGAGGGAAAAGTACATGAAATCATTTGGGCCATAAAAAGAAGAATGTTTATAGTAAAGCCACACAGATACAAATGTCCCATCGATAAATAACATTGATTTACTTCCTTTATTTTGTTTTGATCGCCAGTGGAAGAAAAGATTAAATTACGTGAAACAATCCTCGAATCTTTTTCCTTCATTGACAATTCCTTGATTTTTTTATGTTACTATGTAGGGTTACTTTTTATTGTATCTGTAAAACCTAAAGAGAGAGCGAGAAAGATAGAAAGTCACAAAGGGAGATGAAGATTAAAATTAATGAGATCAAGACTTACGTTTATGTTATAAAAGGCCGTGTAAATTGCGCGTAAGTGAGCTAATAGCCGGCTAATTTTTCACACACACACATTATAAAAACAGTTCAAACAAGTGCATTTCAACTATCAAGGAAATTTAGATCACAGAAACGAGAAAATGGATATCCTTAACAAGAGGGAACATTCTCATTAAACATGCCATTTCCCGTCTTTTCTTAAAAAGAAAACTTTCTTCCTAATTTTTTGTGAATTTTGAGCGCGCTAAGCGTATTTTCTTAAAAAGAAAACTTTCTTCCTAATTATTTGCGAATTTTGAGCGCGCTAAGCGCGTATATTCTTAAAAAGAAAACTTTCTTCCTAATTTTTTGCGAATTTTGAGCGCGCTAAGCGCGTATATTCTCTTATTAAAAAAAACACCCTTTTCGAGATTTTCTGGTTGTGAGTGTAAGCGATGCCCCTGCTATTGAATGAAAAAAAAACACTGCCATTAAAATCATTCCACGTGACAAGAATTGACTGCATTGATGTATTGTATCATACTGACCTGTAGCAGCTGTCAAAGCTACAAGGAATAAAATATTCAATGTGGCCATAAGTTGAAATCGTTCATCTAGTCCCATCTTGAAAACTATTTTAAGAAGTAAACTGCACCTATACTTCCCGGATTCCAAACGAATGAATGATTTACTCGCTCACCGTTACCATCGCCTAATTTCATAACCTAAATATCAATTTTACCTGCAGCTTAATTGGATTATTATCTTAATTGATTGACGAGTGTAAACCCTCCAGAAATCAAACAGATCAAAGTACTACGAGAGGTGACTTCATATTATAGTTTATCTTATTCAGCATAAAGTGTTAGTATGATAGCCATTAATTCACGTAGTCTAAAAAATATAAATAAATAATGAGAATTGATTAATAATAATCAAGGATCGATCGATAAAGTTAATGGATAGTGTTTATGAGCTTTATATTTTTATTGTATGTTTAATTTGAGAGAAGAAAATAAATGCATGTTTAAAAACAATATATTGATAATCGATAACTTATAAATAACAATAAACCATGAAAAATAATACAAAAATACTATAGGATTTGTAGAGCGCATGGATCCACCTTGTTAGATGCTCAAGGCGTTCCTTATACCCCGGCTATAAGCCATTCTACCGATTCCGGTGCCCATAACTTTTTGAGGAATAACACTGTGGGTAATTTTTTTTTGCTGAAACAAAACACGCCATGGCTTGGAATCGAACCCACGTCCCTCAGATTGAAGGACGAGAGACTTAACCACTAGACCATGACAACCCCGTGATCATGGTATCCATCAAAATCAATTGTGAAAAAGAAAGTTCGTTTTACTGGCAGAACTTTTAAAAGCAGAAAGTCATTCCAAAATCCAGAAAACAGGCCAGTTTCAACTCATTTCATTCTCTGGCCCCCCATCTTTCGAACAAATCCCTCTATCTCTTCGAAACCTCTCTTCTCTTGACCTCTTCAAAAAACATCTCAAAACACACTTATATAACCATAAACCTTAACTTGTCTTATTCCATCAACAGCGCTTTGTATCCTCTCGAAAAAGCGCTATATAAATCCAATTATTATTATTATCATTATTGATTTTTTTTATTCTGCCCCCCCCCCCTTATGATCTCGGCCGTCGATCGCAACAAGAATTTGCACCCATGCTACCCATGGCATAATCTTCAAAATAATAACATCAAATTCTGCAAAAAATCTCATTGCTAATCAATTTTTCTACTTTATGCATAAAATCAAAGGTTTGCTCTAATTATGAATAAGGCCTCTAAAATGCTATTTTTTGTTCACTGCCTGTTTATACCTATCTGATGTACTAAAAAAAATCAACATCACATTTTCTTATTTATTTTATTGTATTCTACATTTTATGTATTTTTTTGTTTGGGCGGAATCAGCCCCCAGTCTAATTAGGGTTAAAGGGCTATGAGCAAAGACCTTAAAATATATTTACTAGACCAGGGTCCCGTTGCAGAAAGCTAAATTAAGCCCCTTAAATAATTGTTGTTGATGCTCGTTTTAGGCTATAATAACATAATCTATTTGTTTGAGATAAGGCCTATAAAAAATTGTTCATCTTAAGATGAAATGACAGTAGATGAAGAGGTCTGATCCCCTTTTCATGTTGTAAGATAATGTATATATATAACCAAAATAAAGATTCTCAAACTTAAATGGCCAGAAGAGGCCGCGGAACGATTTTTTTCTGGGTGGATGGGGCTGAACATGTATTGTATCACAATTTAAAGGCTTTCTCCCTGCGCGTACGGATCACTTCTTCTCATTATTCTTCTCTCTTTTCTTTCACAAACAGGTTGCAATGGGTTTAAAAACAAGAAAAACAGTACCGATGATAAATGATGACGATCAACATGGCGTGATCATAGTTTGCAAATTCTCATCCAGGTATAAAAGTTAAACTAATCCATTACAGATCTATGCATACACGAATGTTTACCATGTTTACGTTAAATAAAAAGAACCTGAACCACCAAGAGGTATGATATATACTGAATATACACTTCTTATATATACAGGCTCTAGAGTATTAAATAGAACCAATTCCAAAAGTTATGTAATAATGTATCTTGGGCGAATTGATAATGTCCTTGGTCTATTCAAACGACGTTCGTGTTATCAGCTATCTTTTTATTTCCTATTTGTTTGTAAACAAAACAATGTTTGTTTTTTTGTTTTTCATGTTTTTATATCATTTTATAAAAATTAATTTTATTCATTCTCATAGCGTTGTTTGATATTTGTAGATTTCTGATTTTTTGTTTTATTTATTTTGTAATGATGTTCTATTTTGTCCTATAAGATGATGCCGTTTTTACATTAACCGTGAAGGAATAAAAAAGTGACTGGACGCCAAAGAAAAATGCAACCTACAACAGTTATATGAGTGAGTTAATTGTGTTCCATTCAGAAGTAAGATTTCTTTTGTTATGTGTTGCAGAAATATATATAGGCCTATGTATGATTTTATGGTCTCAATTTTCTTAGAACACTTATGAAACCATGAAAATTTAAATTCAACTTCTTTGATTTTCTTTCTCTATTTTTTTTTTAATCTGCAGAGCTTGTGTACCAGGGGCCGTCTTACAAAGAGTTGCAATTGATCCGATCAATCGCAACTATGGAAAGCCAGCAAAGTCAACATTATGAAATGCATCTTTGTCAAAGAAAATCTAGATATGAATGTATATCTATAAAGTCATTGATTTCTTGACTATTCTGTGTGTACAAAGGACATTTTGCAAATTTCTTGTAGAAAAAGTATGACACTGATGGATTTCCATGGAGTTACGATTGATTGGATCAACTGTAACTCTTTGTAAGACGGGGCCAACATTTTTTCATTCAAGAACTTCAACAATTCAAGATTGGAGAGTCTAATTTAGACTCGTTTTATTTTGAGCTTATTCGTTTTATTTTGATATTTGTGGATTACTTGTCTTCTGCGTCCGTCTCGATTTTTGTATAGTTTGTTCATAGTTAGTATTGAAACTAAGTTTAGGGGCTTGCCTTCTCTACAAGCTTTTGCTTTTCTTGGCAAGTCCCTCCGTTCATTTATTGTTTCTTTTCATTGAAAACATTACGGCAACAAATTGTAGCTTTGTTTAATCCATATTCAACATTTGTTACGAAATGTCATTGAATTGTCTGTATCATCTATTATATTGAATATGTATTGTTACTTTGATGGTATTTTGAAAAAATTGTTGAACGGAAATAAATAAATCTAAATCTAAAGTGACGAAGATGGAAAAGATTCTTTTCCTTTTCTTTAAAAACAAAATTACTATCACAACCCCCAAATTTCTGACGTGTGAAATGTCATGGAATGGGATGGAGAGAGATAGAGGGAAAGAGTGAGAAGAGGATTGAAAATAGATGAATAAGAAACGGAGGGGCAAATACGAAGAGATTATTGAGAAAGGGACGTGGGTGATTGTAATGATAACAATAATTTATAGAGCGTTTAATATCAAGATCTCTACTCGATGTACATTAATACAAGAATGATTGAATTACAATTATTTCACATGCTACAGTATTATGCTAACATTAAATGTACATGACATGACATACCATTACAGGGTATAACACTATTAAACTACACTACATTATTAAACTAAATCAATTAAACTATTAAACTACATCAGAATGGTGGAAAGTAGGAAGAGAGGGGTGAAAGAGAAATAGGACGAGATTTATGGAAAGCGGGAGACAGATAAAAAGTGGGAAAAGAAGAGGGAATAGTTTACAGGTTACAGGAGAAAGGTGGCACAAAAGAACTTGAGTGGGAAATTGAATACACGGAAGAACAGAGTAAGAAAATAATGCTAGAGAATGAGGGGACAGAAAACCTCGTATTGGACATAATAAACTGGGGCCCGTTTCAAAAAGAGTTACAAGTATGGTAACTTTGTCATGACAACTACCGTGGTAACTAGGGCTCATCAACCAATTATTTTAAAGGTTACCACGGAAGCTACAATAATAGCGATTTTAAATACTGTAATTCTTTATGAAATGGACACCAGATGAAGAATACAAGCACGGAGATCCATTAAGGAGCGGCTCCCTAACGTTATACCATGACTTTTTTTTTTTTGCTTCTCAAGACTTTTTGTATCAAGAAAATGTACTCTGTTAGTGATGACATTATTTTTTCAGTAATCATATACACACAAAGAGTGAAAATTATGATCAAATTGTGATATGCATGTTCACCCCCCCCAAAAAAAAAAATGGGGGTCAGTGCATCATCCCCCCCCTTCAAATTCGTTCCGCGGCCCCTGCCCTGTATTTAAGTTCGAGATTCCTTATAAATTTCGTATTAACTAAGATTGTGTTACAACTTAACAATCTAAAAATTTGGGGATCCATACCTATTTACCTCATCACGACTTGATCTACTCTCTTCACTTTAGAATTAGGTTAGGCCTATTCTCAAACAAGCACGGTAATGTTGTGTATACATGCCCAAAAGACGCAATAACAAACAATGCTTTGTTTCGCTTGTGATATCGATACCTTATATAACGCGCAACATTATGTCTGCCTGGTGGGGGGGGGGGCATTTTCCGAAAAAATCACAGGGGCGCCGACAGGGGCGCTAAAATTAGGCCCCCCCGGTGCAAAATCCTGGAGAAGCGCATGTATAAGACTAACATGGGTGACCGCTGACCGTTCCCACGAGAATCAGGACAAGATATTAGAGATCGATGA
Organism: Lytechinus variegatus; assembly: GCF_018143015.1. Classification (NCBI taxonomy): domain Eukaryota; kingdom Metazoa; phylum Echinodermata; class Echinoidea; order Temnopleuroida; family Toxopneustidae; genus Lytechinus; species Lytechinus variegatus. The sequence goes on from NC_054746.1 coordinate 38,894,705, forward strand.
ATTTCACTGCCACGTTCATGATCAATAGTTGTTTTATCCCGATGAAGACGTAGTGGTCGTGGTCGTGTGGTCTAAGGCGCCTGGCTATTGAAAGTCAGGGGTTCGATCCAGGCCTAAGCCTAATTCCTATAATTCCCGGCCTAATTCCTAAGCCTGTATGGATAATGAAAATGCCTGCCTACGAGTCATTCAAATATCGAATATTGTAATCATGCATGATGAAATGCCCCCGTGTCACCTCCCCTTGTTGCCGCCACTGCCTGTTATCTTTCTACATCAGTAGGATAATAAAAAAATAGCAGGAATGTTACCGCGATGTTTTTTTTTTCATTATTTTTATTTTTCATTGGGATTTTCGTGTTTACCGTGATTCTGCGATAAGCACGAATTCAGTTTTTATATGACAATTAAACTGATTTGAAATAAAAAAAAAGAGACCACAAGTTTATTATGATACCAAAGTAGTGATTTCTCAATATTTGTGAAATTTGCAATTCGGAAATGTAAATATAAAGCTACAAGGAAAACGGGAATAAAATTAGAACAAAACAAATTCTTGTTTGAATTCCTTTTGCTCAGTCAGGCTATTTACCAATTCTTTGTGACAATAGGAGTGCTACACCACATCAATACTAACGCCATGGCTGAATGAACCGTAAATAGTTTGCCTTCGAGTAGGCCTATCCATTTTTGGTTGCAAGGGCCAATGCATGGTCAGTTCGTTGATAAAATCTTCACAATGGAGGGGTTTTTATGGTAAACACCATGTATGTATGTATATATGTATGTACGTGTGTATGTATGCGTGTATGTATGTATGTATGTATGTAGTCCTAAACAGGACTGTTTGTTATGAACCCAAGTTTTCAAGTGGATCGTCATTCCTGATGACGACCGGAACACGCTGGGAGCGTTTCATGAAAGGACTTGTCGGACGTTTTATCCGACAAGTCCCATTTTATCCGACAGTTACCATAGTAACAGTGCCTCACAGCCAATCAGAGTCAGAGAAAGATGTCAGATCTGACAACTTGTCGGACAAAAATGTTGATGAAACACTCCTCGGAACACGCTGGTCGAAACGTCGTTAACAGTTCTTTTCAGAGCTAATAATCAAGAAAGAATAACAGTTTTTTGCAGGACTACATAAATACATGGTGTTTACCGTAAAAAAACCCTCCATTATTCTCTCCACCATGAAAGCCTTCAAAGATTAAAATCTTCTTACACGAATGATCCTTCGATTTAAAGCACATTTTGTAGACGATGGGGGATTCGTATTTAAAACCATGTGAGTTCTTGATTTCTCTGGTGTAACTGTCCGAGCGGTGAACCTATTGTTCAGTGGGAATATCTATTGTTTCATTCCCCCTATATATGACGTCACGGATATACGCCAATGCTTGATTTCTTTACACATGAATAATCTTTCGACTTCGAGCGTTATTTAAAAGAGGATAGAAAGTTGTGGAAAAAGGTTTCTCTTCAACCTTGTTGGTAGCTCTCGTCACTCATCAGCAACCTGTGTCTTGTCAAGTAGAGGGTTAAAGGGACTACGTCTTCATCAGGGTAAAACAACCTTTGATCATGAACGTGGCAGTGAAGTTCATCAATCACTACTATCTTGTCCTGATTCTCGTGGGAGCGGTCAGTGGTCACCCAGGTTAGTCTTATACATGCGCATATCCAGGGCGGTATTCTGAACATTGTCTTTTCTCCATATTTTATCTTATCTCAGAGATATGACAAAATCGGTATTCTGGTGGATGTCATAACTTTTGTCACAAAAATTGTCATAAATTTTGTCTCTTCTCTGGGGTGGTATTCTGAGGTCATTTTATCTTTAAAATATTTTATTTTATCTCTTAAAATGAAATTGGTATTCTGAGATGAGATTTTATCTCTCAGATAAAATTGTAGATTTTATCTTGCGTATGAATTTTATCTTGCGTATCTACGAATGATACGCAACAGAACAATGCCTGCGTACACATACCCATCGCGTATCTGGCCATTGCAACGCAGATGATTTGCTTGCGCCCATGTTACTTTGAAGAAAAAATAAAATAAATTTAAAAGAGGGTAGAGGCTATTTTATCTCTGCGACGTTGATTTCACCGGTATTTCTAGGTGAATTAACCCCAAATGGTGACATGAAAATGAAGAAAAGTTATATACTTATTGAGAATAACACCTTAACGTTGTTCCTGTACAATCAGAGAGTATTTCATAAGACTTTTCTTTACTAATATTGTCTTTGAAATGATGTTTGAAAAGATGCGATATAGACTTCGAAAAAAGATAAGAGCATTGTCTTTTTTGTTAAAAAGAAATCTCCGTAAAGACGCGCAAGCGTATAGTGCAAGCGTATTTGAAGTCAATAAATTGACGCAATCTGGCCCCTTTGCCACACCTCCTGGCGGAATGAATTTTATTTGGTTGAGTGATATGCGAGAGCTATAAAAGCGCGTTTTTAATTGGATATTGATTAAAAAATAGGTGTGTCTTACAGAGATAAAAAGAAGATAAAATGGTTCTCAGAATACCAATTCGGAGAGATTTTAAGGGTATTTTATTTCACTGATTTTAACGGAGATAAAATATTTTATTTTATCCGAGATAAAATGGATCTCAGAATACCACCCCTGATCTTTAGCGCGCAGCAAAAATACGCGGCTTTAAATGCGCGTAATCCTTTTATTGAAGAAAATTGCAGTTGTGAATTATCTCTTCTAAAATTGCCTTTCAAATACAGAATTACTTTAACAAGATTCCGGTGTGGAAACCACCGTCTGCCAATAACATCTGGTAGATTTGCAAATATTGAGCGATCACAGAGAATATGCACTATATGTAATACATCAAAGCTGGGTGATGAATTTCATTATTTGTTCGAGTGCCCTGCATTTCTTACAGCAAGAAAGAAATATATTGATGGTTCCTATACAAGCCGTCCAAATGCATTGAAAATGTTTAAGCTTTTCAATTCTTCCAAAATGTCAACATTAATAAATTTATCAAAATTTTGTAGCATTATAATGGATAAGTTTAATAAATAAACAAATAAAATATTTATGTTAACATTTTCTATTTGAAAACACGTTCATGTATATATGTAAATAAACAATAATTAGGTAAAGGATAAATTAAATTCTAATTCTCTCTAATTTCTTAAAATAAATTTTTATCAATTTTTATGCCAAAGTCCAATATAATTATATATATAACCACGTTAAATACACATATCGGTGCCTTTGCATTGCAGTTCCAACTTTTTCAATTCTATAACACGCATTCATTCGTATTTATTTATTATCATTGTTAGTACTGTTTCTTTTAAAAATTATTGTTATTACAATCATTTGTCTTTTTGTTCTTTTCTTTTTTCTCTCTCTCTTCCCCTTTTGTTTTTCCTTCTTTTCCTATTTTGTCTCTCCTCCTTCTCTCACCAATTGATTTAGAGACACATCATTCCTTTTACTTTTACGTCTCTAAAGTAATTTCATGTAGTATTTATTCAATTACTCTGTAACATGTGATTGTATATATTTGTAAATACTTTGTAAATATAATTGAAATGATTTTGAATATGTTATGTTCTGTATGATAATATCCCCAATACCCGAATTAGGGTGACATGGGTAAATAAATCATTGTCATTGTCATTGTCATTGTCATTGTCATTTTATACAAGCAAAAGATATGACAAAAGTTATGACAGGGGGGTAGCAGTCATAAATTTTGTCATATCTTTTAGTACCAAATATCCCGATACCCTGGCGACTGAATGTGAAGCAAATAATTATATTATTTAGATTAGATTGTGGTATTAGTTTCACTCATCATCCATGACAATTTTCAAAATTATTTTTTCATGCTACAATAAGTTAGGCCCTACATATTTATTCCCCCTTTTTCTCTGTTTTCCTTACTTTTTTACTTCTCCTCTAAAATCCTTCACAGCTCCCTGTCTCTCTTTGTAATTAAGCGCATCAATATACGCGTAGTTGCGCGATGCCAGCAACTGTTTTGGGGATACGCCCTACCTGCCACGGGGCCTTCCTATTGGCTAGAAGGGCTCCCACAACGAACGTAGAGGGCAGCAACACACAAGCGTGTTGCTCTAAGGAAGGTCAACTCCGCTCGAATTTTGTGACCACTCTAAAAAATAAGGGGGACTTTTCCGAAATTTGTCGAGTTGATTTTTTTTCATTTGTTAATTTCAAATATTTTTTAATGAACAATTATTAGATCGGTTATTCTGGGTAGAAATATTAAAAATATTAATTTTAATTTTAAAGAAATTATTTAGCTTAAATAATCATGATTTTGACATTTTTTCTCATTTTGGAATATTAAGTCTATGACGAGGATCCCTCTTATCTCTTATTTTCCTCTGCTGAATTTCGCTGCACCACTAATAAATGCATAGACAACCACCGTAATAATCGAGGTCATTTTTCTGGCCTGGGTGCGCCGAGTCTGGGCCGGTCGCGTAGCTAACTAGTGACGTTGATGATGCGCTGGGGCTTCAGTCGACTCGTCATAGATCTTCTAGCAACATAGACAATGACATCTAATTTGCCTGGTCTGATTTGAAGTGCAATTGCTTCAGGGCTGATGTTTATCAACGATGATTGTTCAAGGTCAGATTTCAAATTTTAAATTGCATTTGACTTTTAAGTCTATAAATCTTAATACAAGAAGCTGCATCCCCGAAATCCGGGTCTAATTTCAACTTCGAGTCCGAGACTATGGACGGCGAAAAAAAAACCCATGCATCGGATGCATTGCATTGGCTGCGCGCTGCGCTGCAGCTGAGCTGCACAGCCATGCAGGCGCTGCGTCGCGTCGAAGGTCGATAATCATTGAGCAACCAAACTTCCAAAGCCAAATTAAAGTTTGAATAAACGGCCACCTAATCACATTTTCCCTGGTTTTCTTCAATAATTTCTAAGAAAATCAGCCAATTGAGGGAAATTGATTGCAATGTTACATCGTTTGCAGAGTGCCATCATCGACATTCGTTTTGCGTTAGAAACCTTAGTTATAGATCTAATCATCTATAGGCCTAGTCCTAGACTAGAAATGGGGGCTATATAGATTAGACCATCTTAATTTCTGATTTTGGGTAGAAAGTAGACTTGATAGACAGCATCCATATCTTAATTTAACCATTGATTCTGTGCAATCAATGTTTAAAGACTTTTACATAATTTGTTTGCCATATTGCAATTGGTAAATTTTCCTGGGCCTGCATGGCCTGGGCTTGGCTGGCAGAACGCGGTTTTTTTTTTGAGAAATTTCGAAAGTGAAAGAGCAAAGTGACTGAGCTCGTTGTGATTTTATTTTTATGCATTTTCTGACTGAATTTTTAAAGATTTCATGCCTAACGCTAAGGCCTAACGGTAACTTGTCAACCATATAATCTTCTAGTTCTAGATCTAGACTTTACCCTGTATGTAGGCATTTAACGGACTAAAAAATCATAACCTCCTAGCGGCTAGCCCATGCAGGCTGGCCTTAATTGAACCAAACTTAGCTTGCATGGACCAACCCTCAAATGGTCTAGATTTAGGCGTCCTATACTATAAAGACAATGTGGAATTCGTCTGTTTTGAGTTGATTATTATTTTAGTATTTTTTTATTGTTGCATAGACTCATACCAACTCATACCAACAAGACGTGCTAGATCTATATATATTCTAGATCTACTTAGATATCCAGTGTGGAACAACATCTTCAACAAACAGATCGAGACTGGTCAAAGCATTTGTCTACAGTCTAGTTAGACAAATAAAGTTTTCTAGATCTTTAGACTTGGGTCTATCGATCAACTAGACAGGAATAACCGTCGTTTCTGGGGATTTATTCAACAATTTCTGACATTTTACTATAATCTCCATCGGTGAGTGAGCCAGCGCAGTTCAGCAGAGCAACCAAAATACAGAGACTGAAGCTTTGTTTTGGTCTATCGATCAACATGATCAAGATCTAGGTTAGATGTAGACTTCACTTATTACTGATTGGAATGTATTTCTAAATTTATAAGTTTTGGGGAAAATGGTGAAAAGAAATGATAACATACTACTGATAGATACGTGAATTTTTTTTTAAATACCCATTGGCATTGCTGCCTGCTCTAATAAATAAATAAATGAGTCACGGCCTATATTTTATATGGACTGCAGATAAATGCTGATCGACGCCTAGCAGAACAAGTACCAGTGCTAGACTAGGGGGTTGAAATCTAAGCAGACGACGGAGCATAATGTAGCTTAAGCATAGAATGATGATGGGTTCAGCGAAGAGCCCAGAGAAAATAAGGGGGACATATTCAATCCCGAAATGCTTTGCGAGTGGTCACAAAATCGTCTCGGCGCAAATCACCTAATTCAGCCGTCTGGTGAAATCGCTGATAACAACAATCACCGATTTGGTAATTATTTTAGTTTCCTGAAACTTGCATTTGTAAAGTTTTAAATATCAAAGTATGTTTTCATATTTATGTATATCCCTCAACATATTTTTTAATGTTATTTTTTATATCGTTGTAGTCATTTTCTTTCATATTCGTTTCTTGATCACTACTAATTTGTTGTTGTATTGGATCGGCATTTGATTTCGTTGTCATGAACAATAAAATATGCGCGCAGCTCAGTTGCATGCGCGTATCGAGTTGACCTTCCTTAGAGCAACACGCTTGTGTGTTGCTGCCCTCTACGTTCGTTGGGCTCCCACTGGGAACTAACGATGATTTTGATTGGTATGCTTCCGAAAAGTTGGGTGGGAACTTTGAGAGATATGACAGGGAAAAGACAATGTTCAGAATACCGATTTGTGACAATCATAGCGGTGTCACATCTCGGAGAGAAATGACAAAATTTATGACAAAAGTTATGACAGAGTTACAGAATACCACCCCAGGGGGCCGTTTCATAAAGCTGTTCGTAAGTTAAGGGTGACTTTAAGAACGACTGGTGATCCTTTCTTACGCGCTAGACCATCGCCTATGGTGTACACCATTTACCAAAAGAAAGGATCACCAGTCGTTCTTAAAGTCGTTCTTATCTTACGAACAGCTTTATGAAACACCCACCAGGATTTTGCACCCGGTGGGGGGAGGGGGGCGACCTAATTTTGGCGCCCCTGTGAAAATGCCCCCCCCCCCCTACTCCAGCAGGCAAACATAGGTGCCTTAAATGCAGGTTGAATTATCTTATTTCATAATCACGTGAAAAAAGGGGCAATCGAATGCCCCTTTTTTATGTGTTGGTGAAAAAAATTCCTTGAATATGTTGTCATACCACTCTTTGAAAAAAAATAAATGCGACCAGGTGGGTGTTTCATAAAGCTGTTCCTAAGTTAAAAACTTTAAGAACGACTTGTGAACCTTTCTTACGCTCTACATAATCACCAATGGACATATGGTCAATATCATTTACCACAAGAAAGGACCATCAAGTCGTTCTTAAAGCCGCTCTTAACTTACGATCAGTAAAACGGCCCCATGAAAGCATAGAATTTTAAGCACATTAGGGTTTCAATTTAGTTTGACTTCTCATCGGAATACGCCCTATTGATATTATGTAAGCGGGAGCTATGGGAGGGGGGGGGAATAATTTCATCTAATGTATGTTTCCCGATCAGATATTCTAAACACTTTTTTGTAACCGTGAACATGATGGGTATACATATATCCAAATATATCCAAACAGTTGATGCGAACACGAGCTGAAAAATGTTGATTCTGACCTGAAATGTTGACATTCTAAGCACTATTGGTAATCATGAACAGGATGGGTGTCTATCACTACGTATTATGCAAGCGTAAAGCGAGAGCTGAAAATTTTTGAATTTTGGACCCAAAACTGAATATTTTAAGCACTTTTTGTAACCATGAAAATAATGTATCTATCCGAGCAATTGATGCAAGCACATAGCGCGAGCTGAAAATTTTGTATGTTCTGACCTAAAAATTGAACATCATAAGCACTCTTGATGATCATTAATAGAAAGGCGAAGCACGGGCTGGAAAAAATTGTAATATTCTGACCTAAAATTTCGTCATTCTAACACTTTTGGTAATCATGAAAAGGATGGTCATCTAACGAAGCAATTGATGTTCACGCTCGCTGAAATTTTTTGATATTCTGCCTTAAGAATTTGGACATCCTAAGCACTTTCTGTAATCACGATTAAGATGGGCATATACCTAATAGATGCGAGTGCGAAGCTCGAACTCGAATATTTTAATATTCCGACCCAAACCTGCACGTTCCAAGCACTTTGTGTGGCTATGAACAGCATCTATCTAAACAATGATGTGCGAGCTTCGCGCGCAAAGCTAAACAAGTTTGATATTCTGACCTAAAATTTTGACATTCGAGTAAGCATTTTTGTCAATCATGAACAAGATGAGTATCTAACAACATTTTATGCAAGCGTGAAGCGCGAGTTGAAATTTTGTGATATTTCTCACCCAAGCTGAATATTCTGAGCATTTTTTTCAGTTCAATTCCAATGAATATTTATTTCTTCTATTTCAAAAATTTCGACATTTTTCGTAAACCTTAAAAAATCAGTTCGTCATGAAGAATAGAAAAATGTTAATGTTTATAGAGAAGGCGTATACTCTAAAAGCAAAGGCTTTTGGGGGGGATACGCCTAGAGACTTAAACATAGTGCAGTAAAAAACAAAGAAAAGACGAAAGGCTGGAAAAAGGCAGAGCTCTTATCTAACCATGAGCAGGATCGTCACCTTACTAAACGATTGATGCGAGTGCGAAGAGCGAGATGAAAGTTTTTGATATTGAATATTCTGACCTAAAATTTCTAAGCACTTTGGTAATTATGAACAAGATAGGCATCTAACTATGCATTTGATGCGAGCACCAAACTCCCGAGAACATGACTTTGGCGCCCCAGGACAAACACCAAATTGGCGCCCCTATGTCGAACTTCAATACGGCGCCCCTATGGCGAACATCAATTCGGCGCTCCTCTATATTATGTCGAACATTAATTCGGCATCCCTAGGTCATGCCCTAGGTAGAACATCAATGGGCGCCCCTATGTCGAACATCAATTCGGCGCCCCCCAGGTTAAACATAAATTCGGCATACCCTAAGTCATGCCCTAGGTAGAACATCAATGGGCGCCCCTATGTCGAACTTCAATTCGGCACCCCTATAGGTAGAACATCAATTCGGCGCTCCCCCAGGTTGAATATCAATTCGGTGCCATTATGTCGGACATCAATTAGGCGCACGGCCCACTAGTTCGAACATCCATTCGGCGCCCCCTTCTTCTTCTTATTTCCTTCTTTCTTTCTTTCCCCTTTTTTCTCTTTCTCTTCTTTCCCTCCTTTTTTCTCCCCTTTTCTTTTCCTCTCTTTTCCCCCCTCTTTTTGGCGCCCCCCTTTCGCCTACCCGGGCCCCGAGGCCCCCAGAATACGCGCATGTTACAGATAATCGATAGAATTATTGCATTATGTGTTCCTCTGACAGGGTATCCTTATAAAGTTCAGTATCTTCTTTCATTAATGGAGTGGAGGCATTTGTAGTTTCGAATGCAATGTTTTGTTTTTGTTTCTACATTTCCTTTATTGACACTAAAAGCTATATCAACATATCAAGATAGTTAAGATTTCGTGTAGGTTTTCGACTGAATGAGGCAGCTTCCCTGATTAAATTACTAGAATGTCTGATGAAGTATATCAAAATTGTTAAGTGAGGGAGTTTACTAAGTACATCGATATCTTGTCTACATACTTTTTTCTCCAGATCTTTGTATAGTGAACGACACTACTCCAATTGTATGGTTAGGTAAGTATATCTTTTCCACTTTTTAAGAATTATCAAAGGGAATTCGATCATGGGGGGGGGGGGGCATATTCGATTTAGATCGCTGTGATCTGGCATACTACTACTTAAAACTTATAATAAAATGTGTGCTTTGTGTAAACTCAGGTAAGGTCCATATAACCCCGGCAAACATGTATACCCTAATCGAAAAAGGAAAATACTTTCGAGTTTTTAGGTATTTGCTGGCTCGTGGGATATGTATCCAATTGATTCAACAGTGTTCGTGACCGTAAGAAATCTTTTATTTGCACTTATAAATGGTCCTTGACGTTAACGTTTAATATTTGCACACATCATGGATTCCCATTCCTATGCATGTACGTAACTCGAATAACATTGGACACGAGGCGTCTTATAGTGATATACCGTGTGAGTAAATAAAAACTTGAAACCTAAAAAATCCCCAATATATTTCATGAACTCATCACTATTCATATGCCCTGAAAGGATACAGTCTCCCAAGCAATTTGATGCCATAGTTACGTGGTATGTTCTGCTTGGATAATCAGGGCGTCGTTGCATAAAAGTTTCTAGTAACTTTGCTATCCAATGGTAACCATGGAAACATTGCCCATCGGCCGATTAAAATCAAGGATTCCTTTAAAGATACCACTGGATGGCAAAGTTACCATAATAGTAACTTTTATGCGACGGGACCCAGGAGGTATTTTTTTTTCACTGTGATGGAAAGTTCAATTTGCGCCAAAGTAAGGCATGCTGTAATGAATGAATCAAGTTGCCAAATATGTCATAATTCAACAAAGAGTTGGTAGACATATTTGCAAACCCCTTGTCGATGAAATTAACCTGAGAGTTCATACTAAAAAGGGTTTATTAAATCGTTCTAATTCTAAATATTGAAAGGTGTTTTACAATGGATTTTAACGCAACCCTTGTAGGATTATGACATCATTGACATCTGGATTTATATTTTGTTGGATTCATGCCTTATACCATGGTCACATTTGTTCTACGGCGGCCGTACGGCTAGTCGAAAATAGCCGTTTTATCAATTTTGATTCAAACCACCTATATGTAGTTGGACAAAAAAAAGTTTAAAACGGCCGTTTTCGACTCGCCGTACGGCCGCCGTAGAACAAATGTGACCATGGCATTACTTTGGCGCGAATTCACTTCACTGCTGAATACCTACAAGCCTATGTAAAGACATAACATATTAATATGGTATCAAATTATTTGGGGAAGATATTCTTTACGGCCATATGTAAGGATTATTTGTTAATTTAATATATTTTCCATTAATTGGGGATTTGTGAGGTGTCCCCTCCAGTCTTTTTCCGGAATTGTTTGGAAAGTCGTGAAAACACTAATGGTCTGAAAAGCAAAGTTTGTGAACTTGATGGATGCAGTTCTATTCTCAGGATTCCTAAATGTATACGGAACCACAATATGGGTGGAATTACCCGAATTCAAATATTTGTTTTCATATTAAACCATGGACTTTTATAAACTACGGTTTTTGGTAAGCGATATTTTGGCCAAACTACCTCTGTAAATTCACGCCATTATCAGTTCTGTCTTTTAATGCTGAAACAACTCATTGTCCATAGGTGAGCAAATTTAAATTTGAATGAAGTAAATAATTACGATTTCAGGTAATTATACCACATGTTATATGACTAATAGCTTTATCGGAATGTACTCGCACGTGATGATTTGCGGACTCTCGAAATTAGCACTTTCTTAATTTCATGATTTATTATGATAAAAAATTAGAGCTTAGTAGACCCCAGAACTCTCTTTGTAGGCCTATTGATTTGTTTATCACTTTATGAACAGTAGGCCTACATGAATCTGACAATTTATAAGGACAATATTATCATTTTTTGAAAGAGTATACATACGGTAACATAATTGAAAATGTCTTTTGCAAAGATGTTTTATTTTGTGTTATCTCGAGTGCGAATTATTCTGAAGTTTCTTTCCCTTTGTCTTACCCCAGGTGGTGAGCAACAAGGCTATGACTGTCAAGATGAAACGCCACCTTGTCCACACTTTGGTCTCAAGTCCATCTGTCATGATGATGATGGTGGAGATTTTCCTCCGTGCTTAAACGAAACCAAACTCCTCTGTGCCTCTCCACCGGCAGTTCCTTTGACCAATCCTACAGAAGTTTCAACCCTTCGAGTTCTTGCATATAACATTCTTGAACTACCTTACCCATTTTTTCAAGGCGGTCAAAGGGAGCGAACATGTCGGATTCCCCATGAACTATTTAGGCTGCATCCCGACCTTGACGTCATTGTCTTCAACGAATTGTTCCAAGGAGGGTGTTTCTCTATCGTCAACCCTTACACCAATTCAAGCGTTCTCAGTTTCAGGGACATTCTAACCCAACATGGCTTTGGTTATTTCACCGAAAACGTTGGAGAGCCCTTTTCATCTCCCCTCGTAGTAAATGGTGGGACCTTTATTGCTTCACGATGGCCTATCGTGAGGCACGACAGTCACGTCTTTACGGTTGCTGATAATACCACATTGGATGCTCTGTCTGCTAAAGGGGCAGTATACGCTGAGATCGTTAAAACAGTCGGAGATTCCGAGATGACCTATCATATCTTTGGTACGCACATGCAAGCTTCTGAGTCACCATCTGAGATAACTGACAGAGTTCGTGTTCAGCAAGCAGGAGAAATACGTGAACTGATGGAGAAACAGAACATATCTTCTACAGAACCAGTCATATATGCAGGAGATTTAAATGCTGAAAATGGAACGTCTCATGGAACTGATGTCGTCGCCACGTTAAATGCCACCCAACCGCCGAATATTGGAGAGTATGTCTACACGTTTGATGGACCAATAAATGATCTCCTTGGACCGACTGTTGATGCTAATTATACAGGTTGGCTCGATTATGTACTGTACAGCAACAATCATCTGCAGCCTTTACATTCATCTGTGGATGTGGTACGCCCTCGACTCGACCAACCCATAGAAATCTGCATATCTGCTAATGAGTCCATTCCAATTTACGCAGCATCTAGTCGATGTCTCCAACGTCTCCAAACTCGGGATCTATCTGATCATTTCGCGGTGCTAGGTGTCTTTGAGTTCCCATCGTCAGCAGTTGACACTTTTAACACGCTTTCAAGCTTTCTTTGTATATTAACTGGAGTAAGTGTCAGTCTTTTCATTCACTAATGAAGAGGTTTTACAATGTGTGTAGTTGGTCTATCTGGATATTGCAAGAGCGACATTTTCTTTAGCTGTTTGCAAGGTATAATTATGCTTTATAAATGACTTGAATTTGGTAATACGATCCGAATGCGGTTCTCGGTGTCTTTCAATCGTTCTGCTAAAATTGAAATAACACGTTCTACGCACAACTCGAAACTCCATTATTATTGAAACTCTTCTGATCTTGACGCTACAAAATGCATTTTTGCCAAAATAAAACTAGGATCATTTGAAATACAGTCACATTTAATTTGTAAGAAAATCTGAAAAAATGATAAATGTAGCACTTATTTTATATTCCACTCATTCTCAAGGTTACGTGCAACTCCACATACAGCCCAATGAAAGTTTCTCCTGATGGTCTTTTCTACATACCACTATTACTGTCAAATATTATTGATGAAGTAAAGGTAAATCGATCATATTGAAGTTGGAATTTATTGAAATGAATTATGCATCCAGTACCAAAGCAATGATTTATGTACTTCAAAAGTAAAGAAGTTTTGAACAAGACAACAGATTGCATGCATAATTATGCATAAAATTAATGAACAGTATATGTCACTATTATAACCATTTTATCATCAAAATACTGTATGTTCATACTTTGCTAGAAATAATAATATATGCTAAAATCATATTTTATTAGAAATAAAAGTATATGCTATTTTGTTACTCTGATAGATATAAAGGTATCTGCTAGGTTCATACTATAAAAGATAATAAGCACATTCCGTCACATCAGTTTTCTGGAAAATTCTGTATATTAAATGACTAAGGAAAATAATGCTTATGGTTTACAGAATTTGTCTTAACCGAATCAAGAAGGCTGAAACATCTACAGTACTACTGTCGTTATTTGTTCACCATGTCTGACGAATCCGTTTGCTTTTCATGACATCCTACATCTTCATGTCAACCAAGCAAATTTATTGACGTTGTTTAGTAGCTTTAAATGATAGTTAAAATAGATTTGTAGCTGTTATCCTTCCCTGATCGTATTATGTTATACCGTATTCCTATGTAATCATTGATTATAACGGATTTACCACACGCTATTTTTACAATTGATTGTAAAATGTTTTTTTTATATGTGTTGTAATATCTTCTAATTCTCCTCTTAAATATTTTAACCCTTTTTTTTAATTGTGCTGGGCTCTCTAACAAAGCATTTTATACGGAAGAGACTACCCTTGGTCAATAAAAGAGAAGAAAAGATGAACGAATTAATTCATTAATTAATAAACAAACAAATATATAAATAAGTAAATAATGTTACGATGGAGGAATTGAAACGGACAATGAAATGGCTGGTGTGTACGAGCTTTAATTATGATCTTCTCTTTTTCTCTTTTACTCGATCCATCATCGCTTTTGAATACACACCCAGTGGCGTAACTACGGGGGGCATGAGGGCACGTGCCCCCCAATCGGCTGGCCCAAAAAAAAAGAAACGGGGAAAAGGAGAAAAAGAGGGAGAAAGCTAAAAAAAAGAAACGTAGTAGGAAAGAAGAAATTATTTTTCACTGTAATGCTATGTTATATTATGTAATAATTATGTATATATATATATATATATATATATATATATATATATATATATATATATATATATATATATATATAAAGATTTGTATCTAAAAGAAGAATAGATGCGAGCACGAAGTGCAAGCTGAAAATTTTGATATTTCGATCTGAAAAAAATGACAGTTTAATGGAGATATATATATATATATATATATGTGTGTGTGTGTGTGGGTGTGTTTGGGTGTGTTTGTGGTGGGGGGAGGGGGAAGTTTGGTCTTTAAGCATTTTTATAATAACTGATTTCATTGTTGTTGTTTTTTTAAGATATATATGACTCATGATAGTGGAAAAATTGAAAATATAAAGTGTAAAGTATTATATATGATTTGAAATGTTAAATTGAGATGTTATGTAACTATTTGTTCATGAAATCAGAATAAAAACATTATTAAAAAAAAAGTGTATGGGTGTGTGTTTTGTACGATTGAGCGCCTTTGGAACGTTAATGATTTTGCCCCCCCCCCATCTGAAAAATGGATCGACGCCCCTGTATATCATGATTACAAAGACTACAAGTGAGTCATGTGTTTAGATGTAATTCTAACAAAATCAGCAAGCGCTTGCCAATTGCATTAGATGACAATGGTGAGACATGTATACTCTTAATAGATTCCTAAAAGTCCTTAAAATGTCCCTGTTTGGGTCAATATATACAAAAAAATGTTTGTTTAGCGAGAAAGGTACCTATCATGATTACAAAAATTTGCTTATAATGTCCCTTTTTAGGTCTGCATACCAAAAATTGATCTGTGAGATATACATCTGTATAATGGCACTGTCCTAAAATGCCTCTATTAGGTCAGTATACAAGGCAACTGAGCGCGCGATGCGCGCTCAATAAGCGACTTAATTTTTTTTTGCTGGTGCCTCCCCACAATGCTGTGACCCACGGTACGCCACTGTACACACCTTTAAGTTATTTAAGTTATCGATGGAACGGTTGGCACGATAATATCCATTGGGTGTTCTTACGGAAACGCGGGCACTCTGCATTCCAGTATCCACTTAGTTTCTTTTACTTTAAATGCACAATCATGACAACAGGGCATTTTAGCAATCACTTTGCGGACGCTATCTTTAACGCAGAGAATCTTTTGTCAAAAGTCCGTCATAACAGAGCAGCCTTTGTCGAAAATGGGTGAATGAAAACCACAAAGTCGTCCTGGACTCTGGACAAGAAACACATCTGCAATGATTTGTCCGGTCCGAATCTGAAGACGATGTCCTGTCACGGTCAACAACCAACTTTCGGCAATGACCTCTAATCTCTTCATTGTGATTTGACGGGTATTTTCAATAGATTCTGAAGGTTGCAGAAAACGTGACCTGCGAAGTGGATGCTAAAATACGCTATTATGAGAGGAACCAAACACAAATGAGAATCGAGAAAGCAGATTGGTGAATATTTAAACAAAATCAGGCAAATCAATGAGAAAGTTATAAGGCCCGGTCCCACTGCATTACGGATGCATAGCGGATGTAAAACGTACCAAAATCTTGTCATCCGTTGGAAAACGCTATGCATCCGTTGCGTACTCATTGCCCACGTGTTACATACGTTTTTGCTGAACAAAAGAGAGAGGTTATTTTCTGATATGTTTTCGCTAACTTTGTGCATTTCTGGAGCGGATGTAAACGGATGGAGCGACCGCTGAAATTTTGCTCGTCCGCTGTGTCCTTTATAAATACGTTTTGTGTCCGTCGGCCAGTGGGATCAGGCCTTTATAGAATTTGTTAATGTTTTACAAAACTATGGTCTCTCATGTGGAAATTTCTTGCATACCGCTAAGATAATGCCATTTTGATGTATAAAGGTTAAAGAAGAGAATACATTGAATGACTTCACAGTAATTTTTCTTCGGTACTTTTAGTAATGATACATCTTTGCTTTTAATCTGTTGTGGTTGAATGATCTATCTTCTTAAAAAGGATGTGTATTATGTGATTGCCAACTTGGAAGGCGGTTTACAAGCTTTCAAGTTTGCCCAGTATTATGATGTCCATGCAGTCACGTATCTATGCGTTAATTGACTAGCTCCATATCGAAATGCCAACCACGTTACATTTACATTCTTTTCACGTATGAATAGGACTATCGTCCCCAACATATCAGGCAATTAGAAAAGCACATTACATACTCGGGCGTAAATATGTCACGGGCGTAAATCGTAAATCAGGGGGGGGGGGAGGGGGATACATCCCCGCCTTTTTGAGAGGGGAGGGATGGCATGTACAATCAACCCCCCTCTTTTCAAGACGAACGTTATTTTTTTTAATCATCAAATGATTTATACTAACTCTTAATGCATGGATTCATTTGCATGCGATCAAAGTGCTTAGATTTGCCAAAATTGGCATACTAATACCGTGTTTACATTTAATCGGCATTTGGTTCAGAACCGCGAGCCGATGCAGAATCGGCTTTTGGTTTGCGTTTACACGTTGGTACAGCTCGCGGTTCAGAACTGCGAGCCGATTCAAATGCCGATTAAGTGTAAACACGGTATAAAATGCAAAATTTCTCGCGCGGTCGCTCCGCTAACGTGGTCAATCTAATCATAACCAGAACAAATCCCTATGTTCAGCACTCTGCAAATGTTATATCCCCTGCATCATGAGAGTGTGGTTATAATACGTCCATTTATGAACTGTATGATAATATGGTTATAACTTTGATCATAAACCAATCAAAACATCTTTTGACTACACTAGCGTGAATGTGGGAGGGGAGGGCGTCATACTATCCGAGCATCTTTGTGAAATCGGGAAATAATAATTTGTACCAAAAAATTGAAGTATACTGTATACTTCAAGTTGAGAGTACGATGACTTACTGATGACATTGACCAAATCAATGCAATTAATGAAACACAGAGGCAAGGTAGTATATTTCCCACACCCTTTACAATTAAATCCGTTTATGGAAGACTTTAAATCATACTAATTTCATAACAATCTAATAAATATTTCAAATATGAATTTTGTTCCAAATTTTGAATGTTGCATCACCTTCCAAGGTAATCTTAAAGATTATCAAAATTGTATCCTTTCCGCAATATTTTTCTTTTGATTTGCATCGTTTTGCTATTTCCACCTTTTTGGGAGCTTATACAAGTTAACCTTTTCAAGGCTCGCCCACCACGCTCACTCGCTGTATTTCTCCCATCATTACACATCCCTTTGAAAGAGGATTTTGTCTTCCGACTTTTACGAAAATTTGCTTGCTCGCTTCGCTCGCTCGCATATTGATATTTACCGTAATGCATTTTTTATATCCTAACAAATCCATTACAATAGTCATCGAAAATATTCACGATAGGCATTTAATTGAAAGATGGTAGTATATAACACTGGTGTCGATCCGTGACGTCATATACTATTCATGTGGGATTAAACAATAGATCACCCCCCCCCCCCTTTAACAATAGATTCAAAACACAAATCGACACCCATAATGTATGCATTTACAGTATACGTATACATTTCCCGTGATTTGATAATTACACACCACTTGAAAGAGGTTTTTGGACATCATATTTGTCTGCTAACTACTGAAAATTTGCTCGCTCGCTTGCATATTGATATTAACCGTATATCATTACTTTATAGCCATCGGAAAAAACGTACATGTAATATAAGCCTTTAACTAAATGTTGGTAGTATTATGTGCATGGTCAAATACCCCGAATACTAGTACATAGCCCTTGGTGTGGGGTGTCCCCCAAATTTTGAATTTTAAGATCAATAGGTTGCTATCATCCCCCTCCATTGCTCGGACCGGATTTACGCCCCTTACGCCAGTATACTCTATTGTGCGAAATGGGAGGGAAAACATTCATCACAGCAGTTTTCAGTGAGACATAACAATACAATTCACAACATGCCTTACTTCTAACAATAAGTTTTTAGAGCAAATTCTTTTGTGTCTATGTTTTGATTTATTTGTAAGAGGTATTCAAGCGTACGGTTTGTTTGTGGTGGAAGCTAATGATCACTGGGAATCCATTCATAATCAGCATTGTTCTGCTCTGAGTGTGCATGTTAGTATGGATCTATGAACCGGTAGCAGCATTGAAGCTAAATTCGAACCACAAGAGAAGTGATAGATGTTGAATAAATTTGACGCGGAGGTGGATATAATCTTATCGTGTCTAATAGGGATAATTGATTAAAGTCAGCTTTGCAGTAGGGAACAGAAAATAGCGACTCAAGTACATCTTCAAGCGCATGCGCAACATTTCTCGTCATGCAATTTTCGAGCACTCCACGAACCATCATCAGAAGATATCAAGTGTGTTAAGATGACGGGATGCTGTTATTGCTTGGTCGGTCACATAGAGGCCAGTCGAACTGAACAGTGATGGTCATGGCGATAACAAAACTTTTCAGATTGCTGCGGTTTGAATTCTGGCTGTCAATTACGATGTCGATGTTGGTTTCGTCGTTAGCCGCAACATCAAACCCAATGTCTTCTTCCGATTTGGACACGACGATGTCTCCATCACAATCCACCGTCATCAATGACTTCGAATCGATGTCGTCGACCCCTATCACCACCTTTCAGACTGATACAAACCAATCACAGTCTCTACAGCCGTCCCATGGAATCAGTAATGATGACAAAATTCCAATATATTTGGGTGGCTTTTTCACCCTCGGAGGAAATTGGGATGGTAGTGGTATACTACCTGTGGTAGAGATGGCTTTAGAGCATATCAACAATCGACCTGATCTTTTAGCTGATTATGATCTTAGGATGGTTTGGAATGATACACAGGTGAGTCTTTACCCACTTGAAATATACTGATTAAGCCTCAGAATATTCTTTTCATAAACCACTCTTTTTGTTAGGTTTTTATTGTCGATATTTTTTGTTTGTGTTGATTTATTTTTGTATACATGTATATCTATCTATCCATCTATCTACATGTATCTATCTATCTATATACATATATATCGTGTAGTACGTGTGTCTTTCATGCTTTTGAGTTACCGAGGCAATATCTTATCCTCATAACTAGTTCGATGTTTTACTTTTATTTGGAACCTCATTCCATTGATGATGTTACTTTGTATGTAAGTCCCAAACAAATCAAAGAGCCCAGTGATGTCTCAATAAATTGAGGGGATGCATGAGGTCGAGTTTATTTCTAAATCGAATCACAACTAGTCTTGAGGACGCAATGATGATGACTTTTTAAAATCCTGTCATATACTTCTTCAATGATGAAGAAGTATATGATAGGATTTTAAAAAGTCATCATTGTGTCCTCATGACTAATCACAACGCACTGCAGAGTGCTCAATCATTACCTTGGCACGGTTGTTATCGCGGAGAATTAAGACTTCAAGGAATAAAATCCTGCAAACAATTAATGTTTAGTAATGATTCTTTTTAATTGTTGATTCATCACTTCCGATGTGCTTCAAATAATTTTATACCGTGTTTCATGATAAACATTTGTTGCTATTTCTTTGGATCGTGATGAATGCATGTGTTTTCAGAGGGAGGTGGGGTATGAAATAATGTGTCATAATTTGTATTTAATGCGTAATTTAGATAATATATCGACAGACTTGGATGATGGATATTGACAATTCGCTCAATTATGGGAGAGCAGCTCGCTGGCGGCATCCCAAACTGATAGTGCATTACCCCCCCCCCCCACACACACACACACAGTTTATTCGATTTTATTTTCAAACTGGATCATTATCTCAATAGATCCAATCGAGCAAAGTTAGCTATGTAAATTTTCATTTTTCAGAAGTCAGTCCTAATTTTTTTAATGCTGTTTGTATTCATTATCATTCACCCGATTAATATGCAAGAAAGTCCAGCCATCCTATCAAATAATATGCTTAGGTGAGATTATTGAAGCCAGCCTGTGCAAAATTATTATTCATTTTGACAGAGTCTGAGTTTGATCAGTTTCTTTTGAAACCCATAAAGAAATTAAGTATATATCGTTAATCCAGGCACATTAATGTCATTACTCTGAATTTTAATATTTGCAGCAGGTAGAGAGAAGTGTTGAAAATACTGCATTCTTTTCTTCAGTTTCTTTAATAAATGCTTTGATAAGTGGGTACATCTTCCGTGATTTTGCTGATAGTGCCACAAAAATTAAATCTACAATAAATCTACTGTGAGATGAATCCAGTCATGCATGCTTGTACAAACCAGCAGTGTACATTGATTTCAGATTTATATTCTCGATATTGACACATACCCTTCAACTCCCGCACTACCGAACTCCCACCCGCACACACACCAACCCTCACGCACACCCATTTCAGAAACTTCACACACCTACACTCTTCCTCTCATACATACTTTATTTTTGTTTTTAAAGGTTTATTTCTTCCCCTTCAAACATTTACAATAAAACATACATTATGATTGTCCAGTTATACGCTGTTTTCCATTCATGAGAACAATAAAACAATTATTACATACACTGATATATACGCGTGCACACACATACGCGCCCTCACCCACCCACATGCACACACAAAATTAACAATTTTTGTGATAATCAGAGAGAGAGATTGCATTTATTTCTGAAATAGTACGTGTATATCTGAGATATTACATTTTGAGATTGTTAATTTTGTCAGCCAAAAGTACCAAAATTAACAATCTCAAATGTAAAAAAGCTCTCAGGAATAAATTATTTTTGTGATAACATACTGTAATTCATATTCCTGCAAAAGCATGCAAATCTGTGATTGCTTTTTTTTCCAAGATTTGATTTAATTCCGCGTAAACTTATGATTCTGCGGTTGTCTTTATTTTTGTGGTTGTTTTTATTTCTGTAGTTTATTTCTAGAGTTTTCTTATTGTTTGAAATTGTTTTATTTGCGAGATTATCTATTTCTAAACGATGACATTCATTTGTAAAATATAATGCTATTTCAATTACGATATTTTTTATCTGGACGAGTCTTATATTTCTAAAATCTTTTATCAATGATTGACAAAATTCATTTCTGAGTTGTCTTTTATTCTCAATTCTATCCATTTCTGGTTAAATACTTTTCTTTTTGACTTATGTAGGGGAAGGCGGGGTAAGTTGAGCATAGGGGCAAGTTGAGCCACCAGCCCCAGGCCAATAATGAATGAGTCAGACATTGTGGTGGTGTCATGTATTGATGACCCATAGCATAACCCCTAACCCCACCACATTGTTTCCAACTTTGAAACAAAAAGTAGTTTTTTAGAGGGAAAAATATGAATTTCAGCCAAAAAAGTAAAAAAGAGTGTGAAATAGATAAGTGCTTTATAAACACACACGTCTTTAAAAATAATAAAGACATGATAACAACATTATTAGTCCAGGTATGGATCTTCATTCTTGTCATAGTCTTTTATATGATGGATGCATAATAAATGTGTGGATACAAAATTATCGCACTAAGTTCGGACTGGGGTAAGTTGAGCCAAACAGCATGGGGCAAGTTGAGCCATGGTAATTCCTATGGTAATGTATCTTAAAAAACAAACAAACCATAAAAATCGATTGAAATGCAGGCTGAAAGGAGCAAATTTACATGACTGCTCTTTTCCTTTTACAGGATGTTAGTATTTATAGAGAATTAGCAAGTGAAAAGACTTTAAACAAAAAATTGACATGCTGGTTCTCCCCCATACATTTTGTACATAGTTTTTGTGGCTCAACTTACCCCAGAAGGTGGCTCAAACTTACCCCATATATGGGGCAAGTTGAGCCATCTGACATCGTTTTTTTCAAAGGTCACGATGACTTTCAGTGTGGGGAAAGAAAGTTATATATAGGTGGAAAATATTTCAGAAGAATTAAATTTCAAGGCAAGGTACTTATTTCGACAAGATTATTAATCATATCAATTCTAACATGCAAAAAGCAAAAACTGTCACAACTTACCCCGCCTTCCCCTACTATTCGTCCGAAGTGATGTATTCATTTATGAATGTTACATTTCTGAGATACTACTTTTGTTTCTGAGAAAGTTGATTTATTTCTAAGAAACGGCAATTTTTTCTGAGAAACTTCATTTATTTCTAAAAGACATGTATTTCTGAGATACTACATTTAATTCTGAGAGTTATTTATTTTTTGAGATTGTTACTTTTGGCCCTTTTGGCTGCCCATATTATCGTAGTCTTAACTTAAACCAGCAATCTGGATTGAAAAATTATGTCTCATGCGCTTTTGTATGTTTTAATATCATACTGTTTGAAAGCATGCAGCTGTCACACAAGGAATTAAAATGAACAGTTAAATAACTATCTACCTTGTCTAGCAGCTACTATTATGACTAATAAAACTAATGTCAATGGCGGCCCATAACACTTTGCTATGTATAATTCATTTGCCTTCTGGAGGGCATCTGTATAGAGGGTTATAAATATTCATAATTTATGCGGTAAGCGGCTTATTCATCATATTCTCACCTAACCCCTATAATCTTCATAAGAGAACAAACGCAGCTGGATCTATTTCATTTTCAAGATTCTTACATCTTCTTGTCATCGGCCATGTATTAGTATCTTCTCGACCTGAATAAAGGAAGTATTTTCTCCCCCCCCCCCTCTCTCTCTCTCTCAGTCTTTTGAATGTGCGAGAAGCAAACTGTATCGGCTCTGCCCATTTTCTTATATAACTACCACCCCAATTCATTTGTAATAGAAGCAAACAAATAAACTATTTTATAAGTATTCCAATATCAATTCTATACTTTCTTGTCATTAATCATTCCTATTTATATCAGAACGACCTGATTTGAGTTTGAAAGTATGTCAAATATGTTTAATCTATTTCGTTTCACTTTTATGTACAATGTATTGATATACTATTACATGCAAGTGTTCTACTATTGGCCAATCCCTTATAAGAATTTCTGCAACTTTTTACATAATAAGGTAAATAATTAATGAAATACAATAGAAAGGAGGATGTGACAAAATATTCGATAAGCAAAACAATAAACAAAGTTATAGTTTGTATGACATACAGATTAATGCAAGGTTGCAAGGATTGCCACTATAAGCTTATAACTCGACAGCGTGGCAACCCTGTGGCTATAGATAAAATCTGTAGTAGTAGTATTTATGCATTATATTCTAAGTATACCTGTATTAGACTTAATTACCTCCTTTGTAAAGCGCCATATAAGCATTTACTATTATTATTATTATTATTATTAATAGCTCTATGATAAATATATGAAAAAGCTCTATGAAAAAAATATATCCTTTTTAGATCTTTAACGCTTATATTAATTAATATCAGTTAAAAATGGGGGTAAAGTGGTCTCATTTATTTAACAGTTATTGTAATCTAAGAAATTTTACCAACTATTTGATTTTAGCCCATCAAATTATTTAGAAATCATAGCGTTCTGTAATTCAGTGAATTCTTATTCAGTGTATTCCGTACTCTGCGTCTATATAGTTTCATTTTTTTTCACAACACTCTTCCTCGTTGGAGAATAAAACACAGTTTTTCTATTGTAAAGTACGAAGTTACGAATAACTATGAGGAAGGAAAATGCTGGGTTTAGAACTGAAAGTGAAATTAAGAAAAATGGTAAAATTCTGTAGGCTGATTAATCAAATGAATTACCGTAGTAACCAAAAAATCATTGTTGTTTTCCCGCTTACCAAGGTGGAAACTATTCAGAGTTGTTAATAAAACAGTTAAGAAGAGGAATTTAATTTCATATAATAACTTCCTCTTTCCAATATTTATTTTATTATAGTTTTTTTTTGTTCAAATGACATCGTAAGTTATGCTCGTAGGGTAAATTTTAACTGACATTACATTTACAATCTTTGAACTGATCCATAATGGCTTTAGCTTACAACCAAAGACACACTTGATTACATTTTTATTCACACAATGATATTGTGTTATTATTATACGTGTTTGCATGAACTTCAGAGAATCGTTCACCTTTACATCCTTGTCGAATAAACTCTGAGTAATAGATTTTCTGTATTTGCATTATGTGATATCATCAAAGTAAAAACTATCCTTTTGAAAACAAATACTTTCGCCATGATTCAATGGGGATTTTGAATAATGGATTTTTTTCTGGTGAATTTTTAGCCCGGCTTTGTCTCTGTCCAGTTCTTTCGAAATAATATTTCATATGTCTCATTTATTATTACCAATATTATTTGTTTTATAATTTTCACTTAACGGTTAAAAACAAAATATTGTATAGTCGATTTATGTTTGCATCGGAAAACATCGATCTTTCTCTAAACATTTCACAGTTTGTAAATATGAATGTACAAAGAATAGCTTTTCAATGAAAAGTGTGAATGCATAGAGTCATTTGTTATGCCATAATTCCTCCAAATAATTATATCATTGAGACGATTGAGACGTTAGATAACATCATACTACTATATACAAATTCCAAGAAATAGGATATAAGAAACGCCCTTGTGTCCTACTTTATCACTTTTCAGAGTACAATCTCTATGATTGTTTTATATTTTATATAATAGATATTCCTTTCACTTTAACAATATCAGTTTAGTACACGAACAAAGGTAATAGCTTTTCTGATAGTACAGTGTGATAATACCAATGTTTATTAAAAAAGTATATTGCACCTCTTGTTTGTGTATTATCCATTTACTATGAGCAAAGGGCTTCAGTGAATTTAATTTGGCCAATTGTCATCTACAGCCCATAAAAAAGGCCTATAACGAAATAAGACTTGGTATTAAATCTTTTTATCTTCAGTTCTCAGTTTGATGAAGATGTGATTTTAGCCCATTTGTCCTTTGCTTCCCTTTGTCCTTTTGTCGCCTTTGGTTGAGTTGAATTGAGTTTGGTTATTGTAGTATTGTACGTGCATTCTCCACGAACCATTGGCTTTCACACTTTTAAATCACTGTCAAAGTATAGAACGCAGAAGATTCGAGTAGTCGGGGGGAACCCCTGTACTCCTTCAAAACTACTTGATAAAGCATGGCCACCAAATGGAGCACACGAAAAAAAAAAAAATTTTATAGACACATATTCACTCCGTTATTCTCGGTTGGATTATTTGTACCAGCTTGACGTCAGCAGTGGCGAATCAATGCGAAACGCAAAGAACGCACACTTCCCTAATATTTTTGAGGATCACACGTTTAACATTATACAATATTAGATAGCCAAGACAGTTAGCCAAGCGCGATTGGTCAATTGCGCGTCACGTGATATGATCGAAATCCATGTATTTTCCCAGCGGTCCACCTTCGATGAATATATTGACTAACCGGTCCATGAATATATTTTTAGGTGTTTGGCGCCCTCTTGTGGATTAGATGTAACCATGCATTATCGGCCTGCCTTGGACCTGGACTGGGCTCGAACTTAGATTTAGATCTAGGGCTAGGCCTAAACAAAGTTGATTTAAATAGAAAAGGGTCATTCACTGCGTTAGGCTAACGTTACTTAGATATATATAGATCAAGTTCTAATGTTAGATCTATACCAGTTCAATCAATCACTTTGAATATCATAAACATGCTGCACGCATCGTTAGGCCTAACTTTATCTTCATCATTAGAGGCTATCTAATATAACAGATATTGACTGATGGGATGTGTAAAACAAACATTGTTTGGACCACCTAAAGGATTAATATTTTCCCTCGTGATCATATTTTCCCTCAGCGCTGCGCGCTTCGGGAAAATATAACCCCTCGGGAAAATACAAATCCGGCGGTCCAAAGAATGTTTATATTACACACCCCATTAGTCAATATCTGTATATTAATATAGCTAAATTCACGAACATTATCATTTGCGCCCCTCTGTTTTCAATTAGCTCCCTGCGCCCTCCTCTATTTCAAAATCATTGATCAACCAGAGTGAACTTCACTTTTAATATTCGATCCAACCAAGGCACTGAATGTCCTTAGAATAACACTTGAGGTTTTAGAAGGTATTTTCCCATAATTTGATTGATGTTTTTCTAGTTCGAATTGCTGACGAAAAACTTGATATCCTTAACTGAAGAGCTATTTCACGTTTAATGCATAATCTGGTGGAACAAACAATGGAAACATTTATTACTCAGGGGCGTCGATCCATTTTGAGATTGGGGGGGGGGGGGGCAAAATCATGAATCAACATTCCAAAGGCGTTCGATCACACAAAACAAACAAACTCATGCACACACACGCACTCTTACACATACACACACACAGGCCTATATATATATATATATATATATATATACATATATAATAGAAATACTCTGCTTCGGCATAATTATGGAATAAAGTAATCACAAAAGGTTTAGTAAATGCCGTGGAAATAAAATCGTAGATTTTAAAAGGAGCATAGCTCTCAAAAATGAATGGTAAAGTCACACTCTTCGTCAGTGCCCATTATGTGACAAAAAAGAATTCAAAATCCGTTTCTGAAACAGTCGTGAAAAACACGTCTGTTCATGGGCATACGGATAGTGAAACTCACCTTTCAAAAAAAAATCAATGCGCGGAAGATGGAGGTCAACTCAAAAGATGACGCAGGACACCATTCTTAGCCTAAGCTTTCGTCTTTATTAAGACTTCGTCAGAAGCGGTCTGAAAATTACAAGGGAATACAACATCCAAGTTTGTCTTGCACATCAATGAATTATCATCAAGTTAAATATATTCCATAATCTCAGACAGATGAATGAATAAATGAATAAATAAATTAATTGATAAATGAATAACAAATCATTAATTCGATTTAAAAATAATTATATAAATGAAGAAGACACACCTGTAATTGCAGACTATTGTGGTAGTAAAGTAGGGTGCTTACCGTATCCTATCTTGTTCTTTATGAGAGTGTCACAATTGCAAAATGAAAACATCGGTTGCTAGGTGGCGAAAGCGCAAAGCGCATATAATTTATGTCAAAATAAATATGAATATTTATTGTGACATAAAAGACGAAAGCTAAAGCCCAAGAATGGACAGTGTCCAGCGTCATCTTTTGAGTCGACCTCATCTCATTATGTTTCATACTCACACCACCTCAAGGGCGTTTGGTACAAGAAAACCTGTCATCACGATATATCACCAACAAATTATTGCGAGCGCGAAGCGCATGCTGAAATATTTTAAGGTACCTGTTTAGGACTGTTTGCATTGACTCATGAGGAGAATACATATCTCACTACACAGATAATGCGAGTGCCGAGAGTGAGCAGAAATTTCTTTATATTCTGACCTGAAAGCCTGATAATCTAACTATTTTTGGTACCATTGATTAAGCGCAAAGCGCGCGAGCTGAAAATTTTGATATTTCGATCTGAAAAAATTGTCACCATATATATAAGTAGAGGCTTATCTAAAACACACTTTTGCAAGCGTTTCGGACAAGATTACTTATTCTTCCTTAATACTATATTGTGTAGTAACGATAATTGAGGAGAAGAGATATCTGAAGAAACCCAAAATAAATTATGAGCAATGCATTCGGACACAAACTTTGATAAATTGGTGAACCAAATCTGAACATAACAAAAAAAAACCCAGATCGTCGCTCTTTCACAAATACCGTAACTTCTTAACGGATTAATGTTTCATCAGTGCAATTCGGCAGGAGTGTACCTATACACCTATTACTTCACTTTTGTGTAAAAAAACTAATTTACCTTCTTAAGTCATGCATAAGTGAACATCAATAAAAACTAAAAAGAAACCTACAAAATATCAAATGACTCCTTTCGTATGCCAAAATATATGGGCAGCCAAAAAGACCAAAATTGACAATGTCAAAAATAAAGAAACTCTCAGAAATACATGTAGTCGTTCAGAAATAAATGAAGTCTCTCAAAAAGAAATTGAGATTTCTTAGAAATAAATTACCTTCCTCAAAATAAAAGTAGTATCTCAGAAATATAATATTCGGAAATGAATGCATTACTTTGGACGAATAGTACATAAGTCAGAAATAAAAGTATCTAACCAGAAATGGATATAATTGAGAAATAAACGACAACTCAGAAATAAACTTGCCAATCATAGATAAAAGATTTTAGAAAGATAAGACTCGTTCAGAAAAAAAATATCGTAATTGAAAAAGCAGTATATTTTACAAATGAATTTCATTGTTCAGAAATAGATAATCTCGCAAATAAAACTATTTCAAACAATAAGAAAACTACAGAAATAAAGATAACTACAGAAATAAAACAAATCACAGAAATAAAGACAACCGCAGAATCATAACTTTCTGCGGAATTAAAACAATTCTTGGAATTTCATTTGTGCAAGAGTATGTATTTCTGAGATACTACATTTGTTTCTGAGAGTTTCTTTATTTTTGAGATTGTTAATTTTTGCACGTTTTCGGCGCATTTTTTACTGTTTCAAGCCAACTCGCCACTACTTTGAACACTGGAAGTTTAAAAACGAGCACATGGACCCCATATTTGTAATATTTTAACGTCTTTAGAATATATTCCTCTACAAGTCTAGAGAGTAGGATGAAATTACATGGATTTTGAGTGTTAGGGAGCAGAACTACGAACCATTTGCATTTTAGACGGTATATTATGAGACCTCTGCTAGTTTTCGGCGCATATTTTACTGTTTCAAGCCAACTCGCAACTACTTTCAACACTGGTAGTTTAAAAACAAGCACATGGACCCCATATTTTTAACTTCCCTACACCTTTGGAATGCATTACTCTACAATTTTACAAAATTTGATGAAAATGACATGGATTTTGAATAACAAGCAGCTTAAATTATACTTTTTTAATTTTCGGGTACATTCACGTCTTTTGAAGATTTGTTTTTTGAAGTTTGTGCACCATTCTTGTCAAATGAGGGTGCTGCTGAATCCAAATAAATATATGTTTGCCAATTAAAAGATATCATCCTACTTTGATATCCACTTAGTTACATATCCTGAAAGTTTCAGGAAGTTTGATTCGATATCGACAGAGAATAGATTATTTAGTCTCATTTGGGGAATTCGTGAGGTCTAAGAGAGGCATAATTCTTTTGATTGCGCAACATTTCATATCATTCAAAGACGGCGAATTTTAAGTACCGTAGAAAAAAATAAGCACATGAACCTATATAATTTTTTGCATTTTCATAATACATAGATACCAAAGTAACTCTCTGCAAAATTTGATGAAAATGACATGGACTTCATTTCAACTGTGGAACATCCTTAAAATAACAGTAATGATGATATACATGTATAGGCGATATATAATGTACGCAACAGTTTTCAGGGCTTTTGCATGCACACAGTACATAATATACAATTTTCCCTGATTTGTTTAAATTTTTATTTAATTTTCATGAACGAGTCGGCTCTTTTTCACTAAGAAAACTGACTTCGGTTTTGGTTTCGGCTTCAAAAAGGGGATAGTGAATAATTATAACGATTTACAGAGATTTTCAATGGAATACCCTTCTTCTGCCGAAAATAATAAGTTGAGGTTGACAAAAAGAGGGTTCAAATAATAGGTTGACAAGGAGAAAGTTGAAGTTCCTGATTGGCGTAGAAACTTCTTATAATTATACACAGCACTTTGCAACTCGAGGACCATCGCGTTTTTACCGGACTTTTTTTACCTCGTGCTTTTCTCCGATTTAATTCATGAAGCCTTTTTTTTATTATTCATTGTCCCTTTGACAAACGGGTCAAGTAGGTTTTAATGAGAATATTTTTTTTTTCATGTAAGAGCCCCTCTAATTGCAGTTGTGATCAATAAAAAAAAACGCATTTAGAATAATTGAGGGGTGTAGCTTTGAGAGATTATTATGTCCTGCTAATTAAGTAACTGATTTTATTAGTAACGTAACTGACCCTGTTCAATATTCATGGTTTCTATAAAATCTTCGCTTGTAATATACGTATTGCCTAAACTGAATGTATTCAGAAAGTATTACCATTTGAAATTTATGATATAACATTGTCAACAACCTTATTGAAAATTCCACGATAAAATTTTAATGAGATTTTTTCCCGTTTTTCTGAAATTTGTCACATTTTTGGATATCCAATTATCTTTTAATTGACAGTGATAATGAAAGCAGATGAGTCTATTAAGTCACAAACGACCTCATTATACTCTTCAATTATCTTAACCTTTTATTTTAGATGTCGTAGAAATCAGTGACATTCCATTGTTACACATATCATGTAATTGCCGGGGCGGAGGTTGAAAACGTATCATTAATTTCCTATGACGTATTCACGCAATTAGAGATGTATATTATAGACCTGCATCATTGTATGTCTTAATGACGGCATGGAATCATGTTCCCTATGGATTTAGAGAGAAATGAAAAATGTACTAATCATGATAATTAATACTTCGAAAAACTCATTTTCTAAACCCATTGCCGAGCATGACAATGGTGCACTAAAACTCATTCGTGATAAGTAATGCGATTAATTATTGAAAGAATAAGACAGAAAATCGAATTATATGGAGAGGGTGGATTTCAATGCAATTTCATATTAACTTGAAGGAGCAAAAAAAATCTGATAAAAGAACGTTTACTTTTCAGCTAGCTTCGGCTGTCATTGCTCATGTATCGGCGGCTGTCATTGCTCATGTATCGGTCAGATTTGTTTTTTTTTTCGGGTTTTTTTTGTCGAGGAGAATTTCTACTTTCGTATTGAGACAAGCGGATAGAACTATAAATTGTGTAGACAAGTGGAAATATAACCCAATCTTCACGGTTGACAATGTTGACTTTTCATGTGAAAAATAATTGTAGGTGGGGAGTATTTTATATATCATTGAGGAAACGATAGCATAAACTGAAGAAATGGGTTAAAGACCCAGGCAATGATGCACTCCACGGGGTTGTGGGGCTACTTTTTTATAGGAGGGTCATTAACAAAAAGGAAAGTTTTGGGGAGAAAGGCTGCACTTTTAAACATTGAAGGCAAAGCGGAAAATGCTACGTAAGTACACCAAAACGAGCTGTAAGAGACTGATTAATGAAATATCGAGGATGATTTTGGTTTCCATCTTAACACGGTAGAAGATCTTTTGGAAAAAGAAAAAAAATGACATATATTCTTGTCTGATTATTCACACGCTTAATTTTCCTGAACTTCGTGAAACTTGTAGAGAAAAACAGAATGCATCATGTAAAATAGTACAACCTGGGTTTTTTTTACCCGATTTCTAAGCGTTCCCCTGAATATACTTTTGACTGATTTCTGTTGGAAGACTTAGCATGAAAGCTCTCTGATTATGCCATTTTATTTCCTTCATTGCACATGTTGCATATTGGTCAGAAAGGCACTCACAAAATGGGCATTTTGCAAAAAAAGAGAAAATATTGTCAGAATTGTGAAGATTTAAAGACTTATAGTAAAATTGAAAATTTGGTAGCATCTCCTTCCATTGTTCTTGCTCAGTCATGCGTGCATTATGAACATTGAAATGTGGTTAAAATGAAAGAGGGGAAGCATATCTTTTCATCTATGTACATCTCTTTGATGAAAAAATACAGTGAATTATGGTAGGACGCACTGTATAGATTACAATAGTGAGGGGTGAGATGAGATGATATGCAGTGGTCACGGTAGTTGCTTTCTAAATGAATCAATTCATTAACCAGACCTGGTATATTGAATTGATAACGTCAAATTACGATAGATTGAACTCGTTAAATGCAGCAAATCTTTGTAATTGTCCTATAGTTAATACGTTTTAAGTCAAAATCACTCATCATCATTATTCGGTTACTGGCAAGCCAAATCGATTACATTAGAATTCAATAATAGGTAAAAAAAGCAAAATCTTAAAATTGAAGATGAGATTAAACCTGATTATCTATCGAATAAAGACATTGGATGCAAAAGGTACAAGACTGATTTTATTAACATTGAGAAAAACGCATTTGTCTATGAAAAAAATAAATTAATAAAATAAAAATGAAAAATAAAAATAAATGATAAACGCATTATCTCACGGTCGATGTTTAAAAGTTTTTCTAAAGGAAGGTTCCTACCTGATTATGATCTCATTGATCTTTGATCAGAAGTAAATGTGGTACCTTCTAAAATCTAGTTCTTAATGAAATACCTTATTCACATTATGTCTACTTCTTGCTGTAAACTATTCACTATTACAAAACTATTATGTGGTCCAGCGTGCCGCGCCGTTCTAAGCTAGGCCCCGGGTTCGATTACCGGCGGCCTTACCAAAGTTTCCAAAAGGGAGGATGGCTCTGGGGATCTTTGATTTGAGCTACGCCTACCATTGTTCTCTTATTAATTTCTTTCACAATGTTAAAATGAAATTTCTGATATGTTTACTCGTCTCTTCTAAGATCTTATATGAGAGGGCCATTATGTATTACCCACTCCCATAAGGGATGAAGAGCCATTATGGAGCAGTTTGCTCATTTTAATATTACTTAACAGTATAAGCTAACTGATATGATTTTAGTGGACATGAATGATCACCTCTGAATTTTTATTTTCTTTGACAGTGCGATGCTGGTCTAGGAACTAAGATCCTCTTTGATCAGATCTTCAGAAAACCTCAGAAGTTAATGATTCTTGGTCCAGCATGCTCTACTGCAACTCAAGCTGTCGCTGGCACTGCCCACTACTGGAATCTTGTTACGGTATGAATCAATTATCATCTTGTTGCTAAAAAGATATATTACAGCCTATTATGTAAATACTGTCTGTTTCTAGATTATTTCCTATTTCATATTCTTTGAGAAGGAAAAAAGTGCAAGTATGGTAGCGACTGTTAAACAGCGCGCATCAAGGAGATTATGTTTCTCCAATTTGCATTCTTACTTTTAAAAATGTAAGCATTTTATACGTTTGTTATTAATCTTTGAACTTTATATATACATTTTTTTCTGGACGTAAAACGAAACGCGACTATTGTCGTTTTAACGTATGATGATTTAGGCTATCGAGTGGCCGTTTGCAGGTGTGAAACTTCGGGCTTCGGGCCATGGATGCATCTCATTAAAATGAATAGTAAAATATGATCATAGAAAGATAATTGCCATTGAGTTTCTGTTTCTGTTTTCTGTTTGTGGTAACTCCCGTAGGAACTCGGCAGGACACTATTTTGCTGGTAAACGCCAAGCTGGTATAAAACCAATTACCTATGAAACATTTTACGTCTAGGTTGAGTATAATTAGGTAATAGAAAGCTATAAATGAAGCATCGATAAGCCTTTTCACAAGATTTCGGTGTTGCTTAGCTAAATTTTCCCCTGCTAAACATGATTAATGCTAATACTGATCATGCTAATAAGCATTGGATGTCCTTCATCCTCCACATAATGACTATAATATGAATAGCGCCCATATATAAATATTGTTCTCGTAATACTAGCCGAGTCACTGGCGCTGATGCATGTCAGTTATTGAATTGAATTCTGGAATGACTCGGGTATGAAAACTGGATGATGCTATTGTCAAGATAATGTGTTTGAACTTTGTTTATCTTGTGATAAACAGAGTTGATAGAACCTCTCATCCTGTGCAATTCTTATTTTCTTCCATTTTCACAAAATGTTATTTTGTAATATAACCATCAATATAAGTTAGACTTTGAATGAAATTGACTTTAACAGAAGATGAAGATAGTGATTCTACATTTTATGAGCTCGACGATATACAATATTCTTTCCAAACAATTTTCATATTATGGGTGTGCGCTGATATTTTCCCACGAACCGAGCTGTAATTAATTTTCAAACTTTCATGGAAATATTTTTGGATGAATATTTGATATGTATTTGGATATTATGTTATCTTAAACATACGAAAGTGATCTAATGTTAGTAGTTAGGTCACATGTTAATAGACTGAATTACATATTTTTTCTCTTTGTTTTTCTAACTGTACGTCTTCAGTCATCTTATATAACTAAATGTCCGATGAACAGCGATAGAATCTATGCTTTTCGATGCTTGGTTACAATGTGTTATTATTTTTGGACCACACATTGGACTTCAGTTGGTATAACCGTTTCCTATATATGAAATAGATTGACGTTACTGTTGAGGTTCAATTTGAACTGGAAATCACATGAGATAAGATTCATCTAGAAACGGAAGTCAATCCGTATTCCTAGGGGAAATCTTTCTTTAACACAAAAATACACGCATAATTAAATATAGGTAATGATTTTCGATTTTCAGTTTAAAGTATTTTATGTAGCTTAGAACAATTCTTTTATAAGGAAGTTAACACCAATCATGCAAAAAAGTCCTAGGAAATGATAGTATACAAATAATGCACGTAAGCGCGTGCATGCAGGGCCAAATAATGAACGATGTACGAGAAGAGCCAATGGATATACCGCACCGAGGTCCGCAGGACCGAATGCGGTATATCCATTTGGCGAGTCGAGCACAGAGTTCATTATCTGGGTCCTCTATGCACAAGAATGCGTGCACAGTTTGTTTTATACAACCCCATGTTACTGAGTCGCCCCAAATGCTATATTTTATCTAAATTCTAGATAATTCTAGATAATTCCAGACCTCGCACTATCCTGCACTCTGACGTCAGAGTGCAGGATAGTACTTTTGGTATGACGTCAGAGTGCAATAGTGCGTTTTGGATGCAATAGTGCAATTCGCTGAATTTCATGTGATCCGATTTGGACCAATCAGATCACAGAACATTCTTGGGAGTTGGGTAATCTTTACCATTAAATACCTTGCATTGCGTGATATTGATTACTCTTAATATCCTGATTTTGTTTTAGATGTCTTATACAGCTTCATCACCAGCGTTATCCAACATGGTGGATTATCCAGCCTTCTACCGAACCTATATGCCTGATACATTATTTAACCCAGCTCGTATTAGACTTCTAAAAGATTATGGTTGGACACGAGTGGCAACGCTACACGAAAATCATGAAATATTCTCTCTAGTAAGATGGTATATCATGTTTTATACATGCTTACAGAATAAAACCACTGAAGCATAAACCTGATACAAATTGATTCGTCTATAGAGGTTCATTCTTTGATTATGTTCTTCATGTGATATTAATTAATATGTCCTCCCAAATCAAATTTGAATATGAATAATTTTAGATGTTTATTAGAAAAACATTGTCTTAGAATGACAAAAATGAGGATGAATCCAAATTGAAGCATAACATGCAGATAAAGAATTATTTTGCTTATCAAAATGATTGATGGAATATTCTACTGGGTTTAGTTGGTGGTTTTATTGTGTTCATGTTCAAGCGATAGCTAATCTAAGATTCAGATATGATCATAACGTGTATTAAAATTGTGTAGATGTTTATCTCCATTCCTTCAATTCTTTAGATGTCTTACGCTTCCGCCTCGTCAATCTTGTCAAATAGGAATAAATTTCCATTGTTCTATCGGACCTACATGCCTGATGCGATGTATAACCCTGCTAGAGTAAGGCTTATCAAGGAATATGGATGGACAAGAGTCGCTACTATTCACGAGAATCACGAGTTATTCTCGCTCGTAAGATATTTACCCCATTTTGTGTCTTGGCATGTCACGTGATTTCCGTTCACTAGCCAATAATCTGCACCGCCCAGCATGTTTCTCCTCCTTTAATACACTGCACGATTAATTTGTGTTTACGTCTGATTATGCATGTCTCTGGTAATTCATTAACTTTTAACAAAAAAAGCAAACGTGCTACACTGAAAAATGTTGGTATTACACATTCGAACTGTTATTCTTTTATTTGAGTAGTATTTGAATAGATTTGAAGCATAGTTTTCTTCAAACGAATACATTTCCTTAAAAATATCTGTAATTTTCTTTTCGAAAAACACATTAACACTCCTTTGAGTCTCATTCTTAGAAATTCATCACTATTTGACGATTGATATCATGGATACATAAGAAATAACCAGAAATTTTACATATTTGTAATGTCCGTAACGCCAATTTAATAACCGTAACACAACATTAATGGTTAGTTTTGGTTTACCCTTAATCAGTTGTATCAAACTATCTTCTTTTATTAAGCAGGACGTTTCCCTGTCTCACACGAAGTTGACGTCTTAATGCTTAAGCCCACAAAGCTTTCACAAAATATAATAGCAGATTCCAAATATTTCATATCACATTGTGTCTGATAACTAACAAGTGATAAAAAAGACATATTCAAGTTCAGACCGATAACACTTCAGGGGAAAATGTTTGGAAAGTATTTTTAAAAAGTTTGGAAGAATAAAAGGATTTACTTGTCTTGAGAGTGACCTTTTTCTAAGTGAAATTTTTCACCAAAATAATGAATAGGCTTCTAGCTTGATACAGGGGTTGGTCTATAGAAACCTATAGCTCACTAGAGTGCTTCCAACAGTCATGTATGCAATCTGGTTTCCAATTATTAAATAATGTATATTCTTAATGTCAGGTTAATAAGATACATCGTTACTTCTTCGTTGAGGAGGAATCAACCATACATTTTGGAGAGGAAAAGTTCATTCCCATAATTCACAAGGTGGCTACTATAGGCAGATGTCTGTATGTTTAAAGGACAAGTCCACCCCAACAAAAAGTTGCATTGAATAATAAGAGAAAAATCCAACAAGCACAACGCTGAAATTTCATCGAAACCGGATGTAAAATAAGAAAGTTATGACATTTTAAAATTTCTCTTAATTTTAGAAAACTGTTATATGAACATCCTGGTCTGTATGCAAATTAGGGAACTAATAATGTCATCCAATCACTATTTCTTTTGTATTTTATTATATGAAATATGAATTATTCTAATTTTCCCCTTTTTGTCATGTGAAAGAAAGTTTTTTTTCTCTCTGAACATGTGGAATTACCATTGCTTTAACATTTTATGGTTCAATCAAGTTGGTGCCTATTGTCAAATTTGTAAAAATTGAAATGTTGTGTAATTCATTCAATAAAAAACAGAAGAAATAGTGAGTGAGGGACATCATCGACTCTCTCATTTGCATGTTGCTGACTTGTGCATATAACTATTTTGTGAGTTATATTTTTTTATATAAAACTTTAAAATGCCATAACTTTCTTATTTTACATCTGATTTTGATGAAATTTTCAGCGTTATGCTAGTTGGATTTTTCTCGATTGATTCAAATCAACATTTTTCTGGGGTAGACTTGACCTTTAACAGAAAATTTGATATATTCAGAACTGTATAACAACATTTACTGAATGAGAGTGTTTGATGTTACACCTTGAAATAGACGGCACGCTCTATAGCACCTCAAATGACAGTTTTAACACCATATTTGCTCGTGCTTGGCATGTTCCAATAATTATATAAGTGATTGTATGCTCTAAGAAATCTCATCGACCCATCTGTTAACGTCTTCATTTTAAAACCTGTACGCCTATTCAAAAGAAATCAGTCTTGACGAAAAAAACTTCATGTGCTTGTAGTGCTTATTTCAATTCGATATAATAACAGTTTTGCATGAAGAGTTAAAACTCACACATGGTCTGGAAAAAAATACAAACAATTATCATGTTTCTGTATTTTCATATTATGAAAATACAATAAGGCGAAGGATGGTTTGTAACGGTTCCATTAGCCTAATGGTTCTTGGATTTATATCACAAAGGGTGTGATAACCCATGTGTATTTTTATCATCCATTAAGTTGTATTCTGACGGGGACACGTGTAGAATATGTAAACAAATCGATTAACCTAATGGACAGGTACAATTGGCATCTACGATACAGCCGACAATATGAAAAAAAAATAGTAACGTATTTCAAGTAATGATGGCCCGCAAATATAAGGTATATGAATAACGTGCTCAATAAAAAAGGACTGCATGTAATAACCATTATTAATTAGTTGATCAATTGTAATAAGGCTTTATTAAAATATATATTTTACTTTACGTACGATGTCACGTCTATTGTACAATGCTGTATAGGATATTAGACATACTTTGTTGTTATTGACCAAAGTGATGAATTTTTAACAATTTTTAACAATAAATAATCTACCCATCGTTCATCAAATAATTAGAAAGTGTAGGTAAAGTTTACGAGTGGGATGATAGCTCTGAGCATAATGGTAAGATACTTGATAAAACAACAGGGATTTTTTTTTTTACACAAGATGCAAAGAGCACCACATTTGGGGTTCATTGAATCGAATGTTCCCGCATGTGCAGAATGAATGATTTTGGTTACATGTGTTCTGTTCAACCTGATTGCTGAGAGAGAGAGGGGGGGGGATAAAGACATCTTACGAAATGATAGCGCATCGACTTGGCATCGAACCAGGGTTACCTCCTCATTATATGAGACCACGTACCGCTCGACCAACTGACCTATTGCACCTCCTTAGAGTTACTGTAGGCGCAAGGCAAGCAATCATCTTTTTCAAATTAACCTTGAGCTTCATATTGATTTCAGCTAAAACATAATTATCAAAGCTCTCTGCAATTTTAATGTATGAATGCTATATAAATGGGGAAGATTCAAAGGAATAAAAATGTGGGTTTTTTTTTAAGAGGACAAATTTTTCCTTCTAGGACTAGTAGCATGATAACAGGACAAAATAAATAGAGAAAGAGGGGGCGCTGGAGAGAGATTTGCGATTGCGAGTTCCAATAATATATATATATATATATATTTAATGTGTTTTTGCCGAAATAAATTCAAATGCATTTTAACATCGTTCAAAAACACATTAGTCTTGGAAATACAAGAGAACCTGATGCGAATGAAAGAAAGGTGGATTGGAAATAAAAAAAAAAAAACACCGAAACTGAAAGCGGGAAATGGAAATAGCTTCCAAATGCCACCAAAAAATAATCTTCCGGAATGGATGTCTGTTAGAATACAAACTGTTTCTTATGGAAATCCACCATAAGTCAGACTAAGTCTTACCTGCAAGAGAAAGATAGGGAGAGAGAAAGAGAGAGATGGGGCGGGGGCGAGAAGGAGAGAGAGAAGGAACCATTATAAAATGAAGGATGGGATTATGGGAGTAGTGGAAATGAATAATACGACCATGGACATGATGGAGTTTTGAAGATCTAGAGTGTTGTTCGTTTATTATCAACTGCTTGAAAAACGTTTGATAGGTTTTAATTAATATTTTAGTCGATTTATTTCTATAAAGTTTCTAATCACAAATTCTTCTTTAATTTAATTCTTGGACTGATTGAAATTAAACCAAATTTAAGATTTCAAAGTGGTTTATCCAGACCTCGCCATACATTTAAGAAATGCATTGTAAGAAGAAAACAAAGATGGATCGCAAGCTGTATCCATTCAAACATTTGAATTTATGATGGACTCAGGTTACTCTCAAATTACGTGATCCACACTAAAATAAATGATTATATTTGATATATCTCTAGAATATTCGTATTGTTTTATAGTAATCATCAAGGTTTATATACAATGATTATTCAATTTTCTGATATGTTACTCTCATTCAATGATAAAGTTGCAAATAAGATTTTTTTAAGGCATGAAAATTATTTATTTCTCTAACTATACTTTCTGTCAGCCTTTTTTTATGTTGAATTCAATTCCACTATACCTATTAATGATAGATAAAGAGTACTATATTCTTGGTAGTTTTTTATTTCATTTTTATGTTTGACGGGTAGCGGATAGTTCAGTCAGGTACAATCACTAAGGGTAAAAGAGTCCTAATTTCATTTCATTTATGTGTAAGTCGAATTTCCATTGTACTTTTTTGTTTATTTTATTGCCATCGATGCTACGCCACTTGTTATCGTCATTATTTTGTTAATAATTGTTTTTTTTTCTGCACTGTAATTTTATTTAAATGCAGTGCTTTATAAAAGAAATGTTTCATCTTTGTAGATACCAAACAATTACATTTTAGGCACCATTTTAATAAGAAAAACATATTGATAATGTATATCCAGATGATCGCAAGGATGAATTAAAAAACAAGCCCGAAAATAATTAGTTTCATTACATATATAATTTTTATTTTTGCCATGAAATCAATGTTCAAATCAAATACACACTATAAAACCAGTCAGAGATTTATCTTTTACAGGGATTTAATTGTTGACAATTCGTCCTATAAGCTCCCCTTTTCCTTTAAAATGCCCTTCACGGTATGTTTTACAGTATGCAGTCGATATGATGATATCGCTTTTAGAATTATATTCCTGAAGTTTGAATTTATTTTATTCCTTCTATAGGCGATCGATAATCTTCTTACACTCTTGAGGCAAGCTAACATCACCATCATCACATCAGAAAGCTTCTCAGAAAACCCACGGAATCAAGTAGAAAATCTCAAGGTAAATATTAATCTCTCTCTCCCACACAATTTTTTCCTTTCCTATTTTTCCCTTATCATTTTTTAACACTTCCGTGGTTTCGTCCATTTTCTGTCTCCAAACCAACTGCTTTTAATATGTCCTTTCATATTTCAATCTAACAAATCTATCAGTATCACTCGATAAATTTTGTATGCGTTTGAATATAGGCCTACGAAAAGCTATCATTGACTTTTCAAACATAGCGATAAACGTCAAATGTCAAAGAGAATTTGACATACCTTCATGAAAGATGGCCTCATTCGACCCTGTATGAAAAAATGATTTTGTCTTCAATTCAACATGTTTAAGTTATTGCATTGTGGTTTGAGGCAATACTTATGAACCTTATACCTATTATCATGTTCATCTTTCCTCAAAAAGGAGCAATCAGAATATAAACTCATTCAAACTATTTGGCCCAATCTCATCTTTATTTTCAGCTGATACAGCAAGACCCTCCTTTCAACAACATCATCTTTATAGATAGTTTACCCAATCATTCAGAGCGCAAACTACAAAAAAGAGGGTCGCGCGTTGAAATCCTTTGTAGCCATGGCGTCTTTTCTTCAGCAAGGTTTCCACTTTGGCGAGTTGGAGTTGCGAGTCATACGCGAGCTGCGCGAGCTCTAACTCGCCTTAGCTCGCACAAGCTCGCGTGAAATTTACATTTTTTCCTGGAATTTGCTTCAGTGACAAATGACTCAACATCGAGTTCACTACGCTCGCTGTACGAGTGAACCGAGCGCGAAACGAGTCAGGCCGAGCTTAGTATGAGTTGCGGTGACCTTTATACGACTTAAAGCGAGCTATGAACGAGTTATCAAGATTTTGTTACGAGTGATAAGAGTTTCATACGACCAAGGGACGAGATATGCACATTTTTGGCACTCAAAGATGGATGCCGGCGGCGGTGGCGTCAACACCAAATCTTAACCGAAGGTTAATTAAGTTTTTGAAATTAAATGGCATCATAACTTAGAAAGTATATGGACCTAGTTCATAAAACTTGAACATAAGGTTTATCAAGCATTACTGAACATCCTTATTGAGTTTCAGGTCACAAGACCAAGGTCAGAGGTCATTTGTGGTCAATGAACTTAGACCATGTTTAGGGAATCAACATCAAAATCTTAACCTACGGTTCAGTTTTTGAAATGTCATCATAACTTAGAAAGTATATGAACCTAGTTCATGAAACGTGGACATAAGGTTATTAAAGAATATAAAAATCCTGCTTGAGTTTCAAGTCACATGACTAAGGTCAAAGGTCAATTAGGGTCAATGGACTTTGGCTAATTGGGGTATTTGTTAAATTAACATTATAACTTTGAAAGTTTATGAATCCGATTCATGAAACTAGAACATAAGAGTAATCAGGTATCACTAAACATCCTGTGCGAATTTAAGGTCACATGTCCAAGGTTAAAGGTCAATGAACTTTAGTGATGTTCGGGAGATCTGTTGAATTACCATCATAACTTAAAAAGTTTATAGATCTGATTCATAAAACTTGGATATAAGAGTAATCAAGTATTACTGAACATCCTGTGAGAGTTTCAGGTCACACGACGAAGGTCAAAGGTCATTTAAGGTCAACGAACTTTGGTCATGTTGGGGGTATTTGTGGAATTACCATCATAACTTTAAAAGCTTATGGATATGATTCATCAACTTGGATATTAGAGTAGTCAAGTATCACCGAACATTTCATGCCAGTTTCAGGTCACATGACCAAAGTCAAAGGTCATTTAAGGTTATTGAACTTTGGCCATTTGGAGATTAATACTATATTGCTGTCATAACTTTCAAAGTTTAGATACAGTTTATAAAATGTGGATATAGAGTAATCAAGTATCACTGACAACTGAAGTCTTAGGTCACATGATCAAGGTCAAATGTCATTTATTGTCAATAAACGTAGTATTGTATCATTGTATGAATTGTGTTTTTGTGAATAATTATTTTATAGTAGTTTTCAAAGTCAGCGCTGCTACTGTATTTGATAGCGCGATGCAGGTTAGACTGCCAGAGGCGCTCCACTTGGACCTTGTCTAGTTTGATGTCTTGTTCTTTTACCTTGGCTCTGCTCGTCATTGAACTTTTCTTCCGTTTCAGTTGTCTCTTCCTGCACTTATTCTACCCTTGGATCTTTTGGATCGAGGCATATTTCTCTTCTTATTTGTTTAAAGTTGTAATAATGCAGTGACAACAGCCTTTTTAAAAGTAAGTGTACACTGCGTGGGTCAGTTAAAATGTTCACTTTAAAATAAACTCATCGGTTTTAATAAATATCAATTGTTATTAATATCAATGATTAGATCATCTAATTTTCTTTAAAATGATACTCTACATGATATGATTATGGTTCACATGGAGGTGCAGTGCCTTGAAATGTGGGGCAAGGTCAAAATTCAAAATTAAGTTGCAAAGTGACACAATAATGAAAGTCACTGTTCCTTTTTTCCGTGGTGATGAGTGGGTTTTTTAAGCGGTTTCTTTTGAATTTGATCAGTAATCCCGCCTCGGTTTAAGTAAATATCAATGTTAAATTAATATCAACGAATAGTTCATTTAATTTTCTTTAAAATGATACTTTCCATGATGTGATTTTGGCTCACATGGAGGTGCAGTGCCTTGAAATGTGGGGCAAGGTCAAAATTCAAAATTTGCAAAATAACATAATATTGAAAGTCACTGTTCTTTTCATCCATGATGATGAGCGAGATTCTCAGCAATTGTTTTCATGCACCTTAACATCAACATTCAAATGGAATCAAACATACCTCTGCACAAGCAAACACACAACAAACAAACATAAACCACAAGAAAACATTATGAA
This sequence comes from Lytechinus variegatus, assembly GCF_018143015.1. Lineage (NCBI taxonomy): Eukaryota > Metazoa > Echinodermata > Echinoidea > Temnopleuroida > Toxopneustidae > Lytechinus > Lytechinus variegatus. The sequence continues at coordinate 38,938,479 of NC_054746.1, forward strand.
ATGAAAAATCAGGGCCAATGGACTTTCATCTGTATTGACACAGACAAAAGAATCATGTTCTGTATTGACCCTCCATATTATTTCTGCTCGTTTTGCAGCTTTTTACTTCAGACCTCATCCAACACTTTTCAATTTTGCTCTCTTTTTTATGGCATGATCATAACAAGCATGGGATCATTTTAAAGGGAATCAAAAGATCTTTTGAAAGATATCAAATTTGCATTGTGTAAAATTTGGAGTCGGGAGAAATTAATGGCCAAACTCAGATTTCAACTTTTTTGCTCGTTTTGCAGCTTTTCAATTCAAACTTCATCCAACACTTTTGAATCCTGCTCTTTTCGCGATGACATGATCATAACAAGCATGGTATCATTGTAAAGAAAATCAAATGACCTTTTAAATGATGTCAAATATGCAATGTGTAGATTTTGGAGTTTGGAGAAATAATGGCCAAACTTTTTTTTTTGAGGGGTTTATATGTGGGGAAAATGTAGATCACTGGACATTTATCATTCAGCCGGCATGCCTCTGAGCCCTTGCCACGCACTCGGAATAAACTCATACGAAACTCGCTGTAACTCGGGGTGCTCGATCTAAAGTCGCGCTAATCTCGTGGGCACCTCCACTTGACTCGTAAAACGATCGCAATGCTCGTATCTCGCTCTTGAAAACTCGGAACGCACTCGCGTATACTCAGATGTGGCGAGTTATTACGAGTTGTTGTGAGTTTATCTCGAGCTTCTTACGAGTTATTACGAGTACTGCGAGTATACAACGAGTTTAGGTGAGTTCAGCACGAGTTACAGCGAGTTAGCAAAATTTTTGAACATGTTCAAAAATTTTGAAACTGCTCACGACTTCAAGGAGAGTTGTCCCGAGCTTGAACGAGCTCCGCCGAGTCATGCCGAGTTGTCGCGAGTTATCCCGAGTTTCATGGTGAGCTTTATGCGAGTTATCGCGAGTGCCTCATTTTGGCAACTCGCTATAACTCGCCATAACTCGCGATGTTAACTCGCCAAAGTGGAAACCTCGATGATCCGCATTGTGCTGCTCACAACCCAGGTGAGGTAAATGGGTATACCTCGCAGGAATTAATACTTGAAATGCTTGTTCGCTGTAAGGCCACCAGGCTAAAGCCGGGGTAATATTATCCGAGTCGTTTGGAAGGGAGTAGAGACGTTCTACCATAATGTGATATGCGCTATGCAAGAACTGTTTAATTATTAAAGACTACTAAGTAATAGCCAATTTTTATATAGCGCTATTCCCAGAATCGCTCAAAGCGCTTTACAGCATATTATTACCCCAGTCATTGGATTCATTTCAATCCCGCACGAAAAGTGCTTAATTTCCACACCCTGGGGAGCATTCCTTGCATTGATAGCAGCCTCATTATGGCGCTGGCAAATTCAAACATACAATATCTTTCGCATCCTACCGGGTACCCATTTAGCATCTGGGTCGAGAGTGGCAAAGTGTGGATTAACGCCTTGCCAAAGGACGCTAGACCGTGGTGGGATTCGAACACCCTCTGTTTACAAGGTGAGAGTCAAAACCACTACATCCCCGCTCTTCTATATAAGTACGAATATACCCTCTCCCAAACCCTCCTACTTTGCTCCTATCAACACACAGCGAAATATAACCTTCTACATTCGGTAAAAGAGTATCGCCCCACCCACACCCTCATACAAATCCCCGGGGGGGGGGGCCACTTACATTGACGAGTGGATACCATGCGCGACCAAAAAACACGTAAAAAGGATGTCTTTTTCACGATAGGGCACGTTACGTACGTAACGTGATAAGGGTGTCCAAAACACAAAAATAATGAAAAAAGGTATCTATTTCGCTAGGAAAATTACGTTTTTAGGGTCGAATATGCTGGGATGATAAAACAAAATTACAATGTTTTATAAAGGATGCCCTTTTTGCCCCAAAACTTCGTGTTTAGGGTCCGATTTGCGCGAGGTGTAGAAGGTGGGGTCGTACTAAACCAAATAAGGTAAAGCCGCGACGACCGGAGGACCCGTAACAACAAAAAATTCCTGTACTTGTTTAGGGGTTCATTTCAGGGAATATTTGCCAAGAGTATCGTTTTGTTTCCCATACTTGTTAAGGGTAGGGTTTCACACGCCAATACTTGTTAAGGGGTGCATTTTCAGAAAATGGAAATTACGTGTTTAGGGTGCTTTTCGAGACCCCATGGTCGCGCATGGTATCCACTCGTGAATGGAAGTGGCCCCCCCCCCCCCCCGGGTACAAATCTCACCCACATACTAAACAAATATATCAGGCTTTGAGAAAGTATATTTATTCGAGGTTGGTCTGGCAATTACTATTTTTATAATAGTAATTGCGAAGCCCCGAGGGAAATAGAGTAATTTTGCCAGTCCAACCGAGGATTAATAATTTCCACTATGCTTTCGAATGAAACGCCTGATATATTTGTTTTATATCCTACTTTTAATAATTTATAATAAAAATCTATGAGCTGAGCTTACAAAGTCCGGTTACTTGCGTTGAATTACCTACTTTTCTCCGAGCCACCGCGCTCAGCGGAACGCAGATTAGTGCCTGCGCCGATGCACCGCGGGACTTGCCCGGGAGAGAGAGCTCGCTGGCCGGTACGCCCGAGAGTTTAGCTAAATATCTAGTTTTCAGAATATTGGTAGAGCAAAAAATATATCGAGGTCTGACGTCACGCAACATCATAGTTGAAATATATTTGGTTACATGATGTTATTTAAACCAATCACTATAAAGGAATCAATCTATGTAGGATATAAAGCACAATATACATGTATCCCTTCACAATAACTTTAACAATATTTCCCTCACTCATACCCTCAAATTAATGTACCCACACACAGCACCTCATACCCCTACACATTCAGTAAAAAAAAATCATCTCCCTCACACATAATGTACCCGCACACATCACAGTATACCCCTTCGCAGTACTACAATATATCCCCCATCCACTCTCTCACACATAATGCACCCACACACAGCACAGTATACCCCTCCACATTTGTCCAAACTATATTTCCCTCACACATAATGCGCCCACACACGACGAAACATATACCCCCTCACATTCAGTACTGCAATATATCCCTCACCAACTTCCTCACACATAATGCAACCACACACAGCACATTATGCCCTCCACATTTAGTAAAACTATATCTCCCTCACCCACACCCTCACTGTCACACAAAATACACCCATACACAGCGAAAAATATATACCCCTTCACATTCAGTACTGCAATATATCCCTCATCTACTCCCTTACACATAATGCACCCACACACACAGCGAAATATACCCCTTCACTTTATATCCCTCACCCACTCCCTCACACATAATGCACCCACACACAGCACCTCATACACCTACACATTCAGTAAAAAAAAATCATCTCCCTCACACATAATGTACCCGCACACATCACAGTATACCCCTTCACAGTACTACAATTCAGTACTGCAATATATCCCTCATCCACTCCCTCACACATAATGCACCCACACACACAGCGAAATATACCCCTTCACTTTATATCCCTCACCCACTCCCTCACACATAATGCACCCACACACAGCACAGTATGCCCTCCACATTTAGTAAAACTATATCTCCCTCACCCACACCCTCACTGTCACAGATAATGCACCCTAACACACTGTGAAATATACTCCTTCACATTCAGTACTTCAATATATCCCTCACCCACACTCGTAATATACACACACTCTGCGAACCCGAATATTTATTTCCTCTTGAATAGTTTGAGTACCAGACAAAGTGACTTGGCGTCGTCACAGCAGAATAAATCTGTCGATTTCAGAATGCGTACAAAATCAGGCACAATGTTTTCAATAAATCTACATTTAGGGTTATCAAACATGCAACGATTGGCAGTGGCATGTCACAGTTCATTGTTCATGGTGATAGCATGAGTGTCGATATTGATTGAAAAGATTGGTGTACAAATCTAGAGAAGTCACTTTTCAAGGGTTTTACATTGCCTTATGTTATCAATTAATGAATAAGAAATGAAACCCGTCGGTATCATAGAGCTGAATTACATTTTGGCCCAGTAACAAAACTACTGACAGAAACTGAATTTCAAAACGAAACTGTTTCAACTGACAGAAACTGAATTTTACTGACATACTGTCATATTCTTAGGATGATTGAAGCCTTGCACTACAATTGGTTTCCTGATTTTTCATAACATGATTAAAATGAGATAACTTTCAATCTAAGGATTTTCAAAAGAATTGCTCACAACTTTTCGAAACAAAGTGAAGTATCATAAAATTTGATATGTTAGCGATGATCAGTCGGATAATGATATGGCCCTTGGCTAATTATTTATTAAATTATTAGTATCATCTCTGCACGAGGCAGTGACAGAATTCGCATACATTTACGATAAAAATCAGGATTCTTTGTCATCAAACCTTGTCATTGATAGTTGGATACATTGTAATGACATAAACTACTGATATCTAGCTTGCATTTGGCTGGCTGAGATAAATTTTCCTGTAGTTATATAAAAAAAAATACTGGTGTAATTGATAACAATAGAAACATGAATGGTTTTTATTTCCTAATACATCTTACTGAGTGATAAAAATGTCGCTGCATCTTTTCTTTCACCTATGCAGAATCAAGACGCTAAAATCATCCTTGCAAACATGTATGAGAACATGGCACGAAGAGTTTTCTGTGAGGTAAATCATATTTCTTTTGATGAAGTTCCGATGTGAAATTGTTCGGTAAAACTATAGGATCCCTGTACTTGTTCAATTAAAAGTTTATAGTCCGAATATAATTATGTTTGTCCATTTAATTTCATCAATATAAAGCAGTTAAAATCAGACCTTCGTTAATACATAATATTTATTCATCTCATATGTAACTGAGATTTAGATTTCTTTTCTTTAAACTTCTGCACTTGATACCTCTTACCAAATTGAATTCATTGAAATATATCATTTTTCTACAGTAATGTAATGTAAATATATTTCAGCAGGGTATGAATTTGAATTGTTCTTCTAATATACCAAAAGTAAGTTATGATTATGAACTCTCTGTCTATAGAAAAAAATCGATCCGATTTTTAATGGTTGGATGAAATGTCGTCACTAGATTGGGAATCTTGTTAGTGGAATGCAAAAAGGCTTTTCACGATGGTATATGATATGATAATATCCGAGCAAACACTAATGTCATACATGTTTTTCGAATCAAGATAAGTACAGTTGAACGAGCTCGTTTCCTATGGTTACCAACAAGCATCTTGTAGTATGATTATCTACCATAAATTGTTTTGTTATATTAAGAAAATATAATTCCGAGGTTATAAATTACGCGTCTGAAAGGTGTTAACGATACATGCTATTATTTTATAGTTTTGTTATATATTCTGATATTATGGAGCGTTTTATTTAAGCATAGATGATGTTTTTGTCTGTGATTTCATATGGGTCTATTTGTATATCAGGCGTTCAATTTACACACTTCTGTTTTTATTTGTCCGGGGTCACAAATTTCGCCATGATTATTTAATGAATTATTTGATTGCATAACATTTTGGGTGATTTATTTTCTTGTGTGTGTGTAGGCATACAAACAAGGTTTAACAGGAGAAGGGTATGTATGGTTCTTGATTGGATGGTACAGTGATGGTTGGTATCAAGTCCAGGACTCTGACGTCACATGTACTATATCACAAATGAAAGAAGCTGTAGAAGGATCGTATTACATAGCTACTGAGAGCTTACAGCTTAGTCCAAGCAAAGTACCCGGCATCACTGGACTCGTAAGTCGATATTAATGTTTTTGAAGTTGGTCGTAAGTTATGTTATGACATTAATATCGCGTAAGTCTATAATTATGTAAAATTCAGTTTTGGTTAGTCAACTGTAATGCCAATATTTTCGTGATTTGTTAACAAAATTGAATTTCGAATGACAAAAGTATTGGTTAAACTGTATAAAATTATGGTAATTAGTATAAATACGGTATGGTAATATGCGTAATGCCACTCAGCATCACTTGCATATAGAAAAGGGACTTAAGGCCCTTGACCAAGGGAGAATAGAATGAAAAAAAAATGTGAATATCATGTTAAAATCTATCGCAAATCTTACGTTTATATTTTTAAAAAGGAAAAAAATTTGCTCACTTGAAACTTTTGAATATTTATGTTTTGAACGCCATTTTTTGCCCCCATAAATTTGTTTACCCGTTACGTCACTGCACAGCATTATCTTATACGATTGAAAAACAAAATATTACATAATCGCTCACGATGGCGGTCTCATGCATTCCTATAGATTTTTTTTCATTGTTTATGTTACGACCACAGTATTGTTAATTTGTTATGTTTATTTCCTCTGTACATTTTATATTGTATATCTCTGATATTATTGCACAAATTAAATAAAAATAAAAATATTAAATTTCATAAAGTCAGGTGTAAAAACAGATGAATAAAACATTATGTTAAGGACACTTTATTGTATATCAACTGGCTTTATAAAAGTAAATGGAGAGTTAGAATTCGAGCTTCCTGGCATTGTCTTCGTATTTGGTCTCTATTTTTCTAGTTCATTTTAAAATTCGTTTGTAGTTCAAGGGGTAAAGTGTACAAAGTCAATTATTTTAGTGAATCGTCCATTGTGAAATTCTTCTAAACATTGTAAATTTGTCATATATATTCAAGTCATTACGTGTAGAAAGGCTTATCGTGGTATGAAGTGTTAGTCCGAACGATCTCAGTATGTTCTTTACTTCTAAGGATCATATAAAAGAAGGTCGATAGAAGTTTAAAAAGGTTTTATTTTTTTTATCTGACTACAGAGAACATGTTCATTAATTCGGGAGAGGTAATTTACCATGATGTAATCTTTGTGTGATCACTATCAATTGTCAGACGATCGCGCTCAGATGATAGGCTGTAATCGTATAAACGTAGGATATCATCTTCTCCGGTTGATAATTACCAAACGGAATTAGATCGTTTTGGAATTTGAAGATCGCGTTATTCTAAATTATGAAAGCTTATAAGTGCCACCGAGATGTTGAGATAATTATCTCGGGAAGTCGACATCTTGATAGCAAAAGATAAGATGACGAGATCCTGGATCTCATCATGTCGACATCTTTTAGAAGAGATGATGAGATGACAAGATCCCGGATCTCATCATGTCAACATCTTTTAGAAGAGATGTTGAGATGACAAGATCCCGGATCTCATCATGTTGACATCTTTTAGAAGAGATGATGAGATGACAAGATCCCGGATCTCATCATGTTGACATCTTTTGGAAGAGATGATGAGATGACAAGATCCCGGATCTCATCATGTTGACATCTTGTAGAAGAGATGATGAGATGACAAGATCCTGGATCTCATCATGTTGACATCTTGTAGAAGAGATGATGAGATGACAAGATCCTGGATCTCATCATGTCAACATCTTAAGAAGAGATGTTGAGATGACAAGATCATCTCATCATCTCATCATCTTTTCTACAAGATGTCAACATGATGAGATCCGGGATCTTGTCATCTCAACATCTCTTCTAAAAGATGTTGACATGATGAGATCCGGGATCTTGTCATCTCATCATCTGTTCTAAAAGATGTTGACATGATGAGATCCGGGATCTTGTCATCTCATCATCTGTTCTAAAAGATGTTGACATGATGAGATCCAGGATCTTGTCATCTCATCATCTCTTCTAAAAGATGTCGACATGATGAGATCCAGGATCTCGTCATCTCAACATCTCTTCTAAAAGATGTTGACATGATGAGATCCAGGATCTCGTCATCTCAACATCTCTTCTAAAAGATGTTGACATGATGAGATCCAGGATCTCGTCATCTCATCATCTCTTCTAAAAGATGTCAACATGATGAGATCCAGGATCTCGTCATCTTATATTTTGCTATCAAGATGTCGACTTCCCGAGATAATTATCTCAACATCTCGGTGGCACTTTCAAGCTCGCGTTATTCTAAATTACTAACTCTTCTCATTACAACACGTGTCACTTGTTTTCTACGTATAGCCTAGAATGATTATCATTAAACAAAATGCGTTAGAATATTGTTTCGATACAGATATATGCCGGTTCAGGCGAAGACTTTGACTAACAGGTAATCATTTTACACCTCACGTTTAGTGTCCATTATGAGGTAGATCTAAAGGAAGTCACGTTCATAATAATCACTTTTTATCGCTCTTTGCGTGTCATTATTTCTCCCCAACGTGTCAAAATATGTGCAAGAAACGTATATCATAAACTAAACGTTAAAGTCAATACGATACACGGAAAAACATTTATTACGCCGCTTCCTCTTTTTAGATTATCATTTGGGCGATTATTCCACTGGAATTATTGGAAAATACTTGTTTAAGTACTTCCAATGAAGCGTAAAGCATAATAATCTAATCCTCTTGTCCCACTTAATGAGGTAGATATGGGAATTTATAATATCTAACTCGTGTTGTGCTGTGGGCCGCATTTACTCTCTAATTCACGGACAAACCTATTATCAAAATCCCTCGGCAGCTGATTATATCAACGGCCTTGTCGTGATAATGATATACTTCGCTTTTGGATTATGATAATTACTATTCTTAAGATCGTTCTCATATCACTAATTGGATATTGTATAGTGATCCGATTTAATTATTGATCATGATATCTCAGGAATGAGAAACCAAGATAAATCTTATTTTGTTAACTCTTCCCTGACCACAAAGAGCATAAAAGTGAAATATTCGTCGTAAAGAAGAACCAAGTTAAGCAGTCCATGACGTGTTAAATGCTATGAAATTGTGGCTAGATTTTGTATCATTGTTTCAGTAAATATATAACCGAAAAATCGATATTCCTAATTAAGTATGGAAATAAAATTCTGACCAATAAAAGCAACTGTATAATAAATACAGTGTATGGATAAATATTGGAAATACCGAAGAATCAGGTACTACAGAGTTTATTGTAATGGTATGGTGCATGTTACCATGGAGCTGTCATATCAATGGTCCATGGGTTATGTGTATGACGAGAACGTTCTTCTGTATGACAATGTGCAAACACTCTAGGTCACAATGAAAAGTTATGAAAATCAATATTTTTAAATGTTTGAATAATCATTGAGGGGAATATCTCTCATCCCTCTTGCTTCTTATTACTTGGCAGTCTCATCAAATCATATTTACATTGTACCATCTAAACTATCCAGGGGTTGCTCTTTTATCTATCTTACATCGTATGAAATGAATTAAAATATTTCAATATTCAATAACCATTTAACTGTAGACTGCTGAGACATACATCAAAGAGACTCTACAAAGATTAGATAGCCCGCGGTATGTCAACTTGAATTACACCTTCAACAATCTAGCACCCTTTGGATACGACGCCACTTGGGCCGTAGCTCTCATGTTAAACCGTTCTGTGGAGGTGATGAAGAATATGACGTTTAGTGATGGTATCCCCAGGAGATTAGAGAACTTTACATATGAAGATGAAGAGATGGCTCGACTCTTCTTCAATCTCCTAAATGAAACAGAATTCACTGGTATTACGGTGAGATTGACAATGAATATTGTGGGTGATAAAATGGTTAGAGATGGGAATTAATTAGGCGGTAACAGGAAATAATTAGAGAAGGAAACAAGAAAGAAAGAAAGAAAGAATAAAAGAAAGAAAGAAAGGAAAAACAATAAAGAAAGAAAGAAAAAAAAGAAGAAAGAAAGAATAAAAGAAATAAAGAAAGAAAGAAAGAAAGAAAGAAAAAAAAATGAAGAAAGAAAGAAAGAAAGAAAGAAAGAAAGGAAGGGAGGGAGGGGATGGATGGTGATGTCATATCGTATATGTAGCTAGCTATGATAAAACGGCTTGTGTCATGCTTGGGTCGGGCAATCGCAGAAAAATACACCCTAAATTGCTAAAAACAGGTCGGGCCCAGTAACCCGATGTTTTGTGAAAGTTATAGAAAAAAATTATCGAATGGTCGTGTAAACTGGACCGAAGTTTCTAGAAATAAGGGAGCCCTTTTCTCGAATGGTCGGGTATACACGATTGTCCGACCCGACGCGACTATGGCACAAGCCTTATAAACCGATGAGATTCTTGGGTAGCAAAAAGAAAGGTGAGATAATTTGTGGGAAAGCTTTTATTTTGATAAAATGGATTTGGATAAACGATTGGATAAAAGGGAGAAACGAATGTATATCCCTAAGCTTAATCAGTACAAAGTGTATTATGTTCCCAAATGTCATCCACGGATCGTAAGCATAATCAGATATTTGTATCGACTATTTGCATCGACACAATTATTTCATTGAGGTTTCATCTTGAAAGTCTACATTTCAATATTTTTATTTGTAGGGTCCAGTGAGCTTCAAGAGTGGAGATAGAGTGGGAATAACTCAAATCGAACAACTTCAATGTGAGTACCTCTTATTCTAAATGAGTAGGTATGCCATATCACATTAATTTTTTTTAAATATCTTATCATTATCCTCATTAGTTTCATTATTTGAGCGGCACAATCCCATTTGAATTAAACAAATTTACAGTTCCATTATGATAGAACCATATCAGGTCTCTCTGTATACTTATTTTGTTTACAATTCCTGATAATCACTTCATTCACTAATTATTTGGTTACGCGTTTAAACGTAATCTTATGGATATCCTGGAGTGGATCCAGGATTTTCCAAAAGAGGGGTAGGATACATTTTCCCCAGGAAAATTTTGACAAGCAAAAAAGATCTTCACTTTTAAGGGGGCACACCTTTTTTAATGGCATATTTACATTACAATTTTAATTGTGCCTCCCAAAAGGGGGCACGGGCCTGCTTTACGCCCCCCCCCCCGGGACTCTGGATCCGCCAGTGGATATCCTAATGAGCCTAAATTTGTTAATTTCGATTTCAGTGGGCTGCAAGAGTAACCAAATTCAGATTGGCTCTACTTGTCTGACATTGAACACTGACAAGAAGACATGGTCATTGGCCAGCTCAACATGCAGTCTTGGAGGTGATCGGACCTTGTTTACTCCATCATTAGACGCCGTTGAGGACCTGTTCGACGTCGTTTCGGAAGAGGGTGTGACGACCACCAAATGGTACCTTTTTCATTTTTTAAAACAAGTTCACACCTAGCTAGCAAGCAGTAGTAGTAGCAGCAGCATTTCCATTTATTTGAAAGCAGGATCAAAGAGCATTGTAGATCGAATGCCTTGCTCACGGGCATAGCTGCCGCGGCCGGGATTGAACCCCGGACTTTTTCATGTATAGCCAGGCGCCTTATCTATCTATATATCTATAATGTAATCTGTGATTACATTATGGAATATTAGACAACTCGGCCACGGCATCCCCACCTTGGTACGATATCCTAGATCGATACTTGAAGAATGATAATATTAATGGGTAACGCAGTTGCATAGGAAAATATTGGTTGAACGATATATTTCATTGATCATTTTTAACTTTTTAAGCATAGGAAACAAGAGAAAGAGGGCCGGGATCTTATTTGTGTAAAAAAGAAACAGGTCCACATCGTACTAGTTTGTAAAACTAGAAACCAAGAGACACCAACTTGCACACTATTATTCGACAGTGAGACCTGTGTATAGTGATCATCCAACAGAAACATAGATTGAGGCCTTTATCGGCAATGCTATAGACATGTTGTAATATAGTTTACTCCATAAAAAAATCTGTAAAAATCGGTTAGAATTATTATTATTAGTAGTAGTAGTCATGGTAGTAGTGGCAGTAGTAGGAGGAGGAGGAGTAGCAGCAGCAACAGTAGTAGTAGTAGCAGCAGCAGCAGCAGTATAGTAGTATAGTAGTAGTAGTAGTAGTAGTAGTAGTAGTAGTAGTAGTAGTAGTAGTAGTAGTAGTAGGAGGAGGAGGAGGGGGAGGAGGAGGGGGGGGGGGGTTAGGGAATGGTTAGTAAAACAGAATAGAGTTGTTTCATTTCACCCATGCAGGTACATAGGTCTCTATGTTGATGCTGATGGTCAGTTCAGCGATGTAAGCGGCTCCTTGAATCAGTCCGAATTAGAAGCTTTTACAGAATCTTTAAGCCCGTGGTCATCATCATCATCGAGTGGCTGTGTGGTAATTGATATCAATCCAAGTGAAGAGAACAACAATATCGTCATCGTAGACTGCGACGAGACGTACCCGTTCATTTGCTCAGAATCCACTAGTAAGCTACTTGACAATGCTACCATAATTTATCTAAAGTAAAATAAGATTGTGACATGTCAGGGAATTTAAGAACAACCTGGGCAAAACACAGCACAGCCGTAGCTTAGCTATTTTTTACCCTTGTCTGCTTAGTGAAGTAAAATAATTGGCGACAATAATTGATTGTGCACACTTTTGAGTTGATTATTAAATCAAGCCAAAACGTCCCCGATTTATACATCCATTTCACCGTAAAATGCAAGGGCAATCCAAGTTCATATTGTGATTTACGCGAATAGTGTCTTTTACTGGAGGTGATTAAATCTCTCATAGTCAATCGCAAAACATGTCCTTGTATACTGTATCATGAATTTGCATAAAATTTTATTATCAGTTGTAGATCACAATTATTTTCATAATTCTTATTGTTTCTCATAACTTTATTATTTTCCTGGTAATTTTCTTACTCTTCATCTGTCAGAATTTCTCGAGCAAAGATTAGGACTTTATGACACGGCGGGAGATGTATTAGAATGGAATTCAAGAGCTCTTGTTTGGCCAGGTAAGACAATTTAGTTAAACCGCTTTCCCCTCAATATATTTCCTATATTTACTTTAGGATACAGATTCATTCGAGTTTGTTGAGCGTTTGATTTTGTAAGAGAATAATATTGTGAGAAAATGACACAATTTTCTGGTAATTCTGTTACCATGGTTAAACAATACAATATCATTAGTTTGAATGAATACTTGACTGATCGAGAGAAAGAACATAATACTTTCGAAAGGTGTAATGGTAAAAAGTGAAGGCCACGCACAAAGTAGGTACACAAACTTTAAAAGAGTTTTATAGACCATGTATACAATTGTCCAAATAAAAACTTCTTTTCATGAAATATTAATGAAATATTCTGACCAAATTTCTGGCACAGTAACACGAAGCCACATTTATACGAATACATTATATTGGTATGAAATATGGTAGGAAAATGCTACAAGAATTATTTGATTGGTTATGTTTAAAATGACTTGTATGTCTAATCCCCATTCACTGTTTGAAATGAAAACTGACAGAGTCGGCTTTTATGCACCCTCTCCCCCTCTATCCCCCTCTAGCGGGTGCGTCGTGGTCTAGTGGTTCTGACTCTCGCCTTTCAAACAGAGGGTCATGTGTTCGAATCCTAACCATGGCGTGTTTTCCTTCAGCAAGAAATTTATCCGCAATGTGCTGCACTCGACCCAGGTGAGGTGAATGGGTACCCGGCAGGATTAATTCCTTGCATGCACTGAGCGCCGGTGATGGCAGCTCGAGCTAAAGCCGGGGTAATAATAGCAGCGCTTTGTATCCTCAGGCAAAAGGCGCTTTATAAATACCGCTATTATTGTTATTATTATTATCTTCTTTTCCCGCATATTTTTTCTTCTCAAAATATCTTTGCTCTCTCCTCAACCAAGTCCTATAATTTAACACAAAATGCAATTGTATTTATTTTCGGAAATATTCAATCAATCAATGAATGGTTTATTTATTTATTCAAATTTTCATTTATTCATTATATATGATATTAATTCACCTATTCATTTATTTATATATTAGTTTCTTTTTTGTTTGATGCTATCAATTAGGTACCGGTGAACCTCCATTAGATAGAACTCCTGAGGTTAACATTGTAATCGTGAATGTCTACGAGGGGATTGATACATATCTTTATATCATCATGTGTATACTGGCTAGTATTGGCATTCTCTTCGCTGTCCTCTTTCTCGTTTTCAACGTTAAATACCGTAACCAAAAGTAAGAAAATCATATTTCTAATTTTGTAACATAAGGCAACGGTAGCAGAAACAGTATAATATTTGGCATTGTTAATAATGATCAGAGGTAACATTTTATAATTTTCTTGTTATTTTTCTGAAATCGTTCTTGGGTTTCTTCAGATAAGTCACACAGTATTGAACATCGTAAAATATTATTTGTTATTTGTTATCTAAGCATTGGCGGCGGAAGCCAATAAATTTAGGGGGTGTCCACCTGAAATTTTTTGACAAGCAAAAAAAAAAAAAAAAAAAAAAAAGGTTATCAAAATAAAATTTAGGGGGGGACCGTCCCCCCCACCTAAAATTTAGGGGGGGACACGTCCCCCCCCGCTTCCGCCGCCTATGTATCTAAGTAACTTCCCCAGAGAAACAACATGTGTGGTGTATTTCTTTAGAGCTCGTAAGTAACTAGTTAAGGCCTCTGCACACCTTACGACTGGTCTACGATCTGATTGGAAGATCGCATTTTACTTATCTTTTGAAACTGTAAACGAAAAGCTTCTTTTATTTGAAGTTCAAATTAACTGCAAGAATACTAATATAACGATTTTATATAATGTCAAAGTCTTATTTTAGAATAGATGCCATATCAAATTTGCTGCGTTTTATTTTAAAATCGGGTCGCAGATAATCGCAAGTTATCTAAGTATGTGATGCTAAGTCCTGCGCTCCGTGATATTTATTTTTCTTGTCTATTATTACATTTTGTACTTGGTAACCTATCGCATTCTCATTTATATCCAGTCATTATTATTCTTATTTCATTTAGATTCGTAAAATTATCAAGTCCTAACTTGAATAATCTCATTATCCTGGGTAGTGTCATGGTGTATTCATGGATCTTCCTTTACGGACTTGATGGAAATTTAGTAGGGTCTCAAACACACCAAGCTGTGTGCCAGGTCAGTAAAAACATCTTGCCATATCAATTTTATTCCCACGAGTAAATAGGAAAAGTATAAAGTGCACTCCGAGTTTAAAAGACGGTGATTCCATTTTGTCTCGGAAGTTTTCTTTTTTTACTTGAGTTTTAAAGGGATGATCCAGGCTGAAAGTATGTATAGCTTGATAAATAGAGTAGAATTCACCAAGCATAATGCCGAAAATTTCATCGAAATCGGATAACACATAACAGTTATTGAATTTTAAAGTTTAGCAATATTTTGTGAAAAAAAGTCTTCATGAATATTCATTAGGTGGGCTGATGATGTCACATCTCCATTTGTTCTTTTGTATTCTATTATATGAAATTAGGTTTATTCAATTTTTTTCCTTCAAGAACTAGAAAATTGGATTGACAACTGATTTAGTGCATTAAATATTTATTGCCGCAATTTATTTCATTATAAGGGAGACATATTATTCAAACAAGTATGAAATAATGAAAAAATATGATTTTATGTAATAACATAAGCAAACGTGACATCATCAGCCCACCTAATAACTATTCACGACGACTGTTTTCTCAAAATATAGCTGAACTTTAAACGTCAATAACCTTATTATTTGTTATCCGATTTTGATGAAATTTTCGGCATTTTGCTCAGTGAATTCTGTGTATTAAGATATAAATATTTTCAGCCCGTACCATCCCTTTAAGTATCAACTTAGTTTTTGTCAAAATAACTCAGATAAATTACTTTCGTTCGAAGTGGAAGTGACTCCGAAATTACCCCCATTACAAGTCTGATTTTACTATGCAGCAATAGCTGGAATGTAAAAAAACACATTAAGATTCGGTTGAAAATAATGATTTTGACCAAGAGTGTTACAAAAGAGATGAATAAAAATTAGACATAAAATCTTCAATAAAATTGTTTGCCTCGTTCAATGAAATACAAATAATCTAGAAAACGTGAGTGAACACCTCACCTATATTTTACAGTATTTTTTTAAATATTTATCATCAGGTTATTCCAACAGATTGGCAATGGATTTCACACATTAATATTTGGATATAATTTGATTGAAACATGCTCACCTCCTCGACCTCGCGAAACACCTTTACACCCTCACGCACAAGGAAAAAAATCCTATAACTATATACTTTCATTTTGTCTTATTCTCATGTATTCAGCTTCGTAACTGGGTGCTGTCTATCGGGTTTGTGATAGCTTTTGGAGCAATGTTCAGCAAGACTTGGAGAGTCCATCGTGTGGCTACTTTTAAGATCATGCCAAGAAAACGGGTAAATCTACAACTTTTTTCAGTCATGTGTAAACCAGAAAATGGGTAATCTTTATTGGGAAGGCCATAAGGATAAAAGAAATTCGAAATCTGTTTATTTTTCTTCTGTTCATAGATTCACATGAGAAGGTGTTGATAATATCATTTCAATCTTTTCTATTTGTTTCCGATTCACGGAAGCAAGTAAGCCTTACGATGCTTCTTCAGGAAAAAAAAAATATTCATGTAATAATTTGTAAATGGAACCATTGAATTCGTCTTTGTCTTGTTTGAAGTAAAATTTTTAATTTACTTATCTCTGATATTTTGTTTCAGGCAATTCGTGATACACAGCTATACCTCATCATCCTCTTCCTCGTCGCTGTGGACTTCGTAATCCTACTCGTCTGGCAGATCGTTGATCCTATGGTCCTCCAAATCAGGAATTTGTTTTTGATGGTGAGAAAGTCACTATTAATATGAAGACATTGCTCAGAGAATATAAGAAGAAATGTGATACCTTTTTAGTTTGGGCAGTAAAATGAAACTTGTCTACATTCTTTGAAAAAAGGGTTTATGAAAAAACAGCTATAAGAATAATACATTTTGTTGTTAACAGTGAATTATTTCAATCTGGACTGGACAAATCTAGGTTTTGTCAAAATATGCCAAATTGTGTTTTACTTAACAAATAAGAGGATAGTAATATCATTTCCTTTTCATACATCAAAAATAATGAAAAAACATGTTACAACACACCATTTATATAAAACAATCCCGAGGTGACATTTTAGATTTGAATCATTCACACTCATTCAGTAACTCATGATAAATTACTCTAGCAATTCACACTTGGAATTCAAACATCAAATAAATTGGGAACGAATAGGGCAAAATCAGTTTAAAATATATCATCATTTTATTTCACAAAACAAATCCAAAGAGAACTTTACAACTATTCAACAATAAATACAATTGAATATCGTTGAGCTTATATATATGATACTCTAAAATGTATGAGGCAATACAAATCAAAGGGATAAGCTTATACCTGTAAGATACTCTGCAATGTATGAGGCATTACAAATCAAAAGGGATAAGCTTATACCTGTAGGATACTCTGCAATGTATGATGTAATACAAATCAAAAGGGGTCAGCTTATACCTGTTACAATAATGTTTTTTTACACTATAATATAGGACCTTTCGGCTGTTATTAGTTATCTTGTCAAGGACTTTATTCTTCGATTTATTGTATCATATGTCTTATGATATTCCTGGCGAATAAATTCAATCACTCAATCATGATAATCATATTAAAGTGGGAAAAATTCTAAATTTCAAGTCATCCACTACGTTTTCTTCTTTCTACGTGTTGAGATGACTTGCATATCCAACACCTGACTACATAGAATGTCCTGAATTATGAAGTAAAAAAAGAAGATATCAGATCTATGACACTAGTAAAAACGATGGTCTTAAATGAAAGGGTTATGAAAAGGTATTAAAAGTTATTCATTGTAAGTCTTTAGTCCAAGGCATTATGATTTGTGGGTTAATAATAACGATGTTTTTATTTTGAATGTATTTTCATAGAATGATCCGGATGATGAATTTGTAATGTTGCAGCCCTATGTGAAGTATTGTCATTCTACCTACCAAACATACTGGCTTGTTGTTATGTACATCTATAAAGGAATCCTTCTTCTGTTTGGTACCTTCCTTGCCTGGGAAACAAGAAAGGTAGGTCTGTGTCAAGCGAAGAGAAAGAAAATTATCAGATCTTAGTTACTACCATACAACAATGATAGACTGATTTTTTTGTGAGTTTTCTTTTTAATTTATTACGCAGGTTTTCCTTTTCCTCATATACGTTTGTTTTAATAACGCGGGCCGGAGCTCTCTAGGCTAATGTTTTCCCTGCTATACAAAATAATGTTGTTTGATACTGTCACTTATCAACAGCATCGGCACATATTTAGCAAAGCTATAATTTTCTTGGCAAGCTATACCAAGAGATTTCAATTGTATCTTAAAAATCGGATCCTATATAATATTGAATAATTTGATTATGTTTTTACATCAGGTGAAGATACCAGCGTTAAACGACAGTAAATTGATCGGCATTAGCGTCTACAATGTGTTCATACTCTGCGCAATAGGAGTGGGTGTCAGCTATGCCTTACGAACTGAACCAGCAGCTCTCTTCATCTTTCTTTCCTTCGTGGTGTTATTCTGTACCACAATCACACTGGGTGTCGTCTTCGTACCAAAGGTAACCTTTCTTTCGTGGCGCCATCCTGTACCACAATCATGCTGTATGTTATCCCGGGATGTTATCTTCGTATTAAAGTTTACCCTTCTTTCGTGGTGTTATCCAATATCACAATCACGCTAGGTCTTATCTTTGTTTAAGGCAATCTTTTGTGGTGGTATCCTATACCACAATCACGCTATGTGTCGCCTTCGTACCAAAGGTAACCCTTCTTTCGTGGTGTTATTTTGTACCCCCAAACAGTTCTGTTTAAAGTGCCGTCATCGTAAATCATTCGATTCAGTGTCACAATCACCCTCGGTGGCGAAAAATGTTACCTCTATTTCCTTGTGTATTTGATGCCACAAACGATATGAGTGTTGTGTCAGTTCATTATACCAAAGGCATTCTTCATGGAGGGGTTTTCCGTAACAATAACACTCAGTTTCGTCTTTGTGCCAAAATGTAACCTATTTATCATGATATAATTGTTTATACTTACATTTGATATAATCTCTTACCAAAAGTAAGCCTAATTATCTTGTGCTATTTTCTTCCTTAATCACACAGCATGCACAGAGTGTCATCTTCATATCACATTTTTGTTTCATTTCGTGACGTAATTCTCCTCCACTCTCACACATATCGTCTCTCTGAACCAATAATAACACCCCTTTCGTCACAAGGTGTCTATCAACCTAAGACTGATAATGATACTCAGCACGAATATATATATATATATATATATCTATAAAACATGACAGCTTGCGAGTTTAATGAAAGAGACAGGAATATTATGTTATATATTATTCTTTGGAAGAAACGACCAAGCAATGATTAGATTAGCAGATCGAATCTAAAACTCTGTATACCTATAAAAGAGATATAATGGTTCAACCCACCCTCTCATTTTTAAAACCTCACGTGTATTTATTAACCATGTGAGTATGGAAACATA
This sequence comes from Lytechinus variegatus, assembly GCF_018143015.1. NCBI lineage: Eukaryota > Metazoa > Echinodermata > Echinoidea > Temnopleuroida > Toxopneustidae > Lytechinus > Lytechinus variegatus. Next base: position 38,957,925 of record NC_054746.1, read on the forward strand.
GCGTGAAATATAAATCTACATTATCTATTATTGAAATTTGTGTAGCATTAATGTGTAGCATTATTTTGTCTATGAGAGAAACGAAATTACATCATAGAATCACGGGATGATGATTGCTGGATGCAATAATCCAGCATGAAGTCTGTTTTCAGTAGTTTATTTATAAATTTCGTTTCCATATACATACAGAATCTTGTTCCATTCCTCTTCTTATCAGATAATATCAGTTTACAAGGATCCACTAGGTGAGAATGCTACAGGTAAAAAGAATCGAACCAGTGGATTAGAAACCATTGACATGAGATCATCTACATGTATTGACAATGCACCAGAGCCATCAATAGTGTCTTCTACTGGACCATATAAAGATACTCAAAAATTACAAGAAAAGGTCGATATGGTAAGGAGGTGATCTTGTGTTTTATAGTTGTGCAATGTTGAACATTATTTAAATGTTTTCTGATGTTTAGTTAATCCATGATCATACCCTATCACAACGACCCCATCATTACTGGTAGTGTTTCTAAATAAATGTTCATCTTATGTTGAAGAATATTATGTAAAGAACTAATTTTTATTGAAATATTGCACGTATGAACCTGAACTTATTTAGTTCAAATTGAGATTTGTTTTTGTATTCGCGAAAGCTGTTACTCGTGAGAGGAATCTGCTCACTACATTTTGAGTCATATAAAAAAGTAAAAAGAATTCTATGTTTGTGAGAATAAAAGAAACATAAGCATGGTTGCCAAGTTTAATTTTTTTTGATAGGGATATTAGATTTGAACAAGATATCACTTAATGTATTCTAAATATCCATTCAAACGAACATGAGGGAAAATGATGTTCTCCAAAATGCATTTTTTTTTAATTTGTTGTCCTAGCAAGTTTTCACGTCATAGATCTCTAATTATTTTTCATTAGACGGTTTAACTCCTTTAGATATGAATATAATACAATCAACAGTTACTCGTTCTGTGTCAAGATCAGAGTGGCACTAACCGCTAATTTTCCACTCGAAATTTGACAAAGGACAGTTCCGTCACCTCTTTCAATGACATCGAGAAATACATTATTCGATTTAACCATGATATTGTGTAAAACCTTTAGTCGTCTCCGTCTGACTTTTCATTAATATCACATTCTCTTTCCCAAAAGCTGGAAAAGCAGTTACAAGGTACGAAGGATCTGAATGCCATCTTAAAGGATACTGATGATAACATGTGTGGCTTATGGTGCTGTGGTCTCTCTTGCGGCTGTTCTTACAGACATGGCTGTTTTTATTCAGATGAAGATGATGACTCTCTTCCTAAATATACCATCAAACAAGAAGAGAGTTCATCAGGTGTTTTCACCGGGAACCCCAAACCCAGAGGGCAGACCAAACCTACCATGTCTGCTGATGACCAAGCGCAGGTCGCGGTGGAATCCAATGCCGTTGATGTGGAAGTTGGTATAGAAAACGGTGGCTATGTTTCAACGAGTAAAGACGCAAATGACAAGGAGACACCTCCCTCGCCCGTCTTGGGTAGCAAAGATTTGTCAAAGACAGTATCTGATGGTGCGGAAGCCTCCCCTAATAACATGTCTACGTGGCAGTCATCGTCGGATTTATTTGGTCTGCCCTGTGGTGAGGGTTCAGAGGAAGCTTCCAATGTAAGAGTTATAGCAGAGGATGATACGCCTTGTAGCGATGGTGAAGATGAATGTTGACTACTTTCTACGCATGTACATTAATGAATGCACAATCTTGTCCTTGACACACTATTACAGACGGAGTCTATCAAAAAGAATTGTATTTTACACAGGAAACTCAAATCTGCAGGATATTGATGATCTTGACTTGTTTAGTAGACTTGAGTTATAACAGATGCCAGAACTGCCGAAAACCAAAGCACACCTGCACTTTGTGAACTATTGATATATTTTTGTATAACATTTACATGTTTTATATGCAAATTTAAGCATCGACTCCCTTATAGAAACTTCAGGGCTCCGTAACACAAAGGTTTGCAATCAATCGCTAAATACCAATGACCAATCAAGATCATCGTTGCATGCGCACTCTGTTTAAAATATTGACTGGGAGCCAATGAGTGCGGTTATTTCATATTTGCAATTCATCGCAAACCTTTGTGTTACGGAACCCAGGTCATTGAAAACTTTACGCTTCCCATTTGAAAAACGGAGAACATCGTCCAGACGTGTGGGTCTGTCAGGGTTTTTTTCCCGGGGGGGGCAGGATTTTCGAACGGTGTGTTCCTTTTAGTTTTGTTGTAACGTATGGTTGTTAAATCTAATTATTATCACTTTGACTGTTAATCAAGGAAGGTTACATTTACTTTTAACATATAGGTGAAAAGATGAAACTACGCTTTAACATACAGGGAGGTTTATTGTGGTATCGAAAAGAATGCATCTGTATTTCAAATTTTGTAGCTATACATTGTCTTCTTGTGCTGCTCTATAAAGGAAAGGATCTCGTTTGAGATGAATATGCTATACAGGGTATATTTTATTTCCTATTTTTATAACCTGAAATTCAAAAAAATTGTGATTTTTTAAAAACCAAATTTTATTTTAGGTTTTATTGTTGAGTTTGAAATTTGCGTAATTTTTCGAAACCTCGTGTAGTATTTAAATGCAAGAAAGATGCCGATGCTTTTGATATAGATACTCAATGATTCTACGCAAGTATATGGGAAAGATGTGCCTTATGATAGGGTATATTTTTTTAGTATGAAAATTCAGATTTGGTGTTGGCTGGTACCAACTTATATAAGCATTAAAAAATATATATACTGGAAAGGGGGATAAGTCATGTGCAATGTAACTATTTACAAATTGCAAAGCAAGATCTCACATCACCAGAGTTTGTATGACATCACAACCTTATCTTCGATCAGTACTTAAAGCTTCATTGTATACCAACTCTTTCGTTTATAGAAGTTCATTGTATAATGGCTATTTTATTCTTTCAATAGTTATTCATTTCTTAAGCCAGCAAGAACACTAAGAAGCGGAGCTTGTGAAGAGCATATCGCCGAAATGCGTTGTCCTAATTGTATTCATTATATTAGTATCAACAGGCATTTTAATTTGGAATTATGCTTATTGCGTGTAAAACCTTCGAAATGATTATGTACGAAATGTCAAATGGCTGGAATTTTAGGTATCTTTGGATTTCGTATTTTTCTTAACCATTTGCAAACATGTAACAAGTAAGATTACAAACATGAGAACAAAATAGAGGGGGATCTTAAGAGGTTCTAACTCTTACCCATGAATGTATTAACTGTAAAAAAAAAAAAGAATGGGGTCCCTGGATCCATGATGACTCCCTGTTTATTTGCTTCATTTTTTCGGCAACAATATCGCCAAGCACTCCTTACCCGAAAACCAACAAAATAGACGAGTATTCTTGTCCCGCGCAATATCAAAAGATCAGCCTCTGAAATAAAATTTCATCATAATCATTTTTCCACAGTAATAGCAATGATCTAACAGGGTATTTATGTAAATAGCTTGTGCACAACATTATTAACCGAGATGTATACATTGGTGTGTTGTTATATTGGTGTTCCGCCTTTTCTTTATTTTCAAACATTCTTGCCAGAAGATTTTGATGCCTCTGGGAAATTATGGCAGTATTGTGTGAACATGACTGTGATAACACGGAGCTGCACTTAATACGTGTTGGTCAGTTGGTGTATGTAAATGAAGATGTACTCGCACAAAAAAAAAATGCTGTTTGTATACCACCATTCCTGAAGATATTTATATCAATTGTATTTTATAATAAAATCGCCTTTGCAAAATTCATATGTTGCGTGATTGTTTTGTTATAGCATAGAAATCAAGGTGAAAAGAAAATGGATGGATGAAGAGAAAATGGGGGGGGGGGGAGGAAGAGAAAGTGAGGCTAACTCTGAAAAACGTGATCTATGAAAACATGGGAAAATGGATAAAAGAAGGGAAACAGACCGTAAGATTGTGATTGCGACATATGCTTTGCAAAAAGGATTCAGTGGAAAGGATAGAACAACAACAAAAAAAGAAAGATGATTGGAAAATATGAGAGATATATGCCTGATGAGTGGAAACCGAGGAGGGAGACATGTCATCGCTTCCTTTGACATTGTTTATTGAGGCCGAATCATCCCACTCCGTCCACTTCGAGATATTATTTTCACTAACTATCCATTATTAAAATAATACTTTTTTTGGATTTGAAAAGTTTTGTATCAATGAAAAGAGAAGAAGAAAATGAAGCAAAACAATCGAAACAAACTACATCTCTCTAGCGATATTCCCTCATTTTCATCCTCAAAATCAAAAGCATTTATCTCTGAGCTCAATCTTAATACATCATCGAAAATTATCTTTTATAACACAAAAAGTATTATCCGTAAGCATGCACTGCATATATTTCATTTCGATTTATTTCGTTATTTTAATTTCCAGCATTTTACAATAAGTTCCATATTATACATCTTGATGGCGGCTTGTCATTGTTCAAAACTCAACTTTCGAAGGGTAGATAGCTCTGGGGAACCTTGATCTATAAGCTACGCCTATACAGTGCGTTTCAGAAAAAAAGGTAATCCAAATCTAGAGGGCTGATATTCGGATCATATTTAATTTTGTGAAATTAGTCTGCATGTATATAAAAGAAAAATTCATAGGCTTTCCATTGATACCCTGTTTGTACCATCTGTGTCACGCATGATCGAATTAATTGATGTTGAAGACAACAGGTGCAACAGTACCACTTTTCCAAGTTTTGGAAAAGTTGGTAAAATTTGCGGGCTTGATAGAATAAAATGTAAAAAGGTAATTTTTTGAATGAAGAGTCAAGGCATTCCTCTGAAATGCTGATTGAAAGGTAAAAGTCTTAGTCACCGTCACCTTCAACATTTTCTTTTCTCCTTTGTTCACAAAACTGGTAGCGCGCGCGGAAGGATTAAGGATATCTTGGACAGCTCGTCTTACTGATCATTGCACAAAAAGCATCCACCTCCTGTCGAATTCGGCCCTGCAAATCATCAAAATCTTGAGGAGAAATTACAAATACCTTGTTTCTTAAATGACCTCAAAGGAAATAATCACAGGGCATGAGTTCATGCGATCTTGATGGCCGTTCTATACGTCATGGTTGAGGGCAAAACTTGATGTCCAAATAGTTCTTTGGGTCTATCGAATGATGTTGGAACGACGGACAGGAGTGCTAGTCCTGAATCCACCAAAGATGCAGTTTCACTCTACGACTCTGTCTCTCAGAATGTTGGTCCAACGACTGTGGCACGATCTGCTCGTTAATCACTTGTAATTACATTCGCCCACTTACACTCCTTTGGAAGAAAAAGATCTCATCAAGATTTTACCAGCTCAGGTATCGATGAAAGTCCCGGATAAAGTATTCTCATATACATCTGCCCTTTCATCAAGTTTTCAAAAACTTGGAAAAAGTGGTATCTGTACCTGTTGTCTTCAACATCATTTAATTTGGTCATGCGTGACACAAATGGTTTTCTTTTACATCTATGCAGAATAATTCCCCAAAACTAAATATAATTCGAATACCAGCCCTCTAAATTTGGATTAACCTTTTTCTAAAACGCACTGTATACCATTGTTCTCTTCATTCATTGTTTATGTAATAGCTTCATGCTTTCACAACATATTTAGATTTAAAAAAAAAGTTGCCAAAGCTATTGTACATCTACAATTTTTCATATTTATATATATATTATATCATATTCAACAAAATAAAAGAATATTCCACTTTTACTAATTCCTTTTAATCTTCTATCTTTCTGAAGATTAATAGAAACTAGTAAACGTGGAATATTCTTCGGCTATTCTTCGTTTATTTTGTTGATTATTTCTATCCTTGACGTTTAGCATTTTCATTTTTTCATGTATATCTTTATGTTTTGGGGGTCACATCATGGGCACTGTCGAAGAGTGTGACTTTAACTTTCATTTTTGAGCACAGCATTTCGTGTGTTTACAATGATCGCCATTAGTAATTAACGAGCACAATATATGAGCTATACATTTTAAAAATAAGGATACATTATGATAAACAACTCTTCTGTACAAATATTAAGTTATTTCTATTCTTCTTAGATTATTCATACATCTTGTATATACATGAGAAAAACTATCTATAAATACTTCTAAATAATGGCCAAATTGCTTTTGTAATTCACACAAATCAAGTTGATAAAAAAAATCTCAAGTAGCATCATACGACATCGTACAGGCGCGGATCCAGGAGGGGGCCGAGCCGGCCCCGCCCCCCCCCCTATTTTTTGACAACCTGCAGAAAAAAAAGTGTACTCTTTATCTTGATAGACACTACGAGAAACAGAAAGGAAAGTAAGAAAGAGGTATTATACACGTGATGTGTAACTTGCAGCCTCGTAACGGCCGGCCTGACCCCGAAAGGAAACAAGAAAAAGGTGAGGGGAAGAATTGGAAAATAGACTATAAAATTTACGCTCGCGCTTCGCGCTCGCATTGCCTGTGTAATGAATCCCATTCAAGAGGATTAAATGACACCTCATATATCCAGTTCTGAAATCAATTTGCACTCAATATTTTAGCTCGCACATCAAGCTTTCATTATTTCGTTTGATTTACACAAATTGTTATATCAAAATTTTCAGCTCGCGCTGCGCGCTCGCATTGTTTGATTTGTGAGATTCCTATCCTTTTGGAATTTCGTTCCAAAATTTGTCAAAATGCTCCTTTATCATGCGTTCGCATTGTTTAGTTGGATACTTATCTTTGTTAATGATTATAAAAACTGCTCAGAATCTTCAGTTCTAAGACAAGAAATTATCAAAATCTCGCTACGTGCTCGCATTGAGATACCTTATCTTGTTTATAACAATAAAAACTAACACATATTTAAAACTTCAGTCTTTAGTTAGGACTACCCCCTGAAAAACCAACAACAAAAAATCAGATTAAATCGGCCAATCGAGAAAAAAAATGATGAAAATATTTTTCGCCCCCCCCCCCATTGGCGAAAGCTAGATCCGCCCCTGTACATTAACATTTGCCCCGTATTCTAATCCACAGTATAAAGAGCCGGGGTAATTTGACACGATAATGACGAAGGAAAGACGAACTAAAGATGATGCATTTTATTTCTTATTGAAATACTTTTTCAAAGACCTCCAAGTTTGATACTTTTTTTTCTCCTTCCCCCTTTTTCCACCACTTCAAAGATTTTGGAGGGCGGTCGGTCATACCTTTCTTCCTGTGTACCACTGCCCCTGCATCTCCGCCCTGGCAAGGGCATTTTTTCATATGGAAAGTTATCATGGCAAAGTACAAGATACTGAAATCCTGCATTTTGATTGATGAATAGTATCATCTGAACATTGTCGAAGATTTCGAACACTGACACTGTCACAAGGTACGCAAATAATTCAAAATAAGGATAACGAACACCTTCTATTTAGGATCTTCACAAATCAAATTTAATCATAGTCAAAATCCAAGTATCCAAATCCACCACACATACAATGATATTATCAGTTTAATTAGTTGTCAGATATATGTGCGCACATTTACAAAATTCTCATAAGTCAACAAGTATATATCAATTTGGGATTTATGGTATAGAACAATCCCTCAGATTAAGTTAAACACAAGTCATGAGTTAGTTGTGATTCCACTTCAATTTCTAATCGATAATTCTCTTTATGAAGAGAGGCGCCGTGGCCGAGTGGTCTAAGGCGTCTGGCTATGCATGAAAAAGTCCGGGGTTCGATCCTTGGCCGCGGCAGCTATGCCCGTGAGCATGGCATTTAATCTACAATGCTCTTTTATCCTGCTTTCAAATAAATTGAAGTGCTAAATGCATTATTGGTAACTAGGTGAACTTGTTTAAAAAAAAATGATCTGCCATAAGATATTATGAGTAGTGGACCTGTACTGTCCATATATCTCACTTCAATTGAACATCCTTTCCAACTCTCAATCTTCTTACAAACATGGATGTGGATCAGAAATATCTACAGATTCCATGCAGAGAGTGTTCAACTAGTGTCCACTCCATGACGCCATTTTGGTTGGAATGTCGAATTGCTTGACCAAACTTCGTTGAAATTCGGAGAACACAATGAGGCACAAACAGATGTTTCCTTGAATTAAACAATACTTATAAATCATTACTTCTTTTACCGCAACTGAATAAAAAAAAACACCGACTAAAAAATCATCGTTTGATAGATTTTCAAATTATCTTCCTGCTACTTTTACTGCTTTTCAATTTCACAGAGCAAAATGTTCAAATAAACTTCTTCGAAATACGTCAATTTATAAAATCACATTAACAATGTCACAATTATCACCGATGGTTGTGCAGGGTTAAGGCTTGGAAACTACAAGTATGAAAGTAACATCTTCTTGTTTTCGAAAATAAATCTGAAAATAAACCAGCCATCTCTTGACTTGAGTCGACTATCTGCACCTCTGCACACCAATACAGAATCGGAGGGTGTGTCTTCTTACCTACTATCCTAGAATATCAGCAACTGCCAACTACTATCTATTTACACACATAGGCTTATACAAAAGAGTTGCAACAAAACAATGTTCAATAACAAGTGTTAATGCCATACCACTTTCTTTTCTTGCTCTCGGCATAAAGTATTACACACATCTATCCGACATCTATAATAGCTCCATGGTACAACTAGCACTCAATCGAACACCAGGTATCTGGACTGATCACTCAACCATCAATGGCACATTCTACTCTCCCCCTCTCCCCCCCCCCCCCGCTTTCCTCTTTCTTTCTTTCTTTCTTTCTTTCTTTCCCTCTCTCCCCCTCTCTATTTACCTCTAAATTTACTTCTCTCTCTCAACCTTTTATGCTTCAAACTGCACGCCTCATTTTCAGTATGCTGTATTTTTGTGCAAAGAAATTAATATTGATGAGTTACTTTTCTTGCATTTTCCAAACGTTATGATTTTTTTTTCAAATTGATATATTTTACTAGAGAATGAAACAAAATTGGTGATGCGAAGTTCAATAAACAGATAAAAGCAAGAATACAGTGAACTAACTATATACTACTTTGAAATCACATCAAAAGTAATCAAATATATCATGAACTGCATGGTTATTCATATCTATTGTACTGTGATACCATTAATAGTCATCATGCGCATCTTATCTTTTACAATGATAAGAAACATTTGTACAATTAGATCTTATATGAGTGATCTGTTTATTATATCAGTGTTAAGAAGTCCGTACACAGATGTGTTTACACCATAAACCCTCTGTTTATACAGTTCAACTGTTGTAGATTGGGGTCGTAGTTCAAGCGAGAATATTTATTTCTGTTTTCTTTAGAAAGGATGGTCTCTTCAGTATACAAAAAAACTGCTTTTTGAGAGAGCCCTGTACATATAAAATACATATAACAATCATGATACAGTGAACATTGAAAATAATAAAATTAGATTGATTAAAAGAAAAACTACATGCTATATAAACAAAAATAAAATTGGAAGATACATAAGGTGATCGAAATGAAACTATACAAAAGCAAACTACATGGACATTAAAATAAAATGAAATAGGATATAATGATCATGATAATGGTATGAAAATTAAGAAGTGTGAAATAAACTGAGATACAAACAATTAAGCAATACTACAGTTTATCAATACAGATAAAATAACAATTAATTACAAAGGAGACAATTGTTTCAAAGGGTCTTAAAACGTGTGGACAAGTTGTTTGCATTGTCTTTTGAGAGACTGAAATGTAAGGCAAGTTTGGACATGAATTGGAAGAGTGTTACAAATAAATGTGCCCTGATAAGAAAATAATAGTTTAATATATTCTGTACGTGATGTTTGGATAAAAAAGGAGTATCTGCAGCATTTCGAGTATAATGTATCGCCCTATTCGATATAAGTTTCTTTAAATTTATTTTTTTGTTTTTGTTTTATTACAACAGGGTAGCCCAATCAGTAATTTAAATCTTGTTTTACAAGGGGGCCCTGCATAACATAAAACGCATTGAATTACAAACACACACACACACACATATATATATATAATAAACAAAAGATAATAATAGTGAAATAAACAAAATCAATTGCATTCTCTGCTAGTCAAACTTATTAAGAAAAACAAATCATTGCATACATAAAGGAAAATCATAATGAGTATTTTAACAAAGAAATCATGGTAAATAATGGGAGGTATTAGTCTCAAATGAAGTATACAGTAGGCGTAGTATTTTGGAAAGAAGTCATCAAAACAGTAAAATATCGTAGATCCTTAACTGACTGTAGTCCATATCACAAGTAGTGATGCCACAGAAATAACACCCATGATAAAATACAGGAGATCATTATCCACCATTGTCGATACTCGATCACATCACACTCTCGTCAAGAACTTACTATTAATTCGAAATAGGATTCGAACCGCATTCAATTTATATATCTCGTCAAAGGAAAATGAATGTCGATATTTTCGTTCCAGATGAGCGACATTAGTGAGCATCAGATGATGAAGTCCTTTCCCTTTTGTTATTCGAGATTCTAACAACGGATTGACTTCGATTTGTCTTCCACATGTGAATGGGTCATGCCCCGAGGGGTACGGATCATCAAAACACCACCACGCAGTTACCTTCGATCGCACTCCAACTCTCTATACACTCATTCACCGTTAACTACCAATACCACTCCATTAGACGTGTATCTTTTATTTGGCGCTATCAGCTATTTTCATAAATTTCTACCACTTACTCTGTTCGCCATGTTTATAACTGTTCGTTATGGAGGTAGGTACTTAAACCATATTCTCTGTTTTCTTATCATGTACATGAATATTTTTCCCTTTGCATATCATGCATAGGAGAGTTTGATATTGCCTTTCTATCGGATTTACATGTATACACTTCTATTCAGGGAAAAGGTTTAATGTACACAGGATTACTGGAGCGTGCGGATAGAGTGTATGCATACCAGTGTCTCTTCGACGTTGCTAGGCACGCGTTATACCAGTTTTTATATCAAATGCAGTACTTCGTATAGTGCTCGAACGTTTGGCGGAATATTGTACATAACGTATATTATTTAGCCTGCTGGATGTGAATCAATGGTATTCCTGTTTTTATGTTATAAGTCGGTTTTACCATGATCGCACTCATATACGCTCCTAATCAATACACCTGTTGATGGTTACAAAGCAACCTGCTACAATTACTACTTAATTTTGTATAGGCCTAGGCCACCTATGTATCATGCATTACAGTTACTATAATTATATGTGTGAATGATGTGTTGAAAATTGTACCTGTGTGTAATTATGGCAATAGATATATAAAACAAACGAAAACACAACTTGTACATTCAAAAAGTTCAAACAACCAAAGGAAAATTTTCAATTTCATATGTAGGTAGTTCTCTGTGGAACGATTTAACCATTGTTATTTAAAACAAAGAGCATTTCGAGAGTTCCTATTGAATGAATGAATGAATGAATGGTGAACAACTTAATTGTGCACATGTTAAATGCATTAAAATTTATAGTCGTCAATCCGCTCTTACTGCTATTTAATATATAAATTAAATTTGTATCATAGTTTATGTCAATAGTATATTCAACTTTAATTATGTGAGTAAAAAGTGTATATTTCATTAATCTTATTTTTTCCCAACAATAAAAGACAAATATATTGTATTTGAGCATTTAAAGGTACCAGACCCGACTGGCATTCATTCGATTCTCTAGTTCCGATTACATGTATCTTGTAAACTACATGTATTATATTTCATTATTTTTTTTGATGTATGGTTTTTATGCTGTAATTGTTTTTTTTTTAATAATAAATTCAAATTCAATTATAAGTTTGATAAAACGAGTATTTTCATACATTTTCAAATATCAATCACATCTTGCATCATTCATTTTTAGTTAAATTGCTTGGTGGTTTAATTAAAATAATGTACTAGTGGTTTGCTATTCCCGGATTTGTTTTATGCGTCTAGATCTAGTGCAAGCCCAAGTCATTGGTAGAGATTTGTCGCATTTAGTTCAGTTGCAACATAATTTGCACACATTATTACTTGCTAGAAAAATATTTAGTTTACTAACCAATGACTGCTTGTTAAAACATATTCTTGATACAACATGCATTTAGATCAATATTTATCACTTATCTAAATACTTACCTGTCATGATTACCAGGTTATAAATCCATGGTTATTGAAACTCTTGTTTATGAAAGCCCATAGTATAACTTTTGTATAGATCAAATAATTTCCTAGTATTGACGAACCATTAAAAATGTGGGAAAGTTTAATGGATCATGTTCTATTGGTGTAGTTCAGAGAGTGAGAGACCATAATACTACAAACATGACAAATATGATTTTTGGGGCAGGTGCACCGTAAGGATGTTGTCATGGTAACATCGTACACTATGTATTTTTTTTAGATAGAACCTTGTAAGTGTACCCTTGGATCATTTTGATCGTCATAATATTTAGAGTTAGTGTACGGCATCGAAAATTGGAAGAAGAGTTTGTCACAATGATTTGAATAGTGTGCAAATCCGGCACGATATAGAACTATTGAAATGTATATTGCGGCTTTATTCCAAATTAGGCAACTTTAAATAAAAAGGAAGTGGAAATTGAACATCGAGAGGGAGAGAGAGAGGTAGGGAAATATAGGGGAATGCACGTGAGAGTGCAGCGAGCTGAACTCCACAGATCGGATTAGATTAAAAAATTCTTTTGTATTAGCGTGGTCGCTTTCCACAAAAAGTGTAACGTTTCGTTTTGAGTTTAAATCATAAGAATATATCACCACTTGGGGGTCCTAAGATGGCGATTGTTTGAGGAGATAGAGAACGCTAGAGAAAGGATACAATGGAAAGTGTTTTGGAGAAGCTGACAATCTATTTTGTGGAGGGACAATAGAATGCAAACATTATGTCAGAAATAGGTCGACAGGTTTCCATTATGTCGCACATGAGTTATTGAGTTTTGTACAAGAGGGTATTCTGTTTCTCGGCGTGCACATTATGTGATTATGTGTGCAGGGAATCATGCTTTTAGTTCACTACAGACAAGAAAGATTGGTCTAATGGACCTATCCAGAACTTTAATAAACCTAGAGCAAATCCAATTGATCTCATTGTTGTCATGACAACCACATGCATGCATGAAACAGACGTCATGAGCAAGTTAAGGGTAGAATCTGCTTTATGTTTGCATATCACAAGCAGCTAAATGTTGTTTATCTGTATGAGCGCATCAATAATGATATTTGATGCAATAATGCGCCAATTTAATCTTAGTATCTGTTTTCTTAATATAATCATTTTCAAGATTTTGAATTATCTTAATGTAAATTGGTCAAGAACAAATATCTATGTGCTGTATATCGATACTTCGGTTCATTAAATCCCTTGTAATATTATTGAATTCGAATTTGGTTGGAAGATTGAAAGAAAGGGCGAGGAATCTTAAGCCCTTGCTGAATTAGAGTGGTATATAAGAAAGTAGTTCAATTTCAATTTTCAAATTCGGAGTAGATGACAGGTCTGCAACAAAACATACTTGTCTTCATCAAAGTTTAGAGAAAAAAGATATTCAAGTCACACCAATTACCAGTTATCTCGAATTTCGTTATATGTAATCAATACTTATTTCGTCATGATACTTCAAATTAACAATACGGACGAAAGGACACTTTATTTTATTCGAATTGAAGTATACATATACTGTATGCACCATTTTCATCCAGATCTGTAGATTATCATGCATTTTTGTTTGGCTATGTCCTGAGCTGCAAAGAGAGAGAGAGAGAACAGAAAACAATAATGTCAAAACTTCTTGTTTTCATGATTTTATATGAAATCATCAGTGTACCAGCGTGAATGAAATATACCGCAACGCTAAAAGAAAGGAAGGAAAAAGAAGGGCGAACTTCCCAAGGTTGAACATGAAACATGATGAAATGTTTTTCCTTTTGCAGATGACAAGAGTGAACTGTTCAATCCCAATTGCCGAAACGTTATTTTATTGGACAATATCAGAGAAAGATGTAATTGCGACGAAGATGGTACGTTGATATTTTCTCCTTTTGTTTCTTCTCCTCCTTTTCCCTTCCTCCTTCTCTTCTTCCCTCCTCCTCATCCTTCTTCTTTTTTTGATATTTATAAATTATCATCTTTCTATTCCAATTGTCCTCTTCCTTCCCCCTTTTTTCCTTCTTCTTCTTCTCATCCTCCTCCTTCGTCTTCCTTCTTCTTCTCCTTTTTCTTCTCCTCCTTCCCTTCCTCCTCCTCCTTCCTCTTTTTCTTCTTCTTCTCCTCCTCCCTCTTCTTCATCTTCTTCTTTTCTTCTCCTTCTGCTTCTCCCCCTCACTGTCATTTACACTTCGTTCCTACATCCTTTTATTTTACGTAAGTAATGTAATATATACTTCTAAGCTACTCTCAAAATAAACATTAATAAAATATGTATAAAATAATAGAAAAATTGAGAGTTTATATTGAAGAAAGAGATCGTGTCTAGATTAGATGCATTCGACGTTAAAGTGATGGACACGGTTAATATCATTGTCGGAAGTCTTGTGAAATCATAAGGCAATTAATTACTTGTTTTCTTATTCTTGTAGACGTGATTGATCTGTCAGATGAGAATGGATCTGTTGCTAATTTACCAGGTCACCTTGATGATTATGGCAAGAACTTCCTTTCTGACAGGGGCTCTTTTATACTCGTCAGAGTAGAACGTAAATATATCTTCTTTATATAGAGAAATTAGAAATGTATTGTCGTATTAACCTCAACTTGTCACATATTCCTGTTTGGGTAGCCTATACAGTGTTGGCGTTGTAGGAGAAGGTCGGACAAAATTAATATTATTCCGCTTACTGGTAATTATAAAAATAATTTTTATTTATGATCATAATATTTCATGTCAAGCTGTGAAGATTAACATGGGGTACTTTTATTTTGTTCATAGTAAACTAGGATATGTATTTTAATACTATAAACATACCATATGTCAAATCAATATTAATTGACCTTTAAATGTACTTGCTGGAAACTAAAAGGTTTTGCTTTGAATATTTGTAGCGAAAATCAGTAAACGTCTTTCACCTGTAACATGAATATATACTAATATGTTGCAAAGAGACAGAAATGATTTATCATTTAACGATTTTGCAATTCCGTTGATGACAGGATCGTAATACTATTGTTCTCTCCACAGCAGAGCGAAACATGTTGATACCAAAACCAATGTTGTATTCATTTTCATATAGAGATTGAGGGTTAAATGAAAGGAATGTGAGAACCCAAAAAACTAAACGTCAATCAACCATAATGATTTTTTGTTTGTTTTATTAACTGTTGATTGATTGTCATTTATAGTCGGAGTTATTTTGTGTCCAATCGTTTATTTTCCCCACGATGATCACCAATAGATGTTCATGTCAAAATGCGAATGTGAATGTAATTTATTATTTATTTTTTTAATAATTGCCCCCCCCCCTCCGTTTGCTTAGGAGATGGCGACGAAGGTGATGATGATCGCATTACATATATCCCTCTCTTACAAGGAGTTGATGACGATAAGGATTTTCTGTGTAAGTACATGTACCTCTCAGTAATGTATGTCATTCCAAGTACTATGGAATCATTATTCAATTCAATTTATTAAAAATAAAAATCATTATGTCAGCTAATATTCACTTTTTTTTACTTTCCCTTGTATATGTGTATATATTTTCGCACTCATAGCATAGTTATACCTTGGTCACATTTGCTCTATGGCGGCCGTACGGCGAGTCGAAAACAGCCGTTTTATTACTTTTGATTCAAACCACCTATATGTAGTTGGACAAAAAATGTTAAAATGGCTGTTTTCGACTCGCCGTACGGCCGCCGTAGAACAAATGTGACCATGGCATTTAAGATATTGCTTCAGTGTTTTCTTCGGTTTTTGATAGACAATCTTCTACAAAACGTAACGCTGCATGGCACGAATGCCATTCAATTTCCAAACACAATACAATCTTCAGAGTAAGAGATATTCACAAATACTTAATCTTTGTTATTATTTTTTTTATATCAAACTTACCAATTTTGGATTTGTCACCGTAACTTTGGGGGTATAGTTAGAATATAAACTGCAGATTTTCATATCCTGGTTCCTCTGACTCTTGTTTCAAAGATGTATGCATCACCGAGTAGTGTTAAACAGTTGTCTTGATCTCTTTGTTCACTCTAAATCAGCACGATTAAATCCTAAACCAACGAAGGGTGGACCTGGAGGAAAAGGAAGACGGAAGGGTGATCGAGCAGGATCACCCTCATCAGCAAAGGGTGACAGAAGAAAAGGACGTCAGAAACAAGAACCAAGCAGACGAAGCGGTGGTACAGGATCAAGAAATACACCATCAAAACGATGACATCATTCACAATGCAACTTTCTTGCTGCCGTATTATCTTAATTGCAATTTGGAGTTCTCTAGTGTTTAATGGACGATGTAAATAGGGGTTGCCCTTTATTTAAAAAAAGGGGGACTCTTGTCTTGGTATGGGGTCGCTTAATTGCAGTGTCGTGCTCCTCTAGGACAACTTTATGGCCTTGACATTGTCTTTGACCTCAGTCCTCTAGACCTTGGATTCAGAAGTCTGAAGTCTTTGGTATTCTGACCTTGCAACAACACTGCTGAATTGGTGAGAGTATCGCTGTTTCTATGAGGAAAAGCAGCCAAATACTTGCTACAGCAGAAAGTATTTGCAATAAGAGCAAGGCTATTTATAGAATAGAAAATAGGTAATCATAACATGAACAATAAAATGAAATGTGTTATGAAATGTTTGTTAGCAATAAGTGTTGATATTTTCAGTCTATGACATTGATCGTTGTATGGATTCTCAATTTGAAATGATTTAGGAGCAACAAAATTTCAGAGAATTTGAACTCTATCAGTGATGCCCTGCACAAGGAAACATTATATTTAAATAAATGAATTACAATTTTACAGGCCTTCAATTATTTTCAGGATTAGTCAAACAATTGTCTGACAAACCGATCAGACCCTTCATGATTCCAAGTAAAGCACAAGCAATTGTGGATGAAACAGGTAATTTCATTGTATTCAATAAAAAACAATGGTCATAGATGCCACTTAAAGTTGATACGAAAACCTGAAACACAAATAAGTTGGCCATTTTTGTATACAGAAAATGCTTTTCCATTGGGCTGAAAATAGGTTTGTCAGCCCTGAAGTCAGGCTTTTGCCTAAAACGGAACATCCTTGAACACTAGAACTTTATTGGAATAGTTTAATTTGAATCCCATTATCCATATGACAGTGCTCATATCAGTCACGTCACTAAAGGGAGATACATGACAGTGCAAAAGGGGGCGGGGTCATAAACACAACATTTTGTAAACTTTTTATTCATGATGGTGAAGGGCAGTTTTTTTCTAGAAGTTTTGGGTAATTTGCTGTCTGGAAATATACAGGGATAACGCTTAATTCAACATATGTCTATGAATTAGAAGAAAAAGGGATCCTCTTAGTTTAAGAATAGGTTTATAAACATGAAGGTACATGAAACGTCTTTTTAATCGACTTAAATACTTGTTAGATTAGCTTCTTACTCTCACTAAAACACATTTGCCAAAATATCTATCATCACAATGAACATGATAAACATCCAATTTTATGTTGAAATATCTCAACTCTGGAATAGATCTTTGGCACACACTTTAGAATTCTAGTTGGATGTAGAAAATGTTGATTTGTTGAAGTGAACTATATAAATGGTTTGGCTGTGTGTGAGTGAATGTACTCTACTGTATCAACTCATAAATTCCGTCCATGTTTGTTTAGCAAGAAGACTGTGGTTCACCAAATTTCATACATCTTATTGTATAAAAATGTAAATATATGCTCATATTTTGTAATGTAGGTGCTGCTATATGTCACAATAAATGATAAACTCTTGACAAATTTATAGTGAAAGACTCATAATTTATTGACGTGTTTGCTTCCTACAGTACTATATATCTATACAGAGAACAAGAATATTCACAACATACCAGAACAATTATTAGATATCTTATATTACAAAATGAATAACACAATGTACATCACTAATTGGTATCATCCGAACTGTTAGGATCATATAAATCACCATATCAAATACATATCATATTCAGTCTCTTTAAACCACAAAGATAGGAAAGCTTTTTTTCAAACTACGTAGAAACCAGTCTGATTTTGATAGCTACATTCAAATTGCTGTTAGAGTTTACTGTTATATCTCACAGTTATATCTATAAGTCATTCCCGTAGATTCTCAAATTATGAAGAAATTTTTACAAGTCTTTAATATTCAAACCAGGGATTATGTGAATTTTTATGCAAAACTATGCTGGATTGAGCAAATACGCTTATAAAGTGAATAATGAATGCATCTTTTTGACGGGGTAAATTCAGCTAAGTCTGCATGGTTTATACCACTGTTTCTTTGAATAGATATGCATCTATTCTTTGTAGAACAAGCCCCTGGTATTCCTGTAAAAGTTTGATAGATATATTCTAAATCTTAATCATCTTTGGGAATTCTAGCTCGTGACTCAGTTGGTGCACTTGAGCTGTGCTGGTAATGGTAGGACTCCTCTTTAGACTCACTCAGAGTCAGTGTGACATTATGTAAATTATAATAGTAGTACTATACTGCATAACCTAAAGATAAAAACAAATGGCATTCCATAATCACATAAATATATCATTGCAGTTCCTTCACAGACATTAGTTTGGCTGTTTGGTATAGATGCACTTTATACCTAGTATTGGGGGATCAAGGTGATGGAAAGACAACTGAATATACATGTATAAATATAAAAATTGAAATGCCTCAATAATCCTCAAATGATTTTTGCATATCAATATCTTTGCAATATCTTCTCTATGCATGATACTTCCAATACAAAAAGTGATTATATGTACATGACCATATCAGATGTTTATGCCTGTACTCGAAAGACTATAATATGAAATAGAATCATGAAATAGAAAAAGTACTCAGACGTAATTCATGCTCTGTATTTAGCACTGATATGAACCTATTAAACTCTTACATGCCTGCAAGAGGTAGGGCAGACATCCAATTACCTGCAAGTGGTTTGGAGGATTCAGAAGGTAATGTGTATTTGAAGAAGACATCTATCTAGATGGGGGGGGGGGGGAGAAATATAAATAATTGATCTTACAACTACTACACACTTATTTCCACTTCAATGGTGTTTCTCATTGAAGCCTATTTCACAACTGGACAAGGGTTGGTGATGCAATGTTACAAGCAGTGGACATAATTGTGGTTTATAATAAAGTAGAAATTTGCATAAAAATGAAAGCTCATACATGTTCAAGGTTTAAATGAGGGATACTTAAATTAGAATTTTGGTTGATTTTAAACAAATTTAAGCAGAGTTTTTCTGGACTTAGCATTCAAAACCAAACTTAAGAGAGTATGATATAGAGATTTCAGGCACATCTGGTTTGTTGAGGGCTTTATTACATGCATAGTATGTCTTGTACATAACGTACTTTAACTTGAGAATTATGTACTTTAAGTATGAAGAACTGTATGCCATATACTGATCCAAAATCTCATGTCTGAGTTCATCCCCTCAGTTGATTTTTCCGTGAAGAGTGCCATTGGGATAAGCATCAGTCATTTACATTTTTCTTTCATCAATTATTGCCCAAATTTTTAACAGATGACCAAAGGTTCCCTAACAAGCAGCCTGATTTAAGTACCATCAGTGTGAATAACAAACCTAAAAATACTGCAGGACAGGTAAAACTATAGCTTTAGGTGGAAGATTTGAATCTATATAAACTTCTGTTTCCCTACAGTTAACAAACCATTTTCATATGTAGAATACAGTATCAAGGATCACTATTTTGTTAAATAGCTATTCCAATATATATATATAAAATTTTACAATTTCTCAATAAGTCTGAACACAAATGAACATCTTGAGAAAAGATGACACATTCTTAATCACATGGGAATACAAGGACATGATTTTAAGATATATATCAAAATTATGAAAATATATCTGGGGTTGAAATTAAAAGACAACAGTGATATGGCACAATCCTATTTTCATGCATTAATAGTCAATGATATTTCTATATCAAGGTGAAGAGTATTTGGTTTCGGTATAAACAGCTATTAAATATCTTAAATGAAACTAAAATATTTATAGCATCCATTACTTGATAAATCTGAATTATAACTCACTAGAAACAGGACCCCTTAATGATTGAAAGCACATGAAAAGATCACCAATACATCTTATAAATTGCTGAAAAGCACAATATAAATATATGAATATGGACAAAAGAGCAAAAAATAATTTCAGAGGAGCGGTATAACCGATATTGATTTTAGAGTATAATACAAGCCTTTGATTGATTAACACGCCCACCATGACTGGAATGAGGTCTCTTAGGTCCATCATCAATGTGTTTCTTTGGTTCCTTGAGAGAGGTAAATGAGAATGACCTTGCCCCTCCTCCTGCTGCTCCATGATCACCCCCTCCTCTGGTTTCAGGGTAATCATCGCTACCAAACGATTGTAGCTTATGACGATCAGCATCAGCTATGGCTTTCTTCAGTGCATTGGGATCACTGCTCTCATTAATTGTCTTGTTTCCTTTCTGATGGGTCATAAAAGTGAGAAAAAAAAAGTAATTTAAAACCATTCTGATAATTGTTTATTTTTTTATCTAAACAGAGTAAATTTCATCTAACAATCAACCTGCTTGAATAGTGGGTATAACATAAAGAGATTAAATTTATGATAACATTCTTTTGTAACATTTTAGTAAAGACTAATGTAAGATGAATCTTATCTTTGATGTTACAGGGCTGAAATGTCTTGCATGGGTATAATTGACATAAGTAAATAGCAATATCCAAAGATTTCTCACCTGAGCGTCTGAATAGAGCATCTTAGCTCCCTTTCCTTCAACCACCCTGATCTCTTTACCATTGTAACCCTTGTCCTTGAGAGTCAATGTCTTCTCTTCAATTTGTTCAATGGCCCAATCAAAGTCTCCACTTGTCTCTGCAATACAAAAATAATTATTTGTTCAAGAATTAGGTTATAAGATACAGTTTAAAAGTAGAGGCTTCACAGTACACCATGATTCTTTGGTAGGTAGGTGTTTTATTCTGAAAAGAACCAGAGGAAATTCTGGAAAAGCAAACAATTATATACTCAATGGCCTGAATTCGCAAAAGCAGTTTAAATCAAGAGGGGTACAATACCATGGACTATGTAATTTTTGTGTATAATTCATTGCTTACAATGAGAAACGTCCAATACTAAATACATGTGTTGCAAAAGGCGCTTAAATTATACCAATGTAATGAAAGAACACTTGGCCTTTTATATGGCTTAACTTTGAGCAATTACTCATTTTGTAGCAGGATCATTTGGCACACAATATAAGTACATCTAGATACAGATGCATGATGGTCATTTGATTGGATTCCGGTGTTGTTACTTCAACTGGTTCCCATCTTTTATCCAAGATTCAGGCCCAATCGAGGGTGTCTATTAGTATTGGCAAAGCTTGATATTAAAGGTAAATGCTAGTTTTGGTAACGATATCAAAATGAGTTCGTACAGAATCCAATGAAATGTTTGTATAAATAAAACGCATGTGCCACAGAATTCTGGAAGAAATTGTGTAATTGCTGAGAAATCAGCAAATAAACACAGGATTCGGGTAGAGCGTCCGGCCCGACGCTCTAAGCAATAATTATACATTGTCCCACGTGCGCTTATCTGTGTTGGGGATCTTCGGTGAGAACATTTTTTAGCGTAGATTTCAAGATTCACAAAGTTCAGTTAATGTAACTGTACCAGATCTAGATCCTCGTTGATATACTGACAATTAAGCCTTGTTTTACAGACTTTCTCATGAAATCAATGTTTACTGCAACTACTGGAATTTCTCTTTAAGCATAACATTACATCTGTGAATGACTCACCGATCTTATGCAAGACAAGTTTCTGCCACTCCTTCTGAAGGCTTCCTTCTGGAGGCCATTTGAAGGATTCTAAGATGAAGGGTAATACTGGTTTGGATCTCTTCTGGGCTAGCTCCAGGACCTTGCCCATGTGCGAGGTCTGAGTAATCTCTGGGCCCATACAGCATATCACAGACGTACAGGAGGAAATATGATCATCAATCAGTTGAGAGATGTTAGAGCTGTTGATTTTGTCTTCAGGAAGGAGTCTTGTTACAAAACCCTTTGCATCTAGTCTGTATGCAATAAATGGAAAAAAAAACAGTAATGCATACAACATGGACATAATCAGTAAACCATATTCATGCAATGTTTTTTTCCTATGAAATTATTTTAAAAATCTACTCAAATTAAACACTGGCATACATGGGGGGGGGGTTCAAACTTGACAACTGATAACAAAAATCCACACACTGATATTCACAATGCATTTAGCATTTTCATTTATTTGCTGTACGATAAAATAGCAATGCTTTCTACTCTTAATTGTTCCTGAATCTATTACTGTATTATTTGTACTTTTCTCTTTCTTTCTTTCACTGCACCTTGGGCAATCTGCCGAGAGGATTTGGCGCATTACAAATCACATATCTTATTATTATTATTATGGGCATAAGTGCTGTGCCAGGAATTTTGATCCTCAAATCTCCCATCAAGCACCTTATACCACTTGGTCACTGCACCTCCACTTGATTGCTTGTCATAAAAGTTATCTACAAATGGTTGCCCCCCCCCCCCCCGGCTAAGGTTTTTCAGGTTCATTACTGCAGTAAAGCAGTCATGAGGATTCATAAGTTTGACTAACTATAGGCGTTTAAATGTGACCAATATCCAAATTGGATTCCCAGAATGTTCCCATAACCAATTTCTAAAACAGGGTAAGTAACATCGATGAATTTAACTCTAGTATATGTTTGAACTTTCATAATGACCTGTTAATAACAACCTATCCCCCGAAACTATATAAATAGAATAAAAATAAATGAAAAAATTAAAATTGGGTCACAGATCTGATGTTAAGTGTACACAAGACTTTGGATACATTTATGTTTCCTCACAGATAAAAAAACAAACCATTAACGTGAGCACTATCTAGATATATTTGATGAACAGTGACTAATACATACCTGGCTTGTATATGAGTAGCTTCATTGTATCTCTGTGGATCACAGTGTATGTAGATAGTATATTTCTTGAGATGATTATCAGGTCGTTTACATGGAGTTGCAGGTCTAGCTCTTCTATCAGCTGAAGTCTGCTTGTGCTGACCTGCAAATAATAGAAAAAGCAGAGGAAATATATATACATGAGTACATTCAATGTCTTTTACAGTAATATGCATATTTATATTTAATACCAAAACAATTTCTTTAAAGATTAAGTAATGCTTATGCCCTTTGTGCCAGAAGATGTATATGTAAAATATATCCCTGAAAAAAAGTTCCGCAACTCAAGTTTGAGTGCTAATAAATTTCTTAGTGTGCCATCATCATATGTAAAAGTGGTATCATTGGAAAGTATGATTATTCCTCTTTACGATCATGTGTCATTTGTAATGCTAGTGTTATCATGAAATACACAGACATGATAAATATTCAGCGATGTAAAAAATGAAATGTTGCAAAATTCGTTGCCATGTCATGTTTGAGTTCTGCAACTCAAACTGCAAGTTTGAGTACTAATAAATTTCTTAATGTGCCATCATCATGTGTAAAAGTGATATCTTTAGAAAGCATGATTATTCTTCTTTACAATCATGTGTCATTTGTAATGCTAGTGTTATCATGAAATACACAGACATGATAATACACAGCAATGTTAGACATGAAATGTTGCAAAATGCGTCGTTTGCAATAGCGAATTTCCAATTGTTTCGATGATGGACCGAGTGCATTCACTGTCACCTGCATGGTGGAAATTCTATAGAAATGGAGACTTTTGTTAGAAATCAATGCATTTTGCAACATTTCACTTCTGACTTTTCTCGATGTTCAGGGTGATTGCATATTCCATGATTACATAATCACAGCAAATGGCATGTCATTGTAAAGAAGAATAATTTAGCTTTCCAATGATACCAGTTTCATCTTTTATACTTCATTAACCAAAAAGATATCATCCCCCAAAACTGGGTTGCAAAACTTTTTTTGAGGGGTTTATATTTGTAGATAGTTTAATTTTCAGATAAAGTCAGTATTAATTTCCAACTCATAAAATGAACATGATAAGCACAAATCATATAGAGAAAAAAATTACTCTCTTTAATATTTAGTCTTGGAGCATATGCATTAACAATACATGCAGCGCCCATGCTCATGTTCTGTAAGAAAAATGAAATCACTAAACCAATCTGTATACTACCTTCAAATCAAATTATATTGGAACTTCCCAAGATCTAATACTACCGTAAGGAAATTATTACATGAGACCTTCTACATAATATAAGTTGTTAGTTGAAAAGGCACTACCGAATGGAATTCTAAAGCACACAAAAGTGATGAGAAAATAAGAAAAAGAATTTGTTGAAAATACAAAGAATATATTTCACTCATTAGCTCTTCACAAGCTAAATCAATTTCACTGTAAAAAATACACCCCATTCAATCTATTGATGCTTTCTTTAATAAGTAATCTATGGTCCCATAACACAGCGTTTAGTAACTGATCATTTGTTTCTACATTTGATTGAACATTTTGTTGAATGCAATCAATTGTAACAATAGTTCTTCCATGATTACTGAGCTTGTATTATTAGGCACTAGTCACTATCGTGATTTCTCAGCCATTACAGTATGAATAAGCAATGATATAAAAAAAATGCTTTTCTGTATATAAGTGAAATTGTTTAGAAAGTCAAATGACAGGACTGGCTTCTACTTTTCCTCTACATGCCTATATGCATTATTTGATCATTTGAGATATGATAATTACAAAGCCAATATTTAGTTTGTAGTTTTACAATAATCTGCATTATCAATACTTATATTCTTTTCAGGCATGACTGCCTTATGGCAATAGGTGCAATCAAAAATAAAACCAAAAGTGAAGTTTCAGCTTCGGCAGTATAATATACGATAATCATACACATAACCTCAAGTGCAAATGCCCTTCAAAAACTGAACCATTACATAGTCATTTGAAACCAAATGAAAATTCTCATAAATCAATCATAAAGAAGTCTTTGGAAATCATCTACATAATAAAAAATTTAGTGACCAATCTCTGGACAAAAGAGCATGCAGTTCATGACATTGTGATTCCAGAAATCCAAAAGCAAGTTAATCTTTCTTGACAGGTTTTTAAAATAATTTTGCTAAACATCTGGTTTAGACTTGAAGAAAGTTTCATGCAGAAACCAATCCTATCATTGGGCCTTCCACTGATAGGTTCTAACATACCTCGGCGGAACTTTTGTTTTGAGGGCAAGATAGGGCGCATGAGGTATGGTAGATATAGCACAAATTCTGCAAATGTAAAACACAAACAGCACACCTTGTGTCACTGGCTACATTGGCTAATAAATAACCTGAATTATTCAATTATATTACCATAAAATCTTTGGACATTATTTCATTGTATTAATATCAAATCTATGAAGATGCTCCAAGTTTTAGTAATTGCATGATATAATTTAAATTTTTTTTGGAAATATTCTTAGTTTCTACCAAGAACGAAACAGACCGTACAACAACCCCAAATCTAGATCTAAATCTGCTGAACTGGTATCCATAAACCTATTTTGATGACATATGACATATTATGTACTCTACATGAAGAAAACTTCTAATCGAACTTCTATTGTAACACATTTCATCACATTACATCACATATAGCCACCCTAACCATGGGATCAATAGTGGTTTTCAAAAAATATTGTATGGTGTCTCTAAGTATTCAAAGACAAAATATCTCTACAATATAGGAAGGAAAGTGTAAGAAAGGTTAAAGAGATTCTTTAATTGTTAATTGAAAAAGAAAGTTCTGTTTTGAGAATATCCCCAGTGAATGCCTAATACATCATGGTACACAAGATATTGACGGATATCTTTTTATTAAGATATCACTGATAAAAGCAAATAGAAGAAACATGAATGGATACAGGAGACATTGATGATAGACCTACCTGCAGCTTTCCGCTGTTTATCAACTTCCATCTTGAAGGCATCAGCTTCTTCAACCCATGTCAAGATGTCTGGGAATCTAGGTGGAGACTCGTTAATCAGCAAGGAAGCTTCTTCTCCTGTACATCAAACACACATTGTAAATCTCTCTTATATGAACATTAATATGCTGTTAAAAAAACAAATTCTGATCCAGGGAAACAATTTGAAACAGATCATACCCCCTTACAATTACATTTGCAAAACATTTTTTCAATCACTGAAGACACTTGCAAAAGTAAAGCAATGTATACAATGGTGGCCCTGGTCATTCAAATAATGCTAAGTATCCTTAATCCACATGGTCTTGATGAAATATTTTCTATAATGCTGAATATCTAACAATTCACCTCTTCATCATTGACCTGCATTATAAAACATAAAAAAGATCTGATAGATCTTTACATATCAACAAAGGGCCCCGTCTATTTTTCAAAGAATACAAGAGGACAGTTTTTCTAACCTAGGTTGTGTTTCATAAAGCTGTTCATGAAGCACAATGACTGAATTATAGAGTGCAAAATGTGAACAAAAAGTTTTTTACTGACATTTCAAACAAACTTCATTGCATTTCAAATACTTTCAATCTGACTGATGCAAACTTGTACTTCACTGTAAAAATGTCTTCTCAAGTCTCAACTGTTACAACATGTAATAAACCTGTGTATTCTTCAACAGCTGAAATAAAAACAAGTGGAATGCCTCTGGCGGTCTCACCTGCATCACGCGATTTACTATAGCAGCAGTGCTGACTTTGACAACTACTATAACTCGCATAAGATGTTCAGTGATACTTGGTTACTCTTATGTCCATGTTATATGAACTAGACCAATATACTTCCAAAGTTATGATGGTAATTCAACAAATACCCCCAATTTGGCCAAAGTTCATTGACCCTAAATGACCTTTGACCTTGATCATGTGACCTGAAACTTGCACAGGATGTTCAGTAATACTTGATTAATCTTATGATCAAGTTTCATGAACTAGGTCCATATATTTTTTAAGTTATGATGACATTACTAAAATTTAACCTTAGGTTAAGATTTTGATGTTGATTCCCCCAACATGGTCTAAGTTCATTGACCCTAAATGACCTTTGACCTTGGTCATGTGACATGAAACTCAGGCAGGATGTTTAGTAATACTTGATAAACCTTATGGCCAAGTTTCATGAACTAGGGCCATATACTTTCTAAGTTATGCTGTCATTTAAAAAACTTAACCTTCGATTAAGATGTTGACGCCGCCGTCGGAAAAGCGGCGCCTATAGTCTCACTCTGCTATGCAGGTTAGACAAAAACTGAGATACCCAAATGGCTTTCCATAATTCAGTCATCCATCCTTGGCTAGCATGACACTACTTACCATATCTGTAGAGTGTTATAACTGGATAGAAACCACCACCAGGCTGTTCCATGGGTTTGTGATACATGATCTGTCCATTAATACAGCAATATACAATAACAATCTGTCTAGTCAGATCACTAGGAATGTTCTTAGATGATGGATACATCACGCCCCAACCAATCCGGTCACCATTCTCTATGTGTCCATTTAATAGGAACACTGAATAACAGAAAACAAAAGGAAATAAACAAGACAATTATTTCAAAATGACAAAATTTCCACTATCTTATTATATATTAACACCTTCTCAGTTTCTAAGTTGACATATTTTATTTGTTTATGTGACATAAAATAATCTGGAAAATCAAAGTGGGTAGATCATTTTTTCCACAGTTTGCATCAATTTTGTTCCTTAGTTTCTATATCTCGCATATGAAAATATCTTTGTTTACAATCACTATGTATTAGATATACAGAAATTCCAAAATGAAATATTTTTTATCCTTGAATTGGCAATGGTTAATAAACTTGAAATCTACAAACAAAAACCTGCCATTGTTTTCAGACCCATTATATATCACAGGTACATGTTTACTTAAAGATAAATGCCAGTTATGGTAATGATTTCAAAATTCTCTACGATTTTCAAAAGTTTGTACAAAATCCAATGAAATGACCACCAAAGTGTCTGTTTGTATAAATAAAAATAAGTGCCAAAGGATTCGGGTCAAGCGTCGGGTTCAAAGTTCAGTTTATGTAACTGTACCAGATCTAGATCCTCGATGATATAGTGACAATTAACTGATTAAGCTTGGTTTTACACACTTTCTAGTGAAATCAGTGTTTACTGCAACTACTTTCATTTACCTTTAAAAGGTTGAGTATCGATTATCAAGTAATTCAAATTTGACATTCCAATATCATCACATTGGAAAAGTGATTTAGAAACATCCAGATCTTCCATTGAACCTCTATCTACATGATGATAATAATCCATCCACTGGGATATCAATTTTACCTGATAATGAATAAACAGGTCCTTATAAAACTTACTATCGTGTTTGAGATAATCCATGTAGCCAATGGAATTGGTATGGCAGAAGTAGCGGATATCTCTTGTATCCTTGTTATTGATGATATTCTTGAACTTGGAGGGCCGTAAGCAGTTTGTCAGTCCAATAACAGGAGCCTTTACTAGCACTCTCTCACCATCAGAGAGCTTCTTGCAGTTTATTTCTACTTCAAAGTAACTCCATGCTGAAAATAGACAAAGAATGTTTTCTTAAAAGAAAGCTGTGCTAAAACCAGGGTATATCTTGTCAGTGCTTAGTATCTTTTGTAATGAAGTGCACTATAAATCTGCATATCATTAATGTTATCATTTCTATTATTACCGGTATCTATGATTATGTTTTATCAAATGTAGCCCATGAAGTTATTACATTATGAAAAAAAAAAAAAATACTTCACCATCACCACAATAACATATTTGTCTGTTCAAGCATCAAATGGATATTAGGTATCACTCGACAAGAGTAGTTTAAAACTTTATGGAAAAAGTTTAATGATATGAATGTTTGATCTAGCATTGAAATCAAAAGTGAAGTGACCATTTATCCTTTGATTCTTTGTGAAAATTAGAATTTACCATTAAATATATAGCGCACTCTCTTGGTATTTTTCTTTAAACACTTCTGATTGCATCCTGACCAAAATTTTTATCTTAAATTGCAAAATACAAAATTGGCAAAGATTCTAGCTAACTGACATACCATGACACAGTGGTTGAGGTGATACCAGTATTCTGCCTTTAAGCTTTCTTTTTTTCTTCTCGTAGCAGAGTCTATTTCCATTCATCAGTAAATCAGGACTTTTCAACCAATTCTCAAAGTTGTCCTAAAAAAGGTAAAGGATTACAAAGAAATACAAGAAAATGTTTCATTACTATGCTATATTAGTTATATCAAAAACTTACAATTTTCAAACTTGTTCTTCTATACGATAATTGGTGCATTGACAAATATCAGAAGTGTTCAATTAAATTACAGCATTGAATTATCAGAGTGTCATTCTCGTCATTTTTTAAATAAATGGTCAGAAATTTCTGTCCAATATATATTCCAGATTCCCAGGCTACAAATCATATCCATGAATAAAAAAAATTGTTCCAAAATTACAACATAAGTGAAATATCAGTGAAGGATTTAATCATAAAAGTGGTCTCTGTAAAATTCTGACACTTTAAGTTTTATGAATTGGCCATCCATTCAAACCTGAAAAATGTCCACATAAGACCTTCAAAACTGACCTTGGAAAAGGAGGGTGGTATATCAGGTCTTGCAGTAGGCCATGTCACATGTACGGTTGCTGGTTCACCACCAAACCCAAGACTTGGATAGATATCTTTGTTGCTTCCCTTGATGATACTCTGACCCATCAATTTTCCATTTTTGATGAACTGAACAACTTTAATCAGGTCTAGGAATTGCACATATACACCAATTACATCACCTGTAAGGAGACAGAAGAAGGGTGATGAATGAAGCAATTATTTCAGAAAAAATAGTAACATCTAAGAAATTTGTTGTCTTGACAAAGGAAAAACAAATATTTCTCTCAACTTGACAGAATACATGTATGTAATGGAAATTTCCCATTCATTGGTTATAAGGGCAATTCAATAATTGTCTTTCTTTTCTAGTTCATTGGAAAAGCTGTAAATGACCTCACATTATGATCGCTTGAGCAGTTTGTGAAAGAGTAAAATATCATAAAAATACAAACAAGTAGAGCACCTCTGGGAGTCTCGCCTGCATTATGCAATTCAACATAGCAAGAGAACCGACATTGAAAACAATGATTAATCACAAAAAACACCATTCAAATGATGAACAAAATACTATGTTCATTGACCCTAAATAACAATTTGACCTTGATCATGTAACCTATAAAGGAAACTCACGCATGATGATTAGTAATACTTGATTAAACTTCTGTCTAAGTTTCATGAACTAGGACCATATACTTTCTAAGTTATGATTACATTAAAATATCTTAATCTTAGGTTAAGATTTCAATGTTGACGCTGCTGTTGGGAATGCTCATATGACAGAGTTTTCAGAAGACACAACTTTTTTTCACTTGAAGTGATACTGCATTAGAACAGGTATTTATAAGTGAACTAAGATCAAATCCTCATACCTTTCTCCATTTTTTCAGCTGCAAAGTGGCCATCACTGCCCATAAGTATTTCACCATCAGAAGAATATCCTGCTGAGTCTATAAGAGAACCAGGGACACTGCCACAGCTCTGACCTCCTCTGCTCACTCCAGCACAAATAAAGCTTTCGTCGTTATCTAGGTAAAATATCAAGCAATACATTTAGGGACTGAATACGAACAGGTAACAAACTAACAATTTAACTAACCAAGGAAACCTAAAGCACAGTTTATCTGAATTTCATTACAAAAGTAATTACAGTCATGCCTGGGATTTCTACTCATGACCCTCATATTAAAGGCATGAGTCAGATACATGTATGTATTCACACCAAAAGAAGAAATATTGGTTGTTAAACAAGAAATACATTTTTACAAAACGTTATTGAATTCAGTTGTATGTAAAGATAATAGCATTATTACAAGGCAACATTCCTCAAAAATGGATCCCGACAAATTCTTTTCCTAAAAACAAGAGATTCACAGATTTCACGTTCATATTTCAGAGGGAGCAATAAGATAATAATAGAGTCCTCTTATTTGATTTCATATAAATATAGATAGTACACAAACAGATAAGCAGCGCACTATGAGTTAAATTTGATTACAGTACATCCATATAGAAGAGTAATAATTCAAAGTTTGAATGCCATTTTTTGGTCTACTATCATGCAAGGTATGTATTCAAGTTAAATTAACCCCTGCTCATCTTCAACGGAAAGATTTTAAATGAAACTTTGCATCCCGAAAATTTATACAGTAACATTGGTGCTTCATAGGTACTATAAAGTATTAAATTGAAGCCCCCCCCCAAAAAAAAATTAAATAAACAAAAATAATAATTATAATAATACTAATAAAACAAAAATGAAATAATACTGAAAAAAGAGAATAAAAATTCAAATAAATAAATAGATGAATAAATAAATAAACATTGATTTGATTTACTTAGTTCTTCTATCTTGACAGTAAAGTAAGGTTCTGATGGTGTGATGGTCTTGAGTAGCTGAAGAAGCTTCCCATCCTTTAGTTTAGACTGAGGTTTGATGACATCACTGGTTGGACAACCAACAGGTTCAGAGAATCGGAAGTAGCCATTGGTAACTCCTTCTTCATGCTTCTTATTGTCATTCTTCATAGAAGTATCTAGATCAGAAGAGGAAAAAAAAACAATTATTGATCAGATTGTCCAAAATCCCTACATTATGGAAATTATATTAGACAATGTCCCTTCTCAAATTGACAATTAGGCCTGGGAGTAAACATCGATTGATCGAATGGCTTGCCGCCAATCGCCAATCGATTAGCAAAATTTACACTAATCGAATGATCGGCAGAACCCGATTATGATGTTGGGATAACTCGAATACCCAAGTAATAATACCAAAATGAAAAGAAAACAATGACAACGGTTTTTGAAAACTTGTTACATGTTTAAAAATGATATTACCGAGGTAATTTTTCAAAAATTATCAATGATTGTATCACATTCACATTTACACACCAACACGAAAGAGCTCCGTAAATGTTAATCCCACCCGACCTTGCCCTCAATACACAAAATATTAAAGTTACTGTCTGCGTGCTCGAAACAGAAAGTAAACACACAACCAGCTCACTTGAGCTGATTGGACCTTCGATAGCCAATGAAACTATTTGGGAAACAAAGAAGAAGCCACGTGGTTCCCTTACCAGGAAAGGTCATGACTTCAGAAATAAATTGACCCCTCCCCTATCTGTGTGTGTGAGGGAGAGAGATAGAGAGAAAGATAGGGGTTGGAGCCAGGGAATTCCTTTTATGTTTCAAAACAATGCAACCTTTTTTTATATCCCCCCTCACACCATCCAAACTGCATTCCAACAAGCGCCGCCTTCACCGCTACTTTCTCGACTAGTCTCCCAAAATAGACCCAGTTATACATGTAGGTTCAAATGATAAAAATTTGTAATTTTGAAAGGTACTTCAAATGAAATATTTTGCAAAATATTTTTTTGAAATACATGTGTAGCATTGTGGGCAGTGCCACAAGTGAAGTAGGGGACATGGTGTGGGCAAGGGATGAAATTTTTCAAGTAAAATGCTCCACCTGCATGTCAGTCTCAAAGGATACTTCATGAATGAGTTGTTTACTAAGACGTCTTTGGACTTTAGACTCGGTTGATCTGGGCTGATTCATTCATATGCAGGGGTGTGGCACTTGGAGAGATGCATGCATAATACCAGGGTACCAGTAATTGATTTAGGAAAGATTTTCATTAGAATAATAAACTGAAAGAATCAATCTCATTTTATGTAGTTTTTTTTATACAAAAATCATGGAGAAGGGGGAAAAGGGTCTACTTTCAATTATGATAAACATGTGACTTTGATGGAGATTTCTTCATGGGGGGGGGCTCACCATAAAATAGGTCAACTATTGTGACTTAAAAGACGTGATTCCCAACGAACAATCAAATCATTCGATTGTTTATTCAGGAAATAATTGAATGGTAAAAATGACAATTGTCCCAGGCTTACTACATATCTAAAACCAGTGTCAACTTGGATAATGCCTTAAAAATCAATATTCCTGAAAATTTCTTGGCAGCACCACTTCTATGGATACCTGAATCTATTATCAAATTACATATTATCAAATTACATGTACATCATGTGCTTATCTGCATGTTTTAGATACTAGTTGAGAGGAATAATCAATATCTTACCTATTATCTGTATATCATGTAGTTAATATTGGGATGTGTTCTTGGTGTTGTTGATAAGACAAGTGGAAAACAATGAAAGCAATTACGCAGTAATACATTGATAAAATGACAATTGTCAACGATCCTTGTTTATTTTTAGGTAGAGCACTCAGGAGAAAAGTTGGTTTGCAATTAACTTACCATTAAAAAGTTCCAGCCCCGGGAATTCTAGTGCTCGCTTTGCTTTAGCTAACCAATCAGTTTTATCTGGAAGCTCCGGTACAGAAGCAGTCACATTAAGCCTCACACTAGAATCTGAAGTAATAAAACCAAATGATACAAATAGAAATCTCATGGTTCAAAACATACATGTTCCAATAATAATTCAACGATTATGATCCATAAAGTTATTTACAAAAAGCTCTATGCATGACTGGTGACCAGTTCTTGGGTTTGAAAATATTGTGAGTAAAGCCCTAATTAATTTTTGACAAATTATACTTTGTATTCAAGATGCTTACAACGAAAACAATTTTTAATCTCCAAAGATCAGACTTATATACAAGGTGATAGGAATAAACATGATTGAGATTCTGATATGACCCCTAAAAACAGGTCATCAAACAAGCATAAAGTCATGCCTATCTTATAAACTGCTTTATGAATCCCCATTCAAGTCTGTGTCCTGTATGATATACAAAGCACATAATTCAAATTAATTTCTAATATAGAAAGCCAGCAATGGCATCATTCATAATGTAAATTCTGTATGTCTTGAGATGATGTATATGGACAGGGCATCTATTTGACCAATCACTGTGCTTGTTTTTCTGCTCCAATGGACCTGATGCACTGGCGTCATCATAGAGGCTGAAGCCATTGTCTTGCATGCGTTGGTGATCTGCAGCTGGCGCATCTCTGACAAATGTGTTTAAGCATATACCTATATCCTCTGAGGGAGGGTGCGATAACGATAAGATTATAATGTCATGTGCATATGGTTTATACTAGTTGATGAATTATAATATTGCTGGCTTTTTCAGTGACATGAAAAAGAAAAAA
The DNA here is from genome assembly GCF_018143015.1 of Lytechinus variegatus. Classification (NCBI taxonomy): domain Eukaryota; kingdom Metazoa; phylum Echinodermata; class Echinoidea; order Temnopleuroida; family Toxopneustidae; genus Lytechinus; species Lytechinus variegatus. Next base: position 38,992,547 of record NC_054746.1, read on the forward strand.
AACTTCAGTACTACAGTACTTCTGGGGAATGTTTCATAAAACTTGTCAGCACTGACAATTTCAGTGAACTCATTGGTTTTGATTGGCTAATTATTACTGGTTTCTGACATTTGCTATGGTAAATATCAGAGAATGACCACTTGTCATGATGACAAGCTTCATGGAATGGTGTTAAAAAGTTGTTGATAAGATCTGATTACTATTGTGTAATCATACATTTCTTTTGCATCCTTGGCAAAAACGTCTGACATAAAAATAGAAAAGCATATACAGCAAGTTTTCATTTGTTTTCAAAAGGAAGATTGCGACCCACCTTTACTGACAAATGCACATGTAGGATAGAAACCACCCGTAGACTGAGTTACATTACAATGATGTATGACAGATTGATTTTTGGTGAAGTATACGACTACCATCTGGGAAGCAGTTGAAGGTTTATTTTCAACAAGTAGAAGACCACACCCAATCCTATCTCCAGTTTTACACTTGCCAGTCTCTCCTAGATTCTTCCCTGTTAGAAAAATATCAGATGAAGACATGCAAAAACATTACATTATGAGAAGTTAGTTTCTTTGACCTTTTCTTCATTATTCATCAATATAGTATCAAATTTTAAAATCCAAGGTAAAAATATCAATAACTTGAATTAAACTATCCACTAACCAAATGATAATAATCTTCAATAGAATAGTTGAAATAAAATGTATATTGTAATATCCATCTCTGAAATTTATGGCAGTCATTCGATCTGAATTTATTTTAAAGTATAATATAATTGTTTTTTCTTTGTTTGCAAATATCAAATTTTGTAATATTTTTGTGCACAAATGATAGAAAATAATTGCCATTCACATGGAAATTAAATATAAGACTGTGTATGATCATAATGTTGCATTCTGGGTAGGGCACGTGGGACTATTTGGGTAGTTTCAGACTTTTAATATTCAATGTGGCTGAGGCCCTTGACTTTAATATGTATCAATTCAGCTCCAGTATCATATGTAAGTGAGTGGTGTTTTTTATTACGAAAATGTTAATAAATCTAAATGTACATTACCATAACAGACAGAAAAATTCAATAAGGTTTATAGAAATGGGGCAAACTGAAGTATTATAAAAAAAAATCAAACAAGTATATCAACGAATTTGTCCATTACACTTAACAAACATTGAAAATTTACCCTTTGATGACTGTCCACAATTGAGGATTTTTCCTTTGGTTGTATCATAAGCAATGGTATACTCAGATGTGCCAGGCAATCCTTCATGTCCTGACCAGGTTGCTGATGTCAGCCCTATTAATGGCCCTTTATGATCATCATTCACTGGACATTCACCAACTGATTCTAAGCTCATCTCAAAATACATATTAGAACCTGCAGAGTAGAACAATCAAAATAAATCAATCAATCAATCAAGAAACATGATTTTGATGTAGAATTTACTCAATAAACATACTAGGGTAAACCCACGGGTATATTAGAGGGAACTAAAGAACAAAGGAGCGTTTCATGAAAGAACTTGTCAAAAGTATGTTTTATTCAACAGTTACTCTAGGAAATGTGTTTATTAGCCCATTAAAATCAAGGAAAGTTGTCAAATCTGACAAATTGTTGGACAAACAAAAATGATGAAACACTCTCCAGGGGCCTGTTGCATAATTTTTTTTACCTAAGAAAACTCTGGTAAAAAATAAAAACTAAGGTTAGTCTGATTTCTGCCATTGACTTTAACACAGGGCAGGAACTCTGGTGAACACAACCTGAGTTTTCTCAGGTAAAAGTTTTATGCAACGGGCCCCAAAATATTCTAAGGAAAGGAGGCGGATTGGAGGCAGGGAGAATCAAAACCCTGGATATGCTTTTAGTATATACAGCAAAATACCACAATGTAGTTGACACTTGAACAAAAAACATTTCATTATATTTATATCAATGAACATCTTGAATTTACATTTTTATTTGGTGGCAATTTGTCTTTGAATCTGTCCAAAGGAAAAAGGGGAGGAAACGGTAAAGAGAAGCAGAGGAAGAGGAAGTGAGAAAGACTTCATAAAGCATTGTAAACAGAGTTATACATACCATCTTGGAATGCACATGGTGATTGGATTGCTCCTATCTCATCATCCGAGATACTGAGTCTATCACCTTCAACTTTGATGTTACTAGATGACATCCATTGATTGAGGTTTGTCTACAAGACAAATAAGTAATATCAGGTGATAGGCGCCTATCCTTATGAGGCAAAAAATACAATGCTCTACTTCTTTTAATACTGAGCCAACCGGTGACCAAAAGACGTTAAAAGATGGGAGTTGCTGCTACCCTGTTTGGCGTTCAACGATTATAAGGGATAGAGCCTCGTCGATCTGGCGCTGCACAGTGGCTGCCGGGCCCACAATCAATTGGGCAAAGCAAATTTTCAGAGTATTTCATTTCATGTCTATTTCGAACAATAAATTATGGATTTTCATTTTTTCATTTCATTACTATAAATTCTGGACATTCTAGTTGATAAGTGAGGGAATATTGAAAAAAAAAAATAAAGTGCTAAGAAATACTAAGATATCTGCTCAGTATATGATATTGTTTTTCACTATGAAAATATGATTGAAGAATGTCTTTATAAAATTAGTGTTAATGGTGCACAGAGTGTATCTGTTTGGTTAGAATGAATGTCAACTAATAACACTCTCCAAAGGTAAAGGATTTTTCATAATACGTTGATATTGTACAAGTAACTTGTAGATTACTCTTACCATGGATAATTCAGGAACAGAAGAACTAAGCCACTCTACATGTAATTCTGCTGGACCCCACCATGCATTGATTGTAGGATACAGGTTCCGAGCTTGTATTGTAACCCACTGTCGACACTGGATCTTGTCATTCTTCCAAATACAAACCAAAGACTTTTGAGCAGTGAGTTGTTCTATTACAAGGGTTATTGTATCCCCTGTAAATAGTGAAAACAAGAAAAAATATCTGGATAAAATTATGACTGTTAATATCTAACTAAACACAGGTAAAAGAGCATTTAAAGGACTTCTGTTTTTTTTCAATGCAAAATTCATTACTATAATCATGTCAAATCAAATATCACTTTATGAAATTAACTTGGCCATGTCTCTTTCATTGTATTTCTATTTTTGTCATCTGTAATGGCATCAGGGATATGTCTTTGAAGATATATGAATTTTTTTTTACTACATGAAATTCATATCTCATAAAATCAATGTGCAATATTTCATTCATTATTGAGTCCTTTATACTGTTTGAGGAAGAAATTTCTCGGACAGAATATGTTCTTCCTAAAATACAAACACAGAAACTTTCTTACCTTCTGTAAAGGAGGATGACTCATTTTTTCTACTCTCTCTTCTAGGAGACGATACAGATCCATTATCACTATGAATCATGAGAGCATCTCGAGATCTGTCAGGTGATTGTTCTTCCTCATCATTCTCTATCTCTTCGACAATGGGTTCAGAACTGATTCCAATCCCTACTGATGCATCTTTGCCTGGAATTAGAACAAATTTATTCAAATTCCATAATCATATGATAAGGATTTCTTTTTCTCATTTCTGTTTTTCTTTCTAATAGAACAGCAGATTCATGTGACTGCCATTACATCTTAAATAAAGGTAGGCCTATATTATATTCTCTTGAATCAGGGAGAAACAATTCAGTGTACACTGTATATACTTATATTTCTTTAATAGAGGCTGGCATTACTTTTGAACTAAATAAAATCTACAGTACAACATTATAAGGTCTTGTAAACACTTAAAATACATCAAGCAATTCTTATCATTTTTCATTTTAATTCATAAATAATCTTAAGCCTTGATCAGTTCAAATTGTTCTTTAAACTATCAAAATAAGGGTAATTGCCAATTCGTCTACTGCCAACTCGTCCACTCTCCAAATGGTCCATCTTCATTTTGTCTAATGATATTTTGCCCATCAACACTTCATCTAACAACTATTTTGTCCAATCATCACTTTCTCTAATTACCAGTTTGTCTATGACTAATTTGTCTTTATAACTAGTTGGTCTAATATCAAATTTATTTCCATTAATTTTGCCCAACACTTTGTCACATTAGACCAAATGGTATGTGGGCTAATTGGCTATTAGGCCAAATGGATATTAGACGACATGGTGAGTGGATGAGATGGCAATTCGACCATGTGGATAGTGGACGAAATGATGGTAGACCAAATGATAGTAGATTGGACAAAGTGACAGTAGATCAAGTGAAAATATATCTAAATCAATTTAAGAAACAAAGTTGATAAATAATGTTATTGCTGATTTTTTTTTCATTTCAAAGTTCATGTACCAGTATCAGATATAGTAAATAGAATTAACACAAGTTAGACATTCCCCTATTTGAATGAAAATAGTGATAGTAATGTTTCTAAAGACAAAATTCCATTTCAGGACTTAACTTTCCAAAACAATTTTTGCAATGTGCAGAAGATAATGATGCCAAAATTACAATTTGGGTACAGTATTGCAAAATGTAAACTCTTTCTTCTCATGATATTTTGAGGGGTTTCCATCAAGTTTGTATAATTTGCTTAACCCCAAAATGTGGTCACATTGACCCAAATGGGTTAAAAGAAGTAATCTAAACTTACCTAATTGCACAACCTTAACCCGGAATGCTGGATGACTATTGGAGAGTGGTGATCCAGTTTCTTGAGCAAAGACAACATGTTCCCAGCCTTCAACTAAATCTTGTATTCTAATGATTGCTCCATCTTCACCAACCTCCACCAAATCACTGTGTTGTATGGAACTCATTTTACCTGTGATTCAAAAACAAAAGTTCAATTCTTCATCTTAAGAAAATTTTAGCCTCCTTTTTTCCTAGTCTATATTCACTCATATTACATTGTCGATAATTTTAATTCAAGATCTTTCTCTTAATCCAGGCTGTTATCTCCTGCTTTTTCTTCTTGTTCCCCATCAGCTCTGACTTATATCATCTTTTACGTAAATAAGTATTCCTTTAAAAATGAACTGCCTTGTTGATACCCATGTGAGCCAACACCCAACTGGTGTGTTGGCTCAACTGGTAGAGCGTTCATCTCAAACAAGGAGGTTGGAACTTGGGAGTTCAAACTCGTCCGCATCAGACCAAAAGATAAAACAGAGATGGGAGTTGCTGCTATCCTGTTTGGCAATTAATATCTAAATGATGAAGCCTTGTTGATCTGGCACTGCAAAGTGGCTACCAGGCTCATAATCAATTGGGCAACATAGATTTTTTGAATATTTCTATTCTCAGATTTCTAATTCAAACAAAAAATGGATTCCACTCTTCTTAAAATGTCTCAAATGGATTGATTCTTACTTACTGAAGACTTTTTTCTTCTTCTTCCTGAACTTCTGAAGACATTAAGGATAGGCCAATGTTTGGACACTTAGTTAAAAATTTAAGTAAGTAAAACATGATTTTGACCAATTCTTTACAATTTTGCTGTCCATCTTTTTTCACAATGGATTTTTCAAGCGGAATAGAATTTTAAGGTCAGAATACCGGCGAAACCCCTTGACCCACTCAGTCACACTTATGCAAGGTCCATCCTTAACCTAAATCTGCTTCATATTTTTGTCAATGTAATAATTTTATAGTTTACGATTTTGCAGTCATTTACACGTAGATCTAGTAGCTATTATTTTCAATTGGTTTTGTATAAAATATTAATATTTTTAAATGAATTTTAGCCTTATATTTTTTAAATGTCCGCAGAATTTTGGAACAATTTCTTTGGCTCTGCTCCACTGGAAGTAACGTATTTGTCTGGCTTCAAAGCTTGGTGTTAGCAATGAGCATCCCGATGTCTGTCACTCATTGTCAGTGAGTCGGAGACTGAGAAAATAAGAAAATATTAAATAAAAACTCCTCTGTAGTGAAGGCCGAAACAGCGGACATTTCAGTCTAGGCCTTGCCCTGACCCTGTATCCATGACATCCCGGTCGACATGATGATGCTGCTGCATGCTGCAGTGCAGGCTTTCCTTAAAGGCAAGATCCCCAAGTCTGTGCAGACCCCTTGTCTGCGCACATGCCTATCTGCGCGATTCTAGTAAAAGATACATGATGACCACAGACTTTACACATGCAATACATAGAGATATTCAGTAAAAAATCGGACTCAAAATGGTGGAAAAATAATGAATTTGTGGCATTTCATGTGACAGCCTCAAAATGCAGCCTTTTTCATCAAAATTCATGAATCGTGTGCAAAGTGAATGGGTGCGCAGACCTGGGGCTTGTTTCATGAAATGGTCTTTAATAGAACAGCTCTACAATGTATGTAAGAACGAGATATTGCTCTAAACTCTTTCACAAAGCCGATTTTGACACCTTCAGACATGTCCTACGTAAGCATGATCTTCTTTGCACACCACCCGCCACCGTTGGCATTAAGAAAAATACGTTTATGGCAAGCCACACTTAAATATCACCTTGAAACTTTTTTTGGGTTTTTTTTGGGGGGGTCATTCGATTGCACTCTGATGTACAGTATTTTATCTGGGATGGCGTCAAGTTAATTTTTTATATGGTGGCTGTAAGCAATTTCAGGTCGTCTTGCAAGGCAAGATGACCTAAAATGGATGTCATTTTAAAAAACTTCTCCGGGCATGGGCGAAAATCCCAGAGAGGACAAGGGGGACGCGTACCCCCTTCCCAAAATAGTAGGGGGACATAATATCAAATGTCCCCCCTACTATTTTTGGTCTTGGAAAGAAATACATTATATACATTACATTCAAAATCAAAATAAAACATTTATTTTGGACAAGATCACCTTAACATGGTTATGTTAGAGCAATAATGTACATCTCGACTCCTAAATGTATATCACTTTGAAATGTGACATATTTTTGCAGCAATATTCACATTTTACTTTTCTCTGGTTACTTTTAATGCAAATTACGTAATATCTAATCACTCACGTAACTTGTATTTCTTGCGTTATATCTGACAAAAAAAAATTGATATTTCACACGCAGCCTCTCGCATTTTCCTTTTTAGTCTAATAAAATCAGACACGTTGACTTTGTTTACTCCATTCAAACCCCATTTTTACCTCAACAAATAACATTTAAAGCATAATTTGCAAAATTATCACTATAAATAAGTATTCTGTAAAAATTCAGAATATTGAACAAATAAAAGGTCGAAATTACTTAGTTTCTTCAATATTCATGTCGGACAAGGGTCTCTTTCATTGAAATGTCAATGAAAGGTGTCAAAAGGGCACTGTGTTCTACATGTAGGTCAAATAATGAAAATTATTAAATTAAATAATGAAAATTTTGATTTTATCCAGTTTTGTTTGAGAATCTTTAAAGTTTTTTTTTTCTCTTTTTACCTCATGAAATAAGCTCCATACATAAATTCTACAATTATTAATAAATAAAAATTATTTGATCTCCATTTATTGAAATATATGATTTTACGAAAAATCGTCATTCGGAAATGAAAGGTTCAAGTAACGACAAAGACTAAATATTTTTCTGATATCGATATCAAACGATGTCGCGGACTTGAAATACAAAATTGCCTTTGTGAAATGGAAAGCGCCAATTTTCTCGCCAATCTTATTCGGAAGAATGGTCCTAGGTCAGGACGTTCCTACATATTGCCCATCTCGGCATGGCAGTAGGGTACTGTACCATTTTCTGGTTCAATCTGAAAATGGCTCCCCGATGTTTTTTTCCAAGATGAGGAAATAACATATATTTCATAGATTTCTTTGAAATTCTTATGATATATACATGTATGGTTCACTTACTCATATTTTAAGAAAATTACCAAATGAAAGATTTTTTAAAATGAAAATAAATTCATGTTAAATCTTATCTCAAATTGTTAGGTGCACAGCCCGGGAGGGGGGGGGGCACTCAGTATATAATGCATAGTGGGTATGTGCCGCGGAGAGGACCCCCATTTTCACACTCAAATTTCCATTCCAAGGCATAGCATTTTTGTCTAATTGAGAAGGACAAAGAAAGCTGCTCCAAGGTGTAGAAAATGCTACAACTTGGAGCAGCTTTCTTTTTATCGAGAAAAAAGAAATCCGCTCCAAAGCTTTGCATATTTTTCGTTACGCTGTTCCGATCGCATTGATCTGCTACAATGAGCTGCAATTTTGGTGAAAAGCGGCCGCAGAGCGCTGTCCTACCATTGCCTCAGCTCTCCGCAAGCGCACCAGGCGGAGGCCGCGCTAGCTGCATCATGCACACATGACCGTTCCATAGGGATGCATACGCACTCACACGCTGGCGATTCGTTCCAAGGACCCCCGTTTTCACAAACATTTGTAGTTCCGAAGCCCGTTCCGAGGACCCTCCTTTTTACAATAAGCCCGATCCAAGGCACCCGTTTTTTATCTCGCCCGCGGCACACCCCACCATTTTTTGGTCGAGTGCCCCCCCCCCGGGTGCGCAGACTTGGTACATGTACCACCATTACATGTGCATGTATAGTATGGCGCTAGACAGGAATACGGTAAGCATCGTTTCTGTGGATTTATTTAAAGGACAAGTCCACCCCAACAAAAAGTTGATATGAATAGAAAGAGAAAAATCCAACAATTAAGCATGACACTGAAAATTTCATCAAAATAGGATGTAAAATAAGAAATTTATGGCATTTTAAAGTCTTACTCAATTTCACAGAACATTATATGAACATCCTGGTAGTATGCAAATGAGGAGACTGATGATGTTGATGTCATCCACTCTTTTTTTCTTTTAGTTTTGTATTTTATTATATGAAATATGAAATTTTCTCCTCATTGATTCTCAACTAAATCAACGATCTGTATCAGTATGACTATTCCTCTCCCGGGGGGGGGGGGCCAGTCAAATACTTAGCTGTACACACGCGTGACCCAAAAAAACGTGTTTAAAGTGCTGTTTTTTCATTTTTGGATGCGGTCCGCGCGTGGACTCGTTAAGGGTATCAAAAACACGGATTTTCAAGAAAAAGGGTGGTTTTGAAATACTGGAAACTGGTCAATCGCGGGGTCCAACGTATTTAGGGTATGTTTTTCCCCAAAGCTCTTTTTAAAAAGACTAGCCAAACGTGTTACTTTAGGGTGTTTTTTTCCCCCGAGGCCATACTTTGGCAACAACTTGTTTAGGGGTCAAAATGTGTAAATAAAGTCCGCGAAAAACTTGTTTAGGGGGTTATTTTGCACACAGAGAAAAACTTGTTTAGGGGGTGTTTGGAAATTCCCTGGTCAAATGTGTGTACAGTAATATATTTGATTGGCCCCCTGGGATTCCTCTCTGTCTCTGAACATGTAGAGTTAGCACTGTTTAATGCCCGAAATGGCTTAGAACTCTAGTCAAGTTGGTCCTTACTGTTAAATCTGTAAAAATTGAAATACTGTATTGTATAATTCAAACAATAAAAAACAAAAGAAATACAGAGTGATGGACATCATCAACTGTCTCATTTGCATATCACTGAGTTGTGCATTATCACTGACACTGTTTTGTGAAAAATAAACGAAACTTCAAACTTTTTTTTAGTAATTTTACATCCAACTTTGATGAAATTTTCAGCGTTAGGGGCCTATGCTTTTATGATAAGGACTAAGTAAGGTATGGTCAGTTCCCCCATGTCTGCGCGGTCTCCCAAGTCTGCGCACCCGCGTATCTCCGCGATTCTAGTAAAAGAAGATACGCAATGGGCATGAACTTTACACATGCAATACATAGGCAGGTATTCATTAAAAAATCCGACTCAAAATGGTGGAAAAATAATGAATTCATGGCATTTCATGTGACGGCCTCAAAATGCAGCCTTTGTCATCAAAATCCCTGAATCGTGTGCATTTTTTTCAATCTGAGAATGACTGCCCAAGGTTTTTTCAAGAAAATCTTATATTTTCTTTCATTTTTTAATGAGAAATTTGGTACACTTACTCTTAATAATGTAGGAACACTAGTATTAACCAAAAGATTTTGTGAAATAAGAATAAGAAGAAATTCATGTGAAATTTTAACTCAAATTGTTAGGTGCGCAGACTTGGGGCCCACCATACTTGACTTTTCTCTATTTAATCAAATTAACCATTTTTCTGGGGTGGACTTAACCTTTAACAATGTCTGACAGTTTCCTATAATCCCCATTCACTCACCAAATTTGGTGAGTGGAGCCAACGCAGTTCAGCGGAACAACCACACATACCGTACTGACAGAGACTGAAGCGGCCAGCATGCAGGGCATCGCGCAAGTGCTGAGCTGAGCGGTGGCGCTGGCAGCATAGCAGCCAGCTGCACTGCAGGCGCAGGACCGAGGCGAGGGCGCGGATCATAAGACATAACTAGGTCTAGGATTAAAGTCAAGGAGTCCCTTACCATAATCATGGGTGACAAAAATTCAAAAAATATCTGCCCGCCTATCGATAATCTGAAGTAGTTTACACCATTTTCCATGCAATTATTAAACAAATCTGATAATTTGGTCACGTAGCGGTATAATGGCTGATTCACACACTTCGTTTACAATGTTGCTATGATATGACCCCGGGGTTTCTGCGCATGCGCAGATACAGACACGAGCTTCCGCTCCAGCTCCGTATCGGTACTGCCAGGTTTGGAGTGCAAAACATTCCTCAAAATGATATCGAGAACTACTGCAGGTGTTGTGGCTGGTGTGGCGGGAACGTTGTTCATCGGTTACTGTATTTATTTCGATCGAAAGAGAAGGAGCGATCCATTATTCCGCCAAAAGCTGAAAGAAAGTGAGTAGATCTAGGCCCGGCCCCGAGACCGAGTTTCAATAAAACGTGTGTTGTATGAAGATGAGTTGGTATGGTGTTTCCGGTCAGTCTTTGACTGTGTGGTGATTCCGGTCATGCATCATTAAGTTAGAATTGCCACCCTTTTTGTCTGCATTGGTAGGGGGTCCTAAAGCTGCGCGGGTCCTAAAGCTACACACCACTCATCGCGCATGCAGTTTTCAATGGCAAATGCACTCTGTGTGTGGAACTGCAGAGTGATGAACAATCCTATTAATTTTTTTCTACAGAGGCTGCAGTAAATCTCTAAATGCAGAGAAAACCAACAACTGTTAGGAAGTTTGGAGTTATATTCGCTTTAATTTCATTTTATCCTATAATAATTTGAATATATTTTAGAAATTGAGGCACAGGAAATACTATTTTTTTGCATGATAAATCGAGTGCGTAGCTTTAAGTTTAGGACCCCTTCTATATTGGGCGGCGAAATCAAGAGGTGTTCGAAAAACACGACGGGATTTTCGTATTAGGCCTAGTGAGTTTTGTGATATTTTCTACTTGGCTAATGATCTTTAGAATGTTTGCCACAAATTAGTGAAATATAATTTGTTGAAATATTAAAATTGGGACAGTTTTTATTGTTTGAAAACAAAGTGCGTAGCTTTAGGTCCCCCCCATCAACTCAGTCACTGACTCACTGTGACAGTGCCCTTTTCCCTTTTATTTGTTTGCACATATTTTTATCTGTATGCTGGTGTGTGTGATTCCGTAGAAAAGAAGACATGAGGCTTGAGATGTCTTCCTCTCACAAATGAGAGGAACAATTTAAAAAAAGTTTCATCAAAATCGGCTACAAATAAGCAAGTTATGGGAGTTTGAAAACTTTGAAAAATTGGCAAACGTGCTTCAAAATGTCTGATTTTGTGGACTACTCTCCATTTGTACACAATTTTCAGATTTTCCTCATTATCTTTCAAATTGCATCTTGCCTCCTTCTGAGCACAACATATGTCATGGGAAAATATAATCCACACTATATATGTCAAGGTGAGGAGGAGATAATGTGAAATATGTAAAATAAAGGGGAAAATCTGAAAATATGTGTACAAAACAAATGGAGAGTTGTCCACAAAATCCGCCATTTTGAAGCACGTTTGCCAATCAGAGGATCCACATAGTAAGTACAACAAGACTTTTTAATTGTCCATAACTTGCTAATTTCATAACCGATTTTGATGAAACTTTTCTTTAAATTGTTCCTCTCATTTTACTCTTTCCAATAAGATTGCTTCTCTTCTTGGGTTTTGGTTTCCTTTAATGTTGTAGCTTTTAGTGATATTACCATCAGATTTTGGTGATGAAATATAAATGGAACGAGTTTGAAACTTGTGGCCATTATGGCCATGTGTAGCTCTGCTTGTTATGACTATGGACATTGTAACCTTCACTATACTGTCAGCGAATGTATAGAAACTAGTTTCATGTGCTGATTGACTTTTTTTCTCTCTCTTGATCTATGATTGCACTTTACTTCAGTTTGAGTTAAAAAATAAAAACAAAGCATTCAAAATGGATTAGATTAATTTGTATATTTTCTATTTCAGGAAGAAGGTTGAGAGGAGAGCAAAGTTCAAAAACGAGTAGTGGAAGTTCAGGAGAGGGACAAAAACTAGAGGTAAAACTTTGTGATAAAGATGCATAAATGGTAAAATTCCCTTACGTAATTAATAACACCAGCCAAAACTCTTGATTGATTAATCTAGTGATTTTATTATTTTTTATTATTTTTTTTTTTTTAGGGGGGGGGTTATTTAGTGTGTTTCTTTTAGGGAGGACTGCAGGGACATTTATTCAATTTGGATTTTAAAGAATGGCTTTGTATAGCTTTCCTATGATCGTTACCTTGAAATTGAAAGTATAGTTATTACGGGATTGAAGATTGAGGGACAAAATTAAATTCTACATGTCTTGAAATCTTGCCTTTTCATTTTAAAATGAATAGAAGTACTATACCGTGTAGTAAAAACAAACTTGACACCTCACAAATTCCAAATTAAAAGAAAGAATATGTCATGATTCATGAACACAATGATTATTTATGGCCTGAAATAGTATTTTCTTCCAAATTATTTGATGCCATATTTATGTGGTGTGTGTATTTACGCTTGGATAATCAGGAGGTATTCTTTACTGTGGTGTAAAATTTTATTTACGCCAAAGTAAGGCATGATGGCAATGATTGAATCCAGATGCTAATGATGTCATAAAACAACAAGACTTGCAGTAAACATTGCAAACCCCTTTTCAATGAAATTAACTTGATACCAAAAAAGTGTTAAACAATTCTAATGTTCATTTTTGAAAAGGTGTTTTACAATGGATGTTACTGCAACCCTTGTAGAATTGTGACTTTATTGACATCAGGGGAGCGTTTCATCAATATTTTCAGCCGACAAGCTGTCAGATCTGACATCTTTCCATGATTTTGATTGGCTGGGAGGCACTGTTCCTATGGTAACTGTCGGCTAGAATAGCACTTGTCGGATAAAACGTCCGACAAGTCCTTTCATGAAACGCCCCCCTGGTCTTGATTCATTCATTGTGGTCATAAATACTTTGGCACAAATCAAAATTTATGTTACCTTCTGATTATTTAAAGTGTTTAAAGCTTACTACATAATATGGTATCAAACTATTTGAGAGAAAATAGTATTCAACTATTCATTATTGTCTCGCCCATCAGAGGTGAAGGCGAGACTTAGGGATCCAAATGTCGTCCGTCGGTCACAAACCTGTAATGACACATAACTCCACAACCATAAGTCGCTTTTCAATGGACTTGGGGGACCTGCATGTTATGCTGCAGTCGGAGGTCACATGATATGGTCAAAGATAATTTTCAGGTCAATGTTAAAGATTACATGCAAGACTCTTATGACACCTAACTCCGCAACCGTATATCGTTTTTTTAACTAAACTTTGATGGTAGATGGACTTGGGAGACGTGCATGTTATGCTGCAGTCGGAGGTCACATGGTAAGGTCAAAGGTAATTTTCAGGTCAATGTTAAAGTTTACATGCAAGACTCTTAACTCCGCAACTGTAAGTCGCTTTTCAACCAAACTTGGATGGTAGATGTACTTAGGCGACCTGCATGTTATGCTGCAGTCGGAGGTCACATGGTAAGGTCAAAGGTCATTTTCAGGTCAACATTAAAGTTTATGTGCAAGGCTCTTATGACAAGTGTTATTCCATCCCAGTCATGTCACAATGAAGTTTCGATATAATCCTCTTGCGTACCCTCACAAATCATGATATTTCTGGTTATTTTCATCAGTGGGCGAAACACAAAATTGCTTTTGCCTTGTAAAGATTATTTGTTCATGGCACATTTTTTCCTCATTTAATTGGATATTGATAGGCCTGTAACCTAAACGAGCTCACAAAAGAATATATATGTATTTTAGATTCCAGATTTGAAGGATGCTGAAGCTGTTCAGAGTTTCTTCTTACAGCAAGTTCAACGTGGAGAGCAATTACTTGCAGAAGGTTAGTGAGTCATATATTCAAATTTCATATTTTCTACTTGGTTTTTGTCTCACCTGCATAGCAGAGTGAGACTATAGGCGCCGCTTTTCCAACGGCGGCGGCGTCAACATCAAATCTTAACCTGAGGTTAAGTTTTTGAAATGACATCATAACTTAGAAAGTATGTGGACCTAGTTTATGAAACTTGGCCATAAGGTTAATCAAGTATTACTGAACATCCTATTAGAGTTTCATGTCACATGACCAAGGTCAAAGGTCATTTAGGGTCAATGAACTTAGACCATGTTGGAGGAATCAACATCAAAATCTTAACCTGAGGTTAAGTTTTTGAAATTTTATCATAACTTAGAAAGTATATGGACCTAGGTCATTAAACTTAGACATAACGTTAATCAAGTATCACCAAACATCGTGCATGAGTTTCACGTCACATGACCAAGGTCAAAGGTCATTTGGGGTCAATGAACTTTGGCCGATTTGGGGGTATCTATTGAATTACAATCAAAACTTTAAGTTTTTGGATCTGATTCATGAAACTTGGACATAATAGTAATCAAGTATCACTGCACATCCTGTGCAAGTTTCAGGTCACATGAACAAGGTCAAAGGTCATTTAGGGTCAATAAACTTTGGCCGTATTGGGGGTATTTGTTGAATTACCATCCTATCTTTGTAAGTGTATTGGTCTAGTTCATAAAACGTGGAAATAAGAGTAATCAAGTATCACTGAACATCCTGCGCGTATTTTAGGTCACATGGCCAAAGTCAAAGGTCAATGAACTTTGGCCATAATGGGGGTATCTGTTGAATTACCATCATAACTTTGCAAGTTTATTGATCTGACTTTTGAAACTTGGACATAAGAGTAATCAAGTATCACTGAATATCCTGTGCAAGTTTCAGGTCACATGATCAAGGTCAAAGGTCATGTGAGGTCAATGAATTTTGGCCACATTGGGGGTATTTGTTGAATTACCATCCTATCTCTGTAAGTGTATTGGTCTAGTTCATAAAACGTGGAAATAAGAGTAACCAAGTATCACTGAACATCTTGTGCGAGTTATAGTAGTTTTCCAAGTCAGCACTGCTGCTATGTTGAATCGCATGATGCAGGTGAGACGGCCAGAGGCATTCCACTTGTTCCATTAAAACATTGTAGAACCCTATACAGAATGCATATGGCTTACCAGGTGTGCAGGTAGTATTTATGGGGGGTCAGCAAAAAAGATACTTTCAATCATGCTTTTGTAGTTTCCATAAAAACAATGGGGTTTTTTTTTGCACCCAAAACGAGGTTCTCAATGTTGGTGATGAAGTTTCATTAAAACACTATGAGAATGATATTATGCGAGGTCATATATCCATTTAGTTTTAGCATGTATGCTGCTTTCCATGTAACTAATATGATAATTCCAGTTGATGCATTGGAATGTACAATGTATTATTGAGATATATCTGATTTTTTTCCTGTAGGTGATTTTGAGAATGGGGTTGAGCATCTGAGTAATGCTGTAGCAGTATGTGGCCAACCTCAGCAGTTATTACAAGTTCTCCATCAGACTCTACCGGCACCAGTCTTCCAGCTCTTGGTTCATAAACTACCTGCGACCAGCAAGGTAGACTTTGTCAAGCTAATTTCTTGTATTAAAAATGGAACTGTATTGTGTCGTTGCCACAGTTGTTATTTTTTATTATTGTTAATTTTGTTTATTGATGCTTTAACAAATTGCATTAATATAATTTATATCCAGTTCTTCGTTACTTTTTTCAATTTTTGCCCTATAAAACATCAAATCACTTGGTCATCGAGTTGATCCTTTTTGTTTGAGAAATCATGTTGAGTTTTCTGGATTGGCTGTATTTGGATGTAAAAAACTATTTGCTTCTTTATTTGAGTTCCAGCATGTGTAAAAAAATAATTTAATTCCTTCTTATTTATGAATGAAATTGTATCAGTCAGTAGAAATTTCTTCATTAATTTAAAAAAAACAAATGTTGTACACATCCTTTGTACCAAAAACTTAATGGCTGTTTCAATTTGTTATCTCCTTTTTTCCTGACAGAAAATTGCTGCTTTGAGTGAAGCAAGGAGTTCTTCATCAGGGGCTACAGTGAAGGAATTGGACGACTTGGAATGAATTTCAGTTGCCCCCTGAAATCAAAGAGTGATTAACATCAACATAAATTTATAGAATTACATGTAAACTGTTATTAAATAAAGTCTGTCTGGAGCTGAAAGGCCAGCTTCTTTGATGAGGAACTTAAAAAGTCTACATTCATGAGATAAAAGTTCTTTTTTGAGCCCTCTGTGTATGGGATGGACTATGCATCTGTCATCATTGACACCTGACAACAAGAGGCAAATTTGATCATTGCTATGCACCATAGTAACTTCTGTTCAGCTCTTTGTGGTCAGTCATCTGTTGGTTCTGTCACATTTGCTTAATGTTGTATTTGTACACTGATTATTTGCATCGAGGATCATCATGAACAATATCATCCATGAAATAAGTTTCATAACAGCTAAACATTGTATTACTCAAGACCCATGAATTGCTTTTTGTTAAAAAGTGAGCAAAAATATTTAGATCCTTTCCAGAGAAAATAAACACTTGTAATGAAGATTTTGACGCTTGTTTTTCTTGATTTACATGTCTATGAACTTGAACAAATACATGTACATGTATGGTAGTTTTTCGAAAGGTCAGTTTGTTGTAAGACCCTAAAATCACTTATGGCATAGTCACATGTCCCCTACGGCGGCCGCACAGCAAGTCAATAACAGCTGTTGTAACATATTTTGTACCAGCTACATAGGGTAGGTGGTTTGAATAAGAATGTAGGGGTAATGTGTCTGCAGCTTTAGGTGCGTTTTCTCCACCTCCTTGAATTGTACTAGCCAGAGACTGATGAGTATTGTATTGGATTACTTTATTGACCTGATTGATCATAAACAGATATTGTAGCCATGTGCTTCATTCCATTGTATATTAATGAATCACAGGTGAGAAGAGTTTGGCTGCCCTCCTGCCATGGTGTATATATCCTGTATGGAAATGTTCCCTGAAAAGAAAAATCAGAAGGTGCATTCATTTCTGATGTGAAAAGGAGTCTTCAGCAATGTATGGTCTATTGTTATTTGACTAATAGGTTATACGGGTAATCCATAAAGGGGCTAACAAAGCTTACTAGGTAATACTAGCGTCAAGTTCTCAATGAATTGCAGATAGCATGGGTGTACCAACATGATTCAAAGTATATTTTTGTTTTTTTCTATGGGAGCTCTATAGAGTAGCCAAGAATGTGACATTTAGAACGACTGATGAACCTTTCATGCGCGCTTAACCATCACCAATGAATATACCATTTTCAACAAGAAAGGATCTCCAGTCGTTCTTATTACAGTTTTATGAAATGCCCATCAGGAAAATACACTTTGAATACGTTATTTCTTTTATCTCTACGTAAAATTTCTTACTTTAGTCTTTACTTTAGTGTGATATCACACATTGGTGTACATCATGCCTTCATCTCATTGTTGATTTATAGAAGCTGTTGAAAAAGGGGATAACTCCAGGGTTGATGTATAATGGATCCATGATACACTGTATACACCAAATATTTTGCATACATATTATGTCATGATTTGCTTTGAGAGATACGAGAATTCAGGCTATTTTTCATGATTTTTATTGGGATTTATCACACTGTCAACATGAAGTAATCAAATTCAAAGGTCCAGATGTCATAAAAATGTTGTAAAATCATTGACAGGACTTCCTGAATATTCAGTGTATACAGCATACTTTTCATGCCATTGTATTATTTACTTTTTATAAGCCATTGTGGTAAAGCTGTACTATATTTATTCCTTGATACTCACTGGAGCAATGTACAGTCATACTTACTTTGTGATTTAATAATGTACAGTGAAACATTGGAGAGAAAGATTATACTGTTACTACAGTGGTCTTTTTTTATGACTTAAATATAAATACCTGTCATCAGGAAACTATATAATGATCTCCTTTAGAACTTCTTTTGAGTTTTGTGTTCTTCAAATTTTATGGAATCAGGGACCCGTAATGTAAATGAGATTAAGATTGCAGAAAGTCATGGAGAGCATCTCATCAACATTTGTTATCTGACAAATTTCCTTTGATTTTGAATGGCTGAGGACCATATGGCCAATATTCTCAGAAGAGTACTCAATTGTACCAAGGTACAAAACCATGGTTTATGCAGATTTCTTGTATATCGCACTTCAATTGGGTGCCCTTTGTCAAAAGCACATATTCATAATTGGACTTATGAGATGAATAAGCATAATTGTGTATAATCATCTGCATAGTCCATGGTTTTGTACTTTTGTATAATTGAAACCTTGGCTTGAGAATGCAGGCCTTACATGTATGTCTTTATTACCGTGGATTCAGATAACACAGACTGTCTAATATTCATAGAAATTGTGTCACAGTGTAGCCACCCATGTTACCTGGAATGTAGGGGAAATGGTCTAGACCTAGCTAGATTTACGGATGGTTGAACTCTTCTCAACCTGGAAATGAACACACAAATAATATAAGGAAGGAGGAGAGAGAGAAAAAGGAGAGGAGAGAGAATGGGGGGGGGGGGCAAAGTGAGTAGTCATGAGAGGTATATTTGTAATCTAGTGGAATAATTGAGAGATTAATCATTTGTTGGTACAGTACTGACCATTTGGAATAAAGCAACGAGGTGGTTGGGGAGAGTGAAAGATGGCAAGGTATTAAAAAAACTAGGTTAAAGCCCGGTCCCACTGGCTGACATACAAAATGTATTCATGAAGGACACAATGGATGACCAAAATTTTGCAGGTGGATCCATCTATTTTCATCCGCTCCAGAAATGGACAAAACAGGGAAAAGAACAGAAGTGGGTAGTATATAGGGCGAAGTTAAACGGTTGTTTATCGGAAACCTGGTGGATAAAAACGGATTGAAGTGGATGACAGCTCCGAAGGGGTTACTGGGGGGTTTGAATACTTAATACGCTTACATCCTTTCTATTTTCATGCTACTAACCAGGGGCCGCGGAACCGGGGGACTTCAGCCCCCCACTTTTTTCCAAAACCGTGTACAAAAGCGTAAAAATTACCATATGATTGTGATTTTTAGCATGGTCAGCCCCCTCCCCACTTTTGGCTCAGCCCCCCCCCCCACTTTGAAAAAACGTTCCGCGGCCCCTGCTAACAATGTATAGACATTCCATATACCATATCTCTCCTACCTCTTTCCGTTGTTCAGCTTCATTGGATCTGAGTTGTGAGGATGCCCAGAGGACACAGCGGACATGGAATGTATGCTGCTCATAGATGTTGCGGATTTACATCTTACCAGCGAAAAGTTCATCCATTCTCTAGATTTTGCACGGATGAAATCACAGTGGATGGATGCTCAATGGATAGAGTGTATGAAACACATATGCAATTACACTGTAGTATACAACAAATGCATAGCGTTTTCCAGTGGATGGCAAGATGTTTTTTTAATACATCCGTTTTGCATCCGTAAGTGCAGTGGGACTGGAGTGAATATTGGAGGAGGGAGGAAAGAACAGTTTGTAATACTGTATATTAACTTTCCAAGCTCCATTGCTAAGGTAAAAAAAATTAAAGAATCTACATAATCTTGAACAGGCCTTAAATTCTTATATTTTGGGGGCATTACCACTTTTGCAGAGGGCACATTTCTATATTACAGCTGAAGTGGAAAATGAAATGAAAAATCGCACAATAAATCTCCAAGGCCAAATAGAGGGGCATTTCTGATCTCCAATGGCCCTAACCCTTACTATATTTTTGAACATTTTTTTAGAGAATTAAACACCAGATTTTTCAAAGTAAACTGACATTCCATTTGTGCAAACCAAATTACCAGCAGCAGTATCATTCAGATTTTATTAGTCATCCTTGAACTTTTTGAAAGCCATGTTAACACAAATGGTTTCCATGGATAACTTGTTTACATTTTTTAGTGCGGTTACATGTTTCCTTGTTCATGGGATGTTTGCATTGATATGCTACAGAGCCTGTATGGCTAAGCAGCATTAACCATGCATGGTCATTAACCTTCAATTAAAAGATGTCATGGCATGGGTTATTGTGCTTTAAAAAATGGAAAAGCACCATAGATGCATGGAGTGTCCTGCTTCCATGAAGAGTCTAATGGAGCTAACACCGCCGGGGGGGGGGGTTGAATCAACCCCCCTCAACATTTTGTTTGACCATTCCGCTGCATGAAATTTTTAGACCGTGCTGCTCACTGAAATTATACTTCAAAGTCTTGCGCATCTTTTGAGACCAAATTTACAATGCCCGGATACACGGTCGAAAAATTAAGCAACATCATACAAGTGCATGTCAGACCCAAAATTGCTCCAGAACATAATTTTATGTACTAAGTCAATTTAAATTGAGTTTTCTATTCCTATTCATTGTAAAGTTTATTTTTTTCATCTGCAGAAACGAATTCATTTTAGTATAAGAAAAACAAAAGTTTCGAAAAAAAACATACGTAGGAAATTCATAAACAATAAAATAGATAATAAATCCATTTTCAAACCAGGATTTTTTTTCTGTTGTAATTGTTCACATTTGTATGAAGAATATTTACACCAATATTTAGCATTCTAGGAGCTTTTATCTAGTCTATGATAGCAAAATTTACGCATAAATTTGCATAATTAACAAACTTCAACTATACAGCCTTGTAGATTACATCCCACACTATCATCATGCTAATTTTCAAGGCGTTCGATCGATCGGCAGCCGATATCTCTAGGGGGGTTGATTCATCCCCCCCATGGAACACCCAAAGAAACCTGGCCTGGTTAGGGTTAAAGGGGTTTTCCAACGAGGATGAGGATAACGTTTGTCTATATCAAAATTATTTCCTGCTTAACCTCATCTTATAAACCCTGCCCCAAAGGTGCATAGTTGACTTTTATCTCTTTAAAAAGTCTTTGTGTTTTCTGTAGTATATACTTCAGTTTACATTTAAGATCAGGCAAAGCAGATCTATTAATGTAGACAAACTTGCAGGCCTCTTGACAAATTGTTTTAAAATATGAAATTCAATATATAGAAAATGAGAAAAACAACAAATCTTTTCAATTAATGCCTGTAATCACAATTCTGTGAACTTTAGATGACCTTATGAAATTTATGCTGGTGAGAGGCGCAATAAAGATCATTTATGAGACTCAATATTTCTAAAGCAAATACTCAGCTGGTAATCACTGAAATAAATCGGACTTCATTGTGGCAATCAAAAATCAAGTGTTAGATTTTTTTTTCACTGGAAATTTGTAGAAGCGGATGTTGAAAATATCATGAGTTTGTCCTCTCCTTTTGCAACAAAAACTCAATTTCCATGAAACTTTTATAGTTTAAATTTGTAGATTAGCAAGTAACTATGTTGTCAGATTTGACTGCCTTTTATATGTTCTAAGTATTTTTATATGCAATATTATTCCATTATTTGGTGCACTCAAAACACATATTACACATCCAATGGTTTAAAAAGAAACTAAGAATACACTACAAAAACTCTCTGTATCATTTCCTTTTACTATTTAATGCAAGTTTTAAATGTAGTACAACTGCAAGGAGCCATACATGTACATAAACTACAGAGTGAGACATGATATATATAATAGATATACATTGTACAAAAGGTTATTTTAAATATTCATACCACCTCTATCCATGTTCTCATTACCTCAAACCTCCCTTTGTAAAATAAACATTTAAAAAAATCACCAATATATAATAAAATGATATTAAGTGGACATTTTATATAATCAAACTCATACAGCGTGCTTCTACAGAGACTTGTTAAACGGTATTACCCACGTAAGTATCCAGAATTCTAGAAAACTTCCCTGTAGAAACAGATGCAATGCGGTTTATTGATGAACCGCATCGTGCAAAATATGGTTCCTCATCATAACCACCTCTGGGAGATGGTTATTGCCGTGTTCCAAGACATGCGATATGAGTTGATCAGATTATTCGCTCGGTAGACACAGGTTGGTTTAAGGTTGATATGGTTTTTCGATTCTGGAAAGATAAACCGTTTTTAAAGATTCTCTATAGAAACGCACTGATAGATTATAGTTGGAAACAGACAATATAATCAATTTGTTTTATATATAAAGCCTCTTGATACAGTTAACAATTCTGCAAAATAAACAAATTTGCTTTAGATTTTTGTTAAATGCAAGAGTAAAGGAAAGAAAACTTTTTTCTACACCCCTTAACACTAAACACAATGCTAATTTGTGGTATAGAGTGTGAGGCAAAAGAACAAAAAAAAGAAGGTTAAACTAACCAATCCATTCTTCCCCATCATGTTATGTTGATATTTTTGGTCAGATTTGTTTCATTGGTGTGAATACAGGCTCAGAATCAGATCTAAACATGGTGATAATCTTTAGAACAGGTTTCTTTGAAATATATGACACAAACTGCATGCAACATGTTGTTTTTTTATTTGCAATATCAAAATAAATATTAAAATGTGAGTTTAATTTACAATGGACCGTTTCACCTAACCTTGACGTCACTTGATAGAGGACAGATTACAGTGATGTTCTCATAGTGATGCATATTGATGTTTAAAAATCATGAATACACCAACCATGAAGCTAATTAATAGCTTCATGCACCAACCAAACAATTACTCGAAAAACACAGGAATTTACCTTTTTTTCAATAGTTTTGGTCACAAACTTACTATGCATCATGAGCAAATAAATAGAAAGAGAAATTAATCCTCATAAATACTTAATAGAAATTAAGAAATACTAAGTAGAAAACCAGTAATGTGCTTTATATTGTTGAATACATACATTTGCAACTTGTAGTAAAGCAAGCAGATTAATATATGTTGAGGTATTTGCTCTGAAGTGATAAAATACACGAGAATACAAAATCGAAATCTTTTTACCATTCCAAGAATGTGATGAATACAGGACATTATTCCTATTTAATCAATGGGTCTAATCATATCACACTAATTTGTCTTTTCATATTTACAGACTTTCTACTCTCCTGTATTCACATTTTCAAAAATTAAATCCTAAAATCAACTAAAATTTGTTTCTTCATACCACTTTCATACAATCAACTAACTGTAGTCTGTTTTGATAAAGCAATAAATAAGAGAATGTAATCTTTACTAATAATCAACAGTCAACAATAATTTGCTTATATCAAAAATGAAAGGAATTTGTGGTTAGGTTGGTGCATTTCAGACATGCTGCTTTCAAATTTCATGCACAATAGGTATGTTTCATCATTACATCTAAAAAAATTAAAGTTCATAACACACTATGTATGGTGTAAGGATCCCAGTAATCTAATCAGTAAAACATTTTAAGATACATGTAGAGCTATACAAGATTGTTCTTGGAACATATTCCCTTGAATAAAAAACAAAATAAATCTACAGAGACAGAAACATTACTTATTTACTTTTCATATGTTTCACTTTGTTAAATGGCAAAGCCAGGACAGAGTAAACCAGATATATAAGGTACATGTATGTTTGTTATACATCACTAATTGTCAAATCAGCTTTTGGATTTTGGAGTTTTTATCTAAGAAAACAAAATTGATTCTGGCTGGGAAACAGGTCAGTCATCAAACATGGTTATTTCAGATGCATTGTTTCTGCTACAATTTGGCGATAAAACTGGCACAAAAACATGTAGAAATTGCAAGAGTGCTTTGTCTTCCGTACCTCTTGATTGCTGACAACAATGCAATAATGAAATTTAATGCTGAAACAAACACTTAAAAAAAAACCAATACTATATTTATTTTTCAATTGCTTTTCCGTCAGGTAGCATTTGCTCTGTGATATTCATTTAATGAATCTTGCCTCAAATTTTCCAAAGAGACTATACACATTAGTACAAAGTACAGTAGACACACAACATTGAATGAAGAGAATCAAAAGAGGAAGATTGAGACAGAAGGAAATGATCAAAGAAGAGAGAAATAGAAAGAAATAAATTCACTTGCAGCTGACCTGCAGTAAAATATTATCAACAACAACAACAGCATCAACAACAGTACATAAACAGGTACATGTAATTAGATGGACACAATCTTTGGTAATCAATTTTAAGACCTCATTGTGGCAATTAAAGATCCAGTGTAAGACTGCTTGTAATTTATAGAAAAGGATGTTGAAAAATCATACCTCCATCCTCTACTTTTGCAATACGAGTCAACTTCACATTATTAAAGCCTTCATGTGTCAAATCTATCTTCCATGATTTCAACGTACATGAATACACCTGATGCATAGATACAGAATGTATTTGAGAGTATTGAAAATACAACATTGAACACAGGGTTTACATATATTAAATATGCTCTTGTAATGTAATTAATTCTTAATTATGAGTTAAAGGAAATATAACAATATAACACTTATCTGCCTTAAAATCTAATAATCATTTCACAAAAAAAATTGAGTTGAGTATAAAAAGAATACTTTAGAAAAAGTGGAATGCGATATTTTTTTTCTTCAAAATTACATGTACATAGAAACAACTATAAATATTGGGTTATCATCATATTCAGACCCATTTTAATATCATTACAAAGATGAATAAATAAATTTTATTTAGCTACTGGAATAAAACATTTCCTGTCATTTCCCAACTTCTTTGTTTAACTATATCGTATGAATACTTACTGCAGTGTAAATGAAAATCAATCAATATCATAATATTGTTTTCTGTTTTCTTCACAAAAACCATTTACAAACAATATGTGATAAAGATACTGGTAATAGCTTGCAAAGTTCCAACTCCAATGTCTGTAGGATTGTTGTCATACGTCACAATAGGGTAAACATAAATGCTTCTTGAGATACAGCACAAGAAACATTGGATAATTTTCAAATAGTATGCAAATACAGTGTATAATTTACAAAATATTTACAATGGTACAAAAAGTTATTTACATTAAAAATCTGATGCAGAAAATGTATGTTTATACAAAAATGCTTCAACTTCAAGAGTACAAATTACAAAATTTGCAACTTTATTACAATTACAAGAGGTTTTCCTCATATCTTTTAAGACTACATGTAAATATATTTGTACTTAATTCAATGATGTAAAAAAGTATTATTGTGCTTATGTACACAAAAAGTATTCTATTTACATGATATTACTCTTATTATTCATGGTGTGCACTGTGCAGCTTGACTTCTCTTTGATCTAAAACTGAAGTTCATAAAGATTCACACTTTCACTTAGATGCATGTGATGTAATCACTGAATGAAATCTGACATTTCTAGAATATTCTATAAATTTCAATATATTTCAATAGGATTGTAAAACATTTTCAAAATACTGTATGCATGAGAAAGATTGTGTGAAGTACACTCTACTTCACACTTGTGAGACCTTCATGCACTTTCAACATAAGTCATAAAGTGCAATTTCATTGTTACAAAATGTAGCTTAAAAAACAAATTTGGCTAATGAGAGATAGCCGCACCATGGTCACCATTCAAATAAAGTTAATTTGCCCTCCAAATCTGAAAAATTCTTGTTGAGATCACAATCCCAACTGTCACAACTTTTTCAAAGAGCTGATACGGGATATGAATAGAAGGATGACCCTGGGTGAATAATGGCCATTCATTCTTAAAGCCATTCACAATAGAGAGATTATGGCCTTCTTCAAAGAGAAGTGAGTGTAAAGAATCTGGACTCTGGTGAATATCATTGTGTAATGTAATGTACAGTGTTATGGAACATGCAAGAAAATTTACTACTAAGATACCTTATCAAGAAATCAAGGGATTCTCCAATACAAACAAATCATCATCCAATCAGAGCTTATGGTATATCACAAAGTGTAATTTGGGGGGGGGGGGGGTGAGAAAGGATAACACATAACAAGCAACATTTTATGTGAGATCCTGTGTCGCTCCAGACAATAGTTAAGCCTCCATCATTTAAGATTTTGAAACAGCAAGCATTGTTCTTATCATCAAAACAAAAGATTGTGCCGCTATTATTAAAACTTTATCACCGATTTCATTGTTAATCAGTTTTTTTTTCTTCAAAATATCAGGAATTTCACATCAATAAAGAATTAAAATCATTATTTTCATTTTAAACTTTATATTTAATTCATAATCAACAACCTTCTCTACAATATCCATCAATCATTTCATTTGATTTAAAAAAATGCATTCAGATAGAATGATAAGTACATGTGCATATCAGATATGGTATATGATTTGTCTACTTCAAAATGCACAGCACTATTTTTTTTCTATTAAAAATAGAATAAAAATAGAAATAACGATAAGCCATCACTGTTGCATAAGCAAGATCAAGCCTAACATGATGTGAATTAATCTTTACCTTGGGTATTGGGCAAAGACTTTGAACCTGATAAAGGCCATTTATCACTTTAAAGCAGGCCTGCTTTAAAGACATAGCATAAAAAACACTTCCTCCTTATCTTGAAGTATGTATGTATGTAATCTTTTAATACTAACGAGATTCAATACCAGATTTATTAACACTCCTCAGAAATGTGAAAATATGTTAACTAGCCTGTCTTATTGGAAGAGGTAATATACATTACCAGATGTGACTGAAGGAAAAGGGAATGAGGTGTGGCTTATTGAATACTTATGTTTCTTTATTTTAAAAGAGGTGTACTTTGAAGTCATATGATAATAGAATTGTGTTGGTACCAAAGTGGTTCAGGAGGGAAATGGCAGTGATGACTGAATACATTTTCATTGAAAATTATATCTCTTCTATATGGAAATGAATTGAAGCACAAAATTTCAGGGGTGACAGTGCTCTTAGGGTATTATATGCAGGCTGACTGACACGCAATCTAGGAAAGTGTGTTCCGTTTTACAACTGCTTGCCTTACATGAACCCTGCTGAATTTGTGAAAGCGGGGGCAATCATTGAATACATCTTCCTTCCACACAATCAAACTTATTTCTCCTCTCCTGAGGGTTTCCTGTAGCCGTTACCATAATGGATGACAGTATTGTGAGGGTGGAACTGATAGATACTGCCATTAAATACCTTTCCTTTCAAGACTGCCTGTACTACCACTACTGTACGGAGGGGTGCTGTAACCAGGTGGTCTAGCTGTAGGATTGGTAGTACTATTATTGTACCTGGGCGGAGCTTGGCCACGCTGTGATTGGTTGCTGACACTGCTGTTACTGCTACCATTAGTGTTTCCATTGGGGTTGGCAGGGTTGTCACCAAGTTTACGCCACACCACCTATAAAAGAGTATAGTCAATGATATCAGATAAGCATTACTTAAAGAGTGCAGCATTCTGTGGCATGTGAAGAAAAACATGATCAAATTACTCATCAGTAAAGACATTTTTTCTAAATACCCCCCCCCCAGGTCTGAAGTACAATTTAACATTAAAAGTTCATGAAAAAATAGTTTCAAATGATATCTCTTTTAAACAATTGGTTTCAACTCTATACTTTTGGAAGATATCAAGCCGTATAGCTCCTAATTAAAGAATCATACATGTATATTTGGCATGTGCATGTATATTGAACAGGATACAAAATTAGGAAGTGACAAGAAAAAAAAGAAATTTGCAATGTAGAAACTGAAACAATGAATGAATATAACCCAACAGTAATACAAAATGTATAGTAACAGAAGCCAGTCAAGTTCTATAGGGGATAAACCTAGATTGGTCCACTTACATTACACATCTCCCTGACAATAGCTTTCTCATTGGTGTTCATATGGTCATTTTCAAGGTGATTCGGTGGTGTTTCTCGCTCCAACATGTCATGAACCTCCAACACCTGCCAATAAAAAAGAAGATACATTGTTTATTCTCTATCAATCAAAATATGAGGGTAAGTACTATAAAAATTATGGAAAGTGTCTTATTCCACCATTAAATAACAATTACACAATGTACTATAAAATAAAAACAACAATATGGAAAAACAATATGAAAGATAAAGATCATCCCCAAATCAGGTCAGAGTGCCACACCCCTACATGTACATGTATGTGACACATGTGTGTTCATAAATTACAACATGTACAATACTCATAAAACATTAACTACATTAAACATATATTTAATACATCCAGAGGTTTCCATAAACACAGAAAATGAAAAGACAAATACTGGCAAAACCACACACAATTCAATTACTTCATTTCATTTTTTTTCCTTTTTTTGTGGGGGGGGGGGATTGATTGCACTTTCTTGAAATCTCCTACAATGCTTTGATTACACAGTGTTTATGACCAAGCTAAACATTGGGATATGAGGTATCAAATACCAGGACAATCATGCAGAAGACATTTTAAGACCATGGGCTTAATAATTTTCAGACTCATTAATTCTTTCAGAAATGATTTTTTTATAAAAAAAGAAATGGCATGTAGAATACATTGTAATATGATTTTGGGAAATTACCAGTATGTTTCTATCTTTCAGTGGACATACGATATACATGTCCATCAGACCATTATTTATAAACATGACCTCTGTAACATGTGAAGTGTATGATGATCTTGATACCAACAATGTACATGTGTAAACACCTATCGAATTGTCCAGTGCAAGTTCTGTGTTGATCATTCAAACAGTTTTTAAATTATCTCAAGAACAAATGTCAGAGAGACAAATGAATGACCCCAAACATGTACTTGTAATAATATCACCAGAGGCAGAGATCACATTTGGTCAAAGAGACAAGTTTATAAGCTTTGTCATGTAATATCTCAACATTTTTGTTGCCTGAAATCTCAGTATTTAATGTCAATCAATACAATTATATATCATTTTACTGAAGAAAACATTAAAAAATTATGAACATACCAAAAAATGGCCGGGAAGAGGGAGGGGGGCAGTTAAATGTATTGCTGTACACATGCGTGACCAAATTATTAAAAAAAAAAAACCTAAACAAGTTGCATGTATCTCTGTGTGCAAAATAAGCTCTTATGCAAGTTTTTCGCAAGCTTCATTTACAAATTTTGGCCCCTAAAAAATTGTCACCAGAATATGACCCCTAAACAACTTTTGTCTAATTGCTACCAATAAGCTTAAATAGACAAAATTATTGCATGCCCCCAGTGCATTTAGGGTAAAATACCACAAAGGAATACAATGTTAACACTGTATATAAGTCTCATCCAAAATTCCTCAGGTAATAATTTATTTCTAAATTAAAAATTATTTATGTTATGTTTGTCTTAAAGAAAAAGCTTTTGAAAAAAAATATCGCCTAAATATGGTTGATACTGCGACTTACCATTGACCAGTCTTCCAAAACCACTCTTTTTTATGAAAAAATTGTGTTTTTGATAACCTTAACAAGTGCATGCGCAGCCCACGTCCAAAACTGAAAATTGGTCACGCATGTGTACAGCAATACATTTGACTGCCCCCCCCCCCTGGAAAATGGTGCATTTAGACAGTTTACACCAGTTATCTTTGTAATCTGCACGAAATTATTGGCATACCAATGTTTATACATGTACATGTATACATCTAAAGTGGGTTGCAGTGTTCTTATACCAGTTTAATAAGGCTTAACCAATTACATGTACATGGCCTGTGGTGATCATAATCAGGGTAGATTTGTTTTATCCAAACAAATTCAAAGACATGGCATGAAAGGGGCTTCCACATGTATTGAACTGACTCTTGACATGTAATCACACTCACCAAGGTAACATTATGTACTATTCAAGCCTAAAAAGCTTTTAAGAGGGGTTCACTCTACCTAACATTGGTTGAATTGAATAGGTTGAATTGACCAACATCTGCCTCCTTAACAATTTGACAAGCAATATCAAATGCATGATAAAGAGATAATTTTCAAGTAAAAAAATTATCAATATTGAGTCATTTTGGCTTATTCACTTTTTTTTTTTTTTTTTTTTGGGGGGGGGGTAAATCCCTTTGTGTTAAGAATACGGATTTCAAGAAAATGTAAACAATATATGTACATGTACCTGCAAAGGCTGCAATAATCAATAATGGTGTGTTTCCATAATACATGGATAAAGTTTGCAAACTGTCAAAACTTACATTGTACATGTACAGTGTGTACAAAACCATTTTTGACCTCCTGTTTATGGACAAGGAATACTGTATCACCATAATTCTATTCCTAAACTACAGTTTGATTCGGATCAATGCATTTAATAACATAATATTCTGTTCTATTCTTTTTTCTCAAACCAAGCAATTTTCTTGGTCATACATCCATTTGGTATCAGCAATACTGAGGCAAACGTGTTATGTACATCAACTTCTCTCACAAATGAACTGGAACTGAAAATCTGCAATCTGACAATAAAATAGGACATTGTGAACTTGCAAACAGAAGAAAAGTGTTGAATAACTTATCTCTTACAAATATGACTTACAAGTATGCAATTCATACTGTTTACAGTTGTAGGGATTATCAACCTTTAACCTATTTCTATGTCAAAATCATGAGCCAAAAAATTATTTTGTCCTCATTCTTACAGACCTTTTCATTCTCCCTCTAATATGGGATGACATGGTACATGTACATTTACTCTAGATATCATAACTGAATGTGGGGAAAATGAATGCACATACCGGTAAACATGTACAAACCAATTCCTTTTATAACATGTGACACAGCATCTTATCACTGACTTGCAAGACAGGTGTAACATCATTAACATTATCAATTCCTAGGGTACCATGTTACCTACATGTAGATGAACAATATATTGGTATACTTGGTAACCTCTGTATCACTCAGAGATACAGGTACAGTGTACATGTATGAACATGTATGCTTCATAATTGTCATACATGTAGGTATAAATGAGATTAAATGTACACATATGTAGTTGGCCTACACATGAACATGTGCATGATTGAGACTGATATTATGTACATGTACATGATTGAAAGACTGATTTCAATACATGTACATGTACCTCACATGACATACACTGTACTTCCTTTTTTTATTCAGGTTTTTATTGAGATGAGTCATTAAAAAAATCATAATATTTGCAAAAGATTTATAAGATTAACAAAATCGTAGAACATACAAGAAATATAACAGGCAGGTTAAAAATAATAAAGTATAAAACTTTCAGGGATGAGACTCTGAGATGGGAGAGAGACCAACTTTTTTTATATGTACCTGAATAAATTCAAAGACAGGATTATACCATGCCCTCATTCCATTAAATATAATGGTAGGATTCAACAGGAGAGTTATTGGAAAACTATATAAAATACTGAATTACATGTACATGTACAGTATGTACACTGTATATGAATGGAGTTTATCGCTATTACATGTACATGGCCTGACAATGCAAACACAAGCTGTCAACTATTTCCTTATTCTGGAATCAGGTACAAATATTGTGGCCAGAGTAAATTGTTTTGACACAATTTTATATTTTTATCAAACAATGAGTTTCATTCATTCCAGTTAAAACTACTCAAATATTTACTTTAAATTGTCACAGGAGCCATCTTTACTAATAAGTGGGTTTAGTTAATGAAGCATGTTTTAGAAAATAATTTCACTGTGTCCTATTAAATACATGATAAAGAAATAAACAATTTCCTTTGCTGAATTTCAATACACACTGAAGGCAATGAGTACATGTACATTTTCTCTTGCTTGATTTTGTTCAATAAATGAATCTATTTGACAAAGACAATACAAAAGGAGGTAAATACATTTTCTTTCCCTTTGAAAATCATCATTTAAAAATTTTAATTTGGCAAACTATGTTGTGTTAACCAATAAATATTTAGCATTCCACAGTCCTGTGCAAAGGTACTATCTATCATGACTGCAACTCCTTATAATGCAGTACAATGACACTGATTGCATGAATTCGTGGAGTGAGTCATCTTAATTAAATGCAAGTACCTGTATCTAGAGGCATGTAAGGAGTAAAGTCATTTATGGACCTACTGTACATGTACATTCTAATAGGATCAGTATTCTAAAGAAATAGATTACTCCCTCATGGCAACGACTGATGAAAATATATGCACACTTGCCTTGATCTTACACATGTATCTCTCTTGAAATAATGTGTATGGAAGATTATCAAGAGTTCTTCTGTGTTACACAATAGGATATAAATTCTGATGACACAGAGAAAAGAGATCCATATGCAGAACTTGAACCTTGTCTGTTAACAGACGGTTTATGCAAAATCAATGCAGAATATTATTACCTTACTAATACATTGTGCTGATTGGTTTCTGCTTCCAAATAACCTACAAGTAGATATTCAAACAAAACCCTGGCCAAATCCATGTACATGTACAGCATACATGTTTGTAGTTTTTAGATGCACTAATATCAGTTTGCATGTATTCTAAATTTCATGCAAAAAAATATAAAGTTTTAATCCCTGCCTTTCCATCCCAACTAAAAATGAATAACGCATATTGAAAAAACATCGGCACTGAACTTCAATGCCTGAATACAAACAAATGACTACAGCTGTATTGTATGAAATGAAAAGTATCATGAGACAAAACACAAGAACAAAGCACCAAACCTATGGCATGACAGACACATTACATGGAGCTCTACATCACAATGACAAACAAAGGCAAGCTTTTATCTCACATCTGAAGCTCAGATGACAGATTGTATGTCAAGAGGACTGAATGTATCATACCTTGAGTGCATTCACTATAGCTTTGGGTGAGTTAGGAGCCATGTTACCATTCTCTATGCTCGAACCATAATTCCTGGATGAGTAGGATGACTGCAAATGTCACAAAAAAAGATGAAATGTGCTTTAGCTAAATTACACATGCCCTTGCTAAATCAATGTCCCCTTGTAGGGTAGTCTGATATTTCTGTTTTTTTTTCTTTTTCTGTCATTAATATAGAACAATTCTATACAATGTGATGAAGAAGCTCGTTAAAAATATATTTGAATACTTAATGAAAATATAATAGCTATAACATGTAAATATAGGAATGGATTTAACTTTAAAAGTAAAAATAAATACCTATTGTGAATAGAAAGATAAACCAATATACATATATAATAAAGAAATATTTTAACTTTCCAAACAGGCTAAATGCATCTAATGAGTATTAATTAATCAGACTTTTGATAAACTTTTTGCTTCTAGTATAAGATTTAAAAGGATGGTCCAGGGTGGAAATATTTATATCTCAATAAATGAAGTAAAATTCACAGTATATAATGCTGAAAATTTTATCAAAATCAGATAACAAATAACAAAGTTATTGAAATTTAAAGATTTGCATTATTCCGGTGAAACAGGCATGTCTTTATAAATATTTATTAGTTGGGTTGATGGTGTCATACATATACCCCCACTTGTTCTTTTGTATTTTAAATATGAAATAAGGTTTATTCAACTTTTTTCTACCAAGAACTAAAACAATTGGACTGACAAGTGATAAAGTGCATATTAAAGTTATTTATTGCCAGAACTTAATGGAGACACATCATTTTAATGTGTGAAAAAATGAGAAATTTATGATTTCATGTAAAGGAAAGTGGAGATGTGACATCATCAGTCCATCTAATGAATATATATTCATGACGATATGCGTATAACTGTTTTTACAAAATATTGATAAAATTTAGAATTCCATAACTTTGTTATTTGTTATCTGATTTCGATGAAATTTTCAGTATTTTGCTCTGTGAATTTTACTCTATTTTTTTTAGATATAAATATTTTCAGCCCAGACCATCCCTTTAGTAATGGAAGCACTGCCTGAAATGATATGAAAAAATATTATTTATAAATTTATACACTTCAAGAATTAATGCATAGTGAAAGTTTTTGGAATCACCAAAATGAACAGATATTGTCTCAATTCAATAGTCATATCCCCTGGACACATAAATGCATGGATGGGACTACATGTTACTCCGGGGGGGGGGGGGGTCATAAAGCTGTTTGTAATAATAAGAGAGACTGGTGAACCTTTTTACACATTAAATCATCGAAAATTAACATTTCGTTGTATACATTTACCATGTAAGGTTCACCAGTAGTTCTTAAATTCGCTCTTAATCTTATACATGTACAAACAGCTTATGAATTACCCACCTGAACATTGAGCTTTTTCAAGTCATAGATTGAAAGTAACAGCATCTGAAAAGTCACACTTAGCAGTGGATCTTTCATAAATGATTTATTTAGTATCCTTCCTTGATAACAGTGACATCTTCTTTTTCATTATTAGGCTACATCTTTAAATATGTAGTTTAACTTTGGTCAACTTCACAGGATACATGTAGCTTCTTGAGTAAATGTATGTACATGTATTATGCTCTCTTTGTTTTTAAACCCTACTGAAAAAGAAAATTTTCCTTTCCTAGAATAGGCAATGATGAAAAAGCTGAAGACACTATTTAGAATGCTACTGTATAAGAATTTGAAATCCAAAGACCCAATAAAGTAGAAATGAATTTACATGGATTGGATTGGAAGCGCTTGTGACATGATTGGGTGTAGGCCCGTCTCCCTTGTCCTCTGACCCATTCCTCCTTGTCTAGAAGAAAGAAATAAACATGGAGGAAGAGCAAATGAATGTAAGAGCAAATGAAGCAGAACTAAATGACTGCATGAAATGAACAGTTAACAGGAAAGAAAAGAAGTCACTTGGGGTATCATACACAGGGTTGAGTATGAAGGTTAAATAGAGGGCAAAATGCATTGATGAATGGTTAAAGAAGTATTCACTGGCCATAATATCCAATGACTTTTTTGTAAACAAGTCATCTTGCTTTCAATCACGCTAATGGATGCTGGGATAAGTATTTTTAATGAATTGATATTAGGGATGATGTCAATAACATGCTCTGTCCCAAATACAATGTAATAAGATTTGAATCTATTGTTATTTAAAATAGAATCATCCCCCCCCCCCCGTGGCAAAAGTGGAAATTACCATTTAAAGCTTTTCATTATTAAATTAGTGGTAAAAGATACAATAGGTCTACCTAAACG
Organism: Lytechinus variegatus; assembly: GCF_018143015.1. NCBI lineage: Eukaryota > Metazoa > Echinodermata > Echinoidea > Temnopleuroida > Toxopneustidae > Lytechinus > Lytechinus variegatus. The sequence continues at coordinate 39,027,956 of NC_054746.1, forward strand.
TAGCTACACACATGTACATATAGAGGCCTGTATGATGTAGGCTACATTTATGTTTATGAGCATTTTTAATGTTTGATGTACATGTACAGTACATGTATACATGCATGTTCACAAAATCAAATAAGAATGGATGGAGAATTACATGTATGAATAGACATACATGTAGACTTCATTACCTCTGGTTGAGAAAACTGCCTCTTTTCATCAAAAGAACGAATTCTATCCTCTGTATATGGTATGTGATCTGAGGAAAGATTAAAAAAAAAGTAATGTTTTACAAAAGTACATGCATTTAATAGGCAAAAATGGATGGTACAGCACATGTACATGTAGATGGCAATAACTACATGTAGAGTACATTTCATAGTAGAGGGGAAACAGACAGGTGAATTCATTAATTATGTATTGTTACACTGGGAAAGACGCAAGCAACTTCGAGCAAAAAAAAAAACACACCTTTAAACGTACATGTAGGTGCACAGTACTCTAGCACTTTTGAGACTATACAGTATACATTGTGTAAAAGTCCTTGATTGGTTTTGACCACAGTTTATTTCAGAATATTTAGGTGAAACTACATACTTTCACAGGCCTCTACAAATGGGGTAAGTGTTGAAAAAACTTGCTTGCCCGATAGAATCAAGTGGAGCACCTCTGGCAGTCTCACCTGCATTATGCGATTCAATATAGCAGTAGTGCTGACTTTGAAAACTACTACAAAATCACAAAAACACCATTCATATCATGATACAATATGTACATGTACTATGTTAATTGACACTGAATCACATTTGACCTTGATCATGCAACCTACATGTACATGCAAGACTTGTCAGTGATACTTGATTACCCATATATCCACATTTTATAAACTACATGTACATGTATGTATATCTATAATGTTGTAAATCGGATCAAAAATAAGATCAAAAATCGGATCGGCAGTTAAGCTTCTAAAATCGAAATCGAATCGGCGATGATTAAAAACAAAGGAATACATCAAAATTTTGTTCGCGGTCGCGCGCATCTTCCCGACAAAGTCCCAAAGAAGAATGCATTGGAATGGAAGTCGCCAACATGCGCGATCGTTTGGAACATTTTTTAAAGGGTTTTTAAGGTGTTATTGCTTTAAAATAAACAGAGTGATTTTTATTAGAAAGATAAACGAAAGAAGCATCTTCCAAGCAAAGGCGCAAAGGAAAATAAAATGAAAATATTTCTCATAGGTCACAGGTTAATGAACAATCGGCAGGATATCTTTTATAAGTATTTTTAGGTGATAGCGATTTAGAATTATTGGAATGATCTCTTGATCTCGTACGACGCATCATCTTAAAGTCGCAAGTGCAATCAAAATGTAGTAGAAGACGCAAGCACGCACAATGAGCTCCGTCAATACATGTAGTACGACTTTTAAAAGTTCACGGCGGCGTTCGCTATCACCACGAGGTTGAAAATAGACTGTACATGTATAATCTCTTTACATGGCCCTGGGAAGCAGGCTGCACCCTGCTGTATTAAGATTTTCCCAGGGGGTCCTGGGTATATCATATACATGTACATGTAGGCAGCACCCCCTGGAAAAGGCTGGAATTCTGGTAGGTTTGTCACAAAAGAGAAATGTACATGGAAAATTGTAATGAAACCTTTACATGTATTTTTTAGCTTGTCAATTTTTTGGCACCACCTTCATTTTGCAATGAAACCTTTTTTTTTAATGCCTGTCAAATTTACATCTACATGTACATGTACATGTAGGCAGATCCAGGGAGCTTGCCCCCCCCCCCTATGGCGGAGCAAAAAAAAAAAGAAGGGGAAAGAAAAAAAAAAGGGAAAAGAGATGAGAAAAAAAGAAGAGGAAAAAATAGACAAGGAAGACGAGTGAATAAAATAAGGTGAAGGGAAGACTTGGAATACAAAATTTAAAAAATCTTTCTTGTCTTTTCACTCACATTGCATATTTGATCAAATGAAATTTTGGGGTTCCAAACTTCCAACGATGTACAATGTATGTGCAGTAGTGCACCTTTTTATTTTGCATTGTTACAAGTACATGTACATGTATGTACAGTTATTTACAAAATATTCTTGCACATATAGACACTGTACATCCATTTGCAGTTTGGTCCAATTATGAAATAAAATAATGCTGGACAAGTACTGTAACCATGTTCAATCAATCATGCTAAAGAATTGTACATGTAGGCTTGGGATGGATGTTGTACCTTTTTTTTGCCATTTACTACCTGGATTATCAGAAATCACAAAAAAATTGACCATTACAAGACCTACATGTACTGTACATTGGTCACACATTATGAGCAAACTGACTCAGTCAAGCATACATGTACATAAATGTACATACATGTACACGTAGTATGTGTAAACATCAAATCATCTGTCTTAAACTGAAGAATAGATACATGTAAGTATGTATTGTATTAATTTAAACTTGTACAGGTATAACATTATTATACACTGTACATGTACATGTACATAAAGACTCCTGATTTCATTCTACACGTATGTAGGCCTACAGGAAGCAATTGCTAAAAACAACATTACACATTTTCAAAATGAAGTCCTGTCCAACTACATGTATTCATTTTCAAACAAGCGTACTGCAACAATAAATGTCATTAAAATCAGAGGCATAAATACAAAATAGTTACCTTTTAAAGCTTCACTTGAATTTTAACAGTTCAATGCATTAAAGTGTATGCTACATAATGAGACTGCAAGGAATATCACTCACTATTTCTACACTACAGTACATGATGTACATAAATGTCATCCTTATTTGAAATCCAATTTCGGTTAAATTTTAAGAATTTTACTTTGTATAAAGCCAGTAATATAGGATTTAGAGCTTGTACAGAAAGAGAAATAATATTTTGGAATTACAAAAAAAAAATACTTCCAACAGGGAAGGTGATGTTTAGTATCAAAACTCAGCATGTTCTCAGGTCAAAGGGCATACTAGAGAATATGAAGATCCTCAAAATCTACATGATCATGAACATCTCATTTACCTGTGTACATGTATGTACATGTACATGTATATAAATGGGAAAGGAAATGACCATCCATTCAATTTATTTCACTTTCAAAATCAAACCAATCAATGCATATTTGCAAGTCTAGTTCATCAGCCTTTAATCAATTTGCCTGCATAATTGAAAAACATTAAATGTAAATTACATGTAGTAGTGTTAAAAACAGATTTTTAAAATTTTGTGATAACTTACATGTACATAACATGTACATCTGTACATGTATTATCTAATATTGATAGTGATAATCAAAGATGTTTGAACAAATGGAAAGTACTTACCATTGTTTTGCAAGGATGAAATGTCACCACCATTCCCCCATATTTTGGAAGACCCTTCTTTTGATAAATGTCCATCGTTCAACAGAGATGAAGGTCCATTGCTCATGTTTGTCTTTTCTCTTAAATCAATTCCATTGCCTATGCTAAGGAGAGTACTCTGATTGCCAGTTCTTTCCTGGTCCAATAGAAAGCACAGCTCTCTCAATTCAATATTCTCCTGAAATAGTTTTTCTTGCCGTTCCTCCAATTCTCTTAATTTGTCCTGATAGGTAGATACTCCATTGCGCATCACATTTGTTGTGTATTGACCAAAACGCTGCCACTCATTTGACACTTTTCTACCTTTCTGTCGGTCATCGTCCAGAAAGCAACACAAATCACGTAACTCCACATTATCTGAATGAAGTTTCTGGTTTTCAGCCTTGAGAGCTTGTATTTCATTTGATTTCAACATTAACTGATGTTTTATATCCTTCATGGTACCACCTTGTTCTGCCAGCAACTTCATCCTTTCATTTTCACACCATCGTAAACGTCTTACTACATCCTCCCAGCTCAATGATTTTAACTCTTCATCCGTAGTGAACCTCGGTCCAGTTTTGGCTGCCATCTTGATCACAATAGCCAATCAAATTACTCAAGTATCTCCTTTTGATTTCCCTGCACTCACATTTTGTATTTACTGCGTAGGTTGTAAACTTTCTTCTAGCTACTAAAGGTTTGGTCGTGTTTGGTAGGGTACATGTAGTACCAGTCAAATATCATCCCAAAATCTGCATATGATACAATAGGGGAAAAATGTTGGATTTGAGTATGAGTATTGTGTGCACAAGATATTAATAATACTATACAGTATGAAGGGGAAGTTACATGTACATGAACAATATACATGTAATGTCAAATATGTAGCGTTTCCATGTACATGTACATGTACATGTAGGCCTAAATCAGCAAGTGATCCAAGTCCATATCTTTGGATGACCTGTCCACTTGCTTTGATGCCCCTCACAAATTTATTGTTGTACCATTTAAATCTTTCCCATTTTTATTGCTTCAAAGGAAAAGGAAAATCGTGATGCAATTAATGTAAAATATATGTAAATCTTTCTTTCATTAACAATATAAATTTCTTACTCCACAGTAAAATTCAAAAATGGAAAATTATGTCATCAATCGCACATGTGCTTCTTTATCTCGGAACAATACGTTCGGAGTACTTCCATATTCCAACATAATCCATAGAATCAGAGAAAAAATACACAGGAGCGGCGGGCGAATTCGCCCCGGAAATGCCTAATGTCGCCCTCAAAATCACCCAAAATCATGCTTTTGAGAGAGACGTAAAATCTGGAAATCGTCCCGAAATTATTGCCGAGCGTTAACCACTCAGTAGCCCTCTAGCGCCGTATGCTTGAGCTCCGCTTGCCATTTAACAAGTGGAATGCCTCTGGCCGTCTCACCTGCATCACGCGATTCAACATAGCAGCAGTGCTGACTTTTCTCCTTGTTTTGACAAAAATGGGCATGACCTTCAACTTTCAATGGCCACTGCGTCGTTACGTGTTGACCAATTTTCATGAAACTGGTACCATTTGATAGGAAATTCAGAGAGGAATCCAAAACATGCATCGAATAATGTATTGGAGCAATTTATAAGGTCATGACCTTTGACCTTAACTTTGACCTTGAGTTTGACCCCCGGACAAATAATTTTTTAACTTGATTTTCGTGTATGTTAATTATTGGTATGATATTGACAAAATATGTTAAAATCAATGATGATATTTTATTTCTTCACCTTTAAAAACTCTTCCAAAGATACCATGAAATTTCACTGATATTCATGTTAGTAAAGTGTTTACCAGTTACATGATTTCTTCCAATCTTAAGTTACAGTATGCAAGCACATGAAAAGAAATTAAGCTTAATCAGTTCACAAATAAAAGATTAAACCTTTATGCTCATGAATAGGTATCTGTTTAGGCATTTTGATGTTCATCAATATATATTCATTTTGATGTTCGGCAATATATATCATATATATTCATAGTAGTAAAGTCTTCACTTTTATCATCAAAATATATACATGTATATATATATGTATAAGATATATATTGCTGAATCATAAAAGGTCATTTTATCTTTAAAATATTTTATTTTATCTCTTGAAATGAAATTGGTATTCTGAGACGACATTTTATCTATCAGATAAAATTTACAATTTCATCTTGCGTATAAATTCACGGGGGCGGCGGGCGAATTTGCCCGGAAATGCCTAAAGTCGCCCTCGAAATCATGCTTTCGGGGGCGACATAAAATCTTAATGTCTCCCCCAAAATTATTGCTGAGCAGTAACAACTCAGCGGCCCAAGAGCGCCATATGCTCGAGCTTAACTTATAATCAGAAATCCGCACTCAAAATCATGAACTAGCCTTGGAAATAGTGAGGAGCACAGTTTCAAATTCCGAAATTGTGTCTTTTTTATCCTGTACCACGTTTTTCCATACACATGGTATGAAAAAAAAATCAACGCAACGGTCGGGGAAACGGTCGCATGTATAGGGGTCCATTATGCCTACCACCATGTGTAATTTATAATGCACATTTTCCCCTACAGATATCACTATTCTGTGATAAAATAATTAGAATTACACAGGAAATAAATCCCAGAGTCTAGTAACCTCACATTGGTGAGTTGTCATTCGGCTTTGCTTTTCAAAACGGCCTAGTAATCATCCAAAATAACTTATCGTATTTGCTAATTACAACTTAAAAATCATTTGTTTTATTTTTCTAGGGGATGAGGTAAATATCAGGCAAAAAATCATCAAACAAAGCTCCATCTATTTTACAAGGCCGGCGGGAGGCTCACGCATTGGCGCTTGCCAGCCTGAGCTCTGGCTCTGTCTCTCTGCCAGAGCTCTGGGGGCCTCAATGATTTTGATTTTCTGTTTCAGACAGAGTTTACATTTCGGGTATATTATTCAAAACTGCCAACAAAGTTTGATGATTTCTTCATTGTCATGTATATTTAAGTTACTAATGAGTTCATTCTCACCAAATTTAAACTCCCCATAGAGAAGTGCAATTTTCGTGGAGATCTGCGTTTTCAAAGAACTTCAGGAAAAGTTAGGGTACATGTATGTGGGCCTTAATCACTAGGCCAATTACAGGTTATTGTACTAGAATAGATGGAGTAGAAATTAGATATTAAATTCTTTTAATATCCAAGTTCAACTCACAGTCACACCCACACAAACACACCCACATCCAAGATTCTAAGCATGAAAAAAATAACTTAAAAAAATCCTACAATATTAAACAATAATAATTCATTAATAAGTGAACAGGTATTCCTCAAAATACAAAAACATAGCATTTGAAAAGAGCCCCCGAAATTCAAAAAGTAACTCCCAATAGGTAGAAATGGACCCCCCATAATTTTACAAAAAATTGAAAATGGAGCCCCCGAAAAAAAATAATTAATTTTCCTGCGTTGACATACCCATCACGTATCTGGCCCAAAGAAAACATAAAATAGACTTAAAAGAAGGTAGGGGCTATTTTATCCCTGCCACATTGATTTCACCAATATTTCTACATGTAGGTGAATTAACCACAAATGTTGACATGAAAATGAAGAAAAATTATATATTTATTGAGAATAAAACATTAACGTTATTCCTGTACAATCAGAAAGAATTTCAGAAGTCTTTTCTTTACTAATATTGTCTTTGAAATGTTTGAAAAGATGCGATAAAGACCTCGAAAAAAGATGAGAGTACCGTATTGTCAGTTTTGTTAAAAGAAATCCTGGAAAGACGCGCAAGCATATTTGAAATAAATAATTGACGCAATCTCACCCCTTTGCCACACCTCCTGGCGGAATGGATTTCCATTGGTTGGTTGAGTGACATGAGAGCTATAAAGCGCATAATTGGATATTCATTATAAAAAGTAGGTGTCTTACAGAGATAAAATGAAGATAAAATTGTTCTCAGAATACCAATTCAGAGAGATTTTAAGGGTATCTCACTGATTTCAACAGAGATAAAATATTATATCTGGGATAAAATGGATCTCAGAATACCACCCCAGGTATTCCTAAAAAAAAAGGAGCATTTAAAAAGAGCGGAGCCCCTGAAATGCAAATAGTACGGTACATGCACCCATGGTTTCAAATCATCTCGTGTGTGAAGGATTCATATGCACCTGGTGCACGCGAATCTTTCACACCCTTTTTACTAAAATAACTATGACTTTACATCATAGCTAAGAATTCTAATTGTGCTATGACACTTACCGAACCATATGGATCGTTTGTTGAATTCTCTTTGCTGTTTTTTTTAATAAAATAAGAGCATTTTTCGTGATCTTCACGTAGATGCCTCTGGATCAGCGTGGATATCAATTTTTGCCTAAAGAGGGCGCGCGATATTATTCACAAAGCCGGTAGGCACTTAAGAACCAAGTTTGAAAGGATACTCGTAAAATTACGTCACTCTCGCCGATGAATATTCATTAGATCGTGGTCGTGCGTGTTCAATACACACTGAGTGCATGCATGCAGAAAGTTTGTATTGAACACGCACGACCACGATCTAATGAATATTCATTGGCGAGAGTGACGTAATTTTACGAGTGTCCTTTCAAACTTGGTTCTTAAGTGCCTACCGTTTGTTTACGGTACCTTTGTTCACGGTTTTGCAAGCTAGCTGCATTCTAGGCAATCAGCATTATTTTCTTGCTCGTTCAATCCACTTTCATCATCATCTTGTCAAAAGATGGCGTACTTTACCAATAAGTATATACATGAGATGCAACCTGTTGATTTTTGGTACAATTTCCTATTATGCGCTGACGACTTGAATCGAGAATGTTCGATAGGAAAAATTACTTTTCGATTGTTGTTTGCGTACTTTCCACCGCAGTATCAAGGATAACTAAGGGCGGATTGAACGGTTGATATTTGGAGGTAAGCGATGAAAACAGTTTTATAAATAATTCCTTTTTAAAATGAAGTTAAAATACGAATGTTAAATTGCAAGAGTCATAGTGGAGAAATAGTGAAAAGTGTGGCGTGTTTTATTCTCTCACATTCGTGTGATGAATGAAAACGTCAAAGTCCACTATGAAATCACATGCGTTGTGCGAGGTTAGTATTACTAACCTCGCATGTTGTGTGAGTGCGGTACATGTAGCCCCCCCATAAAAGGTAGAAATGAAGCCCCTCAAATTTTACAAAAAAATTGAAAATAGAGCCCCCGAAAAAAAAATTCCCTGCATAGAATGATATTTAATTGTAATAATTTAATAAATCCTATAATCATTCATATAAATTTAGAGCTCAATTTAAGACATTCGTATCTATTTCGATCGAGCCAGTACTCTGCAATGTCCCATGTCTAAAAATGGATTAGCAATCATTTAATATCAGGATTAAATCTCAAACATCGTCATATCTCATAATATTCCACAAACTTTTCTCACAGTCACAATCGTAATATCAGCATAGCCATACATGTAGAACTAGAATAACCAATTCAAATGACCATCCTGAGTCTGAGAAGTGAGAAAATTACGGATATATTTATGGAGCTCATTTTTGATCCAACTACGGTACCATACTGGTACCATACTATAGTACTCTTCATGTATGGTAGTGGATCGTATTACCGAACACTTTTCATGAATTCAATCATTTTAAAAATATTATTCTCATAAAATTCACCAAACTTTCACCATAAATACACAAATACTTACAAAATATAAATATGTAAAAAATTTGCCAAAATCATTTTTCCTTTTGATGATATTAGCTTCCAATCGGACCCCTCTTCGGATGTGAAATATTTTGGTCACCTGAAAAAGGTGTCGTATTACCGAACGTGTGTTTTAAATGGGAAAAGTTGAGAAATCAACAAATCACTGATGAGCTATTTTGACCATATTTTATTATTTTTAGAATATTAAGACTTTGAAAATGTGTTTTGACCATTTTTCATCATCTTTCTATTCAAGTTCTCTTTGGAAGGATGTTGCAAAGTGCCAAAGAATTGAGCGTATGAAATTATTTTCTGACGCGTACGATGCGCACGTTCGGTAATACAATGCCGGTCGGTAATACAACCACTCACTATACATCTCATCACTCTCGGCTCAGAATCAGTCCATTCAAAGTCTCGGCTCACGGCAGGCTCTCACTTGGCCGAATTACGAGTAAGGCACAGCTCACCCCACCGGCGCGGCAGCGAAGACTCTCTCGATCCACTCTGCTCTGCTGAGGCGAACGGCGATACTCTTACACCAGCGCCAATTGCCAACCAAGGCACTGCACTGGGCCCAACTCGAACCCCGAAGTCAGTTCAACGATTTTGAAAAGCGTACCGTACAGTCGCTAACTGTTCGAATTCATCAGTGGAATTAAATAATTATATAACAAACATAATTACAAGCACTTATTTGACGATAGGAAATAATGGAATACTCACAGGGGAAGCCCTTATAAAGTGGAAATGCACTCAATTGCCGATAATTTGTCGCTCTTCTCCATCATGAATACACACGTCAAATTTGTAGTAAACATGGCCGCATCATGACCTCTGACCTCAATCATTTAACAGAACCTGCTGTCCTCTTATTCCAATATACTCCCTCTGCTAGGATTAAACAATTTAGATCATTGTTAGAAGAATTGGGGTTTTAAAGACATAATTTTGGAATTTAAATTTTGATGTGATATTTTCGTTTTCAATAAATTCATTTTTGCATTTATTAAAGTTAAAAAATAAAAATAAAAAGGGAGATTACATACCAGCGGAAGAATGTGTACAGTTGTTAGAAGTAATGCTCGAAGTTTTTGGACGGGCATGACAGGAAGGGGGGAGGGGTCTTCCCCCAAAACCGCAAAACCGGAATTGATAACGTTCGGCGCGTGGTACATTCCTTTCCACTGATGAATTACATGTATGTTATTATTATGTTTTGCGCTTTCTATGAAAACACCGTCCATGGACAGGTCCATTACTAGTGTATATTTTGTCAAACGTTACTGGTACACGCACCTGCATGGCCACGCCCATCAGTTCCCCCTTCTTATAATCGATAGGATAACCATGGATCCTACTAAACACACTCTCAGATTTCGTGCATATTACTCTTTGAATTTGATCAAAATTAATGTTATTGTCAGACATATCAGCATACGAACCAAACTGGATTCCAAGTCCTTACGGCATGGGCGGAAATCCCAGGGTCCGGGACGCGTACGTCCCCCTACTATTTTGGTCTTTTTATGATGGAAATAAATACTTCATTCAAAATCGAAATAAAACATGTATTTTGGACGAGATGACCTTACTTTGGGGGGCCTTTGTGATAACTCTTTTTTTTTGCTTGTCAAATTTCTTTGGGTCGAAATGACCTTACATTTGGGGTGATAACCTTTTTTTTTTCTTGTCAAATTTCCAGCCCCTGGTCCCACTACCTTTGGGGAGAGATTTCCTTCCTTGCCTTTATTACAGGAGGAGGAGGTTATGGCGCGCCATTTGACTCATAAAGGCGAAAAACTGTTTCTCGCCGATAAACTAATTTTTTTCGCTGACAAACTCAGTTCATCAAGAAAAGCCCAATTAGTAGGGGTTTTCAACCAAAAACATAGCTTGCTCCATCCCAGCAATAAATATTATGGGGTTGCAAAATTAGTCTCCCCCCTTCCTTAGATGCTTTATGCGATTTTCTTTGTCATGGGGCCTGGAGGGGGCAAGAGGCATAAAGAATTTAGAAGAATTTTTAAATTGAGGGAGCAAATTAAGTGATCGAGCTTGTCATGGGGCACTTTTGCAATTTCTAAGTTGAAACTGAAGTGAGTTCGATGCACCTTTTGTGAATTTTTTGGAAATCTTCATTTAAAAAATGTAAGGTTTTTTTAATGTCTGGGGAGATCTGCCCCCTTGACTGAGTACAGCAATGACCCAATGTGTCCCCTTGAATTTAAATATGAAATGATTAAGTATTTAAAGATAAGAATCAACAATGAAGGAACTTTTGTCTATAAAGTGTCATGCAGTTTCATAACTGAGAAATTTATCGCCTCTTTAGCTCCCTTTGTCACACATGTCATAATAAAATTCTTCTCCAGCGTGCCCATGTGCCCCACTATATATAAATGCCATTATTTACTTCTGATAAACTCATTATCCTTTTTCTTTACTTGTTAGTTCAAAACTTTCAGTCTGTTAATTGCAATTTAATTGAGCCCTTTCGTTTCAGGATCAGCAGAATTACCGGATGGCGGCCGGGAGGGGGGGGGGGGGGGGTGGGGGGTATTTTCATTTGGTCCAATGCCAATTCGTCAATTTGTCAACTCGTCTACTATCATTTTGGTCTACCAGGCATCAGTTCGTCCAATATCCACTTAGTCTAACTGCCATTTCGTCTAATAACCAGTTAGTCCAATAGCCATTTAGTCCATTTACCAGAGTTGGTCATTATGGACCTATGGTCCATGGTCTAATTAGATTAAGTGTTAATTGGTTAATGAGACGATAGACGAACTGGCGATTAGACGAAGTGACGATCGGACCAAATGGATATTGGACCAATGGTTGGTATACGAAACGTTGATGGACGGAACGGCGTTAGACTAAATGAAGGTATATAGACCATGTGGTGAGTGGACGAGTTGGCAGTGGACGAATTGGCAATTTACCGGGGGGCACTTGATTGCCCCAAGTAATTCCCATAGGATTTGCATTTACATTGAATATAATGATAAGTGTAGTGCTCCTTGGGGGTGAAATTTCTCAATTTTTAGTTATGAAATTGTGCCTTCATTTGTTTTGTTTTTTAGGATTCATTATTTTCAAATTTTAAGGGGCACATGCGGGGCATTGCCGTACGCAGCGGGAGAGGGACAATTACCTCCCGAGCAAGCAATTTACCCCCAAACAATGTGAAAACTTTCATTTTTTTTTTCACTGAATATTTTCATAAAATTATCCCAAATTGTTCACGAAATCCTTTAATTTCACTCTGGAAAACGTAGAAGCGTGACAAGCTGGTTACTTTGCTTACTCGCATTCAAGTTTCTTCTTACATCAGTATGCATATACCCCGAGACAAAATCCTGTGTCACATCCCCCCTTTTTTTTTGGGGGGGGGGCAATTAAGTGCCCCCTCTTACCCCACTTCCAGTCCCCTTGGACCCAATGCCATTGGTCCCCCTTTTTAAATCCCTTTATCTTTACCCCCCCCCCCGTAAAAAAAAAAAAAAATTGCCAAACCAAAATGTTTTATTGTGGGGAGCAAGTGCCCCCTCTGCTCCCCCTGCTTCTAGTACCCTTAGACCTAAAGACAATGATCACCCTATTTTAAAACCCTTACTCATACCCCCCCTATTTCAAATTCGATAAACTGAGTTTCTCAAATCGAAAAACTTAGTTTATTGAATTTGAAAAACTTATTTTTTCGCTTGACAAATATTTTATCAAATGACTCTGTTTTTCAAGTGAAAAACTCAGTTTATCGCGCGATAAAGTAGGTTTTTCTCGATTAACTTAGTTTTTCAATCGAAAAACTGAGTTTATCAGCGAAAAACTGAGTTTATCAGTGAAAACTGAGTTTATCGTCGATATACTGAGAAGAAGAAGAAGAGAAAGAGGAAGAAGAAGAAATAAAAGAAGAAGAAGAAGGAGAAAAAGAAGAAGAAGAAAAAGAAGAAGAAAAAAAAGAAGAAGAAAAGAGAAGAAGAAGAAAAGAAGGAGGAGGAGGGAGGACTTGACTTTTGCAGCGCGGCCAGATAAAATGAGGTGTGATGAGCGGGAGGGCGCAATTTCTATAAGCGAAATTGCAATATCAACCAATATGCAATGCTGTTTTGAATGAAAAAAAACCAAGAGAACTGGGAAGAAGAAGAGGTGGAGGAAGGAGAAGAAGAATAAGAAGAAGGAGGAGGAGAAGAAGAAGAAGAAAAAGAAGGAGGAGGGAGGACTTGACTTTTGCCAGATAAAATGAGGTGTGACGAGCGGGAGGGCACAATTTCTATTAGCGAAATTGCAATATCAACCAATATGCAATGCTGTTTCGAATTAAAAAAAAAACCTAAGAAAGCTAGGAAGAACTGGAAAGAAGAAGAGGAAGAAGAAGAGTTTACCTACTGTTATATATTTTTTTTGGTTGTGTTAAAACAACGTGTTGTCTTATTACTGCCAATTTCTTTCCTGGTAATGGCAGGAGCAATCCTCACATTATTCCGTGACTTTGGGGGGGGGGGGGGGGGGGGGGTGAAAATGACCTCTCACATTTTGGGGGATAACCCTTTTTTATGGTCAAATTTTCCAACCCTTGGTCCCCCCCCCTACTTTCCATTACAGATTTCCGCCCATCCAGATATCAGAGGGAGGAATTGACTTTTGCATGACCAGATAAAACGAGGCGTGACGAACTTGAGGGCACAATTTCTAATCACCTTATAATTATTTGTAAATTTTGTGATTTATTTCAATTTGTTATAATAAAAACAGAACAAAAAAAAGATAAAAAAAGCGAAATTGCAATATCAACCAATATGCAATGCTGTTTTAAATTAACAAAAAAAAATCTAAGACAATGATCACCCTATTTTAAAATCCTTTCTCATACCCCCCCCCCCCATAGATCTGTAGCTGCACAACCGATATATTAATGGTGAATAACTGTTCATGAAATTCGATAAACTGAGTTTATCAAATCGAAAAACTTAGTTTATTGAATTTGATAAACTTATTTTTCGCTTGATGAATATTTTATCAAATAACTATTTTTTTCAAGTGAAAAACTCAGTTTATCACGCGATAAATTAGGTTTTTCTCGATTAACTTATAGTTTTCGATCGAAAAACTGAGTTCATCAGCGAAAAATGAGTTCATCAGTGAAAACTGATGAAAAAAAACCTAAGAAAGCCTAGGAAGAACTGGGAAGAAGGATGGGGAGAAGGAGGAAAAGAAGAAGAAAGGAGCAAGATAGGTAAATATTAGAGTAAGAGGACTATACAAAAAAAAGAAGGAAGAAAAAAGTATGAAAGCAAGTAACAGTGTCAGTAACCGGAAACATTTCACATACAAAATTGAAGGGGGGGGGAATGTGGTAAAAATTCTGTATTGCCATCATCTGTTCCTCACCCCCGTCTCCCATCTCTCTCCATTCTTTACTTTCTTACCCCCCCCTCCCCTCCTAAATCTATGTTACTACATCAAATTGAATATTAATACAATAATTACTTGGCAAAAAGAAGCTGCTGAAAACTGCTTATCTAAAAAAAGAGCCAATTGAGTAAATTAGAGTCAAAAGGGGCCTAAGCTTTCAATCCTAGCAGGATCTTCGTCGGAGGCAAAATGACCCATTTTGATTACTTAATCAATTCTCTCATTCTTCTACCTCATTATTTTCCCTTTCCACACATAAATTATACACTGTGAAAAATACTGGGAAAAATTTTAACCAGCACGAGGGTATATTATATGTCCAAACAATTTTGGGCAGTGTTTTACCCAATGCGGGAAGCATATTGTCCAGTAAGATTTAAAAAAATAAGCAGAAATTACTTTAGAATGGGCAAAATTTTCATCACACTGGATAAATAAAAATGCCCCAAAGAAATGCCCAATGTTGGTTGGACACATAATTACCCTTTGGGAGAATTTTTACCAAATATTTTTTTTGAAGAGTGATATCAGTCTTAACAAGGTTTAAGTAGAGATGTGTAACATCAAAGAAAATCCCTTTGAACCACATTCAAAGCTGCACGAAGAAAGTATGTCAGGCATGCACTTTGCTCCACCTGCCTTCCAAATGGATGAACAAAGATTCCCGCATGACTCCATACCTCTATGTCATGAATAAAGGGAAATATGTGATAATTACTTTTCTACTGCATTTTGAGCAGTATATATAGTACTTACTTTTTGGAGGCATGTGAAAAGAAAAGATGCAATTTTCCCTGAAATATGACTAAAATTTACTTGGCAGGGCATGTATGGGCACTAATCTGGCATATAAAATCATGAACATATTTTTACTTCCAAAAATGGCTCTTCATATTTCCTTATGAAACTGGCAGCTTCAA
Organism: Lytechinus variegatus; assembly: GCF_018143015.1. Taxonomy (NCBI): domain Eukaryota; kingdom Metazoa; phylum Echinodermata; class Echinoidea; order Temnopleuroida; family Toxopneustidae; genus Lytechinus; species Lytechinus variegatus. The sequence continues at coordinate 39,043,394 of NC_054746.1, forward strand.
ACGTCAGACATCAAAAGGAAACATTACTGCTGTACTTTCTTAAGGGCATGTTTAGAAAAGAACAGCTGCTTTAATAACTTTCTTACTTTGTTTTAATAAAGAAAAAGGAGAATCTTACACATATGACACAATAACACAAAATCAATACGTATTGTTTCTTTAATATAAAATTGGCAATTTACAGCAAAATGTATTCCATTTTTTCCCCATGAAATCCAAGTACAGTCACAATGCACCTTCCAATACTATTGATAAACTGAAATGTACAGTACCCTAAAAAGTCCAATGGGGGACTCCAACACCAAGGAAAACAAAGCATCATTCTCATTGCACCAATAATACATCATATTTAGATAAATAAATAAAACTGGAAAACAGCATTCTAATAGCTTTAGGAATGAACATACATACAGGTTAAATTACCAAGTCATCATTTAATTAACTATAGTCTAAACTGAAAGACAAATTGACCTACTACTTCCAAATACTGTAAATTAAATACATGCTGAATACTCACCATATAGGACCTTTGAATGGAACAAAACAATTAAAAACCTTAAATTACAAAATATACAAAATACACCTTCATTAGTATTATACAATTGCATTAAAACGGAGCATTCTTGTCATATTTAGTAATAATGATATAAACCTCGAACTAATCATTAATGATGAATATTACTGAATAACAATTAAAATCCATTTAAAATGGACCTTTTCACACATAAAAAAGGTCCCTACCTTGACTGAAAGTGTATTTTAAAAGCAGGAATTCCTAATTTTGTATTTTAAAGTGGCAATACAATTACGCTGCCATTAAAATCTGAAAAAACAGCTGTTCATTGCAGTTATACTTGAAATTGTGAGAAAAGAAAATACCTTGTGGGAAACAAAAAGTCTTTTTGTCATACAAACAAATGATTCTTTTGTTTCCAGACTAAATCTTTTCTACACTTAGATTTCTTATGTATATATATATAAAATATCTTTAAACATTGGAAGAGAATGCAGTGGTGGATCTAGGCAGGAACACAAGGGAAACAAACCCTCTCTCTATTCTGAGAACCCCCCATTCAATATAGTGAAAGCTATGAAAATAAATTGTCATCTGCACCCTGCAGCGCCCCCTCTGGATCCTGGATCCACCACTGGAATTACTAGTAACACATTTTATTCTTACAACCACATATGTATAAATAGTAATGTCAGTTACTTTTATATTGTTAGTTCGATTAAAAAATACACAAATACAAACAAGTATCTACATGTATTCAGTTATTACACCTCCTCCATATCACAATACATTCGCATGAATTTTGCACTTCAAATACTTTTTCATGCCCTCAACTATAGTGTCTCTGTCTACCAGTTTGCATAATATTACCATTTACCATTTAACAAAAATAACTTACATCTACATTATTGGTTGCAATGGGAAATTCCATTCAGTCAAAATTGGAGTTTGTGCCATTTACACCACAACATACATGTATGACAATGAATACAGTACTGAAATAACAAAAATGACATACAGGAAACAACAAACATGAATTTATAAGGATATGTAAAGATGTAAGATAGATTCAAAGCTATATACCTTTGAAACATTCAGGCTATTGTGTTCAACCCTCTTTATTTTGCAAGAAAAATATAAGTTACATGTACTGGAAATCATTCTTTACTATTTTACGGAAGCTGTACTAGTAATAAAAATATAACATAAAATAAATTTAAAAGAAAATAGTGGTTTTCAGAATGATCAAACAAAGTCCAGAATAAAAATGACATTAAACGGAAATGGAAAGAACCATTCATTCAGTTTATCATAAACTTACATCCACAGCAAGTTGGCTAATTTCATATTGCTAGTTTGAAAAAGAAAATTTGAAAACAATTGTCAAAATAACTGTCTTTATTGCTAATAAGTTTGGTCACTGCAGTTACATTAAATTTTCATTTAGTTTTGAAGAATAACTGTGACGCTACCAAAAGATACTTCCAAACATTTGTAAGCAAGCTTATTTTAAGTAATATCCACTAACTTCAAATCACAACTCTAAAGCATATATCTTCAGCTAATAGTTACAATCATTTTCTATTTTTTTTCATTTTGCCCGAGAATCATTACATCTCCTTTGTGTTGACTACTAAAGGCATCCATGCAAGACACTGTTATTATTTATAATTATTAAATGTACATGATGTACTTGAAGCAAGATATATAAAGGAATTAGCAATAGGAAAATAGAAATATAAGAAATAAGTGCATATAGGTCACATATTGAAGTAAAGAAATCATCCACAAACATCATGTACATGCCAAACATAAATTGACAAAGCTCATCTTAGCTTGATTTAATCAAAAGAATTTTGAAAAAGAGGAATTTTTCTTTATTTCAATGTGGAATAACAAACAATAATCCTTGATAGATCAGGAAGTGCCTGATCCAACATCCCCCCCCTTCTGACATACTTTTCCGAAAGTTTCTAAGCATCTTCTTTTACAATAATCGAACAGGTCTTGTTTATCAGATATATTTAACATTCTGTTCATAAACAGTTTTTTTAAAGTGAACAGTTGTGAAGAGGAAATTGACCCGCGGTGCAGCTAGCAGCATAAAATTTAATGTGAGCTTAGCTATTTTTCTCTACAACTGCTTTGTCTTTCAAAAATAAAATCACATAAAAAGTTATCATGGTATCATTAAACTCCCTCACTCTCCAATTCGGTGGATTCATATTATAATATGGTGCGCCATCTATCAGTTGCAGTGAACAAACAAGATGTTTAACTTCAGGGTCGGCATCACGTGGAAGCGCAAGCAGCGCACAGTGCTAACGTACTGTAATGTGGCTATGATGCTTCAAAAATGACAACCATATGGCCAGAATTCAGCAAAAAAAAAATGGTTTTAATTTCGCAAAGAAATATGCAGGAAAATTTCTCTCCCACCTCCTGGACCCTAGTAAACAGCATATCTGGTTGAGCCGCGTCGGCCAGCGATTAACAATCGCATGCCTGCATGCACTTATTTAATACAAGCGGGAGCAACAGCTGATGACTTTTTCCCATGAGGCATTGCGAATTTTGCTGCAGCCAATGGCACACCGTATAGTGAATCAACCAAATTGATATTGAATTGTATTGGTTTCCAATGGAAGCTTCATGGAGCAAACAAAGAAATCACTTCAGCTGCCCATCATACTCTTTCTTAATATAATATTCCATCAATTAAACTAAGTTCATGTAGATCAAGATGTTTACTATGCCTCAGATAAAAAGAATTTTGGCAATTTAATTTAAAAAAATACTGGACGAGTTACAGTAATAACAAGCGTGTCTAGATATTTCAGATCCAAAGAGACTGTTCAGTACTGTGCATATGTTTAAATAATGTTTAATTGTGTAAAAATAAACAGAACATTTTTAAAGTGTTTCAGATGGCAAGAAAACTCAGAAAATTACTGATCAATGTCTGCCTGTAAATTACAAGTTCTAAACATGTCCCTGTTCATTTAGACTGATAATATACATCTGCCTACATATGATTTTATGTATAAGGTATATGTATCATTATAAGAGCAGTATTTATGTACACCAATGAAAAATGTATGCTAATTTAGAAATTAAAAGATTTCAAGCTTATATAGAAAAATAATTGTGTACCCGGTAATCTTTGTCATTATTTTTGTCTGCACAAACAAGCAAAGGAAGTCAACAGTAGTATGCAATCGGTAGTGAATGAATACAGAAAATTAATAAATTATATGCTTTAATTATTGCCCATGGTATGTCTATCGCTGTTAAATACAACTCCTCCAGGTGGACAACTCCCTTTGATAACATTCACCCATGAACATTCTTGTACACTTCTCACCTGGAGGAGACCTCCTTAGAGTATAATACTGCTTTCAGTAACTCGCTGGTCAACACCAGCTCTTATCTAAGTCGTAAAATGTTGAGTTTATGAATGCCGCATGCTAAAATAGCCCGCCACCAGACCAGTAGGCCTATTATTTTGACACTGCTATTAGCAGCACCAGACCACCAACATCTCTTATGTGCCCTAGTATTTGTCTGCTTGTGGTGCAGACTATTTTAGTGCGGGCCTGGTGCAGACCAAAAATCATGAGTTACTGAAATCGGTATCAAGTCTCCCAACAGAACACCCTGACCTTACCCAAAAATGCAAGTCCTTCTAAAAAAAACTCTAGCATGCACCTAATCAGGGGAGTTGTCGTCCCTGGGCAGTTGTCCTATAAATTACATCTATCAACTTGTTTGTGTCTTACCCAAGAAAATATACCACAAATCATTAAAATTATATTGTAGTTCAATCTGAGCATTAACATTATTATAAATATGAAAAAAATCATATATTGATTACAAACAGGAGGCTCTTACTTAATACACCTTCTCTTGGTCTCTGGATATTTAGCTTGTAGAGCTGTGTGAAATTCAAGGAAGAGGTAGTAGTTCATACGATTTTCTTCGTCTTTCTGTTGATGAAATTCTGTTTTTTCTTTGAAGCCCTTGTGAACAACAAATGCCTTATCCAGCACTGCAAAATTGAAACCTGCCATATACAGCTCACATATCTGCATAAAAGACAACAATATTAACACTTGTTACAGAAAAGTGTACAGTGGATATTCAAACTTTGAAATTATAAAAGAGGATTTAACAAATTATTGTATGTTCATATATAGGTGCACTTTAAAGTATCAATAAACTGTTTAAGTCTCAAGATGACACCAAAGAGACAAATATTCTTGTTTGAGGGAACAATGATAACTTTTGTCCAGAGTGCCACAAATGACATTGCACCAAAACTGAGAGAAATCAGTGAAATTACAGTATCGGTCTGAACTGAGTATTCCTAATCACATGTTACAATGTAATATTGTCATACTGAAATTATGTTTTCAATTTTTTTATCATTGCAGTATTCTATAATCTAATTTTATTTTGCTTTTATAGGATTATTGATGTGTAATTAACATCAATACATTGCTGGTCACACCCTTGAAAAGGAATACATGCATACAAGAAATAAGGATTTGTCTACCAGTCTTTTTAATGGCAGTCTTTAAATTGATTATTACTCAATTATTACAAAAATTCAGAGAAAAATGAAGGAATAGAATAATCAGTGATTGCTAGAAGATATTTCTTATCAGGCAGCTGACAGGAAAAATAACAAATGTTGTACTTTACCCAATGGGTCAGATGCATTAAAAGTATTCAAGCACAGGCAATTGCTCACCAAGCAAAATATAATGCTTTAGCGATTGCTTTATTTTGAATGCATAACTCTTTGCTTGTGCTTAAAGCCTTTTCTTGCCCACAGAAAGAAATTTCTAGCGATTTGAACAAAAGCGACATCACGCTGACCAGTGTGAACACGACTCATAGAGCAAAGGCATGACTCGAACACTTAAGTGTGGCAGTGCAAAATACCCCTTATCTCCTGTCTGCCTGTAACATCTTTTCCTCAGACGTGGTGTCAAACTTTTCTCATTTCTGATTAATAAATTTGAATAGTTGGCATTTAATTTGCACTTACTAGGAAGAAAACATGTAGGCTGCTGTATATCTTGGGGTTCTCTCTCAGTTACATAAACATGATTATAAGTTGCAAACGGGCTGATCAAGCAAACGCTCAAGCTGCTCTGAAGAAGCTTGAGAAAACCAAAGCAAATGCTTAAACACACAAACAAAATGTTCATTTTATGCATACTTTTTATAGCAATAGCTTAATTGTGAAGCATACGCTAGTAAGCAGTTAAAAATGGCTTGAGCTTACTAGCAAAAGCTTTTGCTCGGTCATTTTTATGTAAAGGGAATCAAACAAAAGTCTGGCAAAAGCAATTGCTACTTTTTATGCATGTGACCCAATGACTAGCATGCTGCTTTAACTACGTCTTCCTTTGATGGCATCTGATAGATAAGACTACAGGATATATATCAAAAAAGGAAATCATCATATAAGACAGCTTGTCTGAATAAGTAACATCATGCCACTGCAAATGCATTACAAAGATCAGTGACAAAAACACTTTCTTTATCTACTTCTGATTTCCACTTTAATGGAACTGAGACTATCGGATCATTACCTGACTGATGCGATTATAACCATACTGTCTGAATCTTTCATCATAAATAGGTATATCACTCCTGCTGATGTAGAAGGGTTCCCACAAAGGCTTCCATTCCACTGTATAGGCCACACTTAGCTTACCAGTTACGCTCTGTATAAAATACACATTGAATATGACATAACAGAAAATTGTACTATTATTTGAAAATATAAAAATAATTACAAAATATGGAAAGTATGGAAAGCGTGATTATCAAAAAAAAACTTACCTCCCCCCCAAAAAAAAACAAGATGAAATGCATCAGTTAGGTTTCAAATTATGTTGTGAATATTGTGTTACTTAAAAGAAATTTAAACATGGTTCTTTGACAGATTGATTGTAATACATCGCTTGATATTGTTTTTAAGCATTGGCTTAGATTTTCATTATATTTAAAAAAGGTAAATTTTTCTTATTACATTTTGAGATACAGATTTTTTTTAAATATCAACATATCAAATACTTACATCATTACAAGTTAACAAAATCATTTCCCAATTTACTTTTAACTACGGTAGGAAAAAAGCTTTAATATAAACCAGAGGTTAATGCGGAGTGATCTTCTTTAAAATAATGATGTTTACTACTTAAATACTCAGAAGATAATTATCATCAACCTACAACTTATGTGAGTACCATTTCCAGGTATTAGAATGAAAACAATTATTTTATCAATCTATGAATTAAAAAAAGTTTCATGATCTGAGTAAAAACTTTTACATTAATACTGAAAGAGCAAGGTCATTGATATGTGAAACAATGTATGCATGTCTAGAAGAATTGGTAATTGTATCAATAATTTTTATCACACCCTAGTATAGGATTTATTTTCCTGGTATTGTATTACAATGGTTTAGTAATTTTATACTATATGAATTATTTTGTATGAAGTTGGTGTACAAATAGAAATTCAACAATATTGTCTAATGATAAATGATAAAATCTAATGATAAAAAAATCAAATTTGTTAAGAAAGAATGCAAGGTAGATGAATAGTGTAGTAGGTTTCACAGTACACCATGTACAGTATCTTTCTTGGGCAAGTGTTGGTCTTGAAAAGGACCACCCAATCTTGACATTTCGACAAGTGTGTTCTTGTCGTCTTAAGGAGAATGAGCAAGTTTGTAAAAGCAGGCCTTATATACTCTTTCAAAGTGCAGTATGCATGGTCCCTTGCAGGGTTCATTTCTCTGATTGGCTGGAAAAGTCACACGACATCCAAAAATGTGGAGATAGATGAAGTTTGCATACAAATGCTGTATTCCTAAATCCTAATTATACATTATTTTTTTTACTAACACAATATGTGAAATGGGAACTCATCAAAATGTAGTTGAAGATCACAAAATTTCTAACACCAACGTGACAAGACAAAATGTTCAGGTACTGAACTGGACCTTTTTTGAAGAAGGAGAAGAAGCTTACCTGCAGACTGGTCCATTTGACATAATCTGTATGGTTCTGGCAATAGGAACAGGCCTTCACATAAAATTGTCGAACTCTTTCCTCCTCCAAGTAGTTCAACAACTCCATCTTATCTCTGGGCACCTTGGAAACTGCTTCAATATCCATCTCAAATGCTGGTAATACAAAAACCATCTGATGCACCATGTCTTCATCCAGCCATAGAGACGATGAACCCTTCACAAAGTTTAAGAACTTCTCCCGCAGACCAACGCTTGGAAGCATATCGATATCCAGCACTAAATGATATTCTGTTAAAATGTTTGAACGGCCAACATTCCTCAAGAGATTATTTGGATACAAAATGCCATCTTCAGCATAATTCTGCACATTGCTATATGACGCCTTAATTGCATCAATAAGTTTACTGCAATCTATCAAAGGTACCATGAAAGAATGTTTATTATGGACCGACCCAAATACTTCAGCCTCTTCTGATATTGAGTTAACAGGATGGACCAAATGGAATGTCACATTTCTTCTCACTCCTATGATACATTCTTTTAGAGACATGACATAACTTACAAGAGTTTTTACATCAGATAAACTCCCAAACACAGCCAAAGAAATTGGTCCTTTCCACCTGTCCACTAACTCTGGTAAATGATATAAATTATTCATAGAACTGTGTGAGACAAGAGTAATATCTCTCGTCTTAATTGATTTGAGTCGAGTCTTTGAGATATCATAGAATATTTGATAAGAGCCATATGTGTTCAGCTTTGCTGCTGGCAAAGTAATGTGGATGAGTTGTTCTCGTTGTTGATGTGTTTCATTCTGCTTCTGCATGTCTGACATTGGTAACACTTCTCTTGCTCTATTTTGTATATGATTAGGACTGATATTATCCAACCATGAGATCATGGTAAGTTGTATGAGTTGTAAAAGTGTCAGCAACACCACAAGGGCACAGATTGAGTACTGCAGCATTGTACAATGCATCTTGATTTATGAAGTACACCTCTAAGTAGAACATTTCAATCCAAGTTCTGCAAAATAGAAAACAGATTTGTATAAGAATAAGTACTGGTATTATATAAAATATGTTACTAGCACAAATTCTAATGGGAGAGGTGGCAATTACAAGTCTCACTATTATGTAAATCTTGATTCAAACATAAAATTCTGTAAATGCATGGGGACATGGAATTGAAGCAATTGTACCATGTCAATGGGCCAATTAGCCCCGGAGATGTGACATTGCTTAAGCCTGCCAATAATAATAAATAAACAATTATGTGCCAAGTTGTTCATTGTAAAACCTAAGAACTCTAACCCCAACCCCAAGATAAGACTGGTATTAAAATACACAAATCAATTGAAATCACAGTAGAAAACACTGCAATCAATTGATATTCAATACAAACAAAATAACAAAAATTGGCACCCACGCAGGAATTATGACTTTATGTTTGCTTGTTTCTTTGAGCAGAGCTCAACTTCATAAGACATGACACAAGTACAAGAAAAAACTTTGTTTCTTGTGCATCTATATTATTATTATTCTAACCTTGTTCATTGAATGAGTGGGCCATACCAGGTCCTGTCTGGTCATTTTTTTTAATGTAGAGGCCACCAAAGGCTAATCTACATTGTTTTCAGGATTTTTTTTATAAGCACAAAAGTAACATTAAAAAAAATTAGTCAACAGCAAAAGAAACATTGATGAATCATCCATAAAATTGAGGTGTGTGATTAATTTCTTCTGAGGCTCTGTTTCATTTTACATTTTCTTAAATCGTTTATAATTTCCTCCCGATTTTTCCATAGCTCCCTGTGTTTAATAAATACTCTCCAGAATCCAGATATCAGATCCACATGCGTCTAAAGAATAGTTTGGTCGGACTACCGTACACCAAACTCAATGTATGGGACAACATTACTCGTTGAAGATATGAGACTTACAGTCTACTAATTTTTTCCCTTAAAATTGAATTATCTAAGCATAACCTTTTTGAAAATTCATAAAATGCCATGGGTACCATGAAAAATCACCTCTCAACTTGTTATAATTTGGCTCTCCTCGACGGTCAGAAATTGGCGCACCTCAGTGTTCGTGTAATTTCTTTGGGCTCCTCGCCTAACTTGAACCTCCACTCCTCCAGCTAGCGCTAGCTGGCTCGCGCTCCCGATACATACACGTACTGTATATTTTCGTACCGCCCAACCGTACCGGTACGGTACCCAGCTCCTATGACTGCAGCTTGCTTCCGATTCCCGATAACGCGAGCCACACCCTTCAATACCGCACCCCTTGAGGATCTTTTTATTAACCCTAATTCTCTCATCAAGTTATCATCTTCGTGACTCCGTCCATATTTATTCACAGACATTACAAGGCCAGCTAAACACATAAGTTACAACCTGGGGTTATTATAACCTTTAAATATTGTATCCATTCATTGCATTGCTAGCAGTTCAAGCAAGGTGTGAGATCAATTATGAAAATGTTGACACAAGATTTTTTCGCCCCTCTTTTTTTCCACCTTTTTTTTCTCATGCAGGCCTCTTAACTTTTGTTTTCATTGCCACGCAAACTTCTGACGTTTTGTTACCAACAGTCACATTCAGGGTTACCCACATCAGTCGGCCGGACCGGACGGTGCCAGTCTCCATCGACTCGTTCGATTTTTTTTATTCTTTTATTGCGGCTTCCAGTAAATACAAACATAAACTGGCTTCATAATTTCATGACTTCATAAATGATACACTCTAATAACTTCAATACATCAAGGTACAAGAAATAATTACTTCATGAACATAACATACAGAAAAATTCATAAATTAATTCATTCATTTTCGAATTCACTGAAAGAAATATAACAGGGAAAAACGAGAAAGTAAACACACCCGCATCCTACAGGCAAAAAAAAAATAACGAAAGGATGGACCAAAATCGAATGAGTACAATACATTTTAATATGTGCGAAACTAATCGAAAGCTTTTTCAAAATCAATGGCAGCTAAGCAAAAATCAGACCATTGGAGGCATGGCATATAACATTGGCTTCACCTAGCTATATTTCTATTTTCCATACAACCAACTTGATCTGGTGACATTATTTCATCCAAAAATCATTTATTCGTGTTGACAGGACTTGAGGAAGAATTTTGTTCAAGGGCTGCGGAACCGGGGGCCCCCTCTCCCCATTGTTTCCAATTTAGTCGGTACACAAAAGACGTAAAAATTACCATATGATTTTTTTGCAATATGGTCAGCCTCCCCCCCCCCCCCCAGAAGGAAAAACCAGTTCCACTGGACCAGTTAGACCAGTATACTAATTTTAACTGGTAACTCATGGAAATTGGAACATCGGTTTACTGGTCTAACTGGTTATACTGGTCCAGTTAAAATTTTACTGGTCCAGTTAAAAATTAAACTGGTCATAAGTATACTGGTCTTGTTTCTGGTGGTTTTTACTGGTCTTCATACTGGTCTAATTGGTCCTCAAACTGGTCGAACTGGTCCTCGTACTGGTCTTACTGGATCAGTTTATTACATGCATTTGGTTTGTTATATACCATGGCCAGTGAAATGTGATGGAAAAGATGGTTAGTAAATAAAATCTTTCTGCTGTTATTTTAAATGTGATGTATAAAATTACACATTTTCATTGTGAATTAGTTCACACAATTATTTTGAAGGTTTTCAAACAACAATGAGTGCTATTGCAAAGATATTCCATTATAAATCCTGATTTTTCTTTAAAAAACAGGAAATATGCAAATGAGGTAAACCACGTGATCAGCATCATCAGAATTACTGGTATTGGTAAAAAGGTTACATATTGGACCAGTCCCACACTTGTTTTTCGGTGTTACTCTTCTTACTACACTCCTCATGCACTATTTCACTAGTGGCTACATTGTAGATCTAAATTGACTTCTACAATCTGAACAATGGATCCTCGCACCACACGTTCAACAAAGGCCCTAATCAAAGAAATTCTTCATGACAACGATCTACTATCAGCTATCAAAGAGGCTGTTCAAGAAGCAGTAGAATTAAAGGTTAAAGACCTTTTCTTGCGGCTTGAGAAACAAGAAGGCCAGCTGCTGGATCTTCAGTCCATGCTTAGCAACTGTCAAATGGATGTAGCTGACCTAAAAAAGAAAAGAGAATGTGATTTGATCGAGATGAATAACCTGAAAAACAAACTGAACGATTCGGAACAATATTCCCGACGGAACAATGTCCGATTCTTTGGAGTTCCTGAAGTGAATGGAGAAAAGACCGACGAAACAGTTTTTAGGATCGCCAAGGATTTTCTCGGAATTGATCTTCCGCTCACTGCTATTGACAGGAGTCATCGCGTACGCCGTCAAAACCCTCCCCCAGAAAATGTTCGTCCAAAGCCAAGGCCAATCATTGTCAAGCTTACGTCTTACAGGTACCGTCAAGCTCTTTTGATGAATAGGAAGCGCCTGAAAGAGAAGAAGACAGGGATAAGCGTTTATGAGGACCTCACTGATGCTAATAGAATGCTTCTCTGGAATTCACTCTCTGAATGTAGAAAGCAGGACAGCAAAATCTCCCACGCATGGTCCGCGGACGGAAGAATCTTCGTATCAGTGAAGACTTCTGGAAAAGAAAACTTGAAAAAACAAATTCACTCAAAAAGAGATCTAGAATATGTGTGATTTAAATGGAAGCAATATTCGTCATGTGAAAGAAATCACTCATGTTATAACACAATGTTTATCTCCATATGTATCTGATTGCAAACGGTATACAACTTCTTTTTTTTTCTTTTTATAAAGTTTTAATTTTGAATAAGTTACTTATTTGTTATTTATGTTAATGTTGTGTATTAACTTGTATATTTTCGATGTCTGTTAGTGTCAATGATGTGTTTGATCAATTTGTTCAAAATGATGAATACAGGTTTGATTTGAACAGGTTACATGAATACCTATCTCCGGCTAATTGTCACGAAACTTTACTCCCCCAATCATATTTTTCAATTGATGGGTTTAATGAATATGTTAATGAAAATAACTCGGTCAATGACTTCAAATTTTTCTGTTTACATTTCAATTGCAGGAGTTTGATTAATAAATTTGATGAGTTCTCTTCTTTTTTGTCTTCTTTACAAATCCAATCAAGCATTATTGGGGTCACAGAAACATGGTTTACTGATAATACTTCTGTTAATTTATATAATATTGTTAACTACGATTTTATTAGTAACCCAAGAACGTCTAAACGGGGTGGTGGAGTAGGGCTTTACATAAAAAATGATTTGAAATATAAGCGTAGGTGTGACTTAGAAATTAATGAGTCATATGTTGAAAGTATTTTTACTGAAATTAAGACGTGCAATAAAAGTATTTTAATAGGTATTGTATATAGACCTCCTTGTCAATCAATTACGGATTTCCTATCATTTTTAGAAAATATATTGAATTCAGTTAGCAATGAAAATAAAATCTTATACTTAATTGGTGATTTTAATATCAATCTCATGAATATTGGAAAATCTCAGAATGTAAATATGTATCTAGACCTTTTGCTGGCACATTCTATGTTTCCATTAATTCAATCTCCTACACGTGTATCATCTACTTCAGTTACTTTGATTGACAACATTTTAACAAATGATTCTTGCCAATTCTCATCTGGTGTTTTTTTAAATGATCTCAGTGATCACTTTCCCATTTTTTGTATTAGTAATTTCAATTGCAATTTCAATCGTACTGATGACTTTCACTTTAAAAGAGATTTCAATGATATTAATTTAAATCTTTTCATGCAATCAATACAAGAAACTCAATGGCCATTCTCAATGGAAGATCCTAATAAGTCTTATAATGAATTTTTAAATACATTTTTAACTTTATATAATAAACATTTTCAAATTAAACGTACCAAATTACATAAAAAACAAAAAGACAAACCTTGGATTAATCAAGATATTCGGATACTGATCAAGAAAAAAAGTCGTTTATATAAACTTTATGTAAAAAACCCTTCTGAATACAGGAAAAATGTTTACAAAAAAGTGCGTAATCTTTTAACTAATAAAATAAAGTCTCGTAAAAAAGAATATTATAAAAATGAATTTGACAATGTTCGTGGTAATATGAATGGTACATGGAAAGTAATAAATAATGCATTAGGAAAGGGTCACAAAAATACTATCATAAAACAAATTGTAGTTGATGATACTGAAATAACAGCAAATGAAATGATTACTGATAATTTCAATAATTACTTTATTCATGTCGGTCTAGATTTAAATCGTAATTTTGACAATGTAAATAATAGTGATGCGGCTTCTTTTGTTGACAACAATATTCAGTCTATATTTTTAAATCCCATAACATCATCTGAACTAATAAATATTACAAAGCAATTCAAAAACTCTTCTAGCACAGGGCATGATGACATCAGTATGAAGGTAATAAAAAAATGTATCTATTCTATTTGTCAACCATTATGTGCAATTTTCAATTTTTGCCTTGACTCGGGCGTATTCCCAGATTCAATGAAGATTGCTAGAGTTATTCCTATTTTTAAAGGAGGAAATTCCGAAACATTGTCCAATTACCGTCCCATTTCTATTTTACCAATTTTTTCTAAATTATTTGAAAAATGTTTATATAATCGTATTTTGAATTTTATCAATAAGTGCAATATTTTTACCCATAGTCAATATGGCTTTAGAGCGGGGCACTCCACATCGTCAGCATTACTTGATTTTATTCAGAAAGTTACAAATGAAATTGATAACAAGAGTATATTGATAGGTTTATTTCTAGATTTGCGAAAAGCATTTGATACGTTAGATCATAACATTTTGTTGAAAAAACTATATGCATATGGAATAAGAGGAATTACTTTAGACTTATTAAAAGATTATCTATCTAATCGCAAACAATATGTATTATGTAATGGAATTAAATCAGAATTGAAATCTATAAGATGTGGAGTGCCCCAAGGTTCGATACTTGGACCTCTTTTATTCCTTTTATATATTAATGACATGTGCAATGTATCCAGTAAACTTAAATTTATCTTATTCGCAGATGACACCAGTATATTCATGTCCCACAAAAATTTACAGACGTTACAAACAGAATTTAATGAGGAATTACAGAAGGTTACCGATTGGTTATACTTGAACAAGTTATCTCTCAATGTTTCTAAAACTAACTTTATGATATTTACAAATAAGAAAATAAACTCTAATGAAATTGATATAGAATTGTGCGGTTCAATAATAAAAGAAGTTTCATCTTTAAAATTTCTTGGTGTCATAATCGATAACAAATTAACGTGGTTAAATCATGTTGATGCCATCTGCAATAAGATATCTAAGAACATAGGCATAATGTACAAATTGCATAATTTTCCACCAAATATTTTAAAAATGCTGTATTATGCTATTATTTCACCATTTTTAAATTATGGCATTCTTGCCTGGGGAAGTTCTGCGAATATTTATTTAGACAGATTACATAAACTTCAAAAACGTGCAGTCAGAATTATAAACAACTCCCCTTTTTACGCCCATTCTTATCCTATTTTTCAATCACTTAAAATTTTAAATATTTATGATATGTACAAGTATGAAATGGGACTTTTTATGTATCTATGTTCTAAAGGACTTTTACCTTCTTATTTATTGAACTGTTTTAAATTAAATTATAATATTCATGAATACCCTACTAGAAATGCTGCAAACTTCCACTTCCCTAAAATAAGAACTTGCCTTTCTCATAAATCTATTTTCTTTCGTGGCCCACTACTTTGGAATTCTTTGCCGGTTAATTTGAAAACGTCTTGTTCTTTTAATATTTTCAAACGTAACTTCAGAAACTTTATATTTGATAATTAAACCTGTTTGTAAATATTTTTTATATATATAATCTAAATCTTACCATTTGTGTATCTATGCCTTTGTATTGTCTCCTAATTGTCTTTTGTACTTTTGATATTGTCAATAATTATTATTCTTTTTAAAGTAAGTTGGGTCGGCCTTTTTATAAGGATATTCTTTTCCTTTTTGGCTGCTTCCCTCTCAATGCTTTTTTATGTCTTTGATGTTATGTAAACTTTGTTCCTATGTATTTTACCACATTTTTGTTCATTTTTATGCAGAGAGCAAAATAAACTTGAATTGAAAAAAAAAGTATTACTGGTCTTGACCAGTTTAATGTCAAACATTAAATTACTTTAGACCAGTTGACTTTATATCAGAGGAATCAGGAATGCATCTTGCTTTGATCTTAATCATAATTAGAGGAAATAATTATTTTAATGATATCAATAATTGATAATTATGGTAATATTAATAATAATAATTACAATATCAATAACAATAACAGTAATAAGAATGACTAAAAGAATGATCATAATACAAATGATTGTGATAATCATAAGAGCAATGATGATAACAATGATAAATGATAACGATACTACTTTCTCTGAATTGCAAGATTAATTTTTCATAATTTGTTAAATGATCTGACTTGAAAGTCATTATTTATTAGACCAGTAACCAGAATGCAATTGTTTGAACTGGTCTCCAGTTCATTTTTACTGGTCCAGTTAAAAATCAACTGGTCCAGTAAACATATACTGGAAACCAGTAAAAATCTACTGGAAACCATTTATTGGACCAGTAACACCAGTTTAATGAAAAACAATTTAACTGGTATTACTAATTGCTTTAACTGGAATGCAATTGTTGGAACTGGTCTCCAGTTAATTTTTACTGGTCCAGTTGAAAATCAACTGGCCCAGTAAAAATATACTGGAAACCAGTAAAATTATACTGGAAACCAGTAAAAAAAATTACTGGTCTAACTGGTTTTTCCTTCTGGGGCCCCCACAAGCGTATCCGGCAGCAT
Organism: Lytechinus variegatus; assembly: GCF_018143015.1. Classification (NCBI taxonomy): domain Eukaryota; kingdom Metazoa; phylum Echinodermata; class Echinoidea; order Temnopleuroida; family Toxopneustidae; genus Lytechinus; species Lytechinus variegatus. Next base: position 39,059,855 of record NC_054746.1, read on the forward strand.
CGACTATAACAAAGAAATGTATGGGCCCATGCATGCACAATCATAATAGGGTCACTATTGTCCCCTGACAATGAGGTCCATGAAATGCTTTGCAGGATCTGATGCTGGATTCGCGTTGCACCCCCCCCCCCTCCCCCCCCCCCCACTATCAAAACCGTTCCACGGCCCCTGTGGTGTGTCTGGCCCCTCATATCCCAATTTTTTTTTATCATATGAACATTTAACAGAAAAGAAAAATTGAAACATAATTCAAGTCTTTTTCTACTCATTTCATCATAATTTGCTGTACGTATTCCATATAGGTGGATACAAGCAGTGTGCCGAAATGGCGCAAGGGGGGGGGGGACAAAAGGGGAAGAAAAACAGAACGGGCGATAATGAAGGAGAGAAGAAAAGGAAAGTAGATAAGAGTAAAAAGAGTTAATTCAACTGAAAATTCAGCTCATTATATTCAACTAAAAAAATCGCTCGCATTTCGCGCTCGGTATTTCTTGCGTGATATAGGGCTTATATTCTGTTTTCAAGTCAATTTGCACAAATCATTCTGCTCGCGATCCAAGGTTTTGTTACTTTGTTTGAGCGCGACATAGTATGCCAACTGGTTCTTGCCCAATTGGTTTTAACTGGAACCAATTGGCAACTGGTTTTCAATTTGAACCAGTTGTTCCAATTTCCCTATTGAAACCAGTTGGCCAACTGGTTTCAGTTGGTTTTGCTCCGGGGGGGGGGGGCACTTCCATGCATTCACGAGTCGGATACCATGCGCGCCAAGGGGTCTCGACAAGCACCCTAAACACCTAATTTCCATATTCTGAAAATGCATCCCTTAACAAGTATTAGCGTGTGAAACCCTACCCTTAACAAGTATTGGAAACAAAACGATATTCTTGGCAAATATTCCCTGAAATGAACCCCTAAACAAGTACAGGAATGTTTTATTGTTACTGGTCCTTAAGTCGTTGGCTTTACCTTATTTGGTTTAGTATGACCCCACCTTCTACACCTCGCGCAAATCGGACTCTAAACACGAAGTGTTTGGGCAAAAAGGACATCCTTTATAAAACATTTTAATTTTGTTTTATCATCCCCGCAAATTCGACCCTAAACACGTAATTTTCCTAGCGAAATAGATACCCTTTTTTCATTATTTTTGTGTTTTTGACACCCTTTTCACGTTACGTACGTAACGTGCCCTATCGTGAAAAAGACATCCTTTTTACGTGTTTTTTTGGTCGCGCATGGTATCCACTCGTCAATGTAAGTGCCCCCCCCCCGGGGGGGGGGGCACTTACATTGACGAGTTTTCCTAGGTATATAATATATAATGCGATTAAACGTGCGTCGAGATTTTTTGCTAAAATCTAAAAGACTAAAATCTCTATCTTCAGGATTGGCTGCAGAACCATTTCGAGATTATTGCAGAAAAGCAAGAAGAATAAGTGGAAACTTTTTTTCTACAGTTTCGCCACCCCCCCCCCCCCATCCGCCTATGAGGCGGCTGTCGAGATTCTGAGATTCTATTTTTTCCTTTTCGATTTGTCTTGTGTTGATGTCCGATCTTGAGCAAAAAAAAAGACAGGTCTGAGACTGAGTAGTAAATGATGTTTTATCAGATTCTGGTGCAATCATCAAGAGGCAGCGATCTTCTAACGAAAGAATGTATCCTTAAATGAAATATTTTGGCTCTTGTTTCCTAATTTACTTTAGACATTGTGTCGTACTAGTTAGGAATATGGAGGCTGCCGGCCGGAATAGCCCAGATGAATGATAATTAGTGTCCCATCTATTGAAATTGGTGTAGGCCTAGGTTTAGATCTAGACGAAACTCGACCGAATATCAAATTTACAAACATGCTTGCTTTGAATTTGATAATAAACTTTTATGAAAGTAAGCAACAATAGGAACACAAGTCAATTAGGCCTTATCGTCATCCAAGTCACTGGGCCAAACTTGAGCACACAAAGTCAAATATCAGCAAAAATCCATGGTTGGAAATATTTTCAAAATAAATCTACTATTGTTTGCATAGACCAAAAGCTTCAATCTCTGTATTTTGGTTGTTCCGCAGAAAAGCGTCACACGTATTGCGAGGTTAGTATGCTATACTGTCGCGTAACGGGGCTCTGCCGGGGGTAGCGTTTTCCTTCTCCAGCGGTCTCTCGCAAAACCCAGTTCACTGTCTCAATCTCGCATCTCGCTCTCTCTAAAAGGGGGGTTCTTTCACAAAAATATATTGTGCAGAAAACGTGACTCGAGCATTCTCCTTCGACCACTACTCACCAAACATTAAGTTTCACAACCAATCGAACTCGAACAAGGTAAAATAAGGGAAACTTACGAGATTTCTTTGAGTTAATTGCAAAGACTTTATCTGTTCTTCATCACAGATATACACGATCTGCCCAAAAAAGCCTCGCGGCCACATTTTTTACTTGCCGACCGGCCCTCTATCGGTCAGTTATGCTACAATACTAAAAGAACTGCATTGGTTCCAGTCACCAATACATAGACGGAATTTTTTGGCCTGTACGTAAGACAACGTATTAGCAGCAATGTTAGATCTTATATTTGGCAGAAACCTGATTTTCATATTTTTTTTTACCTAAAAAGTAAAATGTCAGATTGTAAAAAAGAAATTATGTCCAAATTTATGAAAAAATATATAAAATTCATGAATATCGTACCTGAGACCGCAGTTACCACTAATTCCTTTCAAATGATGATCAAAACATAGTGTTGAGACTGCCAATTTCCCATAGGATGGGACTCGGATAACGTCCGCCCCCCGCTTCCGCCGCCGATGCTGGCAAGTTTATTGCTTCTGTAGGCCCAAAAGCCCAAAGTTCAAAATAGATGATTATATATTAACTTATTCTTGGATTGTCCATAATATACATGTTAATGTAGATTATTCTTTTCCAATCCTTGTTATTCTCTTAATGGTGAATTTTTCTCAGATCAGGAACATGGGATTCCAAAGTTTGGAGAAGTTTTCAGGTCTTTCCTTAAGAACCATAAGGAAAAAGACCTACTTCCAGTTATGGTAAACATGATTTTTTTTTTTTTATTTGCAAGGAATTTTTTTGTTGTTGATAAATATGAAGTTATGAAATATCTGATTGTTTCATTTACTATTCACTTTTAGATACAGGTATTACTTATTTAGACTTCTGCAAGAAATGTATTTTACAATGAATCTAGATTTAATTTTTCTTCCATTAGCATCTTTAAATGGTGTGTGTACTTTATCAAATAATACTATTATTATTATTGTTATTAATATTATTACTCTTATTATTATTACTATTATTATGATGATTATTATTATTATCATCATTTAATTATTATTATTAAACTATATTATTGCTAATATTTTTGGATTTGTTTCCTTTTTGCACTGGATGTGGTAAGCGTTTATTCAGTTTATTATTTGGCCCGTGAATTTTCTTGGAAAGATGCTTGGTCCATTAAATAAAACTTTTGGAAACGATATCACTTAAAGAGTACAGCCATTCAAACCAGGAGTTTTTGTATTGCTTGACTATAAAATGTCAGTAGTTTTGATTGCAATCATTTTTTTGGTCCCTTCTTTACAGGAAGTAAGTGGCAAATACATCATTCACATAAAGTGCAATGGTATATATTTTATATGTTCTGCATCACAAGATGAACCACCTTTTGCAGCTTTGGAATTATTAGAAAGGTAAAAAGAATTCAATTGTTTTGGCTGAGTACACAAATATGTTGGATTACTTAAGGGTTGAATAATTTTGTACAATATGTTTTTCCTTTTTTTTATAAACGTGCTGTTAATCTGTACATTGGCATCTTCACAACTATCAAAATATATTTAATATTATTCCTTACAGTTGATCAACAAATCTGAATTGAGACCCAATATGAACATTTTTCATATAAAGAATTCCTTGCATTTTTTTTGCTTGTGACAACAGCATGAATTCTGCAGACGAAGTAAATGCTTTAACTGACCTTGTGAAAAATAAAAGCAGTTGCCAAATTACTTCTAATGTTCATCTGATTGGTTTGGAACTAGCTTGCTTTTCCATCTATTAATGTCCACAGGATACCTTTCATCAGAATGATTCCAAGTAAAAATTCTTGTCTCTTCAAATACTGATTCATGTACAAAGTATGTTTCAATATTTATTTTCTTTCAATAAAGGCATAGCTGATTAAGTTTTTCATTTTATGAGATAAAGATGGGATTTGAACTGACAATATTCTTTCTATTTTGTTTTCTCATGTTTATCCTAATAGATTGAGTGGGTTAGTGAAAGACTTTTGTGGTATTGTATCTGAAGAAGCCATTGTTCAGAACTCTGCTCTGGTATATGAATTATTAGATGAAATTATGGTAAGCCTTTTTTCATTGTTCATTGTAGAGTAGATCATAACTTGGAATTTAAATAGGAATGGCTTCAGATAATTTCCTCTTGATGATCGCATTATTTTATGTGATGCTGCAAATTATTCTATACCTCAGGAGAGTGACATAAAGCTAAAGTTATATATGACTTGATGAACAAATTATTGTTCTCAATTATTTTAAATTGAGTCAGGTGAAGTTGAGATATCAATATATTTGTGGAGTATCTTAATTTTTCAAGATTTATTGATTGCTGTTTCATATCAGTATTGATGAATACAGATAGAATAGTAAATCAAATGAAGTTAATATACATACAGTTGAGGCCGAAAGTTTACATACACCCATGGAATTCAGTGAATTTTGTTTGCTAGACAGACATCGTAACAATTTATATATCTTCAGAAATATAAATGCTACCATGACAAATTTGGTATCAAATGAAAGGGCATATTACGCTCATTCACATGATTGGGATGCCATTGGGATTAAAGTATATTTCAGGTGAAATTTTCTTTGAAGGAAAAAAATAATATTCATGCCAAATGTATTCTATTGTTTGTTATTATATTTTCAAAAATCGTTTCATAGACATATATAAATTCAAATCTATGATTTATATTACACTTTCTATCATGATATGTCACCACTGAACAAAAAATTGTAATCTGAAATGTTTGTGTTGAGAAGTAATTAGCACAAATATGAAAAGTTTTTGTCAAGTTTTTATTTTTAATTTGTCTAAAATATGAAGATTCTTGGGGAAAAAATGACACCTAAATATTTTTCAGCTCCTAATGCCAAAGCAATGTGATGAAGGGGTATGACGTACTCATTTGTTTGATATCAAATTCGTCATGATAGCACAAATATTTCATAAGATACAGTAGATTTTATGATGTTTGGCAAGTGTCAACTTTTGTTCGAATTTCCTGGGTGTATGTAAACTTCTGGCCTCAACTGTATATAATAAATCAGGAGAGAAATGACACATTTGAATACATTTTTGTTTTTTAAAATAGGATTATGGAATAGTAAGCAAATAATAAATGCTAGTGAAAGCGATGGTACAAACTATCATTAGTGAGGCTATTTGGATGCAGCTGTCTTTATAAAATTGTAAGAGTGCCTGTACATTCAATTGCTGCGGAAAAGATACTTTGTCATATTAGTACTATGTCATATCCACTGACACAAATAGGTGATTATAAATGTGCTTTTATTACATATCAAAAGTAATCTGTTAATATAAAGAAAAGGGGCAATTTTTTTATTAAAATGACAATTAATATGAAATCGTTATGCTAAATTTTGTCACAGATGAGTGATGATTGATGGCCAAACTACCCTTTATCACATGACTAACTTTTGACCAATCCCATAGCAAGATTCTTCATTTCCTTATGGATGCATGCACTTATTTGTTTTTGATGTGTGCATGCGCTGTCCTAATTTACTTTTACACCTTTTTAAGTGCACTTATGGTACAGATAGACTGATAGTACACAGTTCAATGAACTTATATAGGATAGTACCCACTACACAGTGCTTTGGTGAAAGTGCAGTACTTTTCATTGATCAGACAACGAGGATTAATATAATATTCACTACTTTTACTTGTAGTTTGAAGCCTTATATTCATACCGTATATAGGCCAGTGAAAACTTGTAGTGAATATATTTGAATAGGATTGTGGTATAGTACTCACTACTTGGACCTGTAGTTTGAAGCCTTATATTCATACCGTATATAGGCCAGTGAAAACTTGTAGTGAATATATTTGAATAGGATTGTGGTATAGTACTCACTACTTGGACCTGTAGTTTGAAGCCTTATATTCATTCAGATCCTATATAGACCAGTGAAAGCTTGTAGTGATATATATATTTAAATTTATGTTTTCTAATAGGATTGTGGTATAGTACTCACTACTTCAACCCGTAGTTTGAAACCTTACATTCAGACTGATCCCATACCAGTGAAAGCTGATAGGCAGATTGAGGGAATCCTTGGTATCGCACCTGGATTGGTATGACATCACTTGACAATTAACACCAAACATCTATATTCTCTACCTATTTTTCAATTAATTGCTCAGCCATTATTGTAAACAAGCGTAGTTTATTCTGTTTCTATGCAAAAACATTGAGAGTCGTTTATAAGTTTATAAATATAAATATATTTTTTCTTTCTCTTCCATATAATTTGCTACTCCCCACTAGTCAGCAACATCTGTTTAAACTTTTTTCTTCCAAATCTTTCTCTGATCTGAATGATGATATGTATTTGATAATTTTGTAATTTTTGTGGTGTGTTAAAATCTTGAAAGGGTATGCATAACAGAAATTAAAATGTGTATACTGAGAAAATTGAAGCCATTGAAATGACACCATGATCATATTGTTTAAACATTTCATTAATGAATTGCTATTTTTCTTTGGTCCAAACATTTTCTAAAGATGGTTTCTCTTTCTCTCTCTTTTCTATTTTAGTTTGGTTCTGACTTTCAAATTGCTCCAAGTAATTCTCCTGATAAGCCATTATCTCTTAGTCAACATTCTCAGGTAATTATTTGAACTGATTTTGTGTTTGCATGTGTGCATATGAACTACATCCTGGTACATCAAGAGTTTGTTCTGCCCAGTAAAATGTTCAATGTTTTTAGTTCATGAATCCCCATGATGTACTAAATTATTCAGAAATTTTGGTTTGCTGTATTTTTTTCTTCACATTTCAAGCATGTTTTATTCTTATTAATTTCCAAGTTAAAAAGATATGTCTTTCACTGATTGTAAAAATGAAAACCATATTCTCTGATAATAGCAATAAAGAATAAGGGTGTGTGTTTGTTTATTTTTTACCTATTTATTTGTAGAGCCCCGATTATAAGCAGTCTTGCTTCTCAGGGGTCCTGATCATTATAATTATGTACCTTGTAACTTGTATTTGATTAAAGACCCTTATATTATGTTCTGTATTATCATTTGTATTATGTCATTTCAGAAAATATTTTGATGGTCTTAATGGTCAATAAACTGAATTGAATTAAGATTTAAAGTAAAAGAAGAAATGAATTCTAAGTGATGCCATGATAACCATTAAGTATGTATTTGTAATGTGATGTTCTATTGTAAGAAATGTGATTTTTTTTTTCAAATTTAATTTGTAGGCACTTGGCAGTCAGAAAAATGAAGTTTACTTGGACATCATTGAAAGGATGACTGTTCTTGTAGCAGTCAATGTAAGTTTCTTAATATATCATGTACTTGTTATTTATTGAATCACTTGACTTAGATATATGTAAAAACCTTTATCTTTTCTTTAATAAAGAATGAATAATTGATTTTGTAAAGTATCCATGTAGTGAAGTCCTAAAGATTTTAAATTATGATTTTATTGGTCATATTTGAAATTACTATGGAAAGAATTATTGTACATGTGATTCGAGGAATGTATTTTTTTGTAGACTTTGTATAGATAAGAATGGACTTGAGGTATTATGTTCTAGTAGATTCATTACTTCGAATATGTTGCCCATTAGTGGTTAAAAATTCTTCTATATTAAGGTTTTATTAGAACTGCATTTGTCATACTCGTAATCATGGGTAGGATTTGTTGAATATCCCCATCCCCCCCTCTTGTGTTTCCTCACCTCCTTTTTTCCCCTCATCCTAGTTTTCCCTCATCACCACCACCATTGTCATTGTCACATCAGATGTAGTTGTATGTGTGTCATTGTCGATTTAGGCTGTTTTTTCTTTGTCAAACAAGATGATATAATGTTAGTTATATTAAGGCCACTGCACACTTTACGACCCGACTGGTCTGCGACCTAGTGAAGAGAAATGTGATGTCACAGCACTTGTCAGCTTGAGAGTTGCAGACCGGTCAGAGACAAGTCGCAGGGAAAATCGTAAGGATTTGACATGTCAAATCCTTATGACTCGATCACAAGCTCAATCCAAGTTCCAGCCAATCAGACAGCAGAGTTGCACAACGAGTCCAGTCGGGTTGTGAGGTGGCCTTTAGATGTTGTTATCTTTACAGGGTAATGTTATCCAGAGTGAGTTGAATGGTACAGTACATCTGAGAAGCTTTCTTGTTGGAAACCCTGGTGAGTAAGATATATACCTCATTCAAAATCAGTACGGTTTCAATTGCAATTTCTTCATGATGAATGTAATTGAATAAAAATATCCTCAAATAGTCTTGCTGGTAATAGGTTAAGTGAGAGTCCTGTGGTTATACTAATGAACTAAGCAGGCTAGAATGGGATGGGTGACCAAACGGTGAAAGAACATTTGCTCCTGCGACGTTTGCTCCGGTCTTAATATATCACAGGTCATAGGGTTAGAATTAGGATTGTAATAGAGTTTTGAGGTCTGAATAATGTAAAGATAAGGATTAGGGTTTATTTAGTATTGGAGGGTAGATATAATGTTTGGCTCAATGTGCAGATTTTTCATCGGAGGAGCATTGTTGCCAGAGCAATTGTCATGGAACCGACCTGACATCCTAGATTTCAAGGGACAGTCCCGTATTTCACTTATTTGTCCTACATCCTGTGCAATCCTGTCTGGGACACTGTTTTGGTTTCTTTTGTAATGAAAATATTGTCAATATTTTTTCAAAATCTATCAAAATAGAAAATAATACAGTTTTTGCTCGCCCATATGTTTTAGATATTGTAACCTTAGTACCATGTCTAGCCCCCTCTATATTTTAGGGGCTCATTATGCCATCAGTATGACTTTGAAGTGTCCCGTATTTCAACTGCCCAAATCTGGTCACCCTGAGTATAGGACAGAACTGTATGGTCACCATTGTCATCAAATATGTTGAGATAGAGAGATATTACAAATAAATTTAAAGATCAATGAATATACTTATTGCATTTTCAATTGCTTTAAAGGAGAATGAAACTCTTGAAACCAGTTGAATTCATATAAAATAAAAAATAAAAGAAATAGATGAATGAAATGTGAGGAAAGTAGAATGAATAAGAAGAAAGTTATGAGCATTTGAATATTGAAATCACTAATGGTATGTAGATGCTCCCATTGGCAATGGAATATTATCTGTGACCTCACACATGTATAACTTCCCAATTTCTTGAGTAGATATTTCACTTCAATTGTCTCTTCTGTTGCAAGATTAGGTGTTCTTTTTATGAGAGGATATATAAGAGAAGGTTCACAACATTATATAAATTGTTTGTCATACCATTGAAATGAGGAAAAAAAAGAGATATACATGTACTTTGGGGGTATATTTTGATGTCCAAATGAACGAGATGTATATGTGTGACATCACAGGTCTTATTGCATTGCCAGTTGGATAATCACTTGCTCCCAAAGGTTTCATTATCCTTTAAGTGGAGTTATCTCATAATGTCACATATAGGAATAAAGTAGGTCAAAGTTTATAGGCCATATACTTCTTGATATTCATGTTTTGTTTAGATTTTTAACAGCCCTTATTATGTTATATCATTACAGAACTTGTGATTGGTTTAAGTGAAGACCTTATGATAGGTAGAGGTAGTCCAATCAGTTCTGGACCAGGAGTTAGATTAGACCATGTTCAGTTCCATCCTGCTATTAGTCTAGCTGAGTTTGAGCAGCAGAGGGTCTTAAGAACTCAAAGCCAAGAAGGAGAGGTAATTTTTAAACACCTTTATTCACCTTATCCCCCATAAAAAGTTTTAAGGCCACTGCACACCTTATGATTGGTCTGCGAACTGATTTTGGAATAAAACGTAGTAGTATTCGATGCTAGACATGGAATATCTTACTGTGTAATGTTCTAAATCATTGTACCAATACTTATGGTCAAATCTGTCACTATGCTACCATTCTTTTTAGCATTTAGATATTTAGTCGTAATGATGTCATAGTAATCATACATTTGGCTATGATTTGAAACTAATTTGGCCTTTACTAAAAATAAAGGCTTGCAATCATCAAAAATTTTTATACTAGTATTCTTTCAGTTAATTTGAACCTCAAATTCACATTTTCAGATTATGAGCACAATGCAATTTGTTCCAAAATCGGATCGTGGTCCAGTTGTAGGGTCCACTGGTCTATATTGTGTAACATAATTTTTAAATGGTCTCAGATGAAGTTTAGTTTTTATAATTATTTCAAAGGAAATTTAAATTTTTTTTTCCAATAATTAATGATTGAGCTTCCACTAATATTTGAGCGCTTCCTACTTTTCCAAAGTCCATGTTGAAAACTTTGAATAACTTATAATTGTGGTATTAAAATAGAAATATTGTTTGTCAGCATTATATTGAATTTTCATATCTAAATATTTAAAAGCAACTTTTTACCCCCTTTTATCGCTTAAGTGTTGATTTTTAATCTTGTCATTTATAGTTTTGTCTTATCAAGGTTTTTTTTTCTTTGATTTCACAGACAATATGATTAAATATGGCATTTCTAATCACAGAAGCATCAATTGTTTTTATAACTTTGTACCATTTCTGTTGTGATTTTAAGAACCTGTACTGCTATTGTCATGTTAAGTTTTGTTTCATCAAGGCTTGTTTCTCCTCTTATTTCACAGACAACATTAATGAAATACGGTATTTCTAATCATCTTTCCAATAAACTTCCATTCCAAGTAGAGGCATCAGTGGCAGAGATTACTGAAAAACAGTAAGATTTTATGGTGTCCTGTAACATGCTTTAATCCTAAGATTTCATTTATCCTACACATGCGCATTAAGCAAACCATTTATATCATTTAGAAATATGATGAAAAATCAGCATATTATTTTGTACACTGTTTAAAACTTGGCACAACTTTGTTATACACATTTATAAAAAAGAATAACCATGGTCCTTTCACAAGAAAGTAACATTTGTCCATGTTATTTCATCTTGACAGCAATTGTTTATCATATAAAATGTCTTTGTCTTCATGATTGGTTTCTCTAAACAATCAGGAACTCTGGAGGATGTTTTTTTTTCAGCTAATTGCCTTTATTTGGGTCAGCCATAGACAAGGATTACTCATTTTGGGATACCATCCTCTCATTGTACATAAGTATATCTTGGTCATTTTTGTACTTTTTATATTATATTGCTTGTCAAATGCTGAGAAAACTATATTGGATTGAATTGAAATTAATCTTTGAAGTGATATTCCTTATTTCTTTTGCTTAGGATTGTGGAAGTAGAACTTCATGTAATGTGTCATGTTGATCAGAGACACCATGCTGTTAATGTCAAACTAAACTTACCACTACCCAAAGCTACTACAGAGTAAGTCATGGAAGCATAAACCTTTTTACAGCCATCCACATTTTTTAATGTGTAATTGATGACATTTAGAAACAAAATATACTGCAGAAGTGTCTCTGATGGGGTTATCTATCTACTTAAATGTATAATTTCCATTTCTTATTTTGTTCTGGTTCAGGTTTAAGATTGACTTTGTAATTCATTGTGAAGTCAGTCATTGTAATTCATCTTAGGCAATAGTTCAAGTTATATTTTTAGTAGCAATGAGATTTTTAGACCGATAACATTACCATGGTCTCTGAGCATGTCTTTTGTTTTGCTAACATTTCTCAGAAATCCAGCATGATACATTTCTTAAAACATGGAATTAAAAAAGTTTTATTCGAATAATTGTAAATCATTTAATAATATTTTAATATTTTTTACAGTGTATCCCCAAGCCTACCATCACAAAGTCAAACCATGGAGTATAAACGAGGAGACAGATCGGCAGTGTGGTGTATTAAGAAGATGATAGGTGGTAGTAAACATACAGCTAGACTAAGGGTGAGTCACTTAAGCAATAGGTGGTAGTAAACATACGGCTAGACTAAGGGTGAGTCACTTAAGATGATAGGTGGTAGTAAACATACAGCTAGACTAAGGGTGAGTCACTTAAGATGATAGGTGGTAGTAAACATACAGCTAGACTAAGGGTGAGTCACTTAAGATGATAGGTGGTAGTAAACATACGGCTCAACTAAGGGTGAGTCACTTAAGATGGTAGGTGGTAGTAAACATACGGCTAGACTAAGGGTGAGTCACTTAAGATGATAGATGGTAGTAAACATACAGCTAGAATAAGGGTGAGTCACTTAAGATGGTAGTAAACATACAGCTAGACTAAGGGTGAGTCACTTAAGATGATAGATGGTAGTAAACATACAGCTAGAATAAGGGTGAGTCACTTAAGATGGTAGTAAACATACAGCTAGACTAATGGTGAGTCACTTAAGATGATAGATGGTAGTAAACATAAAGCTAGACTAAGGGTGAGTCACTTAAGATGATAGATGGTAGTAAACATACGGCTAGACTAAGGGTGAGTCACTTAAGATGATAGGTGGTAGTAAACATACAGCTAGACTAAGGGTGAGTCACTTAAGATGATAGGTGGTATTAAACATACGGCTAGACTAAGGGTGAGTCACTTAAGATGATAGGTGGTAGTAAACATACGGCTAGACTAAGGGTGAGTCACTTAAGATGATAGATGGTAGTAAACATACAGCTAGACTAAGGGTAAGTCACTTAAGATGATAGATGGTAGTAAACATACAGCTAGACTAAGGGTAAGTCACTTAAGATGATAGATGGTAGTAAACATACAGCTAGACTAAGGGTAAGTCACTTAAGATGATAGATGGTAGTAAACATACAGCTAGACTAAGGGTGAGTCACTTAAGATGATAGGTGGTAGTAAACATACGGCTCGACTAAGGGTGAGTCACTTAAGATGATAGGTGGTAGTAAACATACAGCTAGACTAAGGGTAAGTCACTTAAGATGATAGATGGTAGTAAACATACAGCTAGACTAAGGGTTAGTCACTTAAGACGATAGGTGATAGTAAACATACAGCTAGACTAAGGGTAAGTCACTTAAGATGATAGGTGGTAGTAAACATACAGCTAGACTAAGGGTAAGTCACTTAAGATGATAGATGGTAGTAAACATACAGCTAGACTAAGGGTTAGTCACTTAAGACGATAGGTGATAGTAAACATACAGCTAGACTAAGGGTGAGTCACTTAAGATAATAGGTAATAGTAAACATACTAGGCCCGTTTCGGGTACACGGGTACACGTGTACACGCACGGTTAAGTCAGTGCACGTGTACTAAATTCCATCACCGTGTACACGGTAGCATCTGCATAAAGCTTGCGTGGGACTGTAAAGTCAGTGAACAAGCTCACAGCCTCACATTAATTCTTAGTTCTCAGACACTGCACATGTTTTAATCACTAATATGTCAATATATTTCAATTTACCTAGAGTGAGTTTACTTCCAAAATTGCCGATTTAATCCACATATATTCTGGAAACTCAAGTTTTTGTACCACACGAAATGGGTGTGCTCCGGTCAGTGCAGGGCCCTAGTTAGCGCCGACGTTCGTTGGATGTGCATTTTGCATACTGTACCGTACATGCATGCACAGATCGTTGCAGAATTGAGTGTAACTGAAGTGTAAATCGATTGATTTTCATTATTTTATTGCCAATTTGAGGAGCGTGTGTTTGTAGGCTTGTAGCACATGTGTATGAGCATATAACACGTAACTGGAGACTCGAGAAAGCGTTCTTCAATCACTTTTAGAGTCAATTTGAGAATCACCAATTGCGACACCGATCATTGCTCCAGTTACGTGTTATACGCTCATAAACATGTGCTACAAGCCTACAAACACACGCTCCTCAAATTGGCAATAAAATAATGAAAATCAATCGATAACTTCAGTTACACTTAATTCTGCAGCGCTCTGTGCATGCATGTACGGTACAGTATGCAAAATGCGCATCCAACGAGCGTCGGCGCTAACTAGGGCCCTGCACTGATTTACTTTTGCATTCTTTATTAATTTAATGCGCTGCTAAGCTGAGTAAACTTTTTAATTGCACCAATTTTTGTGGATTGATACTTCTAACTTCTCAGGTAAGCTTTAAAACTGTGACTTAGGCTACATGTAGGAAACACTGAAAAAATACCGTAACTCACTCAGTGTTTACAACGTGTACACGACCGAAAAAAAAGCCGTGTACACGTGCATCAAAAATGGACTTTCAAACCGGGCCTAAAACATACATCTAGAATAAGGGTTAGTCACTTAAGATGATAGGTGGTAGTAAACATACAGCTAGACTAAGGATGAGTCACTTAAGATGATAGATGGTAGTAAACATACGGCTCGACTAAGGGTGAGTCACTTAAGATGATAGGTGGGAGTAAACATACAGCTAGACTAAGGGTAAGTCACTTAAGATGATAGATGGTAGTAAACATACAGCTAGACTAAGGGTAAGTCACTTAAGATGATAGGTGGTAGTAAACATACGGCTCGACTAAGGGTGAGTCACTTAAGATGATAGGTGGTAGTAAACATACAGCTAGACTAAGGGTAAGTCACTTAAGATGATAGATGATAGTAAACATACGGCTCGACTAAGGGTGATTCACTTAAGATGATAGGTGGGAGTAAACATACAGCTAGACTAAGGGTAAGTCACTTAAGATGATAGATGGTAGTAAACATACAGCTAGACTAAGGGTGAGTCACTTAAGATGATAGGTGGTAGTAAACATACGGCTCGACTAAGGGTGAGTCACTTAAGATGATAGGTGGTAGTAAACATACAGCTAGACTAAGGGTAAGTCACTTAAGATGATAGATGGTAGTAAACATACAGCTAGACTAAGGGTGAGTCACTTAAGATGATAGATGGTAGTAAACATATAGCTAGAATAAGGGTGAGTCACTTAAGATGATAGGTGGTAGTAAGCATACAGCTAGACTAAGGGTGAGTCACTTAAGATCATAGATGGTAGTAAACATACGGCTCGACTAAGGGTGAGTCACTTAAGATGATAGATGGTAGTAAACATACAGCTAGACTAAGGGTGAGTCACTTAAGATCATAGATGGTAGTAAACATACGGCTCGACTAAGGGTGAGTCACTTAAGATGATAGGTGGTAGTAAGCATAAAGCTAGACTAAGGGTGAGTCACTTAAGATCATAGATGGTAGTAAACATACGGCTCGACTAAGGGTGAGTCACTTAAGACGATAGGTGATAGTAAACATACAGCTAGACTAAGATTCCAATGTTAAAAAATCAGCTATTGCAGTATATTTACACATCTAATTTGTCCTGTGCATTTGAAACAAGTTTCATTATCATTCTTCAAATTTTTAGATTCATTTGGACCATCTTAGTAATAGTACCCTTGTAGAAATCGGCCCAGCTAGTCTAGAATTTGAACTCAAAGACTTCACTTCCTCCAAGCTTCAGATTCGTTTCCTCAAAGTGTTTGACAGGCACAACTCCTATGTACCATTCCGTTGGGTTCGTTATGCAACCCTCAGTGATTCCTATGTCATCAGACTCAGATGACATCAATACACCAGACACACTGTGAGGAGATTCCTGTATGTCATCAGACTCAGATAACATCAATACACCAGACACACTGTGAGGAGATTCCTGTATGTCATCAGACTCAGATAACATCAATACACCAGACACACTGTGAGGAGATTCCTGTGTGTCATCAGACTCAGATAACATCAATACACCAGACACACTGTGAGGAGATTCCTGTGTGTCATCAGACTCAGATAACATCAATACACCAGACACACTGTGAGGAGATTCCTGTGTGTCATTCTATGCTGCAAGAGATATGTCAGGTTGAAGTATTGCTCTGGAATACCTTGCTAGCTGTAAGCAACCCATGAGCTCTTTGTGGTGAGAATTTTACAGTATTCCTCCATACATTAAATGCATTCTGTCTTGAATTTTCATGGGGAATGGATTACAATTGGCCAACAAGACTATATGAAAAAACAGTAGAAATAACTGTATTATAGATAGACAATTAGGGCTCAGTAGTTTGTACTGTCCCATCTTTGATATTCCTGGGATTTTCAGAGAAGGGAAAGTAAGATAATGACTTTTGTGAGGCAATTGGTCGAATATATGATGACTATTTCTCTTGATGGAAAGCATGTGTTACTGGGTAAATACTCCAGTAGTGTTCCACTCCCCATGAAACATGACATTGTATATCTTTTTTAAAGAACATTTCATTCCCCAAAGCATGCTCACTTTAACATTTCTAACAAAATTTTCAAATTCTTCAGCTGTGGTGAAGTCAAGGCTTCATGCTTGATAAAACTTATTTCAGACATAAAATGGTCCTTAACCCTAAAACAGCCCCTCAACATTTTCCACGACCATTCTGCAGAATTTTTTTACCACGCCGCTCATTGACTTTTTACTTTAAAGTCTTGCGGGTATGCGGTTGAAAAATTATGCCACATTATGTAAGTGCATGTCAGACCCAAATTGCTCCGAAATGTGATTTTGTGTACAAAGTCCATGCAAATTGAGTTTTCTCATCTCCTCCATAAAGGTATGATTATCCTTACTTTCATCAGCGGAAATAAATAGATTTTAGCATAATTATGTTTCAAAGAGATTCTGCAATAAATTTTGGGAAAAAAACAAAGAAAAACAAAATGTTAAACAACAGAGAAATGCATAAGAAATACATAAAACCATAATATACATCATTTAGTTTCAAACCAGGACTTCTTCATTTGTAATTGTTAGCAATGGTAAAAAGAATATTCACACCAAAAATCAGCATTCTAGGAACTTTCTTTAGTGAATTATGATTTACGCATATATTAATTCATATCAAAAAATTTAATTATTTCAGAAAAAATTAACCATACAGACTTTTAGATTGTATTCCACACTATTATCATGCTAATTTTCTCAGTGTTTGCGCGATTGGCAGCTGAGATGTCAAGGGGGAATTGATTCGACCCCCCCCGTCAGATAACGTTAAAAAAATCCTGGTCTGGTTAGGGTTGAAGCCACCTCTCTTGACTCCATCATTGCTTGTTGACCAACCATGTTGTCATTTTTGCATGTTAGCTTTGATGAGTTAAACTAATACATGTATTAACATTAAAATAAATGATAACTTTGTAATGAACAAATTTATATTTTTTTGTTTATAAATTCTTTCAAATATAACAATATGGTAGGTTGTGCTGTAATGTAAAAGCAGAAGTAAATTTGTAATATTTCATCAAATTGATTTTATTGCAATTGAGAGCATTAATGTTTTAAATTGTTAAAGCAAGCAATATTTACAAAATATGTGTTTAACATCATGGATTTGTAGCACTGTCGAAGGAGATCATATTTTCATGACTCCCGTTTCATAGAAAATTCAAAGAAAGTTGTAATATTGATGTGGTTATCTGTTATTATGAAGGAAAGACGATACAATAATTAATTCCCTTCAAACAATTTATCTCATGCTTCAATGCCGGGACTTGCCATCTCTGACAACTAATTTATTACTTTTAGCAGTGAACGTAACAATAAAAAGTTAAAACTACCCTCAACTCTTACAACCCATCTACTTGTATCCTTGCCTTCTTTCTCAGTTTACAGTAACTTGTTCTGTTTACAGAATTTAACCAGTCTAATCTCAGTGAAATTGAAGGGTAGATGGCGTCAATAGACTTGTATAATACTTTTTATGTAACAAAAGAATTTTAGGTTATAGCTTAACCTTTATTTTCAGAGATGATGTGCCGACAGAAACAATCCTCTCCTATCAAACAGGGAGTGCGTAAAGAGCAAAACGTACAAAAAGACGTTACACTGCACCTGCATGCTGGTGGGGTGAACAGGTGGATTTTTGGCCTCACTGTCATTTGGTATCCTGGACCTTCATTAAGCTTATGAATTATATGTCTTGCTACTAGTAAATAATTTCCAGTGAGCACAATTTTTATTAAGAGAATTCTTTCTACCTAGTGCAATTATATTTGATGCTAATAAAATAATCTATAGTTGACCTCTTTCATCAAGTCCATTAACTGTTTTTCAGTTCTTTTATAAGTTAATAAGAAATTTGCATCTCACATACTTTTCATTCTTGTGTTTATATGTGTTAAGGCCACCGCACACCTTACGACCCGACTGGTCGCCGACTGGCTTGCGACTGGGTGAGGGGAGATGTGACATCACAGCTCTTGTCAGCTTGCGCGTCGCAGACCGCTCAGAGACAAGTCGCAAGGAAAATCGGAAGGATTTGATATGTCGAATCCTTATGACTGGATCGCAAGCTCAACCCAACCTCCAGCCAATCAGACCGCAGAGTTGCATAAAGCGTATTATGATAAACAACGCGCATACGCAGTAGTAAGCCCAATATCTCTCAGATGCTATGCCAAAAAGCACATGCGTGAGTCGCAGATCGGATCGCAAGGTGTGCGGTGTCGAGGCTTATGACTGCCTTGCGACTCTTCTCCCCCAACTCAGTCGCAAGCCAGTCGGCGGCCGGTCGAGTCGTAAGGTGTGCGGTGGCCTTTAGAGAGTATTTGGTCTACACTTACTTTCCATTTTGTATCATCCCACATGGTTCTAATCCTTGTTCATCTAAACCAATTTGTCTCCTAACCATTTGGTCTAATTGATTTTTAGCCCATTTATCATTTGGTCTGATTTCCAGTTATGCTATTCCTGTTTCATCTTGTAACCACTTGATCTAACACCACTTAGTGCATATAATGAGATGAACTGTTTATCAACCAAATTTTCATTTGATATGTGAAAAATGATAAGCAAATGAAGTGGAAATTAGACCATCTGTGCATTGCTCAAATGACAGTAGGATTAAGTAGTGAAAAGACAAAGTGGCAATTAGACAAAATGATAGTAGATCAAATGAGTTAAGCCATGATAATCTGAGAATTAGACCATCTTGTTTTAGACCAAGAGGATACGTACATGTTAGACTTAATGGCCCAAATTCACAAAGGTAATTTTTAAAAGTGTCGGTTGAACCCATGATTAATGCAGATTTCCTACATAAAAAGATGTCCAATTCTGATGCATGCTTTTGTCACATTGCACTAAATTGACGCCTGTTTTCGTGTTTATCCATGCTATTTTGTTAATGAGTCCACTGTTTTTGAAATAATGAGTCCATTCAAACAGTGGATTAACAAATAAAATAGCGCGCTTAACCATGGCAACAGGCGTCAATTTCGTGCACTGTGACTAAAGCATAATTTAACAGGAAATCTGCCTTTGGTTCAACCAATGCTTTTCAAAACTACCTTTGTGAATTCAGGCCATTCTGACTGTGACGTTGCCTTTCATCACTTCCTCAATGACATACATCCACAACACACATCCACACTGAATTCAATAAACCAAGATAGTGTAATAAATGAGCAAATCGGTAATTCCAGAGGTAGGAAATAAAGCCGTTTTATTGCACAAGTGCAAACTAAATCTCCTAGGGCAGATAATAGAAAATTAGTCTGAGTTGATTATGTACATTATGTCAAGAATCCTGTAAATGTGCAGATACCATATGGGTGCATCACATTCATTTCTTATAGTCCGTACTTTTGTATTTTCTTGTAAATCTACAAAAGACACACTGGATGTACACTCCATCCTTTGCATGTCTTTATAAAAGAAAAGATAAAATAAAAAGAATAAAATGACCTGATTTTTTGAAAACCAGAGCATTTCAGCATCTTGTATTCTTTTAAAACAACCTTAGAAGTACGATTACATAGATTTCCAACAATGCACAGCATTTTTGTTTCATCTTATACTAAAAAGCATCTTGCTGTGTGCAAATTTTGGTTGGAACACATAACCTAATATATACAGTGTAAATAACAATGCTTTTTGAATATTTATTTCATACAAACCATTCAATATTTTTTTCTTATTAAATCTTCTTGATTTTATGTAGATATAAACAAATGCCTATCAAATCCTCACCCAATTTTTTTAATCCCCATCCTATCTTAATAGTATTTCTTTGCAATATAAATCACAAGTATTTTCTTGTATGCATTATAATAATGTATAGCTATAAATGTAAACGATGAACAATATCTCCATAGCTTTGGTTAGAATGCAATTTTGTAAAATTCAAATATGAAAGAAATCTACACCTTGCTACCAATAAGCTTACATTTTGTTTTTCAAAAGAAAAAAATAAAATAGATGTTACACAAGATACCTTCATTTCCCAAATCTGACTATCAACATAAAGAAGCCATACTAAAACACACTACAAGGTGTATTAAGACAATGACGGAATGGAAATAATAAATTTCAAGAAAGGAATCCAATCAAATTTTACGCTATTTAACCAATTTATGCATACTAATTTCAACTTTATAAATGTAATGTAGTACTTCATATGGAATATCAGTGTGTTAACAAGTATCTTGTAAAACAATTATCTATTTTCAAAATCCAATAAGAGTGCTTGGTTCACACTGTTTATATGGGCTTTTGGCAGAAGTAATTATTCAGTTAATGAGGAGATTACCACCCCCATAATATATTCCCAACACTTCTCATTTCATTTTTATGTAAACTAGCATTTTTATGATTATATAATATCCAAAAGTTTTCAAAGGTGATACAACTGCAGTTTTTAAATCAAGGTTTGACCAACATTGTTTCAGGCAAACAAAGTAAATATTACAAAAAAATAGTCTGTTCCTTCTATATACTACGTTTTGCCATCCAATTTCATATATTAGTTACTCTAATTCTTGAAAGTGCACTCCAGATTTTGGGGGTATTGCTCTTAAGAGCAATATCCATATTTTCTGTTTTCAAAATCAAGGCAATGAGCATCAACAATTATAATGATAGTTTTATTACATCCAGTTTGTAATTGTCATCTGTGATATAAAATTTCTCTTTTAAGGTATTAAGTAATTTTGTCCATTAAAATCACTGAATCAGCTGCTACAGATCACAGCAATGAGCCATCTACGTGGTTTGTCTGCTGGCTGCTCGTAGTCATGATGTATGGCAAGCTTTCATTATTTGTCTCCTTTTCAGATAGTTTAATGACCATTATCTTATTTAGGTGGTATACATCTCATTGATCTACCACAAGCAATGTTTCTTTTACTTTGAACAAAGTTAGTTCATACCTTTATAGAGACCCATTTTAATTTTTGTTACAGATAATACATTTTAATGACAAAATAAACAATTAAAATAATAAATGTTTGTGGTGATCATACTAATTGTGAATTTGAATGGTCTCAACATTTAACCTAGCAAGGTAAATCTATAGTTTAGCAAAAACCTGGGACAATTTCAGAAAAATGATTGTATTAGTTTACATGGAAACCTAGATTTAATCAGCTGATGAACAATGCTGCCATGGTAGTTACTATTGATGGTCTAATTCATTCAATGGGCACCGAAAGTCAATATCACTTGTTCATTTCATGAATGTTTAAGACAATCAATTCAACGTCTGAATGCAATCATTAGTAAAGGAGTTCAATACTTATTGATTCAACTAATCTTTCTATACGAGATATGGCTCTCAAAACAATGATATTCATTTTTTTCTCAAATAAACAAAGACATTTTAAATGCTCAATTATTAAATTATAAGAGAAGTAACATACTTACACCCTGTTAGGTCCTAATGCTTCGTTATGTATGTGTATTAAATATCAACCATGGCATATATGTTCAATCATGTAGCAAACTTTTAAATAAATATGCAAGATTATGATACATTTTCTGTTTCATATTTATATTTAGGCACCACTGACTTTAATAGTCCAAATCAATAAAACAAATGACAGATATTTTGCATTTTAAACAAAATTTTGATTACTAACAAAACTTAAGATGATGAATACAATTATTCCAAAAGCATAGCGGTTACTGCTCATGAATGATATCTGCCATAGTTTTAGGGAGAAATGTAAAGTAGAAAATTTTTAGGCTCATCATGTTTAGTATTCCAATTACATTATTTACTAAACACATTCATTTCACCATGGAAATGAAGAAACTTGGTGATTTTTGTTTTGCTAAGCCAATCTATATAGGCTGGTCTCGATCAATTAATTACAGAGCTCCTTTATTTGTAACAAGAGTAAAAGCTAAGCTTTCAAATACAAAACTTTGATATGATTAAGAGAAGCTTATTATTACATTACAATCAATGTGCAGTATTTTCCAACCTGATGGTGCAGTTCACTTCCACTTTGTATGTTTTTCTTGAACAGAGTGACTAACAATATTTTAAGAGATTACTAAAGCTGTGTAGGAGAGTAGCTCTTTCAATATTTTATTTAGTGATCTTAAATATGTTGCTATTATCAAAGAGTTGACTATAGACTGCTTTGATACACGAACAAAAATGAATTAATGCTTAGGAATTTGCTAACATGGGGAAAGAACGATGAGGAAAGAAAAGCTTTCATTACAAACTCATTCAATCCTCTTCATACATAAAATCTAACCTATACGAAGAGCCATTATTTTTAGCATGCTTTATGGAAATGGGATCGTGAAAATTCTAAAATGTCTCCCCCTCCCAAAAAAGGATGTCACTTTAATGCTCTATAGTGAATGTTTTAACTATTGATCCATGGAACTACCATTTACTGTTTTCATATCTACAAATTAAATTTCTCTGTATGTATCTTCATTCATTGTTCTGGCATCTCTTTAAATGCTTTAGACTTAATAGTCACCCAATTTAGATTTACAAATTCTTATTCTGATACCTAAAAATGTGATGATTAGATTTAGAATAATAATAATAAGTCTCATACTGTGATATCTGTGTTTCCGTGGATGTTTATGTCTAGAAAATCTGAGCCATGAATCTTTTTCAATGGCTGTCTTAATTTCCTGCTGAATTTTGAAATAAATGTTCAATACTTTAAATGGTTAAAACATTTATAATATATATTAAAGACCAATCTGACTGTCAAGTAGTTATTATTAATTGGAAGCATTTTAAAATAGTGGAAATATGAGCAAATGTTGAAAAGGTTAATAGCAAAACCAAAGATTGATCCATAAAACAGCTAAATTGAATTTTTCTCTGACAATGAGAAAATATTCACATCACTGTGTGTAACCTATTCAAACCTTTTTATTGGTTTAAGGGCCTTGGGAGGTTTTGACTCATCAACATTCTACTGATTTTCCCATAAATTTGATTTATTTCAATTAAATGCTCACAATATTCATGTTTTTCAAGTTCATTTCTTTTAATCTTAAAAGAACTGTATGCAACTTCCCATTATAGTAATAGTTGTAGGAGAATAGAAGTTCAATTTTGTAGAGCCAATACTAGAGAATGATGAATTGTACATATAGCTCCTAAGACACCAAATAAAATGAGGTAATATTTCCAAGAGGATATAATATCTGCAGCCTTCATATTAAACACTCATAAGTACAAACCTTGAAGTTTGGAAATAGACTAATCAATTGCACATTTCTTTACTGTTTTAATGTAATGGCAAGAAACCTATGATAGGATAAGTTATTAATAACCTTTCAGAACCTTTTTTTTCAAATGTGATGTTACTAGGGAACTCATAATCTTGTATTAGTTCACATTAAAAAACAAGGAATAGTTTTGTTTTAAAGTTAATACACTACTTTAACTCAACAGTTGGTTAATCTTATGATTTTCAAATGAAATCAATGGGCTATAAGTAATCCACTATCACATGAAGATAAAACACCTGCTTTGCAATTCATAAGTCCATTAGTAATAACACCAATAATAAAAGCATTGTTTACTTGAACTAACCAGCAGTTCTTAGAAATCGTACTTATACCCAATATTGCAATAAACATCATTTTCTATAATATATAAAATGGAATATACTATTCTCATTATACTACAAAAATCATAATAAAATCTTTTTTTTATCATAGCAGTTTTATTCCAAGAAGATAATTGGAATGAAATTAAAGGAAAACAATGAAGGACTACATGAACAAACAATCTTAAACTTCACTACATGTACCTCATTTCATTGGGTTATGCCCCAAATAATTGTCTTTTTACTTGATTGTCACTAGGCATGTTGCTACAGGATTTTAAATCCCAATGATTTCTGACCTTTTCAGGTTTTTAGTCAAGAATAAGAACATTATAGTGCAACCAGAAATAAAGCAGAGAATTTATTTATTTGATATCTGCTTGTTATTTTGATATCCCCAAAATGGTCATGAAAAAACAAAGTTCTATCTCTATAAAATAAAGCTTGGACTGGTAACTCTATAAATTTCATGAAACAAATGTGTTTTCACAGATTCCCTCAAGTAGCTGTCGCATGGTTAACAAAAGAATTTATGCATGGCTGACCGTCAACAAACATGGTGTTGAGTATGTCTGGCAGCAAGCAAGTAAAACATCTTCATTTTTAAATTATTGAAATTCAAGTATTATTTGAACTTTGTTATTTGAGATGACCATCATTTTTTAGGTGATTGAGGTATCAAATTAAAGAGCAGATATTGAACTATTTAGACATGTGATTTTTCTTTTGAGTTATACCAGGTGAAAGAGGAGATTCTAAGCTTTACAATGATAGGTAATTTGTCTAATGTATTTGTGATTACGTTTTTATCATTCATCAATTATTTTTGGTTCTGTTCTTTTCTGGGATGCACTGTATAGTCAGATTTTGGACATATTATATTTGAAATGGAAAACAAAGACAACAATCATTACAGATGCATTTTTATAAGCATTCTTGCCATCTGTTCAAACTGAATCTATTGGCTAAAGGAATTGAATTGTTCCTGCATACAGTCTATGCATAATAGATTCAGTTCTTAGAAAGGTTAATTGGTTTGTATCACAACTGTGACAACTTTTTCAACTTAATAGCCAATTTCCCTGATCATGTATGCTCAAATATGCTTCAAGATAATTCATTTGTTTTTGAGAGATCAGATTTTTTGTATTCTCCTGGGATACCTTTTAAATCCTTTCGAGATTAAAATGGTTACTTTTCATGTATCCTGTAGCAACATGCTGATTGACAAACACACATCCATATTAGATTTCAAACATGTCCCCTGACAATATTCTGTATGAAGAATGCCATAACAATAGCTTATTTCAAATAAAGATGCATTCTACATGCTTGTAATCCACCTACAAATTTCAAAATTTAAATGATATTAACATTTTTTTTTGGTCATTAAGTGTAATTACAGACATATTAGCTCCATGATAATTCCTTTAAGACAATGGACTGTGATGCTGTAACTATGGATTCTAATAACTTGTGCAAAATAGACTACTTTGTAAATCATGAACATGTACATGTGTATTTTTTTTCTACG
This sequence comes from Lytechinus variegatus, assembly GCF_018143015.1. NCBI lineage: Eukaryota > Metazoa > Echinodermata > Echinoidea > Temnopleuroida > Toxopneustidae > Lytechinus > Lytechinus variegatus. The sequence continues at coordinate 39,085,460 of NC_054746.1, forward strand.
CTGGTAGACCAAGGACTCACCGCACTGTATATGATAAAATTATCCAAGGGTGAATTTCATTTAGATAACTGAATATCAGAGTAGTTATTAGAACATGATTTAGGTGAATAGTTGATCCCTGACCTACACTGTAAGCGTAACATTAATATATCTGCTAAACACTTGAACTTGCATATTATGAAGCTTGTAGATATCCGCTATGCTGGGAGTTCAGAAGTGATCTTTGTTATTCCTACATACATGTAGCTTATGCAGAATCAGATACGGTTCTATCACATTCCTGCCTTCATTAGCTAGTCTTTCATTTCTTCACACACAAAGACTTCTCTTTCGACGCATACTACAGCTATCACGTCTCACAATAAAAATTGTAGTAGCACTCACGATGGCTGCCGGTCAAACCTTTGGTGGTCCAAGGTAACAACACGTTAGGGTATGACTTCCAGCTTTATTCTGTTCCTACATCACATGATCATAATGTTTGAACTTTGCGTGCAGGACTCATTGGTTCCTCATTTGAAGCCATTGGTGTCCTATTATGAAGATGAGATCGAACAAGCAGTGCTGCTCGTTGCCATCGTGAGTTAACACCCATCTAAGTCAAATCAGCATATCCAGAGAGAAGAGGAGTGAGAGAAGATAGGTTATATAGGCAAGGGTTTATAAGAGAATAATCTCTGCTTCTGATTGGCAAAAAGGGAAAGAAACAATTCATACTCTACTTCAATCTCATATAAAAGTTCTTTAAAAAAAATTGAAGGACCAGAGAATATGCAAAAATCTGTGCAAGAGTATCTTTGTCTCTTCTCTTTTGTAGAAGATGGTCCGTTGAAGAACACACACATTAATGAAACAGAGAGACATCATAATCATGTCTCTGTAGTCTCTTGCGAGCTGTTAATTTGTCTTTATTAATGCCTAGCATGTCATTGCACGCCTTTACATGTCAGTGTTTAGAAGTAGTTTTGTTTCTCATGAAGCAGTGCTAGTAAAAAGCCACTCAGGTAGGTAGTTCCTGGGGTAGGTCGGGTAGTCCATGCGTGTAGCAAGGTGTCTGATGTTAGTTGCATGATTGCCGTTCTAAAGGATGTATGTGATTGTTGGATGGTAGGGTAATCCTGGTACTACTCTGATGGAATTTAGATAGTCACCAATCATCATCCAACACACATGCATTGGTCACAATGCTCTATGAGAGCCATGATCCATGGGGGAAAAATAGCCATATTCAGCTCAGGTCTGGTATTTAGACTATGTGTAGATTCATGAGATGTTCAAACAGGTTTGGTTAGACTATGTGTAGATTGGTAAGATGCTGCATTAACTTGTTAGGGTGCTGGAAACAAAGAGGAGATAAAAAACAACAACACACAGTCAAAAACAAACCAAGCTGTAGATGAAATGAAGGGAAGAATGAATGATAAAAGCTTTCAAGAACAATTTGAAAGGAGCAATTCAATCCTTTTTGGTATTTCAGAAGATCTATCATTCATCACCCAAATGCACAACTGCAATGGTGGAAGATGCAAAAAAATTACCTAAAAAATCTCCAAGCTTTGAAAATGAAAACTGCATTCAGTATAGCTACCATGATATCAATCGAGGTACACATACATTTGTCAAACATTGCATTTTGGACAAGCTTTCAAAGTTTTTAAAACTTGAAGATCAAAGCTTTTCAAGCCTTTTTTAGTGCCAAACTTCTTACAATTGTGTGAATTTTCTGAATCATTATTTCCTTAATTGTATGACTAATTAAAAAAGGATAAGTCCTATTAAATCAAGCTAAGAAGCAGGCTGTTGACTTTGTTTGGGTCATGTGTTAATACACATATTTCAGGTCTTTGAAAGAGACCTGTGTGTTTAAATGTCATGAATAATAAATACCTGCAAATTTTCTTTCATGGAAATAATATATTTTTATTGCATCAGACTATTGATATTAATTCAACAGCTGATTAATTTTGCAGAACTGAATCATAAAAATTCCGCAAAATGTCATTAAAACTATTTCTGAATACTACTATCATGAAATGAATAGTTATACCAGTAAAAAGAATCAGCAAAATTGTCAAATATTCAATCCACTTTCACAAAATAACTGTCAACATTGCACAAGTCAAATGGATTTGGGGAACATCCGAGACATTACATTCAGCATAACACAGGGAATGAAATGAATGGGACTAGGATAAGGGTAGGGATGGGTGAACAAATATTGTAATCGTCGATTCCTCGTGAATGTCTAGTATAAAAGAATCCCTGAAAATTTGCTTTTTTTAAAAAACCTTAACATCTGCCTTAAATTGCATTGGTCCATAACAAATCGATTTTAAACATATATCCATGAATATCTGTTTTCAAGGACTAAGTTTCTACACCCCTTTCTTACAAATTAACAGTTATCAGTTGATGCAAACTTCATTAATACAAAGTCAGAGATATTCTTAAAATTCAGTTCCAAAAGTTCAGTATATTACAGTACTTTTAAACAGCTAAAGACAGGTGCAATTCTGACTAGAATCAAATGAATAGTGATAGGCTTTCTCATGGTTGTGCAAATAGTCTGTGGTACCCATCTTTTTTTGGAAACAAAAAATAATACATTGCATTTGTATAGCACTTTTAATAAGTGTTTATAAGCGCTGAGAATGAAAAGACCGAATTTCTTCTAATAAAATCAAATAGGTGATACAGAGCATTTGGTCTAAAAGCCTTTCACATTTTTTTTTATGTATTATCACAATTTTACAAGATGACAACGAATTAACAACCATTTAATTCATAGTAAAATAGTTTGTTATACAACATGATATAGAAAATAAAATAAATTACACAACATAAATGATGGAAAATAATGAACAACTATAGTGCATGAATGGATGTTATATCAATTACACGTCATACTCTTACTTTGTAGGCCCATCTAAAATAAGAATTAAAAAGGTGTGTTCCCTAACAACTATAGCGCTGTTTCAAATTGACATGTAATTTTCAACTATTAATAGAAAATGAAGTGCTAAGTTTAGTATCATATACAAAAACTGATTTCAACCAATCCAAACCATTTGTAAGTCATTTTTTCTTGCATTACATACAGGTATAAAGCAGGTGGAAGAGGGGTACAAATTCAGGTCATATCATTAACTCATGCAAACCACAGCTATTAGTGCACATGCAATAGGGTAAGATAGTGACAACGACAGTTAACAATGGAGTGGGTCAACATGGGCTACATACATAATCACAATACTTCACATACAATACACAGGGACACAACATATAACAAGTATAGATGAGAAAGTGCAGACCATTTCATTTGATAGTCAACAGGAAATGTTTGTGTTTCTCATATTCTTCATGAAAAACAAAAGAATTTGGATATTAATCCAAACTATTCAAAGGAGTTCTGATAAACAATTTTTGCTGAAAAACTTTTTAAAATGTTATTTTGTATATATAGCTATTGTGATGAAGAGATAAAATATTTATTCTTAAGCTGATAATTAATCACCAATTTCAAAGTGATTTTTTTTTAATGAAAATGATCTGCACTTAACACAAAAAGTGATAAAATAATCAACAAAATGATCAAAGGACAATTATTCATAAACTCATCTTTCCTTTATAATCTATAAATTTACTCTCTTAGGCCTCTGCACATAAACAAAATCACATTTCAGCTGATATATTGTGGGCAGTTAAACTATCTTTGACAAATTAGTAAGCTTTGGATATTTTGTATTACTCAAAATATTAGTAGGTTATATGATTTATCTTGAACAAAAGCAATAATGCTCAAGTAAAAAAAAATCATATTGATAAAAGCTTTGTAAATATACCAATTTATTTCATACTCTGGTATATTTTGTGTGAATCTCTGAATATTTTGAATCACTGTGGAAGCCTGAGCTAGAAGATAATATGAAGAAGTCTCCCATGTATTTAAAGTGAAACATGGAAAATAAATACATACAATTTGGTTTTAATTCACTTCTTGATGCATAAAAGTGAGAAAATTTTAAAAAGAGAATTCATGACTGACCAGAAAATTAAAAAACTGTCCCCCATTGTCACTTCTGAAGGGGTTAATTGGTTAGAATTTGATGTGTAAAGGCCTTACAGAAGATAGTTGCTATAGGGTGAGGCTGTCTCTTTCATTTTTCCTTTGAGAAAAAGAAAGTTTTAGTACCATGATTAGTGTTGAGGTGAAGCGTCTGCAAGCGGCATCATTTATCCAAGACTTCGGCCTTGGTTGCCAGACTGGGCAATTTAGGGATCAGAGACTTGGTCTGAGATGAGTAAAAACAAATGCATAAAAATGAAGGGAAAAAAGAGAACATATAAATGAAACAGATGAAGATTACATCGCCACAACATATAAAAAAAATGAAAGATTTAGATGAAAAGTCAAAGAAATTCAAAATTCTAGAGATGGTACATGTATGTAGATGTTGGATAGCCCAGTTTATCTTTTGATGCAACACTTGCAGATTAATATATATGACCACTGTTAATAGTGAATTGTAATTAGCCATTGAGAGAGAAAAAAAATGGTTTGATAGTTTCAGAGCATATATGGTCTCTATAAAACATCCCAAAACAAAGAAAAAGGAACTAAGACAGTATTTGTGCATTGCTTTATATAGTAACCACTGAGTGCAAGGAAAAGAAATGATGGCAATGAAAGTATAGAAAATAGATCTTTATTTGAAAATTAATTAGATTAACCTCTCTGTAAATAAGCGTGTGTCACCCACAGAAAGTCAGAGATCATATGATATGTAATGATAATATAACTTAAAAGAGCTATTAAGAACTGTAAAATAAACACAAAATAAAAATAAACATAAGCTCATGTTGTCCAGACAATTCAATATTAACTTTTAGATTTAAGGTAATTCACCCATTATTTTTTTTCTCAAACATACATCTACTTATTTTACTCTCATATCTGAAACAATTCTTCTGTTCTAGGTCATTTTCTCTTCATTTGATAAATATTTGGAATCTAAAGAGACCAATTCATTGAGCACCCATCCCAAAACACATGACTTATGTTCCTTCAATTATTCCATTAGTGTAATGGGGGGGGGGGCACAAGAGGGTCATCCCCTCCCCTTTTGATTGATGATCAAAAAGGAGATAAAACTCTACACTTAATATTGCTTCAGAATTTCACTTCTGAAAATGCTTCTTTTTTTGGGGGGGGGGGGGGGGGTTGGGGGCTTGGTTGTCATTGTACAATGTGGCTATTTAATTTAAAAACTAAAGTGCCTAAATTTGACTGAAGAACATAGTAAAGGATCTCTCTATGTATTGTCTATCGTGTGTACTGCCTTCTAGATTCAAAGTGAAAAAAAAATCGCTGATGAACGTACAACTTTCTTGCTCAGTCACTACACTCCTTTGCACTGGGATATCCTTTTGCATATCAAGTTGGGGGTAAAAATGCTTTGCTCCCTCAGCTAACCAAAAAATGGTAACTTTACATACATTTTATTGTGTAGGAAATTCCCTGACTACTACTACTGCATTGCGATAGTCCTCAAACAACCATCAGCATTCTTTTGTATGCATTTTCATGAGATAAAATACCCCTTCATGTGTAAATTCTTTTTCTGCTTAGACCAGTAGGCATTTCTTATAAAGAGTCAAATTAGCAACTTGAAAGCAGGGATAAGGTGTTGACAAAACAAAGGGAAGTTTTATCTTTGGTCCCAAAGTTATATTATGTATCAAAAGTATTTTTTTTTAAGTACCTGGGAAAATAGAAATCACATCTCAAAAGATATTGGGGGGGGGGGGGGGTTGTAATCAAATCATAAAGACAACAAATTTAGAATGAATAAACTAAGCCTAAAATATAAACTGATGTCTAATACATCAACTCATTTCAGCATGTAATAAATAATATGTGACCTTTATTTATAAGGCAGTTAATAATGTGTGTTTCCATTATGTAACCATATTTTGGGGCTGATAATTTCACCTCCAGGCTATTTTTAGCTTGGTTCTAACAAAACACCTCTACAAACATTGAACTTAAGAAAAAAATATCCTACATTATCCTATCTCTTCAGACAAACACATAAAGAATTACAGTGCTGTTCTTCATATAAAAAACAACAAAATGTTATTGTTAGTGCATTAGTTTCTATTAAGGGAAAAATGAGCTAAGTGTTATAATGACAACATGACACAAATTTTGTTAAATTACAATGCACTTAAGGTTTACAAATCTCATTAACGATCTAATGGACGTATTTGATATTCTAAGTTCTGTGATGAATGATGACATACTACCCAGACTACTCTGTATTTCAGTGACTGCCCTTATACATGACACAAGTAAACACATGAAACAAAAACACAGGCTAAATAAATGAGATGATGGTTAGTATAGATGATACAATAATAAAAAGAATACTAAAGAAAGGAGTTCTCTGTATGACATGCTATTTGTGTATGCTTGTTTGATGTTTTCATGGCTGAAGGTAAAGAGGAAGAAAGCAGGGATAGCTTTAAAGCTGCTTATTGATGCCTTATCACAATATCTAAGAAACACAGATGACATAATTTGAAAGATTAATTGAAGCTCAGTGACAGATGAGAAAAAAGTCCAATATGATTTATAGTCTGGAGTAGGAGACTAGTAGATCATTGGTTTGAACATAGATATCTTGTTTTTTACCTTTTCTATGAAATTTTTTATTTTTATTTTGTGTTACTGCATGAAACACCCCAGAGTAAACATATTTTGATTATGGGGATATTTTTACAGACTTCATCTATACAAATATATATTTTCCCATTCTAATATTCATTTCACTGAAGTACCAAGGATCACATCACTGTGAAATCTATCAAATTCTTTTCATTAAAACAACGAAAATCTAACCCTTTTAAAGCATAACATGATCAAAGCTTAAAATGGAACAAAATGTTTTATAATTAATTGGTAAGCAGTTCACAGTATGGCCTATTGTTTAAAGAAAACAAATGAAAAATCAAATTCTTGAAGCATTTTCAAGCTACACATCTTTAGGATTGATCTATCCTACATTACAAGTACTAAATATCAAATTAATCTTAAGAGTGAGAAAGCACTCCTATATGGATGGGTCATGCTGTAAGGTAACATCTAAGGCCACTTTATCTCAGAAATATGGAATGCTAAAATGAAACATTTTAGGCATGAGTGAGCAGACAGTTTAACTTGAAAAATATTACTAAAGAGCTGGATAGATACGATACTGCTATGTGAGAACGATAACTATTAATAGCAATGTGCAAGATATAGAATGCAGGCAAGCATCTCTCTTTTATAACTTTTTATTTCAACATTCTTTTCTCTCTATTCGTCTTGCTTAGTTTAAGCCAATTATATGTATCACAATGCCAGAAATTTGTCTTCCTGAATCAAGTAATGGATAGTTGCATCGCATCAATTACCTCAAAGTTCTTTGGTATTTTCAAAATGTAATTTATCTCGAATCATCACTTTTTTTTGGGGGGGGGGTTGCTTTCAATGTTAATTAAACATCCAGTGCAAATGTCATATTAACCAGTAGTATCTGAAGAAGCAGAAACAGCCCTTAACCTAATGAACAGGACAAGGATTTCCATGAAATAACTGAAATTGAAATCTGAAAACAAAATTGTTCCAGTAACTCTATTTAAACCCTGATATAGACGAATGAAGATGCTTCTTTTTTTTAAAATGATATAATGAATAATGGTGCTTGGTTAAGGAGAGATGAGAACCATTGTGTATTCAGCAAACTAGATGATTAATAGCACAGTACATGTCAAGACGAGTAAGGTAAACTGGAGAAACATTAAAATACTGTGAAAATATGAATGAAATGAAGACAAAGTGAACAGCTAGGTGAAAAGATGAAATTTATCATAAAAATTAGAGAAAAAAAAGCAACTGTCTCTTGAAAGTGTGAAAAAGGGGACTCCGAAAATAGATGAATTACCTTCTCCCAGTTGCTGAGGCACTGTGCCGGAAACACACATGGCAATAAGATGGTTAAAGAGTGGGTGGGCATTTGAGGCAGAAGTAGAAGTGGTAGTGGTAATGGTAGTGATTTCAGTGGTAACATGGGTGGTGAAAGTGGTGTAATTTGTTAACAAAACATTAATAAAGCAATGCAATTACAGCAATGGGTGTTGAATATTACAGTGATTTATTACCAAGAATTGAATTGTGGAGTTTATGGTAGAAGGACAAATTTTGAGTGGGTTTTATGTGATTGAGAGGAGAGTGTAGGAGAATGAAGAACATAATGGTAAATGCAGTTATGAAAGAGAGTGAGAAAGAAAGAAAGTGAAATTTGAGGGAATGCATTGCTCAGAACAAGGTTAACATGCAAAGAGGATAGGAAGAAATAGTTTAATCATGATGCAACACAAGAATACAGGCAATATTAAACAGTGAAAAAGAAGTTTGAGAAGAACAAGAAATAGTGATACAGAAAGAGAAATAGTTGTAGAGAGAAGTATAATATATGTTTAATTGTAGTATTACAAGATGCAAGATAGTTATGCAAAGTAGAGTGTGTGCATGTTGAGTGTTATCAGAGAGAGAAAGATGATAAGCCATTCACAAGATAAAATGTCAAGATTGAGCTTAGAGCAAGCATCATGAGATGAACCACATTAAGAATGACAACAGAAAAGTAAAGAGTAGAGATTCAATACCAAGATACAGATGGTGTCATAAAGACTTGAAAGAGAGTAAAAATTGAATGGACACAACATTGAGGGAAGTGAGAATGATGTCAGAAGAAAGCATGCCTTGTGAAAAGATTACAGTGTGCAGAATAATTCAAAGACATATAGAAAAGAAATACCAATAGAGATTGTGGATAAGTGAGTATTCAAAGGTTTGAGAAATACTCAAAAGAGACAGGAAAAAGAATCATCAAGTCAAGAACAAGATACGTGCATGAGATAATGCAAGTGTAAGGCAGGGAGTTTAATGTTTTATGTTAGTAATGCATAATGCCCTCGATCATGAAACCAAATCAATCGCAGTATGACCATTTCCAGATGTTCATTTACATTATTACATTCCAATGATGGTGCATGCAAAAGCATATTTGGATGCAGATGTTGGAAGTAATGGTGGGTCAGTGTTTATGTATGTGTGTATGTATGGAAAAGAGGGAATCATTTGGGTGAATCAGAAAGGAAAGAAAACAAGTGACATGGGTGAGAACAATGTGAAGAATGAAAAGAAGATAGGGGTTTCTTTCTTTTAAAAAAAATAGTTTTTCTTGTTAAGAGAGAAGTTGTTACAGGCAGTATTCCAGAGAAGAACGGTTAATTGAAATGAAAATTTATCCCATGTTTATATAAATGCTTTGCATAATTGTTTTCTGATCAAATTACCTTAATGAAGTACATAAACAGGAAATTAATTTACTTCAAAGAGAAATTACTCTGTATTTTAAACTAACTCAACACCAAAGCTCTCCCCAAATTCATAATATCATCTTTAAATTTGAAAATAGAGTGTGGTAACTGTGGTTTACTTCTTTCTTGTAAATGCTCACTTAAAAAAAATATCAAAAGAAAGCAAAATAATAGAAAATGCTTTTGAAACTATAAGAAATTGTTTTCTAACTTTAAATAGACTGGTAAATTTTCTGATGTGAGTTTTCATCTTAAAGAATTTTTTTAAAGTTACTTCTTCTTAATGATAATTTAAATGCAAAATATATTTTTCAAAATACTGCCTTTTTAACTTCCTTGTTAAAAAGTTTCACCCAAAAATTATAATTTGTGTCAGTCTTTAATACCATTTTCTTATTAATAAAAAACATTGACAATTGGTCATTATATATAATGGTAAAAGGAGAGAACAAGTTTAATCAAATGAAATATTCTAGTTCACAAAAACAAGAATATTATAAATATATACAAACATACATATACATAAAAAGATATGTAACCTTACAGGAGAGTGTACAATATGATAGAGAAAAGAGATTCTGAAAACAAAATGATTATAAGATGGAAATAAAACAAACACTTGGAAATGGTGTGTTTGAACTCCATATACAGTTGAAAGTGAAATGATAATGGCATTCGTGAGTGAGAGCCACACGCGTGAATATTGTCATAAATCTATGAATGAAATCAGTGCAGAGAAAGAGACACAGCAAACCAATAGCAATTCTTTAGTTTCATTCAAATTATACAGATGGCCAAACAATGTATAGTGCATACAACATAAAACTTTGATATAACTTTTCCTTGCTCACACTTTGACTCAATCCAAAGTTTGTCATTTGTAAAGAACAATTTTTTTTCATCTTAGTCTGTAATACTGTATTTCCAGTTGTCTCAACTATGGTACAGTCTTCTAAATTGATCAGTTTTGGGATAATCTATTCAGATTTCATTAATTTGTAAGATACAACATTATTTAGTTGAATGAGAGACTGTTGCCATAAATATTTGATATCAAGCTATCAAAATACTTGTTTAACAAGTGGAACACTTCTGGCAGTCTCGCCTGAATTACATGTTTAAAAATAGCAGCAGTGCAGACTTTGAAAACTATAACTAAAGGCATGGTCACACCGCCCGGGCGTTGTTGGAGCGGAGAGAAAAAAATCATCACCATTCGCTACCGTTCACCATTTTCGATTTCGATTGTTTTTTGGTTTTTTCGATTTTTTCCCCCAATTTTGTGAGCGAAATTCGACCCTCTTTCCCTACCGCTCCACGACCGCTCCAATAACGCTCGGGCGGTGTGACCAGGCCTTAAGATGAATATTTCTCACAAAGGGAGAAAGAAAAAAATTATTTGATAATAATGTCAGATTATTGACTTTTAATGGCCTTCGAAATTGATTGAAAATCTTGTTTTATCATATTATTTTTTATATCAAGTAAGTTACAATCTCATATTAGTTTCATTTAATTCAATTTGTCATTTTTGAAATATCATTATTCCGTAATTACCTTCAACTTTGACCCAGTAACCAGTAATTATACTCGTCTAATTTCCAATACCTTTTAATAATAATTTCAAGTTTAACCTAATACATATTAATAATTTTAACTTAATCTTAGTAATCCAATTTTTTTTCAAGTTGATATCAATTTATTAACCCCATAATGATCTTTGACCATCACTTAGTAACCTGAAATTGATTCACCCAGTAACCATTGTAAGATTTATGCACTTTCTACATTATCTTGAAAATGTAAAATCATACCCTTGGTTAAGCTTTTGATGTTGAGACCTTAACATTGTCAAAGTTCATTGAACCTAAATCACCTTTGACCTTAATCATGTAACCTAAAACTCACCCATGATTATAAATGAAACTACCTTTATGTCCAATTCTCATGAAATAGATTTATATTTATGATGACATTTACAAGGTTTAAAATGCTGCAGTGCCTATCTCTTGTTTCTGGTAAGCAGGCGAGACAAAAATTTCTTTTAAATGATTTTTTTAAAGATTTGTGATTTCTTTGAAATTTGAATGAATTAAGCTACAAATATTTGAATATCATATTCTGTATTTATATTTCAGGGATTACTTCACTCATCATAAACTTTTTGTAGCCTTTTTCATTATCATGAAAGCATTCTATCTCAATTTTAAATATCAATAGAATTACATGGATTTTTATAGTGAAAGCAAGGAAAATTGTTAGTATCAATAAACACAAAACATTACAATTTTTAAGTGTAACCCTTTAACTTTATTTTCCCGATTCCATAATACGACTGCACACACATGATAAAAAAAATATGACCTGATATTATTGTCCTTCAATAAAAAAGCTGTTTTAATTGCAATTTCAAAAGCTTTTTCTTGTTTTAATGTATCATTATTTCAGACATATATTTTTTCCATTTCCAATTCGTTATGATAACTTGCTATTTGGGAGAAAATTGTAATAATAAATATATATATATATATATATATATATATATATAATAAAAATAAAAATTGGAAACAAACTTTCATTATTATAAGTGTAAATAATAATTGCAAATGAATAAAATGGATTTATATTTAATGTCAATATGGAAATGATGTTATATTTGCTAAAATGTCTATTTCAATTTTGCATCAAAACATTTGTTTCTATCCATACTGAAATGCAAGTATTGATAATGATAATTCATATATTGATAACTTAAGCTCCATTATTATCTTTTAAAATGCATAAAAAAGGTAAAACAATTCCACAGTATCTTCAATCATACAAATATATTTGAAATAATTCATTAAAGTGAAAAACCCCCATTTTTTACAACATTGTGTAAAACAAGATTTAAAAGATTAAGAATTATTTCAATGATTGAAATCTATGATAAATATTTAAAGTGCTTTTTTGCCCTTTTTTTAGAAATCATGATTTTAGCCTTCTGATTGAAATCATAATATATCCAGCAATGAAAAAAAAACACATTCACAAAGCCAGCAGAAAATTTGTTAAAATTTCAAGTGATAAATTTGATTTGCACTTCCTAAAGTAATCTATTGCAAATGAATTAAGGCATAAATTTGGAGTATGTGTAATATGTGAAAATAAAAGCTGAGCAAACTAATCTGAGTCTCTTACTAATAACTGTGAAATGGCAGCCATATCTAATCTTTAAGGAGACATAACAAGTCTCCTGATTGATTCTAAAAGCATTATGATATCAAGTTGATAAAACGCTGTCATTGTCTTATTATGTTTTGGTTGCCATGGTACCCACCTTTTTCTTTGGGTTAAGCAGCTCCTTGTACTGTTCCGACCTGAGAAAACGGGGGTAACTATCGCTGCGCATTAGCGTGTATATATGTTCCTGGGCGGCATCAAAGGTGTAGCGGTTTGGGTTCTTCATATTTTTGCGAGTCGTGTCCAGGATTTTAGAATCCACGTTGATAGGACTGTGTGAACTGTCCGACAAGAATTCACTGTTCATAAAAATGGAGGATTCAAATTACAATAAAAAAACCATCAATTTTGAAGAGGGAATATATTTTGAATGCACGTGGGAAGTAGATAAATAATTAAGATTTAATATTATTGAAAATTTATATAAATTTCTTAGAGTATGAGAGTATGATTACCACATCAAATCATTGCTTGCCCCCCCCCAAAAAAAAAAAATCCCAAAAGGCTCAAATTGCTCAAAACCATATTGTTGTAAAGAAATTCATTTTTCAATATGTGCTATGAAGTGATTAAATGAATACAAATTCCTAATTATTTTTATAATCTAAAAGTTGTGGTTGACAGCAGTATTTCTTAGAAAAATACTATAATCTTGAAATGTAACTGTACTATGGTGAAAACTTTACCTGTATATTTGCTGCACTTTTGCTGGTACTTGACTGAAAGTCATCTTTTTGAGGTCTTGACATGCAATCCAAAACCTGTATAAATTAATATTTTTTCATATTACTTTGATAGGGGAACTAAACAATGAAAAACACAAACTGAGCAAGGCAATGATGTATATAGGGGGCATATGCCCCAGACACCATCTTCAGAGTAGACGAAAAGGATACATAGAAAAAGTAGCCTGACACCTTGAAAGTTAAAGCTGATATGCTTGAAAAGATGGAAGTAACACACTTTCAGCATTTGTCCCACTCATTGTCCCTGTAGTATATGTGGTGGCAGCGGTGGGATATATCAATGCCATCCAAATAAAGTGACTAATAATCGACAGAAATGAATTTAAAGTTTGGAATTTGATTAGGAGAGATAATCTGTGCTTGAATTTAACATTTGATACCATGATATTACAATATCTAACAAATCAAGTCTCTTTAAAATTGAAATTTTGTGACACTATAGACATTCAACAATCTGGTCCAAGTTAGAAAAGTAGAATTTCTCATAGACTTTGGCTTCATGGGACACTTCATGAAAACATTGGCAAAAATGCAGTAACATTTATGTGATTGAGAGCTTATTCTAGAGAAACAAACATGCTGTCACTTGATAAATTCACTTCATGTGTACTTGAAGAATTTAGTGACTGTTAAAGCTAGACCCCTTTTTATTTTCAAAAGATTTAAGAGACATATGTAGAATCAACTGAATATATATATATTCATATATACACTTTGGATATACATGTATAATCCCTCCGTAAAAGAAGTATCTACACATACCATCGTGAGACAGGGCCTATATATCAAGTCATGTATCAACAACTTGAACAAAGACCTATACTATTCGCGACTTTATGGGATATGCCATCACCTAGACACCCTTCAAATTGATTGTAATGGAAATAAGCTGGCGAAGCCTCCAATAGGTACATATTCAGTGAACATTCAATGAAACGGGGATTCATCAAAATATTACAAAATCTTGCCAACCCTGGGTTAAATTATTTTTCTGATGAATTACCTCAGATTTTCTTCACTGAACTCCTTAGCCAGGAACTTTGAAAGCTGATCTCTTCCTAGGGAATCCTTCAAGAGATCATCGAAGGAGAAACCCCATTTTTTTACCCTGTACACTGGTACTTCCTTCAGACTCCTGAAATAAAAATAAAGAATGTGATTAGATAGTGATTTCAAATGTTTCTAGTCTATCTCTATTTGTAAGAACTTCTTAAAGTAGTAGTTGATATTACAGTGGAGAAAAGCAAAATAATACAATAGGTATTAGTTGAACAAAAAGTCAAAAGTAAGCATCATTATTGTATAGTAACATATGATGCTAAACTGATACAAATATTTCATTCAAATTTATTACAGTACTTCTGAATGAGGTACTTGCTTTGTTCTTCCTTACAGGAGAAAAATATTGATTAAATTTATTATATAGTGTGACAACATACAAACATAAACAAAATTACAAACCTTTCCATTCTGTCTGGTGAAAACACCATCACAAATGTAAATATTAATTGCCTCCTTCAATTAACTTTCCTTATAATTCCCATCAAAACTCTGAATTGCATATTGTATGAATAATAAATGATCTTAGATGTTGATATGCTTACTGCTTAGTAAGCATAGAGTTGGTCTCCTATGTTCACTTTTTTTTCTTCAAAATGCTTCCAGAAGTAAACTCGCTTTTACAACCTTGATGAAATAAAGAAAAATAATGTTGCATCCTGGACTCCTGGTCACGTTCAGAGTTTAGAGTGATAATGTTATCCTTCTGTTTCAAATGGTAGTAATCATGTCTATGATGAGTCTCAAGTTCATATTAAACCCGACAATTTGTAGCTTCAAAAGGGAAAAATTGAGCCTCTCTACACATCCATTCAAAACGAGAACACCGTGGACAAAACACCTCACTGATGATGAGTAATGATTATAAAGCAGAGTTTTAGGAATTTGAGCAACCAAAGTTTAATCTTTCCACAATAGTAGGATTTTTCAAATGAGCTGACAAGCTAACATCCTCATTGATCCACGCAAAGGAGCAAGAGTTGATTGACTGTAGATTAATCTTCTTCAGAATGAATTGGAGTAGCACCTGATTGTTATCCTACTTTTGCCAATATCTGATTATCATTGACATAGGAACACAGCTTCAAAATGGGAACATATCCAACAAGTCTCGTAGATGGTATGAATGGGTTGAAGTGTACAGGGAATGGACATTGATGACCCCTTCAGAGGCCATTCTGGCTACAGCTTCACGTAACATATCATCACCACTAATTTTAGGTGACACATCATTTCCTTTTTACTCATCACATAATCAACCAATTGTCTGGCCCAAAAGGGCAATGAAGGAGGGCTATACACTTGGTGTAAGCACCTGTATTGTTAACAGATGTAACAGTATGTAACCAAATCATATGATCAAGCAAATTAAGGGAGACTAATTTCAATAACTTAATTTTTCAGCGCCTCTTCTTCCCCACTTTTGTTGATTATTAATCTGATCTTGATATATGATATTCAATTCCAAATGGTAGCCATATTTATACATATTTTTATTAAAAGCATAGTGTCTTACTTAATCACACCAGCCTCTTCATAACATGTGTATTACCATTACCATACAGACCACTAGATTACAATAATGGTCAACAATTTCTTGGAGTATTATCAAAATAATAAAAACGTAACTTCCCCTTACTTTCTTGCATATAAAGACATGACAGGGCCTTGAGGTGTTCAATCACCCTGACATGGTTAAAACTTCTTCTGTTCATTCAATTTTGCAGTCAAACCAAATGGATGAATCTATAAGTCTGGAAGGATGACAAACTTTTGAATGGAGCTTATGAACTGTAGATAAGTTAAAATTGAGCTAATAATGAACTGTAGATATGTAAGAACAGTGACTTTCCATTTTACTGGTAAATAAAATGGAAATTCCGTTTTGGTTCTTATACTTTTCATGTAAACATTCATGGAATTCACCTTTGTAAAATGGAATTAAGGTTTTTGCTGTGTACATTTTCAGTAATAAAACGGAATTTCCATTATTAGATAAAGTTGAAACGGAATTACAGATTTTCAGAAATGGTATGTTCAATATTTTTGCAGATGTGTCAGAGGTGAAATGGTAGATGATTTAAATATATAGTTGTAAAATATACTTCTTAAATAGGGTTTGTGTAAAACCTGGATCACATAGTTCCCCATCTTTCCATTTCTTTTCCTTTATTTTCATTTGTTATGTGCTAACGTACATGTATGCATGGAATTGTTTATTGAGCCATCTAAAGCTCAGCTGACCAAGTCAAATGGAGATGACAGGACATGGTGATAATTGAAGGATTGATGATAACGAGGACTCAATTTGTACCTGATCTAAAATATTCTGTAGTCTGGCTGGTGAAACTCTATATGGTATTCTAAGTTCATAACTTGTATTGATCGAGGTACAAATGACTGCAAATTCTTTCAATTTATGTCAATTTTTTGTTTAGAAAATTTAGATACATTGATCAAATTTTTATGTCTATATGTGCCAGGGTTTTTTATTGCCAAAGCAACAGGTTTTCATGTATATCCCACAAGACAAGAAGAGAGATATCACTTTATCATCCTACTACATAAGTTATTTTACCCTTTTAAAAGTATTTCCACATGCCACCAAATGAAATTTACCCCTAAGCATATATTTACCTTTAACTCCAGATTTTTGCAAAAGTTTTCCTTTTTACAGAGTTTTCTGGCATCACAGGTATAATAGTTGAGTAACACCCTATTTTAACAGCATTTTTATGAACAAATATCCTTATTGACATACAGTAGAATAGATACCTCCTGTTTAATTTCCTGAATACTTTTGGTATACATTATACTCACATAGTTGAGGCAGCTTCCCACAATGCTGTGTCGTCTGATATCCAAGGATTTGGACCCAGCTCTGCCGCTGAGAGAAACGAGTCGTAATCTCGATACTGCTGACAGTATGCTATTAATCTGTATATATATGAAAAATATTTTAGGAAAAATGAATAAAATGACATTAATTCCATTAACACATTAGCCAATTAATACAAATCCAATGAAGGCACATAAAGACTGTAACTCGTATGTCATCTCTTGGTCCCCCCCACACACACACACAATCACTAAATACCACATAAAAACTGAACAGACCATCCAATCATAATTATGAAATGTCACCATGGATCAAATCTAAGTCCAGACTGACTATCATTGTTGTACTTACATCCATGTATCTGAATTACTTACCCCTTGTTGATCTCATACCAAATTCAAACATGATTTCATTTTTATACAAATATATCACATATGCACAATGAAGACTGCATCTGTTACAACAAGGGTACAATGGATATATCACTCAACTCAACATTGTGTAGTATGCACTATATGCAATATATCCTGTAAACAAATTTCACAGCATACTGGTAACAGTTAGACTTCATAAAACCAATGTTGCTGGTAGGCCTGTTTTGTTCATACTAATACTATATACAATCACAAGCACAAATTAAGATATTAGTGTGTTTGTACATACCATAGCTACTGAAGAACTCGATACAATTAAGTCAAAAAAGTTACACGAAACTGAAACCCATTCTTCATATACAGTGTACATGTAAACAAAAGTTTTAATTCAATAGTATAGGGCATCAAAATATAAGCGTGGTGATTAGGTTGTGATATCGTTACATCAACAAATCATGAACAATTGGTTACTTGAATTACCCTTCAAATGATCATTATAAATTCTATCATTGAATTAAAATCATTTGACTTCCCTTTTTGTCTCACTTTTATCTCTTTATTCTATGTGATCAGAACTACTGGTGCTGAGAGATGATCATCAAATGTGATTGTGTACACTTAAGCCCATTTTACACAGCATCTCTTAAATCAGTATTTTCGTTAGTACGGGACTTTCACTAAAAATGTCTTGTTGTTTAAAAAATACATTAACTTAACAGTCTAAATGCTTTGGACTGGGAAATCATGGCTGTTAACATTTGCATTTTTGAAGTGCATGTCAAAAAGATTCAGTTTGTACATTTTGTAATGATATTTTCCAACTTTGCAGAATCAAACACTAATTCACTTACTTCTTATCTTCAAAGTACTATGTAAAGATGTATCAATGCCCTCTTGAACATGATCAGTATTTCTTTTTCCGTGTCTCAAGTGAAGTATCTTGTTGTTCTTGGTCATTAAAACATACTTTGGCTCACATCATAATTTTGTAATTCCTATATAGCTATGAATGATATTATATTTGTGAATCACTCAAATTATCTATTAGTCATGACAGAATGGCCCCCAAAATGAACTTGCAATACCCTTTTATTCTCCCCCACCACTTCTCTTGCTCTATATCTTAAATTGATGTTTAGTATGTTCATATTATTTCAGTAGTTAAATGCACTACTTTGTAAGACTTAATTATTCTCATTTTCCCTCTTTATTTGCTATCTCTCTCTCAATTTCCATTTTTCTTTCCATCAAGTTTATTAAGAAAATTTAAGTCGAGCAGTCAACTGTCCAAAAGTTGGAATTTTCCCCATGCACTGCCAAGATGGAAGGCCAAAGAAAATACTCAATTGAATTTGGAATAATAGATATAGGCCTACATACATTTGCAAAAATAATAACAGTTACAGGAAACAAGACATCCAAAACATAAAAAGAAAAAAAAACATAAAATGGCCTACCCCACCAAAGGGTAAAAAAGAGACAGGGAGAGAGAAAGGGGAGAGATTTAGAAAGGAAAAGTTTGAGAGAAATAAAAAGAGGGTTGGGTTAAAAGATGGGAAACGCACAAAATCCATTCATGGTCACTTTGCAAACAACACCGAATGAACCCCCCCCCAAAAAAAAAAAGAATAAAAGCAAATTGCATATTCCATTGAAAAAAAATCTCCATCACTTTCCCAAATATTTTGGTCAGTGAATAATCTTTGCTACAAATATGTTTCTACTGTCCCAAGTTTTTATTGCATATTCAGCAGTCACTGCTTTATTTTGGTTACTAGGAAAGACCATAATAGAATATGTACTCAATCACATTTAATATTTCTCTATTAAAAGTATCCAGCATCTGCAAAAGAAACATCCAGTTGAAATATTTTCTTTATTTTGAAGTAGAAATGCCCTTATTCAGATATAGATTACATATTTTTAAATATAAAACAAGAGTATGAATTTGAACATTCCCTTCTATTTAAGTAAAAATCTTGTTCTTACCATATTTCAGTCAGCAATACAAGATGATATTATAATATTTGACATCAAATCACATATACATCATATATTGTGAGAAGTAATTCAGCAACACATGTAGATATCCTTGTGTGAATTGCGATCAAACTATGCATGCTATCAGAGAAAATAGTGAAGTGTAAGCACTATTTGACTCTCTGGACACTGCACTAGTCTCGCTGTTGATCTGTTTTATCGATTGAGATGAGTAGTTTACCAACCATAGCCTAGCTCTAAGTCAAGGTTGATCTTTAATCCATTAAGAAACACCCCTCGCAATGACCTCGGTAATAATGACTTCTTGCCAAATCAGACCATGATCTTCAACTTATTTGATTCACTTGAATTCCATGTGAGTGTATTCCTCAGATTGCACACATGCAAATGGCAATTTCTGATTCTGAACAATCACATCACACCCTGGGCATCACACATGGTCTTTGTAAACATCCATCCTTATAGTACAAGATGAAATATGAAGCAAGAAGCTCCTCCAACCATTGTAGATGATATCCACTCAGAGAAGTTTGATGGGACCAGTATATTACAATGTATGCATGGCTTAGATTACCAACCAGGGAGAGACATAGGGAGGGAGAGAGGGAGGGAATTGTTTGGAACTATTTCCT
The DNA here is from genome assembly GCF_018143015.1 of Lytechinus variegatus. Lineage (NCBI taxonomy): Eukaryota > Metazoa > Echinodermata > Echinoidea > Temnopleuroida > Toxopneustidae > Lytechinus > Lytechinus variegatus. The sequence continues at coordinate 39,105,759 of NC_054746.1, forward strand.
GTTTCCTCTTATACCATTCTACCTCCAGTCTGCCAACCATGGAAATGTAGTACACGTGTCTGTGTGTACATTGTGTGTGTCTATAAATTCAATCATCTGGACGAGTATGACTAATACTTTTGGTCACCTAGAAACACACCACACTAGATATTCTCACGAAGGCTATTTCTTCATCCTCTACTATTGTGTTATTGTTAATGCATACAACACTTTTGAAGAAAGCGGATTTCCATCTTTTTGTGAATGTAATCTGGAGAATGAATAGATTAGCCATTAAGTGTTTTATAGTCAACTTTTGAATATCCTTGTGAAAGCTAGGGCATTGAACCATGATCAAGAGGGTTTTACTATTGTGATCTCTGCTTGCTAAGTCATTTTTAGTATTTCCATTATATTCAACGTATTTTCGTTTTGAATAAATAAAAAACATTTAAACTGTACACTTCCTCAAATATATTATTCTCTGGTTTCTATTATTTGTCATTTTCATGAGTAATTTTCAAAAATTTATGGACGACTGGTGTTATAAAAACATTTCATGTGGTTTCAGAATGTAAAGTACCCCACTGTTTATTTTAATTACCCTATGAGTAGTCTATTTCTATGTAACAGCTCCTCAAATGTTTATTTTACCCTTTATATCAGAAGTCTATCTCAACTAGAGTATAACTGTAAGTACGTTCACCCAACTGAAATAATATATATACCAAATGAAGGTTTAATGTAACAATACTGATTTATAATGCACATAGCAGGAAATGTATATGACAGGTAAAGAGGCTTAAGTAGCTACATCCAATATGCATTTATAATCATGTGGTGTAATTGCCTATGGTTTTTACAACATTAATCAAGTAATGTTAACATAAAAAATTATCTGTAGTATTAATAATGCATATGTTATTAAGTGCTCTCAAACTTAACTGTAGATTGTTTGAGTTTCTACTTTTGAAATACTTCATCTATAAGAATTACACCTCTAGCTTTTTACTCTAACAAACTAATGTCAACCACATGTTTTTTTATTTTCCCTTTACTCAAATAACCAATGAAGTTGACCATTTTTATTTTGAACCAGGTTATGATTATCATCATCTACACAAAAAATTCTACCTGATTTTCCACAGAAAATGAAATAATATAAATGCTTTTGAACTTTTTTACATGCGATGTAATATTTCCAGCACAGCTGTTGATGTAATGCTTTATATAAGGATAATTTTCACCTTCTTTTGAAATCAGGAAATTATTCTTATGTTGCTTTATTACAGTTGGAAGTGAGAATGTGAATGGATAGAACGTTGGGGGGTGTCATAATCCATTTCGCAATATATTTCTGCTAATATCTGAATCTTATACTTATTTTCAGCTCCTCTGAATTTAACTTTTTTTCATCTTTTTCATCATTTTTCATTTTATCTTAATCTTTTCACATTTAACTCTCCCCCAGTAGAATATTCCTTTTTCTGTCTGTCATCTATTATTTTCATAGTTGAAATATTCTGTAGTTGTCTCTTTCCCTTTCTTCTTTTTCCCCTTCTCAATCATATAGTATTGTTTTCTAACATTCTTATTCCATCATCATGTTCCCATAAAATTGTAAGAAATGATCCAAACAGGCCTATATTGTTCTACACACTTTTTATATTCATGTCTATTCTTATTAGTTTCTTTGGCTGTTATTTCTTTTTCTATTCATCTATATCTCGTCATCTTATTTCCAATGTGATTAAGTGCCATGTTCCGTATTCCTTTCCTTTCTTATCTTTCCATTTATATTGATTCTGTATTCTTTTCATCACATAAATATTCAATTTCAATTACAAGTTTTTGTTATTTCATGTGACATATTTTTTAGGGCAATAGCAAATCTTCACAGAATTTTTAATCCTTTCACTTTGTATGATACTGATTTTTTTTGACGGGGGGGGGGGGGGGTAACAAATCTGTTTTATCTCCTCGATATATTTTTATTTTCTTGTGTCAGACTTATGTATAGTTTTTATTTCCTTGCAATTCTTTAAGTTGTCTATAAGAAGAAAGTAAGCAAAAATGAAACTAGAATTGATTTTTTTAATTTTAATTTTTAACTATTATCAATCATCATATAATACTTTGATATGGAAACATTTCACTGCAGGATGGTCTAAAATTGATAATCATCAATAGATTTATTTACAAAAAGAAAAGAAAACATAGATAAAGTGAAACCAGTGCCAGAGACCTGTATTCTAAGCCATACAATCATACTGCCCTCTGGCTGATTTGTTTATACATTCATCAACTCAAAGGTCTAGTTACAAGATGATCTAATCTCTTTATGCTGGTATTTTGAAGATCATGTGATAGCAACTGAAAAAATAAGTAGGTGGAGAAATATGTGTAGATGCACCACAAGCAAAAAAAGCACTTCAATAGTATCGATTTACCAAGTGATTTTGAAAAAAAAATACCTAAAAAAAACACCAATTTATTTGAAAATTCATGTCTCAATGAAGATTATGGCAATTCATGTATGATTATGATTTCATTAACAGATTGATTCATTCATAGTGGCCATGCCTTCTTTGACATTAATCAAAATTTTACATCACTTCAAAGAATACCTTGATTATCCAAGCCATAAACACTCATCATGATTGGCCAGGAAATTATGCAGGAAAAGATATTCTTGTGGGATATTATTGTTCAAGTATTCATTATATGTTTTCATTTGTTGGTGATTTTTGATGAGTAAATTTTTTTTCAAACTCATTCATAAAAGTTTAACAGAATTATACAGTTTTTAAGTATTGATTTTGTGATGTCACATGCTCCCCCTTATGTCATGTAACTCCAATATATGCCCATTTTGTAATGGTTCATGATAGCTAAAATTTCACCTAGAAATTGTAAAAAGAGTGTTACCAAGGTAAACTCATTTATACTTTTGGAAAATGTACTAGAACACATGCAGTACCTTCCACACATTACACAGAATCTATATTGTTTCATAAAGTATTCTCTGGGCCTTCCAAGTATAATGATAATAATAATAATAATAAGCATTAATTTATATAGCGCAGCTTTTATAAGGATATATTCAGCTGCGCTTGTTCAGAGCTCTTTTTACTTATGTCTACACAACATAATTTCTTAACTAAAGGGATATGTTTTTAATTTTGATTTGAAGAGAGCTTCTTAAATCAATTGGCAGGCTATTCCATAGTTTGGGGGCAGCAAGTGCAGATGCACGATCACCAAGTGTGACTTATGTTTTGTGAAATGGGATCTTAAACAATAATTTATCTGTGGTACTATGATACATATTTGCCACTGTTGAGACACCCATTTTTAGCCTAAATTTTTGTTCCAGAGCATCACCAGTTTAGAATGCCATAAATATTCCTATTTGTCCTCGTTCCAGAGACCCTAAAATTTGTGGTTTCTTGCCAGGGCGCGCCTATCATGACCTACTCAGCAGGTCAGGGTGGCGAGCTCAATCGGTGCATCGGAGTCATATGAGTTCTGAAGACCCAATCTGTTATGTGGTTAGTTCCAAAGTATTGCATTTTAAGCAATCGTTGATTCAAGAGCAGTTCCAGAGTTCCCAATATTTAAGACCAAGATTTAGTTCCAGAGCCCCCTATTTTGACTTTGGTGTGACACATAGGTATCATGTTATAATTCGAGTAGCCCCCCCCCCCTGGACTATTCCTTTTCATCCAAAGACATATAAATATGAGTATGAATTTTTAGCACAGAATTATTCCAAATTTATTGTGAAAAGCACATTTACAAATAAGCCTTAATTTGCAAAAGAAATTATGAACACATACTGTCAGTTGTGTTAGCAATTACAGTGGTTCTATGATTAATCATGTACTTTATGACTAAACAATCACAAAGATTTGGCATATAGGAACATTGTGAATTAAATATGAATGATACTGTGAAATGATGATTTCCTGAATTTCTGATGGAGAAGCTAAGTCAATATACTTTTTATAGAGTATAAAGAGGAAATATACTTACAGTTCTGCGACCTTAGATGTCTTGTACTGCCTCTTTTCTAATCTTGCTTTCAACATCTCCACCTAAAGTAAACAATATTTCAAGAGTAGTATTAGAATAAAGTTTAATGTCTTCATTTCAATAACTCTAATGTGTAGATTTCATGGGTGTTTGTTCATTGTAATTTAATGTTGTCACAGAATTCATGGGTGTTTTTCACATAAACTATTGATTTTGGATGGTTAAAATTCAGATAATTTGTTATGTAAGTGAAATAGGATGTATATTCATGAGTAATATCATAAATAGTAATATTACTAGTAAAATTTAGTTAATGATTATTGTTACAATACCACTATTTCACTACTTAAGTGGTATGTAAATTAGTAGAAGAAATAATATTTTTTTAATTTCTAGCATTTTATTTTTAGCAGTTATCATTATCATTACCATTTTTTTTTTTCCGAAACATGTAATGCAGGTGGATGGGTTAGCAAATTGTTAAAAAAATGTTTAATTCCACTTCAATCTTTTGGGAAATTTTTATATTGGAATTTTCTCATGTGTTTTTACTTATATCAAGACCAGCGTTATAATCTTTGAAAATTATTACTTTTAATATAGTGTGAATAAGAAAACTCAGACAGATCTGTGTAAACTGTATTAAGATGATTTCTGATAAGTGATAGTCTGAATATAATTAAATGAACACAAATCTAAATCACAGCAGTAAATTGGTGTAGAAGTAGCCAACACTAATGTTATAACTAACTACAAAGCTGATTAATTTTGTACATGCTTTCTACATACTGTATACACAACACACACAAATTAGATGAAATATTGGGGTTTTTTTATTAGGTGTAATACAGGAGGAAATGTCGAAGGGCTAATGCATTTAAATGGGGGTTATGACTGTTTGATGTATATTTTGAAAGAAAGAAATATTGAATTGTCTAAAAAGTACTCATTACAATTTCCTCTCTAGGGGAAATACATATGGATGAAACAGTGTATACAATGAATCAGACGAAAAAGCATGAGATTCACTACAAAATTTAATGAGAAAATTAGAGCCATAGCAACAACAAACTAAGAGTAAATAACCAATGAGAATGCCAAATCCTTGTATGTCCAATATATCATCAGTGATTTTATGAACCAGCACAAACCTAACTTTTGTCAACTTTTTAAAAATGAGACTTTTGCATATATAGAAACCCTACCATAGAGACAGAATTCTTATTATTTAAAGCATAAGAGAAAATTGAAATTTCACAGGAACTGGCATATCCCCCCTCATTTGATTTTACAAAGCGTGTTTAACCATTGTTTTTATACTAAACCAGTCTCTGGATTTGTATGCAGAGGTAATAAACCTGAACTAGATGTTGAGCTTCTATGCATTTAGTGAATTTTGCAAACTAGCATAAATGATGATTAATGTCGCTGAAAATAGTGACCATGATACATGTGATTTAACAAAGTGATTTTATGAAGTGCAAAAAACCCTGATTTTCATAAAAATTTACATCTTCTGAAATGCTTGCGTTTGCTTTATTTCAAATATTGAAAAAAATAGAGTCTAATTTTGAATAAAATGTTGCAAATTATAAAAGGATAGAATTAATGCTTCAAATTGGTAAAAATAATTGCTCTGGTTTCTTTCAAGGCACAAGGTTATTTCAGAAAAACATCAAAAATTTGAATGCGATTGTCTCAAAATGATGTCTTTTAGACCAGCCAAGGTTTAGGCTGATTGGTTAAATTGATAACGATATATTGGTAATCCCATATTAATAAAGTATGAGATACCATTTTTCTTAATTCAATTATTCTATTTGTAAATATACTGTTCTATTTGTTTATATTCATTATTCAGTCATTCATTATCATCAACAATCTCTTATTTTAAGGGACGGATCAGAAGAAGAAACTTGAATTTCTTAAGTTCATCATAAGTCTACTTTTTAAAGCAGTCTAATTTAATGAAGCACATTTTTCTTTACATTGGCACCGATTTTTTTTATTGAAAAAAATCACCCATTCTACAATGTTCACATGAGTTTCTCAATTCAAATTAATTCTCTTTTAACTTTGGATGAATTTTTTTCTGTTCAGAGCTTATATAGAGTGAACATAATTCGTCTCTCTGAATAATTTTTCTATAATTTTGTTTAATAAATTTCTTAAAGGGATGGTCCAGGCTGTAGATAATTATATCTCAATAAGTAGAGTAAAATTCAGAAAAATCAAATTATGTAACCATTTCCTTGAAAAAAAATACTACAAGTCATATAGATATAAAAGATATACAAGTCATATAAATAAAAATCAAAAGGAAATATATGTTCATTGTTAGCACGTACATAGGATATTACATATACGTTACAGCATGGTTTTGTTTAGAACTTCAATATTTTTTTTTCTGTGAAACTTCTTCTGCAGAACAAAATCATGTTTTTCTTTTATTATTTTCCACATAAGGTAACTACTCTACTTATGAATACAGAAATGAGTCAAGACAGAATAGTTTAATAACAATGGGAAGTTATTGACTGGGTTAACAAGAGCAAATTAAAATGAGTATGTTGAAGGGAAACTGTAGTTATTACTGACAAAGAATAAGTAGGGACTACATAGTGTATGGGGTTGTCGTATTTGACATACTGAATTTACCAAAATTAGAAATACATTTGCCTTGAAATTATATGATATGGCCTATATTGGTAGTTAAACACTTGAACCACAACACAAATTTAATTACAATTTAACAGAAAATATACACAATTCTGATGTAAACTAAAAAGGAAAGTTAGTTTTTTCTACATGTGGCAGCATATCTTTAACAAGGTACATGCAATTATACTTTATTACAAGTATCATTAAAAAGTGTCAGTATACTTTGAGATTTAACCTCAGAACTATCTACAAATCACTTATGAGTGTATTCATATCATTACAGAGCACAGCAAAATCACTGGAAGTTACATGCGTTGTTGATTCATGAAATTGAATTTGGCAGCAGAATGGAAGTAGGCACAAACATTTTCAGGAAACATCCAATCCCTGAGAGAAGATAGGACCATGGCAAAATCTTAAGTTTTGAATGATCAGTGCATTTAAGCAATCAATCCTGCCAAGTACCCATTCGCATCACCTGGAATGAGTGCCATACAATGTTGACAGCTTTCTTGCAAAAAGAAATATTAATGCCATGACTGGTACTCAAACCCACAACCTGTTGTATGAAAGTCAGGAGTCCAAACCACCAACAATGATGCATATATGCCAGTTATTGGATTTTTCTTGAAAATGTCTGCTGCTGAAATAAAGTGATATGGCTATGGAATTCATGTAAAGTGGAGCATTTCCGATGGTAAGCATGCATTTACTGCCTTTAGGTGCCTGCATTCCACCTTCGATGAATCAATTATACATACCTTACGAGTGAGGAAGAGAATTGGTGAACAACATGCAAAGTGCAGATGATGATGATGAGAAGACTCCTGTTGGAGACCAATGGAAGGATGGAATAGTTGATGAACAGAACGAGAGAGGTCAGACAACAATGGTTGAGAGATAGACAGATGGATATAGATTGAGATTAGGGAGGAGAGGAGAGAGGTAGAGACGGACAGACAGAGCAACATACTAAAAGAAAAGGGGATGACCAAAATGACAACAGTAAGAACAGATAAATGACAATAGAGTGAAGCAAAGAAAGAACACAGAAATAAGAAGAAAATTAAGATTCACAGAATGAGTAATGGACAATATAGTTCAAAAAATGATAGGAAAGTGTGGAGACACATATATCAATACATTCAAAATATAAGATAAAATAAAATGACAAAATAGGAATCATAGAAAATAGAAGAACATAGAGACAATATATGTTATATTCAATGAGAAGGGGTGAATGACTCGACATGTAACGCAAAACCACAAGAAAATACATCCAGACAAACAAATGAATGAAAACATGGATTGTTCAAGTATTTGAATGATAATCAGATTAAAAGTAATGAATGATTTAATAAAGTATTATGAAGGAGATAAATGAGGGTAATTGAGAAATATAACAGATAAACATTGACACATGATGAGGAAGAGTGAGTTAGTGAAAGGGAGTTAAGGCAATGAAGAATACAATGAGGATTTACACCAACATAGACATACAGTTGAGAAAATAGAAGAAAGGGTGAAACAGAGAGAAAAACGAAGATCAATGCACCAGAAATAAAGTAACCAATCATTCAAACCAAGTGTATCGGGAGTTTTAATATTTATATATAATGAAATACATAAATGATTGAATAAGATCATTGCAATCTGTATGCTGGGAATAGGATTGAGAATACTATCTTGATGAAATTTGCATAAAATTTGAAAAATTACATTCTCTTGAGTCATACTCATCTCTTCAATGAATTAAGTAACTGAAACCATGAAAAATGTGTTATGGTCTTTTCATTTATAAAGATGCAATCAAAATAGTAATATGAGGAAAGCATTTGATTTGCATATTTCATCAAGTAATTAACAAGTTGAATAATCCAAACAAGAAATGGGTACACTTTCAAAGTAACTGAAGCAATTTTTAATTTAAGGAAAAGTATGTAATAGAAATACATCTTACAAATCATGGTGGAGTTAAACATTTTCTTCCCCTTTTTTAGATGCTAATAATGATAGCCTAAGTATTTATATATTTGTTATATTGAACAGAAGCCATTATTACAACCATCACCAATGTCACAATAATCACTGCCCAAGCATGCTTATCAAGCCGTTCCATTCTTTCAATTGCCTTTCTTTCTCTCTCCTTAACCTGATTTTTTTCAGTATGGCTACATGTATATCAAGCACAAGTGCAGTTTTGTTTGCTGGGCATTTGAATATAGCAAATTCAGAAACATAAAATAGCACAAAGCTGTAGCCATACATAATCTGGATGCAAAAAAATCAAATCTATTTTCATGTTTACATGTCTTGAGAGACATTATGTATATTGATAAAGAATCATGCAGAGTAGAGTTACCATAGTAACCAACCATATCAAGCTTTAATGGATTATATTACTCCTCTGCAACATGGAAAAATCACCTAATGTCACAGACATAACTCTTAACCTTTCAAAATGATTATGTTTTCATTTAAACAAATAAAATAAATTATGTGAAGCCCATTCTCATTTTATGCAATCATCATTTGATCTTTCATAACACCTTTCTTTCTTACTGGTGGATGATAAGATTAGCTGCAGTCCAAGGAAAGGACTGCCTTACTGAACCAAGTGTAACATATAAATTCATTTCAAAGGGTCATCATCACAGCATTTTATTTTAAATGAAAATGTGGTATATAGTGATTTTTATTTGGGAGCACCACAAAGAAATAATTACTTCACAAACAAGTTTTAGGGATAATGTCAAATTCCTTAGGATTATATTTATCAAGCTCTGCATTTACTGCTTAGTTCTACCCTTCCATAAAAAATAAAAAATGTGAGGACATTTCTTATAATCTAAACAGTACAAAATGGACCTCCTCAACCAATAACGGAAAAATATGTGCAATCAATTTCATTTCATCAAGTTTCATGTAAATCAACTTGAAGTTTAATGAAGGGATGATTCCAATTAGACAAGAATAATGAGAACATTAAATAACATGATCACAGGCAAAAGAATCAATAATTTATTTTGAAATTGAACATGACATCAAAATATAATAAAGTGTAATGCTTGAAAATGAATATGAAATGTAATTCTGATGACTTATAATTAGAGTAGATTTTACCTGTCTTTTGCTTTCTTCTGAAGCTGATTGTATGTCTGAATCTGACGGACATCTGCTATCACCATCTTCACTTGGAGAGTTGATCTAAATGTTGAATTTCCAAAAATAAACAAAATAACTTAGATGATCCTATCTATGGTTTCTGTACTGTTTCATGACACCTACAATAAAATCTTTTATATTGTAAGTTATTATTACTTAACCTTAACTTTAGGTGAAGTAACAAATATTTGGCTACACACCATCACACATGTTCTATGTACTCTCTTGTTTTTCATGTGATAATAAATACATGTAACAAAATCCTGAAGATAGTCTATTATGTTTGTAATTGGTGGCGGTAGTAGTAGTAATAGTAGTAATCAATAGTCGTACCGGTAAGAAATGAAGCAGAAGTTGCAGTAGTAGTAGTAGTAGTAAGAGTAGTAGAAGTAGTAGCACCACAATAATAGACATAGTAGTGGTAGTAGTAGAGTAGTAGTAGCAGCAGCAGCAGCAGTAGTAGTAGTAGTAGTAGTAGTAGTAGTACTGGTAGTAGTGTTAGTAGTAGTAGTAGTAGTAGTAGTAGTAGTAAAGGAGTAGTAGTAGTAGAAGAAGTAGTAGTAATAGTAGTAGTAGTAGTAGTAGTAGTAGTAGAAGTAGTAGTAGCAGAAGTAGTAGCACTGCAGTACATTTCCTATTTGTCCTTTTCGTTTCATATCCATCATTCCTGTAATATAGTTCCGCATGAAATTGAAAAAAAAAATTCTTTGAAATCTGGTATCCCTTTAAAATGTGGCCAAAGGTATAATTGTAGAAACACAATATGTGGCTTTATTTGTCATCACTGCTGATTGAATGCTTATCTATTTTACACTGGCTTCTTCAAATCAAGCAAAATGTTTATAAATTCAAATCACTTTCTTTCATTAAATCAAAATTCTGTTTGACAAGTCATAATTACAGATTTACTGTAGGTGCTAGGAATGTTTGGCTGTCATCAAAGTCATCGGTGTGGTCATTCAGTCTGCATCACATGGATATTACTGACTTGATTTGATTAAGCATTTAGAAATTCAGGTTGTGAATGCTTAAAGAGAAATGCCAGTAGTTGCAGTAAACACTGATTTCATGAGAAAGTCTGTAAGACCAGGCTTAATTGTCAGTATATCATCGAGGATCTAGATCTGGTACAGTAACATAAACTGAACTTTGTGAAATCTTGAAATCTACGCTGAAAAATGTTCACGCTGAAGATCACCAACACAGATAGGCACACGTGGGACAGTGCATTATTATTGCTGGAATAAAGACCCGACGGAAGTGACCGAATCCACGCTTATTTTGCTTATTTCTCAGCAATTACACAATTTCTTCCAGAATCCTTTGGCACATATTTTTTATTCATACAAACAGACACTTGGGTGGTCATTATATTAGATTCCGTAAAAAGTCATTTTGAGATCGTTACCAATACTGGAATTTATCTTTAAGAGCATGTTGATTTTTATTATTAGACATTATTGATTTGAACGTAGACATTAAGAATACCAAACATGCACTAGTAAGTATTCAACCCAGCAGTATTCAACCCATTTGGAGAACTTCCCCAAATATTTATAAGTAGGGAATTTATCTAGTTTCAGACCATTCTCACTTCCAGGGTAGTCTGTTGTATTTTCTTTATCAATATGTTTACTGTATGAATGGATGATAAAATTAAGCAGCAATGGCATTTTGCACTAGATCAGACTGATAGTAAGTAGTGCATCTCAAATGGTGTAAATTGCTCAACTGGATCGATGTCAGTTTCTTGCTTTGACTAATTTCCCATTTGGTCTCTTCCCAAATGGTCTAGTCTATAGTCTGATGGGGCAAGGGCAGTTTGCAAGACAGTGCAATCTTTTATTACTAGGTTGAATACTAATGATGGTTAGGTTGAATCCTAGTGCAGAAAGCCATTGCCACATTATTTGATTGCAGGCGCACATGGTTGACAGATTGATAAAACAATACTGACAACCCTGAATTTCCTCTTGGAGATGAGAAACGTCTGAAATAAGGTAGATTCGCTATTTCTATATATTTGAGAAATTTCTCCAAACAGGTTGAATACTACATGTACAGTATACAGCATAATGTCCTAGGGGGGCCACTTCCATTGACGAGTGGATACCAGGCGCAACCATGGGGTTTTGAAAAGAACCCTAAGTATTTTCTATATTCTGAAAATGCACCCCTTAACAAGTAATGGCATGTGAAACCTTAACTGTAACAAGTATTGCACCTGTGACAAGTATTTCCTGAATTGACTTCCTAAACAAGTAGTGTACAGCAATATTTTTATTGTTATGTCATGGATGTTGGCTTTACGTTGGGTTTAGTACCACCTCACTCAAATCGGACTACAAACACGTAGTGTTGGGGCAAAAAGTACATCCTTTATAAAGCATTTTAGTATTTTTCATACCTGGCAAATTTGATCATAAACATGTAGCTTTCCTAGCGAAATATATATATATATACCCTTTTTTCAGTATATTCATGTTTTTGACACCCTTATTACGTCATGTACTGACATGCCCAATCTTGAAAAAGAGGTCCTTTTATGCGTTTCTTTGTGCCTGGTATCCACTTGTCAATGGCATTGCCCCCCACCATAATGTACGGTATATGGTACAGTATCAGTACAGTCAATGTCACACTGGGCATATACTTTATCAACTTATCTTGGTGGTGCTCAAGATAATGTTGATTAACTAAACATTCAATTATCTACTGCAAAATCATCAAACATGTGAAAAAGCATGGTATTAAGAAAGAAAATGTACTTTTTAAATCTTATTTATTATTATTATGATCGGCATGCTCAGAACTACATATCCGTGCATCGTCTTAAAAAAACCCTTATGCAATGCTGAACTGTATGGGGCTACAGACCATTATCATTTTGCAACAATGAATGTATGTGGTACTAATCATGTTCTTGCACATGTGTAACAAAATTACCTTTTTCTTCTTGAACGTTCTGTTGATTCTGCTGAGTTTCTTGATGTCCATTTCAGTAGTGTTAACACACCCCGGTACAGGCCTATGGACATCCCAGAATGCTCTTTCTTGACTATCCAACACTTTCCTTTCCATCTTATCCCTCTTTTTATCCACCCTGGAAAAGGATTACCACAAGATAAGTATTAGGGAAGTTCAATTTCATGTTAGTCGTATCATACATGGGAACAATTATAAACTGGTGAATGGTATCTAATGGTGTTCACCAAGCTTACTCAAATGGTAAATCTACCATGTAAATTAATGCATCCATGATGGAAGCACTGGAAAAAAAAACTCTATTTAGTAGGAAGACACTGAATAATAAGTACTTCATCATATCACTGATTCCTCCCAAGAAACATCTCAAGTCAAATGATGTTGCACAAAAACTACATATTTGAATGAACACATAAAATCCCTCCCAATTGTCATTTTTGCACAATGAGTCAAATGTTTCAATAAAAGGTAACATTTGCAAGGTTGCATGGTAGATAATGCTTGGGAGATAATATAAACACTGGGAGAATATATCAGTACCTCAACAACAAATCCATAAATGTACTATACTGTCGTGTCCTAAGGAGTCATTATTGCACTAAAATGTAATTCATTGTCTTTTTAGTGCAATAATATGAATGGTCTGGCACTTTCTTACTTGGAAGAAATACTATATCAAGGATTTGATTTATCATTCAATCATTGCCTGCAAGCTATACAATATTTTCCTTTTATTTTAGATATCCTTTTGCCTTCCTTTCAAATGAAATCATTCTTGTTATCATATATATATGATTTTGAATGTACATGTATATCAAATATTTTCTAGCATTTTTTTTTCATTTTTGTCAAATATCAAGGAAGTATTGGCAACAGTATCAATACTATCAAACTAGTAAATTCTATTTTGCAATAATCAGTTCTATTTCCATCAATTTTGTTTACCTACCAATTGTGTCAAGTTGTAATGCTTAGAGCAAAGTCTAAAGCTGAATAGACACACGCCTCAGTCTATGAATTTATTACAGTCTCAAATTGCTTCAAATATTTCATTTTTGCTAGCATTTTCCTAAAAATAATTTCACCAAACGCAATATATCATGGACTCTTTTATTTTATTGACTTGTCCATTATTTAAATACGCTGCTCTTTGAATATTTACTAATGTGTTAAGAATTGTGTTGTTTATTAGTCGTGTTCAAGAATGAACATTCTTTTCTGGACAATGTTCATATCTTCATTAGATTTCATATAATGAATTATTAATCATATAATAATGATAATAGTACAAATACTAATTTCTACTACTACTGCTCCTTACAGCAATAATGATTTATCATAATTTTTTATATTATAATATTCAGAAATATCTATAAATGGACAGATGTTGTAGGAAATGTACATGGTGATTCAGAAAATAATAGATCTATTCCTATTCAGATGCGATCATGATGATGTGTAACTTCAGAAAATTCTTTTGGTGTAAATCCATCATACACTGAACATTATTACAGGGTATTCTTTTTGTTTTTTATTAAATAATGATTGTACCAATTTTAAAAGGTTTGCAATTCTTGTACTATGCAGAATATTGGCCTAACTTTACTGTCAATAACATCCAGATCATTGTCAGTGTACATCTTTAGCAGAAGGGGGGGGGGGGTTCAGACCAATAGTTCCTTTAATGTCTGTTTCCCCTAATATTCACATATTATTTCAACCTCATAAAAAGGTCACTGCCAATAGAAATATTACATTTACAGATTTTGACAAAAATATTAAGACATTATTTATGAAGTTATTTTTAGGGTAGATCAATAGCATAACTACTGTAATACAAATATTTTTACCTAAACATTATAATCTAAATTTAAACTTTTAACTGAAATATTGTCAGTTTATACAGAGGTCATGTTCAGTCAAAGTCACCCATATGTATATTCAATTCATCATACCATGTGTTATGTTTATGGCTGACATAAAGATCTGAGTCCCAGATTCATAGCATGCATTAAAAAATATATGCATCTCCATACAGGTATAAGTTTGTAAAGTGGCCTTTACTTTCAAACATCCCAAACCTGATTACAGGAAATAGAATACCTGATAGTTACATCAAGCTTCATGGAAAATAAATAACAAGAAATAGCAGCTTACATTAAGTCTGCACCAACTGTGCACAGTTTAAAAAAAAACTATTACACTCATCTATGAGGAAATGGCTTTTGATGCAACATTTGATGACAGTTGATAGTTAAGTTTCATGAATTCAATAAGAGCTTGCCCTGTCTATGCTATTATACTCAAGTTAAAAAAATATGAGCTATTTACTATAAATTTCAATCTATGTTGGTTTAGCTGACAGATCCATTTTTCTTGTATCCTAAATATCTCCCTTTTCCCTTTCTAATCAGCAATTTGTAGTTTCACGTTATCAGACATCCACCATTAGAGATGTAAGATTTGATCTTAAATTCAACAAGGGTGTATAGAGAAGGAGGGAAGGTTAGCAAGTATAGTTTTGCATTGCATTCAGTAGCATGTGTCTCACGCATTTAAAATGACATTCAGAGCCTCCTTGCGGCTGGCCATGCAAGCTCTGGTAGACAGAATGTATGTCTGTGTACTGAACTACACTATGCCTTATTATCTACCAGGTCTGGTCTGCTTTGAGTGTGTGTGTGTGTGTGTGGGAGAGAGAGATAGAGAGAGTGTGAGTGTGTGTGTTAGCATTAGCATGCAAGTGGGAATGAGTAAGTGTATAAATGCGAGTGTCTCATACATTGCGTGTGTTTATCTGTGTGTGTGCTGTAGTCTACATGTAAGCGTGTGATGCCCCCAAGCTCTTGCCAAGCATTTCCATTATGAAGATGAGAAGCCGCAGCAATGGCGTAGGGTCATGTGACGTAGTTGTCTTGTATGAAGATAAGAGATGGTCTTGCTACTGATGTTGAGTCTCATAGTTCATTACCATGGCATCTTTTTAGAGAAATTCACCATATTCATATATTAATGAACTGTTGTGTTCTCTTTTATAAAGGAAATTTGGAATGATTGCCACAAAACTATTGAACTACTTCAGGAGCCACTATAAAGTTAGTACTTCACTCTTAAATGCTCCCATAAGAGTTGATTAAAAACCCTGAATATAGATGCCTACCCCTAATATAGGTAAATTGAGTAAAGATAAACCCCTGATGACAAACCTTCCAAAGGTATTTTCTCCAATAAATGAAACTAAATTGATGAATTGAAAACATCTTTAAGCATCCCTTCCTTTATACCTTTAGTAGCTTGTTTACCCCATAAAGCTAAACCTTTAGTTTTTTTTTATTGTTGACATGATTCTTCTTTTAGACTTGTAAACAAGCTGCTAGAGAAAAACAAGAAAGTACAATCAAAAGACATTCACAGTATCCTTGTTGAATAACCCTTTTTTAAGATTTCCATCAGTTATTGGCAGATTTATTTTTAAGATGGATTTATGACGCACTTTAAACTATTTTAATATTGAAAAGCATTTTAACGCATGAAATAATACTTTGCATTGATCTCTTTTACAAAAAACACTGTTAGGTTTCAAAAAACGACAAACTCTATAGTACAAGGATGTCTAAAATAATGGTAAAGTTGTTTGGAAGCACACATCGTGATGTGCACAAAATGAAAATTACGTTGTTATTATCATGATTATTCATGACAAACATGTACAGAAAGAGAAGCAGAAAAACAAGGTGAATATTTGATGTTTATGATATTCAAAGTATTTCAATCAGTGTACTATCTACTCTGCCTATGTCTATGTTTTGCTGAAAATTTGCAAGACTACAAAAAGCACAAGGTTGTTATTTATCTCAATGCATGTGAAACAGAATAAGAAAACAGCAGTTAATATTAAATTCATGCTTGATACATATTATTATAGAAAAAAATCAAAGTAATGAGAAATTTAATGACAGTAACACTTACTTTGCTTGTGCTTCTGCTTGCATGAAAATGAATTCCCATTTTCTGGAAAACATTCGCTGCAGTTTGGCCAGATTTTCCTTAATGAGGAAAGAAAAAAAAACAGCTCTGTAACAACTAATTCTAATTACAAAATAAAATGTTACTCTGAAAAAGAAGATAAACACAATATGAATAATTACTGACATGAATTATTGTTACACATGCAAAATATATATTGTAAGTAAAAACCACTACTTAACACCGAAATGCAAGCTTTGTGAATTTTTATCGCTTACCAGCTGAGAATTTGAAGAAAAGCTCCAATTAACGAGCTTTGAAAAGTTGCTTTCTTGCAGATTTTCACCAGCCTAAAGGCTGTGATGCCAGTTGTGTCAGAAGTGTTGTGATTCCATAGCATTGCACACAGATAAACAGGGTGATATTTCTGCTTTTCAGATTACGCATCTTATTTTCTTCACTTCTATCAGATAGAGATATTATAAATATCTTTTCCTGAAAACTTTGAATTTATGAAATATACAGCATTGGACCAGTTTTTGTTATATTTCTTTACCTGCTTATTTGGTGCAGCTTACAATTCTATCTGCTTTGAAATTATATGCAACAGTCTTTCCTGACATAGCAAATTTGGCCCAATGAGAGCCGCCTAACAATGAAATCACAAAAAAAATTGAAGTATTGAAGTTTTTCTTATGAAAAATACTAGCTGTCTCCCGGTGAATATGTATAAAACTTTTGTTGCACTAGCTTATGTATTTCCCATTTATTAATTTCATATTTAGCTTTGGTATGGGTCATTAACTGAGGGCCCATTTTGTCCATAATCATTTATGGGTGTCATACACTCTAAAAATATTGGTTAAAAATGCTCCATAAGGGTAATTATGTGTCCAAACAACATTGGGCGTTTCTTTTGGGCATATTTTGTTTATCCAGCGTGATTACAATTTTTCCGAATCTAAAGTAATTGCTGCTTATTTTTTAACCTTACTGGACAATATGCTTCCCGCATTGGGTAAAATAATGCCCCAAATTGGTTGGACACATAATTACCCTTGTGGCGTTTCAATTTTACCCAATTTTTTTTTTATAGCTTATGAAAGTATAGGTTTAATTTTTTTTTTTTTGGGGGGGTGTTGACTCAGTATTTTCCATTTGTGCTCATTCGTACTTATTTTGTTTATTCATTTTATATCATAATATTTGTGATCTTGATTATGGTAATAGTAAAAATAAATCAAGAAAATTTCAGACAGTTTTCATGTTATGAAAAACAGCAGTGTATCTACTTGTTCCACTAAAATGGCTTAGAAATAGATAAAAAATTGTACTATCAAATACTTGTAGACTATACTTACTGCTTCATAATCTGCCAGTTCTAGCCTTGATTTGTTTTGCATAGTTCGTTTGCACAAGTATACCGCTGTAATAATAAAGAAAACAAATTAATAATCACATTTACAAATAATAATTGAACTCCCATTAAAAAACTTAGATAAACATGCAATGATAGAACTATGGCAGAGAAATGATATACACACTGATTAGAAAGCATGACTACATGAACCCTTATAGAGCTGTGTATTATTATTATTACCAATTTTGTTTAATTACCACCTCTGCAATACAAAAATTACATATAATTTAATACAGATAACTTTTAAGTAGCTTCTGGCATGACAAACACATACTTTTCTCTTTTCCATCTCTTTTGATCTCTCTTTCTCTACTATCTAATTGTTGTTATTGTGTTTTATTTTGTTTTTATGCATTGCCCTTGATATTTTTCTAGCTGTTAATAGATGCTTTGACAAAGCAAAAATATAATCCATCCATATTCATATTTGCATATTTTGATGAAATATTTCAACATTGTCTACATTCATGTTGTGATAGTAATCATATTGGTATTAAAGTCTTAATTCATTTGTTGAATTAAAGTATGAAAGTAAATGAAATATATCAAGACAAATCCCATACACACCCACACATTCACATTTTGCAAAGCTATGGATGAGCTCACATCTATAAAAGAATCTAGCTTTGGGTAGCATATTCATAGCAGAATATTACCTCATTAAAACAGGAAATATGAATGAATTTTCATTTACTGAGAAAGATCATTTTTAAAATCTTATTTTCTATGATTTTTTTTTGTAAGATTTGAAGGAAAAACAATGAGTAACCTTTGACATGAAAATACAAAAAATCAAAGATACACTTTTATCCTATTTGTTCACAATGTGACATGACTTTGCCAGCGAAATGAATGTTTCTATGAAAACAACAAATGATTTCATGATTATTGTTATGTAAAATAACAACCTTGCCATTCTAATTCAAATACATTCAATATAAACATATTATGTACAGTTATATCCATCTCAAAATGAAGTTTACATTATTATGTCTAAAATCTGATATATCTTTAAACTTGAGGTCACCTAAACCATTTGCATTTTGGAGAAAATTCCATGAAGCTTACTAAAAGATGTAAAATTTTATACAATATTGATTGCATTATTGGTCTTCAGTTTGCAACATTCCTGTAAGAATGAAAAATATCTTAATTTGTTTCAATTCTTTAAAACATTCTATACTGTATTCAAATATCAACTGCATGTATATATTATTACAATATCATGTATTCTGTCAATAGTATGTACAGTATGTTATAGACAGATTTATTGTAATTTTAACCAAGTAATGTTTGCAATAAAACATCTTGACTCTTAATATATATGCATGGTGTAAAATCCTGTACAATGGTATTAGATTATTAAATGCTCTTAATGGTAATCTTAACCCCCCCCCCCTTCAAACCATATATACTAATTTACACAAATGATGGTAGAGGGTGCTGGTTTTCTTTGTGTGTGCATGTGTGTGTAGGTGTGGGGTATGAAATATAGTTAATACACGTGGCAAGATAGAAAATTCATGTAAAACATCATATCAACATTTGTGACACAAAATACTAGTAAATATAACATAAATTGGTGGTAAACTTCATATTCCAGCTTATATTAATTTATGAATGAACCCCTAAGATTATTTTAACGTTATATTTGTTCATCTGCAAAGGATCACGACTGTCTTAAAGGACATAAGAATATCAGAAAATGAAATGGTCTAATGTGATTTAAAAATTTAACTAGCAAAATAGATATAATGTATGAAAATTAAAAAAATATATATGTCATTATTATGACAGTACCAATAAGCATTTTCTTTCAGAATAAAACTTTGAAATGCAAGCATTGGAAATCATGTTCATAACTATACAGGGGTTTTTCCCCCTTGAATTGTCCTTGATGTCTAAAAGTTTACCCATTTGGTAACTGTTATTTTAATGATAATTACTTCTTAAATGTTCCAGAGACAACTACTACCACTAGTAATGACAATCACATTTGCTAAATAATATGCTATTTTATTTCAAACAGTAATCAAACAGTATTTTTAGGTTTTGTAGTTCCCAAATGTGTAATGCACAACAACAACTACTACTACCATGACTACTACTACTACTACTACTACTATTACTACTACTACTACTACTACTACTACTACTACTACTACTACTACTACTACTACTACTACTGCTACTGTTGCTACTAATACTACTTCTAATTCTACTGTACAACTACTTATACTATTGCTACTACTTCTACTACTACTACTACTACCTCTTGGTTCTATTACCACTTCTATTCCTATAAATGTTCTATCTACTATTTCTTCTTATTCATTTTCTGCTTTTACATCTACTTATTCTTCTGATGTAACTAGTATAAACCTTGTCTACTATTACTAATGCAATTCCTAAGCACTATATTCCTTCAACCTAGACACTGAAGAGAAAGCCTCTGAATTAAGCCTAGACAGCCAGTGTATTTGTAAAACCTTACATAAATTACAACCTTGTACTGAGAAAATTGATGTTGGTGTCAGAATGAGAATTTAACAACTGTACAGATGATAACTGTGCTAACGATTTATAAACTAGCCTAAGATGACGTAGAGCTTGAATTGAAAATTAATTAAAATGCAGTACTGTGGTACCCTATGAGGGAGCTTGGAAGGTGGCAGAAATTAATTTGCTACTTTAGTTTGCCCATGGGAGAGATATATAGGTTTAGGGCTTTCTCTCAATGTTATATATAATAATAAGTTTTCCCTAGGAAGATTTTAACATAGTTTTATTAAATTGATACTGTGGATCTCCTTCAGAGACCAGTAACAACGACATTCACTTTTACTAATCAAACCAGAAAAAAAATCTCAAACATTTATATTCATTCCTCAAATGTTATATTTTATCATAAAACATAATCTTAAAAAGATTAAACTATCTGATTGTGAAATCATTAAGTGAACCATGCATGCAATTTACTGAAGAGTGCCTTGCATATGCCATTTTTTAGAAAAATCTGACTTATCTATAATAAATCAGGTATTCATAGAATCATCTATCTAGAAATGTTCAAGCATGTACGCAAAGGTGTACACTCTACACATTCAATACCCATTTTTTTTTAATGTGAAGCTCTGTCATTTGTAAATATGCCGAGATATGTTGAAACTCCTGTTTTTAAATGAAGAATAAGTATAGGACTTTTGCATCTGAATTTTCCTATAGAGTGGTTGTTTTGATATATGATGCAGTTGCATCTGAAATGGTTCCATTTGCAATTATTGTATACTATATATTGTATCGTTCGATGATATACCAGTGTATCTGAAAGCTGACCATGTTATAGGCCTGCATGTATGAAACCTGTACTGTCCAAAAGATTTCTATTTTTTAAAGGAGTACAATTAGCATAAACTCATAAACTGAAAGCCCTATATATTAAATACAGAACTTGTAACTATGAAATATTAATATAAATTATTTTCTAAATTTTTGATATTGCAACCAAATGGTATTGACGCTCAAATATAAACTGCCTTAAAAGTTTGAGCAGCATTTCATGAGGGACCAAAAGAAATAACTAAATGTCTTAATGACTGTATCTATGATTTTTACAAAAGAAATTGAAATTGTGTTTTTATAAATTCTTGAACAAAAGTTCTAGTTACATTCTGGTATTACTTTCAAAATGCTGCATTTTATAACATTCTTCCTACAAACAGAACCTTTTTTTTCAATGGATTGCTCTTAGTTTGTACCAGCCATACAGGGAAATATATTTATTGAGTCAGTTTGCCTGCTGACTTTGTTAGGACACATGGTGACCATACAGACCTGCATGTACACAGAGCTTCAAATAGCTTTCATATGGTTATGAATTCAATCACCTACAATCAAAGGTGTATATAAAGAATGGAGATGAAGAGGAGAGTATGGATAGTAGCTAGATGCTTGTTACTACTTTCATCTAAGCCCTAGTGTAGTCTAATCAGCATGCATGCATTATACCCGACTGTCATAAAAAAAAAATGCCTTGAGGTTCTTCTGCTAGCTGGATGGCTAGCTTGATCACTTCCTGCATGCATGAATTTAGTCATGAAAGCAAAGGTCTCTGGTTTTAAACTGAAGTCAAGTCAACTGACATCCTAGCTTAGGCTGATGTTTAACTTAGCTCCAATTTTTGACACTGACATTCTTGATAAAGCATATTACTCGAGTGATATTATATCATATGGAAATATACCATTATATTCAGATACACATTCATACCAAATATTGTTATGGCATCTGTAAAGCTTGAGTTTGATATTTGTTTTTTCAATTCCCTGTTTTTCATAATAAGGGTGTAGTCAATGCTATTCACTTAATTGATCATGGAATAAAAAGTCAACAATCTGTGCAATAATTAAGTTTGTTTTCAATGTGTGTTTTGCGTCATTAAAATTACCATGAACAAAATGACACAACATCCTGTCAACAAAAAACACAATGTTACATATCTAATGAACCCAGTGTTATTCAAAAGCCTAGTTGGCTAAAGCTTTGTCTAAGATATTGAATAATATACTCAAGTACACTAATATGCCAGTCTTAGAGAAGTGTAGTAGCTGTTTAATTTTTTTTCATCTGTAAAAATTAAATATTCCATTCTGAGATATCTAGCACTACTATGCTTTATTTTATTTTAAAACAAGGGCCATTTGAGCACTCATCTTCCAAATTTAGTGATTGAACATCAGAAAGTTATTAATTATACCGTGATGAAATTTGCAGCATATTAAATACATTGAGAGAGGTCTAAAAGAAAAAAAATGAAGAAATTTTTTATTTTCATTGGGCATCCAATCAAATTAAATATTCATGTAACATCACAAGATTCATCAGATAAAACACTTTGTTTTTCAAATCATTCACTTGTATCATAAATGTTTTAGAGCAATGACCTGCAGTGTAGGAGGATTTACCAAAACTTTCGCACTTTGCCTTTATTTTTGTGTATCATTTTTGTAAAATGAAGAATGGAAATTTTCACTATGATCAAAAGTGAAAGTGACAAAAGCTATACTTAACACATAGTTACAAGCTTTGTGCATTTTCACCACTTAACAGCTGAGTTATTGCTTATGAATATCCCCAATTATCAGGATTTAAAATCTTGTGCTTTTCATTCACCTCAAGCCGACAACTTCATGTTGAATTAGAAGCACTGTGTTTCCATAAGTTTGTACACATAAAAACTGGGTTAATTTTCCTCTTTATACATTATGCATTTCATTTTCTTAACTTCAATCACTTAACGATATCACAAATATCTTTTCCTGCAAGCTTGAATTTTTGAAATCTACAACTTAGGAATACTTCATGCCATATTTTATTTCTCACTCATTTTGTGCAGCTTTCCTATTCTATTAGCATTCAGATTATGTGTAACAATTTTTCCTGACATAGCAATTTAGGCCCAATAAGAGTAAAACAATTAAATCACTACAAACCTAATTAATGGAAAGTTGAAGGTTTTGATCCTTGTCAGTGTCATCTTCTACTGCAAATTGAAAAATATTGAGTTCATATCCAAAAAGCAGAAAAATCCCCCATTTTTTCTGTGTAAAAACCTAGAGAACCATAGAGCTTTCTAACACAACCTGATATCATGGTCTTGAGGCCTGTGAAAAGCACAAGAAAGCCAATTGTTGAAACCTGTTTAAAATTATCATTCTTAAGCAAAATACTAAACTGTCAAGCAGTCAATATGCATAAAACTTACACTGATGAAATATGTAGTTTGTATGTATTTCCCATTCGTTAAATTCACTTTTATTATTATTTTTTTGGCATCACCTGTGCCTGGGAGGCAAAAAGCGAACTGAATCACTATGACCCGCAGGTCTCTCCTCCCGACATAACTGATTGGGGGGAATGCAGGTGGACCACTACACCGGGGTTTCCCCTACTCTTATACGAATAGTGCAGTGGGTTCTTAACATGCAAAGGTGGTGACTCTCCTCTACACAGGGCCTCCATTTAACGTCCTATCCGAGGGATGTTTTTTTTTCCATTGTAACATAGCCTGCATCTATGAAACATGGGAGAGACGTTTACACACAACGCACTGGCTTCAGTCATCCGCCCGGGGTGAACTCGAACCCACGATCTTTGGTTCGATGGGCAGATGCGTTACCGACTGAGCCAACACCACTCTCTTTAGGTCCAGTATGGGTCTTTAAAGGGGGTAAAGCAAAATATTTTGAACTTCTGAAGGTTTCCATGGCAAAGAAGAGTAGTGTAGTAGGTTTCACGGAACACTATGTATCTTTCTAGGGCAAATGTTGGTCCCAAACTTGACGTTTCAACAAGTGTGTTTTTTGCCCTAGAAAGATACATAGTGTTCTGTGAAACCTACTATACAATATTTGTCTATATATCTAATATGTAACTCTGGTAAGTTGAAAAAACAACCTTCCATTGAACTTATATTTTCACCATACAAAGGTTTAACCTAGAATTAAAACATTGCCCTAGAAAGATACAGTGTTCTGTGAATCCTGCTATATAATATTTTTTATATATGTAATATGTAACTCTGGTAAGTTGAAAAAAACAACAACCTTTCGTTGAACTTATATTTTCAACATACAAAGGTTTAACCTTGAATAAAACACAAACATGAAATGAACATAAAGAAAATCATAAGTTTCCTCCTTATTGATACAACATTTTTCCTTCAAATGTCAGTGTGTTGTTTTTTAATGGTCTGTATTAAAAGCAAATCCTATGATTCATATCGAAAAAATGCGATATTTTTCAATGTTCTTTCAAGTATGTTGACATTGATGCTTTGATTATCACATCCTCATATACTGTTTATCATACACAACTAAACCAGTAATACAAAAATTATCAATGCTTAATGTTTTCTCACACCACTTTACCTATCTCAGCATATTCTTTTTCCCCCAAAGGTGCTCGGGAGATGCAATTACTAATCTTATAAACCATGAATTTGCTCTTTGTTGCAAGTGGATTGTGAAATGTGATGTAAAATGCTCAGTTTCTTGTTGCAAGTGGATTGTGAGATGTGATGTAAAATGCTCAGTTTCTTGTTGCAAGTGGATTGTGAGATGTGATGTAAAATGCTCAGTTTCAGATCCAACTCTTTGTGTGAGTATATTCTTTCCCAATTTAATTGGTAAAAAAAAGTATAGCATGATGATAGCCAAACTTTAACCAGATTTCTCGGGTAGCAGATGTAGGACAAAATAAACAATATACTTAACAGCTCTGCTTCACAAACAAGCACTGCATCTGTAGCTTTATTCTTATTCAATTCAGCTGGTCATTGATAAACATGTCATATCCAATGATACACCCTATCCTCTAAATTACCCTTTTCTTACATTTTCTTAACCCTGGACTATTAACCCCATACCCTCCTTATCCCGGTTCCATCATTTTTTCATTTTTGCAAGGTCCAGATTTTCTGCCTAATCTTAACATCGTATATTTGAAAACTGCTCTTCCATTGTAATGACTAACAGGATCATAAAATTCAATTTTTGTATTTGGCCATTACCACACATGATTTTTTTTCAATGTAAAATCTGCATGTAAAGAGAATTTTTTTTATGAAAGCCCAATTCACAACTAGAAATAGCATGATGAACATCCCTTGAATCATAAGCCGGCAGGCAGTTACTCCTTCATATAACAAGATATAACTTTGTGTGTAACAGTTGTGCACCTGTTAGGATAAGGGCTTCAAACAAATAAAACAAACCACAGGGATGTGGCTGCCTGACATACATGAAATTCCAGGCATGCTTACATACATTATTTCATTTAACCCACCTCCTGAGCAGCTTTATGATTTAATGGCCATATAATGACGCAAAAAATAGATTTGCATGTACACGGTACGGATATAGTAACAATGCAAAGAGTTCATGAAAAGCTGTGGGGTGCGCTTTATATGTTGCATGTACATCAAAACAAAGCATATATCTTCAAAGTAGTGTGGTATGAAGGCAAACTCTGGAATAAAGCAACCTGAAGATCAAATTTTTTAATGTGTATTTCTTCTACTTTTCTCCCCTCTCTGCTTCCAATTATAATAGTAAATAATAATAATAGTTACATTACTTTACATAGCGCTTCCTATGTTGGTTTCCAAGTGCTTTACATTGTAATTATTATTACCCCAGTCTTAGGATCCACCACTGTTCCATACATAAAGTGCACCACCTCCACTCCCTCGTTCATGTTCATGGAAATGCTACTTTTAAAATATAAATTTTATAGATATCTGTAAAAAGCAGCATAGTTCCCGGCATTGAATTCATTCATTCAATTGCAGATATCATCATGGGTCAGTCAATTTTTTTGTATGTTGCTTCTTTTTTTCAATTATTAATTTGCATTTACTTTATTGATGGTGCCCTAATGAAACATATATTATCCAATGGCAGTACCAGAAAGGCATTCTGTGGGACATGACGTGTACAAATTTGTGAAGAAACTTTTGCAATTTCTAAAGTGAAATTGAATGATTTGGTAGTATACTTATGGTGAATTTTGTGTAAATTTTCAGTATAAAAAAGGTAAGTTCTGAAAATATATGGGAGGAACTGCCCCCTACACCCCCCACTGTTTACCACCGTGTGTCACCCTAATATTCCACATTTATTACACATATGCGCTTAGTAGTGTACGTCAGTAATTACTAAATAAATGAAGTATTAACATTTATAAACAGGTTAAAGGTAAATATCTGACTACTACCTTCATAACACATTATCATGAGAAGCTGTTTATCCAATGCAAACATTACATCATCTTCCTTCTGTAAGTTCACAGGTACTACAATATTTTTTAAATGTATTTGTTTATCAAATTGAATAAAAATCATTTTGAAAAATTGCTGGGGTCTTTTATCAACTATAAGTCAAGACTTTCTGTTAGATGTAAGTATGCCCTAGCATGAAAGAAAGTGAGCCATGGTACATGGTATAATAGGCTCAATGTTTGTGTAGAGTATTTTGATGAGTGGTTGAGGCCAATAATGCATTATTAATGATGTGCAATCAACCCGATAGCCATCAGAAGATAAGTTCAAATACCTAAACCCAATACCACTAACTATACCTATCATCAGATAACTAATCTATAATAGGTTTTTCATCAGATAGAGGGTCACTCAGCATAATGGTTTTGTATCAGGCTATAACAAGCAGTCAGAAGTTTGGGGGTATGAACAAAAGCATATCAAGATAAGATATTAAGTTGTAAGAGATAACTCTAAAACATGTTCTAAATTTCAGTCTAGCACTGCTAAAGAAATACTGAATACTGTAGCCTGTGCATACTATTGATACAAGCAAAAGATCTTGAGGTTCTTCCCCCACCCCACCCTTTATGCATGGGCTGTCCATCACAGAGCACAAGACTATTTTACCTGTATAATCTCTCAAATCAAACAGAGTAATCTGCTTGACTGACAGAATTAGCTACAGTCACTACCAGTAGAAATCTATAGAGAAGTGTATCTCATGACATACATCTCATACATTGGCAGTAATAAGTCAAAACATTATGCAGAAAAAGAAGTTTATATTTGAAGATTGCATGAAGCTAAAACATGTCATAAACCCCTACAAAAGAGCATTTTGCTGATAAAGGGCCCCCATCATTCAATAAATAAAATATATAAATATATATAAACCAAAAACCCAAGACATCTTGAATTCATCACAACTGTGTCAATATAAAGTATTAAAGTGTTTCACAGAAAAAACTCAAATAGAGAACTATTGATGATTTATCAGAACTTAATCACAGTTCAGACAAAGGACTCACATTATTAAAGCTTAGACTCCATTCTTTAATAGATTTGATGATGCCTCATTGAGTACAAACAATGTGAAGAAAGGAGACAAAACAGTCACTTTGATGACTGTACCTAAATTTCAAAATAATGTCTAAAAAGTTTAATATAGGATCTTCAATTTGATTCTTCAACAAAAGTAAATGGTCAAGAACTAACAAAATTGTTTTTGTTGAAAATATTTATTTCCATAATTTCATAAATGCATTTTCACAGATTCCCTACAATAGCTATCACATGACAAAGACTTCATGCATGTTTGATGTATCCTTCCTTCAAATTTGTTATACTCATTTGTGAATAAAGAATCCTCTGATTTACACCATATAAAAGAGGAGACCTCTACAACAATAGGTCATTCATCTATTATATTAATGATTAAGTTATGATAAATTATTGATAACCCATGGGTTTGGGTCTTTTTTTTAAAGCCCAATGTATGAAACACACCATTCAAAAAAGAACATGAATATACCAGTATGATATAGAAACTCAGTAATTTACGAATGCATAAAGGAAATCTCTTTGACCCAACTCAACACAAACAAACCTCTCAAGTTATAATGGGAAGAAAAGGGTCTGATTGGGTCATAGGATGTTATCAGGAAATATCACATTAGATTTCCATGGTGATTTTGGAACATCTTCCTTTTATCTCATTTAAAACGGATATGCTACTTCTGTTTTTTTTTATCTTCCAGTTACACGATGCAGGATTCCAGAAGTGATATCAATCAATATCATAAACATGCCTTTATTCATGTAACTTCTCATGTGTATAATTCTGACTGGAATAGGGGGGCTATGAACTTACCATAATCTGTGTTTTCCGGTTCCCAACAATTTGAGGGCCAGAAGTAAGGTGTTTGAAACCTATAGAATGTGTTGTCATCCTTCAGTGTAAGCACATGATCCGTAATGGGGAAGAAATAGCCATGAGCTGCTAGCAATGACCCTAAATGTATTGAGTTCGCTAGAACAAAAAAAAACCACAGAAAACCTAGTTATTTAAATTCTTATATAAATATGTGTGCAACATTATCGTTCATGCAAAATTATGTTACATATAAATTTGTCAAATGAATATCATGATTACTGCAATGAAATATATACAATTCATCTACATTTTATAGTAAAATAATGGGACTAACTCCCCTTCACTGGCAAGTATCAATACAATCATAATTTAGAAAAACATCCTACTCCTAACACCGAAAGTTTTATATTTGAAATATAAATTAAAATGAAAGTAGTTCGATTGGAGGTTGAAATTTTTTAAGGCAAATTCCCAGAATGACAAGTACTTAATGCTTCAAAACTAAAGAATTTTTTTTTATCAACAATAACAGATTTATAGTAGTGCAAAACAGGTAGCCTCTACTAATTACTTTGGCAATAAATGCAATTAGCATCTGATAGATGTGGCATGTATCTTGCAATCTATTTAAATGTATATTACTTGACAAACCTGTGGTATTACCTTGATCAATATCTAACGTCTTCATCAACCATTGAACCAGATCAGCTCCTGCACATGAGAGACAAAGACAGAGATATGGATGAAAGAGACAGGGGGAAAATAGGATGGGGACGAGGGAGACAGAGATGTGGCGGGCAAAAGAGAATCAAACAGGGAAATAGGAAAGAGAGAGAGAAAAAAAAGATGGGGAAATACGGAGGAAGGATTTATGAGTAAATATATGTATGAGGGATATATTTTTTTTTGAAGGTACAAAATGTAAATAATAATAGAGGGGGGAAGTAATGGGTGTAAGTGAGAGGGTTTATTTGGTGTATGTGAGAGAAAGGGATTCGGGGAATGAGACAATAGAAGATGTGATAGATAAATTGAGGAAAGGTGGCAAGAAAGATTCAGAATTGGGAGGCAATAGAATAAAAGGCATCTAATAGCCACTAAATTTCACCCTTATTCATTAATAAGCATGCACGTGCTGGTTTTTTATTATTATTTCTGGGGGTTATGAATACATTTTTTGGGGGGTGATGTCTATAACAATATAAAACTATATAAAGATTGATTTAGAAAATTTAGCTACATGCAGCTTATAACAAACTTTATCAAGTATTTTATATTCTTCATCATCATCATCATAGAGATAAGATATAAGGATAATAATTCACTTTAGCTGTTTAATCAACTGAGACAGATTGTGAAATATGAACAAAGCAAGATGGCATTACATGCTGCAAACTCATTATCTCATGATTACAATGCTTAACTCTTTAATATGATGTACACAATTACATTTCCAAGGAGCTCTCCAAGAATAAACTGACCCAGGTATCTAATAAAACAATCAACATATTTTGCAAGTGTTAACATGAGGTTTAACCCATTGTGTTGAAACAATAAAATACCTTTGATTATTTCTAGATGTAGGAAACCATCAAAATACTTGTTGTTGTTTTCTTTATTTATGACCAAGTTCAATTTGAACCTAAAAAGACTCATTGTGAAAGAAAATATTGGTACAAGTCCCAATTCCCTTTCCTTTCTCCTGTTCACCAATTCCAGTCTTGTAATGTTAATTCATACATACACCATAAATCTGAAAAAAAAACATCTTAGAAATAAAGGAACCTTGAAATAGATAGTGAATATGAGTATTTTCTTTCACTCTTGTAAATTATCAGGATTTGGGATAGGATGTACATGACTTGGTTTCTATGAGACAAGCTCATTAGAATAGATCAAGAAGCATTGCTACTAAAAAAATTACATTCTGTATCAGATTATTGCACTCAATGATACTACATACACAGGGGTGGATCCAGGATTTTCCAAAGGGGGGGGGGGGTGGGCAAGCAAAAAAAGGTCTTTTTTACATTTATAATTGTAATTTTGCTTCTCCCCCTGGATCCGTGCCTTTACATGTACATATAGTGGTTAAATGGAACTGATAGTTATAAATGTAGGGTTATCTTACCTGTAAAAACACTAGGAACTTTAGACATGAAACTTTTAACAGTCCGGACAGGTACACCATTCTTCTCATCTTGCATTCGCTGAATCAATTTCTCAATCTGCAAAAAGTAATACCAAATACAGAATGGAGACAATGAATATAGTGAATGTTTATGTATCAAATCAAATATGCATGGGCCCTTACAATACACACAGACAAGAACAAATCTTAGATGTATATTTTCAGGATAAAATTAAAATTTTACATTATTAAGGCTGATCTATTCAATTTACATCCTGGTCTTCCACTTTATTATCAACATCACACTCTTTATTTTTATTCATAATTGCACTATAAAAAAAAACAAAGCTGAAAGATAAAGATGAATTTGCATTTGGGGTTCATGAAAAAAATACAGCAGTATGTGCAAACAATAACTTAATAAAAAAACAAGTCACATGATGATTAATGACATGGAAAAACTAAAAAAAGTATGGAAATTTGATTACATGTTTGCTATATTTTTTATAGGCATGTTCAGATTTACCCCAAATGATTTGTATTCTTTCATTAGTTGAATTTCTTCTTATATATATATATAACATAAAATTTTAATTTAATTGCATTAGATGAAAATTGCATTGGATATTGGTAATTCCTTTATTCTAATTCCACATTGGATACACCCTAATATCATTTTAGTGCCTTAGGCAGTCTTGTATATGAATTACATGCACAACAAATGCTAAAATTTCCCGGATGTGGTCATGTTTCAGCAAGGTACCAATGAAATATGTGCTGCTAAAATTAAAAGAACATGTAAGCTTTTTAAAAAAAGAAAAATGATTATGATTGGAATAATGACAAGAAAAAACAATAACTTATTTTTCCTAAGATGAGGGTACACAAATCAAATGTCTAGTCCTCATGTTGAAAGCTGATACAAACTCTTGTAATCATTTCCCAGGTGAAATTGTGAAAATTACAGTTTTTACTGAAATGGTTAAGGATTATATTTGTGATTTTATTAGAAGCACCCTTTTCTTTCTCAGAATGATAAACAAAATTGGCATCCTTTAAAGCAAAACTTTCAAATGTTTAAAATCTAAGTCCGAGTTTTTAGACGTAATCACCTATTTAATATTGTACAACGCCTACTTAACTTGTTGTACGCGAGCAAATGGGAGGCTGAATGTCAAACATTTGTACCGTTGCACATACCACGTACCTTCAAAATGTACCATTGCACGGCTTTAGGAGGTGACGTCACAATATGATTCAATTCATTGCACTCAGTAAAAAATGAAGGTGAAATACGCGTATAGCTTGCTGGCTACATGCGCAATGCCGCTCTAGGTCATGTCATGTGCGCTTGTGAGATTTTGCTTTTTGCTTTCAATGTTTTGCTCCCTTTTAATTGATTACTGCAGGGAAAAATTTTTCCTTTTTTCATATTTTCGCTAAACTCTGAGGCGCTGTACATTAGCGCATACAGTGAATATTCTTATTCGTGCAATGGTGCAAGATTTTGCATTTGGTGAAAGAAACACTACATTCAACTCTGCTAATGCCTTGTTGAATAGAGCATCTTTCTTTCACCTCATGATGGTGCAAATCTTGCACCATCACACTCATGCATATTCGCTATTTGTATACTATCATTTCATTATCTCAATATTCATTACCCATGTTAAAGCAGGACTTGCCATGCTATCAGATGTAACCCCATTGTCCTTCATTAATTGTACATTATAGATATATGTATTTTCCATACAGGATATTCCATTGTAAAAGGGGTGTGGGGATGAGGTAAGTGAGTGTGGGAGAATGTGTGCAAGGGTGTGGGTGTGTGACTGACTGTGTGTCCATGTGTAAATGTGTGCCAGGAATAGCATGTGTACAGGTCACTTTAAGTCACTGAACCTTCAAGATGTAATATCAGTAATGAATTACAGATTGATGATTCTACATCTTAATGAGATAGTAGTTACATGTACAAAGAGAATCAAATTACATCTGACAATACCTTCAAATGTAAGTCACAGTCTTGATAGGAATTTCCTATTTGTATTATATGTGAGTCACTATATGCAGCTGAAAAAGTGCATCCTCATACAAAATGGGAAGAAAGGAAACTTTTCATCTACATGAGAAGTGAATTTAATACATTCCAATTAATTTAATTTCTTTAAAAAAGAATGAGGGTACTTATACTGAGACATGACATTGCATACTTCATTTTCTGCATGCTTGAAAATGGTAGCACTACTGCTTCTTCAATAACACACTGAGTGATACTTCCAATAACATGCATACATACAATTACAGTAACAAGCGCACACCCCATACGCTATTATGACAATACACATATGCACAAGATGGTCCCCTTAGCTCTATAGCGACACACACAAACACACACCCTCCACCACCATGGAGCAGCAGTACACCCACACAACACACACACACCTCTTGTAGAGCACTGTGTCTGAGCTGCTGAAATATGAGTAGAGTCTGTACGCACATAGCCCGCATTCAGACTAAATACATCATTTGCTTGTCACTGCATACAGTATACCAGGCTTCTTCTCTTGCTGGTGCTGTGGCTTTGTGATACAAATTTGCCTATGTGCGTCACTGCATTGATTACACTGCCATTTTCGACTCCTACATTGCATTTTTTTCTTTGCCCCTTCTTTTTCTCTTATCTCTTTCTTTTTTCTTTCTCTTTCTCTCTCTGAATGTATCAACCTTCCTGTGTCTCTGTCCTTCCTAGTTGTAAACATGTTTTTTGTAATACCTTTAGGAGTCTGTCTAGCTCCACTAAAGTTATTCTCCACTATCTAGATATTTTGTAATAAATATCCCTTTCCTTCTCTCACCTTTGCCACACAGATACAGTACTTTGTTAACTTAACATATTATTCTGATAAAAGTTTATTCCATTTAGCAAATAATCAATGTGAAAGTGTAACCACCTATTCTAATGATCTTCTGATATTGGCACTAAAATTTTAGGAAAGTAATTTTTCTATAACCTTTAAAATGATTCCAAAATTGCTTTCTCACATGTCTATTTTTTTCCTTTTGACTTATAATTTTCAAAGTTACATCACTGCACAAATGGTTATTATCAATATGAAATGAATAGAAATACAAGTGATATGGATTGATTAAAAAAAACATTTTAATGAAAACGGTTCTGAATTTCAGAAATTTAAACACATGAAATAGGGCAAAATTATCTTTTTTTAACAATTTCTTCTTAACAATGAAAAATTATACAGAAAAAAAGAAAATACAGGAATTCAATCCAATTCATTTCATTCATAAACTGATAAAGCTAACATTTTTTGTAATCAGATACAAACATAAATTAGACCTTCTTAACACTGAAATATTCACTTGTTTCATCAGATGCACAAAAGCTACTAATACATTTTCAATCTCCTTTTTCAAAGAAAGTTCTCAGCCTGTGCTAATTGTCATGTCATATGAAAACCAATTATTCCATCATTCACAGGTTGTTTATACAAAATCAAATCAATAGCTTATACTTGAACAGCTGTGCTTCACACTTTTACTGTGAAAAAAAAATATTATGATCAACTGGCAAATTTTGCCTTCATCCAGAGTTAAAACAAGAATAGAATTGTTACTTAGTTCTTTTGTGATGTTATTTTAAATGTCAAATACACGTTTCTTTTTCAATCTGGCCTAAAATTATCAAACCATATCTGTATTGAAGCTAAAAGTAATATCAATGATGGCATGATATGATACTTGTAGCGATATTAAGCATCGACCATGGCATTATTGAATGATACCTTCCCTGTTAATTCAACCGGCCTTAACATTTGCATTATTAAACTGAATGGATATGGTATATCAATATAACAATAGTCAAATGTGACAAGTCTGTCAACAGCTTTTAGAAATTTCAATTATGATCATGAGTTGGCCTTGAAACAAGGTAGAATATTATATTTTACTGCATTCTTAATTGTCATATCATCAGTATATTAATACTGTAACATACTTCAATTACTTCAATTCAAGGGACCAATATCATTTGGGATTGGCAAATATCAAATTGAAATACAAAATCAAATTACATTCCATGGTTCAAATCATTGTTGTATGCTGAATTTTTATGAAACTATTCCAACACCTAAAATGTGCGATGATAGGCCGATATTGTTTTAAAATTTTAATGGAAATGTGAATTATTACAATTTTTTTTTACAATTCCAACTGCATAACCTTTCTATCATCAAAAGTCAAACTATTTTACATCAGCAAAATTTTTTTGGAGCTAACAGTTATGGTGATTTCTAAAACAATAGCCTCATCAATTAACCTCTTGTCTATATATGTTATTGTCCAATTGCACAGTGACTCAATTTTTGCCCAATTTGGATTAAGTGACCTTTCTAATCTTAAACTTAGTGATAATCTAAATGTCTTGATCATGGTCAATCTTTGTGACACTTTCAAAGGAAATACAATGAAATTGGGCTGTAACATATGTATTTGTTTATAACATTTGTATATAATAAAGTATATGTATGTAACAGACATCCCTCGCTGCCTTACCTGGAGTCAGAAGGAATGGCTTGTGGGTTGCAGGAATTTTACATTTGTTTTTTCTTCCAGGCAACTCCAGGACTGCAGTGGGGGAGTCCTTTTTAAAATTCTGTCATACGTTGTAATGTCATTATCCTATGGTCCTGTTTGTTGTTTTAAATGCCAAATAAATAATGATAATAATAATAATCTTTCCTGAATCCTTAGACACATCTTTAACAATTTATCAAATAATCCAGTTATTCTGAAAATTTATATTCCATAAAGTCTTATTTGATGTTTGCATCACCTTGATAATAGTTACAAGAGTTGCATGTATTTCAATTTTATTCAATATTGACAAGATTAGGATCATGT
Source organism: Lytechinus variegatus (assembly GCF_018143015.1). NCBI lineage: Eukaryota > Metazoa > Echinodermata > Echinoidea > Temnopleuroida > Toxopneustidae > Lytechinus > Lytechinus variegatus. The sequence goes on from NC_054746.1 coordinate 39,141,715, forward strand.
AAATAACAGTCACCCATGACATGTGGACATCCTGGCTCTTTGTCTAGACAATATCCTCTTATATACATTTTTCCTCACCAGGGCATTTTCATAAATATGAATTTCAAGCAAAATATATGACCAACTCACCAATCTTCTTCCAAATTTTTTTGGGAACTCCAAATTAGATTGAAATTATGGGTTTATATGGGAAGATTGGGCATCACTTGAGGTCATGTAAAATGAAAATACAGTGCGTATAAAAAAAAAGTTTACACTTTGAAAAAATCCTGTAAAATTATACATTTGTAATATCCTGAAGATTGTTCCACATTTTAACATTGGTACAGGTCCATTAAAGCAAATGACGATATAACTGTCAAAAAATATTTTCGCTTGAGTGAGCACCACTTACTTTTGAAAAGTTAGTGAAAAATGATTTGCACAGAAATTTGAAATAGTTATGCGAATAAAAGTAGACCTTAATCATGAAGAACAAATGGAATTTAGCTAGTAAAATTGATTTTAGGATATCTTGTACATTGTTTGACTTGTTTCCTTGCCCAAAACACTTCGAAGAGTGCATTTCGCCCCACCCCACTCCCCCACACACCGAGGCCATCATGACGATATTTGCTTTACACTGAGCTGTGATTTACATGGGTTGGCTTAAGCTTGATTTTCATTTTGTTAATCATTGCTAAGCTTGGGAAAAGTGTGGAGAAACAAATATTAAATGAAAAATGAAATGTAAACCAACTATCATTGATAAAAACTTAGTGAAAAAATGCTGGAGATGTCTGATATAAACTTTTGTTCAGATTCAGTTATGTCCTTAGATCCAGCTCTCACAAATAGGGTAAAGGTTGTGCTTATTGAGTGTTGAAATTTCAATTTGGGTGGCAAAATTGTCACAAAATGCTTGAATGTATCCGTTTTATTCCACTTGACTAAAAGTGCAAGGGAAATGTATGATAAATTTTTCGTAGTGTCAGTTTGATTTCGTCCTTTCCCCTTGACACAGCATGAAAACGAGCATTTCTGCGCAAACAGATTTCTGCGAGCTTTACAGAAATGGACAGTGCTCACTCAAGTGTAACATTCTGACAAAACTTTTACTTTCATTGGATAGATGAACCCGAACCCAAGATTATATGTGAAAAAATTACCCACGTGTTGTACATTTTTTAATTCCCAGGGCTTTTTCAAAGTGTAAACTTTTTTTTGATACGCACTGTAGAATCAATCCTTATGTCTCCTACTAGACCTTGAGTGTAGCTTGACTAATTTACAGATCTGTAGTTTATGAAATGAAGGACATGTCTCTTTAATTAAAATTTTACTTAAATTGAAATCATAAAATTCTGCTATTAAAAACTTCAGTAGTTGACTTTTAAAAAATGAATAGTTTTCTTGACACCCCCCCCCCATGAAAAGGAGAATAAATCAAGCAAAAGAAACAAACAAAACAAATAATAAGAGCATTTGGGGCCACCAAAACTTACCATCCATAATTTTGCAATAAGTGCAACATATTTGCATATGAGTTCATGGTATGATTGGGATAATATTTATCATGTAGAGATGGAGATGTTAAAGTGAAGTAGTGGTTGTAAAGATTTGCCTGGTCATCAAGGTGAATCCAGTGTTTAATTATTTTGTGTTACTGTATAATTGTTGCGTTATTGTAACAATTATTTTTTATCATTGTATTTGACTTGTTTGATATTCTGCCAAATAAGATAATAATAAATAATAATGATAATGATAATAATAACAATAACTTGTGGTTGTTTAACTACCTAGTTTAGTGATGCTGAACACAACTAAAGGCTTTGTGGATTTAAAAAGTTACTCATGCTAGCTAGAGACATACTGATTGTTTGTAGACATTTGAAGCATTATGCAGGTTTAGAATGTAACTCACACTGCATGACAATGTAGATCGTAAAAGGAGTCACTGATAGTAGAGATAACTATTTGTTATGAAGCTTAACTAGGACTGTATAATGAGTGTGACAGTTTATTAAGGGCCTTTTCACACGTAAATCTTGAATCATCCTTGTAATGATGATTGATATTGTAATCGTGACTGTGATTAGCGTTTGTGATTCTACTCATGTTCTCGTTTGGTTTTACATGTGCTAAATATTCGTCATTAGCCTTATTTTTTTTACTGGTATCATCATTCAAATTACAATTTTTTTTACTGTGTGAAAGGGCGGTATGTTACTATTACTGATCTTGGTATTGGTTATGAACGTTACTTGGTGATTGGTGCTAAAGACAACTGATATATGTTAACTCAGTGATAGATTTTGAAGACAACTGTTGGTATATATATTTATTTTGGAAGACAAATGACGGCTGTGAAGGCTTACTGGGTAGCCGATGTTAAAGACATGGATTAGGGTTCACTAAAGTTACTAAAGTTGATTTTGAAAAAAGTTCGGTTATTGATGTTGAAGAAATCAGGTGGTTCCAACCGTTTACTATGTTAGGTACCATAGAACTGCATTTTTTTTATACATGCGCCCGATACACGTTAAATATAAGCGTAATTTATACAGGAAATCTGCATAAACCATGGATTCAAGCGTGGGTTTTCAAAACCACCTTTGTGAATTCAGGCAATAGTGCCATTATAACAGGATTCTTGCTTAAAGATGTGGCACAGGCTTTTGACAATTACCTTCCTGATATTGATGATAAAGAAATATGATTGTTATAAAGGTTTATATTGATGTTGAAGACAACTGGTGGTTAAAAACAATTAATAACTTAGGTGACTGATATTGAAAATTACCATAGGTTATAAAGGTTACCAACTTGTCTTAACTAATATTGAAAATAACCAATGGGTTAGTGTTTATACTATTTAGTAATTATGCTGTATTTGTAAATTTAAGAATAGTGACATCTGCTTATTTACGTCTGTTAAACATGTACAATGGACTTAAACCAATTGGACACTTTTCCTTATGCTAGAAATACTAAAGATAACCAAAATTTGATAGTTTGTTTATTGATCATGAAGAAATATTGTGATATCAGCAATAATCCTAGCAGGAAAATATGGGTTGCATTTTGTCACATTATTTGAGATATTTAAAGATGTAAAAAATTTTGGCCCGTATTCTGAAGTCCATGAACTTCAAATTATTTAACTAAAATTATGGGAAGAAAAATGTCAAAATTCTGTTCACGTTGTGTGCTTCTTCTGTTAACTATATATTGTTTCCTAATAATTTGACATTATTTTTCCCACACAGTTATTGATGATTTGATTGTAAAATGAACCAATAGGTAGAGCCTGTAATGTGCTGCATCTGGTTCTCCAAAGTTAAACCAACAACTTTAAACCATAGTTTAAATCAATCAGAGTCCAGAATATGGGTCATTATTGTTGGAAATATTGAATACCATAAATGGGGATGGGGTTTCAAATTTTATAAATTATACAGAGACCATTCATTAAATTTAATTCTTATACTGAAAAAAAAAATTGTTGAAAATTGTCAGAAGAAGGTTCATCCAGCTTGGAACATTAAAACAACTGATAAAAGTACACAACAGTATCACAAGGTAATGCTTAAAACAATTGAAGGTAAGTATTGACATGACTCATAGTACTTATATGACATCAATTAACACAGTGTAAACAGAATCCTGAGATGACAAACAGGTGAAAGATTCTAATCCTTGTTAGGGTAATGATCTTGGGAAATACAGCTGACTAGCAAATAAACATGGTTGATCAGATGCTTTTCAACAATAACAACTCATCTCTTCTCAGTTCACACTCATTACTAAATTCCAAGGCGAATATGTTTACTGTTTTCAGTACCATAATGCGTTTATATAGTTGTAAAGCCCAGGGCTGGCCAAATGACAAATACTGGCGGTAAATAGTTGTAGATAATATGTACTGCCTTGATAATTTTTTGGGAAAATGCAAAGTATTTGGAATTGCAGTGAAATACCTAAATTTCCTTGGAAATTGTCAATCCTGGTAAAGCCCTAAGGTGTAAAATGTAAGGTCTTAGGTGTAAGGTGTAAAGTAGCCATTTTAAAGCTGTTTTTATGAACCACATGAACCTGATTTAACTATTCTATGTGTGTAAAATACCAGAGTAGTTCAAGGGTTTGTTTTGCATGTCATTAGGGTAGAAGACCATATGAGAACTGGGGTGAATTTTAGTCTCGAGTGATCTAAATTGTAGCCTGTTTCGCTTGCCACAGAATGTAGTCTTGTGAAAATACTATTTAGAATATAAATTAGATGATTAAGATAATAAAGTATATTTAAGAAACATCAAAACAAACACCACATTATATAATGCAATGACCACTACCACCGACAACATAACAAAAAAAACAAAAGTAATAACAACAGAACTACTACAACAACAACAATATACTACTACCACTACTTTTCCTCCTACTGCTCTTACAGTACCTAAAGCATTCCAAAGATATTCCCTGGGGGTGTATTATTTTCCATAGGCAGCACCCCAGAGTTTCTGGAAGGTGTGGAAAAATTGAATTGTAACAAAAATGACCAACATCTTTTACAGAACTTACCCCTTTTTTTGCTTGTCAGCTTGCTCTGGATGAATATGACTTTCAGTTAGTCATGAAATCTTCTTGGGGGGGGGCTTGTCAAATTTTCTCAGGACGAAAATAACTTTCATTTTGGAGTCATTTTTTTATTTTTGCTTGTCAGATTGACATCAGCACCCCCAGTCAAAAAGTTGTTCACAGGGCTCTGTTCTGCAAGCACTTCTTCCACCACTACTACCACCACACCACTCTTCATACTACTTCTACTACTACTAATGATACCGCCACCACAACTCTTACTACTACTACTAGGCTTTCCAAAATACTACTACTACTACTCCTACTCACACTACTACTCCTTTTCTATGGTTAATCATTATCATGCTATTAAATTATACTACATAAGTGCTGCATCAATAACTATGCTGATAGTATACTGCTCTCAGTAAAACATTCTGGTATATTCTCCATAGTAATTACAGTATAGAAAAACATTGGCACAGAAAGGTCAATTTCAAACCTCTCTACAATAAACAATTGTAGGAATTCAAATAACCAGGCCCTATGAGATGTATCATTCAAACTTTTAATGATTTTTAGTATGTTTCTTTTAAAAAAAGCATAATTTTTTTAAAATGTTTTTAAGTTTAACTTCATTTTCAAAAGTGTCATATGTATAATAATAATAATATGAACCATTTATATAGCGCAGCTATTATATTGCTATAGTCTAATGAGCTTAACAATGGTATCATAATTATTATTACCCCGGCTGTAGCCGAGCTGCCATACAGGCGCTCAAGTATTCGAGGAATTTCATCCTACCAGGTACCCTTTCACCTCACCGGGGTTGAGTGCAGCACAATGGGTAAATTTCTTGCTGCAGGAAAACACGCCATGGTCGGGAATCAAATCCATGTCCCTCATATTGGAAGACGAGAGTCTTTACCACTAGACCACAATGCCCCCACATCCTACTCCATTCTTCTTTAGTAATTGCATGATACCTGTACAATACCAAAACTATCTAAGAAATAACAATCATATTTTGTCAACGCCAGCACGTTTCCACCTGGTCAAATAGTGCAGTTCCTGATCAATACATTGTGCTGGTATAGAATGTTGTGCACGTATTGCTTGCTCAAGAAATTTGCAGTCCAGACTAAAGTCAAACCATTTATATATGGTCTTGAAATATTTTGTATTTATCTCTATGGAGGGTAGGAAATAACTTTTATTTTTTGAGTGGCTAATTTTTTTTTCCACACTGGGGCGATTGCAGAATTTGGGGTGCTTTGCCTTTTATTTCAAGGGCTACTTTAGCGAGGCTACAAGCAATTATCATCATTCTGCCTTAGTTAGAATATTGATTTTCTAACAATTTTAAATATTGTTTGTGACAGATCTTGGGGCAACTCTAAATAGAATGGTTGCCCCAAAGCATGTATTTTGGGGGATTTCAGGGGCAATTTGGGCTGTTATGAGGAAGAAATCAACCGTTGCTATCGTGCACTTTCTACCGTGTCTCTATGACACTGCATGATACTATTACATTTTTTCAGAAAGTATTCAATATAGATACAAATTCTGAATGGATATTGGTATGAATTCTGACACTATAATCAGATAGAGAAAGGTAGTAACAAAAACCATTGTTAAATCGTTTTCTGAATAAAAGTGTAGTGATTAGTTTCTTTTTTTACATCCCCATGCCTTTTATTGCTTTATTATATGGATAAGATGTAGATTCCTGGAGATGTAGATTTCTAGATTTCATAGAAAATACTATTCATCAAATAATCTTTATTTTGCATTTCAAAATGATAGCCCATCAGCTATAAGCAAAACATGAAAAGAAAATCTCAATATTCAATTCTATTCGGACATCTTTTGTTCAATTTTAATTGTCACATTTTTAATTTTTCATCTCCATTTTAGGTTATTAAAGACCCAGACCAGAGCTAAAATTAAAATTGACAAATAAAAAATATAAGCTACAAATTACAATGTAAGTTTCATGCATATTAATGACTTGACAGCCAAGTATTTTGCTTAAGAAAAAACTACAATTCACAGGTTTTGAAAATGGGCTAAATTGTGATTTTTACTGGCCTGAATTATGTGTCATACTATGTCAGGAGGGATGTGATTACATAGGTTTGTACAGAGAAAAGAGTGAAAACTTGATTTCCAAAATATGAATTCAAGGTTGTCTTTTTTTTTACATTTTGCAGAAAGACCTACAGTTCTCAACTTGTTTTGGGTTGTTTTTTTGTGATATCTTTGTCTGGCTCTTATTTGGCCTACTTATTATTGCTGTCAAGGAATGCAGTTAAACATAATCTGAATATGGAAATAGAAATGAAAAGCTATGCTAAAAAGTGGGGACTAAAACAAGGCAGACAATGCTATTTATATGTGAAGAAAAAATATCAATGCTTAATTTGAAAATAAATGAATCACCACTATTTCTGTGTATAAATTCCTATGGAATCACAACGCTTCTGACACAGAATGACATCACAGACTTTAGGCCAATAAAAGCAAATAAAGCATATTTTTGAAGCCTGATAAGTGGAGGTCTCCAGCAAAGCAACAGCTAACAAGAGGTGAAAAAATGTGTCAACTTTAAAATGTTACGTTATGTAGTTTATAGGCATTAAATTTGTGATTCATTTTTGGGTCCAGTCAGGAAGTTTGCATTGCTGATAATTTATGCTATCCGTTATACTTTGATAGATTTTTAACTCAGAGCAGGCCTACAAGTTATAAAAGGAAACCATTTGCTCAAACTATTTGCAAAATCATGTACAGATGATATTCATATTTTGAAACACATGGTTTTAAAGTTGATTTTTCATGGACTAGATGAATCCAAGAAAAATGTTTTAACCAGAATGTAGCAATATATAAACAAAAGCTACCAAATCCTTTGGTTGCAATTTAATTTCGACATCAATCATTTCCAACGATCGACATGCACCTAAATCATACCAGTGCTAGATCACACGTGAATTACCTTTCGATACACGATGAGATTGGGATGTGCGCATTCCTCGTCACCACCAGCACCGTTTACCCGCCGCCAGTGTGCCATTTTCTGCATAATTTACACCTGTTCCCTTTTTGTGCTCCCCGAGTCCACACGACCGTAGCTATTCAACCCCCGGATTGTCACTACGTCAACAGACGCTTTCCACTCTTGCATACAAACTTAAACTGCAAGAGTGCCACTGTGGCGGGGATAAAATATATGTTTCCAACTATGTTGCGTTATCACAGACTACGTGAGGTTCGACATATTTCTCCTCTGAAACCTCTTCACACTTGATATAAATCCTCACTAATATACCGCTGTCATTCCGTGGAAGCGCAAAAAGAGTTGTACGTGTCTCCTTACAAAAACATGTCTTCATGTAATATGAATATAATAAGAATGTGTTGTTCTTATATATTCACAACTATATATGCATAATATATTCCATGTATTAATTCTTTGAGTGTAGACTTCCCAAAAAGATATGTTTGGATACTTTTACCTCCAAGGCAAAAAAATATATATATAACGCGAAAGAAGATTTGCTGGCGCTACGTTACTATCGTACGTAGAAAGCGTAAGCGTTTATGCACGGGCGGTCATCCCGTTTCTCCATATGCACTGTGTGTACAAAACTATGAACGTGAATACGAGAACTGGTACAATATGACAGCTGGTCGACTAGCCGGGATTGAACCACAATTCAACCCGTTATCAGGCACTAAAACACAATTAAAAACATAATCCCGGTCCGTTCAGGGTCCACTTGTGCTTCCAATGCATTATGACAAATCATTGTGCCTTGTACATGGATTTAAATCCACTCTCTTTCCGACCATGTACAGCGAATTCCGTACTTTTCACGGCCATACCTAAAAACACACATCGTCAATACTATAGAGAATGAAGCGACAGGCAATCCAAGCCGAGAGTATACCGAGTGTACCAAGATATTGCAGCTCGTCAATATATACGCCCGCTTCGTTCGGCATCATTATCTCGTGCAAAAGATGGAAGGCTTTACTCTCTTCCTCTTCACATGTTGAATATAATCATAATGATATGCTCTGCAAGCCTTTACCTCCGTGCTGTCTGCGATCTCCATCCAGTTCATCCACCCGCGATAAATTACTCTTTATCCTTTACTCTCTTTTCATTATTTTTTATTTTGGTATACAGGTGTATAAATATTTTTTATATAGTGCGGATCTACCTGAGCTTTACCTTATAATATGCCACATATAGACCTCAGATATTGCACATCACTATCATTTAAGTTACAGGCCCTTTTTTCTTCCTTTCTTTCAAAATATTGTCCTTACTACATTGTACTTTGGCTATTATGAGCGAAGTTTAATTTACTTACACCCATTCTGCCAAAACGATATAGGCCTACACGAACTCGGCCCAATATTGTTTGGACTGCGTTGATCTTATATACGTAGAATATTTGAAACCATGTAATGACAGGGGCGATGTGGTAGTATTTTGATAGGGGTATATGATTGTGACGTCATTACCGAATTGAAATCAAGGGGTTATGAAGAGTTACACCGTAATCGCCTCTTTTCCTTCATTTATTTTTTTTTTGATGAAAACATAGTTGCGTTTCACTCAGTTGCTTTGTTTCTTTGTTTCCTAACATGTTTTTCAAATGTTTTACATATTCAATTGACACCCCCTCCCGATTCCCTTCCAATTATTCGGCGAATAGGGCTTTTGATATGGATTCATGATGTCCCATCGTACTTGGATCCCCTCCCCATGGTTTGACTAAAGATCATTTCCGCTTTTATTCCATTCTGATGAAATATTTGGTGGGATTTGCACAATTCATTGCCTATCATTACATCTCTTATAACAAACTGTTCGATGCAGTTTCATTTTAGACTAGTGAAAATGGAAAAAGCAAAAAAAAAATCATGTCCATGATTAAAAAAAATTGAAAGTTTTCCCTTTTCGGGTCTGAAATCTGAATTATCACGAAAAAGGTATTTTGGGGCTTGCATTTTTTAAAGTTTTCTATTGATTTTCATGATTTTTATAACACCCCCCCCAAAAAAAAAAAAATCATGCAAAAATCAAAATATCGTGTGACACTGAAAAAGAACAATAATCAAAAGCGAATCAATTAAAAAATAGCAACTAAAGCAATACAGTTACAAATACGAACGGAAGAACGAAACATTTATTCATTGCTATGTGTAAATATCAATCATACGGCGATCATTAGCCCGTTATTTGTGACCAGCTTTCAACGGATGATCATGTTTGGATAGTGGTAGACGGGGGTCGGACGGCTGGTTTTGAACAATAATCAAACGAGCCAAATCCCTCTACGAATGTTCCCGAATGCGTCCCGATTTTTTTCTCGCTTTCGGGGAGGGAGAACAGAATAGGGGAGAGTGCGGGGCGAGTCCGCCCTTTCTAGAATTGTCATTTCTTTAGCAGGAATGTTGTGCTTTAGGTTGTATAAAGGCATAGCCTGGGAAGCGGGGGTGCTGGGGTGCTAAAGAAACCCCAAAATTTTCCTTCGGGGTGCTCCGTGTGTTATTTTCCTTAATATAGGCAGCACTCCTGGAAATCTGTTATGTATGATAAATGATAGAAATGTAATGAAAATGAACGACGTTTTGTAGGACCCCCCCACCACTTCAGAATTTCCCTACACATGTGTTTTTTTTTTCATAGTGGAACAACAACGACTTCTAGTTCGATGATCTATGAAAATTTATCATGATTTAGCACATAATACTTGCATGTCATCTTTATAGGGATATTTTTGTAGGCCTATGGGTCTATAATTTATGTAGATAAACGTAGGGCGGACCTGCCCCGTCGAAAAAGGAGTGAACTAGCCCCCCCCCGGCAGCCATTTCCTTTTCTCTTGTTTTTCGCAAATTGTACATCATATTATTTTGGAGTATCAAAGGCATATTTCAGTAAGCAAATGACACACCTTTATAACAAATATGTTATAACTGCATTCATTAGTGTCTATAAAAATACAAGAAATTTGATTTTTTTTAATGGCCTCAAAATGGACGAGTCGTAATTTTTCTTGAATTCCGAGAAGATGACATCTCGCCATGGTATACCTTTGGGCAGGTTAACATTACACCATCAACAAAACCTATACATCCAGCTACAGCAAAGTGATCACGTTGTGGGCAGACTTGCCCCGGGGCGGATTAGCCCCGCTCTCCCCTACTCCCGAACCCTCCTAAATGGGTGTATTCGGATGGATTCGCAGATTCGGTTCCGGTGTAAAGCTAGGATTACACCATAGCCATATTCACTTGAATGAATTCGGACTGATTCTGCCCGAATATGCCATGATTCGGATGAATTCGGTATAGATTCGAAACTTATTTTCCTCTGCATGATTCAGGGAGCTCCCCGAATAGAGACGAGTGGGCCCCTAATAGGTCCCGATTCAGCGCAGAATCGCCAAGAATTGACCCGAATCAATTTTTCTCCTCCCGATTAAATCCAAATGCCAGAATAGTGGCAAGAATCAAGCCGAATGTGGCCAGATTGCCCCGATTACAGCCGAACGACGACCCGAATGTTAACCCGAATCAGAACGAATATGGCTGAATGCGCCGAGCTCGGTTACTCCAGGAATAGGTCCGAATCTCTTCAGAATAGGCTACTCCAAATGCCTTCCCTAATCCAACCGAATGTCATACATCCTAAATGTGGCCCGAATGAAATTTGTTGTGGCCACATTCGGGACTTGATCGGGAGGTAGTATATAGGGTATTCGGCTTGTTTTGAATTAACATTTCAAAACGAGCATTCGCGGCCCGGAATCGAGGAGGGAGAACAGGATATTCCCGGAACCACCAGAATAGTGTATTCTAATGGATTCGCAACCGCATGATTCGGTTCCGGTATAACCCTAGCTTTAACCCGGTCTTTGATGTAGGCAATACTTTCTTTAAGCAATAATCAATTAAATAAGTCTGATAATGGAAGTAAATGCTACAAGACCAACTAAAGTGGCCGATTTATTTTAATATAAAAATGAATAGGTAATTATTATAATAATGTTTTATGTGGTCCTTTCCAATCTTTTTTTTAATTATAGGCCTACAAACTGGTAAACAACAAGTCTCGCCTGATTTCGCGCGATCAGAATAAAATTATGCAATGTGATCTTTATTGACCCCTCGATGGCCTCTCACCGTATCCTCGTGAAAACACAATTTTTTTTAACCAAGTGTGATAAAAATAATTGACACCGAACTTAAATACGTTCAAGGAAGTCAAAAGGGCAAGACTCTGGCTTTACTTGATTCATCTTGGATAGTCAGTCTCTCATTATTGTGTGAATTTCATTATGTAAAACAATTTTCACGAATACAGTCTCCCTTTTCAGTTCAGCTCATTTGTTAATAGTAGGATTCATATCATTTTGATTAATTGAAATATGGTAAAAATAAAAGACTTTTTTTCATGTCAGTATATAAAACATTTTCAGCTTACGCTTTGTACTCTCATGTTTATTTTGTTAATAGAGAGATTCATGTCGTTGTCATGAATTAAAAGTAAAATTGAAATGCTCTCTTTTACCGGTCAGTGAGTGAATCAAAATTTCAGATTGCGCTTCGCGCCCTCGTTACGTGTTAGAAGTGAGATTCATATCTTCTTCATGCATTCAAACGGCATTTAAAATACCCCCTTTTTAGATTAGTAAAAATATTTAGCTCACGCTCCGCGCTCAGATAATGGATTTAAGGTATGCCTAATGAGATACCTAACCTTGTTTGTAAAAATTGAGCAGAATAATCCTAAAACTACAGTCCTGCCTCCCTTTCCGCCCCTGCATATAACACCCCCCCCCCAAACACACACATACACGGATTTGGCACTTTGTGGAGCCGATCAGGGAAAATGTGGGCAATTATATACAGCCCGGCCTCCCACTTCGACAATGTTTCTTTCTCCCTGTATACGCCTACATCCCTTAATTCTCTGCTCTGTTTCATTGTCGTAATCTTCCCGAGAGTCCAAGACTATATAGATAATTTTCTTGGTATACTTCTTCCTGTTTGCTTCATTAGCATTTTCACTGTAACGTAAATCTATAATTATAGTCCTATGGCTTTACACTTTTTTGCTGGTATACTTGAAGTTGAAACGACATTCGGTCTAACAGTCTCTTACAAGCTATTTTAGCAATAATATAGTGCTGTAGAAAGATCCCTATGCTTAAATGTGGGTATTGGTAATAGTATTTATTTCTCACATCATGAAGATTTAAAAAAAACTGAAAGCAAATGCTTGACATAGTCAGCAAAGTGATAAGCTAGATAAACCCAAGGTTTATTCCCTAGAGTCCTGGCAGGGGCGTCGCTGGGCCTTTTCAAATGTGTGTATGTGTGTGTGCGTGTGCGTGCGGGGGGGGGGGTGGAGTCCCTGATTACCAACAATTATCGGTACAGATTACCGACGACCATGAGTCATAGTAGAGTTCCCTATTCTCCTCAGACATATTTTCTTTCGTCATACCCAGGGGCAGATCTAGCTTTCATTAAGAGAAGTGAGCGGAAACTATTTTTCATTCACATATTCCCCGTCGCGGCCGCCAAAGTCTGGTTTTAAAAAAAATGGTTAATCCTAACAAATTTGTCATTCTTAGAATCAGTATAAGGTATTCATTTGGACTAAATATAGATTACCATGCGAGCGCAAAGCGCGAGCTGAAATTTTTTGTATACTGGCGTGCAAAAGACTGTTCGTATAGTTATCCATGAATAGAATACATATCTTACCAATCCAATAATGTGAGCGCGAAGCACGATATGATTTTTTTTTATATTTCGACCTGAAAATTCGATTGTAGCTATGAAGATCGGTAAGGGGTTGATTAAACCTAAAGCGTTACCTGTTGGTTGAGTTAGGGCTTTCTCCATTCGATGAAAAGCACTTATTTGATTTTTTTTGGGTGAAAGTCAGTTGAATGAGAGTAATATTTTCAAGATTTTACACGGTTCTAATCATTTAATAATCTCATACATCAAAAGCGAATTACTGTATCTTTAAAACTTTTAAGATCAATTGATTAAGCCTTTCATATTATGAAAAGATTATTCCAAATATTCAATTATTAGGCCTTAAAATAATGATAAAAACACTTTCCTTGTTAAAAACACACTCAAAGGAAAAACTAAACAACCCTTTGTTATAATCATCAACAACAATAACGAGAAAGACGAAGTTGAATAAACTTTCATAGTGAATAAAAACAATGTTCTTCTTTCCTTGTCTATTTTTGTTTAATCCTTCCCAGCAGCGCAATGAGCCAACACTTAGGGGGTCAGACATGTTGTATGGAGCAATATTTCTCGAAAGTTACGAACAATGTAAGCGATCAAAATTTTGACCATTTCAATACCCCCTGCTTTTATTGTAATTCTTTGAATATGACTTGTATTGATTTTATTCAGGGCCGGTAGTCTTTCTTGAGCGGCGTCCTTTTTCAAGCCTTTGTGCTTATGACTGTCCCCTCCCATGCAATGATTGTTTATTATTTTACCGTGAAATATTGTCAATATATTTTATGTTCTATGATTATTTTTTTGGCATGGAAATAAAGAATCAATCATTCAATCAATACAAAAAAAAAAACAAATTTCACACTTTTACCTTTCCTTTTCTCCTTTTTCTTGGTTATTTATTTATTTTTTTTTTTTTGGGGGGGGGGATTCCTTGGCCTCAAGCTCCACATTAGTACACTCATGATAATTCCACTTCTCATATTGATATTTTCACCAAGAGATCGGATGAACTGGGTTGTGTGCTAGAAATTCTTGGGATCGGTTATGTTAAAAGAACTTAATGGATAATCCCTCGATGTTTTTAACATATTACTATGCTTATAATGAAATGACTCCCTGACTCCCCTCGTTCATTCATCTTTTGATTTCTTTCTTTTTATATTTTCCTCGCTCTTTCTTTCTCTCCCTCTCCAACGCACTATTTGTCTCCCTTCTCCAATCCCCAGGGAAGAACAGGTTGGTTATTAATAGCCAATCTGAAACGGGTCTATCCCTACGATTTTGTATTATTGTTACATTGTATATATTTATTTGATCATGTAATGTTTATTTTGTTTGTATTTATGCATGTATAATCGTGAATAAAAACCAACCAACCTCTTCCTCAACATGATACTTACAAGGTATGGCAATTGTATTTTTTCTTTCTTTCTTGTCATAACCTGATATGCAGAAATTGTGAAAAGAATTTCATAGAGCCCTCTTGAAAAATTCTGCAATATCTTTATTTCAAAATAATTATTTTTACAAAACAGTTACATGAAATTACTCTACTGAAACATTGAATTGAACCGAAGCAACAGTGTCAATTTATTAGTCAACTATAGAGTTTAAATAAATGTCAAAAGATGCAAAACGCTTTCTAATTAAGACTGAAGGGGTGGTATCAAATTCAATATTCGGTGGTTTATTCAGGATAATCAGTGCCTGAACAAAGTTCTAAAACTGAGCCCCCTTCAAGTTCTGTTGCTCTGTTATTGTAAAATAAAAGTAAATGAGGGGGCTGTTTTGCAACCCCTGAGCGTGATACGCAGGGTGCATGCCATTGCCACTCTCTACATACGCTACAGTCGGTATTGAAAGCTGTAGAACTTAGGGCGATTTTTACCATGCTAGAATGACTATCAATGACATCACTCAGCGTTCACTGGAGAACTGTGGGATATGGAAGCTTAAAAGTGCCACCGAGATGTTGAGATAATTATCTCGGGAAGTCGACATCTTGATAGCAAAAGATAAGATGACGAGATCCCAGATCTCATCATGTCGACATCTTGTAGAAGAGATGATCAGATGACAAGATCTTGGATCTCGTCATGTCTACATCCAGTGGAAGAGATGATCAGATGTCATGATCTCGTAACTCGTCATGTCTACATCTTTAAGAAGAGATGATTAGATGACAAGATCCCGGATCTCATCATGTCAACATCTTTTAGAAGAGATGATGAGATGACAAGATCCCGGATCTCATCATGTCAACATCTTTTAGAAGAGATGATGAGATAACAAGATCCCGGATCTCATCATGTTGACATCTTGTAGAAGAGATGATTAGATGACATGATCATGGATCGAAGATCTTGTCATCTGACCATTTCTTCTAAAAGATGTCGACATGACGAGATCCGGGATCTTGTCATCTGATCATCTCTTCTAAAAGATGTCGACATGATGAGATCCGGGATCTTGTCATCTGATCATCTCATCTACAAGATGTTGACATGATGAGATCCTGGGGCGGTATTCTGAACATTGTCTTATCTCCATATTTTATCTTATCTCAGAGATATGACAAAATCGGTATTCTGGTGGATGTCATAACTTTTGTCACAAAAATTGTCATAAATTTTGTCTTATCTCTTTGGCGCGCACCAAAAATACGCGGCTTTGATGCGCGTAATCCTTTTATACAAGCAAAAGATATGACAAAAGTTATGACAGGGGGTAGCAGTCATAAATTTTGTCATATCTTTTAGTACCAAATATCCCGATACCCTGCCGACTGAATGTCAAGCATATAACGATATCATTTAGATTAGATTGTGACATAAGTTTCACTCATCATCCACGACAATTTTCAAAATTATTTTGTCATGCTACAATTAGTTAGGCCCTACATATTAGTTTCTCCCTTTTTTCTCTGTTTTCCTTATTTTTCTACTTCTCCTCTAAAATCCTTCACAGCTCCCTGTCTCTCTTTGTAATTAAGCGCATCAATATTCGCGTAGTTGCGCGATGCCAGAAACAGAATTGGGGATATCCCCTACCTGTCACGGGGCATTCCTATTGGCTAGAAGGGCTCCCACTGGGAACTAACGATGATTTTGATTGGATTGCTTCCGAAAAGATGGGCGGGAACTTTGAGAGATATGACAGGGAAAAGACAATGTTCAGAATACCGATTTGTGACAATCATAGCGGTGTCACATCTCGGAGAGAAATGACAAATTTTATGACAAAAGTTATGACAGAGTTACAGAATACAATCCCAGGATCTTGTCATCTCATCATCTCTTCTAAAAGATGTCGACATGATGAGATCTGGGATCTCGTCATCTTATCTTTTGCTATCAAGATGTCGACTTCCCGAGATAATTATCTCAACATCTCGGTGGCACTTTTAAGCTTCCATAGTGAGAATACTAGCTTTCTTGTAAACCATCTATTGAGGTAAGTTAGGTAGCACTGTGCACAATACAAACACCAACACCTTTAGTGTTGTTTCTATCATTTAGTAAACTGACATTTGTTGTGCTGGTTAGGCAGTTTATTGCACATTCTTAATACCAACATATTAGCTAAAAAAAAAATCAGCCAGTGCTTGTTCCAAACCGACAGCATTACACTGTTCACTATCATACAACCAAATGACATTATGTAAGATGGACCAACTTGAAGGAACACCATAGAAGTAAACAATTTCATGAGATAAAATTGAGCTACACTTTTATTTCATTAGAGATGCACTTTATCGGTCAAGTTTGTTTTAAAATAAGCAAACTGAAAATATAAAAACATTTAGAAACAAAATATCGGAAATAGTAAAATATTTACTATGGTGAAGACTTTACATAAAATATGCAGTGTATTATATCCTTTTAATACATCATTTTATTTCATTAAACGTCATTCACCAATTCCAATGCAACATTGTAACCACGTAGTCTGATAATATATACCAACCAAAAGAAACTTTCTTAGTTGACCTTCGATAAGTCAAATAGTCATTTAATTCAAAGCCATTTTTAGCCCAGATTTTATTTTACTAGATGTTACCTGTAAAAATGAAAAAAAAATATCCACTGTAACTCTCTACAATATTACTACAATAAATAGGTTTCCAATGAAAAAATAACAATGTCTATATCAAGTTTCCCACAGGATTTAATTGCTATCATAATTCACACTTTATTTTCAAATGTTCAGTCAAATGGATAAGTAACAAGATTAACCTTAAATACACAGGTCTATGACATGCCCCCACTGTAGCAAGAACTTTTATATATTATAAAGGCAATGTACAACTTGGAGTTTCTATGAACATACAGATTTGACCAGTGATAACTTCATCACACTAGCTGAATACATAACATAAAAAACCCCATACACATGTAGGATAAATCTTTAATCCTACCCTACATGTCCCCATTGCATCATTATTTGACCTATAACAAAGGCCTTTAAATGTCTATTTAAAAATCTTTTCCTAACTTATCAGCTGCTGCTATCCCATTAGATTTACAATTGAGTTATCTCACCATTGAACAATGTACCAATTACAGCTAGAGTCTCTCCACATGGATTATATATCGATGAAATACATATCATTCAGTAAAATTTAGAATAAAAACTAAAAATGTTAGTATATGGTTCCCAGCTTTTCAAGAAAACAAAATTCTCTAACTATTCCCCAATGAAGTTTAAAAATTCCCTGATGAATAAACCCATTCCAAGTTTCGCATGTTTTCTAAGTTGTTGCAGTGAATTACATTTATGTTCAGTATAAAAACAATAATGTAAAACAAATTCATACCACCATAACCAGTCAATCAATAGATGTTGTTTCGATATGCAACATAATATAACAAAGTCTGACTGACTACAGTGCTTTCGACTTTTGAAGCATTTTCCCCTGATTTGAGGTACTTTTTATCAAATTCCCTGATTTTTCCCTGACTGGAAAAATAAAATAATTTTTCCTGATGGGCTGGGAACCCCGTAGCTTTTAGTAATGATGTTTATTCTTTGAGAAAAATAAAAGTTAAATGTTAATGCCCAAATTTTGCAATATTGATAAATATACAAATATTTGCACACAGCTGGGATAGATAATTATTAATACAGATTATTAAATTATCCTGATTATACACTTATTATCTAAAGATACTACCAATCAATTTACGAAACAAGGACTGAGAAACAAGTATTAGTTAATGGCATCAGTAATAAGCCAACATATCATCTTGATGTTCTTGCCATAATCAATATTTGAACATCTAAAATGATTTACTTGGTGGGTGAATTTTTTTTTGGTCTGAGGGAATAGATTGTGTACATACAGTTGATTCGTCCTCGACTAATTCTTGTTATATGCTTCATCTGCACTAGGTCCACATCTAACTAAAAAAACTTTATTGATAGCATAGACAAGAATAAATATCAGTCATTTTAAAACAGTCACTTAAAAAACAAGATAGGAAGATTATACTGGGTCAGTTTCCAAATGAAATCACATTTGAGCAAAGAAATTTACAATAGATTTTTTTGGAAAATTGCCACAATTTTTTAAATTGAACACCCTTTCTTACATTACATTTTCCATTACCCTTAAGGGGCGTAGCCAGGATTTTCTATACGGGGGTTCCAAATTAGAAATAGTGAACATTTCTATATTATAAAATCATCTACATTTTTCCTGATCGGGCGCTAAAATATATTATGGAAGGACAAGCACATTCTTGAATTATTTAAAGTATTCTGAAAATTGAACCCTCAGAGTAATTTTGGTAATAATGATTAAGATGAGTACCTAAGTAACTAAGATCTAAACAATTAACACGAGCAAAAAGCACTAATTAAAATCTGTAATATACTGACCAATAAAAGATAAAAAGCGAACTGTCTAGGACTGTTTGCAGTGACTCATGCGGAGGATACATATCTCACCAACTAAGTAATGCAAGCGCGCAGAGCAAGGTGTACTGATTTTGATATTCTGACCTGAAAGCTTCAAATTCTAAGCACTTTTTGTACTAGTGATCAGGATGGGTATGAACAGTTGATCTGAGCGCAAAGCGCAAGCTGAAATTCTTGATATAAAAAAAATGACACTAAGTGGACTTTTTCAATAAAGAACAAGATATATATCCAATAAACAATGCGAAACACAAGCTTTTATAGGTTTAAACCTAATGATGGGATATTTCATTTAATTTTTTGTAATCATGGAAAGGATGGGTGTCTTTCTACAGAAATGATTCGAGCATGAAGCGTGAGCTGAAAATTGTTGGTATTTTAATATCAAATTTAGACATTTTAAGCATGCTTTTACAAAAAGAACAAGCTTTATATCTCAATAAGACAATTAATGTGAGTGTGAAGATCGAGTTAATCAACATATGACCATTATGAAGAGAGCATTTTGTTATAAATGATGCAAGATCGAAGCGCCTGCATAATTTCGGTGAGGGACTTGGATCTAACAACGGAATATTCTAAGCACCTATTGTAATCACGATGGTATTCAACTTAATAATGTGAATGCAAAGCACTGAAAATTATTGATAGGCTTATACTGACGACCTGAAAAAGTTGATATATCAAAGACTATTAATTGAAATATAGGAATAGGATACATATCTTGCTAATCAAATAATGCGAGCATGTATCGAGAGCTGAACATTTTTTTATATTCAGCACTTCATAATCATAAACAGGATGCATGATTGCATATCTCACTGAAACAAAATTATGAAACTCGCAAATTGATTTAAAAATGAGATATTTTAAGTGCCTTGTTTCATTCGCTTTTCTAATCCTTTCTCGTCACCTTTTTTTTGCTGTTGGCAAGTGGCGGGGGAGAACCCAAGAAACTCTCCCCCCCCCATCTTCGGCCCTGCCCTTTCAAGTACCTTTAAAACTATTAATGATTTAACAATTTAGTCACAAAGTTTGAAAAGCACATTGTCACATATTTCGATTCGGGCAGGATTTAAACCTGGCACAATATATATGCAACAATAAACATAAACATTAAATACAAGCTTTTTCAGTCTTGTAACAGGAAAAGTAGAAGTTTTGATTCAGTAAAAGAGCAAATGTCATTTCTCACAAAGTGGTAACTTCATCAAACAGTGTACAACAAGGGGTGTGCACATCTAAAATCATAATGAACATCAGCTTTGATTTAATCACAGCTATTTCACATCACTTCAATTCAACTAAAAGAATAGAAACAACACTTCATATTTGTTGGATATCAATAAAAGCAATTTCTCAGGTCACATACAATTAAATCAAATAACCACATATTTCTTTAAAAGCCAGATAAATATTACCACTCCTTGTTTACTATGATGTAATGATGAGATAAGTATACACTTTAAACACTAGCCATGCCATTACTTAAAAATAATAAATTGCAAGTTTCTCCAATTTCACAATTGATGTGACAGCAAAGTCACAAATTATGTGTAATAATTGGTTGATACAAAATATATTTCTGTACACATCTTTTGAATATAGAATAATGTCTTTGCAATACATATCATGCAACAATGTAGTACAAGCTCAATTAGATTTCAGGATATACATCTATTGGACTTCCAATCAAATCAATGATCTAAGATTCTTAGATTTCCAGATACAATCTTGTTTTCTAATATGGCACCTGGTGGGATGTCAATTCTTTCTCCATGGTTGGCAATGATTATCACTGTACCCTGAACAAAGAAAACAACAAAATATTACAAACATTCAACAAAACATTAAACACTTTACAATCATGTATGAAACCATTACAGCAGAGGTTGATAAGAGATAGCCTGAGTTTTGCAACACAATTCTACAATGCAGAATCTTGCTCTTACACCTAGCATTCTCAATGTCTTGTACTGTGTTTGCAAACTTGTCATAGATATTGGGACCCATGATTAAAGGGGATGCTCCAGGCTGAAGAATATATATATACCTAAATAAATAGACTATAATTCAGAGTACAATGCTGAAAATTTTATCAAAATCTGATAATAGCGAAGTTTTTGAATTCTAAAGTTTAGCAATATATTGTGAAAACAGTTATATGCACATCATCATGATTACATGTATTCATTAGGTGGGCTGATGATGTCACATCCCCACTTTCCTTTTTCTTATGTTATTACATGAAATCATAATTGTTTCATTTTTTCATTCATTTGAGAATGACATGCTTCCATTGTAATGAATTAAGTTGTATTAATGAATGTGTAATCCACTAGATCAGATGTCATTCCAATTTTCGGCTCTTGAAGGAAAACAATTGAATAAAAATTTCATATAATAAACTACAAAAGAACAAGAGGGGATATGACATCATCAGTTTGCTCACTGAATATTCATGAAGACATGCCTAGAACTGTTTCAGCGGAATGCATATCTTTAAAATGCCATAACTTTGTTATTCCTTGTCCGATTTTGATCAAATTTTCAGTGTCTTGTTTGTCCGATTTTTCTTTATCTCTTCAAATCATATTATTGTCAGCCTGGAGCATCCATTTAAGATATATGAACCCACTGTATTATAGGCATGTGTGCATTAGGTGCACTTTCAAGTAACAATCATCAAACATGTCAGGTGAATGAGTCATAAATATGAGAGGACAATACCCAAGATTGAGAAGGAATCAAGAGTAGCAAACAAGCACATGCACTTGACAATAATAACTGATCAAAAGAAGATGAGAAGAGTGTATCGTATATTCGGATCCCCCTATTATAGCAGATATGAATGCGCTTAGAATAGAACCATGGACCCCGGAGGGCACTTAGTATAAATGCATGATACGTAATGTGCCAGTTGAGACCCCTATTTTCGGCCTAAATTTCTATTCCAGAGCACTACTGATTTAGAAAGCTATAGAAATTCCTAAATTTCCCTTTCCAGAGATCCTCAAACTTGTGATTTCTTGTTCCAGTGCATGTCCATTACGAACTGCTCTGCCAGTTGGAACGACGAGCTTGATCGGCGCAGAGCCATATATGCCGGTCTGCCGACGCTCCCTGCGCCTGCAGCTAGCTAGCGCTAGCCCGATATGAATCCAGCAAGATGCGCTTGCGTTTGTACACTGCCGCTAAATAGCCGCTACCATGCTACGCCTACAATCTAATGAGTTCCCAAGACCCCCTTTATTTATGTGATCAGTTCCAGAGCATTGCAATTTTAGCAATCACTGATCCAAGAGCCGTTCTGGAGACCCCTGTTTTAAGACCAAGATTTTGTTCCAGAGCCCCCGACCCCTGACTTATAGACATGTTTTAATTCGAATTACATTATAGAAGGAAGAGAGGAGAAAAGGAAAAGACAAATATATCACTGATGATCTATTGACTATATAAAAGATGGAGAAAAATGAAATAAAATAAAACTTACTTTAAGAACTACATCTTTACCAAATGTAACATCCCCCGAGACAGTCAGGTGATCTAATTCAATGAGGTTGGGTATACTGGCAAATCTCTTCAAGAAATCTCGGACCTTTTAAATAATGATACAAAGAAAATATTTATTTGAAAACATATGATATAAGAAACCTTAAACTAATCTGAGGTGAAAAGAATATAGCATTTTAAAAGTACAATGAAGCATAATAAAAAGATGATCTCTTACAAGTGGAAACATGATGTCATGACACTTAACAATGATTTTGATGTATTTTGGCGATCATGGTAATTATTGTTCATATGTTACTTTTCTTTGAAGAAAAGGGAGAGATTTAAAGATTCGAAAAATAAAAGGAAAAAGAAACTGCATGCCTACATTAACTTGTTGACTATAGACTTGTGTATTTAAGTATTAGCGACTTATTCAGGGATCATCTCATTCTAAAAGTCAACAGGTTAATCATTACTCTGCAGTTTGAATTTCAGAATAATGATATAATGTTTAATCATCTTATGAAAAAAAAAATTCTTGTAAATTCTTCTTTAATTTTCTTCATGATTCTTGAATAGTGCAAGCACTCTACTGAGTTGATTTGGTGTTTTATTAGTCCAATATATTGATATTATTATTATATAAATGTGAAATCATGTACCCCTACTGGTGAGACAAATTCTTGAACCCTTGAATTTGAGTGTTGAGTCGGGTGTGGTTACTGACAGAGGTTGCTGATTGCCTCTAGATTTAAAACTATCTTTAGTTTTGGTGCTATATGAATCCAATATACTGATATCATTATATAAATGGGAAGCCATATATATCACTGCTGGTGAGACAAACCCTTTAACTAATTAATCGGAGTGCTGAGTTGGGTGTGGTTGTTGTCGGATATTGCTGTCTGCCACTAGATTTAAAACTATATTTAGTTTTGGTGCTATATGAATCCAATATACTGATATCATTATATAAATGGGAAGCCATATATATCACTGCTGGTGAGACAAACCCTTGAACTAATTAATCGGAGTGCTGAGTGGGGTGTGGTTGTTGTCGGATATTGCTGTCTGCCACTAGATTTAAAACTATATTTAGTTTTGGTGCTATATGAATCCAATATACTGATATCATTATATAAATGGGAAGCCATATATATCACTGCTGGTGAGACAAACCCTTGAACTAATTAATCGGAGTGCTGAGTTGGGTGTGGTTGTTGTCGGATATTGCTGTCTGCCACTAGATTTAAAACTATATTTAGTTTTGGTGCTATATGAATCCAATATACTGATATCATTATATAAATGGGAAGCCATATATATCACTGCTGGTGAGACAAACCCTTGAACTAATTAATCGGAGTGCTGAGTGGGGTGTGGTTGTTGTCGGATATTGCTGTCTGCCACTAGATTTAAAACTATATTTAGTTTTGGTGCTATATGAATCCAATATACTGATATCGTTACATAAAAGGGAAGCCATACATATATCACTGCTGGTGAGACAAGTCGGGTGTGGTTACTGACAGAGGTTGCTGTCTGCGTCTGTACAGTTAAAACTATCTTTAGATTGGTGCTATATTAATCCAATATACTGATATCATTATATAAATGAGAAGCCATATATATCACTGCTGGTGAGACAAACCCTTGAACTTATTAATCGGAGTGCTGAGTCGGGTGTGGTTGTTGTCGGATATTGCTGTCTGCCACTAGATTTAAAACTATATTTAGTTTCAGTACATACATATATCACTGCTGGTGAGACAAGTCGGGTGTGGTTACTGACAGGTTGCTGTCTGCCTCTGTACATTTAAAACTATCTTTAGATTGGTGCTATATTAATCCAATATACTGATATCATTATATAAATGGGAAGCCATATATATATCACTGCTGGTGAGACAAACCCTTGAACTCATCATCTGAGTGTTGAGTCAGGTGTGGTTTCTGTCGGCTTTTGCTGTCTGCCACCGAAAATTCAAAATTATCTTTGGTTTCATCTTTAATATCCTTTTATGTCATGTATTTTATTTTGCATATCAATTAATTTTTGCCATTTTACAATTGCTTCTCATAACAATGAAATCAACATACCCATATATTTTTGTATCGTTTGCTCTATCATGTCAATGCAAACTGCATTCTTTTTTCACTCATTCTACTTTCACTTTTTTTTCTTTTTTATAGCTCTAATTTGAGATTTCACTTTTAACCTATTTTCGATTGTAAATCTTGATGTGAATGTATATAAACCTGAAATGCAATATCTCATAGTACACTTATGTTACTAATTTTGATAGTTGTTAGTTGGTTATAATTTGTAAATTTGCAGGTACTTATTTGTTTCATCTATTTGTCTATATTCTGTAAACTTTGTATGTGTCAGTCTCTGGACTGTCCTACAATGTCTTGAATGCAATAAACCAAATTGAATTGAATCTAAAACAAGAGAATACTGCTGCAGGACAGTAAAATAAAACAAAGCTGCCTTGGACTGTATTTGATTTGACATAGACGATTTTGTAATACCGGCAATGATATGTTTTATTTTTATTTTTTTTTAAGTAGTGGTATCTTGACTGCATGCAGAATCAATTCATGTTATCGCTATTGTGAAATATCACATCTAAATATAATATGTATGTATCTTCCAATATGTTTTCATAACTATTTTGATGTCATAATCTAATAAGATCACTATTCCTCATATTGTAATAAGCCAAGTTCAAATTAGAAATATACTAATTCATTGAAACGACAGGCCATCTTTATGAAAGGCCACTACTGAATTTTCTCTATAAAAAATAACCATAACTTCCTGGAAGGAGCTCAAACCAATTTCTTGTTTGACCCAATAACTTTCGGTAGCTTGAAGGGAAGAATAATATAAAGCAATAGCGATAACAAAAGAAGATATCGGGAATGCTGTGCAAAGTGAATAGGGTAGTGCTAGCTACAGTACAATTATATTGGAAGTTGTTTGTTTCCACATCACAATAAGTAGAATTTTGAGTTCAAGGCACAAAGTGAATGGCAAATTCACGCCATGTACATCCAGAAACTTTGGTTATTGTCGATAGTGAGACTTTGACCTCATGAAACTGTTCTTCAAATTGAAAAATGGAAGATATTTTGAGGCAAACAATAAGTGACCAAAAGTTTGATGGTGTTGAAAGTACATATTAGATTGCCTCTAGTATAGCTCTAATACTTCTTGTTAATAAAAAAATTCAAATCACATTATGATATATCAACACCAAGTGAGATTCATTCAAGCACCTACTTCAATATAAGATTGGCACAGGGCTGATATAAAAATAACATGAAATTTCATCATCCAACATCTGTAGTCCCTTTGAATTAAATATCTACCTTTAAAACTAATCAGATCACTCTCACTCAAATATTCTATACATGAGCCATGTCTGAACTGAATCCATGAAACAATTCTTCAGTTCAGTTAAGGGATTTTTTTTCCGGAATTAAAACTCAGCATTTGGCCTATGGCCTCCATTATGCATAACTGCTTCAAATTACAAATTGGAGCTTTCATACAAACATACACAATATGTATGAATGAAAGACACTGATACATTACTGTCTCCATCAGCTACCACTCTTTGAAAGGTGGAGACATCAAAAGGAAAGTCCAAGGATCATAAACAGCGACAAAATAATAAATCAAGAGACTTCAAACAAACTCTGCTTGCTTGGTGCTGAATACTTAAAGAGCAAATATGAAAAAAGTCTGGAAAATGCAAAATAAAGTATGAATATCTAGGTTGCTTACTGTCATTGGTTTTATGGTCAATGGCTAGCTTTGAGGGCATGAGTGAACTCTGTACGTACCTTATCAAAATGAGTGCCTAGCTTAATGATAGGTGTGCTTGGGAACTGTCGTAAAGGACTCATTCCAAGAGTACCTGACTTCAGAGTGTACAGGTTAGACATAATCAGCAAGAGATCCTGCGTCTTCTTAACAGGTAGGAAACGACTCCTAGGAACATTGATACCTGTTAACCAAAGATTGTTATTTTCAATCGTTAACCAAAGATTATTTTCAATTAACGTTTACTAAACCAATCACATGACACTGGTCCCATTCTAATAGCTGGTAATTCATTGAATGATTTATCAAATTTGTTATTATTTTGTAACATTTCTTGAAACCCATTTGCATCGACAACAGCAAAATATTGATCTGGATCTGATAAAATAGTGTTACAGTCCATCTTGGGATAGAGAGATATAAAGAAAGGAGAACCCAAAACTTACCAAGTGGATTGTCAAAGTTTTTCATAGCAGCTCCGACAGCTCTTTCTAGCTGGATCACATTTAAACCATTGTCCAGAGTCTGCGCAAAAAAAAAGTTCATAACTGTGATTATTGCAGATGATCAGACTATCCCATCCTTTTACCATTTATCCATCCATATATTATCCTATCTATCTATCACTATACGAAATTACAATACCAAGTGTAGTGCTGAAAAGGGTCTATAACTATTTTGCACCCACAAATTATTAATGTCTGTTACTTGTAGTCACATATTGCAAGGCAAAAAATATATTACAATACATAACTTTGGCTATAAATATACATTGTAGGCCTACTGATGTTTTACCAGAACTTTTAAACATAGGCATAATACAGATCTATACATTTGCCTTATATTAATAAATTCAAGAAATCCCACATTCAAAGGCCATTTATCCAAAATCTAATGGTTCCATACAGATTAGGGCTGGGAACTTCTTTGATATTATTAAAATTATGTGACATAGAAAAAGGATTGAATATTTGAAAATGGTTTTATGATTGAGTTGATATAGCGGAGTAACACAATATCACCAAAATATTAATTATGAAAAAATAATCACTATTCATTCACCACAAATGCTGCTCTAAAATTGCTTTAAATAGACTTAGAACTTTATAATTTGGTACCCGAATGCTCACTTTTCATGGACTAGCACCAACGGAAACCTTACTTTCATTTCCCCCCTCCCCTGCAGGCTCCTGTAAATTGCAGCTCATAATGAATTTTCAGTCTCAGTGAACATGTTATCTGCGACAATCAACGAACATTGGAATCAAATATTGACAAGCACTAATACAGATCACACTATAGTGAGCAAACATAGTTTTGACAAAATAAAATGCCAAAAGGAAATGGATGACTGTCACCAAAACAAAGGAGAATAAAATTATGAGGATGTTTACCTTATTATTGACAATGATCTCCATTGATAGGGATTTATTTTCAACTACTCGTTTTATGGCATCCAGTTTAATCCATAGATTGTTGGTGTTGAAAATCCTATAAAAAAATGGGGAAATCGTACATGTTTTTTATTAAATGCCACTCGCTTTCCAAGTGGAAACTGTAAATATAACAGTATAAAAAGGAAACAAGGAAATATCATATCATTAATAAAATATCATTTGAAAGGTAGTGTTTAAACATTTACTACAATGAATATGCTGATAGTTTGAAACAAGTTCATGGACACTCTTTTTGAACGTTTCTACCACTACCAATATCTTCCTCTTAAACTTTCAAAATTTTAGTAAAAATGACTTGGGTTTTGAATGAAGTGCTGCATTCTTTACTGGTACTTTAAAAAAGTATGGAGATTTCAAAGTTCAGCAATATGTTTTGTGACTCTTTACATAATTATTCAGATATTAAAATAAAGTGAGCATAAAAAGGAGTACATGGAACCAGAATAATTTCTTTCTTCCTCTTTGGAATATATTTCTAAACTAAACTGAAGGATTTTCATGAGGTTTGACAGAGTGATAGGGACTTTAACTCAATATTGTGATCATGTTAGGTCTAAAACAGAGGCACAAATGTCTTGATTGTGTCACTGTATACACCTTGTTGCCTCATGTTCGATGTAGAAAAGGTACAAAAGTAACTCTTGGCAGAGTTTGACAAAAACAACAAATTATAATTAAGTGGAATGGCTTCAACCCTTTTAATAAAAGGCTGGGGGATGTGGAACCCACCCCTCCTCTACACTTATTGGTGATAAATCGTTATTGCCATCCTTTACTTCTTTCTCTCAACAATTGTTACTTTACTGTTAATTAAAAGAAATAGATGGGTACCCTAAAAAATCCAGGAGGGGGATGTGTTAATTGAAAAAGAATCTTGCAAATGTCTATTGTACAATTCTGTTAATAAATGAGATGGGGGGGGGGGGTGAATTCATCACTGTTACTGTTACCTTCTGTTATTCTACCATGATTGCGTCAGTAATGTGATCATGTCCTGGGCTCTCTTATGTACCTGCATTTTTATATTTCACACCGTTCCTTTATTAATCTTCCTACATTAAACTGATGCAAATAAACTCTTCATTACACCGATTGATTTTCTACTTACTTGAATTTGGAGACAGACTTGAAGTCATCAACCTGCAGAAAAGAATTGTGTGAACATTATTGAATTTAATGCAAATTTATGTAAATGGCCTTAAAAATTATGTTTACTATTATGATATTGTGCTCTTATATAGCACTCAATACAGGAACGTTGTCTCTATATGCTTACAGATGTATCATTAAATTGCTCAAAAATTGCAGAATAGATGCAAAAAAAAAGAAGAAAAAGACATACAAGCAATTTATGTAGAATCAAAAATGTACTTCAAGGTAAAAAAATAGCACCAAAAAAGAGCATGTTTAAAAGACTAGACATATCATGTCATAGAATGCCCTTGGTGGTTGTGTGGGAACCAATGGTTTGACCTTTGACCTGTCACCTCTTAATTTTCACTTGACATGTAGTTAAGTGTTATGTACCTACACTCCTTAAACTATCAATGTCAGATGATATTCTTCACATTATTGCATTAAAGCTAATTTGGTGATGCACATATAGATGGGCGCCTCCAGACTTTCTCCGATGGAACATAAAACTGTCAAAAAATTTCCTTTCAAATAATACACTTTAACAAAGCAAAGAGTGATAAGTATGTTATGTGATGTTCACATTCAGTATCATCATCCATTAAAAACAAAATCATATTATAATCTAATTACAATCCAAATATATTGTCAAAAATTCTTGCTCGAGTTTTTTTTCAATATTAAGCAGATGGATTTCCGACTGTTCCCAGGAAAAAAAATCAATGTCTGTCCCATTGTCAGATCTGAAATATATTCAATGCTTACATTTAAAATTCACATTACAAGAAATATTCATAATAACTTATATCATCACTCCCACATATATCAATGAACCAATATTAATTCTGATCTTTCTATTAGATTTATAAGATATTGTGACAATGCACAACCTGTTAAGTCTATAAAATTTGCCCTCATGACACACAAACAAATCTATTACATTAAAGTAATAAAAATAATAGTCTCAACATGAATTCAGTAGTAGGTCCATGGTCATATGAAGTGAAAAATACTTACATGCCATTTTGGTACTTGGGCTATCTCAAGCAATCTCAATTTGTTGTGATATTGGATTAAAGTACCACCCTGTTGAGACAAACAATGAAATAATGATATTAACATTCAAACAAGTACCTGTAACAGGATATATATCAAGATTAATTCATTAAAACCATCAATCAGGATTTTCACAAAATGTACAATTAAATAAACAGGACCAGCAAGCAATATAATTATGAAAATATTGTCATTTACTAAATAAGTAATATTCCTTTAAAGGGGAAGTTCACCCTGAAGAAAACTTTGTTGTAAAAATAGCAGAAAAAATAGTAAAAAATATTGGTGAAGGTTTGAGGAAAATCCGTTAAAGAGTAAGAAAGTTATTAGAGTTCAAATTTTTTGATTTGTGACGTCATAAACGAGCAGCAGCCCTGTGTGTTATGTAATATAAAATGTATGAATTTCAAATTTTGTATGGTTCCTGATGACTTAATTTTGTTTTCTTTTCATGATCGGGTGTGAAATGATTTGTCTATTGATATACAAAAAGTTACAGTGAAAACCATTGTCAATTTTCTGAGAAAATGACATTTCATTGATTTTTTACCATTCGCTATGTAGGAACGCTGCTCGCATATGACGTCACAAATCAAATTATTGAAATTCTAATAACTTTTTAATTATTTGATGAATTTTTCTCAAACCTTCGGCAATATTTTTTATTATTTTTTCTGCTATTTTTACAATAAACTTTTTGTCAGGGTGAACTTCCCCTTTAAGAGACCACTCACCGTCCCTGTCTCATTATTATTCCTAATGCATGAAGGGGTTGCATTTGACTTTTCATATTGTGACTGATCCTATCAATCTTAACCATCAAGATATATTGAATGTACTTCTTCTTCAAGCAGAAAATGCTTTGGAAACAAAAAGGAACATGCTGACTATCAAAAGCAATGGTTCATGCATGACTATACATCATATTTTCACACAAAAAAAAATTGAGCTGCATATGTATTCTAGATGTTGGCGCTGCTGGCTTTCCATAGTTGTGATTAATTGGATCAATGGCATCTCTTAGAAAGTCAATATGATTTACCTTGACATCAGCCCTCGTCTTGTCTGTTACTTCCATCACCATTTCTCTATTCTTTTCATTCATCAATAATGTTAAAATGCCTGGAGAAAAAAAGCTGATGTTAAGGAACATATGCTACCCAATTAACTTAAATGTATCAATGATTTGGAGCATTGGTCCAATTTGCTTCTAATTAATCATTTATGGATTAAATTCAATACTATTCTATACTTACAAATATTGATTTTTATTATGTTTGTGATGCAGCAGATGGATGCACCAGCTGCTTTAAAAACAAATTAAATGGAACATGCAAAGTATGATGGGACAATTATTTGAGAAGCCTTTATAAATAAACTGTGCAAACAAGTAGGAATTTGAAAATGAATTAAATAAGTAAACACTGGAGTTAATCATAGTTAGACTGCATCATGAGTTAACAATAATTGATTATATTATAAAAAGAGGATACGTAGGTCCACTGTTGCTCCCTGATTGTCAATGTTAGCCAAGAAGAGATACTCCTTTCCTTGTTTGATAAAGGTATCCAACAAGCCAGAGTTCGAAAATGACTCATAAATATCACCATGACCAGGTGGGTACCAACTAAATTAAAGAAGAAATAAATTATAATGATATAGCTGCCAAACAATAAGAACGTTGAAGGACATGAAAATATCACAGCAACTGGAAAAGTACTAACTGAATTCAATAAATAAATATGTTTATATATTTAATTTTGTTTGATATATGTATCCTATCAGTTTGAACTACATTAAACTACAAGAATCTGAAATTAATCTGGAATTATATAAATACTTAAAGGTAAAAGAAAGTAGTCGCAGCAAACAATTATTTCATGAGCAAGTCTTTAAAATCAAGGTTAATTGTCACCATATTACATAGGTACATTGAAATAAATAAATCTTTGTGATATCATGAGATTTCAGCTGAAAACCAACACTTCTGATGTTCACTGACACAAAATGGCATATGTAGAATAATCAACAATGTATTGTTACATAGAAAAAATACCGAACATTTTATGGAATTCTGTGCTTATTTTGCTCATTTCTCAGCATTTACACATTTTTTCCAAGAGCTCTTTGGCACATATTTTTTTTATTTATACATACAAACACTTGGGTGGCAATTTAATTGGATTCTCTTATAACTCATTTGAGATTGTTACCACAACTGGCATTTATCTTTAATAATAATATCATATAAAGATTTTTCTATGACTATGACAAATAAAATGAAAAGATTGTAAATTTTACTACTAAGGTGATCCGTATATATTTATATATTGGATTGATAAAGTCCACCAGGGGTGGGTTATAAAACATCATCAAGATACTTACTCTTCTATATTGTCTCCAGAGACCACAGCTGTTTTAGCTATTGGCAGAAGGGATTCTTTGTTGATTCTTGGATACCTGAACAAAATTTTTAAAAAATTGACTTTTTTTTAAATTCAAATTCTACTTGAAGCTATTTCAGACCTTTTTTTTATTTGAATAAATTTAACAACATTGCTGGAGTCTTCCTAAGAAAGGAGGAATATCCTGTGACATAAATTAAAAATATAAAAGTGGGAGCCCATCCTGCAGTCAGGTTGGTTTCAATAGTAGTTGAAAAATTAAAGACAGTTATCAATCAAAGAATGACGGTTGGCGAGGCCAAAGTGACATAAGTATTTTCTCAGCATATAGGACTATTCAATGAAAGTGTTCAGGAAGCAATTGGTTGATGATTTTCATTCTAACCCTGACAACATTGTTATCCTTGCACCTGATTGGCCGACAACACAATGCCATTGAAATCATTGACAAGACACATCATGAAGATGGGTTTCAAAGGTACAAGATTCTATTAAAGGGCAAGGACGCTGTGGATGGGGCATATCAGAATTAATGACAATGCAATGCATGTTTGTTTCTAAAATCCTAGTGCACTAGAGAGAAGTCAAAGACAAATACCTGCTTTGTTGGAAAGTATGAATGTTGACATTCATAGTGCCATACTTGCGTAGGACTTTATTTGTATCTTCATCTGTGTTAAAGGAGTTCATCAGCACTAAAGGTACATTGCAGCCATGTGTTTTGTTCAGGTGCTGGATAGGTAGGTAAATACAAAGAATAATTTGTTTATTTTCACCAATTAAAATGAAAACAAATAGAGGTATAGGACTGGAAAGGAGAATAATATTGGTAACAACCTATACATGAATATAATCGGGGGGGGGGGGGGGGTGGTGATTTCACAGATAAAAGTATAATAAAGAAGAATGTCTATGAAGAAGCTTGTTAAAGGATAAGAGAAAAAAATATTTTCATATAACACAGTCAAAACACACACAAAATACTCAGACTTTATATATATATATATCTCTCTCTCTATATATTCACAGGTTGGTGAACATGAGCTTAAAAATTCTAATTCAATATTTTCTTGAATTTTTTAATACTTTAAGTCCTTCATACATGATAGTTTCAGGAACAAGAAATAAAAAAATTATTTTCATATGTATACTTTGGAAAAAAATGGTCAAAAGTTGTGCTTCCATTGTGTACCAAAATACAAGAAAAATCGTGAAAAATGAAATATGCCTTATTACCATTTTGTTGTTGCAACAACATACCACTTTTTTTATTTCTGAAGTTTAGAAGAGTCAAATTACATAAAATACACAACCGCTTTTCAAGTAAATTTGGAGTAGTCATTCAAAAATAAATATTGCAACCTGTTCAGGTGATGTAACGTGAGTAACCGAAAAAACTGACTTTGTTTTCTGAGAGAAAAATTCTTCACGGTTAATTGGTGGGATTTTAAATTCTCTTCCTTCAAACAATCTTTGACACAGTGATGACTATCAAAATCATTAAAAAGTACAATTTTTTTTATAAAATTGATGAAGAAAAACTGTAACGTGAGTAACTTTGTAACGTGAGTAACCATCATGTAATGTGAGTAACCAGTAAAAATTATTCAGTTCGGTAACATTTTCTGTGGGATGTCAAGTTTTAAGTCTCATGGTTAGTTGTGAAGTTATTTTTGATTAATTAAAAGCAAAATGAGGGTACGTCTCTTTGATGCGACTCTATGTTCATCAAAATATCAGTGGTCATA
The DNA here is from genome assembly GCF_018143015.1 of Lytechinus variegatus. Classification (NCBI taxonomy): domain Eukaryota; kingdom Metazoa; phylum Echinodermata; class Echinoidea; order Temnopleuroida; family Toxopneustidae; genus Lytechinus; species Lytechinus variegatus. The sequence goes on from NC_054746.1 coordinate 39,176,129, forward strand.
CAATCACACAAAAAAATTGAATATTAGTAGAAGTATTCACAATGCGAGAGTGCATTAGTAAGACTTGGTTTTGATTAACCAAACTTTAAAGAGTGTTTGAACAACACATTGAATGCCATTACTTGTAACCCTATCTAGGCCGGGGTATTTTGGGAGTTGATATGGCCCGGGGGGTGGGGGGCTCCCAGGCCCCCCTTGAGATCACGGCCATTGGCCGCACGATCACGCCGAAAATTTGCATGCAGGTTGTCTTGGACATAATCTACAATACTATACAGTAATTTATTTCATGCAAATTGGTATTAAGCAATTATGCTAAATTATGCATAATTAGTAAGCGAAATCATACTTTTCCCTCCTACTCCCTAATAAAGCTCCAATTATTCCAATTTTTTGTATAAAATCTCTTTTAGATGATCCTAGCAATGAATTTTACACACATTATTGAATTTTAATGACATGTGTGTTGTTAACCATACATGGACAAAATGTAATGTGAGTAACCGTAACGTGAGTAACCATATTATCTGCACCCCAAGTAAAAACCATGTGTTCTTCATTTTTTTAATTATATACAAAGTTTGTCTCCCTAATATACTTCTTTGAAATGGATATAATCAACTTTCATAAAAGCCTTGTATGAGGAGACTTTTCACTTATGTTGACTTTTCATTTTATGCATGTCCAAATCATGTAACGTGAGTAACCGACACATTCCAAAGGAGCATAATAGAATTTCCCAAGTTTTGTTTTTATACGAAGGATAGTCAGACTGTGTACTTTGTTGTGATGAGGAGATGTTTAGTTCCTATCAATAATAATGGAGTTAAAGCTCCAAGTATGAGTCAAGGTGTCTCCAAATGTAACGTGAGTAACTGTGGAATAGCCCATATATAGTGTCTAAAGACACTCATATCACTAGCTCAGCGACAGACCTCTTGTAAAGATAAAAGCAAAACAACTGTACATGTAATAAAACTAGAATACAACATAAAGACATGGTGTGCACCATTTAAAAAAAAAAATAATTAAATCACGTCTCATAAAATAAATCAGTTTCCTGCAATAATTTAATAATTGTTCTTTCAACGAACACCTCTCGCAGTCTCCCATTACCCCATTTAATAAAGCAGCAGCGTTGAATTTGAAAACAACTAATGAATAATAATTCACAAAAGAAAACAATCATATGATGAAAAAATGCTATATCCATAGACCCAAAATGACCTTTGACCTTGATCATGTGACTCACAATTATTGCAAAACAATCATTCATACTTGATTACCCTTATGTTTCATGAAATAGATCTGTAAACTTTCTAAGTTATGATGCCAATTCAACAAATACACCGTAGTTCATTGACCTTTGATTTTGGTCATGTGAAATGACCTGAAATGCACACTGGCTGTTAAGGGATACATTGTTGCTCTTACGTCCAAGTTTCATAAACTAGATCCAGAAAACTTTAAAAGTTATGACAATTCCACAAACATTACCAAAGTTTGTTGACCCTACATGACCTTTGACATTGGTCATGTGACCTGAAACTCAGGCAGGATCTTAAAAATCGTCTACCTAAAAAAAGAAGTTGATTTGAAAAAATAGAGAAAAATCAAACTAGAACACTGAAAATTTAATCGAAATCGGACATAAAATAAGAAAGTTATGACATTTTAAAGTTTCGCTTATTTTTCAAAAAGAGTGATATGCACAACTCAGTAACATGCAAATGAGACAGTTATGATATCACTCACTATTTTTTTTATTGGTTGAATTATACAATATTTCATTTTCTACAGAGCAACTTGACTGAACCATATGGCATCAAACAATGCTAATTCCACATGTTCAGGGAGGGATTAATCATTGTTTTACTTGACAATGAGGAGAAAATAAGAATGATTCATAGAATAATTAATATTTAATGTACCGGTAATGAAATACAAAATGAATATAGACAGGTGCAGACTGACCAGGATGTGCATGTAACTGTGTTGTGAAATTAAGCAAATCTTTAAAATGAAATAAGTTTCTTACTTTACATCAGATTTTGATGAAATTTTCAGTGTTATGCTTGTTTAATTTTTCTCTCTTTATTAAAATCAACTTTATGTTGGGGTGGACTTATCCTTTAAGTGATGCACCATCAAGAGTCATGAACTAGATCCATAAACTTTCAAATTTATGACATTTCAAAAACTTAAACCTTGGTTAAGATTTCAATATTGATCTAAGTTCATTGACCCTAAATGACCTTTGTCATGTGAGGTGAAACTCAGACAAGATATTCAGTAATAGTTGATTACCCTTATGTTCAAGTTTCATGAACTAGGTCCAAATACTTTCTACATGTAAGTTATGATGACATTTCCAAAACTTTACCTTGGTTTAAAATTTCAATATTGACGACGCCGCCATCACAGCCACCACCATCGGAAAAGTGGCGCCTCTAGTCTCACTTTGCTATGCAGGCGAGACAATAAATTAGGATGTCAATTAAACCTTTAAAACTGGAGGGGCTCGCCCACAAGCATGAGTTGCCTTTTAGAGGTTCTGGCTCATTATTTTGTATATAACTTTGTGATTGTTAGTAACTTTTTTAATGTTGCAAAATAAACTGAATTCATCAATTCAATGCAACATTCCTATAAAGTTACGTATACTTATGTACTCATAATTACCTCAATTTGGCGGACAGTCAAGTCAAGAAACGTAAGTTCATTTCTGACACTGATGACACTCTTTGGTCCTTGGCATCCCATGCTGGTACCTAGACCACCATTCAGTTTGATCACTACCAACTTATCCAAGTACTCACGAGCAAAAGCTGGGTCGTAGCTAGGTAACTCATTATATGCAATCACCTGCATGACATCAAAACAATAATTTTTTTAAATCTTACTGTACTTTTGTGCCTGTTTTACTTAGTGAAAACTAAATAACTCCTAACATCCAAGATGAATTTCAGCCTTACAAGATTTAGATATTTACATCATTTGTTGCCAATTTGGAGACAGCAGGCATGTTGAGAGCTAGTAATCAAACCAACATAGAAATTCAGAATATATCAGAATTGTAGAGAGTTTCTTTCTATCGTTAGTTATGGTACACCAATGAGGGCCTAGAATCCATACAAAAAAGGGTTCATTTTGAATGGTCCTACAGAAAATTTCAGTTAGGGAAACAAAAGAAATAATAAAATGTGAATGAAGTTGACCAAACAGCCCAATCCCCAATGGCCTCTGTCTTTCTATGGAACATGCGGTAATGATAGCTCCACAAACTCTTGAAATGCATGGGTATGGGAATAAGTGAATTTGCAATTAAATATTTTCAATGACATGAACAATGACATTGAAATGCCTTTTTTCTATAAAGGCTTTGGTGCAGAAAAATATGAACAGGAATTGGTAACAGTGTTTTAATTCTCATTGATGTAAGCCTTCAAATGAATATCATTCATAATTTGTCCACACACAAAAAAATTGTGAATTTCAGGCAAGTTTCTATTATTAAACATTTTCTCCCTAGATATATTACTTTGAACCATGCTCCAAACATCATAATAATTCAAACAATAATTGCTCTTTTAAATAGTTTATTTTTTTTGTTTGATTATCAATTTAACATATTGATGATCTAGATATAATATTGACATTAAATCTTGATAGCTTCAATTTGCATTGTTCGGTAAACATAGTGCACTGTGCCTAAGAGATTGTACACAAACACCTTCCATATTTCCTTCTTCAATTTTTTCAAAACTTAAAATGTTGATAGCCAGATAATACAGTGCGTCCCAGAAAAAACGAAACCGAGATTAAGCGATGATTTATCATAACTTAATCACAAATACAATAGACAAATGACCTACCAATGTAAAGCTTAGAATCTCCTCTTTCATCTGATATTACTTAGATTATTCCTCATACACGCATGAGTGAGCAAAAACAATTTGAAAATACCAAAAACTCATTTGGCAGGGGTATCTGAATTTCAAAAAGAAAATCACATGCCTAAAAAGTTCAATATATTTGATATTTCAATTTATTTGATACCTTATCACCAAAAATGGTCAAGAAGTAAAAAAGTTATGTTTCCTCGAAACAATGCTTCTATTTCCATAATTTCATTAAATAAACATGTTTTCACTGGTTTCCCACAGAAGCTATTGCATGGTTAACAAAAGACTTAATGGATGGCTGATCGTCAACAAAACGGAGTGTCAAGTGAGTTTGAACGCTAGCATGTAGAACCTCTTCATTTTACAAATTATTGAAATTCAAGCCTTATTTCAAATAACCAGAACTTTGTTATTTCTTTACCATTTTCTGTAATTGAGGTATCAAATTAAAGAGCAGATATTGAACTTTTTATAAATGGGGTTTTCTTTTAGAAATCCAGATACAGCCCGCCAAATGACTTTTTGGTATCCCCTCTTCAAATTGTTTTTGCTCACTCATGCGTGAATGAGAAATAATCTAAATAATTTCAGATAAAAGAGGAGATTTTAAGCTTTATGTAAAATGGTAGGTCATTTGCCTATTGTATCTGAGATTAAGTCATGATATATCATCGATAAATCACTGTTTCATTTTTTGTGGGACGCACTGTATATCAAGAGACATCCTGTCCATAAGTAGATATATATAAATTTCTATATTAAAATTCATGTAAAAAATACCTCATCAAGTCAGTCATATTTTTCATTCTCCCATTCATTTTTTTAAAATCAACCGAACAGCAATTGATGATCATTTCCTTGGTGATGAAATCATACTTACAGCATCTGATGGTGGTGGTTGAATGTCATCCCATTCCACAGCCGCTCCTGTTCCTGCTTCCTCAAGAAACTGAGCAAACAATTGTTTGTAGCCTTCAAAATTTTTCCCTATAGCCTAGATTGATATATAGGAAAAGAAAAGAAAGTGAGAACAAAATATGCAATGATACAGTGTTGCTTAAACATCAACATCAGATTTCAACAGCAAAATTGAAATTACTATACACACTTCAATTGAAAAACTTACTACTAACTATGCCCAGAGAAGGGGTCAAATTGATCCGTTCTCCACTTAAATTATGCTACTTTGAATTTAATCAGCTGTTTAAAATACCATTCATATTCCAACATGAGAAAGACACAAATTGTAAAATGATTACCCGGTACCTACTTGGGGCCTACACTGTTTTTTCTCCAAAAATTCAATTTCAAATAGCGATTTTTATAATCATACAATGTAAATGCAAGTCTGAGTACATGAAAGTGGAATATAAAGTTTGTTTTGGGTTTAATCTCTAACAAAGTTCAGACGATAAAATAAGACTGTATCAAGAGAACTTTGGCATCTTCGCAATCAAACTATGTCTGACCCCTGTGATAAGAACTTCTAAAATACACACTGTACATGTACGGGTCAATCTCCACAAGGATTACAAGTAAACCTCACATGTACATGTAATCTTTGACTGGTAACAACATAATACAATGTATTTGTCTACTGATACAAATGACAAGCAACACCCCTTTATTATCAAGAGTTTGGTTTAAAGCTCCAAGACCCCATTGCATATGATAGTAGCTTTACCATCCAATGGTACATGTAATTACCATGTTAGCAAGACCCACCAGCCAATCAAAATCAAGGATTTCATGAAAGATACCATTGTAAGGGACATTTTCTATATTTTTATGCAATGGGGTCCTGTGAGGTGTTTCATACTTGTAAAGCTGTTCATGAGTTAAGAGTGACTTTAAGAACAACTCGTGAACCTTTCTTGTGGTAAATGATATAGATCATAATGTTCATTGGTGATTATTTAGTGCAGCTCATGCAGCTCTACTAGATGAAAGAAAAAAAAATCAAAATCGGTCAATAAATAAGAAAAAAGTACATTATGTAAGTTTTGAAGAAAAAAAGCTTAAATTAATTTCACATAAATAAGCATAAAATTCTTTCTAGGCAAAATTTCAAAATTCTGGGTAGAAGTTTGGTGAACCTTATTAAGCTCTACCAGATAGAAGAAAAAAATCAAAATCGGTCGACAAAGAGGAAGAAGCATATTATGTGAATTTTGAAAAATACGCATATCAAATTTTCAAGTCAAATTTCAAAATTCTGTGCTGAAGTTAGGTAAACCTCTTGAAGCTCTACCAGGGGCCCGTTGCATAAAACTTTTTACCTGAGAAAACTCAGGTTGTTTTTACCAGAGTTTTTGCCCTGTGTTAAAGTCAATGGCAGAAATCAGACTAACCTTAGTTTTCAGTTTTTACCAGAGTTTTCTCAGGTAAAAAGTTTTATGCAACAGGCCCCAGATGGAAGAAAAAAAATCAAAATCGGTCAGCAAAGAAGAAGCATTTTTTGTGAATTTTGAAAAATGTGCATAAATATAAATGAGTTTCAAAATTCTGTGTAGAAGTTTTGAATCCCCCACTTAGTGCTATCATATAAAGCAAACAGAATCGAAATGATGAAAAAAAAGCATTTTGAAATTGTGGACGGACGACAGACGATGGATGTCACGCCACAGCATAAGCTCATCTGGCCCTTTGGGCTGGATTAGCTAAAAATCAATACTTAAACTTCAAAATTTAATGCAGGTTAATATGTAAAAAAAAATATTGATCTGAAATTGAGTAAATAAAGAATATGATTGTCATCCTTGCATTACTGAATTTATCTATAGTTGTGCTCAAGATCTAATAATTTCCTCATGATTTCCAGGGAATTTCTAAAATGTGTACATTAATATACATGTAACCAGGGTAGGAAATATTCACCCTTTACACAGTACCACAGCATTGTTTGTGCAAAAAGTTATTTCATTGGTCTTCATGTGCAAAACTGTGATCCAATGTATCTTTGCCTCTCATTTTTGACCAGCCACCCCAAAAGCAACAATGGTGGAGTCATCTAAATAAATTTTCAAATTTCCATTGAGTTTGAAAATAAGCATAATATCCTAAGCTTTAAAATGATATACTTTTCAAAAGTAATAAACCATAAAAGTACTTGATTGAATGCAGAAGAAACTAAGCGAGAGCCCCAAAAATAAGGATGAACAAATAAACGTTTGAAGTGTGGTGTTCACTCAAGCATGACATGTGATTACTTTACAATCTCAATGAAACTTCCAAGTAGTCCACAAAAATTGTGTCAAAGTAAGCTATTATGTCAAAGAAACTCTTATCTTGTTTTCTACTCAATTTTTATAACTTAAAGTTTTTGACAGAATAAAAAAGAAACAGTACTTATTCAGAACTCCATTAATTTCAAACTTTAAGTTAATTTTCTATTTTTTTGCTTTTTGAAAACCAAATTACCATTTTGGTTTATATTTACAGAGAACTTTCCCTGGGGACTTATTGCTGGTTTTTGGAGTGGCTGGTAGTCTGGCTGGTAGCATTTGTTCCATCAGAAAACAAACTTGTTAGCATCCTGGTTTTGTCTGTCTTGATGCTAGGTGTTCACAATTAATCATCACATCACCAATTTACCATTTTGTCTAATTCCTTGTTAGGTTATATCCATTTCATCTATTATCCATTTGGTCTATTTAACACCATTAAGTATAGTTAGATGAAATATCGATGAAACAGATATTTCATTTTACATTAAAGAAAAAAATATTAGAGTTGAAATTAGACAAATTAGGATCTAGACTAATTGAAAAATAGACTATAATGTGGGAATTAAATGTAGACCAAATTGATAGTAGACCAAATGAGTTTAGCCCATCTGAGACGACCAACAGCCAACTGAATATAAATATTTAATACTCACAGCTTTGCTTTCTTCGGGACAGGTATCTAATAACCTGTCCATCTCTTGGGCTAAGTGATGCTCTGCATCTCTTCTTGCCTGTGACTGGAACTCTTTCTGACTGGGACTGCGCTTCAGACCGCTTCCCTTTAATAAAAGAAAAGAGTTGATGAAAATTGGAAAAGTAACATTATCTGTCTGGTTACTGCATTATGGATGCTATTCATAAACAGGTAGAATGCCTCTTGCAGTCTTGCCTGCATTACATGATTCAATATATCAGCAGTGTTGACTTTAAGAACAACAAGATTATCAATTTTCACAAAAACACTATCCATTTGATAGTTCATTGGCCCTTAATAATGACCCTTGTCCTTGAACATTTGACCTCAAATTAACAACAACAATGATCAGACACTTCATTCCTCTTTAATATATCCATGTTTCATGCGATAGATCCATTTGCCACTCAAGATATGACATGTCAATAAGTTCTGATGAAAGGCTAGCGCAATTGTATACATGTAGATTTATACTATGCGTGGTATCATTGGTTGACCACTATGGAGTCTGCTTTTCAAAATCTCACACATGCTAAACTAACTGTGAAGCATAACATTTTTTCTATTGAAATTATCTTCAGGATATTTGGTTGATGGAGAATCTGGAAATTGTCATTCTTCCTCATTCTCCAGAGGACAACTTCTCAAGAGACTGGGGGAGTTGTCCTCAAACAAATGCAATGGTACTTTTTCGATAGAAATGTGTATGTGCAATAGGAAACAAATGTAACATGTTTCAGCTCCCATACACTTGCATAAAAATTGAGAATGTAGAACAAAATGAAACAATCAAATACATGTTATCAAGTTTATCAATAATCATACTGAATGCAATCTTACAGATCACTAGTGAGCAAGGGTGTCAGTCAGTCATACATGTACGTCAGCAAACACAGGTCTATTGGTATTTTAGTTATAAGTTTAAAACTAGAATGGCAACCATTAAGCTAGGGTTTATGTATCACAGACTTAAATTTTATATTTTTCACATTGAATATGAAATGTACCATTAAAAAAAATATCATATGAACTCAATTCTTAAGCTGGAATATATATACTTTTGGTAAAGATTTGATAAAGTGAAATATATTATATGTAGAAACACTATTCAAAATTTTAATATTTGAGTAATTATTTTTGATACATGGTCGTCTGTCATTCACCATTAAATTATTTGTATGAAAAAAAAAACAACTTATTTGACCAATAAGTAGAATGACCAATCATAGCGATTGTTATTTTGCTTACCGTGGATGTAAATAATCAGGAATATATTTTCAGAATTCAATTTTAGCTAATGTCACTTAATATTTAATTTGCTTTTTATTTTGAAAACATGTCTTTAATGATATATGATATCTAAAAGCTGAATTCAAGATTTGAAAGTAAATAAATTTATCAAAATAAAACATGGCATTAACTAGTGACTTTGAATCTACTGCCTTAAACTAGATTTAACATTTTCCAGTATATACAAGTTTATGAAATGTATGAATTTATAAAAGACAAAGTCTGCAATATTTAAAGGACAAGTCCACCCCAACAAAAACTTGATTTGAATAAAAAGAGAAAAATCCAACAAGCATAACACTGAAAATTTCATCAAAATCGGATGTAAAATAAGAAAGTTATGACATTTTAAAGTTTCTCTTCATTTCACAAAACAATTATGCACATCTCTGTCGGTATGCAAATGAGGGAACTGATGACATCACTCACTCACTATTTCTTTTGTATTTTATTATATGAAATATTTTGATTTTGAAGTTTCCATTATTTTAACATTTTGTGCTTCAGGCAAGGAGATCCTAATCATCAAATTCATAAAAATTGAAATATTGTATAATTCAAAGTTCAAACAATTAAAAAACAAAAGAAATAGTGAGTGACGTCATCGACTCTCTCATTTGGATGTAACTGGCTTGTTCATATAACTATTTTGTTAAAAATAAGTGAAATTTTGAAATGTCATAACTTTCTTATGTTACATCCGAGTTTGATGAAATTTTCAGCATTGTGCTTATCTGATTTTTCTCTATTGATTCAAATCAACATTTTTCTGAGGTGGACTTGACCTTTAAGCATTTGTTCTTGGCAAACGAATTCATCAATTTTGTGTTTTCTGAGCTTTAACTATTATCAATATCATGCAACTTCATGCTTTAGTATTTCCCATTTTAGTTTTGTGTATTAAATCAAACCAATATCATTTATTGAAATTTTTATATTTAAATTTGGTTTTAAAACCTGAAATGTTGCAAATTAACATATCATAACAATCATATTATAATCACCATCATTTCTCAAATGTCAAATCTACATGAACATGAGAGAGATATTTCAACCTTCCAATTCAGTAGTCTAAAATTATGAGATTGAATATTGGAGCTACATGTAGTTCTAAGTGATATCCTCTGTCAACTATAAAACCATCATCAAATACTTGAAATAGGATCTCTCTCTAATATGAGATTGAGACTTGCCTGGTTCATAAGCAATGATGCATAAGCATCTCCATCCTGTCCAAATCGCATGGCACCTTGAATTATATCAAGAACAACGTACTGATGAAAAAAGACTTTGTAATTTCCTTTGAGATAAAGTCAAACACTCCTTCAACATTTATCCTTTACCACAGAATGCATAGAAAACATCACAGTCTGGCAAATGGAAGAAATGCAATCAACAAGTTCAGGTGCTCAATAAAATGAATTGCCAGTATTTGATGAAAACTATTAAATAAGTAGGTGAAATTCCGATGAAAATGAGCTCACTTTGACTACTCCTGGATCAGAGCATGATCCAAGCATGGAGCTATGACCAAAGCAATATCTACGTGTCATGCACAATATACACATGAGTGGTCTCTTGAAAGTCTACCATGTGTGCTTGTGTCTGAAGTTGTTCAAACATTGGTAGGCCTTTATCCAAACAGTTTGCCTTGAATCACAAGACTCATGAGGAGTAAAGCCTTAATAAAGTAACACACACAGATAGCTTTTACACAGCATACATCTACCAAAGAAACTTTGATCCTCACGCAATCTCTCAAAATAAACATTTATCCTTGAGTATGGAAAAAGTTTGCCTCTTTCATAACCATTCAATTTTAATACATTTTGGAAGAACAATTTTATTGATACTACATGTCTAAAGTTCATATCTGACTGAAGAACTTAAAAACATTGGAGAGTAAATAAAGTCAAAGGGCTTAAAAGAAAAAAATTCTTAGGCAAATTTATTTTCTCTATCAGTCAATTGTAGTTATGTAAATGTGCAGGAAGAGCTGGTGATTAGAAACTTGAAAGACTTTCCAATGTTTGCTCCTTCCACTTTGCCTATTAAAGGTGGAGCATGTTGCATCTTAAAACACAGAGTGATTCAAACAGTTTCATAAGCCATGTGTCTCGCCTGATTTTGCAATCAATAAAAAAAAAATGCACTAAGATCTTTTGACCCCTTGATGACCTTTAACCTTATTATCCTCATGAACACATTACTGAGTAATTATTTGTACCAAGTGTAAACAAAACTGATGCATAAATATAGAAATGAGAGCAAGTTGAAAACTATACATGTAGATGAACCTCAGATCTATTGACCTTATGATCTCATCATCCTCATGAACACACATACATGTGGTATTATCCATGGATCATTTGTATCAAGTGTACAAACACAATTGATGCTGAAATAAAAAAAAATGAGAGCAATTTGAGCAAAAACTTGACATTTTGACCCCTACATGACCTTTGACCAAATCATCCTCATGGACACACACATATTACCAAAGGATAAAATGTACCTAGTGTAAAAAACGATTGATGCTGAAATAAATAAATGAGAGCAGTTTGAACAAAAACTTGACCTTCAACCCTTACATGACCTTTGATCCAAGCAACTAGAAGTAAAGAAATAAGAGCAAGTTGCACAAAAACTTCAAAAAGGATGGACATGTCCACATAATATTGAACCTTTGACACCATCCTCATGGACACACATGTAGTATTACCCACTTGTACCAAATGTGAATCAATGATGCAGAAATAAATGAGAGCAAGTTGGAAAAAAAATAAACCTTGACCTTTCGACCCCATAATTCTGAACAAAATACACATGGTATTACCAGAAGATCTGTACAAGGTGTAAATATAACATGCAGAAATAAAGGAAGCTGCACAAAAACTCCCCCCCCCAAAAAAAAAGGATACACATGACCTCATATTATTTGATACTTTTGATCCCTAGATGACCTTTGACTCCATCGTCCTCATCATCTTTCGAGGGAAATGCCCGATACATGTATATTTGTTTTATATCGCTCTTTAACTTGCACACCTTGTCCTTACCGATGTGTACCAATCTATACTAATTCTAATGCTGCCGGACCTAAACCTACAATGTATGCATGTCAAGCTCATGCTAACCAGTTCCTGGGTAGGCTTCTACCTGACTGCAGATGAGAGGTCCTCTGCGCTACGCTGCTGCAGTTGCACTCACGAGGGAAATTGTAACGCGCAGACAAACTTAGAGGCCAAACATTAAACTCTGTAGAATCGAATCTTGACTCATCTTGTTAGGTATGCTAATTCTGAATTTAAGTGTCCTGTATGGATAGCCGTCATGAAATTATACTTCCTGCATGAAAATCTAGACCCGATTCCTATTGAAATTATACTTTGTCACATGATCACGAATTGACAAATCGTTTATCTCTATACTCGTGAATAATCAGAAGAGGGAAATATACCAGGTTTGAGAAAGTATAGTGGAAATATTTTCATCCGAGGTTAGTTCGTCAATTGATATTTTTCCTCCGAGGGGCGCAAGCCCTGAGAGAAAATAGTAACATAGCCAGACCAACCGAGGATAAAATATTTCCACTACACTTTCAAAAGAAATGCCCAATATTTGTTTCATATCCCTTCTATAGATAAAGTTTGAACCTAATCTAGTCCTAATTGGCCCATCTCCATGATCTGGACAAAATCTAGATCAGCTTAGCTCTAATATAAGTAAAATTGGTTTATCATTTTAAACTAGCCTATTCCTGATCGAATAGAGCGCGCAGCTACCGTTGGCTCCCATAAGCATCACTTAGGGTGGCTTGTTGTTGCACAGCGCAGGGGCTGTACTAGTGAGATCGATCTTCTAATATCAATTCCATACCAATTGTGAAAGTCGTGAACAAACCCTGCTGAACAAAGTAAAATCAAGCAGCCCGAATCATTCGATGATCAAATGATGGCCATCATTTATTTTATTTTCAGCATACTGATTCATTATTAACAAGTCTTTTCTTTTCGTTCTTTCTCTCCTTCCATTATTTCTCTCAGACTCCCTTCATTCTTTCCTCCCTCTCTTTCATTCATTCTTTGGATTCTTTTTTTATATTTTTTGCTATTTCCTTCCTTCCTGTTTTTATTCTTTCTTTCAAAGAATGAAGGAAACATTTTTCTTTCCTTCATTCATTCTTTCATCCTCCTCTTTTTCTTACTCTCTTTTTCCCTTTCTCTTTATTTTTTCTTTCAATCAGTCATCTTCTCTTCCCTTCCTTTATTTTCCTTCATCCTTCTTTTCTAACTTTCTTTTTTTAAACGTTTTTTCCCTTCATATTCTTCACTTCATTGTTTCCCTTGAATTTTTTTTCTTTCTTTCTTATTCATCTTTTTTCTTTCTCTCCTTCATTTTTTCGTTTACCCATTTGTTCTCACTCCCTTCCTTTCCTTTCTATTTTTTCCCTCCCTGGTGCATAGCCATGGGGCGGTCGCCCCGCCCCCCCCCCCCCCCCCCCCCGCGCCCCAAAAAGAAAGGGGGAAAAGGAGAAAAGAGAAGAGAGAAAGGGAAAGGGGAAGAAGGGTATATCTTTATTGTTTTTCTTTTCTTTTTTTATCAAAGAATAAAAACATAAACAAGGCATTCTTCTCTCTCTTCATGCATTCTTTTGCTTCCACGCTCTGTGCGGGAAAAATATCTAAAATGCCTTTCCCTTTTGTTTCCCACACGTTTTTCCCCTCCCAGACCATAAGACTTGAATATTCTTGCCAGAAATTATAAAGTAAACATGGGTGGTGTAGTAGGATTCACAGTACACCATGTATATTTCTTGGGCAAGTGTTGGTCTTGAAAATGACCACTTAATCTCTATACATGGGTGAAAAGAATATGATTTTTTTTTTTCAATCGCATTGACACAAAATTTCGGCTCTTCTGTTCGGAGCAGGTTAACACTACCGACAATCTCTGAGTCCCCAATGCTTTTTCTTCCACTTTTCAGCAAGCAATTTTTGGCAAAGTATCAGCTCAAAGATGGAGGCATTCCCGTGCTATATGAAAAAGTATTTACGATGAAACTTGAGTTTATTTTATATCGCTTTGCTGCATATTCACCTCCCGTTTCGTTTGCACCATCAATTTGAAATTTTGAATGTCAGTCACTGAAATTTCTTAATCATACAAAAGAAACTAAGAAAGCACTTAATATGAGCAAAATTATACCTTTTTTTCTTACAAAATAAATCAGAGGTTTCCATTATTGCATGCATAGAATGGAAAAGTTCCTCTTCTAGCATCATTCCTTTCACAATTTGAGCTTTAAAAAATATCAAAATTTCAGAGAAATTAAAAAAATTCAGAGCTTCAACGTCATTCATAGAAAGTAATATTTCCTCCCTGCGTACAGGCCTACCTAGCCGCTGTCTTCTACTGTTTGCGAGTTAAAGAATTTAATGTGGCTAGTTTTTGAACAACATATCTGATGTGACCAAGGTACCACTTCTGTTCTCAAATTTTATCAAACGTTTTAGCATCCGTGCTTTGCACGATACGATAAATTATTTCAAATTCCTCATTCATTTCCCATTTTTGGGGCGCTCATAATTTCTTTCCAAAACAAGAATTTTTTTTCAGGGGAGGTCAATTTAATTCCAATTGATAAGGGTAATTGAGACGCAAGAGACGTCTTCTTTTGATTTGAATTTGATGATATAAAAAACTCCCCCCTCCCAGCAACCCCCCCCCCCCCCGGGAGCGCGCTTTACGTGCTCTTCAAGTGTTGGCACGCTTTGCGTGCACTTACCATCCCCTCAAAAAAATCAAATCCTGGCTAAGCGGTTGCTCCCGAGTCCCTCCCTCCCTCGCAAAAGTACATGAACTATATGAGAGAGGAAATCATTCAAATGGCATACCAACACACTAATTTCGGACATGGCAGGCAAGAAAATATCTCTTTGAAAAATAAAAAACTAGAATTTTACAAAGGTACATCAGTTCATGTTAAAAAGATGAAAAGGGCAGCAGTAAATATAGAACAGCCCCACTTTCTTTTTAAGCGGTAAAATCTTGTTTTGATTTTATGGGGGCAAGTATTTTCCAACTACTTCAAAATTACTTGCCCAACTGGGCAAATGCTTAAAAAAAATTTTTGTAGCACCCTGTACAAGAGTAAGTACATTTGACATCAAAAAAAGGATCCCGATAAAAAATTGGCCTTTGATGCCCATCTTGGAAAAAGATTTTGGCTTTGGTGCCCTCTGAAGTGGCCTTGGTGCCCTTCATAATGTGAGGTATTTCAAGGCCAAACTGGCATTGCCCTAAAAATGACAAAATTTAAGGCCTGCAAAGCCATCGATGGAAGATCATTAAGGCAAACAAAACAACCTCATAATCACCCCCAAATTTCTGTCTCTTAAGCATCTTCTTGCAGGAGAATCGAAACCATACAAAAAATTAAATTATGGGACGACAAAAATTAGGTTCGACTTATTTTAAATTGAATAGCAAACTATTTGTTTGTTAGGTATCTGCCACTGTACCAAGAATGATTACGTACATGTATCTTTTAACAAACATATTTAGCAAAATACATCCTTACCTCTCACATTATTAGCATTATTTTAGGGTTGAAGTTTTATTGATAATTTTGGGGCTCGGTAAAGGAAATAATCTGTTGTCTCACGATGCGGGCAAAATCGCACCTTTTTCTCCATAGACACTGTAAAGGCATCGGTGGAGCTCCACCACTATGAGCATGACAAGTCCAACAGTAGAGGCGCACGGCCAATATGGGAGACTCTCTCCAATAGGGGAGACAATCTCCCACATTGGAGACTTGCTTTGCAAAAGGACAAAAGAAACAACACCAACAAAAGCATGATTTTTTCCACCCAAAATTTTGTCTCACACGAGGTCATAAGCCCATTTGTTTTGTGTGTGATTGACAACAAAAATCCTTATCAAAACAAAAGTAGACGGTGAATTTTTAAAGTAGATGGTGAAAAGGGGTAATTTGTCATGAGGAATCTGCTTATCACATTTTTATTTGCCGCCAAGGTAATCCTTTTGCCGCAAAAGTAAACAAAGGAAATTAGTCTCCAAAACTGGAGACTGTCTCTGAAATTGGATACCCAAATTCTTTACAAAAGTCTCTGATGTTGGAGATAATTTCCCACATTGGAGACAGTCTCCATTATTGGCCGTGCGCCTCTACTGTCCAATGGCTGTCATCGGTCTATTAGTATTGACGATTGGGATGCCGCGGAGCCACACAAAGCGAAGTCTGAGCGGAGCATATGCCTGACAGAAATAGACCTATTTATCGGTCCAATCTTTCCTTTTCTTTTCATTTGTTCTTTCATTCCTTTCCTTTCTTCTATTCATTCTTTCCTTTTTTCCTGTTGACCTGGGCCTAGAAATCTGTTCTAGGCCTATTCTTTTTGTTTTTATTTCATCCCTTTGTGCTTTTTTTCTTTTCCATTACCCTCATCCTTTTCTACCTTTCATTTTCTTTCAAAGAATGAAGGAAACATTTTTCTTTCCATCATTCTTCAATCTCAATTTTTTATTTTCTTTCAATTTGTTTCATTCCCCAGTCCTTTCTTTTATTTTACTTTTATCTAGATCTACCAGTATATGGTACTTTCTTTTCTTCCTTCACAGGTCTTCATTTTAAGTTAGGCTACATGTACTAACTAAGGACAAAAATAAAAAATCATTCATGGCATCACACTAAACTTTATTATGGACTAGGCCTAATACCATCTAGAATACCTTACAGTTCATGCAGTTTGGCATTGGGTCCTCGCCTACACCATTTTCTATTTGTGGGTCCGCTTTGAGTTTGAGGGACATCCTGACCCGAGCTCAAATGATCAGGCTCGAGGCATTGACAATTTGCTCCCTTCAAAGTTCAATCAAGATACCACTTAAACACAAAATTCAAACACATGAGCTTATCATACCTGTTGGCGGGGACTTTGGACCAAAGAAGCCATGGCACTGCTTTAAAAAATCGAGGGGGCTCGATGCGCAAACCTGCACGTGAACTTTGATCCCATAAAACCAATTCGTTGATGATCGATCGATCTGAAAACCTACGTGCCAGCGCCAAGCGGTACACGTACACGGCGCGTGCATGCATGAAGGCTAGGCCGCCGGTACTGTGCATGGTGTCTTGGTGATGAAGGCACGCCCCGTGTACGCCATACGTCTATGGCACTGATCTCGATTTTTTATAGAGATCAGTGGTCTATGGCAGGTCCATGGCTATGCATGTCCATCCTCTTTTTTTATTGCCACGCCCCAGACCACGCCTTTTGCCCCACCCCCTTTTCCCCTCATCTTTGTTTATGTGATGATTCTGGATATATTTTTGTGAGCTGTTAGGTGTCAATTTTTTTTCTCAGTACATATATGTACAAAAGCTTGAAACCCAACAAATCCCCAAATGAATGAAATGAATATGCCATAAACACATAATTATGATATAGGTATGGCTGGAACAATTATCTTCTCCCAGATAATTTGATACCAATTTAAGAAATAAAGATGACATAAACACAATTATCTTCTCCTAAATAATTTGATACCATATTTACGTGTTATGTCTTCATGCTAGGATAATCAGTAGGTATACCCATAAGGTCCATGGTATACCCCCTATGCCAATGACGTCATCCTGGGGATGTCATAATCCTACATGAGAAAGTTAACCTACTTGCAGACTTCTTGTCATATAACTTGAAATAGATTTTAATGCAACCCTTATCGGATTATGACATTTGGGCCCCGTCTAACAGAGTTATGATTGATCCAATCAATCGTACTATGGAAATCCATCATTGTCATAATTTTTTCTACAGGAAATTTGCAAAATGTCCTTTGTAAACAAAGAGAAAAAAAACAGATTGTCAAAAAATCAATGACTTTATGGATATACATTCTATATCTGGAATTTTTTTTGAACAATCATGCATGTCATACGTTGACTTTGCTGGCTTTCCATAGTTGCGATTGATCAGATCAAGCGCAACTCTTTGTAAGACGGGCCCCTGGATTCATTCATTGTAGTCGTGTCTTACATTGATGCAAATCAAAATTTACACTATCACTGTAAAGCATACTCCCTGAACATCCAAGCATTAACAATAATATAGGGTATTTATATTGCGCACATTAACATATACCACATAAATATGGTACCAAATTATTTTAGAACATACTCTTTTAGGCCATATATTCCGCGTAGAATGCCCTTTTTCCTTATATTGGGGATTTGTGAGGAGTCAAATTTCTCTGACTCACACTGTATTACCAGTAACAGTCACAAAATGTCATTGAAACTACAGTAGTTTGTTTGGATCTGAACCAGACTAATGCTCTCAATATAACAATTTTTTGTGCCGGGCCGGTATTTTGATTGAATGAGGCCAAATTAGTCCTTGTATTATTTTATGATAATGATATATCTTATTCTTTTCATTCATTTTCTCTGTTTTTGAGCCTTTTCTCCTTTTCTTTCAACACACAAGAGTTTAGGGGGGGGGGCTTGATTGCTCTTCCTATCCTTTCCAATGTGATGTATTCATCCACAAATGTATGTCTCTCTCAAGGTCCCAATACTAAGGTATCTGTAAAGGCCACCTTATGACTGATCCACAATCCCATTTTAGCATTTTGCTCATTTTTTTTCAGAAAATGTGATGAAAAATGTTTGATTTGAGGTTCAAAGTAACTGAGAGAATACTAACATGAGTGCAAGCCTTTACTTTAGAGTTAAGGCCAAATAAATTTCAAATCATAGCCAATAGTACCATTGCTATGATGTCATTACGACTAGATATTTAATTTGCTTTTCTGTAATGTACTTCATTGCATGTGGTCTTTTAATTAGCACAGTGACAACATCACAATTGACAATCAAATCTTTGACACGCTTGTTCACACAGATCTATCAGTTATATCACTTTATTGATCGGCTACTAATTACATCAAACAAGATGCCTTCAGTAGTAGCAGTACATAATTGAAGCACAAAACACAATATCACAGGGTACCAGAGATATTATAAGGAAAAATATCACCTCACTATTTCTTTTCATCAGTAGTTCTGCAACTTAGTTGCGCAATAATTGTTGCTTCTTGGAAGCGCTTTTCAATTTGGTCAAAGATAAAAAGCTTTTATCATTAAAGGAAACCAAAACCCAAGAAGAGAAGTAATCTTATTGGAAAGAGTAAAATGAGAGGAACAATTTAAAAAAAGTTTCATCAAAATCGGTTATGAAATAAGCAAGTTATGGGAGTTTGAAAACTCTTGTTTTACTTTCTATGGGCATCCTCAAATTGGCAAACGTGCTTCAAAATGGCTGATTTTGTGGACAACTATCCATTTGTTTTGTACACAAATTTTCGGATTTTCCTCATTATCTTTAAAATTGCATCTTGCCTCCTTCTGAGCACAACATATGTCATGGGAAAATATAATCCACACCATATATGTCAAGGTCAGGAGGAGATAATGTGAAATATGTAAAATAAAGGGGAAAATCTGAAAATATGTGTACAAAACAAATGGAGAGTTGTCCACAAAATCAGCCATTTTGAAGCACGTTTGCCAATTTGAGGATCCACATAGTAAGTACAACAAGACTTTTTAATCGTCCATAACTTGCTTATTTCATAACCGATTTTGATGAAACTTTTTTTAAATTGTTCCTCTCATTTTACTCTTTCCAATAAGATTGCTTCTCTTCTTGGGTTTTGGTTTCCTTTAATACAGAAAAAAATATATGAAATATACAGGTTTTTTTACTTCATAAGTATAGTTTTCAATTTGGGGAGTCAAAACAACATAAAAACTGTTTTTTTTTATATAATTCATGGATCATTAATTCAAGACCTGACAAGGATTATACATATGTCTTATTTTAAAATGTTCAGAATAGTTGCAACAGTCACACCTAAGGCCCCTAATATTTAAAGATAGGATTGTATCACCTTTAATAAACCCCAAAATAGGTCACTGAAGATTGGCTACCATATTTAATCAGGAAAGCACTGGGATACTCATCTTAGTATATCATTGGCATCTAAAATATGAAGTATAGCTTCGAGGCCGTGGAAAGAGTACTTTAAAAGGAGAGTCAATACAAATGAAATCACTTTAATTTCAAAAAGAATAAATCAAAGATATCAGATTTAATGCAGAACCCATCAAATAGGCCGTTGTAGTAAAATAAAAGTGTGGACAAAAAGAGAAAAATATTAAACAAAATACAGACTTTATAGGCAAACCAAACATCACAACTCCAATGGCACAATAGTTCTTGAAGCAAAACTACCATGGGTAGCAATATTTCAAACTGGCAGAAAAATTGATATTACATTCAAAGATTATATGTATATACCTTGTCAGTTAATCACCTGGCCAACATGTTTTATTGGGATGAACGGTTATTAGCTGCACATTCAAATGGTCATATAAAGAAAGCTTCAATAGTAATCCACACCAATTAAGTTTTATATCAATCATATAGTATATGCTAAACATTTGTTTCCATTCAATTTTCTCCATAGAAATAGACTAAACAGAGTCTCAGAGACGAGACTTGTCTGTACTCATTCCACGAGCAGTCGGTCATTGTTGGATGAATTTGAAAGCAACTTCCTTCTCATCAAGAAGCTCTTTGGCAGTCAGGTCCATCTTCTCTCGAGCAAAGTCAGAGATGCTAAGACCCTGGACAACAGTCCACCTTCCATCTTTACCAATGTCCACTGGCATACTGTACATGAGGCCCTGTGGAATGCCGTACTGATTATTATCACTGTATACTCCCATGGATACCCAAGAACCCTGCAAGAAGAAAGAAAATGAGCTCAAAATATTAGCAGTCTAAAGAGATCATGTTCTGAAATAATCCGGGCATGGTGATTTTGCCTGTGGAGCAAACAAGATCACTCTCTACAACCCTCAAAACTTTATTTACAGGAGCAACCATTTTCTCTAGAGCCACCTGAAAAATATAAGACACACAAAAAATATCACAATGAAATGATCAAACTTAGGCCTAACAAAGATTAACAAGTGGAATGCCTCTGGCCGTCTCACCTGCATCACGCGGTTCAATATAGCAGCAGTGCTGACTTTGAATACTACTCTAACTCGCACAAGATGTTCAGTGATACATGGTTACTCTTATGTCCACTTTTTATGAACTAGACCAATAAACTTACAGAGATATGATGGTTATTCAACAAAAAACCCCAACATGGCCAAAGTTCATTGACCTTACATGACCTTTGACCTTGATCATGTGACCTGAAACTCGAACAGGATGTTCAGTGATACTTGATTACTCTTATGTACAAGTTTCATGAATCAGATCCATAAACTTTCAAAGTTATGATGGTAATTCAACAGATACACCCAATTCGGCCAAAGTTCATTGACCTTTGACCTTGGTCATGTGACCTGAAACACGCACAGGATGTTCAGTGATACTTGATTACTCTAATGTCCAAGTTTAATGAACTAGACCAATAAACTTTCAAAGTTATGATGGTAATTCAACAAATACCCCGATTCGGCCAAAGTTCATTGACCCTAAATGACCTTTGACCTTAATCATGAGACCTGAAACTTGCACAAAATTTCATGAATCAGATCCATAAACTTTCAAAGTTATGATGGGAATTCAACAGATATCCCCAATTCGGCCAAAGTTCATTGACCCTAAATGACCTTTGACCTTGGTCATGTGACGTGAAACTCATGCAGGATGTTCAGTGATACTTGATTAACCTTATGTCCAAGTTTCATGAACTAGGTCCATATATTTTCTAAGTTATGATGACATTTCAAAAACTTAACCTCAGGTTAAGATTTCGATGTTGATTCCTCCAACATGGTCTAAGTTCATTGACCCTAAATGACCTTTGACCTTGGTCATGTGACATGAAACTCTAATAGGATGTTCAGTAATACTTGATTAACCTTATGGCCAAGTTTTATTAACTAGGTCCATATACTTTGTAAGTTATGACGTCATTTCAAAAACTTAACCTCAGGTTAAGATTTGATGTTGACGCCGCCGCCGCCGTCGCAAAAGCGGCGCCTATAGTCTCACTTTGCTTCGCAGGTGAGACAAAAACCATGATCACTCTACTGGGCGACATTTTGCTTGTGCACCTCTCAAGACCAAACTTTGACAACCAGGTACACAGTTGCAAAATAATGCAACATAAGTGCAGCAGCATATCAGCCTGAAAATTTCTCCAAAATATGATTTTGTGTACAAAGTCAAAGAAACTTGAGTTTTCATATTCATTAACCCTAAATAGACTGGGCTATTTCGACGCCTAAATAGAGTGGGGGGGGCTGATTCAGCCCCCCTTATGATCTCGGCCGTTGATCGCGCGATCGCGACGAAAATTGGCACACGCGTTACCCATGGCATTATCTACAAAACTATAACATCAAATTTGGCAAAAAATCTCATGTCTCATTAATTATGTTAATTTATGCGTAAAATCATAAGTTTGCTTTAATTAATAAAATGCCCCTGAAATGCTAATTTTTGTTTCACATACTCTAGATAGGCATTTGATCAAATTGGTTTAAAAAAATTTCAAAATCAAATTTATTTTCTTATGTATTCTATTGTTTTCTAAATTTCTTATGTATTTCTTTGTTTTTCGACTTGTTTTTTATTGTTTTTTCAATGGAAATTGTCGGGGACTTTATTTTGACCATTAACAAGATAAAATTAATTGATTTTAAGCAGTAAAAAGAAAAATAATGAAACATTTATGAATTTTGGCTAAGAACACTATTTGCATTGGATTTGTACACAAATTCACATTTTTTGAGTAATTTTGGGTCTGCATGCACTTACGAAATGTTGCGTAATTTTGTAACCGCGTACCCGGGGGTCACAATTTTGGTCTCAAAAGTTGTGCGAGACTTGAAAGTAAAAAGTCAGCGAGCGACGCGGTCAAAAAAATTCGCGGAGCGGATTTATCGCGAAAAATGTTGAGGGGGGGGCTGAATCAGCCCCCCCCAGTCTTTTTAGGGTTAAGACATGATTATTTTTACATTTATCAGCTGAAATGGATTTTAATATGATTATGCTTCAAAAAGTCATTGCAATAAATTTAGTGGGAAAAAAAATCAAAAGGTTGACAAGAGTTTTGTTAAGGCGAGCGATAATACGCCCGCCCATAACGCAGAAAATGGAGTCATTGGTCAAGCATGTAAAGCACGTTTGACTTTCCGACCTCAAAATCAATAGAATTCCTAGGATCTATGATAGTATCATACACACCAAATCTTATGAGCCTAGGTTAGGTTCATCTAAAGTTATCACGTTAATGAGGACTTCAGAAGGGTAAGATGAAAACATGTCAGTTTGACCTTGACCTTTTGACCTCAAAATCAATAGGTTTCCTGAGATCCATGCTACTGCTAGTATCATACACACCAAATTATATGAGCCTAGGTTAAGTCAAACTGAAGTTATCGCATTTACAAGGAAAAGTTAGCGGACAGGTGGACGGACACCGAGCATGCTACTGTAATACGTCGTGTATAAAAAACAAAGAAATACACCCTAAAACAATAATGTGAATAAGAAATTGACTTTCAACCCAGATATTTTTTCTTCTTCTTCATTTGTAAGGAACAGTATAAAAAATGTTTACATGAAAAATTAGCATTCTGAGAGCATTTTGCATCAAATCAGAGCATAGGTATGAATTATGAAATTATGTGGTTTTAGCATAACTATGCTTCAAAACCTTTCTGCAATAAAATTTGAAAGAAAAAAACAAGAAAAACAAAAAGTTGAAAAACAAAAAATACATCCCAGAATAATAAAACAAGTAAAAAGTTGACTTTCAAATTGACTTTTCATCTGTTAGGAATGGTATAAAGAATATTCACACCTAAAATTAGCACTCTAGGAGCCCTTCTTAGCAAATCAGGGCTCCGTGTCACACAAAGATTAGCGATCAATCGCTAAATTAACTGACCAATCAAGATCAACGTTACACGCGCATTTGTCGCAAAATACTGACTAGGAACCAACCAGAAGTGTTCTTTCATATTTGCTATTCATCGCAAACCTTTGTGTTACGGAGCCCTGATTATACTATAGGTATACTTTGTGCATAAATACATCCCACACTTTATCATGCAAATTTTGCGGCGACCAGCAGCCAAGATCTCAAAGGGGGTTGATTCAAGTCACCCCCCCCCCTCATCCAGCTAACACCCAAAAAAGCCTGGCCTAGTAAGGGTTAATTTATTAACATGAAATGAAGAAATGATCATTTTATGGTAAGTAATAAGATACAAAGACTAATAATTTACCTCGGAAGTGCCAAAATGCCAGTCCTTCAAGTGATCACAGATAGCCTTGGCAGCTGACATAGCACTGGATAGCTTCCTTGCCTTGATAATGCTAGCTCCACGGACTTGAACAGTCTACAAAACATGTTAAAAATAGCGGTAAGTATAATCGCTTAATACACATTCAATTATGTTGCACAAACATTCAAGAAACCATAATTGCAAATCTTGACCTTCCACCTATAAACGGCTATCCCCATTTTAACATCATCCCTCGCTAATTTTTCTGAAAAACTATTCTGGAAGACCTTTAAAGGTTGGGGAAATATGTTACAACAAAAGAAATTAACTTAACATTTGAACACCTATAGTTGTATTCAAATTGGCATAATTTATTAATCATGCAAAAAAAGAATAATAAAAGAAAAAGGATAATTAACTACACAGCAATCAACCAAATTTATTTTTCATTCATGTTTTTAAATTTTATTTTGTAGACCAAATCTTGGGCTGAAATTTGAAAAATTCAATAATTAGCAATATCAACCAATTGCTTGGTAGAATATAAACATTTCAAATCATTTTGAGATAGTTATTATCCACATTGCAATTGTGTGCACAGGGGCCCGTTGCAGAAAGAATTGCAATCAAACGCAACTCTAAAAATCATGCGCAACTTGATTTTCAACCAATCAACAGCGCGCATTTGGGACTTGCGATTGATTTTTTGACTTGCGTTTAAACACAACTCTTTCTGCAACTGACTGCACAGATCTAATATGAGCAAAAAGTCAAAATAAGACTACCTTGATGAATTCTCCATTGAGCCAATCATCATCCTTGACAGCTTCAGGAGCTTTCAGCTGCTGGCCATCAATGTCTACAACAGCATGAGCAGCATCAGGGAATTGAGTACTGGAGTGGTTACCCCAGATGGTAACTTTCTTAACAGCATTGCAAGCAACACTCAAACGATTGGCAATCTGAGAATATGTACAAATCATTCATGAAAAGAAAAGTGAACCAGTATGAGGATCATCTTATTGCATCTATAAAGGGCTATGGAACAGAGAAAGACGACACTTGTACATTGCATGTCATGTGTACTTCAGCAGGTGGAACTGAAATTCTTGTATTGGTTTAAGATTATTTATGTCAAACATAATGGGCTTTCATTTGGGCAATATTGGTACAGAAATTACTTACTCAAAGAAATAGATATTAAATACTTGTACATGAGATTGGTTCATATTAACTCACCTGAGCCTGGGCCCTGTTTTGATCCAGTCTTGTCATACAAGAAAAATTTTCTTGAGGTATAGAAGGAGCACATTTCATGCAGACCAAACAATTGGTGTTTGCTGGGTTTCCAACAACCAGTACCTAAAGAGTGTCAAAAAGAATTTCATATTTGGTAAATAAAAAAAAGAATCATATGGTATTGCTGAACAATTTGAATGAAAAATAATGAATGTACATGATGCATAAAGCGTAACTGCAACCTTTAATACATATATTCCCTTTTTATGACTTATGAATGAAAATATATTGTCATCAGTGTTGTTTATTGATACTACAACCACTATGGGATCATTCCACAGCTTGAAACCACCAGGATTTCACCCGAATCCCCAATCAGATAATGTGGTGGAATCTATTTGAGTAATCCTAATGAGATTCAGCATGTCATCTTAAAGCCTTCTAAAATAAATGGAAAAAATATTTTTTACCTTGACTGTTTTCTTAGCAAACTGATCGATAGCTTTTCCCTGGGATTCAAATATCTTGACATTGGCCTTGAGAAGATCAGATCGTTCCATACCCTCCCTACGGGGCATGGCTCCCACGAGGACAGCATAATCAACATCAGTAAATGCCTCCTTCACATCACAAGTTTCAGTAATCTCTATTTAGGAAAATCACAAAAATGCATTCAAAACCACATGTACATATATGAGTGGCAGAGGGGCAAAGCCAAAAAAAGGGCAGATAGCTCTGGGGAACCTTGATTTACGCTACGCCTACCATTATTCTCTTCATTCATTTTTTTTTAAACAACATATGTTGCCAAAGCTGCTGTATGATTTGTATATATAATTTCTCACATTTGTATAATTTGTCTCATACATGTACTGTATCTAAGCAATAGCTTTGATCCAGCCAAGCTATGTCTGCTTGTCATTGTTCAAAATTTAATTAGTGGTGTCAAAATTATGTTTATCTGACGGTCAATCCGATCAGGGGTCGCCCTAGCCACTACCCATCTCTGTGGTCTAGTGGTTAAGGCACCAGCGTTCAAAGCTGGGGGCCTGGGTTCGATTCCCGGCAGAAGTTTTTTTTTTACCATCACCAATTATTCCAAAGGGCAGATAGCTCTGGGGAACCTTAATATAAGATATGCCTCCCACTGTTCTCTTCTTTCACTAAATATATACATGTATACATGCCAATTAAGGTACATTAATACCCAATCTTTTTAATTCTTGAAAAGCATTCAAACAAACAAGAGTGTGTTAAATCGAAATCAGTTTCCTATATTTCATATTGTCAATGGCTCACATATTCATAAAGTAAAGTAAGACATACAATTTTTTCCCCCTGTAAAAACGACAAAAGTTGGAGGTGCACTTTCAAATCAGAAACAAGTTTGGCCAGAGCAGACAATTTAAAAGCACAAGGGATACTCACACTCTTAAAAAGGTAGGCCAAAAAAGGCCCAATTTTTAACCATCACTGGGCAACATACTGACGGTGACCACACAACAATCTGTCCAAATTGGGTAATAAAAACTAATAATTGGGTAATAAATTTGCTTAATAATTGCCCAGAATATTTTTTTTACCAACATACATTGCCCAACACAGCAGAACATTTTAAGTGTGCACAATTCACAAGAGGATGGTGGGTCATCACTTTCATTATACTAGGTCACAACAGCATTTCACCAATAGGATCCCAGTGCAGCGATAAAATATGAAATCAACTGATTTAGAATTCTTATTTTAACGTTTAACGGACATTCATATGACTGTTGACAAAAAAAGGTTTACAAATTTACAACCATTTGGAAAAGGGACAATTGTACCTTGAAATTGACTAGGCATGAGTCACAACATTTAACCAATATTTAAACGACCACTAACACAAAGAACATTTACAAATTTTGGTAAACATTTAAACTGTTAGGGAAGTGACCCCAAAAACCTTAAAACTGACCAAATGTTCCTTTAATTCTTATCATACTGGTTTAAAATGGATTCAAAATGTATATATCATGAATAAATAATTCTAATTTGAATGGAAAATGAAGTGAAACCATGTTATATTTCCATAAAAAAGACAGAGGATTTTCATTTACAAGTCTAGATATAACAGCTACAATACACAAACTTGAGCATTTGGGACAGTTACATGGGTAAAATCGATCACTTCCAAGGGCCACTGCACTTTTCTTCCAATATATGCAATGATAAAACTCACTCTGGACAAGAGGTAGAGAACAATCTTGGAGTTCCATGACGACCCCACCTAAAACTGTCATCATTTGTGGGATATCCAACAGGACAAGTTCCAAAGTCTGTCAACAAAAATACAAACACATTCAGAAAGTGTACATGTAAATCATATTTCTTTCACATCCCCCTCCCTTTCTCTCCCACTATTTCAATATGTAAGCATACATATAGGGGTAAATAAGGGCCCGAGTTAGTTGTTTTTAGCTCACTCAAGTTTACCAGCGTCTATGAGATTGCTGTTTGTGTGGTATTTGAAACAGTTCATTATCTTGAGCATAGACAATATCTCATAGCACAATGCACATGGCCAGAAGGGGCACAAACTTAGCAGCACCTCAAAATAAAAATGTGTATTATGTCTTTTCTTTGTTTACTTTTGTAAGGCATTATGGTACATGCCAATACTGTACATAGCAAAATCCACCACTTTCCCTCCTTTTTTTTTATACTGGAGGCCTTTGAACTTTACATGCCTGATGGGGCAAATGAGCCCCCCCCCCCCCCCCGATTAAAACATATTTAGCACTGTATGGTTACGTCTCTTAAACCAGTAAAATGTAAGTGTAGACATCTCCACAACTGCTTAGTGTTTACACTAAAAGTGTCCATATTTCATAGCATTGATTAATAAATCTTTAAATGAGGGCCATGGGGGAAATAATTAAATATCAATCTTGTGATTGTCACAAGTAAATGTTTTGCTATGTACTGTGGCTAGCTCTACCATATGACACCGAGGCCCGTATTCTGAAGTCGGGTTTAACTTACATGTAGTTTAGGTTTAAAGTTGTGGTCTAAGTATAGGCAGCCAATTGTTACATAAATCACTAAAGGTAGAGATCTGATATTTCAGCTCATTTGGCTTTCAAATCATTCATAATTGTGTAGGAAGTATTTAAATAAATGATTATCTTCACCATCGATGAATCAGAAAAGAGCACAGCAAAAATATGAAAAATACAACTTAATAAAAACTTTGACACTTTTGGCTTCCCATAATTTTAACACAAAATTAGACCATGGTCTAAGTTAAACCTGACTTCAGAATACGGGCCTGAGAGTCTGGTCTTCACTTTAATTTAGGCATGGCTTTGGTTGTCTAATTTGAATGTGTGCTTGCAGAATATACAGTTGAGTTTACACATAACCATGGAATTCAGTGAAATTTGTTCGCTTGCCAAACATCATAAAATATCTTCAGAAATATACATACTACCATGACAAATTTGTTATCAAATGAAAGAGCACATTAAGCTCTTTCACATGACTGGGATGCTGTTGGGATTAAAGTTTATTTCAGGTGGAATTTTCTTTGAAGAAAAAACATATATTTGTGCCAAATGTATTCTATTTGTTTGTTATTATATTTCCAAACATCGTTTCATAGAAATATATAAATGCCAAATCTATGATCTACATTTTCTATCATGATATGTCACTACTGAACAAAAAAGTTTAATCTGCAATGTTTGTAGTGAGAAGCAACTTGCACAAATATGAAATGTTTTTATTTTCAATTTGTCTAAAAAATGTAGATTTTGGGGGAAAAAATGACACCTAAATATTTTTCAGATCCTGATGACAAAGCATTGTGATGACGGGCATGACATACTCATAATTTGTTTGATATCAAATTATTCATGATAGCACAAAGATACAGTATATTTTATGATGTTTGGCAATTGTCACCTTTTCTTTGAATTTCCTGGGTGTATGTGAACTTCTCGCCTCAACTGTATATAGTTTGACCTTGGGCTTAAGTCTTCTACAAAGAATAAAATTTGAGCTGTGATGGCAAAGAAACCATGGATTTTCAAGGGGAAGGGGCTCATGGGATTGCCCTTGATAAGCTCCATATATAAATTCATATACCATTTCTTGGGTTGTTGATTTTTGTAGATTTTATATTGCTGATTCTCCTTTTCATGTGATTTTCTCATATTTTAAAAAATTCTGTTTGAATATCATGCAATTGTTGAACTGGAATCTATAAACTAAAATTAAAAGACAACATCACACACAATAATGACAATATTGAGCTAATTATGGGTGGTAGATTTTGAATCTCCAATGCTTAAATCCACTGCCACTGGGGTTCAATACAACATACTAAGTAACTATAACATTTTATGTTGAATTGATTTATTTTTAACTGCTGAAAGGAAATTTACCTGCTCTGGTCCAAAGACATCTCCCTTGCCAATGGAATAGAGAAGGGAATATGCAATCTGTCCAGCAGCACCGGTTACAAGCACACGAAGTGGAGCAGCCTGCAACACAAAAGCAAACAAACTGTCAATAATTTGTATGCCTTACCTATGGCTACATGTACTCGCATTCTAAAAATTAGAAATCAGCAAATGAATGGAAAGACAAGACTATGTACCGTAAGACGTAAGTAATGTAACATGACATAAGGTATAAACTGTGTATAGTTCTAATAACTGTTTAATTCTCAATTCCATAATTGACAATAGGAAATCATTTCAAAACTTAAATTCATATTGCCTAAAAACATACTGTAGGTATTACTTACTTTGTATTATAGCCTAATCTTGCCTCACCTAACATACTGCAACTCAGTTTCGGGTCATACTTTGAAATGTCATCTTTGTAAATTATTGTAAATTATTGATAAATCTACTCCAGAAAAAATCAACTTATTTCATCATCTCCATCTAACTGTCCAAGTTTGCCATTGTTAAAGAAAATAAATATTTTACCTTTGTATGATCTCATTTCTATGGATTCCCTTATTTTCATGTATAAAATACAAATCTGGAATTTTGCCAAAGATATTTGAAAATATGTTTAGATCTACTCTTAACTACAGTATATGCAAGGCTAGACATTAGCGGTGGCCCGGGGCCACCAAAACATCATCTTGGGCAACCATTATTTAAAAAATGTTAAGTTTTGGTGGCCCGAATCGGGCAACCAATAATTTTCAAAGTAGCGCAATTTTCTCCCGACTTTGCATGCATTTATCAACTTTCTACAGTTCAAATTGCAAGAAAATTTGTCATGCGCCTTTTTTGTTAATCTACACACAAATACACACACACAAAGATTGCATAGTCATGACAGTATGTAGGCCTACAGCTAGCATACAGTAACTATTGTACAGCCGGCTATGCCGGCTGTCTGGGTGAGCTTTGCATGCATGAAACCACTGCACCTAGCCGTGCGCTTGCAGTCTATTCAGACTCGGGGAGCTGCGATACGAAATGTTACTGCTAAGAAATCTTCCCCAGAACTTTGAAAATCTATGTCAAAGTCACATTTTACACCAATGAAATGCCCTTCTACAGTCCATATAACTGAAACCTGATTATTTGCAAGCATTAAAAGGAGGAATTATGACCTCTCTTTTGACTCAAAAAGACAGATTTCCAAATGCATTAATACACATAAAACACATAGGTGAGTACATCACAGTCCCACATGTGCATTTGTATGTATGTTGATATTTGGTTTATTTCGACGCTGTGTCTCTTCTAGCCAAAAAATGAATAAAAAGCTTCTTTCTTTCTTGTTTATAAATGACTTCTTAAACCACTCTAAAGGAAGTAAATACTTTGGGAAGGCATTTCATTGATATGAAATGTGAATTTTTTCCATCATTTTGTCAAATATAAGGAAGGAATTTTCTCACTGTTTTTTCCAGATAACTTATGCCATTTTCTTATTTTTTCTTTCATTTTTTACAGTGATTAAACCATTTATACCCCTTCCCATTGAATATGCCTGATTAAAGAACATGTTTCTTCTGAATAATAATTTTCCCCATTTTTTTATAATTTTGTCTTAATTTTTCTTACATTTTCTTTGGTTTTTTTCTCAATTTTTTTCCCTCTGTTGGTTCTTTCTTCATTTTAACATACAAGATGTATAAAGAATAGTGGTACGTGCTAGTGACTGCATAATATTTTAGTTTGTTTTAGGCCCTATTCATTTTTAATTAATGTTTTTCTTTATATTTTTCGGGCCACCACCAAAAAAAGTTAATGTGGAGCCTTGGTATATGAATATAACACTCGTAAATATTTTTTTTCTCTTAATCCTCATAAGAGGGACTTTATTTGTTGATACGATATTAACAATCATTTATACAAAAGTCACAAATAAAAATATAGATAAAATAACGAAACAGGAACTAAAGGATCGAAAGAACCTTTGAGACCTGTTTTAAATCAAGTCTCTTCTAATTACATTTTCTTCTTAAATAAATTAGAATATCTACCTTTAGATCTTTCATACACGTATGTAAAATAAAAAGCAAGAGTCATATGCTTGTCATTTCCAAAACATTTTCTGATAAACATGTCATTCCTATAGATTAAAATTGTGAAAAATTTAATATAAGAATACCAACATTCATTTCTGTTTTTTCTATTTCATGACCTATCAGGATAATTTTTTTCGTTCAGAACAATCTTTACATTGAACAAAACATCTATTAATTCAGTAACAATTTTCCAATATACTGTGACCACTTGACAGGTAAAAAGAATAAGAATACTGGTTTCTGTAACTTTACAAATATTACATAAAATATCATTTTTAATTTTCCATTTGCAAAGACTGTCTTTACTTGGTAGTATTCTAAAAATTAATTTAAAATTAAATTGTTTAATCCTGTTGTCGTTTATAAAATCAAGTTTAAACTTTAATAGATTCAAGAAGCAAGCTAAAGAAATCGTTCCAAAATGAATACAAGGGAGGTCTCTATTCTCCTTTTCGATCATCAAATGATAATAGTGTCTGGCTTTCATGCCATTGATTTCTATACAGTCACCTTTTGATGATATTTCAATAGTGCTGGATTTTGATGACATACTATTTACATTTCGTGCACTATTATTACGTAATTTGTCAAGCCATGACTTCGGGAATGCATTTTCATCAATTCAACGGTAGAAAGTAATTCTCTTTCTTTAAATACAGTACATACTGAATCAATCTTCTTTGATTCACCACCTGTTCGGATTTGTTTAACTTCCAAAATATTGTTTCTATCCAGTTAGGAAAATATATTCCTTTTTATACTTTGTTATTATTGTACCAAATAATTTTGTTTTCAATATTCGTTACTTTAAACATATATACTTTAAATCAGCCCATGAATGAACAGAACATGTCAACATAAAATATGGGCAATTTTTTTCATACAAATACGATACATATCATTCTTTTTGCAATTAAAAGTCAAAAGACTCGTCAATATATCAACCCAAGGTTTCCTCTTTATGTTAGAATATTAAGGTAATAGTAGAAATGCTGTTTTGTTTTTTCATTGTCCTACCTGCAATTCATTTTGTGTGCAATATATCAAAATTTCAAATTGTGGAATAGGTAGCCTTTTTTTTTAACAAGTGCACACATAGGGGCCTACATAGTTACCAATGAAAGCAGGATAAAAGAGCATTGTAGATTAAATGCCTTGCTCATGGGCATAGGTGCTCCGGCCGGGGATTGAACCCCGGACTTTCCATGTAGGCTATACCAGACCACTTGACCACGGCAACTCCACTTGACCACATTCCTAATCCTAGTTCCTACTCAACGAACTTCAACACTTTCCATTCTAAAATCTAAGTAGGGCCTAGGGGCCTAAACTCTCTTTTAGACTTTATAAAGACTGTACTTTTCAAACAAGTGGAGTGCCTCGGCTCTGGCAGTCGTGGAGAGAGACAGAGGTCTACACACTGGACAGTGCTGCTAATTTAGTTCCAAATATAATAGGGCCAATATAAGAAGATCTGGATCAAGGACAGGTAGCCTAGTTAAAATAGGTAGCCTAGGCCTAGGTCTCGATCTAGACTATGTCAGTGGAAAAAAGGCTGAACACAAGTTGTTGTGAGTTGTGTAAAAATTTGTATTATTATAGCTAACTTTATCAAGCCAAGCAATGCTAAATATCTTCTGGTTCTGTCATGGCTGGCTTGTGCCTAAAAGTAAAGCCAACATTGCCTTAATTGCTTACCATTTTAATGAGAGTTGAGCTTCAGAGGCCTGAAATTGTACCGGTACACAGTCAATCCGTCGAAGCCACGCATGCACAGTGTACTACCTACGCCTGGCTGATAGCTGATATAGCTCGATCGCCAGCTAGGCGCTAGCGCTAGCCGCCGGCCTCGCCGCCGCGACGCGTCAAAGCTAGAGCTCGGCACTTGCAGAACGAGCTCGCACTGATCATGCGTAATCTGCATGCAGCCGCGGCACCTCGTCACATGTGTCACGATGTCAAAGTTCGTTAGTAGTTGCTTGACCAGCCAAGTTGTACAAACAGCATTTGAACATCCGCTTAAGTCCCAGGGCTGTCAGACAAAAAAGAAGTTTTAGTTCATGTGAACTTTTAGAAATTACTTAGGTACTGGAACTTGAAGATCAACGAAAATAAATAATAAAATACTAATTATCAACCATGTCGACCGACAGTTTTGCTGTCTAAGGTCTGTAGTAGCAGACTATTTAACTTCGGGAGCGTGCAAACGAAGGAGGCGGGGTCGAGGGCATTTCGAGGGGCCGATCTTAAAGCCCCGTTCGCCACATCCATACCATGAAGCTATCTGTAAGCTGTATGTCCATACCAGCATCCAATCACATTGTGGTCATCATGTCTTGATCTTCTCCGGGATGTGTTCCAACTGCTGAAAAATTTCTCGCTCGCTTCGCTTTTTTTTAATATTAACTGTAGTTAGGTCTAGGTGGTTTATAATAACAAACTCATTATTATAGCCATTGAAAAAAATCATTAGAGGCTTGTAACTGAGAGATAAAAAGGATATAAAGGGATCGATGATCGGGCTGAAATAAAGTATTTAGCTTGATAGCCAAATAACAAAGATACATGAATTTTAAAGTTTAGCAATATTTTATGAAAACAGTCGCCATGAACATTCAGTAGGTGTGGGCTGATGATGTCACATCCCCACTTGCTCTTTTGTATCTTATTAATTTGGTTTATTCAAAGTTTTTCCTCCAAGAACTGGAAAAATTGGATTTGACAACTGATTAAGTGCATTAGATATTTATTGCTGCAACTTTTTTCATTATAAGGGAGACATATTATTCACTTAAGTATAAAATAATGAAAAGATTATGATTTTATGCATGTATCCTTCAACCTTTATGTCACCTTTGTTTTTTATGTATATATATTTGTTTTTATTATAATATGCAAAGTATAGCCTCCACATAAGCATTTGATAGTTAAGGAGACTTTATCTCACAAGGCCATTGCTGGCTTTATTTTAAGTCTTCCTATTTCATTTCTTCTATGACCATATAGGCCAAATTATATCATTGTATCTATCCTAAGTTATTTTTGTATGATTTATTCGTTCTATTATTAATCTGTATACTTGATGTGTATATTTGATGCAAATATGTACTCATTGTTTTTAGAGATGAAATAAATACGAACTGAACTGAACTGAATAACATAAGAAAACGGAAAGTGGAGATGTGATATCTTCACCCCACCTAATGAATATTCATGACGACTGTTTTCACAAAACTTCAATAACTTAATTATTTCTTATCCGATTTTGATGAATCAGGGCTGTCGCTAAAGGATCGAAGGGGGTGCGATTCCCCCCCCCCCACTAATTTCGGGCGTCTGTAAATCAGCGCTGCCGTCTGGAAAATGGGGGGCGAGAAGGAAAAAAAAGGAGAAAAGGGAGAGAAGAGAAAAACTTAAAGAAATAAAAAAAGGAAGGGAATTGAGGACGGCAGAAAAAAAAGAAAGAAAGAAAGACAATCAGACCTGAAAATTGATATTTTTTTTAATTATGGAATACACGAAATTGATAGGTACCAATCAAAATTTGCGAGCGCGCAGCACGAGCAGAAATGTCAATATTCAGACCATAAACTGACATGTTTACAGCTAAAGAGCACTTTTTAAAAATTAATGTTTAAAATCACACCGTAATGAAAGGTCGATTTCCGAGGTGAAATGTGTGTTGTATATTGCCTTCCAAACTTGATATTTAAACTCCATATTGAACAAAATATGAAAATTACCTAACAGGCAATGCGAGCGCAAAGCGCGAGCGAAAATTTTATATAGTGACATGAAAGATTCTTTTATTTTCCAAGTCTTCCCCTCATCTTATTTTATTCACTCGTCTTCCTCCTCTTCTTTTTTTCTCCTCTCTTTTCCCTTTTCTTTCTTTCTTTCTTTCTGTCTTTCTTTCTTTCGTTCTTTTTTCCTTTTTTTTGCTCCGCCAACCGGGGGGGGGGGGGGGTCCCTCGGCCCCCTGGATCCGCTTATGTCTGTTACACAAGCGTAGGGCTGTTGGACTGACGCTTGTCCATGTTAAAAATGACAAACTGTCGGCTCACGCAGATCTGTTCCAACAGCTCCATGTTCCTTAATAGACCGGTTTACTAATGTAGTCAAATTTATGGATGTTTCTTCCCTTGGGGCCTAGTGACGAATTATTCCATTAACCTGTATATCTAACAATGGTATTTCAAAACTTGGAATCTACTTTGCATACATTAGTTGTTGCTATGTCGGGCAAACCACAGGGCAAGCTTTCCGGTTGTTAGAGGCAAGGAAAGGAAAGGAGGAAAAGGAAAGGGAAAAGTGAAAAAAAACGAAGATTTTTTTTAATGGAAAAAGAATGAAATCGGGAAAAGGAACGAAAGAACATTTGAGAACGAACGAATCATTCCGAAATAAGCCACTGATCTATCAGTGAAATAAGCCTATGTAATGCAATAGCATGATGGAAAATAAATTTAAAGATGACAAAATGGCAAACAATAGCGGGAAATGAAGGTTGAGTGAACTTAGTCTAAAGCTAAATTGGAAAACAAAGAAAGCTAGGGACAAGAGAAAAAACTTAATAATACGACCGGGCTGCCGAGGATAGAAAATAAAGAGCGGGAAGAAAGATGGACTGCATACAACATTGTGCTATATAAGCTTGCTAAATTTTATGCAAATAAGCTACCGGGGCTTTGCCCCAGACCCCACGCAGTAGGGGCTCTTTATTTATAACCTTCAAATGGCTCTATAACGCCCCCTGTAGGAACCCTTCCTAAACTAAGCTTTACGTTCAATCACTGGCGTACAGGCCGGGGGGGGGGTCTTGGTTCCACACCCATGCAAGAGGAAATAAAAGAAATTATAAGAGACAATGTATAATGAAAATGAATGGAAACAATTAAAATGTGTTATTTTCTGAATATGATGGAAAAATCTAACACATAAATAGAAGATATAGTCATCATCCAGCTCGCTTTGCTCGCTGGCGATTTTTTTAAACAAATTTTCCCACATTAATATATTTGCCCCCTCAAAATATTTGGTTCAACTGGGTTGAATAAATAAGAGCTATATTTTATATATCCCCGCGATTTGATTACAAATTGCGGCAATCTGCGAGGTTTAAATGGCTTTGATATCAAAATGTTCTGGGGCTCCAGACGGACCACATTAACCGCATAGCACTGCAGTATTTGAGTATGGAAGGGTTGGGCCATGGTCCCCAAAAGTTCTACAACCAAGAAAAAAAAAGGAGGAAAGAAAAGCAATGGAAACGTGTATAGGATATGATTTTATTTACTGAATATAATGTAAACAAAAATCTCAAAGTTGGATTCTCATTAAAAGTGTTTTTTTCTCGCTCGCTTCGCTCCCTCGGGACTTATATCAAGCAGCTTTTTAGCACATGCGCCATACAGCGCCTCTCGTTTTTTTTTTTACTCTAGTTTGATCACGCTACTGCCGCAAAGAATCATGTTCACAGTGGCATAATACAGACCACAAAAAAGAAGGAATTGAAAGAGAGAAGAGTGCAATATAATTTTCTGGATATCATGTCAAAATCAGTATCACAAAATTGATTTTTTTTTTTATAAAAAATTTCAAAATTTTTGCTCACTTGCTTCGCTCGCTCGCAACTTTTTTTTTAAAGATAAATTCTGCCTATACGCAAACGTCTGTCCCTCCCAAAATCGTCGCCTCATTACACCGGCCATGACACTTGTTCATACTATGATATTACGGAGAAATTTTTGGCTCTTGCCCCCCTCCCCCTGGCCAACGACCTCTATTACGCCGCTGCATATCCTCACTTATTCTTTTATATTTTATTACATGAAATTAGGTTCATTCAAAATATTTCTATCAAGAACTTAAACAATTGGATTGACAACTGATTAAATGCATTAGTTATTTACTGCCGCATCTTGTTTCATATAATGGAGACGCGTCATTTACATAATATGAAAAAATGAAATGAAACATTTATGATTTCATGTAATAACATAAGAAAAAGGGAAAGTGGGGATGTGACATCATCAGCCCACCTGATAATATTCATGACGATGTGCATATAACTGTCTTCACAAAATATTGATAAACTTTAGATTCAATAACTTATTTGTTATCCGATTTTGACGAAATTTTCAGCATTTTGCTCTAAGAATTTTACTCTATTTATTTAGATATAATATTTTCAGCCTGGACCATCCCTTTAAGGACTAGCTGTTTGCATGCGGTCATGAAAATTATATCTCACCCAAAAAATCATGCGAGTGCGAAGCGCGAGTTGAAAATTTTTGACATCCTGAGATGATAAGTGGACGTTCTATAAGCACTTTTTTAAATCATAAACTGGATGGCTATCTAATAAAACATTTGATAATATCAGGATAATATATCTAGCCATTGGCTAAACCTTTAATTGGCTAAGGATTTTTTGTCCTGAAAGGCGACCATCATTACATAAAATTTAGCAAGCTTATAATAGACGCCCTTTACTCTTGCCGTTCTTTATATTGGTCGTATTACAGACCAGTTCGTAGTTACTTCATGGACAATTTTGGTCAAATGACCTTTCATTTCTTTCATTATGATAGGCAGATTTCAAAGCAAGATATTACGTAAGATTGCCTTACATAGCAGGATGAAGAAATTGAATAGACCAGGTGACTATTATAGCACACCAATTAACACTTTATGAAGGTATTTAATGCATTCCTACTTTGAATGCATATCATAGCAAGTTGCACAATGTACTTGGCAAACTGTGAAATACCAGTCGTTCGTGGACGCATTGTTGTTTTTTGTGGATGTGAATGAAAACCACTATTCAAAAGAATATATGAATAATCATGCATCAAAGTTGGTGCTTATCTCATTAGATTTTAAACCACCATGTCACTTTAGTACAAATGACCTTCCTCTGATCCGATGCGTAGAAACTTTTGATCATGCGCAGAAAGGAGCTACAAACTGGCTTACTCTCTGATCGTCCCTTTCGCCATTCTTGCCTGTGCCATAATTTGAGTCATATCTTTTATTTCATACCCCTCTCTTGCTAATCATGCTGTATATTTCAGGATATTTTGTTCTTCCTCATGTATTCTTTGTTAAATTGTTTCCTTCCTTTCCCCCTTTTCTTCCATTTTCTCTATATGTTCTCTTTTTCTTTTCCCAGTATTCCCTTTCTTTTTTCCCCTTTTTCTTTCTTTCCCTTTTTCTTTCCCTCCTTCCCCTTGTCTCCTTTTCCCCATTCTGGTTTATATTTCTCCGGTGAAATCCGCCGGGGAGGGGGGGGGGGGGCTTGCCCCCCTGCCGCCCCCCCCCCCCCCCGCCTGTTAATACGCCACTGTATGTTTGTTGAGCTTGTTCAATTACAGATGCAGAAAGTTTTTTATAATGTAATGTTTAGTTTTCAAGACAGAATTCTAAAATATTCAGCTCGTGCTTCGCGCTTGCATTATGTTTATTGATATAC
Source organism: Lytechinus variegatus (assembly GCF_018143015.1). Taxonomy (NCBI): domain Eukaryota; kingdom Metazoa; phylum Echinodermata; class Echinoidea; order Temnopleuroida; family Toxopneustidae; genus Lytechinus; species Lytechinus variegatus. The sequence continues at coordinate 39,215,857 of NC_054746.1, forward strand.
ACACCTTCAGTTCAATTATGCCATGGTCACATTTGTTCTACGGCGGCCGTACGGCGAGTCGGAAACAGCCGTTTCAACATTTTTTGTCCAACTAGATGATGGTGGTTTGAATCAAAATTGATGAAACGGCTGTTTTCGACTCGCCGTACGGCCGGCGTAGAACAAATGTGACCATGGTATTACAGGTGCAGAAACTGATTTTGTTTCAGTCAAGGAGCTGTCTCAACACTGCGTTGCTGCGGTCAAGTATACTTGTATGCTACCGCTGATCTCTATAGAGATCTGGGGCCCGTTGCAGAAAGAGTTGCGTTTAAACGCAAGTAAAAAACTCAATCGTAAGTCAAAAATGCGCGCTGTTGATTGGTTGAAAATCAAGTTGCATATGATTTTTGGAGTTACGATTGATTGCAACTCTTTCTGCAACGGGCCCCAGTGCATGCTACCTACCCTCGACCTCTACGTCCGTTGGATATTATGATCGGAGGCTAGGATAGTGAGTCAGTCGAGAGGCTAAAGTAAAGTCGCCGGTAATATTTGGAACATTCGTAAAATATGTCTGATCTGGGCCTACAGATAACTGAAGAGGAGGCTGAGTTGTATGATAGGCAGATTCGCCTGTGGGGCCTCGACGCCCAAAAGAGGTATATTTCATCTTTAATATTTCATCATTTATTACCTACCGGTAGGCGGTACCTCGGTCCCACCAACCAATTTTTGTGCACCGCTTTTTATTCAGAGATTAGCCATTGATTGGGTATGTGACAAAAAGAAAATCATCATATATGAATAAATTTAGTATCATTTGAAAGCTCTTAAAAAGACATTTCAAATGATAACAAGAACTCTAGTCTAATTTTCATCAAGGAATTGTTAAGTTATTCCAGTTAGAATCGCGTATATTATTATGGTCATTAATTAGGCTTTAGTTTAGTTAAAACTAAAAGGGAAGTCCACCCTGAAGAAAACTGACTTTTTTGTTGTAAAATTAAAAATAGCAGAAAAAATAGAAAAATATTGGTGAAGGTTTGAGGAAAATCTGATAAAAAGTAAGAAAGTTATTAGAATTCAAAGTTTTGGATTTGTCATAAACGAGCAGCTGCCCGATGTGTTATGTAATATAAAATGCATGAATTTCAAATTTTGGTTTGGTACCACTCACACAACATGCGAGGTTAGTAATACTAACCTCGCACAACGCATGTGGTTTCATAGTGGACTTTGACGTTTTCATTCATCACACGAATGTGAGGGAATAAAAAACGCCAAACGTTTCAGTATTTCTCCACTAATGATTTCTTTTTTAATGGTTTAAGTTTTAAAAAAAAAATGAATTGGAAATTATTTATAAAACTGTTTTTATCGCTTACCTCCAAGTCTCAACCAGGATACTCCGTTCGATCCGTCCTTAATACTGCGGTGGAAAGTACGCAAACAGCAATCGAAAAGCAATTTTTCGTATCGAACATTCTCAATTCAAGTCGTCAGCGCGTAATAGGAAATTGTACCAAAAATCAACAGGTTGCATCTCATGTATATACTTATTGGTAAAGTACGCCATCTTTTGACAAGATGATGATGAAAGTGGATTGAACGAGCAAGAAAATAATGCTGATCGCCTAGAATGCAGCTAGCTTGCAACACCGTAAACAAAGGTACGGTAGGCACTTAAGAACCAAGTTTGAAAGGACACTCGTAAAATTATGTCACTCTCGCGATGAATATTCATTAGATCGTGGTCGTGCGTGTTCAATACAAACTCTGCATGCATGCACTCGGTGTGTATGAAACACGCACGACCACGATCTAATGAATATTCATCGGCGAGAGTGACATAATTTTACGAGTATCCTTTCAAACTTGGTTCTTAAGTGCCTACCGGCTTGGTGAATAATATCGCGCGCCCTCTTTAGGCAAAAGTTGATATCAACGCTGATCAAGAGGCATCTACGTGAAGATCATGAAAAATGCTCTTATTTTATTAAAAAAAACAGCAAAGAGAATTCAACAAACGATCCATATGGTTCGGTAAGTGTTATAGAAAAAGTATAATTCATAGCTATGATGTAAAGTCATAGTTATTTTAGTAAAAATGGTGTGAAAGATTCGCGTGCACCAGGTGCATATATATGAATCCTTCACACACGAGACGATTTGAAACCATGAGTGGTTTGGTGCCCGATGACTTAATTTTGTTTTCTATTCATGATCGAGTGTGACATGATGCGTCTATTGATATACAAGGTAGGCCTACAGTCAAAACCATTTTCAATTTTCTGAGAAAATGACATCTTTTTGTTTGATTTTTTACCATTCGCTATGTATGAATGCTGCTCGCATATGACGTCACAAATCAAATAATTAAAATTCTAATAACTTTAATTATTTGATGAATTTTTCTCAAACCTTCAGCAATATTTTTTATTATTTTTTCTGCTATTTTTACAATAAACTTTTTGTCAGGGTGACAAGTCAAATGGAGTACGGTACAGAAAATCGGTTCTGTCAGAACCGATATTTGCGACCATTTTGAACCCAAGTCTTCAACAGGCTCTAAGTCTAATTTCTTTGTTATTGAGCCCTATGAAGTAATTTTGGTATCAATGGAAAGGTGAAAGAAGGTTCAATTGATGTGTAATCATTTCATCTTGTAATTTTTCTTTTTATCATTGGTAAAATAATTTCTCCTAATTAATTCAAATTAATTGCAAATTATGCAAAATCACAATTACTTGCCTCTTTTTTTGCCCAATGAAGGTGATCATGGTAGATAAATTTCATAATTTAGTTGGCATCAAAACAGCATCATGTAGATAATTTCCTAAATGAATTTGTTTAAAGTATTGTTTTTGTAATTTCTAATGTATTTCTTTGTTTTTCTGATATAAATTACAAGCACATTTTCAACATAAGTATTGTAATATTGTGGAGGGGCCGGTATAAATAACGGGTCATACGCTCAACTCACATACAGAAACCGGGAAAAGGTCCTACATATACCTTATTCACTTGTATATTCAGGCACTGCTCACTTGTATACTATGTCTGTACCTCTCGGGGGTTGAGTATGGAATGCTGCTCTGTGTAGTATGTGTACCGGTATGTATTGTTGCAGTCGTGAGTGCAGATTGTGTTTGTTCGTACTCCCGCCAATGGGTCATGTGACGTTGTCTGCTTAATTATTACTAAACCCCTACACTAGTAAGTTTGTATACATCTATGTACGGGGGTCCTTGTTTGCGTATAAAATTATTCCTTTTGTACTTTGTATGACCAAATAAAAATACAAACTTTGTGCTTTTTTCATTAATTTTATTACAGACCTTATGACCAATAGCCATTAGACAAGGCACTGAGTCTGCTCATTTGATGTTTTTTTTATTAATTGATTGTTTGACCAATTCCTTATGTATTCTATTGTTTCAACAATTTGTTATACATGTATAATATGTAGCTTTTGATTTTATAGACAATGGACATTTGATTACGGTACATATGTTTTAGGAGGGATGAGCAACTGAGTGTAAAATATGTATGTAGCATTGTATGCAATTTATTTCAAGTATTAAGAACAGACCTTCACGTTTATAATTTCGTGGAGCTCAATAAATTGCTCTCCTTATTTTTTTTAGGAGCTCAATTGAGCTCCTCAGAATCGCTCTCTGTGAGGAGCTCAAATCAATTCATTACAATACATGTATGATAAATTGTAGATTTTTCTTAACATTGTATATGCAATAGCTGTGGAGCTATTAATTATTAATCTGTGGTGAAACTAGGCCTGGGTCACATCAATACGTTTACAAGATGTCATACACGCTCCTGCTAAAAAAAAAAAAAAAATTGCTAAAATTTCACATTTTACATCTTTAAATCCATGAATTGGCCTTCTTTTTTCATAATTCCTTGAAATTACTTTGATTTAGTTGAAAACTATCAGAAAAATGAAGAATATTCACCTCTTTCCCGACTCTGATTTGAACTTACCTCGGTAAATATTGTACTTTGTAGTCCCACATGTAGACTTCCATGGTGTTGCCATGAAAATCTACATATGGGACTACATGGGACTGCAATATTATATTTACAGAGTTTAAATTAAAATCAGAGTCGGGAAAGAGATGAATATTCTTCATTTTTTTGATAGTTTTCAACTAAATCAAAGTAATTTCAAGGAATTATGAAAATAGAAGGCCATTTCATGGATTTAAAGATGTGAAATGTGAAATTTATTTTTTTTTTTTTGAGCGCGATTTTTTGCTCTCATTTTTTTTTAGAAGCGCCGGTTTTCAATGTATTTCTTAGATTTGTATACATACATTGTATTACAAAGGCCCTGTTTGAGCTCTCTTTTTTAAAGAAAAATAAATAAATTCAAATTATTAGTTGAAGACAAAAGAAAAGGAAAAGAGTGGTCTATTTCTTTCAAAACAAAACAAAAAACAACCATGAAAAAAGATAACAAAGCTCTAGACAACAACAAAACAGACATAAAAGCTCCAAACAAATACTAAAAACAAGAGAAACAAAAGTGACACAAAAACTTGTACCAATCCCATCTCCATTTTCCAGTTTAAAACACAACCCCCACCTGCACCCCTAATGAAAAAAAATAGAAGTAAATAAAGAAAAATGGTCAAATTAATAAAAAAACATAAATACAGTACTAGACCCATCTGGAAATTTTTTCTACTTACCATCACAAAATTTCGATCATTTACGCATCCAAAAATTTGATGAATTTTCAAGCTCCGATATCACAGGTGAGTATCCATATTGAAACTTAATATGTACAGAAAGTGCACATCTTCAACTGTCTGAAAAAGGGCACGAGATTGCATGCAACTATGTGCGCATGCGCATTAAACCCCATTTTCAAGGAGCCGCCCAGACAGAGGCGATGCCACTTGCAGCAAAACCCGTGTGAAAATGGTGCAGCCAAAACCAGCACTCGCGATGCAGTCGCATTCGCACATACCTAGAGATTATATTTCCTTTTCTCATTTGTACCAGAAACTCCTGCATCTGGTATAGTTAGCTTCAATAGGTGTCCACACTGCCCTGTAAAGTTTTGTACTATTAAAGTTATTTTGAATGACTGTTCAAATAAGTGGCATAAATATATAACTGTGTTCTTAATTTGTCTTCTCACTCTGCTCCCTTTATTATTCAGGTTGAGAGCTAGTAATCTTCTCTTGGTAGGCCTTGGTGGTCTAGGTGCTGAGGTCTGCAAAAACATTGTATTGGCTGGAATAAAGGCTATCACTTTGATGGACTCAGAATGTGTGACAAGGGATGATTCTAGTTCCCAATTCTTGGCTGCTAGGGAAGACATCGGCAAAAATGTAATTTGGATTCTTAAATATATCTTTTCAATAATTCAGAAAGATATTCAAGAATACCTAAAAGCCTTGTTTTTTAAAATATCTTTCAGAAGTCTTGAATAGATATCTTTAAGAATCTGTTAACTCCTAGAAATCCAAAAAGAAATGGTCTCAAAGAATCTCTTGTAGCTTTATTCTGTTACGTAAATTGGTATTTTTTTATTATTTCCACTTTATATTTCAGAAAACCTTGATGAAAAATTATTGTGATTTTTAGCTGGATAGTCATTTTGTATTGAAATTTTAAATGGAATCATCACATTTCGAATTTAATTTTGGTCTGATGTGCAAGTATAAATTGTGTGCATAACTTTGGGCATGCATGGCCAAATGTCATTTATTGATTTTTATTTCATGTCATGCATGTTTTTTTTACTACAAACTAATTAGCTGCTGTGTCTCTTTCCTCTTTCAGAGAGCTACAGCTTCAGTACAGCGAGCACAGAACCTGAATCCCAATGTGGTTGTCACCTCTGATGAAGGGAATGTATGTGACAAACCTGAAGACTTCTTCAAGCAATTTGACATTGTATGTGTGACCTGCTGTAGTGTCCAAACCATGATGCATGTTAATCAAATATGTCATGAGGCTGGTATCAAGTTCTTTGCTGGAGATATTTATGGTTTCTATGGCTTCTCATTTACAGACCTCAATGAACACAGTTATGTTGAGTAAGTCATGTTTACACTTTTTTATTACTACTATTCCTGAGAGATACAAGACATTCATTTTTAATTGGGGGGGGGGATAGCTAATTTTTTTCAGCTGCAATGGTCTAGAATCTTGACTAAAGTTTGTTAATAAACATGTCATAGTTTGTTCTGATGGTGTATTCCATAATGTTTGACTCTTCCTCTTTGCTTTCAAGGGGAAGAGTTGTCCATGGAGATATATTACACAGAGACTGCCCAGATATTTATTTAGCCCATGTGTATTGTGATACACTATTGTTCCCAGTTTTCTGCTATAATATGGAAAAAATTGTGAAAAAATGCCAAGATACAGTAAAAGATTATGAAAAGTCAAAGTGAAATCCAATAAATGAAAACTTTGCATCAGGTGAAAATTTGCTGATCAAACCTGTTTGCAATATTGTGATTGTCAAGCTTTCACTTCATCAATGCAATGTGTGTATATAAATAATAGAAAGTTCAAGACCCAGACCAGAACTACTCATAGTCTGAATGCATATAGAATTGGAAAGCTGCACCAAATAAGCGAGAAAAAAAATGTACCAAATCATTGTCCAACGTTCTAGATTCCGTCAGTTCGAGCTTGCAGGAAAATATATCTATGATAACTCTATGTGATAGAAGTGAAGAAAATAAAACCGTAATCTGAAAAGCAAAAAAATATCACCCAGGTTTTCTATGTACAAACCATCACAGTGCTTTTTACACAAAATGGCATCAGGCTAGTGAAAAGCCCAATTAAGCTTATTTGTGAAGCCTGGTCATTAAAGCTATTCTTAAGCAAAATACTCAGCTGGGAAGCTTACATTGTTTGCTTAAAAGCATTTTAAAAGCTTTCAATATGATTGTCAATTTCAAATTTGGTTCTGGTCAGGGTCTTTAAATTTTTTCTTTTCTTATGTTTTGTACATGAAATGAAATAACACAAAAATTAGAATGTAGACAGTGGAAAATGATAGACTTTGTAATTACAGTGGATGTAGGGCTGAGTCGAAGCGGACAGTGACTGTGGTGCAATTTCTTTCAGACTGATGGACAGCGAAAATTAAGAAAAACATATTTAATACACAAAAGAAGCTGATTTTCATAGTCTTTGGTGGTATTGAATCTCTTGTTTTGAGCAGTCCACTTTTCTTCCTTGAAAAATAAAAGCTCACAGACTTGATAATGTTCACTCAAATGTGAAGGGAAAATGCCATGTCCTGCCACTAATTTTCATTGGCCTAAAATTCATACTGAAGAGGTTCCTGTATGATATTTAAGGACAACTCATGCACTCAACAAAAAGAACCAACTGAAACTGATAGCTAAACAGTGTTAATTTTGCAGCTTTAGACATTAAATTCAATTTTTGAGGTTGACACCATCAGTGCTTGCTTTGGCCATGTTTGAATATTTTCCACCCAAAGGTAACATAGATTGAGTCCAATTAAGCTAGTGGATGTAGGACCTATTGGTAAGTAACTAACAACAATGATAGTTATTCTCTAAACTCATTTATTTTTTTGGCATGGGGCTTCTCAATGGAAAAAGTCAAAAGTGGACCCTATCTGTGGATTGGACCATTATTATTATTATTAATTACCTTAGTTTTGCATTTATCATATGATTGATAGCTTAATTAAGGGTAATTTTGTTTCATTTTTTAGAGAAAAACCCAAGAAAGTAAAAGGAAGCAGTGCAACAGACAGTGAATCTAAGAAATTGAAGGCTGATCCAACAGAGACTGTATTCGTTAAGAAAACAAAAACCTTTCATCGACTGAAGGAATGTTTTGATAAAGATTGGTCAACTTTAACAGAAAAACAACTCAAGAGGTCTCCATATGTATTCTTCATTCTAAGAGGTAAAATCATGTTCAGTGATTATTAGATTAAAAGTCTACATATGTCTTTCATAGTAAATAGTTCACTCATTCAATGGGAGGTTGCTCCAAGAGAAGTTTCTGAATATCCCAAATAAACAATTTTCCACCTTATAAAAACAACAACATTGTTTCATTATGCTGAATTTCAAACACAAATTATGTTAATGCTTTTTTAAAGTTGTACTGGATTCAAAGTTACTATGAAGCCCATCTCACACTGTGTGATCCGAAGCAACACAATTTTTCAAAAAATCACATTTTGCATTAAGTATGAAAGTTCCAAGAAGTATTTTGATTTTATTTGAAGTTTGGCATGATGTTAGAAATACCAGAATCATTTTTACTTTGCGGCAAAGCCCATGGTTGGAGTTCAGTCCAAATTGTCTTCAAATCGCTGGTGATGATGACGTCATTATGATTTGGAATGGAAGTTGTTCTTATTCACTCAGGGAGGCTCAAACTGAACTGAACTTCGATTTCAGTAGTCATACCACTATTCTGAACTCTGATCCGTAAGATTTTATTAGTTGGATTCCCACCAAATTTTGGTAGTGGGCTAGTGGGGGTTTTTCATCTACCAAAATATGTTATCAAAAATTCTGAAATGCTAAAAAAGTTTTATTTGTGTCATCACTTTGTTACTCTATACCTCAGTATACTCTTTGTTCTGACATAGTAAATAAAATGATTAGTATTTAGCTTCCTTTTGTTCCTTTACCTGACTGACTGAACAGTTTAAGTTCAGTCTTTTAATTCTGTACCATGGAATTAAAACAATAGAATTGTCTGCATTTCAAGCTCAAGATCTTCTTCATTCTATGTTGTCATGTTGAATGAATATGATTGGTATGATCTATTCTCAATTTTCCCACCATTATTTTGCAGTGCTTTTCAAATTCCATGATGAGTTTGGTCGGAAGCCCAAGGCAGAGAGCTTAGAGAACGACGGAACAGAACTTGAAAGACTACATAATGAAGTTTTTACTGAGCTGGGACTAAAGACTGATCTAATTGACAGCAATTATACACAGTAAGTGACTTTGTTCAAAAGGATATCATGATGTTGCAAGTACATGTTTATGTTATATTATCTGTGTAAAATGTTTTTAATTGACCCCAAAATTAAGAAAGAAATTATGGCTTAACACAGTTAATAGGTCTGATACATTTTAGTGTGTACATCACATGGTCATTTGTTTTTATTATATGCCCGTCGTAGAATTATACGCCTGTCTTAGACGGGATGTATTGTTGTATCACGCTCGGTGTCCGTCTGTCTGTCCATTAACTTTTCCTTGTAAACGCAATAACTTCAATTTGACTTACTCTAGGCTCATATAAATTGGTGTGTATGATACTAACATGGATCTCGGGAAGCCTATTGATTTTGAGTTCAAAAGGTCAAGAATAAAGATCACAGTAAATGTTTTCATCTTACCCTTCTGAAGTCCTTGTAAACACAATAACTTTAGTTGAACTTAACCTAGGCTCATATAATTTGGTGTGTATGATACTAGCATAGATCCTAGCAATTCCATTGATTTTGAGGTGAGAAGGTCAAAGGTGAAGTTGCCACCTATCACTTTTCATGCTTGACCGATTACTCCATTTCCACGTTACAGACGGGCGTATTATATGCTCGCCTTAGCGACACTATTGTTGGCTTTCTTGATATCATTTGATTTGATGTTTCTTGTAACTCTTTTCACACGTACTTCTCACCAATGCACACTCGGTGCCATATGAACTTCACATTTCACGTTCAAACAAACAATCCATTCTATTTATCTTTACCATAATGAGACCATGTATGTGTGAAATCAGGGATTATTTGCCTAATATCTGAACATAGTATTCTAAATAATATTAGTGAGAAAGCTTGTGAAATTATCTATAACTTTGCTGTGAAAAATTTCCCCTCAAAATGTTGCTGTGAAAAGTTGTAGCATCTTTCCCTGAAAATAATTCAGCACAGACGGGTTCAAACGATTAATGTCTTTCCTTTTTTTGATTTGTTAAGTAATTACTGGATTTTCTCTGTTTGATCTAAATAGATACTGTACAGGAGAACTAGGACCAACATGTGCTATTGTCGGTGGAATCATGGGACAGGAAATAATCAAGGTATGTTATTTTGAGTAACAAACCTTAGAGTCTGCAATCCAATAGTCAAATCACCATTCCTCAGACTTTATAACAGTTGAATAATATAACGGTTCCTTTCTAATGTTTTTTGAAATATTTTTATTGGTATCTTTCAAGCTTTCTCCAATCATCTATTTCTATCCCTTCTTATTGATTTAAAAATTAATTCTGGATTGATGTCCTGGGCTGTTAGATTAAAGTTCAACTTTTACACTTAGGTAATATACAAATGCAATCTTGATTAACCACTTGACTGCATAGCAAGCACGTAATATTACGTGCTGGGCGAGCGTGCGATCTGTGCGAGGTACGTAATATTACGTGCTTGACCTATCTTCTGTTTGAGGCGTCAGCACCGTGCTGTTAATACCCCTACGATGAAAACAGCGTGTGTATATCAAATTTCAGACTATGGACACCAGATGGCGCTATTCCACAAAAAATATCAAAACTTTTGCAGTGATTTATAAATGTTTGTATTCACTTTGCCATAGTGAAAGTGTATGATACTCAGTTCAAAATGGCGACTCGCAGTGGAGAAGTTAATCAGAAGGATTTTGCCGAAACTTTTGATGATAGGAATGATAAATTTAGTGAAAGATCTGGGTCAGAAGGGGAGGATGATTTTTTTAATGGATATTGGAAATAGTGATGAGGAAAGTGATGTGATTGTTCAGAATTTTTTCCCCAAGTTGCTGTCCGTTGTAGTCCCAAATAGATCTAACTTGTTTGTCCCATTCAGTAGCACCAGGGGGGTCAGTGCGCATTACAGCCTGTAGCAGTCAAGTGGTTAATACCATGTTGTTTTATAGAATTTCATCCACATTTTTGTCTCGCCTCCATAGCAGAGGTGCTGCTTTTCTGGTGGTCGTGGCATCATCAGCATTTAAATCTTAACCCAAGGTTAAGTTTTTGAAATGTCATCATAACTTAAAAAGTGTATGGACCTAGTTCATGAAACTTGGAAAGAAGGATAATCAAGTATCACTGTTCGTTTTGCACAAGTCGTAGGTCAATTGATGAAAGTTTATTGTCATTTAGAGTCAATAAATTTAGTGTTTAATTAATGTTTTTATTGTGAACAATTATCAAAAGTTGTTTTCTAAGTCAGCAATGCTGCTATATTGAATCGCATAATGCAAGTGAGATTGCCAGAGGTGTTTCACTTGTTGCTTTCTATGTTTTGTCCTTTTATGCATTTTCTCTTTTGTGTAATATTAATTGTGAATATTGTTTGCCTTTCATTAATATTTTCAATATGAATTGATATGAGTATACTTTTTAATCTCTATTAGCCAATTTGAAAATAAAACTGAATCTTCTGCTGAATGAAACAAATTCAGTATTTTCTACTTCAAAGAATAAAAGATAAATTTCTTATAAGATCGGTTTACCACAGAAATTGAAAATATAGAAATTTCTATATTTTCAATTTCTGTTGTTTCAAATTGGTTTGTGCAGAAAAGGAGAGGAACTATGATTTGTGAGCTTTCTAAATAGTATACAGGACAGAAAGCCCAGTTCATAGCATGACAGTATACACAATAACTCCATATTTGATGGCATTTTCAATACTTAATATGTTGAGCAAAGGATTCTTATCCATTTTACTAAAATTGTCATTCAATTTCATTTGTGTCCACAGGCTGCGTCTGGTCGAGATGCCCCACTGGACAACTTCTTTCTGTATGATGGAGTAGACAGCCTTGGAATGGTGGACTGTATTATAAGATCATGAATGAATATGACTTTTGTCCTTTCAATGTAACTCTTCGAGAGATGTTGAATCCTTAAATACACAGCCTTGGAAATATGGAGTATAATGCGATGTCATGAAAGATTACAATTAGTGCCCTGTATGGAGATCCTTTACATTCCAGCTTTGTATGGTATTTAGAAGATGGCGTTAGAGACTGGACTTAACTTTGAGTTTTATGGATATGATGTTTTAACAAAATATGGAAGCTCCATTAAAAACATTTTATTTTGAAGATAGAGAAATATGATAAAGGATAATGGACTCTAATGCCATGACAGGTCATGGCAGGTCATGGCATCACCTCTTAAAATACCTCAATTGAAAATAAATAATTGTGTGTTAATAATGGTGAAAGTGGAGATAATATTAATGATAGTTTATTACATTTTAATATGATATTACAGCTTCGTGTAAAACTTTATTGTAGAGATCTGTTAAAGTGAAGGGGTACCGTACAATGACAACAAAAAGAGAAGAACAAGTTCATTCCAGTTGAAGTTTATTTATCAGATCTCTTCAAAAAGATTGATATATCAGCGTTCCCTTGAATGTCAAAAGATAAATCTTTATAAATATAGGAAATGTCTTTTTTTGAAGGCTGGGCAAGCCACAGTATGGAAACCAACTAGAAGGCGCACATCCTTACTGAACGAAGAACGAAAATCAAACTGACCAGGCCCTGTGAGACTCAGTGCTCACTGGCCTTCGAGACGCTAGCCCTTCTCATACAGCGTCAAGTACTGTACCTCAAATACTATCTAATCACAAAGGCCATTACAGCCATAACCAATTTAAGTGCGACGCTAGTTGCCTAACCTAAAATGGCCAATCTCATAGTCAGTTTCATATGACCAATCAGAAAACAACTCTACTAGAGTGCGTCCAATCAGAGCTATTGTATAAAACAGAAAGAAAGAATGGTGGAAGCACTGGGAATAGCTAATTAGCTAATGGATAGTTTCAGGATACTCAGGTGTACATTTCCATTAACACAAAAGGGGTCTGCATGGTCCCTTCTCAACATTTTAGAGGAAACACAGTAGCATTTAACACATGAAAGGGATTTGATATCCAGGGACATTTTAGAGGAAACACAGTAGCATGTAACATGTGAAAGGGAATTGATATCCAGGGACAGCTATTCTATTGTTCTGTATACAATTTTTTTTTAACAAGTGCACACCTAGTTACCAATAATGCATATATCATTTCCATTTATTTGAAAGCAGGATAAAAGAGAATTGTTGATTAAATGCTTTGCTCACGGGCATAGGTGCTGAGGCCGGGGATTGAACCCCAGACTTTCCATATATAGCCAGGCGCCTTAGACCACTCGGCCACGGCACCTCCACAAAGATTAAACATAAACTGGCAAAGCGCCCTCCTAAAATCGATTTGGCTCAGTGTGACAAAATGTGTACCACTTCAAAAGGATGGACTATAATGTCATTACAGGTTGTGACTTCACATATATTAGAATATGACACACCTTAAATGCTTAAATGTATGTTAATAATGGTGGAATGTGAGGTTCTTGACACGAATGTTGGCTCGTGAATCACAACGTTAGTATTATAACATTATGAAACGTAAGCACGATTGAAATTTTCCACCGAGGCATGGTGTCTTTAAAAGATGATTTAGAAATAGATTTTAAAAGTGCTGTACTTGTAGAGGTGATGACCGGTTCTTCGATGTCATGAATAAAGCATTATGGATAGGGCTATATGGTAGTGCATAATATTGTCACAGACTTTGTTATTTTATAAAGAGGTATAATGTTGGTATCCTCATTGCATTGTCAAACATTGTACACATATAAGTAGATCTAAGATACTGTGCAATGCTTTATCTCTTCAACCTTTGGTATAAAATCTCATTATGCCCAGGTTCACACTAGACAAGCACAAGAATGGGAAAAAGTGGTTAATTGATGAAAAAGAATATGCTCCTTTTCCCTTCTACGTCAAGTCCATTTGTATGTTACAAAATCAGTTATTTAGTTCTGCCGAATATTGCTTGTATGTTATTCTTGCAACAAAATCAGCTCAAATGAATGACTTCTCAAGTTTCGATCCCAGATAATAGGAAACAATTTGTGTAAGTATTGCAGGATCTGGCTACCTTGAGGATAGTGATTGGTCCATGTTTTCATGAGGAATGTATATATCATGCAACAATTTAATGTGCTTGTTTTCTAATAAAGGGTTAAGTATCACCTTTCTTTTTTAAATGAATGCTTTAATGAAATGTGTTTGTGTTTGACCCTGTCAAACTTTTCCTTCTTTCTAATTGCATAGTTAACACACAAAAAATATGTATGTTGTGTGTAAGTGAATGTTTGAATGTGATTTTAAATGATTTGACACGATAAGATAAGCATCGTGATGATGATTACAAAAAGTGCTTAGAATATTCATTCTTAAGATTTTAGTATTCAGAAAAATAGACTCGCGCTTCGCTCTCGTATTAGGTTGATTTATTTACTGAGGTACCTATCATCTCCTAAAAAAGGGTCTTTTTACATGTTCCCTTTTCAGCGCTTATAGCGCTTGCATTCATTGCTTATGTTAGATGTGCATTATGTTTATGATTTCAAAAATATATATATTTCTTCATAACGTCTTAATACTGAAAAATATTCACACTTGCATTGAAACGCACTTGCATATTATGTTTTATTTTGACTGGCTGAATTTAGGATATATATAAACAGTGTAATACACTTTTAAAGGGACGCGATTTTAGCGCTTGCCCTGGGCGCTGTTTGTCCCGCTAGGTACGCCACAGGGATAGGGTGTGCTACTGGTATAGACTGAAGGGACACATTAGTGAAGAATATGGAGTTGCTGCATGGTTCCAAATATTTCCCAAAGTACGCATTTTTAAGAAAAAGTGCTCCAATTAACTATTTAATAACAATACAAATAAGTGCGATTACTAAGCAACAAATCCATAATTTAAAATGCAGGTGCACAGGTAAAAAAAATACAAAATTTATTTGAAAGGATTACTGACTGATAAACACTTTTTATCAAATAAAACACTGTTTATCAGCAATAAACTGCGCTTTGGTCTTGATAAACATTGGGCGAAAAACAAATCATTGGGAAAATAGCACGCCATAAAGGCATATTCTTATACACTGTAAAAAAACGAAATGCTAATCTAGCACTTATTGAGACTGCACTTATATTCGTGCTAATTTTCTAGTTCAAATTTAAACTAGAAAATCAGCACTCATAGTGAGATCACTATACAAGCACTGTAAGTGCTAAATTAGCACTTCATTTTACAGTGTCATCATGAAAGAGCAAAACGATTGAAAAAAAGTTTAGTCGGAGCAAAAAGTCCCAGAAAATTTTTCAGTGGAATTACTGCTTCAAAAAATGGATGCACTAGCATACAATAAGGTGGGGGAATCCACACCTTCCCCCAATAGTTCCACAACCAAGAAAAAAAAAGAGTAAATGAAGGAGGAAATGGAAGAAGGGGGGAGTTCCCAGTTATATTATTTGGCAAGGGCCGCAGAACGCGTGAGGGTGCTTCAGCTCTTCAACTTTTTCCAAAACCGTGTAAAGATAAAAATTCAAGAAATTACCATCTGCAGGATCTGATTGTGATTTTTTGCATGGTCAGTCACCCCCCATATTTCCTACTTTAAAAAAATATGGCGGCGTGCAAGCATTTGTTTGGTGAATAAAATGTCAAAATCTATCATATGATTAGATTTTGTTATTAAAAGGTGGTGGTGTTGATTTTTTTTTACCTGATTGCTGGTTGTGATTTTCTCTCCTGAAAACTAGATATTCTAAGCACTATTTTGTATAACCAGGAACAGAATGAGTACCTTAAACAATAATTGATATTCCAACCTGAAAACTGGACACCCTATGAACAGGAAGAATACCTTATTCTAAACAATGATGCCGGGCGCGAGCCAAAAATTTTGTGATTTCCTAACCTAAAGTGTATGTTTTAGTTCAATACCTATTTAACTTTGAAAGAGTTTTTCATTTTGAAAAAAAGGAAATTTTTCACTCTGAAAAGGGGCCATTTTCCTATACGGGAATTTTTTTGCTCCCCAGCAAAACTGTTTGCTGAAACGCCATAAAACCATTCATTTAGAAAATGGTAAAATTATTGTATTGATAAAGATTCTGCCACGTCAGGCCATCCATATTTGGATTCGTATTCTTTGTTATCAACAGTTTGGTAAATCTATCTCTTCTTTTATACCTAGATCTTGTCCGTCAAATCTTACGTTTCGGTAAATTCACTATTTTGATAATGTTTGGAATCATAAAAAAACGTTAATCATGATTTTACATAGAAAACATTAATTGTGTCAGGGAAGGAAGAAAGTTGTCATTTTCTCGGACATAAATACAGCTATATATATGCTGTATCATTTCAGTTTGCCTCTGCTAATATTTTTATCAGATACATTTCCAAATTCATCACAAGTCATGGTAATTGCAGTTTATTAACAGTTTTTGCTTTTGAAAAATAGGAAATACTTTATGATAGCTAGAGGTATCGATCGGGGGGGGGGGGGCAACCAATGGAAATATTGGGGTGGCGAGCATGTTGTTAATCCCCCCCCCATAATTCCTTAATTGCAAGAATAAAAAAATATGTCATATTACACAGAAATCAGCAAATAAAATATTTAAAAAATTGAGCTTTTACATCTACAAAATCATGATTTCATCTATCATTGAAACTTTTGTTAATGTAGGCCCTACATTTACGCAGGAAAATAGACACATAGAATCTTTTCTGCCAGCAATGAATAAAAAAGATATGGCAAACTCCTTTTTCCACAGGCGGATCCAGGTGAGTTACATGTATGTTTATCGCTAAATTAATTTTACCAAACTACCAAGCAAAACCCTTTCGGTGACAGTTGATCAATTTTTTTTATTGTTAAAATATATTAACCCATGCACCCTATTCTTACTACTACTAGTAGTTTTAAAAGTGCTCAAAGGTCCAGTATTCGATCAGGCCTTAATTTCAACATATTTCAAACTACATTTTGAATTAATATACGAATCTAATTAGAATATGGCAAACTCAAACTAATTAAAATTAATGGAATTTAATGGTGAGAAAAATTAGTATTAGAGATTGTAGAATGAATATAAGTCAATTTCTTTACAAATATCTTAAAGGGGAAGTTCACCCTGACAAAAAGTTTATTGTAAAAATAGCAGAAAAAATAATAAAAAATATTGCCGAAGGTTTGAGAAAAATTCATCAAATAATTAAAAAGTTATTAGAATTTCAATTACTTGATTTGTGACGTCATATGCGAGCAGCATTACATAGCGAATGGTAAAAAATCAATGAAATGTCATTTTCTCAGAAAATTGAAAATGGTTTTCACTGTAACTTTTGTATATCAATAGAGAAATCATTTCACACCCGATCATGAAAAGAAAACAAAATTAAGTCATCAGGAACCATACAAAATTTGAAATTCATACATTTTATATTACATACCACATGGGGCAGCTGCTCGTTTATGACGTCACAAATCCCAAATTTTGAACTCTAATAACTTTCTTACTCTTTAACAGATTTTCCTCAAACCTTCACCAATATTTTTTACTATTTTTTCTGCTATTTTTACAACAAAGTTTTCTTCAGGGTGAACTTCCCCTTTAAGTTGATAATTTTGATTTTTTTTTTAATTGACGATACCATAATGCTGCATATTTCGAGATTTCCATGGAGTGCGGTGTAAACATCTACTGTCCTGATAACCGATTTTTGGTGACACATAAAACAAGGTTTTGGTGAGTGAAATCTCTGCTCAGTAGTTTTATTGTATTTTTTATTGAATTTTAGTGTAATAAAACTTTATTTCATTTTTTCTATATAGAAGTACGAATGTAATTTTCCACGTCAAAAACTCGAATAACTCCGCCTGGGGCTGTGCTGTGCCCGCTCTCATAATCATTATGAGTCGCACTTCGAGCAGAGCCCGTGCTGTCTATCTACGGTATGCACTACCGTACTACATGTACCACCAATGGCCTTCCGACCATACCGGTACCGGTGCCGAAGAGCGGGCGCTAATGCAGTTTCGCACCTGCCGATTACCAGAACACCTCATCACCAATAGGCATACTTTTTCCCAAATGTCATGATAATTCAATGTCAATATATCCACCACATTTCGATGTAAAAATTAATGTTGTAACCCGCAAGTGAAAACCCGAACCGTACCGTCCCGTATAATCCAATAATTTGCAAGCGGGACCCGCTGACCCGTCGGGTTTTAACCCGCAAGTCAATTTATCTTTGAAAAATGAAAAACATTATTTCTGCAATCCCCACACTATACAGGCTCAAATCAGGAAAATATATGTCTACTACTACCTAGCCTAGAGTGAATTTACTTAATTTGCAAATTCGCATTTTATTCCGGAGAGAAAATGTTTTTGGGTGACTTTGTACCACGAAATGGGTCCGCTCTGATCTCGAAATTGAAAGCATTACGCAATTAACGCCTCGGATCGATCGGAGCTAGCGAGCCGCAGCTCAGCGCGCTAGCTAGCCCAGGCTGCCCAGCAAGGATCGGCAGACGGCAATGTTGTTTTTCAGTCCAGGTCGGTCGACACTGCGACTCACAACAATCATAATTACAATATTCAATTCTATGGGACCTCGTCTATAAAGTAATCAAAATTGCAATAAATACCTGGATAATGATACAGTCAATTTTTTCTTCTCGTTTATCTCTATATTATTTCCTTCTGTTTTTGTATTTCATTCGATAATATGGCCGCTAAAACTCGATGTTCAGTTTCCCGTCGCCCGCGTTATGAAATTTGGCCCGCGTTTGAAAATCAAATTCTGAAAATAAACTATTTGGATATCTAGATTCAAAACTGATTTAAAACATTAATATAAGCTTTTCAGTAAGACAATTACTTGTATATCTTGTAAATACCTGCAAATCTTTTCTTTCTTTCTTTTTTTGTGAATGGAATGACGCTGCATGCTCAACCATACCTCGAGGGATGTTCGTGCAGGCTCCACTCAACAACCGTAGAAGTGGTGGAGCCTGCATGAACATCGCTCGAGGTACATGGTTGAGCTACCTCAATAAATCCCAAAGTCTAGTAACCTCGCGTTGGTGAGTTATCATACAGCCTAGTACTCATCCAAAATAACTTATCTTATTTGCTGATTATTACTTAAAAATCATTTGTTTTATTTTGCCAGGGGATGAGTTAAATATCAGACCAAAAAAATCATCAAAGCTCAATATGTTACAAGGCCGACGGGAGACTCACCCACGTACGCATTGGCGCTTGTGCTAGCTAGTCTGAGCTCTGTCTCTCTGCCAGAGCTCTGGGGGACAATTTGCTCTGTAAAGGCCTCAATGATGGTGATTTTCTGCTTCAGACAGAGTTTATATTTCGGGTATATTTTTCAAAACTGCCAATGAAGTTTGATGATTTCTTCATTGTCATGTATATTTAAGTTATTAATGAGTTCATTCTCACCAAATTTAGACTCCCCCATAGAGAAATACAATTTTCGTGGAGATGTGCGTTTTCAAAGAACTTCAGGAAAAGTAAGGGTATGTGGGCCTTTATTACATGGCCAAGTAATGGAATTAGATGGAGTAAAAATTAGATATTAAATTCATTTATATCAAGTTCAACTCACAGTCTCACCCACACAAACACACCCACATCCAAGATTCTAGGCATGAAAAAAACTTTAAAAATCATACAATATTAAACAACAAGTAATAATTAATTTAATAAGTGAACAGGTATTCCTCAAAATACAAAAACGTAGCATTTGAAAAGAGCCCCTGAAATATTGCAAAAAAATGAAAATGGAGCCCCCCCAAAAAAAAATGATTAATTTTTCCCTGGCTTCAAGTTCCACGGAATAAAGTGCGTTAAAAGGTTACAAAAGGTCAAACTTTCATCTTCTGAAAAATAATGAATAATGAAATCGGTTCCTCATTATGAGCTGGAAAAAATAGGACGGGAAACTCAACATCGAGTTTCATTGGCCCATGCGGTTGCTTTTGACTGCGCTGCATGCACGCACTGGCGCTGGCATGGCCTTTGTCAACTCGATGTATTTATCATGTTGAACTGTCTCAGACTCAGTCCTGTTCACTATTCACAAGACAAAAATACGCCGGCATTTTTAAACGGAAATATCTACGTCTCTAAAAGAATCTGCCACGTAAGAAGCACATGATCTTAACTCAATTTTCACTGTGGATGTTTTTATTATGCGTCGTTTATTCTCCCTTTTTTTCGCATGACGGTCTGCGGGTTTGAGAATGAACTCGGCCCGGCCCGCAACCCGCGATCGGAGGCATACCGGCAGGTTAACCCATACCGCAACGGGTGCGGGTTACAACATTAGTAAAAATATCCACCACTTTTCAAAATTTCGTGATCGGGAATGGCTACATAGCTGTAGGTCCTATTTCAGCTTCGATCTCAACGTCGTTGATCTACATTGTACATACTACATGGCGTAGACATCGCTTCATCGAAGCGATCTGCGAAGCTATGTCTACGAGTACGATTCACCGTGAAGTTAGCAACCAAATCATGCAAACATAAATTCGCATGCGGCATGCTGGCAGTTTGTTTGGCACATATTCAGTAGAGGCGCTGGTCAGAAAATTGGGATCGTCCCAGTTTACAGGGACTGTCTCAGTTTATAAGGATTTCTTCACACAAGAAATCTAGGAAAGTTCATTCACCTGTCAAGTGCCGACACCAATCAAGTGTGCTAGTCAATGTAAACATATCAGGTTTCATAACAAGATTATTGGAAGACGGTAAGTCATGAAAAATAGACGGTGAACTGGGGGGAATTGAGGTCACTGAATCTATTTTTAGCACTCTCAATTTCCGTAATTGCTGTCTTTGTCCCGTAGGGGAAGTGAAAAAAAAATGTCCCCATAAACAAGGACAGTCTCAATTTATCAAGACATGATTTGTCTTGGTTTATGAGGATATCCTTGTTTTCTGGAATAATCCCAATTTTTGGACCAGCGCCTCTACTGATATTCGCATGATTTGGTTGCTAACTACAGTTCATATCAACATTATGGTGCATGGTGAATCCAAGCGATCTGCGAAGTGATGTCTACACCGTGAAGATCAATGACGTCGAGATCGAAGCTGAAATACAGCCATTCCTGATCATGATATTTTGACATCAAAATGTGAATGAGAAACTTGTCATGACATTTGCGAACAAGTATTGGTGATGAGGTGTGCTGGTAATCGGCCGGTGCGAAACTGCATTTGCGCCATAGAGCGGACCTGGAGAGATGGCACCCACTGTTGCTTTTACATGCCGCCGTGTACAGGAAAATTGATGGGGCGGCGCATGCAAATTTGCAACACTTCCATGGCCCTTGCAATTTCAGACAAGCTTTTATTAAATCAAGTCCTTCTTACCTTCTTAGTTTACTCAACCTTGTACCTAGACAGCTGGCAGCCTCGCCATCTGTTTCGAGGAGTTTTTTAAATTCTAACCTTTTTTTTAAATTTCTCCTCGTACACAGACGGCTCGCTGTCGTGCAGCCACCATTATTACTGGGGACTTGCAATGCAAAATCCCCCGTCGGGGCTCTTCAATATTTGTCTTCAGTGAATAAAACTTTGAAAATTAACGCGACCAAAATGCAAATTAATATTCCCTCTTGGCATTAATTGCCAAAAAACGGAGAAAAATCAAGTTAAAAGGAACAAAAACCAGTGACTTACCTCGGCTGTCGCGCAAATTTACTTTCCCGTTTTATCCGATCTTAAGTACATAAACATATGGCCATTGAGTCCCCTGTACAGATCGCGCTAGAACTTTGGTCTCTGTATTTGGTGAGTGAAGCCAATGGAGTTCAGCTGAACAACCAACATAACAGAGACCGAAGCTTTTGGTCTACCTTGAACCTTGAACTGAAGTTGAAGAAGTACTCTCCCAAAAAGCGTACACGCTGTCCTGGAGAGGGTTGTGCTCTGTCAGGTCTCTGTTATGTTGGTTGTTCAGCTGAACTCCGTGTTCCTTTTGCGTCCACTCTGACAAAAACAAAACTTCTGAAATCTGAAGTTTCAACTTCAAGAAATTGTCAGTTTGCAAGCGAAGGTCTTCAAAAAAGTAGATTCTAAGTAATAGTAAATTGTGATACCAGTCTAAATTCTGGCATTTTAACCTCTATCTGATACAATTATCTTACCTTTGTCTGCTCAATTTCACTTCTCAGCAGAGCGCGCACTAACGTTAGTTGATTGTCATGGAATTTTTAGATCGTAATACCAGCGAAACCCTTGACCTACTTTATAATTCTGTCGAGCAAATTGTTTTGGCTTTGGTATCTTGGTTTTCACAAAATACGACGTTGCGACAAGAATGAGAAAAAAAAAAACCATTTGCCGTGCTGGTCAGTATAGCTTCCGTGTTGGTCTGTGTAGCTGACATGTTGGGAGGAAAGAAAGAAGGAAGAAAGGAATGAATGAATAAAAATTGAAGGTGTGTGAAAGAAAGAAGAAAAAGACATAAATGATGTAAGAAAGAAGGAATAAAAGAAAGGGCATAGGAAAGAAAAAGAGAATAAAAGAATGAATGAAAGTATGAAAGAAAAAAGGGGGGAAAAGAGAGAAAGGAAAGAAAGAAAGATAGAAGGAAGGAAGGAAGGAAGGAAGAAAGAAGGAAAGTATGGGAAAAGATGAAGAAACAGGAAAGAAACAAGAGAAAAAAGACGAAGGAAAGAAAGTAAGAAGAAAAGAAGTAAAAGAAAGAAAGAATGAATGAATAGAAGAATTAAGGAATGCAGAAAAAAAAGAATGAATAGATGAAAATAGGAAGAAAAAGAGGAAAGAAAATAAATAAAAATGAATGAAAGTAGGAAACAAACTAAAGAAAGAATGAATAGAAGAATGAAGGAAAGTATGGGAGAAAGACAAAAAAAAGGGAATGAGAGAAAAGAAAAAAGATGAGGGAAATAAAGGAAGAAGAATAGAAATCAAAGAAACAATGAATGAATAGAAAAATGAAGGAATGCAGGAAAGAGAAAGAAGAAAAGGAATGGACAGAAAAAAGTAGGGGAGAAAATGGGGAAAAGGAAAGCAGAAAAAGAAGGAAAAAATAAAGAAAGAATAAAGGGAGATAAGAAAGAAAGAAATAAGAAATAATCAAGGATGTAGAATGTAGAAAAGAAAAAGTGAAGGAATATAAAAAATGAAATGAAAGAAGGAATGAATAAAGAAAACAATAAATGTAGGCCTATAGCTAACTGAGCTGGCTGTGCTGCTAGCATAACCTGCCTTGCAGTTTGCTTCTGACTTTGTGGGTGTGTGCATGTCAATGAAAGAAAATTGAGTCAAAGAAGCCCTCTTTTTGAATGTTGATGGCAGTTTCTAGTTTTGGAGTTTGTTGCTCGAATAGAGATTTCACTTAGACTTAGGAAATATCAATTTATGACGGAGGCAATTTTTAAATACGTGTATATGTGTGTGGGGGGGGGGGGTTCTTGCCCTTTGGTTTTACCATGGCGATTCCAGATGTGTAGGGGCAAATCACGCTCTCATTCTGGTGTTGCATTGCTGAGAATTGCGACAACACCTTATACATGTAAGTAGGTTTCCTGGTCTGATTTGTAATAGTAGTCACCACACAGGTATTATACCGAGGATAAGGATAGGATAAGTTTGATAAGGATACTGACCCATATTTGCAAAAAAAGTATGCATGAATGTGAGAGCCATCTTGTAGTACAAATGATTTCCCTGGACCTGTTAATCTCATTGCAATACCAGTGTAGGTTCATTAATTTTCATATTCACTTGGCTCTCATTCATAATTCATTTAGGTCTACATGCATTTTTTAAAAAAGCAATTATAAAGATGATTGCAGTCCAGCGTTCTCGCCAGTGTATAATACGCATGGTGCAAACACCATGCGTGCGGAAATGGAGACCAAGTGGAACCATGCGTAAAATTTCAGCGACATGCGTGGAAAAATTAAATGGAAATATTCAGAAAAAAATAATACACTCCATGAACTCATCTTAGTGATATCAACTTCATTTATCGGGTTGCGCCGAAGTCCCACCAACTTAAGACCACTTACAGGCCTACTACGGCTAGGAAAGTGGCAAGGCGCCCAGCTAGCTCGCGGCTGCTATTGCGGGCATATGACGGCACGGTACGGTCGTTCTGTTGCCTATTCCCCCGTCTGCCCCGCACATCACACCGGCTATGCTCCATGACCTACCGGTAGCTGCGCTTACTGATATGATGGGAGTGGAACTTGGAATAAATGCATTGTATATACAAGGATCATGTACTAGCTGTGTTTGTCATTTATCCCGCCCTCTATACACACAATGAACGAATAGCAAAGGAGTTGTACTGTGTTTGTCATTTTATCCCGCCCTCTCTGCACACAATGAACGAATAGCAAAGGAGTTTGAGAACTGTGCGTGACCGCTATGGTGCATGGATGTTAGGCCTGGGACGATTGTCATTTTTACCATTCAATTATTTCCTGAAAAAAATAATCGAATGATTCGATTGTTCGTCGGAAATCAGGTCTTTTAATAGTTGACCTACTTTATGGTGAAATCTCCATCAAAGTCACATGTTTAGAATAAATGAAAGTAGGACCTTTTTCCCCTTCTCCATGATATTTATATCAAAAGAAACTACATGAAATGAGATTAAAACTTTCAGTTTATTGTTCCAATGAAAATCCTTCCTAAATCCATGCTGGTACTCTGGTATTATGCATGCATCCCTCCAAGTGCCACACCCCTGCATATGAATGAATCAGCCCAGATCAGCCAGTCCAAAGCCCAAAGATGTAAACAACTCATTCATGAACTATTCTTTGAGACTAACCCCGGTGGAGCATTTCTTGAACAATTTCATCCCTTGCCCACACCATGTCCCCGCCCCCACTTGTGGCACTGCCCACGATTCTACACATGTATTTCAAAAAAATATTTTGCAAAATATTTAATTTGAAATACCTTTTAAAATTACGATTTTTTTATCATTTGAACCTACATGTATAACTGGGTCTATTTTTGGAGACTAGTCGAGAAAGTACCGGTGAAGACGGGCGCATGTTGGAATGTAGTTTTCATTGTGTGAGGGGGATAGAAAAAAGGTTGCATTATTGTTTTGAAACATGAAAGGAATTCTCCGGCTCCCACCCTTATCT
This sequence comes from Lytechinus variegatus, assembly GCF_018143015.1. Taxonomy (NCBI): domain Eukaryota; kingdom Metazoa; phylum Echinodermata; class Echinoidea; order Temnopleuroida; family Toxopneustidae; genus Lytechinus; species Lytechinus variegatus. The sequence goes on from NC_054746.1 coordinate 39,240,930, forward strand.
TTCTCCCTCACACACACACAGATGGGGGAGGGGTCAATTTATTTCTGAAGTCATGACCTCTCCTGATAAGGGAACCACTGCCTTCTTCTTTGTTTCCCCAAAAGTTTCATTGGCTATCCGAAGGTCCAATCAGCTCAAGTGAGCTTGGTTGTGTGTTTTCTTATTGTTTTGTGCACGCAGACAATGAACTCATTTTGTGTATCGAGGGCAAGGTTGGGTGGGACTTAAAAAAATTCGGAGCGCTTTCATGTTGGTGTGTAACTGTGAATGTAATACAATCATTGATTATTTTTGAAAAATTATCTCGGTAACATAATTTTTAAACCTGTATGAAGTGTCATTGTTTTCTTGTCATTTTGTTATTATTACTTGGGTATTCGAGTTCTCCCAATGTCATAATCGGGATCTGCCGAACATTCGATTTGTGTAAATTTTGCTAATCGATTGGTGATTGGCGGCATGCCAATCGAACCATTCGATCAATCGATGTTTACTCCCAGGCCTAGCATTTATGTGCATTTGTGTGGGCTTAAAAATACGCCACAATGGGGCTTCCTTGGCGTCTATTTGATGAAAAGGCCATGGCTTCCGCGCTCCGCGGGAGTGGCAGCACAAGTCCCCGACATGGGTGAATTTTTTTCTGGCGAGAACGCTGTTGCAGTCTGTATGATAAAAGGATCAATAAAAAATATCAAAATCAGTAACAATGGATTGCTGTTTCTTTCAATTACAGGTCAGCTTAGCAGAGTGAAAATGGATCCCTTGTACATGGCAATGAGTCTGTTCCGCAGGAGAAAGTTTGAAGAATGTGTAACAGTCTGCTCTCAGCTTTTGGATAAGAATCCTTATGATCAGGTACTTGTACTTGTTTTTTGCCTGGTACACGGTCTTTTATGTAGCTTTTTGTAAAGTTCAGAATTATTGAAGGACCTGCATCTACCTTTCATCAACTACCTTAGACCATTCATTTTCACAGAATTTAAAAAGGCTTTTGATAAATAAATGTTATATAAATAAATGTCATGTGATACATTCACTGCATCTTGACACACTTTTCAATATGTTTCAGCACATTTATCATCCTGTTCTTGTCTCATTTGTCACCCAAACTTACTGCCTTGCCTTATCTAAAATAATTTAACTTTCTTATTATTTTTCAAGCAAATGGTATATCAATCCTCACCATCCTCATATTCCAGAAAAATGTCGTTTATACTGTATGGCATTTAAATGAAGTTGCCACCAGCTGTAGGATGTGGATATTTTTTTTAATGTGCCAGTGCAAAGACTTGAAACTCAATAGACTATTTCAGTTTATTTTACATTTATTTTGATAGCGATCAAAGTTCTCACCATTTCTCATAATTCATTCTGTATATAAGTATAAATCAGTCTTTTTTCAATCGCCATATTAAAGTCTGCTTGGACCTTAAAGACAAGAGCATTGACTGAACAGGTTTACTTAGATGAGGTAGATGTGGATGAAGAAGGCATTGCTGAGATGCTTATGGATGATAATTCAATAGCTCAAGTAACACGTAAGTTTATTTTTTTTTGTTATTAAATAAAATCTTGGAGGATTTTATTGAGACTTATACCAGAATTATATCAAATGATTTAATGATGGTTTTGGTTTAGTATATCTGATAATTTAATTTCTATTTTGATTCATGTACATTTAGGATATTGATTTATCTGATATAGGTTTTGAAAGGATACCTTCATGCAAATTTTAATAGTGAAATGATAAAGGGCCAAAACTTTCATGCCAGAACCCTTTACAATCATTTAGGGATGAATTAAAATTCAGTATATAAAAGATAAAAAACTTAAAAAGAATAACACAACCCTAGTTGGTGTATGTACACAAAACCTTTTTGTACATTGATCTTTCTATGAATTTTATTGCAATAGGTCTTCATTTTATAAAGGAAGTGGTTAAAAGTTGGGATTAAAATATGAATATTTATAATACATTCAGGTCCAGGCACATCATTAAAGAAACCTGGTACTGGTTCAGGGGCACCCAGTGCAGGGATGCGTCCTACATCTCAGTCTGGAAGACCTTTGAGTGGGTTTGTAAGACCAGGTACACAGAGCGGTAGACCAGGTACTATGGAACAAGCTATCAGAGCCCCTAGAACGGCACACACAGCTCGTCCTGTCACCAGTGCTTCAGGCAGATTTGTTCGCCTTGGAACGGTGAGTTACGAGATTTAATTTGTTATTAATTTAATTAAGATATTGAAGCTTGGTTAGTTTTCACCAAAAATAGAAATGATGAGAGTGCATCTCTGCATCAGAATAGAAATGCTGAATTTACTAAATGGTTTGTAAACAGGATGATTGAGTATTATTGAGCATTATAATGCTTTAACTCAAATTGTGTGGTGTAAAAAGGGATGATTTCATGTGGGAAAGTACTTGGGCATAGATTCATGAAACCTAAAGAAAATTTACATAATTTGAAAAGGTCTGTCATCTCCTTTGCCATTTGATCAATGCAAACTGCATAATATTCCACACATTGTCTACACACTACACAAATCTCCCCAATCTACTCCGCATATTTAACAGAAATTTGCACTCAGTCATCATGACCAATTGAATATATACTCTTAAATGTTTGAGCAGCTATGAATTCACATCAATAAACATAATAATTATAATTTATTGAACAGGCTTCTATGCTGTCCACACCAGATGGGCCATTTATCAATATTGCAAGATTGAACATCTCAAAGTATGCTGCCAGACCAAATCTAGCCAAGGTAATGTACTCACTGTAGTCAAATGAATTATTTGGGGTTAAAAAAGAGCTTCCGTGAATGTCAGGTTTCCTGAAATGACGTGATTCTATTGCAAACAAACTCAAAATATTTCTCAAAACCTCTCTTATTTATGCATTATACAAATTCATTAGATTGTGTAAGTGAACATGATATCCCTGAAAGGTAGATATTGCTCAAAGTAATGTTTGCAGCTCTGAGTAAAGTGATTAGGTATTATACTTCAAAATCGCAACAAAATTTGCTTCTTCATGAAAAGAAAAGAAAGATTTATTCATTTACGTTGGAATTTTATATTTTTTAATTAATTGAAGAAAGGAGATTCCATGCCTTTCACACTGTCTTGGATCAAAATTTTACTCATCTAACCAACTTTAAACCTAATCCTTATCCTCACATTTATTGAACCCCAAAATCCAATTATAACTGAATTTCTATGTCTTGCAAGGAATTGAAATAATGAGCAGTGTGTACCAAGATCAAACATCAAGTAAAAAATATGTTAGCATGTAAATACAGCATGTTTAGTCTGGTCTAATTTCTTTATATACCAATAAGTTCACAGATGTTTCAATAAGTTTTGTTATCAAATGGATCGTCATTACAAAATATTTATCAACATTGTGCTTGTATTTTTTTTTTCTAGGCTTTATTTGAATATATTTTTCACCATGAAAATGATGTGAGGAATGCATTAGAGTTAGCAGCCAAGGCTACTGAAGCTTGTCAATTTAAAGACTGGTGGTGGAAGGTACAGCTTGGAAAGTGTTATTACAGGTAAGACGGTTACAACTGATTCTTCAGTTTGGGTTAGTTTTTATGCTCATTTCTTATAGGGCAGCTTCAAGTACCTGACCAAAGATGATATATGCACTGACATAACATCATGCCTGGCTGATTGCATGATTGTTGCTATATAACCAATTGAAAATGCTTTTGGTATTATTTCGAAGCCTCTCAGTTTGGGCCACCATGTATTAAGAGTTCTAGATTCATTTACCTGTATATAGCTGTAACCACTTACACACAAAGCCATAGAACTTTTTTATCATTTCAAGGTATTGCAACTTGGTGAGGAGACAACTATGCATACATGAAAGAGGGTTTGTTCCAAACATGTGAATCTATTCACACTTTTGTCATAGGTCACAGCTTGTTATCATATTTTTAGTCCACTGTTTATGTAAATTAACCTAAATGAACTATTGACTCATTAATTCAGAAATTTTGGGTAGTTATTTGTGAAAACATTGAAAAGCATGAGTTTAACACCATAATTCAAAAGTGTACATTTATTATTATACCCTTGATCAGAGTGTGTACATGTGAATGCATGACATGTGCATTTATTATGGTATCAAACCATTGACTCGAAACCACATTTGTGAATTGGAGAACAAAGTTTCGCTTGCTGTCTTGGTTCATGAAATAAGTCCCTTGAATTTATATCACAAGGTTTAGGGATTGTATCATAGTATTAATGTTATTTGGTATGAAATCTGTATTGGCAGCACTTAATTCTGTGTAAATTGAATGAATGCCCAGCAGGATTCCTCTGTTGAAATGAAAGATCACAATAATGCAAACTATGTTGTAGCCGGACTTATGATTATGGAATGTACAGCAAATATTATTTCTGAAAAATTGACCTTTATGCATGAACCTGATATTATCATGAGTTTTTTTATTTTATATTTATTTTACATTAAATCAGGTTAGGGTTATTCCGTGATGCTGAGAGTCAGTTCAAATCAGCTATGAAGCAGCATGATGCCATAGATATATATCTATACCTTTGTAAAGTATATGTGAGGTTGGATCAGCCGTTAACTGCTGTGGATATCTACAAACAGGGTCTGGAAAAGTTTCCCAGTGAGACTACTCTTCTGACTGGCATTGCCAGAATATATGAGGTAATTTTTCCTCATTATTGTAAATGCAATCTCAAATTTGTAATTGTAACCAAATATCACAAAAACCTAATTATTCCTTAACTTGGTGTAAAAGGTTCATTTCTGTAGGACTTGTTCATTGTCATCAAGCAAGTCATGTGAGGAAAATAAACAAAACGAGCTTCTTTGTTGGTATCATTCATACCTTATGCAGCTATGAATAAAACTTATGTCAAATTCAATTCTGAACAATTGAATTATTATTAATATTATTATCAGACGACTGCTACACCGTTCTCGTTCACTGCTCCTAAAACTCCCTATTGAAGTGAAGTAACCCACTATTGATGATGAATAAGAATTGATGTTTCTTTGTTTTGTTTATACAGGCAATGAATGACATGGTGAATGCAGTTAAATACTACAAAGATGTATTGAAGCATGATAACACACATGTAGAAGCAATAGCTTGTATAGCAAATTATCATTTCTACTCTGACCAACCCGAGATAGGACTCAGATACTACAGGTTTGATATCCTTTTATTCCTTAAATGTTTTTTAGAACTGCGAGTTATACAGAAAGTAACATGACATTGATTAAATACAAATGGTTACAGTGTCTAAATTGCACATTAAGATAATTGCATGAGATCCTGTTAGATTCCATGCATGGTTTCTGTTGAATTTTAATATTCTAATGAGAGTACAATTTGAAGTAACCAACCCAGATGATGCTGCTTAGCAATAACAGTGCACTGTGCCCATATTGTCTGGTTTGCATATGAACATACCTGCATGAAATCTATATCTTTTTAAAGAAACAGATATGCCTTGAAAAAAATGAAGAAACACTTTGTGGTCAAATGTTATTTTACAGACTATTTTACAAGTTTTTTCTTTTCTTGCACTTCTTCCAATTTTAGGTAAATATGTTTTGAATGCATTTATTTCTTTTGACTTGTAATGATGGGAAAAAAAATTAATTGAATTGAAATGTTATTTTCTTTTTCTTAAAAATGTCTTAAACAGGAGATTACTTCAGATGGGTGTTTACAATGCAGAACTCTACAACAACCTTGGATTATGCTGCTTCTATGCACAACAGTATGACATGACACTGACATCATTTGAGAGGGCGCTATCACTCTCAACTGATGATGCCACTACGGCAGATATCTGGTACAATGTTGGTCAAGTTGCTATGGTATGTATCTTGTTTGTAAGATGTGAAAAAACATTCCCAATCTTAACTAATTCTATGAATGATTGTAGTGATGTTTCTATGTTCTATACTTCAGTGATCAAAATCTGATCGAATGTTTGGAAATAATAACTATCAATGATCGAACCATACATTTGCCATTTTGAATTTTTCTCTTACGATGAGAAAATATTCATAACATTACTTTTTGTAACCTATCTAGCACATCACAGTATTTATTAGTATTTGAAGTGATTTCAATATTAAAATATTTGGATTCATAATGTAATAATGCTATAATAGGAGAGGGATATAATTTGTTTAGTATATGGTCCATGTTGAAAATGTAGTTTTGAATACGTATGAAAAGCATTTATTGATAACGACACTGATAGAATCACCCTTGTATTCCTTTGCAGGGTATTGGTGACACAGGTCTAGCTCTACAATGTTTTAGGTTAGCTCTCACATCAAATAATGATCATTCTGAGGCGTATAATAATCTGGGAGTACTAGAGTTACGTAAAGGACACATCGATCAGGTAACTCAATTCATATCTCATACAAAGTATTGACAATTTCTTGATGTGTCATAATTGTAAATGAGTGGTATAACACTTTTATATAAACATAGGGTTTATACCCTCTACATGTATAATACTTTGACCAATTTATTTTATCTTCAGGGATCTTTTAAAATGTATTAGATATATTAGATAAATGAACTCAATGTGACAATGGGTGTATCCCAATTCAAGGTTCAACATCATTTATCACAGAAGTTCAGTGTGTTGATTCATAGCTGAAATAAATCATTTACAATGTGTGTTTTTAGTGTCTTACAAAATGTATTGAAATTTCAATTAACTTTTAATGATCTGATGTTACGTGTAAACTATCGTCAGTGTCAGATGTACAGAGTATGTATATAATTACAAATGTACATGTACATGTTATTTCAATTGATTCATGGTGTAATATTTTTAGAAAAATAAGGTTCTTTTCTTTACATATGAGGTTATATGGACTTGGTCTTCGACAAACTCTTTTAAACTTAACCAACATCCATTATTATTTTTCTATCTCAAAGTTTTCAATGGTCTTAAAGTTAGTTCATCATATACATGCACTCCCAAAGTCTGTTTGCCTTTAATAGTGTTAAGCCATATCTTACCTTGACTATGAACTATAACAAAACGATCGAAGTCTGCTTCACTTGAATTCTGTATTGATGACACTTTGAATATGATATCAACACAAGAAAAAAAATATATTCTCTTATGTCATTTTATTTTTTTTCCAAGGCAAGAGCATTTTTCCAGGCAGCCCAGATGCTTGCTCCTCATATGTTTGAACCACACTATAATTTTGCATCACTTTCAGACCAAGTAAGTTGACTAGTATTACTCCATTGAGCTCACTTCTTATACTTTCATCCTCCTTTCTCTTCTAATTGGATGTTCATTTTCCTCTCTTTCATCTGTTTTTCTACATGCAAAGTTATCTTGTTTGCTTTAACCCTAACACTGCAGGGGGAGGGGGCAGTGGGGGGTTGAATCATCCCCCCCTTGACATTTTTTGCAACAATTTTTGTCACAAAAAATGCATCTTTTGAGTCCAAATTTACGATGCCTGGGTACGCAGTTGAAAAATTACACAACTTTATGTAAGTGCATGTCAGACCCAAAATTGCTAAAGATGTGATTTTGTGTACAAAGTCAATGTAAATTTAGTTTTCTAATCTTATTCATAAAGATATGATTATTTTATTTATCTGCTGAAATAAATTGATTTTAGGGTTATTATGCTCCAAAAAGGTTCGACAGTAAATGTAGCATAAAAAACAAAGAAAAACAATAAAACAATAAAATACACCAGAAATTTATTTCAAACCAGGATTTTTTTAATTTGTAACTGTTAGCATTTGTATGAAGAATATTTACACCAGAAATCAGCATTCTAGGAGCTTTTTTATGTGAATTAGCATAATTAAACATTTTTTTAAGATTTAACTATACAGCCTTGTAGATTATATCCCACATTATTATCATGCCAATTTTCAGGGTGTTTGCTCGATCGGCAGCTAAGATCTCAAAGGGGGTTGATTCTACCTCCTCCTCGTCATGGAACACTCAAAAAAGCCCGGTTAGGGTTAAATTCAGTTTCAGTTCAATTCAATTTGCATTTATTTAATTCTCGATAAAAACAATTATAAAGCAAGGTATGAGGAACAATATATTTACAAGCAAGAGTAAAAATGAAAATGAAATGGGGAACTGCATAAATAAAGCCAAGTGGCATTGTGTAAGCTTAGTTCCCAAAACATTAATAACACAAATGACAAGTGTTTAAGAGTAAGTATGAGCAGTGTATATTGACTGTCTTGTAGAAGCTGTGTACCAAGAGAGGCTGACTCACCTGTATATCTTTCTTTGTAATCCCTATGTATCGGTCATGTTTATCAAAAGTCAAGTTGTGGTCACGTATTGATATGAGATCTAAATGAATAGAAAATTGGGCTGCAATCTGCTTTATAATCTTTTTCATGTCCATTCATGAATTGATAAATTTGTAAATTCACAGTTGTGACAAACGTAATAGTTTTCTTGCTGCAACCTTAGTGTTCCTCTTAACACTTTTCCGAACCTATTATTCGATGGCAGGTTGGTGATCTCCAAAGCAGCTATGGGTCAGTGAAGAAAGCAGTGGATTCTTATCCAGAACATTGTGATTCTAAGGAGCTCTTCTCACAACTCAAGAAACATTTTGCTTTGCTCTGATTGGTGACACTCCAGCCCATCCTGATAACTTAATGAATGGTGAAAATATCTCTCACAATAGAAAGAAGACTGATAAAGTTCTGGTACGAGAAGCAGAGTTGACATGGTACATAAAGTCAATGGTGTATGTTGACATATGAAAGTGTGTGTCTTATCTGGTAATGAACCATTACAATCAGCAATGCTTTCACACTATTCCTTTGGCAGTGTGCAACTTGAAGTTCATTGATTTTTTCCCCTCTATGATTGGAGGATGAAATATCCAGAAAATTCTTCATTATCTCCATCACTATCTTCACAATTTCATTTGAGAGGACTTTTATGCAGTTTCATGTGCACCCTTTTAGAAATCTCTCTCGTGTGAAAGTGTAGAAATTATGAACATCGGCACATTGCTGGTTGAACTGTGTTTAGAAAATATGATGCAAAACACACTTCTGCTTTTATTTATAGTACTATTTTGAAAAGTGAAAGATATATACATGTGTAGGTATATGGTTTTGAACACATTTAGACATGTGTGCAGTGATTGATTGGGTCCAGGTCATGTACTCCAGTTCTGCATTTCATTTCCTCAGTATATACTGGTATTTTATGTTGATGCATGGAGAATTAAATCACATATAAGCTCTTCTTACAAAAGCTGAATATTTAATAGATGCTGCCATCAATATATATGCATAATAAGTCTTGCACTTTAATCAGAATATATCATGTTGCATTGTATATCATGTTGCTACTATCACCTTGATTTCATAAGTAAATGCATTGTCCACTGAAAAGTGGCAACTTCTTTTCTTTTAGTTTTGGATAAAAGAATAGGTATCCAGATGATTGTATACCAGGCATCACTAAAAAATGTCATCTATTTGAAATTATGCAGAATAGCAGGTTATTCTCTTCATGCTTCAAACATGGCATATGATAAATACAAAATAAGGGGAAATGTTGTTCAGAAAAACATGGTCCTGGAATATGAATAAGATAAAACCTTTTTTTTCCAGGTGGTAAATAGTTTGAAGTTATTTTTTTTTTTCATTATTTTTGAAATTCTTGGTACATCAAACAATAGATAGAAATGTATGAATGTATTATGCATATGTAATAAATTGGCACAAATTGTGTTCCAGGCACAGAATACAAATGAAGTGGTTTAATAAAAGCATGGGCTTTGCAAAAAAAAAATCATAATTAAAATGTCATCCGTAAGGGATGTGTTTTGTCTATTGATAAGCACTTATTTTCGTTTACATCTGAATACTTTATGATTTGTGACTGGTTAACCAAAAAGGAAATGCCTGACTAGTCAAAAAGTCTGAAGACATTACCAGTTTGTGTACAAGCAACCAACATGTCATATTTCAAATATAGACCAACTGTTACTTTAATATTCATGTAGTTTTTTTTTAATTATATATTTTTGCTGTCATTCCCATGTAAATTTCCGCTCTGTATTATACTGGAAAGTATATATTTGTGTGCAATTTTATAAACAGAGAAAATACAAGACTTGCATCATCTCAGAAATATTGCAAAGTCAGATTAAGAAATAGAATATAAATTCCTCACAAATGAATAATTCTCCACATTACACCTGTCCAAATGTCAATTAGGATAAAAAAATGGATTAGATACCCTTCCTGGGAAATTAAATTCTAATCTCATATCTTGCTTATATATAGTTCATATGAAACTGATGGTGAACTGAAGCGGATTAAGTCTACAATTAAAATTTAAAATCATACAGGATTTACAGTTTGATTGCCTTATTAAGAAAAAGCCATGCCACTATATACAGCTTGGAATACTGATGAGTGAAGGATAATAGTGTCATAAAAGACACAATTATTACTCAATACTTGCAAAACAATCCTCAAAAGCCTTTGACTTATACTTTGCAACTCGGCAAGTAATAATGGTGATGCAAGAACTATGAATTTGACCCAACTTCAGGAATTATTCATTAGTTATAACAAGGCCATGGCTTTTTGCATTATATATATATATATATATATATATATATATATATATATATATATATATATATATATGTAAGTCTATAATATATGTAGTACTACTACAAATGTTGTTTGGGAATATGATAATTTTTTTTATAATTGAAATTTGTTCTCTTTTTCAATGGATATTATTGTGATCTGCCCACCTTGAGACACAAGAGAAGAATAACTGAATTTTGATAAAAAGACATTTGCATGCATAGAAACTACTTTGTGAAAATTTAAATGAATCCTGATATATATGTATGTAGTGAATCTTTCTAAGTACTTTTTTGTGTGTAGGAAAATATTTCCCTCAATTGTCTGAATTATGTAAGAATTATACTCCCACATGCTGCAACCATGTCTTTAAAGGAGAATAAAACCTTTGAAGCAAGATAGCTTGTGTGAAAACAGAAAGATCAAAGAAACAGATCAACGAAAATTTGAGACAAATCGGACAAATAATGAGAAAGTTATGAGCATTTGAATATTGCGATCACTCATGCTATGGAGATCCTCAAATTGGCAATGCGACAGAGATTTGTGATGTCACCTGTGAACAACTTTCCCCATTACTTTAGTATATATTTCACTTGAATTGCCTCTTTTATCACATCTATCAGGAGATCATGTGAGCTTTCCATAGGAAGGCATGTAATGCAGATTTTTAAAGAATACATCATGGATAAAGAGTTTGTATCACCACAAGAAAAAACAGAGACATTTTGAGGGTATTTTATGGTCCATCAAAGGGAAAGTATTTCACATGTGACATCACACATCCTTGCCAATGTGAGGATCTCTGTAGCCTTGGTGATTGCAATATTCAAATGCTCATAACTATTTCATTATTTGTCTGATTTTCCTCAAACTTCTTTGTTCTTATTTTTTTATTTTGCTGTTTCGACACAAGCTTACTTATTCCAAGGTTTCACTCCCCTTTAACTTATACCGTAATGATGAATATTTAGTACATTGCAGGGGTTTGATAATTCATTCAATATTTACCGGCATTAGCATTACTAAGGGGGGGGGCAGACTCCCTCACAAGTCACAACTCATGCAGGAAACATCTCTGCCCCCCCCCCCCCCCCGACGATTCACAACTGATCTAAGGGACGTGCCCTCCCCCCTTTCGAGAAGCCAAATTAATAATTTGTAATGTAAAAATGCAATGAAAACAGATGTGTGCCCCCTCTTTAGAACTGGAATACCTTTTTTTTTTCGTGGATGAAATATCTTACAAAAAATTTCCACAGGCTCTTATTGATATCTATATCTCATGAATATGATTTTAAATTCATCCATAAAACTGAGGAAGGAATAAGAAAATTATGAATTTTCGAATAGCTGTAACCACAAAGCAAACCCCAAGTAGATAAATCAGTGATTTCAATGTGACAGATATAAAATATCTGCATTATATTGCACAAAACTAAACAAGGAATAAGAAAGTTGTGAATTTAGGCCTACTCTCAAGTATAAAACAAATTACTTATTTGAATGTAACAAAGCATAATAATCCAAATGTTTCAACAAAATAAAGTATTCAGTTCAGGTTATGAAAAAAATGAAGTGAATTTTTCTTTTTTATTTCCATGAAAGCCCTTTGTCAGGGAAAAGAATTGATCTTCAGTGGTACTCAAAACCATGCTAAATATGATCACATGAAAATATTCATTCACCCCCCCCCCATTTTTTGGTAAAATATTTTTGTTTGGAAACACCTAATTCACAGAAGTTTATTTAAAATCATGAATTAAAAATTGAATGAGTGTTCAAGCACGAACAGCCATGGCCTTGTTAGAACTCGTGAATAATAATAATAAATAATAATGCTCAATTCTTGTATAGCGCATCACACATAGCATAGCATGTCCCTATGCGCTTAAAGAAGAAATAGTGAAAGGTATATAAGAATAAAGTAATCGAGATATTTAGATTGGACCATTAGTTCAAAGTTAGTTTTTTATGCATTGAAAAGATATGTTTTGAGGGATCTCCTGAATGTACATAAATCACTTTGATATCTCATTGAATTCGGTAAAGCATTCCAGAGGCCAGCAGAGGCATGAGTAAAAGCACGCTCACCATATGATTTTTGTAAAGACAGAGGGAATAACAAATAATGCTTTTGAGCTTGATCTAAGATTTCGGGATGGCTGGTAATATGAAACTAAATCGAGTAAATAGGACGGGGCAATTTTATAAAATTATATTTTATAAAAATATGCCTGAAGTTTGGTCAAATTCATAGTTCTTGCATCACCATTATTACTTGACAAGTTGCAAAGTATGAGTCAAAGGCTTTTGAGGATTGTTTTGCAAGTATTGTGTAATAATTGTGTCTTTTATGACACTATTATCCTTCACTCATCAGTATTCCTAGCTGTATATAGTGGCATGGCTTTTTCTTAATAAGGCAATCAAACTGTAAATCCTGTATGATTTTCAATTGTAATTGTAGACTTAATCCGCTTCAGTTCACCATCAGTTTCATATGAACTATATATAAAGCAAGATATGAGATTAGTATTTAAATGCCCAGGAAGGGTATCTAATCCATTTTTAAAAATCCTTATTGACATTTGGACAGGTGTAATGTGGAGAATTATTCATTTGTGAGGAATTTATATTCTATTTCTTAATCTGACTTTGCAATATTTATAGGATGATGCAAGTCTAATATTTTATTAGATCTTCAGAAAATTTGAAAGTCACATTTTGAGTAAGATTTATATTGATTATTTCTATTTATGTGATCCAACCATACAAGGTTTATAATTACCATATCATCATACAAGGCAGCATATCATGAATATAAAAAAGAGATTTACAAGTCCACCCCAACAAAAAGTTGATTTGAATAAAAAGAGAAAAATCCAACAAGCATAACACTGAAAATTTCATCAAAATTGGATAAGAATAAGAAAGTTATGACATATCTTAAAGTTTCGCTTAATTTCACAAAACAGTTATATGCACATCCTGGTTGGTATGCAAATTAGGAGACTATGACATCATCCACTCACTATTTCTTTTGTATTTTTTTATATGAAATATGAAATATGAAATATTCTAATTTTCTCCTCATTGTCAAGTGATACAACGATTAATTCCTCTGTGAACATGTGGAATTAGCATTGTTTAATACGATATTGTTCCGTCAAATTGATCCTTATTGTCAAATTTATAAAAAATGAAATATTGTATCATTCAAACAAAAACAAAAGAAAAAGTGAGTGACTTACGTCATCGACTGACCCACCTATTTGTACATTATCACTGTTTTGTGAAAAATAAGCGAAAAATTTAAAATGTTATAGCTTTCTTATTTTACATCCGATCTTGATGAAATTTTCAGCACTAAATGCTAGTTTGATTTTTCTCTATTTATTCAAGTCAGCATTTTCCTGAGGTGGACTTGACCTTTAAGGAAAATGAAATCCTTTTCATGACTTGACTTAAAGTAGCAAAAAAAAATTAAATTCTTTGCTTGGTATATTTAACAATTGTGATGAGTATATAAACTAAAAAAAAGTTTGGAAATCTGACTTTGATCGATATTCCCTCCTTGATTTAAGTAAATTTCAATATGAAATTAATATTAATGAATAAAGCATTTAATTCTCTTTAAAATGATACCCTACATGATATGATTATGGTTCACATGGAGGTGCAGTACCTTAAAAATGTGGGGCAAGGTCAAAATTCAAAAGTTGCAAAATGACACAATATTGAAAGTCACTGTTTTTTTTCCTTGGTCATGAATGAGTTTCTCAGCAGTTTCTTTATTCCTAATTGGTTTTTAGTAAATATCAGTGTGTAATTAATATCAATGAATAGATCATTTAATTTTTTTTTAAAACTATACCCTACACTATGTGACTATCGTTCAAATGGAGGTGCAGTGTCTTGAAATGTGGGGCAAGGTCAAAATTCAAAAGTTGCAAAATGACACAAGTCACTGTTCTTCTTTCAGTGGTGATGGGTCTGAGTTTATCAGCGGTTTTTTGAAATTATTTTCATGCACCTTAACATCAACATTAACATAGAATCAAACAGACTTCTGCATAATCAAACACATAACAAACAAACAAACATGCATGGGTATTTCAAACGACTCAACCTATGTTATCTCACAGAACCATCACTACAGAAGCAGGGGCTTTGAATGGATTTTCATCTCTATTGACACAGACAAAAGAATCATGTTCTGTATTGACCCTTGATGACTATTTCTGCTCGTTTTGCAGATTTTTCAATTCAGACCTCATCCAACACTTTTGAATCCTGCTCTTTTTGTGATAGTGTGATCATTACAAGCATGGTACCATTTTAAAGAGAATTAAATGATGTCGAATATCCATTGTGTAAAATTGGGAGTTGAGAGAAATTAATGGCCAAACTCAGATTTCCAAACTTTTTTTGCTCGTTTTGCAGCTTTTCCATTCAGACCTTATCCAACAGTCTTGAATCCTGCTCTTTTCGTGATGTGATCATTACAAGCGTGGTACCATTTTAAAGAGAATTAAATGATCTTTTGAATGATGTAAAATATGCATTGTGTAAAATTGAGAGTTGGATAAATTAATGGCCAAACTTATTTCCAACATTTTTTGAGCGGTTTAGTTATGCAAGCTGCCATGTCAGATTGTACCTGTTTATTGCATAAATCGCATTGGCAAGCTACTCTGGTGGGTTATATTGTACACCAAATACCCATTGTTCCTTCATTAAGAGGTTTATTCATGTCTAAGAGATTTAATGTAAATTGATAGCCTTTTATTAGTGAAATAAAATGTAGATCACATTGAAGTTTTCTTTAGGATCTTGTAATTTCCAAATTGCAGACTCGAGAGTAAAAAAAGAAACCAGTTAATATGGTACGATTATAGAATCCTTGCATGATTTTTTTTTCTTTTTACTAATAGGTAGCCATTACTTAGATTCTTGGTGGTATTCTAATAGCCATGGTTTATTTAAACCTGGGTTAGCTTTAGACCACACTATTATGGAGTGCTAGTTGGAAACCCATTCACCAACTGAAATTAATCATGCTGCAAAAAAATTTGAATAAAATAATAATTGAATCGTGAAATTGAAAGAGTAGGAAAATATAATGAATTTTAATTGTTACATTAGAATTGTCACAAATATGGAACAAATTTACTGAAGCCCAGCATTTCATTGAAGCACGGTTTAAAATGCTAGTTTTGACTAGGGTTAAACCTATGTTTAATTATCAAAATACCACCTTTTGTCTTATGACTTTCTTTATATCTAGCCATTCGTACCACTCATCACATTCTACCTCTTTACGTTGTCATCTTTCTCACTTCCTCCTCTTACATGCAAGCATGTCTCTCATCTAAACGCTCTGCCTCTGCTTTTCATTTGATCTCCCTTTTACATATCTCACTCATACTTCCTCTGTCCATAACTTCTATCTCTTTATCTTCATATACCCTGTTCTTTCCCTCCCTCCTCCTGGTCACTCCCCCAACCACTCTGCATGTTCTGTCTCCCATCTATCACTAATGCTCTCTCTCTCTCTCTTCCCCTACATCTTCCTTTCTCTCTTCTACCATTTCAATCTGTTCACAACTTTCTATTCTCATTTCATATAACAACTGTACTCCATTATAAAGATAATGTTAATTATGAATTTCAGATATTTCATATTTCACAATACAGTAATTTATTCAATGAGACTGGAGTACAATATTTAAAAACGAAGGCAAATATGACTGTCCTCATGAACAAATTGAAAAGAATATTAATTATTCATTATACCCCATTTTTATTATTCTGTTTTTCACTTTCTTCCTACATCAGGCTTTCTAGATTACTAAAAGAAGGAACATGATATTTGCAAGGATTACAAATCCACTTTCATATCATGCAGCACAACACTAAAAATTATTAAGTCATTGAAAACCAAAAATTCATAAGCTAATTTTAAAGTTTCTGATTTCAGAGAAGCAGATTTGCAATTTATTGCCAAAGCAGAACAGGGAATAAGAAAGTCATAAATTCTTCAAATCCGCAATTACCAGCAAACTCCAAAGTACATGTAGATAAATCAACTACATGTATCTGCAAATATTGCATAGATCCGAAGAAGGAATAAGAAAATTATGAATTTTTGAATAGCTGTAACCACAAAGCAAACCGCCAAGTAGATAAATCAGTGATTTTAATGTGATAGAAATAAAATATCTGCATTATATTGCACAAAACTAAACAAGGAATAAAGTTGTGAATTTAGGCCTACTCCCAAGTAACGAATCACAGATTTCAATGTAACAAAGCATAATAATCTATCCATATGTTTCAACACAATAAGAAAGTATTCAGTTCTGGTTATGAAATAGTCGAAATGAATTATTCTTTTTGATTTCCAGCAAAGCCCAGGGAAATGAATTGATTTCCAGTGGTACTCAAAACCATGCTAAATATGATCACATAAAAAAACAAGTCGCTTGGGGGAGCACATGATATGCCTGCCTGTAACGCCGAAAATGGAGTTACTGGCCAAGCAAGAAAAGTGAAAGGTGGTGACTTCACCTTTGACCTTTTGACCTCAAAATCAAGAGGCTTCCTGGGATCCATGCTAGTATCATACACACCAAATTATATGAGCCTAGATTAAGTTGAACTGAAATTGCATTTACAAGGACTGCAGAAGGGTAAGATGAAAACATGTCACTGTGAGCTTGACCTTTAGCCTTTTGACCTCAAAATCAATAGGCTTCCTGGGATCTATGCTAGTAACATACACACCAAATTATATGTGCCTAGGTAAAGTTAAACTGAAGTTATTGCATTTAAAAGGAATACAGAAGGGTAAGACGAAAACCTGTCACTGTGACCTTGACCTTTTGACCTCAAAATCAATAGGATTCCTAGGATCCATGCTCATAGACACCAAATTATATGAGCCTAGATTAAGTTAAACATAGTAAATGCCCCAATTCATTAGAAAAAACAGGGAAATGAGATCAAAGAAAATTTGATAGAGTGATTGAGAATACAGGAAATGATTGTCAGAAACATCTTTTGCAAATGGTCTCACATTCTGGCATGATTTGTCAATTGCATGGATGGAGGGGTGTTTCGCCACATATGTGCTTGGTGGCCAGTAATGCACTAGCTTGAAAATGTAAATGAGTAAGAGTAAAAATCCATAATAGTAAGATAATTAACAATCATTTATATTAAAAAATATCTTACATGGTTTCTGTTATTTTAGCAAGAACAGGTATGGCCATTGCACCATATATGTCATTAATGGCCAATGATGCTTTGACTTGAAAATGCACACAAAAGTTTGTTAACACCCTTCACAGTAACATCCCAACACTGATCACCAAAATGTGGTGATCAGTGGTGTCAAAAGAAAACAAGGATCCATGGTACATTTGTTTCGCCAAATTAACAGTTGCCAGTTTCAATTGTATACTTTTAATTCATGTTTCTTTTTTATATTCTTATACTGACCTGGATGGAGGTAAAGGGGTGTGGGAAGGAAGACCTGTGGGTCATGGTAATTAAGTTAACCTTTTCCAAACCCAGGCAGCCCCTTCATCTCTTTTCCAGGTCCTTTGTACTACGTCACATATGTCTTATTGTTAAAGTGATTTGTATGGTACTGTAATTTATCAATTTTTTTTTTGAAATGCCAAATAAATAATAATCCATAACAAAATCATTTGTAATCTGCAATTATACTTGGAGCTGGAATTTGCTAGTCATTGAAAGTGGATCCAGTGTGGAGCTTATTCGTTTGTATTCCTTCTTGTGAAAATTGAGTCACGTTTTCATGAATTGTGACATTTTCTTGAGAATGACCGAGAAGAAGCAAGACAGAAAGTGGAAGAAAAAAGTGGAGAAAAAAAAATAAAAGGGGGAAAAAATGAAAGAAAACATGTTTGATCACTCCTTATTTCCCCCTTAATTTTTTTGTTGAACTAAAGTCCCTTCCTTTATGTCTTCTTTATACTCTCTCCTCAATGAGCTCAATCTCCTGTTTGTCTTATTTCTTAGTTTTCTTATTCTCTTTTTCACTCTTTCTCAATCTTGGTTCCCTTCATGTTTTTCTTTGATTTACATGTACATGTATGTTTATTTGTTTATTCAAGGGCTTTCCCTATTTTCTGTTTCTACACGATCACATTTGGCATGCCTTTATTTTGATGCATGATTAATGCTCAAAATTTTTTTGTGACTTTTTAACAAAAGTTTACATAAATATTTGGAAAAACAACTCTTTAAGACTATATATCTGCTATTAGTTAATTATATTCACAGGTAACTTCAAATCTAGCAACCACAGAAATATGTTCAATTTGCAAGATTGAATAACACATCTAGTCTGAAAAATTCCTAAAATTTAAAGAAATTGTTTAAAAACTGCTTCCATTCATATTTTGCTTTAAACTAAATGTATACATAGCTCTTATTTTTATACCATTTTCAACTTCGAGGGTGAGATTGTCTAAAATACTAAGTTAAGTTAATGTAATAAAAAGACAACTGTCATTTTTTCTTCTTCAAATAACAAGGGTCAGTTCGGGAGCAAAAAAAATCAGAAAACAATACAATTTCCTCCTTTGTTCATGAAGTTTTGCTCGCTCGACCATGGTATGATTACAACCTCTCATTTTTATACGCCCGTCCTGCAGGATGTGTTATGGCATCAAACTCGGTATCCGTCCGTTTGTCCATTAACTTTTCCTTGTAAACACAATAACTTAAGTTTAACTTACCAGTAACCTAAACTAATATACATTGTAATATGATGTGTATGATACTAGCATTGACCCTAGGAAGCCTATTGATTTTTAGGTCAAAAGGTACAGGTCACAGTGACATGTTTTCATCTTACCCTTCTGCATTCCTTCTCAGTCATTTGTGAATAATTACTTTGTAGTAGTTTTCAAAGTCAGCACTGCTGCTATATTGAATCATGTAATGCAGGTGAGACCGCCAGAGGCGCTCCACTTGTTTTTAACCCTATGCTCCTCAATTGTACTGTACAGCAATATAAACTTTTATGAATGAGCACCAAACATTCATAAACTTGAGATTTCACTTACATACATTCTCTTTGACCTTACAGGAATCCTCAGAATAATTCTCATGATTTAGGAGAAACAATTAGATTCATGAACTTGTTTTGTTATTAAGGGAAAAGAAGAATTACATTTATGAATAGGATAGGACAGATATTGTGTATGTACCAGCATACACTAACAAGTATGTGAAATGGACATAGATTAGAGTAGCAATGCAGTACAGTCTAGGGTATCAATAATGGTGCAACAAGCACAATGCCGGCAAGAGGCACAAACCGAGTGCATAATTTACACATTATGAATACACAATAAGTCTGTGACATCGTAACTGATATAAAAAACCTGTGCCCTATTATTTTGAACATGGACCAGTAATATGGACTGCAGTCTAGAAGCAATGTGGTAACCTTCTAACATCACAACACTGCAGCCATAGATTATAAAACATGCCTCATACATGAATGTGTGCACTATGAAGTCCTTGTCTTGTTCTTATTCTTCATATCTGATACAATGCATCCAAAATTGAGATTAAATACACACTTGTTTGCATTCTAGAGCTGAGCATGTCAGCGCAAATAATAAAGAGTGTGCATATGACTCTTGTGACTTGTAGAAAAAAAATACCTCAGAGTGATGAAATTTCAACCCATGCATGCATTCTTATGTTTGAACACTAACTGGTGGAAATAACCATCATGACATGAAATCCAATGGTGTATAGACATTCTCTGCTACGTGAATACAGATTTCTTCACTTCCTGTAGAATGACAAAAAAAAAGGAAAAGAAAAATAAGATGAAAAGGACTAAACACTATTTGAACTCTACACTTTTAAGATATGTTTCTGCATCAATCTGAGATATGATACAATTGTACATTTAACATACAACTCTGAGTAATTTTTAACAGTTCAAAGTGGAATTAAGGTAATTTTCTTTCAGGAATCTATCTAAATATTTTTTTATTATTTTCAAGGATGAAGAAGTTGATAGTTTGGACATAAAAGAAACCCTGTTAATGAAAAGGACTCAATATCGTCTCAATTCTCACAATTGATTTTTCTGAGATATTGGAACATTTGAAATGCAATGTAGGTGATACAAGCAGAATAATTTTTTTTTTCAACCAATTACGTTAATTTTAAGTTATAACCAGTTGTGAGACTACATGAATCAAAATATTGTATTGATCTGAATCTTATACAATTATTTCAAATATTTATCAATCTGATGAATCTTCTGACTTACTCTTTTTCTGTTCTAATTTTAGTTCTGCTATGTGCTTCTCTTTCTCCTCTTCCGTCATAGATGGCAATGCCCCTACTTGAGGTAACTTAAACTGATTCTGTTTCCACCGGACAAAAAATAATCCTAAAAGTGTCCATGTTCCAAGAGCATAGACAATAGAAGCCTTTCTGCCCCATACTGAGTTTCTACTTCTGTCCAATCCTCCACGAAGATAGCTGAGAAGTTTCTTCATACTCTGACACTGACTTCTAAACAGAATGAGGTTCTTATACAGAGATCATCAAAAGCTGCAGCACAGGAACATTACTTTGGGAATTTTACAAAAACTGGTCAGCAAGAAGAATGAAGTATAGAATTCCAATCTGAAATGAATAACAAAAACAATCTTGGTTTATTACCTTACATGCTTATGCACCAAGTTGCGTGACTAATAAAGGCAACCAGACAACTTATGATTGATCTGAAACTCAATTTTGCAAGATAGTGCAGTAAAATTTGATGCAAATATCGAGACCTGAAACATTTTACTGTGAATAGATCATTGTACAAATAATTTTATCTGTGACTATGATACCACATTATTAGAATAAAATTGACTTACAATGTATAAGCTGGAATTACATATCATGCAACTGTGGGCATATAGGTAATAATAATGATATTGATTGGCTTTAATTTTTGAGATACCAATTTCCCTCAAAGCCAGTCAGTATGATATACATGTATGAAGTTATATGTACCTTGCTTCTTTAGACATTCATCTACATGATCCAGAGACAGGTCATAACCATCTTTTCTGGGGATTAATTAAGATATTTCTGACATTTCACTTTCATCCACAGACACAGACATTAACTCTTTAGTGCAAGTGCTAATGGACACACACACTGCCAAATATGGGCCTACATGCATGTTTGAGATATTTCAAGCATTTTACTTGGTTTAACTGAAATAATATTATTTTAATTGATGGCCCTCATTTTTTTTCCTGAGATTATATTTTTTTTCATGATAACACTGGCTATCAGATTAATATGGATAAAATATGTTACAAAAGTTTTGTTCCTTAGTTTTGAAAATTGATCACCAGAGATGAAAAACTGGCAGCAGAGTTTAATAGTTATATTTACTGTATAGCTAGGCTAGTTTTAATATTTTTTTTTAATATCACTGGTGATCTATGTGATTACAGAATGTGCACAAAGACAATTATCGATATGAAGACAGGTGCAAAGCAGCAACATAAATATTGGTATTTTCCTCTGGTAAAGACATCTATATGATGTCATTCAAGATGGCATTTTTCAATTACTACCAAAAGGGGACTAACTTATTATCATAATTCATAGGGGGAATTTTTGCCAAATTTTTTTTTACAAAATTTCTTAATTCATTATCTTTCTCCTCATAAAAGAATAAAATTTGTAAAAATTATGGGATTGTAAATTTTTATTTAAAAAATAAATTACGACTTATATACAAATAAAGTTCCTACTTGTGTAAATGGCATGGACATCCCAATTTTCGGTCTTGTATTGGTGAGTGTAGCCAATTTAATTCAGCCAAACAGCCAATGTATAGAGATTTTAGCTTTTGGTCTACACAATCTCTACCAATCAAATCGTGATTCCAAGTACTGTACTTCTCCATGAAAACAAGAGAAAAAATTGGCATCCAGTCTCTTCACTGCAAAAGTACATAAAACAGGTATGCAATAATCATGCATGATGATTACATACAAACAAAAATTGTTTTCATCACATCTAGACTACCTGTTTTGCTATTGTCACGATTGTTGCTCTGTAAATACTTTTGAAGTGAATAGACTGGAGTGGTCATCAGTTTTTCTTATTTTTTAAGAAAAAAACAACTTTGAATCGCAATTTAATTAGGGACCATGTAGACATATCTTTTCTGGGTATGCATTGAACACCAAAGTAGGGGGACTGCAAGATTTTCTATCTCATGATTAACCACTTCATTAAACTGTCTGATTTTTTTTCAGATCTTGATGAATATAGTGCAAAATTGAGATCTACCAAATTTCATAGTGATCCCAGAATCGGTTTTTGAGTAATAATAAAATGAATTTGAACAAATGCTCCAAATAGACTCATATAATAGCCAATGTCTAGTATAATTTGTCACAACACACACACACAGCTGAAACACATGACCATACACAGAGTGCAGATATTTTGTGAGCAGTTTTGAATTGGGTTTCTGGAGTAGTGGGGGCAGGGTATCAATTATGACACTTCATCCTGAAGTAAAGGAAAGGTGAAAAATGAGTATTCCATTGGATTTGCCATTATCAATACATGAACTACAAAACCCTGCTAGTTTACAAAAATATGGGACATTTATTCATAACTTACGAGACTTTGAACTTCCTTTTTTAATGCCACATATAAAAGTAAGGTAGTACTAAACCAAATTAGACCAAAAGCTTCAGTCTCTGTATTTTGGTTGTTCCGCTGAACTGCGTTGGCTCACTCACCAATACATGAATGGGGATTATAGTAAAATGTCATAAATTGTTGAATAAATCATTTTTTTCTTAATTAAAAATAGAGATTGAAAAATGAACATTTTCTTGCCATATTACTTTCCACCAATAGAGGGCGTACACAAAAATATGCCCAAAATTCAAGTTTTTGAGCGCTCTGGTGAATACAAAAATCATTCCCAAGTTACTTATGAAAAATAAATTGCAACTACATGGAAATTAGTAATTTTGGTCACAAAAGTGATATTTTAACGATTTTTCAAAGTGTGTGTTATGTACAGCATTGGCATACCATCATCATAGTCCTACCTGTAGATTCCCCAGACAGGATGGTTGCAGACTTGCAGTGAACAAGTGTCTATAACCAAATGTAAACTAGGGCTAGGCCTAGAAGATCTAAGTAGGTTTCGGAGCATTTTACTCTCTTCAAATTTGAGTACATTTGGATAATGCCAATGGGATCATATATCAGAAATGCGTTGAACTGTGAATTTTCCCTAAAAACCATGAACATTTTTGGCTGTGAAAAGGGAGCTATTTTTAGCTCTGTGCACTGTGTGCAGTCACCGACTCTATAGTCTTAGCCACTTGTTCACTGCTACCATCTGGCCTGTGGAGAATCTACAGGTAGGACTATGGTATGCCAATGCTGTATAAAGCACACACTTTAAAAAATCATTAAAATATCACTTTTGTGACAAAAATTACTAATTTCCATACAGTTTTAATTTATTTATCATTAGTAATGTGGAAATAATTTTTGTATTCGCCAGAGCGCTCAAAAAACTGAATTTTGGGCATATTTTTGTGTATGCCCTCTATTGGTGGAAAGTAAACATGGCAAGAAAATTTTCATTTTTTGATCTCTATTTTTAATTAAGAAAAAATTATATAAAGAATCAAATCTAAATAAGAGCCAAACAGTATGAATTAACAGGTCTAATGGAAACTGTCAGTGTAAAAAAATCAAGCATTTGCCCCAAAGAAAAAGGGAAAATAAGCCAAACATTGCCACCCTTATTTTGTCACACATGGAGATATAACTGAGAACAAGGTTATAACCTTGTTCAATGAATGAGTGGTCTTAGCCTAACTAATTCGTCCCATTATCACACACAAAATAATGCATGTGGGACTAAAATAAAATAAAGATCAATACAGAGGTCTAATTTTAAGTCGTTACCAGGAAAATAAATGAAAATCTAACAGTAAGAGTTAAATTCATTCATGCTTTGTTAGCTGTAAACAATTGGGCAGCCTACAATTGTTGAAAACAGATCTAGCTTACCGGTACACAGTCCTTTTTTATCCACGAATCTTGATATCTACGAAGTCGAAGTCAGCTAACGTCAATCTCATGGAGCAGACGATAATTTTCGAATTGCCGGCCTGGTTGAGAGATAGGTTGGGATGTTTCCAATTCCAGTACAAGCCTACAAAAAAACAGTAATGGGTTTTGTTTTCATCGACGGCATGCAGCCATTGCAGGCGTGCAAGAAAATTCATTGTTTATCTAATTCAGGGGCGGCGATCGGGGGGGGGGGGGCTGCATGGCACAGCCCCCCTACTGTTTGGATCACTAGCGGAAAAGTGCCCATTTAAATACCCCCTCACGAACATGTATTGTGCCCCTTTCACCGGAGGAGGACCCGTTTTAGGTGTTACCAAGAGCCATTTCTCGTTTGGGTGCAATTTTTTTTATGCCCCCCTCGTGTTCTGTACTCCTCTCACATGATTTATGTATTATAGCAAGTGCCATTTCTTATAGTGCCAATTTATTACCAGAAATGCCCCCTCATAACGTTTATGTGCCCCTATAGATCTGAGAAGGACCCGTATGCACATATGTGAGCAGTAACCCCTTGCCTTCTTGTAAGTGCCCTTTAATTCTCGAATCAGTGCCCTTTTTTATGCAAGGGAACTGCCCCTCACAAATGTAATTTTTTCCACTTTCACCCGAGAAGGACCCGTTTTATGTGTCAATCGAGCAATCGCCCCTTAATTGTTGCACCTTTCCCGAATCGAGTGCCCCTTTTTACAAGAAAGTGCCCCATAACCTGAAAAGGACCCGTTTTATGTGTGAGCAAGTGCCCCTTAATTGTCTTCTTGTAATGTGCCCTTTCTCCTATATGATATTGCCTTTTCAAAAGAAAAGGTGCCTTTTTTCAGTGTGCCCCCCTTTCAACTTTGCTCCTCCGCCCCTGATTTATCATATATATATATATATACTTCAACATTCAAATATAATGCGAGAGCGAAGTACGAGCTGAATTTTTTTTTACATTCCGACCTAAAACTGAATGGACGAGTACTTTTTGTAACCATGAACAGGATCGGTATAGAGTTAAATAATAAGATGCAAGCGCGAATCGTGAGAGCAAAAATTGAAATTTATTTCTAAAAATAGGACACTCTATTCACATTTTGTAAATCATATTTTTTGTGATATTCTGATATCAAACTGGATAGACATGCGTGCGCGTGTATTAAATTTACACATAGAATTTGGCCATTCAAAAAAATAATTTTATTTTGAAAAATATTTAATATTCTGATCTGAAAAAGTGACAATCTGAGCACTATTTCATGCAAGCACTGCGTAGGAAAATTGAATTGGATATGAATCATCGCACTTAATAAATGATGTGAGCGCGAAGCGCGAGATGAAACTTATCGACATTCCACTCAGACCACTCAAAAAAAGGGAAAATTTTGTTATTAATGAGCACTCGAAATTTGTTGATATTACGGCCTGAAAACTGGATATTTTAAGCATTTTCTTTTCATTATGGATAAGATGCACGGGTTGATATATTTTTTCAACAATTCAATCAATGCGAGCGTAAATCACGAGCCGAACTTTTTTACTCTAAACTGTCATGTAAAGAGGATTTTAAGTAGTTTGTTAGAATAGAATAAAAATAGAGGTATAAACATTAATAACGTTGAGCACCAGTCAAAATGCGAGAGCGCAGCGCTGATATGTTTTGAAAATCAGACCTGAAAAGGGATATTATTTATGGAATACAAGAAGAGAATAGGCACTTGATAAATCAAATAATGCGAGTGCGCCCCGCGATCTAAAAATGTAAATATTCAGACCATAAAACGGACATTTTACAGAGCACTCTTTTAAACTTATTTGTAAATCAAACAAAACAACGAAAGTTCGTTGTCCGAGCAGAAATATATTTTGCATGTTGACTTCAAAACTTGATATTTTAAGCTCCATATATCAGCCCATTGAGCAAGATATGTATCTCATTGAACAGGCAATGCGAATGCGGAGCGCGAGCGAAATTATAGCGACATAACCTTATTTTATTCACTCGTTTTCCTCCTCTTCTTGTCTCCTCTTTTTCCATTTCTTTTCCTTTTTCTTTTTCTTTCTCCCCTTTCATTTATTTGCTCCGCCAATGGGGGGGGGGACTCTTCGCCCCCTGATCCGCCTATGATAATGTCAATCTTTTTCAGTGGAAAATCAATGGATATATTACTTTTGCATAAATTTCCTGAAATTTGGCACTCTTTCCTAAAACTTCAACTCACTGATGAGGCATAAGAGAAAATTATAAATTCATTGACATGGCTTTAATCTTATTCTTAATTGCTATTTTGCCTTCTGAAGTGATCGGAGGACATCTTTAGTCTATCTTTCACTGTTTTTCACCTCTCTGGAAGCTACCCTAAGAAAATAATTATCTCAATTTGATTAGGCCTACATGAATAAACCTTATCGGATATAACAGAAAAATTGCTTATGCAGGATACTATACATAATCAATAAACACTAAAACCTATTCGAGTCACCCGACCTTTAGACCCTGGCTCAGCTTGGGTTAAAAATTGACAGGGATCAATATAGAAATCAGTGGCCTGCCTATACAGCACCTAGTAAGCTACTTGTACTACCTAGTAGCAATGTTCACTCGAAATTATTGGGGATGGATTCTTCAACACTTTTGATGGAAATCACACGTTACAAAGTAAAAGAGTAATAACATTGGAATGTTACTTAATTGCTGGGCTGATTTTCATAAACCGAGTAAAAGATTGGAATAATAAGATGGCCACAAATCAGTGTTCAACCATCGAACCTATGCTTATTGATCACATAAAAGGTAGGTTATTCGCTTTATTTGTGATTTGTGACAAATATATTTGCAAAAGGTCTGTTTTTCTTATAAACATGTATCCGAAGTTTCAAACATCCTCCTTTCATTAATGAAATTTATTTTCCACTAACTGCCTGATGATGACTGCTCCCCGCACACACAAATCATTACAATTAACGCAACATGCGAGCTCATTTATAGGCCTATATAAAACAATGTTTTGATTCGATTATAATTATGGTGTTCAGTGGCCTAATGAAAATAAAAAAATGAAATAAGGTGGCAGACATGAGTAGTTTTTCTAAAAATTAATCTAATTTTGTGATAGATTTTGACATTACATTTCGAAAAATTATATCATTTACATATCCTTTCATTTTCTCTTTTCATTTTTTTGGTCATAAAACTTTTTTGGGTCCGTGGTCCCAATCAAATCCCCATCTGTACGTCAGTATTCATAAATTGATTTTCTTTTCATCAGTGATATCTGATGACACAGGTCTGATAGTTATGATGTCCATCACATCCATAATTACAGTCATCCTTCTTGTTGGATTCATTGAATCTATTACCTTCGTAGCAACCAAGATACCTCATAGAGATCGTTCTATCAGTCTAATATGGATGCTCGCTATCTATCCGGTAGGTCCTTTATTGTCTTCACCAGGTTCTGTTCTCAGCAACGAAAACTTGACACATTTCAGGGAAGGTTACATAATATTATCCACTGCACTACATAATTATAAACTTTTGAACTGAACTCATGAAATTATGGCATGCAATTGCCAAACATGCAAAAATTTGCGATTGATCACAAATAGAAATAACACAGTTTCATGAATGTCTTATGATTTTGCATTGTAGGCCTACGTGACTTGTTTGGAAAACGAATAGAAGAAAAGAGTTTTTTAATGTCAATTTGGCAGCCAGTATATGAAGAGTAGACCGGTAGTCCGGTACTCAACCTTTTACCCCCAAATGCTTCTCGAATTCAAATTCCCCCATATGCGTCTTGTCTGTAGATCTATAGGCCTGGGGAGCGTTTCATGAAAGGACTTGTCGGACGTTTTATCCGACAAGTCCCATTTTATCTGACAGTTACCATAGGAACAGTGCCTCTCAGCCAATCAAAATCATGGAAAGATGTCAGATCTGACAACTTGTCGGATGAAAATATTGATGAAATGGTCCCCTGTTTGAGAAGTAAAACCAACACCAAACCTCCCATGCACAGATCGACTAGCGTATAGGCCTACAAAAAAACATCGCTGTAATATATTTATCATGATGCGACTCCGGAATTGTTTTTCTCTCTGATTAACAGATATTTGCAGTGACGTCACAGATGGGTCTTTTCATCCCAAGGGCCGTGTTGATGTGTAATCTTACTGCATCCATGTAAGACAATTATCATTAGGTATTTAAGGCATCCAAATTAATCACTGGAGAGATGGAGACCAGAAATGAAGATTCATTGAGCTAAATGAGAAGCAATTCAAATCGCCTCTTACAATATTTTGATGCATGCATAATCTACGGGGGGGGGGGGGCACGTGCCTCCCCCCTTGGATGGCAAAAAAACGGAGGTAAAATAGGAGAAAAAGAGGGAGAAAGAAAGGTAACGTAGTTGGGAACGTAGTACAAATTGTATATATTATGTAATATTATATCATATTACATAAGATATATATTTTTTCATAACTTTGTGAAACATGGTTTGCTTAGGGCCAGTGTTCGTCATTCCTGTCGCGCGCATTGTCTGTTTAATGAGATGAATAATCCTGTTCAAGGTGATTAAAGGAGAAGTTCATCCTGAAGAAAAGTTTGTTGTAAAAATAGCAGAAAAAGTAGCGAAAAAAAAATGGGGTGAATGTTTGAGGAAAATCCATCAAAGATAAATGAACTTATTACAATTTTAAGTTTTGGATTTGTGACGTCATAAACGAGCAGCTACCCAGGAATGGATATAAATTAATGATCTATCTATTAATATACTGAATGTACAGTAAAAGCATTTTCAATTTTGTGAGGAAATGACATTATATTGAATTTTTACCATTCTATATATAGAAAACATGAGGTCACATAGGTCTGAATATAAAAAAAATGAATTTCAGCTCGCGCTTCGCGCTCGCAACATTTGATTATTGAGATATGTAGGCCCTATATTCATGATTACAATACTACAAAAAGTTTTTCATGCGTTTAGATGTAATTCTAAAAACAAATCAGAACACGCTTGGCGCTCACATTAAATGGCTAAAGTGAAATACGTACATTCTTTATGAATCCCTAAAAACTCGTCCTTTAAACGTCCCCGTTTGAGGTCATGTACACAAATTTAAGCTCGCACTCCGCGCTTACATTGCTTGTTTCGTAAGACGGGTACGTATTATGATTACAAAAAAAAATGCTTAAAATGTCCCTTTTTAGGTCTGAATATCACAATTTTCAGCTCAGGCTTCGCGCTCGCGTTATTTAATTAGTGAGATACATATCATTTTCATGGCACGGTCCTTAAAATATCTCTATTAGGTCGATATACATGTACCTGGCTATCAAGCGCGCTTCGCGCTCCCACTAAGTGACTCAATGTTTTTGCTGGTGCCCCCCCCCACCTCCATGCAGTCACCCACGGTACGCAACGGTTACGATTTGGCGAAATGAGTGGATAATAAGCACAATTTATCAATTAATGATAAACATTTACACGTGATCGAGAGTGGAGACATGAGCACCACCCGTGTCATCTTCAATTGATGCAACCCATCGTGATACACGTCTGAAGATCGGGGATAATCATTCTATTACTCTCCCTACCCCCCCCCCTCAAACGACCAACCAAACTTGCCCTATTTTCTTTATTTTCCTGTATACTGAATATACTAAATGATTATCTTTCAAATGTCTGTCTGTATCTCTTTTTTTTATTTATTTACCCATCGATCTGCGATTGTCCTTTAGCTTCTTTTCGGTCAGCCTCTACCATTTTGTACAGTTGATCATCTACTATTATGGCGGCCATGATGCTACTGTGACCAAGATAAGTGAGATGCAAATACTAGGCACACTCCAACTTACCGAGTAAGATATATATGAATCTTTCTAATCGCTTCATTTTTTTTTTGTTAAACAGTAATAGGGCATTTTTTATTCAAAATAAAACAAACTCTTGAACTTAATCCCGAGAGAATGATTATGTTGATGGCGAGGATTTATCATAATTTATGACCCATGATTAAATATTATGATGATTTACTAAAAAAAAAGAAGTTCGAAACAAATTAAAATGTGCAGTCTCCACTTTCGCTTCTTAAGCCGATATCATGATGATTTACTAAAAAAAAAGAAGTTCGAAACAAATTAAAATGTACAGTCTCTACTTTCGCTTCTTAGCCGTATTTTTCAATAATCCTGATTTGGATGAAAGCCTACATGCCAATTCAGTAAGTTCATATACAAAATCATGCAACGTCTGTACTAATCTCTATACATTAATAATTTTTCCAATGATTTTACATCTCGCTATATCGCTGTATACAGTCCGAATCTCCTAGGAGGAATCCCGGGGAGGAATCTATCTACAGCGCACCAATTCCTTTGAAAATGCTAGTCAAATCAAAGTTGATGGACCGGGACAGCATCGAAATCTCTTGACTCTGGACAACGACATATTTGCAATTAGTAAATAAAGAGGCTTTTATAGGAGATTATAATTTGTTTAACAAATTTTCGGCATTACTCCTATTTGTTTAAGATCAGTATGCTCGATCTGTAATGAAAATCATAAGATCAGTATGCTCGATCTGTATGAAAATCATAATTCATAAGTCAGAAAAAATTGGAACCAGCGGGATTCGAACCTACCATCTACTGCTTTCCGGGCAGCGACTCAACCACCAGGCTATTCTGGTTCACGGCTTAGCCACGATGAACTGGAATTCAAATACTCTCGATCCTCGATCCTCGATCGTGGCTAAGCCGTGAACCAGAATAGCCTGGTGGTTGAGTCGCTGCCCGGAAAGCAGTAGATGGTAGGTTCGAATCCCGCTGGTTCCAATTTTTTCTGACTTATGAATTATGATTTTCATACAGATCGAGCATACTGATCTTATGATTTTCATTACAGATCGAGCATACTGATCTTAAACAAATAGGAGTAATGCCGAAAATTTGTTAAACAAATTATAATCTCCTATAAAAGCCTCTTTATTTACTATCTATTGTCCACGGCGGACGGCATTTGAATAGTAATGAGTCAGAAAGAAGAGGATCGAGGGTATTTGAATTCCAGTTCATCGTGGCTAAGCCGTGAACCAGAATAGCCTGGTGGTTGAGTCGCTGCCCGGAAAGCAGTAGATGGCAGGTTCGAATCCCGCTGGTTCCAATTTTTTCTGACTTATGAATTATGATTTTCATACTGATCTTATGATTTTCATTACAGATCGAGCATACTGATCTTAAACAAATAGGAGTAATGCCGAAAATTTGTTAAACAAATATTTGCAATTGTTCTTCCGCGCCAAATCTTCGGATGATCTGCTGTTCCAGTCCACTAACTTTCGTCAAAAACCTCTCAGCTCTCAATTGCGCATTTTCAAAGGAATCGATGCGTTGTAAAGAGTTTCCGTGTATAGTAAAAGCGAAAACTCCCTATTATTGGGGGCACATCCGCATGCACATCCCCATTTTGTGCTTGTCAGAGTTTTCTGAACAAAACTGTACTCCTTTGGAGAATCCCGGATTGGTCCCTGCTTAAGTATTCATTTAAAAATTGTTAAATAGGCCTTAAAGTATTTTATCAAAGGAAACGATGCGTATAAAATTTGATCTTAAAATCAACTACACAGTTGAAGGAATAATACGATGGCTTAATTGACAGTTACTTCCCTGTTATTTTCTTTTTATGGAAACAGGGAGAGCTTTTATCGACTTAAAATTTGCATATATCAAATGGCTTTACTTCGCCCTGTCGTCCTGTTCATCGAGGACATCCTATGGTTGAATGAATCTTACGACACAAGTTCGGTAATGTTGCAATCTTCTGAATATAAAACCTAAACTGTTAATGATCGGAAAATCCACACTAAACCCATTTACCATTATTTTCCTGACAACTTCGCCTTTTAATTTTTTTTTCGGATTTATTTGCGCCTCCTAAATTCTTTCCACTATCCATGCGATAAATTCTACTATCCACAAAATAAAGGTGATGGATGTGGCTGGAAAAAATAAAGCACATTGGCAAAATCCATGTACGTTAAATCCAAATTGAAATTATTTTGAAAACTGTACGACTTGTGGATCTATTTATGAATTGGAATGAATTATAACCTTAGCATAATTACTGTCGATTTTTCCGTATGGATTTTTAAGTATTATTTTCTTTGTGTTATCATAAACGGATTTATTTAATAATTAGTCGATTCATCTCTTTATATTTGTCAATTTGATATAACCAAACAACAATTTACAGAGTCTACAAATAATATTGACATAATAAAGAATATCTGGGTCGTTTCTACTGAAAATGTCTGGTCTTATTTCCTCCATTAGTCAAACATTTTCACATTGATATAGACTTGCTTTTTTCCATA
This sequence comes from Lytechinus variegatus, assembly GCF_018143015.1. Lineage (NCBI taxonomy): Eukaryota > Metazoa > Echinodermata > Echinoidea > Temnopleuroida > Toxopneustidae > Lytechinus > Lytechinus variegatus. Next base: position 39,274,145 of record NC_054746.1, read on the forward strand.
AAAAACGAAAATTCAGTCTTAATGAAATATGAAGATTTTTTTCAGAAAGCCTTTGTGAATAATAAACAGTTCATAATTTAAAATGATATCGAGAATCCCTGTCGTCTTTACATTAAATTCACTGCCACACATGAGTTAAAAATTATGCAAACTAGACACAAAATTCTTTGCTAATATAATCATTATTGATGGTATATACTATTTATAATGCTAATATTGTATATGTTTTCAAAAATGTTATATTTTTAAATATATATTTTGCACCGTTCTTCGCAACGGTAAAAAGACCAGTCCAGATTAAATCATTTGGTTAGTTGTCAATAAATAACTTGATACATTAATTTTTATTTCATTTATTGATTCCTGTAACTTTTTCATGAATAAATTAAAAATTAATATACTCTGCAGAGTATCTAAGAATATATTGGATTTGTATCAAAGAGATAATTGAAAAAATGCATCTCTAGTTACAAGCAAGGAAATGAACTTGTATTTTCTATAACCTATCGACATAATGGTTGCAGGAGTTGCATAATCTTACCTTGACTGAATAACAACCCCGGAAACTCCCTTATAGGCATAAGGGGGGAATCAAGTAATAAATAATGTTGAATGAATGAGTTAACTAATAGACAGATACCAGTTACATAAATGATTAAATAAATAAGTGAATAAATAATGAAATAATGAGTTTATATATTTGATTTAATCTTAGATCACCATCAACGACGCATACGTCTATCTTAACCTGTTCACTCTTTTATCATCTCTGGTCGCCATCATCGCCCTGATCATTCTCTTCCTCGCATCACGAGAACATCTCAGGGCTTTCTTTATCACCATTAAATTCGTGATCGTCGGACTCGCTATGTATTTCAGTAATATTCAGATTCTTCTCTTTGATGTGCTTACATTTACTGACGTCATCAAGTGTTCCAAGCCATTTGATTGGGAAACAAGAGGCAGTAGTAAGATTATTAATTTGGTCAATTATATTGCCTTTCTTCTAAAAGACTATTTATACCATACCCCTAAATTAAAAAGAAGAAGTGAAAAGGCACGCGGCATTATTTTCTTCCATTTTTCCAATATGTATCTTTCTCTAACATAATCGGTCATATATTAGCTCTATACAGATAACCATGGACAATTCAATAAATCCAGTGATTGATTTTAAGTGATTAGTACAGCGGCGGCGTGATGTGGCACACATCTTAATCAGCTTCATTTTGTATCGAGGGTATGCATCAATTTCTTTTTATTGCAACCCCCTTGTTTGTTATTTGCTTGTCAAGTTTAAACGAGCACCCCCTGTTGAAAAATCGTTTCCATATACTGCCATGCTTTGGCATACAAGTATTAAAAAAGGTCAAATAGGCTGCATTCTACTACAATGATCGTGTTCAGAAATATAGAACAGAGTTCAATAATACATCCCTTTACTATTTATAGACTTATTATTTTCTTACACTGCATGGGCACTTTCCATGAGATCTTATATCATTTTTAAAATTATGTATGTTAAAACCAATTCACGAAGCTGAAGATGAAAGACATTCAAACTTCTTTCTTCTACTTCCTTTTTTTCTATTTGAATATAATTTATATCAATCTCCTTACGATCTCACAGGTTGGCAATGTCTCTTTCTGATCGTCGAATCCGCGCTTCTATTCCCAATCGCTTTGAAATACTTCCGTACCAGGAATGGTAACATGGTAGGTGTACTAGAGATCCCTCGATTCAAGTTCACCAAAGCCCCTACTGATAACTTCAATCCGACATTCAACTACGAAGGCTTTTACGGAGGAACCCCTCCAGCTAACCCACAGGTTGAGAGGTTAAGAACAGGAACCAATGATAGTTTACCCCTAACTAAATCTAGAAGCTCATCCTCTATCGGATTTAATTCTTACATAACAATGTGAATTAATTTATCATTGCAATTAAACATTTATTACATTGGTTGCAGTGGCGTACAGATGGGGCCTTGGGGGCTCTTGCCCCCCCCCCCAATTTTCATGACCAAGGATAAAAAAAAAGAAAAGGAAAACTTAGCTTTTCATGATAAAATATCGAATTTTTTGCTCGCTCGCTTCGTTCGCTCATAATTTTTTTAAATCAATTTGGCCTGATACACCACATCTGGCCCCTTAAAAAATATTTGACTCATTACGCCACTGCTTGGTCGTAATTATATTCTTCTTATTGCTGTAATTATCATTATCATACAAAACAATAGCAGACGTTTCATATTCATAGTAAACTAAAACAGAATAACTCTGAAACAGTACTGATTATAATATTGTGAATTTACAACAAAAATAAGCTAGGTTATTGTTCACTAAGTTTGAGTATGAACTGAGACATAATAGGCAATTTATGTCACCAACGATACGTTTAGATTTTAAATGTTATTTAAAAAATAAGAGAAGGTTATATATACAAGAAAGATGCCTACAATAAGTTTGGATATCAGTTGCTTTAGTGCATTTTCAAAATCAACATATCTTAATTCTTTCTGAAAGCATGATGTAACACATCCATCAAAACTTATTTAATAAATGAAAAAAAAAAACAATATTAGTTTACCATATATTATTGTATTTTACATGTATTTTGAAATAATTTCGTGTTTAAGAAAATAGATGGAGCATTATGCCTGTTTGATTTTAATAATAATAATAATAATTACAGTTGAAATTTATATAGCGCTTAATAGTCAAAAGACTCTATGCACTTTACAAAATATATTGGATTACTAAATTATACATTATCTCAATATCATCCATTAAACCTAAAATATGTCCTACAAATTAGAACACATTAAATAAATACATAAAAGTTACATATATAAAAACTGACAATATTTAACAACATACTTTATTGAACAATAATAACATCATTCAAGAATGAATTTTGCACTAGTTATTAAAATAATTTGTTTGCTTAGTTGGAACTTGGCCTTTGATACTGTACGAGTAACATTATAGCCCTTGAGAACGTGGAGAAAGGGGTAAATACAAGTGGGTATAATGATGAATGCGTTATCATCTCATTTCAAGTGCTGTTTTGTACGAATTAATTATTTTCCTCTTGATTAAATCATTTCAATATATCTGTGAAGGTATGTAGGATTTATCATTTTTTTTGGAGGGGGGGGGGGGGGGGTAAGGGGAGGTCGTTGCCAACTATAATGGGGGTAATTAATGTAATTGGTAAACAAGAGTCATAACAATTTGCTGTGTTCATAAGCAGGATAATGTTCATCAAATAAAACATTGTTCAAACAAGATGATGATAAAGTATTTGGTTAGCTTATTTGTCTCGCGCTCGAACGTATGTCCTATGTCCTATCATGCCCATTATTTATCAGTGATATCACAATAATCGTTTTATCAATCCCATTCTGACCTCACCTACATTATTCAATTAGTTCAAACACCGCGATTGACATTGAATTTCCATTATAGTAGTGAATCAGAACCTTATATTTATACATGAAATTTGCTTTTCTCTGCATGGTGCATTTCAAATGCAAACGTTTACGAAGGAACTGAAGTTTGCAAATGAGATGACAAGTTTATCAACATATCAGCAGATGCAATCAAATGTGAGAAGTATATCATTATAATTTGGAGAAAGATGGAGAGGGTGAAACAATAGGATAAGTGGGAGAGGAAAAGAGAAAATGGGAAGAGATAAGTGTGTGTGTGATTTGGAAAAAAACGTACGTGAAAGTGAGATGTGTATGTTTTCGTTTTTGTGAGGGAAAGTGAGCGAGGGGGGAATAATACACACTAAAAACAATCTAGGTCAAATGACTTGTTAACTTGTCCCCGAGGGACCGTTATCCATCAACCACGAGTTAGCTCCAATCTTACCAAATCCATTTCAAAAAAGGCTTCATGACCAGAATCCCTTGATATCGATGGACAGGAAAGGAAGAGATGACGATACGTAGCCTTAGTCACAAAATGGCGCATTATACATTCGTAATTCCGAAGCTTCGTTATTCCGAAGGTTCGGATATTCCGAAGGTTCGTTATTCCAAATGTTCGCATTTCCGAAGGTTCGTTAGTCCGAAAACGAAATGAGGTTCGAAATTCCGAAGGTTCCATAATCCGAAAACGAAATGAGATTCGTAATTCCGAAGGTTCGTTAGTCCGAAAACGAAATGATTAACGAACCTTATTTTGTTTTCGGATTAACGAACCTTCGGAACATCGAACCTTATTTTGTTTTCGCATTATCGAACCTTCGGAATAACGCCACCGTAATGTTCAGATTAACGAACCTTTTTACGTTTTCGGATTAACGAACATCGAGGTATAGGTAATTTACGTGTTTTGGAATAAAGAACCTTCGGAATTACGAACCTTCGGGATTACGAAGTGTAACCCAAAATAGGATAATTTTCAAAAGGCAAAATTATGGCAAAACTGCAATTATTGTGATAATTAAGGAAATACGTTTTAATGAAAATAACAGCAGGGGCCACGAGGACTGGAGCATTCCAAAGCTTAGACAATGAAATTAAATAATTCATTTCATGACTCCAAAATCACATGTAGACGTTGAGATGAGTACCCCCGTGATATCATATTTTATTAGTTCACTAATTCAAATTGTTCCCTACTTGCAGACTCAATTCGAACCTGGTATTTGTTAAGAGATGAAGTTTCCGGAAAAGAGTATGGATATGATTATTTGTATTTGGCTTATTTACATTGTATTTAGAATAATAAAAATGTCAGATCCAAATCAAACCAATTTTTCTTTTATAAAAATTGGTTTAATAAAGGCATAGTTTTTATAAGTGATCTCTTTATGCCACCCCATCCAGGTTAGAAGTTAAGAGTTAGTTCTTGAATTTGAAATCTCAGCAAAAGATAGAAGAAGATACAATTTTTCTATTACAAAACATTCCTGGTCCATGGTTAGATTGATAAAATAATCCAGGTTTAGATATCCATTCCGAAGTTAAAAAGAAATTATTAGAGAAAAGGAAAGTTAGAAGTTATGCATAAAATCAATATATTTTTTTTACCAATGTCTTCCTGAGAACTGTTTTTCTTTTTGGGAAGAATCTTGCCACCTAACAACAAAGTAGACTGGGAGAAAATACATTTGCTTAATTTTAAGAGTACCATTGATAGCCGCCTTAGAGCTTTTCAAGGTCTTCCATAAGACAGTCCCCCTTAATGCATTTTTATTTAAAATCAAGAGGAAAGATTCTCCAAATTGTTCATTCTGTAAAAGAGACCCTGAAACAATATTGTACATATTTTTTTGTGTGTGATTGACCGGTTGTTAACATTGTGTGGGACGATCTTTTATCTATAATAAACCAAAAACAACATTCGAGTATTATCATTTCCTCCTTTCTAAAGATTTGGTATTCAAGGTAATATTTTTTAACATTCATTTCCCTTGCTTTCAAATACTTTGTTCTTTTTTGTAAATTTAATAACAAAACCCCCAATACAGTGCGTATATCAAAAAAGTTTATATACACTTTGAAAAAGCCATAGGAATTAAATAGTATTCAACATGTGGGTACATTTTTCACATATATTCTTGGGTTTGGGTCTCATCTATCCAATGAAAGTAAAAGTTATGACAGAATAATTTATACACTTGAGTGAGCACTGTTCATTTTCGTAAAGCTCGCAGAAATCTGCGCAGAAATGCTCGTTTTCACGGTGTGTCAAGGGGAAAGGGCGAAATCAAACTTACCCTGCGAAACATTTCTCATACATTTCCCTTGCACTTTTAGTCAATTGAAAAAAAGGGATACATTCAAGGATTTCGTAAAAATGTTGCCACCCAAATTAAAATTTCAGCTCTTAGTTAGCACAATTAACCTTTACCATCTGCATGTTTTGTACCAGCTGGATCTGAGGACATAACTGAATCTGAAAACAAAGTTTATATCAGACATCTCCAGCATTTTTTAAAGTGGGTTTACATTTATTTTTTTATTTAATACTTGTTTCTCCACACTTTTCCCAAGCTTGGCAATGATTAACAAAATGAAAATCAAGCCTTAGCCATTTCATGGAAATCACAGCTCAGTTTTAAACAAATATCGTCACGATGGCCTCGGTGTGTGGAGGAGTGGGGTGGGGCGCAATGCACTCTCCGAAGTGTTTTGGGCAAGGAAACAAGATAAAAAAGGTAAAAGATATCTTCAAATCAATTTTACTAGCTAAATTCCATGTGTTCTTCATGATTAAGATCTACTTTTAATGATCGCATAACTATTTCAAAGTTCTGCGCAAATCATTTTCACTAACTTTTCAGAAGTAAGTGGTGCTCACTCAAGCGGAAATATTTTTCGACAGTTATATCTTCATCTGCTTGAAAGGATCTGAACCAATGTTAAAATGTTGAAAAAAATTCAGGATATTACAAATGTACAATTTTCCAGGATATTTCTAAGTGTAAACTTTAAAAAAAAAAAACGCATTGTATTTTGGAATTCAACGTTCGTATCAAAGGCTTTAAGGATATTGAATATTTGTTGGCGAAGAAACAATGGTAAATTACCTGTACATTTTAAAAAGTTGAGATTTGATATTTAATTTGTTTTATGTATCTGTTTCTACAAACTTATACATACTTACGTGCTGCTCTGCTTAATCATGTAAATTGCTTGTCGATTTGTTTGATTTATATTGTAATGTACACTTTGATCAATAAAGATTGAAAGAAAAAAAAAATAGTTCATGGAAGTGAACCATAAATGTTTCCTTTGTTAAATGATGATATTCATACTTCTTTTTATGATTCCAAATATAATCAAAATAAAATATAGTGTAATATATATATATTTTTGGTTTAATCTTAAGATACTAAAACATAATGATTTGACAAAATTCTATGCATAAAGAAGATAATATAGAGAAGTGTAATGTGTAGAGATATATAGAGAGTATACACTCTAAACAAAATTAAGTGCCAGTTCAGCACTTACATATACATACATAACATGTACTTATATAGCGCTTTAGAAAAAATATGATCTAAGCGCTTTACAATAAATAACTAATAATATGAATTACATTAAAGAGCACTTAAAATACGGGGACTGGTGCCTGATCTTAATGCCCTGTTCACCCAGAAGGCAATCCGGCAGGTATAACTCACAAGGGATCTAAAAACATCAGGCCTAAGCTAAATCCTAAAAAAAAAAAACAACTTACGTATAAGAGAACTAGACATGAATATTTAAACCAATATATAGTTACAAAAAAATCATACAAGGAGAAAAAAATTAAACGAGCAAATAAATGTGTTTCGAGCAGAGATTTACAGAAGTTCTATTATAGTGAATGCACTTTGGTGTGCTGATTTTCTAGTTCAAATTTGAATTTCTAAATCAGCAATACGAAGTGCAGTCACTATACAACAGGGGCGGTCGAACGTATTTTCGTTTGGGGGAGGGCAAAGCAAAAAAGGGCACTTATATGTCAAAGTGGGCATTTTGGTGCAAACATATATATTTTCATCATTAGATTATCATCTGTGTGAAAGGGTTATGTGTTTTGTAGTATTTGAGTTGAGCACAATGATTTTAAAGTGATTTCTGATTGATAAGATTGTTGGTCGATTATGGTGCTATCCTTGCGAGATGTTGCGAGCGCGAATCGTAGGCTCAAACTTTTGGACAATTCATGTAATAAGACGTGAAAAGTAAAATGAATTCCGAGCAATGTTTTTGTAATCATGAAAAATATGTATATCTAACTAAAGAATTAACTCGAGCGCGAGCGGAAATTTACGTACTGACCAGAAAAGAGCCTGTTAATGACTGTGTTTAGTGACTCATATCTCCATATCTCATCAATCGAATGATGCTAGCGCGATACACGAGCTGAAAATTTTGAACATTCTAACCTGAAAACTGGATATTCTAAGCATTTTTTGTAAACATCAGGAACACAATGATTACCTTAATAAACCAAAATTAATGCGAGTGCGAAACACGAGACAAAAATGGCTAATATTCCAACCTGAGAACTGGACATTCTATGCATTTTTGTATAAACCATGAACATAATTGATGCGAGCGCGAAGCGCTTGCCCCAGAATTGTGACCTTCCACGGGGGGGGGGGCAAAATCGTAAAAAGGTCCTCAGTTGTTACTCGTCGTTAGGGGGGGGGGGTAGGGATACGTCCCTTGCATGGGTTGTGACTCTTCAGGGGGGCAGACTGCCCCCTCCCCCCATAGGTACGCTAGTGACAAGCTACTTATTAAAGTGCTAATTTATCACTTCACTTTTAAAATGTACGTAACATTTAATTCTTTAAGAAAATATAGAAATAGGCTTATATAAACATTTCAGTATTTTGATAAATTAATCATGGAACAATTATTAATTTCTTCAAATCAAATCTGTTTTAGTAAGACAAGATTCGGGTTGCCAAAATCAACACGTCGAGATGTCTAAACAAATTCATGGCATTCGGCTGGATTTGTCTTCAAACATGTTTGATTCAGTAATGGATTTGAGGAAGTTGATCAAACTGATTGATGTTTATTTAGTCTATCATTATCAAAATTCCCTAATTTTCCAGTCAACCACCGTTATCTCATGATTATCCTTGAACGTTACACTCTGATTCTTCGTTATCAAATTATGGAAGGACAAAACGTGATCAAGGTGATTAAAATCACCGAAATTAATCATTGACAGTCACCTTGCACGTTGTATCTAGTATGAAAAAAATCACTTCACCACAACAAATTGCAGGATTTCATAGCGATGTATCGATAACTATGTATTATGATATAACGTATCAACATCCTGTTTATTAAAGAAATCTTGAAAACTTAAGAAGCCGCAAAATAAACTTTGAGAACTATCGTTTCCTAAGAATTACTTGATGATCATCAGCATGTTGGATTCAAACAAAAGTCATGGCAGATATGTTATTCATCACTGAAGTTCGCAAGTTCAGTGTGGATAATACACTGAAGAATTGAGAGAAAGATGGCTTCCTTAGACTGTTTAGAGAACTCTAGTGGAATACCAAGCACGAGTGATTATCTTGCAGGTAAGAACAGTAAAGTACTATAAATTATGATAATTAAGATATCTGTACATTGAATGAATAAAAAAGATATATACCAACGGCACGACTCAAATTTTTGCGGATACGTTGATAAATTGGCTATATAAGCAATTATGCTGACATGGTAATTACAACTGCTATATGAAAATAAAAGTGATGAAATGATTCTAGTTTCAATTAATAAAGAAAATCAGCCTTCTGGTTAAATATAATACTTAATATGTATAATGAAAATTAAGTCAGAAATAAGTAAAACTTTATTATTATTTTTAGCAAAATGGGTCTATATCATCGTAATGAAATTGTGATAATTTATTTTCATTTATTTGATTCGTCTTCTTTACCCACGGTAGCCTGTTCAGTGACTGACACACTGTTATTAACCAGGGTCCTGCACAAAACATGATTATATACATAAAACAATCATAAAAACACATTATATACAACACAATATGAAGTCAACATTATTACATCATAATATAATTACAATATAAAGAATGATTTTAGTGTTCAAAAGGAACAAGTATTAGAAATTACAAGAAATCAAGGGGGAAAATAAATTCATATAAATTATGCATTCAAATAATAGGTTACATACGTTTTTATAATTGTAAACTGTTATTATATGAGTGAAAGTGCAAGAGGAATTTAGAAATCGATAAAACTTCATTGAAAGTACATTATTATGTAACATTTTGTCCCTGGTACACATTTTGTTTGTACCTTAAGCATAATACGCATTGCACTAGAGAGTATTTATTATTAATCGTCATTCATTCGACTTAATCATATTAATGATGAAAACGCTTTACATAAGACAGTTTTCATCCAACAGTATCCAGACGAAATGGGTTGACCCTCTTGATAATTGGTAACATGGGCGTACTACGTCCCATTTCCTAATGAAACGAAACCCAAATTGATAGTGAATGGCTCATTACAAACAGAACGAACCCAAGAGCGTGTCTAATTAGTATCGGTGTGGATTATTGCATCTTCCAGAATAAAAGACTTCATTTTCTTCAGGGAACATATCAAGAACTGATTTTATGCTTCTTGATGAGTTTCCTATGTTTTCATATTCTTTTTTTACTCGGACATCGCGAATGCTTTGGAGAAGGGAAGAGCCCCATGTTCTGATGTATGGAGGGAGGAGGCGATTGGAATTAATTGCTTGCCCTTAAATAATAGGTTGTTCAAAAAATACTCGTTACACTGTGAAAAAATTGGGCAATATTTTACCCAATATTTTGCCCAACGTTGGGCCGATAGTCAACCCTACCAACTACTGGGCAATATTTTACCCAACGTTGTTGGGGCATTAATGTGCCCAACTGTTGGGTAATATTTTGAACTACATTTTGGGGGACATTAATTTGCCCAACTTTTTAATAAAGTTATTAACCCAACATCTGGGCAAGGCCTACACTCACTTCGTGTACCTGGTCCGTGTCGATCCGGAGACCTTATCCGAAAGTGCTTTGCATGCACAATAACGCTGCATACAAGTGCAAGTGCATATCTCAAGTGAGTGAAGCAAAAACAAAACAGCGTCAGATATATGTCATGTATGTAGGCCTATTCTGACAAATTCCTTACAAATTATGCTTAACGTAAAGTCCAAAATAAAAAAATTAAAAAAACGTTTAAGCAACTCATCTATGAAAGATTCAGCGAGGCTCCCCAGCCCCCAGTCATCTAGAAGCTCCTCCATATCTTATCGACCGTGTGTAGCATGCTGCAAGCGCAACTCGTGATCGTAAAGTTTCGCAACATTTACCACTCAGCAGGGCAATTACTAGCCCAACAATTGGACATCTGTATTTTGGCAGCGGCAGAGTAAAAATTTGCCTAAGTATTGGGTACATAATGCCCAACAAAACAATAACCAACGTATATATTACCCAACAAAAAAATGACCAACGTAAATTTACTCTTTTTTTTTCACAGTGTAGAAAGCTTCAAGTGAATTGATTTAATATAATAATAATAATAATAATATTTTATTCCTTATCTTGTTATTTGATATAGTCTTGCAACAGGTCAATATATATAAATATCAATCAGAGTTTAATCAACGTTCTCACTGCGCCCATATCCTGCCTTGTTCACAAAATTTCCTGCGATGTTCAAAATTGAAATATCATCATAACAAAGATTGACAATGGTGGTTGTAGTGAAATCGAAAATTCGTTTCATTTAAGGATTTCAGGAAAAATAAATTTATCTTTCAATATGCTCTGTATATCACACTAGCGGCGAATAGATAGGACTATGCTTAAAAGTTTTTTTTCTTATTCATGAAAAAAAATATACTCCTAAATCACATCCTGATTTATCTTGCCCTGTCACATGCAGTTTTTGATAATTATGAAATTTTAGAAAAGTTGTTTCTGTATTAAACTTTATATTCTAATTATGATCTCACCTGTTCATCCTATCCATTCTCAATCTTTTATTTTCTCTCTTTTTTTAACCTTTCCAATTATATTAATTCAGGAATCTCTGAGAGGCCCGTCAACTTGACTTTGCTTATCGCGTGCACATTAGTGACAGTTCTACTAGTAGCCTTTTTAATTGAATCAGCATGTTTTCTGAGTAATAAGGTCCAACTTTCAGCAGTTTCCAATCATCGTATAACAACATGGTGGATGATTGCTGTATTGCCGGTAAGTCAAACAATCCCCAAAACATTCACTTGTCTCATGGAAAATCACTGTAAATGCATATGACTTTCGAATTATGTGATCAAATCATAAAACGCGTTATGATTGTTAAGTAAATAAGAAACACAAAATTGTGAAAATTATCAATCCCCCTATATAGGCATTGGTTCTTCGAGCTATACAGTGCGTATCCAAAAAAAGTTTACACTTTGAAAAAGCCCTGGGAATTAAATAATATACAACATGTGGGTAATTTTTTCACATATAGATATTCTTGGGTTTGGGCCTCATCTATCCAATGAAAGTAAAAGTTTTGTCAGAATGTTACACTTGAGTAAGCACTGTCCACTTTTATAGAGCTCGCAGAAATCTGTTTGCGCGGAAATGCTCGTTTTTACGCAATGTCAAGGGGAAAGTGCGAAATCGAACTTACCCTGCGAAACATTTCCCATTTCCCTTGCACGTTTAGTCAATTGAAAAAAAAGGGCATACATTCAAGCATTTTGTAACAATAATTTGCCACCCAAATTGAAATTTCATCACTTAGTAAGCACAACCTTTACCCTTTTTGTGCCAGCTGGATCTGTAGACATAACTGAATCTGAACAAAAGTTTATATCAGACATCTCCAGCATTTTTTTCCACTAAGTTTTTATTATTTAAAGTGAGATTACATTTTATTTTTTATTTAATACTTTTTTCTCCACACTTTTTCCAGGACTGAAAATGATTAACAAAATGAAAATCAAGCCGAAGCAATTTCATGTAAACAACAGCTCAATGTAAAACAAATATCGTCACGATAGCTTCGGTATGTGTGTGTGTGTGTGTGTGGAGGGGGGTGGATGGGGCGCAATGCACTCTTCAAAGTGTTTTGGGGCAAGGAAACAAATTTAAAAGGTAAAAGATATCTTCAAATAAATTTTACTAGCTAAATTCCATGTGTTCTTCATGATCAAGGTCTACTTTTATTCGCATAACAATTTCCAAGTTCTACGCAAATCATTTTCACTAACTTTTCAAAAGCAAGTGGTGCTCACTCAAGTGGAAATATTTTTCGACAGTTATATTACAAATGTATAATTTTACAGGATTTTTTTTTAAGTGTAAACTTTTTTGATACGCACTGTATTATAGAGGAGTGCTTAATGAATACGTTTATCATCAGCTTTGTAATTATTATTCATTATGCGCGTTACTTGGAGATGTATAAAATTTGAAATAAAGAATTGTTCTAAAGATACAAATCGATTCTTTTTGTTTTATCTCTTTAAAATAGAAATTAGATTCGAATGGAAGTAGACAAGAAGACGCAATAAAAAAAATCATTTCGGTGTCGTAGATTAAAGGACATTAAGGAAAACAAAATGGATTAAACCTTTCAATTTGGATCAAAGGATGAAATATTTGGGATACATGGATTATATTCAGGTTTGTTTGCCCTTGAATTCGAAACATGAGTGAGATATTCTTTGTACTTTGAAGAAAAGGGAAAACTGTGTTACAAACATTATAGTTCACATACTTCTCTCAAACATTAGAAGAGTATATCTCGCATTTCCCAATTACATCACGTTATTCTGAACTTCTCTATGTCAATTGCGGCTCTGGCCACGGGGGGGGGGGGGGTTGGGGAGGGGCGAATCAAGATACCATAACACCGCCCCAACTTTAAGTACAACTTTATTTTTTACAATGTTTATATATCTTCCATACATACAGGTGATGAGTTGTGTTGTTTTACCTGGAGTATACTCACCTGTATCAGCAACATTTTGTAACTTAGTAGCATCATTGTAAGTATACCTTGCCCTTTTGAAAATGTTGCCTGATTTTAAGATTCATATATGGATATGAAACTCTTCCTTTCTGTAAAAATATTCAATTTGCAATTACAATGAAATAAAATAGGCATGAATGTATATTTTTTTCTCAATTAATACTTATATATTTATCTAATCGTAATCGTACTTTGTATTGTTCTATTAATTCATTTTTTTCATTGATTGATCGATTCTTTTTTTGTGGGGGGTGGGGGTGGGTTGAGAGGCTTCCCAGATTAATATAGCTCTACATGGAAAGGCTGAATGATTGCTTAATAGGTTCATTTTATACGAAATGAAAATAGTCTTATCAAAATCTTTTTGACTGATGTCTTTGAAAGGCAATTATACTTCTTTGTTTTTCATTATGACATATATGAATATATTTTTAAACATCACAATCAACGCATACAATGAGGTCCAAAGTTTTAATTAATTTGCTGAGCTAGCTGTTAATATAGGTTTTCCCGTCCAATTTCATCAGAGTTGCATTTCAATTAATGAAAGGACGTTCAAATTCGAAAGATTTCTGTCCACCCTCTGCACACATGGTTCATTTTCATTCATTTAGTATTCAATTCCGTTCTATATCATTCTATTGAATTTTGTAGAAATTCAATTTAGAGAGAAGTTCGTTCAAATTAATGGCCCTAAGGTGTCATTTAATTTCACGACGACGAACTGATCGTTTAATTTCGCCTAAAACACCATTTTCAATTTCATTTATCGGCACACATATTTGCACTTTAAACTTCCAAATTCAGATACATGTATCATGTTTCTGTATTCATTTTTTTTTCAAACTTTACCCTATATTTCTATTTTTTGCGGATCTTTTCAGTCAGAATCATTTATTCCATTATGTTTGATAAAGACGTAATTCATGCAACACTTATAATTATGATATGGTTGTAAACGCATATTCTTTTAGTGATTGATGAGTGGGTGCAGGGGCGGATCCAGGATTTCCCAAAAGGGGGCACATTTTCCGGAGGAATTTGACGAGTAAAAAAAGAAGATTTTTAACCAAAGAATAAGGGTATTCCGTCCACGAAAAAAAAATAATTGTGCCTCTAAAGGGGGGGGCACGAGTCGGCTGTGCCCTCCCCTGGATCCGCCGTTGAGTGGGTCGATGACCTTGTATACCAATGGTAGGTATTTTTCTTCATCATCTTGTTCTTTTTTATTTTACATTATTGTATATAATTTAAATCGTTTTGGGGAGGGGATGGGTATCATGGTATTGACCACAGTCTATAGTTATGAAAGTGGAACAAAAACGAGTTGTTGTCCCAATGATGGTCTGTCAGATGTAAAATTCAATAAAAATTTTAACATCCAATTTAGGAGTAAAACCCATTTCCATAATTATTCAAAAGAAGTAAAAAAAAAACAGCAACGAAAAACACTGTCCATATCTTGTAAGTGATTGCATATTAATGATTTTGAATTCCTAAACGTTCGCAAGGAAGGTACCGGTGCGAATTTGAAAACACTACTCAGCTATTTTAATTTGATCGTTCTTTATAAATGTTTAAATGAAATAACTATGAAATCGCGTGCCAGTAGAATTAAATCAAATCAAGTATTTGGCTATTTAAATGCTGATCTCATAGGTCATTCAAATTAATTGCAAATTGAATTATTACATCATTAAATCGGTTGAAATTTTGACGAAATTGGACGGGAAAACCTATAATAACTGCTATCTTTCCTATATTCGATGGGATTTCTACAAGCCTGATCCAACCTTTCTTACTAGGATTATTGCTTTATGTAAATCTACATCTAATCTGATAATCATGTTTTGAAAAATAAATATATAAACATCAAACAGCAATTTTCACAAAGAAATAAATAGGCTAATACTAGATTCAAAAGCGATCATTGGTTATGTCTCATAATGGGGGGGGGGGGGATTCAAGCCCCCATCAGCAATTACTGATGGGTAAAAAAGAGTTGTGAATCTAAGCATTTGAAATCGCTCCGGATCGCTTCCCTATGTAGAATATATATGTGGTGTTAAAACTGACACCAATTGGTGTTAATAGAGGACCACACCCTGAGGTGTTAAAATTACACCCTAAAGATTGTTAAAACACCAAAGAGTGTAAATATAACAACCAAAGGTGTAATAACACCTATAAGTGTAAAACTAACACCACCAATTTAACACCGGTGTAAAATAACTGGTGTGGTCCTCTATGTACACCGGTTAACACCACAGTTTTTGCTGTGATATTGTTCTCATTAAGGTATAAAGGGATTGTGAAGTTATATAGGATAGGGGCTTCTCATCCATCATCATTTTGCTTTTCTTATCGATAATCATTTTTTTTCTCAATAATGAACTGTCCTTTAAATGACGCTTCCGGCCAGGTCATGTTGTTTGCAATAATGATAGTAATGATAACACTTTCTTTGCAGGTGCTATTCATTTACAATGTTTAAATTCCTGGTCATCGTTATGAACTACTATGGAGGCTATGAGAAAATGATGTATCGTTTTTCTGCCGAGCGTTTCACCTTCCCTTTAGCAAGCACGCCACTCACATGCTGCTGTTTGTTTTTACCAGAAAAAAGATTAACAAGGTATATACCCTATGGATATGATTATCATTTAGCTAAAAAATAATAACAATTTACAATCATCCTTCACTTTCCTATACTTGCTCATGCACGTGTCTATCAGTACACGTGCTTCTTAAATCATTTTACAGAGCAGTGGTGCAATTAAACCCTTAGTTTTACCCACCACATTTTCATTTTAGACCATCTCTACCAACTACCAATTTTTGATATTTTTTTTACAAAGGTTTAGCTTTCTAGATTTACAAATATATACATCTTACAAATTTAATAATTGATATACTTGACTTATTGTTTGTCAGTGTTTTCATTGAAATTAATTTGCTTGTTTGTTTCATTGATTTTTTAAAAATATAATTTATCCATATAATTGTTTTGGTGAGGCAATGGACTAAAACCAAAGGGCTAGTCCATAAATTCGTAAAGGTGGCACATGATTTAATGGGAAATTTGGGGGTTCATATTGCGAGGGAGCGAAGCGACCGAGAAGAAATTTGTTTTGCTTATATTGACCCGAAATTTGGCATTTAAAGCAATGTTAGATGAACAGGATATCTAACGAAAATCACTGAACCAATAATGCGAGCGTGAAATGCAAGCTAAGTCTTTTACCCCCCCCATTTTTTCATCGCTTTAAAAATACATAAAAATTACGCAATATGAAGCGCAAACTAAAATATTTCAATCTATATTGAATTGAAAACGAGATAATTTATACGCCAGGTAAAGGCCTTATGCTTGTTACAAACCCCTCAAAAAAAGTTTGGAAAAAATCTGAGTTTGGCCATTAATTTCTCCCAACTCCCAATTTTACACAATGCATATTTGATACCAATTAAAAGATCATTTAATTTTCTTTAAAATGATACCATGCTTGTTATGATCATGTCATCACGAAAAGAGTAGGATTTGAAAAGTTACAAAACTAGCAGAAATAGTCATGAAGGGTCAATAAAGAAAATGATTCTTTTGTCTGTGTCAACAGAGATGAAAATCCATTCAAATCAAGACCCTGTTTCTTCATATTTGATGTTTTATTGTGGTTTATGAAGTGATGGTTCTGCGAGATAACATGGCTTGGGTCGTGGTTTGACATACCCATGCAAGTTTGTTAGTTGTTATGTACTTGCTTGTGCAGAGGTATGATTGATTCCGTGTTAATGTTGCATGAAAACAAAAGAAACCGCTGAGAAACTCACACATCAATGCGGAAAAAAAGAACAGTGACTTTCAATATTCTGTCATTTTGCAACTTTTAAATTTTGAACTTGCCCCACATTTCAAGGCACTGCACCTCCGTGTGCAGGGGCCTCTGAACGGTTTTCAAAATGGGGGGGGGCTGACTGTGCAAAAAATCACAATCATAAAATTATGGTCATTTGTACGTTTTTGTACACGGTTTTGGAAAAAAAAGTTGGGGAGGGGGCTGAAGCCCCCCCCCCCGCTTCCGCGGCCCCTGATGTGAACCATAATCATTATCATGTAGGGTATCATTATTTTGAAGGAAAATTAAATGATCTATTCATTGGTATAAATTACACATAATAATATTCACTGAGACCAAGGAGAGATTATCGATCACAGTCAGATTTCCAAACTTTTTTAAGGAGTTTATATCTCGTTATAAATGCGAAATGCGAACGCGATAAACTCTAAACGTGGAACGGTGGAAAGGGTTTACCCCCCCCCATTATTTATCTTGATCCAATTGAGATGTTGAATGATTCCGATCAGAAGAAAATATATTTCAAGATGCAGATGACAGTACTCTTTATGAGTTAACGTTGAATACACTTTCCATCTACAGGCGAAGTTTTAAATGGTTGAAAATCGCTGTCTTACAAGTGGCCATCTTCAAACCAGTTACATCATTCATTGGAGTAATTATATGGTTAGATGCTGTTTACTTAACTGATAAGGTATTGTATTTTAGTTCCGTCTCAAACTTCATTCTTTCTGTATGAGTAGGCCTTTTCATATTTAAGTAAATATATAGAAGTATTGTGTTAAAATTCCCTATATATCAAAAAATGAAACAGTCAATCGAAGAAAATTCGTACAAGATTATCAGGCGCATGAGAGGATGTATTCCTCAATCAATTTCTAATAATTTCTATGAATAACGATTTGTACTTCATGCACATTTTCTTATGGATCACATATCTTCTTTCGAATCCATTCATGCACAATCTTTGATCGGGTCCCGATTAAATATTTGCTTCATAAAGATCTCTTATACTTATTAAATAATTAATTTGAGGTGTAGTGCATAGCATTTCGTACAGTTTTAAAATGTTTGGCAACATATACTGTCCACACAACAATTAGTTGTTAAAAAAATATTCGACTCTTGGTAGTTTTCAGCCAATACTGTGTAGTTTTCACCCAAAAGCATTATTGGTTTAAAACTACACAGAATTGGATAATGTTTTAACCAATTATTGTAAAAGTGTAGCTGACGTATAATGAATGAGACGCTATATAGTCTCAGAGAGGCCTAGTCCCATCTATTACTGCAGGAACTCAAAGATGCCCATTAATTTTTAGTAATAATTCAAGTCAGAATAATGTATACGAAATAACTGCAACAGTCATTATCATTATACTTTTAAAAATGTATATGCAGATTACAGACCCAATCACTATGAAACATGCCCCTCCCGTGTTCTTCTTATACAGATGGCTTCAGATAGACCACTTGCGATTGTAAATACCACGACCATATTTTCATCAGTGATTGCAATGATGGCATTGAATATGATTTACATAGCTTCTACAAGGTTTCTTCAGCCGTTCCATGTCAGGACTAAGTTTACTTTTATCAAACTTGGTATTGTGATCTGTAACATTCAACCGGCATTACTTAGTCTAATAATGAGATTCCGATTGTTAGAATGCACCTTTCCTTTCTCTAACCAGGCAAGAGCCAATTGTAAGTATTCCTTCACTATTTATCTTCACTCCGTTAGTCTACCATCTTCCATCTCTCCTCCTTCTCCAAAAGGTAGATTCATAAAAAATGTGAATTTCCGCTGGGGGGGTCCCAAAATCCTTCATGTGATATTTCTTCCTTATCAAATTATTGTGATAAGGAATTCCAAATGAGGTCTAAATAGAAATAAAAAGGTAGCGTAATGAACTCAAACTTTTGAGGGGGCAGAGATGACTTATGGGGTAGAAAATATATAAAGTTGAGAGCGAGCGAGGCGAACGAGCAAAACAAGACTTTTAAATACAAACATCGAATTTTTAGATAGATTTTTACATAATATCCAGATAGAGATTTTTTCACTTTTCAATACCCTTCTTGTTTTCTCCCTTTTCTCTTAGCCGCGACAAATAGGGAAAGGGGGACACGGGCCAAAGCCCCCCCCCCCCCATCTCTACGCCAGTGAAATAAAACATGCCTCTACAACACTTTATATAAAGATGGGGCTTAACTTCTCCGACCCTTTTTCCACATGGAATTGAATTGAATTGAATTAAATGGAATTGATTAAGAAAATAAAAGTTAAATTTCTTGGATAAACTCTTCTACCAAACGAAGACTCATTGTAGTTTTCAAGATTATAAAGTCATTATCAAATTAATGTTCTTGTTCTTCTTTTCCCAGTCATGCAGTGTATACTATTCATCTTGGAAGCAGGGATCCTATTTCCATTTATCCTATACTATTATAGACGAAGCGAAGGTAACGTTGTTGGAAATGTATCATCAGCGCCCTTCATAAACATCATTTCCATCCGCCCTATTGGAATAACACCTCGACCACCTGATCGCCAGTTAATTCCACGTCCGTCGATCACGAGTATCGATGTTGGTCGTGCACGTGCTCAAACTGTCATTGGTTCTGGTGATATGGACATCGACTTCTGTCAGCCTCCTGAATTATCAACCATTGATGAAGAACCTGGGCAGGCAGAGACAATGTTTGACCAATTTTCAACAAACTTTGAGAGACAATTTACGACAAGCACGAGACATGGTCGGCGACATACAATCAGCTAATAATAGTAACCAGCAAAAAAAAATATAGGAATTACACTTCAACAGGCTGGAGAAAAGCGACAGTTCTTTTCATTCGCATCATCGCCAACAGAGACTATGATGCAAATCATCATTTTCATGTTTGTCAAGGCAGAATGTATAGATGTCCATTGTTTTTTTTTTATTTGGATATTTTTTTCTTTATATAAACACTCTTCATGCGTAGAATGGGCTGAAATTTTTAGGATATAAACCTTGTAACCGTTTGATACCCAATTACTAAATTGTAATCTAAATGCTCAAAAGGTCAAATTTCAAGAAAAAGAAAGACATTTCAATTTAATTATTTTTATTGTCATGTTCAATTAAAAAACACACAAAAAATTGTCATCAGACTCTTAATAACAAAAAGTGCATAGGAACGCAGAATAATCAATCACAAACTATAAATAATTTTAAGAAAAAGAAAGACATTTCAATTCAATTCAATTATTTTTATTGTCATGTTCAATTAAAAAACACACAAAACATTGTCATCAGACTCTTAATATCAAAAAGTGCATATAGGAACAAAGAATAATCAATCACAAACTATAAATAAATCAAAGTAATACATGTAAATATAAATATATTAATAAAATAAATATACATATAAATATACCCTGTTTGCATGCTTGAGCACCCACAACATGACACTTACCATGCACTGACCCACTGTATGAAACAAAGTGTCATCCGCAGGCCAGTGGAACAATGCAGTCTTTAAGGTGGGTACTCAAGCATGCAAACAGGCACTGGAAGCTATTAAAGGCGCTGGACACACCTTGGCGTTTTAGACAGCGTATGCCCGACGTATGAGGAATTTGGCGAATACGCTGGCGTACGTCGAATACGCTACGGGTAAGTTTTGCATACGTTAAGAGTACGCTAAAACACGCTGGTATACGTCGTCATACGGCGAGGTCGTCGAAAAATTTTGTGCAAGCACAAAATTTTTCGACGTATGCCAGCGTATGGCTCATACGTCCCGCATACGCGGGCCATAAGTTGTAGGCAAGTTACGCGATCGTTGATACACGTTGACACACGTTACTCGTAAGTTACTCATAAGTCGATATACGTCGAGATAATGTCCAGCGTACCCTAAAACTTACTTCTAACCTATGAGTAACGTGCTTTGAACGTAAGTGTAACTTAACTCCAACGTATATTGACGTATGAAGACGTGCTCCGGACGACCACAAAACTTACTGAACGTGTTTATAACTTACAGCTACCGTATAATGGCGTATTGACAACGTTTATCATGTTTATAGGAATTGGTATATAAAGGTGGGGTTCACAGGAGTTTTCTTCGGCATGGCGGTGGTGTTGATAGGTGATGTATTGTGCGGTTATGATTTGAACAGTCGAGCGGCAGCCTTTTTATAGGCTACGACACGTGTTCGTCAGCAATACGCTGCAGCGCGCTATGCGTAAGTTAGGCTATCGTAGGGCATAAGTTGTGTACGCCAGCAATACGCTAAGCATTCGTTGGAATACGTTACTTATAAGTTAACGAAGCGTTCGATATAAGTTACTAATACGTTATGTATACGTCCAACTCGTTATGAATACGCTAAGTATACGCCCAGAGTTGAAAAAAAATCAAAGTTCAGCGTATGCCGACGTTTTAGAGAAATTTTTATACGTCGGGCATACGCTGTCTAAAACGCCAAGGTGTGACACCACCTTAAACGTTTACATGCATAAATTGAATTAACTCCCAGAGCTGCTAACCTTTAAAAAGTATATATTCAGAGCTGTCTTCATGATTGGCCGTCTTCAGACGAATTCACCACTCTTCGAGAGAAGGTGATATGGAAATAGGTTTTAACGTTTTTTTATTGGGGGGGGGGGGGAGGGGTACAGAATCAGCCGTTGAAAGGCTTTTCAACAGCCACTATCACGAGTGTTAGAATGGAATCATTGGAATTTTGAATTCTACAGGAGCATAAGTAATAGTATTTATCCTATACCAAGCTTTACACAGTCTTTAAAACAATTTCGTATCTAGTATCTTTCATGGTTCTTTTCAAAATTTGATCTTGAAGTTTATTCCACATTGCATGATTGTATTCTTATATTTTCCCTACTGTTTGTCAGGCCTATACCGTATCCAAATTTGCACATCATGAGCGGCTCAGTTTATGTTTCGTTGGTTATCTAAGCTAAATAAGAAAGAAAGAAAAATCCTTTGCGACTTTGTGAGGCAATATACTAAGGCGTATATAGATTATACCATGGAGCTATTAATAGCTCTATGATTATACAGTACAGGTTGGTCACCTGAGATAAAGGGTGTATAGAGATTGCACTCGTAAAGGGACTGCCTGTTATATCTGAATGTTTCATCTATAACATATTTCTCGATATCACAATAGCACTTTGTCAACAACAAAAAAGATTTTTCTTATAAAGAATGTAACTCCTTTGATTTTCTTTGTGTTTGTTAGCAAATCCAATTACTGATATCAAAAATGTAATTCTTGTTTTCAATAAATATGATTAAAGCAGAAAAAGGCTGACCACTCCGTACAATAACCCGCATATAACAGCCCTTTTAGGGAGACATTTACAAAATGAAAAATGTAGTATCAAATAGGAACCTGAAAATTACAACCTGAAATCGGTTATCTGGATGAAAATGTGGTCTGCCAAGACTGTATGGTTCTGAGACTTTGACATATCCACTTGGTATAGTTGGTTTAATTCTAAGATTTCTGCCAACTCGGTATTAGGGCATTTGGTCTAATAGCTACTTGGTCTAATGCTCAGTATTATGGTATAATTTCTACTCCATCTTCTTCTAAATGGGTACTCCGGGGCTGAAAATATTTATATCTAAATAAATAGAGTAAAATTCACAAAGCAAAACGCTGAACATCTGATGACAAATATCAAAGTTATTGAATTTTAATGTTCAGCAGTATTTTGTAAAAATAGATATATGCACGTCATCATGAATATTCATTAGGTGGGCTGATGATGTTATTACATGAAATCAAACTTGTTTCATTTTTTCATGCATGTGTGAATTATGTGTCTCCTCTATAATTAAAAAGCGTTGAAGCAATTAATATCTCATGCACTAAATCAGTTGTCAAACAAAATTTTTCAGTTCTTTGTAGAAAAAATTGAGAAGTTGGGATATGACATCAATTTGCTCATTGAATATTCATGAAGACATGCCTGGAACTGTTTTACCGGAATAATGCAAATCTTTGAAAAGCAAAACTTTGGTATTCGTTGTCCGGATTTGAATTTTCAGTGTTTGTTTTCTTTATCAATTTAAATCATATTATTTCCTACCCGGAGCATACCTAAAAATGAAAATTTGGTTTATAAATAATTGCTGTAATTATATAATAAGTTCTATAGACCATGTGGGTTATAGACGAAATGGGTAGTATAAAGAGAATTAAACAAATGGTAAATGGGCTAAGTGGCAATTAATGGTTATTAGGCGGAAAGTGGTGTGTAGACCAAGAGGTAATTTACCTTGGCGTGGCTATTTATAGCCATTCTAACTCATCTTTTTACCAATTATTCATCGCCATCCTTATCTCTCCATCCAAATCTACGCATTTATTTATAATATAGACCCAGTCGGCCTTATTTCGTGAATGAGACATAATACATTGATATCTTCTTTAGATTATCTCGAATGTTGGGTTCATAGCCCTATGTTATGTTATTCTTTTATACAGACGTGACATTCAAAACTGTCTCTCATACACGGTCAACTACTCTCCTGAATCATTCGATTTCTTAGTCATGATGCCAGGAACGTCATGATAACTGCACCGGCGTACAGCACTCTAAAAATTCGAATGGTAAATCAACATTTGAAAGGTTGGAGGAGTGACAACCTTTTCCAAATGTAACATCCAATGAATCCAACATTTTAAGTGTTATGGGTAGAACCATTTAAAGTGGTAAATGCAACATTTAGAAAATGTTGTCACTCCTCCAACCTTTCAAATATTATGTTAACATTTCTTGATTTTAGAGTGAGGAGGGGGATTGGCCAGTTGCCCCAATGAAAGTTCCACAACAGAGAAATAATGAAGTAGAACAAGACAGGAAATAAGAGGAAAAAGCATTTTGTGACAAAAGGTTAATTTTTATTTCAAATGTCGATGGGTGGGGGGGTCCGCTCGCAACTATTTAGGACTGTTCTGTGTAAACATAATTACGTCATATTTTCTCCCTCTATAAGATTTTTACTCGTTTTACCAATGACTAACCGTATCATGAAACAAGATACAATAACTTTCTCTTTTCTGAGAATGTTCAAGTAAACTATTCTTATTTGGATGATTTGCATGTCAATGACAATGAAATTGTTTAAATGTTCTTTATAAGATCATTGACAAGATTACACATTCGTTTAATTGTTTTGTTAATATTTTTAAAAGAAAACATCCGCTACTAGTATATTCTACAACAATTTCTCCATTAAATTAATGTTTGCATCTTCATCTAAAACATCATCATTTTAATGATGCTCATGATATATTATCCTTTATCGAAATAGGCGTGAAGGAACATCATGAAATGTCGTCAATCTTTGTCTCAACTTTTTATGCTTTTCTATGTTCACCTTTCCCACATTTATTTTTTAAATCTAGAACCATTTTCCTGTACAAAGAAAACTGTTTGGATCCGCTGTCATCATGTTTCTATTTTCTCATGGTGGCATTTATTGTATATGAATTTTAGTCATGCGTTTGCTTAATATTAACTTAATCATAAAGATTATGATGTCAATGTGTTCTACTTAATTCTGATGTGGTGTGGAACTGAAATACAAAGCCGTCAAAGTAGTGAGCAAATAACAGCATGATGTAGTACACAATCAAACTGACAATTTCGAGGCCGTATCGCTTTACGGGAAGGAAATAGCTCATGACCTCGCATTAAATGATTTTATTCGTCTGGAAGATATGAACAATATTCTACGTTGTAGCAAGCACCCTTTTCTAGATTGTTTGCAATATGATTTGTCATTATAATTATTACTAGTGATTTAGGAATAAGCGATTATTGTACGTCCTTGTAGATAATAATATGGTGGGATACTGCTGAGTGAATAGTTCTGTCAACAAAGGTGAGTTTTCTAATTAATTGTCCACGGCGAGTTTGTCTCGAAGGAGCAATAACAAAAAGTAATATATTTGGCAAGGGGTGGATCCAGGATTTTCCAAGGGGGGGGGGCAAATTTTTCGGAGGAAAATTCTGACAAGCCAAATTGTTAGGAATATCTCTTCTTTCTATCAGAGGGAGGTGGGTTTGAATTCCAGCATGCTTTCCTTAAGCAAGAAATTTTCCAACATTGGGCTGCCCTCGACCCAGGTGAGATGAATTAGGTTCCCGGGAAGATTGCTTCAATGCTTTCGCGTCTATGACCAACACCAATACCAATCCAATTGTAATTGATTCAAATCACTTCGATTTGTTCAAATTTTTAGAAGTTAAATTGCATCCACTATTAAACAATTATTTTCAATGCAGAATTTCATACCCTTCCTTTCTGTTCTTGCATTTAAGAAATAGGAAATCAATAATTTACTTAATATTTTGAAGTTAAAAAATCCTGATATAATCATTTAGATATAAGGAAGTTTGTTAACCTTGGGAGGAAGTAGATCCCGTTACCTTCACCAGTGTTGTTTCAATTTTATTTTTATTGAAATATCTGGGTAATAATAGGCAATATCTCTCGCATCATCCACTTTAATATAGCGAGTATTTGTTCCTTCACACCTTGAAACCTTGATTGCATAAAAAAAAACATATTCAGAATGCATGCTTCTTGTCTTGTTAGTGTGACAAGTTATCGAAGACCTTCACAAACCAATCTTATTCTTATCGGCAGTGTGTGATTAGGAGATTTTAATTTTACCTATATCGTGAACCAAACTTGATCGCTTCAGAATATATTTCAATATTTTTGCACCCTCTTCACGTCTAGGCTTGGTTTATAATCAACACAATTATGTTGATATCATCAGAAAATCCAGGGGTGTAGTAACGCATTTGTATCAACAGTTCCTTTCGGCTTTTGACCTATACTCGATATGAAATATTTAATGTAAAAATGATTGCTTGCTTTTTCGAAAAAGAAATGGGGCTTAACTCATTCTGAGTTGCTTCGTTGCTGAAGCACTTTTTTTCTAACTGCGTGCAGCACTTTTCCATTGGATTTCCACATCATTAGACGACATTATGTTCACGTTGTAGAAATTATCGATGATTCCAGTTCAGTGCTCCTTTCTCATATTGAGCGACATTCTACTGGTTTACTTTTAACACGGTCGTTGAATAAAGTCACGCCGTATTTTAATAATTTTATATAAAAGAGAATGGCGCGGGATTAACTACCGTATTTTCTATGTTCTGTCAACTATTTCGTTCATTTCGTATTCATCAAAAAATATTTTCTTCCATTTTCACAATTCTAATTTTTCGATTTTTCAAATTATACAGAATCATATGTCATAAAGACTATGAGAATAAGAAAAATTAGAATATTTCATATTCATGTAATGAAATGCACAAGAAATTGTTAGTGGATGACATCAATCCCCTCATTTGCATACTATTAGGCCTACTACTACTACTACTATTACTACTATACTACTACTACTACTACTATGCTGCTGCTGCTACTACTACTACTACTACTACGACTACTACTACTTCTACTATACTACTACTTCTTCTTCTTCTACTACTACTATGCTACTGTTGTAATTAAAACAGTTTTTGTGACTTTCTTTGCGAATATTAAATTTATTGAATTTATATAGCAAATGTATCCCCTATAATTTATGTCATTTTACTCTCAGTGTCTCAGTATTATGTAGAAAACGACTTAAAAAATAATAATAACGCCTTTCGCCATCCCTTTATAAAATTATTACAGAAGAGTAGACCTCTGTCCGCTGATTAATTTTTACAGCCTACTTCTAGACAGGAATTCTCAATCAAAATAAAGAGGACAAATTATGAGAGATATGTTCAGATGGAGAGATGAAGAGGGGGTGAAAGATAAAAAGAGAGGGGAAGGAGAGGGGTAGAAAGGGAGATTGGGACTGGGATGGAGTAGGAAAGAAATAGAGAGCATATACGATAAGTAAGAGGATGCGTGACAGACCGGGGGGGGGGGGGCACTTCCATTGACGAGTGGATACCATGCGCGACCATTGGGTGTCGAAAAGCACCCCAAACACGTATTTTCCATATTCTGACAATGCGCCCTTGACAAGCATAGGCGTGTGAAACCCTATCCTTAACAAGCATTGGAAACAAAACGATACTATTGTCAAGTATTCCCTGAATTGACCGTCTAAACAAGTACAGCATTATTTTTATTGTAATGTCACGGACGTCGGTTTTACCTTTACCTACTTCATTGGGTTTAATACAGCCCCACCTCCCACATCTTGCGCAAATCGTACCGTACTCTAAATACGTAGTGTTAACAATTGGGGCAAAAAGTACACCTTTTATAAAATATTTAATCTGATTTTTTTACACCGTCGCAAATTTAACCCTAAACACGTAGCTTTCCTAGCGAAAATAGATATTCTTTTTCATTATTTTAGTGTTGTTGACACCCTTATTACGTTACGCCAATGTAAGTGCCCCCCCCCCCTGGATGACAGATCACCTCTCTTCTGATATATAGGTAGTTTTCGCATTTACTACGGGGAAACTCTTTACAACGCATCGATTCCTTTGAAAATGCAATCCAAATTCAAATGAGGCTTTTGTCGAAAGTTGGTGGACTGGGACAGCAGATATATTCGAAGATTTGCACAGGACGAATAAAGGCAATTATTATGTCGTTGTCCAGAGTCAAGAGATTCCGACGCATGTCTCCAGGTCCATCCGACAAAAGCATCTCAGATCAGCGAGTCTCCATTGTGATTTAACTAGCATTTTCGAAGGAATTGATGCGTTGTTGAGGGTTTCTTCGTAGTAAATACGAAAAGTTCGGAATATTTCATTCATTAACCAAATATTCTCATCCCGCATATCGTAAGCCCGGGGGGGGGGGGGGGTTGTTTCATCAATATTTTCGTCCGACAAGTTGTCAGATCTGACAACTTTCCTGGATTCTGATTGGTTGAGAAGAAATGTTACTATAGTAACTGTCTCATAAAACAGGAGTTGTCGGATAAAACGTTTGACAAGTCCCTTCATGAAACGCTCCCCGGTCGTAATACCTTGGTCACATTTGCTCTACGGCGGCCGTACGGCGAGTCGAAAACATTCGTTTTACATTATGTACGAGCTACATGTAAGTGGTTTGTATAAAAATGAATAAAACGGTTGTTTTCGACTCGCCGTACGGCCGACGTAGAGCCAAGGTATAAGCTACCCCATACCCTAACCAGTGGCGTACCTAGGATTTTCCACGGGGGGAGGGGGGCAAAACTGGTCGAAAAATTTGACAAGCAAAAGAAAAAAAAAGGTTATCAATCAAAAAAGTCTTCATTCGTACCAGAAAAAATTAGACAAGCTAAAAAAAAAAAGGTTTTCAAGCTCGTCAGGGGGACAGGGCTATGTCAGACTGCCCCCTCTGCCCCCCCGTAGGTAGGCCTCTGGCGACAAACTCCACTACAGTAATGGAACGTTTCAGGGACTGTAGCCGCGGTGATGCCTTCGGTGTGAATTCTGGGACCCGCAATATACTACCCGGGACTACCCTTGCCTCGCAATAACTCCGCAACAAACTATCGCTAGGCAAACCATAGTAATATTAGCGGGACGTTCCTTCAGTGTGAAGGCACACCGTTATAACACCAGAATAAACCACTTGGCCCGTGTTCTGATAGCAGGTTAAACTTAAACTGAGGTTTAAAGTTGTGGTTTAAGTATGGGAAGCCAAAAGTATCAAATTTTTTTTATTAAGCTGTATGTTTACTGTGCTCTTTCCTGATTCATCAATGGTGAAGACAATCATTTATTTATACTTCCTAGACAATTATGAATGATTTGAGAGGCAAATGAGCTGACGTATGATATCTCTACTGTTAGTGATTTATGTAACAATTGGCTTTCCATACTTAAATCAAAGCTTTAAACCTGAGTTTAAGTTAAACCTGCTATCAGAATACGGGCTCTTATGTTTACTATAATGTGGGGGCGTCATGGTTTAGTGGTTGTGATTCTCATCTTTTACTCTGAAGGACGTGCATGGGTTCGATTCCCCACCCTCAAGTATTTCCCATGTTTCCGAGTCTGATCACTCATGAGGTCACAAGCCTAAAACACGTCTTGTTTTGTTACGGAGGTAATAGAAATGCAGTGTGCATGCTGTACATGCAAATTTATCCCGGGACCGTGCTGGGATAACTTTTCTCCTTCTAAGTGAATGCATTTATAGCGGGTTTATAGCAGGGGCCGCGGAACGGTTTTCAAAGTGGGGGGGGAAGCTGACCATGCAAAAAATCACAATCATAATTATGGTCATTTTTAGGTGTTTTACACGGTTTTGGAAAAAACTATGTGGGGGGGATGAAGTCCCCCCGCTTCCGCGGACGTCCCTGTACTATAGCGGTGTCCCCGTCCCGTGACAGCACCGGCATAAATTTGGAAACCAGTGTGAGAGGGGTATCAGTGACCCTTCCAACACCACTCTCCTCATTAAGTATCAATTTACCATGTTTACCGTCAGCACAATATATGGAACAAATTACTTCCATTGTCCAATATACGTACGCCCTATAAGCTGGATAGAAATAATTGATCACTTATACCATGCACCTATGAAGAGATGGACATTCATCGCCTAGAACAGATAATGAATTCATTAACAGGTGACTGTTATTGTCATCTGAATAACATTATCTTCATACTTGTTTACTTTGGTCGTATGATCGTTAGTACCGCTAGAAAGGCCTAAGCAGTTCGTGATTGGAACTCAATATTTCACAGCTTGTATGCGCAGTTGATGACGAATCACTTAATTCATTCAAAATCGTCGACTTATTTACCTTTGGTAATCTTAGTTCTAAATTAAGTTTTATTTTGGAAATATCTGCACATTTTAATATAGAGACAAATATGTCATTGATTGTTAACCATTTAAATTCAATTTTCCCAAGTTTCTCCATATAATATTTCAGATAAAATAATGTGGCACATAACGTCTATAGATCATGATTTATGTCTCTCATCAATTTTATTGAAGTCCTTACGTGCGCCCGGAAGTGTCCGGATCGAACAATATCATTATTACAGAAATCATCTGCTCAAGTTTGCTGCTCCAAATATGAAGCATGTTGATTGAAAGGCACATGCTGAAACAGGGTATCAGCCAACAAAACTAAGACCGGGAAACTGACCTGTCTTTAAGTGATCAAATTGGTAGTCATGGTAATAGTTATTGTCACAACACCTGTATGTTCTCATCAAGATAATATGCGCATAACCAGGCGACGGTGACTATCATTGGACCAAAGAAAATAATGCTCGCGTTAATCAATCGTCCATATCTTCATAGGTCCATGGCTTTATAGCTTTAGTTTCGTCTATATTAAGACTTCCTCAGAAGCGGTCTGAAAATACAAAGGGATACAAAATCCAAGTTTGGCTTATCACAAATTACTTCACATCAATGAATTATTATCAAGTTGAATATATTACATAATCTCATTAAAAAATGAATGAATGAATAAATAAATAGCATAGCAACTAAAGTGAATGAGCATGAGAACATTTCTCCAGATTCAGTTAAAGTCATTTTGGGGGACTTCAATAAATGTAGCCTGCAATACACACTACCTTCATATAAACAGTTTGTTACTCAGAACACTCGTGATAATGCCAAGCTGGATCTTTGCTACAGCAACGTTCCAAACGCATTTGTTTCTTCTCTCTGTCCTCAGCTTGGTAACTCTGATCACTGCAATATTATTCTACGTCCAAAATACAGACAGCAGCTCAAATCACGAAAGTCGGTCACCGGAGAGAAGCAGATCTGGGGCAAGGATGAAGTGGAGACACTGCGAGCTAGTCTGGAGTGCACTGATTGGAATACCCTTCTTGAGTCAGCAGAATCTGCAGATGAAACTCTATCAATTGTCAACAATGATTTCTGTGTACAATCTTCCATACCTGTAAGGAAATATAGAGTATACCCTCCCTAACAACAAGCCATGGATCACAAGAGAATTAAAAATCTTACTGAAACAGAAACGGGACGCTTTTCATGATGGTGACAAGGATCTGATGAAAGAACTACAGAAGAAGATAAGAGAACAGATATCATGCAGTAAGGATAACTATAGGAATAAGTTAGAACAGAATTTCAGAAGTTCGGACCCTAAAGCAGCATGGAAGAAAATGCAATCTATCACTGGTTATATGAAATCTAACCGAAATCAAGAGCTTAGTGTGCAATATATAAATGATCTTTGTGATTTCTACAGTAGGTTCGACACGAACGACCTTTCTGCTGAAAATAATTCTATGTTGGAAATGCTCAACTGTAAGATTAATGAAACCAATGATGTTGATGCATGATGTAACAATTAAAGTTAGTGATGTTCGGAATATGTTTGCTAGGGCCAAAGTTGGGAAGGCAACTGGTCCGGATGGGATCTCAAACAAACTATTAAAAGTTTGCAGCCAACAACTTGCATGTATTTTCACTGACATTTTCCAAGCATGCTTGGATACAGGTATAATTCCGCAGATATGGAAATCTTCTATTATTACCCCTGTTCCAAAAGTTAAAAAACCAGTAGAGTTTAATGACTACCGCCCTGTGGCAATTGCATCAAATGTAATGAAGTGCTTTGAGAGAGTTCTGGTTAAATCTCTCAGACGTCAGACAGGTCTCTTTGATCCTAACAAATATGCATACCAAACCAATAGAAGTGTTGAAGATGCTGTGACAGTCTTCTTACACAGGATCTACCAACATCTTGAGCTCCCAAAAGCTTTTGTTAGATGTGTCTTTGTTGATTTTTGCAGTGCTTTTAACACCATAATGCCTCATAAATTGGCTGAGTATAATTTTATCAAACTTTGATGTCTCTCCAAAATATGTCAGAATCATCCTGAATTTTCTGGTTAATAGGCTCCAATGGGTAAGACACAATGGAGTTTCCTAAAATATTACATCCATCAGCATCGGAGCTCCTCAAGGTTGTGTAATCTCTCCCTTTCTCTACTCCATTCACTCCAGTGGAAGCAGCTCTCTGTTTTCCAACTGTTCTGTAATTAAATATGCTGATGACACGGTTATTTGCGGCTTTTTAAAGCATGGACCAGAGAGCTACTTCCAAGAAGTACGGAGTTTTGTAGAATGGTGTAACCAATCAAATCTATTCCTCAATGTACAAAAGACAAAGGAAATTATTTTTTATTTCCGTCGCTCTTCACATTTTCATGAGCCTCTTACCATGCATGGACATCCCATAGACCAGGTTCCTGAATATATATATTTAGGAACGATTATCGACAATAAATTGAACTGGAATTCAAATACACAAGTACTTGCTGGAAAAGCTAATCAAAGGATGTACTTCCTCAGAAAACTAAATGAATTTCGAGTCGACAACAAAATACTGTTATTATTCTACAAATCATTGATACGGAGTATCCTCACCTTCAACTTAATCTGTATGTTTGGGAATTTGTCAAATGAAAATGTGAAGAAGCTTGAGAGAGCTAGGAAAACTGCTCAGCGAATTACTCGCGTAGAGCTCCCTACATTTGGTGATCTTTATGAAAACAGATTCTTCCGAAGATTCACAAAATAATGCAAGACTCATCTCATGCACTCCATGATCTGTTCAAGTTCAATCGATCTGGTGTACGTCTTACAGTGCCTAAAACAATACGATGCAGGTTCAGACAATCTTTTGTCCCTAATGCCATACATATTTTTAATAGACATGTGAAACGATAAGTTATCTTCTTTTCCATCTCTCTTCTCTTCTATCTTTTTTTTTCTGGCTCCATACTCTGCATCTCTTGTTATGAATACAATGATATTGGAAATAATAATACTTAATAATGCTATGATTTGCAACATAAACTAATTAAGTGCAATATTATATATACATAACTTAGGAAGTTATTACAGTTTACATGTAAGTTATTCCCAATTCAAATTCTAAGATTATGAACATGGTGAAGCAGTGGTGTTCCCAATAAATGATGTACATGTGCTTTAAATAACTTATGATCATATAACTCAAATACTGTCCATTCTGCATACACTTGCAATTTATTTATATATATAGATAAAATAGTATTTAGATCTTCCGTGCATCATGCCGGATTGCCGGTTCAATTTACTTCCACTGACTTGCCATCCATACAATACAATACAATGTCTTAAAATTGCTCCTATCACAGTCAGCTGCAGGACTCGCATGTTTTATAAGGCTTATTTCTGGTATTTTTTTGTAAGGAATTCTGTCACTGTCCCATGACTTTCTGTTCCTGTGCCAGTTACAGAATTCCTTGCTTTCTATTTAATTGTCACATAATTTAATTTATTCGTACTACATTATTTATTTGGATTTTTCAGTATTCTTTGGCTCGCCGCACTGGTGCGCGGATTCGCTAAATCTGTTGTTATGCGCATCTGCAGTGGTGTGGGCGTGCTAGAGAATGCTAATAAATAAAAAAATAAACTTTTGAGAGCAGAAATACTCTCATTTATTTCTTTCAATATTATATACAAGTAAAAACATACAAATATCATACATTATTTTGAACATAAATATACAAATATAATCATGAAACATTGAGATTAAGAAAAAAATAATGAAAGAAAAAGGTATCCCAAAAAGCCTCAAAGGCTTGAAAAAAGGGAAACCAAGAATAAAACATAAGAATGATTATAGATAATAGCTAACAAATAGAACACCGGAATGTGTCGCCCCAACAGTATAGCTTGATTGCGATGATCGGCGGGCACGTCGTCAGTACTTTCTTACAAACCAAAACACTGACGACATGCCAGCCGGTCGCTAAGTGAACCATGAAAAAAAAAAAACACAAACAGGAAAATAGGGCTGCATTTGATAAATGCAAGCAACCAGCCTGAGATGGATAAAGAACGAAATACTGTTGCGACGCCACACTCCGGCCCTCTAAAATGCCGAGTGGAAAATTGTTTAACGGTTATTTAGGTTGGAGAGGAAGAATTTTTTCAATCGTTTTTTAAAAAGTGAATTGAATTGTGTGCGTTGAATTTCAAGAGGCAAGGAATTCCAAATAATAGGGCCAAGATGACGGACTGACTTTGAGAGATTATTGGTTTCTGTTTTCCAGAGGTGAAAGTTGGTTGACTGCCGGGTAGAATAAGAATGAACATTCACATTTAAACAAAACATTTGAGTTAGATAGGGAGGGAGACGTTTGGTAAAAAACTTTTGCATCAATGAAGCAACCGATAATTTGTTAGAGTCATACACATTCAATGTTGAAAAACGGCGAAACAAGGGTAGGGAAGAAGCTAGGTAATGGGTATTTGCACATATGCGAAGGGCTTTCTTTTGTAAGCGATATATTCTTAATAACTTAGAAGCATGTAGAGAAGCCCACACAACATTACAATACAAAACATGGGGCAATATAAAGGCATTATACATTGTAAATAAAAGTTTGAGTGGTAATATATGCTTAACATTATTCATAATACCAGTAATTTTAGATATTTTTGTACTTGTTGTATTAATGTGAGAATCCCATGTAAGAAACTCGTCTAATTGTACGCCCAGGTATGTGAAATATTGCTGACAATATATTGGTGGAATTGTATACTGTTATTTTTTTTACTGATTATTTATGTCTGTATTTTGTATATAATGTTGAATAAGTGTTGTCATGTAAATTTTTAGTGCCAGCGGAGGCCGAATTTCTGTGTTTTTACAGACAATAAATATTTGAATTTTGAATCTCTTGAATCTTGAATAAATAAATATCAATTAATTAATTGCATTAAAAGAATAATAATTATATAAATGAAGAGGAAATAATAAAAAATACAGACTATTGTGGCAGTAGTCCAGGATAGACCTCATAGAAAATTGACAAAACCTTGTTTTTTCATATAGTCAATATTTTTGTATGATTTCTTGTCGATTCGCGGGTGCTGATTACGAATCTGAATGACGCCACTCGTTTAACCTTGAGTATTTTCCGCAAATTGGCAAAATCAAATATGGCTGCCAAAATATGCAAATTACCCATGAAATCATAAAATTGCCCACACATTGGTTATCAAATGTGTTTATTTATGTTGCAGGAGTGACATACTATGAAAAAAAGTATTTTTGAAAAAATATGTTCTAGATATTTAACATTGCCGCCATAGACCCCTGAATTCTATTATGTACAATATTATAAACGGGAAAACTATATTTCACAAAAGTGCACTAAATGCAATTAATTGTGATTTTTAGTGAAACACGATTTCTAACGAAATGTATCCTTTATTATGTCATGTATGTAATAAATGAAGCATTTTAATATTTAAAAAGCCACCAATTGCCCTGACAGTATTATGTACAATGTTAATGGGGACAAAAGAAAATCACAAGAGTGAGTACTAAAATGCATATTATTAGTATTGGAATACCGGCTAAAAACATAATTTTTAAAGAAATATGAATGCAATTTATGTGATACATGCTGTATTTGACATTCAAAGTGACCGCCACAGGTCCTCAAGGTATTATGTACATTGCAATTTGGGACATACAATTTTGACAGAATTTAGTTTTGCTTGACTATAAGAATTGCATAATAATTGTGATGTAAGAGTGAAATATTGTCTAAGACCATGGTTCCTAACGAGGTATCTGGTGCATTTAAGGTGATAAATTCTGCATTCTGAAATGGAAAATGGCCGCCATGGGCCCTTTTTGTATTATGTACAATTTGAATGAGGACAGATAATTTTCTCATAAGGGCATTATGGCGGCCATTTTGAATTTTGAAATGTAACATTTATCACCTAAATTTTAAATGATATGATTATATTTCGTTACTTAGTAATCATAGTTTCAGACAATATTTCACTCATACAACACCATTTAGTCAAGCAAAGCCATAATCTGTTAAAATTATTTGTCCCCATTCACATTGTACATGATAATGTTGGGGCCTGTAGCGGCCATTTTGACTTTCAAAATACAGTATTTATCACCTACCTGGCAGAAGAACTGATATTTCTTGTTAAAAATTTTGCTTTCAGACAATATATTACTCATAGATCACGTGTATATGGTGCTCACTCGCGTGATAATGTATTTCCTAGTTCACATTGAACATAATACAATCATTGTCTATGGCGGCCATTTTGAAAGTTAAAATACAGTATTAAACACAACTTTAAACCTGAATGACATATTTCGTTGAAAATTATGTTTTTTAGACAGTATCCCATTTAATCACGATATTAATGCATTTCAGTGCTCACTATTGTGATTTCTTTGGTCCTCTTTCTCATTGTACATAATACTGTTAGGGCCTTTGGTGGCCATTCTGAATATCAAAATACAGCATTTATCACAATCATATATGGTATATTAAACAATATATTTCGTTATCAATCGCGTTTTTATTCAGTATTCCACTCGTTTCTCTTAATAATATGCAGTTTAGTGCTCACTTGGCCCCTTTGCCATGGAAAATGATACTATTTTGGCCAGTGGCAGCTATTTTGAATATTGAATACAACAATTTCCCCATACATGACATCATGCTAGCATTGATGATTTTTATATATATTACTTCGTCCATATCACAATTACTTGCAGTTTAGTGATCATTAATGTGAACAATTAATTTTCCCTATTCATATTGTACATAATAGGGCATACAGAGGTGGCGAAATAAAGAAATAAATATGTTGTCAAAAATGTTTTTTTCAGAGAGAATTTCACTCCTACAACACAATTACATTTTATAGCCAATTTGCTGGCAATTTTATGATTTTCATGGGAAATATATTAGCATATTTTGGCGGCCATATTTGATATTGCCAATTTGTGGAAAATGCTCAAGGTTACATGAGTGGCATCATTCGTAATCAGCACCCTCGAATTGATAAGAAACCGTCAAAAATATTGTATATATGAAAAAACAAGGTTATGCCTCTTCTATCCTAGACTACAGTAAAATAGGATGCATGTATCTTATCTCGTTCTCAGTGAAAGTGTCACAAATTGCGAAATGAAAACGTTTATTAACATTTAACATATTATTCATTCATCTGTCTAATGATATTATGGAATATATTCATCTTGATAATAATTCATTGATGTGCATTAATTTGTGATTATAAGTCAAACTTGC
The DNA here is from genome assembly GCF_018143015.1 of Lytechinus variegatus. NCBI lineage: Eukaryota > Metazoa > Echinodermata > Echinoidea > Temnopleuroida > Toxopneustidae > Lytechinus > Lytechinus variegatus. The sequence goes on from NC_054746.1 coordinate 39,311,668, forward strand.
ATGTTGTATCCCCCTGTATTTTTCAGACCGCTTCTGACGAAGTCTTAGTATACATACAGATGTATATAATGAGATGAGGGCCAACTCAAAAGATGACGTAGGAAACCATTCTTAGCTTTATAGCTTTCATCTTTACTAAGACTTCGTCAGAAGCGGTCTGAAAAAATGCAGGAGGATACAACATGCAAGTTTTGCTTATAATCACAAATTAATGCACATCAATGAATTATTATCAAGATGTATATATATACACACAATGTATATATCATACATATATATATATATAAATATATATATATATATGTGTGTATATATATATATGGGATAAGCCCGTCAGTCATAAGGACCATAAGTCATAATACTAACTGGTCATAAGGACCGCTAGTCATAACGTGTAAAATCCTATACCCAAAAGCTCGCTAGTCATAATAGGCAAAAGGGGTCGCTAGTCATAAGGTCATAAGGACCATGGGTCATAAGGTCCGATTTTCATAATGCAAGATAAGGGTCGCTATTCATAATGGACCATAAGGGTAATTGATCATAAGGATCGCTAGTCATAATCAACAATGAGGGTCGGTATTCATAATACTAGATAAGGGTCGCTAGTCATAAAAAGGAAGAGGCTACATTAATCATAAGGGTCGCCAGTCATAATAGTGGATGAGGGTCGCCAGTCATAATAGTAGAAGGGGTTCGTCAGTCATAATAATACATGAGGGTCGCCAGTCATAATACTAAAAGGGGTTCGCCAGTCATAATGGTAGATGAGGGTCGCTATTCATAATAGTAGAAAGGGTTCGCCAGTCATAATAATGGTTGAGGGTCGCCAGTCATAATAGGAGAAAGGGTTCGTCAGTCATAATAATGGATGAGGGTCGCCAGTCATAATAGGAGAAAGGGTTCGCCAGTCATAATAATGGATGAGGGTCGCCAGTCATAATACTAAAAGGGGTTCGCCAGTCATAAAAGTAGAAGGGTTCGCCAGTCATAATGGTAGATGAGGGTCGCTATTCATAATAGTGGAAAGGGTTCGCCAGTCATAATGGTAGATGAGGGTCGCTATTCATAATAGTAGAAAGGGTTCGCCAGTCATAATAATGGATGAGGGTCGCCAGTCATAATAATGGATGAGGGTCGCCAGTCATAAAAGTAGAAGGGGTTCGCCAGTCATAATAATGGATGAGGGTCGCCAGTCATAATAGTAGAAGGGGTTCGCCAGTCATAATGGTCGATGAGGGTCGCTATTCATAATAGTAGAAAGGGTTCGCCAGTCATAATAATGGATGAGGGTCGCCAGTCATAATACTAAAAGGGGTTCGCCAGTCATAATGGTAGATGAGGGTCGCTATTCATAATAGTAGAAGGGGTTCGCCAGTCATAATAATGGATGAGGGTCGCCAGTCATAATAATGGATGAGGGTCGCCAGTCATAAAAGTAGAAGGGGTTCGCCAGTCATAATAATGGATGAGGGTCGCCAGTCATAATAGGAGAAAGGGTTCGCCAGTCATAATAATGGATGAGGGTCGCCAGTCATAATACTAAAAGGGGTTCGCCAGTCATAAAAGTAGAAGGGTTCGCCAGTCATAATGGTAGATGAGGGTCGCTATTCATAATAGTGGAAAGGGTTCGCCAGTCATAATGGTAGATGAGGGTCGCTATTCATAATAGTAGAAAGGGTTCGCCAGTCATAATAATGGATGAGGGTCGCCAGTCATAATAATGGATGAGGGTCGCCAGTCATAAAAGTAGAAGGGGTTCGCCAGTCATAATAATGGATGAGGGTCGCCAGTCATAATAGTAGAAGGGGTTCGCCAGTCATAATGGTCGATGAGGGTCGCTATTCATAATAGTAGAAAGGGTTCGCCAGTCATAATAATGGATGAGGGTCGCCAGTCATAATACTAAAAGGGGTTCGCCAGTCATAATGGTAGATGAGGGTCGCTATTCATAATAGTAGAAGGGGTTCGCCAGTCATAATAATGGATGAGGGTCGCCAGTCATAATAATGGATGAGGGTCGCCAGTCATAAAAGTAGAAGGGGTTCGCCAGTCATAATAATGGATGAGGGTCGGTATTCATAATACTAGATAAGGGTCGCTAGTCATAAAAAGGAAGAGGCTACATTAATCATAAGGGTCGCCAGTCATAATAGTGGATGAGGGTCGCCAGTCATAATAGTAGAAGGGGTTCGTCAGTCATAATAATACATGAGGGTCGCCAGTCATAATACTAAAAGGGGTTCGCCAGTCATAATGGTAGATGAGGGTCGCCAGTCATAATAGTAGAAAGGGTTCGCCAGTCATAATAATGGTTGAGGGTCGCCAGTCATAATAGGAGAAAGGGTTCGTCAGTCATAATAATGGATGAGGGTCGCCAGTCATAATAGGAGAAAGGGGTTCGCCAGTCATAAAAGTAGAAGGGGTTCGCCAGTCATAATGGTAGATGAGGGTCGCCAGTCATAATACTAAAAGGGGTTCGCCAGTCATAAAAGTAGAAGGGGTTCGCCAGTCATAATGGTAGATGAGGGTCGCCAGTCATAATAGGAGAAAGGGTTCGCCAGTCATAATAATGGATGAGGGTCGCCAGTCATAATACTAAAAGGGGTTCGCCAGTCATAATGGTAGATGAGGGTCGCTATTCATAATAGTGGAAAGGGTTCGCCAGTCATAATGGTAGATGAGGGTCGCTATTCATAATAGTAGAAAGGGTTCGCCAGTCATAATAATGGATGAGGGTCGCCAGTCATAATAGTAGAAGGGGTTCGCCAGTCATAATAATGGATGAGGGTCGCCAGTCATAATAGTAGAAGGGGTTCGCCAGTCATAATGGTCGATGAGGGTCGCTATTCATAATAGTAGAAAGGGTTCGCCAGTCATAATAATGGATGAGGGTCGCCAGTCATAATAATGGATGAGGGTCGCCAGTCATAAAAGTAGAAGGGGTTCGCCAGTCATAATGGTAGATGAGGGTCGCTATTCATAATAGTAGAAGGGGTTCGCCAGTCATAATGGTAGATGAGGGTCGCTATTCATAATAGTAGAAAGTGTTCGCCAGTCATAATAATAGATGAGGGTCGCCAGTCATAATAGTAGAAGGGGTTCGCCAGTCATAATGGTAGATGAGGGTCGCTAGTCATAATAGTAGAAAGGGTTCGCGAGTCATAATAATGAATGAGGGTCGCCAGTCATAACAGAAGAAAGGGTTCGCCAGTCATAATAATGGATGAGGGTCGCCAGTCATAATACTAAAAGGGGTTCGCCAGTCATAAAAGTAGAAGGGGTTCGCCAGTCATAATAATAGATGAGGGTCGCCAGTCATAATAGTAGAAGGGGTTCGCCAGTCATAATGGTAGATGAGGGTCGCTAGTCATAATAGTAGAAAGGGTTCGCCAGTCATAATAATGAATGAGGGTCGCCAGTCATAATAGGAGAAAGGGTTCGCCAGTCATAATAATGGATGAGGGTCGCCAGTCATAATAGGAGAAAGGGTTTGCCAGTCATAATAATGGATGAGGGTCGCCAGTCATAATACTAAAAGGGGTTCGCCAGTCATAAAAGTAGAAGGGGTTCGCCAGTCATAATGGTAGAAGAGGGTCGGTATTCATAATAGTAGAAGGGGTTCGCCAGTCATAATGGTAGATGAGGGTCGCTATTCATAATAGTAGAAAGTGTACGCCAGTCAGAATGGTAGATGAGGGTCGCTATTCATAATAGTAGAAAGGGTTCGCCAGTCATAATAATGGGTGAGGGTCGCCAGTCATAATAATGGATGAGGGTCGCCAGTCATAATAGGAGAAAGGGTTCGCCAGTCATAATAATGGATGAGGGTCGCCAGTCATAATAGGAGAAAGGGTTTGCCAGTCATAATAATGGATGAGGGTCGCCAGTCATAATACTTAAAGGAGTTCGCCAGTCATAAAAGTAGAAGGGGTTCGCCAGTCATAATAGTAGATGAGGGTCGCTATTCATAATAGTAGAAAGGGTTCGCCAGTCATAATAATGGATGAGGGTCGCATGCAGTCATAATAGAAGAAAGGGTTCGCCAGTCATAATAGTAGATGGGGTCGATAGTCATAATGGTAGCTGAGGTAGATGGTAGACTTTGCGTATTGACCTTCAACCCACTACATTTAGCAAATGAATCCAAAATATTTAGTACATTACAGAAACTGGCAGCTGTACCATCGACAAATAAAACTGTGTCATCCGCATATTAAAGAACTTTGTATTCTTTTAAGCCAACATAAATTCATTTGACAGAGTGTGAATTTCGAATTAACAACCCAAGAATTTTAGAGCATAGCAAAAACGAATCTTAATGTCATTTGCCCATTGACTATAACACTAGAAAATGCATTCTGATAAAGTATTTTTATTCATGTCATGAAAGATTTGCCAAATTTAAAAATGGAAAGCGTTTTAAACAAAAAATCATGAAAAATCAGAAATCAGGAATATGTTTCTTCTCCGTATACACAATTAAATCATACAAAATTTTCCTATTTTCACCAATAAATCGTCCAGACAAGAATCCTGATTGATTAACATGAATAATTATATGGTAATACTTTTTAAAGTCTGTGAACAATACAACTTTACAACAGTTTATAAACAACATTCAACAATGAAATTGATCTCCAATTTTTGATGAAATGTCTTACTTTGTCACCTTAAGGAATTAATGTTATCAAGCCATTATTGTTTGTGAGATGGATAATTTTCCAGAAATATAAGCAAAATTCATACTTCGTACCAAGAATATACCCAAGTCCTGAAAGAATGCTTAAAAAAAATCAATTGTAAATCCGTCTCGTCCAGGAGGCTTATTATTTTTCATATTTTTTTAATGCAAAATCAACTTCACTGTAAGATATTTCTCCTTAAGAAGAATCGTCTTCCTCTGTAAGACTATGGAAACTCTCTTCTCTAATAAGATAAAAAAAAAGTTCTTCAGCATCACTATTTGCATGATATTTATATAACTGTTCATTATATGAGCCAATTTCTCTTAAAATGTCTGTTTGTTTTGCAATACTGTACCATTATCATGAATCAATTGAACAAATGTTTATTTCTGCTATCCTCTGCTTTTCAAGATAAAAAAATATTTAGACGGTTTTTCTCCATATTGCATTATCTAAATCTAAGTCTTATCTTAATTGTTCTAATTATTTCCTAAGTAGCCTAATTTTTTGTAAATTTTCTCCAGTATTTATATTTTGGTCTAGAAGTTTTTCTAAGTTAAGTATTTCAATTTCGAGGTTTTTTCTACACTTTCTTCTTTTCTCTTCTCTCTTATTACATACAATATAGTCGCTGCTCTCAACTCCATCAACAGCAGGGGCGGATCTAGCCTTCGCCAATAGGGGGGGGGGCGGAATTTTTCAGACATATTTTCCCCGATCGGCCACTCGAAGATGATTTTTGGTTTCTTTGAAGGGGTAATCCTAATACTCACTTCTTAGCTTTATTCCTATGAATAAACATTTATAGACAATATCATATCTTTATTTATATAATGTGAGCGCGAAGCGCGAGCTAATTTTTTTGGGAATCTTTGTATTTTTTCTGAAAAAGATGTGCATGCAAATGAATAACTACTACAAACGTGAAGCGCGAGCAAAAATGACTGAATGGCTGATTTTGTGGACAACTCTCCATTTGTTTTGTACACATATTTTCAGATTTTCCCCTTTATTTTACATATTTCACATTATCACCTCCTGACCTTGACATATATGGTGTGGATTATATTTTCCCATGACATATGTTGTGCTCAGAAGGAGGCAAGATGCAACTTGAAAGATAATGAGGAAAATCTGAAAATTTGTGTACAAAACAAATGGAGAGTTGTCCACAAAATCAGCCATATTGAAGCACGTTTGCCAATTTGAGGATGCCCATAGAAAGTACAACAAGAGTTTTCAAACTCCCATAACTTGCTTATTTCATAACCGATTTTGATGAAACTTTTTTAAATTGATCCTTTCATTTTACTCTTTCAAGTAAAATTGCCTCTCTTCTTGGGTTTTGGTTTCCTTTAAAGGACAAGTCCACCCCAACAAAAACTTGATTTGGATAAAAAGAGAAAAATTCAACAAGCATAACATCGAAAATTTCATCCAAATCGGATGTAAATTAAGAAAGTTAGGGCATTTTAAAGTTTCGCTTAAATTTTCAACAAAATAGTTATATGAACGAGCCAGTTAAATCCAAATGAGAGAGTTGATGACATCACTCACTCACTATTTCTTTTGTATTTTGTTAAATGAAATATGAAATATTTTTATTTTCTCGTCATTGTCTGTGAAATGAAGTTTCATTCCTCCCTGAACACGTGGAATTCCATTATTTTAACATTTTGTGCTTCACGCAAAGAGGTCCTAATCGTCAAATTCGAAAAAATTGAAATATTGTATAATTCAAACGATAAAAAAACAAAAGAAATAGTGAGTGAGTGACATCATCGACTCTCTCATTTGGATGTAACTGACTCGTTCATATAACTATTTTGTTGAAAATAAGCGAAACTTTGAAATGTCATAACTTTTTTTATTTTACATCCGATTTTGATGAAATTTTCATCATTGTGCTTGTCTGATTTTTCTCTATTGATTCAAATCAACATTTTTCTGAGGTGGACTTGACCTTTAATATAGCGAGCGCAAAGCGCGAGCAGAAATTTTTAATATATACGTTTTGATGTAATGAAAAATGATCTGTTAACGGCTGCTTGCAGTTAGCCTAAGAACGTTATATATTTCAATAATCAAATAATGCGAGCGCGAAGCGCGAGCTAAAAATTTTGACATTTCTACCTGAAAAACGAAATTCTGAGCACTTTTTGTCATCGTAAAAAGGATAAGTATGTAACTAAACAATTGATGCGAGCGCGAAGTGCGAGCGGAAAAATTCGAGATTTACACCAGTGGCGTAACAGGCGGATGGGGGGCCATGGGGCAAGCTGCCCCCCGGCGGATTTCACCGGGAAAATAAAAAAAAACGGGAAAAATAAAAGGGATGGAGAAAGAAAGGAAAAGGGAAGGAAAGAGAGAAAGGAAAGGAGGAAAAGGAAAGAGAAAGGGAAAAGTGGAAAGAAAACAAGGAAAAAAATATTTTTTGAAATAGAAAAGGAAGGAAAGCGGGAAGAACGAAAGAAAAACATTTGAGAAAGAACAAATCATTCTGAAATAGACCTATATAATGCAAAAGCATGATGGGAAATAAATTAAAAGATGGCAAACAATAGCGGGAAATGAAGGTAGAATGGAATTAGTCCAAAGCTAAATTGGAAAACAAAGAAAAGGGACAAGAAATAAAAACTTAATAACACGACCGGGCTGACGAGGATAGAAAATCAAGAGCGGGAAGAAAGAGGAACTGCATACAACATTGTGCTATTAGCTTGCTAAATTTTATGCAAAAAAAAAGCTACCGGGGCTTTGCCCCAGACCCCAAGCAGTAGGGGCTCTTCATCTATGACCTTCAAATGGGTCTATGACGCCCCCCCCCCTTAGGGACCCATCCTTCATTAAGCTTTACGTTCAATCACTGGCGTACAGGCGCGGGGGCGGTCTTGGTTCAACACCCAAGAGGAAATAAAATAATTTATGGGAGACAACGTATAATGAAATGAATGGAAACAATGAAATGTGGTATTTGCTGAATATAATGGAGAAATCTATTACATAATTAGAATTTGATTTCAATAGGCATTTTTTTTTCCAGCTCGCTGGCGACTCCCCCCCCCACATTGCTATGTTTTGCCCCCTCAAAATATTTGGTTCAACTGGGCTGCATAAATGTGTCGTGTAAAAGCTATATTCTGAATATACCCGCAATTTGATTAAATAGCGGCAATCTGCGAGGTTTAAATGGCTTTGAGATCAAGAAGTTCCGAGGGCTCCGCCCCAGACCCCAACCGCATAGCACTGCCGTATATGAGTATGGAAGGGTTGGGCCATGGTCCCCAAAAGTTTTACCATGTAAAAAAAGATATCTCAAAGTTAGATTCTCATGAAAAGGTGATTTTTTCTCGCTTCGCTCGCTCGGGACTTATATCAAGCAGCTTTTTAGCACATGCGCCATACTGCGCCCCTTGATTTTTGTTTTGTTTACTCTGCACGCTACTGCCGCAAATAATCCTGTTAACAGTGGCGTACAGATCACACAAAAGGGATGGAAAGAGAGAAGAGTGAAATATATTCTCTGGATATCATGTCAAAATCTATCACAAAATTGGATTTTTGTATTAAAAATGTCAAAATTTTTGCTCGCTCGCTCGCATCGCTCTCTCGCAACTTTTTTTTAAAAGATAAATTCTGCCTGATACACAATGTCTTGCCCTTTCGAAATCGTCGCCTAATTACACCATTGCGCCTGTTTATACCATGATATGACCGGGAAATTTTTGGCTCTTGCCCCCCCCCCCTCCCCCCCTTGGCCACCGACCCCTGTTACGCCGCTGTTTACACCTAAAAACGGGACACTCCATTCATGTTTTGTAAATCGTGAAAAGGATGAGTAATTGGATATCTTTCTACATTGATATTGCGAGCGCAAAGCGCGAGCACAAATTTTTTTATATTGTGGATTAAAACTGGATAATGATTTATACAGAGAACAAGCTGCGTATCTGAATAAACGCGCGCGTGTTTCAGATTTAGACCTAGAATCTGAATGGGCATTCTAAATACCTTTTTTCATCGTTAAAATCGATAAAGTGAGCGCGAAGCGGGAGCTTAAAACATTTGATATTCCGATCTGAAAAGGGTCAATTTAAGCTCTGTATTTCAAGCACTTTGTAGGAAAAATTGTGAGGTGGGTAAAAAAGAGTTTCATTATTTTAATTTCATTCAAAAGTTTCATTATTATTACTTTGAGTTTTGACATAGGACCAGGACATTCCAAGGGCATTATGTCATCATATGAAAATTATGACTATATCTTCTTATTTCTCTTCCTAAGCGCAAGATAAAACTTGTCGATATTGCATTCTGAAAAAAGGGACAATTTGATTCTTAAATTAATATCTTATTTATTAACCTAATAAGCCTAATGTGAGAGCGTGAAATCTATTAATATTATGGCCTGAAAACTGTACATTTCAAGCACTTTTGTATTTATGATTTATGAAGAAGCTGCGTGAGTTGATAGATTTTCAACAATCAATGGAGCGCGAATCGCGAGTCGAAATTTTTAAAAATTCAGACCATGAAACAAAAAGTTTTGCAGAGCACTTTTTAAAAATCAATTTGTAAATCAAACAACATAATGAAAGTACGATTTCTGAGCTGAAATATGTTTTCTATGTTGACTTCAAATTTTGATATTGCAATCTACATATTGATATGTAAATCACCTAACATGCAATGCGAGCGCGAAGCGCAAGCGATTTTTTTTATAGTGACATTAAGGATTTAAAAAATCATTTTTCCTAGGCTTCCCCTCATCTTATTTTATTCACTCGTCTTCCTATTCTTGTGTTTCCCCTTCTTTTTTCTCCTCTTTTTTCCCTTCTTTTTTTCTTTCTTTCTTTCTTTCTTTCTTTTCTTTCTTTCTTTCTTTCTTTCTTCCCCTTTTACTTTTTTTTGCTCCGCCAATGGGGGGGAGGGGGGGGGGGGCGGGTGGGCCCCTCGGGCCCCCTAGATCTGCCTATGAACAGTGTATAAACAAAAATACTGATATTCAATAATAAATCTGAGTTTCTCTTTTCTAACAGTTTCAAAAGCTTTACCATGAAGACAATCAATATCAAGATACTGTAAAAACATTTATCTAACACAATCTCTAAACTGATCATTGTGTGATCGGTACGATATCCTAAATCAATATCACATTTTCTAACCAAAGAAATAATATCTGAAGATATCAAAAAATAATGTTTTCTACTTTGCTTCAATGGTGTGGACTGTCTCCAAGTATAACATTTTGAATTTGGATTTAACTGACGCCATGGATCAACTAAATTAACTCACTGACTCAAAACTTTGGACCAGGTTCCAATCACCACATTTTATGAGGATCATCATAGTCCAATAAGATATTTTCTATACATCTAGAAAATTTAGGGTCATTTTGCCCATACAATGATATCAATGAAATAAGCAACATAGTTTCCATCAATATCGCATTTTACTCTCTAATAACAAGTTGTATGTTTTTATCAAATAATATAGCATTGCATTAGATGATTTATATGAGAAAAAAAAAACCTTCCTCCCACTCTTTAATGTTTTCTTCCAAATCCTTTACAAAATGAGTGTCCTGTAAAAGATAAATATTTTTTTTTCCTTTTCAAAAAATGAAATATATAATATGAAGGAATAATTTCATGCTCATATCATATTCAACATCAACTAAAAAAAGTATAATATAGATAGAAAAGACATTTTTCTGTAAAAAAAAAACAACCTCTATTGAAAAAAAAAGCTTTTAGAAAATACTGTCGTACAGGTTTAGGTCAACACTATCTTAAATGCATATATTCAAAGAAGATTTCCTTGTTATTGGAATTATTCACAATCTACACCTTTTCGCCTAAAGATAATTTGATTTTTTTCGGGGAGGGTGTCATTTCTAACAACTTCTGCTGGTTATGATGAAAAAAAAATCGCCGTAGGTAAAAAAAATGCCCTTTTTCAAAAGTAAAAAGCCTTTTGGCAAAATGAAATGTGCTCTTTTTTCAAAACTAAATACTGTTCTTGAAGTCCAACATAAAACATTTCAGGATGGTCACAAAAGTAATGTCAATAACATGAGATAATTTATCTTTTTAAAGGGTGTCATTTTTAATAGCTCCTGCTGGTTATGATTTAAAAAAATCCCATTTTTCAAAATAAAAATGTGCTCTTATTCGAAATTAAATACCCTTTTTGAACTACAACATAATACATATTAGGCTTGAAAATCACCGTTTTTGTGTTCTCACGCTTTGCGCCCACCTCAGCTATTATGTAGCAAAGTTCCCTTCTACTGACAGGCAAACCACTTCCACTATCATGGCTAGCGACCCTCTTCTACTAATAAGACTAGCGACCCTCATCTACTATTATAACTAGCAAACCCCTACTACACTGTAAAAATGAATTGCTAATTCAGCACTTACAGTGCTTGTATAGTGACTGCACTAGTAGTGCTGATTTTCTAGTTCACATTTAAACTAGAAAATCAACACTCCCAGTGCAGTCACTATACAAGCACTGTAAGCGCTAAATTAGCAACTCATTTTTTACAATGTACTATTATGACTGGAGATCCTCATCCATTTTTATAACTGGCGAAACCCATCTACTATTATGACTAGCGACCCTCATCTACCATTATGACTGGCGACCCTCATCCATTATGACTGGCGACCCTCATCCATTATTATGACTGGCGAACCCTCTCTACTATTATGAATAGCGACCCTCATCTACCATTATGACTGGCGAACCCCTTCTACTATTATGACTGGCGACCCTCATCCATTATTATGACTGGCGAACCCTTTCTACTATTATGAATAGCGACCCTCATCCACTATTATGACTGGCGAACCCCATCTACTATTATGACTAGCGAACCTCATCTGCCATTATGACTGGCGAACCCCTTCTACTATTATGACTGGCGAACCCTCTCTACTCTTATGAATAGCGACCCTCATCTACCATTATGACTGGCGAACCCCTTCTACTATTATGACTGGCGACCCTCATCCATTATTATGACTGGCGAACCCCATCTACTATTATGACTAGCGACCCTCATCTACCATTATGACTGGCGACCCTCATCCATTATTATGACTGGCGAACCCTTTCTACTATTATGAATAGCGACCCTCATCCACTATTATGACTGGCGAACCCCATCTACTATTATGACTAGCGAACCTCATCTGCCATTATGACTGGCGAACCCCTTCATGTATTATGACTGGCGACCCTCATCCATTATTATGACTGGCGAACCCCTTCTAATATTATGACTGGCGACCCTCATCCATTATTATGACTGGAGAACCCCATCTACTATTATGACTAGCGACCCTCATCTACCATTATGACTGGCGACCCTCATCCATTATTATGACTAGCGACCCTCATCTACCATTATGACTGGCGAACCCCTTCTAATATTATGACTGGCGACCCTCATCCATTATTATGACTGGCGAACCCCATCTACTATTATGACTGGCGACCCTCATCCGTTATTATGACTGGAGAACCCCATCTACTATTATGACTAGCGACCCTCATCTACCATTATGACTGGCGAACCCCTTCTACTATTATGACTGGCGACCCTCATCCATTATTATGACTGGCGACCCTCATCCATTATTATGACTGGCGAACCCCATCTATTATTATGACTGGCGACCCTCATCCGTTATTATGACTGGAGAACCCCATCTACTATTATGACTGGCGACCCTCATCCGTTATTATGACTGGAGAACCCCATCTACTATTATGACTAGCGACCCTCATCTACCATTATGACTGGCGAACCCCTTCTACTATTATGACTGGCGACCCTCATCCATTATTATGACTGGCGACCCTCATCCATTATTATGACTGGCGAACCCCTTCTACTATTATGACTGGCGACCCTCATCCATTATTATGACTGGCGAACCCTTTCTACTATTATGAATACCGACCCTCATCCACTATTATGACTGGCGAACCCCATCTACTATTATGACTAGCGAACCTCATCTGCCATTATGACTGGCGAACCCCTTCTAATATTATGACTGGCGACCCTCATCCATTATTATGACTGGCGAACCCCATCTACTCTTATGAATAGCGACCCTCATCTACCATTATGACTGGCGAACCCCTTCTACTATTATGACTGGCGACCCTCATCCATTATTATGACTGGCGAACCCTCTCTACTCTTATGAATAGCGACCCTCATCTACCATTATGACTGGCGAACCCCTTCTACTATTATGACTGGCGACCCTCATCCATTATTATGACTGGCGAACCCCATCTACTATTATGACTAGCGACCCTCATCTACCATTATGACTGGCGAACCCCTTCTAATATTATGACTAGCGACCCTCATCCATTATTATGACTGGCGAACCCCTTCTAATATTATGACTGGCGACCCTCATCCATTATTATGACTAGCGACCCTCATCTACCATTATGACTGGCGAACCCCTTCTACTATTATGACTGGCGACCCTCATCCGTTATTATGACTGGAGAACCTCATCTACTATTATGACTAGCGACCCTCATCTACCATTATGACTGGCGAACCCTTCTACTATTATGACTGGCGACCCTCATCCATTATTATGACTGGCGAACCCTCTCTACTCTTATGAATAGCGACCCTCATCCATTATTATGACTGGCGAACCCTTTCTACTATTATGAATAGCGACCCTCATCCACTATTATGACTGGCGAACCCCATCTACTATTATGACTGGCGACCCTCATCCATTATTATGACTGGCGACCCTCATCCATTATTATGACTGGCGAACCCCATCTACTATTATGACTGGCGACCCTCATCCGTTATTATGACTGGAGAACCCCATCTACTATTATGACTAGCGACCCTCATCTACCATTATGACTGGCGAACCCCTTCTACTATTATGACTGGCGACCCTCATCCATTATTATGACTGGCGACCCTCATCCATTATTATGACTGGCAAACCCCTTCTACTATTATGACTGGCGACCCTCATCCATTATTATGACTGGCGAACCCTTTCTACTATTATGAATACCGACCCTCATCCACTATTATGACTGGCGAACCCCATCTACTATTATGACTAGCGAACCTCATCTGCCATTATGACTGGCGAACCCCTTCTAATATTATGACTGGCGACCCTCATCCATTATTATGACTGGCGAACCCCATCTACTCTTATGAATAGCGACCCTCATCTACCATTATGACTGGCGAACCCCTTCTACTATTATGACTGGCGACCCTCATCAATTATTATGACTGGCGAACCCTCTCTACTCTTATGAATAGCGACCCTCATCTACCATTATGACTGGCGAACCCCTTCTACTATTATGACTGGCGACCCTCATCCATTATTATGACTGGCGAACCCCATCTACTATTATGACTAGCGACCCTCATCTACCATTATGACTGGCGAACCCCTTCTAATATTATGACTAGCGACCCTCATCCATTATTATGACTGGCGAACCCCTTCTAATATTATGACTGGCGACCCTCATCCATTATTATGACTAGCGACCCTCATCTACCATTATGACTGGCGAACCCCTTCTACTATTATGACTGGCGACCCTCATCCGTTATTATGACTGGAGAACCCCATCTACTATTATGACTAGCGACCCTCATCTACCATTATGACTGGCGAACCCCTTCTACTATTATGACTGGCGACCCTCATCCATTATTATGACTGGCGAACCCTCTCTACTCTTATGAATAGCGACCCTCATCCATTATTATGACTGGCGAACCCTTTCTACTATTATGAATAGCGACCCTCATCCACTATTATGACTGGCGAACCCCATCTACTATTATGACTGGCGACCCTCATCCATTATTATGACTGGCGACCCTCATCCATTATTATGACTGGCGAACCCCATCTACTATTATGACTGGCGACCCTCATCCGTTATTATGACTGGAGAACCCCATCTACTATTATGACTGGCGACCCTCATCCGTTATTATGACTGGAGAACCCCATCTACTATTATGACTGGCGACCCTCATCCCTTATTATGACTGGCGAACCCCATCTACTATTATGACTAGCGACCCTCATCTACCATTATGACTGGCGAACCCCTTCTAATATTATGACTAGCGACCCTCATCCATTATTATGACTGGCGAACCCCTTCTAATATTATGACTGGCGACCCTCATCCATTATTATGACTAGCGACCCTCATCTACCATTATGACTGGCGAACCCCTTCTACTATTATGACTGGCGACCCTCATCCATTATTATGACTGGAGAACCCCATCTACTATTATGACTAGCGACCCTCATCTACCATTATGACTGGCGAACCCCTTCTACTATTATGACTGGCGACCCTCATCCATCATTATGACTGGCGAACCCTCTCTACTCTTATGAATAGCGACCCTCATCCATTATTATGACTGGCGAACCCTTTCTACTATTATGAATAGCGACCCTCATCCACTATTATGACTGGCGAACCCCATCTACTATTATGACTCGCGACCCTCATCCATTATTATGACTGGCGACCCTCATCCATTATTATGACTGGCGAACCCCATCTACTATTATGACTGGCGACCCTCATCCGTTATTATGACTGGAGAACCCCATCTACTATTATGACTGGCGACCCTCATCCGTTATTATGACTGGAGAACCCCATCTACTATTATGACTGGCGACCCTCATCCATTATTATGACTGGCGACCCTCATCCATTATTATGACTGGCGAACCCCATCTACTATTATGACTAGCGACCCTCATCTACCATTATGACTGGCGAACCCTTCTAATATTATGACTGGCGACCCTCATCCATTATTATGACTGGCGAACCCCTTCTAATATTATGACTGGCGACCCTCATCCATTATTATGACTAGCGACCCTCATCTACCATTATGACTGGCGAACCCCTTCTACTATTATGACTGGCGACCCTCATCCATTATTATGACTGGAGAACCCCATCTACTATTATGACTAGCGACCCTCATCTACCATTATGACTGGCGAACCCCTTCTACTATTATGACTGGCGACCCTCATCCGTTATTATGACTGGAGAACCCCAACTACTATTATGACTAGCGAACCCCATCTACTGTTATGACTAGCGACCCTCATCTACCATTATGACTGGCGAACCCCTTCTAATATTATGACTGGCGACCCTCATCCATTATTATGACTGGCGAACCCCTTCTAATATTATGACTGGCGACCCTCATCCATTATTATGACTAGCGACCCTCATCTACCATTATGACTGGCGAACCCCTTCTAATATTATGACTGGCGACCCTCATCCATTATTATGACTGGCGACCCTCATCCATTATTATGACTGGCGAACCCCATCTACTATTATGACTGGCGACCCTCATCCATTATTATGACTGGAGAACCCCATCTACTATTATGACTAGCGACCCTCATCTACCATTATGACTGGCGACCCTCATCCATTATTATGACTGGCGAACCCCATCTACTATTATGACTGGCGACCCTCATCCATTATTATGACTGGAGAACCCCATCTACTATTATGACTAGCGACCCTCATCTACCATTATGACTGGCGACCCTCATCCATTATTATGACTGGCGAACCCCATCTACTATTATGACTAGCGACCCTCATCTACCATTATGACTGGCGAACCCCTTCTAATATTATGACTAGCGACCCTCATCCATTATTATGACTGGCGAACCCCTTCTAATATTATGACTGGCGACCCTCATCCATTATTATGACTAGCGACCCTCATCTACCATTATGACTGGCGAACCCCTTCTACTATTATGACTGGCGACCCTCATCCATTATTATGACTGGAGAACCCCATCTACTATTATGACTAGCGACCCTCATCTACCATTATGACTGGCGAACCCCTTCTACTATTATGACTGGCGACCCTCATCCATTGTTATGACTGGCGAACCCTCTCTACTCTTATGAATAGCGACCCTCATCCATTATTATGACTGGCGAACCCTTTCTACTATTATGAATACCGACCCTCATCCACTATTATGACTGGCGAACCCCATCTACTATTATGACTGGCGACCCTCATCCATTATTATGACTGGCGAACCCCATCTACTATTATGACTGGCGACCCTCATCCGTTATTATGACTGGAGAACCCCATCTACTATTATGACTAGCGACCCTCATCTACCATTATGACTGGCGAACCCCTTCTACTATTATGACTGGCGACCCTCATCCATTATTATGACTGGCGACCCTCATCCATTATTATGACTGGCAAACCCCTTCTACTATTATGACTGGCGACCCTCATCCATTATTATGACTGGCGAACCCTTTCTACTATTATGAATACCGACCCTCATCCACTATTATGACTGGCGAACCCCATCTACTATTATGACTAGCGAACCTCATCTGCCATTATGACTGGCGAACCCCTTCTAATATTATGACTGGCGACCCTCATCCATTATTATGACTGGCGAACCCCATCTACTATTATGAATAGCGACCCTCATCTACCATTATGACTGGCGAACCCCTTCTACTATTATGACTGGCGACCCTCATCAATTATTATGACTGGCGAACCCTCTCTACTCTTATGAATAGCGACCCTCATCTACCATTATGACTGGCGAACCCCTTCTACTATTATGACTGGCGACCCTCATCCATTATTATGACTGGCGAACCCCATCTACTATTATGACTAGCGACCCTCATCTACCATTATGACTGGCGAACCCCTTCTAATATTATGACTAGCGACCCTCATCCATTATTATGACTGGCGAACCCCTTCTAATATTATGACTGGCGACCCTCATCCATTATTATGACTAGCGACCCTCATCTACCATTATGACTGGCGAACCCCTTCTACTATTATGACTGGCGACCCTCATCCGTTATTATGACTGGAGAACCCCATCTACTATTATGACTAGCGACCCTCATCTACCATTATGACTGGCGAACCCCTTCTACTATTATGACTGGCGACCCTCATCCATTATTATGACTGGCGAACCCTCTCTACTCTTATGAATAGCGACCCTCATCCATTATTATGACTGGCGAACCCTTTCTACTATTATGAATAGCGACCCTCATCCACTATTATGACTGGCGAACCCCATCTACTATTATGACTGGCGACCCTCATCCATTATTATGACTGGCGACCCTCATCCATTATTATGACTGGCGAACCCCATCTACTATTATGACTGGCGACCCTCATCCGTTATTATGACTGGAGAACCCCATCTACTATTATGACTGGCGACCCTCATCCGTTATTATGACTGGAGAACCCCATCTACTATTATGACTGGCGACCCTCATCCATTATTATGACTGGCGAACCCCATCTACTATTATGACTAGCGACCCTCATCTACCATTATGACTGGCGAACCCCTTCTAATATTATGACTAGCGACCCTCATCCATTATTATGACTGGCGAACCCCTTCTAATATTATGACTGGCGACCCTCATCCATTATTATGACTAGCGACCCTCATCTACCATTATGACTGGCGAACCCCTTCTACTATTATGACTGGCGACCCTCATCCGTTATTATGACTGGAGAACCCCATCTACTATTATGACTAGCGACCCTCATCTACCATTATGACTGGCGAACCCCTTCTACTATTATGACTGGCGACCCTCATCCATCATTATGACTGGCGAACCCTCTCTACTCTTATGAATAGCGACCCTCATCCATTATTATGACTGGCGAACCCTTTCTACTATTATGAATAGCGACCCTCATCCACTATTATGACTGGCGAACCCCATCTACTATTATGACTGGCGACCCTCATCCATTATTATGACTGGCGACCCTCATCCATTATTATGACTGGCGAACCCCATCTACTATTATGACTGGCGACCCTCATCCGTTATTATGACTGGAGAACCCCATCTACTATTATGACTGGCGACCCTCATCCGTTATTATGACTGGAGAACCCCATCTACTATTATGACTGGCGACCCTCATCCCTTATTATGACTGGCGACCCTCATCCATTATTATGACTGGCGAACCCCATCTACTATTATGACTAGCGACCCTCATCTACCATTATGACTGGCGAACCCCTTCTAATATTATGACTGGCGACCCTCATCCATTATTATGACTGGCGAACCCCTTCTAATATTATGACTGGCGACCCTCATCCATTATTATGACTAGCGACCCTCATCTACCATTATGACTGGCGAACCCCTTCTACTATTATGACTGGCGACCCTCATCCGTTATTATGACTGGAGAACCCATCTACTATTATGACTAGCGACCCTCATCTACCATTATGACTGGCGAACCCCTTCTACTATTATGACTGGCGACCCTCATCCATTATTATGACTGGCGAACCCCATCTACTATTATGACTAGCGAACCCCATCTACTGTTATGACTAGCGACCCTCATCTACCATTATGACTGGCGAACCCCTTCTAATATTATGACTGGCGACCCTCATCCATTATTATGACTGGCGAACCCCTTCTAATATTATGACTGGCGACCCTCATCCATTATTATGACTAGCGACCCTCATCTACCATTATGACTGGCGAACCCCTTCTAATATTATGACTGGCGACCCTCATCCATTATTATGACTGGCGACCCTCATCCATTATTATGACTGGCGAACCCCATCTACTATTATGACTGGCGACCCTCATCCATTATTATGACTGGAGAACCCCATCTACTATTATGACTAGCGACCCTCATCTACCATTATGACTGGCGACCCTCATCCATTATTATGACTGGCGAACCCTTTCTACTATTATGACTACCGACCCTCATCCACTATTATGACTGGCGAACCCCATCTACTCTTATGAATAGCGACCCTCATCTACCATTATGACTGGCGAACCCCTTCTACTATTATGACTGGCGACCCTCATCCATTATTATGACTGGCGAACCCAATCTACTCTTATGAATAGCGACCCTCATCTACCATTATGACTGGCGAACCCCTTCTACTATTATGACTGGCGACCCTCATCCATTATTATGACTGGCGAACCCCATCTACTATTATGACTAGCGACCCTCATCTACCATTATGACTGGCGAACCCCTTCTAATATTATGACTGGCGACCCTCATCCATTATTATGACTGGCGAACCCCTTCTAATATTATGACTGGCGACCCTCATCCATTATTATGACTAGCGACCCTCATCTACCATTATGACTGGCGAACCCCTTCTACTATTATGACTGGCGACCCTCATCCGTTATTATGACTGGAGAACCCATCTACTATTATGACTAGCGACCCTCATCTACCATTATGACTGGCGAACCCCTTCTACTATTATGACTGGCGACCCTCATCCATTATTATGACTGGCGAACCCCTTCTACTATTATGACTGGCGAACCCTTTCTACTATTATGAATACCGACCCTCATCCACTATTATGACTGGCGAACCCCATCTACTATTATGACTAGCGAACCTCATCTGCCATTATGACTGGCGAACCCCTTCTAATATTATGACTGGCGACCCTCATCCATTATTATGACTGGCGAACCCCATCTACTCTTATGAATAGCGACCCTCATCTACCATTATGACTGGCGAACCCCTTCTACTATTATGACTGGCGACCCTCATCCATTATTATGACTGGCGAACCCTCTCTACTCTTATGAATAGCGACCCTCATCTACCATTATGACTGGCGAACCCCTTCTACTATTATGACTGGCGACCCTCATCCATTATTATGACTGGCGAACCCCATCTACTATTATGACTAGCGACCCTCATCTACCATTATGACTGGCGAACCCCTTCTAATATTATGACTAGCGACCCTCATCCATTATTATGACTGGCGAACCCCTTCTAATATTATGACTGGCGACCCTCATCCATTATTATGACTAGCGACCCTCATCTACCATTATGACTGGCGAACCCCTTCTACTATTATGACTGGCGACCCTCATCCGTTATTATGACTGGAGAACCCCATCTACTATTATGACTAGCGACCCTCATCTACCATTATGACTGGCGAACCCCTTCTACTATTATGACTGGCGACCCTCATCCGTTATTATGACTGGAGAACCCCATCTACTATTATGACTAGCGACCCTCATCTACCATTATGACTGGCGAACCCCTTCTACTATTATGACTGGCGACCCTCATCCATTATTATGACTGGCGAACCCTCTCTACTCTTATGAATAGCGACCCTCATCCATTATTATGACTGGCGAACCCTTTCTACTATTATGAATAGCGACCCTCATCCACTATTATGACTGGCGAACCCCATCTACTATTATGACTGGCGACCCTCATCCATTATTATGACTGGCGACCCTCATCCATTATTATGACTGGCGAACCCCATCTACTATTATGACTGGCGACCCTCATCCGTTATTATGACTGGAGAACCCCATCTACTATTATGACTGGCGACCCTCATCCTTTATTATGACTGGCGACCCTCATCCATTATTATGACTGGCGAACCCCATCTACTATTATGACTAGCGACCCTCATCTACCATTATGACTGGCGAACCCCTTCTAATATTATGACTGGCGACCCTCATCCATTATTATGACTGGCGAACCCCTTCTAATATTATGACTGGCGACCCTCATCCATTATTATGACTAGCGACCCTCATCTACCATTATGACTGGCGAACCCCTTCTACTATTATGACTGGCGACCCTCATCCGTTATTATGACTGGAGAACCCCATCTACTATTATGACTAGCGACCCTCATCTACCATTATGACTGGCGAACCCCTTGTACTATTATGACTGGCGACCCTCATCCGTTATTATGACTGGAGAACCCAACTACTATTATGACTAGCGAACCCCATCTACTATTATGACTAGCGACCCTCATCTACCATTATGACTGGCGAACCCCTTCTAATATTATGACTGGCGACCCTCATCCATTATTATGACTGGCGAACCCCTTCTAATATTATGACTAGCGACCCTCATTCATTATTATGACTAGCGACCCTCATCTACCATTATGACTGGCGAACCCCTTCTACTATCATGACTGGCGACCCTCATCCGTTATTATGACTGGAGAACCCATCTACTATTATGACTAGCGACCCTCATCTACCATTATGACTGGCGAACCCCTTCTACTATTATGACTGGCGACCCTCATCCATTATTATGACTGGCGAACCCCATCTACTATTATGACTAGCGAACCCCATCTACTGTTATGACTAGCGACCCTCATCTACCATTATGACTGGCGAACCCCTTCTAATATTATGACTGGCGACCCTCATCCATTATTATGACTGGCGAACCCCTTCTAATATTATGACTGGCGACCCTCATCCATTATTATGACTAGCGACCCTCATCTACCATTATGACTGGCGAACCCCTTCTAATATTATGACTGGCGACCCTCATCCATTATTATGACTGGCGACCCTCATCCATTATTATGACTGGCGAACCCCATCTACTATTATGACTGGCGACCCTCATCCATTATTATGACTGGAGAACCCCATCTACTATTATGACTACCGACCCTCATCTACCATTATGACTGGCGACCCTCATCCATTATTATGACTGGCGAACCCCATCTACTATTATGACTGGCGACCCTCATCCATTATTATGACTGGAGAACCCCATCTACTATTATGACTAGCGACCCTCATCTACCATTATGACTGGCGACCCTCATCCATTATTATGACTGGCGAACCCCATCTACTATTATGACTAGCGACCCTCATCTACCATTATGACTGGCGAACCCCTTCTAATATTATGACTAGCGACCCTCATCCATTATTATGACTGGCGAACCCCTTCTAATATTATGACTGGCGACCCTCATCCATTATTATGACTAGCGACCCTCATCTACCATTATGACTGGCGAACCCCTTCTACTATTATGACTGGCGACCCTCATCCATTATTATGACTGGAGAACCCCATCTACTATTATGACTAGCGACCCTCATCTACCATTATGACTGGCGAACCCCTTCTACTATTATGACTGGCGACCCTCATCCATTATTATGACTGGCGAACCCTCTCTACTCTTATGAATAGCGACCCTCATCCATTATTATGACTGGCGAACCCTTTTCTATTATGAATAGCGACCCTCATCCACTATTATGACTGGCGAACCCCATCTACTATTATGACTGGCGACCCTCATCCATTATTATGACTGGCGAACCCCATCTACTATTATGACTGGCGAACCCTCATCCGTTATTATGACTGGAGAACCCCATCTACTATTATGACTAGCGACCCTCATCTACCATTATGACTGGCGAACCCCTTCTACTATTATGACTGGCGACCCTCATCCATTATTATGACTGGCGACCCTCATCCATTATTATGACTGGCGAACCCCTTCTACTATTATGACTGGCGACCCTCATCCATTATTATGACTGGCGAACCCTTTCTACTATTATGAATACCGACCCTCATCCACTATTATGACTGGCGAACCCCATCTACTATTATGACTAGCGAATCTCATCTGCCATTATGACTGGCGAACCCCTTCTAATATTATGACTGGCGACCCTCATCCATTATTATGACTGGCGAACCCCATCTACTATTATGACTAGCGACCCTCATCTACCATTATGACTGGCGAACCCCTTCTACTATTATGACTGGCGACCCTCATCAATTATTATGACTGGCGAACCCTATCTACTCTTATGAATAGCGACCCTCATCTACCATTATGACTGGCGAACCCCTTCTACTATTATGACTGGCGACCCTCATCCATTATTATGACTGGCGAACCCCATCTACTATTATGACTAGCGACCCTCATCTACCATTATGACTGGCGAACCCCTTCTAATATTATGACTAGCGACCCTCATCCATTATTATGACTGGCGAACCCCTTCTAATATTATGACTGGCGACCCTCATCCATTATTATGACTAGCGACCCTCATCTACCATTATGACTGGCGAACCCCTTCTACTATTATGACTGGCGACCCTCATCCGTTATTATGACTGGAGAACCCCATCTACTATTATGACTAGCGACCCTCATCTACCATTATGACTGGCGAACCCCTTCTACTATTATGACTGGCGACCCTCATCCATTATTATGACTGGCGAACCCTCTCTACTCTTATGAATAGCGACCCTCATCCATTATTATGACTGGCGAACCCTTTCTACTATTATGAATAGCGACCCTCATCCACTATTATGACTGGCGAACCCCATCTACTATTATGACTGGCGACCCTCATCCATTATTATGACTGGCGACCCTCATCCATTATTATGACTGGCGAACCCCATCTACTATTATGACTGGCGACCCTCATCCGTTATTATGACTGGAGAACCCCATCTACTATTATGACTGGCGACCCTCATCCGTTATTATGACTGGAGAACCCCATCTACTATTATGACTGGCGACCCTCATCCATTATTATGACTGGCGAACCCCATCTACTATTATGACTAGCGACCCTCATCTACCATTATGACTGGCGAACCCCTTCTAATATTATGACTAGCGACCCTCATCCATTATTATGACTGGCGAACCCCTTCTAATATTATGACTGGCGACCCTCATCCATTATTATGACTAGCGACCCTCATCTACCATTATGACTGGCGAACCCCTTCTACTATTATGACTGGCGACCCTCATCCGTTATTATGACTGGAGAACCCCATCTACTATTATGACTAGCGACCCTCATCTACCATTATGACTGGCGAACCCCTTCTACTATTATGACTGGCGACCCTCATCCATCATTATGACTGGCGAACCCTCTCTACTCTTATGAATAGCGACCCTCATCCATTATTATGACTGGCGAACCCTTTCTACTATTATGAATAGCGACCCTCATCCACTATTATGACTGGCGAACCCCATCTACTATTATGACTGGCGACCCTCATCCATTATTATGACTGGCGACCCTCATCCATTATTATGACTGGCGAACCCCATCTACTATTATGACTGGCGACCCTCATCCGTTATTATGACTGGCGAACCCCATCTACTATTATGACTGGCGACCCTCATCCGTTATTATGACTGGAGAACCCCATCTACTATTATGACTGGCGACCCTCATCCATTATTATGACTAGCGACCCTCATCCATTATTATGACTGGCGAACCCATCTACTATTATGACTAGCGACCCTCATCTACCATTATGACTGGCGAACCCCTTCTAATATTATGACTGGCGACCCTCATCCATTATTATGACTGGCGAACCCCTTCTAATATTATGACTGGCGACCCTCATCCATTATTATGACTAGCGACCCTCATCTACCATTATGACTGGCGAACCCGTTCTACTATTATGACTGGCGACCCTCATCCGTTATTATGACTGGAGAACCCCATCTACTATTATGACTAGCGACCCTCATCTACCATTATGACTGGCGAACCCCTTCTACTATTATGACTGGCGACCCTCATCCGTTATTATGACTGGCGAACCCCATCTACTATTATGACTGGCGAACCCCATCTACTATTATGACTAGCGACCCTCATCTACCATTATGACTGGCGAACCCCTTCTAATATTATGACTGGCGACCCTCATCCATTATTATGACTGGCGAACCCCTTCTAATATTATGACTGGCGACCCTCATCCATTATTATGACTAGCGACCCTCATCTACCATTATGACTGGCGAACCCCTTCTAATATTATGACTGGCGACCCTCATCCATTATTATGACTGGCGACCCTCATCCATTATTATGACTGGCGAACCCCATCTACTATTATGACTGGCGACCCTCATCCATTATTATGACTGGAGAACCCCATCTACTATTATGACTAGCGACCCTCATCTACCATTATGACTGGCGACCCTCATCCATTATTATGACTGGCGAACCCTTTCTACTATTATGACTAGCGACCCTCATCCACTATTATGACTGGCGAACCCCATCTACTCTTATGAATAGCGACCCTCATCTACCATTATGACTGGCGAACCCCTTCTACTATTATGACTGGCGACCCTCATCCATTATTATGACTGGCGAACCCTCTCTACTCTTATGAATAGCGACCCTCATCTACCATTATGACTGGCGAACCCCTTCTACTATTATGACTGGCGACCCTCATCCATTATTATGACTGGCGAACCCCATCTACTATTATGACTAGCGACCCTCATCTACCATTATGACTGGCGAACCCCTTCTAATATTATGACTGGCGACCCTCATCCATTATTATGACTGGCGAACCCCTTCTAATATTATGACTGGCGACCCTCATCCATTATTATGACTAGCGACCTCATCTACCATTATGACTGGCGACCCCTTCTACTATTATGACTGGCGACCCTCATCCGTTATTATGACTGGAGAACCCCATCTACTATTATGACTAGCGACCCTCATCTACCATTATGACTGGCGAACCCCTTCTACTATTATGACTGGCGACCCTCATCCATTATTATGACTGGCGAACCCCTTCTACTATTATGACTGGCGAACCCTTTCTACTATTATGAATACCGACCCTCATCCACTATTATGACTGGCGAACCCCATCTACTATTATGACTAGCGAACCTCATCTGCCATTATGACTGGCGAACCCTTCTAATATTATGACTGGCGACCCTCATCCACTATTATGACTGGCGAACCCCATCTACTCTTATGAATAGCGACCCTCATCTACCATTATGACTGGCGAACCCCTTCTACTATTATGACTGGCGACCCTCATCCATTATTATGACTGGCGAACCCTCTCTACTCTTATGAATAGCGACCCTCATCTACCATTATGACTGGCGAACCCCTTCTACTATTATGACTGGCGACCCTCATCCATTATTATGACTGGCGAACCCCATCTACTATTATGACTAGCGACCCTCATCTACCATTATGACTGGCGAACCCCTTCTAATATTATGACTAGCGACCCTCATCCATTATTATGACTGGCGAACCCCTTCTAATATTATGACTGGCGACCCTCATCCATTATTATGACTAGCGACCCTCATCTACCATTATGACTGGCGAACCCCTTCTACTATTATGACTGGCGACCCTCATCCGTTATTATGACTGGAGAACCCCATCTACTATTATGACTAGCGACCCTCATCTACCATTATGACTGGCGAACCCCTTCTACTATTATGACTGGCGACCCTCATCCGTTATTATGACTGGAGAACCCCATCTACTATTATGACTAGCGACCCTCATCTACCATTATGACTGGCGAACCCCTTCTACTATTATGACTGGCGACCCTCATCCATTATTATGACTGGCGAACCCTCTCTACTCTTATGAATAGCGACCCTCATCCATTATTATGACTGGCGAACCCTTTCTACTATTATGAATAGCGACCCTCATCCACTATTATGACTGGCGAACCCCATCTACTATTATGACTGGCGACCCTCATCCATTATTATGACTGGCGACCCTCATCCATTATTATGACTGGCGAACCCCATCTACTATTATGACTGGCGACCCTCATCCGTTATTATGACTGGAGAACCCCATCTACTATTATGACTGGCGACCCTCATCCGTTATTATGACTGGAGAACCCCATCTACTATTATGACTGGCGACCCTCATCCATTATTATGACTGGCGACCCTCATCCATTATTATGACTGGCGAACCCCATCTACTATTATGACTAGCGACCCTCATCTACCATTATGACTGGCGAACCCCTTCTAATATTATGACTGGCGACCCTCATCCATTATTATGACTGGCGAACCCCTTCTAATATTATGACTGGCGACCCTCATCCATTATTATGACTAGCGACCCTCATCTACCATTATGACTGGCGAACCCCTTCTACTATTATGACTGGCGACCCTCATCCGTTATTATGACTGGAGAACCCCATCTACTATTATGACTAGCGACCCTCATCTACCATTATGACTGGCGAACCCCTTGTACTATTATGACTGGCGACCCTCATCCGTTATTATGACTGGCGAACCCCATCTACTATTATGACTAGCGAACCCCATCTACTATTATGACTAGCGACCCTCATCTACCATTATGACTGGCGAACCCCTTCTAATATTATGACTGGCGACCCTCATCCATTATTATGACTGGCGAACCCCTTCTAATATTATGACTAGCGACCCTCATCCATTATTATGACTAGCGACCTTCATCTACCATTATGACTGGCGAACCCCTTCTAATATTATGACTGGCGACCCTCATCCATTATTATGACTGGCGACCCTCATCCATTATTATGACTGGCGAACCCCATCTACTATTATGACTGGCGACCCTCATCCATTATTATGACTGGAGAACCCCATCTACTATTATGACTACCGACCCTCATCTACCATTATGACTGGCGAACCCCTTCTAATATTATGACTGGCGACCCTCATCCATTATTATGACTGGCGAACCCTTTCTACTATTATGACTAGCGACCCTCATCCACTATTATGACTGGCGAACCCCATCTACTCTTATGAATAGCGACCCTCATCTACCATTATGACTGGCGAACCCCTTCTACTATTATGACTGGCGACCCTCATCCATTATTATGACTGGCGAACCCTATCTACTCTTATGAATAGCGACCCTCATCTACCATTATGACTGGCGAACCCCTTCTACTATTATGACTGGCGACCCTCATCCATTATTATGACTGGCGAACCCCATCTACTATTATGACTGGCGACCCTCATCCATTGTTATGACTGGCGAACCCTCTCTACTCTTATGAATAGCGACCCTCATCCATTATTATGACTGGCGAACCCCTTCTACTATTATGACTGGCGACCCTCATCCATTGTTATGACTGGCGAACCCTCTCTACTCTTATGAATAGCGACCCTCATCCATTATTATGACTGGCGAACCCTTTCTACTATTATGAATACCGACCCTCATCCACTATTATGACTGGCGAACCCCATCTACTATTATGACTGGCGACCCTCATCCATTATTATGACTGGCGAACCCCATCTACTATTATGACTGGCGACCCTCATCCGTTATTATGACTGGAGAACCCCATCTACTATTATGACTAGCGACCCTCATCTACCATTATGACTGGCGAACCCCTTCTACTATTATGACTGGCGACCCTCATCCATTATTATGACTGGCGACCCTCATCCATTATTATGACTGGCAAACCCCTTCTACTATTATGACTGGCGACCCTCATCCATTATTATGACTGGCGAACCCTTTCTACTATTATGAATACCGACCCTCATCCACTATTATGACTGGCGAACCCCATCTACTATTATGACTAGCGAACCTCATCTGCCATTATGACTGGCGAACCCCTTCTAATATTATGACTGGCGACCCTCATCCACTATTATGACTGGCGAACCCCATCTACTCTTATGAATAGCGACCCTCATCTACCATTATGACTGGCGAACCCCTTCTACTATTATGACTGGCGACCCTCATCAATTATTATGACTGGCGAACCCTCTCTACTCTTATGAATAGCGACCCTCATCTACCATTATGACTGGCGAACCCCTTCTACTATTATGACTGGCGACCCTCATCCATTATTATGACTGGCGAACCCCATCTACTATTATGACTAGCGACCCTCATCTACCATTATGACTGGCGAACCCCTTCTAATATTATGACTAGCGACCCTCATCCATTATTATGACTGGCGAACCCCTTCTAATATTATGACTGGCGACCCTCATCCATTATTATGACTAGCGACCCTCATCTACCATTATGACTGGCGAACCCCTTCTACTATTATGACTGGCGACCCTCATCCGTTATTATGACTGGAGAACCCCATCTACTATTATGACTAGCGACCCTCATCTACCATTATGACTGGCGAACCCCTTCTACTATTATGACTGGCGACCCTCATCCATTATTATGACTGGCGAACCCTCTCTACTCTTATGAATAGCGACCCTCATCCATTATTATGACTGGCGAACCCTTTCTACTATTATGAATAGCGACCCTCATCCACTATTATGACTGGCGAACCCCATCTACTATTATGACTGGCGACCCTCATCCATTATTATGACTGGCGACCCTCATCCATTATTATGACTGGCGAACCCCATCTACTATTATGACTGGCGACCCTCATCCGTTATTATGACTGGAGAACCCCATCTACTATTATGACTGGCGACCCTCATCCGTTATTATGACTGGAGAACCCCATCTACTATTATGACTGGCGACCCTCATCCCTTATTATGACTGGCGAACCCCATCTACTATTATGACTAGCGACCCTCATCTACCATTATGACTGGCGAACCCCTTCTAATATTATGACTAGCGACCCTCATCCATTATTATGACTGGCGAACCCCTTCTAATATTATGACTGGCGACCCTCATCCATTATTATGACTAGCGACCCTCATCTACCATTATGACTGGCGAACCCTTCTACTATTATGACTGGCGACCCTCATCCGTTATTATGACTGGAGAACCCCATCTACTATTATGACTAGCGACCCTCATCTACCATTATGACTGGCGAACCCCTTCTACTATTATGACTGGCGACCCTCATCCATCATTATGACTGGCGAACCCTCTCTACTCTTATGAATAGCGACCCTCATCCATTATTATGACTGGCGAACCCTTTCTACTATTATGAATAGCGACCCTCATCCACTATTATGACTGGCGAACCCCATCTACTATTATGACTGGCGACCCTCATCCATTATTATGACTGGCGACCCTCATCCATTATTATGACTGGCGAACCCCATCTACTATTATGACTGGCGACCCTCATCCGTTATTATGACTGGAGAACCCCATCTACTATTATGACTGGCGACCCTCATCCGTTATTATGACTGGAGAACCCCATCTACTATTATGACTGGCGACCCTCATCCATTATTATGACTGGCGACCCTCATCCATTATTATGACTGGCGAACCCCATCTACTATTATGACTAGCGACCCTCATCTACCATTATGACTGGCGAACCCCTTCTAATATTATGACTGGCGACCCTCATCCATTATTATGACTGGCGAACCCCTTCTAATATTATGACTGGCGACCCTCATCCATTATTATGACTAGCGACCCTCATCTACCATTATGACTGGCGAACCCCTTCTACTATTATGACTGGCGACCCTCATCCGTTATTATGACTGGAGAACCCCATCTACTATTATGACTAGTGACCCTCATCTACCATTATGACTGGCGAACCCCTTCTACTATTATGACTGGCGACCCTCATCCGTTATTATGACTGGCGAACCCCATCTACTATTATGACTAGCGAACCCCATCTACTATTATGACTAGCGACCCTCATCTACCATTATGACTGGCGAACCCCTTCTAATATTATGACTGGCGACCCTCATCCATTATTATGACTGGCGAACCCCTTCTAATATTATGACTGGCGACCCTCATCCATTATTATGACTAGCGACCCTCATCTACCATTATGACTGGCGAACCCCTTCTAATATTATGACTGGCGACCCTCATCCATTATTATGACTGGCGACCCTCATCCATTATTATGACTGGCGAACCCCATCTACTATTATGACTGGCGACCCTCATCCATTATTATGACTGGAGAACCCCATCTACTATTATGACTAGCGACCCTCATCTACCATTATGACTGGCGACCCTCATCCATTATTATGACTGGCGAACCCTTTCTACTATTATGACTAGCGACCCTCATCCACTATTATGACTGGCGAACCCCATCTACTCTTATGAATAGCGACCCTTATCTACCATTATGACTGGCGAACCCCTTCTACTATTATGACTGGCGACCCTCATCCATTATTATGACTGGCGAACCCTATCTACTCTTATGAATAGCGACCCTCATCTACCATTATGACTGGCGAACCCCTTCTACTATTATGACTGGCGACCCTCATCCATTATTATGACTGGCGAACCCCATCTACTATTATGACTAGCGACCCTCATCTACCATTATGACTGGCGAACCCCTTCTAATATTATGACTGGCGACCCTCATCCATTATTATGACTGGCGAACCCCTTCTAATATTATGACTGGCGACCCTCATCCATTATTATGACTAGCGACCCTCATCTACCATTATGACTGGCGAACCCCTTCTACTATTATGACTGGCGACCCTCATCCGTTATTATGACTGGAGAACCCCATCTACTATTATGACTAGCGACCCTCATCTACCATTATGACTGGCGAACCCCTTCTACTATTATGACTGGCGACCCTCATCCATTATTATGACTGGCGAACCCCTTCTACTATTATGACTGGCGAACCCTTTCTACTATTATGAATACCGACCCTCATCCACTATTATGACTGGCGAACCCCATCTACTATTATGACTAGCGAACCTCATCTGCCATTATGACTGGCGAACCCCTTCTAATATTATGACTGGCGACCCTCATCCATTATTATGACTGGCGAACCCCATCTACTCTTATCAATAGCGACCCTCATCTACCATTATGACTGGCGAACCCCTTCTACTATTATGACTGGCGACCCTCATCCATTATTATGACTGGCGAACCCTATCTACTCTTATGAATAGCGACCCTCATCTACCATTATGACTGGCGAACCCCTTCTACTATTATGACTGGCGACCCTCATCCATTATTATGACTGGCGAACCCCATCTACTATTATGACTAGCGACCCTCATCTACCATTATGACTGGCGAACCCCTTCTAATATTATGACTAGCGACCCTCATCCATTATTATGACTGGCGAACCCCTTCTAATATTATGACTGGCGACCCTCATCCATTATTATGACTAGCGACCCTCATCTACCATTATGACTGGCGAACCCCTTCTACTATTATGACTGGCGACCCTCATCCGTTATTATGACTGGAGAACCCCATCTACTATTATGACTAGCGACCCTCATCTACCATTATGACTGGCGAACCCCTTCTACTATTATGACTGGCGACCCTCATCCGTTATTATGACTGGAGAACCCCATCTACTATTATGACTAGCGACCCTCATCTACCATTATGACTGGCGAACCCCTTCTACTATTATGACTGGCGACCCTCATCCATTATTATGACTGGCGAACCCTCTCTACTCTTATGAATAGCGACCCTCATCCATTATTATGACTGGCGAACCCTTTCTACTATTATGAATAGCGACCCTCATCCACTATTATGACTGGCGAACCCCATCTACTATTATGACTGGCGACCCTCATCCATTATTATGACTGGCGACCCTCATCCATTATTATGACTGGCGAACCCCATCTACTATTATGACTGGCGACCCTCATCCGTTATTATGACTGGAGAACCCCATCTACTATTATGACTGGCGACCCTCATCCGTTATTATGACTGGAGAACCCCATCTACTATTATGACTGGCGACCCTCATCCTTTATTATGACTAGCGACCCTCATCCATTATTATGACTGGCGAACCCCATCTACTATTATGACTAGCGACCCTCATCTACCATTATGACTGGCGAACCCCTTCTAATATTATGACTGGCGACCCTCATCCATTATTATGACTGGCGAACCCCTTCTAATATTATGACTGGCGACCCTCATCCATTATTATGACTAGCGACCCTCATCTACCATTATGACTGGCGAACCCCTTCTACTATTATGACTGGCGACCCTCATCCGTTATTATGACTGGAGAACCCCATCTACTATTATGACTAGCGACCCTCATCTACCATTATGACTGGCGAACCCCTTGTACTATTATGACTGGCGACCCTCATCCGTTATTATGACTGGAGAACCCCATCTACTATTATGACTAGCGAACCCCATCTACTGTTATGACTAGCGACCCTCATCTACCATTATGACTGGCGAACCCCTTCTAATATTATGACTGGCGACCCTCATCCATTATTATGACTGGCGAACCCCTTCTAATATTATGACTAGCGACCCTCATCCATTATTATGACTAGCGACCTTCATCTACCATTATGACTGGCGAACCCCTTCTAATATTATGACTGGCGACCCTCATCCATTATTATGACTGGCGACCCTCATCCATTATTATGACTGGCGAACCCCATCTACTATTATGACTGGCGACCCTCATCCATTATTATGACTGGAGAACCCCATCTACTATTATGACTAGCGACCCTCATCTACCATTATGACTGGCGAACCCCTTCTAATATTATGACTGGCGACCCTCATCCATTATTATGACTGGCGAACCCTTTCTACTATTATGACTACCGACCCTCATCCACTATTATGACTGGCGAACCCCATCTACTCTTATGAATAGCGACCCTCATCTACCATTATGACTGGCGAACCCCTTCTACTATTATGACTGGCGACCCTCATCCATTATTATGACTGGCGAACCCTATCTACTCTTATGAATAGCGACCCTCATCTACCATTATGACTGGCGAACCCCTTCTACTATTATGACTGGCGACCCTCATCCATTATTATGACTGGCGAACCCCATCTACTATTATGACTAGCGACCCTCATCTACCATTATGACTGGCGAACCCCTTC
This sequence comes from Lytechinus variegatus, assembly GCF_018143015.1. Lineage (NCBI taxonomy): Eukaryota > Metazoa > Echinodermata > Echinoidea > Temnopleuroida > Toxopneustidae > Lytechinus > Lytechinus variegatus. Next base: position 39,346,242 of record NC_054746.1, read on the forward strand.
TAATATTATGACTGGCGACCCTCATCCATTATTATGACTGGCGAACCCCTTCTAATATTATGACTGGCGACCCTCATCCATTATTATGACTAGCGACCCTCATCTACCATTATGACTGGCGAACCCCTTCTACTATTATGACTGGCGACCCTCATCCGTTATTATGACTGGAGAACCCCATCTACTATTATGACTAGCGACCCTCATCTACCATTATGACTGGCGAACCCCTTCTACTATTATGACTGGCGACCCTCATCCGTTATTATGACTGGAGAACCCCATCTACTATTATGACTAGCGAACCCCATCTACTGTTATGACTAGCGACCCTCATCTACCATTATGACTGGCGAACCCCTTCTAATATTATGACTGGCGACCCTCATCCATTATTATGACTGGCGAACCCCTTCTAATATTATGACTGGCGACCCTCATCCATTATTATGACTAGCGACCCTCATCTACCATTATGACTGGCGAACCCCTTCTACTATTATGACTGGCGACCCTCATCCGTTATTATGACTGGAGAACCCCATCTACTATTATGACTAGCGACCCTCATCTACCATTATGACTGGCGAACCCCTTCTACTATTATGACTGGCGACCCTCATCCGTTATTATGACTGGAGAACCCCATCTACTATTATGACTAGCGAACCCCATCTACTGTTATGACTAGCGACCCTCATCTACCATTATGACTGGCGAACCCCTTCTAATATTATGACTGGCGACCCTCATCCATTATTATGACTGGCGAACCCCTTCTAATATTATGACTGGCGACCCTCATCCATTATTATGACTAGCGACCCTCATCTACCATTATGACTGGCGAACCCCTTCTAATATTATGACTGGCGACCCTCATCCATTATTATGACTGGCGACCCTCATCCATTATTATGACTGGCGAACCCCATCTACTATTATGACTAGCGACCCTCATCTACCATTATGACTGGCGAACCCCTTCTACTATTATGACTGGCGACCCTCATCCATTATTATGACTGGCGACCCTCATCCATTATTATGACTGGCGAACCCTCTCTACTCTTATGAATAGCGACCCTCATCTACCATTATGACTGGCGAACCCCATCTACTATTATGACTAGCGAACCTCATCTGCCATTATGACTGGCGAACCCCTTCTAATATTATGACTGGCGACCCTCATCCATTATTATGACTGGCGAACCCCATCTGCTATTATGACTAGCGACCCTCATCTACCATTATGACTGGCGAACCCCTTCTAATATTATGACTGGCGACCCTCATCCATCATTATGACTGGCGAACCCTTTCTACTATTATGACTAGCGACCCTCATCTACCATTATGACTGGCGAACCCCTTCTACTATTATGACTGGCGACCCTCATCCACTATTATGAATGGCGACCCTTATGATCAACGAACCCTTTTCCTCCTTATGACTGGCGACCCTCTTCCTTCATTATGACTAGCGACCCTCTTGTTTGATTATGAATGGCGACCCCCATCGTTGATTATGACTTGCGACCTCTATGAACAAAGCCCCTTATGAATAGCGACCCTTATGACTATTATGACTAGCGGTCCTTATAACTAGCGGGTATTATGACCAGTGGTCCTTATGACTGGCGGGTGGACCCCATATATATAGGTGTGTATACATATATATATATATATATATATATATATATATATATAAATAAATAAATATATATATATATATATCTTGATAGTAATTCATTGATGTGCATTAATTTGTGATTAAAAGCAAAACTTTGATGTTGTATCCCCCTGTATTTTTCAGACCGCTTCTGACGAAGTCTTAGTATACAGCCATTCTCAATTACTTTTTTTGGGGAGCTCCACATTTCTTGTTGAAAATCCATAATGCTCCACTATCCATTACGCAAACAAGCAAAATATTGCGGAGGGGGTCCAGGGGCCATGGTGGGGGTCGAGAGGGCAGAGCCTCCGAAGCTTTGGAATATGGGCTCTAATTAATAAAAAAGAAGAAATACAAATATCAAAAATCTATACACAATTAAAACAAGAATGATTAGTGAAGTTTTTACAACCTAGGCCTACCAGCGTTTATTTTTGTGTGTGTGTGTATTTTTACAGCAAAATTGAAGTCAGGAGAGTCGCCATAACATGTGTGTATTTTCTTTTTACAGCATTGATGTTAATTTTTCCATGAATTAGAAAAAAAAAAAATTAGACTTTTTATAGAGTAGGCCTATATATTTAGTTAAAACAGATAAAATGTGTTAGTCCTGACCAATGTATATCTTATTTCTCTCACTTGAAAATTTCCAGGATGAAAAAATATACAACACTACTGTAATTTTGCACACAATTATGGAAACTCTGTTGTAAAATTACAAATACTACAGTGAGTGATACCACTAGTTCAGACTGTTTTGCACCAGATATAGTGGCTGAAGCAAGTGGTGTAATGAGTAAAAATTGAGGGAGGGGCAGATATGGCGGCTGGAGCCAAATTTCTTAAAATATGCGAGCAAGCGCAGCGAGCGATCAGAAATGTTGAACTTTTCAATACCAATATTTATATTTTGGATAGATTTTGACGTAATATAGAAAAACAAACAATGTTCCTAACTTACCCTTTCCTTTTCTTTCTTTTTCTCCTTTTTTTTCTTGGCCGTGAAACATTTGAGGAGCACCCAAGCCCCACCTCTTTCTGTACGCTATACATTCCCTATTTTGCAAGGGCTGAACAATCAGGCGTTGCATTGCACTACTGAACGCCCCAAACTGCCCCTCTCTCTCTACAACTCACGTGCAATATCATTCGTTCAGTTCATGTTAAGCAAGACTGCATGCAGGCAACCTTGGTAGAGACAATACATCGGAGCATATTTTACTTTTACAATTTTGTATTTTAATCGACTTCGGAAACAAAGTTATGCTTGTTAGTATGTCTCAATTTTATCTCAGAGACAGGATTTTCTTTGAATATCGTATTATTTGATGTTTGAAAATTACATATACTCTGGAACTGATGCAAAATTACTAGCCGTAGATATAGCAATCCTATGAACGGGGCTTTCAAATCACTTGTGTGGCACAGAAACTTTGTACAGAATAGAATAAACGAAAACAAAACACCATATCGATCCTCGCATTATAGGGGTTATCGAGTGCTAAATTGGACAAAATCTGAGGAAAGCAATTAGCATTTAAGTGTCAAGTAAGGATTTTTTGTTTTCTCTTTGTAATAAAATGATCACCAAATCCTCATTTCTAGGTTAGGCCTAGCTACTGGCTCTACTTTCCCCGAAAGAAGAGCCAGTCAATATTTTTATTATCATCCAAATCAGATATCTAGAGCAAAAATCATGATAATGGGGATATTTCTTTTAAAAATAGAGTTCTATTGTGTCATGTTAATATCGGTCTAGGCTCTGCACTTTACCATTATGACGTACTTGCAAGCGCTCGGATTCAGCGTTGTCTTTATTATGACGTATATTGTTGGTGGGCGGATCCTTATGAAGCGTATCTCTTTATACGCATCCACCAATGTGAGACCAGGGAAAATACAAAGGTATATTTTGCTTCGTCTCTGCATGCAAAGTAAATACGCGCATTGAGACCGAGGAAAGATATTCAGAAAATGTAGGGCAATACGGTTTTGTAAATGACCAGCTCAGATGTCTGATACGGGTGATAATAGATGATATTAGATAGCCAAGACAGATAGCCAAGCGCGATTGGTCAATTGCGCGTCACGTGATATGATTGAAATCCGTGTATTTTCCCAGCCGGTCCACCTTCGATGAATATATTGACCAACCGGTCCGTGAATATATTTTTCTACGTGTATGGCGCCCTCTTGTGGATTAGATGTTATTTTCGGCATTATCGGCCTGCCTTGCGTGCTGGACCTGGACTGGGCTCGAACTTAGATTTAGATCTAGGGCTAGGCCTAAACAAAGTTGATTTGATAGAAAAGGGTCATTCACTGCGTTAGACTATGACGTTACTTAGATATCTATAGATCAAGATCTAACGTTAGATCTATACCAGTTCAATCAATCACTGTGAATATCATAAACATGCTGCACGCATCGTTAGGCCTAACTTTATCTTCATCATTAGAGGCTATCTAATATAACAGATATTGACTGATGACATGTGTAAAAAAAACATTCTTTGGACCACCTAAAGGATTAATATTTTCCCTCGTGATCATATTTTCCCTCAGCGCTGCGCACTTCGGGAAAATATTACCCCTCGGGAAAATACAAATCCGGCGGTCCAAAGAATGTTTATATTACACACCCCATTAGTCAATATCTGTATAATATTCGATTATCAATCACATTATTGACCCTTCACCAAAGCTATACACAGGCTTTAAAGACAACGCTGGATACGTGCGCTTACAATTACGTCACAATGGTCAAGTAAATGAAATGCGCAATAAAATTATTGTCGATGCAGAATAGGCTTTCTGTTTACACGTAGTAAAAAAGCCGATTCTGCATCGGCTCGCGGTTCTGAACCTACTACTTTGGTGGTGCAAAATTGCCGATTCTGAACAGAGAGCCGATGCAAGTTACACGCTCACACGATCACGTGTAAACACGGTATTAGTAAGATGAAAGCTATAAAGCTAACAATGGTTTCCTCCGTTATCTTTTGGGTTGACCCTCATCTCATTATATACATTTAAATTTAAAATGGTAGGCGTAGCTTAAATCAAGGTTCATTGTTCTCTTCATCCATTTCTGTCACACAATATTTAAATAAAAGAGTTGCCAAAGCTGTTGTACAAGTATAGACCAGTTCGTAGTTACTTCATGGACAATTTTGGTCAAATGACCTTTCATTTATTTCATTATGACAGGCAGATTTGAAGGCAAGATATTACGTAAGCTTGCCTTACATAGCAGGATGAAGAAATTGAATAGACTAGGTGACTAGAATAGCACACAAATGAACCCTTTATGAAGGTATTTGTTGCATTCCTACTTTTTGAATGCATATCATAACATGTTGCACAATGTACTTGGCAAACTGTGAATTACCAGTCGTTCGTGGACGCGTTGTTGTTTTTTGTGGATGTAAATTGTAAAACGACAATTTAAAAGAATATATGAATAATCAAGACATCAAAGTTGGTGCTCATCTCATTAGATTTTAAACCGCCATGTCACTTTAGTACAAATGACCTTCCTCTGACCATGTGTAGAATCTTTAGATCATGCGCAGAAAGGAACTACGAACTGGCTTTACTTCACATATTTATATATTTTCTCCCATCCGTGTACTGTATCAAAACAATGCCATTGATCCAGCTGAGGCATGGCGGATTGTCATTGTTCAAAACCCAACTTCACCCGACAAAAGAAATTATGATTGGTATAGTGTCGAAAATCTGTCTATGTGACGGTCAGTCGGATCGGGGTCGCCCTAGCCACTTACCCGTCTCTCTGGTCTAGTGGTTAAGGCACCGATGTTCAAAGTTGAGGGCCCTTTTTTTCCGGCATCACCAATTTTTCCAAAGGGAAGATAGCTCTGGGGAACCTTGATTTAAGCAGCTACGCCTACCATTGTTCTCTTTATCCATTTCTGTCACACTATATAATATATATATGTATATATATATATTTATATTACATTGTGTTCATTGAATGTCGGATTCACTAAATTCACAATAATCAACTGTGGACACATTACTAACAGTGTGAAAAGTGAAAAATAATGAAAATATTTTAACGAACGGAGCATGTTTCAAGGTTCAAACCTCAATACAAGCCTGAAAATTATTAACAGAGTCATTGTTATTTTTACACTTTGGATATTAGGTAAATTTGAAGAATGTACTTACATATAAGATCACAAAGTATGTTATAAAGGGTGAATTCAATATAAAAGAAGAAGTGAGAGTAAAATCATTGTGTTGGCGTTCAGATCAGTTAGGGTGGAGTTGATCAAATAGAAAACTTTATTTGGTGTTTGTACACGTGCTGGTTGAGTTGGTTTTGGGTTTTTTTCATTTGATGAAAAGCCCTTTTCTTATTTTAGTTGAAAGTTTGTTTGGTTAGTATCTGTTTTCTCTTTTTTTTGAGGCGCGATAGCTCAGTCGGTACAGAGGGTGTTTCGGATTCCGGTGACCTGGATTCGATTCCAACTTGGTGTGCTAGTGCCCTTTGCAGGGGCGTCGATCCATTTTTCAGATGGGGGGGGGGCAAAATCATTAATCAACGTTCGAAAGGCGCTCGATCGTACAAAACACCCACCCACACACACACACCTACACACACACATAGATATATGAATCATGAGACAAAGACACGGATCTCACCAACAAATTAATTCTAAGCATTTTTAGTACCAATGATTAAGAATGGTATTTCAAAAAAAGAATAGATGCAAGCGCGCAGCGCGAGCTGAAAATTTTGATATTTCGATCTGAAAAAGGTGACAGTTTAATGGACTTTTTTTTATAAAGAACAAGATATATATCCAACAAAAGATTATTGCAAATCGAAGCAGGAGTTCTTTTGAAGCTTAGAACTGAAAACAGGACATTTACATTCACCTATTTAATCATGAAAATTATGGGTTTTTGCTACAGAAATGATGTGAGCGCGAAGAGCGAGCTGAAAATTTTTACATTCCAATCTGAAAAGCGGACATTTTGAGCACGGTTTTAAATAAAGAACGAGTTATGTATCTCAATCTCGCTTGCTGAACATTACAATCTTGTTTTTTTTTGCATATTCGTAATTATTGGGGGGCAAAATGATATGTTTGCCCCCCAATATTTTCATTGGTGGGGCGATAGCCCCCACCCTGCCCCCCAGGATCGACGCCTCTGGCCCTTTGGTAAAGCATTAATCCCCATTACCAGGTCCCTCGGAGAGGACCTTAATACGTTGGTCCTCTGGTTGCTTGCTTACAGGCATTCATAATTAATTAGCAATCAGGTAAAAAAAACAAACACCACCAACAAAAGGTGTTACATTATAATAAGCACTGACGTGACGATTTTAGATGTTTGGTGGCTGTGCATACTTGTTTCAGGTCGTCGTGCAATGCAACCATGAAACGATACAACCATTTTTTTTTTTATAAAGCTTACGGTTTTTTTTTTGCACACGACTTCGACTGAGAAGAGAGGTTTGGATGCCTCGGCAAATATTCTTCATTCGACTTCTTTCCACGGTAGCATGAACACTGTAGCTGTATGGCGTTACCTTCCACGTTTACGGCTTCAAAGTCTAACCATCCACTATACAGTCGTCATTTAAGTGCATTATTTAAAAAAAACAATTTACTGCCTCTTTGTGGACGATCACTAAACCATTTTGAAGTAACGTTCATCGCGTCTTAACAGTTTTAACATTATAGGCCTACATCTTTTGGATAAAGTACTAAATAAATATAAGTGACTGACCATCTCGGTGCTTGTAAGTTTGATGCGAATCACAAATTTTCCTTGCATTACACATTGCTCGGATATGTCAAGAGTCAAGGAAAATATTATGATGTTGAGGTGAGTGAACAACTACCTACCTGGTATTTAAAAACAGTATTTTTAAAATCTTTATTCATTTCCATGAAGTTTGAAATAGCGACAGCATAGGAACGCATTATAGGCAGATAGGGGAAATAAGCTCGGAGAAGGCAATGCCCACTCGTGACTTTATATTCTTATGTGATTCCTGCATCCAACCGATTCTGAACCTTATTTAGTTGTCATAATGTTAAAGGAATGAAACTGATTATATGACATGAAGGTGATAACTGAAAGTATGGATGTGAAAAGTGAAGGATCGTTAAACGTGAACACCAATCAATCTACTCTCCTAGAGGATGACTACGACTCCGGACCCATTCTTGATCGAATACCACTAATATGGGGTTATAGTTTGGTTATTATTATCACTATCGTAGGTAATCTGCTAGTGATCTTAGCCTACTGCCGCCATTCTCAGGTACGTGCCGTCCCAACCAATACACTCATCTTCAGTCTATCAATATCCGACTTCCTAATTGGTGTCATGGTATTGACCATCAATCTGCATTGGGTAGCCGAAGACTCCTGGATGTTTGGTGAGGTTGTTTGCAGACTTTGGTCAATTCTTGATTACACTGTAAGCTATATGTCAACGATGACAATCATGCTAATAAGTCTTGATCGTTTTTTATTAATGTATCAGAAGACTCGATACCGTACAGTGTGGACTCGTAAGAGAGTCACCATCATCACCCTGGTATGCTGGGCATTTAGCATCACCGTCTATGTCTGCATCGCATTTGCAATGACAGATGCAAACCTAGTGGATTTCCAAGATGAATGCGAACTAGAAATTGTGTACTTATTGCCTTTTACAATCGGTATTCTTATTTTCGAGTTTGGAATTCCACTACCAATCATCGTATTATTGAATATATCTGTATATTATCAGATTCATCAGCGATCACAGAATCTGCGAAGGTACAAATCCAACCTTGGTCTGCCTTCAACCGATCCACGCAATGATCAATCCCATAGTCAGATGCAAGGTATGTCACATGCAGCAGATCATTCTGATCTTCCTTCTGTATCCAATGTACACACAGATCGATGGGTAAAACCTTTGGTAGAAGTCTTAGGCAGTAGCAGGAATCAGTCCCGTCCACTCCCTGAAGTTAATGGTCCTTCGGGTTCTGGTCTCCAGACGAACCACAATCCAGGGACTCAACGTATAGCGACATATCGCCGTCACAAGCGTTTATTCGCCAGGCACAAGAAAGCTGCTTTGACGTTGTCCATATTGGTAGGGACGTTTCTTGCGTGCTGGCTTCCATACGAGATAGTGAGCATCCTACAGGCGATGTGCGGCGAGGATGATTGCTTCTCTGAGACAACATGGGAGGTGGTAAATGGTCTACTGTGGGGTAACTCTGCACTCAATCCTATCCTCTATGGCCTTACTAACCCAACATTGAGACGGAATATGATTAACTTTGGATGTCAACAACGCTGCCGCCGTCCGAGGGTTGGACCCTCATGAAGAATACAAAAAAGACTCTACCAATCACTGTGATGGTATTCTGCACACTTGGACCGTTTTGGTTGTGAAACTATATTTTATTGTATTTTGAAGACATTCTTCATCTGCACGTCAACATCTCTGCTATGTCTTGAGTTTCATCCATTTATCAATTTCGATTTAAATGTTTCTAGGTTGCTACAGCTACATTATTACTTAGTGGCCTATCATGGTCATGTGTCCCCCTCTTTACTAGTTTATCGAAGATGGTCTGGGTGCAAGAAAAAAAACCAATGTAACAGATAGAACTACCAGAGATATAGATACCAGAGGTAAAATGTGTAAAACATTAAATTGGTAAACATGGCAACAACAAAAAATTGCCGAGGTAAATTGGTAGAGGTGAAAGACCATACTTTTCCTCTGTCATTTCTTCCTCATTTTTCCTCTGATATTTCCAACCAAACTTAGAAGAGCATTGTGTGCTCTGCTTGGTGGTTTTAGTTTGATAATAACCAGCAACAATGATGAAAATGATGATAAAGATAACAACGATTAATATTATGGTAAGCAACTTATAAAGATAAAGATACTTAGTGATGGTAAAGAATCGGAACACAAAGTGGTATTGTAATACCTCGTTCCAATTGTCGGGTGATCCTTTACGACCGCCACGATTGGACTTTCGTAATTGATCACTAAAATTGTTGAACCATTCAGAACATTTCTACGATCTACATGATTACCACGGCTGATTTGATATGATCCGATAAGATCACTACATTACTCCACGATCAAGTACGTCGTTTGAAGGGTGGCGCAATTCGTGGCAGTTGGTATAAACGATGTCCATTCTTGAAATAAGCAAGCGCGCCAAATATTGTATGAAGTCTGACGGATAACTACACATTTTGTATTTAACAAAAATTCCAGTAAGCTTTTTATTGTATTATTTTGTTTTAAAACACATTTTCTGTAAAAATCTAAAGTGTATTACATGTTATGATTTTATTAGTAAAACACGTATCTATCATTACGACACTATCCCCATTCATTATGAACTTTGCATGTATATCACTTTGGTTGACAGCAAATCACATGTAAATGGTTTTGTAAATAGCAACCATGCACATTACACCGATTATATTATCAGTTTCTACAGACTCATTTTTTTAAATAGTCAACTAATTTTGCTTTCGTTAAATCGTAACCATGGCAACGAGGAATTACAAAAACATACCGAATAGATCCCCAGCACACACTGTCAAAAGGAACGTGTTTGACTATGCATTGCAATTAATTCACATTAAATATATAGCTTAAATTTGATTATTACCCTTATCAGACATCTGAGCTGGGCTCCGTAACATGAAGAATAGCGATCAATCGCTAAATGAACTGATCAATCCATATCAATGTTTCACGCGCATTTGGTTTAAAATGCTGTTCAGGGACCAATCAGTGCGGTTCTTTCATAATTTGCAATCCATCGCAAACCTTTGTCATTTAAATATTTGTATTACCCTATATTTTCTGAATATAGGGAAGGATATGTAGGCCTATATTATTTGTATTTTGCTCTGTCTCTGTGCGCAGTTGTGTGTATTTAAGATTTAAGTACCGTGTTCGTGGAAAATATGGCTGAAAAAAAATTCTGCGCCCCCCCCCCCCCCTGATTGGCGAAGACTGGATCCGCCCCTGATTTGCATCGATTTAACAAGGCACACATTATAAAATACGTACGTTAACCTGTGTCGCATATATTCGTAATTCCGAAGCTTCGTAATTCCGAAGGTTCGGTTATTCCGAAGGTTCGTATTTCCGAAGGTTCGTAATTCCGAAGGTTCGTCAATCCGAAAACGAAATAAGGTTCGTAATTCCGAAGGTTCGTCAATCCGAAAACGAAATAAGGATCGTAATTCCGAAGGTTCGTTAATCCGAAAACGAAATAAGGTTCGTAATTCCGAAGGTTCGTTAATCCGAAAACGAAATAAGGTTCGTTAATCCGAAAACGAAATAAGGTTCGTTAATCCGAAAACGAAATAAGGTTCGTTAATCCGAAAATTAAATAAGGTTCGTATTTCCGAAAATGAAAATTATTTATTTTGGTAACAAAAACGGTGTTGTCATTACAAGATTACACGATATTATGCAATGATAGTAATAACGATCGATGATACATGCGTGTGTTGTGGCCAAAAGCATGTATTTCATTAAGAATAGGCGCCCTAATCAAGCATAGGCTAATTTCGATTTTATCTGAGCAATTGCTGCCTAAGCAAATGGTTTAAAGATGCAGGGATCAAGTGTGTTGGTCGCGTGCGAGTAACCTCTGGATAATAGGATTTGTATTGGAGGGGATGTAATTTTTAATAACAGCTACTGCTGGTAATAAAAATAATACTAATAATGATCCTTGTGAGATGTTGAAAGCGCGAATCGCAAGCTCAAACTAGTAGACATTTCTTGTAACAAGACGTGAACTTAAACATTCTGAGCATCTTTTGTAATGGTGAGAAAGATGTGTATCTTTCTAAAGAATTAACTCGAGGGCGAGCTGTAATTTGTTTATATACTGACCTGGCCAGACTGGTATAGAAAATGTATCTTCAGGATAAACAAAACTAGCAAAAATCATTGAAAAGCTGGAGAGCTCTCACACAGTGCAACCTGAGGCGCCACTTCAAAATCAATTAAATGATCAGTTGTCAATCCAATTTTTTTTTAGTTCTTGGAGGAAAAAATTGAATAAACCTAATTTCATATAATAAAATACAAAAGAACAAGTGGGGATGTGACATCATCAGCCCACCTTATGAATATTCATGAGGACTGTTTTCACAAAATATTGCTAAACTTTAGAATTCAATAACTTTGTTGTTTGTTATCCAATTTGATGGAATTTTCGGCATTTTGCTCAGTGAATTCTATTCTATGTATTAAGATATAAATATTTTCAGCCTGGACCATCCCTTTAAGGAAAATAGGCAAAACGAACCCGTTAACGCTCTCAATTAGCTTCTTGTTATATACACAGTACCATAATGATAATAGTAATGCGGGCGCAGACCCTCGTAATAATTATGTATAGGGATCGTGCAATAACAGCATATATCAACCCATTGGCGAGTTTGTAGTTCCCGCTTACCCTTCCCCCATAACAATAAATCTCTGCACACGCTTCCCTAGAAACACCCGACATTATTGCATGCAATTATTGGGGCTTTAATCTAGGCAAAAATTAGGTCTCCAGCACTTTTTGAGCATTCAGATCATATTGCAAATTAACGATACGCTTGGCATGCTTACTCAAAATATCAAATTCTAGCTATCACGCACAACATGATATGTCTGTACTACGAGAGAGAAAAACAAAACATTAATTTTAGAACTGATGTAAAAAGTTTGAAAAAGAAATTGTAATTATATAAATCGATTCATTTATATATGACAATTTTTATATACGGTACTATTCTGGCCGTGACGTTATAATCAATCTGAGTTGAAGCCGAAAGATTTTGTTCAGTTTTGCATTTCAACGAATTTAAGATCAGTTTACTTTTTTCCAACTTTCTAAATACATGTATGGAAATATCGCTTCCGAATTACTTCCATTTAGAACCACATTTCGTGATTTACCCTTTCGAAACCAATTCAAAAGCAAAGAAAGCAAAATATTCTCTGCTGCGTAAAATTAATGTTAATTTCTTATATTGTGAACATGAAACTCCCTTTTCACTTCGCGATATATACAATATTTTGCTTACTACTCTACGCCCCCTCCCCGAATGGGACAAACAGAATATATGTAATAATCCGTTTAAAATTACATTAAAAGGGCATGTCTTGTCACTGTGTAAGCCTTGAAAGTGCAATATTCATCCGGAATAATCACTATTGTATTCACCAAGGGTAAGAAATAAAAAGTAATCATGTCAGGCAGTTGTAATCCGAATTGATTATTTAAGCACATGAAGCCATTAACAGCTTAAAATCATACCCGTGTAATGTACATACGATAGACATTTCACAAGAAGAATGATGGCCAGGGCGTTGTAATAATAAAGCTGTAATGGTTAATATTTATGTCTTTTTATCATGTTTGAAAATATAATAGAATGAAATGTTAATATTGGAAATACTGACAAGGGAGTACGTGAGAGTGAAAAGGGGTGCTACAAAAAAAGAAGTATTGAATTATAAAAGAGGAGGTCCGATCACCAAATTGACACGAACATAGATTTTTGTGGTGAAAGTTTGCAAGCAATACTCCATTATTTGCTGATATGAACATGCCATCATGCTGTACTCTGGACTGTTATTTTCTTTAAAGATCAAGTCCTTCGCAGAAAATTGTTGATTTCAATAAAGTCAAACTAGCATAACACTGAAAATGTAATCAAAATCCGATGTAAAATAAGAAAGTTGTGACATTTTAAAATTTCGCTTATTTTTCACAAAATGATATGCACATGAGACAGACGATGTTGTCTCTCACTCACATTTAAGAATTTAAGAAGGTAATAACTTTCTTATTTTACATTAGATTTTGATGAAAAGTGATATACTTAACTGTTGGATTTTTCTCTTTTTATTAAAAAAAGAATTTGTTGGGATAGACTTGTCCTTTAAATTCTGTTTAAATGTGGACACGAGGTCGATTGGAAAATCATTATCTTTTTTAGATAGAATTTCATGATTAAAATCCTTATTGGTTGAATTCTCAGGATTCACTCATTAAGAAGACCCATAATTTTCTAATCATGTAAAAATTGTTTGTATATATTGTGATCCTCGATGATTCTCCAATAAAAATATAATAAAAAAAAAAAAGAAGACCCATAATTATTCCGCCGTTTAACAATTTATTCAATAATCTCTAATGTGGTTCGTCAAACCAGCTTACACTGAATGCCAAATAGGCATAAGGCCTATATAATGATGAGAAAACAACTTGACTTTACAATTTCATTCTAATTTCATATGATTTTGCTACCCTGTACGAATCCCGTGTTATTGGATTGCTACAAATCTATAATGGAGATGAATACAAAGAATTTTTGTAGGCCTAATTTTCCCACTTGCGATTATGCCGATACCATATGCCCCATCCCCGCCTTCAGGGAATTCTACTTAATAGTCGAGATTCATTTTGTTGTATTGCTTTCTGTTGGAATGGTGAATAAAAAACGTCCATGATGGTGACGAATTATTGTATCATTGTTTATTCGTTTCTGAAGTCAGAATGGAAAGAGAAAATTTGTGTTTCTTACTATTGATACCAGGTAAGATCCATGTATGTGGTGTAAGATAAGTGAAGTCAGAATGAAAGGAATGAATTTCTTGTTTTTGTTTTTTCAAATTCATGTTTGATATCAGGCTAGATCCGTGTATGTGGTGTTAAATAGGTTGTAGGGCAGAAACAAAGTGAAAGAAACAGGACCTCATCAGATATTTTTTTGTGATGCCACATACGAGCTGCTCTCTTACATGTATATAATATTATCTGTCATTCTTGGATGGATCACACATCCATTAATTTGTTTCCATCAAATATTTTACCTTAAAAAGGGAAAGGAATGTGACATTCGTGTCGTAGAAATGTAACGCAGTGGTGCAAATAGACTGTGGGGGGGGGGGGGGTAACGGGGCTCGGCGTAAAAATGGCAGAGGTAAAAATGGCAAAGGTAAAAGTGGCGGAGGTAAAAACGGCAAAGGTAACAATGGCAGAGGTAAAAATGGCGGAGGTAAAAATGGCAAAGGTAAAAATGGCAGAGGTAAAAATGGCAAAGGTAAAAAAAAGGTGTGCACCCGCACATCCCTCCCCCACCATAGAAAAATAATTGCCCCCCCCCCCACACACACAAACACTTCTTAAAAGATTGTGGTAAGGTCCCTGTGCAGTTCCCCTTGTCAACGCACACGCATATTTTCGTGATTCTAGTAAAAGAAGATATGCGACGAGAGCAAACATTACACTTGCAATACATAAAATGATATTCATTAAAAAACTGAGAATGATGGAAATAACGATTTTCCGACAATCCTCATCAAAACCCCCGAATCGTGTGTAAAGTGGAGTGTGCGCAGACATGGAACACTATTTTTTTATCAATCTGAAAATGACTGGCCGAGGTTTTTTTTTTCAAGAAAATCTCATAATTTTATGACATTTTTTGGGTACACTTACTCATTAGAATATAACGGGAACCTTATCAACTCCATTTTTTGTAAATAAAGATGAATAAAGAAGAATTCATGTTAAATCTCAAGTTAAATTTTTAGGTGCGCAGACATATGGGCCCCTTCATACATATCTTGTTGGAAGAAAAGGGGGTGAGAACTAAATATGAATGTGAGTGGACTCAACAGGATTATTTCCTTGACTGAATCAAGCGCCTTTTTAACAATTGAAATTGGAGCTAAAGCTGCATGGGTCCGCCATTTTAATAGTCAACTGGATTACTGCATGGGGCCGCTTGCACGAAAGGGTCTTTCCAAGGACCGTCTTTCGTGTCTTTTATGATGCACTGTAAACAAATAAATTGTTAGCTAGCGTGTAAATCAACTTGTATACAATTTTATGATAATCATATCACATCATATTATAAACAAAGATTTCGTTTACTTTAATGGATGAATAAAATATCTTTGCAAGTAATTTATTTAAAATGCGTTTCACATGGCGCATCATAAATGGGAGACACGAAAGACGGTATTCTTGCAAAGACCATTTCGTGCAATCGGTCCTTGGCGTGTTACAATGCTGTATACCTAATACCATGGACCAATAAAGAGATGGACATTCATCGATTATAATGAATTCACTAGTAGGTAATTGTTATTGTCATATGAATAACATTCTCTTCATATTAGTCTACTTTGGTTCTATTGTCACCGTGAGAAGGGCCTGCTAAAGCAGTTTACAAAAATACGCACAGTAGATAATAAATCACTGAAATCATGCATCGATGTGCAGTTCTTGCTATAACCTTTGGAAATCTTAGCACCACGCACGTGTTTTATTTGGGGAAATGTCTGCCTATTTTAATATTGAGGCATATTTGTATGTATCATCTCTTCAGATCTTGTCATCTGATTAACTCTTCGAAAAGATGTAGAAAATACGAGATCCAAGATCTTGCCATCTGATCATCTCTTCTAAAAAAAATATAGCTCTGACGAGATGCAAGATCTTGTCATCTTATCTCTCCCATGGCATGTAAACATGACGAGATCCGAGATCTCGTCATTATCCCTTTCCCTAAGACATGTAAGAGATGTAGACATGGTGGGATGATTATTTGAACTTCTGGGTGGCACTTTTAAGCTTCCATAGTTTTGTGATTGATTGTTTACCATTTCAAATTCCAAGTTCCAAAGTTTCTCCATAACACTCCAGATCATACATGGCACATAACGTGTATAAATCCTTTAAAAAAGGGGGGGGGGCTGAGATCCTTGTGTGAACAGATCGAATATCATATTTTATATCACTTTAGTCGTCTGCTTCTCGAATTTGCTGCTCTAACTATGAAGTATATTAACTGAAAGGCATATACTGAAATAGGGCATGAGCAAACAGACATCAAGACCGGGGACGTCAGAGTCACGGAATGATTGCTATTATCGCAACACCTGTATGTTCTCATTAAGATGCACATAACTGGGGACCGTTTCATGAAAGTTGTCAGCACTGACGAGTTGTCTTTCTCCGACAGTTACCAGAGTAACAGTCAGAGGCAAATGCCTTTCAGCCAATCAAAGCCAAAGATTTTCACTGAAAAAATGACAGCACTAACAATTTAGTCAGTGCCGACAACTTTCATGAAACACCCACCAGGTGACGGTGACTATCATTGGATCAAAGAAATGATCGCTCTCAAGTTCCAAATTTCAAGTCAGAAGTGTTCCCATCTTATATAACACATACAGTACATGCTAATTGTCGTTCAATATACAAATTCACTCGTATACATAAAATTAATTTCGAATTTCTCAGTCTTGTGCGCAGTGAGGACGCATACTATGGTGGCCCTGAAGGGACATCGCATGGCATCGCATAAAGGACAGATCAGTGGAATATTCACGACGAAATTGGCGACGAATTCACGACGTCGCCAATTTCGTCGTGAATTTCGTCGTCAATATTCAAATTTGCGACGAAATTGGCGACGTCGTGAATTTCGTCGTGAATATTCGCGATTTGGTCTATATGCGATGTCCCTTCAGGGCCACCATACCATGCAGACTTGCAATTTACTAAATGAATGTAGACCCTGTTGTGAGTGGACAATTAGCAGTTTCAACCCGCATACCGCCCAGGCAAGCAAAACAAATTCACGACGAAATTCACGACGTCGTGAATAATTCGCGACGAAATTCACGATGTCGCGAATTTCGTCGTGAATTTCGTCGTGAATATTCGCGATTTGGTCTATATGCGATGTCCCTTCAGGGCCACCATAGGACGCAGGCTGAGTTGAATCATAAACGCACGCGAGATTTTTTAAATCTATAGACACTCATATTATTGTATATTGAACTCCCTAGCATGCACTAATTACACAAGAAATATTTTTTTTATATGAAACATAATTTGCTTATAATTTTTTTTGTGTTCATCATTCATGGTGCTCGCATTGTCTCTTTAATGAGATAATCCTGTTGTATTGAAACATGCCGTTTTCAAGTCAATATAGGCCTACACCAAAAATTTGTCCTCGCACTTCGACTTATCATTGTTTCATATAGTGTCATAATTATGCTTCTTTTTCATGACTTCTTAAAGTGAATACCCTATTTTAATGTCTGAATGTTAAACATTCCCATTCCATATGCTTAGTGGATTGGTGATACATGTCTGCTCTTCATGAATGTCTAAAACATTATTTAAAAGATGTCGCTTAATTCATTCGCGCTTCTCGCTCGAACCATTTGGTTGGTGAAATACGTATGGTCTTAGTGAATTCCTACAAACAAACCTTAGAATGCCCCTCTTCAGGTCTGAATTTCAAAAATGTCCAGCTAGCGCGTCGCGCTCGCAATATTTAATCAGTGGGATATATATAATGTTCATTATTTCAATGAATACAGGAATTGTAACAAGTGCTTGGCGCTCGCATTAGATGATTATGGTGAGATAAGTATGTTCTTCATGAACTACTAAAAACAGATATCAAAATGTCCCTGTTTGGTGTCAATAAAAAACATGAAAAAAAAATCAGCTCGTGCTTCGCGCTCGCATTGTTTGTTTAGTGAGACAGGTATCATCATTACAAAAATTTGCTTATAATGTTCCTGTTTATATGCCCGTCCTACGGGACGTATCATGGTATCACGCACGGTGTCCGTCAGTAATTGTCTTTCCGCCTGTCTGTGCCCGTCCGTTTCCTTGTAAACGCGATAACTTTAGTTAAACTTAACTTAGGCTCGCATAATTTGGTTGGTCTGATACTAGCATAAATCCCAGAATGTCTTTAGATTTGAAGTCAAAAGGTCAAAGGTCAAGGTCATATTGACATGTTTTCATCTTACACTTCTGTAGTCTTACTTCAGTTTAAATGGTAATTATAATAATAGGCATATATACACACAAAAAAAAAAAACAGGGTACACTGTAAAAAAATGAAGTGCTAATTTAGCACTTACAGTGCTTGTATAGTGACTGCACTACGAGTGCTGATTTTGTAGTATTTGAACTAGAAAATCCGCTCGTAGTGCAGTCACTATATACAAACACTGCAAGTGCTTGATAAGCACTTCGTTTTTTTACAGTGTAAGACATAAAATATCAACGTAATACAAAAACATGGAAACACTATTGATCATCTTATTATTAATGGTAAAAAAAATAGATAGGTCTACATGAATAAGAAGGGTAGGTATACTTACAACCTTATCAACTACAGTATATAAACAATTGCAAAAAACAAGTAGGGCTGAGAGTTATGAATGATGATAGACAGATAATAATTGTGATGTAAATTACTGAATTAATATAAGTTCAGGGATGGGATGATTATGACATATTACATATAGCTTTTTTCACAGAAACTTAAATACACCTAAGGATTTATCATTTTGGAAATTTGTGGGTAATTTTTTCCATACTTTGGCACCGGCATATTTTAGAGATTGACAAAAGAGTTGAATATTAGGTTTGGTGGTACATCATTAAGGGAGTTAGAATTACACTGTAAAAAATGAAGTGCTAATTTAGCACTTTCAGTGCTTGTATAGTGACTGAACTATACGAGTGCTGATTTTCTAGTTTGAATTTGAACTAGAAAATCAGCACTCATAGTGCTATACTAATATCCATCATGAAATGCTCCCACCGATATTATGATTTATTGATCCATAACATATTCAATGAATTTATTTATAAAAAAAAAGAGATAGGCATGTTACTAATGGGATGGTGCAGGTGCTTCAGAAATGCAATAATACGAACATATTCGTATTTTCGTATCGTTATATTCATGAAAAGTATTGCACTATAGCCCATTATAGTATCGTGATTCGCATCTCAGTTCCTCATTAAATTCTATCATTAGCGTGATTCCATCTTTCAGTTCAATACCATTAATGTACTGCATAATTATGTTGCTTACACGAAGGTTCCAGATGAATAACATGGTGGAAATTAAGGTTCTAATGAAGCATCTGTTTTGACGAGTGACTAACAATAGCCTGCTGGGGCTGGGGGAAGGTAGCGTAATTTTTGATGGGGGGGGGAATGGGAGCGAGCGAAACGACCGAACAAAAAATTGACATTTTTTTATACAAAAATAAAATTGTGTGATATAGATTTTGACTATTCAGAATATGATATCATACTCTCCACTCCCCCCCTTTTTTTCCTTTCTGATATCCTATTCTCTAATCGAGCAGTTTTATAACACTTAAACTGACTAAGATCTTCTGACTGATCATATCAGCTCATAAACTCATTATTGCATTATCATGAAAACGAATGAATGCTCAGGAACTCAGGGTACAAACAATTTTCGATTACCAAAATGTTACTAAACCAGTCTGGAAAGAACAGTGAAATACTTTTAAATAAAAATGCTTTCCGTCATATTGTTAAGAATGAGAGTGCTGGAAAATCTCAATACATTTATCAATGTGTTTGTGTTCTACATTTCTACATTTGAATAAAGACATATGTCACCATGAGATTGAGAGCCGCCATGTTGAATCATCTGAAAGAGCTTTGGACCAACGACCAGTTTGTCATTGCTCTGAACTAAATACGAAGCTGAAAGAATTACAAAGTCAAGTGAAATCCCTTTCTTCATGTTCTTCGTGTATTGACACGTTATTGTCTGCTCATTCATCTCTTGACAATGATCGTATTAACAACATCACCGACGACTCTGATAAAGACAATAAAAATCAAGATCCGATCAAATCTCCTACCTTTGTACCCAGTGGAGATGTCAATAACCCCTTTCATCCACTTTTAGAATTACAGTATTAACCTCATTAATCTCATTGAAGATCTTTTTGCTCCTAGGCAGATCCAGTGGGGGGGGGGCGAGTGGCCCGCCCCCCCCCCCCTATTGGCGGAGCAAAAAAAAGGAAAAGAGAGGAGAAAGAAAGAGGAGGAAGGCGATTGAATAAAAAATATTAAAATGAGGGGAAGACTTGGAAAATAAAAATAATCTTTCATGTCACTATATAAAAGTGAGGCATATTGTTGAAGCCACAGTAAGAATTACAATAAAACAGCGCCAAAACCAAATTAGGGTTGAATCAGCCTTTGATGATATTTAATAATTATATTCCATCTTTTTCTCGACTTGTTCTCGTCTTTATTCCACACAGCAAAAACTGTGGTGTTAACCGGTGTACATAGAGGACCTCACCAGTTATTTTACACCGGTGTTAAATTGGCGGTGTTAGTTTTACACCTATAGGTGTTATTACAACACCTTTGGTTGTTACATTTACGCTGTTTGGTGTTATGTTTAATCTCTAGGATGTAATTTTAACACCTCAGGGTATGATCCTCTATTAACACCAATTGATGTCAGTTTTAACACCACAGTTTTTACAGTGCAGGAGTAAAGAAAAAAGGGGGAAATGGAGAGAAGTGAAATAATGATATCATACTCTAAATAGTCAAAATCTATATCACACAATTTTAGTTTTGTATAAAAAAATGTCAATTTTTTGTTCGGTCGTTTCGCTCGCTCCCATTCCCCCCCCATCAAAATTACGCTACCCTCCCCAGCCCCAGCAGGCTATTGTTAGTTACTCGTCAAAACAGATGCTTCATTAGAACCTTAATCAATCTAAACATGATATTTTCCACCATGTTATTCATCTGGAACCTTCGTGTAAGCAACATAATTATGCAGTACATATAAATGTTAATGAACTGAAAGATGGAATCACGTTATTGATAGAATTTAATGAGGAACAGAGGATACGAATCACGATACTATAAAGGGATAGTGCAATACTTTTCATGAATATAACGATACGAAAAATACGAATATTTTCGTATTATTGCATTTCTGAAGCACCTGCACCATCCCATTAGTAACATGCCTATCTCTTTTTAAAAAAATAATAGATAAATTCATTGAGAAGTATATCGAAAAATTTATCATTATATGGATCTGTCAGTTGTATTTCAGCCAATCAAAATCAAGGAAAGTTGTTAACAACCTGTCTGTCAACTTGTCAGATTGCAAGTGTGATGAAACGCTCCCCCTTTCTTTCAGAATGACGATCAGTGTGAGAAGGGGGGGGGGTTACATAGGCAGCGGAAGCGGGAGGGGGGACACATCCCCCTAAATTTCAGGTGGGGGCAGTCTCCCCCCCCCCCCCTCTCTCTAAGAAAGAAAGTTAAGGGGAAAAAGGGAGAAAGGATGGAAGAAAGGAATAAAGAAAGAAAAAAGTGTAGGCCTACGGAACATTTGAAACAAGAAAATTTGAAATCTATAGGCCTATAGAATAGCGAAAAATAACAATTTTCACTATGGAAAATATTACACAAAGTTCAAAATTGTTTCTTAATTTGCTTTTGTTACGAAAAAAATATTGACGAGCAAAAATTTTTGTTCGCACCAAAATGAAATCTCTCCATTACAGAAATTTGGGAATTGGTTTAATATCCTTCATAATTTTCATAAGGGATTTTCTTGAAGGAATTTGACGAATACATTATGTGAAATATCACTATGTCCAGGAAAATTGGTGTTATTAGGTGATTTCAATGTCCATTGGGAAGACATGAATAAAAATGATGTGCTTCACATGAGGAACACCATCTCTTCGGCTGGGTTCATTCAGCATGTCCAAGGCCCAACCCACAATCTTGGTCATACTTTAGATCTAGTTTTTACCAGAGATGATTCAGTTATCTTACAGTGTCACACATTTGACACTTGTATTTCTGATCATTATATGATTCATTTTTTACTGGCTCATCAGAAATCTGACCCAGTCTCTGTTACTTCTTCCGTACGTAATTACCGCAAGATTGATAAAGCTCAATTCAGTAGTGCTTTACTTGACTTAGTTTCATCTCAACCAGAAGATTTAGATAATGTGTCTCTCTTTGACAGGTATGTTTCTGGCGTCACTAAGGTACTGGATACCTGTGCACCATCTTCAACCAAGTCCCGCCCTCTGAAGCGACGTAGACCCTGGTTTAATCAGTCTGTACTTGTTGCTCGCCAGCACCGACGTAAAGCAGAACGTAAATGGCGTAAAACACGGCTAGAGTCAGATCGCACATTGTTCATAGAAGCTAATAGGAATGTATGCCAAATCATTGATACCGCTAAAGAAGATTTCTTGAAAGATAAGTTAGGTTCGTGTTGTGTCAAGGAGGTATATCAGATCATTCATTCACTTTTAAACAAGAAGTCGAATCAACTTCCCTTATATGAATCTGCAGCCAGATTAGCTCATCAATTCTCTTCGTTTTTTGTCAACAAGATAAGGAGAATAAGAGCTGAACTTGATTCATGTACTGTACCTGTTAACATTCAGTTTAGTGATATTGAAAACCAAAATATTCCACTTTTCACAGAATTTCAGGTACTTTCTCAGTCAAATGTATCTAGAATCATTATGTCTTCTGCTACTAAATCCTCTCGTCTTGACCCCATTCCTACATGGATTTTGAAAGAAAACATCGTTCATTTATTACCATTGCTTACAAATGTAATCAATCAATCTCTTTCCACATGTATTTTCCCTGATCAAGCACATTCAGCAATCATCAAACCTTTTTTGAAGAAATCAGGGTTGGATGTTAATGATATCAGTAATAGACCGGTCTCAAACTTATCATTTCTAGGTAAACTCATCGAGAAGGCGGCATGTACTCAACTAGCTGATCTGAATCTAATAATATTCTTGATCCTCTCCAATCTGCCTATAGGCCAGGTCACAGCACCGAGTCTGCTCTGATCAAAGTAAAAAATGACATCATGTTTTCTCTCGACTCTAATAATGTAGTTTTCATGGTGCTGTTCGATTTATCTGCCGCGTTTGATACAATAGATCATAACATTTTCATATCCCGGTTATTCAATAGAATAGACATTAGGTCCACAGTCTTATCCTGGTTCCAATCATACCTGTCTGGATGGACTTCTCAAGTTGATATTGATGGCACATTGTCAAATCCCATAACTCTAGAATTTGGACTCCCTCAGGGGTCAATAGTCGGACCCATAGGCTACTCAATATATACTCTTCCAGTTGGTGATATCATCCGAAATCACTGTATCAATTATCATTTTTACGCTATACAATTATATGTTTCTTTTGATCCGAAGACTCCCGGAGCTCTCAATAATGCACTGGTTAAACTCCAGAATTGTATATCAGATATAAGACAGTGGATGATAGTGAATAACTAAAACTAAACGACAATAAAACTGAATTTTTTGTTGCGGCCTCTACTTATAACTTGCGCAATCTTCCAAATGTTCAACTTGATGTTGATGGTACACTCATTAGACCGTCAGAAAAAATACGAAACCTTGGTGTCATATTTGATTCCCGCATGTCAATGTCGTACCATATCTCTCATATCTGTAGCACAGTCACTTTTTATTCAAGGAACATTTCTAGAATCAGAAGGTTTATTGACCAGTCTGCCTGTCACAATGCTGTTCGTTCATTGGTTCTGTCTCGTATCGATTATTGCAATGGGCTCCTTTCTACAATTCCCTCTAATCAATTAGTCCGTGTTCAACGACTACAAAATTGGGCATGCAGGACGATTAACTTTACAGGTTTCCCGTGATCATCCTTCCCAACCACTTTTTAATTCTCTTCACTGGCTTCCTTTTAAACAGAGAATTACGTTCAAATTACTCTTGATTGTCTACAAAACATTGAATAAACAGGCTCCACAGTATTTAGGTAACTGCTTGAACCTTTATACACCAACTAGAGCTCTTAGATCGGCCAGTGATCACCTTCGCCTGACATATTCATTAACTCGTACATTAGCTGGTGACAGAACTTTTACGGTGTCGGCTTCAAAATCCTGGAATGACCTGCCACTAATAATTAGACAGTCTCCATCATTAGCAATCTTCAAAAAGTCATTAAAAACTCATCTCTTTCATACTTTGTAATTTTTTATATATTACATCTTATCAATTCATTGTAAGCGCTTTGGGCCTAATGGGAAAAGCGCAGTACAAATAATAAGCAATAATAATAATAATAATTCAATATCATAAGAAATATAACGAATAGTAGTTAAAAGACTGGAAACACAAAAATATTGAAAAAAAAAGATTTGCATCTGAAAATGCACGCAACTTTCGAAGCCTAAAAAAATGGATGTTCTTTGTTGCCTGGTCTTATACCTTAAAAAAATATTAATGGAATTAAATTGACAATTTTGGAATGTTGATTTCAGATGAATATTTTTTTCTTATAAAATACCGTCTGGAAATATCAGAATTCTTAAGCTGCCAGGGGATTTGCTCCCTGGATCCCACCCGCTCGAAGAAAAATAAAGAAGAATAACAATATAGCAAGATGAAAAAAAAAGAAAAAAAGTGAATAAATTAAGGGAAGGGGAATAATAGAGGGAAAAAAGTCGGCTCCATAAAAATAAAAGTATTTCTCGCGCTTGAATAAAATGTTTAGTTACATGCATCCTTTTCATAATTACCAAAAGGCAGAATTTAAAAATGTTTAGTTCGCGCTTCGAGCTCGCATACAATGTTTAGTTAGACATCCCTCCATTTCATGATTACCAAAAGTGCTTAGAATGTCTAAATTTAAGTTAAGAATATCAAAGTTTTCAGCTCGCGCTTCGCGCTCGCATGAATTGTTTTTAATATATATTCATCCTAGCTGTTTAGGGTCACAAAAAGTGCTTAGAATCACAAGTTGCGGGTCGGAATATCAAAAGTTTTCAGCTCGCGCTTCGCGCTTACCTAAAATGCTTTTTATTTAGATACCCATCTTGTTCATGATTACTAAAAGTGTTCCAGAAATGTCCAAATCTTAGGTCAGAATATCGAAACTGTTCAGCTCGCGCTTCACGCTTGCATCGATTGTGTAGATATCCATCCTGTTCGTGTTTTTAAAAAAGAAAGCTAGAATGTCCTGTTTCGTGTCGGAATATATATATGTTCTCTTCATCCATTTCTTTACAATATTTAAATAAAAGAGTTGCCAAAGCTGTTGTACAGTATAGCTTCACACACACACACACACACACACACACACACATATATAGATATATATATATATATATATATACATATATATATTACATATATGCCTCATTCTATAACCCATTAAAACACTTTAATTCTTGTGTGTAAGCCACACTCCGGCTACCAATAAAGTTTTAAGTATTTACTAGTAGAGGGGAGAGTGGCCTATATAAAAGAACAAAAGTGAGACATTGTTGAAGTCACACCCCACGGTAAGAATTACAATAAAAAGCACCCAAATCAAATTAGGGTTGAATCAGCCTTTGATGATAGTAAATAATCAAATTCCATCTTTTTCACGACTTCTTCTCGTCTTGATTCCAGATGTTACCGATGGGAGGGGGACGCTTGGGGCCATCCCATAATTCTTTTCACAAGACAAACAGGAGTAAAGAAAAAAAAAGGAGGGGGAGAAGTGGAGAGTAGTGATATATGATATTCATATTCTGAATTATCAAAATCTATATCACACAATTTTATTTTTGTATAAAAAATGTCATCTTTTTGTTCGGTCGTTTCGCTCGCTCCCAACTTTTTTTCTCCACATCAAAATTACGCTACATCTCCCAGACCCAGCAGGCTATTGTTAGTCACTCGTCACAACAGATGCTTCATTAGCATGATTAGAACATGTTTTCCATCATGTTATTCATCTGCCTTTCAAAAAAAAACATAATTGCTAGTTGCTCTTTCTCTCAGCTGGCGCCTTCGTGCAAGCGACATACAGTACACAATTTTAATGATCTGAAAGATGGAATCACGCTTATGATAAAAAGAAAACGCGTCATGTTATATTAGTGCAATTTTTCATATAAGTTTATGGTACGAAAATACTGTATTTTGACTTTCTAAAACATCTGCACCATTCATTAGTAACGTGCCTATCCTTTTTTTTAAATAAATACTATAAGAAAATGTCATGGATCAAGAAATATCAGTGGGAGCATTCCATGATGGACACTAATTATCAAACCGAAGAAGCATATCAAAAATTATCATTATATGGAACTGTCAGTTGTATTTCAGCCAAACAAAATCAAGGAAAGTTGTTTAAAGGACAGGAGGTCCACCCAACAAGAATTTCTTTTGAATAAAAAGAGGAAAATCCAACAAGCATAACACTGAATACTCTCACCCGGCTGCAAAATAAGAAAGTTAAGTTTCACAAAACAGTGACATGCACATCCTGTTCGATTGTGCAAATGAGGAGACTGATGACGTATTCCACTCACTATTTATTTTTTGGAGTTTACTACATAAAAATATGAAATATTCTTATTTTCTCCTCTTGTCAAGTGAAATAACAATTAATTCCTCCCTGGAAAGTTGGTACTATATGTCAAATATGCAAAATGAAATATTGTATAATTCAAACAATAAAAAACAAAAGAACTTGATGAAGGACATCATCGACTATCTCATTTGCATGTCACTGAATTGTGTATATCTCTGTTTTGTGACAAATAACATAACTTTAGATATCATAACTTTCTTATTTTAGCCGGATTTTGCTGAAATTTTCAGAGTTTTAGGCCTATGCTAGTTCTATTTTTCTGTTTATTCCAATCAACATTTCCCGGGGTGGACTAGACCTTCAACATTTTGTCTGACAACTTGTCAGATGGCAAATGATGAAACGTTCTTTGAGAGTGGCGATCAGTGTGAGCAGGGGAGGGGGGGGGGGGTTGGCAAGCCTAAATGCCCAATCATTTAGATAAACCATAGAGATACTTAATACATCTCTATGAGATAAACTCAGTTTTCGAGCGATCAAAATGTATTTTTCAACAAAACTGAATCATTCGAGGAAAACTATGCATATCAATGAAATTATACGTTTTTTGATTGATAAGCGGAGTGCTTGAAAAACTTAATTTATCTCACTTTGAAAAACCATATTTATCGAGGCAACAGGAATTTTCGACAAAAAAAGTTTATCAAAGATAAGCCAAGTTTTTCAAGCTATAAAGTAAGTTTTTCAAGCCTCAAGGTCAGGGGCGTCGATCCATTTTTCAGATTGGGGGGGCAAAATCATTAACGTTCCAAAGGCGCTCGATCGTACAAAACACCCGCCCACTCACACACACACACACACACACACACACGCACATATATATATGACTCATGAGACACATGTATCTCACCAAAAAATTAATACGAGCGCGAAGCGCGAGCTGATTTTTTTTAAAGAATACTGACAGGAAAAGCGTGCCTGTTTAGGACCGTTTGTAATAACTCGTGAGAAGGATACATATCTCACTACACAGATAGTACGAGTACCGAGAGTGAGCTGAAATTTCTTAAAATTCTGACCTGAAAACTTGATATTCTAAGAATTTTTGGTAACAATGATTAAGGTTTTTATCTGAAAGAAGAATAGATGCGAGCGCGAAGCGCGAGCTGAAAATTTTGATATTTCGATCTGAAAAAATGACAGTTTAATGGACGTTTTTGATAAAGAACAAGATATATATCCAAGAAAAGATGATTGCAAATCGAAGCAGGAGTTCTTTTGAGGATTACAACTGAAAACAGGACATTTACATTCACCTATTTAATCATGAAATGTATGGGTTTTTGCTACAGAAATGATGCGAGCGCGAAGCGCGAGCTGAAAATTTTTTATATTCCAATCTGAAAAGCGGACATTTTGAGCATGATTTTAAATAAAGAGCGAATTGTTTATCTCATTCTCGCTTGCTGAACATTACAATCTTGTTTTTTTTAATGCATATCCAGAATTATTGGGGGGCAAAATTATATGTTTGCCCCCCCAATATTTTCATTGGTGGGGCGATCGCCCCCCTGCCCCCCAGGATCGACGCCTCTGCTCAAGGTGATTAACTGAGTTCTTAAAGAAACTCTGCACATCAATTGAAAATTTTAATTTTCACTTTGAAAAATTCAATTTATCACCAAAAACTTCTGTTTATCGAGAAAGCCTTTGTTCAGTATATAATCATGATAAATATAGTTTTATGCCGTTATATTTTTCCAAAACCGTGTACAAAAACGAAAAAAAAAACCATTTGTGATTTTTTGCATGGTAAGCCCCCCCCCCCCCCTCCCCCCTAGATCGAAAATCGTTCCGCGGCCCCTGAATTGCCCAAGGTTGCTAGGGTGACAACCAAAATGATAGATTAAATATAGATTAAAATTAACCAAACAGACTTTTCCACGGCCTATTTATACTGGCGTTTACACATAGAGATAGAGATATACATCTCTATGATACTAATACATCTCTATGCGTTAATACATAACAGATTTTACACCACAGTCAAATAGGTACCCCAGTTTCGCTTGCTAGCCAATCAACGGGCTAGCAGTTGATGCGTGGGATTTTCAAACTAGCAGTGTACACAAATGAAGGTCGAACTCGCGATAACTTCATCTGAAACATGACGTTTTCTTGGGAATTAGACAACGTGGATGCCTTACAATGTGTTGTAAAACGAGATCTGAAATGTTCAGGTATCAGAATTTCTAAGAAGAAGGATCTACACAAAAATCATCAAGCACAAGTGAGTCCAAATTTATAAAATTATACTAGCTCGCAAGGTCTTGCTGTGACAGAGACTGGGGATGAGGTGTGGTCCCAGGTATTGCAATCCGTGTGTGTGTTTGTGGACTATTAACGCTCGGCCTCGGAGCTGTATTATAATACCCAGTTGTTGTCCGGACAACTGCCGGACAGGTTGTGTGTCCCGACGATCAATTTTAGAAAGTAATTTGGACAAAATTAGAAGCGAAGTTTCATTAATTTTTAGTACAAAATGTTAGGAATTATTAATTATAAAGAACAAAATAGAAGATGATTACAAGTGAAGTATTGAATTCATAATCATATTAAACTTTAAAGACTTCAAGTTCAATTTCAAAAAGATGTCCAGACACTACCTCGGGCGAAGTTCATGCAGGCCACTCATTCAATGAACAAGGTTGTGATGTGATATAACCTTGTTCTCACTTGTAACTTGTATCTCCATGTGTGGCAAAATAAGGGTGGCAAAGTTTGGCTTATTTTCTCTTTTTCTTTGGGGCAAATGCTTGATTTTTTTACACCGACAGTTTCCATTACACCTAGTATTTATCATGTTTATACAACTTGACTCTTATTTAAAGGGGAATCCAGCCTTGGCCATGAAATGTTGTGTGGGGAAGGAGAAAAATAAATGAAACAGAATGGTGAAAATTTGAAAGAAATCGGACAAGCAATGAATAAGAAAGTTATAGCTGCTTAAAAATTGGGATCACTAATAGTATGTAGATTCCAAATTGGCAACTGGGTAAGTAAATTATGACAAGGGGCAAGGACAACTTTCCCATAGGCCATGTACTTTATTATCAGGGATTTGTGGTTTTCTCCTTAGTACCCACTCCCCTGGGGCAGTAATCTAAATATAACCCAGGTAGTATATTGTTTAATGTCCTCATGAAAGAAAAATATTATTTGAAATAAAACTTATGGGAAAAATGACTTTTTAGCCATAATATGTAGTGGAGTACATGAAAGAGTAGTCCTTGCCTTACATCACAATTACATCCCATATGCGGCCAATTTGAAGTCTCCATGAATATAGTGATTACCAATATTTACAACTTTTAAAAATTCATAACTTTCTTGTTGTTTGTCTTTCACCTATCAACTTGTCTGATTTTTCTTTTTCTTATAAAAACAAGTTTTTATTTGGGTTGGATTCCCCTTTAAAGGAGAATGAAACCATAGGAACAAGATAGCTTGTGTAAAAACAGAAAAATCAAAGAAACAGATCAACAAAAGTTTGAGAAAAATCGGACAAATAATGAGAAAGTTATGAGCATTTGAATATTGCGATCACTAATGCTATGGAGATAGCAAATTGGCAATGTGAGAAAGATGTGTGATGTCACCTGTGAACAACTCTCCCCATTACTTTAGTATATATTTCACTTTAATTGCCTCTTTTATCACATCTATCCATTGATCCTGTGTTCTTTCTACATGAGGGCATGTAATACATATTTTTTAAGAATACATCTTGGATAAAGAGTTTGTATCATCATAAGAAAAAGTAAAAAGAGACATTTTGAGGGTATTTTATAGTCCACCAAAGGGAAAGTTGTTCATCAGTGACATCACACATCCTTGTTGCATTGCCAATGGGAGGATCTCCATAGCATTAGTGATTGCAATATTCAAATGCTCATAACTTTCTCATTATTTGCCCGATTTTTCTCAAACTTTCTTTATTCTTATTCTTTGATTTTTCTGTTTCTACACAAGCCTCTTTGTTCCAAAGGTTTCATTCCCCTTTAAATTTGATTCTTTAAATTATTTTTTTCTTAATTAAAATAGAGATCAAAAACTGAAAATTTTCTTGCGTGTGTGTGTGTGAGTTTTGTCAGACGTGTATCAATCAGATATGATTATTTACGTCTGGGACCGACCTTTAACGTCACCATCCGAAAGACGTGACCAGGGCTCGAACCTCTGCATCAATTTGTAACTTCCCCACAGCTTGGATTACAGGCGCACGCCACAACGCCCTTGCCATATTTATTACTTTCCACCAATAGAGGGGGTACAAAAAAATATGCCCAAAATTCAAGTTTTTGAGCGCTCTGGTGAATACAAAAATTATTCCCAAGTTACTAATGAAAAATAAATTGCATCTGTATGGAAATTAGTAATTTTGGTCACAAAAGTTAATGATTTTTTAAAGTGTGTGTGCTCTGTACAACATTGGCATACCATAGTCCTACCTGTAGATTCCCCACAGGCAGGGTGGTAGCAGTGAACAAGTGACGCAGGCTCCACTCCACTTCACTACCGCAACACTACGCTTCACCTACCCGAACTTCGGGACGGTGAACTTGATCAGATATTCCGAGTGACAAAGGTGGGATGGAAATGTTATTTATTGTAAAAACTATAGCCGCAGGCCTAGAAAAAAATATAACGAGAAATCTAAAAGTAAAATAGCTTAATTTCTTACTCTTCACCCGTATTTCACTTCTTGTCCATCCTCCGGTTATCCTTAAAAAAAATTGTTGATTTTGGGCCAGTTTCTTTTTCCTCATGTATTATTCACGGCCGATTTCAAAACATCGCATGCGATCGGTTTGACCTGCGACCGAGCTAGAGATACTAGAGTGTTGTGACTTCTATCACACTAAAATAAAAGTTGTCTCAAATGAAATACTTTCAGAGAATTCTCAACTTGAAAAAAATGTTTTAAAAATTGTCTTTTTTCTGCGTCCCATACGTAACTGCACATCTTTTCTCTCTTAAAGGTCAAGGTCATATGTCACCATTTTTTGCATGATTATTCTTCTCCTAGATGTCTACCATCATGAGGGTATTCAATCTAATCAAAGTCATTTAACACTATTTTTCAGGTCATTAAAGTCTCTGAAATGTCCCATACATAACGCGCGCAAATTCTTGGACTTGCCCTGAAATAAAAAAAAAATGACTTGATTTTCCCGCCTTTAAAATTTGATTCATCGTTGTTCAATCAAATCAAAGCTGTCAAACACCGGTTTGAAAAATAATTGATACGACTCAGGCTTACAACTAGACCAAAAGCTTCAGTCTCTGTATTTGGTTGTTCCTATGAAGTCTACGTTGGCTCCAATGGGGATTACAGTAAAATGTCAGAACTTGTTGAATAAATCCCCAGAAACGACGGTTATTCCTGTCTAGCTTACAACATGATTCTAGGATTTGATTAGAAATTTGGGGATTTATTTTCAGAAGCCTTAGGGGATTTCAAATTTTTAAAATCTTTTTTGTCTATTTTAGGGGAGTTTTGAAAGTTTTGTTGGAAAATAAAATTTGATATTTTTCATTAATATAACACCCGGGTATAACCCTTGCATAGAGATATATACTAATAACGCAAACTAGTGATATACATGTATCACTATGAACGCTGATAATATACGATCTACTTTAGATAGTTAACACAGAGATTGTACATCAGTGCATGTCCTATGCAGTTTAAGCAATTAATTCAGTAAACTGAACTTCATAGTCGTATACCCATGGTAGTGTTTCCAACCTAAATGGTGTTGCATCATAACCTTAACCAAAAAAAAAAATCTGCAGCAGTGTGAACAAGCACACATTAACTAGTTGGGATTTTGGTCCAATATGGGGATTTTTCTAGTGCCTTTTGGGGATTTTCTTTAGCTTGGACCTGGCAACACTGGAGAAAGACAGCATTTTTAGGCTACCATGCAGTGGAAGCCTGAACACTTTGTGGAGATGTCCCCGAGTTCTTTCAAACAGTTTTAATCAGGAAAATAGAAACAAAAGTTTCCACATCTAAAGTTACCCCGATTCTTCAGACATTTACAAACATGTAAGTGTACATGATTGTAGATCTTCCCAAGTAGATTTTCCCACCCTGGCCATCAAATGATGACATGACATTATGCATGTGCCATGTTCATACTGTAAGATGGTCAGTTGTTCAAGAATGACAGAACCAAGGGATAAAGGGGAACCATCATGTAGGATGATATGAGTGGAGCCTACAATGTTCTGAGTATAAATAAGAATCTTGATGATAATAGCAAAATATGTGGAGCTGTAGTTGGAATGGCAGTGGGAATGTCTGTGATGTAGAAACTAAGGAATGACAGAAACGGGTGTATGGAAAGCATAGTGTAGAGTAGACAATTAGATTAAAGTAAACATTAGATGGCATATAATTCAACCCTTACAATACCTTGCAAATGCACACATTGTGTACCTGATTCCTTAAAATGGAATAATTGATTAAATTTCTCATGTCTGATACTTTTTTAATTTTTGCAGGATGTTAATACATCTAGCCTGTTTGGCAGAGCGTTACATTCCTGTCAGCTTGTACAAGATGAGGAATCTCGATGCCATATCCCAAGGTGAGAAAATCATTGCAGAAAAATGTACAAAAATACATATCTCGTATTGTAGGAATTGATTTGGGTTGTATAACACTCAAATTTATATGCGTTACAAATTCCTTAGTCTAATCTTATATTGAGCTTGAATACATATGAATTTGAGGGGGAAAATATCAAGTGGATGCATTTGTTATTGTTAATATTTTTTTTTCCTTGTCCATCTAAATTTAGTGACATGGTTTAGTTTGAGCATGCTGCTATAATGATTACTGACCTATCATATATTTTATACATGTATTTAGTTAAATTAGTTTAGCAGCATGACAGGGACCACAAAAAAATGAATACTAATTTTTATCAACTTCTGATATTCATGTCTGTAATGAATGGAATATTTATATTTACAGATTTTTATTGGAGTGCACAAAGTTTCTTGATGATCATCTGGATATGGAGGGCATATTTCGCATCTCTGGTTCCAAATCTAGACAGAGAGATCTACAGGTTAGCATCTATATAAATTATAATCCTATTCCTGTCATTGTCAATTAGTTATAATTATACACTCCATAGGTTCATGTGTGTATACAGTGTACTTTCCGAGTGTTCCTATAAAGTGGGAATTTTCCTATTTTAGGGAAAAGAAAAATGCCATTATAACCTCTGTGTTCCTATTCCTATGAAAAAATATATGTAGTATTGAAAATGAAATTTAAGAATGTTCCTATTTCTGGAAATTTCTTAGCAGTTTGTTCTTATTCCTTGGCTTCCAAAGTAGGCAAGTATGTGTGGATTAATAGATTGAAAGAAGATGAATGACAGTGAAAATGCACAGTTGAATATGCATAACTTGTGTCTCTTTTGGTGCTAAACTGAGATAAACCCAAGTTTAACTGCTTGTTAGGAACAGACGTTTTAATTTTAAGAGATTGAATAATCAATTTTATCTTAATGTTAATTATACAAATTATTGAGAATCTTTATTTCATGCAAGAACAGGTCACCAGACGCTCTTAAAGTCGTGCACAACTCACAAACAGGCTTATAAAACATTTACCCTACAGGTATATGGTCATTTTCAAACGTGAGTGACACGACAATCGGAGAGGTTTAAGGGCTCATATCTTCAAACTTAAAGGTTATGAATCAATCATGACTACTATATTATATACAATGTAGGACTGGCATGGGCCACTACGAGTTTGATTTGAATTCAACAATTTGTTTAGTAGATATGATTAAAAAACGGTGCGTGAGTGACACAACAAATTTTGGACATGGGTTTCTGACCATTAACACATATGGTTGGATTCGTGCCCAAGTAGTTGTCATGGAGTACTGTGAGTACCAGTAAATGGACATAAATAGTGTACCTATCTAATACATATAGTCAAAATCAATCAAACCTCTATGGAAAATGGTACCCTCCTATATACCGTGAGTGACACGACATCCAAAACGTGAGTGACACGACAAGTGCAAAAATACAACATTTATCTCAACATTGAAAGTATTTTTTGCATGATGTAGAAGAGTAAAATACCATTAACCAAAAAACAAGCTTAATTACATAATAACTGCTTTCTTTAAAGTTCATAATATGTCATCCTGATGTTTTATTCTTGGTTTATGGTCATATTTGCCCATCAACTCACATTCCCTATACCATACCACATTGTCACACTAGGGCTTCTACCACTTTCCTCTTTAGAGGAGGGGACACTTGATTGTGTTATGAGGTCTTGGCATTGACATCAACTCAAACATTCTTTTTGTGGCCTGATATCATTCAAAACTTTAACTCTTTCTCCCTCTCTGTATACATGTATGAAAGTTAACAGGTTTATACAATTCAGCATCCACAGTGGATGGAATAATTTTTCCTTGAAAAAGGTATTCTCAATAGTCACATCATCTGGCATGGTCTGGTAGCCAATGATGTCATGTTAGACTCCTTTTTCTTGAAATATTGGATTACAATATTATCCTCCTTTAATATTTCAGGCATTGTCCAAATAGGACAGTTTCAATGTCTTTTTTGGTACCACCGTACCAAACCACAATCACGTTGCTGCACACTTCAGATGGACTATCAGCAAATCCTTGAGAAAGTCGGGAATTCAACTCAACAAGCATAGGTTTTCTCCTGAACACTGCTTGTATGTGGACCCTCCCAAGGCAGTACATGTAGGCACTGTACCAAAATTCAGAGCTATGCTTTTAGCTGGAATCTTGTAAGCGCCTTTTCATTGCTAATTATTTGATCATATACCATACCACGGGAATCCAGGGAAAGCCACAAGGTGAAAGACGCAGTCAGTACCTGATTCTTGCAGTCTGCTACTATTACATAACTACAAGTCATTAGCCTTTCCTTTTCTAAGCCCTTGGATGTCACACTAAAATCCAATTCAGCATCCCAACCAGGCTCCCTGTATACCTCAATAGCTTTTTCCCCTCGAGGTCCAGCACTGTTCTTATCGGGGTACCCCCCAAAAAAATTGATCTACAATGTACTGGTACATGGCAACCCATCCAAAGTTGCTCAAATCAAAATGCGGTCTCGGTTGGGACCTACATGAACATGCATCATTTTGTTGTAATGAATATGTGTAAATGCAAATCTGCTCTGAACACACATCGGCCCACTTACAGTAGTTTGCTGTTCAGACCCTGCATGTAGTTAATCACTACCAGTATGAATGGTGGCTGAACAAATAATGATTTTTAACTTGGCATGTAGCTGCTTCAAGCAATATCCAAAATGTTCTATCAAATCTCAGTACATTCTCACCTGAAATGTTTATGTTTTCTTGCAAATTTGTTTATTTCATGTCCTGGAATACAAGCTTTATGGCAAATGAAAAGGTTGATTTAATCAATCAGAAGGAAAAGAAAAATATTTTCTTTTCCGAATTTGAAAAAATATTTGGTGTTCATGGTGATCTCTTATATCTCATGTACACTACTTTACCACTAAAATTTCTGCAAATTTCAAAAAAGGATCCCTGACTTTTCTAGCTATGAGTATAACAAAGAAATAACATTGCTCAAAAGAAAGGTGAACTTTCTGCTCATTTCTGTAAATGGAGACAGAGAATGTTCGAGTAATACCTAGGTATGACTTGAACCATCACCAACCCTTTATGCATTGTAAATATGTACATTGCTAAAGTATAGTGGTTTTTCTCTTGATACATTCATAATTTTGTGTTATGTTGTTATATTCTTAATCACAGTACATTCACCAAAATATTAATTAGGATCCGAGTCTTCACACCAATGGAAAATTGTCAGGATTTTTTAAACCAAGGCAACCACGGAGAGGAGAGAAAATAGATGAACTCAATGTCAAATTCAATATTTCCATAAAAAGGAGTAAAATTAGGAAGATGGAGGAAATTATTAGCCTAAAATAGGCCTAAATGATGTCAAGAACAACATTTTGACTGTATCCCTGGTAAAACGCTTCAAAAATTACTGGATGTCCTTTTTTATACACAATATAATACCGTGAGTGACACGACATTTCGTGAGTGACACGACATTGTGAG
Organism: Lytechinus variegatus; assembly: GCF_018143015.1. Lineage (NCBI taxonomy): Eukaryota > Metazoa > Echinodermata > Echinoidea > Temnopleuroida > Toxopneustidae > Lytechinus > Lytechinus variegatus. Next base: position 39,383,418 of record NC_054746.1, read on the forward strand.
TGACACGACACAACTTTAACAGTTAATTCTAGCTTTACCTTAACACATTGGACCAAGTTACTTTATATACAATAAGGTACAGATAAACTGTATTTGCTCCAGTACTGGGATAAATTAATTTTCAGAATACACAGCTCTAGAAAACTTTTTGCATTTAAAACGTGAGTGACACGACAACCAGTTTTGAAAACTTCGAAACCCAATTTTTTTCAGAAAAACACTTCACAGAATTTTTTTTTGCTTTTCAGGAGTTAGATACAATGCACAGCTTGTATCTTGCCAACAAATGCTCTTCTAATACAAATTTTATATTGTGATAGGCAATATTTGAATTTTAATGCAAAAATCAACATTTTGTAACATCTAATTTCCCTTGCATAAAATTCACTGTATCTCAAGACATAATTAATAATTTTATGTAAATGAAATGGAAAAATATACTTTAAGATGTCTAGTTTAAAAAAACATTGAAGCCTAATGATTTCTAGCAAGTTTTAATTTTCACCCCCATGTCCACTTTTGTTTGAAAATGACCATATATATATATTTATAGACAGCCGAAGTGAGACAAGAAATGTAGTCTCTCTGAGCAGGTGTTCTTCATGGAAAGGTTCTTGTAATACAAGTTTCAAACCAAACTCATTGGGAAGGCTATTAAGCAGGTTTGACAGTCTGTAAACGATCAGATCAGTTTAGGAGAAAAGTGGTTTATAGTTATTTCCCAAACTGTGTGCTAAAAAAAGTAGATGAAAGTTTTTCAAGAAATTTTAATGTCAAAAGGCTAAGCAATACAATCTTTGTAGATTAGTAAATTTTGAACTTGATTCAGGCTATGGTGTAACAGTAACTTGCTATTTCATGAGTATTAGAATTTCTGGAATTTCTGGTTGTTTTTTTTATTTCATATCTTTTCTTTAACTTCTTATTATCTGTTGCAAGTAATTTTTTTTTCTTTTTCATCTACCTGACCATTAGAAAAACCTAGAAAATGGATCTTGTATTCCTAATGATGCTAATCCAGCTGATGTTTGCAGTCTCTTCAAATACTTCTTCCACAACCTCCCCGAGCCACTTATATCATCTAAACTCCAGAGTGCCTTCTACAAGTGCTCACTGATTGAAGACATTGCAGAGCAGCGATGGGTCCTCCTCAACATCTGCCATCTCTTGCCATCACTCAATGTTCAGACCCTGCGCTTCACTGCATTCTTCCTGCACCGTGTTGCTTCCAAGTCAGAGAAAAACCGCATGGATGTAACCAACCTTGCCAAGGTGTTCACACCCAGCTTATTTGGGTCATTTACAGCTCTTGATAAGAAGAACCCAGAGAAAATGATTGGATTACAGACAAGTATGGTTAGTTTAATGATTGAGAATGCTAGGCTGATTGGTGAGGTGCCTGACTGGATGATGGAGAAGATCACAGGACATAACCAATCCAGAGAGAATCTGGATCGTCTTACATCAGAAGATGAGCTTGAAAAGAGTGATGATAATCTAGAAGAGAGTGGGAGATTGTCCAGACGACGCAGAAAGAGTGGACCATCATTCCAAGGTATATCATATATACGCTCTTTGTGAAAGTGATTTGTAGTTTGTAGACAAAAATACTCCAAAGTATGTAAAAATACTCCAAAGTTCTGAAAAATAAAAACTATGGGTAGAGCTTCAGCATGATGTCAAATAGCTCACAGCAAATGGGGAAAATAGAATATCACTCTTTTCACCATAAAATTTTTATTCCACAGTGAAAAGTAATATATGCTAGTCAGTGTAATTTGGTATTAAAAACAATGAAAAGTAATTGATAAGTGAAATAAAAATGTTTTTCTCACTATGTGATGCTTTTATAAAGAGCTGTATAGGTCCAAATTAGTCATGGACTATAATGAATGCTTGCCATGAAAGTGAGTAATGTTTGTCCATTATTACTGGCTTTTAACCCTAAACAGGCCGGGGGGGTTGAATCAACTCCCCCTCAACATTTTCTGCGATAATTCCGCCTTGCGAAATTTTTTGACCGCGCCACTCACAGACTTTATACTTTTAAGTCTCGCGCTTCTTTTGAGACCAAATTTACGACGCCCGGGTACACGCTTTTGAAATTACGCAACATTTGGTAGGTGCATGTCAGACCAAAAATTGTCCCAAAACGTGATTTTCTGTACAAAGTCAATGCAAATTGAGTTTTCTCATCTTATTCATAAAGATGTGATTATTTTTACTTTAAACAGCTGAAATCAATTGATTTTAGCATAATTATGCTTCAAAAAGATTGTGCAATAAATCTGGTCAAAAAACAAAGAAAAACAAAAGGTTGAAAAACAAAGAAATACATAAGAAATTCATAAAACAATAAAATACCTAAGTAATTGATTTCCAAACCGAAGTTTTTTTGCGATTGCGATTGTTAACAATGCTACAAAGTATATTTTTACCAAAAATTAGCATTTTAGGAGCTTTATTTAGTGAATTAGAGCAAAAAGTATGATTTATGTATAAATTAGCATAATTAATTCATATAAAATAGAATCTCATTATTTTGGAAAATTTTACCATATAGCCTTGTAGATTACATTGCACACTATCAGCGTGCAGATTTTTGTGGCGGCATTGAATCAACTCCCCCCCCTGGCCACAAAAAAGCCCGGCCTAGTTAGGGTTAATTATCTATGATCTATCAAGATATCAAAATCAGTTGAGTAATAATATTCAAGTTATTCAGTTAGTGGATTTAGGATTTGTTTCCAGGCCTAGTGAGCATCTTATTATGCATGTATTAATTCCCTCTTTTTTCAACATTTTGAATTTTGGCTGCACTATCTCAGATTGAAACAGATCACTTCTGAAAGGCTGTTAACATAACCCTCCTAATTTTTTTTACCATATTCCTTATTTTGTGGTTCCATGTAAGGGTATATGGTAGAAAGATGAAGAAAGAATGCTAAAAAGAAAGATGTAGTTAATCTTGTGTACCAGAACATGTTACAGTTCACTCCTAATGTGTAACTTATTCATGATATTATTCATTCTATTTCAAAGTACTTGTGAGTGGTCTTGGACACAGTTTAGGTATTCTGAAAACAGCATCATCAACAGAGAACATCTTATCAACAGATACACATGCAAGTGAGTATACACTTCAGCTGTTTGACCTCTTGGAAGTTGCCATATTTTGTTTTGAAAAGGTGAGGATATATATACAGCAATCATTGAAAAAAAAAGATCTAGCATTTGAAATGATACTCCATATCCCAGCAAGTTTTGAAAGTCTTCACATTAAAACAGTCAACACTGTCAGAGATAATCAGCCTGAGTATGAATGGATAGTTCTGCATTTGGTATACTTTCACTTGGTACAATGAAATGTTTATTTTATCCAATATAGCTAACATTTTATTTTAGAATTTTTGTAGCCCCTCCTAGTTGAACGTCTTGAATGTGGACCAGTGAATTTTAGCTAAATAAGGAAGCCAATCTGAAAACCGAGTGGTTTTAAACCAAGCATGCATAACAATTTATTGAGTTAACGGTATTCTAAATTTGTTCTTATTTTAGCGGAGTCTCCAAAGATAATGAAGCGAAAAGCCAGTGAGGACCTGGGAAGTGCATTTACTTCTACTAAAAGGTAACTTTCACAGTTCAGCTTTGCCTTCAAATGTTTGTCTCACACTAAATGCTTGTACTATGTTCCATAATTGATAATCATGTTGTTTACAATTATTGTCCATCAATTTGTAGATGTACAAGATATCTTGCTACAGGAAAAATTAAATTGAATCACAAATGGTATACATGTATGAAAGACCAATAATACGATATCTTAGTTCTCTCTCTCTTTAAAATTCTACTTCAATTTGTTAATTGTATTTCTCATTCATTTTGCTTTATTGCCTTACTTTAAAGGAAAGCTTTTTGCAAAGGTGAAACCATCAAACAAAACAGGAAATGAAATCACATATTTTCTTTGAAAGAGGCAGAGAGTGATACTGTAATATGTAAAACCTTAGTTTCCATCTGTGTACTGTAACTGAATTTTATTTATATTTTACTATATTTGGGTTTTTCCCCCTCTTTGTACTTTTCAGGAAGGCTTTGTTGCACAAGATGACAACTGATCCTCAGTTTAGCAAACCTGGTTTACATCTTCATAGGACTCATCAAGGAACACCAAATCAACCAGCTCTTGGTGAAAGGGGTAAAATCAACTTTGACCTTGTTACTCTGAAATTACTGCATTTATTACACCATGCTCAGAAAAGTGCATTCCTGATCAATCATTTGATTATTGTTTGTAAACTTTTTTATCATTGGTTGGAAGACCAGTATTAAGCTGGAAAGTGGAAATAAATAAACAGATAGAAAAGAAAAAAAAAGGAATGTTACTTACCATGGAAAAATTTAATGAAGAATTTTGTCAGCGATTTCTTGACTAATTTACTGTCAGCCACTTAGATGCAAGGAGTTCCAGCATCTTAATGAAATGCTCCCTTCCTATTGGTACTTATCATATTAATGACATATAACTCTTAAACTGTAGGATCACAATGGGGATATATCCTCTTAAAAGTTAATGTTACCCTTTCGATACATTAATACAAATTTTGCATCATTCAGAAAATACTTAATGAAATTAAATTTTGATGTTCAGATAGACACTCTGATTGAATGAAGAGGAATTCAGTTAGAATTATTTCAGAGAGAGCTATCCCAAGTTGCTACATTAGATGTAGTAATGACTTCATTGGCTTGGATCCAATTCAAAAGGCAATCTAAGCTTTTGGTAGACCACTCCAAAGAAAAGCACAAAAAAAAATAGATTCACGAAATTTGAAGAAAATTTACTAAATTGAAATCACTGAACAGTTAAGTGAAATCACTTATTATTTGGCAACCTTAAATTCACAAAATGGTAATCCCATTGTTACATAATAATGGTTTGCACACAAGCATAGAAATTTCCAACCTATTCTCAATTACCTTTACCTGAATCAAGTATTCTGTGCTCATGATGTAAACACTGCATGGACATGAACTAACTTTGGTTGTGAATTTGAGGTATAAATGGATTGTTTGGATGCTAGCTGGCACTCTTCATGTTTTATTCATGCCCTCAGAACAACAGATACAATCTAACACACAATATCTTGACCAGACTTTTAAGTTTATTTTCATGATGTTACTAGAGTGCATTCTAATTAAAATGCATTGTCTTATTTTGTTTTTAACTTCTGATTACAGATGCTGTGACAGCAGATGGTGAGACACTGTTCAGGTATGATACACCATCCATTGTGTATGCTGATGACTCGTTTGCAGGACACACCCCTGGCAGGCTGGCTGGGAGTGAGTTCACCCATAAAGGACATGACAGGTGTCAAGGGACACCCAAGAGCAAACTCAAGAGGTTCAAGGAACTTAGTGCAAGAAAACTAAAAAGGTAAAGACAAATAATTTTACATATAGATATATATTCGTACTGATGTCCTAATTTTGGGGGGTGCTATTATGAAAGTATTTATTATCAATGATTTTGGTGATTATTATGATTTTTTTTTAAATACATGGGGATTGGGGAGCGAGGAGTGACTGAGGGAGAAAACAAAGAAACAAGTTGTGAAGGAGAGTAGGAAGATACATAGCATAGAAGTGGAGGCACTCAAGGGAAGGGTTAGAGCACTTTCTGTAAGTGCAGAGTAAATCTGCTACACTAGTACCATTAGACTAAATCATATGTGAACCCTGAATTTTTGCTTTATTGATACGATACACAACACACACAACTTGTTAATTCAAGGGCCAGACTACCATGTGTAGGTCTTGAGACGGTTGAATCTGTTTTGGGGACCACAAAAATATTAAAGCTGGGAATGACATATTTTGCATATCCCGGTCTGAGAAAAATTCTTGGAGCAATATCATTATATAAAGGTTTGAACTTAAAGGACAAGTCCACTCCAACAAAAAGTTGATTTGAATAAAAACAGAAAAATCCAACAAGCTTATCACTGAAAGTTTTTATCGAAATTGGATTTAAAATAAAAATAAGAAAGTTATGACATTTTAAAGTTTCGCTTGATTTTGGAAAAGGGTTATTTGCATTTCCTGGTCAGTATGCAAATGAGTGGGACTGATAATGTCGCCCACACACTATTTCTTATGTATTGTATTATATAAAACATGAAAAATACTAATTTACTCCTCATTGTAATGTGAAACAAAGTTTGTTTTCCTCCCTAAACATGTGGAATTCCCATTGTTTTAACAGAAGTTGTTCCTCATCGGCAAATCTGTAAAAATTGAAAAATTATTGAATTCAAGCAATAAAAACAAAAGAAATAGTAAGGGACATAATCGACTCTCATAAGCTTATCACTGAACTGTTAGTGAAACTTTTAAATGTCATAGTTTTCTTATTTTACATTTGATCTTGATGAAATTTTCAGCATTATTCTTGTTTGATTTTTGTGTATTGATTCATATCAACATTTTTCCAGGGGTGGACTTGACCTTTAACTGTACTCAATCTGACTGTATTGGCATAAAGCATGTTTTTTACACAATTTAAACTGTAATGTCATGCTAAAGATTGATCAAAGTATTTAAAACTTATTTAATTTGCTTTGGGATGTCTCATCTAATTTTTTTCTCTGTCTTTCTTTCACTTCTTGTCTTTTTATCTACCTAGGAGATCATTGTTAATGAATCTTGATGGAGAACCATTCTCGACGAAATCTCCAAGACCAAGCAAGGTAAGGCTTTAGTTTATCTCGGCAATATATGTCTTTTTAAATGGAAAAGTGCACCCTGATGTTAACTTGATACAGATTATGACAGAATACCGTCACTATTCAAATGGTATGTGTTATAATGTATTAATGGAATATTCTTGCAAACCTTTTTGAAGTGTACTCACCAAACCATAACAAAATGACAATGTCTAGGCCCCACAAAAACAAAGCTTAGAGTGCTTAATTTTAGGGTTGATTTTCTCTTGGTTACCTTGATCATTATGTGAAATCAACAATACAGAACAACTATACAAACAATCTGTTAATTCATCAAAAATAAAATATTAATCCATGCTTGAACATACACTGACAACTTTATACAGAGTGTAAAAATGGATTTGCATCACATTGAAGGAAGTTGAAAGAAATGACTTAGGATTATTGATGTAATGTTACCCTCGAAATCATTTTAGGCAACAATGAAATTGAAAATGAATACAAATAATAGGGATTTTACTAAATTACCAGCAAAGTTCCAACGCGTCGCCTTCAAAGAATATTCATTTTGCTAGAAGACGATGCTTATTTGGCAGCTATTGGTAAAGAACATCACCTTTTCACCTTCTATAGTTAAAATGTGTATATAGTATTGTAAATTTCATTAGGTAAAGGAGATTTGATTGACCAAAGAACATTTTCTTATTTCCTTTGTCGGTTTGGTGATTAATTTTCAGACACAAGGAAACAAGAGGAAGGAAAGTAAAGATGTAGGATGGAGACTTGCAAATGCTTCACCACCAGAGGGAGGCCTAGATACCTTGAAACTCTTTGATCATCCCGTCCGACCAAGTCCCAACTTTGATGCTCCCGGAAGACCTCGCAGACATAACAAAACTCCCAGTTCCCCTGCCAGACTCTTGACTGGAGGTTCTCCTGTCCTTCGCCCATTTGCAAGGCTCCACACATCAGATAGCGAGAGTGATGTGTGGGATACCATGAAGCCTACAAAATTCTCAGCTGGGGATTCCCCAAAGGTGGTAATTGTAGATACCCAAGAAAGGGAAATTGCATCGCCTAAGGTTGTAGTGGTAGATACAAATATGATAAGTGAATCAAACATCACTAAGGAGTATGTAAAGAAACAGCAAGAGCATGCTTCTCAGCTGATTGGTAGTAAGTTAGGGCAAGAGAGGACAAGCCCCTCCATCTATATTCCTGATAGCACCAGACAGAAGATCAAAGCAGCTCAGATGGAATATGCAGCAAAAAGCTCAATGGAAGATGAACATTTCCAAGAAATTGCAGACCAAAAAATTTCACCTGAAGATGAAGTCCATGATAAGGACATGACACATTCTACAAGCCAGAGGAGTTTATCAAGTGTGCTATCTGAAATCAATGTGTGTAGCCATGAATCAGAGGTTGGTCAGTTCACATCAGAACCCAATGAGAAACAACCTGCTACTACTTACATGGAAACAGCCATCTGTTCTCCCTGTGTTTGTGAATGCAATGATGGTGCTATGATGGCCGTTGAAGATTTACCAAAAGACCATACTGATAGTGCATCTCCAGTTGAAACAGGAAACCCACTAGATACAACGGATCACAAGAACAGCCCCATAAAAGAAACACATTTTGATGATGTCCCAATGGCACATCCGGTTCATCAAGACACGAAGGATAAACGGACCGTAAAGGTATCCTTGATCGTTGAAGGGCACTCGATTGTTATGCATAGACCAGATGCTGGCAAGACTACCATGTCTAAATCTGAATCGATTGATAGTGGAAAGGGTTGTTCAATAGAAGATCTCTATGGAGCTACCACAGAAGAAAAATCTGAAATGCAGCCACTTAAGGTTCCAAAGAAGCAAGACAGCCTTGATGCTGGTTTAGATGAAGGAAATGAGGAGGAAGAAATGCACAAAGAACTAGACCTCAAGCAAAGTAAAGACATTCAAATACCAAGCAAAGAAATACAAGATCATACTGACATGGCTCATCAACAGGCAAATATGAATAGAGGTGTTGTAGAGAATATTGAAGTAAAAAGAAGTGAAGAAAACCTAAAAACTTGCAATGGTAATGAAAATGTAAATGATATGGGGAAGGTTATGAGCTTTGGAGAAGGCGAAGTCAGCAAAGATGACACATTTAAGGTGCCACTAAGCGTCAATAATACAAGTGATAGTGACCTGCAGAACTTGATAAATGCTGCCCTCAAGTCAGACATGAAGAAATCTTTTGGGAGTCAATCAACAACCCTGCCTGTTCATTATGGTAAAAAAAGGAGAAAGAACTCGAGCATTGTCAAAGCTAATATTCAACTCTTTAACTCATTTTCTACAAGTAATAGTGACATTTCTGTTTGCACCAAAGGTAGTATGAGGAAGAAAAGTGCACACAATCAGAAGGAAACCACATCAGTCTCCAAACCCCTGACACCATTGACCAAATCAACCAGTATGGACAGTGGTATATCTGAATTTCAAACTTCCAGGCATCCAATGTCAACAAGAAGCAGAGACCTGAATGAATCATTCTTGACAGCCGTTGAGACAAAAGCATCCTTGAAGAAAATCAGTTCATCTATGGAGAATATCTCAACCCCCAAAGAAGAATATTCTGCTTCAATTTCCACTGAAAGCCGCCCTATTCAGAGTTCTCAATCCATGCTTGACATCAGTACTCCAACCTCTGTCAACAGACCTCCTGTAATACCCATAAGGAATGTCAGATCTCTGCAGAATGTTTCCACACCCAACAACAAAGAGAATCTTTCTACTCCAGCATCCATTAGAAGACGACGTCCTGTATCTCAACGTCAGAAAATGGCTTTCCAGGAGAGTGATTCTTTTGCTAAACTCAAAAAAGAGAAGGCTTTCGAGGTGGAGGAAGAAGCATCCAGTCTGCCTCTGGTTAAGCCGCTCAGAGATAACAACTCACCACAGCTGCACAGGACCAGGAAACCAGCTCCATTAGACCCAAGACTAGCAACCCCTCTGACACCGGTTCATCTTGCACAGCATGTGAGATTGCGTACTCCAAGCAGCAGTAGAAGACCAGTCAACATCAAACACAGATCACCTGTCAAACCAGTCAAGAGACTTGTTAAATCTCCTTCCCCAGCAAGATCCAAGGGCAGGCTAACACCAGAGAGGGATAACAGGACCCCAAAGAGATATCCTAGATCTCCAAGGAATCCTTTAGAGACTGCATCACCCAGTGTCAGGAGGCAGAGAAGTGCCGTACCTGTGCATGTCCAAGATGAATGGGAACTCTAGTATAATCAGTGGTAACTGAACGTATTTGCATGATCATATGTCCTGTTTTTTTTAATGTAAATCACTGTTTTTCCATGCTTCCTTCTTTCATGAATACTTATACTAACAGAATTATTTTCGTTCCAGAAATTGAATGTGTTTGGGGCTGAGGCTCATCTTAACCTATAACATATCTAATTTCTCAATATTTGAAAATGTCATATGGTACCATTATCTTGATTGAAAGGACCTGTATGCTAGCCATTAATGTAGAGTATAGAATCAAACTAAGGTTTGATAATTACTAAATACAGCCACGGTGATTGAATAACTACTCGACACATTGATAGATTAACAGTACTAATTTGTGACCTAAATTGTACTTCGCTTAATGATGAATTTAATTTCCATTCTGATATCACTTCTTCATAAATACAGATGTATTTTGACACATGGTGTACATATTTTTATTTTAAAATATAATGACAATCATATTGTATCACTTTCAGTTTTGAGCGTCCATTGTTTCGCTAAATGTACTTTGCAGTGTTTGTGGGGTGTCTTGGGTTTTGTGATCGTTGATGGAATTAATTGTGTAAAAGATCATACATGTAAGTTCAAATTGCACTGTGTAGATGCTACGTTGAAAGAATCTCTTGCTCACTGTTTTATGAAGATTGTGCAGTTTTGAGCCTCAGCCATGTGTCATGCTACACTCACTGTACATGTGCTTTGGAGTATTTATGGGGGTGCAGTATGTTTATGATGGTTGATGGAATTAACTGTATATAAAAGTCAGTTCATATTGCGCTTTATTGATATTATGGAAATGTATGTTAGGTTAAAGAAAATCCAATCTTGTTCATCTTTATGTAGATAGTGCAAATACTGTTTGACAGATGGAATATAAATTTGATGCAATTTCTATGTGCCTCTTGAACCACAATGTGAATGCTATTCACTAGACTCTAGTTTATGTATGCTTGGAAAATGCCTTTCAAACTGACCTTTGAAATTTTTCTTATAGCTCCAATGATTTTCATTTTCATATATCTTATATTCAATGTATGCCAATTTCAGTAGTACTCTTGGCATCAGAAATCAGCTGTGAATTTTCATTGAAACATTCAGTGTTGAAGGAGATTATTAATTTCTTATAATCATAAGATAAAAGTGTGGCTAGTTTTTCTGTTGAGGAAATGTATTTCCTCTGGCATTTAGTAGATATTAAGTTATTGTCTATGGTTAATGATGATTGCAAAGTATTCTTGATAAGTTTGAATTACTTGTATTTAGCTTTTCATGATTGTTTGATTGGACTAGTTCCTTATCTAAGGAAATAGAATATAGATTGTGTAAAACTTTTCCCGTCTTATTCAATCTTCAAGAAAGTACAGTTTAATTATATATATGGCTTACAGTACCTGTACTTTATATGCTGTGCTTTTGGAGTATTGTTACTATTTTAAATAAGTACACTAGTCCCTAGTAATATTTTGATAATTGCTTTTGAATTATGATGCTTAAATTCAGAGATAAATATGTGTACATGCAAGACTTATTTTCATAAAAGATATAGTTTTATTTGATTTGATGAAACTTCTCTATTTTCAAGACACATGCTATCATGCCTATCAAGAAGCAAGTGTAAATAACATGATGTAGGTACAATGCAATAATGAATATGTATACAAAAGAAAATGATAAGGCATGATAAACCTAGGTTCACTTATATGTATAACATCAGAAATCTACTTGTCTTCTTAGATTTTTTTTTTTTGGGGGGGGGCTTTGATGCACTTTAAATAGAAAGCCTTAGTATAAATAATGCACATTTGGTATGGTTCAGTCAACATGCTTTATTAAATCATTTCTGTGATTAATCTCCCTAGGGAAACACCAACATCTGTATTTTCCTCGTATAATGCAAAGTAACAATGTATGTACAGTTTCTTATGGGTAAAGCTATTATATTTTGGATTTATGATGTTATGAATCTATGAAGTTTGCCATCTTTGGAATATGGTTTTCAGATTGACAACAGCAAGGAATGGGAATGTGTTGAATTAATATATCAAGATAATTTATGATTGGCTTAAATGCTGGATAAAAACTGTTGAAATACAACATTAAATTTTTGTATAAATAAATGCATTATTTTGTGGTGAGAGAATCATGTGCCATCTGCTGTCATGTTATTTTAGTTTTTGAAATACACGATGCAATTTCAGGGTTGAATTCTTACACACTGGAAGCTCAGTGATTCATCTCTTCAGTCATATTACAATAAATCATACCAGTGAGGACATTAGTATAGACTGCCAACACAAGGGTGTTTTAGACTGTTCCGATTTTACAGAGTGAGGATGAGTGTACTGTCATAATGCCCCACAAAAGGATGTGTATTTATTTTAGAAAGTAATAATCTACATCCCTATCATTTGGTTAAGAAAAATCATCTCAAAACCAAGACTGGTCATATCACTTCAATTTATATGAGGACCATTCATACATGATATAGTATTATGATTAGTAATGGATTTGATAATCAAAATTGCATGTTTGGCAAAATATAAACCTGGTCATGGGAACATCCTTAATCATTTGATTAGGACTCACCTTATCATTCTTCATAACCAATACATGTATTCATATTTTGTTGCTGTGAATGTCAAGATTGGACAATGTAAAAGGATGTTAAATGAATACCAACAAGTTATCTAATGTATCCTTATTTGTCTTTACATGTATAAGTCGATATGGGGGGGGGGGGGAGTTCTTAACAGTTGCATGTAGACAGCATTTGTGACAATTCCACCTCAAAACAAATTTTGTTGGGCAAGACTTGTAATTAGACAAAAAATGGTATTAATTCTCTAAAAAGTAAAAATCTAGAAAATTAGCTCATCTAATTATCTCAGCTTTACTGAATTTTCACAGTATGCACTTGTCTAAATTTCTGACGCTGTTTCCTCATTCTTTGAAGCTCTCACCAAATTTCTTTTTCATCACATGAAAAAGTTGCTTGTGAGCAAAGTCAGAAAATTTTCTATTTTTTCAAACTTGATAAAAATATATCCATAATTTGTTTTTAAACACCGAGTTTTGGGGTAGAGGGTCACATTTACAGAAGTAAAGAAAGTTGAAAGGTGTGAATATGAATAGAAGTTGTTAAAGGAAATATTGATAGGATTTGATAGCTCTGAGTGTAGTGAAAAGAGATGGAATAAATTAAGTTGGTGTGGAAAGAGATAGTGCAAGAGAGAAAATAAGAGAGGGGGGGGCACTTCCATTCATGGGTGGATACCACCATGCACGACAATGGGGTCTTGAAAAGCACCCTAAACACATATTTTCCATACCGGGTATTCTGAAAATGCACCCCTGAACATTGGAACAAAACGATACCTTGGCAAGTATTCCCTGAATTGAACCGCTAAACAAGTACAGCAATATTTTAGTTATGTCACAGACGTCGGTTTTACCTACATCATTGGATATACGGCCCAACCCCCCACACCTCTCCCAAATTGTACTCTAAATACGTAGTGTTGACAAGGCAAAAAGTATTTATAAAACGTTTTAATTTTTTTATACCTACGCAAATTTGACCCTAAACACATACCTTTCCTAGCGAAATACATAGATACCTTTTTCATTATTTTAGTGTTTTTGACACCCTGGAATGTCCCGGTAAGCAAGAAATATTCTGAACAAGGTGTGTAGCATTACAGATCTATACTATAGTTTCATGTAACATTCCCCTTGTATTATATCTCATGAATAAGAAGAAAATACAAACAATTCAGGATGTATATTTTCACAAAGCACAATTTTATTGAATAATTCAGAGAGTATGAACAATCACAAACAAATTTGGCTTTGGTGCTAGAATGTTGTCACAATATTGAAAATACATGTACATCATATAATAATAACCAATACACATTTACTCACTATTGCATTAAAATATAAACTGGATACTAGCAGACATGGTCTTTTGACATATATATGCGATAATATTATATAAAACATGGTTTAACATATCAAACTGACATATAAATTACACAGGAGTTTATTGTATGATCCATGAAAGTAAAACCTTCTTTCACTGATATTTGAAAAATAAAAATAAGGTTTTTAACATATGAGAGACTCAAAAAGAAAAAAAAATCCTGAAGCGTAGCTTGAGTGCCTGTTGTGTTACAAATTTATCAAAGAAATGTCAACAGTGCTGAATCAGCCCATTGCCTTTCTTCTTTTTCAAGGTTGACAGAGTAAAAATAAGTAAATTATGAAACCAAGTTTTCTCTGGCTTATGTAACAGGGCCCTGGCAATGAATTGAAGAGAAAGTTTTAAACATTTTTCAGGAACTACTAAAATTTATACCTAAATTGGTCTCTGATGTTACAGACATAATAAAAATTTCATTGACCTGTGAATTTATTTGCAATTTCAGCGTAAATTCATGATTCAACAAACAGAATAACAGTGTCATCAACTACGACAACAAATATGTTTGGAATAGTTGGGAGAATTCAGACAATGGTCACATAAAATATATACATGGATAATACAACATACAGTAATAGACTTACTATACAAGTTTCTTATCATATATCTATACATATCAATAATAAAAAGCTAGAATATACTCAAAATGTCTCCAAACACTGCATCACCTACCATATCAACTACAATAATCCTTTAGAAGTACTTCAAAAAAGAGTCAGTGTGACAGTGTAAGACTTTATTGTGCATTTTAAACTATTGAAATTTTATGATTGATATATATACAAGGGCAATGTGTACCTCCCAGAAAAAAAACATGGTTTGGGCAAAGACAGCACAAATTGTATTTGAAAACTCATTGGAATCCACTGCAGAAGGATTTGTTGTTTATTTCCTGAATGCACAATTCTGATTGGTTGAAAATTGTGTTGAATTTAATTTTCGGAATTGTGTTTGATTGAAACACTATATGAAACAGTCCCATTTCAAGTTCAAAGCAAGATTTCAATAAAAACCTCCGACATTATTGTCAATAAGCATTATTAATACCAAGATGCAACCGTGTGTATGTGTCATGGTATGGTTGATTAAAGAATATTATTGCATACCGGTGAAATCAGTGTAGAAGACATTTTGAAGAATTCACAATTGATTAAACTATTAGATTGGAATAAGTGTATTTCATTCTAACTGTCCAAGGATGCTTAATTGTTTAAGAACCTTGGTCTGACTTGTCTCTCTGATCTCACCAGCTAAGAACATCTCATCCACAACTGAGTATACCTTGTAAAAATTGAAGACTAAATCCAGCTCACAAACATTGTGGAAATATTCATTCAAGACCTGAAAAGTGGAAGACAGAACAACAGGTGAATACTGGATTAAACTCTCAAAATTGATAAAAAGAAACAAGATATTCGAATTGACTTAGATTATATAAAAAAAAACAGAAGGGGAGAAAGCAAGAGCTTTTGCAATGTAGTAGAATAAACATGTGGTTACTATTGTGCATATAATTTTCATTATAAATAGAAATATCAAATAAAATGTACAAAAGCTATGACAGTAAAAATCACAAAATTACACAAAAAATTACAACTAATGTTTTACAGTATCCATAAAATAGAAATAATAATTGAAGGGAATTATAGCTTAAATAAAACTTTGTCACAATGTTTTTTATAATAAATTATTCAAATCTATTCATTTTCAAATAATAATCAAATAATTCAAATATTTCCCCTTTTGAAATATAAATACAATATCTTATCAAAAATAAATTGTCTTCCATAGCATATGCAAAAAATACATTTAGAACTTGCCATCCCTCCCACATACATACACACAGAGGCACAAACCAGCATACCTCCACAAAGTTGTGTATAGCTTCTAGGTAGGCTAAGTTGTTATCTCCTACATCTACACAGATACAAAAGTAGAGACCGGCGTATCTCCTGTAGACAATCTTGAAGTTACGATACTGTAATGAGAAAAGCATTCATTAATTCAATAAATTGCAATTAATTGGTCAAATCTTCTTGATCATGCAAAACATAGTAAAATGCATGGAATCAATAGGTTGATAAATGGACCTGGGAAACTTCAACTTCCCTGGGTGGACAAAATAGGAGGAAACCGCATAATTGGTATTGAGAAAAACCAATGACAGACTGCAGTATTGCCCTAAACTCTAAAATCTCTAATTTTGAATTCAAGTCAAGAAATAGAGACTAGCGGCATAAGATCTCTGATTCTATAAAGTTATTCTTGAATTATCCATTGGCGTAAGATTGGGAAAAGTCTGTTATACACAGATAAAATTATTATTAATTATTAGAATCTTAAGTTTTGGATTTGTAACGTCATAAACGAGCAGCTGCCCTAAATGTTATGTATTAATATAAAATGCATGAATTTCATATTTTTAATGGTTCCTGATGACTTATTTTTGTTTTCTTTTCATTATTGTGGGTGCAATTATTTGTCTATTGATATAAAAAAGGTACAGGAAAAACTATTTTCAATTTTCTGAGAAAATGACATTTCATTGTTTTTTTCAATGCTTTTTTTTCGATATGTAGGAATGCTGCGTGCACACGTGTATGACATCACAAATCAAATGATTAAAATTCGAATAACTTTTTAATTCTTTGATGGATCTTACTCAAACCTTCAGCAAGATTATTTATCATTTTTTCTGCTGTTTTTACTAGGCCTGGGAGTAGACATTGATTGATCAAATGGCTTGCCGCCGTTTGCTAAGCGATAAGCAAAATTTACACGGTTCGAATGTTCGGCAGCTCCCGATTAGACACTTGGGATAACTCGAATACTCAAGTAATAGTAACAAAATGACAAGATAAAAATTGTTTTTAAATACTTGATACAGGTTTAAAAAACTGATGTTACCAATGTAATTTGTCAAAAATGAACAATGGTTGTATCACATTCACAATTAAACACCAACCTGAAAGAGGTCCGAAAACTTTAATCCAACCCGGCCTTGCCCTCGATACACAATGTATATAGGTGTAGGCTTATACAGTGCGTCCCAGAAAAAAACGAAACCGAGATTAAGCGATGATTTATCATAACTTAATCACAAATACAATAGACAAATGACCCACCAATGTAAAGCTTAGAATCTCCTCTTTCATCTGATATTACTTAGATTATTCCTCATTCATGCATGAGTGAGCAAAAACAATTTGAAGAAAGGATACCAAAAACTCATTTTGCGGGGGGCATCTGAATTTCAAAAAGAAAATCACATGCCTAAAAAGTTCAATATCTGCTCTTTTATTCGATACCTTAATCACAAAAAATGGTCAAGAAGTAAAAAAGTTATGATCCCTCGAAACAATGCTTGCATTTCTCTAATTTCATTAAATAAACATGTTTTCACCGGTTTCCCCACAGAAGCTATCGCATGGTTAACAAAAGACTTAATGCATGGCTGATCGTCAACAAAACGGAGTGTCGAGTGAGTTTGAAGGCTGGCCTGTAAAACCTCTTTATTTTTATGAAATTATTGAAATTCAAGCCTTATTTCAAATAACCAGAACTTTGTTATTTCTTGACCATTTTCTGTAATTGAGGTATCAAATTAAAGAGCAGATATTGAACTTTCTAAAAGTGTGGTTTTCTTTTTGAAACCCAGATACAGCCTGCCAAATTACTTTTTGGTATCCCCTCTTCAAATTGTTTTTGCTCACTCATTCGTGAAGGAGAAATAATCTAAGTAATTTCAGATGAAAGAGGAGATTCTAAGCTTTACAATGGTAGGTCATTTGTCTATTGTATTTGTGATTAAGTTATCATAAATCATCGATGAATCTCGGTTTCGTTTTTTTGTGGGACGCACTGTATAAGTCTATGGTTGCATGTCTGTGTGCTTAAAACAGAAAGTACACACACAATAGCTGACTTGAGCCAATGTGTGATTGGACATTCGATTGCCAATGAAACTTTTGGTAGAAAAAGAAGAAGCCATGTGCGTTCCCATAATGGAAACATAATGGGATCAAAGTTCATGACTCTAGAAACAAATTTACCCCGGGATTTACCCCTCCCCATCTCTATGTGTGGGTGAGAGAGAGAGAGAACAATAGCAGTGGGACCCAGAATTCTTTCCATCTATCAAAACAATGTAATCTCCATTAGCCCTGCCCCTTCCGACCCACACATTCAAAATAACATTCCAGCACGTGCCATCACCTAATTCAAGATGTCAACTAGTCTCCCAAAATAGACCCAGTTATAGGTTCAACAAGTGGAATGCCTCTGGCCGTCTCACCTGCATCACGCGGTTCAATATAGCAGCAGTGCTGACTTTGAATACTACTCTAACTCGCACAAGATGTTCAGTGATACATGGTTACTCTTATGTCCACTTTTTATGAACTAGACCAATAAACTTACAGAGATATGATGGTTATTCAACACAAAACCCCAACATGGCCAAAGTTCATTGACCTTACATGACCTTTGACCTTGATCATGTGACCTGAAACTCGAACAGGATGTTCAGTGATACTTGATTACTCTTATGTACAAGTTTCATGAATCAGATCCATAAACTTTCAAAATTAGGATGGTAATTCAACAGATACACCCAATTCGGCCAAAGTTCATTGACCTTTGACCTTGGTATGTGACCTGAAACGCGCACAGGATGTTCAGTGATACTTGATTACTCTAATGTCCAAGTTTAATGAACTAGACCAATAAACTTTCAAAGTTATGATGGTAATTCAACAGATACCCCCGATTCGGCCAAAGTTCATTGACCCTAAATGACCTTTGACCTTAATCATGAGACCTGAAACTTGCACAAAATGTTCAGTGATGCTTGATTACTATTATGTCCAAGTTTCATGAACAAGTGGAATGCCTCTGGCCGTCTCACCTGCATCACGCGGTTCAATATAGCAGCAGTGCTCACTTTGAATACTACTCTAACTCGCACAAGATGTTCAGTGATACATGGTTACTCTTATTTCCCTTTTTTATGAACTAGACCAATAAACTTAAAGAGATATGATGATTATTCAACAAAAAACCCCAACATGGCCAAAGTTCATTGACCTTACATGACCTTTGACCTTGATCATGTGACCTGAAACTCGAACAGGATGTTCAGTGATACTTGATTACTCTTGTGTACAAGTTTCATGAATCAGATCCGTAAACTTTCAAAGTTACAATGGTAATTCAACAGATACACCCAATTCGGCCAAAGTTCATTGACCTTTGACCTTGGTCATGTGACCTGAAATGCGCACAGGATGTTCAGTGATACTTGATTACTCTAATGTCCAAGTTTAATGAACTAGACCAATAAACTTTCAAAGTTATGATGGTAATTCAACAGATACCCCCGATTCGGCCAAAGTTCATTGACCCGAAATGACCTTTGACCTTAATCATGAGACCTGAAACTTGCACAAAATTTTCAGTGATGCTTGATTACTATTATGTCCAAGTTTCATGAATCAGATCCATAAACTTTCAAAGTTATGATGGGAATTCAACAGATATCCCCAATTCGGCCAAAGTTCATTGACCCTAAATGACCTTTGACCTTGGTCATGTGACGTGAAACTCATGCAGGATGTTCAGTGATACTTGATTAACCTTATGTCCAAGTTTCATGAACTAGGTCCATATATTTTCTAAGTTATGATGACATTTCAAAAACTTAACCTCAGGTTAAGATTTCGATGTTGATTCCTCCAACATGGTCTAAGTTCATTGACCCTAAATGACCTTTGACCTTGGTCATGTGACATGAAACTCTAATAGGATGTTCAGTAATACTTGATTAACCTTATGGCCAAGTTTTATTAACTAGGTCCATATACTTTCTAAGTTATGACATCATTTCAAAAACTTAACCTCAGGTTAAGATTTGATGTTGACGCCGCCGCCGCCGCCGTCGCCGTCGGAAAAGCGGCGCCTATAGTCTCACTTTGCTTCGCAGGTGAGACAACTAGGTCCATATATTTTCTAAGTTATGATGACATTTCAAAAACTTAACCTCAGGTTAAGATTTTGATGTTGATTCCTCCAACATGGTCCAAGTTCATTGACCCTAAATGACCTTTGACCTTGGTCATGTGACATGAAACTCTAATAGGATGTTTAGTAATACTTGATTAACCATATGGCCAAGTTTTATTAACTAGGTCCATATACTTTCTAAGTTATGACGTCATTTCAAAAACTTAACCTCAGGTTAAGATTTGATGTTGACGCCGCCGCCGCTGTCGCCGCCGCCGTCGGAAAAGCGGCGCCTATAGTCTCACTCTGCTTCGCAGGTGAGACAAAAATTGCAATTTTGTGAGATATATATATTTATTTCTAACATCGTGGGCAGTGCCACAGGTGTTGGTTGGGGCCCGGGGGGGGGGGGCACTCAGTATATAATGCATAGTGGGTATGTGCTGCAGAGAGGACCCCCATTTTTACACTCAAATTTCCGTTTCAAGGCATAGCATTTTTGTCTTATTGAGAAAAAGAACAAAGAAAGCCGCTCCAAGGCATAGCATTTTCTTCTTATCGAAAAAAAAATCCGCTCTAAAGCTTCGCATATTTTTCTTTACGCCGTTCCGGTGGCATTGATCCACTACAATTTTGGTGAAAAGAGGCCGCAGAGCACTGTCCGACCATCGCCTCTGCGCTGCGCGAGCGCACCCGGCGGCCGTGCCGCCAGGCTAGCTGCATCATATACGCATACTTGTTTCATAGGGATGCATACGCACTCAAACGCTGGTGATCCGTTCCAAGGAACCGTTTTCACAAATATTTGTAGTTCCGAAGCCGTTCCGAGGACCCTCTTTTTTACAATTGGCCCGCTCCAAGGCCCCCGTTTTTTGTCTCCGGCGCTCGCGGCACACCCCACCACTTTTTTGGTCGAGTGCCCCCCCGGGGTTGGGGCATGGCGTGGGCAATGGATAATTTTTTTTTCAATAAGTAAAAAGCACCACATGCATGTCTGTCTCAAAGAATACTTCATAAATGAGTTGTTTACAGAGACGTAGATTGGACTCAAGACTATAGGCTGATTCATTCATATATGTGGTGTTGCACTCGGAGGGATGCATAATACAAGCATTGATTTAAGAAAGATTTTTAATTGGAACAATAAAGTGAAATTTTTAATCTAATTTCATATAGTTTCTTTTGAAATGTAAATTTAAAGAGAAGGGGGATAAAAGGATTACTTTCATTTATAAGGAACAGACAATACTTTGGGAGGTCTTTCATAAGTAGGTCAACTATTGGCTTAGAAGACATGATTCCGAATCAAATGATTGTATTGTTTTTTTCAGGAAATAATTAAATGGTAAAATTGACATTCACCCCAGGCCTAATTTTTACAATAAACCTTTTTTCAGTGTGAACTTCCGCTTGTAAGTATGTGACATGTGAGATTTACAAAGTTTGTACTTTGTAGACCCCCTTCCCATAATGGTTAATTGAATACAGATACATGGAAAAAAATAAATAACTGGCTTTGAGGATATTAAAAATATATATTCATAGTAACAACATAATTTGTTACCCTAAGCTCATAACCCATACATGTATGTCACAAGGCAAGTAATAAATGTGAGTTATTTTTAAAATTAAAACATTGATAATTCTTTGATTTTTCAAACTGTTGTGAAATAACAAATAAAAACAAAAATAAATGAATAAAAACAAATTCAAACAGCCCCCCCCCCTTATGCCCTGGTACTTAAGAGCTTCATCAGATTTTGTACAATACATTGTAAGAAAAAAACTCAATGCTAAAACCCTGGTTTCTCTGCGAATCCTCAATGTGACCTTTCTTAATTAACCTCTTGATTACTTAATTCATTAATTCAATGAAAGTATTTGTATAGGCACCTAAATCCAAAGGCAAATTCTAAAAATAAAGATGTTAAGGGCAATAACAGGCTCTAAATAATATGACATATTAAGCCCATAGTCTGTCTTTTATTTCAAACAGGAGCAAAGTGGTCAAATTTGACCTAGAATTTAAATTAAACAATTATGTCCTGCTAAAAGCTTTTGATGCACATGATTAAGGAATTAGGAATAGGGAAGGTTTAGGACTGTTATCGTGTAATTGTGTCTAATTATCAATCATCATTTTGTTTACTTCTCGCTTTTGTGTAGTATTCATTTTTGTTTTCAATTACCATAATAATATTTTAAATATGTGTTATCAGTAATGTATCATTATGTCATATCATTTCTCATGTTACTTTGACTAGACCTCTAGGAAGATCAGAGCCATTATATCAATGGCTCTGAATAGAGTGATCCATCTGTATATTTTTATGTGCATGTTTATTATTTGTATTTAATATCATATCTTGTGCAATGTATTTAATTGTGATTTTTATATGGTAAATAAAACCAAACCAAACCAATATTGAGGAATATTTTTTTGCAAAAACAATAAAGGTTAAATATTTTTTTGACTCACTTCTACGAAGTTAGTGTGTTTAGCATCTCGGACTGTTACCAGGGCATGGACTTCTTCAATCAACTTTTGCTTCTCTTCATCATCAAATGCCATGTACCATTTGGCAAGCCTAGTCTTACCAGCACGGTTCTGAATTAAGATGAATCGAATCTGAAACAGGAAAAAGAGTAGCAACATATTATCTTGATCAAGACAGTGTTCATCGAGGATGTGCGTGATGGCGACGTAAACATCTTGACAAATTTTCCATCTTTTCATAATCATAAGGGCTATTCCACAGTTACTCACGTTACATTTGGAGACACCTTGACTCATACTTGGAGCTGTTACTCCATTATTATTGATAGGAACTAAACATCTCCTTATCACAACAAAGTACACACTCTATCCTTTGTATCAAAGCAAAACTCCGCAAATTTCATTATGCTCCTGGCAAATCTTTGGAATGTGTCGGTTACTCACGTTACATGATTTGGACATGCATAAAATGAAAAGTCGACATAAGTGAAAAGTCTCCTCAAGGCTTTTATGAAAGTTGATTATATCCATTTCAAAGAAGTATATTAGGGAGACAAACTTTGTACATAATTAAAAAAATAAAGAACACATGGTTTTTACTTGGGGTGCAGATAATATGGTTACTCACGTTACATTTTGTCCATGTATGGTTAACAACACAAATGTCATTAAAAATTCAATAATGTGTGTAAAATTCAATTGCTAGGAACATCAAAAAGAGATTTTATACCAAAAATTGGAACGATTCGAGCTTTATTTGGGAGAAAGAGGGAAAGGTATGATTTCGCTTACTAATTATGCATAAATGAGCATAATCGCTTAATACAAATTTGCATGAAATAAATTACTGTATGGTATTGTAGATTATGTCCAAGACAACCAGTGTGCAAATTTTCAGCGTGATCATGCGGCCAATGGCCGAGATCTAGATCTCAAGGGGGGCCTTTTTTTCATGAATTCGTTTAAAAATGAAATCAATATTGTACAAATTTCGGAAATGAAGTTGTATCCCATTTACATGATTAGGGCTAGATAGTCTTTAGAAGAAGGAAAGTAGAAATCTCGAGGGCAAAAACTTTTTTTTTGCGGTACGGTATAATACGCAAATCACACAATCCCTGCCTGGGGCCGATTGCACGAAAGGGTCTTTCCAAGGACCGTCTTTCGTGTCGCCCATCTTTTATGATACGCTATAAGCGGGGGTGTTTCTGAAATTTATGATAAAGAATAAGATTCGTTAGCTTGCTTTTAAATCGAATTTTATACAATTTCATGATATGTCACATCATTTTATAACCAAATATTTTGTTTATTTTAACGGACGAATGAAATATGTTTGCAGATGATTTATTTAAAATGCGTTTCACATGGCGCATCAGAAAAGATGGGCGACACGAAAGACGGTCCTTGCAAAGACCCTTTCGTGCAATCGGCCCCTGGGCCTGGCTCTGTGGAGAGTAAGCGCACATTACTCATTAGTGAATGATTTTTACTCCCTAGGAGCCTCCTGGCTAGTGGTGAGTGAGAGAGTTGGCAGTACTCAGAAGACGAATTGGCAATTAACCGGTCAGGAGTCCTATTAATGCCAAACGAAATGGGTCCTACCCGGGGTAGACTACACGAATTCGAACGTGTGGGGCCATTTAATAAAATCGGGGAAAATAAAGTTGGCAAATACTTCAACAGAGCATTCAAATTTGGACTAAAATTGATGTAAAAATAACTTTAACCAACATCAAACAAGAAACTATGTTTTGTAATGTAAAAAACTACCAAAGAAGAAGACAATTACCATTATTCTTTCTGCTCTGTCAATTGGAGGGCGTCTCGGGATCAGTCCGGAAATGAAAAGGTGACCTATTACTTTGATATGGGGTAGGGATCTGTACCATGCATACAAAATGCGAATATGATTTTTTTAGATTTACATTACTAGAGTCAATATTAATCCCTAGTTTGAGAATGACAAAATCAATACATTTAGTAGTATAACAGTTGGATATACCTGCTATCATTAATCAAATATATAACTTTGAAATAGATGCGTATTTTGCATTGGAAGTTATCAACCTCTAATATAATGGACTCTTCCTATCCAATTCCCACCATCCGAGTTATTTGGAGTTACCCGGCCCCCCCCCCCCCGCGCCACCCCCACCCCCGCCCTTTTCTGGCGTACCGTGCGAGCACTAGCGAAGCCGGGAAGCCAGTTCGAGCGCTCGGCCGGCCCGCCGCACCCGGCCCAGGCACAGTCGGCAGTAGACCCAGAGATCCGCTGCTCTGATCCGGCGCTGGCGCATGTACTCGAGCACGTGTTTCGCAGATCATCATCATCATCAGTCATGGCTGCTACTCACATTCAAGATTCAAAAACACGCGTGCGGCTGCTTGAACATGGAGTTGACAATGTAAGTAGGGCCTAAATATTTTTTGGTTAAGATAAAAAAAACATGATTTTTTTTCTACATTGTCATGATCAAGTTTAGACAGCTGGCAGCCGTCTGTTTCGAGGAGTTTTTTTCACATTTTAATTGTTTTTTTGTCTGATTTTTCTCTATTGATTCAGATCAACATTTTTCTGAGGTGGACTTGACCGGCAATCCTGTATTTTAGGGGTCTAAATTATTTTAGGCATTGTTAGGTTGCTAACTTCAGTTCAGGCAACAGCTCCACGACCGCTGTTAACGGTAGTAAAGTAGTGCGTACGTACGTGCCGGGTATGGCGGCCGTTTATTAATTCTTCATTCTATAACCCCCCCCCCGCCATGACAAGTAACGCTGATTACCGTTAGTTTGATATACCATTATTTAAATATACTCTTCATCGTTCACCCATAAGTGCTCAGATATACCCCCTAATAGTAAAGGGCCCTGTTATGCCCCAAATAATGAAACCCCCTAAGACCAAGGCGTGCTGCATGGCATATATCTTCATTGCATACCCCCCCCGGCCATGACTAGTCCCGGGTTACGTGACACCCCGACGGCTTTAGGTATATTACCATGTATACCGTTATATACCACTCCCCCTGGCCCCTATATATCGCATGATACCCAATTGGTAAATACAACTTTACTTCTACTACATAGGCGTGTAGCTGTATACTAGTCCTATAATAATGGCATTAACGGCCCGCCATACCCGGCACATACGTACGCACTACCGTTAACAATGGTCTTGGAGCTGTTGCCTGAAGTTAGCAACCTAAAATAATTTAGACCCCTAAAATACAGGATTGCCACTTGACCTTTAACACTTCTGTACATGAATAAAAATATTGGTTGGCAACGTTTGGCAAAAAATGGATACGGTAGTTATAGTTAAAAAATATTGCAGAAATGCGATGAAGAAATAAAAGGAGAAGAGAGTATACTCACATTTGTTGTCATCGCCATCTTTGATCCATTGTTAATGCAACCTAGTTACGTGACGCGTATAGAGGACGGCAAAATCATGAGCGGTGCTAGATTAAAAAATGCTAAAATGTCCCGCTTCAACCACTGAACTGAAAATACGTATTTCAATTAACCCTCTTTAATAGAAATAAATATTTTGTTCATTATTTTCAAAATACGAGATCAAATTAAATGAAACTGATAAGAGATTGTCATTTAATCACAAAAGATATGAAATCAATATTAGTTTCTCTATCTCAATCAAGGTCAAGGGTCACTTGAGGTCAATAAACTTAGTGCATTTTTTTCCCTTTGTGAAAAAAACTATTCATCTTGATTGTATTCAAAGTCAGCCATTATATTGATATTTCTTGCCCCTCCCATTTTTCGGGGGTGGAGGGGGGCATCTCAGAAATAAATTCACAATTTAACTTTTTTTGGTTCCTGGTTCTGATTTTTCCCATTTAAAGACTCAAGCCAGTTCCATAGCTGCTGGTGGGATTAGTCTGCTGTGCGAACCTAGTCTGTAGGCACAGACCCTGATTGAAACTTTGATCAACAAATGGGTCTCCACAAAAAGACTAGCACATAAAATCTTGCTGTTTCTTGAGTGAGAGGGCCTTCAGCAGACCTTCATTTTTGAGGAGCGCGATCGCGCCGGCGCTCCTACCGCGCTCCTTAAAAAAAATGAGAGCAAAAAATCGCGCTCCTAAAAAAAAAAAAAATTTGAAAAAATTTCATATTTCACATCTTTAAATCCATGAAATGGCCTTCTTTTTTCCATAATTCCTTGAAATTACTTTGATTTAGTTGAAATCTATCAGAAATATGAAGAATATTCATCTCTTTCCCGACTCTGATTTAAATTTAATCTCGGTAAATATTGCAGTCCCATGTAGTCCCATATGTAGATTTTCATGGCAACACCATGGAAGTCTACATGTGGGACTACAATATTTACCGAGGTAAGTTCAAATCAGAGTCGGGAAAGTGGTGAATATTCTTCATTTTTCTGATAGTTCTCAACTAATTCAAAGTAATTTCAAGGAATTATGGAAAAAAGAAGGCCATTTCATGGATTTAAAGATGTAAAATGTGAAATTTTAGCAATTTTTTTTTTTTAGCAGGAGCGCGTACGACATCTTGTAAACGTATTGACGTGACCCAGGCCTAGTTTCACCACAGATATTAATTAATAGCTAACACACCTATTGCATATATACAATGTTAAGAAAAATCTACAATCTATCATGCATGTATTGTAATGAATTGATTTGAGCTCCTCACACAGAGCGATTCTGAGGAGCTCAATTGAGCTCCTCAAAAAAATAAGGAGAGCGATTTATTGAGCTCCACAAAATTATAAACGTGAAGGTCTGCTTCAGTACACAAGGCGTGAGTAGGCTGCACATTCAGACCCTTAACTCAAGTGAAGGCTTTGCACAGCAGACAAGTGCAAACCCTTCACTCAAGGAAAGTGGTCTGAATATGCAGCCTAAGGTTTCTGCCAATGACTTTTGTACAGAAGGTCCTTTTGTTCAACAGAAAGTTGTATTCGTGCTAGTCTTGTGTGAAGAACCACTTGTGGATCAAAGTTTTTACAAGGGTCTGTGCGTGCAGACTATATAGGGGGCAATATTCTCTTAACATGTTATTATAAAATGGCAGGATCTCACATAAAAAAAAAGTTGACATAAATTTATTGAAAGAAAAATGAAAAATAGTGTAATGTAAAGTTTTATTTTTTCATGTTGAATTGAAAAAGCTTCATTTTGTACATAATGCTCCATCATGTTACTGGATACAAGTACTTCAATGTAATTTATGTACAGTTTGATGAATATTTTATACCCTGGGCAATTTAAAGAATGAGAATAGTTTGTGGAAAGTATAAAATTTGAGGATATCAATATATAATTTTGTATTTAAAAACATAGTGTATCAATTTTGTGAAAAAATGAAAATTCCCAAAATTCCCGGCAGCTGAAAATTCCTGAAACTTTCCATGGAAATTTTCCAAAATTTCCGGAAAGTTTCCAGCCCTTTGCAACCCTAGGACTCCATGATGTTTTTAAAAATATTTTGACATAAATACTTCTTCATCATGGAGTCTTGACACTCTTCCCATAGATGCAGAAGAGACTGACCAAAACAAAGAAGGATTTTCCTAGGAAATCCGTCTTTTAAGGTAAAAAATCAAGTAAATAGTGGTGATTTTATTCAATTTTACACCTTCCTACGCCTAATGCGTAAGAAGTTTTCAAAAATTGGTTAATAAAAATGTTAAAATTGAAGGTTTCTTACCAGACTGATCTCATGTAGATCCCTCGATCCGTTTGTCAACAAAGCAAATACAATTGGTCTGACCCTTGAACCACTTCATTATGACGTAGCTACAATTAGTGATGTTACAAAATGCTATTTTGAAGAACAATTTATAGATAAATTATTATTTAACAAATACTAAATTTTAATACGTGATTACATGAATAATTAATCAATTTTCTACTTTCTTAAACAAGGTTCACAGTTCAAGTTTCCCTGGAAATTATGTTGGAAGTGATGATTCTTGGAGCATGGACAAATTTACCAAGGTATGTATTTCATACTCAAACCAATGAGATGTGACTTTAAATTGTATGTACCTTGTATTTAAAAAAGTTATATAACCCCTATATACACTAAAACATACAAGATATTCAGTGGAGCAGGTAGCATTTTGTTTGAACTAGAAATCTGTACAGAACAGTTTCACTTGAAAGGAAAACTAAAACAGTTTAAGGGAAACATGGTCTCTATTCAACATGTCTTCACAGCAGGTTTGAGTGTAAGTCTACTTTGTCTAATAATGAAATCTTTGCCAAAAAATGTGATACATTCTCCAACTGCCACAATCTTCATCTGTTTCATTCTATATTAAACATAAAACATATTTGTAATTTTTGTTTGTTTTGTTTTGAAAATAGAACTTTCGTATCGATGTGATTAGGCTGACTAAAACTGAGCTAGAGTTTGACATGGTAGGAGTAGACCCAGCAGTAGCTAATGCATTTAGGAGGATTCTGCTTGCAGAGGTAGGTACAGCAAATTCACCCATTTTTAATAGTTTATAAAGCAGCAGGACAGTGATATAATGAAGACAGTTGAATCATGTGTTTAAAAACTAGTGAAGACCAAGGGTCTTTACAGTAGGACTTAAGAACTTTTCTTCAAAGATGATATCTTTTTTGATATCGATTTCTTTGCACAAATGAGTAGGGTTAAGTAAGAAAATGGATCATTTAATGAAAAAATAAGGGAATTGTATATCTCAATTAAATAATATATCTTTTGTAATTATATTTTATTTTTGATTTCATAATATGCAGGTCATCAATGCAAATTTAACGATTAAGTTTTTTTTTTTTAACTCCCTTAAATCTTGATCAGGTACCAACAATGGCAGTTGAGAAAGTCTTTATATTTAATAATACATCCATCATACAAGATGAAGTTCTCGCTCATAGATTAGGACTTATTCCTATCAAGGCTGATCCAAGAATATTTGAATACAGACAGGAAGGTAATATTGAAAACAAGTGCATGTAATTGTTAATCCGAGATCTCTTCTCTTTTGGGAGGAAGTGAGGGGGCGGGCAATTTATACTTTTGCAATTTCTTTTTCATTTTCTTAGTTATTTACCAGGTTTTAAGAAAAAAGAAATCCCCTGGGTATTCTATTTATCATTCAAGTTATTTTTTCAGGTGGTTTAAACTTCATTCATCTAAACACATACAAACCTTCAATGTCCAAATACAATAAAAGACAAAGATAGTTTCAAATATTTTGTTGAAGGCATTAACAATTGATAGAATTTGAACTTTTATTCTAGGTAATAGTGCTAGTCAGTGATTTTTATTAAACAGTTGACAATATCATAGCTAAAGAGAAAATAAGATCTATAGAAAGCAGTGTACATCCATGTATGAGAATAAAACTAAAAAAACAAGATAGGAATTACAAACAGTGTGAAGAAGTAATTCTATAGAGAAAATCACCTTTGGCACCCATATATTCCTTGCTTAAAAAGGGGTAATATTTTGTCCACATTTGTGAAGCGATCATGGTCTTGAAGAAATGTATAATTCTTGGAAAGAAGAAAGATGAAATGCAAGTGTGACAGCCATAATACATCTCTGCAAAATTTGTGTTGATCTGAGATTTTATGGTTAGATCTAAAAAGCCTAGTCCTAAAAAATCTAGGTTGAAATGAGGTTAAAAGAAGTAGTTCACAATAGAAGGGTTGGGGAAGGAAATGAAAGGGGTTGCAAGATATTGGACACAAGACGTAGGCTACAACCTGATCTTTGTTTGACCTAAGGAATAAGCCTATTAGTAGTTGGAAAACACAAGGAATACAAATCTGAGGACCATTTCAAAGAGAACCATGGTAACATTGCCGTAATGTCAACTACCACGGTAACAAGGAGGATTCTAGCCTAAGTGGCTTTCTCTACCTAGTAGGCCACTCCTAATGCTCTATAAAAATGTGAATTTTCAATGTAGGTGATGAAACAGGAAGTGAAGAAGACACCATAGAATTCCAACTGAAAGTGAAATGTACAAAAAATCCAAATGCTTCTAAAGATGCTACTGATCCCGATGAACTCTATAAAAATTCCAAAGGTTAGTAGTTTCTCATCATTTATAATAGCAATCTTCTCGTAACAATATAAGAATGATGATGATGGTGATATCAATGGTTGTCAATTATGGCAATGCTCATGGTGGGAAATAATGTTGATATATACCTATACAAAGTTTTTATGCAAGGTCCAGGATATTGCCAGAGGTGCAGTTGATTATATGATGACTTCAAAGCACATGTAAGATGTGAGATATACAAGAGGGAATACAAATATGTTTCATCTTCATGTCTTTCATGACATATTTCAGACAAAGCCGTGCCTATTATCATTCTATAGAAAACCCAATAATGTACGAGATGTATGTAATATTAGGTGTATGTGTTTCAGGTGATTGTTGGCAAGGATTTTCATTAATTCCACAATCTCTCCCCAACTTTGTCTATTAAACATGAATGTTTACAAGATGAAAATCACAAAATAGCAAACATGCTGGCTAGGCTATTGACTTTTTGATATGTCATATTTTCAAGTGTTTTTCATCAAAGTATCAAAAGAAATTTCTTTTCATATTTTACAGTAACAACTGAACATTTCAAGTGGAATCCTATAGGAAGCCAAGAGCAAACAGTAAGCTTTAATTCTTTTCATGATTTTGTTATTTATTCTCAAGTACTATGTAAGAGATTAATGAGGTAATATATTTGATTTCCAAGCATTCTATGAAAACCCTACAACAGTCTTCTCTATGTCTGTTGTGTCGTATAATGAATGCTAGAGAAAAGAATGAATACATTCACTGTGGATATCCAATGTGACATGTCTATTACAATGATGTGACACAATTTCACCCCATGGACATTGACTATTTTCAGGTTAGCAATAGTGTTTCAGTGTACCTCTTTTCTGTCATTTTTGTTTATAAATATGTACAATCAATTTGCCTTTCCAAGTCTAAACATTCTACCCTTATTTTGTTGAAAAACAAATTCAAAGGAAGATTATTTCATATTCTAATAAGTGAAGTAAAACGTTCAGTTTATTATAACTCTGAGACATCAAAATGCCCATGTTACAGCAAATTGTTGTGAAGTATGTCCAGTAGGATATAAGATGTATGGTTGAATGTCCTTAATAGAACCAAGAGCAGGATTTGGGGGAATGATCTTGGATTTTTTCCACTTTTGTTTTAGTACTTAAACTGCAGTTTAGTTCAAAGGTAAATGCCAGTTGTGGTAACGATATCAAAGTGAGTTTGTACAGAATCCAATGAAATGACCACCAAAGTGTCTGTATAAATAAAGAATATGTGCCAAAGGATTCTGGAAGAAATTGTGTAATTGCTGAGAAATCAGCAAATAAACACAGGATGCAGATCAAGCGTCGGGCCGACATTCAAAGCGATAATAATACACTGTCCCACATGCATTTATCTGTGTTGTTGATCTTCAGTGTGAACATTTTTCAGCGTAGATTTCAAGATTTCACAAAGTTCAGTTTATGTAACTGTACCAGATCTAGATCCTCGATGATATACTGAAATTAATCCTGGTTTACAGACTTTCTCATGAAAACCGGTTTTTACTGCAACTACTGGCATTTCCTTTTAACTAATTCCTTTGCATAAGATTTTGGCAACTCTAATATGCTCTGAATTTCTTGTTAAGCATGGACCTAAAGCGTTTGCACCAGTTGACAAGGATATCTTGATAGCAAAGCTGAGACCAGGCCAGGAGATTGATCTTAAAATGCATTGTGTGAAAGGAGTTGGTAAAGATCATGCAAAGTTCTCTCCAGTAGGTCAGTTCACCTTTCACATTGCTTACTGTACTTATTTAAAATACAATTAATTAGGGTTCATTCAGACACAATAAATATTAGTAAGAAAGCTCAGCAACATTTTGTGTACAAAGTCAATGGGATATGAGTGTCTAGATCATTTATTTCTCTCTGTTCTAAAGGAATTCTCTATTTTTGTCTTCCCTACATATCAAAGCGAGACTATAGGCGCCATTTTTCTGACAGCTGCGGAGTTGTCAACAGTGAAATCTTAACCAAGGCTTTGAAATGTCATAACCTAAAAAGTATATGGACCTAGTTCATGAAACTTGTGTGCAAAATTATCCCTTATTTTCAGCCAGAGGTTGTGAGTTCTACTTACTGAGAATAGGACATATTGTTTCTCTGTAACAAATAATATAATCCATTCCTATCAAAGATTCATGATATTTCTCTGTGATATTACAATTATTTAACCCTAAATAGACGGCTATTTCGACGCCTAAGAATACCCCTTATGATCTCGGCTGACGATCGCACAATCGCGACGAAAATTGGCACACGCGTTACCCATGGCATTATCTACAAAACTATAACATCAAATTTTGCAAAAAATCTCATGTCTCATTAATTATGCTAATTTATGCTTAAAATCATAAGTTTGCTCTAATTAATAAAATAATGCCCCTGAAATGCTAATTTTTGTTTCATATACTCTAGATAGGCATCTGATCAGATTCATCTAAAAAAAATTTCAACATCACATTTATTTTCTTATACTTGTATTCTATTGTTTTTTAATATTCTTATGTATTTCTTTGTTTTTTATTGTTTTTTTCAATGGAAATTGTCGGGGACTTTATTGTTACTATAAAAACGATAAAATTAATTGATTTTAAGCAGTAAAAGGAAAAATAATGATACATTTATGAATTTTGGCTAAAAACACTATTTGCATTGGATTTGTACACAAATTCACGTTTTTTAGTAATTTGGGGTCTGCATGCACTTACAAAATGTTGCGTAATTTCGGAACTGCATACCTGGGGTCACAATTTTGGTCTCAAAAGTTGCGTGAGACTTGAAAGTAAAAAGTCAGCGAGCGACGCGATGAAAAAAAAATGCGCGGCGGATTTATCGCGAAAAAATCAGCCCCCCCCCAGTCTTTTTAGGGTTAAAACAAGTTTCATTCTAATTAATTTCAATTGTTTAGAAATCCCAAATTCATCAATTTTGTTACAGACCTTATAACCAATAGCCATTGGACAAGGCCCTGAGTCTGCTCATTTTATGTTTTTATTATACGCTGATCGACTGACCAAGGTCTAGGGGATGAGTTGGGTTTTAGTTTTGGGTAAGGCTTTGTTCTGTCAAACAAAGGTACTGTTATAGTCATGCAGTCGTGGCTTTATACAGCTAAACAACGAAACTTGACCTAATTTTTCTGTTTAAAAGAACTCTTCCTCATCAGTATTATTCAGAATGCCCTTATTATTTGGAACTATCCCTTTTGTTTCTCTTTGTGCCGTGCAGCAACTGCCTCATACCGTCTTATGCCTGAGATCAAATTGACCGAGAATATCATAGGAGAGAGGGCAAAGAAACTTCAACAGTGTTTTTCTCCTGGAGTTATTGAGGTAGAGAAAAGAAATGGTAAGAAGAGAATAGAAATGTTTAACAAAATATTGGCATATATTTTACTTGAGATTTACCTGGGGGTCATTTCCTAAAGCTATGCATGTCTAGATGAAATATTGGTGACCATTTCTATGCTTTTAGTATATTTTGGGGGAGAATCTTATATAAGCCTAATCAAATTTAGAAAAATATGCAATTTTCCATTCAGAATACTAATCTTACTCTCCAGCTTCAAAAGGAAATGGTAATTAAAGTTTCAGCACTACCAAACAACCCCCCCCCCCCCTTTTCAATAAACATTGCTAGCTTATATAAAAAATAACATTGTTTTTTGTTGTTGTTTTTTTTTTTTTTTTTACTTCATTTATCAATTAGATTGGGTTAGCATGATGACATCTGGGAATGGTTGAATACCAAAATATGCATAACAAACCAGAGCTAATTTGAAATCATTGTTAAGCAAGATATACAATTTTAAAATGTATTGAATCAAATGTTCATTAAGAGGTTAATATGATGTTATTACAGGTGTTCCTGTAGCAGTAGTAGCTTGTCCAAGGAAAGATACGTGTAGTAGAGAAGTCTTCTCACATGATGTAAGTATATAGCCTGCCCACAAACAGGAAAATGTACATCTTTTACCAAGTGTTTTCATATCACTGTAAAATTGTACCTTATCCCATGTTGAACTATGAATCCTGTTTTGTTGAAAAAGGCACCATTGTAGATTTATTTTGAGTAGTAATATGCGTGATTGGTATGTTCCTCTATAAAGTGAGGTGGTAAATGAGACAATTTTTTTGTGCATGATAAATATAAATTGATACATTGATTCTTAATAAATATAAAAACATCAGGGTACCATAACACAAATGTTAGCGATTAATCGTACTCTTGATTTTCATGATCGATTGTACATTGTAGTCAATGGAGTCAATCAGAAAAATGTGTCTACGATCATTGCTAAGCTTTGTGTTACGGGCCCCAGACCACATTTTGGCACTTAATATTCCAGTCATTTGTAAAGAAATGTGTAATGTTACAAACAGCTTTTTGACATATTCACCACTCTGTGTACTATACCAAGGCAACTGGGCAAGTATATTCTAATCATAAAGTAATGCATTCTATGAAAACCCCACAACAGTCTTCTCTATATCTGTTGTGTCGTATAATGAATGCTAGAGAAATGAATGAATACATTCACTGTGGATATCCAATGTGACATGTCTTTCACAATGATTTGACACAATTTCACCCCATGAACACTGGCTATTTTTACAAATTTGATTCATAACTGTTGAGTGAATATTTAAATAGTATTTAGTTGTTGATAAAAATTTCCCTATATTCCTCCAGTTAGTTTTATGTGTGATCAGATTGTGTGCTTCTTGCAGACGTGATGAAGTGAGAATCTCTCTCTTCTCTCATTTACATTGTGTCTTATAGTCTAGTTAAGTATTAACATCCATATATGGTATTAATTGAAAGCTTGTTTAATATATACTTGCACATTTAGTGCATTTAAAAAATATTTTGGTTGTTAGTTTATTTCACAGTAATTTAAGATTTGAATTATTTTCAACCATTTCTTGCTTCACATATTTTCAATTTCATTTCCTCAATTTAGGACCTCAAAGATTGTGTGAAGTTGAATAGAATTCGGGATCACTTCATATGTAAGTATTGCATTATTTTGATGTGTTTAAAAATGATTTTTGAAGTTAGTGAGTAGGATAGAATAAACCTTTACAAGTTTTATTGATCAAGAACTAAGAATAATTGTAATGGACAAGGGGAAAAGGGGTACCTTTTGAAAGTATTTGAATAATCATTCTCAATTTTAAAAAACATGATTTTAGTGAAGACTTTTATATCAAACGCATGGTAATGTTGCAACTAGTTAGAAGAGAGAAAATAAAAAAATTTAAGGGCTTCAATCAACTACATAGCATTCTATGAAAACCCCACAACAGTTTTCTCTATGTCTGTTGTGTCGTATAATGAATGCTAGAGAAAGAATGAATACATTCACTGTGGATATCCAATGTGACATGTCTATTACAATGATGTGACACAATTTCACCCCATGAACATTGACCAAGTCTGTTTCAGTGTATGTCTTTCTATATTTTATATCTATACTAATGTTTTCCATGTATTGTTACTCTATAGTCATTTTAATTTTCTCTGCCTAGTTTACTCATTTTAATTTGTAAATTAACTTATAAATATGTCTTTGTTGTCTCATGTTTCTGTGCATTATGACATTAAGTTACATTTAGAAATATTTGAGTTGTTCATGAATATAACTTTTATGAGGAATTTTGTAATGTCTACACTTTCAGTCCTCAAGTTTCCTCATGTACAACATAATTGGTGATAGTGATGGCTACTGTTAAATGTGCAAATTTTGTCATCGAACCTTCCTTACGCCCCTGTTCCAGCGTGCATATCTTGCTACGATTTAGCAAACCTGCAAATTACACAGGATCTGGGAAAAAGAAATTATCAGTGGGAGAAAGTGCTTTAAAAAGAATGGGTGTCGTAGCTCAAGCTAAAGCTGGGGTAATAATAGTTGCGCTTTATACAGTATCAGGCAAAAAGCGCTGAATAGGTCCATCTATTATTATTAGGAAGGTCAGTATGGAATTTGGAATATTTCAGAACAGAATTTCATGGTGATCTTCCTGATGTGCATAAATTCCTGCTGTCACCCAGTCCTCACAGTGTTGTTTCTAGACTGCTCCCAATTTCAACCGATTACTAAATTTACTATTCCACCCTCCAAATTGTTGTGGAATGGTCCCTTTGATACTCTTTCAAGTTGAATGTAGTAACCGGATGGGTATTGGTGTCTCTTATTTTGTATTTCAGTCTCTGTGGAGTCAACAGGAGCTCTTCTCCCTGATGAACTGGTCTCTGAGGCTATCAAGATTCTGAGAGCTAAGTGCAAGACATTCCAACAAGACCTTGATATGCTGAGTAATCAAGATACATGAACTCATCTTTCACTTGTCTAGAATATCTGACTCAAATGTTGCTGGATGAGAATGTGAACTCAATGAAGTAGAAGCTAAAGCAATAGACAGCAGTCAAGCAGGACTTACTGAGGATCCAAGATACATGACGCATGAACTCTCTTTGCTCCGTAATTTCTATCTCAATTATTGTTGATGAGAATATGAACTAAATGAAGTAGACTCAAAGTAAACAAAGCAAGAGAAGTGCGTAACAACAGAGTCACGGACACCTGAACTCGTCTTGCTCTTTCTAGAATATCTTGACTGAGTTTTTGTGAACATGAACTCAATGAAAGGAGAATCAATGCAAAGCAAATAAAGGAAGCAGGAGACACACTGAGCGACCAACATACACAACATCTAAAAAAAAAGAATACTTAACAAAAAGTGGTATAATGCTCTTAATCTGCTCTTCTGTAATCTAGAATCACCAGAAAACATAACTTTAGAGGGTACTGTCCCCCACCAGCGTAACCTCCAACCATCATGTAATGTGTTTCTGCAAGCATTCTGGAAAACTTTATAGTGCCTTTTGGCATCTTGAGTGTCTGAATATCTTCTTCCAAAGATGATATTCGGGGAGGGGGTGTTATTGTTTACTTTTAAAGGAAAAGTCCACCCCAACAAAAACTTGATTTGAATAAAAAGAGCAAAATTCAACAAGCATAACACTGAAAATTTCATCAAAATCGGATGTAAAATTAGAAAGTAATGGTATTTTAAAGTTTTGCTTCATTTCACAAAACGGTTATATGCACATCTTGGTCGGTATGAAATGAGGAACAAATGACATCACTCACTATTTCTTTTGTATTGTATTATATGAAATATGAAATATTTTTATTTTCTCGTCATTGTCATGTGAAATGAAGTTTCATTTCTCCCTGAACACGTGTAATTCCTTTATTTTAACATTTTGTGCTTCAGGCAAGGAGGTCCTAATCGTCAAATTCGTAAAAATTGGAATATTGTATAATTCAAACAATAAAAAACAAAAGAAATAGTGAGTTAGTGACATCATCAACTCTCTCCTTTGGATGTAACTGGCTCGTTCATATAACTATTTTGTTAAAAATAAGTGAAACATTGAAATGTCATAACTTTCTTATTTTACATCCGATTTTGATGAAATTTTCAGCATTGTGCTTGTCTGATTTTTCTCTATTGATTCAAATCAACATTTTTCTGAGGTGGACTTGACCTTTAAATGAATCATGATTTGTTCAACACATTACTTTGTATGATTTGACATAAATGTAAATAATTCCGATCATGCAAAGAAAATGTATTTTAGGACATAGTCAGAAATGTTTTAATGATTACATTATTTAATGTTTATCTTTCAAAGTAAGGAAGATTCAATAAATCATCAACACATCTGTTGATTTTCAAATATTACGTTGTGTAATGATTCTTAATCTGAATGTATGCATTGCTATGTTACTTTCATTGCATATTAAAGTCATTTTAAAAACAATTCTCATTAATTTTTTTATTAATGAAGTTTTGAAGAAAAGCTGGCTGACATATTGAACACGGAGCAAAACGGGTGGAAGTTTATGATATAAAAAAAACTCTTCCTCTAATTTTACAGGTAATAACATTTAATGGAGTTGGTATTTGAAATTTGAGATTTTATACATAAAAGCAAGATTGAGAATATTGGAAAGGTAAGTGGTCTGGAACTAAATTTATGCAAGACTACCAATGAATGGGCCAGGTTACCAAATAATGTCGGGTCAAATCGTTAATTTTTCCTGATGTCTTACAAATTGGAAATGAATTTTCCTCAACCTATTTAAACTTTGACAATTGATTTTGCAGTGAATGCTTGTTAACAGGAATTTAAATCTTTAAAGATCATATTTCAAATTTTGTGATGTGAAATAACATGTAAAATAATTTCATTTTAGCACTAGAATATGTTCCATTCAATTGGAAATTCATGTGCAAGTATGAAACAAGGTGGGTGCCGTAACATGAAGGTTTGCATTAATCACTAATGACATTGACCATTCAAGTTAATTGTTGCGTGTGCACTTTGTTCATTGACCAGGAACCAATCAGAATGGTTTATTCATTGCAAACTTTTGTTACCAAGCCCAACTTTGAAGTACGAGGGGCATGGGACTGAAAGGTTGGATTGGAAGCAGCGATGTCAGGGCTATGATCAAAGGTGATTTAGGGGGGAATTGGAGTAAGTAACATCTTTCTGGTTAGATTTTGTAAATGGGCTGTTTGCCATTAATTTCCTTTGAACATATTCAGGGTGGTGTCTCATAAGGCTGTCTGCAAGTTATGTATGACTGGTGACCTATTCCTATACTATATCCCTCAAAAAAATTCTGCAACTCAAAAAGTTTGAGCGGTACTAAATTCATTAGTAAGCCGTCATATGGAAAGCATGAATATTCCTCTGGCTCTTTACAATCACAATCGTATCGTCATTTGTAATGCTAATGTTATCATGGAATGCGCAAACTTGATAAATA
The DNA here is from genome assembly GCF_018143015.1 of Lytechinus variegatus. NCBI lineage: Eukaryota > Metazoa > Echinodermata > Echinoidea > Temnopleuroida > Toxopneustidae > Lytechinus > Lytechinus variegatus. Next base: position 39,422,881 of record NC_054746.1, read on the forward strand.
TCTAATCCAATTGCAGCAATGTCAAAAATTGAAATGCTGCAAAATTTGTACTTTCCAATAGCAAATTTCCAATTGTTTTGAGGATGGACCAAGTTTGAATGATGTTGATGAATTGATACCTGAAAATATAAACATTGTGTATTCTCATTTGTGCAATGGATTGAATGTGTTTGGAATAATGTTGAACCTTGTCATGTCACAAAGTTTTAGGTTTTTTAATTTTAAAAAAGAGATTAGTTTCATTGTTACTGAATTTTTATGGAAGCTTTCACTCCAAGCAAATCATTCACTGACGCCCATCTGCATGGTCAAATTTCTATAGAAAACGATGCATTTTGCAACATTCCACTTCTGACTTTTCCATAGATATGTAGGGTAACTGCACAATTCCATGATAACATAATCACAGCAGATGGCACATCATTGTAAAGAGGAATAATTAAGCTTTTAAATGATACCAGTTCCATCTTCTGTACCTCAGTAACAAAAAATATTTATTTATTATATATCATCTCCCTTGATACTTTATAATCAAATATTGATAACAAATCTGGTCAGCAACAAGAATTTTAATCTACAGATTTCAAGTTTTGCTATTGAATGGGAATTAAAACGAGAATATGATTTGGCACCAAAGAACAGGTCATCAGTCACCAATAATTTTATAACAGTTTTATGAAACCCAATCTTGGTCTGTTTAGAGGAAGTAAGATGTTGCACTGAATGAAGAAGGGTGTTTTGGTTTTTAAGCTAGTTTATCCAACACCAGTATTAGTCCAAGAGGTTACATTTGCTTCTGCGGCATTGCTCCTCTGCTTATTTTTTTGATGATTAAGGTTGGGGGATTGAGGTTTGAAACTTGGCTTTTGTTTGGCTTCATGCATGATTTTTTTATGAGAGTAATTGTCGCACAAGCAGATGTCATGGAACTGTCATATGATGCGCAAGCTTTCTCTGCCTCAGCACCTCTGGAATAATTTGCTGTTGAATTTAAGAATTATACCATTACTGGAAACCTTAAAATCTAAAGTGAAGTCTTATCTTTTCTAACAATATTAGTTATTGGCACTTTGACACTCATCCGAACTCTCTCTTATTGTGCGCCTCGGAATAAAATATTTCTAGATGGCTCTATATAAATGCCTATTATAATTATTAACAACACTACTGGAAACCACTGTATTTAGAACTTAGGTTTAACTTATACTCTGGTCTAAAGTTTTCGTTTTAATATTGGTAGCCAAATGTGACAGGCATCTCTTCTTGTAGAGGTCCAAACCATGGGCATTTTGCACTTGATATATCAGTATTTTTTAAGAATGGTAAATAACATTTTCCCCATTTAAAGCACAGAAAATGAATCCAGTCTACACAGGATGAATAAGTTTAAAAGAAAAAGCTTCTCATAATTTAAGCACAGACTTAGTTAAACCATGGTTTAACTTAAATACCCGATTTCAAAATACAGACCATTTGGTTTATCATAACACACCACAACAAAAACAGGCTAAGTTGGCCTCATCTTCTTAAGAACATGACTTTTTTATTCTTGTTTGTCTGCATTATACAAACGAAAACATGGAAACTTGACAATAGGATACATGGTTCTACTAGTAATGTTGCATGCACACAATCTTAGAGGTCAGTCAAACAGTATGTCAACTAGCCTTTGATATTTATCTAATTAAAAAAACATCTTTTTTATTTTGTCTTTTCCGAAAACTTCACAGACTTGACACAATAGAAAGCATAAGTATAACTACAGCATGTACATTAATTGCCCCACCTTGTATATATGATGAGTTTGATTTTTTTTCTTTACAAATAAATAAAACAAAAATGTAGGAAGAATGAAATACAGTATTTAATTCCCAAGATCAATACTACAATTAGTCTTTGGTTCTTCTATATCATAGCCTCCTTCACTAAATTGTTTTATTTTTGCTTTTGTAATATCATACTTTAAAAATAACTGACAATTTTTTGCAAATAATAACAAAATCAACTAAAAATTAAGTTATCAGGTCCATGTAGCACAAAGACTTCTTAGGACAAAATAGACTTCAGGGATTTTATTCTTGAATTACATTTTTACCTATGAATGGCAATTAAAAATTTTGCAATGAAATATTTAACATTATGTTATAATGGTGTATGATCCAAATTAACCTTTATGTAATTTTGCTAAGTAGCAGATATAATGTAAAAAAAGAAGACTTGTGACTTCTCTGAATACATCATGAGCACTTTAAAATACTTGTAAAATCTTTATTTTATGATAACTTTGTGACCTATTTGTATTTCAGCAGTTTATTTTCAAATGAAACGTTGAATACAAAGTTAAAAAAAACAAAACAAACACTGAATATTCAATGAATAAGGACTTGAAAACGATGTAATTATAATAAATAAACTTGATAGGAGACTATCTTAAAACACACTAAACTTAACCTATTAGAATCTGCATTGCAAATATGCAGATGGCTATTTCCAATGGATACATAGCAAATTAGCAACTGTCCATAAAGTATTACACAGTAAGTGCTCTTTATAAAAGACAAATGTACACATATATACAGTTTAAGCTTTGCAAGCATAAATAAGAATACATTATTACAAAGATAAGAAAGCATGATAAAATTCACATGAGTAACAAATAATTATCTCCAACTGGCATCCTCTCAAAATGCACATTTTTTATCATAAAAAGACAATAAATTAGGTTAATAGAAAGACAATATTATCCATATCTCAATGAAAAGGGGTATGATATCCATCAATGAAAATTTTACAATTAACATAATGAATCAAATATTTTTATCAGTATGATCAAGATAAGAAAAACAACTAAAATTTATTAGACACACCCATCCATGATCAATTTTTTTTAATAGCTCTAAAGAATGAAGTGATGACTAATAATAATTTTGTCAGGTGGGTATAAAAACTTTAATTTTTTCAAAATTAACTGAAATTCCTCTTGATTAAAAGCACATGGAAAAAGAAATTTTTATTTCACCTAAATCAAATATCTAATAGATTATTTCAGAATTTTTTTGGTAGTACTCCAACCCATCAAAAATGCAAATACAGGAAGACAGAGCTCTCCTTATTTCCATTTTCTGTCATCTGTCAAAAAAAATTTTGAACATCTGCCCCTTGACTGTATATGAGATAAGAGTAAAATTACTTTTTAACTCATTTTTAATATAAACATTCACAAAAAAATTTGAACTTATGATTATGTCATGGATGTCAATACAATTTCAATAATAGTACTAACGTTAATAACAAAGGACAGTAGTAAGTACATATCAAGATAAAAAATAAAGTACTGTTGTTTGATTTGGTATAGAATTAAGATTAAAGGTATTTCATCTGGAAAAAAAGGTGGGGAAAATTATAAACACTGCAATGGAATTTTAAAATATATTTAAAATTGATTTTAAAAAACAGTTGAAGGAAGAAACAGCTAACAAAACATATATTTGACTTAAATATATCAGTGGGTAATTCCTAGAACAAGAAATATTCAGATTGTTTTTAATTTGTTCCACTAGCACCTTTTATGTGGTTTCAACACAAATAACACTCTTCTGATATAAACATATTTGGCCCATGTGTTGCAGCATACTGAGGAGGATTACACTAACTTTTTTTATCTTTGTTTTGCACAGTTTGGGGAGGGTGCTGTTTTGACAAGAATTGCAATTAATTTGATCAACTGAACAATAAATGATTAATTTCTTTGACAAAATGATATGGATGGACAGAGTGTCTTAAATTTCATTTAATAGCTGGTCCAAAGCTGGTCCAAGAATATTTGGTCTAACATCAACAAGTATGAAAACTACAGGAAGTTGGTCAATAAATCTTTCATGAATTATTAATTTCCCTTTGTCACAAGATCTACATTAAAATAACTAAACAATGACTTCAATGTGTTTTCACTAACCATGTGACTTCAGTTAAAACCAGTACATTTAATCAGTTCTCTTCGGGTGGAACTCACATATAGACACTGGAAGCATAAACATATATTTCATCCATATCTCATAATTTGAGAGCAGTGTCATCATAAGAAACCTGATATTAAAAGATACATACATATATTCCTACAAGGTACTTAATCTATACTACTGGCAAACAAGTGCAACTATTTACAAATATCCATTTCATATGTTTTTGTGCTATGACTGTTATTAGCTTGTATTCTGCAGTGCATTGAGCTGTTGAATAATATTAAAGTCACACATCTACAGGAATATTGAATACTGATTACTAAATGAGGCAGTAGTCTACTCTGTGTCATCAACTATTATTGTTTAGTCTAGATTGCAATTTACACACTCACATAAAGAAACTTTATAATAGAATCTTTCATTTACAAAATCAGAGCACTTTGGAGAACTTCCTTTATAAAGTTCTCATGCATATTTTTAAGAACCTTTGTTGTGATATCTGAAAGGTATTTCATAAAGCTCTTTGTGAGAGACGGGTGACCTGTTCTTGGTAGCTACAGCAGATTCGCAATAATTTTGAGTTCTTAACAACCATCTACCGTAAATGCAATGTTAAATAATGTTTTTCTAAGGTTTAGAGAAGATTCAGTCCCACCTTTAAAGGTCAAGTCCACCTCATAAAAATGTTGATTTGAATCAATAGAGGAAAATCAGACAAACAATGCTGAAAATTTCATCAATATCATATGTAAAATCAAAAAGTTATGACATTTTAAAGTTTCGCTTGTTTTCACAAAATAATTATATGCACAATTTAGTCACATGCGAACAAGAGAATTAATGATGTCCTTCACTCACTATTTCTTTTGTTTTTTATTGTTCGAATGAAACATTATTTCACTTTTTGCAGATTTGACAATAAGGACCAACTTGACTGAACCATATAATGTTAAGCAAGAGTAATTCAACATGTTCAGGAGAAATAAAACTTTGTTTCACAGGACGACGAGGAGAAAATTAGAATATTTCATATAATAAAATACAAAATAAATAGTAAGTGATGTCATCAGTTCCCTCATTTGCATACTGACCGGGATGTGCATATAACTGTTATGTGATATTAAGCAAAACTTTAAAATGTCATAACGTTCTTCGATTTTGATGAAATTTTCAGTGTTATGCTTGTTGGATTTTTCTCTTTTCATTCAAATCAAATTTTTGTTGGGGTGGACTTGTCCCTAAACAAGGTAAAATTGGGATGTCTTGTTTAGCACTCAAAAACAGGTCACCTGTCTTGCTTTTAAGTTGTGCATAACTTACAGTTTTCAGTTTTATGAATCGCAACATTTGTACGTCACGTTAATCATCTATCAATTTTATAAAGTCTCTATAACACCATATTTTAGACAAAATTAATTTACTCCCATTATTTCACTGTTAATGCTTCAAATGTTCATTTGTACCTATCTCATCATCATTTTGTCATACCAAAAAGTTGCATACTGCTACTTTAGTCACATATCCATATGTCTGCTACAAGGATCTATCAGATTAAAAAAATTGAGTTGCTCTTGGTTTTATGAATTAATAAAAAATACTGGACACGTTTACAATTATTACATAATCACAAATACAAATTAAAACACATGATTTTTCTACTTTATATCTTTCCTTTTCATAGTACTTTACAATGTAAAGGAGGATGGATTGCAAACATAAGACAGTTCATTTACATTTTTGCATACATCATTTCGAGTCCAATTAGTTGGTTTGCAGTCCTCACAGAACTTTATTTCTGCTCTATCAAGCAAACAAAGTTATTAGCTTCAAGTCCTCAGACTTGGTTCACACGACTAAGCACTATGTTGGTTTCTGCTTGACTATTGAGAAGCCAGCACATTGAACATTCTCAAGTTTCTTCAACTCGATGAGAAAGATGCGCATGCAGAACACCTGGCTTCAGAGATCCTTGATGATATTGCATAACAATAACCTGTACTGCATGTAGGTAGCTATACACGGCTATCAGTTGAGATGCGTCCAAGATGGTGGGTGATCTCGGAGAAGCTATGACGATCTTTAGGACTATCAGCCCAGCATCGATGCATCATCAGCTCTATCTCCTCTGGTGTATCCGATGGTGTCTCCAGCATCAACTCACCATCTATCATGGCTCTCATGACAGCATCGTTATCCAGCTGTGAATAGGGTAACAATCCCTGACTGAATACCTCCCATACAAAGATCCCATAAGCCCAGACATCACTCTTTGCAGAGAGCTCATCCTCAAAGATGGCTTCGGCTGGCATCCAGCGGACCGGGATGAGCTTCTGGTGGTACTCATGGTACTCTGGGCGGTAGAGATCTTGACTCACAGACATGGTACAGATCTTCACCTCCATTGAAGGTGATAGAAGACAGTTACGAGCAGCTAGATCACCATGGATAAACCGATTGGCTGACAGGGTTTCCATACCTAGAGCTACTTGGTTGACTATGTCTATCTTCTGACTAAGGGTCAAGGGAGGTGGTACGTTCTTGGTGCCATTCTCACCACGTGTTGCCTGCAAGAACTGCTTCAGATCACCCTGTTATCAAACAAATCATTAAAAAAAAATCTACATTCAGAAAGACAAATATTAAGCAATATGAGAACATATAATCTGCTTTATTCAGCACTGCCCGAGTTCATAAAGAATTCTGTTTTCAGATTTGTACAATTTAAATACAACACACACAAAAAACAGCTTTTTATCCATTTCCACACACTATCAATTTTGCCAGATATTCAATAAAGCGATGATATAGACTCACCTCAATCATTCTTGTAAATTAATTTGGGGGGGAATCAAAGAGATAACTACATGAACACTTTGTTAAATCTTGAAGAATTAATTTTATATCAATATAATACTCCATGCTTTTATAAGGAAGTTACTTGGTGACATTAACATACCTACACAAGTTATATCAATTTTCAGCAATAGCAATGACAATTTTTTTTCTTAAAAATCTAATTTCATTTCTTTAAAGCATCTATAAATCCAGGTGAAAATTTAATTTCAGTAATTCTTTCCTACAATGCACTCACCCAATCTAAATACTCTGTGATCATGAGTTGTGGTTCACTATCCCTACACACGCCCAGGAGTTTCACGATGTTCTCATGATTCAGCTTGCCTAACATCTCAATCTCTCGTCTGAAATCTAACTGTAATGACTCTTCTTTGGTCTGTAGAGCTTTGACCATCACTGTAGTAGCCTCCTCACCATCTTTGATGCCTGCTGCCCTCGCTAGCGTTACCTCGCCGTAGGCTCCATGACCTGAAATCATCAGATAAATGCTCGACTATCATTCAAACAATACAATAACTGTTTTGCGATCTATAATCTAGGCTTACAGAGCAAAAATATAAATGACTGATGAACAATGTCATCATAACATAATTCTTGATGACTTTAATCTATTGCATGTAATTGAAGTAGATTAACTAATAAACATATGATTACTAACATCAGATGTTCTATAGCTGTCCATCCATTCCAAATGTTGTTGTGTGTGTTTGTTTTTTTTTTGGGGGGGGTTGCCCTACACATTTGGGGGATCTTGGGCAAATAAAGTAACTTTGTTTCACAAAGCATAAACACATTTTATTTTTCAATTCCCATAAAGATTTTCCTCTGTATGGGGGAATTTCTAAACATCATCTATACAATATTGCACTCTATCAATGTGCATGCGCGTTGTGATCAACGTAAACAGCTGTTGATCAAGGTACAATACTCTGTCTCCTCATTGTAGAAGGTTATTATGTTTTAATTTTTTTGTCAACTACCATGATGAAATTCTTGAATTTTGATTTCTATTGCATGACAATGCATCAGTTGCAGGCTGAATGCAATGTATATGCAGCCAATTTTATATAATCATTATATTCATAATCTCATGCCAGGAAACATTTCACTTTCCTTTATCCTGAACATATAACAATTTAAAAGAAATCTATCTTTTGCTCTAAATCAACTTTAATTCAATTAAGCATTACCTATAGTAGTGATGGTCTGCATATCATGTCTTGGGAACTGGAGTTTGTCATAGCTCCCTCTTTGATGATTCTTAGATGGAGTAGGATTCAAAGCTATCTCTCCATCAGCAACCTTCCCATTCTCTCCATCATGGTAGTCATTTAACATCCTATTATTGGCTCCTCCTGCCACTGTCCCATTGGGTTTCTCCATGTTCTTCATCTTTCGTCTGTACCGCCGACGTCTCTGACGACACCACAGCATGAGACCAACTACTAGGAAGATGTAGGCTGCAGCACACCCGACAGCGATAGCTATGGTTCTGGTCATGACCTGAGCTGGGACTGGTTGCTGATCAGGAGGTGTACCCTCTGAAATCATTACAAACAATAAGTTAATAGTCACAAGTCTTGTCCATCCCTCATAATCTCTTATTCCCAATTAGATACCTACATTGTCACAGCCTGTTCTATATTAGCAGATAGATTTGAACAAAATTAGACAAATACAAATAAAGATCAGTAGGAAGTTTTAAAAATTTTAATCCCTACAATTGTTTGCAAACTCGATTTTGATTTTGTGAAGATGCAATTGAAGAAATCAGCACCTGAACTCTGATGAATTGAAGAGATACATTTTTTCTGCAAATAATACCCTCCAAGTGTTATGATGTATCAGGGATTCATATGCACCAGTGACAAGAATTCCAATATACAAATTCAACACACAAATCAAATGACTTGATACTTCAACCCTGAATTTAATACTTTTCACCTTCCTTAACCTAACCCTAAACATAACAGAAAGCCCAATTGCAACCCTAACCCTATATCTCAGACAAATTAGGGCCTGGAGCAATTGTCACAGGAGCAGTGTCATGTCACAGAGCTGCCAACTTGAACAAGAGCATGTCAGTATTTTAAAAGTAGAAAATCAGTATTTTGGTGAGGAAATCAGTATTTCCGAAGAAATACCATAGGACAACACATAAAACTGAAACTAAAAAAACAGTATTTTGCATGAAACCATCAGTATTCTTCTCATTTTTCAGTACTAAATACTGAAAATCAGTACTAGTTGGCACCTTTGATGTCACCTATCAGGCATCTCATAGGAATGCCCTTTAGATTTGAGACTTGAGACACTCGATCTGCACAATCATTAGCAATATTCAAACGTCTTCTGAATTCTTGAAAATAATCCCACACCATTTATATCTTAATTGTATCTTATTTGTAAAATTTGTTTTCGCTTATGTCAAATGTAATCATAATGTTGAATTTATGTTACAAGTAAGTCTGCAGAGTGTAATGGGGTGTGTGTGTGTGTGGGTTTGGGTGCTTCTGTGTGTTTGTGTGTTTCTGATGAGGATTGGGACTTTTAAAGGTTTATTTCTTGTATATTTTGCATATTATGTATTTTATAATTTGTATGTATTTTGATTAACAGGGCCCAATTGCAAACCAGCTTTTTATCTTTGTTAATGTTTTTTATCGTGTATAGCTGAATTGGTCACCCTGTATAAAGATGTGAAATAAATAAATAAATATAAATTGGCCCAGACAGGTTGTGAGAAAATGAAGTAAAGAGAGACAGAACGACAGCGTTTGTCTCACACGTACACAAATCTAAAGCTCTGTACTGACAAGACAAGAGGTGTAAAACAAGAACTTACTTTGAACAGATAGTGTTATCTCTGTTGTATTGAGACCCGCATCACTACCAGCAATACATTGATATCTACCAGCATCATTAGCAGAAACCTCTTGGATGATGAGAGTACCGTTAGGTAGATGAGTAAAATGATCAGGGTAATTGATGATTGGTTTACTCATCCAGGTAATCGTTGGTTCAGGGTCTCCATATGCTGTGCAGTCAATCTTCAGAGGATAGCCCTCAAATCCTATGGTGTTGTTCGGGATGATTCTGAACTTGGGTTTCACTGATAATGGAAATAAAACAATAAGAAATTATGATTTGTCTCTCCACCTATGACATACGAGAATAAGTATTCTCAAAATTGAAAGAAGATACCAACCGTAAGATATTTTTCATAGATTATGCATTTTTTGTTAACTCTTGCAAGTATTCTTGTTAAATTAGAGAGCATTGTTGGCTCAGTCAGTAACGCATTTGCCCGTCGAACCAAAGATCGTGGGTTTGAGTCCACCCCAGGATGACTGAAGCCAGTGCGTTGTATGTAAACTTCTCTCCCATGTCTCACAGATGCAGGCTACATTACAATGGAAAACATTCTGTCCCTCGGATAGGAAGTTAAATGGAGGCCCCGTGTAGAGGAGAGTCACCACCTTTGCATGTTAAGAACCCACTGCACTATTCGTATAATAGTGGGAAACCCCGGTGTAGTGGTCAACCTGCACTTCCCCCAATCAGTTATACCTGGAAGAGAGAGTGTGGGTCATAGTGATTCAGTTCGCTTTTCACCTCCCAGGCACATGTGACGCCAAAACAAATAATAATAATAATAAAGTCTTACAAGTATTAATTGCATGTCACTGTACCTGTTTAGTCCATTACAATCCCACATATAAAAATAATTCACCATTTAATATACATTACAGTTATAACCATAAGATATACATATGGTATTCAGATAACCAATCTCATATAAAGAAACTTGAATATATCAACTATGCCCTAAAAAGTGAACTTATATCTTATTTTAAAAACTCTGTAACTCTGCACATGAACAGTATCGGTGATTCCTCATCTAGTCAATATAATTCAAATGTTATACCTACCAACTACTTCAATTCTGACAGTGGAATTGATCCTTTCAAGACCAGTCGATGCAATACAGATGTATGTTCCAGCATCACTTGCTTGAGCTGGGTCAAATTCCAGAACTCCTAGGTTTGGTTCAGAAATATGATCTGGCCATGATCCAATCAAACCTTTCTTGTACCAGACAATATGTGGTTGGATACTAGCCGTAGCATGACACACAAGGCGATTGACCTCACCACGGTCTAAAGTCGTTGCAGTAATGGGGCGTGGATTGAACCTCAAGATAGCTGTAAAAATACAGACATAAACAACAGAACATGTGATTACCAAACGTTGACAAAATATTTTAATCTGACAATAGACAGGCAATCACTACAATGTTCCCTGACAATTGCTAGTTCATCCAAATATACATGAATATATAATTTCTTCTATGTTTTCAAAATGAATGCTTGGCATATTTGTTTAACGTCCTTCTTTTACAGGGAAGAATTTCTTGTACTACTCCTTAAAGATATAGACCCAAGCTTAATGATTGACTGAGCTCTTGAAATACAGTTGACTAGTCTGAAGTCAGAATTCACAGCTTGCTATGCTAGTACTTTGGCTATCTGATAATACAGAAAAGTTACTTTTATTGCATTTTTTTTAAAGAGCATTTTTTCCACTCCTTCATAATGCTTCCATGGGATTTTTCGTCACATTTTTTTGTACTCAATTGAAAACTTTCCCCTCCTTTATAATGTCCCCGAGGTATATGAATATAAATTTTCTTAATGTGACTATGTTAAGTAAAAATGTAAAGCAATTTTTAAAGATAGTTATTTTTCATAAGATATGGTCTGGCTAAGAATATATTACCTTCAACATAGATGGTAGCAGATGCAGTTTTTATCCCTGCTACTGTTGTAGCTCTACAGGTATACGTCCCATTGTGTCGAGTTGTAGCACTGTTGATTACAAGGGATCCATCATCCAGTAAATCAATACCTTGCTTCTGTAAACAAAATATTCAAAGAGACCTTCATACATGAAATTTGGATACCAAGAGTCAATCTCATAAACCGCTTGTCTTTTTTTACCTGGAGGGGTGGATTCACACTCTAGCTTTTTTTAGATAATAAAAAATATATCTTGCATGGAGCACCTGAAGTGTATTATAGTAAATATTAAGTAGAAATGTTTACAAAATCATAAAATAGCCTTAAAAACGGACATACTGAAGTTTTTCGACATGCCCTCTTCGGGGTAAAATCAAATGAATGACTAAAACGCTATAGTAAAACAATATACCCGGTATAATAAAACCGAAACTAAACAATTTATGCTAAATAGCGAGCCATAGTTGGCTGTGAAGCAAACAAGTTAGGCTTGGTACCAGCCGTATACTGAAGCGAAGCAACTAAAATAATGCAAGGGTTCTTCCGAATTCCTTCTGTTTAATGTTTACTATACCATATGATGTATTGATTAGATTTGTCTCACATACTACAATAAATGAAATTGTAGATTTGTGGATATCAAGTTCATTTCCATCCCAATGGATATGCACATGACAGTTATGAAAATACTTACCTGATTTTCTTATTTACGAGATAACTCATACATCTACTTGATTTGCTAGTTCAGCCCTCTGGACTGCCATACCCGAATAGAACTCCCAAGGATTTAAAAAGCGCGAGCGCGCCCTCTCCCGTTCAGGCTTACTACCCATGATCACCGCGCAACTAGCGTCCATCTTCCTCACCTTTCGCAAGCCCATACGTTGAAACATGTTGCTACGCAAGGCGGAGGGTCGGTGGGAGGGTATCAAGTAGATGTATGAGTTATCTCGTAAATAAGAAAATCAGGTAAGTATTTTCATAATTTACTTCAATAACTCCATACATCTACTTGATTTGCTAGACCAGCACGGACTCAAACCGTAGGGAGGCATGTTTTCAATTGTAAGCCTAAGAAAATTTAAAAGAAAAAACAAAAACAACGAAATTTAGGGAGAGGGGGAAAAAAGCCGCAGCTGCTTTAAGCGCCGAAGCAGCAAATCTCGCCTCGCTGGACGGAATGTCCTTCAAGTAGAAAGAAGTGAAGGAGTTAGTTGAGCGCCAAAAGGCGGCCCTCAAAAATGTCCTCGAGAGGAATGCCCTGTATACTCAGGAATACTAAGTATCATGGGCCCTCGGCCTAGTGTCAGGAGAACAACATCACCTGCTGACTAGAGCGTAAGAATCGAAATTTGTTGAAAATTTCAACAAGAATCGTGATCGGAAAACTGAAGCTTTTAAGGCTCAGTAAGTGATCAATCGACCAATCTGAGAAGGCGAGATATCTCAGAACCCCTACCGAAATTTAAGCGTGCCGCTTGCTAGTAACTAGCATGCGACTAGCAGGGCACTCGCTTAATAAGCGAGTGCATGCTAGCGAACAGTCCCTGCTCGCTAAAAGATCGCTTAACTATTACTCTGCACGCATATCACACGCTTAATAAGCTAACCGCATGCCAGTTACTAGCATGCCGCAAGCTTGCGCAAGCTAGTCGCACGCTTCCCGCAAGCTTGGAAATTTCTGTAGGGGAAGCCTCCGCGTGGGAGAAAGCGCCCAGAATTCGATATCTGTCTCAAATGCGTGAGGGCAGAAATCTGCAGAATTCTGATAGAGAGCTGTGGTAAAAAGTTACTAGCGGTCCGAAGGGGACCAGGAACGACGGAGAGTAGGGATTTAGGAAGAAAACCACTCGTAAGGCAGACAAGGGTCGAGAAAGCGACTGAGTGCCATCCTGTTAATAAGGAATGCCGCGGACATGTTGCCTATGTAGAATAGAGCAGTCTGGTCAAAACAGCTCAACCGGGCGTGTCAGGGATACAGCGCGGTACACATCACGACAAAAGTGTGTTAGACCGAGTGATCGAGAGAGAACTCAGGATCCCCTTTCTCCCATACTGATTGAAGCACCCATCTGAGGGTGCAGTGCCCGCGGTGGAAGAGGTGGCTTGGCTCAAGCCACCATCGCCGAGAGAGCCCGTGAGGCTAGGCTGCGATGGCTGTCCGCTGGGCGGGGGAATCCCTAGCAGCAGCAAGTGTACGCCAGAGGGAGCTGGCGAAAAAAAATCTGTCACGATATTACGTGTAAACGACCATCAAGAGATGCTCTAAACGAACAGACATCGCCAGATATGATACCTCAACCGTTACATTCCCAACGGAATCGAATGAGGTAGCAACGGCCCTGTCCTATCAAGTTAGGGACGGAAACTGGCTAAGAGTGTCGAAGTCCTCGCTTGAAGAAACAAGCGAAGGAGACTTGAGGAAGTAATCACAAAATTTCCATCAGTCTGCGGTGAGAATCAGTTGTTTATGAAAACAGTCACAAGGCCTGTTTCTCAGGTGATCGTAAGAGCGAGCACCGCCGGCGCCGGTTGCGGCAGCGTGGAACAGTCCGATATCGGTAAGATAAGGAGCTCCAAAAAGCTGCGGGGGGCGGCAAAAATGACGCCCTAAGCAGCGGGGGATGAGAATCTAAATTTCTAAAAGAAGAACTCCAGTGAAGTAAATCACTTACATGGAGAGGCTCATCCACAGTCGGCCCGAGAGAAGGCGGGTCGTAGTGATCGTGGTTAGGAAGGCATAAGCATACATCCATCCACTGTTACATCATCCTCGGTCGTGCGGTGACCCTGGCCACATGCCTTGCATGGAAGGAGGATGAAAGCAGCATGCGGGGCGACTCGAGTGTGCCGTGAAAAAATTTCTAAGAAAGAAGCCGATTCGACTAACGGGCACGGTAAAGACATCCACCGTAGACCACTCCGCACAAGGAGGGAGCGGCGGAGACGCCCGCAAGATTGACCCACATAGAGGGCAGTCTATAAGATAGACAGTTAGAGCTCGACCGATGGTCTGGCGGTGTACAGTTTGGTGTGAACTCGCCGACCCGGTACGGTGGGTGTGCCCAGAAAGTAGGCATAGAATACCGACAGAGAATCCTGGGGCTTTAAACAAGTTTGAACGCACGTACATAGCCAACAATCTCATGAGATGTACGGCGGTTACTTTCCTCCGAGATGATGTTTACCCAACCGGGAAAGACTCGGGGAACAGCTGTGAATGTCAACAGGAGGGATATCTAGCATATGAAAAGCTGATTCCTTCCACGTATTCGGTGCGGGTGCTGCCGGCGGTGTCCGGGGGGACGATCGGTGATGGCAGCTCGGGCAGGGTTCGTACGAGCCGCCCGAATACGAGACAAATAGGTTAACATAACCATAATGCACCGGGTGGTGAAGGCATAGCGATTATTAAGCACAGGAGAACTTTTAATCGCCGTGACATTCAGATCCGATATACATACTCATAAGCTCGGAGAGCTATGAGATAGTGAGACATACCGCTGAGCGGTGATGGTGCTCATATCAGAGTCGCCCTCTCTTCAGCGGTGATCGCTGGAGAACGGGTGTCTGTACTATAGCCCTGAATCTGGCGTTGCAAGGGTAGGAGCTAAGTAAGACAGGGCACCCTTACTTTCTAATAGAAAGTGAGGTTCAGGCCAGAAAAGCGACGGTCCCGTCGCCTGGGCGGACGGTCCGCGGACGTGATAGGTTGTCCTCTCAAAGCAGCCAAACATTCTCACGAGAGAAGTGCGGCATGCGGTATGTAAGAGATTCATACCTCCAATCTACGGGCCCGCTTAGGGGGAAGAATGGAGAGAGTTACCGCTGAAGGAGTCGTCGCCGTATGTGAGCTTGACGTAGAGGGCGAATTCGGGAGTACCTGCATAATAATCGCCCCCCCCCCCTGCCTCTGCCTTCTCGCTAGCCTCGAGAGGCTTGAAAATTTCGAGACGGCGGCGCCGGAGCCTGGCGCTTCCGGGCAGCAGCAGAGCGGGGGTGGGTTTACACCCACGGAGCTGGCGGCCTCCTCGTCGTAGGAGCCGCCTCGTCTAGAGCGACCCCGTCACTCTCCGAGACCCCCAATTCGGCCGATTGAGCTCGGAGCGCCTGAAGAGGCGGGGCGAGAAAATATGGACTCCCTTGCTTCATCAATACCCCGCTCGGAGGGTAGATGTGAGGTAGATACTTGTCAAGCAGCGCCTGAGCGCTTACTGAAAAGTCGCCCGCGGGATAGGGGTTGTCCTCGTAAAGGGAGTCTCGCTCTATGGACTGAACCGGGAGGTTGTCCAGTAAGCGCCGGGGTGGCCCCGCGTGTCGGCTGGGACACGTGCTCTGAGATCGACGAAAATGCTGGAAAGCACACGCGATCTTGGGGCACCCGGTTAGTCGGTGCACTGGCTGGCGATTTAACAGAATCGCTCGAGGATTTCCCGGGTGTCTGGTGGTTATTGCCCACTTGTCTCGCTTGATGCTCAGGGGCATCAGCGGGGTGAGTAGACGTCGAGGGTGGGGTGAACCCGCACTACTCGAAAGCAGAATATAGCAGCATGAATAGCTGTGACATCTGACCACCGACACAAGGGTCTGAAGGAGGGACGCCCATGGCAACAGGGCTGGCCGACCTCACCTTCGACCTCTTCTTCTTCGCGGCCTCCGCCGGTGTGGCCGGGGCAGAAGAAGGCACAAGAGGCACGGGTGATTTCTTACGATTTGCCGCCCCTGGCAGGGCGGCCGTCAACAACGAAACTTCACCCGAATCTGACGGGGTCAGATTGTGGTCACAGTCTGATGTGTGACGCCTCTCGCGGTAGCAGAATGTAGCAGCATGAATAGCTGTAACATCTGACCACCGACACAAGGGTCTGAAGGAGGAACGCCCATGGCAGCAGGGCTGGCCAACCTCTCCTTCGACCTCTTCTTCTTCTTCTCTTTCTGCGGGCTCCGCCGGCGTGGCCGGGGCAGAAGAAGGCATGAGAGGCACGGGTGATTTCTTACGATTTGCCGCCCCTGGCAGGGCGGCCGCCGACAATGAAACTTCACCCGAATCTGACGGGGTCAGATTGTGGTCACAGCCCGATGTGTGACGCCTCTCGCGGTAGCAGAATATAGCAGCATAACATGTATGACTGTAACATCTGGCCACCGATAAGAGGGTCTGAAGGAGGAATGCCCATGGCAACAGGGCTGGCCGACCTCTCCTTCGACCTCTTCTTCTTCTTCTTAATTTGCGGGCTCCGCCGGCGTGGCCGGAGCAGAAGAAGGCACAAGAGGCACGGGTGATCTCTTACGATTTGCCGCCCCTGGCAGGGCGGCCGCCAACAACGAAACTTCACCCGAATCTGACGGGGTCAGATTGTGGTCACGATCAGATTGTGGTTACAGTCTGTGTGACGCCTCTCGCGGTCAGGGGCTGGGCGATCTCTCCCGATGCTGTCAACGGAGGACGACTTATACGGCAGAGATCCTGACCTGTGCCGGGGGGAGAGAACCGCACTCTCCCTCCGGACTTCTGGTGACCCGGTAGCCGGTGGGTCGCATAGCCCTATGGGTGCTGCGGCGGCAGGACCTAGTTTAGGCTTGGAAGCCTTGGCTACCACTTTTTCCTTTGTCCGAGACCGTGGCACCACAGTCTCGGCCTTCCTTCTCTTAGCATCCGACCGCAAATTCGGAATGCTGATCGACGCACCCTCATACTCACCGCCGCTGGGCGCTCACCGCGGCGTCCCTCCTGCTCGCCTGGAGGCGGCCGACTTCTGTAACTTGCAATCGGGACGGTCCCCGTGGAGGGCACCAGGTCCTCTGGGGCTGTGTTAGTCCCATTCAAAGATACCTCTCTCTACCCTGAAAAAGGAAAAACAAGAATTTTTCTTTTTCTTTTTTTTTTTTTTTTTACAAAGATCTCGCTTAGATTAAAAGTGGAGACCGGAGTGGTCTTTCCCTCCTCCTAAAAGGAGTTTGTTTGAGCAAACAGAACAAAACAAGAGGGGAGGGGTAGGGAGGAAGAAGAACCTAAGAATAGTTTAGGTATCTGCCTGTAAGAAAATAAAAAGGAGGTCGGAGACTTTGAAAAAAGAAACTCCTACAAGGTTCCCCTACTATATTCTCTTTTATTGTGCCCGAAGGAAAAATTCGAAACAAAAATTCAAAAATGAATGCAAGTTCAGAAGAGAACGAAGTTTCCACCTGCGAAGAAACACAAAAACAAGCATTTCAGAGCAGGAAGAAAAGGGATTGAGAGACAAATAATTCCTAGATAAGAGAAATTTTACGATAATTTCCAAGAGGAAAAAAAAGTAACCTCCTGTGGAAAGGTAAAGAAATTCAGAACAGGAGGAAGGAGGAACGTCTCTAGTAACGATTCCAAGAGGAAGAACGACACAGTAAATCCTCAAAGGGAATCGTAGAGCCCGCCTGTCGAAATAAAAAAATATATAAGACTAGGAGGGAAGAGGGAATTGAACGAAGAAAACAATTCCGGGACAGGTCAAAAAAATTTCTAACAGGAAGGAGACCCCACCTGTAAAGAACAAATTTTTTTTTTTTTTTTTTTTTTTTTTTTTTTTTTTTTTTTAGGGGGGATTGAATAACCAAACAATCATCAGGTATAATTGCGTAAGCCGAATTAAACAATCCCCGAAGCGTCTGTGAATAAAATATTAATCAAGAATTTTATTCAGAACAGAAAGGAAAAGGAATTGAGCTTTAGGATCCGCCTGTGAATAAAATATCAATCAAGAAATTTATTCAGAACAGAAGGAAAAGGAATTGAGCTTTAAGATCCGCCTGTGAATAAAATATCAATCAAGAAATTTATTCAGAACAGAAGGAAAAAGGAATTGAGCTTAAAGATCCGCCTGTGAATAAAATATCAATTAAGAAATTTATTCAGAACAGAAAAGAAAGAGAATTGAAGAATTAATCAATCAATAATCAATCGAAAATCTTAATAAATCAATTCCAGAAAGCAAGGAAGGAAAAGAGTTGAAGATCCCAACCTGCAAAAAGAAATAACAAAAACACCCTCGACAACAAAGTGTAGAGGCTGTCTAGAATTTAATTCAAAAACGGCACCAAAAGCCACCACGCTTTGAACGTGAAGAACAATAACCATGACAGGTGGTGAAGGCTTGCTGCCACGTAGGCAGGCCAAGCCCGGTGCCTCGCGAACGCGCTAGCGATGCGGCGCGACGAGAACTCAAACGTTAGAAAAACAATTTAAGTGTCATCAAAAACACGTCTAAAAAGTCACGCCAAGTGTAAATTCTGAACACAATCTTACACACAAATGGAAAGATTGAAATTAAAAGGGAGAATGCACCACAGATAAGCGAAAATAATATACCAAAGCTCAAAAAGATTTGAGCTCTTAGGAGACTTATCTGAGCACGTCTTGACAGGTGGCTTGCCGAAAGCAAAAGAGGATGGACGCTAGTTGCGCGGTGATCATGGGTAGTAAGCCTGAACGGGAGAGGGCGCGCTCGCGCTTTTTAAATCCTTGGGAGTTCTATTCGGGTATGGCAGTCCAGAGGGCTGAACTAGCAAATCAAGTAGATGTATGGAGTTATTGAAGTAAATTTTAAAATTTACTTCAAGATGAAATATGATTATCCACATCCCTGCTTCCATTTTTGTTGAAATCACCTTCATTTCAATCTGCATGGGTATGCTTATCACATTTTAAAGAGGTACTCTAGGCCGAAAAAAAATCAGGATTATTCACATCTCCGCTTTCCTTCTTGTTTTTTTATGAATCTAAATCTGACTTACTTATGACTTATAAAAGGAAAATCTCCCTTGTTTTGAAAAAAAAGTAACAGCAATGAGGATTAGAATGACTGTAAGTTTACATGAAATACTAGAGAAATTCAAGCAGGGAGATGACATCAGCTCGCTCAGCTACATATTCATGAAAACATTTTAAGATGGTTTAAACAAATAATATTAAAATTGAGAGTGACATAACATTTTTCATCCAAATTCAGTGTGTTTTGAACTTCACTTAATTCTTACTCTATTCATTCAAATAATTATCAGCCTGAATTGTCCCTTTAAATTTTATCAAGGTCAAATATAACTAGAACAGCACTAAAATGACAACAAAAGTTATTCATCATCCTATTACAGTGTATGCAATACTTCGCAGCCTCATAATTGGATATAATTCATACTATAAATTTGATTACTTACATTTGAGATAGCTTTATTTCCAAATGTCCAGCTGATGGTTGGTGTTGGTGTACCAGTAGCATTGCAATGAAGTGTAGCCTCTTGATTCTCTCTGATGTGGACATCCATAGGTTTGGTGGTAATCTTTGGTACAGCTGAGAAATGATTACAATCATAACTTGTTGATAATCAAGTTTATACAAAGTAGAAATGCTGGCCATATTTTCTTTTATTGGTTGGGTCATTTCATTTGGTCCATGGCATTTTGTTTTAGTTTCACAGTAAAATATTTAAAATTACATTTTTAAGTACATTTGTGTGAGGTAAACCATATATAAGGAGTATTTGTATTTGGAGCATCTCTCTGTGTGCAGGTATTATCCAACATATAAAATCCTGTATTTCAGATTATTCCTTACTTAGGGATAGAGTGGTAAACTGGAGGAGAGTCAATTCAGTGTGTGTGTGTTTAATGTTCTTGTATTGTAAAGATACCACACATGCATTGCCATTGGTATAGTCTTCACTTTTACCAGAAAAAAAGTATTAATATGATTATTTCAAGGAATCAGTAAAATGAAATTATTGTTTGACTTCAAAAGCCAATGCCTTCACTGAACAAATTAATCTTATGAGGCTATTGAGCTACTATAAAATGCAGTTCTAGTTATGACTTTGAATTCTAACATATTTTGTTTTGTATGAAACAGTAAGACCCTTTGCACCCCTTCAATCACATACATTTTTGTGGAACACCCTGTAGTATACTCACTAGCAACCATAACTTGAAGTATCTGTGTAGTTTCACCAGCCATGTTACTAGACACACATGTATAGTTGCCTTCATCAGATTTCTTGATAGGATCAAAGACGAGAAGATTTCGTTCCTCTTCCACACGTATCCTCTTGGTTTCATCTAAAGGTACCTCACGCATGCTTGGTTTCAGCCAATGTATGGACGGTGCAGGAATACCTGATTCTGTTCCTTCTGGATACAAGCAGTTTATGCTCTTTGTGTTGCCTTCTGGGATTAATTGATCTTCAAACTCTGGTAGAGGGTTCAACGCTGAAAGAATAATGAGATGCCATTAAGAATAACATTAGGAAAACATGTACAAAACTTTCAAATTTTCTCATTATGTTAACATTTCTGTGATGAAATACAAATACAAGCCAAAAAGTCTTATTATCTCACAAATTTAAGCATTAGCAAACAGAATATTTCCTTAAAAAATAAAATGAAATTGAAAACAAAATTATATAAAACATGAATTGGATGAATAATGTTCATTGGCACATGGATACTCATTTCCATGATGTTATGTATGTATCATTGAACAGAAGAAAATTTGAGTAACAAATGAGAAGATTGAGATATTTTTGGTATTTTTTTACATCATAAATACTAATTGGATTCAAGTGCAAGTGTATTACTTAAATCATCCTTCTTCCAAATATATTTTAACTTTAAAGGAAATAAAAACATTGGGCACAATTACCCAGTGCACAGCACCCTGTGTCACAAAGGGAATAGGTAAGATGAAAATCAAGATTACATAGAGTGAAAATCATTTCAGCTCAATATCTGTCCCGGATCTATCAGAGTTCATAATCCATATTTTGGGGGCATGTTTTGATCGTGTGATTGAATTTTCAATTTAATATGGCTACATGCATTATTTGACAGCTAGTTTCACCACTATAAATTCCTTTCATTTCTTTTCCATAATTCTTCTTTCTTCACGTTATAATTCCTCTAATAACTCAGAATAAATTTTTGCAAATTTAATTTGTATGCTGGGGCTTTACATACAAAATATATATATTGTCTAAGGCAGGAAAAAGCCTTTACACTTATTTTGAATTCAGTAATAATTCAATGAAAATATTCTAATCTGCACTCCTTGTTCAGGTGAAAATGAAATCAAGAATGTACATCTCTGATGCAAAGCCAAAGACGTTAGAGCACATTAGAGGGATGCCATGAATGTTGTCACTAAGAGACAGCTGTTCGGAGTTTAGATATCCCAAGATGCCTTGCTGGGGTGGGTCAAGTTATTGACCTTACTGATGATAGAATAGGTTGAGCATAATGTCCTCTAGGGTTGTACATAGTTGTGGGTTGAATATCAAACAAGGGAACACTACTTTTATACATTCAATATCAAGCGAAGAAGTCAACCAGATGGTAGGAAGCTTATCTCATGTTGGTTGTATAAACAATGAAAGAGAAAGAGACAATTGTGGGAGAAAAACTTCTGGGGAGATATGTGCAGATAGATTGCCCCATTAGCAATTGAAATAATAGGCCAGAGCTGAAATAACTACCTCTTTTCAAATGTAATATAACTATTGGCATCATCTTTTCATTTAGCCATAATTATCTTAATTATAATCAGTCATGTGAGAGAGAAAGAGTCGTCTATAATGCAAAAAGGAAATAGAAAGAGGAGAAGGGATCATGGGAAATAATAAACAAATATTCAGGAAGTATAGTGAAGAGGAAAATCAAAAGATCAAATCTTGCAAATTGTGAATTCTACAAGAAAAAAGGGTGAAATAAATCCCTGCCATTTTTCTGTTCCCAAATCTCAAAGGATATTTTACCTTGAGGGGTTTATACTAATCTTGATATGGTTTGGATGTAAGGTCAATATCATGACCCCCTAAAAATAAGGGAAGGGGAAGGAGGAAGGTATTTGGATGAAGTCTTTTGTGTGGTTTGACACTATTGTGACCCCAAGTTCATCTACAGTGAAATGTCTACGAAATTGAATAACTACATTTTTCCCCTTCAAAATATGATATCAATGGTCTAGATCTGAGTCTTCTGGAGTGTTTGCCAATGATCAGATGTCTTCAACACGTACCTTACCTTTTATTACAGCCTTTCTATGGCAAAAACAACCTATGATCTGACCTCAATATCTCATTCCAGAGAACTAACCATTGACCTTTGTCCTAAATATACACCGATTCACCTTCACCTCTTTATTGGATTGATCTACCTTTATATTGCTTTCTTATTTGAGTTATATTAGCATAAAAGTATGGTTTATAAATATGTTTCTTAGCTGACAATAGCATGATGCGCTCTGCAATTTAAGTGAATTTGTGATTCCATCGATTACAGACAACTTTCCACCACTTCAAACATGAATGTAGAGCTCATATCTAACCAGCTGTCTCATTTGCCATGTAGATCTGGTTCACACCTGAATCAACAGCATTATAAGAATGGTTTGATCTATTGCTCTCTCTCTGTGATGTCAGAGAGAGAAAAGTACCAGTGCAGCATAACTTGAACCCCGTTCTCATTACCATCTTAAAACTAGTTGGAAAATAGTTTAGTTGAGTTTAACGTGTAATGAGAACTGCCTAAGCGGTCTTGGAAGCGATCTTCCAAACCAGTTTGACTAAACTATATTGATTGAATGGTTAAAGTAATTGACTGATTGATGAGATATTAAAATAATTGATCACATATTCAAACAATTAAAATTACATTGAATCTACATAACCCCCACCCCCCCCCCCCCCGAAAATTCACATCAGAGCGAAGGGTATAAGCGATCTTTTACTACAGATACTACCTCCTCAGTCCTTCCTGATTCACTATTTAGGAAACTTTGTGTACTTACTTGCTATAGTCAGTCTGGCACTGGCATGCGGTCGCCCATGAGGGCTGTTACATACGCACTGAAATACTCCCTCATCATCAGCTATTATATTGTCAAGACTAAGACTTCCGTTCCCTTGGATGTATGTCCTAAAAAGATAGAGAAAATAATTAAAGTCAGAAAGAAAATTAAAATGAGGGGCAAGGAGTCTACTCGGTACTGGTAGAGTACATCTGGGCTCCGTAACACAAAGGTTTGCGATGAATTGCAAATATGAAAGAACCGCACTGATTGATACCTGGTCAGTATTTTAAACCTAATGCGCGTGTAACATTGATATTGATTGGTCAGTTCATTAAGCGATTGATCACTTATCTTTGTGTTACGGAGCCCTGGAGGTGTTTCACAAAAAGTTCAGTATGACTTTAATGACATCAAACTAATGCTAACCTGCACATAGTATTCAACATGTTATCTCATTGATAAATACACAGCAGTTTGCATCTCCTGTGCATGATCTAACAAGGGAATCTAACCAATGCAGCGATGAGTTATATACCATACACAACAGGAAATTTAGAAGCGATTCAAGTCAACACTTAATTCTTGCAAAACACCACCCAAGTTCATGTCTTTACATTCTAGACCCTGTAAATTAGAAGACACAATGGTATTTTATGTACAAAATAATAAAATCCATTGTAAAGATTGATTTTATCTCTTTGTGTTAAGGTTACCTTGGGCCCGCAACACAAAGCTAAGTGATCATCCCAGAGCTTTTTTTTATGATTGATTGCATTGACTAACATAATTGCTAACATTCGTGTTACAGGACCCTGATTTGGTAGAATTTCATGCAATCCCAGCCATGGCTTAATTTCCTTCAGCAAGAAATTTATCCACATTGTGCTGCTCTCAACCCAGGTGAGGTGAATGGGTACCCGGCAGGATTAATTCCTTGAATGCATGAGCGCTGAAATGCACCTCGAGCTAAAGCCAGGGTATTAATAATAACACGCCTCAGAATATAATATTTCTAGATAGATGGCGCTATATAAATGCCTATTATTATTATAATATAATTTTGATCTATTGTCCTTTGGCCTTCATTAAACACTTTGAACTGCATTATAATTTAGAAGATTTGGGTCAAACAGGCAAATGGCTTGCTCTAAAAAAAACTTCAAAGAACTTTTAAAGGGGAAGTTCACCCTGAAGAAAATTTTGTTGTAAAAATAGCAGAAAAAATAGTAAAAAATATTGGTAAAGGTTTGAGGAAAATCCGTTAAAGAGTAAGAAAGTTATTAGAGTTCAAAATTTTGGATTTGTGACGTCATAAACGAGCAGCTGCCCCGTGTGTTATGTAATATAAAATGTATGAATTTCAAATTTTGTATGGTTCCTGATGACTTAATTTTGTTTTCTTTTCATGATCGGGTGTGAAATGATTTGTCTATTGATATACAAAAGTTACAGTGAAAACCATATTCAATTTTCTGAGGAAATGACATTTCATTGATTTTTTACCATTCGCTATGTAGGAATGCTGCTCGCATATGACGTCACAAATCGAATAATTGAAATTCTAATAACTTTTTAATTATTTGATGAATTTTTCTCAAACCTTCGGCAATATTTTTTATTATTTTTTCTGCTATTTTTACAATAAACTTTTTGTCAGGGTGAACTTCCCCTTTAAGTTACTATGGTATGATTATCTTTAATACATATGACTGTTATATATATAGGTAATGAATGCTCTTAATGTAGTCTTTAAATGTCAAATTAATATTTAACAAGGCAAGTTAAAGAATGACCCTGCATGGTCCTGGGAAGAGGGGGGGGGGTGCTACAGGGGTGCTGCAAATGTTAAACATCATAGCCAGCACCCCCTGGAATTCAGAATGGTATTCACAACAGTAAAAAAGTTTATCCAAATCACCTTCATTTTTTTTTCTTTCTTTTTCTTTTGTTGCTTGTCGATTCTTTCTGACCAAAATTACATTCATTTTTAGCATTTCCAGGGCCCTGCGACCTGTAATCTACAGGGTATTTTTTTTCAAGCGTCTGATAACTTTGTTATTTGACTAGGTTGAAAACTGGTATAATTTTACACAACGTGTTTATCTATGGAAATAAATATCTAAATATTCCTTGGTCAATATTGATTTGATACTTATTTTAGAACATAGTAATATTTGATGAGTAGAAGTTACTCACCCAGTTTCTGTGTCATTCATAAGGGCTAATGGACTCTCTCCATCTTTGACAAAATACCATTCTACCGGTGGTGTTGGATCTCCACTAAACTGACAATGGAACACGATAGAGTCTCCTAGAACACGCAAAGCATCAGCGGGTGCCACCTCAACAACTGGCAAATTGGAATCTGTAGAAAACAGAAATTAAAATGTCAAATGAGGAGTACAACCAGAGGGGATTCATTATGAAAAGAACAAAATAGGGAGTCTTCTTAATCCATGTGGCATCTTGATAAAGTCAATATAGTCAGTTACAGGATGAAGTTGAACCAGAGTATATCTCATCTCTGTACATACAACCAAGGATGTATAATGAATACATAGTATGAGAATGAATTCATAATTTTAAGGTCTTACCCATATGAGAGTCAGTCAAATATGATGGGAGAAAAATGAATGGAACTTGTATTAAAGTGTGTTTCTTTTTTTAGGTTTCATTCATATCTTTTTTTCATGAATTTTTGACTACCAGTAACTTAAAGAATGATTTGAATTCTGGTTTGCATACCCTCTTCAACACCAAGAAAGTTGAAATGTTTTTTTTTTTTCAGTTCTTATTCACTAAATAGGCTACGTTAAAGGTATTGTTTAACTTTGTGAGCAGCCGATTTAAAAAAAAAAATCAAACCAAGATGAAACATGTCTACAAATGCATGTATTAGAACTAATAAACCCTGAAAACAACCATTATTGAGAATGAAAAGCTTAAACTACAAGGCAAACCCCGATTTTGTACATAGGCGTCTTATAGACACCTAAATAGTACACATAAGTGTATGGGATGAAATAAAGATGGTGTTTCCGGTCACTTTATATTTCAATTTTTGAAGGACTAAATAATGATTTTCGAACGCAATTTTTTCTGGGCTTCAGTTTTGTAACATATCAGAGACACAGGTGACAAGTGTGACCTTCTAGCTCAGATTTTTTAAAAGTCAAACCAATGATAACCAATCACTTTAATCTGTTAACGGCATTTTTAGAATATAACACTAACCCATTTTAATCATTATACTGTACAAACCAGATGTGCTTTTCAATTGAATCTAGTTTTTTTTATATTATGTCAATGGTTGAAAAAAATATGCAGTAACTACATGTACCAGTATAAAAGAAGCAGTATGTACCTGTATTTGAATCTATACACCCTCCCAAACAAGCACAAATAATAGAGGTCTATTGAACCATGTTTTATCATTCTTAGATATTTCAATATGGAAAGATAATGCAATCAACCACAGACAGAGTGGGTAATTATCTGTTACTTGTATTTCATAATGACAAATTTGGAAACATACATTTTATTATGGTGGAGGACAAAATGAAATTAAAGACTGAATGGTGCATGAACTCTGTGTGGAATCATTCGCAGTTCAAGGTTATCACGATCATTCAAAGTAATTCAATAGAATAAAACCCCTACTCAATTGATGAAATAAATTGAAATTGGGAAAAGGAGCCAACGACATGGATGGTTTAAGTTACGTTGAGGATGAATTGCATGTTTAGTTCTCCTATGGACACCCAGCTAGAAGCTGTGGCTGTTGAGAGTATGAAGTAGGCCTACAGCCCCATGACTCATATATGATGGGTTCATCTATGAAGTGACTACTAAAAGGCATATTGGAAAGAGAAAAGAGTGATAGGGAGTACATGACATGATGAAAGATTCATGGAAGTGTCATGTGAAGTGACACAAGTATGCACTATTCCACACAAATCTCAGTAAAGTTCATCAAAAATCAAAGAGGGAGGAGGGAAAGGGGAACCACAAGACTGAGTCATAAAAATATTCAACATTTTCAAATGCCAAACCAGGAAGCTAACATTGTGTTGAAATGATGTTGGAATAGCATAAAAAAAGATGAGCATACTTCTACTGATGTATCTTGCCAAGCATATGGCTAATAATCTATCCTTATTTTGCAACCCATGAACAAAAAATTCACTACCCAGAACTTTATACTTAGGAATACGGGTAAGCGTATATTTTGAAGCAGTTAGATTTTTGTGCAAGTCAACTGAAATTATGAAAATGGTGATGATAAAAGTAACTAAAGAAATAAAGAGCTTCATTAGTATAGAAGCACATCATCTAAAACACAAAATCAACAACTAAGCGACATATTTTTTTTCGCACACATTTGAGATCAATCAATTTATTTGATTGTACTAAATGCAATTTCATAAGAGTCTTGTACTTAGACTAGCTTGTCTGGAGCAATCAACATTGAATTTAGAACAAAAATATGGTTTTCAAAAATTGTAGGAAAAAAAAAAATTGATTTTGTTTTTTACACATACACACTGACTGAAAACAATTCACCTCCGTAAATATGTTCGTAGCCTGGTACAGTCTGTCATTTTGAATAGGGGGATAATATTTGTCTGGCTTAATCATGCGAAATGGATAGACTTACTTAACAAGCACTCAGCAAAGCACGCAGGAGATTCAGTGTGGTACGGAGCGAACTTCCGCCCATTATCGTTACAATTGCCGTACAAGATATGACATGGCATACATAGATGCACATACTTGGTTGAGCATGACTTATCAACCAAGGCATACATTAAATGTTTGCTGCCGGTTGGGTAACCTGGACTCTAAACGCATCTTACTCCAAGCATGAGTGAGCCTTCCCTCAGGGCATCTTTCTCCTATCAATGAAGGCGTGCTGCAGCCCGACAAACATCCCCACCATTGCCGCCCCGCTGCCCTTCGGATCGGACAACTCGCATGAGAACCTAACAAGTTCTAAATCCTAAACACTCCAATTTCTATTCCCTAGGTAAATGCAAATTGATGAGGAATGGGATTAAACATGGCTGTTCAACATTCTCAGAGACTGGAATCGAAGTGTAGAACATGGTGGAAAGTCTAATAAGCTTTAAATTTGGATTGATGGGTGAGAGACTCAGGTTTCTTTTGAGCCAAGGTAGATTAAAGACCTGGGTATGGGTTCCTTATATGGCTGCTCTTACACCACAAACACATCTATTGAGGAGAGAGATGTCTGACTCATACTACTCTCTTTACTTCTCAGCTGCTCCATGCATACTACATGAGCAGTCAACATTTCCAACCTTACTCTTTCACATTCATTGTTACCATTAAAACTTGTCTGCAATACTTCTTCCTCAGCAATGTTTTGCTACAAAATCAATCAATCAGGCAAGGGTTCATCTATAATCTTCCATCAAACACATGATAAAAACAAGTTTTTTTTTCAATGGTTTTTAGAAATCAATGTTTGTGAAACATTCATGAAGTAAAATATCTGAAGAAAACCCATAGATCTATCTACAGATATTAGAACCTCTCAACATCAAGAAAAAATAGGTGCGCTGCCAGCTAGTAACTACCAAGTGATTAGGTGGTGACTAGCTTTACTTGATTAAAGAACGCTTTACAATTTCTCTATGTGCTTGTTCTGAGGTTATCAAGCTTGTTGCCACTTTAGTCACCAGCTAGTTACAAGCTTGCAGCATGCTAAAAAAAAATTACTGCATACAAATTGTTATCAAATCATCTGTTAAAACTAAAATGTGGTGTCCCTGCCCCATCAAACTTTTCAAGTAATAAAATTTGTTTCCAGCTTCAACACTTAAAAGTGACTGACAACTCTGGTATTAACTATACAGCATTTCAGATTAAAGAATAAAGTAAATATTTTTTCTCAGCTAACAATCAGCAATCAAACAACTCCGCACAAAATTTAACACTTAGTTACCTGTAAAACAATTCATTCATGTAATTATCTATTCAATCATGAGAGAATAAAACAAAAATTAAAAGACCCAAATTGTTGCAGAATCACCAGTACTATTTACATGTAAAGGATAAGTCCACCCCAACAAAAAAATGATTTGATTAAAAAGAGAAAAATCCAACAAGCATAACACTGAAAATTTCATCAAAATCGAATGTAAAATAAGAAAGTTATGACATTTTAAAGTTTCGCTTAATTTCACAAACAGTTATATGCACATCCTGGTTTGTATGCAAATGAGCAGACTGATGACGTCATCCACTCACTATTTCTTTTGTATTTTATTATATGAAATATTCTAATTTTCTCCTCATTGTCAAATGAAACAGTGATCAATTCCTCCCTGAATATGTGACATTAGCATTGTAATACTATATGATTCAGTCAAGTCGGTCCCTATGGTCATATCTGTAAAAAATGAAATATTATATAATTCAAACAATAAAAAACAAAAGTAGTGAGTGATGGACATCAACTGACACATTTGCATGTCACTGAGTTGTGCATATCACTGTTTTGTGAAAAATAAGCTAAACTTTAAAATGCCATAACTTTCTTATTTTGTACATCCGATTTTGCTGAAATTTTTAGTGTTATACTAGTTTGATTTTTCTCTATTTATTCAAATCAACATTTTTCTGGGGTGGACTTGACCTTTAAATCTTCATTTATCAAAAAGAAGATCTCAACTTAAATGATGAGTGCCCTGCAATGAATTATAAGCAAATCATTTATTTCAAACCCTTACATTATCAAAAAGGTCAAGGTTCAAGCAGTCAAACTGCATTAAAACCAAAGTAAGAATCAGGCAGGAATCCAAGTTAACAAAACAAATTGTTTATTACAAAGCTTTACATTTTGTACCATGACTCTAATTTGTGTGCTTGCATGAGCTAAAAATTTGTATTCTGAATGCAATCCCTTTATCCCTTTTTCTGTAAATATAGAATCCATTCATTTTATCATGCAGAGCCACGCATTTAATTATGGATACTGTATCACCAAACGAGACATGAGCCTAATATTCGTGTCTACACACACAAAGACTCCTGCTTGTCTCAAGTAACATATAACCAACACTAAAAATATGTTCAACTATCGTCTCTTCTGTATATGAAGTGGATTATGCAAAGGCATATTCCAAGGCAGGGGCAGATCCAGGATTTTCAAAAAGGGGGGAGGGCATAAAAAAAGGTCTTCACTTTCAAAAGGGGGGACACACTTCTGTTTTAACATTACAAATTTTAATTGTGCCTCTCAAAGGGGGGGGGCACAGGCCAGCTGGGCCCCCCCCCCCCATCCCCCGATCCGCCAGTGTTCCAAGGGCTTACTTACACTGGATACAACCACTAGAGTAAACTTATGAGATTGAAAGGGGAGACAGATGTCTAGGTAAAGCAGAAGTCAAGTATCCCCAGTAAGCAATTATTTGGGGATAAATTTTCTTATAAAGTATACTTTACTATCAATTGCCAATATACATGTATAGTTGAGCCCAGTTTGAAATAATGAAACTAGCTGAAACTGAGGAGACCTAATACATTTGCTGAAAATTCCAACATGATAATCACATATGGGCATGTGTAACCAATCTCGTATCAACAGATTGTTCTATTAATTTCGCTAGATGATTATAGTTGTGCACTATGTAATAGCATTCTTTTAAACAGCTTTGAAAGAAAAGTTTATACTAGTTATTAGTATTTCAATTATTTCTTGAAATAGTAAATTGATACTTTAAAAGGGTATATGTTAGTGTATTTGTGAGCAAAACAAACTTAAAGATTTAAATGGAAATTTGATTATTGCTCTTTTTGATATAATTGGAGACTTGTTTTGGAGGGTGGGAAAAAACGTTTCAGTAACGTATAAATATATGTGAGCAGAGAAACTGTTCAGAAGTATAGCTTTAAAATTAACACATTAAAAGAATGATTGACTAAGAAAAAAAAGAAACATAAAATGCTTAGTGTCCAATATATGCTAAAAGAAAATGAAGTATTGCTTTGTTATTAGCTCTGCTGCATAGATCTCATACACAAAGGGTTTCATATCTGACACTCAATATCCATGCCAAAATAAATACCAAGCATACAGGTCATTTCCATGCAAATTGGCCCCTTTTAATGGCCATTTTATCACCCAGGGACCAGCCTCCGAGATGCTGGTTGGTTCATAGAGTAGGCAGGATAAAGAACTTGAAGAATAGCCAGGAGGTAGAAGCAGGTCATTCACATCATCACACACACTATAATATTCACGCTCTTATCCATTTAACGCAACTACACTCACACTCTATGGATACATGTACAATACTACAATCATACATTAGTATTACATATTATGTTTTAAAAATATCTGTATATGAAGGGAAAGTCCAGTCCAATATCAATGGTTTTAATAACATATATGTATTAAGCATTTAAACATTCTGTACATGTACCAACCTTGGGTTAACTGTAAAATTATATTACAATATCATCCCTTATCAATGACTGAGGTTTGAAATCTTATTCTAGTGTTGGAATACTTCCACTTTTCTACAAAATAAAGATACATGTATTCACGTTCAAACTTCAAAGTACCCATCACCAGATATAATTGTGAATTGCCATATTGAAAGCTGTCTATTTGTCAATGAAAATATCATCCCCGGTGTACTTTAAACAAAGATATCGGCTGGATAAGATAAGATAGAAAGAAGAATGATTCATAACATGATATCCATTCAGTGGATCTAATTCAATTTAACTTGACACTTCTTCTCAGTAGTTGTTTGCACTACCCATAGCAACAAACATGGCATAATCCAATGAAATTTCATGTGGATGGTAAATGGATAGGACATTTCATGTATACCTGTTCAGAAGTTACACAAGTCTTCATGCACAACTGGAAAGGGTTTTTTAATGTTAAATGCTGAATTACACTCTCAATCATATCCCATCAGCTAAAGTTTATATCCAACCTTAGCAGATTAAATTCTTAATATTAAAAAGCATCTGAATGCCAAGTTTGATTACAAAAATTATCAGGTTGACATGAAATTCACTTCCACCATATTCAACAGGAAAAATTTGGGGGTATCATAAACACGAGAACAGGTCACCAGTCATGCAGAGAGTTAACTTACGAACAGCTCTATATGAAACAGAACTAATGCTTTATATTGATTGGTTGATTATTGATCAATATAACACATCACCAGATAGTATCCATCCTAATACTCATGAGATATTAAAACTACCACAACGGTTGTGACCTAATTAGCTGGTAAAACCAGTTATGACAGCTGCAACTCCATTGATTTCTTTGCACTTTGGAAAAAAAGATGTATAATCTTCTCACAAATAAGCCATCAAAATCTCTCAAAAGATGGATAAGTTTATCATGTTATCACCAAAATATAGGCCCGAAGACATACAAGGATCATCAAGTGACTGTGGAGGTCTAAGTTGGCTGGTATATGCTTTTCATTTTAGATTTAATAAATCTCAAAGAAATATTTCTAAATCTTGAATTTTTTACCAGTCAATCTCTGGATTTGGATCTACATTTTAAGACTTCAAGTCAATTCATAATTCATGTATTATAAAATATAAAAAATACATCTTTAGCATTTAATCATTTTAATTGTACAAACAGAGTTTGACCAGTGAAGCATGGGAGTACCAATCGTGAGCCAAGTATTGGCAACTGCAATGTATTTGAATTGTCTAATGTGACGTGACTTAATTTTAGCTTTTTTTTAGTAAAAACAAAACGTCTAAAAATACATATTATATTCAAATTCATCCTGGCTTTCACTGACTACAAAAAAAATGATTTCTGGGTTTCTTTTTTCATTCTCTTTTATTCAACATGAGTTCAATCACAAAAATGCCTGCATGTACTGCAGTCATAGCTCAAGAGCTCCATGATCTGACTAACTTGTGTAAAAACACATTCCAATACTTCAAAGTGCCAAGCTAAATCACATCGTGATTCTTGCTAAAAGTAAGAAAACAAATAAGAGACTTCAAAGCACCGAGCCGCACCACAGTCAGACAGTCATATCTGATCATAATATCTGCTTATGACCTTCCAACATTCTCAGAAACATTTCATTCTTGTTCTAATCAGGTTAGCTCGCTAGCTAAAGGCTGTATCACAGACTGCACACCACAGGCAATGGAAAGATGATTCATACATTGATCACAAAACGACCATTCCCGATATGAATGATGATAAATAAGCCATGCTACTTGATAATTCATACGTATTGATGCAAAACTGGTGAGAGCGGATGAGCAAAGATAATTTATAACACTTTTATTTTCCTTCTCAATCTTCTATTTCAATGATGACTAATATAGAAACCTTTTAACAAAAAGTAGAAATGAAAACAGGAAAAAAATATGTGGTGATGATTTTACACGAAAAAATGGATGAATAATTCATCAAACTTGCAATTTGCAGAAATTCAAACTATTGAAGTTTTTTTTTATTTCTTATTCCTATTCCTATACATAAATTCATTATTGCTACAATAGTAATCCTTTATGTATTTCTGCTTTCAAAAAATGATATCAGTTCAACAAGAATTTTTTTTTTCACTAAACTTACCCACAATATTAAACTGGACATTTTCTGTGCTGGGTGTGTTACCGGCTACATTGGATGCCTGGCAGGAATAAGTACCACTATCGAGGGCGGTAGCGCTCTTGATCTTCATCTTATTACCAATGAAATCAATGTTGGAACCAGCAGTAACCAGTGTTTGGTCATGGTACCAGGTGATTTCCGGTTCAGGGTTACCGCTAGCCTTGCAGATGAGGGTAACCCGTACCCCTTCTTCTACCTCTTCTGGAAGACTTGGTGATTTCAGCTGTACCCGTACCTCTTCAATGATCCCTGCAATAGTAACATAGGCAAGCATGCTATTATATTTATTTTCATGCTTCCATTAATAAGTACAGTTATGAAAGTACAATTTCATGCATTGAATAATGATCATTGTCTCAAATGCAGGAGTGAACAAGTCATGTTCAGGTTAGTAATAGTCAACTATCACAACATACAGTGTTGGCATTCCATATGATTATGATCCTCTAGTGAAGAGCAAGATACCACTGAAAATATGAACTTTGAGTCTACAGGTAACAGGTATCAACTGAAATAACAGAAAACTGTTTGACTGTACCGAAATTTAACTAAAAACTTTATTTTTTATCAAAGTCTCAGACGTTTCATGTTAGAATAACCCAAAAAGTTCTTCCAGGATGGCAACTTGGAGTTGGAGACTAGAGCTGTCAATGAGAATTACAGGGGAATCTTATGATGATATTAATCTAATTTGAAAGACGAGCTTCAATGGATACCAATTGTGATTTGGACGCAGGGTAACCTGCCCCTCAAGTGTCAAACAAGCCGACAGCACAGAGGAGATAATTTGGAGGTTGTGTTTCTGTGTAAGTGAGTCACGGTATCATGCTGCTTGCGTCACTTTCACTTCATTTACCAATTTCAAAATGTTACAAACTCATTGCCTATATCAAGATTATGATTGTTTGTAATGGATCATGACAGCACCTTCCACTCACAATCAAATAAAAAGTTAACATTTGGGCTTTCATACAGAGAGAATGATTTCATACCTACAACATGAAATAAGACAAAATGAAACTGCCACATCTGATTCAATCAATAATTTTATGTTAGCAAAGAAAAGACAGAGACCAACCGAAAGATTGTTAATAACATACAAATGGGATTCATTGAATTAAATCTGTATTCTGAAATGCCTATGCACAGCTTCAAAAAGTACAAGAAAATAGCTAATACTCTTACTCACCTGAGTAATAAGAGCTTCCAAATATAAAGATCATACATGACCAAAATAAGAAGGGAATGGGAGGGTTATACGAGTTAACATCGGTAAATTCAGAAGTAAAGATAAGGTGTAAATTTCAGGATCCAAGACTGGGATAGGGATTGTTATTTGAAGCTAACATTTGTATCAAAGAATAAAAGTAAAATATAACCAGAGAGTAAGGTGTATGTTAAGAGATAAACAAAGGTTCTACCTGTGTAAACTTAAAAGCTACCAGATGCAGAGTTTAAATCCTGACCTGGATAGAACTTGAGACTTCAGTGAGCCGCTTTGGATTAAACTTGGAATGTGAAACTATTATATTCATTTCTTGCTAAGCACAGCCTTGCTATTCAGTCCTCACAACTACAGGCCGGGATCACGAGTCTGAACTGTAGTCTGTAGACTAATTTTACTTCATTCCACCTAAAAGGGTATCCAAGGCTGAGTTTAAATTTTCAACCAACTACGGATATCTCTGCAATACTGACCAAAAATCAAATAACATGTTTTCATTTCAATCTCAATATAGATGTTTACATATATAAACTATCATATAAAGTATCAAATGCAAAGATGTCTATATTCTTAACGTCCTTGCCTATTTCTAAGAATCTAGATTGACAAGTTTTAATATATATCAAATTACATTCCATGAAACCCTGAAGTTTTACATAAGGTCAAAAGTCAAAGGGGGTGGTCTCTCTTTATCATATACTTTTGGTAAGCTCTATGACATCTATCAAGGTCTATCCTGGAGAAATATAAAAACTACTCATCATGTCTTCTCCTAATATCACGGACGACAGACCTTTCGTACTATGGTAGTGTTCAATCACAAACATGTTACTGTATTCCCTGGAATGCTATGAAACACATCACATTACCTGAAGGACAGTATGATTACAATGATGTCCCATGTGGACATTAAGTAGTCATCATTGCCATATTAGGGATAAATTAGAAGCAAAACATTCCTGTTGGAATATCATCCTAATGGAAACCACAATCAAAATGGGGCCTCTTTTTCATTTTGTTGGGGATGTATATACAAACACACACACAGTAGCCCTAAACGAATTACAGTGGATAGAACAAGAATGACTAGGCCTGCAGGTAGGAGTTTTGACTCTTTCTTTGATCACGATCAACTAAAAACAATTAACCATGATTGAAATTAGGAGCAAAGTCCTCTCTAAGGGGTAAAATAAACTATGACATACAAGCTATATGGTAACGTTATGACCACATCGTTTAAGTTCAACCTCAACCTATGTCAAAGTTATTCAAATTGAGTCTTTTTTAAAAAGAATCTGTCCTTTCTTCAGAATGAACTATCAGCAAAAAAATACTTCAACAAAATAAGGTCCTTAGTGTTTGACATAAAAAGAAAATTAATACATTAGTTATTTAATCTTGGATATTTTTTTAATTGCAATGCCACAGACGGTGTCAATATCAAGTCAATTTCCAAGCCAATTTTATGAAAAGCTCAAGTTAATACAGCTCTGCAAATGTGAGAGAGTGAAGCCAACATGAATGTCACAAATAGCCTATACAATATTGAAGGATGTATGCAACTGAGCAATAAGTGTTCAAAATAGCAGCAGACTACCATATAGTCCCTTGCTGAGAGATGTCATTTCAATTGAATTAGATATGCAATCACCAAATTCACCCTTCAAATTCCCTCTCAATTGAAAATATCAAATTACTTCAAGGGCAGGGAGAAAGCTTTAGAAACCTGACT
This sequence comes from Lytechinus variegatus, assembly GCF_018143015.1. Lineage (NCBI taxonomy): Eukaryota > Metazoa > Echinodermata > Echinoidea > Temnopleuroida > Toxopneustidae > Lytechinus > Lytechinus variegatus. The sequence goes on from NC_054746.1 coordinate 39,459,919, forward strand.
ACTAAAAGGAGTATAGCCTTTGAATCAATATAGTCAGATCTACAAAGAGCAATGGCGGAAAGAAATAACAATTGAAGGTAAAATGTGTTGTCTGGAACTGAATGCAAGAAAGTAATCACCAAATCAGATGCCCAGACTATTTTGTTCTGGAATGTATTTTTCATAAAAGGTTGGAAAACAACCAAAGCAATGGAAGGCTGTAGAACATCATTTACAGCAAGAGAAAGTGACAAACAACCAAAGAATTTGAGTGAATGGTCTTTTAAAGTAATTTTGATTCATATAAATGATAATTGAATGTGTGGAGTAATAGGTTAATGATAGTATATGAAGCATGGTGATATGACTGAGTGAAAATCAAGTCTCTACGAGCCAAGTCTCCATCCAACTCATCATCTGGTTAATGAACCAAAGAATAGTTCCACTCTGCTTGCTTCTTATGAATTCAATCTTTATCATATCGGTTCCGTTCACACCGAACCCCCAGTAACACTTCCATGATAGCGTTAAAGTTCAGTTTCTTTGCCACAAAAGCTAGAGTAAGGGGATTGCTTATTCAATTAAAATGCATTAAACATCATGTTAGCTCTGTTCATATTCATAATAAAACACTGCTATACTAGTTCCACTCGGAGTGTGAAGGATGTTACTTCTATAAAATGGCATACATTCTAACTTCATTGTCAGCCATGAGCGTATCTTTAAAAATCTGAAAAATTATATTTCATACAGTCTCCTGCTGTGAGATTATAACCATACCTCACGCTCTCCATTTGCTATATATTATTCATGTGATATCATGAAATATTTTATAATCCTATATTTTTCGGAGGCTGCAAAATGAAAGTAGATATTGCTATCAGTCATGAGATACCCTGTGAAGAATGTGTGATCTGACCATAAAGCTACTTGTTCCATGATATAACCACATCTAGCCACACTATAACCACAATAACTATTTCAGGGTATCCCTCCATCAAACAACCTATGAGGTATTCATTTCATTTTTATGAAAAAGAAAAGATGATAAATTACTTTTCATGATACTGCAAGGAGCAAAAACATGTATCTACAATATATTATAGACCATACCTACCTGCTTTTCAGCGAAATTTCTTCTAAATTTTAGACTAATAATTTGAGTTTTTTAATCCATGTTATTTCATCCTGTGTATAATTACATCAGTGAATAGAAATTCAGGGGTGCTTATTGAATCAATTTCAAATTTGTTTGATCTAATTCTTATTATGGTATGAATTAATAATCCCTGGGGGTCTCTTGGCCTACAATAAGTTATTGATATTGACCTACCTAAAGAAGATTGTAGATATTTTTTTAAGGATTCATTAGGAAATAATAGTTGCCCTTGACGAGGGAGACAGATATGCACATAGAACAGATGATGCAAACTGAATCCTTAATGGACCGTTACATTTGTATAGACTCAGCAGACAGACTGCTTGGAAATAGATTTGCATGTACTGGGATTATATTATTTGATGGATGTTTGCAATGATTAAAGGCAAAGATAAAGAAATCATACTTCATGTTAATAATATCATCAATTTCACAGGGTTAGCCATAACTGTATAGTCTCCATAAGCAATGTCCTTTTCATATTGCAGCAATATTAATGTTTAACCAACTCCCTGGATAAACTGTGTTTCGCTTTACATTGTCGGCCTTCATAACTTAAGTGTGGCAGAGACATGCAATTAATTGCAAATCTATTTTGGGTCCCTAAACCTATCATGTCATTCAATTAATTAAACATTTGCAGCTGATTACTGAACTGAATTTTACTCTAATTATTGAGATATATATCTTCGGCCTGGAGCATCCCTTTAAGTGTCCCAAAATTGTGGCCTTTATTAAAAAGTAGCACCCTAGGAGTTTAAGCTCTTATATTCCTTCTGATTATACTTATCTACAGTCAAAATAAATCTTGCACAATATTAATCATTATGATTACAAGATTAATGATACAAAATATGTCATGTTACCATAGCAACATTTTTTGACACAAAAAGGGTCATGCATATCTTCAAGTTCATGACATGACTTCTATTTCAGAAGTATTGCTCGAAAACCAAAGAAGTTCTATCTGGAATACTATCTGGAATATTTGTATGCCAATCCCTCATCTGCCTCTATAAACTTTTCAAATTTGGTTTGCATGAGTATTTTGAAGAAAATGTATATTTCTGAAGATTTATTACACCATGGAGCTACTAACAGAGCTCCATGAATAGAACAATCAAAAGTTTTAGCAACCAGATAAAGGTTTGAAGGGTGCATAAATTTCCCCTGGGACAGAGATTAACCCCCTGTCCCTTCTCACTGTGACCTCTTTAAGTTTACTGATTACCTTATAAGGACAAGGATCAACTGGTACTCCAGAGACAAAGCTTCTCACCTCTTAACCAGGTCAGATGAGGACAGTCAGTCTTCAATAAAAGGTAAACTGTGTTTATTTGATTCTCAAATTAGAATTCAGTCTTTGATAATAAAAAAAACTATGAGCAATAACATGACATTTCATCACAAATCTCATTTGTTGAAGGGCCAAACATCTCCATTACCAGTGCCACAAAGATAAAGAAGACATGAATGCCTTGTCAAACCTTTTAAGCTAAACGACCAATCAACCTACAATCCCCTGTCAATCAGCCAATCCTTTAACTCATCACCTGAAGAAAGAAGATAGCCTACTTGTTTCAGAAAAGAGACAATCTGATCCATTCTACATTTTCATCAGCAGAATGACTGATTCTCATGTGGCATGGCATTATACATGTAGGTCTATGTGTATCTCTGTTCTTGATGTCAAGTTGGCAGCAACCACAAAAATGTTTTTTCTGCAATAAAAAAGAAGGATTTCACCATATTCACAACCATTAATACAGGATTGAAGTAAGCACTTTCTTGCAGGGAGCTGATGTAAGGGGGGGGGTGATTACAGTTGTCCCACTCTTGGTCCCATCATCTTTCACTTCTACATAGCTTCCCTGTCACAATCAGTAAGATTGGCTACAGAGCGGCACCCCTGAAAGCATAGCGGACCATCACATATCTCTTCCCGTCTCATAAATCATAACCCCAAACTATGACTTATATCAGGTCCAACAGCAGCTGGCCAATCTTCATAAAACCATAAAGAAGTATGTGAAATTGCAAACAAATTCTTTGAGGTTTGATTGAATTCTTACATACTTCCTCCTTGCATCCTTTGACAATATGAAGCATCCTCTGAAAGTGGATGGTATATTGTGACAAAAGGTTTCCATAAGAAGTTTCAACAAAGAGCATCATCAACTCATATTCATATATAAAACATTTGCTTTTCTCAAAGACCTTTCTGTATATTATTAGTGTGTACTTCAGTATAATGAATATATTTCTCCAATTACTAAAAAAATAGTAAGAAGCTCTATATGTCTTTAAACTAGAAGATTAATTATTTCACTAGCACATATTTTTATGATAATTTTCTACTTATAATAGAATTGGTAGTTGTAGGTCTATATGGTGACAAAATAAGATTTTTTTTAAATTAAAAAAACATACGAAATTTTTTTGAAATTCTCTTGCAGATGGAGGCCATTCTCACTTCTACTCTGTTTACTAACCACTCCTAACAAGAGCACTTGAGTCATGTGATATAAGTACACATTTCCTAATTTCGAGTGTACATGGTTAGCATTTTAAAACCAGACTTCAACTCTGCCTTTATGACTGCATGCACTTCGTTTTACCTGGATAAGGTATAAATTGATTTTAAATGTATTGATAAGTTTAAAATATCTCAGATGGATGAATATATTATAGGTTTGGTAATAAACAAGAGGTGGCATATTGAAATTAATCTTTTTACTCTGGTAGGATTTGATTACATAGAGAAGTTAAATATGATATCATCACAGTAAAAGATAAACTGTATTTCCACAGACCCATGCCTGGTTTAACTTGGGCTTCATGAACTAAGATTCAATTCACTCAAACTGAATGAACTAACCATTATGGGTGGACAAAAATAAAAGCTGTGGTTCATGCACAGTTGCATATCAATAATGCCTGATATTTCCCTTTAAGCATCTATTGTTCTGGTTTCAAGTTCAGCAGGGCAGTACTAAGGCGTCCAACGAGGGCCGCTAAAAAGGGAAAAGCATGGATATTGTTGGTTCGTCTAATGCTTGCATGGCAGCGGCAAGCTTTGAACCATTAGTTACATGTAGCTTCGTCCGCCATCTGTATGATAAAACCTTCATCATTGTCTAGTTCAAAAAAAAAAACTAACAAAATTCTATTATCCTATTTTGGCATGAAATTGGGACAAAAGATGAATAGTGGCAACTTCCCATGCAGTAACAAATGAAATTCTGGAATGACCTCATAATATAGATTTGTATTTGCTGATCCTTGGTATTGAGTCAATATTAACGGCTGTAAAACTCTGGTAATTATCATTTTAAGCCAAAGTAGACAGACAATGACACATGCCTGGAGTCCATGTTTGAGTTGACGGACATTATGGTTTTATCTTTTTTACAACCAAAAGATTATTCATAAGGTATACATGTGTAGTTCTTTAGTTGAGTATAATATAAGGTGCACATCAAAGTAACTGAGAGTGGAATTGTTCCTTATTAAGTTACATTAAAATTGTTCATTATTATTATGAAGTCATCTTCTGACAAAGCAAAATGTACTTCTAAAATATAGTTTTATATCATCTTTGAATTTATCAATCATGTCTGTTAATTATTGAATCCACAGCATATTATGACCCACATGTATATACAGATATGTTTAGCTCACTTAAAACATCAATTGAAGGGTAACTTAACAGACAAATAAAATGTCTAATCTATACGCCCAGATAAGTAAAAGAAATATTTCAACAATTAAAATTTACTTCTTGATAATGTTCACACTTTAAACTATTAAGAGGTGTCATAGTCAAATATTTACATATGATATCTAAGTCAAAATTGTTGTACAATATGTTGTATCAATAATTAAATGGTATTATAATCTTATATAGCTCAATATGATACCATCAACATTGATTACTAAAGCATTAGGTAAGCTTATAGAGCATAATCAAATGATAATGATCGATGAAGATCATAGGTCAACATTATTTCTGTGATGTGTCCATGCTGTGATTAAAAAAGCAAGGTAACTGTTTGCATTCATGCCAAACATGATTTATATTAATTATACCCCCATTTCCTATCTAATATCATGCTTAATGCAGTCAAGTTTAAATAAATTATAATTTTTTAAATCTCATTTGAAATTCTAACAGTAAAATAAGCATTATTTGAAAAAAAAATCTCCTTAATATGTTCTAAAATTCTTGTTTTCTTGAATCAACTCTGTTGAATTCACCGCAAAAATGTATGAAATGCTATATGTAAACATATTCCTGTATCAAGGGATGACTACAGTATATATCTTTTAGTTTCAAGCAAATTCTCCGTCTCATCTCTAATTGAAATCATAAACTGTGAAAAATGCTTCTTTGATATTTCACCGACATGAATTTTCCATCCATACATGCATGTAGCCAACCGAAGCAGCATGTTCTCTTTCAATATTTGTAAAGAAGACAAAGACAGACATCATGCTTAGTGAGTCATATGACCTTTTCTTGGTAAGAAAGCAAACAAGATGATCAGAATTGGACATGCTCAGGCATATTACCCGGCTGGCTTCATTAGTGATAATTGGCAAATTTTCTCTTCCAGCACACCATAGATGTAGAAGGAGTATTTCTTTTTATGTATCGAACGTCTCATTCCAATCCAAATACTCAATTTGATTAGGTGAATGGAATGAAAGCAAGATTGCTTGTAAATGTGCCCTCTAGTCCTACATATATTTAATTGTGTATTGAAATGGTGAATTTATCATGGAAAGCTGCTTAATAACTGAATGCCATTTGCAGAGCTATATATTAGATTTTTTCCCAATACTGCATTAAATATACTCCACCAATTTTGTTACAAATATGCACTCTCTTCAAAAGAATTATTTACCTTACAGGTCCTAAATCATGCAAATTAATTAATACAAAATAAACAAGAAAATTAATATGCAAATAAAAAAGAAAATATCTACTCAATTAGATAATAGTAAGTACTAAAAACATGAAACTGACAGTTGCTATACAGTGTACATAAACATACCAAGGTAGCCTTCATATTCAAATAATTATAATTATGCTTTATTTCCATTTGCTTCATCTTGCATATGTGTCTTTCAAACTTTTATTCTAATATCAAAATAATTTTAAGGGTATGTAGCCTACAGAAAAACTAACATGCCACTTTTAACAGTTTAAAGACCTTAGTGATGAAGACAATCTTATATTCATAATGAATCTTGATAATGAAAACATATTTGATAATAAGTTCATCAAAGCCGTTATAAATAAGAGAGGTGAGCTTTAACATCAACTACTTTTTTCTTTTCTTTTATTCAAGCTATCTAAAATCCAATGTACACCAAAGATATATCTCTTACCTACATTTAATTACTTACTGATCTGTTCAATAAATAGATCACTATATGTATTGTGTTTCATTATATTGCATATATGCTATACTTTCTGTATGGTAAATTCAATACGTCATTTCTCTTTGAATATAGATGTATATTATGATAATTGGAAATCTATGGAAAATGTATTGATGTATTCCTGATTTATACGATATACAGTTATAAATATTTTTGTTTATGTTATCATTGTATATATTGTAAAACAAAATGTTCATGCCAAATGAATAGTTTGTTAATAAATTCAAATTCATGCCACACAGCCCCCTTACCACTATATGTATGAGGCATATAGGGTATTCAAACACTTAATCATCTTCATTAATAAAACTTCAATCAGCTCCCCTTATGACTGATACTACTCATTAAAACACACACACACCCACACACATCACCCCCATAGGTAAACACTGAATACACTATTTAAACACCTTACATGTATGAGTACATGTAGTCAGCTTAATAAACACATGTTTTTAGAGGAGGAGTAGCAGCCAGCGAAAGCAATCAAATATGATGCACACGACAGACTAATGGGACACCTTGCACATGGCTAAGTTAAAGAAAGGATGCACCAAGATTATCTCTCACAGACACAGATGCACAAACGAGATTCCCAGCCTCCCGGTGATCGAAGGCGGCAAGAAACGAGCGTCTTACGAGTGTCATTACTGCTATAATGGAAATTGCTTCACAACTCAATTAGAGTTGAAGCGTGTCTCTGCCCGGATATGACTGTGTCACCTTAGATAAGGGACGTTGAACAAGAACTTATGATTATTGCTATAGTATACATGTATACATGTAGGTCTACACTTGTTATATTTGAACTAACAGCATTTGAAAGTGAGCCTTATGACTCCTATGGTTTATAGTTGGTTGCATAATTTGCCAAAGATACAAATTCAAAAAACAACCAAAACTAGAAGAAAATATGTTTTTAAAAAAAATCACTGCTATAACATAAAATAACATTGTTATTGTCCAGTATTCATCTATCATACTAGTAAACCATAGGTAGCAGACGTATAAACGCCACCCACCCAGAATTTAAAATTCTGTACAGCAGCCCTTTAAAGATAGTTGTCTCATTGTCTATCAACTCCTTGGCTGTGATGCCAAATCTTAAGATATCACCACAACTGTACATGTATCTATTCTAAGATTTCTGACCTGGTGATATCCTATCTGAAATCAAAAACATCCATACTCATTACCATTGCAAACATAAAAGCCAGTTGTATATCATCAAATATCAACATGTGTCACGCACGTTGTTAGAAATCTTTTATCATGAAACTAGAGAGTAATGATACATTAGTAGTTCCAGAAATGTCACCATTACTTTTATATCAAATAGACTACTATCCCAGGATAATGTTACTTCTCCATCTTGAGTTGATCTACCTGAAAATTGTATGGTAGATTACATAGACAGATCCAGAGGGCCCCCCCCCCCCCCATTGGCAGAGCAAAAAAGAAAGAAAAAAGGGGAAAGAAAGAAAAAACAAGAATGGAAAAGAGAGGAGGAAAAAAGAAGGGACAACATAGAGGAGAAATACAAGTGAATAAAATCAGAAGAGATAAAGGCTACATGTCATTATATGAAATATTTGCTCGCGCTTTGCGCTCACATTGCCTATTAGGTGATTTATATACATGTATCTTGCTCAATATGGAACTTAAAATATAAAATTTCTAAGTCAATATACAAACCATATTTCAGCTCAAAAATCGAACTTTCATAGTCTGAATATTAACATTTACTTTACACGCGCTCGCAAAATTTGATTTGCCAGGTACCTATTATTTTCCTGTATTTCATAAAGTTCTCAAAATATCCCTATTCAGGTCAAACTGTCAAATTGTACAGTATCAGCTGGTGCTGCAAGCTCGCATTTTGATTGGTGAGTTATGTATATCTCAATATAAATTCTATAATAACTACTTAAAATCCCCATTTCATGACAGTTTATCAAAAATTTAACTCATGCATCTTATTCTTAATTACAAAAGTGCTTTAAATGTCCAGTTTTCAAACCATAATATTAACAGATTTTGCTCTCTCATTAGGCTTTATAGATTGATAAATACGATATTAATCTAATAATCAAATTGTCCCTTTTTTCAGAATGGAATATCGACAAGTTTCATCTCACGCATAGGAAAAGAAATAAGAAGATAGTCATCATTTTCATATGACATAATGTTCTTAAAATGTCCCGGTCCTATGTCAAAACTCAAAGTAATAATAATGAAAAATGTCAGCTCTTTTTTAACTGTGATCCATATATATATCCACAGCACAATTTTCCTGAAAAGTGCTTGAAATACAGAGCTTAAATTGACCCTTTTCAGATTGAAATGATTTTCATGATAAAAAGGGTATTTAGAATTCCCAGATTCTAGGTCAAAATCTGAAACACGCATGTGCATGTTTATTCAGATATGCAGCTTGTTCTCTATTTAAATCATTATCCAGTTCACGGACAAAAATTTTCTGCTCTTGCTTTGCATTCGCATTATCAATGTAGGAAGATTTCCAATTACTTATCCTTTTCATGATTTACAAAACATGAATAGAATGTCCCATTTTTTGGTTTGAATCTTGAATTTTTCCACTCTCGCATCAATAATTGTTTAGTTATATACTTATCCTTTTCACGATTACGAAAAGTGCTTTTAATATCCATTCTACAGGTGGAAATGTCAAAATTTTCAGCTCGGGCTTCGCGCTCACATTATTTGATTGTTGAAATGTAATGTCTTCATGGCTAACTACAAGCAGGTGTTAACAGATCCTTTTTTGATCAAATCAAAACGTATTAAATATTTCTGCTGGCACTTCGCACTAGCAGTAATTATTTAGTTGGATACACATCTCATTTAGGATCACAAACATTGCCCAGAATGTTTAAATTTTAGGACAAAATAAATGGGGAAAAATGATAGCTAAATAAGGCTTATGAAATCATATATTTATGTTGATTTTAAAAGAATAAAGCTTAGAAGCAAAATAGGACTACCCCTTCAAAGAAACAAAAAAAAAACTTCAAGCTGCCGATCAGGGAAAATGTGGCTTAAAAAAATTCCGGGCTCCCCCCCCCCTAATTGGCCAAGGCTGGATCCACCCCTGGATTACCATTAACATATCTGCTAAAATGTAATAAGATATATCCCCCCCCCCCCCCCCCGTCACACACTCTTAAATGAAAAAAGTAGTCTACTGGCCTGGGCAGATAGCATTACATTTCCTTCATCTCATTCTCTATAATGTCTTCACGTACATTTCATAATCACTTTATAAAATTCAATTATTCATACCGTCCATATCATGAGAAATAATGATGAATGACCATTAATGGGGGTAACAAGAGATAAGCAAAGTCAATCAACAATAGGCTAGAATACTTTCAAACTAATAATATCTTCAAGGAGAGCATATAGAAATGACTAATAATATCTTACCAGTTTTATACCAGTTATAAATTGAATCACATCTCCAATTTCAATTTTTTTTAAAACATTTTCACAGAATTATAGCCACCTCTGCGAATCGTTGCTCCAATTTCCATGATAAATTGGTATGATCTTGATTTATCATATAAATTCTGAATATTTCATATCTCATGAAATATGATGCTGACACTATGAATGATATGTTGGGCCTTTTACATCAGTCGGGGAGCACCTTCGTCTTTTGGACTTGATTTCAGCATGTGTGAAATCTGAGAATGTCCATAGTACCTTTTCATTAGAGTGTGTTTGTAAAGGAAGACTGCTCATGGTGTGATTCTCACCATCACATCCATCCTTCATCTCACACCAAACACCTAAGATGACTCATATCTTCTACATCCTCATCCTCAAAGAACAGTATCTGTTCATATCATCAATCCATATTCTTTCATTACACTCTAATGAAATGTCTGTGCAATACAATGGCTGTTTGATGAATTAATTTATTATACATGTAGCACAGACTGTTTAAAACATATAGTCTACATGTACAGTGTGCGCATGTGTACATTTCTTTCCTCATCTTATCATATCTGCTTCATCTTGCTGAAAAGACTATTTACAACTAATATCCCCATTAGATGCCGTACACCATTAGTGATCTACATTTGTTTTATCATTATATCTACAGCAATGTGTAAAAAATGAACTCTTTTATAAGCTAACTCTGTAAAACCCATTGTCACTCATAATAGGCCTTCATCTGCCTCTTTAATACTTTCAGAGAGGTATAACTCAACAACTATTACCACTCTGCTCGAGCAAAGAGAAAAAATAGAGAAAGCAAGGGCAATTCCCCCCCCCCTAAAACTATATAGCCCTCATATACACTGTAAGTTGCAGGAGCATTTAGACATTGCCAATGGGTTCAATGAAAAAAGAGTAGTCATATAGGGTTGAACAGAAATGCACAAAGAAAAATCCCTGTAGAAAACATTGTTTTGTCACTGCTTAAAGGGAAAGTTCACCCTGACAAAAAGTTTATTGTAAAAATAGTATAAAAAATAATAAAAAATTTTGCCAAAGGTTTTGAGAAAAATTCATCAATTTATTATAAAGTTATTAGAAATTCAATTATTTGATTTGTGACGTCATATGCGAGCAGCATTCATACATAGCGAATGGTAAAAAATCAAAGAAATGTCATTTTCTCAGAAAATTGAAAGTGGTGTTCACTGTACCTTTTGTATATCAATAGACAAATCATTTCACACCCAATCATGAATAGAAAACAAAATTAAGTCACCAGGAACCATACAAAATTTGAAATTCATGCATTTTATATTACAAAACAAATGGGGCAGCTGCTCGTTTATGACATCACAAATCCAAAACTTTGAACTGTAATAACTTTCTTACTCTTTAACGGATTTTCCTCAAACCTTCACCAATATTTTTTATAATTTTTTCTGCTATTTTTCCAACAAAGTGTTCTTCAGGGTGAACTTCCCCTTTAACTGCTCTGCTCTAAACTAATGATATTCTCAAATCAAACTATTGGATACAATTAGCCTGTCCCTCTCTAAATCTTAACATCAGATCTTTACCTATTGATTGGTGTGTACCAAGTGTGATAAAACCTGGTTACCATGGGAATAAGCAGCCATGTAAGTGTACACATTTCCATTTTTATTGTTTCTACAGTGTTATCCTTTTCTCACACATAGATTTTACAGTACAAACATATCCAAAGTTTTGAACTAGGTGTATGTTTATGAATCATAGTTATGAATGAAAGAAATACATTAAGTTGAAATGGGGAAAAAAAGTAAAAAATTTTATACAAGGCAGGTGGGGTCACGCTACATGAAGGCGACAATTTTATGTTTAGTATTCAATGACAATATGGCTCCTACATGTAGATCTTTATTCATTGATTAAGATGGCTTTCCTTCAACATTACTTCAATATCAATGGCTCACCAATACAATGCAACCCCAAATCAAATACACATTATGTCAATAAAAGCTTCTAGCAAACATATCTAAATTTTATCACTGGTGCTTATAGGCCGACTCCTCCAACAATTAGACTCCTACCGCAATTGTAATTCATAACTGATCTTTTTATACAGTAACAAGCTTCAATAAAATGATTCCATTGTGTTCTACATGTTTTCAAATTTGCTTCCCCCACAGAGATTTGTAAGAGGTAGATAATCTAGATATGAAAAAGTTTGATGAGAAGTTGAGTCTGTTAATTCTCTCACTTTGAATTGAGTTTCTGACTTGCTGCCCCAATTCAATGGCACATATGAATGCCTAAAGGGAAAACAGCAAAAAATAAAAGGACTAGCAAATAAGAAAAAACAGAAACCTCACCAAAGCATATAAAGCAAAGCATATAATTGAACCACAAAAAGATAAACTTGATACATGTGTAGCTGATAACTTATACTCTTTAACTAAAGAAAATAATTTTTTCTTTTCTTTGAATTGGATATAAAACTACAGTATTTGTATGATGTTAACATTACTGAGTAAGCTTATAATGTTGAAAAATTTATAAAATCCCTGTGGAGGGATAAAAAGAGCTTTTGAAAAAAAATGAAATAAATACAGTACACATGTAAATGATAAATCACCTTTATTTTTTCAACTGAATAGTAATTATGAACAAGTTCCTAAATAAAATGGAATCTCAGACATACATAGTGTAAACATTTAAGTCACATTATAAGATAAAGAAAATGTAACTTTAAGTTCTATCTGTTTTTTTCCGATATATGTTTCAGTTCTTCAAAATATATTCAAGGTCACTGCTAACTTTCAATTGAAAAATGACTTATTCTCATGTTGGCGACACAGGTAGGAAATGTACAAAATGCCGTACTTCAATTTCAGTAATGGACTTGCTTCCATCTGATGACATTTCAGCAACTCAAGTTTATACATCAATTTGTAATACTAGTTCTTGGAATGACTCATAGCACTAGACTTTCAAAAAAAAATATTTTTTTCTTGTATGCAATTGGATGGACAATACATCTACATCATATCTCTCTCCCCCAGTTATAACAAAGGCTTGGGTGTTAATACATTGATTTGAGTCAATCAAAATTTGTAAATGCAATAAGCTTTTTAAAGGGAGTCTATGACTTAAGTGGCGCAGGTTATAAATGATTGTATTCCCATACCCCCTACACCTCACAAGATATTTGTGAATATAGGCTTGGAAGATCAAGAAAATTGAAAATTTCCTTGATAAAATCTTGTGAAGAAAGAGCAATGACCCCCTTACAATGGTGCCCACATCAAACCACAAACTGGTTTTAGAATGGTAATCCCCAAGCCCTATAAATGAGCCTGTGCATGGTAATCCTGTCAGAATGATACTAAACATTATAAAAGAAAAAAAAATCTTGAGAGAAAAACAATCGAAGAGAAGAATTTCTTTCCTCACCAAACATTCACTCATGCAAGACATCTTGTCTCTGTAAGGTAGTCTTCAATGTGTATACATATCCTGTCTTTTCTTATGCAATCACTAAATAGGCCTCCCATTGTAAACCTTATTGATTTTTCAACTCTGTTTTATGGATTGTTTAAATACTGCTGAAGACTACATTGACACAAAGTACGCACTTAAAAACTTTTGACAACTGGGTGTACATTATACCAGTAGATGTGCAATGTACACTGTGTACATGTAGTTATTATTCTTTGCTTTTCCTTTAAAAAAAACTTTTTAAATGTGATATATAAAATATCACTCCCACATGATATAGACTGCTTTATCATATTATGAAATTGGACAATCTTTCAATTTTTTGCTAAATTTGTATAATCAGGCCTACATACTTAGGCAAAAAGACTAATAAACCATGCTGGATATACCAATCCTTCACACTTGCTACGATAACCTTGTAGAATAAGTCATTCTTTGATTGATATTCATATCCATAAAAGGATTGTATCTCAACAGCATATGATAAAAAGATGTTCCTAGCTGAGGAAAGTACATGTAAAGGTCTCACTGGGTCAGAGATGCAGAGAGAGGATGGAATCTTGGTTGAGATGAGAGGAAGAAACAGGGTGCGGCATGGAGAGGATGCAATCTTGAAAGAATTTGATCCAGGTTGGGTGAATCATCCCTTTCTGTATGATAATGCAGTAAAGCCCCTGAAGACAACATGGCTACCGGGTCTTCTAAAAACACCAATAAACGACGGCTTTGACAAGCAATACTTTGTCTGGATATGATCCCTTCAAAGAACACTCTATCATACCGCCCGATGAGTATTTCATAAATAAAAGGAATACTAAGGAACAGATGTTATTTCAAAATGTTAATAAAATTAAGGTGAGATTTATGAATTGGAAATATAATTTTATAATTATTTTCTTTAATTGCTAGCCAATGATAATCAATTACATTTGAAGGGGAAATAACTGGGGCAAAGGAAAATCCGCCCCAGCAAAAAGTTGATTTGAATAAAAGAGAAAAATCCAACAAGCATATAAAACTGAAAATTTCATCACAATCGGATGTAAAATAAGAAAGTTATGACATTTTAAACTTTCACTTAATTTCACAAAACAGTGATATGCACATCCTGGTTGGTATGCAAATGAGGGGACTAATGATGTCATCCACTCACTATTTCTTTTGTATTCTATTATATGAAATATTCTCATTTTCTCCTCATTGTCAAGTGAAACAACAATAAATTCCTCCCCGAAATATGTGGAATTAGCATTATGTAATACTATATGATTCAGTCAAGTTAGTCCTTACTGTCAAATCTGTCAAAAATGAAATACTGTATCATTCAAACAATAAAATACAACAGAAATAGTGAGTGAGGGACATCATCAACTGCTTCATTTGCATGTCACTGAGTTGTGCATATCACCGTTTTGTGTAAAATGAGGAAAACTTTTAAATGTCTTCATTTTCATATGTTACATCTGATTTTGATGAAATTTTCAGCTTGAAGTTAGTTTGGTTTTTCTCTACTTATTCAAATCATCATTTTTCAGGGGTGGACTTGACCTTCAATTTTTCAGCAATTTTTCTGGTTTCCATTATAAAATAGTCCTATGAAACCTACTACACCAACACAAATACAAAACAATGTAACAAATTGCATCACCGATTTCAGGTATTATCTTTTCATTAAAACTCATCTCTTCTTTTTACAATTCAAGTTTTGAATCATTCATGTGAAGGCCTACAGACTTAGGGACATGTTTGCAAACCCCCATTTTATTATTACAAAATGAATGACAGTTGAAATCATTAACCTAAAATAAATAAGTACAGCAAAAAAAAATGTTAACATATGGACGGCTAAAGTCCATGTAAATCATATTTCCTTCTAGATTGCCTATATCAGTGTAAATAATCTATGCAATGGAGTTGTAGGTCTTGTGATTTTATGTGCATAATTCTGCTTATAAACCCCTCAGTAAGACTTCACCAAACTGAGACTGGCTGTTAATCCCAAACACCTACTCAGGACCATGATAATCCACTATACTCCTGATTTAAAGGCACTTGATACTACAAAAGAAGTACAAACATCTAAGAGTTGAGCAAAGATATTTGCATTGCCAAATTAGCTGTGAAATTGATAAATCACACCTCATTGGGTCAAAAGAAGTTCAAATTCCTTTTCAATTTCTTTTGGCTATACATCTCATTCACACCTCCTTATAGGATGTGATTTTTATTCATAAATTATTTCTGCTTGAAGAGAAGTGTAAGCACACAATATATCTCAGGTCAGGTCAAGATCTATATCATTTTCCCAATATTCTATAAATCAGACGACCTTCATAGAGACTAACATCTGTTGTAAATTTTCAAAATTGAAAGTATCATGAAAATCTTAATTGTGATTGGCTGCTGAGCCCTGTTACCATAGTTAGTTGCTATAATGGTAAAGTTACCATAGTTTTTACTATAACAGACCCCTGTATAGCATTAAGATAAAAGTTTCTGAATGAAAAAAAAATGTATCAACAGTAATTTTTCCTTTAAAAGTGCAGTTGGTAAAATAAAATGAACATCCAGTCATGAATAAGACTTGAAGTCAGAAAAGACAGTCATGAACAATCTATTGGATCCTCCTATTCCTCCACAAGATATGAATCCTATCCCAAGACAATTTACATCCCTGTATCCTCTTTTAACAAATCATGATTGAGTTTATAATGTAATTTAGTTGGAGAGAGAACCGTCACACGTTCCATCTATTCTCCAAGCATGGGTGGATGGATGGATGCATGCAAATCAACCATACACTTCAAAATGTGTGCATTACACAATTTCCTACAAATTTGATTCAATGAAATTGAAATGTGAGTGACATTGACAAATAGAAGGGAATATTCTCTCTCTCTATCAAGACACTCAAATCATCTCCATCTTATTTTTGTGCAGCTACATGTATATCCTTTCCCCCTCAAATAGCCCCACCTTTCTCTCAATAGTTTTATTTTCTGCATTTTTAATAGACTTCAAAGAACATTTCAAATTATTTTGCAACACCCAGAAAAAAATAATTACATGTCATTAAAAAGTCAGCAAAGCTGTCATTACACTTTGTGAATAAAATAGAACTAATTTCTCCTTTAATTCATTCCCAATTGTATTTTTCCTCATCCAATTATTCTATTTTTCTTTTTTTCAAGGAAGGTGGTGATATTTATGATGGAGATGATGGATGAATATCAAATTGAATCAGTGAATATATTGTGAAGTAAATAAAAAAAAGAGTGTCAAGGGCAGGCATAAATATCACCTCCTTACAAATTCTGACACCAGCGGCTACTTTGGATGTTCATCAAATTAAACAGTAATATTTAGTTTGTTTTATTTCTGTGCTTTCATAAATTTTCGCTCTCTAATAGGGTGCTTCCTACATGGACATGCTTTCAAAGTCATATACATGTACAGTCCGACCTCTCTTATCCGGCCTCCCCTTATCCAGACGCACACTTGCCGATTTCTTTTTCAATCTAGTATGTGGGGAAATGAGATTTCACTCTTAACTCAAAGTTCCTACACAAACTCATTTTGATTACATGCATTTTCCAATATTGTCTACCTAGTACAACCACATTATTTTTCGTGAAAATATTGTACCCAATTTGTAAAGAGGTGCAGCGCCACCTCTTGGCAGAAAAACACATGACATGAGTATAATATCGCAAAGGCTGAATGTAAGCAGCGCGACAGAGAGAAACGAGAATATATACTCAGCTTCATAGTTTACAAACCCACTGTCTCAAAGAGTAGTTTATTGAGAGTCATAGTAACTACTTACTACATGGTGTCAGGAGTGGTGGCGATGTTTGGAGCTGTTACGTGTTTATTTTGTGCTAGATTTGAGGCACCCTACGCGAGACTGTAGCTGTGGGACTGCCCTGTCAGAGGCAGAGAGAATGAACGTGAGTAAACTCTACATCCATAGCCTTAAGTTCATTAAGCCTGTCAATGTTCATTATAACGAGAAATAAATCATATCGGGACTGGATCTGGCCCGTATTAGAGCATCCATGACATATATGAATTCAAAGGAGATTTGGGTTGGCACCAGTGATTTTGCTTGAAACAGTGAATTGATCTCTGACTCTGCCTTTGGCTACATACCCTGATTTGAACCATCCAGTGTCGAGTGGACCTAGCGTAAGCAAATATGGAAGCGCTAAAACCTCCCCAGCAGCTTGATTTGGAGGCACAAAACCTCCCGCAGGTATGGGCACTCTGGAAGGAAGAATTGATGTTATATCTTGACCTTGCCATGGCTGACAAAGAAGATAAGACAAAAGTAAAGATGATGCTGTACCTTGTTGGCAGTAAAGGGAGAGAGCTTTATCAAACCATAAAGCCAGCAACAGAGACCTTGGAGGAAGTTGTCAAGGCATTTGACAATCATTGCAATCCTCCCCGCAACGAGACTGTGGATCGGTTTAAATTCTTCACAAGGGATCAGCAAGCTGGAGAGACATTTGACACGTACTTGACAGCATTGAAACTGCTGGCTGCCAACTGCAATTTTTCTACGCTTGCAGATGGTCTACTAAGAGACCGCATTGTATGTGGAATTAGAGAGTCAAGCTTGAGAGAGAGGCTTTTGAGAGAAACGGCGTTGTCTTTGGAGGGGTGCATCCAGATTTGCCGTGCATCCGAACTGACAAAGAGTAGAATGGGTGTATTAGATGGAGACGCAGTGCATGCAGTGAGGGAGTCCTCTATCCAGCACTCCTCTCATAAGCAGTCAACAAAGCAGAAGCCTGGAACCCGCAAACCACGTAAATGTCGATACTGTGGGCAAGAGCATGAATTCATCAAGGAGAAATGTCCTGCTTATGGGAAACAGTGTGCACGATGTGGGAAATATAACCATTTCAAGAACCAGTGTAAGACCATGCTGAGCAACGTACATGGTGTTAGCAGAGAAGGAGAAGAGGAGGATCCAGACTTCACTCTACATGTGATCACCCTTGAACCAGAAGAGATAAAAAGTATTCAAGAAAGGCCAAAGAAACGGATCTTTGCAAACATGATGGTCCGTGGGCATTCAGTGAGATTTCAGGTAGATTGTGGGGCAACCTGCAACGTGCTTCCTTCTTCATGCATTGACACAAGTACCATGTCGCTTCAGCCTACCAAGGGATTGCTGTCAATGTACAATATGAGTACAGAACAACCAATGGGAAAGTGCACGATAGAAGTTGTCAATCCCAAGAATCAAGAGATCTTTGATGTGGAGTTCATCATTGTGGATAATGGGAAGCTGACTCCTATACTGGGTAGTGAAACCAGTCAATTGATGGGCCTAATCACCGTGCAACATGAAAACATCATGGAGGTGACTGACTTGCCACGGCTGAGCTCAGCGGAGCAACTGAGCCATGAGTATTCTGATGTGTTCGATGATAGAGTTGGGAAGCTACCTGGCCAGTACAAGATAGAACTGGACCCAACAGTAAAACCTGTTGTGCATCCTCCAAGACGGGTACCAGTTGCTATTAAAGAGAGACTGAAAGCTGAGCTAGTGAGACTGGTAGAAGCAGATGTTGTAGCCCCAGTCGATACTCCAACAGAATGGGTCTCCAGTCTTGTGTGCGTCAACAAACCTAACAACAAATTGAGGGTTTGTCTAGACCCTCAGGACCTGAACAAAGCAGTCAGAAGGAACCACTACCCAATGAAGATAATAGAAGACATCTTGCCAGATTTGTCCAGGGCAAAGGTGTTTTCAGTAGTCGATGCAAAGAATGGGTTCTGGCACGTAGAACTTGAGGAGGACAGCTCGTACCTAACTACATTCAACACCCCGTTTGGGCGTTACAGATGGAAGAGGCTGCCATTCGGTATTGCATCGGCACCAGAGGAATTTCAGCGTAGGCTAGATGAAGCACTAGAAGGTCTGCAAGGAGTAAGAACAATAGCAGATGACATCCTGGTGTATGGTGAGGGTGACACAATGACAGATGCAGAAGTAGACCATGACACCAAGCTGAGAGCTTTGATGGAACGATGCAGGGAGAAAAATCTGAAACTCAACAAACAGAAGTTGAAATTCAAAAGGAAAGATGTGTCTTTCATGGGTCACCTGATAACTGAGGAAGGATTGAAACCAGACCCAGCAAAGGTAAAGGCAGTGAGAGACATGCAGAATCCAACAGATGTTGCTGGGGTACAACGCTTTCTCGGATTTGTAAATTACCTGAGTAAGTTCCTCCCCAACCTGAGTGAGATGTGTGAACCTCTCAGATCACTAACCAAGAAAGATGTAGAATGGTGCTGGCTGGACGTGCATGATGCTGCAGTCAAAAGCATCAAGGAGGCTGTGACATCAGAACCAGTTCTGAGGTACTTTGACAAGGACATAGGGCTCGTTCTGCAGGCAGATGCTTCAGAAAAGGGCCTGGGAGCAGCCATCCTGCAGAAAGGTCAACCGATAGCGTATACAAGTAGGGCGCTCACTGAGGCAGAGAGTCGCTATGCACAAATAGAAAAGGAGTTGCTTGCAGTTACCTTTGGACTGGAAAGATTCCACCAATATACCTATGGAAGGAAGGTGACTGTTCAAAGTGATCACAAGCCATTGGAGATCATTGCAAAAAAAAACATGCATCAAGCTCCCAAAAGGCTTCAGAGACTCATCCTTCGCTTGCAAACTTATGATGCTGATATCATTTATCATCCAGGCAAGCAGATGTACATTGCTGACACGCTAAGCCGAGCGTATCTTCCTGTGTTGGAAGTGGATGGAAAACAGACAGAGATGGAGCAGGTCAACCTGGTGGATCACCTGCCAATTGCAAGACCTCTGCTGGAAGAGTTAAAACAGTGCACAGCAAAGGATGAGGTGATGCAAGAGATACAGGCAGTAGTAATGAATGGATGGCCAATGAGGCAACAGGATCTTCCATCTGGTGTCATACCCTATTTTCACATACGGGATGAGTTAAGCATCGCCAATGGTCTCATCTTCAGAGGTGAAAGGGTAGTGATACCAAAGAGCATGAGACAAGGCATGATAGAACGACTACATGCATCACATCTAGGGGAAAGCAGTTGTCTGAAGAGAGCACGAGAATGCCTCTATTGGCCCAATATGAACAGTGAAGTAAAGAACTACATACAAAGATGTGATGTATGTAGAGCCATGGGAACCAGACAGCAGAAGGAGCCGCTAAAGCAACATGAGATACCGGAGAGACCATGGGCCAAAGTTGGTGCTGATCTGTTTGTCCTCGACTCACGTGACTACCTTGTTATAACAGATTACTACTCCAACTTCATTGAGGTGGACTATCTGACAACTACAACTTCATCTGGTGTGATACACAAAATGAAAGCCCAATTTGCCAGACACGGAATTCCAGAGGAAGTTGTAACAGATAACGGCCCACAATTCACTTCTGATGAATTTGCCAAGTTTGGAGCCAAGTGGGAATTCAAGCACACAACTACATCTCCACTTTATCCTCAGGCAAATGGGAAAGTGGAAAATGCTGTGAAGACTGCCAAGTCACTACTCAAGAAGGCTAAGGAAGGACACAATGACCCATATCTGAGTTTGTTGGCATTCAGAAACACGCCAACACCAGGATTCTCCTCTAGTCCAGTGCAGCGTTTAATGAATAGAAGAACCCGCACTACCCTACCAACAACTGCGAAGTTGCTTGAACCTGCAGTTCCCACTGGTGTGAAAGAACAGAGGGAGAAGACAAAGGAGAAACAAGCTCATCACTACAATCGCTCAGTCAAAGAACTGCCTTCAATGAAACCAGGAGATGTAGTTCGCATCCAACCCCACAATAGGCAAAGGGAGTGGCGCAGAGCGAAGGTCCTTCGTATGGCAACAGAACCACACTCATATGTGGTGATGACAGAGGATGGAGCTACATATCGTAGAAATCGCAGACATCTGCGATTAGTGTGTGAAACCTGGAGTCGTCGTGAACCAGATGATGGAGTGATGATTGAACCAAATAAGCAGACAAACCCAGATGATGAGTGTGATGACCGATCTGAAACACAAGAGAGGCAGGAAGTAAAGACAAGATGTGGTCGCACTATCCACCCCCCTGCCTATCTCCGAGACTTTGTGAAGTAAGAATTCAATGTGAAATACGAACTAAGGAACTGATTATGCTGGACAAGATGATTCAAGTGTGTTATTGAACTTTTGATAGATACAAACTGATGGACATTTTGTTGGGACATTCGTCGAATTACTGACTGTTCAACACTATTACAGTGAAAGTGGACTGTTATCATTTTTTTTTGTTGCATATCTGTTATGTTTGTATGTATTTTCTTTGTAGTTAACTGTTTAATACAAAAAACAAAACAAACTGATGCCTTGTTACATTGAAATCCCTTACAGGCATCTGACATATTCTGCCACTATGTAAAGTCTTGATTATTTGCTTAGCAAGTTTCACAAATTTTCAGTTTTGACTTGGATCCAGTAAACTTCCAGTTTACACTGACACAATTCAACCCAAAAGTAAAATTCTCTAAAAGAATCTGGCCTGAATTTAACTTGTGGTACATTTAAAAAAAAAAAAAAAAAAAAAAAAAAAAAAAAAAAAAAAAAAAAAAAAAAAAGTATTTCGTTCATGACCTTATTTAAAAAAAAAAAAAAAAAAAAAAAAAAAAAAAAAAAAAAAAAAAAAAAAAAAAAAATGAAGGGAAAGATGTAAAGAGGTGCAGCGCCACCTCTTGGCAGAAAAACACATGACATGAGTATAATATCGCAAAGGCTGAATGTAAGCAGCGCGACAGAGAGAAACGAGAATATATACTCAGCTTCATAGTTTACAAACCCACTGTCTCAAAGAGTAGTTTATTGAGAGTCATAGTAACTACTTACTACACAATTCACCGAAAGAATTATAGACAGGATAATTTTCCAGTAAATCAGGGCGCACCACAGCCATTTTATCACATTCTCCTTTTTCCTGGGAAAAACAACACATGTCCCACTAGCTTGCGCTAGGCCTCGATACGAACAGCGCCATCTATCACGTTTGAGCCTACAGTCATAACAATGACTGACTTTGCGAAGCTGCGATGCTCGCCGAGATGATCCAATTTAAAAACTTAGTTTCATCGATTCATTCTCTTTCTTTCAAGGTATACTCGATGTATACCTCAATCAATTCGGCAGGTAAATTATCCAATGAGTTTTGGTAACCAATTGATTTCATTTCCGTAAAAAACGCCTACAATTTGCACTGGCACTGCAGTGAATTCTGTCTGTGAACGCCAACTACAATAGAATACGTGTAGCTACCATAGGGGAGGCAGCTGCGTGCATTTAATATTGGGTCTCCTAGATCCGGATAAATCCCTTATTCGGATTGGTGCTGGTCCCAACTTGTCCGCATATGCACATTTATATATACTGATTTTTTTTCTCATTACAATGGATATGTGTAGGCCTACATAGAAACCAAAGGCACACACTTAAGTTCAAGTTTGTATCAATGTAAAATGGATGAGTGAGATGAAGGATGAGAGAGAGAGAGAGAGGATGGGTAAAGGATGATTCATCTTCAAACTTCTCTGGTGTGTACATTATTACACTACCAAGCTTACATAGGCATATGTGTAGATGGTTCTGCATCCATCTCCACCCCCCCCCCCCCCCCCCCCACTGTCTCATGCAGTTACCATAGCAATTTTTCTAAAGTATGCTTTGCACTCAACATCCTAAAACGTGACATGTATGCCATTGGTCAAACAATGAGGAAGCAACTTGTTCTCCACAACCACACACTGATTCTCATGATTCTCCAAACATGCTGTAGTAAGGCAGGATAATACTAAATTATATTCAAGAAATAAAAAAAACATCTCCATGATAAATAGAAATAATGAATGATTTTTTAACCACAAAATACCATTTTCTTTTTAATAGGAGTATGTATCAACTTTTGTCTCTACCTTCTCTTTGTTCCAATCGTATTCCCTTTCATTTCTACAATTTTACTTTCATCCTAAAAAAATGCTAATTTGTCATTCTTCCTGTTGATTCACTCCTGAATGATATTCACCTCCACTCCTTCTCTGCAAGCATGAGGTAGAGCTCTTCATACATGAAGCCAACCAGGGGAGTCCTCCACACCTCTTTTCTGCAAGCATTCATGAGCTCTTTACTTGCATGAAGCAAACGCTCTGCAAGTAGTAAGGTGCATGAGCCATGATCCATGATACTCATCAATATGGACAGAGAGTAATGTGTGAGGTCAAGAGATAGAGCAAGTGAGCTAGCCATTCCTTTTAACTTATTATCATATACAATCATGTAGGCTTCGACTTTGACTCAGCTTCATAGAACACAGAAGAATGAAATACACTGGATCGCAAAACTGACAGATATAATTGATATAATTGAATAGGGTAGGAATAGAACAGTTTATATAACAGAAAAAGTATGTATTAAAGCCTAAATGAAAATCTTTTATACTTTTCCAGATTTATTATTGATACTACCCTTTCACCTGATAACAAACCACAGACCCTTTACGTGGATATTAGTATTTGTAAATATTCATATAATTTTCCCTTTTGGCAATTCCTTACATCCTCTGGAAAGTATCACTAGAAGATGTAGACCTCATTGCATTTAGGCATATCCCCTTTTCTGACTTTCCTTTTTTTTTCTTTTTTCTTCCTTTTTTTCATAAAAGTTTTAATGAAGTATGCCCTTTAAATTTCCCTCCTAAATACTCCATGCAGAGTTTTATTTGCTTTTAATACCTTGATACCATGTCCTTCACCTTGCATGCAAATATTATAAGACACATTCACAGCACATTTCTTTGAATAGAGTATGACTCACAAAAGACGAGATTGAAATGGTCTTCTGCTTAGAAATTGCCAAACATACGACTTTGTATTTTTTCCATTGTCTCTAACAAAAAGCAGACATTACTGCAAATTGAAAATGTGATCAAAGGCATTGCAACTAATTAATTTAAGCAGATATCCTTTCCTAATGATGCATATGCAGAAGATTCTATGACAGAACTGTTACTTTTGATGTCCAATTTGCAATTTCATCAACATACAATTAATCACTCTTACGTTCAATTTTTATCTCCATTATTACTATTTTAACCCAAACTAATACAAAAAGCTCACAACCTTTTATTATCTTCATCCTTACAGTTGGTGCCACATTTAGGCCTTGTCATTATCAATACTTCCATGTATCATCTACTGCTGATAAAGAGATAGCACACCCAACCTCTATTGAGTTTAGGTTGAGATTTGTGTCCAAAGCCAATTTTATATGGACACACTTCCTTCACCCACTCATACATCAAGTAAATCCAATAAGTAGCTTGGTGCAAGAACATGTAGCTACAAAGATAATCCAATTCTTTCCTATCCAAGCAGAAACGATTCCTCTTGCCCAATAAATGTCTCTTACGTTTTACCATGGACTATGCCATGATTTTAGGGCTCTCTCATACATACTGCATACATGCTCATCAGCTCAATTCTCCTTCATCATTCATGTATGTGGAACTTATTACACAGAAAATAATAGGTCTACTGAAGATGAGATAAATTATGAACAAGAATACAAGGAGGGCAAGATGTATTAATCTGTAATTCTTTATATTATGCAAGATGTAATGCATGCTAACACAGTATTTTAAAGTGTACCATTTAATAGCAACTTGTCTGTATTCATACATGTAGTTAAGAGTATTTACTGCATTGGCTTCTTTGTTTCCTCTGATCTTATGAAACAAGACTTGAAGCATGTCAAGACTCCGATTAACTCTTTGCTTCATGGAACAGTCATGTACTTAGTGTCCCATGTGTACAGTTAAGTAATAACCATAGCCTTTGATAGGCCTCCTTTGTTTGTAGATTTAATACATCAAGGGGACATCTGCATTGACTTGATCAGTCTGTATGCTATTGTTACTTCCGCAAATATACAAACAAAAGGACCATGTGCATGTACATTATTGGTATAGGCCTACAGTATCCTCTAATACTGGACTTGCCTTATGTAAAAATAATTCCACTTTGCCTGAAATTTGATTGATAATAGCGTAACAAGTGCATCTCCTCGCCAAAAAGTGTTTAAAAAATGTAAAACAAGAGGAACGCCTCTGGCAGTCTCGCCTGCATTATAAAATTTGATAAAGCATGCAGTGCCGACTTTGAAAACAGCTATTGAATAATTATTCACAAAAGAAAACATCTAATAAAATACTATGTCCATTGACCCAAAATGACCTTTGACCATGATCATGTGATCTAAGATGTGTGCTAAACAATCATTTATAGTTTTAGACTTGATTACACTTATTTCTGTTTCATGAACTAGATCCTTAAACTTTCAAAGTTACGATGATAATTCAACAAATACTCCCAACATGGGCAAAGTTCATTGACCCTAAATGACCTTTAACCTTGATAATGTGACCTGAAACTCACTCAGGATGTTCAGTGATACTTGATCTTGATTACTTTTATGTCCAACTTTCATGAACTAGCTCCATAAAAATTTAAAGTTACGATGGAAATTCAACAAATAACCCTAACATGCCAAAGTTCATTGACCCTTAATTACTTTTGACCTTTGGTCATCTGAAGTGCTTCATGAAAGGACTTGTCAGATGTTTTATCCGAAAAGTCCTCTTTTATCCGACAGTTACCATACTTGCACAGGATATTCAATGATACTTGATTACTCTTATGTCCAAGTTTCAAAAGTCAGATCAATAAACTTGCAAAGTTATGATGGTAATTCAACAGATACCCCCATTATGGCCAAAGTTCATTGACCTTTGACCTTGGTCATGTGACCTAAAATGCACACAGGATGTTCAGTGATACTTGATTACTCTTATGTCCAAGATTTATGAACTAGACCAACATACTTTCAAAGTTATAATGGTAATTTAACAAATACCCCCAATTCGGCCTAAGTTCATTGACCCTAAATGGCATTTGGCCTTGATCATGTGACCTGAAACTTGCACAGGATGTTCAGTGATACTTGATTACTATTATGTTTTATTATGTTTTGGTGGCCCGAACGGGCCACCACCAAAAAAAGTTAATGTGGAGCCTTGCTTATGGCCAAGTTTTATGAACTAGGTCCATATACTTTCTAAGTTATGATGTCATTTCAAAAACTTAACCTCAGGTTAAGATTTGATGTTGACGCCGTCGCCGTCGGAAAAGCGGCGCCTATAGTCTCACTCTGCTATGCAGGTGAGACAAAAACTGAATGAATGAACGAAACAAACAAACAAACGAATGTATGAATGAATAGATAAATAAATAAACAAATAACAAAGTAAGAGAAAATTGAACAATATTTTTGTTTTCTCCAAAGGAGCTAAATAGAAAAAGGAAATTACAATAGAAAGAAGGCTATGAATCAATAATACTTTGGGGATTCATGTTTTAAATGAAAACCAAAAACAAGTAAACTAATGTATCAAAAGTAAACTAATGTAAATGTACCATGTAGAATACTTAATAAACTTCTGTTGCTGGTGGTCAGCCATGCAGGTATAGTAGGGACATTGATTGGAAATGCTTCTGACTCATATAAGTCATTTAAAACCAGAAATGTTCAATTACAAACTACATTACTGGTGACCTTTGACCTGTATAATGGAACATTCTTCAATGCTGCTGAAAGTCTGTTGTACATCAATAAGATACCTCTGTTATCATATTTGGATGATGATGCTGTCCAATAGTAACTGATGATAGCTTCCATGTGTAAGGAGCTGTTCATGTTGTTCTATGAGCAAATTAATCTCAATGTCGGCTGATGTGTGTGGTTTGTCACCTGCTCGAAAGGAGACAGGGGGGGGCTCACTTTGGTCACCACATCTTTAGCTACCCAAGGATCATACCTATCTAGCATATTACACAAAATAAACTGCGCATCATCACTTTAAGCCAAAGATACATGTATCCTGTAAGAAAACACCAAAGAGATGCTGAAATTACTCAGTACAAAACTCCATTATATGAACCGTACTTTGTGTCTGCATGGGCATGGTACATTGAAACAGACTTCTGTTAAAAATGATGGTACAAATTAAAAGGAATTATTAATGGTAAAATGTGTTTGCATCTGTATGATATGATTATTTGTCCTCCAAGAAATCCAGACCTCTCGACTCTCCACTGTAAATGAGAAGCTAATTATTCAGTCATTTGTAATCAGACTTTGGACAAAAAGCTGAAAGGCCATATAGATGGTAATAATGATCTTCTTGAATGTGGTAAACTGGTTTTAAAAAAACACCCGTGTGGTAGATTGAAATATTATATCAAATGAATGTTTCAAAGGATTGAGAGGGAAAACATGAATTAAATATTAGGCAATCAATTTGGCTAAAGAGAATAATTCATTCATGCATATCTGATCTGCACAGAGTAAGCCTAAGGCCTTTTACATTACATGTATAATGTGTTCAAGCGATTGTCTCAAGCTAGAGTAGAATCACAAACACGAATTACAAATCACAACAAAAAAACAAACTTAGTTACTGGAAGAAAGTATTCAAGCGATTATTTTCATCAAAGCTGATTCTCCAATACATGTTTATATTAAGACAGGCCTCTGCACAAACTATTAATCAGTTTGATCCTATGAAGATGTACAGGTCAACTAGGAATATACACAAATAAACAGTCAAATGATTTTCAGCAACAATTCTCCAGTTTCATCCTGAAAATGCATCTTTTACAGCATTCACTTGGAAAACCATTCTCTTTCTGACAAGACAGATTCTTTTTTATTCAAACCAGCAAAAAACAAACTTGTCTTAGAAAACTGTGATTCTCAGGAGGAAAATGGATGCATGGACATAACCAGACACAAACCACAGCAAGAGAGAAGAAAACATGTGGTACTTATTAGATATTGATGTCTGATCATTAGAAGACTGTGATACATGAGTGGATGAATCATTCATTATTAATAATAGTTGAAATGCTATTTGCCTACACGAACTCGAGAGAGGGGGGGGGGTATCCACATAAATGGGTTGAGTCATATCATAAATGCAGCCTATATTAGATTCTTATAATCAATACATGATGTGACATACCAGACATCCATATTTCAGCCCCATTGCATTCATGTTGACAATTAATGTAATATGAAAGAGAGAAATATCTTATTACGATTCAAAGATGAAAATAATCATTTGACATAATGATACCAGGCCTCAAAACACAAGGGCTACTGTATATGCCCCATGTACTTTGCTAATGATTTACCAGTTCATACATTCATATGGGGATTCTTCCTTAATAGGAAAAATATTACAAGTTAAACTTCATGCAGCTTATGAAGTTGAAAATAAAAAGACAAAGGAAAAGACTTTTCATCAAAGTAAATTAATGTTCCTTGTGAATTTTATTTTTCAAGAATACAATTTTCAAACATAAAACATTAAATTTCAAATGGCCACTTTATATGATACAAGTACTTTGTTAGCATTTGGCAAAGCACAAACCAGCGAACCAACAAAGGACTTTGTAAAGATTGAATGAAGCATGTAATTAGAAACCAGCAATCATGGTCAACTCAATGTAACATTAGCCTTTTGGTATGACCTCATATGCACCTAGACCGACCCTGCTAACTTGACCTCATAATTGATTAATGGGTACAAACACCCCCAAGGCTCAACCAGTTACCTACAGGCAGCTTATTTGATTGTTATCTTGATGGTACACTGCTTGTAACAAAATCATTCAGTCTACCCCAAGTGTTCCATGTTACTTATTAGATATTCTTTCAATTTTCCTGATTTTCAACTCATTTTTTTGAAAGCGTGTAAATATTTTTTTAAAGAAATCTTATGAACAGAACCTACTGATAAATGCATAAAAATCAGAAAGTAAATAATTTTTTTCCTTTCACAATCCAGATGCTTTCATCAAATTCACAATTTTGAAAATTATGTTTTTTAAAGATTTATGTGCACTCTTAATATGCCCATTCATCATAATTTTTAAAAAATCTTAAATTCTGAAGTGATCATTGCCTCAAAATCAAGCTGTGAACATCATATTTCTCAGTCCCCCCAAAAAAAAAATATATATCTATATTTCTTTTAATTCTCAACTTTCATCATTCTACATCCATGAAGAGGCAACTTAATGAAAAAAATGACTGTATCATTTAACATTGTTGCAAAAGCAAAAACCAGGCCTCTACAAAAATTTTTTTCGGCACTTGCCCTGTTGGGCAAGTGATGAAAAAATTTGCTTGCCCGATAGAAAAAACTGCTTGCCCAATTTTTAAAACAATTTTTAAAATAATAATCAAATAAATTTTTTCATTATAACGGCACTACTCTTATTTTTATTAAGGTATACTAAATAACAATTGAGAATCATGTCCAGTATAAAAGAACACACATTGAAAAGGATATTTTCAGCAACGTAGGCCTGAGTCTTTACGTTTATTTTGGAGAAAAAAAATCAATATTTTATGGCTATTTAAGGTTTTAAAAAACCCTTCAACAAAAGTTGCTAAAATTTCATATTTTGCATCTTTAAATCCATGAAATGGCTACCTGCGTAACATATTTCCTTAGAATTGCTTTCATTTACCGTAGTTGGAAACTATAAAGAAAGCCAGTGAAAAATGTTCAGCTCTTTATTGACTCGGAAAAAATTATTTTATCATCAAAAGTGGAGTGGCTAAAATTTCACATTTTGCATCTTTAAATCCATGAAATGGTCATTTATTTTCCATATTTCCTTGATTTCCTTGATTAAAAAAAAATTAATTGGAAACCATCAAGTCTTTTCTTCATCATTTTATGATGTTCCACTCGGTCAATAATTTTATCTACATGTTTTCACTTATTAATGAATTATTAGTAACATTGTTTACGGTAATATTGTATGATTTTTAAGTAATCTTTTTCACTATGCTTAGAATCTTGGGTGTGTGTGTGTGTTTGTGTGGGTGTGACTGTGAGTTGAACTTTGATATAAATGAATTCAATATCTAATTTCTACTTCGCCTATTCGAGTACAATAACCTGTACTCGGCCATGTAATAAAGGCCCACATACCCTAACTTTTCCTGAAGTTCTTTGAAAACGCAGACTTCTACGAAAATTGCATTTCTCTATGGGGGAGTCTAAATTTGGTGAGAATGTATTCATTAATAACTTAAATATACATGACAATAAAGAAATCATCAAACTTTATTGGAAGTTTTGAATAATATACCCGAAATGTAAACTCTGTCTGAAACAGAAAATCACCATCATTGAGGCCTTTACTGAGCGAATTGTCCCCCAGAGCTCTGGCAGAGAGACAGAGCTCAGACTGGCTAGCTAGTATGCGCACGTGTGTGAGCATCCCGCCGGCCTTGTAAAATAGATGGAGCTTTGTTTGATGATTTATTGTCTGATATTTACCTCATCCCCTCAGAAAGGGAAACAAATGAATTTTACGTCATAATTAACAAATACGGCAAGTTATTTTAGATGTTAATAGGCCGTTTTGAAAAGCAAAGCCGAATGACATGACAACTCACCAATGCGAGGTTACTAGACTCTGTGATTTATTTCCTGTGTAATTCTAATTATTTTATCACAGAATTGTGATATCGGAAGGGGGAAAATGTGCATTAGAAATTGCACATGGTGGTAGTCATAATGGACCCCTATACTACATTCAACTGTTTCCCGGCCATTGCGTTGATTTTTTTCATACCCGGTACCATGTATGGAAATACGTGGTACAGAAAAAATAACGCAATTTCGGAATTTGAAACTGCGCTACTCGTTATTTAATAAGGCTGATTCATGATTTTGAGTGTGGATTTTGGATGATTTATGGAAAAACGAGGTACGGTACAGAAAAAAAAAGACGCAACAACCACTTGCCCGATCGGGCAATTGACTTTGAGAGGTGCTTGCCCGCACGTCATTTTCACTTGCCCCGGGCAAGCGGGCAAGCGGGTTTGTCGCGCCCTGCAAAAACTATCAATAACATATTATTATTTCATACACAATTTGTCATTCTGTTTTCTGATTCTCATCAATGTAAATGTTAGTTCAAGAGCGCAAACTCTTTTGAATAAACATGAATCAAGAACAGCCATAACATTCTGAGATAAAAGAAAAACAAAGTGTACAAATCATTATTGTGCAGCTCTAGAGACCCATTTTTTAGCTGAATAGTTCAAAAGGTCACAGCCATAAAAACACCAAACAGAACTCATATCAACTTGATTTGTGCTAGAAACCACAAAATCGTATGAAAACATATTTTGGCTAGAATTGCTAAGGTCCACATGAACTATTGATTCATTATATTCCCTCAATTTGATTCTGACAAACTCGCATCTAAAATTGACATTTTGGTCAAACATGTCTTCGCATTAGGCCTTCATGTACAAAAAACATGATTAAAATACATTGTTTTTTAATTTTCGTATCTTTCAAAATGTTGGTTTCATAAATTTTCAATTATTCTGAGGATTCCAAAGATTTTTTGTTTTTCTTTCAGTCGGCTGACTATGTTGTCAGTGTGCTAAACCGCAGGCAGTAGGGGAAGTCTACTCGCAAAAGTGAGACAATAATCCAGTTTTGTACATATTGTGGTGTGTAGTGTTGTCCTTTCTCGTTTTATGTTTTTTTTTACTTAGAAATGATAATACGTTTGTTTTTTCTCTATGTAAATATGTTTGATTCTTTCAATAAAAACAAAAATACAAAAAAAGTCCATCTATTTTGACAGTAACAATGAATTTTGTCTCTAAAAAAATTTGCAAATCAAAGAATTAGTGATAACTAATGTGTTTTAGGCCTATTTGCAAGTGTTGTCAGTTCAATCAGTAAAAAGAAGTTACTTTATTTTTTAAGTTACTTTAGTTTCTACTGCACAATAAGGTACAACTGCTCTCAGTCCTTTGTATGCAAAGCATAAATGCAACTTTTGAAGGAAAAATAAATCATCTAATGTATTCCTTCACATGAAGATTTAGGACACCATACAGACCAATGTATCATTGATACGAGATAGAAGAAGATCAATCATGGTACTCTCGGGTGCATCTAAGACCATCATGCATCAGTAATATGAGATACATGATGATACATGCATCAACATATGGCAAATCCTCTGGAATGTTTCTCTGGACTTCTATCTGCTTCAAATCCATCACCTACAATGCATCCTCCTGTATGTTTGTCTCATTGTCCGTCAGTACATTTCCATCTCTTTTTCTTAATCCCGCATCAGGCAAATGTGAATAACAAGGAAAACATAGTAATTATATCAAATAAAGAATAAAATTGTTCATTTAACATTTTGAAGAAAAGGGTGAAATTTTGGCTCTTTTACGACAAGAGTATTTAGACCTAACCACTAGAGAAAACACAAACCTCCTGATGGGAAATGTACATCTATTCTTTCACCACCCTAATATGCAAAACTGCAATGATAAAGATTTTCTTTCTTTCCAATGTGGCAGATCGTCATACCTGGTACCAGACCTGGTATGGGCCCGTTGCATGAAAGTTACTATCATGGTAACTTTTAAAGCCAATGGTTATTACATGTACCATGGTAATGCTGATCAACAGCCAATCAGAATCAAGGATTCCATGCAAGAAAACCATAATAGCAACTTTTATGCAACAGGGCCCCAGAATATCCATACCACTGGATTCCATACAAGAAAACCATAATAGCAACTTTTATGCAACAGGGCCCCAGAATATCCATACCACCGGATTCCATACAAGAAAACCATAATAGCAACTTTTATGTAACAGGGCCCCCTGGAATATCCATACCACCGGTGATACAAAGAAGATCACTGGTTTTGATATCCAGCTTATTTGTTGTTATTGCGGCCTTTCTATTGAAGCTTTAAAATACATCTGTAAATCACATTGTACCTCATAACATTTCAGGTTACCAATAAACTGGTAAGCAGGAAGGAGGGCCAGGAATTAAGAAAGGATACAAGGGACTGGTGAACAAGTCTACTCAGACAAAGAACCAACTTTTCAACCCCTAATCAAATCTGTCTGTATGGGCTGGAGGAGAGGTTGGCTACAAACTCCATGTTTGCGCACCAAGAATGTTGAGATGGGAATAGCATATGGGAGAAAGTTCAGACAGACAGGGACAGCTAATATTTCATCATGGTTACTTTTGATGTTAGCTGCCAGGATAAGGCTTTTTGCTAATAAAAGTACTTTTATGCTGTCTGTTGGACAGGATTTTCACCCAGGGATTTATAATAATTTCATATTCAAAAGCATTAGCCATGCTCTATAATTTCAAATTTGTCTAGATCAACTCCAATGATAAATCTTTTTCAATGACAATATCTGATGTCAGTTTCATGGTAAAAACTATTGTTGTTGATTTTTATATGAAAGAAGACATAAATACATAATTTAAAAAAAAGTTGGGTTTATTCTCTTTACGAAACATAGGTTCATTGTGAAAAACAATACATCGGCTTCCTGTGCATGCCTTCAAGAATTCATTTCAAATAAATTCATAAAATTCATGGATCCCTGATATTAAGCAATCAAAATTTTTGCTGGTTTGACAAAAATGGAGCAAATACTAGCAAGATATAGGCCTACTGTATGTGCCATTACCTTGAAATGAACATGATAATACCAAGCCAAACAACTGTTTAGAGGATATCTATTATCTTGCAATGCATTTTGTCACAAAAGTTTTGTTTGTTTTTTTATTTTAAAAAGATAGCTGCAGGCGTACAAAAAATAGGTCGTACATGTAGAAGTACTGTATGTATATACTATTCTTACAGATATTTCATATTTCGAAATACCATACATGTCCATCTTCATTACTGGGTTATTCTTCCATACTGTAACTATTCCATAAATATTTGATAAGGATCTGCAAACAACAACTAGACTAGCCTCTATAATCAGAGGAGAGATGATTGCCATTCATTCCATTAGCTTTCTATCCGTTGAGATGGGGCATGAAATATTGGGCAATCACATATATACTGAGTGCTTTAACCAAGCATTATGTCAGCTCAATTTGACACCCTTGATGGGGGCTGGGAAGTTCATATCCTGGCAAACATAAAAATTGATTGATAAGTGGAATCAACTGATTACACTTAAAATAACCATTTGTTTGCAATAGTTGTACAATGTACGATGAGGATAAGTGAAGATATTTTACATAGCAGAGAGAAAAATATTGAAGCCAACTCATAAAACTTCTCATACCCCTTTCAGACTGGCCTCTTCATTTTTCCCCAGCGAACTTTGACGGAATACTTCTCCGGCATGCATTCCTCACTTGCCCGACGAAGAAAAAAATATACCCTTTCACACTGACATCTCTTCCCCGGTGAAAGTCGACGGGTGATTTGCTCAGGCGGAAGTAATTGCAAATGAAAGCGCGCTCTTTTTGAATTTGAGTTGTACTCTTTCCTTATAAATTGCAGATACCTAATTAATTTCATCAGTGAAGTTTTGGAGATGACAGCTAATAAACACTGCTCAGCAGCTGCTGCTGATCAGCTCACTCGGCAAGTCCACGCAGAATTAGAACAAACGAAAAGGTGTTAAAAATATTGCAACATATTCTAGAAAGATTAGAAGCAAAACAAAAATAAGAATCAAAGTGTTTTGAAATTTTTTTAAGCATTTTAAGCGCATTACCTCAAAGGAATGATCAAATAACTCATAAAGCTTAGCTGTCTACATTTAGAAGTTTAGCCCAGGAAATAATAGCTACATGTAGCTAGCGAGCGGAATCTCAGTTCAGGGGATTTCACAAAGAAAAAATTGACCTCTGACATAATTAAAGAGAAGAAGTTCTCCAGTTTGCTTTCATACTGGCTGTTTCACCGGTGAACTTCGCCGGGAAACAGTTTCACCGGCAAAGTTCTCCTATTTACCTTTCATACTGTACACTTTCCCCTTCACTGGTGATCTTTGTTGGGGGAAAAGCACAATATGAAAGCGGTATCAAACATTATAGGTCTACAGTTTTAACTTCTATCAAAAAAAAACATGTTTTTCTCCAAAGCAGCAGTAATCTTGTGGACTTGGATGTTTGAAAAAAGTGAAGTTCTAAGTTCTGAAGCAACATTGTTTACATGCGGTTTGAATGTTCTGATTACCTTGATAGATAGTTGCCAATGTAACTTAAAGGGATGGTCCGGGCTGAAAATATCATCAAATTCGGATAAGAAATAATGAAGTGATTGAATTTTAAAGTTTATCAATATTTTATGAAAACAGATGTATGCACATCGTCATGAATATTCATCAGGTGGGCTGATGTCACATCCCCACTTTCCTTTTTCTTATATTATTATATGAAATCATATGTTTCATTTTTTCATAAATGTGTAAGTGATGTGTATCTATTATGAAGAAATAAGTTGTGGTAATAAATAATTATTGCATTGTTTTAGTTCTTGTTAGAAAATTTTTGAATAAACCTTATTTCATATAATAAAATACAAGTGGGGATATGACATCATCAGCCCACCTTATGAATATTCATAAAGACATGCCTAGAACTGTTTCACCAGAAAAATGCAAATCTTTAAAATTCAATAACTTTTGATGAAATTTTCATAATTTTGCTTCCTAAATTTTATTGTATTTATTGATATAGAAATATCTCCAGCCTGGACCATCCCTTTAACATCCAAGTAAATCTCTTTGAAACACCTCTTTCATAAAACTACACACATACAACTTCTAACAATCTCTCTCAAGATGAATGTAGCAATAACCTTTACTCTGTTAGTCAATGAATGAATAGCTTTTCAAAATATTTGAAGTTGCTGATGATAAAGAATAGTATTCTTTGAACTGTCTGAGAGTAAGGACATGAATGTCAAACAAGATGTTTCAATCATCAATCATCTTACCTGTTTAGAATAGTTGGTGTCTGAAAGACTTTATATTTTCACCAATCTATTCTCCTTTAATTCACACCTCTGTGTATTGACCTGTGTATATATCCACCTTAAGAGTAATGAGTGTAAATGATTTTTGTAATTGACTGGACGTGATGATTGATGACCAGGTAACAAGCCTTGACTGATGGATTTGAACCTGACAGCTGTAGAGGCTATTACAACAAGAGGCAATTCTGAGACTGGACCAAGCTACGTATTTATAACAGAGAGTCTAGGGAGTTTTAACGAGAATGGTATCAACATCTTTGATCATGGTATCAACTTTGTTGACTGCTCCTGTTGGCTAAAGATTGAAAGATAAATATCAGTTGTGGTAACAATCTCAAAATTAGTTCTAACAGAATCCAATGAAATTACCATCCAAGTGTTTGCATGTATAAATAAAAAATATGTGCCAAATGACTGTGGAAAAAATGCTTAATTGCTGAAAAATTAGCAAAATAAGCACAGAATTCCAATGTCTGGTATTTTTCGAAGCAATATTAATGCACTGTCTGTCCCACATGCTTTTCTGCTTTTAGTGATCATCAGAATAGACCAGTTCGTAGTTACTTAATGGACAATTTTGGTCAAATGACCTTTCATTTCTTTCACTATGATAGGCAGATTTCAAAGCAAGATATACATGTACAATAAGCATGCCTTACATAGCAGGATGAAGAAATGGAATAGACCAGGTGACTAGAATAGCACACCAATGAACACTTTATGAAGGTATTTGTTGCATTCCTACTTTGAATGCACATCATAGCATGTTGCACAATGTACTTGGCAAACTGTGAAATACCAGTCGTTCATGGACGCATTGTTGTTGTTTTGGGATGTAAATGAAAAACAAAATTCAAGAGAATATATGAATAATCAAGACATCAAAGTAGGTGCTTATCTCATTAGATTTTAAACCTCCATGTCAATTGACCTTCCTCTGATCATGCGCAGAATCTTTTGATCATGCGCAGAAAGAAACTACGAACTGGCTTATTATCGGTTTTGAGCCAAGATCTCATGATTTTACAAATAAGTTTACGATCTAGATATATAATATGGTGACAATTAACCATGATTTAAAAGACTTTCTCATGAAATAATTATTTGCTGCAAGTACTTTTTTTTACCTTTAAGATTTCACTTGACGTGTACACATGACTAGTAGCAGTCTACTACATGTACGGCAATATTCCAATTTAAAATAACCAAATACCATGGTAAGCAAACTCACAAAGGAAGGGACAAGTTTTAGGAGGCTATTTTTTTAACACTTGTTTTTCTTTCTCAACATAACTGACACAAAATTTCTTGATTATTTTGAAGGTACCGCTGTCTTCCCAAATTTTTGTTCTAGTCCATTATTTTATCTGGTTGTTTATCTGCTTTGCCCACAGTTGACATAACTGAGTTACATGTACAAGTACTTTAAGATTATTTTTAAAGAATTACATGAGCATGTAACTTTGAATCAATGATAATTTGATGCATCTTTTGTAGGCTGGACATGAAATTGACGAGTCTGTGAGGAGAACGACTAGCTTTCTGATAACACAGCCACCTATCTAATACATTGGTTCCTTCCAGTAAGAATCAACAGACTGGAATGATAATTGAAATGAAAAGCCTCCTACCCAACTGGTGTAAGAAAGGTATGCATGGCAGCTCATCTAATGTTTGCTTGTCAAAGCTTTTATCTCTTCACAATCATCATTGGATTGGATCTAACTTCAATGCATTCTCCTCAGAGATCAAACCAAAACTGTTTGGTTTAACAACTACTTATCAGCTCAACTGCCTATTAGGGAATAGGTTCCAACTGCAAGCATAGCATACATTGTATGCTACAAAGTTAAATGCTATGAACAATAAAATGCTCGAAAATTTAAGATGGAGATATATGAATCACCTTTAAACATCTATTGTATAGTGTAGGATTCTGAAATTCTATCAATTTTGGACTGTTTTGGGGACACATATGCCCTGTAAGTTGGTCTACAGGAGGATGTACAGAACATTTCAAGTCTGAAAAATTTGTCCTGAAGAGGATCCACCCAGCAGATACAAAGAATATTTTAGACCTTGGATTATAAACAACCATGTCAATAGGTCATCTATCATCCAGTAACAGAGTCTGACATCTTGTTTGGCCAGTTCTCATTATTTATTACATGTCTTTATCTCTCATTTTCACATCCCAGCAATCCATTTTCACATATAGTCTACATTCAGGCATTTAACGAAAGGCAAAATTTCTTCTATCAAATTCACACCATGGAGTACCCATTTGTTCTTTCCAGTGTTTTTCTCTTTATAGAAGGGGGGTGGACTGGTCATGTAACCGCTTGGCCTGTTAAGTGTGGAGAGAAATGAAATAAGGAGGCTCAAATAAACAAAGATTAATGATTTACAAAAGCCTAAAACAAGTGAAAATATCATACAAATGTGCACAATCTCTCCAGAGATCATAAAACTGTTATTTCAACTAAGTTGCATACTATACTACATGTAGCTTGCAAAACCACTCAGAATGATAAAAAATGAAATTTTCATTTTAAAAAATCATCTATCAGAATATGATGTATCTCCATTCTGTGTAATTACAGCTTGCTTTGGTTTGTATATTCAATACTTTTTATCGTTTCTTATTTTTCTTCCTTTTTCAGGCGCCTTTTTCACCCAAACTGATTTTAATATCAATAAAAATTAGTCTGAATGGGGGTGTAAGTTTCTCAACCATGAACTTGGTTCTCTGATTTGTGAGATAAAGCAGCTGCAGTGAGCTACATAAAATGGACAAACAAGATTCATCTTTACAACCCATCTGAAAGGTAAGTACTGAAGGAGGAGAGATATGATGAGATTTTCATACCCAGCTGAAGTTCTTCAAGATAAATCCTTAAATCAAAAATATCCTCCATGACAAAATGAAAAGATGTGAAGCTGTCATTTATAATAAGATACTAAAGTAGTTAGTTGAGAGCGCACATGTGAGCAAGCATTTATTTGCTATGGTGAGGTCAGTCATAAGTATTATGATTATGACCTGTTAAAGTTTTGAGAAGAAAGTATTAAAAAAAGAATCCACGCTACTGTCATTTTAACATCATTTTGCACACATAACAGTCCAAGCATGTTAGAACTGTTCTGGAAAGGTTCCTTAGGTCGGTATTTTTTTACAACCTATCAGACTGATGTGTATTATTTCATTATATCACATCCATGTAATGTACATAGTACATACTGATACTATGCTTTATACTATCTACTTTAGATAGTAGCCCTAACATGAGAGATTTCAAGTCAATTTAAAAAGAACCTTGTGCTTCATATATAAAGAAACAAGCAAAGACGAATAACACAATGACTGTACAAGTAGCGTAGTAGACTCATTTTTTTCCAGAAATGTCATTATAAAAAATAATCCAAACACTTCAATTCCAGTTTAACTTGTAAAAGGTCAGTGCTATCATTATTGAGTAACACTATAAATACTAATTCAAATTCAACAAATTTGAAACCAAGAAATTAAACAAAACAAAATGAAGATGACAACAAGAAGGATGGTGCACACATAGAGAGTTCAACATTTGTACAATGTTTTCATCCGTATTTAGTACATGCTGTGTACTCATGCTGTCACTCTTGCCAAGATTCAAATGCCTGGAATGAAATTTAGTGAGAAGTTCACCTGCTGCAGCACAGTTTGAAGTTACATGTCTCATTTCACTCTACTTGATTTTCCTTGAAGACCCAGTTCATCTTGGCTATAACCTTCCCTGCTGCCCTGCTCTACATGTTATTAACACTCATAAGATGAATGTACATCTTCATCATCATGCTTCATTATAAAGCTTTCCTGCTTTATTCCATTTTTCAATTGCACCATAATTGAGGAAGTATGCTACTGACTAAAGTATGCTCCTGACTTCTTCTATTTTATAGTCTACAGACCATCTACATGTCTAATGACCTAAATATATATCTTAATTATCCTAACACTATTATGATCTGTGTATTTTAAAGAGGTGTGAAATAAATGAGTCTGAATCTAAAAATCATGAATCATTCAAATGTTAGGAGACATTATAAATATTTTGTAGTCTATATTCATGAACTATTTTCTTAAACATAATTGAGAAGGGGAGAAGCTAATCTTGCAATACTCACATCAGTATACCTACATATCTTGAAGAAATTTAAGAGTTTGAGATTTTGGATTTGTTTTCATTTGCAATGATGGCGAAACGTGCATGCCAGATTAAAATTTTCAAAATACTGTACATGTACTTCCACAAATTATTTTCTTCACTCATTTCCCTTAATTGAATTTTTTTCAAGATTCTAGTATTTTCATGAGCAGGAGTGTAAATGCACAAGGAATTCTCTGATGTGAAACGAGTGAAAATGAAAGCACCTTGTAAAAAAGTTCGACCCATACAATATGAGAGAGAACATCCATGTAGAGAGACAGGGAGGGAACGAGATGGAAACATTAATCAAGAAGTTTGCAGTCATTGAGTAAACATATGCCTGAAGATAATCATGTCAATTAAAGCAAGATATGAATTAAATTTGGTACACATGAAAAGATAGTATGTCACATCTTCCTTTTCTAACCCCACCCTCAAACATCCTCAGATTCCTCACACCAAGTAAGATAATCAATAACTAAAGAAAGCATAGCCCAGTCTCCCTCCCAGCTATTTTCTTAATCTAGAGGCAGTGAATTGTATTTTAGGTAGTAAAATAAGCCTCTTTGGACGTCATTCCTATGAAAAGTAGACATCATTCTCTTATCTTGTTTCTCACAATAAAAAGTAAAGTTCCGAAATTAATCTGCGATTGCTACAGGGATGCAGACTTGGATTCAAGTAACACTGAATTATTCAGAGAAGTCCGCTCGTATTGATTTTAATTAGAGGGATCTTTGTGTTTCATCCTCAGCAATATATGGATGTTTGTGAACTTGAGGCACTGCCTCTGGATCAGTTATCAACTTGATATTGTACAAAGCTGAAGGAAGAAGCTTCCTTTTCATCCACTCCTTGTCTCACCTTTTCTTTTTCACTATTGACTTCCTTCTCTGTGCTTTGCAATAAAAGAGCCAACACAATCAATCATATTTTCTCATTTTTGCCACATATATAAATTCATATTCATGTGTTTGTATATATTTTATGAATATCAGAATAATTTTCTGCATCTCAATTTGAATTTCTCTCATGAGCATTTCTCTGTTAATTTTTCCAAGCTGGATTTTTCACTCTCATTTGTGCTTAGTCCAGTACTATTAATGTGATGGATATTATTAGACAATCCTAAGACCTACATGTACAGACCCAAGATCTATTTCTTTTTCTTTGGGTGTGCAAAAGTAGGCAAGCCTAATGATAGTTTGTCCCGCAAAACAATGTTTGAATTAGCAATCATGAACTATTCAAGCAATTAAAAAGGCAGAAGTAAATGGATGAAAACAAAACAATATGGTTATATATGTACCATTAATAAAGTCTGGTGCTGTGAAAAAATGGCGCAAAAAACACATCACTATTTTAAATATAACATCACTCCTAGTTCCTAGCAAGATTCAGGTGTTTTTCAACTTATCATTGTAAATGCCCCTCGATGGGTAAGATATAACATGATACTCTTTTGAAGAATTATCAAAACAATGAGAACATTTTTAGTATGTGTCCTGTACATCCTACGAAACAAATGATTTATTGAACCTTCCCCCCCCCCCCAATAAATTTTGTCAAACATGACCTCACAGCACTGGACACTGTCACATCAATTTTTACTACCTGACTTGGTTTCTTTGTGGAGTACTGGATAAATAAACGATGGTTCCTTGCCAAGCATACCAGTGAGTCAGACATGAACTTGACTTAGGCTCAAATCAAGGGTCGGAGGGTG
Organism: Lytechinus variegatus; assembly: GCF_018143015.1. Lineage (NCBI taxonomy): Eukaryota > Metazoa > Echinodermata > Echinoidea > Temnopleuroida > Toxopneustidae > Lytechinus > Lytechinus variegatus. The sequence goes on from NC_054746.1 coordinate 39,502,362, forward strand.
AATAAAATTGAACTGGTAGATACATAAGACTGTAATCACATAAAATACTGTATCATATTTGAAAAAAATTATTGTCTTTCTGATGAAGGTTTTAAACGTGGTCCATATAATCTGTCTTAGCAAAGTTTATTCAAAATAAATAATGCTTTGCAAAATTTTTTTATATTTGACTAGGAATAGTTAGAAAACTTGTCAAGCCAAAGTATATTCATTCAATATTTCCCTACCTTCCGAATTTAACTTAGAACATTTAGAGAAATGTCATGAACAAGATCAAGCAAAATTTAAAACTTAATTATTCAAATAGGTGAAATAGCTTTCATTTTTACTTTAAGTGACCATCATCGAGTTTCCCCTAATAAACATTTTTTACAATTATTTTTTAATTAGCTGGGCAAAAGGACCCAGAAAATTCAGTTCAATGAACTCTGTCATATGACAGTGTTCCCCAAATCCTGGGACTAATTCTCTACTCCAAAGTATTTCAACTAAATCCATCAAGAGTTAATTTTTCTAACAGGAAATTCTGAAACAGGCAATTACAAGTATAATCCATTTACCTCAGCCACCTGAGAAGACGACGATCTTTTGTTTTCCAATCCTTCTTATTGAGAAAATAGTAAGTGAAATTGAAATGGAAAGGTAAAAAAAAATCACCTTTTGTAGTGTTTTTCTATTTTCTCACTATTCATTTTGGGAGGAAATAGGCCTACTAATCATGAATATCAGCTGTCAGCATGCCCTTCGAAACACAATAGCAACAAACGAACCGTGCCTTTTGTGTATCACATTGTGGAACCTAAATTGGGTATGGTCGGTGCTACTAGGGTCCATGATTGCATGAAGGCAATAACATCTAGATTACAAACTTCTGGTACATGTAATTAACAGCAAGGTTGTTATAGACTTGTACCTGAAAATTGTCAAAGAGAAGAATATTTCAATGAAATAATGTGGATTCTGAAGAATATACTTACAAGTGACATTGATGACAGCTGGCTGACTTGTGATTGGTTCAGATAACGAGCTTGATTGCACTACACATTTGTAGCTACCAGCATCTTCCCTTGATACATCACCAATCTTGAGATTGTTACTAGTGTCCATGAAGATCCTTGATGAATCTTCTACAGGGACATCATTGCGAGTCCAAGAGAAGGCTACATTCTGGGTCTGGTCTACATCACAGGATAAGATGATACTTGTGCCTTCTGGGATGGTCATACTCTGTGGCTGATCAGTGAATTCCAGGGCTTCACCAATCCTTAGCACACATACAACTATTTTGAGAGAGAAAAGCAAGAGAAGAAATGCAAATCATACTTGTTTGGTCCACTTACAGATATTATGGAACATACATATATGTACATGTAATCCAAATAAATTTTCAATTCAAACAATTTTTTTTAACATATAATCTCTCATTCTTGTATAAATGTAATATTGCTTTGTATGATTTATCATGTTACCTGGAGCCTAGCATTTGAAAGATCAAATCATCTGCTGGCTACAACATATTCATTGTATTCAGTACAATATTATTATTTTATGTACTGGATATTAATGAAATGAAATGACATGATTTGCATATGAGTGTGAATTTCCATATCAACATAAATTATGCAACATTCTGCATGGTGTACTCCAGGCAGGTTGAAAATAATATCTGAATAAACAATGTGAAATTCAATCAGCAAAATCTCATCTTAAGAAATGAAAATAATGAATTTATTGAATTTTAAACCTTGGTTTAATTTTGTGAAAACAGTTATTTGCTATTTGCATGCCCTTATGGATATGCAATAAATGGGCAATAATTTCATGTCCCTACTTTCCTTCCTTTTGGGGGGTCCTATCTATTTATTTGATATTTTCATATTTGTAAAAATGTAACAAAGTAAGTTTCAGCAATAATTATCTTTAAAACACAGTACATCAGTAGACATGCTATTTTCATATTCTTAAAGGACAATGATGGAATAAACATAATTTCAAAAAATACAAAAGAATTAAAAGTGGGGATATGGGATCATCAGCTTGACCGCTGCATATTCATGTGGACAATATTCATACATGTAGGTCTACAATGTATTTCAACAAAATACAGTAGTACAAGACTGAGTTGCCATAACTTTCTAATAATCACTTGTTCAGTTAGATGAAATTTTCAGTGTTTTGTTTGTCAAATTTTTACTCTACTAGTATTGATTGAAATCCGATTTCCAGCCTAGATTGCCCCCTTTAATTACATACACTCTGTCAATTAAATTGAAGATAGTATATAATATTTGAAGTATTTCATAATTGCGATAGAGAAGAAGTCATGTGTCCATTTTGGGTTCTGGGATGAGTCTTCCACTTTGAGGACATTGAAGTGAATCTCTAACATAATCCTGGATACACTTGAAACTCACAGTCACTATGCATGAAACACAATCCAACAGACCATCTATCTGCCTAGACTGACCCAGGCTTTTATCGTTATCTACATGTGCATGGTGAGATGTATACAAAGAAGCACTCAGCATCTTATAAGTCAATAAGAATGAGTGATGCGACCAGTCCAAACAGTTTATATCTTGACAGATTGTGTCTTTGTCTTTGTCCTCTGACCATTAGGATTTGATCTTTATGATCAAGGTGGAGGGCTATAAATGCTATAGCAATAAAGACTGCAGTCTTGTATTTGAATGTTCAGTCCACTGGCATGCAGAAAGGCATTAGGATTTTTACATTCCTGTTGTTCAGACCATGTTCAGACATAAATGTGTTAGGCCTATATGTAACTCTCATGTTACGCACTTGCATTAACAACCTAATGCCATCCACACAAGAATTGATAAACATACCATGCACAAGCAACTTACTCCCCTTGTGCCAGTCAGGTGACACCTTCTAAAATACAGCATACATATGCTGAAATGTTACCTTTGTTGGCTTCATTTGGGTATTTTAAGGTATGTCCACCCAAAAAATAAGTTGATTAGAATAAATGGAGAAAAAAATATTACAGAATAATTCATCAAAATTGTGACACTTCAAAGTCTGCTTCATTCACAATACAACAAAATGCACACCCTGGTAGTGTCTTTTCTATATTATTAATCATTAAATGAAGAATATGTTCAAATCTTACATGTAAATAATTATGTTTTATGTCTTTTAAGTACATTCTGTGCCCCCCCCCCCCTTTCTCCTAATAAACACCCCATTCTCAGATCTCTCCCCCTCCCTCCCTCTTTCTCTTTCCTATTGCAGCATGCAATCTATCAATTCATAACAAAATAGTAAGAGTAAAATCCCATTTGTACAATCCAAAGCCTACAGACAGAGCAGCAGTCTGTGAATGGTAGGTACAAAGGGTCACAAAAGAGGCAAACCACAGAGCCTCAATCAGGTGAACAATAGGACATACTACACCCCCACAAACTGAACCATTCCACCATTCACAATACACTGGAGGTAATATGTGCCATGGAAAGGCCAATTCAGGGGAAACATTGTCCTTTGTATTACATAAAAATGCTAACTTCAACAGAGACAGCAACAGTGGAAGACTAGGATGGAAGATTGAGAAAGGAAGAAGCAAGTGTGACCTCTTTTTTTACATATTTTAAGCAGAGCTGGGGTGAACATTGTTAGTCTGTCATTCTAAAGGCTGTTATGCTTGACCATTCATCTGTTGTGCTCTTTGTCGGGAACTGTGAGTCCTCAATAGACATGGTGAAAGAATGGACTGGGCAAGATGTTATTGATGACATAAGTGAGCGTTTGTGTTGCTAATCAATGCAGCTCGGAAGTCTGGTGCAGGAATAGTGGAATTTCAGTAGGAATGTTTGATCAAAGCAAATCAAACATTCTTTAAAAATGAAAACCTACTGAAACAAAACAAAATTGTCAAACACTCAAGGACTATCAATTAAAACTACAAGTCAATAACATTGAATTGGAATATCTTTCCTCTTGCAAGTCTACTACACACTCATGACATCAAGTGGTAATTCCTTCAAGATCTGCTAATTAAGGCCTATGGTGCGCTGGGACAGGAATCTGTTATAAGAGCTCTTCTTGTTTAGACCAACATAGAATGATACAGCATACAGATACACAGCCCACGAAAGATACATATGGTGTATGTTGAAACCACTACACTCTTCTTTTTATATACCGGTAGTTTGTTCATAATAACCATAACATTTTTACTATAGATTTGTCATGGATGTATACATTATAAGCACCAATTAGGCCTGTAAAATAATAATTATATAGTATTTTATTGTAGGACTGTTATTTTCAATTTGTGTTTCCTCTTCGGTTATGACCAAGCTGGTTATGAGTTGCATACCACACCTCTTTGATTCTTTTTCTCCCTTCAATGCTAATAATAGATACAGTTTGGAACATGAGAAAACATTTCAGGATCAGAGTTAATTCAATAATGGGCTAGAAAGAAAGAAAAGGGGAAAAACATCAGGAATACTTTGCAGTCACAACTTTCGTCATGGATTAAAATATACTACAAGAATAAAAATTTGCCATTTTATGATTCTTCATACTGCAGTTGAGTACATGCCATGTACAGGTTTGGCAAACCTTGTCAGGAAGAGCAAACAAAAATTATTACAAGCAAGCTACAAAAAAATAGGTCAAAGTCGATTTGTGTAAGCCATTTCCTTTTTTAAATTTTCTAACAAGCAAAAGAAAAGGAAGAAACAAAAAAGTCAAAGTTCAAAGCCAATTCTGATTACAAAGAATATATATAAACAAGATTCCCCACCCTCAGGCGCACTCCTGCTTTAGTGTGACCAAAATATTGTTTAGTATAATAACAAGATTCTGATTTATTTTTATATTTGAGAAATTTGCAATGAGCATCACCATTCATGAGACATTTGACCAGTATATTTCATTAAAATTTAAAACGGGCCAAAGGGCACTTTTAACATTCATGACACAAATTAATTGATTACACATCATAAAGCTTCAAAGATTTTATCACAAAACTAATAGCCAACTCCAAGCCCAAAATGGTTTATAACGAAAATAAACAAACATTATGCTCATTTTCAAACATTACTTTTTTTATTCACTTGAAAAATTTGTATCAAGGCCCAAAATAAATGTTCATTGAAAATTGTAAAATACATTGAATCTGTTTGGGAAACATCCACACTAAGAACAGTTTTGGGAGTTTTTTGGGACATGTAGGGGAAGGCGGGGTAAGTTGAGCATAGGGGCAAGTTGAGCCACCAGCCCCAGGCCAATAATGAATGAGTCAGACATTGTGGTGGTGTCATGTATTGATGACCCATAGCATAACCCCTAACCCCACCATATTGTTTTCAACTTTGAAACAAAAAGTAGTTTTTTAGAGGGAAAAATATGAATTTCATCCAAAAAAGTAAAAAAGAGTGTGAAATAGATAAGTGCTTTATAAACACACACGTCTTTAAATATAATAAAGACATGATAACAACATTATTAGTCCAGGTATGGATCTTCATTCTTGTCATAGTCTTTTATATGATGGATGCATAATAAATGTGTGGATACAAAATTATCGCACTGAGTTCGGACTGGGGTAAGTTGGGCCAAACAGCATGGGGCAAGTTGAGCCATGGTAATTCCTATGGTAATGTATCTTAAAAAACAAACAAACCATAAAAATTGATTGAAATGCTGGCTGAAAGGAGTAAATTTACATGGCTGCTCTTTTCCTTTTAAAGGATGTTAGTATTTATAGAGAATTAGCAAATGAAAAGACTTTAAACAAAAAATTGACATGCTGGTTCTCCCTTCATACATTTTGTACATAAGTTTTTGTGGCTCAACTTACCCCAGAAGGTGGCTCAAACTTACCCCATATATGGGGCAAGTTGAGCCATTTGACATCGTTTTTTTCAAAGGTCACGATGACTTTCAGTGTGGGGATAGAAAGCTATATATAGGTGGAAAATATTTCAGAAGAGTTAAATTTCAAGGCAAGGTACTTATTTCGACAAGATTATTAATCATATCAATTCTAACATGCAAAAAGCAAAAACTGTCACAACTTACCCCGCCTTCCCCTACACATTAAGACTTATCAAACTGGAATATATGCAGAGCACTTAAGTTGGGCTACATAAACTTAGGAGAGGATTTATATCTACAATCATTATAATAAATGGGGAAAAATTCTTCCCTTTGACAAATAGGAGAAAGATAACACAAAACCCCAAAATTGTGTAAGAAATAGATTAGGGCCTAAATCTTATTCTACAAACATGTACCATTGGATTTCAAAAGATTGATAATGAAATGTTCTATAGGACAAAATAAAAATGAAATTACAGTATATAAATGTTACAATCTAGACTGGTAGTTGTTGTTTTTGTTGTTTGTATTAAAGTAGACCCCTAGGCCCTATTCTTTTATTTGATTATCCCAGTGGCGTGTAGTTGTACAATCATAAACTGACAGATAACTTAATATACATCAAATATCGATTAGTAAAATCTCAGAAGTGTTGGCCTACACTGTCTATCATAGAACCCCCCCCCCCCCCCCGGCCCAGCATCCCTAAGTACATGTAAAACATTATCATGACATTTCTATTCCAACTTCCAAGCATATAAGTCTGAAAACGGAACTAGGCCTATATCATCAAGTGACCTGCACGACCTGTGGGCATATTTTTACATACTTTGTTAATGTAAATCTAACTTATTCATTGCGATGTCATTTTAACAAATGCTTAAAATCCGATCAGATAAAATCACCGTGATGAGGTGAAAAAATCGACATGGAGAGTGATTGACTTTAGCACGGAATCGTACCCATCGACACTCCACCACCGAGGCGAGCCTTCTCCGCCGGCCCGGAGTAGCACTTCGCTGGCGTTAGGCAGTACCGTATTGCACATAAAATGACAAGGATACTCACCGAGTAGGCATTGAAATAGAAACGTCTTCATTGTTGGATCTATTCGAGATGTCTTTGGCAGAACATCAAATTATCTTAACAAACTAATAAGAAATATTCCGGGAAAAATCCACATCTCATTTAAAGCGTGACAGGGTGTACATTCGACTGGTCCGAATTGATTCTCAGATTGTCCTCTTCATCCTGCTCACCGTATAACCCGCGCGGCACTTGTCGTGCACCTGCTATTTGGTGTTTTCGCATCCAAACCTGGCCAAACCTGTACCTCTACTGTGCGCGTTCACTGTACTGGTAGTGCATGCCAAAGGTGCATGCAGTGTGGTTGCGAGCATCAGTAGTGGTTGCGAGTCGTTGTGTGCTTTCATCGATGCGGGTGTGATGGCAGAATTAGCCCGGGAAGTCGATTGGTACCGGCGGAGCTAATCGGCGGCTCCTTACCCGCCGATTTGAATACCTCATATTTCTAAATCTTTTTTTTTCAAAGAATTGTTGAATTCATCATTTATATGATAATGTTGAATTTCCATCAAAGGTCAAAATTCAACCTCAGAAAAATGTTGATTTGAATCAAAAGAAAAAAATCAGACATTATGCCCGGGGGGGGGGGCACTCCATATTAATGCATAGTGGGTATGTGCCGCGGAGGGGACCCCCATTTTTACACTCAAATTTCCGTTCCAAGACATAGCATTTTTATCTTATTGAGAAGAAGAACAAAGAAAGCCGCTCCAAGGTATAGCATTTTCTTCTTATCGAGAAGAAAGAAGAAAGAAATTCGCTCCAAAGCTTCGCGTATTTTTCAATACACCGTTCCGATCGCATTGATCTGCTGCAATGAGCTGCGGTTTTGGTGAAAAGCGGCCACAGAGTGATGTTCTAACCATGGAGCTAACAGAGCTCTATGTTCTAACCATGGCCTCAGCTCTCTAAGGGAGGGGGCACCCGGCGGAGGCCGCGCTAGCTGCATCATGCACACATGACCGTTCCATTGGGATGCATATATACACACTCACATGCTGGTAATCCGTTCCAAGGACCCCCGTTTTCACAAACATTTGTAGTTCCAAAGCCCGTTCTCCGAGAACCCTCCTTTTTACAATAAGCTTGCTCCAAGGCCCCCGTTTTTTGTCTCGCCTGCGGCACACCCCCACCATTTTTTGGGGTCGAGTACCCCCCCCCCCGGGCAAAATTTCATCAAAATCAGAAGTAAAATAAGAAAGTTATAAAATTTTAAAGTTTTGCTTATTTTTCACAAAATAGTTATGTACACAATTTAGTCACATGCAAACAAGAGAATCGACGATGTCCCTCACTCACAGTGGAGGTGCCGTGGCCGAGTGGTCTTAGGCGCCTGGCTGTACATGAAGAAGTCCGGGGTTCGATCCCCGGCCGCGGCAGCGATGCCCGTGAGCAAGGCATTTATTCTACAATGCTCTTTTATCCTGATTTAAAATAAATGGAAATGCTATGTGCATTATTGGTAACTAGGTGTTAGCTGTATTTTTTTTTAACTCACTATTTCTTTTGTTTTTTTGTTTGAATTAAACAATATTTCATTTTTTACGAATTTGACGATTAGGACCTCCTTGCCTGAAGCACAGAATGTTAAAATAATGGAATTCCACATGTTCAGGGAGGAATGAAACTTCATTTCACATGACAATGACGAGAAAATTAAAATATTTCATATAATAAAATACAAAAGAAATAGTGAGTGAGTGATGTCATCAGTTCCCTCATTTGCATACCGACCGAGGTGTGCATAAAACTGTTTTGTGAAATTAAGCGAACCTTTAAACTGTCATAATTTTCTTATTTTACATCTGATTTTGATGAAATTTTCAGTGTTATGCTTGTTTGATTTTTTTCTTTTTATTCAAATCAACTTTTTGTTGGAGTGGACTTGTCCTTTAAAAATTACACTAAGATACATATTTTGAAACATTATTTTATCAAAGTAAATAATAATACTAACTACCATAGAAAATATTGACAAACAGGCGCGCCGGAACACTTTCAGTTTTTTTTTTTTTTTTGGGGGGGCAAAATCCCGAAGGGGGCACAATATTTTTGAAAGCGTGAGATACGGAAGCGATCGAGCGGGAGAGGGTGTGGGACCCCCCACGGTAAGAACTTTGTGTAAAAATTGAGTGTAAAAGTTGCGTTTCTAAGAGCATTCAAAAATAAATTTCTTGAGAATTAAACAGTCTTGGAGTTCTTTTTGCTCCTTCTGTTTCCTCCCTTCTGACCCAGACTGGTGTTTCTTTATGATCAGGGTCGCAGTTCCAGCAAATTACGAGCCTTATTGCAAACTCAATTGTTTCAAACCAATGTAATATAGGCCTTTTAAAGACTTTAAGATGACAAACATGACCGTACGCATCCGGGGCCGCCGATCGAGAGGGCAAAATTCACCAAAAGTGTGCACGAAATCTTTCAATTTTATTCTAGAAAATGCAAACGCTCCCCCATCACCATGGGCGAAAATCCCAGGGGGACAGGGGGACGCGTCCCCCCTACCATTTTGGAAAGGGGGTACATAATATCAAATGTCCCCCTACTATTTGTGCTCTTTTATTATGGAAAAAATATACATAATTTAAAATCGAAATTATACACAAGTCATGTATCCTCGAATTTCGAAATATACATAACAGATAGTTTTTGTTAAGAACTTGTTTAGGAATAGAAAAGGCATACCGGCCCAACTATTCTCGAACTCTCATCTATAGCCCTATATGCCAGCCAAAGAGTGATGACATTGATGACATCGATGGCCATTGTCAATTTCATAACTGATAAAAATGACGAAAAAAGAAAATCGCCTCTGGATACTTATTAGTAAATTTAGTGCATAGACGGTTAGACGAAAATGTTCCATACCCAGTAAAATCACATCTTTGTTCAGCCAATTCACTTTCCCTTTATTTCAAATTTACTTGGAATATAAGAATATTTTCATTGTTCGCGTACTCAGTATAAAGAATAGTTTTCATGAGTTATGATTAATCCTTCACAGTGAACTTTAACTGTGTTTAATCCACCAAAATTTGTTTTTAAACACTCTAATAACAAAATTCCTGCCGTGCACTGGGAGGGGTCATCATAGGTATATAGATCAAGGGGGCGAAGCAGCGGAAGGTGAGGCGAAAAATAAGAAGAAAGATAGGACCGGGAAGAAAGTTGAATGATGGAAGGGAGGTGAATATATTGGGGAAAACAAGAAAACATTCAGGTCATAGTATAAAAATAAAAAAATCGCTCGCGCTTTGCATAAATGCACAGCCATCTTTTTATTTCAAAACGTGCTTGATTTTTTTTTCACTTTTTAGATCGAAATATATAAAATCAAATCATTTATCTAAGAAGATATCCATCTTTTTCATAATTTGTAGGTTTAGATATTAAAAAAAAATTAGCTTGCCATTCGGTTTTAGTCTGAAATGTATTCATTAAAAGGTTAAACGTTATCACACTAGCTGTAATAAAATGGAAAGGGGGCTTATCAAAGGTATTTTGAGAGGAACTGTTCGTCAAAAGACGCGAGGCTTACTATGATAATGTAATAGCCCCGTCAGGGGCAAATTTTTTTCATTTTTGACAATGGAAATGACAATTTTTAGGCAGAAAAGTGCCTTAATCGTTTACATTTGTCCTTAAATAATTTATCATTTTTCTACTTTCAGGGGGGCACATTGGGGGAAAAATCTCGTCCCCCCCCCCGCTTCCGGCGCCCTTGTTGACAAAAGCAACCAAACGGCAGCTCTCCTGTCGTATCGGCCAAAATTTGAACCAATCATTTGGATCTGGCGTGCCCGATCGACGAGCCGTTTGGTACTGGCGTTACTAATCAGCTAGCCGTTTTAGACCGCCGGTACCAGGGTCCTTTCGGCTACCACACGTGAAGCGCCATGGCTTTAATATCCAACTCGAACAACACAATCTCACCATAACTAGGGGAGAGATCAGTGGTGAGCAAGCTATGCAATATACCATGTAAAAAGAGCAAAGCTGGCGCTATACATTTTGGTTTGGTTTATTGTGCAATGACGAGTCTTAGGGGGAAGTACTAGATCTACTATCTAGATTTATAGGCCCTTTACTGGGGCCCTTTATCAAAATGATGTGATGATACAGAAGAATTGACGAACTGAAGATAAAATAGCCAACATAAGCATGATTGATAACTTTATTTCTATCAGGGTCCCTTGACATGATTCAATATACTGCATATAGGCCTTTCAGATGTAGAGTCACCCGCACTTCCCATAACAAAATGAATTATAATTCAGATTATGGGTCCACAGCATGTAAAACAGTCAAAGCGGCATTTTAAAGGGATGGTCTGGGCTGTTAATGTCCGATATTTTGCTCAGTGAATTCTACTCTATATATTAAGATATAAATATTTTCAGCCTGGACTATCTCTTTAAGACCTGCCCACTCCCATTACGTTAAGGCCTATTATACTTTTATAACAAAAAAATAAAACGATAGAATGCAAACTCAGGGAGACGGAAGGTAAAAAACAAATGTTATTGGCAATATCTATGTACTAATATAAAGAAATGAAAGAAATAAAGAAAGAAAGAAAGAAGGAAAGGAGGGAGGGAGGGAGAATTGAAAGAAAGAATGAAAGAAAGAAAGAAAGAAAGAAAGGAGGGAGGAAAGAAGGAAAGAAAGAAAGAAAGAAAGGAGGGAGGAAAGAAAGAAAGAAAGGAGGGAGGAAAGAAAGAAAGAAAGAAAGAAAGAAAGAAGGAAGCTAGGAAGGAAGGAAAGGAGGGAGGAAAGAAAGAATGAAAGAAAGAAAGAAAGGAGGGAGGAAAGAAAGAAAGAAAGAAAGAAGGGCAAAGGGGATACAAAATATGGGAAAATAAAATAGACAAACAATTTTTTTAGTATTAAGTATTTTTTTAAATGAGATTTTCAAAATACACAAAAATAAATCATTAATAAAACCTTTGCTCTTCACTCAGTCTCAGATAGTTTCTATCCCAACGACAAACTCAGCCCTGGACCCCCCCCCCCCCCCCCTCCCCTTAAAACACCCCATCCCCTATCCGGTGGAGAGCTGGCTCTGGGTTTTTTTTTTAGGTCGGATCGAATTTCAAAAAAATTATTTCATCCTGTTCTTGAATCAAAAAGGTGTTTAGAAAGTCCCGTTTAAATTTCACATTCGGTGGGCGGAATTCCTATCTGTGCCCCCCCCCCCCCCCCCCACCGGCCCGCTCTCGCGATATCTCCATCCACTTCCGGAAAATATTTCTATGGCTGATGATCAGCTGAAAGAAACTGATCGTATTGCATAGCAACAGACAGCGCAGGTACACCGAACACTATGGCGGGGCCTGGCGATCCGATTTGTTTGTACTGGACATGTGACCAAGTAGCAGATTGGATTGCTGAACTTGGGTTCCCACAATATAAAGTAAGTCGAATTAATGTTTGATTGTTTTAAATACAAGGTGTAATGAATGATCCTAACTTATTTTGGTTGGGAACTGAGTCCGAGGTGTCACTGGGCTGTGCGTGGCGCTCGTGCGATGGTACGGGAGAGTTTAGGCAGCGGTGAAGGGTAGTGACCGTTTGAGACGAAGACCGAAGTTGAAGTAGCTAGTAGGATGGGGGGTCGGGTGTCCGGACACTTTATTTTTCGAAGCCTTCTTTTTTGTCTGTGGATTACATTAAAAATAGGAATTCATTACTTGTAATGATTATCTATTCTATTCTTTATAATATTTCCTAACATTTTGTATGAAAATGAGTCCAAACTTCGCGCGTGTCCAAACTTCGCGGACGGTCATTATTTCCAAAACTAGCCAATATCCTTAAAATCTGACATCATCAATGTGAAAAGCGACCTAAAATTACCCTTCGCTGAAAGTTTCTTTAGGATTAGTCCAGTATTCATGAAAATATTGGCAAAAGATCGGCAAATTTGTCACCGTTAGCGCCCGTTTTGAAGAAAGCAACAAGCATCACGATATCACCATTTTGCAAGCAGAAATCATAAAAAATGTGAGTTAAATGTGGTACTAACCGATTCCATAGCATTTTGCCATCAATCTGATATAAATATTTCACTTTTTGAGCTTGAGTCTTTGTTTAAATCTCCACAAAAGCTTTGGTGCGCGAAGTTAGGTCACACTTTTTCTGAACGGTTTTCCAGCACAGCCCGCATTCTCCGATCGGAATAGAATTTTGAGATCGCGATACCGGCGAAACCCCGTGACCTACTTTACATTTTCGTCCATGATTTTATAGTTTACGATCTTGCCGTCAATGTGGTTACTATTTCTTGAATTGGTTTTGTATAAATTATGAATAATTTGTGGACAAAATTAAGCCTGATGAATATTTTTGAAAAGTGCGCGAAGTTTGGACACCCCATCATACTAAAAATTGATGAAACTTCGCTTGTAAATTTTTCCAAATGACATTCTAAAATTGATCGTCCGGACACACAACCCGTCCGGATACACAACAACTGGGTATAGTAGCCAGGTCTAAAGTAGGAGGCTCCTATTAACGTTAGAGTAGAGAGTAAAAATCATTTATACCCAGTTGTTGTGTGCCCGGACGATCAATTTTAGAAAGTCATTTGGAAAATTTACAAGTGAAGTTTCATAAATTTTTAGTTGGAATTGAAGGGGATGTCCGGACATTTTAATCTATATATTTTTGAAGCCTTCTTTTTTGTCTTTGGATTACACTAAAAATATGAATTCAATAGTTGTAATCATCTTCTATTTTGTTCTTTATAATATTTCCTAACATTTTGTATACCCATTTGTGTGTCCGGACGATCAATTTTAGAAATTCATTTGGAAAAATTACAAGCATATTCCATATGCCAGAACACAAGTATATCAAAAGACATTCTTTCCTGATGCTATCAGAATATGGAACTCACTCCCAGCAAAGATAGTTCACAGCAACTCCCTTGCGTCTTTCAAGCAGGAGGTGCAGCAAAGGAGGCTTCGTTAAGACCTCTTCTGTTTTTAGCCGCACATAGTTTTGTAGAGATTTTTACTTGCACTATTCATCTGGGCACTTGACAAGCACAAGTACGATAATATGCCAACGGCAGTCTGTACTTTCCAGGAAGAAGAAGAAGAAGCAACGTTTCATCAATTTTTAGTTCAAACTGTAATGTTAGCGATCAACAATGCAAAATAATGTGGTGGTGTAAACATTTGCCAAACTTTGGGCAAGTCTCCCCTGTCTTCATAATATTTTTCTCATTTTTTTAATTCTCAAAAAGTAGCCCCCGAAATTTGACCAAAAAAATAAAATGGAGCCCCTGAAAAAAAGATTGTCAGTGACTTATAAACTTTTAGCCAAAGTCAAAACTTAACTCAAACAGGTTTTATAACACACAATCTAATTACAATACATTGTAAAACAATTACAAATACTTCATTTTTCAATTCAATTTTCAATTCTTTATTCATTCAAATTCAAATAGGTTAAACAAAAACATATGTACAATGCAAACAAATTAAAAATGCATACAATAATACAGAGTAAATCATTTCATAAATAAACAAAACATTGCCTTGATTAAATATCATAATTGAATGAAAGAGAACTTGAGAAGAAAAGCACAGAGGCCTTGTGAGTTGTTGATTTGGTTGTTGATTTTAACTTTATTGTAGGATGGGGGGTTCGGGTGTCCGGACACTATATTTTTGAAGCCTTCTTTTTTGTCTTTGGATTACACTAAAAATGTGAATTCAATGGAAGTAATCATCTTATATTTTGTTCTCTATACTTTTGTACTAAAAATTGATTAAACTTTGCCTGTAATTTTTTCCAAATGACTTTCTAAAATTGATCGTCCAGACACACAACCTGTTCGGACACACAACAACTGGGTATACATACATTTCCTCCGTGTTTTTAATTGGACAAAAAGCTCCCCTTGTATGTTGAAGAAGAGTTTTTTGCAGTGCTCCTCTACCGCTCTCCTTAAAAGATCTAGGAGAGCTATTTATTGCTCCCCTCAATTATAAAACTGAGTCCCTGAAAACCCCTTGACCTACAGTGTACATCACATCTCGTCAATAATTTTATAGTTTACAGTCTTGCTGTCAATTCTATTATTTGAATTGGATTTTGATTAAAATGTAAATATTTTTATATGAATCTTAGGATAATCATGAATATTTTTCAAATGTCCGCGAAGTTTGGACACCCCATCATGCTTGTCCTCATGACACAATGTGACCAGTGTGGTCAAGCCTTTTATACCATACGCACAGTGGCGGACACAGCATTGTTCACAAACAATACAGTGCCCCTCTAATGCTTTGTCTCCTCCGGGTCACGGCCCACCACTGCATATGCAACTCGGTATTTAAGTGCAACTTTAAGTCATACTTAAATCTTTGTGAAACACCCCAGGTCCCTTATCTTGGTGGAGAATGTGTAGCCATAGGGGGTGACTGCTACAACAATACTAGGTCTTTTATTCTTCATCTTGAAATAAGACCTGACAAATAGTGAATTTCAACAATAAAAAACTTGGAATGATATTGAATATTCACTTGGTTTGATTTTGTGTTTTTTAGTTCAATCAACCATTTAAAGAAAAACTTGTGTGAATTAATGATTTGTGTGACTTGTGTGTGAAATCATGAAAACATAAAAAGAAGTCTTGACTATTATCAAGTAATCAATTACATACCAATTAAAACTAACTAAACAAGTACTGTAAATGAATTATTATGGATTAACACAATAAAATAGGTACAAGGAGATTCTACTATGACTACGTAGAATCTACCTAGAATATCATGAAACATGGTCTTAGGAGACTTTTGGAATATGGATGGATTATGATTTAGGCCTTCCTGTCAGTGTACCTACATGTATGCAATGGACACAAATATGAGTAAGGTTTCTGACATGAATCTTTATGATTATGTTCACCTCATTGCCACAGGCCTGCTTCACAACTAATCTGATCACTGGTAGAAAGCTTATTATCGTTGATGCCTCAACTTTACCAAGGCTTGGCATTACTGACTTTGATCATATAAAGGTAAGTTTCAGAGATCAAATCTATTCAGTATACACTGATGTTGCAAGTAATGAAGGTGATCTGAGGAAAGTTATTTACCATACATTGTACAACCAACAATTTAATAATGAAATTGCCAATAGGATTATATGATTACAGAATGCATAAGTTTTTTGATTTTGTAAATAATCTGATCTTTTCACAATTTTATATCAGTTTAAAAAAATATCACCAGTTGTATGCTATTTATAAAATCATTTCACTAATAAAAGTTAATGTTTTTTAAAGATTCTTCCATTGTAAATTATTCTTTTTTTTAAATAATTATTTCAATATTTTCTGGGAAGCTCATCTTTAAATATCATTAATGATTCAAATCCCCCTCATCTCATCCTCTCTCTCACTTTCTCTATCTTTGTCACTCTCTTATTCTAATACCCCTTCTGTAGTTCATCGCAAGGAATATTAGAGACATGCTAGGGGTAGAGGACCCATACTGGAATCGGAGTATATCATTACCTCACAGAGAACTGAAAGGCATGTACCTGGAACGCAAGAGCATTTCTGGGATGAAGGCAGACAGTCTCACACTCTCAAAGTACCAGAAAGAACTTCGTAGAATCGAGATTGAAAAGGAGCTTAAAACTCTCAAAAGTGCCCAAGTTAAGAGATAACAGGTTGACAGTGAACTATAATTTTAAAATGAACCGTGGCCAGCTCTATGTAACGTGTGTAAATTTATTCAAGGATTAGGATGACTATTACCGCACAAATTGATAAAAGATATTTTAAAATGAAAACAATTTTGAATACGAGTGTGAAATGAAAGCCACCAATATATTTGATGCTTATTTTTACACTAATCTTTAGTCCATGTGAGGCAAGACTCGTTTTAATATAAAGTAGGTAACAAGAAGTGTTTGTCTGGTTTGAATGGAAATCAGTCTTTGATTAAGTGTGACAGTGACAGTGCATGATGATTGAACAAATATAAACAAATGTACAAGGTTTTTGCCCCAAATAAAGACAATTACATGTACCTTCATCATCTAATTATTTTAAATAATTATTGTGAAAATGTGAGTGGATGAAGAAGTCTGAAAAATTCTACTCTATTTTTAGGAATTTCCTCTTTTCATCAGTATTACTTATACATGTATCAATATTTTTATTGATTAGTACTCTTTCATTTGTTTTTTTTTTTTTTTTTCAAATTTGAACTCAGATCATTTATGAAACTGAAACCACACTGACTTCATTTTTGAAAGAATTGGGAATTTATCATGTGTTGCTCATTCTGCCTTATCCAAGATAGTTTATAAATGTATCATTTTGGGCTAAAAAAAAAAACCTGTCGGATAAAAGTCGATCTATTTGAAAAATTACTTCTTGATGTTAATATATTTTCACAGACTCACATAGTAAAAAAATAATCATTTGTTGACAGGATTGGGCTCAATTACATGGTAATTGATCAATTGTGTAATTAATTACATTTTTCAAGTAATTGTAATTTTACTTGAAATTTTGAAAGGGAAAGTAATTGTAATTGAAAATGAAAAATATGTAATTGACTTCAGTTACCGTCAATTACTTTTGATTACATTCAATTACTTTACAATAAACTTATTTCATTTTATGATTTAATATCATGACCTTTTTCATGTCAACTGCTCCATCATCAAAGAATGTAATAGGCAGAATCTGTGCTCTTTATTTATTTTGTTAAACATAAACCTTCATCTTCCTGTTGTTTCTCTGTAATTTACATATATTATTAAGTTGAAATAGGTGGTTCTAGTACTGTACATGTATGCAGATCCAGAATACAAATTGATTTCATTTATGGCTTTTATAGAAAGTAATTGAAATTGTAGTTGTTATTGACAAAACTAATTGGTAATTGTAATTTAATTGAAAAGTAATTGTAATTGAATATTTCTTCAATTACGTAATTGTAATTGAAAAGAGTAATTGAGCCCAACCCTGCTTGTTGATCTTCCTATGTTCATCTGAATTGTGCTATCTTGAGCTTGATTTGTGAATCATGACATAAGGTAGTTTTTGGTGATGTGTGTAAAGGGAATATATCATGACCACTGATATTGTATAGCATTGGCTCCAGTCATGAGTTATTCAACCTGTCCAAGATTCCTTACCCACAATGCAATATTTTAAGAATGAAAGCACATTTTTATGCCACTCTTTAGTCTTTACACCATTAATGGTCAATACCACAATTAATTTTCTAAGAACAAAAAGATTATTGAACTAATTCCAGTTTTCTAATAATTAATGGGACAATCCTTATTAGTTATCATTATTGAACTCTTCTGTTTCTGAAAGGTATGAATCAAAAGACTAGTGCTCCCACTCATTGAAACATGGGTTTTTTGTGACTTGGAAACTGTTGCTTGCCATAGATTAAATTTTAATGAACACAACAAAGCAGCATTGCATCAAAGGTTTATTTTCTAAAATATCCACACAGTTTCACTAATTCAGTATTACACAAGTCTTAACAACTGTGATTGAACAAGGTGTCATACATGTTTTTATTAATGTGCTCTGTTTGTAAGGTAACAAAAGTTTAACATCTGTCTGTAAATGTATGAGGAATTTATGATTCTAGTGCCTTTTATAAGTGGGCTGCAATTATTTGCATTTAATGAAATATAAAAAGTTTTGATTAATTGCTATGCAAATTATTTCTCAAAAGTTTTAGTGCTTATACTTTCAGCTCACCTGTGTTAGATCTGGAAATCAAGTTTTTAATAAAGAGAGTCAAATTAAACAAGCAAAGAGGGACAATCTCTTTCAAGTGGGATGAAAATTTAGAAAAATTAGTGTTGGAATATTTTGAGTACAGCATTATTGCAAATGAGTGGGCTGAATATGGAATGTTTTAAATATATGTCACATATAATAATTGTGTCTTTATATAGTACCTCCCAGGAGGATTACAAAAAACTATGAATTTCATCTGGAGTACTCCCTTTCTTTTCAGAAATTTTGTTGGTATTATTTGTCACTTAATTTCCATACTAACATTATATGTATAATGTGTCTCACAGGTTATGTAATTTACTGTAGATTTTATACTTAATTGAACCATGCTATATTGTAATTTTTGTAAAGTTGTCTATGCAATTGTTTGTTTTAAAGTTTGTCTTTATAAAAAAATGTACAGGAAAAAAAGAACAGCTTGTTTAGTGTTGTCCTTGGCTGTAAATTTCAAGATTTTTTTTTATTTCCACGGGGCAAGTACTGAGCACATTTTAATCACTTTTTAAGAACATTTTTGGTATTAAATATTAACTGAAGTTACCTAGGTGCAGTAAGTGAAAATTTTTAAAACAATGCATAGGTTTTCAATATATAATAATAATTGGCAAGAAGAACCACACCTCCATGCTTGCATATTATTATGATCATTCTTGTGTATATAAAATAATAGTGCTTTCTCGGTGTATAAAATTAAGCTGTTAGCTGAAGAAAGATATAATGAATTCATTTCAAACCAAAAGCAAGTCTGTTTTCGATCTACATACCACAAAATGCCAGAGTCTGGCAGTCGATGATCAATTTATTCAGCCATCATATAATGTAATAATATTCCCTCTAATCCTCAGACAATAAGATACACCCGATCATTCTGTCGCCCTCTTAATAACGAATTTTTGTTATGTTTCCAATGTTTCCATTCCCTTTCCATGTTTGAAAATTAAATCCAGCTTGTAAAATTATACTAGATTTTCTAAACATTACATTATTTTAATGCAAGGGCACAAACTTGAACGAAGGCAAGGATGCCACCGGGATAATCTGAAAACGGGCGAGACGTAATAAAGTTATACAATCAATTTCTCTCTTTTTAATACCCCCCCCCCCCTCTTTCTCTCCACCTTCTATTTTCCTGATTTCTTTGTTTTCACTACTTGTGTGAGCAATCATTCCCAGTCACTGGCGTAAATCCATGTTGATGGGTGGGGGGATGACTGAATTTTTTTTGCATTTCTTTTTTGCAGTCATGTTATTAGATATGCAAGGAATTGTCATTGATATGTCCAGAGTGGCGTACCGTGGGTCACGGCATTGTGGGGGCACCAGCATAATTTTTTAATCACTGAGTTAGCACGCGAAGCGCGCTCAGTTGCCAGTTATACTGACCTAATAGAGACATTTTAAGGACAATGTCATTAAACGGATATGTATCTCACTGATCAAATAATGCGAGCGCGAAGCGCGAGCTGAACTTTTTTCATATTCACACCTTAAAAGGGACATTATAATCAAATTCGTGTAATCATAATCGGTACCTGTCTTGCTTTCGTATATTTTGACCCCAAACAGCGAGATTTAAGGAATGTATTTTAGGAATCCATTAAGAGTATGCATATCTCACCATAGTCATCTAATGCGAGAGCCAAGTGCTTGCTGATTTTATTAGAATTACATCTGAACACATGAAACACTTTTTATAGTCATTGCAATCATGATTATCATACGCATCTCAATATTTAAATATTGCGAGCGCGAAGCGCGAGCTGAAAATTAAGATAATTCAGACCTGAAGTGGGGCATTTTAAGGTTTCTTTGTAGGAATTAACTAGGACCATACGTATTTCATTAACCAAATGATGCGAGCGCAAAGCGCGAGCTGAAAATTTTTGATATTCAGATCAGAAGAAGGGACATTTTAAGGACCGATTTTAGGAATTCATGAAGAGCAGACATATCTCACCAATCCACTAATGCGAACGTAATCATGGACAGGACATGTTTCATATATAAAAGAAGACCTGAACATGGGACAATCACCATTTGAGTCATGTGAAAGAAGCACATGTCACTACATAAAACAATGATAACTCAAGTGCTAGGAAATATATTTTGTTTATATTGACTTGAAACGGGATGTTTTAGTACAACAGGATTATCTCGTTAAACAGACAATGCGAGCACCAGGAACAATGAAGACGTAGGCCCGGGCAAATTATGTTTCATAAAGTGATGATAAAAATGTTTCTTATGTAATGTAACATAACATAATCATAATATAAAATAACATGATAATGAATAATATTTTCTTCTTTCCCACTACGTTTCCTTTCTCCCTCTTTTCTCCTTTTCCCCGTTTTTTATTTGGTCAGCCGATGGGGAGGGGGTATGTGCCCCCATGTCAACCCGTATTTACGCCACTGTATGTCCATATGGCAAATACGCCTTCAATATTATTATCTTTTTTACCCCATGATGGTGTAATGGTTTTATTAGAGATTACATTCAATTTTTATGATATTCCATCTTAATCCCTTCCCAAAGACCCTAACATTGATTAATTGGTAGAAACAGGGGTCTCTCTTCAATGTTATAATAAGGACACAAATATTTCGTTCGGAAATAGTGAACTGACTCTTTATATGCATTTTATGATTCAATAATATTGTTTTATTTGTTAAGCGGTATTTTAGGAAGAATTTTCACCAATAAATCAATTATCTCTTGTGATTTTTTTCATTTCTTTCGTAAAAAGTGGGGGGTGTTTGTACAGGCCATCCCCCACTCTTCGAAAAGTGGGGGGTTATATCCCCCCATCCCCCGGGATTTACGCCAGTGTTCCCAGTACCACCATTCCACGGCAGTCAAGTACACGTTTCTGCATCATCTGCATGCCATTCCAAATAAATTAGCAGAATTCTTGTGATTTATTTTATTTCTTTTTTTTCCTTTCTTTTTTAATCGATAGTTTTTCTTTACTCCGTTTTTGAGATATAAGTAACTTTTCATCCCCGTTCGAAGGGGTTCGAACACCCCCACGTGGCTAAAAAGAGAAAAAGGAACAAATAAATATTGGGAGGGGATCGAAAGTGCCGGGAAATGTGATGTTAACGGATAAGGATTATTACATAGATAAAGGACAATTAGTGAAGGACAAAATAATAAAACGCGACATGAGATATTTGTTCATCAGCCCCCCCCCCCCCTCTCCATCTCTCTAAAAAACAACTTTAGGGAAACGTCACGTACGTTAAATTGGGTACTTTAGTCCGTGCTTTCTTTTTGTAGTCACTTGTACCTCCAATAATTCATTGGCCCATTTGCCTACATCATTTTGACTGTTTGACAACCATCTTCATAAACACATGATATATGTGAAATTGGAAATAAAATAAATACTGCAGTTGATGGAGTTTAGGGGATCTGTTGCACAGATCTGTTACATCTGCACCTACAAAGTTCTCGCCATCAATTTAGTTTATGATTCGGGAGTCAGTTAACCCGCCCCCTCCCCCTACGGGGTCGGAGGGACCGAATACGTGTTCCCAAAATGTTTGGTGAAGGGGTACTTTTTCGTGGGACAAGTCCGGCCCGCGAATTGTAAAAAAAAGGGGGGTGTATTTGACTTTTTTCTTTAAAGGACAAGTATACCCTAACAAAAAGTTCATTTGAATAAAAAGAGAAAAAATCCAACAAACAATTATCACTGAAAACTCCATCAAAATCGGATGTAAAATAAGAGAGTTATGACATTTTAAAATTTTACTTAATTTCACAAAATAGTTATGCACATCTTGGTCGGTATGCAAATAAGGAGACTGATGACGTCACCCACTCACTTTATTATAATTATGAAGTATGATATATTCGAATTTTTCTCCTCAGTGTCAAGTGAAACAACGATTAATTCCTCCCTGAAAATGTGGCATTAACACTGTTAAATATTAAATGTTTTAGGCAAGTTGGTGTTTATTATCAAATCTGTAATAAAATTTAATGAAATATTGTTTAATTCAAACAATACAAAACAAAAGAAGTAGTGAGTGATGGACATCATCGACCGACTCATCTGCATGTCACTGAGTTGTGAACATCACTGTTTTGTGAAAAATAAGCGAAATTTTCAAATGTCATAACTTTCTTATTTTACATCCGATTTTGATGAAATTTTCAGCATTCTGCTTGTTTGATCTATTTATTCTAATCAACATTTTTCTAGAGCGGACTTGAAATTATATTTATTATTAATGTAGGGTCCATGGTTTATTCAATTTTTTTTCCTCCAAGCATTAAAAATATTGGATTGATAACTGATTTAATGCATCAGATATTGATTGCTGCAACTCATAAGTTTGACATAATAATACACGCATATGTATGCTAATATGATCCCGGGAAATGAATTAGAAAAAAAAGAAAAAAGGAAAGTGGGGACATGCATCATCAGGAGCGGATCCAGGATTTTTTGAAAGGGGGGGCACATTTTCCAGAGGAAAAATTTGACACGCAAAAAAATGAAAAAGAAAAATTGTTTTAACCCCAAATTATAAGGGGATTTCGTCCACGCCGCAAAATTAACAAGCAAAAAAAATAGGGGTCTTGGATCCGCCAGTGCATCATCAACTCATTTTATGAATATTTATGATGATGATGTGCACATACTTTAGATCTATATATGCCTAACTGTAAACTTTAAAATTCAATACTTTTGTTTTTTTTTTTTTAGATAAAGT
Organism: Lytechinus variegatus; assembly: GCF_018143015.1. NCBI lineage: Eukaryota > Metazoa > Echinodermata > Echinoidea > Temnopleuroida > Toxopneustidae > Lytechinus > Lytechinus variegatus. The sequence continues at coordinate 39,525,825 of NC_054746.1, forward strand.
GCAGTAGGGACCAGTGGCGTAGCTAGGATTTTTTTCCCGGGGGGCACTGGGGGGTCCTTGCTTTTTCAGGGGGGGGGGCACCGGCCATTTTTCCGGTGTGTGTATGTGTCACAAAGGGCGGATCCGACTTTCGCCAATAGGGGAAGGGGCCCGAATTTATATTCCTATATTTTCCCCGATCAGTCACTTCTTACTTTTATTCTTATAAAACAACATAAACATGAAATAATCTCATAAGCCTTATGAAAAGTGCGAGCGCGAAGTGCGAGCGATTTTTTTTTTTACTTTCATGTATTTTTTCCTGAAAATTTAATTTTCTGGGCAATGTTATGTGTGATCCTGAACATGATTCGTATATAACTAGATGGTTACTGCGAACGCCAATATATTTCAATAATGCGAGCGCGAAGCGCGAGCAATTTTTTTTGACATTCCGACCTAGAAATTGGTCATTCTAATTTTTGTATTAATAAATGGGATAGGTATGTAACTAAACAATTGATGCGAGCGCGAAGCGCGAGAGGAAGAAAATTGAGATTTTAGACCGAAAATTATCATTAATAATGCGATCGTGAATCATGAGTAGATGTGAAACTGGATAATTTAGGTACATTTTAAATAAAGAACATGCAGGCTATCGCGCATGTTTTAGATTTAGATCTAAAATCAATCTGGGCATTCTGAATACATTTGTTTAATGGAACATTATGGAATACACGTAGACAATATGAACTTGGCAAATTAAACAATATAACCACGCAGGGTGAGCTTAAAATGCTGATATGCAGACCATAAAACGGACATTTAACAGACCACTTAAATTTGTAAATGAAAAAAATTAATGAAAGCTCGATGTCCGAGCTAAAATATGTTTTGTATATTGACTTCAAAACTTGTTCATATCAGCCTATTGAACAAGATATGAATCTCATCGAACAGGAAATTCTGGCGCGAAGCGTAAGCAAAAATTTTATATAGTAACATATGAGATTTGTTTTTTTAATTGCAAGTCTTCCTCCTCTTATTTTCCTCTTCTTCTTTTTTTCTTCTGTCTTCTTCTTTTCCTTTTTCTTTTCTTATTTCTCCCTTTTTCTTTTTTTTTTGCTCTGCCAAATTTTTCTGGGGGGGGGGCACCTGGGGGGCACACCAAATCTCAGGGGGGCACGTGCCCCCCCCCCGTAGCTACGCCACTGGTAGGGACACGGAAAGAGGGTGGGGGGGACCGGGGGGCGCGCGCGACCGGGGGGATAGGGTTGACGTATACGGTATACTACGTGGCGGTGACCAACATGTCTGACACTCGCCCTTCTCCCGATGGCCAAACGCCGCCAATTGACAACGATTCGCAGTCTTTAAATCATGAAAATATTCCTGATATCGTGAGGAAGAGTGGGTTTGCACTCGACGATTTGTACAAATTATGTCTCACCTTCTATAAAGGTAAACTGGTGTAATTTGACATTTAACGTCTTTTTGATGAATTTAGAGGTTTTCCTCAGTCCCATCTGTATAAATTTGTGTACCGGTACTAGTACTACCTGCACTGCATTGTCTGCAGTGTGGATGTACCATGTTAGAATATCTATTTTCATGATTTTGATTTTGAATTAGTCATGTCACTTGTCAGTTTGTTGTGTATGTTATATTTAATGTTAAAGTTTAAGTTTCATATTATAAGTTTTACTCGGATCAAAAATATTTGTACCGTACTTGTTTGCAGAGATGCCAACAGCCACTTGTTCACTGCTACTACTATCCTATAATCCTGCCTGTGGTGAATCTACAGGCAGGACTATGGTATGCCAATGTTGTACAGAGCACACACTTTAAAAAATCATTAAAATATCACTTTTGTGACCAAAATTACTAAATTCCATGCAGTTGCAACTTATTTCTCATTAATAACTTAGGAATAATGTTTGTATCCACCAGAGCGCTCAAAAACATGAATTTTAGGCACATTTTTGTGTACGCCCTCTATTGATGGAAAGTTTATATGGCAAGAAAATTTTCATTTTTTTATATCTATTTTTAATAAGAAAAAAATAATTTAAAGAATTAAATTTACTTCAGAGCCAAGTTGTATGACAAATAGGTGTAATGGAAACTGTGAGTTTAAAAAAATCAAGCATTTGTCCCAAAGAAAAAGAGAAAATAAGCCAAACATTGCCACCCTTATTTTGCCACACATGGACATATAACTGAGAACAAGGTTATATCATAACCTTGTTCATTGAATGAGTGCCAACAGCCAAGTTCAAAAAAATGTTATGCGCACTCTAGGCGACACCACAATACTTACCCGTGTTAAGAAACTGGGACTCCACTCACGCACATTTGGGCCGCCCTAGCTTAGAACTAAGCTTTGTTTAACTAAAAAATGAATATTCTTATAATTCAATAAATGTTACTGAATACCTTAGTACTTAGTACCGGTACTCACCGGCATGCTCACCGGTTCTTTTCTTGAATTTTCTGCCAATTTCCCACGCTTCTGGCTACAATTCTGCGTTAATTTTTGTCGCCGTAGACAGCTATTCATGCAACTTTATTTATAAATGGAGCGCCCCTTACGAGAGTTGTTAATGCCGCGGAGATATCGTTTGGCATTTTGGCCTGTGTTCAAGGCGTAGCTGTTCAATTTTTTTTGTATGTGTGAGATCGAAATCACAGCGAGTAAACACTCTTCCATATGAAAGAGTGTATACTCGCTGTGATATGATCCTGATAGTGAGGCGCAACATGCACCCCCACCCACATGGGCGCAAGTCCCAAGGCCGGGGGACATGTCCCCCTCACCCTATTCTAGTAGGGGGCACATTATGAAATGTCCCCCTACGGGTCATTTCATTCAAAATCGAAATAAAAAAAAAAGAAATTTTGGAAGAGACGATCTTACTTTTGGGATGCCCCCTTTTTTTTTGCTTGTTTGCTTGTCAAATTTCTTTTGGTCAAGATGACCTTCTTTAGGGGGTGATAAACCTTCTTTTTTTGTTTGTTTGTTTTTTGCTTGTCAAATTTTCCAGCCCCTGGTCCCCCTACCTTTGGGGAGAGATTTCCGCCCTTGCAAGTAGACATACTCTTGATATTGTTTGCGAATCTGCACGGGCGTCGGGGGCTGGGGGATGAGGAAAAGCGGTGAGACGAGAACAAAAATAGAAGGGAAAAGAGGACAGAAAAAAAGTGAACGAAAGAAAAATTAAAAAATAAAAGGGAGGAGAAAATAGGGAGAAATGTGATGGGTTACGTCGAGATTTTATGTGCCCGTGCAAAAAGAAATGAGCAGAGGTTGAGATGTTGTCCGTTTGGGCAAATGCCTGTCTGTTTCTCGGACTGGCGCCCGTGTTGCAAAAATTATTACCGTAAGCTGATGGAATCACTGCTTCATACCGACAGTGACAGGATTTAGCGGTTGTAGGTATAAATCGCGCTCTAACGCTCTAAAACTGTTCTTTATCAAAAAGCTGTCTACATGAATTATGTAGATCAGGTGAATAACTTACCGCTACACACGAGCAGTTGCTCTATATATTCTATGTAATATAATATATAGAGCAACTGCCCATTTTTAATGGTCCATAATATACCCACTTTTTTCTTTTTTGGAACGAGTATGAAGTTATCTACTGATATACTGAATGTACAATAAAAGTCATCATGTATTTCTTGACATTTCATTTACTTTTTATTTACCATAATTATATCCCATAGCTGCTTGCATAGGACTATGCCGTCACAAATAACAAAACAAAATCTCACTTTTTTTTCTTTTTTGGTGGGGGATGGATTTTCCACTAGATACGCATACGTACAATTTTTCAAATTATTTTTTTCTGCTATTTTCATAATAAACTTTAAATGATTTCGCCTTTGCACTATTATTTTTTTTAAAGACAAAATAACAAAATTACATCGAGTCATCATCATCATATCATCGTCACCAACTTCATTCTCATCTTCATCACCACTACCACCATCATTATCATCATCATCATCACTGCCACCATCACCACCACTATCATCTTCACCAACATAATTTTCATCATCATCATCATTGCCATCATCGTCTTTCTTTTTTTCTTATTTTTTCCCCTTCCCTTCTTTTTTCCTTCCTATTTTCCTCCTTTTTTAGAGGGGCACACCACCACGCCCCCTCACTGGATATCGGCCTCTAAATATGTTTGTTGTTGTATATAAGTTGGCGGATGCCTCATGAAATGAAATAAGAGAAAATGAAAGGGAAACTAAGAAGAAAAACAAGAAATGAGGAGAAGAAAAAAGAAAGCCAAACAAACAAGAAAAACAATATCAAAATTTCGTTGTAAAGTCTTCTACGTCAGTTTAATAATTATGTTTTCAGTGAAATGAGAACATAAAAGAATTGAAACAAGTAAGAAGGGCTATACATCGTAGCAAAGAAATAGAGGGAAGCTCCGAGAAAATAAAAAGGGTGAGAAAAAGAAGACTTTGAAAACCTCACAACACGAGCATAATAAAAAAATATGGAATAAGCGAGGACAAGTAGCTGAGGGACCCCCCCTCTCTCTCTCTCTATTTATTTATCTATCATACTCGCATATACAAGAACTTCTTACTAATCAAAATATTGCGAACAAAAATCAAGAGCTTACATTTTTTAAAAATATTCAAAACTGATATAGAGAGACGCATTTTAAACATTATTCATGAAACTTCTTTAATAATTCATTTCCAATCATTCGATTTCGACAAATGATCTGAGAATTTAGTGTTTTTAGGAATTCATTAAAAGCATAAAGTTATTTGTATCTCAACATTAAAATATTGCAGGCGCAACGCATGAGCTAAAGCTTTACAAAGATACAAAGATAAAATTTTTTGACATTTTAAGTATTTTTGGTAATCATGAAAAAGATTGATATTTCATGAAAGAAAGCTCAAATCCCGAGGAGGAATATTTTTATGAATTGACTTTAAAACCCGGGTGCCACTTCCATTTACGAGTGGATACCATGCGCGATCATGGGGTCTCAAAAAGCACCCTAAACACGTAATTTCCCGATTCTGAAAATGCACCCCTTAACAAGTATTGACGTGTACCGTACCCTTGACAAGAATTGGAAACAAAACGATACTCTTCAAATATTCCCTGAAATAAACCCCTAAACAAGTACAGGAATGTTTATTGTTACGGGTCCTTCGGTCTTCGGCTTTAACTTATTTGGTATACGACCCCACCTTCTACACCTTGCGCATATCGGACTCTAAACACGAAGAGTTTGGGAAAACAAGGACATATATCCTTTATAAAACATTTTAATTTTGTTTTATCATCCCCTCAAATTCGACCCTAAACACGTAATTTTCCTAGCGAAATAGATACCTTTTTTTCATTATTTTTGTGTTTTTGACACCCTTATCACGTTACGTACGTAACGTGCCCTATCATGAAAAAGACTTTTTACATGTTTTTTTTGGTCGCGCATGGTATCCACTCGTCAATGTAAGTGGCCCCCGGGCTTAAAGAAACTGTGGAAGCCCCATTTGATATTTGATTATAAGTCGAATAAAACAGTAAAAGCTGAAAAAATAAAGTATTTTGTATTCCTCTATCATAATTCTCTTTCTCTTTAACACTGGTTCCCTTTTTTTTTTGGGGGGGGTATTTTGGTTAAAAAAGGAGAGAAAAAAAAATCATAATTGCTGGCTATAATGCATTGAAGTGTTAGGGACACCCCGCCAACCCCCCCCCCCCCCCCCCCCCCCCCGTAGTTATGCATTACGCCAATATGGGTTCAAATGATCCTTCATGTCCGCGGCGAAACTTATGCAATAAATTAAACTTTATTTTTTGAAAAATTTAAAGCTTGCGCTGTTTAACTAGATTTCACCTGAATTTGCGATGAATGCTAGCGTTATGAAATATATCATTATCAACGTCTGGCAAAAAGAATAACCAACCGATCACCTGACGAGAAAGCGTATCACGTGATCTGCATATCAGCTTCGATCGTGAGTCAGAAGTGAAGAGCAACTGCCAAGAAAATCAGGAAAAAGTCGTCAAAATGTAAGTTTCCCTTAATATCTTTCATTTATTGTTGTTGCTAACAATGTATTTACGATCCTTAATTATAATTCAAAATAAAATTAAGAAATAGAGCGCGTACTTGTGAAATAATATCGAAATATCCTGTACTCAAAGATTTCTAACCCCGCAATTCCACTGATGTCGCCTATGAGGTCCATACATGTAATGTTTGGACCTCATTGGTACTAGGAGTGGTTATGCGTGAGATTTTCATGACTCGACGTCTCTGTGCGCGCGCGGCCAGTACTTACACTCTTACAAATGGGCTTCAAAACCATGCGATGCACGCACGCGATTCATCGTATCACGTACATAGAGTTATATTTAACTCTATGATCACGTACTAGCTGTGCGCTGACTGCACTCTCGATTCGTCTCGCGTGCCGGACTAGACGCGAAGGCGGTCGGCCAGTCGTATAATCTGGCGAATAATGCTACTTTTTCTCTTTTTTTTCTGTCGGGTCCCGATGCGTGAGAAAAATAGGTGCCATGCGTGAGACGGACCCTGAATGCGTGAGTCTCACGCACAATGCGTGAGACTTGGTAGCTCTGTGTTTGGCTGTCAGTGTCATCCTCATAAAAAATTAATTAGGGGGGGCCTATTAAAAAAAAATTCTACGGTACCTGGGCTGGGTAACACGCCTATTCATAGGCCTAAAAAGGCGATTCTAAAGGGGTGTTGGTTTTGTCTACTAGCCAATCACTCTAAATTACGGCCTAAATTTGGCATTATCTAGACCAAAAGCTTCAGTCTCTATATTTTGGTTGTTCCGCTGAACTGCGTTGGCTGACTCACCAATACATAGACTGAAAAGCTTGGAGGCCCGTACGTACAGGCAACGTATTTTAGCAGAATTAGATCTAACAGCGGAAACTTGATTTTCCAATCGTTTTTTGTACATAGAATGTCATATTATGAAAAAGAAATCACATCCATATTTACGAAAAAATGTTTAAAATTCAGAAATATCGTACCTTAGACCGCAGTTACCGCTAATTCCTTTGAAATGATGATCGAAACATCGTCATCTTCGATCCTTTCGTTGGTCAACGTAAGTTACCATCTTGGATGATGTCATCATTACAGACGTATTTACCAGTCGCTACCTATCGCGATTTGTGCCGCTGCTTTGCGCTTGGACATATTGATGTGCGTGCGTTCGGAACTTGTCGCTCGCATTGATTGGCCAAGATATCGAAAATTTAATCGGAAAGCCTTGATAAAAGCACAACTCGTTGACGGCTGCCATATTTTCCTCTCCGGCAGAAAGTAAAAAAATAAGGAATAACCCGGGGAATAACTCATCGGTAACGTATATTTTCGAAATATTATAAAATTTATATAGTATCAATAGAAAGATTAGAGTCTAACGAAAATAGTGGACCTTCGTCCAAGATAATATAATGTCATTTAGAATCTAAAAGAAGTAAAAAAATCTGGACAAAACCCGTCCGCCGAATTGTCGGACCAGATTACACATGCAGGCTCGTACTGACACATTTTCTTGATATTTACTATTTTTATGGCTGCTGAAAAGTGACAAAATACACATGATTGGCTAGCAATTTGCTCTCATGTGCTCTGGGATTGCTCTCACAACTTCCTAAAACAATTGCAATGTAGCTGCGATAAAGAACAAAATTCTGTTTTGGTTTTTTATTGGTAATTTTGAAGATACAATCATAAATAAGCGAGAAAATGAAGTTTGCAAACTTTGAAAAATCACAGATTTCTTCATTTTTAGTGTATTTTCAGGGACCCAGCTTCCTCAATCTGTACTAATTCGCCGCGTGCTTTGGAAATATGGTGCTGATAGGGGAATATTAAAATAATAAAGATAAATTTATATCAAATACATTAACTAACCACCTTTCTGAAAAATCTGCTGGAAAATAGCAAATTTTTATGGCAAACATATCAGGAACAGCCAGATTCTTCTTCAATCGCCGTCAACGCAGCTACAGCTGAGCGTACGAAACTGCCAGCCAATTTGCTGGTGCGTCCGCATGCTCAGCTGTACATGTAGCTGACGGCGATTGAGTGATCGAAGAAGAACCTGGCTGATCCTGATCACAAAATGGAAGAAAACTCAAAAGTTTATCTATATTTGGATTTGGAAATAGATGATTTTGAAGGAGAAGAGATTTATGATGAAGATTCTAGCTCTAGTGAACAACAATGCGATGTGGATAAAGGTGAATTACGGGAATATGTCGGTGATGGTGAGTCGGACAAACTTGCCGAGCCGCTACTATCTCACACCACACCACCAAATCAATTAAAATCAAGTCCTTGACCATGTCCAGGCAGAGTTTCTTCACTCGCTCAACAAATTGACTTCAAAATGAGACCGAAAATAATCCTTAGACCACACTTACAAGCAAGTAAAATATAAGAAAAAAGAATTTGTCAAAACCAATTAAATTTCTGAATCTGAATCAATTCATGAGCAGCAGCAACGACAGTAGTGAAATTTAATTTGTTTCTGTTAGATCGAATTTCGATAATTTGATCGCGTATATTCTGACAAAATAACAAAACTAGGGGAATTTTTTAAAATATAAAACATGTATGGTATCTACAGCTAGCTGCAGCGTATATAGCACAGCACAAGTGTGCATGCACAGAGTTTTGAAAACATTTCACGGGCACTGTGCCTCCATCATCGCATAAGCCTAAAACATTTTTTTACAGTGAAGGACGGCACAAAAGTAGAATTTGATTTTAATCAGTCCATTCTGTAATATATAGGCCTATAACTTCATGAAAAAAATCAATTGTTATCATAACTTGTAAATAGTGTAAAATAACTAACATTAGATTTTACTGTAAATAGACCTAGCAGGCCAGAGTATCTTACCGAGCTTTGTAGACTTTGTAGTAACCTCTTGTCGAGGCTCTGGCAGCTGCTTCTCGAATGAAGCGAGGGGTATAGTGAAGCGCAGAGCGCAACTGTTGAAATTACTTTTTAGGAAGCCATTTCGAAAAAACTTTGAGAGCCATTTTTGTTTTCACCAAAGCCATTTTTTGTTTTCATTATTCAGTGCCTGGTTTTGCACTGCAGTTTGTCCTGCTTGTTTACAATTCATTTAATTTTTAAACATTGTTTATTTAATTGCCTTTTATTTTTCTTAATTGTTTTTATTGTCTCACCTGCGAAGCAGAGTGAGACTATAGGCGCCGCTTTTCCGACGGCGGCGGCGGTGGTGGCGGCGGCGGCGTCAACATCAAATCTTAACCTGAGGTTAAGTTTTTGAAATGACGTCATAACTTAGAAAGTATATGGACCTAGTTAATAAAACTTGGCTATAAGGTTAATCAAGTATTACTGAACATCCTATTAGAGTTTCATGTCACATGACCAAGGTCAAAGGTCATTTAGGGTCAATGAACTTAGACCATGTTGGAGGGATCAACATTGAAATCTTAACCTGAGGTTAAGTTTTTGAAATGTCATCATAACTTAGAAAATATATGGACCTAGTTCATGAAACTTGGACATAAGGTTAATCAAGTATCACTGAACATCCTGCACGAGTTTCACGTCACATGACCAAGGTCAAAGGTCATTTAGGGTCAATGAACTTTGGCCGAATTGCCGATATCTGTTGAATTCCCATCATAACTTTGAAAGTTTATGGATCTGATTCATGAAACTTGGACATAATAGTAATCAAGCATCACTGAACATTTTGTGCAAGTTTCAGGTCTCATGATTAAGGTCAAAGGTCATTTAGGGTCAATGAACTTTGGCCGAATTGTGGGTATCTGTCGAATTACCATCATAACTTTGAAAGTTTATTGGTCTAGTTCATTAAACTTGGATATTATAGTAATCAAGTATCTCTGAACATCCTGTGCGCATTTCAGGTCACATGACCAAGGTCAAAGGTCAATGAACTTTGGCCGAACTGGGTGTATCTGTTGAATTACCATCATAACTTTGAAAGTTTATGGATCTGATTCATGAAACTTGTACATAAGAGTAATCAAGTATCACTGAACATCCTGTGTGAGTTTCAGGTCACATGATCAAGGTCACAGGTCATGTAAGGTCAATGAACTTTGGCCATGTTGGGGTTTTTTGTTGAATAACCATCATATCTCTGTAAGTTTATTGGTCTAGTTCATAAAAAGTGGACATAAGAGTAACCATGTATCACTGAACATCTTGTGCGAGTTAGAGTAGTATTCAAAGTCAGCACTGCTGCTATATTGAACCGCGTGGTGCAGGTGAGACGGCCAGAGGCATTCCACTTGTTATATTAATTGTTAAATGATTATTCAATTTAATGTTGTTCATTTAATGTTTATTGTTTAAATTGTATCTCATGTATTAACTTAACTAGACATTCTCACTTACAATTTTGTCTATCAAATTAAATAGCTTTAATATGGAAGGATGAATTTGATCTAATTTGACCAGAATTTGTACTTGGAGGAATCCTGTAATTCGTGTGGTCCGGCAGCCTTTCTTGGGTATAGTTTCCAAACTTCTTCAACAGTTATTTTAATGTCATTTTTGTCTGGGACATTGCTTAATCCAGAATGGAGGGGGCTCCAGCGATGAAGACTGAACAAAAATATTTCCTGAATTCTGTTGTTTCTTCTAGCCTCTGAGACTATCCTTCCCAAAGCTTCCCAGAGTGGTGGAATACAAGCTACTTCTAGTGGTTTGGCCTTAATGAATTTGCAAAAGGGTTTGGGGATTTCAGTTCTCTGGCTAGTCTCAACAACATCTCTCAAATAATAATTGTATCTCTTTCTAAATCTCCCGTCGTGACTTCTTCTAAACTTTCTATAATGTTTGTCCTGTGTATAGTAGAGTCACAACCTATAAACCAATAAACTATTTGTCAAAAGGCCATCTGTACCAGCTCAAGTTTTCAAATTTGTACGCTATTTCTGATCTGGCAAATTATCCCGATCTGAACAATCTTAAGATTATTTGTAATGGAGATGCAATCATTGGGATAGTTCACTGGATTAATCTCGAGATTGCAAGCCCAAGTCAACTTAGGATTCTTTGCAAAATAGCACGCTATTTTCGCATTATCTCGCTAATTTACAGGTGCGGACGCACTTGGGTTTATGGTGTCGCACCATAATGCATCGATGCCTTGCTCGAGCTGGTGGAGATGGGTATCTTGAATCTTGAGATTAATCGCGAAGAGGGCAGATCGGGCTAAAATCTTGAGATTGAGCAAACATGGGCTGATGCAGCACCACCTAAAGAGTCTTGTGGTCACCCAGTGTATTGCAACTACAGTACTTTACTAATGAAAGCTTTGTATGGATATTGGCAGAATTTTTCTAATTTTTGAGCTTCAATTCTGCTTTCCTATATTTTAACTAAAATTTCTGATTTTGGGGTAAATCGGTATTCAACGTCTGTATTGTGCAACTAACACATTCCACAATATTAAACGGCTGCAGCACTCCATTGCTAGCAACCAACGATTTCATTCTAAAATTTCTCTCATAAGTTCACACTTTGCCACTCTCCACCCAGGTGTTAAATGGGTACCCGCTACCCAGTAGGATGTGAAAATAGTTGTACATGTAGCTTGTCCAGCATTGTATGTGCCTCATTGGCTGGCTAGAATACTCCCTAGGGAGCAAAGAATGTGCATATATGTAGTGTGCCGGAATGACTGATTGAATCCAGTGTCCAGGGTAATAATAAATCTGTATTAAAATGCAAATAATATGTACAATGTATTTATTACCCAGCTCATCATTATACAGTTGGTCTGGCAGATTTAATAGCAACTGGGCACAATAACAATTTTGCCTACTTTTATTGTCTTTATTACTGGATCTACTTGAATAATAAACTTCTTTCCTGCAGCAAATTGTCCAGGGTGGTGTTTTGTGAAATACATGTTTTACTTAGAGTCACATTTAAGGACGTTCCACTGTTAAGATTGTGTGCATCATAATCTGCGCATATTTTACTCTGCACTTCGCAATGTCACAATGGACGAATAGGTGATTAATTAGCCAGGTTGTCAGTTGATTTTCCTTTGATCTGCATTCTCCTGGCATATCAGATGTTTTATTTATGTTTACATCTCTTAAGTAGGCCTATAGGCTATACCATCCTCTAAAGCTTTGCAAATTTTGGTGAAAATTAGGCCTTGGCCAATATGGAATTTCATTGCTGATCCGATCTGCCAATTTTTTTCCTCCCTGTATCTGCAAATACCGATACGATCCGATGTACAGAACTAAAATTACAGATATGGTAATGCAAACATTTGTCAGCTACACTATCAATGCATATCATATATAGTAGATAACCTCCCACTCACGCCAAACAGCCCAAATTCGTGGTAAAAGTTTAAAAACGTCAACAAAAGTACAAAAGCCATACTGTAACATTGTTTTCTCTTAGTAAGTTGTTTCAATTTGTTTGTTATCATTGTTACTTTGTGAGGCTGGTTATTAAGACGGAAAAAATGTGTACGGCGAGTTTGAGGTACCGTACAGGTATGGTATATGGAAGGTGCCATGACATGTTTTGGTCAGTGTGTGAAGGCTTGAGGCCCAAAAATGGCGTGTACATTAGTGCAATTTGGAAATCGTACAAATGAAACAATTGTAGGGGGAAATACAAATTGCGTAGGTAAGAACTATCAAAATATAATGAAATATCTTCGGGTCAGTAAATAAATATTACTTTTTATCTGTATCTTTCATCAACTGGAAAAAAATTGTAATCATGTTTTTATCCAATCTGCAATCATCTCATTCATCTGTAAATTGACACACATGTGATAGTCGGCTTACTTCACTCAGTCGATTTCAAGTTTTAGCGTGCGTCTTCAGAAAAGTTTGTAGACAATCGCAACTTCTGCACAATGTTACTAGAGGTTTACAGGATATTGAACAAGTACCAATACTATAGCCATGCTATCATTATTCATGAAAAAAGTCCACAAATTCTTTTATGTATTGAAGAAAAACAGGGAGAAAACTAGGAAAAACTTGTTCACAACCAGCCACAGCATGATACCATCGGTTACGCATCGGCCATTCATCAAAAATATTACAGACACCTATGTTTTGCTGATGTGGCAAAATGTCGGGTATTGGACATTGTTGGGTAAGGCCTAGTGAAAATGACATGGGTTTTTAAAAAATTGCAGCATTTTTTTACTCCGCAAATTTGTTACAGAATTGTCAATTTTTTTAGATAGATTTTTGTGATCTTTTTGCACCATTTTGAAGAATTAAAGGTGCTGATATGAATACACTCCTGAATTATGCTGTGAAATTTGATGAAATATTCATGGATTTTGACTGAGTAATAGATCTTTAAACTCAATTTAGTAAGCCCATGAGGTCTAAAAATGCTGAAACGTTTTTGGTATTTGGATATTTTATGGACATTCACTATTGGTAATCATGAACAGGATGGGTATCTTAACAAATCATTTGTAATTTTATTTGTAATTGAAGGAAGTAATTGAGCCCAACCTTGATTGAGGAAAATTTATGAAGCTAAAGACGGGCTCATTTAAATTTTCACAAATGCCAAGCAAATTTCACTGCAGGGTGAAGTCCCTCATGAATAGCTCATCAAAGTGTAACCTCTTGATGAAATGGAATATCCCCTTATGGTTTGCTGCTATAAACGAGAGTGCATATCCAGCCACACAGAAATTGCCTGTTCTCTCTATCACTTCATTAACATTTCCGTCTGTCTACTGCTACACATGACCCCTAAGCTCTCTCCATCATCAGGCTTTTCAAGTCCAGAGATATTCTATGGCTGCATCTTGCCGCTGTGCTTTTGTGATATTTGCTTACCACGGGGAAGACATTAACATTTGATGTGGATGGACACCAATTGTGAGTCTCTTATGCACCTTCTATAGATACTGTAGCTATGACAAAAGAATTTTCAGTGATGCTTTATAATTAAGTGGACTAGAATTCTATTCCATGTATGTTTTCATTTTGAGGAGCTTTGTTTACAGTGTGCATGTGATTAGGAGGCTGAAACCATCAGGATATGATTTGAAATTAAAAGAGGAAGCATGTTTATTACAAGATTTTCAGCAGGTTCATCATCTGTTCTTTCCAATTGTATGAGCTACTATATATGTTCTATGGTGTATGATTACAGCTGTTTTCTTTGTTCAAGTTCACAATGTATTGTTGTTATCAACTGTCCATTTCTGTCTCTATTTTGTGTGTTTTCTTTATTACAAGAAAACTTTAGATTAAACAATGCATTGGATACATATTTCATGTATGATTTAATATGAACATAAACATTTGCATAGTTCATTCAATTTGGATTGTTATAACATTTATAATACTATTTAATCTTTGAAAGCCTCAATATACTGTCCAGGTAAGCCTGCAAAAATTAAACTGTTGGCATTGAAGAAGAAAGAGCAGATCCAGGTACAAGTTATATGATCAGCTTCAGGGCAAGACTTATGGTAAAATATCTAGTTAGCAATGTATGTGAAGCTACAAGTAAACATCGGATATCCTTCTGGATCTTCTGCCTAAAAAATGGAATGAGTTTTTGCGTTTTGCTGGTGTTACAGTGCAATGCTAGTATGATATTTCAAGGGGCATGTCTTGGTACTTTGCTGGCTTCAGCAGCAAATAGAAGATGAAGATAAAACAACAACACAGAAAACAAGATATATTTGCTGGTATATAAGTTTGACTCATTTTGTTTAAATGGTTGCATTAAATTTCATCTTTTATGTATAGATATGGGTGTAGAAGACTAGAATACAATCTGACAATAGTTGCATTGAATGTCACAGTGCATTTATTTTGTAGTAAAATGAACAAAATTTGGGGTCTATGTATTATTCCCGAGGTGATTTTTGTTCAGTTCCTTATAGACCTTTCAGAGTGTCATAAAATCCATGTTGGATTATGGGGACTAGACACATATATTTGACCCCTTTATTGGAAAGCATACATGTATAGTTCTTGATTACATGAACTGTGTAAATTACTCCCTGTGCATGAAGACAAGATAGGTGTTTATAGTGCATGTTTCAAATGAGGAAATACAATACACCAGTCATACGACCTATACGTTTATTTCAATGAAAAACAAATTTAGCAAAAAAACTTGTAGAAAAGGATCTAAAGGTGTTTTAGAGAAAGACTGATGATAAATAAAATGAAGTATTTTACAACATATTAGCCATACACATACCTTTGACCCATGATGTAAACTTTTGTTTGAAAAGAATGATATAGAAAAAGCCACAATCACAATTGTAGTTTTGTAGACATACAATGATAATCATGTATGATAATAATACCTCTTATCTACCAAGGGTAGCCACTATCAGTTGTAAGCTGTTCTTCCATCGGGCCCTGCAAAACATAAACATAATACATTATTATTACCCTTCTCCATTCTCATGCAAGAAGGCAAAAGTTCCCATTTTTAAAGTCTTTGGAATGACTCGGTTGTGGATTGAACCCACGTCCTCCCATTCATGAGGCGGGCACTCTAACCACTGAACCACTATGTGCATAAAAGTTCTTCTAGGCTGTTTGCTGCATGTAGCACTTATTGATTTTGTAATATAACCATTTGTTATATTCGCTTTGTGAATTGTCATTATACATCATATAAAATGATGCATGATCTGTTAATGATTATTTTGAGATTAGTGCTTATTGTTCAGAATCAGTGTACATTAAATCACAATGAACCAAAATTTGAATACCATGCATTGATATACTGTTGAAAGGATTGTTAGGACAGTGTCCATTAAAAGACCTTTCTCTTTTTCTTTTTTCCATCTCTCCATCCCACCTCTCTCTTGTCATGCCTGAGCAATTATACAGAGTAAAAAGGAAATTGAACATGTATAAATTTATTCTAGTTTACTCTATGAACTTAAATTGATTCTAGAATAGTTTAAAAGGGGTTAGAATAAATGTCTAAAAATCTAAACAACTGTATTTGAATAAATATTAGAAATTTACCAGATCTCTTCATGTACATGAAGTAACCCATGTTGTACAGAGCATTTTTACTGTGTATCATTGATGAGAATAATAACATTTTTAAGACAGTTCACAGAGATTGTTTATTGGTCTTTGAGTGGAAGGTATGGCTTTCAAATAATTTTAGCCCTATGATCATTTTCTTTCTTTTTTCTATAAACATTCTCTGGCCTCTTGCTTGATTTTAGTTTTATGAATAATTCACTCAATCCTTGTTAAGTCTCCTCTGTTTCCACTTTCTCCTTCAAAGCATGGTTCCACTTAAAATAATTTCACAAAGCATTTTTTCAACTTCAGCTCTTCTCACAACTTCATCTTTAACTTTTTTATATTTAAATACTTTATTCTTTGAAAAATGTGTTTCTTGGTTTTATTTTATTTGTTATTCAATGCAGCATACATGTAGAGCACTTCTAATCCCTATTTTGCACTAAGCAATTTTTTAATCTTTTTTTTTCTCAACAGAATTTGAAGGGAAAGCAATCCATCTCACATACAAAGATAAGCTGAAGCTAGTTGCATTTACCAAGCAAATCACCGTTGGTAAATTAGATGCCTCAAAGTTACCTCCCCCTGGATATCTAGATGTTGTTGGAAATGATAGGAGGTAATGTGTTGTGTGTTAATATCATGTACTACTTGTATTGATGTGATATATCTCATTATTATTACAAAAGCCAAATTTAATGATGACAAATACTGTCACCATATGTGAAAACAAGCCATCATCAATGATTGATGATGGCTTGTTTTCACATATGGTGACAGTATTTGATCAATGTATTTCTAGCCTCATTAAAGTACAAGTCCACCCCCAACAAAAAGTTGATTTTGATAAAAGGAGAAAAATCTAATAAGAATAACACAGAAAATTATGACATTTTAAAGTTTTGCATGATTTCACAAAAAACAGTTATGCACATCCTGATCCGTATGCAAATAAGGGGACTGATAACATCACCCACTCACTATTTCTTTTGTTTTTCATTACATGAAATATGAAATATTTCGATTTTCTCCTCATTGCCATGTGAAAAAATGTTTTATTCCTCCAAGAACATGTTGAATTACAATTGTTTAACATTTTGTGGTTCAATCGAAAGGGTCTTTTTTGTCAAATCTGTAAAAAAAAATACATATTTATAATTAAAAAAAAAAACAATAGAAATACTGTTAGTGAATTAGGGACATCATCAACTCTCATTTGTATATCACTGAGTTGTGAATATTTATTGTCTTATGAAAAATAAACGAAACTTTAAAATACCGGTACCATAACCTTTTTTATTTTACATCCGATTTGGATGAAATTTTCAGCGTTATTCTTCTTTGATTTTTTTGTATTTACTAAAACCAAGCCTTTTCTGGGGTGGACTTGCCCTTTAATGAGGGTCAAACTTTTCTTTTGAGAGGATATTCAAAATAAAACTATAAAGACTTTAACTTAGATTTTATTATTTTCCACCATACATTACATGTATAGTATGTTCATGATGAATCTTTGACCAAAGTTGGTCCTGAAGAAGAGACCATTTAAGAATAAGATGATCAGACAGCATGGATATAAATACATACATCCAATTTAGAGATTTTCATGCCTGTGGCATGTTCCAGTAATCTAAAACTGGTAATCAATATTAAGAGCTAAAGTAAAAGGAATAAGAAGATGTGAACTTTTAACAAGATGGAGGATGAAGCAGATCAGATATAATCTTTCTTAGCATGAAATATCTATAAATGACACATTTTTGTCTCACCTGCGAAGCAAAGTGAGACTATAGGCGCCGCTTTTCCGACGGCGACGGCGGCGGCGTCAACATCAAATCTTAACCTGAGGTTAAGTTTTTGAAATGACATCATAACTTAGAAAGTATATGGACCTAGGTAATAAAACTTGGCCATAAGGTTAATCAAGTATTACTGAACATCCTATTAGAGTTTCATGTCACATGACCAAGGTCAAAGGTCATTTAGGGTCAATGAACTTAGACCATGTTGGAGGAATCAACATCGAAATCTTAACCTGAGGTTAAGTTTTTGAAATGTCATCATAACTTAGAAAATATATGGACCTAGTTCATGAAACTTGGACATAAGGTTAATCAAGTATCAATGAACATCCTGCATGAGTTGCACGTCACATGACCAAGGTCAAAGGTCATTTAGGGTCAATGAACTTTGGCCGAATTGGGGATATCTGTTGAATTCCCATCATAACTTTGAAAGTTTATGGATCTGATTCATGAAACTTGGACATAATAGTAATCAAGCATCACTGAACATTTTGTGCAAGTTTCAGGTCTCATGATTAAGGTCATAGGTCATTTAGGGTCAATGAACTTTGGCCGAATCGGGGGTATCTGTTGAATTACCATCATAACTTTGAAAGTTTATTGGTCTAGTTCGTTAAACTTGGACATTAGAGTAACCAAGTATCACTGAACATCCTGTGCGTGTTTCAGGTCACATGTCCAAGGTCAAAGGTCAATGAACTTTGGCCGAATTGGGTGTATCTGTTGAATTACCATCATAACTTTGAAAGTTTATGGATCTGATTCATGAAACTTGTACATAAGAGTAATCAAGTATCACTGAACATCCTGTTCGAGTTTCAGGTCAAATGATCAAGGTCAAAGGTCATGTAAGGTCAATGAACTTTGGCCATGTTGGGGTTTTTTGTTGAATAACCATCATATCTCTGTAAGTTTATTGGTCTAGTTCATAAAAAAAGGAAATAAGAGTAACCATGTATCACTGAACATCTTGTGCGAGTTAGAGTAGTATTCAAAGTGAGCACTGCTGCTATATTGAACCGCGTGATGCAGGTGAGACGGCCAGAGGCATTCCACTTGTTTATCATTGTTATTATACAAACATGTCTATCAATTCGTAGTGAAATATTGAACATGTCCGTGAATTTTGAAATAACTTTCTTCGGTTAAAGGTAAGGTGGATTTGGGTGTGTCATTTTACCATCAAGGGGCATTTCTAGAATATTGTGGAAACTCGGATAACTATGTCCTTGTATTATGTAGTGGTCCAGGTTCAAACCAAATCAATGTGCATGTAGTCTACATTTTATGTAAACCCCTTATCACAAAATAACTGTAAATTACAAGAACGTGATCATGCCCAGAATAGTCTGTGACTCTGTGTATTTAGATGAAGACTTTTGTGTAGTTTTGAACCTGCAACACTCCAATTCCTACACTAAAGATTCAAATTATCTTCCTGTACATCTCAGTTTCCTATGATTTGCTTTCACAAGATGGAATAGTCTCTGTAAAAATTTATATGGACATGGTAGTTTTTGAAAGTACCTACATGTTTTTTTTTTTTCTTTTTAATTCTTTGAGGGTTATAAAAATATGATCTGCTTGTTTCAACACTGACCAAATAATTAGTATTTCCTGATCTGGGTAGAATTCACAATCAGAAAATACCAGGTGGAGTCAAAGGGTATTTTTGCACCTAATGAACAATATAATCCACCTACCAAACCAATTATCTTCCTTCAGCAGATGTCCACGAGAATAATGGATGATTTGGGTTGAATGACAATGGGGCACTAATAGCTCCATATTAGTGTTTTGACACCAGCTCTAACACTGTATTTGAAATCAGGCTGTTGGTGAGGGGTGCTTGTGTTGAATAGTAATAATGATTTACTGACTGTTATCTGCACAGTTGACACTGACAATGTGTAAGAATGTAAAATCTTTGAGCTCTCTGCTGACATTAGCCCCCAGGATTCGGGAAATTGTGATTTCAAATTCAATGTTGGTGTTGATATTGGCATTCTGAAGCACATGAACGGAATAGAAATATCACAGTGAAATCAACTTTTTTACAGTTAACACAAGTGCAATTTAAATGTGTTTTAAAGACTTGATGATGTTGGCATTTTTATTTCTTGATTGATTTAGAATTCTAGTAGATTTTGCATGAGATTGAAGTGGAATTTCTATAAAATTCAATTTTCATTGTCAAGAATTTCCTTGTAAAGTACAAACTGTGGCCAGGGCAATCACATCTTCACTCAGTGATAATTGACGATACAATTGCTATCATCTTTCTGTATCCAACTCATTGTTGGTCTGTAGGGGCTCAGTTCAAGACTTTTTTCAAGCTCTCAACACCAATATCTACTAAAAAATGTATCAACCATATTTTTCACTTGCCTGTGATTAATTTTCTCTGTTTACCTAGTTTGATTGTACTCTTTCTATTCAAAGCATCCTGATATCGGTGCAGACTTTGTTTTCATAATCTAAGGGTAAAGTATTCAATATGCTATCAGTTGGTGAAAATCAATTTAGTACTAAGAAGAAGGTAAACCCCAAAATTTGCAACCTCCCTTGTGAACCCAAATACTGAATTATGATCTCAACATTTTCATTTTTTTTAATTATTATTATTATTATTTATTTGACCAATATAAAAAGAACAAATACAATACATCAGAAAACGATTACACCTTTACATACATGCACAGAAATGTGGGAGTGGCAAGTGGGTTAGGGGGTACAAAAGTGAAATTTAGCACTTGCCTGGAGGCATGTCCCGGGGGGGGTACTCAGTATATAATGCATAGTGGGTATGTGCCGCGGAGGGGACCCCCATTTTTACACTCAAATTTCCGTTCCAAGGCATAGCATTTTTGTCTTATTGAGAAAAAGAACAAAGAAAGCCGCTCCAAGGCATAGCATTTTCTTCTTATTGAGAAAAAAGAAGAAAGAAATCCGCTCCAAAGCTTCGCATATTTTTTGTTACGCCGTTCCGGTCGCATTGATATGCTACAAGGAGCTGCAATTTGGTGAAAAGCGGCCGTAAAGCGCTTTTCGACCATCGCCTAAGCTCGAGCGCACCCGGCGGAGGCCGCGCTAGCTGCGTCATGCACGATTGCCCGTTCCATAGGGATGCATACGCACTCACAGATATACGGAGATCCGTTCCGAGGACCCCCGTTGTCACAAACATTTGTAGTTCAGAAGCCAGTTCCGAGGACACTCCATTTTACTATAAGCCCGCTCCAAGGCCCCCGTTTTTTGCCTCGCCCGCGGCACACCTCTACCACTTTTTTGGTCGAGTGCCCCCCCCCGGGAAGCATGTGCCCCCACCGGGAGGCATGTGCCCCCACACATGCAGCTCCCATGACATAAATCAATCTCTTACACAAAATATTGCACATTAAAAATTAGGAATGCAGAGTAAGGGGGGGGAGGGCAAAACAAACAAAGGAAGTAGAGATGTATTGGGCATATTAATGAATATTAACACTGCAAAAGCTGCAGAAATATATAACATTAAATAAAAAGCATGTGGTGCTTAATGGTAATTGATATAATCATTGCATTGTTGAGTTATATATAATTATTACAATAGGTATCGTTTTGGTCAAGTATTGGATTAAGACAGGATTGATTAATTTGGATTTTAATTAATGTGTGAAAGGCGTAGAGTCAGATTTCATAAAAAGCCATGATAGATAAAGTAAGTGTGTTTTGAATGTGTGGCAACAGGATTAGATAAGGATTGTGCTACTTCAATAAAATTGAGCTTGGATTGTCGAGTTAAGCATTGCAAAGAGTTACTTCAAAAGGTCATACCTGCATGGTATTCAATTCCTTGATCTATTTTCAGTCATTTTTATTTTGGCTTTGTGTTGAAATGTCATGGTTGAACGCTTGAAGCACTGATAAGTGATAAATTTAAGTTGCAAGCATTACAAAAACTGTTTTCCCAGTTTTGTAGCATTTTCTTTTTACAGATAAGGACATGGAAAATGGCTCCTTAAAAATCACTTTACATGTCTATTCGACGCCTGTCAGTGCAAAAAAAAAAGATTAATTCTTTCATTTCCTTAGATAAAGAAATTTTTTTAAATGAAAGTTTTAAATATAGACTTTAAGAATGTACATTGATATTTTTCCTTGTGTCCCTTTACTCTGCAGAAAAGAATGGCAAGCATTAGGAGATTTGAGTAAAGAAGATTGTATGCTTCAGTTCTGTGAGTTGCTTGAGACTCGTTGCCCACAGCTACAGCCTTATATAGAAGCTCATCGGAGAGAGAAAGAAGAGCAAGAGAGAAAAAGGTAAATATTTGAAAAATAAAATATTGATGCAATTGACAGATGGTAGCAAGCTGGCAGGAAAGATATATGTTTGTATTCACCATTGGAAGAAAATAAGACACCGTTCTCACTACCGTCCTAAAACTAGTTTACTGGAAACTAGTTTAACGTGTAATGAGAACGGTCGAAGCGGTCTTGGAAGCGATCTTCCAAACCAGTTCAGAAAACCACCTAGTGATTGCTTTGCCTCCTTAAACAGGTTTTAGTGTAAGTGAAGACACAACTGTTCTTCGGGAAGCGATCTTCGCACATTTTATAGCATGCTACTCCACACATTGTGTGTGGAATCACTGGAATGCCTACGCTGTGGTTTCAAATTTTGCGCGAAACATGTCACCCTACTGAGAGTGTTCCCATAGCAACATGACCGCTTAACGTGAAGTGGTTTTGAAAACTACTTTTGAGTAATAAAATGGGAACACTAGCAAAGCGATCTTCCAAACTGGTTTCCTGAAACGGTTTCCAGTAAACCAGTTTTAGAAAGTATAATGAGAACAGTGTCTTAGCCCTTAAGTTGATTGAGGATTGCAGTTCATCCCAAGATATTCTTGGTTGGAGAGTCTAAGGGGGAGTTGCAAGTAAATATTTGCAATCAATTGCAAATATTTACTTGCAATTCTACAACTGATAGATCAATTTAACTGTAGCAAATGAGATTACACTCCATGTTTCAACGAGCAGATTAGCAATCAAAATCATGAAATTGTTGTTAATTGCAAGACATATTGATTAAGGGACCAAAAATAGACTTGCAATTGATTGCAAGTTTCTTGCAACATTCCATTAGAGATAGAACTTGGATGTGTGTGTTGAAGAAAACATGCAATCTGTAGATTCTTACATTCATAGCTCACTCAATCTCTCTCCTTTTATGATGTCCTACAAAATGAAAATCTCATCGGAACAGGCTACTTGTCTTTATTTGCATTGTACTTTCCCGATACTTTGCCCTTCTAATAGTTGAAAAATGTGCTCATCCAAGTTTCTATACTTTGTCTTGATTGAGTCTTGTATGATGTATTGTTCTTTAAAGGGGAAGTTTACCTTGATCTCAAGTTGGTTTTAAAGAAAGCATGAGATCTGTCAAAGTGTGAAACATACATAAAGATTGGGTGAAAAGTCCTCAAATATCTACAGAATTAATCTTTTTTTTTTACATCACAGTAAGTAGCTACATAAAGTCCATAAATTGCATTTTGCCTCTGATTTCTAGTAATCAGGCTTATTATTTCATGAATGCTGCTATAAAAAAAGGTGTATTTTATCATCATGAACAATTGCAATTGCAGATTTCTCCAAATTTCTCCTTTATCAAAACCAACTCGATATATTTAGAAGTTATTAAGCTTAAATGATCAGTTGAAATATTGAATCACGTCCAGGTTGTAAATTCATCCCTATGTGTACTGTAAAAATGTAGGAGGCCAGCCAGGTAAAGAAAACGATTCAGATTTCAAAGGAATTAATCTTAGAGAGAGGTCCATGGTTAAGCAAGCCTTAATGTCAGGGACACATTAGAATTCTTCTCACATCATTATCTGGCTTCTTGTGCTTGGGTTGAATGATAAAAATGGTTTACATTGGAAAACATCCCTTTTATCTTTTAGATTCTTATTTTTTTTCAGTTACAGTTGAGTCTGCTTTAATGACCACCTATATAGAAGGGCCTCCTTTCTATAAAGATTTGGTTTCCCCTATAATATTTTTCCCCATTATATGAAACAAGTCTATAATAACCAACTGCTCATAACGAATGTCTGTCTTATCTCTCTTTAGAATATGGGCTGCGTTTATGCGACCTCAACCCAGAATCATGATTTGAATCACGATTTGAATCATGATTCAAAACAGCAACATGAATCACGATCCGACAGAATCAGCGTTTAATTATACGACCATCTTTCTAACGCTGTTTCTCCCTGAATTCGGGCCGATCCAGTGCGCATCACAGTGCGCAGTTTGATCCAGGAAGTATAGGTCAACATTTTCGCGCGTGTTTCTAATTTCAAGTCGGCTGCTAGATTTTTGCTGCCGCCCGAGCTAACGCGCGATCGTTTGTGCAACGTTTAGTCGGCTTCCGAAAAATAAATCTTTTACTTCCAGAATTCCGTGTATTGTACCTCGTATTGTTTTTGTTTACTTGTATTAAATCTTTCCCTTTTTCCCCCACTCTTTTGCACCAGTTTTTTATGCCTTTCTTTGTTACCTGTTTGACCCACCTCTCACTAATTCTCTTGTTATTCATCTCTTCCTCATACCCTTTATCACTGTTTTGTTCCAGATCCTGTTTGATGTTGCCTGCTCCATATCTTAATCCCTCTTGGCTTGAGGTCTTTCTTTGGCCTTACTCACACCTACTTCCCTTTGTGTCTACCTACTCCTTTTCTTTCTTCCCCTTCATTAACCTGATTGGTCATCTCTTCTCACTAATGCCCCTTTTGTCTCCTTGTTTCTAGTGTTGCTGTTGGATGTTTGTGGTCTATATCATGGTTGTTCCACTTTATATGTTTGTCATTTTGCCTCCGACGAAGATTCTGCTAGGATCGAAAGCTTAGGCCCCTTTTGACTCTCTAATTTACTCCATTGGCTCTTTTTTTTAGATAAGCAGTTTTCAGCAGCTTCTTTTTGCCTTTGTATTAAATCTTGTCTGTTCATCGAAAATGGTGTTCAGTAGCCGTAGTACTGGGCACGAATTCTGTTAATTTTGTCCGTCGACAGGCGGTGCCACATCTCCGTAGAAATCCCTCCCTCGCAAGCGCCGCTGAAAGGCAATATAGATCGTCTTATTTCTGTGAATCCCGTTAAGGGATGCTTTTGCTTCAGGCCAAAGCACAAGCAGAGCACTGAGTTGGTCGTCAGTCCAATTTGTGCCTTTGGAACTTGAAGATATGATCGATGTAAACAATGAAATATACAAATGACGCTACAGTACAACCCCGGGGGTACAATACACAGAATGATAATTCCTAAATGCACGTGAAAATTGGCATATACCGGTACTAGTACACTGGCAATACTGCTACACGAAAATTAACCTGCACGAAACACAGCGCGCGCCTTTGAGTCGAACCCGGAAGAAGCACGACACAATGACGTCATAGAATCATGATTCAAATCACGATATAGTTTATACGACCTTTATCGTTCGTGATTCTAAAGAAACGTCTTTCCAAACGCCCCTTTTTCCGTGTTTCATGTTTGTGATTTGAAAGACGTTTATTTCCACTTTCGACTAAACGCAATCGTGATTTGAATCATGATTCTAGGGTAAAAAAGTGTCGAATAAACGCACCCTATGATGTCTTTACAGAGAGATTTTACTGTACATTCCTCTTTTAAACAAGTTTCTTCGTCCAGTCACATGCAAACCACAAGATGCAACAAAACAATCTCTTCTTTCCAATTCTAATAGTCATCTATGTTGATGCATAAATCTGTGCATTTTGTTCAAATTTATTTCAGAACATCAGTTATTCATTTCATTTATTTTCAATTCTGATAAAAAGAAATATACAGAGAAATACATGCAGGTATCAGTTTCTTTATCATGCACTTCTTTTTACATGTGTGTGTGTGTGGGGGGGGTAAATAATGAGGGTTCTTTGTGGAATAGTTGTTGTGGTTGGATCTCCTGGTTTGGATTTAATCTTCATTCCGCCAGTTGTAAATCTCAGCCATAGGGGCCCTTCCAGGAGTCTTTGGGTGTCTGATGACACTCAGATGACATCTAGGACATGCTAAGAAAATACCACTCCATTTTGTTTGGTGAGGGATTGAATTTCACTAATTTCAGTAATTGAACGTGTTTGTGCAAGGATGTGCATAAGATTTGCAGAATACTTGATAGGATTGGTGAATTAGATTTTTAATATGAACCTCAAGGCAAATACAAACCAATAAAATTAAGTTCAATGTGTAGGCAAATGAAAGAACATGATTGAATCAAACCAACAGATTTTTTTTTAGAAATGGTCTTGTGAACTTGATGAATTTTGGGTTGTACTTGTACACATAAGAAAAGATATTCATTAGAGTAAAAAGAAAAACTAACAAAATTAAGTCGTAAAATAAGTATTTAGACATTGAATATACACTTCCTATGATGTAGAATGCTGTCTAAAATCTATAGTGTGATGTGATGATATATTACTTTACCACTTTTAATCAAATTCTCATTCCCACTGAGTGCTTATTTATGCTATTTGTGAATTGCATGCATTTATTTCAAATAGGAAAGAGGAGGAAGAGAGGAGAAAGCGTGAAGAAGAGGAGAGAGAAAGACAAAGGTTAGAAGAAGAAAGACAGAGGAAAGAAGAGGAGATAAGACAAGCAGAAAAGCTTAAAGAAGAGCAACAAAGGTGAGTGTGATACAATCATGACAATTATTCCTGTGGTATGCTTTACAAAGCAATTTGTAAAGTTATGTATGAATTTATGAACAATTTGGAAATATTTTAACTCAGTTACTATTGACAAGCAGTTACTAAAGACAAGTTTAAGTACAATGAACTTTGAGTGCTTAGTATATTTTGATCATGATTTGAATAAGATGGGTAGACATTACATTGGTGTAAGTCTGTAAACTTATTGAAAACCATGTTTATCTTCTCTCTAAACTTGTGATGAAATCATCACCAAAATGTGAATTCGATAAGAAGGCTAGCCCCGACTGGCATACAGATGGGGGCTTAGGGACCATGCCCCCCCAAAAAAAAAAAGAAACTTAGGAAAATTGGTGAAATTTGTTTCTATTATTGTCAGAATGATATATGTAAATACCTATTGAAAAGTACATAACTTTTGCTCGATTGCTCATGTGCAGCATTTTAGAAATATCGCCTCATGTCTTGTCTGCCCTCCCCCCCCCCAAAAAAAAAGTTATTGACCCATTACACTGCTGGACTGGACTATAATTTCATAAATGCGATGATCAGATATACCCATGTATTCAAAGTCATCACCAATATTTCTGCTTCATCTTAATGCTGACACTGGAAAGTTAATCAGGGTTTTTTTATTTATACAGATTTCATTTTAGTCTAAATAGCATTATTGAACAACTTACAGGCATATTTTATTGAAATATGAAAACCTTGTACTAACTTTTTTTTTAAATCAGTTATGTGTAAATGTACATGTTGTCTATATCCCTGTGGTCATTGTAATATATGACATAAAGACACTCCTGTTCTTGGTAGCTCTTCTGCCATATTTTTTTTAAAGTATTCTACTGGAGTATTAGAAGAGGGTTTTTTTAGGCATATCAATACATCTCAGACAACCACATCCAAACCTCAAAACCATCGATCAGATCTTATTTATTGAACAAGATAGACAAATGAGTTCCTTCCCCTCCCGCTTATAAACTAAATATTCCTTTTCAGAGATATGAATTAAAGATTAAATGAACTTACATGTAAAGCACAAGCTTAAGCATTTTAACCATCGAGCATGCCTGCAAGCATGCTTCTGGGAAATGGAAGCATGTCATTATAAAGTGAAAGTGAATTAGTGATACATTATAAAAATCTTTAAAAGCTCATAATATTTTAGAAATTGGTATCAGTAGAAAGTGAAGAAAATTGTTGTTATTTTGGTAGGTAACTTGATGATTTTATAGAGAATATGTATTTAATGTTAATGAAAATTATCATTTTTTTAAATCAAAATAGCATGATAATACACAACATACACATTGACATGTACTGTATAAATGCTCATAGTACATGTTGAGTGTGTTACCATGGTAACCGTTATTGATATACTAAAATTCATAATTCCAATGATAAAAGTAATTGATGGTATTACTTATATAAAGACATATAGGATGTGTGATTTTAAGGTATAATAATAAAACCTTCCCCTACAATGGATTTTCCCCCAATTTGGGGCACTTTTTTTGCATGCAGATATTCATATTTATCATCATTACTCCATTTAGGATCAAATGTATTTTTTAATTCTGGTGTCTGTCTATGCAGAGTTGAAAATGTGGGCAATCGCATTAGTACAATTGCAAGCCTTCAAATCTTTTTTCCACATTCTTTTAAATATACAAAATGAGTTTTCCTTACCAAATAAATTCTCATGATTAACTCTAACTTCCATCCTTTAAAGTATGTATTGTTTCGGGAACTTTCCGATTTTTTTCAAAATCAGATAGTATGGTCTTAAAAACTTGCTGACAGCTTTCTTTGATTCTGATTGGCGTAGAAGCACTGCTACTATGATTACTGTCGGATAAAACAGGACTTGTCAAAAATAGTCCTTTCATGAAACGCTCCCCATTTTTACCCAACAGTAACCATAGTAACAATGCCTCTCAGCCAATCAGAATCAAGGAATGTTTTCAGATCTGACATGTCAGACAAAATGTTGATGAAACACTCCCCAGAACAGTGAAAAAATACACTTTTGAAAGGAGAAAAAAAACAGGAGCAAGCACATTTTCATTTCAAAATTTATACACTGTTGGTGAGGATTACATTTCTTTTATTTTTAAATGTATATCTAACTCATCTTGTTTGTTAATGGCCATCCTAATCAACCTAATTTATGCACATTAACCTCACTATGATCTGATATTAGATGACCAAACATACTCCTTTTATTTGATATCTTAGGTTACAATTTAAAGAGTCTGTTTATCAGCAGTTGGAACCCCAGCTTCGCCCACTAGCTGTCGAGCAATATCCACACAATCCACAACAGGTAAGTTGTCATCTTCTCATATATCTGAATCTGTTTTCATCTTTTGAATCATCTTATGTACACTGCAAAGGATTTGTATGTTTGGGTGTTTCTGACAAATGGTATGATCATCATCAACAGAATATATATTGGTCTTAATTTGGTTTTAAAGGGAAATCTGCACTGGTTGTTAGTTGGTTTAAAAATTTGGTTATATTGTTAAGAACATTTTAGGCTTTACAGGAAAAATTATATCAAATTTATTTGCAGACATCATATTTTCTACATTATCATATACATATATGAATGAGATTACTTTTGGCTCCATAGCCTCCATTACACAACCAGGTGAAGTCATGTGGAGAATATGGGTTTAATGGAGTGATTCCTCCCCGTAACAAAATGAACTCTTGCAGACAGTATTTTATTCTTCATTTGATGGTAAAAACAGGAAATTTGTATTTAATCCTATTTCAGGCACGAAAGGATTTTTCATAGAAAAACAGCATAAAATGTAATAAAGTAGATTTATATACAGTATTTCTTTCGCTCTTCTACTACAGTACGTGTGTTCATTTGTATTTTCATCATAAATGATTTATTTTTAATTTATGAAAGATGAAAATATAGTTGCGGCAACCAACCATTTTCATTTTGATACTCAAGTGGAATAAGAATAAACATTGTCTGATCAGCCATTATCTCAAGTCTTATCAGAGATATACATGTAGTTGTATGAATTTCTTTTCAAACACTGTTCTTATTCACTAAGGATTTCTTATTTTCACCGTTGTGGTGGATCATGTATTTATTGTGGAAAATGCAAAGAAATGGACAAAGAACATGTTTCTTGGCATGAAAGATAATTATTTCAAGGAAGCTTTACAGTAATATCACCCTTTGTTATGCATTAATTAACGACTCAGTACCTATTTGGGAAACCATGTCTGGCTAATGTTAGAATTTTTTAAAGTTTTATAAGGGGAAAATCTTTATTGGAGTATGGAGGAGTGAGCTGTGTGCTATGGTGAATGGTTGATGGTTGGAGAAGATATCTGTTCAAACAGAGAGTATGTAAGCCTTATGAATAGATGTCATGTTACCATGGAGATAGACTATTCATGCAAAGGTTCTTTATGTAAGCTCTGTTTGCATTACCAAAAGGATGGAGGCTGATGCTAAATGAGTCGTGATTATGTTAAATCAGGATTTGTTTGATGCTTATTGCAGACCGCTGGCTTAAAGCATTTTATAGATGTGATCATTAATTATTTCTGTACACAATAGTCCCTTGCAGATGTATGGAAATGTCACATGATCAGTCAATATGTGTAGAGTCCATTCAGTTTCAATATACCTACAGCCCTGTCAGAGGGATTTTTTTTTTTTTTTTTTTACTATGAACAGTGCTGAGTTAATAACCAAAGTCTCCATTTTCTTAGAAACAATTTGATTAGCAAAAGTAAAAGTAAATCACAAAAATTTGAGCTTTTTCTTTCATGAAAGGGGGGGGGGTGACAAAGTGGGGCTGGAAATGGCGACACTGACTTAAAACCATGATGCAGTGCAATCTTATTTAAATAAGCCAGTTCACGGTTAGCTCATGATCAACTTTTCTCAACTGACCTTTGTGATTTTTCATTATGATAAGCACTATAATTTTTGAATGTAGATGTTGCGTAAGCTTTAGCGGTAGAGTATTCAAATTTTAAGAACAAAAGGCATTGTATAGACCAGGTGACTAGAATAGTACATCAGGGATAAAGTTTGGAAATATGTTTAATAATCTGCCTTTGGCACATTTGACTATTGTTTAGGCTACTGTCAAATACCAGTTATTATGAAGGCTTTATTCATTACTCTTCAGCTTGTATGTGATAAAATGAATATTTTGAAAGGAATACATGAATAATCATCAAATCACAAATGCCTATGTCACTGAATAAGAAAGCCGCCTTCATGGTTTATCTCAAATGACCCTTTTCTGCTCATGCGCAGTTAACAACCATGAACAGGCTCATTCCAGCAGTTGTTCAGCCACTCTACCTCCCACATCACCCTAGCTCTTGTTGAAATGTGACAACTTATATTTTATTTGGGGGGGTGTGTGTTGCATTATTTCATATCATGATTTTTGTTTCATTTCACTGAAAGTCATTTCAAGCGGCTGTAGTATTTAGTCAACTGTACATTTATCAGAAATAGATTAGTCAGTGCTTCATTAAATTCAGATAAATTTATGGTCTTCAACGGCTTCAGTGCATTGAGTTTTTATAATTTTATTCTTGTATTATTGTTTTTATTCCTGTATTATATATCTATTCTGTGTGGTAAATTGTTTCTTATTACATTTCTTGTTTGTCTTGTTTAGCATTTTGATCAGAACTTAATCTTGGAAAAGATAACAGTTTAATCAAGTTTAGGGTTTGAGTGCGATTATAGTCCTCTCAATATTTGAAATGTTGGCCTAAATTCTCAAAAGTGAATTTTCATAAACCATACATGTTTTTTTAAACCTTGAATGGGTATGATAATATAATTGTTTATCATAATTGATTTCTGTACGTATGTCTGTGCTGAAACAAAGAGAAGTAGAAAGAAAGGGAAGATGGTTGGAATAAACCCTACATGAATTTAGTCCATGAATTTACTCTCTGATCAGTGGCATAATATGAAATTCAGCTATGAACAAACAGTTGATAATGATATTACATGTATATGTTTGATTCAATTTTGTTTCATTTTCTGTTTGTTTCAGCAACAAGTTTTCCTGCAACAACTTCAAGAGCACTATTATCAGCAGTACATGCAACAGATCCAACAAGCACAATACCAGCAACAGCAGCAACAACAACAATTACACAATCATACTGCCCCATCATTAACGATGGAAAACCAAACAGGTATAAACCAGGGTTTACTTCCATAGTGCCAAAGCCCAGCGCACTCTATAGAATTCGTTGCAATCTGAATTTAAAAGAAATTATAAAAACATTTGATATGAGCATTCCAACCAATAAAATCTTAGTGAACAGAATAGAGAGTTCTGAATAGTTGTAAGACGATTGAAATAGAAATTCATTCTAGTTGGACCCACCCTGTAGGAATGATAGAAAATTCAATTCCAATTCATAATGATGTCATCATTGGCTGTGACTTTAAGCCAATTTGGAATTTTCCTCCGACCACTTTGCTTGCCGCAAAGCAATATAATGATTTAATTATTATTAACATTATGCCGAACTTCAAATAAAATGATTTTACTTCTTGGAACTTTCACATTTAATGCAAAAATCAATTTATTGAATTGTGTAGTGTGCGGCGAGCTTAAGGGAAATGGTAATCATGCTGAGGGATATCAAATTACTATATGTATATTTTATTATAAGAAAAATGTACCTTATCACTAAAAGTATTATCAAACAGGCTATGAATTGAAGTACAATGTATTTTTTTTACCGAATTCATTTTCGTTAATGTTAAGAAATGCAACTGAATAGATCTTTAATTCTTTCTTTGTTTTTTGCAGAGGGAGCACCTCCACAAGATGGGACATCTCCTAACACACTAGCACAAGATCTTAGCCACTTACAGCTGGGTGATCAAGGTGATGCTGCCCCTCCCAATGGAGATATTAATAATATTCCCCTCAACAGTGATGGTAAGAACTAATTACTACTTTCATGCAATCATTCTTGAAATGTCAATAGATTGAAATACACAATTATTTCACAAAAAAAAAACAACGACTAAAGTTAAACCCAGGGATTTGATGATTTGCTTGAATGAGTGAGGAAGCCATTAAAATTATTTATTTCTCATGATATATTAATCAACTAATCTTGATTTATAGTGTGTTTGGTGGGTTAGTGTAGTATGACAGTGAGAGTTAAATTGCAAGCTGATATGATTGTCATATCAAGTTCCGGTAATTCATATTGAAGGGGCAACATTTAGACTAGGGATTTAAGAAATTTGTTTTAAGTGTGAACAGCAAGTGAAATTAATATCTGTATAAAGCATTGAGATATATGTTTTTATTGGAGCCCACATTACTTTATTACATGCATTGCAGTGTTTCGTATGTTAATTTGTGCTGATGAAGGTCTTGTGAATCACTGCCCTGGTAATAGTATATAAAGTAGTTTTAAAGATGAGTAGCCTATTTTGCCAATGTTTACTTGCCAAGTATTATGATAATCCATTATAGGAAGACTCTAATATAAAAACAAATTTGAAAATTAAATACAAGGTAATCACTCTCTTATTGGTAAAAAGGAATGTGTGTTTAAAAATCTTTTTAGTGCAATGACTGACCGAGTGTCATTTATTGGTAGGATCAACTGCTTCTCAGTCGATCAAACCCAATGATTTCACTAAACCTGTCAGTAAAAGTTGATTTTCATGAAAATTTGCTAAGTTCTCATCACTATTACACCAAGACGAATATTGAACTTAAAAAAATGCAACAATATTATGATATATGAAGTAAATATTAAATTATCATTTAAAATTGTTGTTTTTATGATATTTGCTGATTTACAGAGGACCAATATCCAGTCATCTGCAAGGCATCATGCTGGACACGTAAGAACATCAAAGAATTTAAGAAAGAGCTTGTATCAGAGAAAGAGTCTGTAATAAAGGTTGGACACGGTGAGACTGTGACTGTCAGAGTACCTACACATCAAGAAGGAAAGTATATCTTCTGGGAGTTTGCAACAGATAGCTATGATATCGGATTTGGTCTCTACTTTGAATGGACGGAGGCTGAGAGTAATGCAATCAGTGTCCATGTTAGTGATTCTAGCGAGGATGAAGAAGAGTTTGAAGATGAAGAAGGAGGAGGAGGTAAGATAAATCCTTTCTATTTTTAAAGAGAAGGGGTATATAGAAATAGAGAAAATGGATTTTAATCATGTGTTTACTTGTGCTTTACTTCTAGACACATTCTTTTAATCAAACCCACTTTGCTTCCTTGTAATGTACCACATGGAGCTAACAAATTTTGGTTTCATTGTTATCCAGTAAGCTGCAGAAGAAGATTGAATATTTAGGAGATTTCTTGAAGGAAATAAATGGAATAAAGGTAAAATTGTAATTATATCCAAATTTTTTTGGGATAGATTTAAGAAGTAATTGAAAATATACATCTATCCAAAATACCAGTTGTAGATTTTTCCGGTAATTTGAAGTTATATATCTTTGCTTTGTAAATGAAATTGCATTACATTATATTTTTAGGTATATCATCTCTTATTACACTGTATTATTATTAGTTGAATAACCAAAAGTTTTTTCACATATTCCATGCTAGTTACTACATACTTCAACAAACCTTAAATGAGGTCTAATTGACCCGTATATCCCTGATCATGTTTACTTCATTCTGCAGGTAAGAGTGATATCGAGCGTGGAACGAAGGATAGGGGGCCCCCTATGGATGAGATCATTCCAATCTACAGACGAGACTGTCACCAAGAGGTGTATGCTGGCAGTCATAAGTACCCTGGTAGAGGTATATATCTGCTTAAGTTTGACAACTCCTACTCACTCTTCAGATCTAAAGTACTCTACTATAGAGTGTATTACACCAGAGATACCCAGCCCGGTAGGACGCCCCCTGATGCAGTTGAAACCTAGATACACTATCAACGTGGTCTCTATCCTCTTGGTCTAACACACCAGTTTGTAAGACTCTACATGGTCTTTCTTCATTTTTCTACAACCAGGGCACTGTAGGTTTGTCAACAATTACAAGTTGTCATTATCCAACTGTTACTATGGTAACTGTGCTTGTCAGCGCTGACAACTCCAATGAAACATCCCCAGCTCATCTATTTAACATTCTGTCTAATTTCCTCTTGGCCTCAGAAATAGTTTGTCAACTTTCCAGTTTGCCTAATTTAATGTAGTCTCAATGTGCTTAATTATTTTTCTTTTGGGCTGTTAAGACAAAATGGTATAGACCAAGTGAGTATTAGTTCAAGTGATCTTCAGGCCTTCTGGTAATTAGACCAAGTGCAAGTTAGACAAAATGAAATATAGACCAAAATGGTGTAGCCTGAATGAAGACAACCTTTCTGGTAATTAGACCAAGTGCCAGTTAGACAAAATGAAATATAGACCAAAAGGGTGTAACCTGAATGAAGATAACCTTTCTGGTAATTAGACCAAGTGCCAGTTAGACAAAATGAAATATAACTTTGTGGTAATTAGACCAGGTGGATTTAGACCAAGTGTGTGTAAACTGATATACCCACACCTAACAAATGTGTAATATGCTGGTTATGTGTATGAGATAATAACCCCTGCCACTCTAGTACACATTGTCCTGTTTTGAATGCATTACTTGTAGGCCTCATCCATATTAAAACCAGGTGCATATATCTGCTATATGTTGCTGTTATCAGGAGCAGTATTCGAGATCAGGTGACAGAAATATTTGTGTTGTGGATTTTAAAGGTAGTGTCATTCACTGAAAACATCACAGCCAGTTAGCTTATTTTTAAAAGCTAATTTGTGACAAGTAATTGCTAAAGTCAATATCAATATTATATTGAAGCTTAATTGTTTCAGTGTGACTTTGAATTAAGATATCTGATTTGCAGACAATTTGATATTTTTACACTTTCATTTTTAAAAAAAACAAAAATTTCAACCCTCCCCCTCTTCTCTCTAATGATTGCAACATTTGCCACAAACACATGGATCCAGACTAAGATTATGTTATATTAAAATGAATGATGCTCTACCTTTAAAAGAGATCTCATACAATAATGACCTGCAGATGTTGAGAGAAATTCTGATCAGTGCGACCTTCCATTTGCAAATTTAAAGAGATTTACAGAGTTTGTATTCTCTTTCTATCTACTGCAGCTATGTATGAAAACAGAAGAGTGGTGTGCTTTCAAGGCAGGGCAAATACAAGGGGAGGAGAAATGATATAGTGAAAATTATATAGATCTATATTTATATTTTGATTGTTGTTGATGTTGAAGTTATGTATGATTATGTAGTTTTAGGTAAAAGGATATAAGCAATGTAACCAATTAAAAACAACCGTTGATATGAAAAAAAATACATAGAAATTTTTAACATTGGTTTGTAATGAATTCATTTGAAATAAAAATTTTCCTTTTAGGAAAGTTTACTGAAGAGGCTTGTACACCATTGCCACTTTTCACAATGGACAAATTAATTAAATGAGACAATAAAGATTTGAGAGTAGCAGGATATTAACATAATTTTTCTTAAAATCTTTTAATACTGTCTAGTTACAAAAGTTGCCAAGAATGTTAGAAATTTAGGATAAGGAAATTTAAGTTTTCATCAAGGTGATAGTTTTCTTTAAAAATAATGATACTGAAATAGTTATCAGTTAGTGTGAATTTTGGAGGAGGTGTCAAATTATTTTGCCAATCTGATTGGGTTTGGAAAGCATGATAAATTTTGACCAAAATTACATGCTTAACAATCAGTTTGTATTTTTTAATTGAGTTTATCCAAGTTAATATTTTGTAAGTTGTCAATGTCAGTTATATTCCCCTTTTTTCATGTCAGAAATGGGTGTAAAAATGTTGCTCCATAGCATATGTTCCAAATAATGCATAGCATCATTCCTGTCTGTTGGCATGGAGAGTTGAATGGATCAACTGCATTTGACAAGTAAATAAGTATTATTCTTACTGGTTAAGGTTTATAAAGTAGACCGTTTTTATCAAATTGAACATTCTATTGGTGCTTACCCACAATGATGGTTAAAAGCTTTCACTATGATGTGTAATAGCAACTAATTTTTCATGGTATTAGACCTGTATGCTATCATGCTAAGCACATATCATATCACTTAATGATACTGTTCACTGTACCTACAGTATTGACCCATTGCTGTGTAGTCATTAATATATTTGTGCTTGTAATACAGGCTCTACCATAACAATTTAACAATGAATAAGAACAGCATTTTTTTTTTTTGTTAAGGATTAAATGTTGTTGGTTCATACATGAAAATATATATGTTTTAACCCATGCAGGGTAATTAAAAGGAGTTTTCTGACTAGTGTTTCAGAGCAAAGACTATTTTTGATTGCCAAAACTGAGCGGGTAAAAACTTCAAATTGTTTTCATTATTGAGTTTTTTTATCCCCTTACATTCAGTTATGAAAATAACACAGAATTGTTGATAAAACGTCATTTTAACAAGCCATTGAAAATTGACCGGCACATGCTTGATCATTCTTCCTTCTCTATATCAAATATTGGTGCAGAACATTAAAGCTCATATCATTCTGAAAATGTCTTTTTAGCTATTTCAAAATTTGCTTGCTCAACCAGGCAAGTACCTCAATCAAACAAAAAGCCTTTTGATTTTGCTTTTGAATTCCAAGAACAATAGTTTAGTGTATACAAGACCATAAAAACATAACAAATCATTTACTTTTCTTGTGCTGTTTTTATAATTTGGTTTAGTTATATTCTGCATAGTGGATATTGGTTTCTTTTGCAACTTCAGTGTGATTTTCTATGAAATAACTAGGATAGTAATAACTTGCAATAAATGAAGTTATTGGTATCGCAAATGATATCTTGCTTTCAAGGAATCAAGTTTTACATTTCCCTCCTCCTTTCAAAGATATGTGAAATGAAATGATGGAAGCTAATTTTGTTTCTGAAAACATGAAAATCAATTGAAACAATTCACAATGCTAATATGATTCAAATTGGAGAGAAAATGTTTAAGATGTTTCTAAAGATTAATAGTGGAATTGCGCCTTTGATTTATACTCTGTATTTTGCTCTGAATTTTGTTATGTTTTCATTAAAAGAAACTTGATGTTTTGTAATTATATCAGTTCAAGCTGGTCGAGTGTGTGAATCATTTGGAAATGATAAAAAATATCTTTAAATTTTTTTTTTAAACCTTCAAGATAGTGACTATTAGTTTCTCTGTGTACATTGGTGTACATTTGCTCTATATGCTTGAATTCCATTCACAATGATCGTACATAAGCAGTGTCAAATCAAGAATCATTATTGTAGCTTTGTGCATGTAGCATATTGTTAATGCAATGTGTGCATATTCAATCAAAATTATATTCAACTATTAGTTTGTTTCATACCTGTCTTATTTATTACTTCAATCTCGCTATGGTTTGTGCTTTGATGATAAGAACAGTTTTGCTTTGTAGGCCTACATTAAATTATCTTTATTGAGTCACTTCTATCCATCTGAGCTATACAAAAATATACCATCAACCCTTTTCTTCTGTTTTCTCACATCAAAAATTCACAATAAACATTCACAATAAACACTGGGAAGGAGCAAAAATCTAAAATAATCCCCAAAATGTTTTCATGATTATTTTCCACATCAGATCGTGGTCATCTTCAATGAAGGTGATCTTCTTAGTTTTAATTTCTATGGCAATTGACCTAATGATTGATATAATTGACACTATTGAGATAATAACGGAAAACTATATTAGTTTAATGAAAGCATGGGCATATATTGACCATGAAAACTTGTAAAGTAATTGTTGTCCTAAAGATATATCTTACTACCCTATTATTAATGTCTCTCACAACAACCATTATTTAAATCATAAATGATCCATCTGTAAAAGTAAGGGTACTTGAATATCCAGTCAATTTTCATTTCATTGCTTTCATTTTTTCCTGTTATTCATTCTGTCACAATCTTTTTTGTCACACCCAAAAGAGATTTGCATTTATAATTTATGATTTATTTGTGTCTAGTTTTCATTTCATTATTGTCTTGATATTGGTTATTTCATTTTAGTGTGTAATATTCTGGAACATGTTACATTGATCACATAGTGATAGTAACATAAATACTAGAAAGAGAAATGCTATTGATACACCTGTAAATTGTATACATTGTATGATTAAAAGCTGGTCATTGTAAAAACATTAGCTGGTTGATGAAGTCTTATTGTGTTGGTTGATTTGCCATAGTTTGGTTCTGGGACCAGTCTACATGGCCCAAATTAACAAAGGTGGTTCTGAAAACCCACGGTTGAGTCCATGGTTAATGCAGATTTCCTGTATAAATTATTACACTTAATTTACAATGTATATTAAAAAATTCCAATGCTGTTGCACGCTTTTGTCACAGTGCGCCAAATTGACGCATGTTGCCGTGGTTATCCACAATATTTTATTCATCAGTCCCCTGTTTTGAATTAATGAGCCCACTCTTCAAACAGTAGACTCATGAATGAAATAGTATCTTTTACCATGGTAACAGGCGTTAATTTGGCACACTGACAAAAGCGCGCATCAGCATTGAACAATTTTTATACACGCGCCCGTTACATGCTAAATTAAGTGTAATTCATACAGGAAATCTACATAAACCATGGATTCAACCGTGTGTTTTCAAAACCACCTTTGTGAATTCAGGCCAATAAGTCAAGACCAATTTAAATTAATCATACCTTTGAGATTGATATCAACACCCATATTATAAGTGGAAATCAATCCTGAAAATTGTGATCAGTTTGAATTAGTAACATCACTAATAGTTGTTTATAAACTGGGGAATTAGACATGTGTGTATTTGTACTAATTTTGTATTTTTATTGTTTGAATATTTTTAGTATATTGGGTGGCTCAGAATGGAATACAAAAATATTCCATGAATCGCAGATGAATGGAATATTTCTGGTATTCCATGAAATAAGGCCATCCAATATAATTATCTGTCGCCCCCCCACAAAAAAAAAGAGATGGAAAATTTTGAACAAGTCATCACTTCACTATTATGGCATCATCACCTCATAAGATTAAATTTGGTTATCGACATGCGATTTATGAGGTCCTCTATGAGGGTTGCTGTAGTTTAAAAGTACAATTTCTACATACATTATTTGAAAATATGATTCAGTGAACTAAGATACTTTTCTCATTGAGGTTATAGAATGAATTTTATTAGTTCAAGGCCTACATTTGAATGGTATAAATTGTCACCCCCTGCTTATTCCCACATGTTTGCAAATGACAAGTCGAGTGGAAATTGTACTACCCTCAGAGCTGGTGCCAGGATATTTTGAGGGAGGGGGAGGGGCATGAATAATAAAATTAACATCAATTTTTTTCAGTTGGATAATGAGATACACGACCCAAAACCCTTTTTTTTACTTTATAGTTTTATAATATATACTGATTTATATAGCGCAGAAACTATGTGCATATATTCTACTGCGCAGCAATTAAGAGCTGGTGAAATGCTTGAGAACAAAATTAGAAAAGGGGGTAAAGAAATGTATGGGAATTATTTTCTACTGATGGGGTGATCCTTGAAAATCTAGATTGACTACAAATCAGCCGTGCACATGCGTTCTGTACTCGCTGAAGACGCACAATTTGAGACGAGGGGAGCCCATTCAGCAAACCATTACAATAATCTACCTTACTAAATAATTATAGGTTTATCTCTCGTCTACAGTACAAAATTCTCCCTATGTAAATAATATATTGGTTTAAATATACAAACCATATTCTAACTATATGAAATACACAAGTAATTTCATCAAATTACAATTCCTTTGAGTTTCTTCTCCATCTTGCAAATATCAAATTTTCTGCAGCTCTGCACTTCATGAATTGACTTTGTCTTTAAAATTATAATCCTGAGATTACCCGTGAATGAACAGTTCTTAAGCAAATATAGATTATTCCAGTAGCGAAGATGGAAAATAAAATAATTTCAATAACATGTAAAAAGCTTAAACCAAGTATGCTGAAATGACGATTCACAAAATCCCTCCGTAGTTACTGTGATGCATCATTTCCACCGCACTTTATTTATAGATAAGGAAATTTGACAATTTTTCCTCGTTTGTTTCATGTCTTTGCCACTGAAATTATACATCAACATTTGCTTACTATAAATGTACTCTTGGGATTATCATTTAATTTTCTCAAGCACTAGTTCAATAGAGTTTTTACACTAATTCAATGCAATTATTGAACGTTGTCAGGTAACACTGTTTGAATATTCAGCAGAAGTCAAGCAAAATGTCAGTTTCAGGCAATTTCTTTTCTGAATGCTGAATATATTGCTCTATTAAACTCGGGGGAAAAAAATAAGGCTTTTTAAAGAATTTGTACCTTTCCAAAGTGAAAATTTATTTCTCTTTTAATTTTCATTTAACATTTCAACAAGTTTCTACCCTCCAGTTCAAAATATATATGCATTTCATTTCTTTCTGCAATT
The DNA here is from genome assembly GCF_018143015.1 of Lytechinus variegatus. NCBI lineage: Eukaryota > Metazoa > Echinodermata > Echinoidea > Temnopleuroida > Toxopneustidae > Lytechinus > Lytechinus variegatus. The sequence goes on from NC_054746.1 coordinate 39,566,963, forward strand.
AAGATGCAAAAATCAAGTCAACATTCACTGAATCAACATCTATTATACCAAGATGCACATGCTTAACAAAGAACTTATGTATCATAATATCACTGTTGATCAACACCAACATAAATTTGACATTTCAATCTGAATTTCATATTTGCCAAGTCTTAACAACCCCCCTCCCTCCCAAAAAAAATCAGACTTGGTATTCCCTTTTTAGGACATCAAAGAATCTATTTCAATCAAACTACTATTAAGTCTGCCAAACCAACCTCCAAAAGGTTGAAATCAACCACTTTTAAGTTAAAGTTGAACATATTTCATGGTCCTAAGAGAATGAACTTACAGCTCCAGATAAATAAAGATTGATTTCCAAACTTTTTAAGTCAAAACTTGACAATTATTAACAAACTAACAAAAATTTCATAACATAGGTGTATCCACATGATCTACTTGTTTCTCTCATCATGCTCCTGTTTTATAGATGATCACGTCTTGTCTATATTCAACATTCACTTATCAACAATTTATAATTCAAATTATAAAGTAATACTTTGGAAACTAAAGTAACTTTGTATTTTAATGCTGAATTTTCAAGGTATAGTTTGGTACATGAGAAATGTAATTATAAGTAAACAGCCAAATTACAAGTTACATTTTTCAAATTTGGCAAAATATAAAGTCACCACGTTTCTATTTCAATATTTACAAAAAGAAATACCAATTCAGAAAAATAATCATGATCCACGCTGTATTTTCAATATTTACACAATGTAATAATAATCATTCACTAATTCAAAAATACAAATTCATAACATTCAATATCACAATTTAATGAAAAAAAAAGAAAAGCAAAGGACTAATATATTGTTGCATGAAATTTTTACATTATGGTACACAAAATACTCTTTAGAGATATTAGTTCATCAAATGTGAGCTATAAAAGAGTAAAGAAATAATTTATTGCAATTGTCATCATATGATTTAACTTCATATTTCTAGTACATGTTTTGATAAATGTACAAGTAAATAAACTGGTACTATAGTTCACAAGTATGGCAGTGAGATTGTCATTTAATTTGTTAGGAAGGGGTTTGTTAACATAACATCAGTGGATGTCAGTCTCATTAAAGTATCTCTTTGAGTGATTTCCAAAGACAAGTTGCTCTCAGCAAATCAGATGTGAGAGTTTCAGAAGCTTATAACATCAGTCTATGAAAAATGTGGATGAATCATTAAAGAAATGCTCCCCTGGAGATTAACATTTTAAAGGCACATCATATCACTATAAGTGGTCACAACATATTACTGGATCTCATGAGCAATCAGTACATTGTATATATGTACAGTATATGAGGGGCCTGTTTCATAAAACTTTTGTCATGAAAAACTCTAGCAAAAAAAAAACTTAGGCAAACAAAACTATGCCATTTACCACTTGACACATTGAAAAACTTGGAAAAAATTGAATTGCAAGAGTCTTTCTTTCACACAACAAGCCCCAGTTCAAACATATTTTCATCTTTTCACAATCAATTTGGTATTTTACCTTTTGAGCTTTCACCTACTCGTTTGTGATTGATTGTGAACAGATTAAAAATCATTTGAATTGATTTCTACCAATTAGATAAATCTCTATGGACAACAAACCCCCAAGGTCAAAAACAATCAGATGTACAGTGCTGGGACCTAAATGTTACCTTGTTCAAAGACAAAATGAAACTATTACCTTGTTGATAGCACAGTGCCTTTGCACAAAACTTAACATTAAAAAAGGGTCAGTCAATCGTAACTACCATGGCAATGCAGTACAACAGACAAATCAAATATTTTTTTCTTCCACGTAAATTAACATTGTTATGATATAGAATTACCATTGAAAGTATGTCTTAAAAAGTGGAGTCCTGAGCATTTGTATCTCTTTTAATACATAAGTAAAATACCTACAAATACACAACAAATACATTAAATAGGTACATGTACGTAGATGAATAGAAAGAAACGTGTTTACCTATATTTTCACTTTCAATCATACAAAATATAAAGAGTAGCCATTTTAAATTTGAATCAAAAGAAATGTAGAATGCTAACATTACTCCTCAGTCTGTAAAGGGGATAACTGCTGTGTAACATACATTTACACATAAATTGGGTCTCGCTATCACATTCCAAACAATGGGAAATTTCTCACCAAGGATAGATATGTACATCAATTTAAGTCTTTTCAAGGCATTTGTCTTATGGCCAAAATACTATTTCTCATCAATTAACAACAAATAGAATGCTTGTCTTGTTGTTGTTCATAAACAAACACACTTTATGTACAAACTTCTACAACATTTATTCACAAGCAAACTCTTTTTTTCACTCTTTTTTTTTCATTCCCACTCAACATATCATATTCCATCCATGAAAATATTACACATTCAGGCTTTACGAAAATGTTTACATGAAAACAAATGAAATTCTTCAGTTTCAACACATTATTGCCATTAGTTCTAGTGTGAACTCGAACTCAAATTTTATTATATTATAAAGAACTTTTAATTGTTGAATGGTGATAATAATATCTCTTACAAATATGTAAATCTTGAATATTTGAATATTCAATGAAATTTTAAAGCAATAGATCTTTTGGGCATTTTATTAATAGTATAAAAAAGAAATGATTGTCTTGTCAAAAGTTATTCCTAGTTCTAAAACATGAAACTAGCACAAATCAAATAATAGTTATTATTTTTCAAAAAAGTTTTTCAAGATTGCTGGTGTGCAGTAAAGCCTAGACATGGGAAAATATATTCAAATATTTCACCCAAAAAAATTATTCAATCAATTCTTCAAAATTTAGTTTCAGTTCCAAAATAGTCATTTTGTTTTGCATATAGCACATAACACATGAATCGCAGTGGGATTTCAAGTATATATGGCCATATTGACTGAAACAATTTTTTATGCCATTTTCCTTATGACGCTTATATAATATCAAGTACCAGTCACAATATCCTGGCTAGATGCAATTTTATACAGTAAAACAGGAACATGATATTCCTATCCTGAATAAAGATCTCGTGTAATGGGAATGGCCACCTGTGCGATTGCATCCATACAATGTAAATACATGCACACAACATCACAAAATAACTGATGCCCTTCTGAAAAGAACTTTGTGGAAGCAAAATTGTTTTGATAGTCCCTCACTTATTATCAACAATTAAGCAAAAAAACTTGGTGGATTCCTGTGGTAAACAGCACATGGCGCAAGCTTACTTTACAAAATATTTGACCTTTGGTTCATAAATTTTATGTTAGTTTATGCTCTGCCAGAGTATCAACTGAAAATCATGGTGGTCATAAAGAGAGCATTAAAAAAACAATGCTTCAAGTGAACACAGAGACTTTCAATTGGTACTGTCAGACACAGAGAATCAACATCCTAATTTTGAGTTATCAGAAGAGATTCATTACAAGATACCAACATTTTGCTTCTTAGGGGTTTACTCATCAAGATCATAAATAACTTGGTTAGAAAATTCAAAAGCACACTTTGTTTTGTGGTCTTGCATTTCTAGAGGGAGCTCATCATTTTCATTGCTTTTCTTGTTTTCATTATTATTCATCAAATCACGGTTTTCTGGTGGTTCCTGAGTATCCCCATTAAGCTCATTGCTCTCTATAATCTCTTCAGACTCTAGACCATTTGTGAGTGGTGAAACATCATCAGGGGAACTTGGTTTAATGTGGTTCTCATTGGTGTCGGAACTCTCGACGCCATTATTTGCTGCCAAACTTGCCTCACGGCGTGCTTTTTCTTTTCTCCTACGCCTAGATCCCTTGGATTTCTTCCCCTTTGAGCGGGGAGAGGACGGTATCTCCTGTCCTGACTCTGATTCACTGCTGGACTGTCTCATAAGGACTTGGTTTGGTTGCCAATTCCATTCTTGATCTTCATGTTCTTCATCTTCCTCAGTGCTAGCTTCTTTGTGGTGCAGGAGTTCAGAATCACTGAAATACTCCCAAGAATTGTCCTTCAGCTTCTCAATCATGCGCCTTGGACCAAAGAAGGGAGTCCGCCTTCCTCCTCCTTTCTTCTTGTTTCCACCCTTTTGGGTTCGTTTGGGACCATCAAGGAAGAGTTCAACCAAGACTTCCTCACTGAAGCTAACTGACTTGCATGCTCTTCTGCGAGGACTCCTTAAGGCACTCTTAAGACCAGCTGGTATGGAGGAATCAGTTGGTGATGACTGAGGATCGCTGCGAGGGGAACTCACATCACTTTCTACCTTCTTCCCATCTGCTGCAGGTCCTAGGTCCAAGGCAGGGATGATAGACTCTTTAGATTTCATAGATGGCTTCTGACATCCATCAGTGTCACCTTTATGTTTTCCACTGTCTTGTGAACTCTTTGAGCTATCTGCAACCTCACAGGACACCTGGACAGGGCATGTAAAAAATGAAAGAGTAATAAAGATAGCTTTTGCTTCAGATGTAGGTATGTAACTCATCATATTTAGGAATTTAAGAAGAAGAATCTTCAAATAAAAGATATATCAAAAGAACAATTATCTCTGATAGAGATTTTCTCACTTACTCTATAACTTAAGATGATGTACAGTAAAGCAGTCCTTCAAATGCACTATTAAAATCTGTTAATTGATTAACAACAACAACAACAAATTACTCTCACCCAGGTGCTAATTGGGTACCGGTAGGAAACAACCATCATTGTGGTTGGTATAGCAAGTGTGCGCCCTAACAGGCTGCTTGAAATGCTATGAATCTAGTGACTGGGTAATAATAATTGTGAAGCGCTTTGAACAGTCGTAGATTGATAAAGCGCTATATAAATGCCAATTATCATTATTATTAGCTATCTATGGTGCCTGAGCAATATGATAAGATGGTGGTGGATGGTAACAGTAGAAATTGATAACTCATCCTGCATTTCAAAACCATGACATGACCAGACTGTAGACTTTAAATTTTGTACTGGTAATTATAAGTAATTTTTTCTGTTAGCTGATATCAACCAATCATTTGATAAAAAAATAATATAGAGAACTTCTTCATATCCTGAATTGTGTGTTTCACAATGCATTTAAGTTCACACTGTAATTGTGATGTCATTCATATGTGTTAATCTGGAGAGATCAGTATACCAACATGTATGTATACAACACCATTCATTTATCAGTGTTTCTCTTCAAAGTTGATTACAAATCTCAGTTAAACACTCCAGTTTTCCCGAGATCTCACCTTTATTTCTACTGATTAATATACCCTGTGATTGAGATTCATTGTTCAGAATAAAGATAGTTGAAAGTAGTTGCAGTAAACACTGATTTCACGAGAAAGTGTGTGAAACCAAGCTTAATTGTCACTCTCTCATTGAGGATCTAGATCTGGTACAGTAAACTGAACTTAGTGAAATCTATACTGAAAAATGCTCACACTGAAGATCACCAACACAGATAAGCGCACGTGGGAAAGTGTATCGTTTTTGCTTTGAATGTCGGCCCGACGCTTGACCTGAATCCTTTGCTTATTTGCTAATTTCTCAGCAATTACACAATTTCTTCCAGAATCCTTTGGCACATATTTTTTATTTATACAAACAGACACTTTGTGGTCATTTCATTGGATTCTGTACGAACTCATTTGAAATCTTTACCACAACTGGAATTTATCTTTAATATCTCTTTGGGGTTTTGGGTTTTGGTTTTTTTTTTTTTTTGGGGGGGGAGGGGGACCGTGCTTCTTACTCATAGTCCATGCTCTCTAATATAAAAAAAGTGGTTGACCCAAAAGCACTAATTACAATGACAGAGTGTCATTCACGGCAATATACATGCATAGTTTAATTCAACTGTGGTCCAATTCTGTTATAACTATGGATTCAAATAAGAATTAAAAAAAATATATAATTATTCAAGTTATCAGAATGTTTGGGACTAAAGCTACATGTATAAGACAATTTATCTAGAATGTACAGTAATTATAGTTTTCTTCACATGAGATTCGGCTTCAATGATTTTAGCACAGACTTTAATAATATTATTATAATGAGGAATATTAAACTTGTTATCATAATATAGGCTACATAATTTTAAAATGAGTGGATGCAATATTTTTCTTAAAGCAAAAAAAAAAGGTTTATTTATCTCACCAACTACATGAAACAAACTTATACAAAACAGATGAACTCAATTTTACTATACAAGCACTAGCTTTCACAATATGCAGTGTACAAAGTATATATGTTAAATTACTTAAGGAATAAATTGTTCAATAGTCAATCAATTTGGATGGTATTTAAAAATGATTTCAAGAATTATGTTCAGTGGAAATACAAAAATAAGAAAGATGTGTTAGAAGAACTTCAAAAGTTTCTGTTTTAGGTACTCTTACCATTTCTGCATTAGTATTTTCTCATTTTTTTCTAAACCTGTTGATTAATTTTGTATACATGTGACTATATTGTTATTTGTTTTTATGAAATAAAGTACCTCAGAAGAGGAAAAGAAAAAAAATACAAGCACTAGCTTTAAAACAAAAAAATTCTAAATGTATCGGGGGGGGGGCACTTTCATCGACGAGTGGATACCATGCGCGACCACGGGGTCTTGAAAAGCACCCTTAACACATATTCTGAAAATGCACCCCTTAACAAGTATTGGAAACAAAAGTAATGGCAAGTATTCCCAGAACTGAGCCCCTAAACAAGTACAGCGATGTATTTACCATATTCTGAAAATGCACCCCTTAACAAGTATTGGAAACAAAACGATACTCTTAGCAATTATTCCTTGAAATGAACCCCTAAACAAGTACAGATATATTTTATTGTTATGTCACGCGTCCGTCGGTCGTCGGTTTTACCGTTAGACACCATTATTTTGCGCAAACCTGACTCTAAACACGTGGTGTTGGGGCAAAAAGGACATCCTTTATAAAACATTCTGAATTTGTTTTATAATCCCCGCATATTTGACCCTAATAAAACACGTATATTTTTCCGAGCGAAATAGATACCCTTTGGCCTTTTTCAATATTTTTGTGTTTTGACACCCTTATCACGTGCCCTATCTTGAAACAGACATCCTTTTTACGTGTTTTTATGGTATCCACACGTCAATGTAAGTGCCCCCCCCCCCCCCCGGACAATGTATAGACTAGTATCAGTCTTTAATAAATATCTTTACCTGAAACTGAGCCTTGACACAATGAGTCGAGAATTCTGAAACAGAGCATGGGATGGTCTCTTTACTCCTGGCTTCATCTGAAGTAACCACCTTCAAAATATCTTCTAGACCTTCCTCTGTTACAAACTGTTTCTCCTGGATGGGTGCAAAGATAAGTAATGATATCCTTTGAATCAAAGACTGAAAGACACTTAAGAGGAACTCATAAAACCAATGCATCATCAATATGCATGCTTCTACTTCCTTCTAGCATCACTAACATCCCAAAAGTAAAGGGAGCTGTCTTCAACTAACACACAATAACATTCACACTGATGATAGTTTACACTCATTTTCACAGAGAGCATGCTACATGCTGTAATATTCGTCCCTAAAAACTGATCAATGTCTGACTACTATTATAATGCAGAAACTACAAATACGAGTGTTGTAAGCAAATAGAAAAGGAACCCACTATATTTTTTCCCCATTTTTTTTCTTTTATAAAGCAATAAATACTTTCAACTTTTCAAGCATCAACAAATTTGAATGGGTACAAAGTTCAGTCTTTCATGGATCCCATTATTGTATTAAAGATCAAAAGGCACATAAGATTTTTGTTTATGAACCTAAAATGTCATATGCTGCTGTTTTTTTTTAAATCAAATCAATAATTTCACTTTTTGTGAATATTCATAATTACAAAAAAGCAAGCTGTCCATGGGGGGAGGGGGGTCACAAAGGTTTTGTGATTTTTGTCTGACTAAAAATGGCTCTTAAATTCCCCATTGCATGTAGTCTATATCATACATCACTACATGCATTGAAGGTCAGATCACGCTCATGGGATGTGCACATTAGTCAATGAAAGTGCACATTTAATAATATCTTGCACGTATGCGTATATGCACCTACAAGTACATGTAGGCACTTAGCAAGACTTCTAGTGAGACGTTCAAGTCATCTTTGTGAACCCCGCCCCCCCCCCCATATATAAATAACAAAAAGAAGAGCACTGTATAGAATGAGAGTCCTACTCAAGATAAATACCATACTACCTATACTGTCCGTCTCCTGAAGACGAAAATAGGAGATGGACAGTCAACCTGTCCGAAACGTCGAGTCTCTCTACTATTCATCATCTCTACTCGCCGACTCAAGCCAGCATCTCCTCATCAGCTCTACTACTCAAGCTGTTCTCACTCATTATTCCTTCTGGTTTACAGTCCTTTTCAGGACTATTTTCAAGAAAGAATACTCTACTCTCAAATCTCCACTTTCTCGCCTATCCACTGTTTCTATAACACTCTACACGGTGTACCGTAAACCACATCAGCAATTGTTCATGCCAAAATGCTAACCTTCAAACAACATCCAAATCATTTTGAATAATAATTCATTATAAAAATAGATTGAGCAATAGAATGCAAGTGGTGAAGCCTATGAAGGTGGCTGCTCTGCTGTTAGTATTCCCACCATATCAGACCTACATCATGTATTGCCTATTTTATCAAAGATCTATAGTCTTGCAGCATCAGTTCAGCAAAGACAAAACAAGTAAAATTAAAAACAGTCTGTTCAACAGACAAATCTCATATCATAAACACTAAAAAAATATTATTGAATTCTCATATTGTTTTCATTCATAATTAAAAAAAAATTGTTAAATCTAACATGGAGGAAAATCATATGCATAACACAGGTAATATGCAAATGAGAGCCAGTTGTGTCTTTTGATTTTGGTAGATATGGTAGTATGTCTTTAATCTTGTAATGATGGCAGTTCAACATGCCCTACATGTACATACATTATGTGGAGCCAAAAGAGCAAAAAAAAAATACCATCATCCATATACATGTAGAACAAAAATAAAATAATTAAGAAACAAGGACTGTGTGAGTCACTTGCATACCAACTATTTTGAAAATACTTTAACTTACTTAGTACAGCCAATTCATAATAATATGAAATTTTCAGAATCATGTTTGTATTTCTGTATTTATTCATGTCAAGTTCTTGTTGAGGTGGACTTGACCACTGAAATTTTCAAAAATGCAAAAGTTTGATTTTCTTCAATATCTTGAGAATGTTCTCGCAACATTGCCATTCATGTTTGCAACATATTTTGAAAAGAAAATTTGTTTAAAAAATCACTTAAGGAATAAAGATGCTGTATTAAAAAAGTTCCTACATGTTACAAATGAAAACAATACAATCTCTTTTTTTTCTTTTACTGAAGTAACGATGGATTGAAAAATTTAATCATAATGATGGTGGTGATGATGAAACGAATTATTATTGTGATGATGATAAAGACGTAGTAATATCAATAATATAAATAATGGTAAAAATAAAAGTAGGGAGTTACAATAAAACACATGATTTAAAAAAAGGGTATAAAAGTTCATGAACAATAACAGATCAAGAGTTGTTTAATCTGAATTTGTATAATGAATAAGGAATTAGGGATAAGTTAAACTTTAATTCTTTGACCACTTTTTATTTCTTTACAAATTTTCATTAGCTGTTTTCCCCATTTCCTATAAAACTCTGGGTGAATAATTGTTATAAAAGAGATTGGTATTTTCCAATTCTTCCTTTTTCATTGATCACAAACACAACTCACCTCAAGAGTATCTTCAGACAGACCAGCCTTAAGAGCAGACCACAAGGATCCACATCCTTCTTTCTTCTTGAACACCATTACCACATTGGCCTGAGAGACATCAGGTTTCACCTTCCCATCTAAAGTTTGCCCATCTTCACAAACTACAAGGATGGAGAACATTTCTTCAGCTGAATCTGGAGAAATTTTAGTCCTCCTGAACTTTGCTTCTACTATCTTTCCTTCACTCTCCATGTTTAGTTTGAAAGACCCTGCATCTACATCTGCTTCCCTAATGATGATGGTGACATTTTCATCTGTTTGGTAGATATCACACTTAGGCAATGTGGTCTTCACTTCTAGCTCACTATGAAGCAAATCATCAGCAAGGATTTCATCACTGAGAGGATGACTCTGCTCTGAATCTTCCACAACTTCAGTTACATCTCCTTCTGGGTAACCTTGAACCTCTTCCAGCGCATCAGTAAATTCTGCTCCGATAGATGGTGTGATCTTGTAATCAGATGTTAAAACATCACTCTTCCCTGGATTTGCCTCATTGGAATCTTTCACGTTTTCAGGCTTTTCATATTGATCATCATTAAAACCGGGAGAGATTCCATCAGCTTGATTAGTTCTTTGGTTGACTCTCTCATCAATACCATTCATCACTATTTCCTGAACAAGAGGATTAGCTTCTTGGGGTACAGGTACACTGGATGGAATTTCTGCTATTACAGGGGGTAAGACTGCCAGGGTGATGATGAGACAAGACCTGCTTTTGTCAAACTTTGCACTGCCCTTGTCTTCATCTACTGGATAAGGTAGTGGGAGATCAAGTTGGTACATGGCTGGTTTCTTGCATTCCAGAAAGATGCGTTTCTCAAAGACATCTAACTGGACAGTGGCTGCAGATTTCAATAGAGGTAGCTCTACTTTCAAAATCAGCTCTTGAGGCCTGGTGCTTGGTGCCGAATCCCTGGCATAGGTGAATTGCTGCATATCAAAGTGACCACGATGAACAATCGAGTGCTTTGGTACTGTGAAGTCATCTTTCTCTACACGTTTCTCATCATTCGTCTTCCTTTCCGAATCTCTATTCCCTGATATTTTGGAGGCTGTTTTGGCAGGCTGATTGTTGGCCGTTTCCTGTTTCATTGATTTGTCATATGGGTAAGAAAGTTTGAGGGCATCTAATGAATTCTCACCCTTCGGACCAGACTGATTTGGTGTCCTCAGTACAGTTGCCTGTGGTCGGCCTTTGAATTTCATTTTGGGCTTTTTCACATTATTGCGATCAAAGGTAATTTTAAATTCCCTCTCTATCCCATCCATTGCTGTATTATCCATCAACGTCCGAAATCTGCTGTCTTTATTTATCATTTCAAAGCAGTCTGGGTGGAACAGACAATCAAACACCATACACTTTTTCCCTGCATGATCATAATCATCACGACCTGGAGCTAAACTGTAAGGAAGCGCCCACTCAACTCCCATTTTCCTTGCATTCCCACTGCCCTGATAAGACTTGGATGCTTGAGGCTTACCAATGTTATCATTCTTACAGATATTGATGAATGCCTTCTTTTCCCCATTAATGCTTGTCTTTAACACGTATCCAGGGTTGGGGTGCAAAAACTTAACATCCATGCCTCGCGACCTTTCCAACTCCGCTAATTCCTCTTCATATTTTTTCCTGTTTTCAGGATCAGAAATTTCTTGAGCATACTCGACGAATAATTTCCGAAACTCTTCATTTTTCAAAGCTTTTTCGATCCGCTGCACTTCGTCTGCAGTGACATCAAGACCTTCGAATGTGTCTTTAGAGGCCATTTCCTTTCTTTATTTTCCCAAACGCTGAGAGTACATGTAATAAATCGGAGACTGCCTGCTGCATATGCGCCTAGCATGCATGCAGTACACGACAATCCGTAGTATTTGTGTATGCATATGCGCAGCGTGTGTAGTTTTGTTTACTATATTAATCATGCCACAACAAATCGTTGAGGGCAGCAAAGTTATATGGTTTCATCACCATTTTGGGGTCTTCATTGTTTTCGAGAATCTTCTTCTGAGCACTGTTTGGCATGCAATGAGGCAGGGATGATGGGGGGGGGGGAGTCAAATATATTGCTGTACACACACGTGACCAAGTAGTTTTCAAACACCCCTAAACGAGTTTTTCTCTGTGTGCAAAGGGGGGGGGGGCACTTCGATTGACGAGTGGATACCATGCGCAACCATGGGGTCTCAAAAAGCACCCTAAGGCACGTTTTCCATATTCTGAAAATGCACCCCTTAGCAAGTATTGGCGTGTGAAACCCTACCATTAACAAGTATTGGAAATAAAATATTACTCACCTTGGCAAGAATTCCCTGAATTGAACTCCTAAACAACTATAGCGATATTTCGATTGTGAAGGTTTTAACTTTAACTACATCATTGGGTTAATACAACCCTATACCTCCCACACCTCGCGTAAATCGTACTCTAAACACGTAGTGTTGAATTTAATTGAATTTGTTTTCATTCTTCACAAGATAACAAATAATTACATAAATACAAGAAATATATTTGATTAACTGTTGGGGCAAAAAGTGTTGACTGTTGGGGGAAAAAGGTGCATCCTTTCATAAATATTTTAGTTCTAATTTTTTTACCCTTGCAAAAACACGTATCTCTTCTAGCGAAAATAGATACCTTTTTTCCCATTTTTTTTAGTGTTTTTGACGCCCTTATAAGTGTCAATCCACACTTCGGATAAGAGAGGGTGAAAAGTATTAAAGATTCTTGCCAAATTATAATGAAGAATTTTGCGCGCGAAGCGCACCGAAAAATTGACCATATTTCTTGTTTGATAGTATTTTGGTATCAAGATTAATGGTTTATAGTGCTTTCCGATGCTCTTCAAGCATATTTTGCAATGCATAATTGTCAATTCGGGTCAAATTTATTTGATGAGGAGGCAAATCGATATTTTCCCTCCCAAATATTTTCGTAGGGGCGATCGCACCCTGCCCCTAGGGTCGACGCCTCTCTGTTTGAATGATTTGACTCTATTATTGTGTAGACCACTGACGTGCTGCGCAGGGTATAGCGATCTCGGTTCATGTTCTTTTGTAACCTTTCTACATGTTGCGAAAAAGCCTACATCAGGAATTCAAGATGTTAAAGAAATGTAGATGTATACATTTACTTGGAAGTTCACAATAAAGTCGATAGGTTTCACTTCAAAAATTATCTCTGCGCTCACCCCATTCTCTCTCTAAAAATTAGTGTGAAAATACTGCTCTTGAAATTAGGACTTCTTGTATTGTTCGCAAGGCTCACTCACTTATGAATAAATGAAACGCCTGGAGATGGTATAACACTGGTCACTCTTTTAATGCCCTAATGGGTGGTAGACGAATTACACAAAGTATTTTCAAGCATTTGGAAGGGGTTTTTTTTCGCTCGCTCCCTCGCATAATACCGTTTTATTTTTCAGAGGGGCTGACAGCTGCTTGGTCAGTATAGTTTCCCACGTTCAGTATGCTGCCCATATTAGTATTGTATAAACCAATGTCCAAAATTATTCAAGCCCCCAGAAGCCCCCCCCCCCCAAAAAAAAAAAAAAAAAAATCCAGCACCTGACAAAGGGAGGTGGTAGTAATCCATCCTCCTCCCCTGACGTAGTAGACGTTCCATCATCTGACCCCCCCCAGAATGATGAACATGATGATGTTTCATTATGTCACACAGTCACATTCACTCAAATTAATAACAGTTTTACGCTTGGCTGATGAACATGGAACTTACCATAATTATTCGTCATTGATACTGCATCTTTTTATTTTTTTGTATATGCTTTTCATTCTTCTCTCTTATCTTGATCTTGGTAATTTAACATGTTCTTAATTTTGCATTTACAAAGGAATAATGTTTTCATCATTACAATTTTTTTTACTCTCTGATATGACACCGTGTAAGTACCAAACGGAAATGATTCTTTTTAGGGTTTCTGCATGATATCCTACAAGCTTATATACATCATTTTCCAGCATTATTATTTGTTTAGGAGTCGGGATACCATGATTAAAACTTTTATTAATCAATTCATTATAAACCAAAATTAGTCGAAGTGAAATACCTCAAGTTTTTTAGAAATGAAAATACATAAATTTCAGCCTGTAAGTTATCAAATAATCAAAATCAGTCTTTGAAATTACTCCTTTTTGGCCGCTTTTTGGTTAACTGAGACCAGCTATATCGTTTAGATACAAAAAAGAAATAAACGGTAGGTAATACTAATTGTCCTGCATGGTATATTACTAAAAAGTCCTGAATAGTACTAAATGTCCTGATATATAGTTTGTATTCTTTATATCATTATTGAAATATTAAAAGTATAGAGATGTACAAAGTGACGAAAATACGTTCCGCCGCCCCTGATTCAAAGAATAGATACAATCCAATTAACTTCATTCGATCGAAATGAACTCCGAGACATGTCCCGAGAATACTCTCTCAAAATGTGAATTACCACTCCTTTTTAAAGAGAGCTAGATCGAGCAACTATCCTCCCAAGAACAATATTTGTCCTCAGTTGAGGGTCAGTCAGGGGCTGAGAGACTGTCCTTGATGTTGCATAACGCGAGGGCAGACTCTGTTGAGACTTGGACTTTATGCAAAACAGATCTGTCCTCAGCGTGAGGTCAGGCGACGTCGCACGCGATATGCACGCGACTGAGATCTGTCATCGCTATAGGCGAGGCCCAAGCGACTGAAAACCTGTCCTTGTCCTTACGTAATGTGAGGACTTATGCGATTTACTGGCAAGCTCGAGAAGCCTTTGTACTGAGCACTGGGGGATCCGGGGGGGAGGGGAGGGCTGCAAAGCCGGCCTGTGCCCCCTATTGAGAGGCACAATTAAAATTTGTAATGTAAAAATGCCGTTAAAAGAGAATAAGAAAAGTGTGTCCCCCTTTTGAAAGTGAAGACCTTTCAATTTTTTTTCGTGGACGAAATGTCTTTATTTTTTGTTGAAACCCTTTTTTCCTTGTCAAATTTTTCCTCTGGAAAATGTGCCCCCCTTGGAAAATCTTGGATCCGCCCCTGAGAATGTTGAAAGCATACTAAAAATACAAATTCTTGACAATATCATTATTAAGTGATATCATTTTGACGGGTGATTTCAATTGCGACCTGTGCCCCTAGAGGCACAATAAAGTTTGTAATGTAAAAATGCCGTTAAAAGAGAATAAGAAAAGTGTGTCCCCCTTTTGAAAGTGAAGACCTTTCAATTTTTTCGTGGACGAAATGTCCTTATTTTTTTGTTGAAACCCTTTTTTTCCTTGTCAAATTTTTCCTCTGGAAAACGTGCCCCCCTTGGAAAATCTTGGATCCGCCCCTGAGAATGTTGAAAGCATACTAAAAATACAAATTCTTGACAATATCATTATTAAGTGATATCATTTTGACGGGTGATTTCAATTGCGACATGATTAATGACAGTAAAAAAATTAAGGATATTTGTCGTACAAGCTTTATCAGTTAATTCAGAACCTACACGAGTAACAGCAATAACATTCGTATACAATCATCAATTTAATTCGATTGAAAGTGTTAAATCGGGAGTAATCTCTATTGGTCTTAGTGACCACTGTTTGACTGTCAGTGAAAGGCAAACACACAATATTTCATTCTAAAATAAGTAAATTTAGGTCTTTTTGCAACTTTGATGAAAACAGATTTCGAGATGATTTGAAATATCAAAATTGGAATGAGTTCAATGACAAATGCATTTAGGATGCACATTTTATTTCTGTCAGAAGAAAAAGAAATGGAATAGCCTGGATTACAAATGGATACACTAAATTGGTACGTGACCGTAAATTCTTTAACAAAAGGAAAGAGTGATTATACCATTAGAAAATTTTTACTATTATATCGAAACAAAGCAAATATTTTGAACAAATTCCTGTGTGACTAGGTCTCTTATATAGGCCTATAGGCTTATCGCAGTATATAGTACTGAATACTAATACACTAAAATAAATTGAGACACTTCAGGTACATTTTATTACGATTGTTATTGTCTCCTTCAAATAAAAAATGTTCTGGGATATAAAAAATAGGCCTATAATTACGAATCAGTGAAACTAGAACACGTAAAATGCATGCACACATTGCAATACGTCACGCCATGTACAGCTACGTACATGCAAGTTAAAGGTATTGTTTAACTTTGTGAGCAGCCAATTAAAAAAATTCTCAAACCAAGATGAAACATGTGAACAGGTGCATGTATTAGAACTAAATGCCCTATCTCACCAACGGAGACGTCGCCGCGACAGTCTCCAACTTATCAGTCGCTGCAGTCGCGGAGACGTCTCGGAGACAAAAATGGCTTGCACTCTCACCAAGGAGACGTCTCGATGGAACGTTTGAAAGATCATACACCTGACTTGGAGCAGGAGGAGGGATATCAGCACGCGTTCAGTCACGTGGTTTCTGAAGTGGGTCAAACAGTGTGAAGATGTGTCGCGGAGACGTCTCCGCAATGTATTATAATTTTTTTTTTTGGTCTCCAGCAGGTCTTCGCGATGTCTCTGAGACGTCTCTGAGACATCGCGGAGACATCGCGGCGACGTCTCAGCAGTCGCGGATATCATTAGTCTCCGAGACGTCGCAGCAACTGATGGAGACTTCTCGGAGACGTCGCGGAGACTAGAAACAGTCTCCAAAAATATTAAACATGTTTAATCTTCTTGCGACTCCTCGGAGACTCTGTAATTTTCATGAGACGTCTCTGCAACTAGCAAAATTTGTAGTCGCCAACTAGTCGCGAACTAGTTTCAAGCCCAGTGAGATACCCCCTTAATAAACCCTGAAAACAACAATTATTGAGAATGAAAAGCTAAAACTACAAGGCAAACCCCGATTTTGTAAATAGGCGTCTTAACTTTGCCATTATGGCAACTACCATGGTAACCTTGATTATGATTGGCTGCAGGGCCCTGTTACCATGGTAGTTGACATAATGGCAAAGTTACAACAGCTGTAAATCTTTATGAAACGGGCCCCTGATATTTTGTACAATCTGCATCCATTGCAATTAAATACCAGACACAAAATGATCTGGGATGTACAAAATAGGCCTACATAAATCAGAGAAACTGGAACATAAAAAACATACACTAATTACAATACTCACGTCACGCCATGCACAGCTAACATGCAGACTAATATTCAAATCTTCTACCAAATATGGTAGTTTTGCAAACGGTATTTTCTTTGTGAGACCACGTCCACTTCACTGATATTCTGCATTATGCGTTGCACTCAATGTTTCCACACATCCAAAACAAATTTCCACGAAACTGAATCTCATATTTCCTGCAATTCATAAAGACACTTCCTGAAAATTTCAAATTTAACTTTTTTGAACAAAAATCGGACAATAAAGCAAGCCTAACTAAAGTGACCAAAATCAACTTTTTTGTTAAAAACACTTTTAGAAAATGTCAACAGCGCTACAAAATGAGAGAGCGGAGTGCGAGCAGAAAATTTTGAGCTACGTTTGAGGCAACTAATAGCATGGATATTGACAATTGCTACGTTTTCTTTTCATTTCCCGAAAGCTTTACCTGAAAATGATCCTGATTTTCCGGAATTCGAGAAATTTCCTTCAGAGTGGAAACACTCGTCGCACGCTTAACGTTTGTCATTTTTTCGGTAAATTGCCAATTCATCTACTGCCAACTCGTCCAATCACCACATAGTCTACCTTCAGTTGGTCTAATTCCATTTCGTCCATCGACATTTAGCCTAACAACCATTTTGTCCAATAACCATGGTCCATTTATCACTTCGTCTAATCAGTAGTTAATCTATGACCATTTCGTCTCATTATCAGTTGGTCTAATATCATTTTTATTTTCATTCATTTCGCCCAATAAACATTTAGTCCAATTAGACCAATTCATATATATGGATGAAATGGATATTGGACCAACTGGTTATTAGACGAACTGGTGAGTGGACGAAATTGAAATTAGACCATGTGGATAGAGGATGAACTGATGGTAGACCTAATGATAGTAGATGAGTTGGTCATTGGACGAATCGGTACTATTATAATAATAGGAAATAAATCTTTTTTTGTGGGGAATCGACACGGAACGTCCAATGTCAAAGCAAGGTCATCGCAAGCCATGAATGGCATGTTGCTTTGAAGTCCACTTTACAAGAAAAAAAAATAAGACTGACTTCGATCTAGTAGGAAAATCTATCCGAATTTTATTTGTAAGCTCAATGCAGTCTACCGCCTTTTTATGATGCGTATTTCCTATAATATTTACAAATATTGTGGTTGTTTCCGCACTACTTTTGTATGTTGACAAAATACTTATGTATATACACCAGCCTGCTTCTCATCCTTTTTTTTTCATGGATAAAAATACTATAATGTGTCTATTAAAATAGAGTCAGTTTATAATTACTGTTTTTTTTTAAAACAAATATCATGATAGATGCAGGATTAACTTTCAAATCTCAAAAGATTTATACATGTATGCAAGGTTTAAAACT
Organism: Lytechinus variegatus; assembly: GCF_018143015.1. Taxonomy (NCBI): domain Eukaryota; kingdom Metazoa; phylum Echinodermata; class Echinoidea; order Temnopleuroida; family Toxopneustidae; genus Lytechinus; species Lytechinus variegatus. The sequence continues at coordinate 39,585,304 of NC_054746.1, forward strand.
GATCTAATATTTGGCTGGTCACTATTCACAGCCGATCTGGATTTACTTTAAATCCTTGGAATTTAGAGTGTAGTAGTAGAAGTTGTTCACTTTTTTCTTCCATCTTCATTTTGTGAAGGAACAGTGTGATGTTTTATAATTATATTATGTTACACACATTCACTCAACTGAATAGGTTTTCGCATTGCTGATAAACTTGAAACTTATCAAAATTATTCGTCATCAATACTGCACCTTTTTATCTGTGTACGCTTCTCATTTTTCTCTCTTATCTTGATCGTGGTAATTAAACATTTTCTTAATTTTTCATTTACAAAAAGATGCTGTTATCATTATTACAAATGGTATGCAATCTAATATGACACCGTGTAAGTACCAAACGGAAATGAATCTTTTTAGGATTTCTGCATGATATCCTACAAGCTTATATACATCATTTTCCTGCATTATGTCAAAACACTATTTGTAATAGGAGTCGGGATACCATAATTAAAATTTTTATTAATCAATTCATTAAAAACCAAACTTAGTCAAAGTGAAATACCTCAAGTTTCTTAGAAATGAAAATACTTTACTTTCAGCCTCTATAATCAGTCTTTGAAATTACTTCTTTTTCTTTTAACTATTTTTTCAAGGTAGATTCAATACCGCACAATAAATAAAAGGTGGGTATATAAATAGTACTGAATATCTAAAAGTCTTGGCATCTCTTTTCTCTCGTTATTAAAAAAAAAATCTAAAGTACAGAGTATGTTCAAATTGACGTCACTAAACCTAATCCGTATATAGTGTGAATTATTTACATTATCAAAATATGAAAATACCAAACAATGATGGGACTGAATCAGAAACTCTGAATACAATGACCTCATATCAATCGAATGATCAACAGAATTACGTGGAAAAAATATACAACATGACTGACAACTAATACAGTATAATTTAAGTGCATAATATTCGTTTACAATGTGATGTAGAAATGCAATACTACCATATTTTGGGGGGGTTGTTGCTTAATTTGTGGGAGACTGCATGTAGATAACTTAAACTAGCACGAATACCAACTTCGTGACAATTGGATGAAAGCATATATTAGGATTACTGGGTATTTAATAATTGTAAGCTCAATGCAGTCTACCGCCTTTTTATGATGCGTATTTCCTATAATATTTACAAATATTGTGGTTATGTTTCCGCACTACTTTTGTATGTTGACAAAATACTTATGTATATACACCAGCCTGCTTCTCATCCTTTTTTTTACACGAGGACCATTTTGACTCTCAGATTTTTTTCTTCGAGGCCCACCGACCAAAATTTTAAGAAAACGCCAATTTTGGTGAAAATAATGTTTCGTGAAATTTGAACACAAGCTCTGAAGTACATTCGAAACAAACAGTTTTAAAATTAATCTGCATTTGCAAATATCCGGTAAATGGGCGACATTTAACTACATACACATTCAATATGCATGAACATGAGGTTCACTTCTAAATTAGATGAAACCATGCACATAATACACTTAAACGTGCTTATTGAGGGATTTCACACGTTCGCATTTTGCGTCATTTGAATGCTTAATTGCAATGCCAAATTGCAATGACGCTAGAATCATCTTCCGTTCACACGGCTCAGGAGGATTCGGTAATTACGTTTCGCAAAGATATTGAGAGGCGTGTCTTCTTTTTGGTACCCCGTCAATGGCTAGTCTGCAAGCACAGACCCTGATTGGAACTTTGATCAACAATTGTGCCTCCATGCAAAGACTAGCATATACAAAACTTGCTGTTCCAGAGAGCCTTCAGTACACAAGGCATGAGTAGGCTGCACATTCAGACCCTTAACTCGAGTGAAGGGTTTGCCAAGCAGACTAGTCAATGGCACTCGTGCATCGCTATAAAATTGGCCAACAGAAAATAGCGGATTTTTTTTCTGCTTCCCCCCCCTATTTTTTGTTCTCCCTACTCTGGAGCTTCTCACTGTTGTGGGCCGCGGCCCAAATGGCATTAAACGATAAAGATATCCTTTAAAACAACTGATGGGCTATAGCCACAAGAAATATATATACATGCAATTTGCATATACTTGTTGTAATTGTTTCCAAGCGTTTTAGAATTCTGTTACGAGAGTGAAATAGTGATTTTCATGGTCTTTCATCTTAAATTTGCTTCATATTTCCTATTAAGGAATCATGAAACATGCCTCTTCAAAATTCTTGTGACACCTTTTTTCCTGACAATTGAGTATACCGTTTATGATGATTATGGTTCTACAAGAATTCCTTGCGTCATGGTGGCATTATGCTTTTCATAGAGGGAAGTTCACCCTAAAGAAAAGTTTGTTATAAAAATAGAAAAAAAAATATTTAAAAGATATTTATGACCGTTTGAGAAAAATCCATTAAAGATTAAGATAGTTATCAGTTTTAAGTTTTGGATTTGTGACGTCATGAACGAGCAGCTACCCCATTATCATATGATATAAAATGCATAAATTCACAAATTTGTAATGGTTCGAGATGACTTATTGTTGTTTTCTTTTTAGGAAAGGGTGTGAAATGATTTGTCTATTAATACATTGAAGGTACAGTAATAAACGTTTTCATTTTTTTTTTTAGAAAATGACATTTCTTTGATTTTTTTTACCATATGATATGTAAGAAAGATGCTCGCATATGACGTCACAAATCAAATAATTGAAATTATAACTTTTTTATTCTTTGATGGATTTTCCTTTAACCCTCACCAATATATTTAAAAAAAAAAAATTTGTTACTTTTTACAATCAACTTTTGGTCGGGTGAACTTCCCTATATAATGACTTGTTTCAATATTGATTGGAACTTGGACTATATGAAATTGCCAAAACGACTGACTGTGAAAACTGCTTAAACTATTTGCCATGACAACAACTGAATGCACTTTATATAGTGACCTAGAAAGCAGCAGATTGGGCCTTGGTGGTGATATTGGGTGCAAAACGAGAGAATGCAACGATATATTCCTTGACCAAGGCCATCGGAACACCGCCGTTGAGATGAAGTTTGATCATGTAACGGTGATTCCATGGAGGCATTGTAACTCCGATGGTCAACACTCTTTCGTTTGTACTAACTCCTTGAGACTGTGAAGTTGATGACCAGCTCTTCAGACAATCGTCCATCTATAGAAATAATGAAAACAAAATAGAACCGAGTTGCGAAAGCAATATAGCGACGTGCAAGATGAAGATTGGTCGAGGATTGTAGGTATAGGCTGCAGTATTGATTGAGTATAGAGATTTGATACCGGACTGAAATCATTGAATGTCATTTTCTGGGGAGCGGAAAAAAAAGTAAAAACTCTTGTATCGGAAGGGGTGCATATGCTTTGACTGCATTCTCCTTAATTGTCTCGGGAAGTAATCATCCAATATGCTACTGATTGTCCTCTAATCAAGGAGTTACCTCCTTGATCTATAAAATGAACAACTCTTACCCCTGTACAGCTACACAGAGCCAGACAGCAACATGGCCGTAATCCCATGACAGTCTCGACAGACTGGACACCAACTGATGCATTCAACTCCACACTGTGGATATTGATCAATGGGATACTCTGATAATGAAGAATATCTGAAGCCTTTCCTGTGATCGTGTAACCTGAAGGTTTCTTGTCCTGACCAGGGGTCAAAGTTACCAAGCTCAGACCTGAATCAATTAAAAGGTTATAATATTATCCAAATATATCTATTCAAATAGCAACATAAACATTTTTTATCATAATTGCAAGACTAAGTTGGTGTAAGTGTTCATGCCAAATTGGTTTCAAATCATAGGAGACCGTTCGATTATTATGACATCACTGTGATTATAGATATTTCATTCACTCTAATCTCTTAAGGAGGTTATATCAAAGTCATTAATTTGAACATAAGGTGCATTATTTTGAAAATATTGCACAGTAAACAAGATATTTCGTGTCTGGATATTCTCATTTTAATTTAACGATGTTTCATTCAAAAATATGATCGCAGACAATTGTAAGGTGAGACTAAATGTTAAGTCATCATTAAAAGGGCAGATAAGAGTAGCAGGGGCGGCAGAACGTATTTCCATTTGGGGCGGCAAAGTCAAGCCCAAAAGGGCACTTATATGTAACAAGTGGAATGCCTCTGGCCGTCTCACCTGCATCACGTGGTTCAATATAGCAGCAGTGCTGACTTTGAATACTACTCTAACTCGCACAAGATGTTCAGTGATACATGGTTACTCTTATGTCCACTTTTTATGAACTGGACCAATAAACTTACAGAGATATGATGGTTATTCAACAAAAAACCCCAACATGGCCAAAGTTCATTGACCTTACATGACCTTTGACCTTGATCATGTGACCTGAAACTCGAACAGGATGTTCAGTGATACTTGTACAAGTTTCATGAATCAGATCCATAAACTTTCAAAGTTATGATGGTAATTCAACAGATACACCCAATTCGGCAAAAGTTCATTGACCTTTGACCTTGGTCATGTGACCTGAAACTCGCACAGGATGTTCAGTGATACTTGATTACTCTAATGTCCAAGTCTAATGAACTAGACCAATAAACTTTCAAATTATGATGGTAATTCAACAGATACCCCCGATTCGGCCAAAGTTCATTGACCCTAAATGACCTTTGACCTTAATCATGAGACCTGAAACTTGCACAAAATTTTCAGTGATGCTTGATTACTATTATGTCCAAGTTTCATGAATCAGATCCATAAACTTTTAAAGTTATGATGGGAATTCAACAGATATCCCCAATTCGGCCAAAGTTCATTGACCCTAAATGACCTTTGACCTTGGTCATGTGACGTGAAACTCATGCAGGATGTTCAGTGATACTTGATTAACCTTATGTCCAAGTTTATAATGAACTAGGTCCATATATTTTCTAATTTATGATGACATTTCAAAAACTTAACCTCGGGTTAAGATTTTGATGTTGATTCCCCAAAGATGGTCCAAGTTCATTGACCCTAAATGACCTTTGACCTTGGTCATGTGCCATGAAACTCTAATAGGATGTTCAGTAATACTTGATTAATCTTATGGCCAAGTTTCATGAACTAGGTCCATATACTTTCTAAGTTATGATGTCATTTCAAAAACTTAACCTTAGGTTAAGATTTTATGTTGACGCCGCCGCCGCCGTCGGAAGAGCGGCGCCTATAGTCTCACTCTGCTATGCAGGTGAGACAATAAAAACAATCGAAATCGAAAATGGTGAACGGTAGCAAGCGGTGATGATTTTTTTTCTCTCCGCTCCACGACCGCTCCAACAACGCTCGGGCGGTGTGACCAGGCCTTTAAATTGGACCCGAGTTTCATGTGCACTTAACGAACAGTAACGAAACATCATAGGCCAAGTTTGTAAGCTAATTTAAGGTCATTAAAATTATAGTAACATGCTATCCAAACCTTGATAAACCTCAGCTGATAGGAGAAGAAGACGATGATTAGTAAGGAAAGCACGACCAGATGTCATGTTAGCTCGAGGTGGTGATTGAGGCTCAGGATTAAACATCACATAGTCGAAGTACATGAACTGACTCACTAACATTGTTTCTTCGCTGTATAAAAGACCTGGTGAAACAAAAAGGTGACGTCGAATTTCTCATAAAAGTACAGTCCAGTGATGTTTCCATTTTCACTGTCATTCTAATAACAAAATATATATTTTCCATGCACGCTGACCTTGTTTTGGGCTCTTTGGCAATTTCCAATAAAGTCATCGGCCTTTATCACAGAGAACAGTAAGAAAAATTAAAACAGAATAGAACATTTACAGCAAAATTACAAAATAACAAATACATACAGTATGTTTAATAATGATGTTTTAAAACAAAATCCATACAAAAGAATATTTAAAACACATATCACGTCAAAATCTGTTACAAAAAAATTATTTATTGAGGTTTGAAAATTGCCATTTTGGGGCTCACTAGCTTCCCTCACACGCAGCATCTTAAAATCAGTTAGACTCATCACCACCACTGACCTCCGCCCAAACTAAAAAAAATCCCTCACAAGAGAACAAAACAGCCCCCGGAATTTAGATCGACACCAATGGCTTGCCATTATGCTAATGATGGTTTACTTTGAATTCTTTGAATTCGCGTTTTTTTTTTAACAAAACCGCAGAGCTTGATTCCGCTTTCAGTTTTTCATGGCTAAAACAGAACAACGACTTATCCATATACTTTGATTCCGAGGGGGGGGGGGCCTTCCATTGACGAGTGGATACCATGCGCGATCATGGGGTCTCGAAAAGCACCCTAAACACGTATTTTCCACATTCTGAAAATGCACCCCTTAACAAGTATTGGCGTGTAAAACCCTACCCTTAACAAGTATTGGAAACAAACCGATTCTCTGGACATAGTATGAAGTATTCCCTGAATAGAACCCCTAAACAAGTACAGCGATATTCTAATGTTCCGACCTTGGTTTTACTTGGCTACATCATTTAGCTTTTAGTACGGCCCCACCTCCCACCCCTCATACTCTGAACACGTAATGTTGGACTAGTGTTGGGGCAAAAAGTACATCTTTTATATTTTAGTTTTTACCCTCACAAATATGAACCTTAACACGTAGCTTTCCTAGCGAAATAGATACCTTTTTTCATTATTTTAGTGTTTTTGACACCCTTACCACGTTACGTACGTAACGTGCCCTATCTTGAAAAGACATCCTTTATACGCGTTTTTTTTTTGTCGCACAGGTATCCACTCGTCAATGTAAGTGCCTCACGGGCCTTGATTCCATTTCTTCACCAAGAAATACCAAAGCATGACACCTTTTATTCTCATCCTGAGCTTTTAGAACGACCTTACAATATCGTATATTCATTCCTTTATTTCAAAACTATCTTGCCTTCTTACAGTCCACATTTAATTCTGTATCATAAGTTATTTACCAGCAAGGAACTGATCATAAGTCAGTCCATTCCTCATTGAAGTACGACCTTGTTCAGTAGAAGAAGCAATCCTACCAGCTGCAGCATTAATAGCTTCTGAGGCTTGACGATGGCTCAAGTGTTTGGAAGGTAAGGAGTTGATCACCTGCTGAGAGGCAGGGTCAAAGTGATACGGTGTCGGGGTCGTCTGGCGGAGAAAATGGAGATCATCAAAAGTTGAAATGGAACGACACAATCAACAAACAAATAGTCGTCAGAGATATTAGCCAATGTGCTTGTGGTAAAAATTACAATATTATTGAACGACTATGATAATGAAAAAAAAAGAAATATGAACATGATGAATAGGACATATACATCAACAGATCAAGCACGTAAAACCCCCTTGAATATGGCATTGAAATCATTAATTGGGTGAATTCGTCGTCTGCATAGCTTTCGAATAAATGAGTATCTGAATACAATTATTCCTACTACAACTATAATTGAAAACATGCACCCAATCAAATTATATATGTTGTAAAGTTTACAGATCTTTAATGTGTTCAAAACACTTTGATTTCATATTGTCTGAACGTGAAAATGATAAATAACGAAGACGTAGCCTACCATAGTACCGGTCGGACTCTGCAAGAGAATGATTTCACTCGAAGATAGGGATGTGTTCATCTATTATTAATGAAAATGGAAAGAAAAATTCATTAATTTAACCGTGTTGGACAACATCAAAATAAAAAACATATTATGGGCATTAAAAATCCTCACACTATAATAATAATAATAACGATTTACTCAGGGTAGCCACTTCAGTTCCGAAAACTGTTCTACCAGCGGGCCCTACCATTATTATTACCCCGGCTAAGCTAGGATCCCTATTCAGGTGCACACAGCTTTTCGAGGAATTACTTCCTGCCGGTACCCATTTATCTCACCTGGATCGAGTGCAGCACACTGTGGATGAATTCATTGCTGAAGGAAACTACGCAATGGCTGGGATTTGAACCCAAGACTCTCTGTTTCAAAGTCCGGAGACTAATCCACTGGGCCACGACGCTCCAATATTAGATGGTGCGGGGCAAGGGAACATTAATGACGAGGAGATCGAGGAAAGGAAACCGCTGAATATACAGCGCGTCCCCCTCCCAAAAAAAATGTCCCTCTGATATACAGCTGAATTATTTCAAAATTCAAAAAATATTCTCAATTAAATGTGTAGTATTAGGAAGCTCATCTCATGACCTAACTTCTATTTAAAAAAAAAATACATTGGTTTCGTTTGAGTGGTTTTGAATTCCAAGTTCCATTCCAATACATGCAGCATGAAATTCAGTAGAAAATAACTAATCAAATAATTTATTAATTGCAATTCATAATTTTATTCCAATGAAAATACATGTAGTATTACCGTAACACCTTAATTCAAGATTTACTATATAGAAATAACTATTAATCAATATATATATTTAAAAAAATCATTCCAATGATTAAAAGCGTGAAGTATTAACATTAATTCCAAAAAGTTACTGTTCTGCCTCTAACGAGGTTTAAAATACATGTGTGTTATCAACATTTCACTACAGTTTAAAATTTCATTCCAATTAAATAAAAAGAAGTATTGACATATTAAATCCTAAAAGCTATACTGTTTTGTCATCAAAAAGAATTAAATTAGATGTGTGTAATCAATATTTCTTACAATCAGTTTAGCATTTCGAAATTTCATTCCAATAATAAAAGCATGAAGTATTAACAAAATGAATTCCTAAAATTATTGTATTGTCTCAAAAAAAATTACATGTGTGTAATCAATATATTTCATTTCAAACAATTCAAACATTTTAACTCCAATAATAAATGCATACTTATTCTAAAAAGTTACTGTATTAAATTGAATGTGTATATGAATATTTCATTACTACCAGTTTAAAATTTAATTACAATAATATATGTATATATTGTAATTCATGTTTTATTGATCCTTTTCATCAAAATATACATAATAAAACATTCATGGTATAATGGATCACATATTAAAGTTCAGATGACATTTGCATATAAAATAATATGTCTAACATGCAAAATAGTATAAAATAAGAAAACATATATGTTTGTTTACAACAACAACAAAAAATCAGGCACTTAGCCTATAAAAAAATAAACATAACAAAAATAGCCTTCTGCTTTATATCGCCTCTTTAAAGTATTCAGAATGATAGCCCACTTGCCATCATGTTTTTCTAATTTGCATTTACTTTGTGCTATGGTATGTTCAACAGTTTCAAATGATAAAAGAAAGTTACAAAAATGGGAGAGAGTAGGTTTTGTTTCATCACATCGACATCTAAAAATATATTGTTTACCTGACAGGAGCAGAAAGTTCAATATAAATATATTTCTGGGAATTTGGCATTTGGGGCTTACAGGTACCAAAAAGAACATAACTTTCTGAGAGGAAATCAGGAAGATCTAGTGAAGCAAAAAGTGTATCAACATTATTCCAAAATTGGTTAACGACATGGCAAGAATAAAAAAGATGCACTAGAGTCTCTGGTGATACTTTACAAAATGTACAAAGTGTATCCGTAATACCTTTTTAATACGGAATAACGAAACCTTGGTAGGAATCAAATTATTAAGAATCTTGAATTGTAAAGCTCGAAGTCTCGTATCTATAGTAGTACGTAGAGGTAGTTTTAAGAGTTCTCTTACTTCTTCTTGTTGAAACCCATAGGTGTCTTTTAAACGTGTAAATATATTTGAAATTGATGGGTTATTTTCCTTCATACAAAATGTGTAAAAAATATACTTTGGTACACCTTTTACTTCTCTAGTGATGCCATCAATAGTTAAAGTTGGAATCAATGAAATGTTGTCGACAATGGGATGAAAGTTTTGAGATAGAAAAAATAATTTCCATTTTGATGGCATAAACTTGTAACAGTCGAGAAGCAGAAAGTATTCAACAAATGTTAAGCCTTTATTTTTGGCATCTTTCCATCTTAATGGTCTGCCATACTCATCCAACATATGTGACACCTTAACAAAACCTTTGTTTTTTATCTCTGGCTTATAAAAAGATTTTCCATTTTGTAATATACATCTGTTATTCCATAGTATTTGGTAACATATCTTAATGTTTTTTTGAAATACTGTGCTCCAACTAATCATGAAATTTTTATACCATTCAGGAATTGTCAAGTTTAAAATATTAAGATCATAATTACAATGGAATATAAAGTCACCACCTACATCTTGAAGCAGTGTCAACAGAATAATCTTCCATCCCTTTGAATTGGATGTAAAAACTCTTTGTATCCACTTGACTTTTTGCACTTGTAAAAGAGATTTTAAACATATCATTTTGAGCCCCCCGTCTTCATACTGCTTGACAAGTATCTCCCTTTTGATCCTGTCAGGGCCGTTCCAAATGAACCCAAAAACTAACTTATTAACTTCTTTTATATAATAATCTGGGATTTTTGACAAACTTGCAAGGTAAAGTAATTGCGAAAAAGCAAAGGTTTTGACAATTTGTATTTTGCCTATTAAGGATAAATGACGAGCTTTCCATAAATTCAACTGTTTGTACTCTAATTTTATCAAGTGTTCTTTGCAATTGTACAGAAAAAACATTGGGTGAATATGCTATATCTACTCCAAGAATTGTCAAAGACTTCTCAAACTGAATATTCTCTAGTGAATGTTGATTATCTTTACAGGCTCCTATCCACATTGCCTTTGTTTTGAAAATATTGATAGAGAGTGATGATTCCTTTCGGAAATTCTGAAGTGTATTCAAAATATGTCTAAATGAAATATTGTCTGAAAGGAAAACCGTTATGTCGTCCGCGTACATTGACAATTTCAATTCTAACTTGTCAGATATTTTTAAACCATGTTATAATTTGTCTTGTTTTCACGAATATTTATAGCAAATGTTTCTATAGCTAAAACAAATAAATAGGGACTCAATGGGTCCCCCTGCCTAACACCTCTTTCAACGGGAAAATAACCCGATGACAGACCCCGATTCATTACCGCGCTTTCTAAATTGGTATATAAAACTTTAATAAAATTACTAAATCCTTCTCCAAAATTGAATGATCGGAGGACGTTCAACAAAAAAGAATAGTCTTGTGAATCGAACGCCTTTTGGAACTTAATAATGTTCCGGGAATATTTTTTCAAGTCGGAAAAGAAAAGAGCGTCCTGACAGCTTCTCCAATAAATCTGTCCTTTATAAATGCTACCTGATCAGGGTGAATCAGATCCGGTAGAACTTTCTTTAATCTTTCTGCAAGAGCTTTAGAACCAATTTTCAAATCAACATTCACTAGAATGATGGGTCGGTAATTTTCGATTAACATTTTGTCTTTACCTTTCTTTGGTATGAGAGTAATTAAACCTTGTCTTTGTGAACTAGAAAGCGACCTTGCTGAAAACTGTAGTTGAGATTATCTACCAAAAGCTGTCCAATTTTACCCCAGAACTTGCGATAGAACTCAACCATTAAACCGTCGTTTCCCGGTGACTTGTTTTTTTGACATAAGTAATAGGGATGATGTACATTCCTCTAACGCTAACGGCAAGTCACATTTACTCTTGGCGTCCGAGGGTAACTGGAATATTTTCTTGTCCTAAGAATAAGGAGTTTTGCCTCGAGTCGACATCAGGCTTTTTATATAATTGTGTATCGAATGATTTTATTTCGGAATTAATATTTTTCATAAACTGTAAGTATGGAATCGCCTTGCTTCAGCTTAAAACTTGATGATTTATTTTTGTGGCCTTTTCTAAATTAAGAAAAAAATTAGTATTTTTCTCCCCAAATTCCATCCAATTTGCTTTAGACCTTAATATGATGCCCTGTGTTATATAATCTAAATAAGACTCATATTCGCTTTCAATCTTTTTATATTCCTCAACATGCTTTTCACCCTCGGAATCCAACAGAAACTGCAACCTTTATAGCCTGTTTTCCAGTTCTCTTCGCCTTTCTTTCCTTTTCCGTGCCTTTTCAATACTGTATTTACGTGAAAATATGCGAATATTATACTTGAGAAATTCCCAACCTATTCTCATATCATCAAATTGTGAAATATCTTTAATCCACAGATCTAAATTTTTCGTCATTTCAGAACAAAACACTTCATCGTCGCATAGGGTGTTATTAAATTTCCAATTCATAGCATTACATCTTGTTTCTTCTTGTACTTTAAATTCTAAAATAATAGCCAAATGATCAGAACCCACTCCGGGTATCATATCTACCTTACTAATATAATCCTGCAGGGTCTCGGAGACAAACCAAATATCTAATCTACTTTGGAATAAAGGCCGCAATTGTTTCCAAGTATATTTACCCCTGATAGGGTTACGTACACGCCATATAATGACATCTAAATCACTCTGTAATTTTTGAAGTTGACCGATTAGTGCTTGCGAGGTGTTGGATGACCACCTTGTCTGTCAACATTCACGTTTAAAATCACGTTAAAATCGCCCCCAATTAAAAGAGGAGTGGTCGCAATGTCATCAAAAGAATTTAAGGTACATAATAAATGATCAAAAATATTTTTTGTTCATGTTTCTTATCAGCTGTTGGTGCATAAACGTTACAAATTATAAATTCATTGCCGTCTATAATAATTCTTAAAATCAAATATCTACCATTACCTGAAACATGTTTGGAAATGATTTTATAATCTAGTTTTGAATTGATAAGTGATCCCACTACTATGAGGAGATCCGTGACAAAAGAGTACATCACTGCCCCATTCTGAAGACCAACTACTTTCTACGTCTTCTGAACTATATGTTTCTTGTAGGAGAGCAATGTCTATATCTTTTTCTCGTAACCAACTAAATACCTTCTGCCTCCGAAACCCTGATCTTAGACCTCTCACATTCAGAGACAAAAAGTTAACGCTCGTTTCACAACCCATAGCAAGTATCATATCTGTAACTTTGATATACATGTACATGTACCAATCCACAAACACATAACGGTGCAACCCATAGGCGGATCCAGGGGGGGGCCGAGGGGCCCGGCCCCCCCCCCCCCCCCTATTGGCGGAGCAAAAAAAAGAAAAAAGGGGGAAAGAGAGAAAAAAAGAAAAAGAAGGGAAAAGAGAGGAAAAAAGAAGGGGAAACATAAGAGGACGAAGACGATTGAATGAAATAAGATGAGGGGGGGACTTGGAAAATAATCTTTCGTTTCCCTATAATAAAATTTTCGCTCGCGCTTCGCGCTCGCATTGCGTTTAAGGTGATTTACATTATCTTGCTCAATATGGAGCTTAAAATATCAAATTTTGAACTTGAAATTTTGTTTGATTTACAAATTGATACAAATATATTTCAGCTCGGAAAACGAACTTTCGCAATTTTGTTTGATTTAAAAATTGATTTTTAAAAAGTGCTCTCTAAAAATTTGTATTATATGATCTGAATATAAACAATTTCTGCTCGCGCTGCGCGCTCGCAAAATTTGATTTGTCAAGTACCTATTATTTTCGTGTATTCCATCAAGTTTTCAAAATGTCCCTTTTCCTGTCTGATTGTCAAAACGTACCAGCTAGTGCTACACGCTCGCATTTTGATTGGCGAGTTATGTATGTCTTAATATTGATTATACAACAAACCTCTTAAAATCCCGTTTCCATGACATTTTACCAAAAATTTTGGCTTTCGATTTGCACTCGCATTAATGGTTAAAATATATTAACTGATGCATCCTATTTATTATTACGAAAGTGCTTGGAATGTCCAATTTTCAGGCCATAATGTCATCAGATTTATGAATAAGATATTAATTTGATAATTCATTTGTCCCTTTTGTTTCATCTCCCGCTTAGCAAGAGGAATAGGGAGATAGTCATTTTCATATGCATGTCCTAAGGATGTCCATGGATCCTATGTTAGAATTCAAAGTAATGATAATGAAAAATATCTGTTCTTTATTAAGTGCGATTCATATATCCACCTCATTTTTTTCCTACAGTGCTTGAAATACAGAGCTGATATTGACTCTTTTTTTCAGATCAGAGTATCATGATAAGAGTGTATTTAGAATGCCTAGATTCTAGGTCTAAATATGAAACACGCACGCGCATGTTTGTTCAGATACTCAACTTGTTCTTCATTAAAATCATTATCCAGTTTCTATGGAAGCTTAAAAGTGCCACCGAGATGTTGAGATAATTATCTCGGGAAGTCGACATCTTGATAGCAAAAGATAAGATGACGAGATCCTGGATCTCATCATGTCGACATCTTTGAGAAGAGATGATGAGATGACAAGATCCTGGATCTCATCATGTCAACATCTTTTAGAAGAGATGATGAGATGACAAGATCCCGGATCTCATCATGTCAACATCTTTTAGAAGAGATGTTGAGATGACAAGATCCCGGATCTCATCATGTTGACATCTTTTAGAAGAGATGATGAGATGACAAGATCCTGGATCTCATCATGTTGACATCTTTTGGAAGAGATGATGAGATGACAAGATCCCGGATCTCATCATGTTGACATCTTGTAGAAGAGATGATGAGATGACAAGATCCTGGATCTCATCATGTTGACATCTTTTAGAAGAGATGATGAGATGACAAGATCCTGGATCTCATCATGTTGACATCTTTTAGAAGAGATGATGAGATGACAAGATCCTGGATCTCATCATGTCAACATCTTTAGAAGAGATGTTGAGATGACAAGATCCCGGATCTCATCATGTTGACATCTTGTAGAAGAGATGATGAGATGACAAGGGCCTGGATCTCATCATGTTGACATCTTTTAGAAGAGATGATGAGATGACAAGATCCCAGATCTCATCATGTTGACATCTTTTAGAAGAGATGATGAGATGATAAGATCCCGGATCTCATCATGTTGACATCTTGTAGAAGAGATGATGAGATGACAAGATCCTGGATCTCATCATGTTGACATCTTGTAGAAGAGATGATGAGATGACAAGATCCCGGATCTCATCATGTTGACATCTTGTAGAAGAGATGATGAGATGACAAGATCCCGGATCTCGTCATGACGACATCTTTTAGAAGAGATGATGAGATGACAAGATCCCGGATCTCGTCATGTCGACATCTTTTAGATGAGATGATCTGACAAGATGCTTGCACCTGCACGCATTAACACCGACAGGAAGTTGGTTGATATTCGATTTTCGATATTCAAACTGTGAAGTTGGGTCGATATTCAAACGCGTGTGAATTTGGTTAATTTTCGATATTCAAAATTAGGGGCTTTCAAAGCTAAATAGGGGAGTTTAACAGGTGCAGCACATCTCGGGCAACCATAAATACACTGGCTTGCCCTAGTACGAGGACATTTAGGGGACAAGGTCAGTGAAGAAAAGGGCATGAGATTTTTAATTTTTTTTTTTCGAGGGACCCCTAGGGATATCCCGACGGCTTAGCCAGGGTAACCACGTATCTTGACTTGTAGAACTCGACTCGGGCAACCAGATAAACACTAGCTTGACCCGGCGCATGCACATTTAGGGGGCTCAAATTAACAAAATTAAAGGGAATAAAGGGCTATTTAGAGCATCTTTTTTAATTTAAAAAAGTATATTTTTCAAGGGGCCCCCAGAGATATCCAACGGCCTAGCCGGGGCAAACAGGCATCCTAACTTGTTGAACGTGACCCGTGCAACCAGATAAACACTAGCTTGATCAGGTGCATGCGCATTTTGAGGGCTAAAATTAACTAAAATAAAGGAATATTGGGCTATATCAAGCATTTTTTATATTAATAAAGTGATTTTTTTAAGTGGCCCCCCAAGATATCCAAACGGCCTATAGCCGGGACAACCAGGTATCCTAACTTGTAGATCTTGACCCGGGCAACCAGATTTGCACTAGCTTCATCTGACGCATGCAAATTTTGGGGGCTCAAATTAACAAAATTAAAGGAATATAGGGCTATTTCAAGCATGGGGAACCACGGTCCTGACTTTTTCCCCATCCCTTGTACCGCCAATGGGTACAGTAAAAAAACAAGGATAGATAGAAAAAAAGAGAAAGAAGCGAAAGGGGGAAATAGGAAAGAAAGGGGGGGAAGGGAGAGAAAGGAAAGGGAGAACGGATGGGTTGATCGTATCATTGTATGAACAGGATATTTTATAATCATGCCCCGAGCATAAGGGCGAAGCTCAATGCGTGATAAGGACAAAAAAGAGAGGACACACCATGGCGCACGCAGCAAAAATTTGCTTCATAATAAATCTCAGGCGAGCGAAGTGAGCGAGACAAAAAAAATCACCTTTAACTTTGAGATTGATTTTGACATGGTATGCAGAAAATGACATCATATTTTTTTTTGAGGGGGGAGTGCTATGCGGATCGGGTCCGGGGCAATGATGGCACCAAGTTTTTTTAACCTAGGAGGAGGAAAAACAAACATTTTGGGGCCGGGGGTGGTGACACACAATTTTTTAAAAATCGAGTGAGGAGCTCGAAAATGTAGTCCCTATACTGAATTGAAAAGGGACCTGTTAAGGATTAGCTGTTTGCATTGATCGGGTCATAAAGATGATATCTCACCAAATAAATAATGCAAGCGCGAAGCGCGAGCTGAAAATTTTTGATATCCGGGATGATACCTGGACGTTCTAAGCACTTTTTGTAATACTAATCATGAACTGAATGGCTATCTAATTAGCTGAAAATATTTCATTTATGAAAATTATGAATACGCAGGATATGTATCTCGCTAAAAAGAATAATGAAAACTCTAATAACATATGATTTTTAAGCCCCATGTGAACAGATAATTTACTTATCTCAATCATTAATAACTGCGAGCGTGTAGCGCGAGCAACATTTTGAATGGAGGAAAAAAAATTTAAAATTTAAAGAACAAAAAACATTTTTGGAGAATTATGACGTTTACAACACACTTTTTTCTTCAAATTTCGGGGGGGGGGGGAACTCACTGGGGCCTCCCCATTCGGTGGCGCCACTGGTCTGGGGCGGAGCCCCCGGAACCTCGTGATATTTTTAAATATTGCAGATGGCCAATTTTTTTTATCATATCGCGGGTACATACACCACAATTATATTAAGTTCAACGCAGTTGCGGATAATAAACGAAATATGCTAAGGCACGACAACATAGCAAATGTGGAATAATTTGAAAAAGTCGCAAGCGAGCGAAGCGAGCTAGAAAATTTTGGCCTTTTAAAATGATTTTGAAATTAAATTCTAATTATGTGATAGTCGCTTTGGAAATTTAGTCGATCAATCAATCAAGAGCTTTGAAATTAGTCACATGATATTGTCTAGAAGAGACATTTTCGTTCATGAAAGTTTTATTGGAGGGGTATTACTCCTTGCTGGTTAATTGAATTGAAAGATACATATGCAAAAGAAAATGTCTCATGACAATCATTCAAAGATTAAAGGAGCTTTATACTCATATTTTATATTTTGACAATACGTTTTCTATCGATATACGTCGACATCTTTTCTCCAAGATATGACGATCTACAACAAAAGGTTAAATATATTCATTCGACCCAACCAATTCTCATTTTTTTTAATTTTGTAAACTGATTACAATGAAGAGTATGTGTAATGATTAGACTGATTCTAAAAACAAAGAATGGGCAACCACTAAACATATTTTGTGCAAATAAAAGAAAAATACATGTGTCACTCAGCTTTCGGAATATTTTATTGGCGGAGGAATGAGGACTGAGTATAATAGATTAAGATCTGCTCATGAGATGCTTTACCGAGTTGCCCCCTAAATGTGCATGCACCGGGTCAAGCTAGTCAAGCTAGTGTTTATCTGGTTGCCCGAGTCGAATTCTACAAGTTAGGATACGTGGCTACCATGGCTAGGCCGTCGGGATATCCCTGGGGCCGGCCTCTTGAAAAAATACTTTTTTAGTTAAAAAATGCTCTAAATAGCCCTTTATTCCCTTTAATTTTGTTAATTTGAGCCCCCTAAATGTGCATGCACCGGGTCAAGCTAGTGTTTATCTGGTTGCCCGAGTCGAGTTCTACAAGTTCAGATACGTGGTTACTCTGGCTAAGCCGTCGGGATATCTCTAGGGGTCCCTCGAAAAAAAAATCAAAAATTAAAAATTTCATGCACTTTTATTCCCTGACCTTGTCCCCTAAATGTCCTCGTAATAGGGCAAGCCAGTGTATTTATGGTTGCCCGAGATGTGCTGCACCTGTTAAACCCCCTATTTAGCTTTGAAAGCCCCTAATTTTGAATATCGAAAATTAACCAAATTCACAAGCGTTTGAATATCGACCCAACTTCACAGTTTGAATATCGAAAATCGAATATCAACCAAATTCCTGTCGGTGTTAATGCGTGCAGGTGCAAGCATCTTGTCAGATTATCTCATCTAAAAGATGTCGACATGACGAGATCCGGGATCTTGTCATCTCATCATCTCTTCTAAAAGATGTCGTCATGACGAGATCCGGGATCTTGTCATCTCATCATCTCTTCTAAAAGATGTCAACATGATGAGATCCAGGATCTTGTCATCTCATCATCTCTTCTACAAGATGTCAACATGATGAGATCCGGGATCTTGTCATCTCATCATCTCTTCTAAAAGATGTCAACATGATGAGATCCAGGATCTTGTCATCTCATCATCTCTTCTACAAGATGTCAACATGATGAGATCCGGGATCTTGTCATCTCATCATCTCTTCTACAAGATGTCAACATGATGAGATCCAGGATCTTGTCATCTCATCATCTCTTCTACAAGATGTCAACATGATGAGATCCGGGATCTTGTCATCTCATCATCTCTTCCAAAAGATGTCAACATGATGAGATCCAGGATCTTGTCATCTCATCATCTCTTCTAAAAGATGTCGACATGATGAGATCCGGGATCTTGTCATCTCAACATCTCTTCTAAAAGATGTTGACATGATGAGATCCGGGATCTTGTCATCTCATCATCTCTTCTACAAGATGTCAACATGATGAGATCCGGGATCTTGTCATCTCATCATCTCTTCTAAAAGATGTCAACATGATGAGATCCGGGATCTTGTCATCTCATCATCTCTTCTAAAAGATGTCAACATGATGAGATCCGGGATCTTGTCATCTCAACATCTCTTCTAAAAGATGTTGACATGATGAGATCCGGGATCTTGTCATCTCATCATCTCTTCTACAAGATGTCAACATGATGAGATCCGGGATCTTGTCATCTCATCATCTCTTCTAAAAGATGTCGACATGATGAGATCCAGGATCTCGTCATCTTATCTTTTGCTATCAAGATGTCGACTTCCCGAGATAATTATCTCAACATCTCGGTGGCACTTTTAAGCTTCCATAAGTTTCAGATCACAATGTCAAAATTTTTCTGCTCGCGCTTTGTGCTCGCATTGTTAGTGCAGGAAGATTCCCTATTACTCACTATTTTCATGATTTACAAAACAGGAGTAGAGTGAATCATTTTTTTCCGCTTGCGCTTCGCGCTTGCATCAATTGTTTCGTTATATACCTATTCTGTTCACGATTAAAACAAATTGATTAGATTTTTACATTTTTTATGTAGAAATGTCAAAATCTTTCAGCTCGCGCCTCGCGCTCGCATTATTTGACTGTTGAAATATGTAACGTTTTCATGGCTAAGTGCAAGCAGTCCTTAACAGGTATCTTTTCTGCTCGCGCTCTGCGCTCGCATTATTAATGTAAGGAAGACCCCCACTCACTCATCCTTTTCATGATTTACAAACTTGAATAAAGTGTCTCATTCAGTAGGTCTAAATCTCGAAATTTTCTGCTTGCGCTGCGTTCGCATCAATTGTTTAGTTATACCTATTCTGTTTAAGTTACAAAAAGTGCTTAAATTTCCATTCCTTTGGTAAAAATGTCAAAAATTTTCAGCTCGCGCTTCGCAATCGCATTATTTGATTTTTCAAATTATGTAACGCATTGCATTGCTAACTGCAAGCAGTCTTTAACAGGTACCTTTTCCATCAGTTCATTTCTGCTCGCACTTCACGTTCGTAGTATTTGCATACACATCTTTTTCGGGATAACAAACATTGCCCATAAATGCAGAATGATCAAAATTTTAGGAAAATATACATAAAATTTCCCCAAAAAAAATTAGCTCGCGCTTCGCGCTCGCATTATATAAACGAGGATTATGATATTTTATATTTACATTTATTCATAAGAATAGAAGTGACTATTAGGACTATATCCATTCAAAGAAACCAAAAATCATCTTCGAGCGGCCGATCGGAAAAAATATGGCTGGAAAAAATTCCGGCCCCCCTATTGGCGAAGGCTGGATCCGCCCCTGCAACCTACATGAACTTACGACAGGTGTCAGATGTATTGCCTTGGCTTGCACCTGTAACATATAGAAGCCTACATATAACTTTCCACTGTTGCGGACACCATTCCTAAAGTATCGTTACAAATGCTAATGTAAATTTCAAAATTATACATTGAGCAACTGCCTTAACAGTACTTGTTTTCCAACACTTGGAATTTGTTTTGCTTTCAGCTGACGCAAGAGAACTATAAAAAGAACATCTTTGGCAAAGGCAAACTATGTACATAAAAACAATATACAAAGAAATTTTAAATGTGTAACACTTGTACACAAACAAATACATTAATAAATGTGAAAAAATTAAGACACGTGTGACTGATCGAATGCTTAACATGAGGAACATGTCAAAGACATGAAACCTTAAAGGAGCTAACACCCCCCCCCCTTTAACATGTTTACAAAATTAACGAATATTACTGGAGGGAGAAACCACAATGTGGCAGAAAAAATCTAATCATTACAGTATATAGAGCAGGTATATATCAGTATCAAAACAACTGATAAAAAGTTGTGTGTTCATTTCCAATGTTAGTAGCACTTTGTGTTCAATAAAATAAATGAACTTGAATTTTGTTCTCTGTAATTGTAAACAAAATGAAGACCGTGAATGCAGGACCGCTATTCTTTATGTATTTCCCATTTCTGGGTACCTTTTTCTCTGTAGAGGACCACTTTCGCTCCAACAATTAACCGTTATTTTTGTAGACAGCTTCTTTTCTTTTCTCAACTTGTATGCAACTTTGGCCAACTCACTGCGTGTTGCCTTCAATGCTGGAGGCAAGTCTGTTCTCACTGTAAGCCTAGATGTTTCTTGTGTAACAGGTGGGTATTATTACAATAAAATGCATGTAGTATAATTGATATATCAATTCCTAAAAATTACTGTATTGCCTCCAAAGGGTTTATATCAGATGTGTGTAGTCAATATTTCATACAAACAATTCAAAAATTTCATTTCAATATAAAAACATTTAGTACAACATTAATTCAACATTAATTACTGTGTATAAATAATTATCAATATTCCAGTATGAACAAATTCAAGTTTCATTCAATAAAAAAAATGAATAATCGTGAATCGTGAAATTGTGTTCTTACAAACAGAAGGCGCAATTTATGAAAGCGAAAAAGACATTGAAAGGGAGTGGAATTTCTATTCAAGAAGATTTGACACTGACAACCCTAAAACTCCTCAAGAAGACAAGCCAACACAAAAATGTAAACGCGGCATGGACAAGTGATGGCCGTGTTATCGCCTCAGTGAAAACAACAGATCCTAACACTTCAATGAAGAAACAAATCTTTAGAGATAGTGACCTTCTTGCCTTATAAACTCTACAAACGCTACAGTTTGTATATTCCTAGTAGATCCTTAAAAACTGTGTTATATCAAATACCCTTCTATATGTAATATTCACGAAACTGTTGTTTAAATAAAACCATATTATATTTACAACTTAACATTAATGTACGCATACATACAAAGATTGTAATTTTATATTCTCCATCGACATGTCTGAATAACTCCTTGTATGTCACAGTACAACTTCAACCCGATAAATTTATGTTTTCTTAATTACAGTCCAATCAAATGTCATATCAACATATCATTTCATTATGCATATTTATCATGTTTCTATATATTTGCTGAAGGCAAACTCAAAATTGACGAATTTTCCTCCAGATTATCCAAATTGTTTATACGCTATACAAGTCTATAATTGTTTTATACTCTTATATTCTATTTTATTTTTCAACAATTATATTTGTTTCTATTTTTGCCTTGTGTGTACATATTCTGTACTAGATCTTTAATGGGCTTCTGTAGATGTTTTTCCCATGTATTTACTCTTTCAAATTCACATTGTAACATTTGCCATTACCACTTTAAGAACATGTCGTTAGATATCAATGCCAGTGACTTAACTTTAGTAGTATATTGCATGAACGAGCAACGTAAATCATTAAATGACTGAGTCTTTAAACATGTCTTTATCTGACGAAGAACTGAAATCCAATGAATGCCACTATTATTTACCCGACGAGCTTAACTCCTGTCATAATTGTAACGACGAGTCTTATTTCAGCTTACTACACTTAAATGCCCGGAGTTTAAGTCGCAACTTTGACAATGTATCTAATCTACTTAAATCCCTAAACAATTCATTTTCCATCATTGGAGTAAGTGAATCATGGTTAAACCCTAATTCTCCTACTTTATTTAACATGGAAGGTTATCAGATGTTACGTTATGACAGATTACATGGACGTGGAGGAGGTGTAGTATTATATGTAAAAGAAAATATTTCCTTTCAATTAATGACCCCTCTGTCCGAATCACCAGACTTTGAGATGCTTTTTGTGGAAATTTCCAATGTTAAATGTAAAAATGTAATTGTAGGCGTAGCATATCGCCCACCCGGTACGAATATTGATTCATTTACTCATCAATTAGAATCATGTATCAGTAATTTTTCGAAAGGCGGCAAACATATATATCTAATGGGCGACTTTAATATAAACTTACTTTCAAAAAATGACAAGTCTTATAATACTTTCATATCGTTATTGAATAGTTACGCCCTCTATCCATTAATAGACAAACCTACCAGAGTATCCCCGACATCCGCAACGCTTTTAGATAACATTTTCACAAATATTGTAGAAGATTTTCAAAGTGGTATTTTATACTATGATGTATCAGATCACCTTCCTATTTTTACAATATCAAGAAAAACACAAGGGAAACGATATGAATCTAATGAATACTTTAATAGAAATTATTCAGTCGAAAATATAAACTCCCTTAAAATCGATCTTATAAAAGAAACCTGGTCAGATGTATTTCAAGTAACACATGGTGTGAACATAGCATATGAACTTTTTCTTCAAAAATTTAAGGAATATTATGATAAAAATATACCTTGTTTGCTCAAAAAGAAAAGAAAAAATAATATTCATAATCCTTGGATTACCAATGCAATAATGAATTCTATTCGAAAAAAGGATCGATTATATAAGTTGTATATACGCAATCCTAGCAATGCCGTCCAACATAATAAATTTAAGGCTTATCGTAACAAACTAACAGCCATTATTAGAGCATCACGCAAAATGTATTATACAAATAAACTTAAAAGAGTGTCGGGAAATATGTCTGCTACCTGGTCCATCTTAAACAATATCTTAGGCAGGGGTAAAAGAACAGAATTCACAAAAGAAATGTACTCTGAAAAAGAAAAGACTAGTGACCCACAGAAAATTGTAAACATCTTAAATAAATATTTTGTAAACATAGGTCCAACTTTATCAAAAACTTTTACAACCAATGAGCACTCTTTTAAAGATTTTTTACCTGAACGAGCTGAAAACTCGATATTTTTCAAACCCGTAAGACCACACGAAGTTATATCCATAGTAAAATCCCTTAAAAATACCAAAACTTGTGGGCATGACGATATCAACTCATTTATCTTAAAACAAATAATTTTCTTTATAGCAGATCCACTTTGTCATATTTTCAATTTATCATTGTCTCTTGGGTGCTATCCGAATTCTTTCAAATTAGCACGCGTCGTACCAATATTTAAAAAGGGAAATCGGATCCAATGTGAAAATTACCGACCCATATCTATTTTACCCTCTTTATCTAAAATCTTAGAAAGAATAATCCATAACCAGGTATATAATTTTTTAGACAAAAACAATTTACTTTGCACCGCCCAATATGGTTTTAGGAGACATCATTCAACGGAATTAGCAGTTTTGGATTTATATGATAGAATAACTAACTCCCTTGCAAAAAAACAATATATAACCGGATTATTTTTGGACCTTTCAAAAGCGTTCGACACGCTCGATCACTCAATTTTAATACATAAACTTGAATGTTATGGCATAAGGGGTACGCCTCTGGCATGGTTTAGAGATTATTTAAAAAATAGAATTCAATACACTGAGGTCGATGTTCATAAATCACAAATTTTAGAGCTCCAGTGTGGCGTCCCACAAGGATCCATACTTGGGCCGCTTCTCTTTATAATATATATGAACGACATTGTAAAGTCTTCTGAAAAGCTTAGTTATGTGTTATTTGCAGATGATACGACACTGCTATATTCTCATTATGATTTTAACAAAATGATAAACACCATCAATGTAGAATTACGTAAATTAACTAACTGGCTACAATGTAATAAGTTATCTCTCAACCTCAGTAAAACAAATTATGTTATATTTCACAACACAAACAAAAACATTATGGAAGACCAGAGCCAAATCTTAATAGACAATACCATAATTGAAAGGAAAACTAATGTTAAATTTCTTGGTGTTATTCTTGATCAACATTTAAACTGGAATTTGCATTTTCAGCATCTAAGAACTCATATTTCTAGAATTATTGGTATTATGTTCAAACTAAAAGATACGTTAATGCCAAAGTCTATTATACTATTGTACAATTCTTTCATATTATCTTATTTATCTTATGCTAATATTGCTTGGGGTTGTGGAACCAAAAGAAACGTTAATTCCTTACTGTTATTGCAGAAAAGAGCCATAAGAATTTGCACAAGTTCTCCTTACTTAGCCCATACTGATCCAATTTTCAAAAAACTGAACATATTAAAAATATCTGATATCAATATCTTACAAACTGCAAACTTTATGTTCAATTATGCTAATCACTTGGTTCCAAGCAATTTTAATTCAATGTTTATACGTAATACCCAGGTTCATGAACACAATACCAGAAGTTCCAACAATTTTCATCTTAGTAATCCCAAAACAGTACTTGCTTATAAATCCATCAGACATAGAGGACCCGATGTTTGGCACTCACTGCCTCGTAAAATAAAAGAATGTTCTTCGCTTTCTTCTTTCAAACGTAAGCTAAAAAAACATATCATATCATCATATGACTCATGAATTTTTTTCTTAAAGTGTATTTAGATAATTTATAATTGTTACACTGGTTTCCAGTTCCCGATTGGGGGGGGGGTAGGACATCTGTACTTTTTTCCCCTTCATGTCCTCATTTCTAATATGTCAATATTTGTATCGCCATGATGGCACTCGGGGTCTGCCTCGTCAAGACCTTTCGGTCTTTTGCAGTCTCCCAAATTTCATTTTGTATTCATGTATGTTTAATTGCTTTCTTATCAATTATGTATTTTTCTGATATTGTATCTTGTGTTTTTTATTGAATGGAATTTGAATAAATTGAATTGAATTGAATAAATCATTATAGTATATCAAGTATTATTCGCTTTGTTGCTTTAAAGGGAGGGGGGAGCTTGATGTCGTGTTTTCTCATACAGACTTAGGCCTAGCACGACGCAAACCCCTCCTGATTCTTTTCTCCTATTCTGCGTCATTTTTTCCTTCTTCATCCCTCCCTCTTTGACTACTTGAAAAATAGGGGGCGGGGCGAATGATATAGCTTTATACAGTGGCGTAACAGGCGGGGGGGCAAGCTGCCCCCTTGGCGGATTTCAACGGGAAAGTATAGTACTGCCCCAAAAGTTCTACAACCGAGAACAACAAAGAAAAAATGAAAGGAAGGTGTAAAACATGATGTTATTTTCTGAATACCATATCAAAATCAATCTCAAAGTTAGATTCTCATGGAAAGGTATTTTTTTCTCGCTCGTGCACGTGCCATGCTGTGCTACCTCTATTTTACTTATCACACATTGAGCTTCGCCCTAATGCTCAGGGTACAATAAAAAAATCCCCCCCCCCTGCCACCGACCATTGTTACGCCCTGACTTTATAGGCTTAAAATCTACTTCGCAATAGTATACTGATACACTAAAAAAAACCGTGACCAAAGTGCATTAGCAACATTTTATCACGATGGTTATTCTAATTCTTCCAGAGTAAGTGCTGCTTCAAGATGATGCAGATACTAAACGCACTGGTTGTCTTCTTTCAAGCTCAAGATCTGGGATAAATAGAAGATAGGCCTACACGAATCAGTGAAACTGGAACATAAGATACATACGCACATTGCAATACTTACGTTACGCCATGAACAGCTACACGCAATATAGTATTCAAATCACAATACGGTATAGTACAGTATTTTGCAAAATGTAGGTCCTTTTGTGAGACCACATTAATATGCGCACAATGTCATATCGCAAGCTTAAGTGGGGATTCTAGCATGTGGGGAATCCCAGCTGGGATTCCCGCGTCTATCATGTCTATGGCAAACCGTTTGTGTAAAAACTAGATAAACTCTGTTTTTCTCAGATAAACCGAGATTATCTGAAAAACCGTGCTTATCAACTGATAAACACAGCTTTTCACAGATAAACTAAGTTTATCAACTCATAAACTTAGTTTTTCAAGAAGAACTTAGTTTTTCTTGAGAAAAACTGTGTTTATCTGAGATAAACATAGTTTTTCTGAAAAAAGAACAGTTATTTGAGAAAAACAGAGTTTATCTAGTTTTTACACAAACGGCTTGCCATACGCGTCATGTGGAAATACCCACTGATTTATAGAGATCAGTGGAAATACCCGATGTCAAAGCAAGGTCAGCACATGAATTGCACATTGCTTTTTTGGTGGATCCACTGTATGAAAAAATAATATTGACTAAGATCTAGTAGGTAAGAGAAATCTATCAGAAATTTATTTCAGAACCGGGAAGAAATTTTAATGCTGATAGATGCTATAAATATGGTTATTAAAAGAATTTAAGCTCTTTATATCATGCATAATATCTGTAGCTATCGTATTCGTATCCAAAGGTTTTGTTTGTTTTATTTCCGAAATTATAAAAACACAATTTGACATAAACAACAACCAATAGTGTATATGATATGATTGGATGGCCCGTCAGAGCTGATATAATATACAGCTGTGTCCTTTCATGGGATGGGGTCTAACATAATGATAATAATATATATAAACAATAATATAACATAGACTATTTTATATAGCATACATAAAAAAGTAGCAAAAATTCATCCTATTTACAAAAAAGGAGTAAACAGTCGCTTTCAAACATTTTCAAAGATATTCGAACGTTTGATATCGCTTCATGCCCTTTTTATGTGACAATAACATTTTGTATTCGAAATAGTTTGGTTTTAGACATGGCTACTCTTCTTACATGGCATTACTTGAATTCACTTCCACAATTACAAAGGCCTTTGAAAACAATTTACAGTCCGGGTATATTTCTAGATTTATCAAAGGCCTTTGATTGTATTAGTCATTCAATATTATTACAGAAAGTTACAAAAATTATGGTGTAAGAGGAGTAGCACTTGACTGGTTTAAGAGTTATCTTCAGGACAGAAAATAATATGTTTCTTTTGACAATGTCTCTTCTGAGATGAAACATGTCAACATCGGAGTGCCCCAAGGTTCTGTGTTAGGCCCTTCAATTTCTATTTTTTTTTATAAATGATTTACAACATGCTAGTAATATCCTACACTCTATATTTTTGCAGATGATACAAACTTGTTTTTGCCTGGGGATGATATAGATGGTTTAACTTCAACAATGAATATAGAACTGAAAAAAATAAATGAATTGTATCTTGCTCGTAAATTAAAATTGAATGTTGACAAGACATGTTGTATGATATTTCAACCTATATAAATAAGAATTTTTCATCTGATAACTCTGACATTTTTATTCAAAATAGTAAAATTCCTGTAGTTAATTCTAGGGGTAAATTCTGTATAGACAGAAAATGACTTGGAAAGATCACATGAATTATACATATATCTTGTGAAGAATCTAATTCCATTGGTGCAATAAACATTAAAAAAATCAATTCCATTAAACATACCCTAATGATATATCAATCAACTGTCTTGCCCTACTTCAATTTGTGCAATGGTCCATTTAAGCCGAATAATTGTTTTACAGAAACATGCAAGTTATTCCTCCTCAAGAATCAGTACACAACCTTTGTTAAAAAAATCTTAATTTACTCACTCTCAGTCATATAAACGGCTATCAAATTGCAAGAAGAACATGTGAGGGAGTACAAAATATTCTGAAATACTAATACATAAGCATTGACACTGGCATGATAAGCAAGAGAGGGATATAAAATCAAAAGATATGGCACGGGCAAGATTGGCGGGAAATGGGAGAAAGAGGCAAAAAGAGACAGAAAATGAAGGTAGATCTTAAAATCAGAATAATGAAGAAAAGGGAAAGAGAACATGCACGACCGAGCTTCCGAGAATTGAAAAATATATAGAACGGGGAAGAAAGGTGGATGGCGTCTAAACTTACTAAAGCTACTAGAATTTAATTTCAAAATAATTTTGAAAGGCCAAAATTTTCTGGCTCGGTTCGCTCGCAGGCGACTTTACAAATGTTTCCACAGGTTTTGTCGTGCTGCCTCAAACTATTTCGTTCATTATTAGCAACTGCGTTGAAGTTAACATTATGTTGTCCTCGCAATTTGATTAAAAAAAGTGGCCATCTGCGATTTTTAAAAATATCACGAGGTTCCGGGGGCTCCACCCTAGACCAGTGGCAGCACCAAGGGGGAGGCACGGGGGGCATTTCCTTCCTGTGAGTTGCCCCCCCCCCCATTTTTTGAAAAATAAAAAAAGGTGTATAGTAAATGTTGTCATATAAGCATCCTACTAAAGCTGCAAAGTGCTCCAAAACAGATTGCCCCGGACCCGATTTGCATAGCATGCCCAAAAAGTTCTACAACCGAGAACAAAAAAATATAAGAAGAAAGGAAAAGAAGGGAAGATGTCAGATATGATATAATTTTCTGAATGCCATATCAAAATCAATCTCAAAGTTAGATTCGCATGGAAAGGTGATTTTTTTTCTCGCTCGCTTCGCTCGCTTTAAGCAAACTTTTGCTCCGCGCGCCATGCAGTGCCCCCTCTTTTTTGAGTTATCGCGCATTGGGCTTCGCCCTAATAATGCTCGGGGTACAATAAAAAAAATCTTGTCCATACCATGATATGACCGGGAAATTTGGCTCTTGAGTCTTGACAACCCCGCCACCGACATTCATTTTGAAAAAGGAAAATATAAACAAACAGATTTTATAAACTAGAAAGAAAGGTAATGAATATCAATTACTGTATTATGATTTTGAAGTTTCCAACAAAAAAATCTTGCCGTACACAGATAAGAATCGTGAAGAGAACCTTGAAACAGACGGGACTAATTACGAACCTGCCTGCATAAAGACGCATCCTCGTAAAATAGACTAAATCTGCATGATTTATTTCGAAAATTGATTTAGCGCGGTCATTCTGCAGGGGGTAATCAGCCTCTTTATTTTAGTATTTCCAGTGACATGAATAGGGATTTAATA
Source organism: Lytechinus variegatus (assembly GCF_018143015.1). NCBI lineage: Eukaryota > Metazoa > Echinodermata > Echinoidea > Temnopleuroida > Toxopneustidae > Lytechinus > Lytechinus variegatus. The sequence continues at coordinate 39,614,957 of NC_054746.1, forward strand.
TGTACTCTCTATAATCAGGAAGTCTGGAGTCACATTCTGCTCTAAATACCCTTACGTTAAATACTAGAAGATTATTGTTAAATGTATGATTACTGAGGGTTTGGGAGGGATCAGGGAGTAATGAGCTGGTGGGTTTTCAACTCCATTTTCTGTATAGCATTCTCGTCGTGTAATTTACCGTATTGAAGATATTAATGACTTATATATCTGGACCTCCGAAGGGGCGGGTGCAATAACAATTTAAAGGTCAAGTCCACCTCAGAAAAATGTTGATTTGAATCAATAGAGTAAAATCAGACAAGCACAATGCTAAAAAAATTCATCAAAATCGGATGTAAAATAAGAGTTATGACATTTCAAAGTTTCTCTTATTTTCAACAAAATTAATTATATGAACGAGCCAGTTACGTCCTAATGAGAGAGTCGATGAAGTCACTATTTCTTTTGTTTTTTATTGTTTGAATTAAACAATATTTCAATTTTTACGAATTTGACGATTAGGACCTCCTTGCCTGAAGCATAAAATGTTAAAATAATGGAATCCCACGTGTTCAGGGAGGAATGAAACTTCATTTCACTTGACAATGACGAGAAAATACAAATATTTCATATAATAAAATACAAAAGAAATAGTGAGTGAGTGATGTCATCAACTCTCTCATTTGGAACTTGCTCGTTCATATAACTATTTTGTTGAAAATAAGCGAAACTTTAAAATGTCATAACTTTCTTATTATACATCCGATTTTGATGAAATTTTCAGTGTTATGCTTGTTGAATTTTTCTTTTTTTATTCAAATCAAGTTTATGTTTGGGTGGACTTTTCCTTTAAGTGCCGTCGAAAGTGGTAAATTGCACTAAATTTTTTTTACATTGATCAAGCTGATATATTTATGAAATCATACTTTGGGCTCTTATTCACTATAATTTAAGCTCCTAGAAATTTATTTTGGTAAAAACATTATTTGTATAGCATTCCTAACAATTATAAATTGAAATAATGCCTTATAAGTAATTTTTTTCAATTTCTTGTTTCTTCGGGTTTTGTTCTTTTTATCTTTGCTATCTTTCGAGGAAACTTCTCTGTATTTAATGCCGGTTGTCATTAAAAGTAAAAATAATCACTCATTTATGGATTTTGGCTGAGTGACCGCATGTTGTGTATTGACTTTCTACATCAAATCACTTTTTGAGAAATTCTTTGTTCTGACAGGTTTTGACATACCCTTACTGTTGCGTAATTTCGTAAGTGCGTATCCGGTTGTCAATTTTTTTTAATAGTTGCACAAAACTTAAAAGTAAAAAGTCAGTGGTAAAAACAAATCGCGCGGCAGATTTATAGTAAAATGAGGAGGGGGAAAAGGCCCCCTCCCCCGATAGTTTGGGGTTAACTTTTATCTTGTGAGTTAGCTGGCACATACAAATATCTCTTAATATCGAAGGCCTTCCAGGGTTGCAATGCAGTATTTGTACTATCGGGCCTATAATAATTTCCAAACGGATCTCTCACTGTAATTTTACTCTCCCCCAAATATATATATATTCATATATATACATATGTTAGGTCAAAGAAACTAATAATTCACATTATTTTATACTGCTGTCAATCCGTTAATTTGTATCTGATTTATATTACTTTGTAAAATGAGGAGGGACCAGAAAAGTGTGAGAAACTTTATACAAAACAGCTTTTTCCTTTTCCTGATTTCTCGGTTATCTGAGCGAGTTAAGTATTTTTGCCATAAACCATATGTAACTTGAAATGTGCTCTTCCTCAATTCTGATTAATTTTCAAAATTTATCTATGTTTTTCTGTTGTGATATACACCAATGCAATTTGTTGCCAACGTACGGAAGATACTTTCCTTTCTGTAGCTGTGCTTACACAATCAAAGTTTGATGCGCAGATACTAGAACTATTTATGATTGATTTGGTGAACATTATAGCACCAGTTTGTGCAATTGTCATGATTGTTGGAAATCAATAAATACATCTACCCCCTCCCCCCAAATATATATATATATGTATAAATAAAAATTAAAAAAAAATATATATATATCGTGATAAGATTCAATTTGAATATTCATCGATTTAAATGCCTGATTGTATGCACGATCTTTGGAAACTAAAGCGGCATTTTATCACGATATATATATTTAATTTTTATTTATACATGATATATATATATATATATATATATATATATATATATATATATATATATATATATATATATATATATATATATATATAGTAAGTATTGTTTCAAAATTTACTTCTCTTTCCCCAAGTTTAGAATAGTTTCATTTTGAATTTCTTTTTGGAAATTTTAGAGCACCCCTGCTATAAGTCATATATTCAATCCAAATGTCTAGATATCCTTGCTCATCTCAGAACCACACAATAAATTCAGAGTACAGTTCACTGACTTATAAAGAAACTAGCTGTGTTAACTAAAAAGAATGTGGAGGTCTACTTGGACTGTTTGTGCAATTGTCATGATTGTTGGAAATCGATAAAAACATCTACCCCCTCCCCCCCAAAAAAATATATATATGTACATGTATGAATAAAAATTAAAAAAATTATCGTGATAAAATGCCGCTTGTGCATACAATCGGGCATTTAAATCGATGAATATTCAAATTGAATCTGATTGGTGAATTTTACCGCTTTATTTGGACGAAAACATTTTTCGATCGGTAAGCAGTTTATGATACTTTTGCATTTTTTACGTTTTTATGGATACTTTATTGGTCATACTGGCAGTAAAATATATAACAGCAAGTTTGTTATTGCTTTATTATTTTTTATTTTGCAAGAATAAAAATCAAATTACACGACAATAATTTGACTTGATTAAATATTTACCCTCAATTAAAGTATTGGAAAACCCTATATCCGCATCCGGTGTCGAATATGCTAGAAAACCGAAGCACATCTGTTATTGAACATATAGTTCTCACAGGAAATTTTAAAAGATAAAACCATAAGTTAAAAATTTGACCGAAATTGAATAAGATTTTACCTATGATCTTGAAAAATTAGTTAAAATACAGCTTTCACTTCATAAGCCTAAAATATTGGAATTGAATGGCCGCGGATTAATATCAATTCATCCCCGCGCCAGTGCATGCAGAATGCAATTCCCATGCATCCACGGCCTAGCATGCATCGCCATGTGTGTCGGATTGGTCGCACATGTTCATTCATTCATTCATTACCGTAACACGCGTGAGAGTTTCGGTACCGTGGACTGTCCTGTCTTGTCCTGCTCCTAACGAATCTTCTAGAAGAGAATTTTCGAGAATTTGAAGAGGTAAGTTAGGTATATAAGATCTTTCTACCTGAATTGTAAGTTTATTCTACATTCCTTGTTGTTCAACTCAATTGACTAAGTCAGACAAGTGAAGTTTTTACTTTGGCCTTTGGGAGTTTGGGCAGGCTCGACTTTGAATTGAACTTGAAGTTTGAATCTGGTTTGGAATTGGATATTGTGAAACGCTTTGTGACAAAGTTTGTCCTGATTTAACTTAGATCTGAAGAGTGGTGAGATTTATTTTGTCTTTATTGTCTGGATATGATTCTAGATCATGTTTTCAACTAAGCCTAGTCTAGTCTGATCAACTTTTGACAGGTTTGATATATTAAAGCCAGACCTAGGGCCTATCTAGATCTGTTTTCAATTTCATCCAAATTTTCCTCCTTGTCTGCACAACTGGCAGACTGGGGACATTCTTTTCAAAATTAATACTCTTTAAAAGCAGTGTTTTTCTTTCTTTCTTTTAGGCCCTAGTTGATTTATGCTGGGGGTGGGGGGAGACAAATATATTGCTCTATACATGCGTGACCAAAAAAAGTTACAGGCATGACAGGTGTTTTTTTTTTCAGTTTTGTGCAAGTAATCTTTGCCCATAGGTCATGTAGGTCTAGGTTAAAAATCTGTATTTTATTCCTTCATTGCAGTCAGTATACAGATCACCCCAAAAAACACCATGTCAACTGAAACCAAACGTCCAGAAGAACCAATGGAAGCTGAGGAGGCAGAGACCTTTGCCTTCCAGGCAGAGATTGCTCAATTGATGAGCCTCATCATCAACACATTCTACTCAAACAAGGAGATCTTCCTTAGAGAACTCATTTCAAATTCATCTGATGTAAGTTTGTTTCATCAATTCCAAATTGCAGCCCATGTAATAATATTGGATAGGGTAAAAAGATGAATTTTCTTAGGGTGTACACTTCGGGCTTCGGCAGAAAAATCTGACAAACAGAACACTGAAAATTTGATTAAATTTTGACAAAGATAATCAAAGTTAAGACAATTGAAAAGCTTGACATTATTTTGGTGTTAAGTTCTTTGGATGTCTTCATGAGTATTCATTTAGCAAATGGATGTCATATCCTCACATGATGATGATCTGTCTATACGAAATTATGTTTTATTCAAATAATATTTGGACAACTGGTATTCTTGCTACAAGTTTTTTATTACATGGGAGACATCATACACACATTTTCTCACATAGTAACATAAGAAAATAGAACTTGGAAGGGGGGCACTTCCATTGACGAGTAGATACCATGCGTGACCATGGGGTCTTGAAAAGCACCCGAAACACATATTTTCCATTTTCTGAAAATGCACCCCTTAACACAAGTATTTGCGTGTGAAACCCTTCCCTTAACAAGTATTGGAAACAAAACGATACTCTTGGCAACTATTCCCTGGATTGAACCCCAAACAAGTACAGGGATATTTCAATTGTTATGCCACGGACGACGTCGGTTTTACCTTTACCTGCATCTTTGGGTTTAGTACAGCCCCAATTCCCCACTCTTGAAAATCGTATTCTAAACACATAGTGGTGACTCTTGAAGCAAAAAGTACATCCTTTATAAAACATTTTAGTCTAAATTTTTTATACCCTTTTTTCAGCATGGAGTACCCCGTTTACTTGTCCCCGATGTTGGAATGTGATAAACTTAAAGTTAAGGAAAGATCTAAAAGTTTTTAGATCTGATCTATTCTAATCCCAGGATTATACAGCCATAAAATTTCTAGATTAAGAGTTTAGTTTGACCTCAGAAGACAATTCCAGGATAAAGTAGGCATTGTTTCAAAATTTACTTCTCTTTCCCCCAATATCTTCAATCCAAATGTCTAGGTATCCTTGCTCATCTATAGGAGGATCAGAACCACAACAAATTCAGAGTACAGTTAACTGACTTATAAAGAAACTAGCTGTATGAACTAAAAAGTATATAGGGCCTAGAGGTCTACTTGGACTTTGCATCGGCCACCTTCCATAGATCAAATAATCACTTGTGAACACCAACTGTATTGCTGAGAAGGTATCTATTTATAACTGGAAACTGATCCGAGATTTGTTGACCTAATACTGTAATAAAATAGAGATGTAATGATTGAAATTCCATGTGGATGCATTTGTCAAAAAGATATTTGTTATTTTTTTAACTGGGACTTATAACAAGGGTTTTACTATCATTTTGATATTCCATGTTTTATAGGCCTTGGACAAGATTCGCTACAAGTCTTTGACTGACCCCAGTGAGATTGAAGCCGAAAAGGATTTCTCTATCAAGATTGTTCCAAACAAAGATGAGAAGTCACTGACTATTATCGACACAGGTATTGGGATGACCAAGGCTGACATGATCAACAACCTTGGAACTATTGCCCGATCTGGCACCAGGAACTTCATGGAAGCCCTGCAGGTATGTGTAAAAACTCTTCGCAATTATGCAGGGTTTGAATTGGTCGGAGGTCTTAGCTGTAGATGACTTGTTTTGATGCCCTTTGTTGTGTAACATAGAAATATGACTGAGATTGAATAGTGGCCTTGCCTCCAAAACAAACATTTAAGGCCTGATTTTGGCTCTACATTGTATAATGGTTAATATGAAAAATTAAACATTTTCCATGTTTTGTGGCTGTTTGGAAGAGTAAAATACAGCTATCACTGAAGATAATGGTTTGATGAAATGGTACATATGTTAAACAAAACTTCAATATATTTTTAGATGAACTTATGCTGAACATTTAATGCTATCAGGGATTATTAAGTTCTGAATAGTGAAATTAAAATGTGGATTTATGTGAAATTCTCAATTTAGGCAGGAGCTGACATCTCCATGATCGGTCAATTTGGTGTTGGATTCTACTCTGCATACCTTGTAGCTGAGACTGTAACCGTCTACTCAAAGAACAATGATGATGAAACTTACATGTGGCAATCTAGTGCTGGTGGCTCTTTCACTGTTCATAGAATTCCAAGTAAGTAATTTAGGCCTGCGTGTGGATTATAGTTAAACAGGTCTTTCAGCTTAAAAATTATGTTACTTGAATCATACAAAACCGACAACTGAAAATTCTTCAAATTGGACATGGAATAAAAGTTTCATTTTTAAGTTTTGCATTTTGATGTCACAATTCTAATGCAGTGAGCAAAGTGATGTAATGTTGCCACTTATTCTTTTTTAATCATTAAATGAAATAGTGTTTATTCAGATTTTTCCACCAAGAATGTAAAAAATAGGATGAACTAAGTTATTGTGTAAGATAAGCTGAAACCTATATTCTTTACAAGGAGATATCTATGAAAATATGAATTATGATTATGTAACAAAATAGGAAAAGGGAGACATTACATCAGCCCACCTATTGCATATTCACGATGGCATGCTTGATGATATGACAGTATTAAAGGGGTGGTCCAGGCTGAAAATATTTATAGCTTAATAAATAGAGTAGAATTCACAGAGCAAAATGCCGAAAATTTTGTCTAAATCGGACAACAAATAGCAAAGTTATTGAATTTTAAAGTTTAGTAATATTTTGTAAAAACAGTCGTCATGAATATTCATTAGGTGGGCTGATGATGTCACGTCTCCACTTTTCTTTTGTATCTTATTATATGAAATTAGGTTTATTCAAATTTTTTCCTCCAAGAACCAGAAAAATTGGATTGACAACTGATTTAATGCATTAGATATTTATTGCTGCAACTTATTTCATTATAAGGGAGACATTTTATTCACACAAGTATGAAATAATGAAAAAAATGTGATTTTATGTAATAACATAAGAAAACGGAAAGTGGAGATGTGACATCATCAGCTCGCCTAATGAATATTCATGACGACTGTTTTCACAAAATATTGCTAAACTTTAAACTTCAATAACTTTATTATTTGTTATCCGATTTCGATGAAATTTTCAGCGTTTTGCTCAGTGAGTTCTACTCTGTGTATTAAGCTATAAATATTTTCAGCCTGGACCACCCCTTTAACAAAAAAAAGTTTTATGATTCCATAACTATATATTTCATAAGACTTGATCAACTCTCATTGTTACGCTAGTTGAAATCTACTTTATATAAAAGTAAGGAACTATTTGTGGAAAGCCATTAAAAAAATGCACATTGGAGGACTATATAATACAAATGATTGACAAGAAAGTTATTGAAAATAGCTTTCAAAAGGTATCCTTGGAATAGTTGTTTGGACATTTAAAATATTACAAATGTTTGTAAATGTGGATCTTTATTTGATTAAAAATGTCCATTCATATATTAATTTATGTGTAAATTGATTGGTTAGCCAGGAAATATTACTTCATCTGTCTTTGGACGTCTGAGATTGGAAAAAGAGTGTAGACACTGCTTGATATGCACATTCAATTATTATTTTTTCTCTTTCGTCATACAGACAGTGATGACCTGAAGAGAGGAACCAAGATTGTACTGAGCATGAAAGAGGACCAGACAGAATATCTAGAGGAAAAGAAATTGAAAGAAATCGTCAAGAAACACAGTCAGTTCATCGGCTACCCTATTGGTCTTCAGGTACGTCTTAAAGTATTTACAGTCCGACATCTCTTAACCAGCCTCCCCTTATCCGGACGCATACTTCCAGAGATTCTTTTTTCAAATTACATGTAGTATGTGGGGAAATTAGATTTCAATCTAGACTCAGAATCCCTACGCAAACTCACTTTGTTTAAATACATTTTCCAATATATAGTCTACCTACAAATACAACCACATGTTCTATAAAAACATCTTGCCCAAATCACTAAACTTGGACAGGATAATTTTCCAGTAAGTCACGGCGCAGCGCAACTATTTTATCATGTTCTCTTTTTTTCCGGAAAAACCCCCCAGACATACTAGCTGCGGCCAGGCTTCTATAGGGACAGCGCCATCTATCATTTTTGAGCCTCCAGTCATAAGAATGGCTGACTTTGCGAAGCTGCTATGCTCGCTGATCCAATTTTAAAAGTTGGTTTTATCGAGTCATTCTCTTCGGAGGTATGCTCGATGCATACCTCAATCATTTCAGCAGGTAAATTATTATAAAAGGTTGCTTAGTCTAGTACACTATTTATCATGATGATATGAGTTTGGGGCTATGAAGAGTCATAGGTCATACATCTGAAGATCTTGTCTTGGCAAGAACTAAATACCATTTGAGGTATCATCTTCAGACTTGGTTCATTTTTGCATATTGGGAGTTACAATAAGGTTGTTGGTCCATGGGTGTCAAAGGATGCAGGAGTCAGTAACTGAATACACTCAAAATTAAGTTTTTGCAATAAAAAAGTAACTTTTATCAACTTTAACCCTATCTAGGCCGGGGTATTTTGGAAGTTCCTATGGCCGGGGGGGGGGGCCTCCCAGGCCCCCCCCCCCCCTAAGATCTCGGCCGTCGACCACGCGATCGCGCCAAAAATGGCACACGGTTTGCCTAGGAAATAATCTACAAGATTGTTAGTAATTTATTTCATGTGAATCGCTATTAAGTGATTATGCTAATTTATGTGTAATTAGTATGCAAAATCATACTTTTTCCCTCTAACTCCCTAAATAAAGCTCCAAATGTACTAATTTTTGGTATAGAAACACTTTGTGGTGTCCTTAACAAGTGTACATGAAAAAATTGTGATATCAAATCAATTTCTTATGTATTATATTGTTTTTTGCAATTTCTTATGTATTTCTTTGTTTTTTTGACCTTTTGTTTTTCATTGTTTTTTCAATGAAATTTGTTGGGGACTCTTCTGTGATCATAAAAAGCATAAAATGAATACATTTAGACTAGAAAAACTAAAAATAACCATACATTTATGAATTTTGGTTGAAAACACAATTTGCATTGACTTTGTACACGAAATCACGTTTTTGAGCAATTTTCGGTTTGACATGCACTTACATAATGTTGCGTAATTTTGGAACCACGTACCCGGGTGACGCAAAATCTAGGCCCCCCACCGGCCTAGATAGGGTTAAGCTTGGCTTATGTTTGTACAGTTGCATGTATTAGAGCAGAGATTAAATATAATGATCACAAGGACAAAGTCCACAAGGTCATTCTGATAATTAAACAGTTTGACAGATATGAGGTCACATTTTATTGTTGATTGCTCCTTTAGGTACATCTTAAAAAACGAAAAAGTATTTACAAAATATGATTAAACATGATTGAAATTGACAAAGCTGAAGGCATTATTGATGTTGGTTATAGACAGACGTGAAAACAATATACCCGTTATATTATTGATCAAGTAATTCCATAGTGTTCAATTTAATAATAAAAAGTTAAGATGGGCAAAATATTAAACAATGCAATGTCTTTCTTTTCTGTTTGAACAATAGGTGGAAAAGGAACGTGAAAAGGAGGTCAGTGATGATGAAGAAGAAGAAGAAGAAAAGAAAGAAGAGGAAGAGAACAAGGAAAGTGAAGACGAGCCTAAGATTGAAGATCTGGGTGATGATGACGATGAAAAGAAGAAAGATGAGAAGAAGAAGAAGAAGATCAAGGAGAAGTACACCGAAGATGAAATCTTGAACAAGACCAAGCCCATCTGGACTAGGAACCCTGATGACATCAGTCAAGAAGAGTATGGTGAATTCTATAAATCACTCACCAATGATTGGGAAGATCATTTAGCTGTCAAGGTACGAGTTTCACTTTTCATCTTTTTGAAATTTCAGCCTTTTATTTTGGAGCATCACCTACACAAGAAAACAAAATATCTGTCCATGGAACTTGGCTCAATTAAAACTTTTCTCACTATTCATCATAAAAAGGGTGAAAAGTGAAAATTGCTGATTTTATGGAATTTCATTGCATGATGGGATTGTAACATTTTTCATAAAATGAGATATAATTAAATTAAGTGATTACTGTGATTCCAACTACATAAATATCCCTGAATATTTTGGGCTGTGGACTGGTGTTCACCATGGAAGCTACCATTGATAACAAATTTACCAACATGTTTGATAGTAAGATGTATGGAAGAAGATCCATATTGTCTTAATGAAATAGGATGACGAAGTTGATACTTCCAGCACTCATGCGCCATGTCATAATTGTTATTCTTGGTACACGACTTGTCTCTGACACTGTTGTGGATCAGGCTCTGATGATCATGTTGACTACTGGTGGTGCTCTAATGGAAGTAGATTAAGAAAAGAACTCCTATTCCTGTACCATGATCATGTCATGTTACAGGCTTATCAGGAATATCTTTTCTGCACCAGCTTGTGCTTACCACATACTGAACCTCTTTCTTAATGTTCAAGGACTGTGGTGCATGATCTGGAAGCAACATGTTCTTTAGTTTATCTTTGAATGAATGATCCATACAGTAAGACTGCTCTCTGTTGAATTTGATTAATGATGGATTAATCTTAACCATATTCCCCTTGGTACTTCATTCCTTGCAATCCCAGCAATACAGTATGAAAAATATATAATTTGATGATTGATAAAATTAATGATTTGATAAACCTCAATGCATTGTAAATTGTACTCATTTTGTGTTCATTTTCCTTCATAGCACTTCTCTGTTGAAGGACAGCTTGAGTTCCGAGCTCTTCTCTTCATTCCTAAGCGTGCTCCATTTGACATGTTTGAAAACAAGAAAAAGAGGAACAACATCAAGCTCTATGTCAGGAGGGTCTTCATTATGGAAAACTGTGAAGAGCTCATCCCTGAATACCTCAGTAAGTTCCTTATATCAGAAAACCAGTAAATATGTTTTGTGAGAAAAACTTCTCTACTCAAAGGTTTGCATAAAAATTTTAGTAGAACTGTTAATTTGTTTATTTCTAAATTTTTTTAGCTGCATTATGAATCGTCTTTGAAAATTGCTATTTTCCCCAATTTGTTTTAAAAAGTTTCCTAATTCCACCTCCCCCCTTACAGATTTCGTCAAGGGTGTTGTGGATTCTGAGGATCTTCCTCTGAATATTTCTCGTGAGATGCTCCAGCAGAGCAAGATCTTGAAGGTGATCAGGAAGAACATTGTCAAGAAGTGCATGGAACTCTTCCAAGAACTCTCTGAGGACAAGGAAAATTACAAGAAGCTGTATGAACAATTCTCCAAGAATCTCAAGGTAACTTAACTATTTAAACTTCAATTACAAGCAATAAAGATAATCTTTTATAATACCTACCTGTTTTCCCCTTGCCAAACCAAAAAAAGGAACCATCATTCTGTGAGTTTGAACCAATACTAACAATGCAGTATTTTCATAGGACAGTCCATTACAATTGGAATTGAGAAAAGAATGTGGTGGTACATATTAAAAACAGAAAAGAGTGGGAATGTTATACTGTAATGTGTATACTTATAAAACAGGAATTCTAGGCTTATGCATCTTTGTTATACTTCTGTAATTGCATTCATTACTTTTATTTAATGTTGTAAATTATTTGGTTGTAGCTTGGAATCCATGAGGACTCGCAGAACCGAAGCAAGATCGCCGACTTCCTCAGATACTACACTTCACATTCCGGTGATGACATGACAACTCTCAAGGACTATGTCTCTAGAATGAAGGAAAACCAAACACAAATCTACTACATAACAGGTAAATTAGGAGAATCAGTTTTTTTTTTTTTGGGGGGGGGTGGATCTGCAAATTTCTTTAGACTGTCACTTGTTGACCTTTTTACTCTTCAACCCTATCTAGGCTGAAGTATTTTGGGAGATAATATGGCCGAGCCCCCCCCCCCCCCCACCCTTGAGATCTCGGACATTGATCACGCCCAAAAATTTGCACGCAGGTTTCTAGGACATAATCTACAAAATTTTATCGTAATTTATTTCATGCAAATTGGTATAAAGTGACTATGCTTATTTATGTAGGATGCAAAATCTTACTTTTTCCTTTAACTTCCTAAATATAGCTCCAAAGGTTCTAATTTTGGCGTAGAAACTTTGTGATGTTCTAATGAAATGTTGACCATAACAATTTTATGTTAATCTATTCGAAATTAATTCATGCATATTTTTAAAAATTCACATAAAATGCTTCTTTATTTGTTGACCGATTTTGATTTTTTTTCTTCCATCTGGTAGGGCTTCATGAGGTTCACCAAATTTCTACACAGAATTTTGAAATTTTCAGTAGAAAATTATTCATAAATCACAGAAAATGCCTCTTTATTTGACAGATTTTGATTTTTTTTTCTTCCATCTCGTAGAGCTGAATGAGGTTCACCAAACTTGTACACACAATTTTGAAATTTTGTCTGGAAAATTATGCTAATTCATGCAAAATTTATTCATAATTCACAAATGTTTTTTCTTCATTTTTTGATCAATTTCAATTTTGTTTATATGATAGTGCGAGGTGGTGAAACAAAATTTCGACACAGAATTTTGAAATTCATTAAATATGCTAATTTACTCATATATTTTCAAAAATCACAAAAATTATTTGTTGATTGATTTTGATTATTTTTGTTCCATGTGAGAGCTACATAAGGTTCACCAAGGTTCTACACAGAGTTAAGAAATTTTTGACTAGAAAGTTATTTATGCTTAATTTATATGAAATTTATTCATAGATCACAAAAAATGCTATGTCATTTCTTCATCAATTTCAATTCTATATCCTCAATTTATGTCACCAATATAATTCACTACAGTGTCAACTGGGCTGAAATTAAAATTGTGTTAAATTTCGTTGCGAGATGCCGAATGAGCTCCACATCATTGATGTGCTACATGTAGTTTCTTATAAGTAATTACATATTGCGTTGCTGTGTTCACTCTCCTTGACTTGCATTGCCCTTTTTTTTTGCATGGACAGGTGAATCGAAGGACAAGGTTGCCCATTCAGCATTTGTAGAACGTGTTAAGAAGCGTGGGTTTGAGGTTCTTTACATGACTGAGCCTATTGATGAATACTGTGTACAGCAGCTGAAGGAATACGATGGAAAGACCTTAGTCTCTGTCACAAAAGAAGGTCTGGAACTGCCAGAGGATGAAGATGAAAAGAAGAAGAGGGAAGAGGCAAAGGCAAAGTTTGAGAACCTCTGCAAAGTCGTCAAAGAAATCCTTGACAAGAAGGTTGAGAAGGTATATAGTTTTGCTTTTTTTTTCTTCCAAACTCCAAATGAGATCCCGGAACACAGTGAAAAACTATTCAAAAGAATGTATAAACTATAATGACAGATTCTTGCTGAAATAGTTACGATTTTCTAACTTATGCATGAGCACAAATCTGTACAAAAGAATAAAATGAAATTACCCAGATGTGCAAAGCGGAGATCAAAGGTCCAACCAAGGTGTTCATGTGGGCAGTTGCTAGTTACGTTGAAAATGGAAGCTCTTCACCTTTGGTATAATAAATAATGAGAGACATGATGAGTTAAAAAATGAATGGCACCTTTCCTCATTTGGATATCTTATTTAATCTTGTGATCACGTCAATTTGGGGAAGATGAAGGAATTATGATGTATTGTTGATCTCCTTTTTGTACAGGTTGTTGTGTCAAATCGTCTAGTCTCGTCTCCTTGCTGTATTGTTACCGGTCAATATGGATGGACTGCTAACATGGAGCGTATCATGAAGGCACAGGCACTACGTGATACAAGTACTATGGGTTACATGGCAGCCAAGAAACACCTTGAGATCAACCCAGATCATCCTATCATTGATACACTCAGACAGAAAGCTGATGCTGATAAGAATGATAAGTCAGTGAAGGACTTGGTGATGCTTCTTTACGAAACCTCTCTCATGGCATCCGGATTCTCACTGGAAGAGCCTCAGACCCATGCATCACGCATCTACAGGATGATCAAACTTGGTCTTGGTAAGTTGGATATTCCATCTGTTATGTGCTAGTGTACATTGCTTGCTCAGATACAATTTAACAAAAAAGCGAGGAGAGACCTGCGGTCTAAGTGATTCACTTTGCTTTTTCCATCTCTCATGCACAGATGACATTTGGCAAATAATAAACTACCCAAGCAACAGGCAGATATAGAATTCCTCAAGTCTGGCAATTTTTTTACCATATTATACAAGACTTATTTATCTTTCATATATGTTGAAACAGATATTGCTGTGTAGAGTCGCCTGTATTTGACAATGGAGGTCATTTATTTGTACATTTTTTTGTATATTTGTTAACTGAACAGTTTCACTATGTTTTGCTATCACTATTCAAAGAACCAACTTCACAATTACAAATGAAAAAAATTGTGGTTTTAAAATGAATTTCTTATGTATTTCTGCGTTTCCGACCTTTTTTGTTTTTGGTTTTTTTTTTGCCAACTTTAGAAATCATATCTTTATGTATAAGGAGAGAAAATTTAATTTACATCGACTTTGTACACAAAATCCAGTTTTGAAGCAATATAGGGTCTGACATGCACTTAGTTGCGTCGTTTTATAACCGCATAGCTGAGCGTCATGAATTTGGTCTCAGAAGATGCCCAAGACTTCAAAGTGGAAAGTCAGCAGGCAGGGCCGCCAAAATTTTCGAATGCAGGATGGTCACAGAAAATATTGAGGGGGAGGTTGACACGGGGCCTTAACCCTATCTAGGCCGGGGGGGGGGCCTCGGAGGCCCTTCCCCCTCAACAAATTGCCGCGCAAAATTTTTTGAACGTGCCGCTCGCTGACTTTTTACTTTCAAGTCTTTCGCAACTTTTGAGACCAATTTTGAGTCACCCGGGTACGTGGTTCCAAAATTACGCAACATTATGTAAGTGCATGTCAGACCAAAAATTGCTAAAAAACGTGATTTCGTGTACAAAGTCAATGCAAATTGTGTTTTCAACCAACATTCATTGATTTTTTTTAGTTTTGCTAGTCTAAATGTATTTATTTTATGCTTTTTATGATCACAGAAGAGTCCTTAACAAATTTCATTGAAAAAACATTGAAAAACAAAAGGTAAAAAAAACAAAGAAATACATAAGAAATTGCAAAAAACATTATAATACATAAGAAAATGATTCAATATCGCAATTTTTTCATGTACACTTGCTAAGAACACTACAAAGAGTTTCTATACCAAAAATTAGTACATTTGGAGTTTTATTTAGGGAGTTAGAGGAAAAAGTATGATTTTGCATACTAATTATGCATAAATTAGCATAATCACTATAGCAATTCGCATGAAATAAATTACTATACAATCTTGTAGATTATGTCCCAGGCAACCTGCGTGCCAATTTTTGGCGCGGTCCATGGCAAATTTTGTTTTTTACATTTGCCAGAAGTTAAGAAAAAAGAAACTTTCCATGTGTAAATGTATATATGTAGGTACAATGTATGATTCAAAGGTCTTTAGCTTATTATATTAAATGTTTTGTCTTTGGTGCAGGAATTGATGAGGATGATGTACCTGAGGAAACAGCTGATGAAGACATGCCACCATTGGAAGGAGATGATGATGATGCATCCAGGATGGAAGAAGTTGATTAAAAACTGAACTGAACACTATACCATCTTAGAATGTGAGAACATGACTTTGATTAGGAACATTCTGCAAACTTTGTCATGATGATCCTGTGATATGGACTGTGGGGCGCAGGAAGTCTCTCCCAGTATTTCTAAGAAAGACAGGAAGGGCGCAAGGAACTTCTGATCTTGGAGCAATTAGCATGGTCACTATGTGAATTGCAGTAATCCAGGTAGCAAATCAACATTCACAGGTCTGCACCCCAATAATACTCTCCTTCAATCTGTTCTTTCTCCCCCACAAGATCCTTTATAAAGAAGTGAAAGTATTTCAATTTGACTCTTTACTCATCCTACTCGTTGGAATCAAACTCTTGCATTAATTCATGTTATATAAATTGTTTCGATCTTTAAATGGAACATTTTCTAAAATGTCTCTTCCACTTTCATTGTAATTTGACTCCATTTTTAAGTCAAAATTGAAAATAGTTAATATATCAAGTTAAATATTCTGGGTAAACCATTTCATTGCCACGGTTGCATGTACTTATGTAACATTTCCATATACTGCTTTTACATAAGAGATAGCAATGTGGATGTCTAGCATTTTGTCCCACCTAGGTTAAGCTTCAATATTAAGCATTGTATAGTCTAGTAAATGCAGTATTCAGTGTTTGAAATGTCTGTGCTTGTATCGTCTTTCTTGGAATTACCTGTAAACTGATGAAAAGCTTCAAAAGGTGATTAATGGTATGCAGGTACATGTATTTATATTTAAAAAGGTTGCCTGATCTAATCAGACAAGTTTCCTAATGGGGGATGGTACTAGGGCTGCACAATATGACGATATAAAAACTAAATGTCTTAACAATATTGTATCCACATTCAGTCACATCTTGAATCACACACAAAAAAAGTTTCCATGTTTTCCAGGCAAAGAAATCGTAATTGGAAAGCTGCAATTATCATCCCTCATCAAAGAGTAACATTTGATGTTTATGCATGGCTTGGGAGACGGTATATCACCATACATTATGATAATTGACACTCAAATACATAATATCGTACAGCCCTTAAAAATGCCAACAGGTGCAATATTGGTATGGAGAATATGATTGAAGCTATGCTGGTTTTCATCGGATCATTAATGCAAGGTGGTTTGTGGTTAATGTTAATATTATAGCATTAATTATGTTAATAGGGTTTGTTCAAACTTTTATAACGTAGCAATATCGCTTATGCCAATTTTCTTGATGCAGTTCTATGTTCACAATTTAATCCATCTTATTGCACCAGACCAGAGTTGCTTGTTGCTATTCTAGCGTGAAATCAAGAATGTTGATACGTATGTAAATCTGTTTCATGTAGTTTTTTGTTTTGTACCATGAAAATAAAGTTATCCTTCAATTTATTCATGCTTCATTCATATTATTATGCTGCAATAGTATTGTACTGTGACATGTATGGATGGGGGTGGCTTACTGTCATTGCAAGGTAAGGTGGCCTTTACACAAAAGTAAGTGAAGTATTTTTCATAGCCAAGTGATATATGTTTCTACAGGAGAAGGGGCATCAAATTGTCAAAATCAAGAAAAAAGGGT
This sequence comes from Lytechinus variegatus, assembly GCF_018143015.1. Taxonomy (NCBI): domain Eukaryota; kingdom Metazoa; phylum Echinodermata; class Echinoidea; order Temnopleuroida; family Toxopneustidae; genus Lytechinus; species Lytechinus variegatus. The sequence continues at coordinate 39,632,296 of NC_054746.1, forward strand.
GTGTTTTTACTTCCAACAGTCCAATATTTGTAAAGGGTATGTGTATTACATTCACATTATGAAAAAAAACACGAGTCAGTAATAGTATTTAGGGCAGAAATTAGAAAACTACTCCTTCAGGATATTTCAAGATTAAAATGAACTTATTGCAGTGTCACCTATTCAGGAGTAATAATGCAAGATATGGCATGACAGTTCTTGTAAAGCGCACATCACATTTTGATTATAACGTCTCCATGCACTTTCAAAGGACTTATTACACTAGCTTTATCTTGGTGGTTGTAATTGATATACGATAGGTAGTGAGAGTGTGTGTTCAAAGGAGAGAGGGTGGTTATGAAGAAGAGAGATGGACAGATAGACAAGTGAAAGAAAACAAATGTGAAACAAGATTGAGAATAAAAACCAAGTGATAGCAAAAGATCAAATGATGAGATCCTGGATCTCATGTCCACATCTTTCAGAAGAGATGACAAAATCCCGGATATCATTATGTCGACATCTTGTAGGAGAGATGATCAGATGACAGATCTATCTCGTCATGTCTATATCCAGTGGAAGAGATGATCAGAAGCCATGATCTCGTAACTCTTCATGTCTTCATCTTTTAGAAGAGATGATCAGATGACATGATCATGGATCGAAGATCTAGTCATCTGATCATCTCTTCTAAAGGATGTCAACATGACCAGATCTGGGATCTTGTCATCTGATCAACTCTTTTAAAAGATGTCGACGTGACGAGATCCAGGATCTCGCATCTGATCTTTTTCGCTAGCAAGATGTCGACTTCCCATGATAATTATCTCAACATCTCGGTGGCACTTATAAGCATCCATAATAGATTGCATTTTATAGATTATGTAATTTCTTGCAAATTTATGAGAGATATACCCATTTGCTCAGCTATTGAAAATAAAGGTTTTTTTTAGATGGAGCAAGTAAATGAAGTGTGAATGAGCTCAGTAATTGAAATATTTTTGATGTTGGAATACATAGCCTCTTGCTGTGGCTGGCAATTTTATTTGTTAGTAATGGGTCACAATTTTTTTTTTAGATTATTCTTTGGGCTTGGTATTGCCATCATAAAATCATGAAAAATGGTCCATGACTAGTCTGCTGTGCAAACTCTTCATTCAAGTTAAGGGTCTGAATTGCAACCTACTCATGCCTTGTGTACTGAAGGCCTGAATTGAAACGACAAGTTTTGTATGTGCTAGTTTTTTTTCATGGAGACACCCTTGTTTCAATCAGGGTCTGTGCCTGCAGACTAGTCCAGGACTGCCACAAAACGTGACAATAGTAATTAGATGGAATGGGCAGTCACCCAAACCGATCATAACCAGGGGTCATAGCATAGCCACTTGTTCCTAGGACTGAAACGAGGCTTACCCTCCAGTCCGTATGGAAGCAAGCTAGGGTTGTCATCCCCATAGGGAGCCTGGTCAGCAAGAAACCAAGCTAGACAAGCTTGTATAACCTTGACTTCTATTATAACTATTGACAAGTTTATTTGGAACAAAAAAAAATTCACCCTGGGGTAAAGCAAATAAAAAAAAAAGATATATCATAAAACATATTTCATACCTACTTCTACAAGAAAAATATTTTCAGTTATGAATTACCAGTTGGATGGTTGCATTAGTCTTAGATGTCACAAATATTCAAATCCTTAAATTAATTTCCCTTATTTTTTTAATTTATGGATTTTCGTCAAACCTTTACTCCTTTTTTCCTGAAAAACTATGAGGGCAATCACCCCCCCCCCCCCGCCCCCCAAAAAAAACTGACACTGCCCTGCCAATAATGAATGCCATATCACACTTCAATTATTTGAGTCTCATTTATTTGTTACATTTTTACAGTGAACTACAGGAAAGAAAAATATTAATGGGCAATAACAATAATGAACAATCAAGGTAAATACACTTGCACATTGCAATGGACGGAATACACTCATATCAAAATATCTTGATATATACTTGTACTTGCACTAAAATATATGTGTAATTCTCGGCTATTTGAGTGAAAATATATTTCATTAATATTTATGAAATAATGAACTTCAAAACAAGGACTCTATTATAAATAATTTTCATGTTATTATTACAGAAATTGTAATATACATTGTAAAAAGTATATAAATTAAAAGAAGAGGTATACTGCTTTTTTATCTAGTGTATAGTCACCAGTACCTGACAATTTTAGATGAAATGAAAGTCATTTATTCTCTAAAAGGGACAGGTTTGCTCTAATTTCACCATGTCTAATAGCCCCTATTATTATGAGCATGTGTATGAGCACGAGAACAAGGTCTACCAGAAGAATTCTTATTGGTAATGGTGGTGCGCTATTGAAACCTGAATGAATCTATCAATATTATGTTGTAAACACCTTGATATATATGACACCGGTAAGGTGATGTTGTTTTTTTTAACCCTGGGCAAAGTCACCTGCCTTTGAGGCTTTTAATATGACCGCTTATAAGGTGATGTTGATTTTTGAATACTGGACAAAGTCACCTGCCCATAAGGTCCGTGAAATACATTTGTCATAAGGTCCCTAAGTAGAAACACCCATCTACATGTGGGCTATCAAGTACCAGTCTATTATCCATGTGATTGTAAAATAAGACACACAAACACCAACATGAAAAAAACTTCATTTTTTACATTATGTAAATAATCACTCAATATAGACATCAAAGTACATATGTAAACATATTTTATACAAGATTGACAAAAGTATAAATACATTCTTGCTTGAAATTGGACAGGAAAGCTCTTTCCTCTAGGAAAGACTGAAAAAAATCAATATATCTTCTCACTTCTTCCAGGTGAATACAAATGTATGTGTAAAAAGAATCCACCCCCCTCGCACACACACTCTTTCTCTCTCCCTCTCTACATCCTCAATCTCTTTCTGCCTATCCCTCAATACAAACAGTGACACAATTTGAAAGACTTGGAATTTTAAACCTTAGCTTGGCATTAAATACCTATGTCAAAGAGTCCAGTTATTCTTGAACTGAATTGTTGGATGTATGATGTAGACCAGCTGTCTTGCCTTGGTGATTTACTTTCAGAGTTTCTCAAATACCTCATAAGATGCATCTTTAATCTCTGGCTCAACATGTTGAGGAGGAAACACGGGATCGATAGCAGTAGAAATCATACCAGCAATTAACTTTGGTAACAGCTTCCTACAAATAGAAATGAAATATGAAATCAAGAACAAGATCTCCTGCAACAATGTCCCTGATATTGCAAGGTCTTTAATATTCTAATGTGTGTTTTTTTTTTATTATGTTCTTGATATCTCAAGGTTAATCTGATTTCAAGTAATCCTATTAATTTAATTAGTAAGAAATCAACCCCTTGTGCAGGGGCTTATCAACGGTTCAGGTCATATTCCTTCAAGAAAACCATATATTTATCTTTATCAGACAATGATACCATATCAGATTGCAAAGAATGGGATACCAGAAATGTTCCACAAGTTAGGCCATTGTTGTATAAATAATAGATGAGTGCGATGTTTGTACAAATCAAAGATGAGTGCAATATTTCTGGTATCCCATGAAGAAAAGCCATTAATACAATCGTCACCTTTAACTTTAATAATCATTATTCATTAGACTATGCAATACAGTACTGTGCAGCAAGTTCTGTAAATATTAAAGCCTATGAGTCTTCTGATATTGCAGAGGTCAATTAAGCACTAGATCAAAATACCTGTTTTAGTGCACCATGAAAACACCCTTTATAAATACATGTAATAATAATAAACAGTATCCAAATGAAAATCTGATTCTAAAGTCTTTTAAGCAAACTAGTATAATTTTTAAAGCTATAAGTCATAATAAAACATAATTAATGAATGTTGACTCACTGGGCACAAGCAGGGGCACTGTTAACCTCTAGAAGCCATACTCTTAGGTCACTATCCAGCATAAAATCAAATCCATACAACTGAAAACTATGGTATGACAGACCAGTGGTAGATAACTCCTGCAAGAAAATAAATCATGACAATAATTCTATTAATAATCATTCAAGCCACACCCACTAATTGTCTCATATTGAGACAAAGATAAAAACATGTATTGAAAATGAGTTCTGAATAAGGTTTTTTTTTGCTCATAATTGCCAGAAAATAAACGGTGAGAAAGGAGGTATATGCATTTAACTTTGTACCACCTGCAATGTACATAAAAATGAAATAAAAGGTGCTTTTCCACAGGCGCATAGCCAGGGGGCGGTGGGGGCAGTCGCCCCCCCCCCCTAAAAAAAAAAGGGAAAAAAGAGAGAAAAGGAAAAGGGAAGGGAGGAAAGGGAAGAAAGGTAGCTTTGTGGTTTTTTCTTTTTATTCTTTATTTTTTCTCAAAAGAGAAACTCCTTCACTCTTCTTGCTCTAAATTTATATATAAATTTCGCTTCCGCACTGCGCGCGGTTAAATGACAATATTGAAGTTCTCCATTGTTTCCCCCACCTTTTCTCTAACCCTGTTTATCCACCTCAGCTATGTGCTTCTTGCCAGTCAAAGTTAAAATTGTATACATTAGGGCATGAATTTGAGTAAGGTTAGGCCGAAGTAAATATATGCAGATATCTTTTTTTTTTCAATTGATCGCGCAACTTCTGGTCTTGTCGGCTCCGAGCGGGTAAAATCTTTATATTAGTTTCTGCCGTCACCTCCATTAGTCAACTTCTCCCGCTTTTCAGCTCATTACTAAACAACCATAATTTGGGGGCAAACAGGTTCCTAATTTAAAAAGAGGAAGGTATGGAATTCGTGTCGTATTAAATAAAAAAGTACAATATTTTTTATCAAATTGTATTAAACTTCATATCATTTCCCTGTATACATTCATCTCCTGTCCTGTTTTGCGCCCTCAGTTTGAAATTTTGAATGACACTTAAGTTTCTTTATATTCAAAATGAAGCGCTTCAGGATAAGTAAAAAAAATAGGCATCCTTTTTTATATAGATAGATAATTTCAATAAATCGCATAAGTTTCAACTTTTTTGCGCACTATTTTCCTTGTAATGAAGTTCAATAATCTTAGAAAATCAATTGAATTAGAGCCGAGTGGGTATTAGAGATATCTACATTATTTTGATGAAACGTCCGCCCTTTGAAATTTCAGAGTTTCATTTCTCTGCGCAGGGAGGAATATCTTCCTCTACCAATCTTCTCCTCTGTTTTGCGAGTTAAAAATATGCCCTGTTGCTAAATTGTTTGTAATCAAATCTGATCTTTCCAAAGAAAGTTTCAATATATCTTTGAGAATACCCTTTTCTCGGGACCCTTATTATGGCAAGAAATATTGATAAAAACTTTAGCTTCTGCGCTTCGCGCGGAGTTATTATCATTTTAGTTTCCTCCATTGTATACCTCTTTTGTGAGTTCACAATCACTTTTGAAAACAAGGTTCAAAATCGCAATATAGTCAACCGAATTTGAGGTTCTAGAGACAAGAGAAACGGCTCCTTTTCATTTTAATTTATGAAACACTAAAAGCTTCGCGCGGGAGGGGGAAACTCCCCCTCCCTGCACCCACCCCCTACGGAGCACGCTTCGTGCGCTCTGTAAGTGTTGGCACGCTTTGCGTGCATTTCCGCCCCCTCCAAAATGAAATCCTGGCTATGCGGTTGCTTTTCCATAGAGCTTACACATGACATGAATGACTCTACAAATTGCTGCAACAAGTTCCTTGTCAAATGAAATACCCAATTTCTTTTATTGTGTTTAAAGTAGGACTGAATTTCCTATGAAACAAATAAATTTCTTGAATACCTTTCATTTCAATTCTTTAATAAAAAATAACTTCAACCAAGATCATATTTCAACTTTTACTGATGTGAATTAAAGTATTACTGTAAAGCAATCATTTTGAATCAAGATCATGTTTCTGTTGTTTGCTAAGTCATGTGCAACTTTACAAAAAGCTTAGTGAAACTGCATAAGGTATCATCAACAATGGTCAATGATTTTTGTAATCACTTATAGTCAATGACTCGAATAATATTTTATGATTCATTTACAGCAAGAATTTTCAATCTCCCGAGTCAGAACATGAAATGGGTGAACAATTTTTATTCCATTTAATATGACCATTGATGAGTTATAAACCTAGTCAGAACACCAGCATGACTTACCTCTTTTACTGATAGACAGCATGTTTTCACAATATGTCTGATTTGAGGTAGAATCTTGTCTTCTAAGCTCACATCCCAATGTTCTTGTAGAATTCTATAGAACAGGATCATAATTTACAATGTAAACAACTATAAAATCTGCAACAAAAGTTAATTCAAGTATGTAACAGACAAACTAACAACACATAGAGGGGTTTTATTCCATTGATGTTTAATATAATGGTTACATCTAACAATCTAAAGATGAAGCTGATGAAATACTTATTTCATTTCTATATGGATTAATTCCCTTCCAAGATATAAGTTTGGGATGAGGATACATTTTTTTATTCCATCAGTTTTCTCCATTATATCTTATTCAACACCATATTAACCTGGCAGAATGCTACGTTCAAGTAAAAAGTCATTAGTTCAGGTCCCACATACTGTTACAAAGTCATATGGGGAAAGATCATTTTCACATGCAGCTGCTATTTTATGGAATAATCTGCCAGAATATCTTAGAAATATACAACCATACGAAAAGTTTAGAAATAGCTTGAAAACACATTTATTCGCCATTTTGTAAACAACTAAGAACCCGGTGCTCTCCACTCCTTTTGTAAAAAGCGCTTAGAGACGTGCAACTTTGCTTATGTATTTTGCGCTATACAAAAGCGTTTCATTATTATTATTATTATACCAAATCTTTGTTAAAAACAAGAGTGTCGCTGGTGGAGCACATAATACGCCCGCTTGTAACGCGGAAAATGGAGTTACTGGTCAAGCAAGAAAAGTGGAAGGTGACGATGTGACCTTTTAACCTCAAAATCAATAGAATTCCTGGGATCCTGTTAGTAACATACACACCAAATTATATAAGCCTAGGTTAAGTTAAACTAGTAGAGCGGATAAGCTCCAAAAATCACAAGAATTGTGCAAAATTTGACTAAAGCATGAAACTTTTACAAGTATTAGTATATGCCGTAAGATTTATTTTAAAGATGGGAGGTAAATTTTAAAATGCCATTTTCGGCCGTTGCCATGGCAACGGAATAATTTCTCAAAAATGACATACATTTCCATGTAAATGGTAAATAAACATGATATAGATGAATAAAATGATAACTTCAAGCTTCCAATTTAATATATATAAAATTTAGAAACATTGAAAATCAACAAGATAGTTCCAATTAGTCCGTTGCCATGGCAACGGCTTGTTTTTCCCCATTTTTTTATTTTGATTAAAAAAACGTTGTAGAATATGATTTATCTTTAATTTTCCCTAATTTAACAGTGTTAAACAAAGATATTTTGGTTGCTAGATGTATAAATTATATCTCAAGCCATTGCCATGGCAACCAAATAACAACTGATTTACAAAAACAACATGGTTGACAAGACAATGGGCGGGTGGAAAAATCAACTGGAATTGACTTTATATGTATGCTTTAGTTTTGACCCCCTCATTTGAACCAAAAATACAGAAAGTGTTCTGCAGGAGTTCTTTATAAATATAAAACTTTATGTTCCATTGGTAATGCTTAAATTAAATAAAAGAAACAATGTTGCAAAGAACCCGTTGCCATGGCAACAGCTTATTTCCCTCTAGAAAGGTAAAAATATTGATAAAAATGTAGAATACATGTATGATCATCAGTCCATTTTCAATCATTTTTGAGGTACTAATCGGGATATGCTTTTGACTAAATTTATAAATATAACATCTTAAGTCATTGCCATGGCAACCAGATAACATCTAATTAAAAACAACAACAACAGGGATGACAAGGTTATGGAAAGATGAAAGTACAATGAAAATTAACTTATATGTACATGCATAAGGTTTGACCTACTCAATTAATTTAGGGGAAATAATACAGTGAGTGTTCTGCATGAACTAATTGGAATGATACAGATTGATGTTGCCTTGGTAATACTTGAATTAAATAAAAAGAAACAATGTTGCAAAGAACTCGTTGCCATGGCAACAGCTTATTTCCCTCTAGAAAGGTAGAAATATTGATAAAAATGTAAAATACATGTATGATCATCATTCCATTTTCAATAATTTTAAGGTACTAATCGAGATATGTTTGTGACTAAATTTATATATATGTATAAAACATCTTAAGTCATTGCCATGGCAACCAGATAACATTCAATTTAAAAAACAACAAAACAGGGATGACAAGGTTATGGATAGGTGAATAATACCATGAAAATAACTTTTATGCATAAGATTTGACCTACTCAATTAATTTAGGGGAAATAATAAAGTGAGTGTTTTGCATGAACTAATTAGAATGTCCAGCATTGATGTTGCCTTAGCAATACTTGAATTCCACGATAAATATCAATGTTGCAAATGACCTGTTGCCATAGCAACGGCTCATTTACACAAGAAAAGTACCAGTTTTGATTAGAAAAATGACTATAGACTCTGATTTTTTCTTTCATTTCTCCTAATTTTGTGATAAGAATTGATATGTTTGCTGTTAACATACAAATAATATCTGAAGCCATTGTCATGGCAACCAAATTACATCTAATTTGAAAAAAAAAACATGGTTGACAACGCAATGGACAGGTGGAAAATACAATTAGAATTATTCTGTATATGCTTAAGTTTTGAACCCCTCATTTGAACATATAGTATAGAATGAGTTCTGCAGGAGTTCTTTAGAAAGATAAAAAATTATGTTGCCTTGGTTATGCTTGAATTAAATTCTTTTTAAAATGTTGCAAAGGGTTCGTTGCCATGGCAACAGCTTATTTCCCTGTAGAAAGGTAAAAATATTGATAAAAATGTAGAATACAGACATGTATGATCATCTTTCCATTTTCAGTTATTTTAAGGTACTGATCAAGATATGTTTGTGACTAGATTTATAAATATAACATCTTAAGCCATTGCCATGGCAACCCGATAACATCTATTTTTTTAAAGAACAACATGGATGACAAGGGTATGGAGATTATGAACAGGTGAACAATTCACTTAATGTGCATGCATAAGGTTTGACCTCAATCTAGGGGAAACAATACAGTGAGTGTTCTGCATGAACTAATTAGAATGATAAACATTGATGATGCCTTGGTAATACTTGAATTCAATGATGAATATCAACGTTGCAAATGATCTGTTGTCATAGCAACTGCTCATTTTCCCAAGAAAAGTACCAGTTTTGATTAGAAAAACTGTAGTGTCTGATGTGTCCAAGACCTAGAGACGGCTTCCAAAAATGGAGTTTAAAACGGCTGTTGATATATAAATGGACATAGCTCACTTCATATCCGTCTGGGATAATTATATGATTTCGTGTCTAGACCATGGTTTCAATGGTCAAGTAATACATTATGACAAATTACACGGACAGTCAGTTGTCCTGTATATTAAAAAAAAATCCAAGATGGCTTTGTAAATGGAGTCTAAAATTGCTGTTGCTGCATTAAAAAACGTAGTTTCTTTAATATCCTGGAATAAGTTTATGCCATAGTGAAATGTGTCGAATTATACATAAGGACAAGTTACAAGAACAGTTAGTGTTCAAGTATGTCCAAAATCCAACGTGGTTTCCAAAAATGGAATATAGGATAGCCCCTGTTACTAACAAATGGACATATTTCGTGTAATATCTGCCAAGTGCATATTATTTTGATATCTAAATCATGGTTTTAAAAGTCAGTAAATACATCATGTACATTGGAACAGGTTACAAGGACACAAGGACAGTTAGTAATCCAGCATGTTCCAACATCCAAGATGACTTCAAACAATCGGAGTCTATTGAATTGGAGCCTGTTGCTTAAAAATTGACATAGTTCATTTAAATCCACCAAGGAAAACTGATTTTGGTGTTCACACTTTGGTTTCAAGTTTTAAAAGATACGTTTAGACTTGTTACAATGATATCCAGTTGTCCATTTTGCCTAAAAATCCAAGAGGGTTTTCCGAAATGGCATCCAAAATGACTTCTATCACTCAAAAATTATCAGAGTTCATAAAACCTGTAAGAAACAATTTTGGTGTCTACACTGTGGTATGAAGGGTCCATTATTACATTAGGACAAGTAACAAGGATGGTTAGTTTTCAATTTTGTCCAAAATCCAAGGTAGATTCTCACAAGTGGATATCATATCCACTTCAAAGTAACAGTCGCCATTTTAGAATCTATTTATGGAAGCCATCTTGGATTTTCAGGCAAAATGGACAATTATACATCATTGTAACCAGTCCCAACGTACCATTTGATCCTTGAAATCCTAGTGTAGACACCAAAACAACATCCCAATGTGTATTTAATGTACTATGTCCACTTTTAAGTAACATTAAAACCCCCATTTTCAAACAATCTTTCAATTTTTGGACACAGTATTGACGCCTGACTGTCTGTTCAACTGGACACAATGTACAGTATTATTTGACCCTTGAAACACTTCTGTAGACACCAAAATCATATCCCCAATGTGTATTAGTAATGAACTATACGTCCATTTTGAAGTAACAAAAGTCAATTTAGACCCCATTTTGGAGGCCATCTTGGAATTTTAACATATCATTCCATTGATTGTCCTTGTAACTTGTCCTAATGCATTAAAAAATAGTTTTATGATAATGGTTGAGACATCAAGATCATATTCCCCAGACAGATATTGAACAAACTATGTCCAAATTTATTATTTGACTCTTGTAACTATGGTTTAGACACCAGAATCACATTTCACAGGCGGATATAGAATGATCTACGTCAGATTTGATTAAAAACAGTCAATTTTAGACCCCATTTTTGTAAGTTACCTTGCGTTTTTTTACATACCAGACCAATGACTGTCCTTGTAACTTGTCTTAATGCATTACACGACCCTTTAAACTATGTAAAATAACCAGTGAATAGATTAAACTTCGTGTTGAATAGATTGAAACGTTACTTTAAAAATTATCACAGTATTACAAAATTTTCTTCGTCAAAATCAGCAGTGTAATTTTGAGGGGGCCAGATATGACGTATCGAGCAAAATTTACTTTAAAATGTTCTCACCGAGCCAGCGACAGAGCAAAAAATTTCATTTTGTTTTTAATTTTGGGTAATTATTCGTAAAATAATATTTCATCCATCTCCTTTTCACTTTCTCTTTATTTTTTTAGTAATGATTTTTTTTTTGGGGGGGGAGAAGGGTTGCTAAATTACTGGGAATTTTCTTGATGGAAACTTTCCATGGGAATAAATTTGACTTTTGTGGGAATTTTTAAATTTTTGGCAATTTTCAGGAATAAAAAAAAATGATGGGAATTTTCAAAAAGTAACAATTTTCTGATATTTATATGCAGGAAATAGGCATATCCTGGCAGATGATGCTTAATAGTGCTTTGCTGTCATATTTCAAGCCAAGTATGCTAAAACAGTCAGACAAGGCATGATTTCAATGATCTCCATGTAAAAGATGATTTACTGTATTTACCTTGATTTGGATATCAAGACCATGTCGACTCCTTACATAGACCTAAGATTTTGAGTTATCAACCCCTATAATCCCCTTATATATTGATATGTTGAACAGCTTTAAAACACATATCACCCCAAGACGCTTTCTTCAAAATGGCCGCCTGCGAATACTTTGAACGAAATTGTCCAGCATCGAGTTTCGGGCATTTATTTGAGCCGACAAAACTCTGATACGAGTTTTGTTGGTCTTATTTCAATGTGATGTATAATGAAACAAGATTGTGCTTATCATTTAGCATTTTTATGTTCAGCACCCCCCTAAAAGGGGAAAAAATAAATAAACATATTTTTATCGAAATTTGTACTTTTCTGGAGCCATTTGCAACATTGATATTCATCTTTATGTTCAGCATTACCAAAACATAAGTATTTTTGTCAACCTAATGGAACAATGCATAACACTTAATGTAACTCTTGTTCAAAATTACATGTAAAAGAGTAGGTCCAATCTTGTGCATATTAAGTTATTTTTTATGTATTTTCCGTCTGTCCATTATTTTGTCAGCTATATTTTTTTTGGGTAAATTAAATGTTATTGCAATATTAATGCCTCAATATGTTATTTATAAACAACAAAAATGTACGCGTATCTTTGGAACCTTAACTTTAGTAAAAATAAATGAAATATAAGATTCTACTAGGTATTTTTTTAATCAAAGATGGTCTTTTCTGGAGGAAAAATGATCCATTGCCATGGCAACCGAACACACATTTGCAAACATTGATATCATTAAGTTCAACCGTTACCAAGGCAGCATCAGTTTTATCATGCTATTGTACTCATGCAGAACACTCACTGTAATTTTTGTTCAAAACTTAATGACTGTTCAAACATTATGTAGATTAAGTAAAATTTTATTTTACATTCCACCTGACCATTATCATTTCAACAGTGTAATTTTTTGTATTTATAAATTACATCTTAATCTCAATGGCTGAAGATGTTATCTACATATTAACAACAAGCATATATATGCTTAGCACCCTAAAATTAGGTGAAATGAAAGAAAAATCAAATTTTACCATGTTTTTGTTTATCAAAGTTGCTTATACTTTTCTGGGAGGAGGGGAACATTTGAATTACTAACATTAATTTGAATTACTAATATTTATCATTAAATTCAAGTATTACCAAGGCAACATCAATTTATTATTCTAATGAACTCATGCAGAATACTTAGTAAATTTTTTGTCCAAAATTAAATGACTGGCCAAACCTTTCACACATTGAGTTATATTGTATTTTCCACCTGTCCATGATATTGTCATCCAAATTAATATTTTTGTAAATTAGATATTATTTGGTTGTCATGTCAATAGCTTTAGATGTTATTTAAACATTTTGCACCAAACATATCGATGTTTAACACACTAAGATTAGGGGAAATGCAAGAAAAATAAGATTCTATAGTCCTTTTTTCAATAAAAATTGGTACTAAATGATCCGTTGCTATGGCAACAGGCCATTTGCAACATTGATTTTTATCCTTGAATTCAAGTATTACCAAGGCAACATCAATCTGAATCATTCCAATTAGTTCATGCAGAACACTCACTGTATCATTTCCCCTAAATTAATTGATGAGGTCAAACCTTACGCATGTATATATATAAGTTAATTTTTATTGTACTTTTCACTTATCCATAACCTTGTAATCCCTGTTGTTTCTTTTTTTAAATTAGATGTTATCTGGTTGCCATGGCAATGACTTAAGATGTTATATTTGTAAATTTAGTCACAAACATATCTCGATTAGTACTTAAAAAATTATTGAAAATGGAATGATGATCATATATGTATTCTACATTTTTATCATTTTTTCCTTTCTAGAGGTAAATAAGCTGTTGCCATGGCAACGGGTTCTTTGCAACATTGTTTCTCTTTATTTGATTAAAGTATTACCAAGGCAACATCGATCTGTATCATTCCAATTAGTTCATGCAGAACACTCACTGTATTATTTCCCCTAAATTAATTGAGTAGGTCAAACCTTATGCATGTACATATAAGTTAATTTTTATTGTACTTTTCACCTTTCCATAACCTTGTCATCACTGTTGTTGTTGTTTTTAATTAGATGTTATCTGGTTGCCATGGCAATGACTTAAGATGTTATATTATAAATTTAGTCACAACCATATCCCGATTAGTACCTAAAAAATGATTGGAAATGGAATGATGATCATACATGTATTCTACATTTTTATCAATATTTTTACCTTTCTAGAGGGAAATAAGCTGTTGCCATGGCAACGGGTTCCTTGCAACATTGTTTCTTTTTATTTAATTCAAGTATTACCAAGGCAACATCAATCTGTATCATTCCAATTAGTTCATGCAGAACACTCACTGTATTATTTCCCCTAAATTAATTGAGTAGGTCAAACCTTATGCATGTATATATATAAGTTAATTTTTATTGTACTTTTCACTTATCCATAACCTTGTAATCCCTGTTGTTTCTTTTTTTAAATTAGATGTTATCTGGTTGCCATGGCAATGACTTAAGATGTTATATTTATAAATTTAGTCACAAACATATCTCGATTAGTACTTAAAAAATTATTGAAAATGGAATGATGATCATACATGTATTCTACATTTTTATCATTTTTTCCTTTCTAGAGGTAAATAAGCTGTTGCCATGGCAACGGGTTCTTTGCAACATTGTTTCTTTTTATTTGATTCAAGTATTACCAAGGCAACATCGATCTGTATCATTCCAATTAGTTCATGCAGAACACTCACTGTATTATTTCCCCTAAATTAATTGAGTAGGTCAAACCTTATGCATGTACATATAAGTTAATTTTTATTGTACTTTTCACCTTTCCATAACCTTGTCATCACTGTTGTTGTTGTTTTTAATTAGATGTTATCTGGTTGCCATGGCAATGACTTAAGATGTTATATTATAAATTTAGTCACAAGCATATCCCGATTAGTACCTAAAAAATGATTGAAAATGGAATGATGATCATACATGTATTCTACATTTTTATCAATATTTTTACCTTTCTAGAGGGAAATAAGCTGTTGCCATGGCAACGGGTTCCTTGCAACATTGTTTCTTTTTATTTAATTCAAGTATTACCAAGGCAACATCAATCTGTATCATTCCAATTAGTTCATGCAGAACACTCACTGTATTATTTCCCCTAAATTAATTGAGTAGGTCAAACCTTATGCATGTACATATAAGTTAATTTTTATTGTACTTTTCACCTTTCCATAACCTTGTCATCACTGTTGTTGTTGTTTTTAATTAGATGTTATCTGGTTGCCATGGCAATGACTTAAGATGTTATATTTATAAATTTAGTCACAAGCATATCCCGATTAGTACCTCAAAAATGATTGAAAATGGACTGATGATCATACATGTATTCTACATTTTTATCAATATTTTTACTTTTCTAGAGGGAAATAAGCTGTTGCCATGGCAACGGGATCTTTGCAACATTGTTTTTTAAAATTTAATTCAAGCATTACCAATGCAACATAAAGTTTTATCTTTATAAAGAACTCCTGCAGAACACTTTCTGTAGTTTTGGTTCAAATGAGGGGGTCAAAACTAAAGCATACAGATTGAGTCAATTCCAGTTGATTTTTCCACCTGCCCATTGTCTTGTCAACCATGTTATTTTTGTAAATCAGTTGTTATTTGGTTGCCATGGCAATGGCTTGAGATATAATTTATACGTCTAGCAACCAAAATATCTTTGTTTAACACTGTAAAATTAGGGGAAATTAAAGATCATATCCTACAACGATTTTTTAATCAAAATTTTATTTTTCTGGGGAAAAACAAGCCGTTGCCATGGCAACGTACCAAATGGAACTATCTTGTTGATTTTGAATGTTTCTAAATTTTATATATATTTAATTAGAAGCTTGAAAATTATCATTTTATTCATCTATATCATGTTTATTTACCATTTACATGGAAATGTATGTCATTTTTGAGAAATTATTCCGTTGCCATGGCAACGGCCGAAAATGGCATTTTAAAATTTACCTCCCATCTTTAAAATAAATCTTACGGCATATACTAATACTTGTGAAAGTTTCATGCTTTAGTCAAAGTTTGCACAATTGTTCGGCTAATCCGCTCTACTAAACTGAAGTTAACACGTTTACAAGGACTTCAGAAGGGTAAGATGAAAACGTTTGTAATTGTGACCTTGACCTTTTGACAAAATATTATTGTTTTTTTCCTTTTTTTTATTGAAAAAGACCATGGAAAATCACATTTACAAGTAATTATTGTATGTTTTTTTAAAGCCAATTTCACATCAATTTTGGCATCACTGTATGTGCCATGAAATAAGGACAAGAGAAGATACAGCTCATTTTTGACATACAGAAATGATGATGTTCAATATCCAAAACTCATCCAACTATGGATTCATGCATACAATGGATTCAATTTACATACCTATCAAATGTATCAAAGAACATCTCATTTCCTTCTTCAAACTTCCCAAAGTCCTTTGAGTGGGCTTCCTACAAACAAAAGATATCAAAACAGCTAATTACATGTAAGACTAATAATAGAAAATACGTTCAACATTAGGACTGCACATCAAAAAATATTGCAGATATTCAATTTCCACCAGCTGTAATGCCAACAACTGTCAATTTAATTTAAAAGCATTTGTGAATACTAAATTATTATACATCGATTGAAAAAGTTTTTTAATCACAAATATTCATTTAATAAAACACATATTCTACACAACTGTTTTCCCTTTTTTTTATTTATGGCAGGGTTTCTCAAACTACGGCCCGCGGGCCGGATCCGGCCCTTGGAACTTCTCGATCCGGCCTGCGAGACTCTGCTGGGTTTTTAAAATGATTTTGAAGTCACAATATGAAACATAGCTCAATATGATTACATTGTGTATCCATGTTAGACCTAACCATAATAAAAGTAATGAAAGTCAAAACATATGAAACTGTTATAAATTTGTTGGATTAAATGCTCCCAAAATAAGGGCAAAATTGCACAAGAGAGCATCTAGGACCCCGACTGCAAGGGTCTTTGCACTTCGCATACATTTTTTTTCTAAGTATCCACTTCACCCTGGCCCTTTCAGGTTTACTTGGAGTCTAATCTGGCCCTTCAAAGAAAAAGTTTGATAACCCCTGTTTTAGGGCATACACATTCATCTTGAAAAAATTCAAAAGGGGACAGCCTAACAGGCATTTTTGAGGAGATTTACCAAGACCTATCATAGGTCTTTAGTTTTAAGCAATGAACAAGTTTTTATCCATACCTGAATACAATGATTGGTGAGATGAGATACATGATTAGAGAGATTGTCTACTTCATATGGTTCAGCACACGTTCTCAACACACCTTCTTTCATCAGATATATGTCATATTGATGATCTACTAATACCCAACATCTGAAGTGTAAATCAGAAATATAAAGAGAGTTAGAATATATATCCTTTCTCCACTACTAGTCATGATAGGTGATAATAATAATGATAAAGATGATTTTAAACAGAATAATTTTAAAAAGTCATGACATGAAAAAAAGTGATCATAATACTATTACCAGTATAACTAAAAATGGGAAAAATTTACATAAATGTATGAATCATATATATCACGTTACCTGATGTCAAACTTTCTGCTGCCTGGTAACAGAAGAGGATTCTCAATGTACTTCTGAACAACATGAGAATGAGGATGGGAGTCCACAAATGAGAGAAGTTCATCAGGTTTATTGGATATCAAAATACCCTCTCCTAGATCAGAGAAAAATTGATAAAACTAATTTGCAGGTACCCAAAATAAATAGGAATGGGGGAAATATAATTAAAAATACAAAATAGGAACAAAAAATGAATAGAATTGAATTGGATCAGCTACAACATCATGACTACAATTTTTATGGTTGGTATTCCATTTTGTTAGGTTAATCTAACTGTTCAAGAAGAATTATAGAACTACAATGAAGAATGAAAGAAATTTTTCAATTTATCAAAAAGCATTAAAATTCTTACCATTTCAAACAGGAGATATGGAACAGATTTGAAAGTGGGGGAGCTAAGCTCAAAGTAGGGGGGTGGGGTGGGGTCTGACCATGTAGAAAATCATAATCAGATGGTAATGTTTACATAAATGATAATTGAAAAAAAATAATCCTAGCCCTCCCCTTGGCCAATGTCAAAGAAGATAATGTACATGACAAAACTTGATTCAATTATCATTCTAGTTCTCTGCTGCTAGTCCATGACATAGAAATTTAGCATTCTGACCAGTAAAAAAAGCACCAAAAGGAAAAAAAATATGAGTATGCATGCATAATGCCAATTATGACTTTCTGATAAAACAATCACTATTTACTACTGCAGCCCTTCAAACAATCATTGAAAAATAGATGTATTTCAAATTGAAACCTTTGAGTCCAGCTGTAGATTTTGCAATCCAAACATCTCCCCTGCCTGTTTCTTGCTTTCTTTCATGAGATCTCTTCAGTTCTTCTCTTTGATCAGGCTTTGATATCTGAAAAGGTTTCTTTAAAGTGTCTACATTCTTTTGCTGTGGCCTGATGATGTAGGTTTCTGGTGACCATAGTGATATATCTTCTCCTGTAGATTCCTGCCAACTCGTCAAAGCAGTTACAAGAGCAGCTTTCCTGCTTATTTTTCCTGATCCCCTGTAACAATTTACTAGTTGCAGAATTCCATCATGGCCTATGTACAAGGAACAAGGCGAGGCAACAGGTGGATTTTAGAAATTGGCTCAATTTCAAAATAGCAGATCTGATTAATGATTACATGTTGTTTGAAACCATGGTTTATGATTATGCATTAAATTGTGCTTAATTTAGTGTACACATAAATGAGAAGGAGTCCATTAATGAATCCATAATGAGGGGCTAAAGTTACAATTGTTACTAAAATTACTGCATTTTATATAGATCTATATTAATAAACAAGTGGAGCGCATCTGGCAGTCTCACCTGCATTACGTAATTCAATATAGCAGCAGTGCTGACTTTGAAAACTACTATGAAATGAAATTATTCACAAAAAATAACATTAATATAATGATACAATACTATGATCATTGACCCTAAATGACATTTAACCTTGATCGTGACCTAAGACTTGCCAGTGATACTTGATTACCCCTATGTCCACATTTCATAAAGTATATAAACTTTGAAAGTTATGACAGCAATTTAATAATTACCTCCAACATGGCCAAAGTTCATTGACCTTAAATGACCTTTGACTTTGGTCATGTGACCTAAAACTTGCACGAGATGTTCAGTGATACTTGACTATTCTTATGTTCAAGTTTCATGAATCAGATCCATACACTTTCAGAGTTATGATGGTTATTAAACAAATACCCTACCATAGCCAAGTTCATTGACTTTAAAGGTCTAAAGTTCATTGACCTTTGTCATGTGACCTGAAACTTGCACAGGATGTTCAGTGATACTTGATTACTCTTATGTCTAATTTTTATAAATTACATCCATAAACGTTCAAAGTTATGATGATAATTCAACAAATACCCCAAACTTGGCCAAAGTTCATTGACCCTATATGACCTGCTAGATAAAATTGGTTTGAATAAAAATGAGTGTTTTCGACTCGCCATACGGCCGCTGTAGGAGAAATATGACTGCAGCATTATGGTTATTGTGTTTCAATTGGAATTTTGTCCTGTCTACTAGCTCCACCAGCTCTACCTCAGGAGATGATTCGTGTAATGGAGCCTACACAAACCATCGCCTGAGGTATACTCCAGCTTCAGTTTGGATTCTTTGGAGGAATGATTTTGATTGGTTGACTCTACTTGATTTGAATATATGTATTGTAAATCATTATATGATTCCAAGTTTAGCTGAGGCAAAGTAGCCCATACATTAAAGCAGTGCACTACCAGACTTCTTTGGTTTCTGTTCGAAAGTTAAAAATGGTGTGAATTTGTCATCCCACCGCTGCCACCAGTTGTAAGGATGTTAAATTGTAAAGCTATTTTAGGAGTAGAAAATAATATAAGTTCAATAAGCACAAATCAATCAATCATCAAAATAAAGGGGAAATAAGTGAGACTAGAAGAAGACGCAAAATGAATTAAACAGAAACCGAAGAAGTTTTGAAGTGCACTGCTTTAACCTCTGGGCTACTTTGCCTCAGCTAAACTTGGAATCATATAATAATTTACATACACGTATATTCAAATCAAGATGAGTCAACCAATCAAAATCAGATGAATGGAAGGATCAAACTTAAATGCAGGTGAGGGATGGAGTGAGTGAAACACCTGAAGAGAGAATAGAGAAGCAAGATGACAAGATGAGAATCAGAGCCAAAGAAAGGCATCCGGGGGGGGGGGAGTAGGGCCGGGGGGCACTTCCATTGACGAGTGGATACCATTCGCGACCATGGGGTCTCGAAAAGTACCCTAAACAAGTGTAAGGTTGAAGAAATTATGTTTATTTTCCATATTCTGAAAATGCACCCCTAAAAAAAAAAAGATACCCTTGTCAAATATTATCAGAACTGAACCCCTAAACAAGTACAGTGATATTTGAATTTTTTATGATGTCATGGAATTTGGTCATCGATTTTACCTTAAGCTACATCATTGGATTTAGTACGGCCCAATCTCCCACACCTTGTGCAAATCAGACTCTATAGACTATAAACGCGTGGTGTTGACTGTTGGGGCAAAAAGTACATCCTTTATAATAACAGCATTTTAGTCATTTATTTACCCTCGCAAATTTGACCCTTAACACGTAGCTAACCTAGCAAAATAGATAGCCTTTATTCATTATTATAGCATTTTTGACACCCTTTTAACATGCCTTGTCTTTAATTATAATAATATGCAACATTTATATAGCGTTTAATACAAATGTTTCTAAGCGCTGCATATATTACCCCGGCTTTAGCACAGCTACCCTGATCGGGCGCAACGAGCATTCAAGGAATTCCTTCCTACCAGGTACCTAATCACTACACCTGGGTTGAGAGTGGTTATGTAGATAAACACCGTCCTTGCCAAAGGACGTTAGTGCTGCGGTGGGATTGAACCCCGGACCTTGTGGTTCAAAGTCCGAAGACTTATCCACTGAGCCACAACATCTCTTTAAAAGACATCCCTTTTAGCTTTTTTTGTTGTGCATATGGTATCCACCCCAGCCCTCCATCCGCGTAGCCAAGATTTCATTTTGGAGGGGGCGGTAAATGCACGCAAAGCGTGCCAACACTTACAGAGCGCGCTCCCTAGGGGGTGGGTGCAGGGAGGGGGAGTTTCCCCCTCCCGCGCAAAGCGCGAAGCTTTTCGTGTTTCATATATTAAAATGAAAAGGAGCCGTTTCTCTTGTCTCTAGTACCTCCAATTCGGTTGACTATATTGCGATTTTTAACCTTGTTTTCAAAAGTGATTGTGAACGCACAAAAGAGGTATACAATATTAAAATGATAATAACTCCATGCGAAGCGCGGAAGCTTAAGTGTTTTATCAATTTTTCTTGCCATAAAAAGGGTCCCGAAAGGGTATTCTCAAAGATATATTGAAACATTCTTTGGAAAGATCAGATTTGATTACAAACAATTTAGCATCAGTGCAAATTTTTAACTCGCAAAACAGAGGAGAAGATTGGTAGAGGAAGATATTCCTCCCTGCGCAGAGCAATGAAACTCTGAATTTTCAAAGGGCGGACGTTTCATCAAATGTAGATATCTCTAATACCCAATCGTCTCTAATTCAATTGATTTTCTAAGATTATTGAACTTCATTACAAGGAAAATAGTGCACATAAAGTTGAAACTTCTGTGATTTATTGAAATTATCTATCTATATAATAAAGGATGATTATTTTTTTTTACTTATCCTGAAGCGCTTCATTTTGAATATAAAGAAACTTAAGTGTCATTCAAAATTTCAAACTGAGGGCGCAAAACAGGACAGGAGATGAATGTATACAGGGAAATGACATGAAGTTTAATACAATTTGATAAAAAAATATTGTACTTTTTTATTTAATACGACACGAATTCCATACTTTCCTCTTTTTTAATTATGAACCTGTTAATTTGCCCCCAAATTATGGTTGTTTATAGTAATGAGCTGAAAAGCGGGAGAAGCTGACTTTATGGAGGTGACGGCAGAAACTGATATAAAGATTTTACCCGCTCGGAGCCGACCAGACCAGAAGTTGCGCGATCAATTGAAAAAAAAAGATAACTTCATATATTTACTTCGGCCTAACCTTACTCAAATTCATGCCCTAATGTATACAATTTTAACTTTAAGGCAAGAAGCACATAGCTGACGTGGAAAAACAGGGTTAGAGAAAAGGTGGGGGAACAATGGAGAACTTCAATATTGTCATTTAACCGCGCGCAGCGCAGAAGCAAAATTCATATATGAATTTAGAGCAAGAAGAGTGAAGGAGTTTCTCTTTTGAGAAAAAAATAAAGAATAAAAAGAAAAAAAACACAAAGCTACCTTCCTTCCCTTTTCCTTTTCTCCTCTCTTTTTTCCCTTTTTTTTTTTCTTTTTGGGGACGTTTTGGGGGGGGGCGACTGCCCCCACCGCCCCCCCCCCCCGCTACGCGCCTGCAGCCCCCCCTCCAGGCATTCAGAGTAGAATACCTTACCTTACCTTACCGCAAATACTGGAAGAATGCTGAATTAGCAGTCGAGCTTCCAGTTCCAGGTCTATTTTGTCATCTTCCTTTATGCTTCAATAAATTAGTAAGGAGGCAGTGGGATGAATGAATCATATGACAACTGAATAAATAACTTGAGTTCAGACTGCAGGGGCAGTGCTGAATTCAAAAGAAATGCAAATTAACTCGAGTCTTGACAGAGAAATGCAAGACAGCTGAACTGAAGAAAAAAAAACAAGTTCAATAGCTAGGAAAATTAACCATCTTACACTAGATCCTATTAAGTACAAAGTTTATTCTTTAAAAAAAATCTTCTACGTATCATTGATAGTTTTTAACCCAGAGAAAAGAGCTGTTACATCTGAATCCTCCGAGACTACTACAAAAAATATCTAATTTATCTAAAGTTAATCCAAGCCTACCTAATCTTCCAAATGGAAACTTCAATGTGTTTCTCTCTCCAATGATCAGATTTGCCTTGACGGTATCGCCTGTCTTTTGAGTCCAATTCGATCTTCTTGAAATGGTTTCAACTAATGCCTGATATACACTACTTTTGTTGTCTCGAACAGTATATTGAGTGATTGTATTACCGACCGGCCTTGTATTACCGAACGCGCGCATCATATGCGTCAGAAAATAATTAAATACACTCAAACCTTTGCAACTTCCTTCCAAAGGGAACTTAAATAGAAAAATGATGAAAAATTATCAAAAACACAATTTCGAAGTCTTTATATCCTCAAAACAATAAAATATGGTCAAAATAGCTCATCAGTGACTTTGTTGTTTTCCCAACTTTTCCCATAGAAAACACACGTTCGGTAATACGATACCTTTTCAAGTGACCAAAATATTTCACTTGCGAAGAGGGGTCCGATTGGAAGCTGATGTCGTAAAAATGAAAAACAATTTCGGCAAAATTTCTGCATGTTTATATTTTGTAGGTATTTGTGTATTTATGGTGAAAGTTTGGTGAATTTTATTGGAATAATGTGTTTGATATGATCAAATTCATGAAAAGTGTTCGGTAATACGATCCACTACCATATATGAATACATTGCTAAGACAAAACGATAGGACCATGCTATGGTTATCACCAGACACCAACTGAACTAAACGCACTGCCCGACATATGTTACACGCGCTTAATGCTCGCGATCGCCTGCCCGGCCGGCCGCCGGCCCCTACTAGCTCGATCGAGCTAGCGAGCTAAGTGAGATAGGGAGTTTCCCGGTATAGCCGTACCGTACCGTATACCCTCGATATGCGATCGACTGAACGAGGCATCTAGCATGGCGACTGTACGGCAAGTGCTGAGTGTTTCGCAACTTTGCTCAGTCATAACTCGAAGTAAGTTTTTGAAGATCTCTCTTCAAACTCTAATTTGAATGGTCAATGTTATTTGGGAAATTTTTATCAATGAGTTATGACGAAATCCTTTTGAATACACGACCTGGCCCGAGTGATGTTTATAAATTAGGTCCAGCCCATGGCCATGATTCATTTTAATTCAAACCCACGTGTTGATATTCATGTCATGTTCATAATTGCAAAATCCTGAAGTTGAAGTCATTGTGTGGAAGTGCATTCGTGCGTACAATTACTACAAAGTCAATTAAAAAGTACTCTTCCAATGTGCAAGGTTAGGATAAAAATTTGCCTTTACCCCTAGTAGTACCGTACGCTGCCCAATCGTCGCTCAGTTTACGTATTTTCCTTTATGTTTCATTCAATTAGCTACGACAACCTTACTTCTATATGTCATCTGAAAGAAAAAATACTTTAAGATCGTTTCATAGGATAATAATTATATGTCTTCAAAGTACCACTGTGTAATTCGCCGTTCTCGTCACCCTTGCGCCTGCCCCATTGCCGCTCACCACTGCCCTAACCCCGCTCACTTAGCGCGCGCATTCATACATGTATATAAGGCCTGACTTATTCTTTTTTCTACCTTTTTACTTGCACTTCTGAGTGAAAAAAGTGTGTAATTTTGTTGTGATTGATTATATTGTTGACAAGTTTTATAGTACAATTCACTGTATAAAATGTTCCTTTCACCAAGTGCAATTATTTTTAGGATTTTTGTTGCTTTTTGTTACTGATCTACGCCTATATCATTTTTGTTTATCCTAAACTATATTCCGTATTTTTTATAAAATATATTTAAAAAAAACCTTTCCCGACAATTTTTTCACTGATTACAAATTGTCTAATTATATTAATATGATTCTAATCTGTTCATGAATTTTATGAGTTTATAATTATTATCTATTTATTTCGGAAATGAAAAGTATATGAAATTCAGTGGAACATAATTGTATGCTACAACATATCAGAGTATTGAGCACCCACTGGTCTGATAGGATCAAATAAATTACTGTAGTCAATAAAAACCATTTGACCCTGTCCAGTTCTTACATAAAATCGGAAGCGGATGAAAAGAGTCAGCATGAACAAAAAGCTTTAAAGAACAATCTATATAATAGAATATAGTCAAGTTAACTTAACTTGAAATATCATTATTGAATTTACATCTTATAAATAAAACGCTATAAAGCTCTTTTAGCACATTCACCATTCAAAGAAATCAACTTGAGTCCCCCCCTCCCCATTTCGTCCCTTCCGCTCATTGCCCCCTGATGCTATTTACCATTGATTTCCATTATTTTTTTTTTACTATTAGAAATAATTATTTGCATTCTCCTTCAGGTTCTAATTCCAATTTGTTGCTTTTGCACTGTCTTGACTCATTATTTACAAGTATGTATTCGTGTATCCCCCTTTTTTGTTTACTTTTCGTTTACTCTTTTTTTATAATTATTTCCCTACTTTGATATTTTATGGGACTCTCACTGCATATTCTCAATTTGGAGCCTTCAACCAACAAGCTTTGCTTTTACGTTTAGCTCCCTCATATCCACAACTCACATTTTCTTTCTTTGTCATTATTTTAGAACCAATTACAAGAATACATTTAGTACTTTTTTTATATTGTTGTATTATATATTTTCACGATATTTTGTTTTATCTATGAAAACTTTTATTGTATATTGAATTGTTGATTTTTTGAAAATGTGAAATGTTGATGTGAATAAACCTTGAACACTGAAGTCCGATAATAATTATATATATATATATATATATTTTTTATTTTTTTTGGGGGGGGATTCCCTAATACTGACTTTCATTAAAAAAAGGTCATCCGGAAAAACAACAATAAATATTTAATCAACTCGCTGGTTTAAGTTCACATTCGAACTCCCGTCAATGTAGATAATCGGAGAGAGAAAAAGACACTCTACATGTAGAAAATTCGATTTGTTCAAAATATATTGGTCAATTTAAATTTTAAAAAAGGAAATCTCCAGAAACATGACAACGGTTTTATCTATTCAAATCAATCAGGAAACTACTGACCGAGTTGGCTTCTATAGGCCTATTAGCGGGATACTTTTTCTTATATTCATTTAAATTCTTTATTTTATTTATATGAATCAAATAGGCCTACAGATAATGGGCCTATAACATGAAATATACGTATCATTAGGCTCGTAAGCTATCATAAAGGCACATCTATTTGATGTGACGTGGAGTCAAATCCTTGTTTAATTCCAATTAAATTATCCCTAAATTTCATACTCAGAGTAAGTAATCATAATAATCAAAATATGAATAGGCCACATAAAAACAGCATAACGATCGATATTATATTTTATAGACTTGCAGGGGCCGCGGAACCAGGGAGGGGCTTCATCCCGAACAAAACAAAACTATCCCTATTAATGTCTCTAAGTTGTTTGTACATCGGTATGCAGTCTTTAATAAGAGTTGAAATTGATATACATCAATTAAAGTATCAATTTTTAGCATTGATGACCCTACGATTCGTTATAAAGCAAGATAATTTTTGTAAAACCTTTTCCAAAACACTTTGGGCCCGGGCAATGATTACAATTAAATCTCGAGATACCTCTGGTGAACAGTGTTGAAATAATTGACAAATTCTTTTGATTATCTTTCATTATTTCTGTAAACGTCAGCTTATCTGCCTGCTCCATGATAAATCGTTGACGACCGAGGGGCTTTTATTTGCCGTCACCCTCAGCTAAAGGAAAAGCGGAAGAGAGAGGGGGAGAAAAAATTGAAGGAGAAGTGAGAGAGGAAAATGTAAGAGTATAAAGAAGACAAAATGGCCGCGTCGCAAAAAAGACAACAACGGAAGGGATATAAATCGAGGCCGGAATAGGAAAATAATAAAATGAAATAAAAAATAATAGGAAGGAAAATAAAAGGAAGAATACAAGACGAAAATGAGAGTTGGGGGACCGACAAATACATTTCATTTAGAACAAAATAACTATTCAGCTCGCGCTTCGCGCCCGCATTGCCCGTTTGTTTCATTATTCATGTCTTGTTTTCAAGTCATTCTCGGTTTGCAAGTTAAAACATCATTACAAAAGTGCTGAAAATGTCTCGTTTTTTCTCTGAATATAATACTCTCGTTGTGAATTTTGTTCATGACTGAATTTATATGAAACTTATGGAAGCTTAAAAGTGCCACCGAGATGTCGAGATAATTATCTTGGTAAGTCGACATCTTGATAGCAAAAGATAAGATGACGAGATCCCAGATCTCATCATGTCGACATCTTTTAGAAGAGATGATGAGATGACAAGATCCAGGATCTCATCATGTCAACATCTTGTAGAAGAGATGATCAGATGACAAGATTCCGGATCTCGTCATGTCGACATCTTTTAGAAGAAATGGTCAGATGACAAGATCTTCGATCCATGATCATGTCATCTAATCATCTCTTCTTAAAGATGTAGACATGACGAGTTACGAGATCATGACATCTGATCATCTCTTCCAATGGATGTAGACATGACGAGATCCAAGATCTTGTCATCTGATCATCTCTTCTACAAGATGTCAACATGATGAGATCCGGGATCTTGTCATCTCATCATCTCTTCTACAAGATGTCAACATGATGAGATCCGGGATCTTGTCATCTCATCATCTCTTCTTAAAGATGTTGACATGATGAGATCCAGGATCTTGTCATCTCATCATCTCTTCTAAAAGATGTTGACATGATGAGATTCGGGATCTTGTCATCTCATCATCTCTTCTAAAAGATGTCGACATGATGAGATCTGGGATCTCGTCATCTTATCTTTTGCTATCAAGATGTCGACTTCCCGAGATAATTATCTCAACATCTCGGTGGCACTTTTAAGCTTCCATAGAAACTCGATCTCTTTTTTTAAGACTTACTTTATTATTCACGTATATGTAGTTATAATCTGCCCTAGCTAGGCCTATTCTGAATTATGACCTGAAATAAATTCAGACATTCCTACATTGTTTACATTTAATTTTCATCTCATATTAGATTCACGAGTTAAATTAGTAAAGAAATCAGGTGTTACCATGGCAACTTACCATTACCATGCATTCAAATTAACTTATCCATGCAGAACACAGTTGTGTTCGAAATTTAATTTAAATGAGTTGGTCGAATGTAGATTTTTGCATTTTCCACCATTTATCTTTTTCCACCATAATGTTGATTTATGATGACAATTCAATAAATGACCCCAACGTACAGGGCCAAAGTTCATTGACCTTAAATTACCTTTGACCGTGGCATGACCGGAACTCACTATAGGATTTTCACCGTGACTCCCTTATTTCTAAGTTTCAGGATAGCTATAGAAATTAGGCCTACTACAAACTTATGAATTCGACAACCTTATCCTGTTTTCAATGATTTCAACGTTTACGACGCCGCCCTCGCGGCGACGTCGGAAAAAGTGGCGCCCTGTCTCTGCAGACATTAAGACAATTGTATTTTTCTGCGAAAAAGATAAGCCGTTACCATGGCAATGGATCTTTTGCAACTTATACTTTGATGACTTGATCAGGCATATATCTAGAAATTGATTTTGGAAGGCTAAGAATGATGATTATGGACCATTTAAATATTGACAGGGGAATATACCATATATATAGGCTCAATATGTTATTTTTTTAAACATATTAATCCGTTGCCATGGCAACGGCGGAAGGAGGCATGTATAAAACTGGCAACAAGCGGATTGGTTCAGCACCCTCAAAATAAAGGAAATGACACAAAAATATCAGATTCTAAAGAAATGTCTACTTGAAAAATATGACGATTCCGTTAATAGGCCCTATACTCTAATAATGATTATCATATACAATCAGGGTGAGCGGAGTTAGGGCAGGCTGCTATCTCAAGGTATGCCCTCGCTAATTCATTCACACAGCAAATATTCATTCCTTAGAATTTGTCATGTTGACATATCTAGGACCTCTCTCACCTGCGACTCACACATTTTCATTCATCATATAAAAATATAACAATTATCACGTGTTTTTAGGAGTATTTAAAGTGATTGAAAAAACCTTAATCTGGTGCAGTTTCGGTGCAATTGATCGAAGTTCAAACAGTTATCGGGTTACTTTACACTTTAACGCAGTATTTCACGATGATTTATGAAGGGATTAATTTTATTTTTCCACACTTTGTTTTTTCATGTAATGGTCTCCTCTTGGGTGCATAATCATGCTAGTATACAAAACAATAAGGAATTTGGGACGAATTTAAAATGATAATCAAAATAAGCAGCGTGCGCATCGCGCTTGTGAGGGTGAGCGAGAATTGGGCAGCGTACGGTACCGTATGTGAAATAGGAATGGCAGTGAATTAACACATAGCTCTATTTCGAGGAGTTTTTAAACATTTTTTCTTTTTATTTCTCCTCGTACACAGACAGCTCGCGATCGTGTAACCCAGGACGTTCCAGCCCGCAAAGTGGGCCGGAGCCCTGGACTCATCCGTTTAATATAAGGCACACATCTCCAAAATGGGGTAGAATGGGCCTGGGTTTACGATTAACACTCCAAATAACATGAATAAAAGGGGGAAAATAAATTATGCACTTGCCTGATTGCCTCGATTATACGGATGAGATTGAAGGTCTATCAGGACACAGAATCCTGATTTCAAGGCACAAACCACTCATTCAGTGAACAAGGTTATGCACACACTGGACTCTCAAAAAAGGGAAAAGTTCTGTCTCGTTTGTTCTCTTTCTGTCAAAATTGAACGCGACAAAACTTCCCCTTAAAAGGGGAAGTGCATCCTGATGAACAAGGTGTTTATATTGAAAGGAGAAAATATTACAAATACATTAATAATTTAATTCTTATATTTTCTCCTTTCAATATTTACACCTTGATCATCAGGATGAACTTCCCCTTTTAAAAATAAGACTCCTTTCTGTCTGTTTGTTTTTCAGAAGATCTATCAATCAAAAGCAGATTGTGATCATTTGTTCCTTCATGAAATTGCCATCTAGTCCTGATTTACAATCTGCTTAGGCCTATACAATTTGGTATACATGTATTTACATCTATTTGATAGAAGAAAATAAATCCCAATGCTAAGTTACAAAATACATATTGTCAATGAATTGAATGATGTGCATATGATGTGCTGCCAATATTTATTTTCACTAAATTGAAAATTTGAATGTTATTACTTTTTTAATGATTTCTACACTGTATGTAATAGTCCTGGATTTCATTTGTTCAATGTCTTCATGCCCATTTTATTTGATGCATTTTCCTATCTTCTTTTAGGATTAGTGATAAGTCCTAATATAACCAGCCAGATCAGATTGCTTTCATCATCACTATGTCAACCACGAGGTGATCAAATGTTAGATGCCCCACAGCATTTCATGATCCAGAAGAGATACACAAGCTGGTACAATACATGTAAGTTCTTTATGCTTTCATGGTAATCTCATCTACTTTCCAGCTGTATGTTGTGGCGATACATATCTGGGATTTTCTAAGATCCATTTTATCTCAGATGAAATAAAATATTTTATTGATAAAATATGTTATCTTTGTTAAAATCCCTGAGACAAAACACCCTTAATATCTCTTTGGTTTGGTATTCTCAGAAGTCAGAACCATTTTATCTGTGTAAATGCACTTATTTTTAAAGCAATATCCAATAAAAAAGGCTGTTTTATAGCACTCTCATCTCATTCAATCAATGAAAATCCCAGAGGTGTGAGATTGCAAGGAGTGAGATAATTTATTAAATCTAAATGCACTTGTATTTTACGCTAGAACGTCTTTACAGAAATTTCTTTTTAAAAAATGACAACTCTTTATTTTTATCTAGTTTGATGTCAATATTGCATTACAAGCATCCAATCAAAGACAATAATTAGTCAAGTTGAAAAGTATTCTGAAATAATTCCTCATTCTACAGGAATAATACAGGAATATTACCTGAGTTGCGGTATTACTCTCAATGATTATATCATTTACTTTACTTTTTTATTCTTTATTTTTCATTTTTGTCTCACCTGCGAAGCAAAGTGAGACTATAGGCGCCGCTTTTCCGACGGCGGCGGCGGCGTCAACATCAAATCTTAACCCGAGGTTAAGTTTTTGAAATGACATCATAACTTAGAAAGTATATGGACCTAGTTCATGAAACATGGCCATAAGGTTAATCAAGTATTACTGAACATCCTTTTTAGAGTTTCATGTCACATGACCAAGGTCAAAGGTCATTTAGGGTCAATGAACTTAGACCATGTTGGAGGAATCAACATCGAAATCTTAACCTGTGGTTAAGTTTTTGAAATGTCATCATAACTTAGAAAATATATGGACCTAGTTCATGAAACTTGGACATAAGGTTGATCAAGTATCACTGAACATCCTGCATGAGTTTCACGTCACATGACCAAGGTCAAAGGTCATTTAGGGTCAATGAACTTTGGCCGAATTGTGGATATCTGTTGAACTCCCATCATAACTTTGAAAGTTTATGGATCTGATTCATGACACTTGGACATAATAGTAATCAAGCATCACTCAAAATTTTGTGCAAGTTTCAGGTCTCATGATTAAGGTCAAAGGTCATTTAGGGTCAATGAACTTTGGCCGAATCGGGGGTATCTGATGAATTACCATCATAACTTTGAAAGTTTATTGGTCTAGTTCATTAAACTTGGACATTAGAGTAATCAAGTATCACTGAACATCCTGTGCACGTTTCAGGTCACATGACCGAGGTCAAAGGTCAATGAACTTTGGCCGGATTGGGTGTATCTGTTGAATTACCATCATAACTTTGAAAGTTTATGGATCTGATTCATGAAACTTGTACATAAGAGTAATCAAGTATCACTGAACATCCTGTGCACGTTTCAGGTCACATGACCAAGGTCAAAGGTCAATGAACTTTGGCCGGATTGGGTGTATCTGTTGAATTACCATCATAACTTTGAAAGTTTATGGATCTGATTCATGAAACTTGTACATAAGAGTAATCAAGTATCACTGAACATCCTGTTCGAGTTTCAGGTCACATGATCAAGGTCAAAGGTCATGTAAGGTCAATGAACTTTGGCCATGTTGGGGTTTTTTGTTGAATAACCATCATATCTCTGTAAGTTTATTGGTCTAGTTCATAAAAAGTGGACATAAGAGTAACCATGTATCACTGAACATCTTGTGCGAGTTAGAGTAGTAATCAAAGTCAGCACTGCTGCTATATTGAACCGCGTGATGCAGGTGAGACGGCCAGAGGCATTCCACTTGTTAGCTAATTCACCTAGAAATATTGTTAAAATAAATGCTGTGGGAGTAACAGCCACCACCATATGTTAACATAGGCGCAAGAATATCATCTGGATTGCAATGGTTTAGATACGTGATGTATATACACAGACACTGGTCTGTCCTGTTCCATCTTTAGAAATGCAAGATAAAAATCAATTTCAGACAAATGTCATATTTTATCTTTAAGATAAACTGTTATCTCAGGATAACAATTTCAGTTTAAAAGACAGAATATTTTTTTAATGAAATGACCGTCAAATACCAACCCAAAAATATGGCATTTGTTTTGTTCTCAGACTGTCTGTTTTTAATCATTAATTGTCATATATTGCTTGACTTGAATATGGATAAATCAACAGTGTGTAGTCTGTAGAAGTAATTTACTTTGTTTGATTTATTTTAGTAACTGCTGATCAACTATGGAAAGGAATGTTAGCAACTACTGGTAAAGCAGCAAGGAAGGCAAGAGGCAAGAGACCTGCAAAACGAATGAAGAAGGATCTAAACAAAGGACAAATATTCGGAGAGGGTATGTATTCATTTTCTTTTTAGAATACTGTATAAGCTCAAAATTTTAAGTTTTATTTAATGTATTGCTAAATTTTGCTAGTTTTTGTTTTCTCATGGATATTTTAGAAGATGACATTTTCAGGTATGATATTATATTCACTAAGATTTTCTTTTGTAGTGCAACATTGGTGAAAATATCACCTTCAAAACCAAAGTCATCAAGTTATCTAATAAGGGCTGGCATAGTAGTTTTAAAATTGTAGTGTGTGCAAGGCACCTCCTCAATGAAAATCTTCAATTATTTGTCAGTGTGATGACTGTTTCTGTTTTAATCATACATGGTTTGTCTCAAATCGATTTTGGAATATTTTTTAATTTTGTCAAAATGCATAAATTTCAATAAAAAATTGTGCTGTTCTGCAATTTGGCAAATACAGGAAGAGCTCAGATTGCTTGGCCAGGTTTGAATGCACCTATAGTTCAAGGAAAAGAAGTCTTAACAATTAAGAAGAAACAGCCTGATCCAGAAAAGGAAGAACGATTACGTCTGATCAGAGAGCAATGGGACAAGAAAAAGAAACGTAGTGTACCACCAGAAGAAAGAGGTTGGACTTCCAAGAGCTGGGGTGGACGAACATTAGGACCTCCTGACCCTATCCCAGGAGGTATGTACATGTAATGATACTACACAAATAATGCACAACATCAAAAGGACATTAGTGAGAATTATATGCTTGTGGTACCTTTGATAGAGTTCTAAAATGCTTGGGGCATAGTTAAGTTTACTTGGATTGTTTCAATGGTTCCAAAACTGGGTATTATACTGATGCCTAAGCAAAATAACTTTTATATGTAAGATTGTGTTGTGCATCTGTATTTCTCTGGTTATCATGCTCATCTCAAACCAATGATTTACCGTTGTACTTTCAAATACTATTAAATTACCGCTCATCAGTTGTCAGATTAGAATTTACATGTTCAGTAGAATGTGTGCATAGCCATTCATTTTGACCCACTTCATCATCACTCAACTTATTTTACCAGCAATCCATTGGAAGAAATTGAAATTTTCATCTAGACCAGTGCATCTCAACCCTTTTAAACTCAAGATCCACATTGACTCTTGTTTTTTTTTTTCTTAAAAATGATTTCTAGGCTCACCTCACAAAGTTTTATTGAGAAAAATTATATTAAAGCTGATGACAAAAACAAAATAGATTAAAATATTTTGTAATTGTTTGAGCTACAACTTAACCCCACATCTCTCTTGTCATTTAAGAAAAGAAAATGATTTGAAATATTTTATTCTTACTTCTATTGCAGAGAATTTTGAAGGCTTTGATTCTCGTGTGATCCATGTGAGGAGAGTATTCAATATGACGGGTTCAGTTGGTAGAAAGAGATCAATGTCAGCTCTGGTTGTTGTAGGCAATGGAAATGGAGCAATAGGTAAGAATTGTTTGCATCTTATCAAATACTTAAAAATCATTCATGTACATGGAAGAGATAGTAAGTAGGAGAGACCGGGGTTAGTTGGAACATGGGGTAGGTTGAAACATTGTAATTTTCTTTAACGCCTGTAAAATAAAATTATGCAATACTGCCATCAATTAATTGCTATTAATAATACAACAGTGTTGAATTAATTATTGCAATAAATTGAGGGCAGTATTGCATAGATTTATTTTACAGGCGTTAAAGAAAATTACAATGTTTTAACTTACCCCATGTTCCAACTAACCCCAGTCTCCCCTACCGGTAGTTATTTGTTATTGGTATAAGATGGCTTCTGAATGCTTTTTGAAGTGCCCACCGGCTAGTTCAGTGATCAAAGTCATGAATGTATTCTATATACTTCCTATTAACAATCACAACCACTAGGTATTTCAGAATTATCTCACATTTGAGAAGATAATCACATTATGCTGCAGGAGCTCAGACCATAGTTTATAAATGACATTAACAAAATTTTATTTATACATGGTTAAAACTTAGAAGCACTATAGACATCATGTTTGATTATATTGAAAATTGCAAGAAGGTTCCTTTTTTTTTTTTTTTTTTTTTTTGACAGGTTATGCCCTTGGTAAGGCACCTGGTGTGATAGCTGCTCTGAGGAAGGCTAAAAACAAAGCTGCAACAAATCTACACTACATTGAACGATATGATAACCACACAAGTAAGTAGAGAGAGATAAATGTGTTAGGTGGTCTGTCTTTGACAGATCACCTCTTAATTTCGTCAGAATTTTCTTTATTTCTTTATTATTTATTTTTCGCACCTATGTTTGTCGCCAACTTTTCTCAGAATTGGCTGAATCAATTTTGCTAAGTTTTTCGTCACATATAGAGTGTATCATAGAGACGGCATACAAATCTTTTCAAGGTCATATGGTTAGGATGACGTCATCTACGCGCCATTTTGTAAAATTCTACATTTGATCATATCTTCATTATCAATTATCAAAAATTAACAATATTTACATGACATTAACTTCAGGTTAAGTGTCAACTGTCAATGTCATCAAAGGTCATGTAAAGGTCATGACGCGCTCGTACGCGCGCGTCAAAGGTAAAAAATTCTCTAAATGGCCTATAAAAATTTTTGGGTACGTTTCAGGTCATTTTAAGCATTTCAAAAATTTGTGCGCGCGCACATATTCGCGCGCGTTTCCGCGCGTAACGCCTTAATGCAACGCAGAAACACCGTTTCTTTTACTATCATTGCATTGCTAATAAAATTCTGAGCAATTTGATACCTTGATCAACCTTCTACGACCATTAATAACGAAATTAACACCCGTTAGAGTTTGCAGCACGTGTGCGCGCGAGCTCTCACTATAGGCCATATATGGGCAAAAACGTGCCTATTGCAAATTCACTGTAGCTCTGTAAATAGTCCATTGACCCCCAATTTTTTTTTCATATATCGATTGAGTATGAGTTGTAGATTTGATTTCATGTCACCATCGTCCCTCAATTTGATCATGACGTCACCAAAATGGCGCCTAAACTAAAAAATTTATTTTTTCAAAAATGACGTCATCAAATTTATGCAAATTTGATTGTAACTTCTCGAATATCAATTGTTTTTCGCCCAGATTTGGATATGTTGTAGTTTAGAATGTACTCTTTCTCTTAGTTAACATGAATTTTCGTTTTGAGAAATGCATCATTGCTTAAAACAGCAATGAAAAGAGGCATGTCATTTTTCCTCATTTTGCGTGTAATCTCTATGGGACATGGCTTTTTCTCAAAACTGGATTCGACATTCCTTTATTTCGTGAGCCATATCTCTAGTTTTGTCTCACCTGCGAAGCAAAGTGAGACTATAGGCGCCACTTTTCCGACGGCGGCGGCGGCGTCAACATCAAATCTTAACCTGACGTTAAGTTTTTGAAATGACATAACTTAGAAAGTATATGGACCTAGTTAAAGGGGAAGTTCACCCTGACAAAAAGTTTATTGTAAAAATAGCAAAAAAATAATAAGAAATATTGCCGAAGGTTTGAGAAAAATTCATCAAGTAATTAAAAAGTTATTAGAATTTCAATTATTTGATTTGTGACGTCATATGCGAGCAGCATTCTTACATAGCGAATGGTAAAAAATCAATGAAATGTCATTTTCTCAGAAAATTCACAATGGTTTTCACTGTACCTTTTGTATGTCAATAGACAAATCATTTCACACCCAATCATGAATAGAAAACAAAATTAAGTCATCAGGAAACATACAAAATTTGAAATTCATGCATTTTATATTACATAACACATGGGGCAGCTGCTCGTTTATGACGTCACAAATCCAAAACTTTGAACTCTAATAACTTTCTTACTCTTTAACGGATTTTCCTCAAACCTTCACCAATATTTTTTACTATTTTTTCTGATATTTTTACAACAAAGTTTTCTTCAGGGTGAACTTCCCCTTTAATAAAACTTGGCCATAAGGTTAATCAAGTATTACTGAACATCCTATTAGAGTTTCATGTCACATGACCAAGGTCAAAGGTCATTTAGGGTCAATGAACTTAGACCATGTTGGAGGAATCAACATCGAAATCTTAACCTGAGGTTAAGTTTTTGAAATGTCATCATAACTTAGAAAATATATGGACCTAGTTCATGAAACTTGGACATAAGGTTAATCAAGTATCACTGAACATCCTGCATGAGTTTCACGTCACATGACCAAGGTCAAAGGTCATTTAGGGTCAATGAACTTTGGCCGAATTGGGGATATCTGTTGAATTCCCATCATAACTTTGAAAGTTTATGGATCTGATTCATGAAACTTGGACATAATAGTAATCAAGCATCACTGAACATTTTATGCAAGTTTCAGGTCTCATGATTAAGGTCAAAGGTCATTTAGGGTCAATGAACTTTGGCCGAATGGGGGTATCTGTTGAATTACCATCATAACTTTGAATGTTTATTGGTCTAGTTCATTAAACTTGGACATTAGAGTAATCAAGTATCACTGAACATCCTGTGCGTGTTTCAGGTCACATGTCAAAGGTCAATGAACTTTGGCCGAATTGGGTGTATCTGTTGAATTACCATCATAACTTTGAAAGTTTATGGATCTGATTCATGAAACTTGTACATAAGAGTAATCAAGTATCACTGAACATCCTGTTCCAGTTTCAGGTCACATGATCAAGGTCAAATGTCATGTAAGGTCAATGAACTTTGGCCATGTTGGGTTTTTTTGTTGAATAACCATCATATCTCTGTAAGTTTATTGGTCTAGTTCATAAAAAGTGGACATAAGAGTAACCATGTATCA
This sequence comes from Lytechinus variegatus, assembly GCF_018143015.1. Taxonomy (NCBI): domain Eukaryota; kingdom Metazoa; phylum Echinodermata; class Echinoidea; order Temnopleuroida; family Toxopneustidae; genus Lytechinus; species Lytechinus variegatus. The sequence goes on from NC_054746.1 coordinate 39,669,602, forward strand.
CTGAACATCTTGTGCGAGTTAGAGTAGTATTCAAAGTCAGCACTGCTGCTATATTGAACCGCGTGATGCAGGTGAGACGGCCAGAGGCATTCCACTTGTTTAGTGTCACTTTTCCCTGAGCTTTTAGTATGATGTAGCTGAGATCCTAAGCTTTCGCCATTGTGCCCTCCATTTTTTGATCAGATGCCGGGATCATGCATGTTTTTCATTTGCAAAATTGGAATTGTAATTCTCAAAATTGCTTACGTGTAATCTCTATGGGGAATATCGTGGCTCAATGGATAACGCATTTGACTTGCTTTCTCGAGGGCGGAGGTTCGAGTCCTGGGGTAAACTAGATGACTTTTTTTTCCATTTTGTTTTTCTTTTTACCACCTCGTACATCAGGGATTCGATTTTAAGGCGCGCGAGAGCGATCGCGCGCTACATGCGCGCCTTAATCCATTTTTGGTAGCGCGATTAATAGCGCGCCTCGCGATCGTTGACCTGCGCGGAAATGCCTAAAGTCGCCCTCGAAATCACCCAAAATCATGCTTATTGCCGAGTGAATAACAACTCAATATGCTCGAGCTCCGCTTACCATTTAAAAATAATCCAAAAACCAACACTCAAGTCATGAATAATCCTTAAAAATAGCGCGAGTAGCGCAGTTTCAAATGCCGACGTTGCGTTATTTTTTCTGTACCACGTATTTCCATACACATGGTACCAACTACGGAAAAAAAAAATCAATGCAACGGTCGGGAAACAGTTGCATGTATAGGGGTCCATTATGACTACCACCATGTGCAATTTCGAATGCACATATTTCCCATACAGATATCACGATTCTGTGATTAAATAATTCGAATTACACAGGAAATAAATCCCTGAGACTTGTAACCTAGCATTGGTGAGTTGTCATTCGGCTTTGCTTTTCAAAACGGCTTAGGCCTATTAACTTCCAAAATAAGTTACCTTATTTATTAATTATGACTAAAAAATCATTTATTTTCTTTTCTAGGGGATGAGGTATTATATCAGACAATTAATCATCAAACAAAGCTCCATCTATTTTACAAGGCTGGCAGCAGGCTCACGCATTGGCGCTTTTACTAGCTAGCCAGTTAGAGCTCTGTCTCTGCCAGAGCTCTGGGGGACAATTCACTCAGTAAAGGCCTCAATGATGGTGATTTTCTGTTTCAGACAGAGTTTACATTTCATGAATATTATTCAAAACTGCCAATAAAGTTTGATGATTTCTTCATTGTCATGTATATTTAAGTTCTTAATGAATACATTCTCACAGAATTTAGACTCCCCAATAGAGAAATGAAATTTTCATGGAGATCTGCGTTTTCAAAGAACTTCAGCAAAAGTTAGGGGATGTGGGCCTTTATTACATGTACATGGCTGAGTACAAGGTATTGTACTGGAATAGATGGAGTAGAAATTAGATATTGAATTCATTTATATCCAAGTCCAACTCACAGTCACACACACACGCACTCACCCACACACACCCACATCCACCCACATGGCCACATCCAAGATTCTAAGCATGAAAAATAACATAAATAATAATAATAAATCATACAATATTGAACAAAAATTAATAATTCATTGACAAGTGAACAGGTATATCCAAGTCACACACACACACGCACTCACCCACACACACCCACATCCAAGATTCTAAGCATGAAAAATAACTTTAAAAATCATACAATATTGAACAAAAAGTAATAATTCATTAATAACTGAACAGGTATATTTTTTTTTAATAATATTTTTATTTTCTTCCTCTTTCAAAACAATAAGTTGACAATCACAATTCATATAAATAAAGATTCTTTGCAAGTATACAATCAATTAACAATCAAACAAATAAATATATCAATATCAATTAGATTACAAATATTTTTAAAATGATTACAAATGAAATCAAACCGCCAAATTTCTCTTCTATAACAATATGAAACTTTTAAGAGAAAAAAAATTACCTCAATATCATGTTAATATCAAAATTATGTCAAATCAAATAAGAAACTCTACAAGCCTTCAAGAGGAAGATTACATATATATGTTTCACTCACCCAAGCACCCCACACTCCCTACCACACAATATACCACCCCCCCCCCAAATAAAAAAAACAAAAAAAAAAAAACACACACACGCCCTCACAAACACAGAAGACCCCCCCCCCTCCCAGGCAGCAAACATACCATAGCACACTCGCATTCACATATATCCAAGTCCAACTCACAGTCACACACACGCACTCACCCACACACACCCACATCCAAGATTCTAAGCATGAAAAATAACTTTAAAAATCATACAATATTGAACAAAAAGTAATAATTCATTAATAAGTGAACAGGTATTCCTCAAAATACAAAAAAGTAGCATTTAAAAAGAGCCCCCGAAATGCAAAAGTAGCCCCCGAAATTTGCCAAAAAAATTTAAAATGGAGCCCCTGAAAAAAAAAAATTGTTAGTTACTCAACTTTAAGCCAAAGTCAAACCTAACTCAAACAGGTTTTGATAACACACAATCTAATTACAAAACATTGTAAAACAATTACAAATACTTCCTTTGGTTGTTGATTGTAACTTTATAGTACATACATTTCCTCCATCTGTTTTGTTAATTGGACAAAAAGCTCCCCTTGTATGTTGAAGAAGAGCTTTTTGCAGTGCTCCTCTACCACTCTCCTTAAAAGATCTAGGAGAGCTATTTATTGCTCCCCTCATAATTATAAAACTGAGTCCCTGGTACATGATCCTTTATGATAATTTAAAGGTACAAAAGTTAAAATTTAGCAAGATAAAACAGATTATAATTACTTTTTTCATATCGCATGTATTGTCATACATCAAAGAGACCCTTTTACAGTGCTTTATCATCTCCCGTCTTTCACAAGTATTCTATCCATAATGAACATTCAATTGTCATCATGATGATCAAATTGATCTGCATGAACATGGTAATAGTGATCATGATGGCGAGAATAAAGACAGACCACCTAATTCGTCCGCATGACGAATTAAATTCTAGTTTTATGTGTTGCTGTTGTTTCTTTTAACTTTCAGAGACAATGTGATGATCATGTGATGAGTTATCACAATTTTAAAACCATATTTCATATCATTTACAGCATACTTTTCAATTATCCATGAAAACTTACTTTTTAGCCTACCAGACTGAGTGACAGAATGTACATTGTTGTTATTCTATGAAAAGTTTCCTATATTCAACCTTAATCTTAAATAAGCGTCAGTTTTAGTCAGCAGTCAATTCATTGGCATGGTTTCATATATGAGTGGTGCATTACACCACACCAAAGGACAAATCTAACACATAGATTAGAATTTCGTACAACAAAAAAAATCAAAGATTTAGGTTGATCATAGCCAACTATTTTCAAGTCAAGAAAACTTGCTGTGTTTTGTTAATTAACATCAACTGATGTCAGTTTTCAATGTAGACATAGGAGCCCTTGAAAACAACACACTCATGAATGACTTGACTAGACCAATTTTTCCATCTGTTACCATAACTTGTTTATAATTGATTCTATTAATAATAATAAATGATGATAATAACTAGCATTTAGTATGCTCTCCATAGTTAACTATATCACAGCATTTACAAACGATTTAAAACAAAAGTACATAATAATTACAATACAAATACATACAAAAGAAATTAATCGGAAAAGAGGTATGTTTTTAGAAGTTTCATAAATTGATCTGAAGAGTTTGATGTTTAATGAAAGTGGGGATGTTGTTCCATTCTATAGAAGCAGTAACACTAAATGTGCGATCACCTGTTTTTGCACGAGTTTTGGGTATGGCAAGCAAATATGGGTCTTTGGATGAACGGAGATTAGGGCGAGTTTGTCTATGGGAAGCAAGGCTATCTTTGATATATTTTGGCATCTGGTTATTAATTAGCAGCGATGGCAGTAATAAATCCAAAGTTTTTCATCCTTGAGGTTTTTTTTTTATGTAAACGTGGGTGGTTTGCTTTACCTCTCACTCACAGTAATTGCCCTTACTACTCCCTAATGCTTTATTCTGTGCCCCCTCTATTCTCAACCCAATTTTCCTAATCAACTCCACTTGCTTCATTATTTCTGTTGGTCACCCCTATCCTCTGAGAAACCCATCTCATACTCAAAATCATGTATTAAGTACATGTTTACTTTTTGCAGGATGTTGGTTATCTTAATTTGAATTAAAAAGGCATCGAGCGCCAAGTCAAAGTCACTCATGAACTTCTACATCAATTAATATAATGTCTTCATCACTTTAATGAATGCTTGCTTGTTCTTTTCTTTCCAGTCTATCATGATATAGAGACAAATTTTGAAGTTACCAGAATTCGAATGAGGAAGCAGAACAAAGGTATGCCACTTACAGAATAATTCAAGCTTAGTGCATCTTTAGATTAAAGAAAAAAAATCAAATGAAACAGGGAATTTCTCCTTCATCACTTTGAAGTGATAGAACAGTAAGTTTCTTATATAAAGAAGTTTAGAATGTTGAGCACATCAATAATTAGATTTACAAGTAATGGTAGTAAAGTGAAGTGAAAAAGAAAATCAAGATAACAGTGTCATTGGTACAATCAAAATTGGTTGTCGAATTGATGAAGTTTATTTATTAATGTTAGAAAAATTGAGCAGGATTTTGAAGAAAGAAAAGGAATATTAACAAGTTTCAGGAAAATTGTTATGTTGGCTTGGTAAATATCGAATTTCCATTTTGATCATTAAAGCTCAGCTATTTTCATCAAGTTTTCTCTGTTTCCATTTCATGTGTTTTTTTTTCTTTCAGGATATGGGTTGAGATGTCATCGTGTTATAAAGGAGATCTGTAGATTAGCTGGAATAAAGGATCTTTATGCCAGAGTGTATGGTTCTACTAATCCTATTAATCTAACTAGAGCTGCAATTAATGGTTTAGTTAACCAGGTGTGTATTATTGATATACATTATTGTAAACCTCAAAAACATTCAGAATTCTGAGAAAAGAATATGAATTTAACAATCCCAAGCATTGTTTCCATAAAATTCATATTACCCCCTCACATTCTATATTTTTTTGAATGCCTGAAATGTAGTCATACCTTTAAATACTTATCTTAATCACATGGATATTTTTTAAAAGAATTCAGCACCATAAATTACAAGTTTAATTTTCCATTGAAACTTAGAATACAAAATAAATTTGGGTGTAGGGTCATTACTGCTCTTGTACCAGTGATGACTTGTGTTAGGATGAATTCTAAGATTCTAACTCGCGTACTACATTATCATTGTCATTTATCATTATTTCAAAAGATTTGCAATGTTCTCATTTGTTGTCCTGCCCTTACCAAACTTCTCTTCACCTTGATATTTATGCCTCTTTCAGAACCAAATTCATGGTAAGGTTAGACTCAATATCTTATTCAATCTATCCATTCTCTCTTTTTATTCCCCTGTAAAGGAGACCCATCAGCAGATAGCAGACAGGAAAGGTCTTCATGTTGTTGAGATGCGTCCAGAGCGTGGATGTCTCCCTATTGTAGTAGCATCACCAAAGAACAAGGAAACAAGAACAGATGTAGATGAAGAGCCTTGGGATAAAGAGCTACCTCTAGAATGGAAAGAGGAAAAACCTAGGAAATTCGAAAGCAAATTTGTTCGAGAAGGAACCATGATATTCTAGGGGATTCCACCCAAGTTTTTGCTTTATTGTCGGTGAAGGACATGGATACTTTCAGTTTGGTTTTTAGCCCAAATCATGAAGGTGACTTTATGTAAGACTGTGTCAAGTCTAGAGAGATAGTTTGGTGATGAACAGCAGTCATGTCATCAATTAAAGCTCAAAATGAAATCAAATGCTTATGATGGAGGAACAGTTATTGTAATGGAATTGTAAGAGATGTAATGGATAATTTACTACATAAAATGACAAGGAGATGGTCACTGTTTGCACAATTTATACTTGTGTCTACTTTTGTCATATTCACGTTTCCAACCCACTGAGCCATACAAAAAGAAATATAATCCCATTATGGATAGATTTATCATTATTTTTGGCATCACCAAGTATTTTGACAGTATGCAGTCCTCAAATGTACCCAAGGAATGTACCATTATTTTCCTCATTGCGTGATGATATTAATGATATCAATGTAAAAAATGCTTAAAACTATTCAACTTGTCTTATAATTCTTGAATCTTTAACTCTCATAACAGAAGCAGAAAATCAGACAGTTAATAAGGAAGAAAATACATGTAATGTAAATTCAATTGTAAGATACTTGACCACCATCAACCAATCAATGTATTGGTATTGTGCCGTGCTTCACAGGATTGACAAGTCATCAAAATTGCATTACATATCACCACTAGACTTTTGTAAGACTGAAACGTTGAATGATACTTGATTATAATTAACATTATTGACCCTTTTCCACAGCTTAAAGGGGAAGTTCACCCTGAATAAAAGTTTGTTGTGAAAATAGCAGAAAAAAATAATAAATGATATTAGAGAAGGTTTGAGGAAAATCCACTAAAGATTAAGAAAGTTATTAGAATTTAAAGTTACGGATTTGTGACGTCATAAACAAGCAACTGCCCCATATGTTACGTTATATAAATGCATAGATTTCAATTTTTTATTGGTTCACAATAACTTATTGATGTTTTCTTAGAAACCAGTGTGAAATGATTTGTCTATTGATATAATGAAGGTACAGTAAAAACCACTTTCAATTGTCTGAGAAAATTTCAGTTTCATTGATTTTTTACCTTACTATATGGAGGAAAGCTGCATGCATATGACGTCACAAAACAAATAATTAAAATTTAATTACATGTACTTGTTTATTCTTTGATGGATTTTTCTCAAACCTACGGCAATATCTTTTTCTGCTATTACAATAAACATTTTGTCAGGGTGAACTTCCCCTTTAACCCTATCTAGGCCGGGGTATTTGGGGAGTTCCTATGGCCGGGGGGGGGCCTCCCAGGCCCCCCCCCTAAGATCTCGGCCGTCGACCACACGGTCGCGGGTTGCCTGGGACATAATCTACAAGATTGTATAGTAATTTATTTCATGCGAATTGCTATTAAGTGATTATGCCAATTTATGCGTAATTAGTATGCAAAATCATACTTTTTCCTCTAACTCCTTAATAAAGCTCCAAATGTACTAATTTTTAGTATAGAAACTCTTTGTGGTGTCCTAAGCAAGTGTACATGAAAAAATTCATTATATCAAATCATTTTCTTATGTATTATATTGTTTTTTGCAATTTCTTATGTATTTCTTTTTTTTTACCTTTTGTTTTTCATTGTTTTTTCAATGAAATTTGTTGGGGACTCTTCTGTGATCTTAAAAAGCATGACATGAATACATTTAGACCAGCAAAACTAAAAATAGTCATACATTTATGAATTTTGGTTGAAAACACAATTTGCATTGACTTTGTACACGAAATCACGTTTTTGAGCAATTTTCGGTCTGACATGCACTTACATAATGTTGCGTAATTTCGAAACCACATACCCGGGTGAAACAAAATTGGTCTCAAAAGTTGCGCAAGACTTGAAAGTAAAAAGTCAGCGAGTCACGGTCAAAAAATATTGCACGATTTGTTGAGGGGGGCCTCCGAGGCCCCCCCCCCCCCCCGGCCTAGACAGGGTTAAGACAGGCCTGACAAGTTGCATGATAACAAGAGTGCCATTACTGAACTAAGTTATTATGGGGGATGAATTCTCCTGTGGGATTATAAACTTCATATATCTGTAGATAATTACTCTCTGTAGATAATTACTCTCTTTAAAACGAGTATACTACATTGAATTGTAATAAAGATTAAATATTTCATGCTCATCTTGATCAGATGTGGTAATGAATGGTGGTGTTCTTTTGTTTTGTTGGGTTTTTTAAAATTGATATGAACCATTGACCTTGGTGTACTTTCCCTTCTACTTCTTTTTAGAGATTTAGTATCATTAAATCATAGACGGTCCTATTTTATAGAATCAGTTATGACAACATTGAGGTAATTGATGACAGTCACTGAAATGGTAGCACTTGATAGGTTGGTGGCAATTTTTTCATATAAAATTTTCAATTTATTATTGATAAGATTCATTAGAACACGGCCCTGTTCAGTGATGAATTGTGTGGAAGGGAAGTATCCTTGATTTTTGAAAATATGATCTTGTAATGATCCAATTTCACACGAGGCTTAAACCCCACCAAGGCACTAAAAGCTAATATCACACTGTGTATGTTCCAATTTCATAGTATTTGTTTGTGTGCACTTGTGCAACTCGTTGTTATTTGAGAGCCCTTCAAATAAAAAACAAGGATTTCTTACTAATGTGAATATGGGCCTTCAGGCTTTAATATTAGTCCTACAATCATTGAATTGTTTCTCTGACTTCCCCATTTAAACAAATTAATTGTAACCAGGAAATCAATATCAGGGTGAACTTGTTTTTTTTCTGACAAGAGGACATCCATGCGATTAAAGTTCTGCACCAAATAAAGTCTTAAAGTCAAGTCCACCCCAGAAAAATGTTGATATATAACACTGAAAATTTCCTCAAAATCGGATTTAAAATCAGAAAGTTATGAAATTTTAAAATTTCGCTTATTTTATACAAAACAGTGATATTCACAAATCAGTGACATGCAAATATGATGGACAATGATGTCCCTCACTATAACTTTTTTTTTTGAATTATACAGTATTTCATTTTTTTAAACAGATTTGACAAAAGGGAAAAACTTGACAGAACCATATAGTATTAAACAATGCTCATTCCACATGTTCAGGGAGGAATTAATCATTGTTTAACTTGACCAAGAGAAAATCATTTTTCATAATTCATATAATATACAAAAGTATTGAGTAGATGACATCATCAGTCTTTTCATTTGCATACCAACCAGGTGGGCGTTTCATATAATAAAGCTGTTCGTAAGTTAAGAAGAACGACTGGTGTACCTTTGTGGAAAATGGTATATTCATTGGCGATGGTTAAGCGCGTATGAAAGGTTAATCAGTCTTTCTTAAAATCGCTCTTAACTTACGAACAGCTTTATGAAATGGCCCCCAGGATGTGCATTCAACTGTTTTATGAAATTAAGGGAAATTTAAATTGTAATTTTCTTATTTTTTCGTCTGTTTTTTATGAAATTTTCAGTGTTAAGCTTGTTGGATTTTTCTCTTTTAGTTAAAATAAACTTTTTGCTGGGGTTGACTTGTCCTTTAACAATCGTGATTATATTATGTTATACATGATAGTACCATCTCGATGAGAACTTGTATGTTACATGTATATGGTACTGTAGGAAGACTATTGGGCACTGCAGGAAACTTATACATTCAACGACAAGTCCCAAAATCAAGCCATATGGTGCATAGCATGGAAGTTGAATTTCAATTAAATGCACATCAACTAAACATTTGCATTACATCAAAGGACTTGAGCTTGATTAGAAATTGAAAAACTAGTTACGGCCTCATTAAACTTTGCTTAGAAAGATCTCAATGAAATTTTTGGCATTTTGCTCAGTGAATTCTACTCTATTAAGATATAAATATTTTCAGCCTGGACAATCCCTTTAAAGTTTGATACATCCTTCAATAGAAAGCTATAATTTTGTCGAAACTGATTAGACATTGTCATACATGTAGTACATAAGCTGCATACACGATTTCCTCCTGCAAATATATACTTGGAACAAACTGACTACAGTGCATATCAAAAAAAAGTTTACAATCCTGTAAAATTATACATTTGTAATATCCTGAACAGTTTTCCACATTTTAACATTGGTACAGATCCATTTAAGCAAATGACGATATAACTGTCGAAAAATATTTTTCCGCTTGAGTGAGCACCACTTACTTTTAAATAGTGAAAAATGATTTGTGCAGAACTTTGAAATAGTTATGCGAATTAAAATAGACCTTAATCATGAAGAACACGTGGAATTTAGCTAGTAAAATTGATTTCAAGATATCTTTTACCTTTGTAAACTTGTTTCCTTGCCCAAAACACTTCGAAGAGTGCATTGCGCCCCATCCCACGCCCCCACACACCGAGGACATCATGACCATATTGCTTTACACTGAGCTGTGATTTACATCAAATGGCTTAGGCTTGATTTTCATTTTGTTAATCATTGTCAAGCTTGGGAATAAAGTGTGGAGAAACAAGTATTAAGGAAAAATGAAATGTAAACCCACTTTAAATGATAAAAACTTAGTGAAAACTTAAAAAAAAAAGTAAAGGTTGTGCTTACAAAGTGTTGAAATTTCAATTTGGGTAGCAATATTGTTACAAAATGCTTGAATGTATCTGTTTTATTGCAATTGACCAAAAATGCAAGGGAAATGTATGAGAAATGTTTCACAGGGTAAGTTTGATTTCGCCCTTTTCCCTTGACACAGCGTGAAAACAAGCATTTCTGCACAAACAGATTTCTGCGAGCTTACAAAAATGGACAGTGCTCACTCAAGTGTAACATTGTGTCAAAACTTTTACTTCCATTGGATAGATGAGACCCAAACCCAAGAATATATGTGAAAAAAATACCTACATGTAGTATATTTTTTTAATTCCCAGGGCTTTTTCAAAGTGTAAATTTTTTTGGTATGCACTGTATAGGACAGACATGATCCCTGTATTAAGCCTATGAGCTTCTTTAGACAAACCTCACCAAAATTGTGTGCATGAAGTCATCAGAATTCAATGCAAACAAAATGTTGCAAAGGCAGACGTTTTATTTGCTTTGTAACTGCAAACAATTGCTGATCAAAGCAATCATATTCTTTTGAAGTTAATGCAACAGAATTTTTGTCTGTAAACAGTTACATGGACAAGCTTGTGAAATTCATATCCATGACTGATAATGATGTGAGTTTGTTCATGCATCTCTGTTTTTTTAATAGGTATATATTTTCGCTGTATGGGATCAGAAAAAAAAATAAATTGTTTGAGTTGAAGCAACATTTACCCAGTATCCCTGATAACCCACTAATTAAAGATAAATCAAGCATCAGATCCAGTTCAAAATGTTGAGCTCTCCACCTAGAAGGAAATATCAGTATGTTCTGGGGAAGCATTTGACACTACTGAGATTTCTTAGCATGCTCCACTGGAGGTCCACTAGAGCCAGGCATAGTCTTGGTGGGCCAACTGTCAAAGTGAGACTGAACCTTTTCAACCTTCTCAACTGATGTTGCAACAATCCTCTTGACAATCTTCCTTTACAAATTATCTTAATTGATGCATCATCTTTTGTTCTTCTTCATCAACTTTGATACATTGGCTTTTATTGCTGGCCACAAGAGAGAGAAGTTTTTGCGGTACCATTGCTTGTTGTAGTCTTTGAATGAATGCTGATTTTCTTTCAGAAATTGTTGATAAAACTCGGCCATCTCCTCAGCACTCAGAACTTGCTTTACACCTGGAATTCAAATATCATAATACATAAGTACATAATATCAATTTACTGGTATTCTACAATCTCAGAATTGTTCAATATACAATTCAGATTAGAAGCTATATAATGTCACATATTCTAACAACTTACATATGTAAATATGGAGAGTATTTAATTAACATAAAACAGTGTACCTATTTCCAGTCTACCCAGAGTAGACTGGAAAGCTCTGTCATCTAAATTGAGTTTAATATTTGCTTATACTGGTACATTCGTTGAACTAGATTTGGAAGATTTTTACATACTATTCATGCTCTTAACAATGTGATTTTGAGTAAAAATGGAATAGCATACCAGATATTACAGCCTCATTACCCGAAGAGTCTTCTATCTCTTTCTGCTTATTACCAAGACGTTCCTGGACAAATTGCTCTTTGGCCTGTCAAAAAAAAAGGAATAAAGAAACAGATAAACTGATACAGAGAGTGTGTAAGGGACAAAAAAGTCACAAACCATGGGGTCATGATTGGGAAGTCAAGTCTTACAGAATTCACAAAGTACTTATACAGACTTGTGCATTTAAACAAACTAAAAGAAAATTATTGGGAATCTTTTTTTTTCATTGTTAATTTATCAAATACATCTTACAAGAGTTATTACTAAAATTGAATTAGAATATATGTATTAGTAACAATCTATGTTTTTTTCGTAGTACACAGCCTCTCATATTCATTTGTTTTCCTAGCTTGGAGGACGTATCCAAAATCTTCCAATCACAAATATTGTCCTAAAAATATTAAATTACCTTGATGAATATTTCATTTTGCTTTGACCAGAACTGATGGTTCCATTCATACGTGGCTGTTCTCATGACTCTGTAATCTCTTTCTGAATCGGTTTCTTGTTCAGGTTGAGCAGGTATAATCAATCTGAGGTTGGATTTCTTATCAGCTGGGCCAATCCAATCATGACTTGGGAATGACGGAGGAGGCATAGGTGGTGGATCTTCTTCCAAAGCTTCCCCTGATGAAGGATTAGCTTTACTTTGTTCCTGCATCATTCATAGATTAAAAAAGTAGTGATTTACTAGTTAGTATTATCACATGTGGATTTGAGTAGTCAATTGAAAAAATGTCCCTGGCCATGCATGAAACTCTTCCGGAGTTTAGGAGGAAAGGGCAAAAAATAAAACATTTTTCAAATATTTAATCTTTTGACATTTCAGGAATTAAGGTTGAAGCAATTAACACAGGCAAGGTAGTAGTAGATTGAATACCTGTTATCCCATTTATATGCATGATTCCAACAAAACAAATACACTGGGATCGATATTTTGCTAGATACATTACAGGGACGAGTCATGACTCCAGGGCTCCGGCCGCGCGCCCGCTTCGCGAGCCGGAGCTCCCCCCGGGTACGTTTGTCGTTAAAGTGGGTTAAGTGAGAATTGAGATTATGGGAAAATGGGTTGAATTTTACTTACCATTTTCACGGAAGATAGGCGAGTACATCTGCAGAATAGCCGGTAGTTTGAGTAAAATATCCATGGGCGTAATTTGTGAAGCATTGTTATAACTTTTATTTTCTAAAAATGACAAATAAGTAAAATATATCAAGACATAGTCATAGCTATGTTACGGCCTTATGTATGGGGCCACAGATAGTCTCACTCGAAGTCAGAGAGATGCGAGGCGAGGAGGAGTTTGAGTTTTTGGTTCATCGAAATCATTGTTCCCACGATACAAATTTCGATATTCCTGTCAAAATAAATAACCACAATTCATTTCATATAATACATCAATTCACCATGCCAACGTGATATGGGCTTTGATAAATTTGAACAACTAGAGTCTATTGGAGTTAAGTCTGTAGGCCTAAAGGTAAACTAAACTATTAGAAAGTTCGTTGACCTCGTATCATAGAGGCCGGCATTTTGCATTGCGTAATAACTCCCCTCCAGCTCCAGCTCCGAGTATATACCGGCCATGAAATTTTGAGGATGAGCAGCGATTGAGAGAGCGTACGGTATAGCAGTGTTACTTTTTATTTTAATTACACTATTTTACGTGTAACGTTAGAGTTTCATGTGGATTTGTAAGCTACAAAAATATATCGATCAAATAATATTTATACATGTACACAACAATTTACAAGAATAATGCGTTTCCGGGGTGACACAACTTCAAGTTCTACGAGCAAAATCCAAACAAGTGGAGATGTGACCGCTAAGCGAGGCGTGGACGAGACAAAATCAGTCGGGGAAGCGTCGGCTTGCAAGAAAAAGGAAAGACGGCGGTGAGTAGCAAATAAATGTCTGTGGAGCTGCCCTGCAGCCGCTGAAGACCGAAGCTTTGCGGAGGGGGGGGGGGGCAGCCAAATGTATTGCTGAACATACGCATGGCCAAATTATCTCCAAAGTACCCCTGGCCTTGTTTTTCTCTGTGACTGTGTGCAAAATATTAATAATGGTACCGTATCGCCAATTGCCATTCATGCAGGCTCCACTCCACTTTACTACTGCTACACTACAGACAGTGTACACTTCACCAACCCGAGTTCGGATAACCCTATTCCCTCTTGGCATTAATTGCCAAAAAAATGAGAAAAATCAAGTTAAAAGGAACAAAAACAGTGACTTACCTCGGCTGTCGCGCACATTCACTTCCCCGTTTTATCTGATCTTAAGTACATAAACATATGGCCATTGAGTCCCCTGTACAGATCGCGCTAGAACTTCGGTCTCTGTATTTGGTGAGTGAAGCCAACGGAGTTCAGCTGAACAACCAACATAACAGAGACCGAAGCTTTTGGTCTATGATAACCCTAGACAGCTAGAGTACTAGAGGCAAAGGTGGGATAAAAAAGTTATTAATTTAGAAAAAAATATTATGAGAAAGGGAAATAGCTTAATTTATTACTGTACACCCATATTTCACTCCATGTCCATCCTCCAGTTATCCTCAAAATTGGTGATTTGGGGAGAGTATCTTACTGTCTAAATCCTCACACGTAATATTCACTGCCGATTTCAAAACATCACATGCAATCGGTCGCAGGTCAAACAGCATATTTGTATTATATTGGATGGCTCAGAAAATGCCAAAATATTCTAAGAGTTTAGGAAAATATTCCATGAATCAGTGGAATATTTTCCCAATACTAATAGCAACAACAATAATAAAGAATAATGATATATGATGATGATAGTAATACTACTAATACTATTACTAATGATAATAATGATTTTGATAAGGATTACAAAATAATATTGACAATAATAATGATAACTAGATTTTAATTCGTCATGAGGACGAATTATGTGGTCTCTTATGAAATTTCATTAAGTGTCGCTAATGTATGAAATGAATCATTAGACAATCTTGATCATAGACATCATCATGGGAGTAACTTTTGACCATTGCTAAATACTCTTTAATGTGGTAATGATAAACGTGATGGATATAAATTATAAATATGTTGGTGATAATGCAATACGGTAAATATAAAAAGGAAGTTTGGAGCACGTAAAATGCCTTAAAATCTAAAAAATTTGAGACGATTTACCGAAATTGGCTTCCCAAAATTGAAAAGAGCCTTCATTTTCAGAGCAGCTAATTTTTAATCAACAGTTTCATGCTTTTTATGCAAAATCTTTTTAAAAATTCTTTATTCTGTCAGCAATTTTTCTTTCAAGATTTCAAGCAAAAATTTTCACAATGTCAGTGGGTATCAATTTCACAGAATGCTTGAAAATTCACAGGTGATACTTTTTGAGAACTAAAATATCTTAAATATGTTTATTCAACATTTCTGCTAATTTGAATTATTTTTAATGAGAAATTTCACAATGCTACAATTTCACAGCATTCACTTCAAAACTCAGTGATGTATTTGATAAAAGTATTGAGTAGAATTTTTTTGGGGGGGAAGTTTGCAAAATTTCTGTAAATTCCTAAACATTTTACATTATATTTTCCGTCAACAATTTTCAATATCCATTTATTATTTGTGTATGACTTTATCATTTACTTGAAAATTCTTTCTTGATGACTTTACTAAATAAAAGTCAGGTGAAAGATTCAATACAGGCAATTTTCCCGTAAAATTTCGGGAAAATGTTTATCTAAGTAAATTGCATAATTTTTAATTTCACAGAAGGTATCTGAAAATTTTTTATATGTTATATTATAATATTTGGTGAAAATAACCAAATAAAAAAAAATCCGGAAATTTCCACAAAATGTCCGGAATGAAATTTTTTAACACAATAGTGTTTCAATATTGTAGCGTTTACTTAGAAAATACATAAATGATGTTTTACAAGTTCCAGAAAAACTACGAAAAATGTCCTACATGAAAAACCACAAAAAAAGTGGGCTTGAAATTTACAGGAAGACTGTAAAATTTATTAATAAAACATTTTCTTTAAAAAATTCTCAAAAAATTAGGCCCAGAAAAAATTTGCAAAAACTTAAACAGGTCACAACACATTGATGCTGTGGTCAAAAGTGAAAATTATTCACACGTTATTTGTAGAGAATTTTTTCAACTACATCATATATCAAAATTTGAGAAAAAATGACCATTAATAACGAAGATACGGTCAAATATGCATAAATACGTTGACGTATGTTGCGAAAATGTGTAATTTTTATTTCTAACGTAATTTTGTGGTATTTACGCAATCTCCAGATGAGATATTGACTATATCCAAGAGTGAGGAAAAGTTGGGGGTCAACGGACTCCCTGAAGAGCTACAGTGAATTTTATATAGGCATACATGTATGTTTGCCCACTTATGACTTACTTTGCGAGTTTGCACGCGCGTGTAATGCAAATTTGAATTGACGCGCATTTGCGTATTATTGGTCGTAAGAGGCTGAATGAGGTATCAAATTAATCAGAAGATAATGGACAATGGACAGACATAAAATAAATGACGACTCGAAGATGGATACCGATGGTAGGTGCAAGAACTTGCAAGCATACCTGTGCGCGCGCAAATTCTTGACATGCTCAAAATGGTCTGAAACGTACCCAAACTTGACCACGATTGATAATAATGTCCATTCATGACATGAAAATCAAGAAATTTGACAAGCCCGATTTTGCGATAAAGTGGGAACAAAATTTGGCAATAAAAACAAATAAAGTAAAATCTGACGAATATAATAGGTGATCTGTCATATTCATGACAGACCACCTAATAATAATAATTGTGATTATGGTATGATAATAATAATGATGATGACAATAATGATAATGGTAATAGAACCCAAAGGTTTTGAATGAGTCTTCCTTGTCACATTGCACTGGGAAACTGTCCCTGTCCCCATCCCCTTGTCGAATGAGCACGATTTTATTTTGTGAGGGGAAGGTATCATGAGTATGGCTATACTGTTGGAAATGTCCCCACTGCGTGCAAAGTGAACTGTGTCCCAAACTGTGGGATAGCATAGCGACAACTTGTTTAGGGGCCAAATGTGTAAATAATTAAGCCCACGAAAAACTTGTTAAGGGGTTGTTTGGAAATAATTTGGTCACACATGTGATGTGTACAGCAATACATTTGACTCGGCCCCAGGCAAAAGGGTTGCTTCTGTTCTGAACACGAGCCTATTAAGTATGCTACACATGTAGTAAGCCTCTGTCTCTGATTTTATTCAGATCCAATCTAATTTTTAAAAATAGAGAAATAACTAAATGATTTTCTTGGAAAAAAACCTTGGCCAGTGATTTTCAGATTAAAAACCTTGGCCAGTGATTTCAGATTAAACTAAAAAGTTGTGCCCCATTGCCATGTCTGCCCACCCATTGTCTTTTACACATGATTTGGGGACATTACATGAAAATGGAATTTGATATTATGCCAGAATTTTTTATCGGACTTTTTAAATGAATATAAGTTTATGATTCGTAGTCATTGAGGGTTTTTCACTGCGAAGAATTGGTGAACATGTCCCGCTGGGATTAGAATTGCAAAAATGTGCATGTGTATAGACAAGGGGCACTAGCTAATGCAGACGTACTTGGACACCCAGAGTTGTATCTCCAGACAATTCAGCAGTTTCAGGAACTTTGTAATCAGTATTTCATTAATCGACTGTTTCAAAGTAATATCAGTCAATATTGTACAGCAAAAATAATTAGAGAATCCAGATCAAAAGATGATTTATCTGCTTAAGTGTCCGGACATCAGACATCCCAATCATCCTATAAATATTTTTCATACAATATATAAAACAATATTTTTTTATTAATTCATCAATACTTCCAGTTCTAGCCTCTAGCTACCATTTAATCCACCATACCAAGAAAGTAAACTTTCTTGTATTTTTTTAGTTACATTACAATGATAGAATCTGGCCGAGCAAGCTAACTGCAAGGAAAAATAATAATTCAGAGTGAAAACTTCCCTTCTTCCATAAACAATATTTACAAGTGCAGGGATGTTCATTTCCTTATTCCATTTTCACCTTCCTTGCTAAAAAATGTCAATGAATAAATAAGTTGTAGAGGAGAAAAAAAAACACCCTCTTTTAAATGGTAGGTTAAGGTATCTCAGTAGAGCATTGTAGCCCAGTGGATTAGTCTCCAGACTTTGAAATAAAGGGTTGTGTGTTCAAATCCCAGTCACTGCATGGTTTCCTTCAGCAAGAAATTGATTTGCATTGCATTGTGCTGCATTTAACCCAGGTGTGGTAGCCTATGGTGGTACGTAGCATAAATTTATTCTGTGAAGAACACTGAAACACATGATGCTGCATTGTTGTAAATTGCTTAGTATGTGCTAAAGGGGTATCCAGCCTTGGCCACAAAGTTATGTGTTGGAAAGGAGAAAAATAAATGAGACAGAATGGTGAAATTTTAAAAGAAATCGGACAAGCAATAAGAAATTTATAGCTGCTTTAAAATTGAGATCATTAATACTATGTAGATTTCAAATTGGTAACTGGGTAAGTAAATTATGACAAGGGGCAAGGACAGCTTTCCCATAGGCCATGTACTTTATTATCTTGGATTTGTGGTTTTCTGTAAGTACAGTACCCATCCCCCTGGGCAGTAATCTAAATATAACCCAGGTAGGATATTGTTTTATGTCCTCATGAAAGAAAAATCTGATTTAAAATAAAACTTTTGGGAAAACTGACATTTTAGCCATAATATGTATTTTACCCTTTTTACACAAGCTAAAATTTCCTTAACCCCGTACTATAGGTGGGGCTAAATTGCCATTTAGCCCCACCTATAGTACGGGGTTAAGCTTAGCCCACTTTCTTTTTACACAGCATTTTTGCAAAGTGGGCTAACCCCACCATTAGTACGGGATTATTTGGCCCTGCAAAAAAGCAGGGTTATCCCAGCAATTGCGGTGCTAAGAGCGATAGTACGGGGTTAAGATCGCTAGTGTAAAATGAAAGTGGGCTAAGCTTAACCCTGTACTATAGGTGGGGCTAAATGGCAAGTACGAGTGAAGTACTTGTACTACGAATGATCGACAAAAACCACTAGTGTGGGGTTAGCGAGTTTCATGTGTGAAAAGCAAGCATTCCTTATCTGGGGTTAGCAATAACAATTTGGCATGTGTGAAAAGGGAAAAAGATAGTACGGGTTAAAGATAGTCCGGGGCTAAGAAAATCCTGTGTAAAAAGGGTATTAGGGTACATGGAAGAGTAGTCCATGCCGTACATCACTATGATGTCACATTTCTGCAGCCAATTTGAAGTCTCCATGGGTAAAGTGATTACCAATATTTACAACTTAAAATTTCATAACTTTCTTGTTGTTTGTCCAATATTGTTCAAACTTTCACCTATCAACTTGTCAGATTTTTCTTTTCCTTATAATAAAACAAGTTTTTATTTGGGTTGGATTCCCCTTTAAGAATTAAACAAGAGTAATTTGTGACAACTTAGTGTATATTTTTCATCATCTAAATTCCAAAAATATATATATACTGTACTTTTTATCTCTCTTGCTGAATTTGTTTGCTTCCATATCCTGAGACCTGAGTCTTGTACACTAGTGAGCACAGAGAGCAATTTATAACTTTCGGATTTTCTTCCTTTTCACTGATTTCATTTACTATTAGAAAGAGAGCTATTATATGGAGTTGGACATGGAAGCTATGTTTGCTGAATTCCATTTTGTTCTACACAATCTTCCCAGTTCTAGTTTATTTCATCCCTGACTTTGCTTCCCAACTTATTTTCCTCAATTACCGTGAGTAAACTCATTTTAATATAGTCGTTATGTAGATGACTCCGCATATCATTTTAATAGTTTTAATTTCAGTCATTCTTAATGGAAGTTCAAACATCTCCTCTGTATTAAGATAATAATTATTATTAGCAGGATATTTACTAATGAAACTTTTAAAATTAATGAAACTATTGAGTTAGAATGTGAATTTTATAAGCAATTGTGTTTTTAACAATTTCTAAATGCAAACTGTACAACGTTGAGTATGATTATCTAACCAGTTGATGTGTGTAGTACTGTTATACAATAAATATCAAGTTTTGAGCAGTTTTCTCAGTCTTTAATGCCGAGGGTTTGGGTCTGAACTTTCTTGTTCTTTTTTGTTCTTTTCTTTTTTTTCTGTTTTTTCCATTTCCATATGGGCAAGGTATTGCAGATGTGTATTTACTTATTTTCTCTTTATCTCGGTACAAATGTTATTTACTTTCAGTCTCAGATAAGGTTTGCAGATAGAAAAAGATTAACTGGTTGATTTTTGTGTAGTGTTTCTTATTCTATGGACAGAATCAAATATTTGTATTTAGTCTTATCTGTGATGATAATATTGGATCCAGCTTGAACAAATAAATGCGTTAATTAAAATAAACTGGATATTTTATGTTAATTAAGTTGTGGTTCTGTCATTAAGGACATATGTATTATTTTTATGAAGACTTCAGTGTTAGAGTGTAAATTTGATTGTGTTTTTACAGTATAAAACAAAATGCAAAATTAAAGAAAAATATATTTTTATAAATGTATTGAGGCTCATTAATACTTTGGAGAGAATGGCCATCAAGCCCCTAACAGTATCATCGTATATATCGATATATTGATGAGAGTGTTAGAAACAAAGAATAATTAGTTAATTGTTTTAAATTTATGCTCTTCTACAACAAGAATGTGAGTAATTGAGTTTCACATCCATACTTTGTACATTTTGAAGTTTTCAAAAGTTTTTGCACATATTTTTTTCAAACAGTCAAGTGTCCTGTATTCAGAGACTACCATGCTCCTGAGGTATATGGATTGAAAGGAGCAAGGAACGTATATCTACCTTCTACCAATGGAGTTCAGCTTGGAGTGTGGTAAGACTTTCATTCAAGTATAGTCTTGTTCCAGGGTAATTCCTAATAAGCAATATTATTCATGAATATTACCATTTGTTATGTGGTCACTATTTTTGTTATTTTCACTAATTTCTAAGGCTTTTAACCATGGTAACAGAATTATCAGAAAATCAAACCATTTCACAAAACAATAATATCTTGTGATATTTAATCAATATATGATCATTATACTTAATGATATTCCCATATTTTGTTCAGTCCAATGTTAGGGTATTCAGGACAATGAGTTTGATTAAAATTATTTGAATATGAAGTGAGCCTGAGGTGCCCATTTTTGTCATTGCTCACCATTCACCAATCACCATCTTGCGACATTGACAATAGCAATTATTGGGAGCAGACATCTAAATGTACCATCACAGTTAAATATGAAATTATACTGGCTTAATAAAATTCATGGAGGGTGACATAAAAAATGTGTAAATATTCAATTTTGCACAATGCTGGTATTCATGGAAATTTCATAAATGAAAGGTCAGTTTGCTTTTGGATGTAAATTGACATAAACATAAAGAAGATATTGAAATATCTTCATACTGGATAAGCAATAAATATTGCACATTGCAGGGAGCAAACAAACTGCACTTGAATGCAATATCAGGTAAAGGTAAGTCAAAGAAGTCAAATGGAAAACTTTAAAATCACGCTCTATATCAGATGATATTTAGGAAAATGTGATGGCATTAAGAATTGACTTGAGTTAGATAATAAAGGCAATCATACCAATTTTTTATTCTTTGAAGACATTTGTTGCAGGTAAGAAGAAGAAAAGCTTTCCCAAACAAAAACAATGATATTTTCGTTTAAAAATGAATAAGATTTCAAAGATGTAATAAATAATCAAATATACAATGAATTGTGCAGAATAAATGTATATTACCTTTGAAAATGATTTCATTTGACAAAATTTATTTAATTGTTATTGTTTATATTCTCACAAGCTCTTTCCTCAATATTCAGATTTCAAACCATGAATTTGAATCATATATTCTTTTTTAAGGTTTGAGTATTTGTACGAATGGGAATAATATCTCTTAGTCAATCAAACTTTATATTTTCTCTTTAGGCAAATGCTTCCTACTTCTGTAAGACCTGCAAGAGAAGATAACGAAATGTCAGGAGAGTTCTTTGATAAAGCATTAAGAGACCATAGACCAGTGATTATGTACTGCCATGGAAATTCAGGTTCAAGGTAATGATTTCAACTCCAAAACAATACCTGAAGTAAGGTTTAATATCAGAAAATAACCATTGATAATTGTGAAATATTTTGTCAAAGGATTAAACACATTATACAAAAATATATTGAGTTATTTTGTCACTCTTTCTCATATCTCTCTTTCTCTCGCCCTCTCCCCTTTTCTCATCCTTTCTTTCTTAACCTCTCTCTTATTGTTTTGCGTACTCATCCTCTTTTCCTATGTCTGGTTTTCAGTATCATTTTTGTTTCATCAGTTTGCTTGTTAACTGGATCAAATCAAAACCAGTATTCAAAGACAAAAAAAAATATATAACGTTTTTTTCTTTTTATTTTACAGAGCAAATCCACACCGAGTAGAATTGTATAAATTATTGATTAGACTGGGATTCCATGTTGTAGCTGTAGACTACAGAGGTTTGTACAATTTTCTTACAATTGTTCTTTTTTTAAGTTGCATGTCTTAATGTTGTGAATCAAAATTAGACATCTTTTTTAAAATGTATGGCATGGCATGAATATCTGTGTAAGATTATTGTCTGCACATGATTATATCTAAATATGGCATTTTGTGTGAAAGAAATTGTTATGTGATTTCTGTTATTCTCTCTGATGAAGCGTTGTCATTAATTTGTATTTTCTAGAAGATTTTCCTCTACATACCGGTATTCAAAACAATATTGCATTTTCAAAAATCTTTGTTTGTGAAATCAAGCAAGAAATTAACCTTTGACCATATTTTTGTCTCACCTGCGAAGCAAAGTGAGACTATAGGCGCCGCTTTTCCGACGGCGACGGCGGCGGTGGCGGCGGCGGCGGCGTCAACATCAAATCTTAACCTGAGGTTAAGTTTTTGAAATGATGTCATAACTTAGAAAGTATATGGACCTAGTTAATAAAACTTGGCCATATGGTTAATCAAGTATTACTGAACATCCTATCAGAGTTTCATGTCACATGACCAAGGTCAAAGGTCATTTAGGGTCAATGAACTTAGACCATGTTGGAGGAATCAACATCGAAATCTTAACCTGAGGTTAAGTTTTTGAAATGTCATCATAACTTAGAAAATATATGGACCTAGTTCATGAAACTTGGACATAAGATTAATCAAGTATCACTGAACATCCTGCATGAGTTTCACGTCACATGATCAAGGTCAAAGGTCATTTAGGGTCAATGAACTTTGGCCGAATTGGGGATATCTGTTGAATTCCCATCATAACTTTGAAAGTTTATGGATCTGATTCATGAAACTTGGACATAATAGTAATCAAGCATCACTGAAAATTTTGTGCAAGTTTCAGGTCTCATGATTAAGGTCAAAGGTCATTTAGGGTCAATGAACTTTGGCCGAATTGGGGGTATCTGTTGAATTCCCATCATAACTTTGAAAGTTTATGGATCTGATTCATGAAACTTGGACATAATAGTAATCAAGCATCACTGAACATTTTGTGCAAGTTTCAGGTCTCATGATTAAGGTCAAAGGTCATTTAGGGTCAATGAACTTTGGCCGAATCGGGGATATCTGTTGAATTACCATCATAACTTTGAAAGTTTATTGGTCTAGTTCGTTAAACTTGGACATTAGAGTAACCAAGTATCACTGAACATCCTGTGCGTGTTTCAGGTCACATGTCCAAGGTCAAAGGTCAATGAACTTTAGCCGAATTGGGTGTATCTGTTGAATTACCATCATAACTTTGAAAGTTTATGGATCTGATTCATGAAACTTGTACATAAGAGTAATCAAGTATCACTGAACATCCTGTTCGAGTTTCAGGTCACATGATCAAGGTCAAAGGTCATGTAAGGTCAATGAACTTTGGCCATGTTGGGGTTTTTGTTGAATAACCATCATATCTCTGTAAGTTTATTGGTCTAGTTCATAAAAAGGGAAATAAGAGTAACCATGTATCACTGAACATCTTGTGCGAGTTAGAGTAGTATTCAAAGTGAGCACTGCTGCTATATTGAACCGCGTGATGCAGGTGAGACGGCCAGAGGCATTCCACTTGTTTATTTTTCTAGGATATGGAGATTCATCAAGTTATACAACTGCGGATGGTATTCATGATGATGTAAGAACAGTGTATAGATGGCTGAGAGAAAGGACAGGGGATTCCCCTTTCTACATCTGGGGACATTCTCTTGGAACAGGGTAATGTTTTTTTAAGCTTGATATTCAACCTGTTGTTCACAACTAACTCAAATGAATGAATTGATTCCATTCTTTTGCAGTTGCAGGTCAACAATTTAATAAATTCTCAAGTTGAATAAACTTGTTTTATTGATGTAAATATTCAGCTGTTTTCAAAAGATTTCTCTTCTCTACTTTTGTTTCTACGTGCATTATGTATGCTCAAGATACATGTAAGAATAATAGTTTCCTTAAAGAGAAATGCCAGTAGTTGCAGTAAACACTGATTTCATGAGAAAGTCTGTAAAACCAGGCTTAATTGTCAGTATATCATCGAGGATCTAGATCTGGTACAGTTACATAAACTGAACTTTGTGAAATCTTGAAATCTACGCTGAAAAATGTTCACACTGAAGACCACCAACACAGATAGGCACACGTGGGATAGTGTATTATTATTGCTGGAATAAAGACCCAACGGAAGTGACCGAATCCACGCTTATTTTGCTTATTTCTCAGCAATTACACAATTTCTTCCAGAATCCTTTGGAACATATTTTTTATTCATTCATATATTATTGGTCATTATATTAGATTCTGTAAAAAGTCATTTTGAGATCGTTACCAATACTGGAATTTATCTTTAAAAAAGAATATTCTTGAGACAAACATCACTGTAAATGCCTATACATGTACAAATATATTTGTAGATTTTGTATGTTGATTGTATGATGAGTTTTGATTTTAAGCATCTGATTCTTCTTTTATTTGTTCTTTATTTCTTTCAGGATATCCACAGTATTCACTTCAAAAATATGCAGAGAAGGTGAGTTTGAACAGTACTATAGAAAATCTACTTTGTTGAACCTTGTAATATGAATTATACAATTAGTTATTGTCAGATTTTGACAAACCATTTAAATATAAAATAATTTGATTTTGCATGAAGTTTAATGCATAAAATCACAATACTCTACACTTGACTGAAACATATTGTAGTCATCCTGTGTGTAATAAGTAATACATTATATTTCTTATTTGATAGAGGGATGTCCTACAGGTCTTGTCTTAGAAGCACCATTCAACAACCTTCTTGATGAGGTCATGAGACATCCATTTGGAATGGTAAATAACTCTATATCTAGTTGATGCAGCTATGGGACATGTTCATGAATTGTAAGATTATCTGTAAGATGATATCATAGAGAGGTAGATAGTGAGATGAAAGGAGAGGAGAGAGTGATGAAGAGAGTGTCGGGAAGGGAGAAAGACAGGAGATGAAAGGTAGAATATATGATATATCATGTAAACAATATTTGTCTTAATTTATATCTCTGAAACATTCCTCCATACAACTTAGGTTTCTTTGATCTAGCTTTTAACCCTATCTAGGCCGGGGGGGGGGGGGGGGCGGGGGGCCTCCCCCCCTCAACAATTTGCGCAATATTTGTCTTAATTTATATCTCTGAAACATTCTTTCATAAAACTTAGATTACTTTGATATAGCTTTTATTTCTGTGGCTCCATATTTTCAGAGTAGCGTAATACAGACTTTCGCTTAGATTGATCTATAAAAGAGAATTGTGAGATAACATGTAGCTGTATATTTGTCTTCTATTATAGCCTTGGAACATTCTTCCATACAGCAGAGGTTACTTTGATCAAGCTTTTAATTCTACAGCTCCATACTTTCAGAGTGATGTTAAGTAAGTTCCCATTACCCTTCTATATCCTATGATACAGAAATAAACATGACAATGGTAATAAGAGTACAACCTCAAATATACAACTTCATATTCATCTGCTCACATTAGTATAAATTTGACCACAAGTACATGTGTAATACAGTTCCTTCATAGGGAAAAATTATCATTTTTGTCTCGCCTGCATAGCAGAGCAAGACTAGGCGCCTCTTTTCCGACGGCGGCGTCAACATTAAATCTTAACCTAGGGATAAGTTATTAAAATTACATAACTTAGAAAGGACCCAGTTCATGAAACTTGGACATAAGGGTAATCAAGTATTACTGAACATCCTGCCTTGGTTTCAGGTCACATGACCAAGGTCAAAGGTCACTTAGGGTCAATGAACTTTGCCATGTTGGGGGTATTTCTTGAATTATGATCGTAACTTTGAAAATTTATGGATCTTGTTCATAAGTCTCTAGACATAAGAGTGATTGTATCACTGAACATCCTGTGTGAGTTTCAGGTCACATGACCAAGGTCAAAGGTCACTTAGGGTCAGTGAACTTTGGTCATGTTGGGGATATTTGTTGAAGTGGCATCATAACTTAGAAAGTTTATGGATACAGTTCATGAAATGTAGACATAAGGGTAATCAAGTATAAATGATTGTTTTACACACATCTTAGATCACATGATCATGGTCAAAGGTCATTTTGGGTCAATGGACATAGTATTATCATGTCATATAATTATAACATGTTCTCTTTTGTGAATAATTGATAAATAGGTATTTTCAAAGTCAGCACTGCTGCTATATCAAATCAATGCAGGGGGGACTTCCAGAGGTGTTCCACTTGTTCACTTAATGCACCCATTAGATGATGTGTAAGAAAGATACTCATAAAGAGATAGTGTAATCAGTTAATCTCTGTTATCTGAGGAAATGAAATACAAGTCCTGGAATCCAGTCTTTTATATATTGCTGTAATCTCATGAAAGCTGCAGTCAAGTTTTCTGGAACAATTCTGGAACTATTTTAAGTTTTGTGTTTAAAATGTAAAATACTTCTATTTTCAAAGATGAGTGATACCTGATTAAGAAGCCAGCAAAGTAGGATGCTGTTGCTGGTGAAAATAATACAATAACAATATTCTTTTGTATTTTTCTTAAATAAATCATAGAAAATTTGATTATATTTTGTTTTCAGCATAGAGCATGTGACGTGTCCTATTCTTATTCTTCATGCTGAAGATGACTGGATTGTACCACATGACCTAGGCAGGAAGGTAAACTTTATCATATTTATCATACAAAATTGGGAGATCCTGAGATACAAAATTAGTTTTCTTCTGAAAGATCTATATTATGCATCTATCATTATAAAATGAATAAATGAATTATATGAATAAAAAAAATGAATTAATGAACTATATTTATTTAAATGCAGGAAAGGGATTAGGGGGTTTGGAACATGTTTTATGCATTGCCTATGAGTATGCAACATTGTATAGAAATACCCTTTATTCATAGTGGTTATTAAGACTTATTAATCAAGTCATATTTGATTAACTACCAACATGTTTGTTTTTTTCTGCCTAGCTTTATGATATAGCTGTTGAGAGAAGGCCAGCCTCAGCAGATCCAATCCAAATGGTTTCATTTCATAGGGAAGAGGGATGTGGACATAAAAATATTGCTTATTCATCAAAGCTACCATCTATTTTGAGGTAATTCATATAGAAATATAATGTCTTCATTTAACAAAGAACATAATCTGTGGTATTCTCATATCATTGATAAAGTTAACCAAAGGTTAACTAAGCCAAGACCAAGGTTTACTCAACTGAGACCATACTTTAATGGAGTGCAAGTCATCAGCTCATTTACCAACTACAAATTTTCTCCAAAGTAAAGTTTCTTGAAAAGTAATTTTGGTATGTAACGAGAAAAAAAAAAAATTATGCAAAAGTGAACATATGTTGACATTTCTTTAAAAGTTAGAGGATAAATGACAAAATAGTAAAAGAAAAAATAGAATTTATTGCATACAGGTATTTAAGTTTATTTCCATAGATAAGTCCATCTCTGTGTACATAAACTGACATTCCATTATTTCCTGTTAATTCTGAATATAAATACATTTTTAGATTTTAACCATTTTTTCGTGAATGTGCAGTTGATGGTCAAGATCCTTCCAATACCTGAAAGTTGTGTGAACATAATATGCATAAGTTGTATTTTGAGAATGTCCATCTGAAGTCTCTTATTGTAATATTAAATGGGAAGGGTTTTTTTAATAGTACAAAATCTGTTCAAATGCATTTGAAATATCAAAATACTGCAACAATTATATTTTGCTTCCTGTTAATGACCATTTCTATTTCCTTGTTAGCTGTGAACAAGATGATGGTGTTATTTAGAAATTGTGTAAACATATTGATTTAGAATTACCTTTCCTGTGACTGTTTCACAGGTAATTAAATTTGACCTTCAATAAGTCGTGACTAAAAATAAATAAGTCATGATTTTGCACCAAATTTCTCATTCTATCAGGTTTATAATCTCATTCATGCTCCTTGACCAATAAGTGACATGATGCATTATTTTATACTACATACAACTTTGATTTTCAGTCACACTTGCAAAATATTTTACTGTAAACTTTTGAATATATTTCATTTTGGATGCTTACTTTAGGATAGTTTTAGTAAATTTTAAGTTATCCATATTCAAATCTCATCTTGACTTGTATATTCTTCCATTATGATAATATGGTTCTCTCTGTCTTTCTTTTCTTCTTTGTCTCGCTCTCTCTTTCTTTCTCTTATGCTCTCATCAGTGATTTCATCAAATGAGGAACCAAAGGTTGTCAATGAAACCCAGTAGCTTCCAAGCCATATGTGTGTGCAGCTGTTGTGTTTTTTTTTTAATTCTTTGTGGTGCTTCAACTTTTACTTATGTAATTTTATTTTTTACTCTTACCTCCTACAGTGTAGATAAGATATCTGAGTACCTCTTGTTGCCATGTTACCTCATGAAAACAGGGTTGATATCATTCATTAACATCCTTCTGATGTAGACAATCAAACATTCTTGGTATTCAGCTCCATAACATAAAGATTACTGTGGGGTTGATTTCGCTATTGATTGCATTGATGATTGTGTATGAATGATCAATAATAAAATCTCTCCCGCAATAATTCACTAAGCTTTATGTTATGAGGACCCAGATAAAAGGAGATATGCTATGTTTACTTACATTTCATACAAACATTTGAAAAGATATTTCATGATTTGATGGAGGTAGAAACTATAAAAATTAGATAATATCTATCTAACAGACAACAGTGATTTGAATCTGTTGAAGTAATTTTAATGAATCAATGGCTTATCCAATCCAGGAGTTACTAAAAGAATAGAAATTTGAACAACAACAGTGATTTGAATTCACAAAAGTAATTTAAATGGATCAGTGCAATGGCTTATCCAAGCCAGGGCTAACTACATGTAATAAAATAATAGACATTTGAACAACTAAAGAGAAATTATATAAGCTGACGTTATTATTTTCTTTGATATCAAGTTAAAATAATGATACTGCAGGCATCTACACGTTTGCTTTGGAATACACATGATAATGCTTCAATATTGGTAGTGATGTTTTAATGATTTTGAATACATCTCCTTATATAGATACTCTTTTTTTTTGTAGTTTGTGATGTGCCATGTATTCCTAATTGTGGTGCCAAAGAAGTGTATTTGATGCTTGTTCATATGAGGTATATGATTAGACAAATCACATATTTCTGTATTAATTATGAAGGAAATCAAATTATGCAACTAATCATAGTTAAGAATTACAGTAGCTGATAATAGTTAAATGAAAATCACAAGCGAATTGATTCATGAAATTTTCAGCTACACACATTTCGAGCTGGAAAGAATTATACTGTATAATAACATTTTGTAATCACATTGTCTTAGAGCAAAGAAAGAATATATTTATTGATTGAAGCAAAACAAAAACATTGTTCTGAAATCATGATTTTGTTTAGTATACTATTACTGAACAAATCTCTATTTACTGCAATTGGCAATAGTTTTATTGAGTCAAAGTTGCAATATCTCATGTATTTATTCGAGTATTTTTAAAACTTTATCTGTTGTAGAATAGCCTTGATACACATAATTGTGTATGCATGATTAATTATGATTCAAATATGTCAATAAATAGTGTGATACAGAGTATTAGTCTGAAAAGTCTCATTTATTATTCATTTGCCAAAATTTTCTGACAAATTGAAAAGGGCCAGGTTTCTAATTGCACTTTTGGTGGAATATTTCATTCATACTGTTAGTTCTTCTAAGTACCAAGTATGATATGTGCAGACTACACAACCTCACTGCTTTACTGAAATAACTTATTTATGTATGATGCACAATGTCCAATTTCAAACAGATTCCGACTTTTTTTTTAAATAAGTAAATGGCAATGCATTTTCTAAATCATAGAATATTTCTTTCAAACATTTTACTGTTTCATCTTCTTTGATGACAATGAAATATCTGTATCCCAACAAAGTTTGTGATGATTTTATCATATTTATTGGAATTTTTTTTTTTGATGAATCTAAAGGGATAGATACTGTTTTTTGCAGTGCAGCTGTTTCGAGTTATGTGTAATTTTTACTTCAAATATGATTTTTTTTTTGTTGTTGTATGAGTGTTGATATTTTTAGTACTGATCATGCACGGGTGATCTTGAGAAGGAAAGGTAAACAAGAATAGTGCATATTGATATACTAGTAGTACCCTGCTATATTGATTCATAATAGTAATAGTAGTAGTGGTAGTGGTGGTAGTGGTAGTAGTGGTAGTGGTAGTAGTAGTAGTAGTAGTAGAAGTAGTAGTAGTAGTAGTAGTAGCAGTAGTAGTAGATGACATTTGTCATCTTGTGTATGATTTGTGTTAAAAAGAAAAAGGGGGATTTTTTTCACAAAGCAATTTTCAGTGGTTTTCCCAACTTCATTCAGCCAATCAGAATTAATGATTTCAGTAGCACAAAACAGTTTAGTGAAAATCACTGGCAAATTGCTTCATGAAACACTCAATTGCTTCATGAAACATTCACTTACTTGGCACTCATTTCGAGCTGATATTCATCAATAAAAAAGAACTAATAATTTTGATGTGGCACAAAAATTGTTTGTAAGTCCTGATTTGTTATGACACTATTCCATGGCTGGTCATGGCCTTAATTTGTTAGACCAGGGTTCCGTAACACAAAGGTTTGCAATTAATCGCGAAATACCAATGACCAATCAAGATCTTCATTGTGTGTGTATTTGAGTTTTTCAGACGTGTTTCAATCAGATATGATTATTTACGTCAGGGACCGCCTTTAACGTCATCATCCGAAAGATGTGACCAGGGTTCGAACCTCGAACTTCTGCATCAATTAGTAACTTCCCCACGTAGCTTGGATTACAGGCGCACGCCACAACATACGCCCCCACAACGTGCACTGCATGCACACTCTGTTTAAAATACTGACTGGGAGCTAATCAGTGCGGTTCTTTCATACTTACAATTCATCGCAAACCTTTGTGTTACGGAGCCCAGGGCTCTTTAACACAAAGATCAGTTGCTAAATGAACTGACCTATCAAGATCAATTTTACATGCGTATTTGGCGCAAAATACCAACCAGGAACTAATCAGAAGTGTTCTCTCATATTTGCTATTCATCGCTAAGCTTTGTGTTATTGGGCCCTCAGCGGCACCCCGAATCACGTGGGCCTTACTATGTACGCAAGTACGGGGAGTTT
Organism: Lytechinus variegatus; assembly: GCF_018143015.1. Lineage (NCBI taxonomy): Eukaryota > Metazoa > Echinodermata > Echinoidea > Temnopleuroida > Toxopneustidae > Lytechinus > Lytechinus variegatus. Next base: position 39,701,278 of record NC_054746.1, read on the forward strand.
GAGAGGTAAGACTGAGACAGTGATAGATGTAGAATTCTGCTTACCATTTTCATGCAACATAGGTGAGCACTTCTACAGAGTAGGCGGTAGTTTGAGTAAAATATCCAGGGGTGTTGTTTGTGAAGCATTGTTTTCTAAAAATGATTACCAAAATAAGTAAAATATCATGGCTTTTCTTAATTATTAACTTGTTACAAATATTGAACAGTCATCACTCACTTTCATCAGAAGTTTCTTATGGTTTTTTCTTTCATTAATCTTAATGTTCTCATACAAAATTTCATATTCACGGCAAAAAACAATAACCGTAATTTAGTTTATATAGTACATCAGTTCATTTTGCCAATGTACAGTCATCCCAATGTGATATGGGACTTTGGTAAATAGATAAATTCTGTAAATGTAAACTAAACTCTTTAATAGTTTGTTGACTTTATATAGAAAATGTGTAAGGTCCTTGAATTTTTGTCTGACTGAGATTGAGAGCAAAGGTATATTTACTTTTTATTTGAATTACTTCTTTTTCTGAGTAGAGTTTCATGTTGATTTGGAAGCTACAAAAATCTATTGATGAAATAACAGTAATTATACACCATTGTATAAGACAATGCATTTCCGGGGTGACACAACTTCTACAAGCAAAATCCACACAAGTGGAGATGTGACCGGTAAGCGAGGTGAGGATGAGACAAAATTTGCCTGGGAAGCGTTGGCCTGCAAGAAAAAGGAGAGATGGGGGTGAGTAACAATTAGATCTGCTAACCCATGGCACTCGCACTAATGTGAGGTTCGTTTACAGAGGAAGGTGGCCAAGAAGCTGCCGCTTCTGAGCTCATTTTGGTTGATCTACAGCATGACCTGTAATGTAGATGAAGCAGACCCTATGAAGGGAGCCTTATGTCTGTGCACCTAACATAAAATTTAAACTGAATTTCTTCTAAATTCCATCAAATTTCCATATGATAAAGTTCCTTATATTCTTATGAGCAAGTATGCCAAAAATCTCATTAAACTTTTAATGTCAATGATTTTCTTGGAAAAAGCCTTGAATATTCTTTTCCAGATTGAACAAAAAAGAGTGATGTCCTGTGTCTGTCCACCCATGCACTTTACACATAATTTGGGGATTTTGATTAAAAGGATGGATTTTGAGGACGTTACATGAAATGCCTGAAATTTCTATTTGTATTCCAGCATTTTGAGTTGAAATTTCTTAATGAATATCTCTCTATGTGTTGAAGATATAAATTTTGTAGTTGTTGGTCTTCTTTTATTAGAATTGGTAGATAAGCATATATGTGAAAACAAGGGGCACTGTGCAGGGTTGGGGCATCCATAGTTGTATGTCCGGAACTTTGCAATCAATATTTCATTAATCAACCAAAATTAATATCGGACAATATTACAAAGCAAAATTAGAGAATCAAGAGCAAATGATGTTTTATCTGCATAATTGTCTGGACATCAGAAACACCATTCTATAACTAATACTTTTCATACAATAAATCATATCAAACAATATTTTCTTGAAATTCATGAAACTTCCACAAGCCACCATTAAATCTGCCATATTAAGATAATAAACTTTCTTGTACTTTGTTTTGTTACAATTATAGAATCTAGCTGAGCAAGGAAAGTGAAAACTTCCCTTCTTCTATAAACAGTATTTACAAGCGCAGGGACGTTTATTTCCATATTCAATTGTTTCACCTTTTAGTGCCTCATTCATTTGGCTTTACAAATTTTTCATTGAATAAATGAGAGAAGAAAAATAAGCAATCTGTTTTAAATGATTGGTTGAAGTGTCTTATTTCTTGAGCATTGTTCCCCAGTGGATTAGTCTTCAGACTTTGAAACACAATCACAAATTCAAATTCTACTCCGGAGGTGAATTCCAGTGAAGTTTCATTCAAATTATGTTACAAATTTTCTGTGTGAAAGGTCCAATGATTCTAAAGATGAATTACAATCACCATTAAAATGATGATCCAAGATTCACTTGTGAAAAGGCCCTTGATAACTTTCAGATTTTCTTCCTTTTTTTACTGATTATTTTACTTTTAGAAAGAGGGCGATAATATGGAGTTGGACATGGAAATTATGTTTGCTGAATTCCATTTTGTTCTACACGATCTTCCCAATTCTTGTTCATTTCATCCCTGACTTTGCTTTCCAACTTATTTTCCTCAATTATCGTGAGTAAAATCATTTTCATGTAGGCTTTATGTACATATTTTAATAGTTTTAACTTGAGCCATTCTTAATGTTAAAATGTCCCTTCTGTATAAAGATAAAAATTATTGTAAGCATGATCAGAGTTATAGATGAAGATTTTAGAAGCAATTGTGTTTCTAACAATTTCTAAATGCAAACTGTATTACATTGAGTATGATTATCTAACCAGTTGATGTTTGTAGTACTGGTATACAGTAAATATCAAGTTTTGAACAGTGTTCTCCATCTTTAATGCTGAGGGTTTGGGTCTGAACTTTCTTGTTCTTTTTTGTTCTTTTTGTTTTCTCTTCCATATGACTGGGGAAGATATTGCAGATGTATATTAAATTATTTGCTTTTTATTCCGGTACAAACGTTATTTGCTTTCAGATAAGGTTTGCAATTAGAAAAAAAATTAACTGGTTCATGTTTTGTGTGAGTAGTTATTCTAGGGACAGAATTTAATATTTGTATTTAGAGTCTTATCTGTGATGATAGTATTGGATCCAGCTTGAACAAATAAATGGTTTGATTAAAAGTACTGGATTTTTTAATGTTAATATAGTTATGGTTAATTGCATCAAGGACATACGTGTATCAAGATTTTAGTGTTAAGATGTAAAATCAATTGTATTTTCACAGTATAATTCAACAAAATGCAAAATTAAAGAAAATTATTTTTTCATAAATGTATTGGTCCTCTTTTTTATCCTCTAAGGGCTATTTTATATACTTTGGGGAATAATGGTCATTAGGCCCCTAACAGTATCCCTGTATGTCTTGGTGGGAGTGTTAGAAACAAAGAATAATTGTTTTAAATTCATGCTCTTCTACAACAAGAATGTGAGGAAATGATCATCACGTCCATACTTTGTACATTTGGAAGTTTTCAAAAGTTTTTGCACATATTTTTTTCAAACAGTCAAGTGTCCTGTATTCAGAGACTACCATGCTCCTGAGGTATATGGATTGAAAGGAGCAAGGAATGTATATCTACCTTCTACCAATGGAGTTCAGCTTGGAGTGTGGTAAGATGTTGTTGTTGTTGTTTTAGCTTATACGGCGCGTGTCATTCAGTAGTGAATATTTGCGCCAAAAAGACTTTCATTCAAGTATAGTCTTGTTCCAGGGTAATTCCTAATAAGCAATGTTATTCATGAATATTACCATTTGTTATGTGGTCAATATTTTGTCTACTCTTTTGTCCCAACAATCTTTTACATACATTCATAATATGTGGTATTTGACAATAGTCACATGTACTTGGAAATTAGCCATTTTCACAGAACAAAAGTGTATTATGTTTATGATATTAAATGCTCATTATACTTATATGACTCTTGAGTAAACACTTTGATGAGTCAAATGTTTAGGGTATTCTTGGCTATCAGTTTGATTAGAATTATTCGAATATGAAATGAGATGCATTCTGATTTTTTCATGCGAAATCACTCACCATTTTGTGGTTATACAATTAGGAATTATTGGGAGCAGACATGTTTCATGGCTTAATAAATAATGAAGTATACATGAAATTCAAGACGGGTTTACAATCAGGGATATGTAATGTTTACATCACTATTCAACTTTTGCACAGAGATTTTGATCAGGATATTTCAGAAATGTAAGCACAAATGTCTTTTAGTTTAATAATGTGTGAATGTGTGATTAGTTGAATTTTCTTGATTTGAATGTTTTTTTACTTTGATACATTGATTAGCAAACTTTGTATATATGAGTTGCAGTTAAAAACAATAATTTGAAAGTCTCATACTTTGGTAATATAGTAGTGGCATGATCTTAGATAAGAAGATGAACTTCGCATCATATTACTGGTAAGCAGTTGCGCAATTGTTTGAATGGATTAAAATTGATTTAAGTTTAATCATGTTATAAAAGTGATAGCTAATAGCAATTGTTTTTTATACAAAATTAGAAATAAGCTTTCCCCTTACAAAAATAAGGATAGTGACATTTCAAATGTAATCAGAAGAAACAAACTTTTTGAATGATTACAAAGGAATCATGCAGGGTGTATATCACCTTTGAAAATTATTTCATTTAACAATTTTTATCATCATTTAGATTAATCCAACAAACCATAAATTTGAATCATATAACATTTTCTTGATAATATTTGATACTTGTACAATGATAATAAAATCTCTCAAAATCAAACTGTATATGTTTTATTTTTAGGCAAATTCTTCCAACTTCTGTAAGACCTGCCAGAGAAGAGGATGAAATGTCAGCAGAGTTCTTTGATAAAGCATTAAGAGACCATAGACCAGTGATTATGTACTGCCATGGCATTTCAGGTTCAAGGTACTAATAACCGAAAGTAAAATTGAAAGTTAAAAATATACATTGATTATTGGGAATTAATGATATATATATATATATACACTGATTATTGCGAATTAAAGATATAGCAAAGCTCCAAAGAATCCAAAATTCAGCCGCAAGACTTGTCTCCAGATCCAAGAAACACAACCACATCACCCCAATCCTCAAAGAACTTCACTGGCTACCTATCAAATCACGAATTCGCTTCAAAGTCCTTCTGATAACATTTAATGCTGTACATGGTTTTGCCCCTCAATATATTTCTGAACTTGTTTCTCCATACACCCCCTCTAGGACACTTATATCATCAACTCAACTACTCCTTCAAGTACCCAGACTAAAAACTAAGATGCATGGCAAAAGGTCCTTCTCCCACAGTGCCCCAACCCTTTGGAATTTCCCTCCCCAGTACTCTTCGATCACAAAATAATCCTGGACTTTTCAAATCACAACTTATAACATTTCTTTTTAATGAAGTATTCAACTAGGCCTTTCCAAATACTTATGCCATACATGTATGTAACTGATTAATGTTGATGTTGCCAATTGTTATTCTAAGTAATTCCTTATATTGTATAATTTTTTATTTTTGTAAAGTGCATTGAGAGTCCTTTCAGGTCTGAAATGCACTGTATAAGAACAACATTATTAATTATTTTCTCGAGAAGATTAATTAAATGATACAAATAATGTATTGAGTTGTTTTTTCTCTCTCCTTAATCTTAATCTTTACCTCTTCTCTCATGACTCATCTTTGTCTTGCCAGCATAGCGGAGTGAGACTATAGGTGCCTCTTTTCAGATATGGTGGTGTCAACATTGACATCTTATAATTACTTAACATCCTTGCCGAGTTTCAGGTCACATGACTGAGATCAAAGGTCATTATGGATCAATGAACTTAGACTATGTTGGGGGAATCAACATCAAAATCTTAACCTAAGGTTAAGTTTTTGAAATATCATCATAACTTAGAAAGTATTTGAACCTTGTTCATGAAACTTGGACATAGGGGTAATGAAGTATTACTGAAATCCTGTGCGAGTTTCACGTCACATGACCAAGTTCAACTATCATTTAAGGTCACTGAACTTTGGCCATATTGGATATAGTTCACGAAATGTGGACATAGAGGTAGTAATCATCTTGCACAAGTCTTAGGTCACATGATTAAGGTCAAATGTCATATAGGGTCAATGGACGTAGTATTTTTATTACTGTATTAATGTTTATTGTAAATAATTATTTTATAGTCGTTTTCAAAGTCAGCACTGCTGCTATATTGAATCATGTAATGCTGGCAAGACTGCCAGAGGCACTCCACTTGTTTTTTCTCCTCTCTTTCTACAATACAATGCTTATTCTTGTTTTTTTTATTTTACAGAGCAAATCCACACCAAGTAGAATTGTATGAATTATTGATTAGGCTTGGATTCCATGTTGTTGCTGTAGACTACCGAGGTCTGTACAATCAGAGTATTTTTCTATTATTTTTTTGTAATTATTTAGTTGAGAAACTTTGCAGAGTGAGACTACATGTATAGGTGCCGCTTTTCCGATGGCGGCAGCGGCAGCGTCAACACTTGAAATCTAAGCCTAAGGTTAAGTTCTTGAAATGGCATCATATTTAAAAAGTATATGGACCTTAGGAAAATCAAATATTACTGAACATCCTGCCTGAATTTCAGGTTGCCGCAACACATTTTTAATTTCTCTTATCAAGTTTATGACATAAATTTCTGTTTTCCAGAAGATTTTCTTATACATATTTTCAAAAGCAAGAAATGAGCCAATGACCATATTTTTTTTTAGGATATGGAGATTCATCAGGTTATACAACTTTGGATGGTATTCATGATGATGTAAGAGCAGTGTATAGATGGCTGAGAGAAAGGACAGGGGATTCCCCTTTCTACATCTGGGGACATTCCATTGGAGCAGGGTAAGGTTCTATGAACTCAATATTCAACCTGTTGTTCATAACTAACTCAAATGAATGAATTGATTCCATTCTTTTGCAGTTGCAGGTCAACAATTTAATAAATTCTCAAGTTGAATAAACTTGTTTTATTGATGTAAATATTCAGCTGTTTTCAAAAGATTTCTCTTTACTTTTGTTTCTATGTGCATTATGTGTGCTAAAGATACATGTAAGAATAATAGTTTCCTTAAAATAGAATATTCTCGAGACAAACATCACTGTAAATGCCTATACATGTACACATATATTTGTAGATTTTGTATGTTGATTGTATGATGAGTTTTGATTTTCAGCATCTAATTCCACTTTTATTTGTTCTTTATTTCTTTCAGGATTTCCACAGTATTCACTTCAAAAATATGCAGAGAAGGTGAGTATGAACAGTACTATAGAAAATCTACTTTGTTGAATCTTGTAACATGAATGATACACTTAGTTTTGCAATCTATTTTATTGTCAGATTATGGCAAACCATTTAAATATAAAATAATTTGATTTTGCATAAAAGTTTAATGCATAAAATCACTATACTCTACACTTGACTGAAACATATTGTAGTCATCCTGTGTGTAATGATAAATATATTATATTTCTTATTTGATAGATGGATGTCCTACAGGTCTAGTCTTAGAAGCACCATTCAACAACCTTCTTGATGAGGTCATGAGACATCCATTTGGAATGGTAAATAACTCTTTATCTAGTTGATGCAGCTATGGGACATATTCATGAATTGTAAGATTATCTGTAAGATGATATCATAGAGAGGTGGATAGTGAGATGAAAGGAGAGGAGAGAGTGATGAAGAGAGTGTCTGGAAGGGAGAAAGACAGGAGATGAAAGATAGAATATATGATATATCATGTAAACAATATTTGTCTTAATTTATATCTTTGAAACATTCCTCCATACAACTAAGGTTTCTTTGATCTAGCTTTTAACCATATCTAGGCCGGGGGGGCAGGGGGCCTCCCTCCCTCAACAATTCGCGCAATATTTGTCTTAATTTATATCTCTGAAACATTCTTTCATAAAACTTAGATTACTTTGATATAGCTTTTAATTCTGTGGCTCCATATTTTCAGAGTAGCGTAATACAGACTTTCGCTTAGATTGATCTATAAAAGAGAATTGTGAGATAACATGTAGCTGTATATTTGTCTTCTATTATAGCCTTGGAACATTCTTCCATACAGCAGAGGTTACTTTGATCAAGCTTTTAATTCTACAGCTCCATACTTTCAGAGTGATGTTAAGTAAGTTCCCATTACCCTTCTATATCCTATGATACAGAAATAAACATGACAATGGTAAGAAGAGTACAACCTCAAATATACAACTTCATATTCATCTGCTCACATTGGTATAAATTTGACCACAAGTACATGTATAATACAGTTCCTTCATAGGGAAAATTATCATTTTTGTCTCGCCTGTATAGCAGAGCAAGACTAGGCGCCTCTTTTCCGACGGCGGCGTCAACATTAAATATTAACCTAGGGATAAGTTATTGAAATGACATAACTTAGAAAGGACCCAGTTCATGAAACTTGGACATAAGGGTAATCAAGTATTACTGAACATCCTGCCTTGGTTTCAGGTCACATGACCAAGGTCAAAGGTCACTTAGGGTCAATGAACTTTGCCATGTTGGGGGTATTTCTTGAATTATGATCGTAACTTTGAAAATTTATGGATCTTGTTCATAAGTCTAGACATAAGAGTGATTGTATCACTGAACATCCTGTGTGAGTTTCAGGTCACATGACCAAGGTCAAAGGTCACTTAGGGTCAGTGAACTTTGGTCATGTTGGGGATATTTGTTGAAGTGGCATCATAACTTAGAAAGTTTATGGATACAGTTCATGAAATGTAGACATAAGGGTAATCAAGTATAAATGATTGTTTTACACACATCTTAGATCACATGATCATGGTCAAAGGTCACTTTGGGTCAATGGACATAGTATTATCATGTCATATAATTATCATATTATGTTCTCTTTTGTGAATAATTGATAAATAGGTATTTTCAAAGTCAGCACTGCTGCTATATCAAATCAATGCAGGGGAGACTGTCAGAGGCATTCCACTTGTTCACTTAATGCACCCATTAGATGATGTGTAAGAAAGATGCTAATAAAGAGATAGTGTACGGTAATCAGTTAATCTCTGTTATCTGAGGAAAGGAAATACAAGTCCTGGAATCCAGTCTTTCTTTTATATATCGCTGTAATCTCATGAAAGCTGCAGTCAAGTTTTCTGGAACAATTCTGGAACTATTTTAAGTTTGTGTTTAAAATGTAAAATACTTCTATTTTCAAAGATGAGTGATACCTGATTAAGAAGCCAGCAAATTAGGATGCTGTTGCTGGTGAAAATAATACAATAACAATATTCTTTTGTATTTTTCTTAAATAAATCATAGAAAATTTGATTATATTTTGTTTTCAGCATAGAGCATGTGACGTGTCCTATTCTTATTCTTCATGCTGAAGATGACTGGATTGTACCACATGACCTAGGCAGGAAGGTAAACTTTATCATATTTATCATACAAAATTGGGAGATGCTGAGATACAAAAGTAGTTTTCTTCTGAAAGATCTATATTATATATCTGTCATTGTAAAATTAATGAATGAATTATATTCATTTAGATGCAGGAAAGGGATTAGGGGGTTTGCAACATGTATTTGTGCATTACCTATCAGTATGTAACACTGTATAGAAATACCTTTTATTTATAATTGTTATTTAGACATTTAGAAATCAGTTATATTTGACTAACTACCAACATGTTTTTTTTTTCTGCCAAGCTTTATGATATAGCTGTTGAAAGAAGACCAGCCTCAGCAGATCCAATCCAAATGGTTTCATTTCATAGTGAAGAGGGATGTGGACATAAAAATATTGCTTATTCATCGAAGCTACCATCTATTTTGAGGTAATTCATATAGAAATATAATGTCTTCATTCAACAAAAAACATAATCTGTAGTATTCTCATAGCATTGATAAAGTTATCAAAGGTTAAGTAAACTGAGACCAAGGTTTACTCAACTGAGACCATACTTTTATGGAGTGCAAGTCATCAGCTCATTTACCAACTATAGATTTCCTCCAAACTAAAGTTTCTTGAAAAGTAATTTTGGTATGTAATGAGAGGAAAAGGTTTTTATGCAAAAGTGAACATATGTCTACATTTCTTTAAAAGTAAGAGGATGAATGACAAAATAGTAATAGAAAAAATAGAATTTATTGCATACAGATATTTAAGTTTATTTCCATAGCTAAGTCAATCTGACCATCTCTGGGTACATAGACTGAAGTTTCCATTCTTTCCTGTTAATTCTGAATAAAAATACATTTTTAGATTTTAAACATTTTTGTTGTGAATGTGGAGTAATGTGGTCAAGACCCTTCCAATACCTGAAAGTTGTGTGAACATATATGCATAAGTTGTATTTTGAGAATACCCATCTGACGTCTCTTATTGTAATATTTAATGGGAAGTAATTTTTGAATGGTACAACATCTGTTCAAATGCATTTGAAATATCAAAATACTGCAATAATTATATTTTGCTTCCTGTTAATGACCATTTCTATTTCCTTGTTAGCTGTAAACAAGATGATGGTGTTATTTAGAAATTGTGTAAACATATTGATTTAGAATTACCTTTCCTGGGACTGTTACACAGGGAATTAATTTTGACCTTCAATAAGTCACGAATAAGATAAATTAGTCATGATTTTGCACTGAATTTCTCATTGTATCAAGTTTATAATCTCATTCATGCTCCTTGACCAATGAATGATGTGATGCATTATGTTATACTACATGTAACTTTGATTTCAAGTCACGCTTGCAAAATATTTGACTGTAAACTTTTGAATATATTTCATTTTGGATGCTTACTTTAGGATAGTTTTAGTAAATTTTAAGTTATCCTTATGCAAATCTCATCTTGACTTGTATATTCTTCCATTATGATAATATAGTTCTCTCTGTCTTTCTTTTCTTCTTTGTCTTGCTCTCTCTTTCTTTCTCTTATGCTCTCATCAGTGATTTCATCAAATGAGGAACCAAAGGTTGTCAATGAAACCCAGTAGCTTCCAAGCCATATGTGTGTGCAGCTGTTGTGTTTTTATTTTTTAATTCTTTGTGGTGCTTCAACTTTTACTTATGTAATTTTATCTTTTACTCTTACCTCCTACAATGTAGATAAGATATCTGAGTACCTCTTGTTGCCATGTTACCTCATGAAAACAGGGTTGATATCATTCATTAACATCCTTCTGATGTAGACAATCAAACATTCTTGGTATTCAGCTCCATAACATAAAGATTACTGTGGGGTTGATTTCACTATTGATTGCATTGATGATTGCGTATGAAAGATCAATAAATCTCTCCCGCAACAATTCACTAAGCTTTATGTTATGAGGACCCAGATAAAAGATATGCTATGTTTACTTACATTTCATATGAACATGTGAAAAGATATTTCATGATTTAATGGAGGTAGAAGATGTAAATTTAGATAATATCTATACCTTTAGTGGCAGACAACAGTGATTTGAATCTGTTGAAGTACATGTAATTTAAATGGCTTATACTCAACGGCTTATCCAAGTCACGGCATACTAATAAAATAATAGCCATTTAAACAACTACAGAGAAATTAGATAAGCTGACATTAATGGTTCTTTGGATATCACAGTAAAATAGAAGATGATATTACAGGCATTTACAGTATTGGAATGCACATAATGCTTTTAATGAAAGTGATGTTTTAATGATTTTGAATACATCTCCTTATATAAGAACTCTATTTTTACTTTCTGGGAATTTTCCTTTTTTGTTTTTATAGTTTGTGATGTGCTATTTTTTACTGATTGTGGTGCCAATGGAGTGTATGTGTTACTAGTTCATAGGCGGTATCTGAATCGACAAATCATACATTTATGTATTATAAAAAGGAAGAAAATCAAAACAAGTGTCAAGTGATATGGATGAAATAATAGATAATATATTAAACATTTCTGACAAATTCAAAACGGCAAGGTTTCTATTGCACATTTGGTGGAATATTTCGTTCATACTGTTTGTTCTAAGTATGATATGTGTAGACTACACAACCTCACTGCTCTACTGAAATAACTTATTTATGCATGATGCACAATGTCCAGTTTCAAACAGATTCTGACTTTTTTTATTAAGTAAATAAGTAAATGGCGATGCATTTTTTTCAATCATAAAATAGTTCTTTCAAACATACTTTTTTTTTCATCTTCAGTGATGAGAATGGAATATCTGTATTCCCAAGATATTATGTGAAAAGTTAATCATTTCAGGAGGATTATCTTTGATATTTGATTTGAGCAAAAAAAAGGAGGGATAAAAGGTTAGATGTGTTTTTGCCGTGAATCTTTTTAGTAAGCTGTTTCTATTAATATGTCACTTTTGATCCAAATATGAATAAAGAAAATAATTTTCATCTGCTGTGTCCTAGGTGGACATTAAGATGTGTGTTATTTTTCACATTGATCATGCATGAGTGAACTTGATAAGTAAAAGGAAAGAAGAATAGTGCTGCATAATGATATAGTACCATGTTATATTGATTTGTAATAATAGAGGAAGTAGTAGTAGTAGTAGTAGTAGTAGTAGTAGTAGTAGCAGTAGTAGTAGTAAAAGTTGTAGTAGTAGTAGTAGTAGTAGTAGAAGTTGTAGTAGTAGTAGTAGTGGTAAAAGTAGTAGTAGTAGTAGTAAAAGTAAAAGTAGTAGTAGTAGTAGTAGTAGTGGTAGTAGTAGCTGCAGCAGTAGTAGTAGTAGGTGTAGTAGTATTATAAGAAGTAGTAGTAACAGTAACGGCAGCAGAAGCATACAGATGGGGGGCAATTGCCCCGCACCCTCCAACAAACAAAAATTCACGATTCAACAAAAAAAGGAAAGAGAGAAAGGTTAAATCTGGTATTATTTTCTGAATATAATGTCAAAATCAATCATTATATTAGATTTTTGTAATAGAAATGTCAAAATTTTTACTTATTTCACTTGCTCGCAATTTTTATTGATTTTATGTGATAAGCCATATCTAGCCCCCTAGTAGTAGTAGAAGTAGTAGACACATTTGTCATCCTGTACTAGTATATGATTCACAGTTTGTTTTTTAAAGGTAGATTTTTTTTCACAAAGCAACTTGTTATTGGTTTTCCCAATTTTTTTTTCAGCCAATCAAAGTTAAGAATTACAGTAGTTCATAAATAAAACCATTTAAAAATCACTTGATGAAACACCTACTTGGCACTCATTTCGAGCTGGAAGTATATTACTGTATGAAAATATTTTGTAATAATATTGTTTCAGAGCAAAGAAATAATGTTTTTATTGATTGTAGCAAAAAATAATGTTCTGAAATCATGACTTTGTTTATGATACTATTATTGAAATATATATATTTACTGCAATTGATAATACATGTAGTTTGAATGAGTCAAAGATGCAATATCTATTTATGTAAGTATTCTAAAAACTTTATCCTTTGTAGAGTAGCCTTGATACACATTATTGTGTATGCATAGTTTATTATGATTCAAATATGTCAATAAATAGTGTGACACAGATTATTAGTCTGAAAGATCTCTTATTATTTATCTGCCATCGAGTTGTGTTTGTTGACTGAGCAGTAAATGTAAAGATGTTGTGGCTCAGTGGATAAGTCTCCGGAATTTGAACCACAAGGTCTGGGGTTCAAATCCCACAGCAGCACTTGTGTCCTTTGGCAAGGCGTTTATCTACATTTGCCACTCTTCACCCAGCTGTAGTAAATGGGTACCTGGTAGGAAGGAATTCCTTGAATGCTTGTGCGCCCGATCAGTGTAGCTGTGCTAAAGCTGGGGTAGTGCTTTACACTTAACTCGTCTGATAGGTTGGTTGTAATAAAAGCAGAAAAGTAAAAATATGAAGGTTTGATCAAAGAAGAAGAGAGTTATAATTTTTAAAATTCAAATTTCATATGCATGTAGCTTCTCTGTGTATCTTGTTTTATAAATTCAAATATCTTAATAGGAGTATGATAAAAAAAAATCTTAAAGTAGGGGACATGAATATTGTTTTTGATGTCCACTGTACAAAGCAAAGTTTGAATTTTTGTAAGAAAGTGGCATTTGGGGGAGTTTATATCACACAACATAACATGGAGGAGATGCTCGTTTGTGAAATAACAAACTAAAAACTTCTCATGACATCATTTTTCTTTAACGGATTTTCATCACAAATTCAGCAGTATTTTGATCTATTTTTAGGCTTTTATTAACGGTCAACACGACAAATGGAGGTATATGTACTATAACGGGACTATAACCAATTACTGTCATAGCGCCCCCTTCAGTACACGGTTGTAACGTGTCAATGCCCAAGCAATAATAACTCATTTGATTTTCGTCAACAAGATAACCCATATCGTAACCCGCCTTCATTTCAAAATCAACACTAACTGTATGGTAAAATGGTTCTCAGTCCTACATTATCAAGACTTTATACCTTATACAAGACAGCAGCAAATTTATTGACAACGAAAGCTCTTCACTTGAACTGTAAAGTGATTATAATCAGTTGCTTTATCTGGACAAGAGGGTAATTTCAAGATCTTTAATCGATATTTCATAAATTGACATCCTTGTTCGTACAAATAATCATTTGCAATATTTTGCACCTAGTAATTGGGCTATTGCATACATTTCGTGAAATCACAAGGGTAAAGATGATGTCCGCTCGAGCCCCTATATACCCCCCCCCCCCCCATTAATATCATGTATCTTGACCGCTAAATCTCCGAAAGCTGTATATCTGCCTCAGTTCTGACTCCATCAGAATAGAAGTCTCAGAATAAAACGACTTTCATAACTTTTAAGACAGGAGAAAATAACGTGAGTTGTTCTCGTTTCTTTCTAAATGTATATTTCACTAGCTTCCGAATATATATACAGCTGGATCGATATATGTGGGCATTTTCAAAAGCTGTGAGGAAGTGGGTTATAGAAAATGTTTATGCTCCGTTACAACTTACCGTAATATTGGGTCTCATTTGAATAATGGAATATCGATTTTCTTCAAAGGCTTTCATGTCCGAACACCACCTTATACCTTTAGCATTTGGTTGATGAACGTAAGCAAGTTCATGGAGACGCGTTATTATAGCCACAACATGTACACTAAACTATACTGTGTATATATAAGAAATGAATGAAGAGAACATATAAAATACAAACCCTTTTTTTTTGCATGTTTTCATTCAATGTACTGCTGTCACCCAAGTCCAGCGAATGTCATGAATGTGCCAAGCTTCTATACAAATATCGTCTACTATTCACATAATATGCTGCATGCATATAGCCTACCAATATAAGTTGTGTGCATATTGAGGCATATTTATTAGTCCGATACTTTAACATCTAAGAAAGATTCCATTATTATATAGGCATATTGTTATGAATTTCACTGCAATTGGTGTAATACGTGGAAACGAAACTCCCCTAACGATAAAATAATTGTATTGTGTATTTGATGATATGATTTGTCTTTCCAACTCAAGTTCTCACCATACCTGTTGTTCATAGTCCTCTACATTGATAGTAGCACTGTATAATATTCACGCTTCGTTTTATATTACAACTTCAAAAGAATACACCCGCAATCACCACTATCGTTCATCTATTCGAACGGCGCACTCCCATCTTTTGTGTATATAACATCAATAGACCGGGTTAATGAACTCAAACACAATAGCATATAAAAGTCATTGCATAAGGATAACAATAGTCTGATAGTCGATCCTGATTGATCGCATCTTAGGAGTAGGAAAAAGGAGGAGAAAGAGAGATGGCCATTGACTTAAAGACCTTCCATTGAAAATATTGATACAAAACTTTCAGGTTTCCACTTTTAAAGTTCAATGAGCTCTAACACACGGTTCTCAACATTTTGTGTGTGTTTTTTCTTCGATTTTTCTCAAAAAAATTTGTAAGAAGTAACAACATCATAATAACCAGCAATTATACGTTATCCTTGATCCTAGCAGTTACTGAACTCGTTAGTTCAGGATTAACTTTGCAAGAAAAGGAGATTATACCCTACCTTTCCTATCATCAGAAACTCAATGGCCCTTTCTTTTCAAAATTCACAAAAGGGATTTAAAGTTTAGAACTTGAAGTTTACCCTTTGATAATCCAGATTAATTTGTATATCCCTCCAATTAACTCGTATTCAATGTGTAAAAAACGCACTATAGGGAAATAGGATTACATCCTCTGAACTTTCCATTCTTCGGAAGAGATTTTGTCGTCAAACTCTTTTCGATATACGGTATGTAAACGTGCATTTTAGTTGATTCGCAACACAAGGTCCATATTGGGCACTTCAAATTATGGTTAACGTCGTGTATAGACTTCCAGATAAACTTGTACAAAACAACCATCACACATCAGATTTTCAGATAATCATTACTTGGATATTAATTGCAACAAAAGATTTCATCATCATTCTGCAGAGTCTCCATCACCTCCATTTATATAACTTTGACATTGAATGGAACGTCAAAATCAAGTAAATCATGCATTTATGCTAAATGAATTATCCGATAAAAATGACGATTGTGACATTTATTCTTCCTTTCGTCACCAATAACATTATTCATCAGGGCATATACGTATTCAATGTTAGATCAACTGTTGGCCATAACTGTTGTTTAATAAGAAAACAACCAGTGAGATACACGATCGAGAGTTTTATGAAGTTTTAAATAAAAGTTTCAAATATCTAGCATACAATTAACATTCATTAAAAACAACACCTACCCCCTCCAGCCCCCCCCCCCCCCTCCCTCCTCCTGATGGCTCCCGCCTTTCTTCAGATCTGTTCCCTTTGTTATACAGGTTACTGTATCATACCTGTGTATGCATGGGTTTTTATCAGTTCCGCTTTATAGATGTCCTCTCACATTTCTATTCAAAGAGTAATGTGACTATATGGGTAAAATACTCCATCTTCTCAATGGGAGTATTCATCATTGTATCGACTAGCTCAAATAGGGTCAATGCTCGATGTGAGAAAGTAGATTGGTGTTGTTGATTTGGTCTAATCCGTCTGACTTTAGACGAATACCTCAAAAAGAAAAAAAAATCGTGATGAAAGTATTACTAGTATATCATGAGAGGAATATATTCCCTAAAATCAATTTCATACCATTATGCGGTATAATTTATGTTCAGGTTTGGATAATCGGGAAGTATTCTTCGCTGTGATGTAAATTCAATTTGTGCCATATAGAGCCATAGGCATGGCAGCAATATAAATTATTCATAATTTCAATGTATTCAGATCGTTTTGCATATTAATACAGTTACGATCAATGGGTTAAAAGGCTCAGATCCCAACCCAACACAAAAATGACAGTATCATCTATCAACACCTATAGGCCTATATAGCTACATTACAGGGGCGACACGACAGGGGAGACCTCATAACTTTCAAATGTAAAAATATATATTTTCAAAGACAGATAAAAAAAATATACATGAAGACAACTGAAAAGGGAGTACTGCATCGATCTCTTTCTTTTAGTGAAACTAAGCGTCGTCGAGTTGTACAGTAATCCATATAGAGCAACTTTACTATAGAGTACGACATGCTATATTATGCCCATCTCTACTTTATGCAACTCTATCAAATTCTGATAATAATGTTAGCTTTATACCACAGCTCCTATCGGAATACGTATGGCCTATGATTAATTTCCAAAGAGATTTATATATTTGATTATAATTTTGTATCATACGTTCCCTGATTTTAATACGTATTGAGTTGTAGTATAGGTACATGGAGGTCCATGGTCTAACTACATTTAACTCCCAATGAAACTATGTACACTCTAAATTTCAGGGACTTAAATTTAAAGCTAAAGGATTCATTTTTAAGTCTTTCATGGAGTGTAGGTAGGGACCAATCGATGTGGACTTAAAATAAGTCTTTGCAGGGATTAAAAAATTTTAATCTGTAAAGGACTTAAAAATAAGTCTAATAGATTTAAATTATAAGTCTTATTGGATTAAAATTTAGTCTGATAGAGATTTAAAAGCAATCCTGTATGGGACTTATATTTTTTTAATCCTAATAGATTTAAATTAAAGTGTCTGTATTTTAGGTATACTGAAGCAATGAAATTGAACACAAAACACTCAAAAATTAAATTCTGGTAAGTTTAATTTAATAATGTCATTAAAAATTCATTTACATAAAATCCAAAATACACAATTCATTAGTTCATTCATAAAATTATCTTCCTTGCAAGAAAACATGTTAAAACAATGATGATCTTACACATTAAATGATTATTGAATCCTGATAATTGTAATTTCATATAATACACAGAAGAAAAAGTAGGGAAATGACGTCATCAGTGCATATTCGATATGCATATTTTATAACTGTTTCCCTAAAATGATGAAAAATTTTAAAATTCAATAAATATGTTATATTTCATCTGATTTTTATGACATTTTCAGAATTTTACTGGTTCAACCCTATAACTAGGCCAGGGTATTTTGGCACGTTTGGAAGTGAAGGGGCCTTGCAGGCTTCACCCCCCCCCCCCCCCGCCATATGATCTCCCAAAATCCCGCCAAGTTACGGTTAAATCTTCCTATGGCGGCGCAAGCAATTTTGATTGCGCACATGCTGTTTAGAACCTGATGGAATTATGGGAACGTTTCAGTATATGGGAAATTCCACGCCCAACATTCTTTCCTGTTATTAAAGTTAAAAGAGATAAGCAGCCTGATATCTAAGAAGCAAGAATATCCCTTCGCTTAATCTGTACAGTACTGCCTACTTGAATATCAGGTAATTTATCTCCATTATGGACACACAAAAAAAGGAATGTCCGTGTGGATGTGCCCTTATATATATCACACATCATGGTAAAGAGACTAGTTATATACAGTCCTAAAAAAAGGTACTATGTCTACATAACAATGCAAATTAAAGCAATAATGTTTTTCATGGAAAGTTCAATGATAGTTTGACATTTCAAACTTTGTCAAATATTACCCCTATTCAAACAGAAGATGCATTTCAGATTTAATATTAAATGGCAGAAATATTGCCAAGTATACAAAGGCAAAACTGGTACTGCTGTTCATATTAAAGGGGACCAATACCCATGGAAATAATCACTTTTTTTAATGAAATAGCACAATGAGAGGAACAGTTTTAAAAAAGTTTCATCAAAATCGGTTATAAAATAAGAGATTTATGGAAGTTTGAAAAGTCTCGTTGTACCTTCTACGGGGATCCTCAAATTGGCAACATCGGCTTCAAAATGGCTGATTTTATGGACAACTCTTCATTTGTTTTGTACGCAAATTTTAAGATATTTCTTTCAAAATATGTCTTATTTACCTCTGAGCTTAAAATATGTCAGAGGAAAATATATTTCACACAATATGTTGAGCTCTCAACCTGTCTGGACTAAATATTAGAACACTGCATTTTGCATTACATCAAAGTTAATTTTAATGAACCACAACTTTGAAACTACATTAACACAATTTTAGAATCAATCTATACACTGTACAATAGAATAACAAGAGGCCCACAGACCTTGCACTCATCTGTGGCAAGAAAAGATAGTTTTCATATCCTGTTCAAATTACGAGTATACTTTTTACCCTTTTTTTGGACCAAGTTCCACTATCATATACTAGCTCCAAGGGTCCATGGTAACAATTTAAACAACCCTAGGCAAAATTTTAATGCCCTTGAAGATTTCCAGGAGCAATTTGTTTTTCTAACAGTCTGTAAAGTTCTCTTACATTAATTTTCCTTTAACTCTCATTCATCCAAATGTAGGTTCGTTTGCAAGTCATGTTAAAGTCCCAGACCGGACCGAGAAATGAAAACCAAAATGACATATAAAATGAAAGCTAATATTTCTTCATAATACAATTCCCAATTTAAGCATTTTTATCTTCCATCTAGAAAGTATTTCATTAAAAAGGTGATCAAACCTCAACCAGGCCATCCCTCCCAAATACTAGAAAAAGTACCCCTATTATAGTGGCGCGGCTGATGATGTCAAAGAAGTTTAAGGGAATGCTACTGCCAGGCATGATTGGGTTTCGCCTTTAGAAAACATGTTTGTATTGCTATGTCAGAACAATAGACCCCATGTGTGCTAGAATTCTATTGTTCTGACATAGCAATACAAACGTGTTTTCTAAAGGCGAAACCCAATCATGCCTGGCAGTAGCACATTCCCTTAAACTTCTTTGACTTCATCAACCGCGCCATCAAAATAGGGGTAACTTTTCAAGTATTTGGGAGGGATGGCCTGGTTGAGGTTCAATCATCTTTTTATGAATACCGGTACTGTTATGAAAATTTAATTTATTTTGGGGGTATTTATGTTATACGCCTACTTAGCTATCAATCGATGTAAGGTTGTATTTACTCCGTCAACGGTCTTTAAAGTTTGGCAACATCTAAAAATATGTTCTACTTGATCACACGAATCAGAAAATATATGTTGCCAATTTTTTAATTGACCTTTTGTGACCTGAAATGGAGGTCAAAGGTCAGGCTACATTAACATAAACATAATTTTCTTCAAATTGTGTCAAATTTGGTATCAAATTGTAGGTAATGTTATAACTACAAGGTCAAAGTTCAAATAACATGACGCTGAAAAACCTGGAAATACCAGGAACTACGTATTTTCCATTACTTTCCACATAATCAAAAGGATCAAAACTATCAGTAGGAGTGGGCTATAAGTAGGTACAAAATGTGTTTTTTGTTATTTTTCCCTGGTAACAGTTTTTTTCTGTTCCATATATCCTACCTCAACATGAAATGACAAAATTTTTTACCTTGCGTCCAACAAAAAACTGTGCAGGGCAAAATTCCAAGATGGCTGCCGTTTTCCTGAAAAATCACATTTTTAGCCATAATTTTGCCATTTTGGGGTCTTTTTAGCTGGTTTTGGTGTCTACTCCTATGTATTAGAGGGCAGGCTATCTGTTTATGCAACAAGAAGTAGTATCAACCCTTCACCTGTATAAATAGCCCTCAATATCCCTGCTCTGGGGGCTAAATTAGCCCCGCCCCTCTTAACTTTTTTCGCTATAACTTTTCAGTGCAAAAATATTTTGGGCTGAAATTTCATAACTTTTTTATTTTTCATCTCACACACATTTTAAGACCCTATTCACCAAAATCAGGGGTAGGGTTGAAGAGATATAGCACGTTTTTGTGACCAATATCACAAAAAATAGGCCGGTTTCCAATGCTTATATGTGTACAATGTACATGGTTTTACCATAAATGTTGTCAGAAGAATGTTTTTTATTGCAGAATAACAAGAGATATCATAAATTTGACTATGTATTCTTGTAAAATACATGATGAGATTTGGACACACCAAGTTTGGTCACAGTCAGTTCATAAATAGATGAGATCTCAGGATGGAACGGAGGAAAATTAGTAAATTAGATCAATGTACATGCACTTGCACCAATACATTTTACACACAAAAGCATTGGAATCGCTTTTTTTTTTTAAAAGATTGGTTATGAAAAGTGTTTTTTTTTCTGCAACCGTTACCCCCAATTTTCGCAAATAGGGTCTTAAAATGGGTGTGAAATGTCAATTGAAAAAGTCCAGAATATTTTTGTCCGAAATATTTTTGCATTGACAGATTATCAAGAAAAATGTCAAGAGGGGCGGGGCTAATTTAGCCCCCAAAGCAGGGATATAGAGGGTTATTTATACAGGTGAAGGGTTGATACTACTTCTTGTAGCATAAACAGATTGCTCTCCCTCCAATATATAGGATTAGACACCAAAACCAGCTAAAAAGATCCCAAAATGGCAAAATTATGGCTGAAAATGTGATTTTTCAGGAAAACGGCGGCCATCTTGGATTTTTGCCCTGCACACTTTTTTTGTGGTCAAAAATTTTGTCATTTTATGTTGAGGTAGGATATATGGAACAGAAAAAAACTGTTACCAGGGTAAAACAAAAAATCACCCATTTATAGCCCACTCCTTCTATCAGGAATTAAGTTGGGAGCATGGGAAAGAGAAATGGTTGACAAAGTATAAGTTATGTAGATTTGATAGAACATGCGAAGGAACGCACCATAGGCTTCACCTTATGGGTGGGCCAAATTTCGTAGACAAAAGCCGCAAAGAAATCATAGAAATGTGAGAGGATGTCCGGATAATGTACATTAAAGACGAAGAAACTCTTGAATAGCTTGTCGAACGCTTCTACGATCGTCTGTCCAGCACTGAAAGGCAGACTGTCGAGGCACAGGAAGTATTGCTGCTGTCCTGTCTCCTTCCCGATGGCCACTATGAGGGGCTGCCTGTATGTCTGCTTGATATGATTGATGGCTTCTTTGATGCTTGTTCCTTCCTGTAATTAGAATTTGAAAACATGTTTCAAATAAATAACATTATCCTTCATCCTGCTCAATTTAACAACATCACCCTATTTAAAGAGGATGTTTTCTTCATCAGGGTTTTTTTTAAGTGTTGGTGGCATATCAGACCACAAAAAGTCAATAATAAAAATGCATAGCACAAACGGTTACCATAGACCCCCTAAAAGATCAATTTACCTCATCACAACTCCAATATCCTTTAGTGAATCAGATACAAAAAGGGATATTGCTCTTAGTAGGGATATTGGGCCAAAGAACAATTTTCACTTTATAGTTAGGATTGATATTTGCTGTTCACCCCCTGATGAATTATAAAAGAACCCTAAAAAAGTGCAATATTTCAGAATCAAATTACTCACTGGCACATGCTGTACAAGGTAGTGTACTGCTGCAGATCTGCTACAGTTTACGCCCTTCGACTTTGGCAACGGCCGATGCAGTGTGTAGAGCACAGTTAGTAGTGCACAAAGATCTCCTGAAAGATGAATGAAAATTCATAAATGAAATCTTTACATTTTAGAACAAGGTAATTTCTGGATCATGTGTTACCCTTCAGATGGAGAAGTAGAACAACAAGTGTTGCCGGCTCCTCTGCAATTTGCATTCTGATAATACATTAATGACTAAATATGAAAGCACCCTTCCCTCTCTCCCTGCCTGCCTTTTTAGGGTTTAAACTCAAGGAAGTTCCAGCCCAACCAGTCACCAAACACTAAAAGTCCACTGATTTAAGAACATTAGATACACCAATGTTTTCATGACATCAATAAATATATGAAGGATAAATTTGCTGAAATTATGTAACATTACTCAACCTGAATAACTATTTATTTCTAAACACAGTAATCTGGGAAAATATTTCCATGACCTTTCAGGGTCCTAAGACATCTTAGGACCCTATAAGTTGAATCAGGTTCACAGGATGCGGTAAAATCATTAACCTACTGTTTGTATCTTCGTAGCGTTTCACTACTTCCTTGATGCTTTCAGATTCCTGATGGCCCTGCAATATGATCTTCTCCCTCAAGGTTGACCACTTTGACAGCAGTTTGTCGGCTGCATCTTCATGTAGTAACGCAAAATCGATGCCAATCTAAGAAAATTAGGCAAATAGCAAACAAAATATTAAAACAAATAAATAAGATAAAATAGCTTTAAGTTTGATGGACTTGAGAAGTACAATATTATGCATGCATAGATTTAATCCATACACATTAAAAACATATATAAATACAGGAATACTACCAAAACTAGGTCTGTCTGGCTGGCTGGCTCGGTAGAGCTAAGCCAGAGAGGCTATCTAGCTAGCTGCTCCAATCTTATGTGTACTACACGCATGTGGTATGCTGGCTTTGAAATACAAAAGAATTTTGTAGTATGAAACTGCCATTGCTACTGATCATGATAGTAAATTCTAGTGTAGGGAAAGCTAGTATGCATGGTGGTGCTGCCCAACCAACATGCACCACAGCTAGTGTATGCACCTAGATGGAATGCAGCAGCAAGAATATCAAGCTATTTATTCCCTAAGGTCTGGTTGCTGCCTCTGATCACTAACACTTCATGACCAAACTCAGTAGTTGTAAACTACAGTATCTAAATACCCGCTATTGGTTAACTGTCACAACCTGACCTGTCCTCCCACATGTGCATATGGAATGTGATATAAATCTGGGGCCCATTGCAGAAAGAATTGTATTTAAATGCAACTAAAACAAAATTTTGTTCCTGACCACCTATAGAACACAAATGAAATTAATAAGTAACAATGCCATGGGAGTATTAACATGATTATTCCTCATAACAAGAATAGCTTACCAAATGTGGAATGTCCTGGTATCTGGGAAATGTAGTCACCATGTCTGTTATGGAGACAGGATTATTACAATCCATCACCAGCTGTCGCCGGTACTTGTGTGTATCTTGAAAGTATTGCGTATGCATGGCCATGTTGGAACGGTGGGGAGGAGAAAACTTCATCCAGTCAATCTGAAACAGGAATAAGATATTGGAAGTGAAAATGTTACTGAGCTCACAACAAATGTTCTTTGTAATTCAGTAGATTAGTGTTAAATGAGCAAAGAGAGGATTTAAACCGAGTTATTGAGGAAAGCAAGCGAGCACTTCTTTGCATATTTTTTGGGGGCCAATATCGCACCTTTTTAGTACACATATTTTTATGTCACTTAAATACATTCAAAGTAAATATGAACATGATTTGTAATAAATGAGTGATTTTTCTTTGACATGTTGCCTAGTTATATGTGAAATCTTCATACTCAAAACTTTGAGCTGATCAGACATTTTCAGTTATAGGCGTCAAAATCAAGGCAGAATCCAAGTTGCAAAGCATCATGGACAAACATTATAAATGAGATCAATGTGATAGAATAAGAAAAGAGATAAAGGAGAGAGGGTATGCTGTTTAAATATATTCCCATTATTCCATCAGGTTCCAAACAGCATGCATACATGACGATTCTCAAATATAACTTCAATTTAATACTAATCTCTTGATAAACATTATCCAAAAGTATCTCTGATACAATTTCTCATGAAACATCACATTCATTACCTTTTCCTGAATATTCTGCAGCTGTTGGCCAGTGGCTACTTCATCTGCTTTATCTGCTACAGCTTCATTAGTTTCTTTCTCAGGTTCCATTTTTCTCGGTAGCTTAATTCTCTCACTTTGCGATGCCCTTACATTTTTTAACCTAAACTGGATAAAGCCAGAGCCATCACGCGAGAAGAAATGTTCCTTCATTTAAGAAAGAAAAAAAAAAAAAAAGAAAGACAAGAAAAAATTAATTCCAACTTAAGGATATAATACCACAATTGAAAACACAATTTGCATCGACTTTGTACACAAAATCATGTTTTTGAGCAATTTTGGGTCTGATATGCACTTTCAAACTGTTGCGTAATTTCTAATTATGCAATTAAATTTATATGTTGTTCAATTATGTGATTTTTTTTTTACCAGAGTTTATCTTTAATGTTTACTTACATGCCCTTCAATTCCCGGTGTGGTATCTTTGGTTACAGGCCATGTCTGCACTATTTCCTTAGCTAATAACGTCTTCTGTTTAGCTGTTGGCCACCTTCAGGAATGTTTGAAATAGAAAAAGGGAAAATCATGCCAGTATACAGTAGCTACAGACTTTTTCTTTTACATAGAAAGAGGAGTTTGACATGCATTTATTTTATGGCTTGGAATTTTGAAAATTTGCATAAAAACTTTTACAAACATCAATCCTCTATCTCATTTTCAAGATTGTCATTTATAGTCTTGACCATCAAGCAGACTGGTACCATATGCAATGCAACAAAACAAGTCAATAACTTGAAATTCAAAAGCCATTTTGAGATGATGGTATAAACCTTACTATTTTTCTTCATTATTTTATGCTTCACTTGCTTTTTCAACATCACTTTCCTCCCCCCTCCCCTCCCCCCCCCAAAAAAAATCTGCTATCATGTTTATTTCAGGATGATCCATGAGGGGTTTTACTATGTAAATGTGACATGCTAAAATTGGTGACATGTTTAGAAATGTGCCAGAGCATTTCAATTTAATATCACCAAAAAGGATACCTTATGGTCACCATTTCATAGAGCACATTTTTTTTTGCATATCCAGATACTACAAAAGTGTGTGTTATTTTACGAAACGACAAGCCTGTCTAAAAATTGTAAAATAACACTGTTCTTGTAGACTTTCTTTCTAAATGATTTCTTGAGATATTTTGCTTCATTGATCATTAGAATATAAAGAATGGAATAAATCTAACATTGATGAATCGTAAAAAAAAATATTTTACTTTTTATTGAAATTGAGATAAAATTTCAGTTGCGCAGACTTAGATCTAGGCAATACAGCCTATGTATGATTGGGGGGGGGGTCCGTTGTCCGGATACTTATATAGACCCTAGACTCTAACGTTAGGTCTAACTCGCTGTTAAGCAGATAAAAGCTTCATCTTTTGCTCTGGATTTTCTCAAAATCTGTGCAGTAAATACCAAAAATATTTGCTAATATTTGTGCTGTCCTAGATCTAGATTCTATTGTCTGTATTACTTTCAATCGATTAGTCTAGAATATTGATCACAAACTTCATAAAATGTCGTCCGGATCGACAAACAACCCGTCCGGAAACACAACAACCGGGTAGATAGGCTATAGATCTAGACCCTTGGTCTAAGTTACAGGCTTTAACTTAACGTTAGACCTAACGTTATAGGGCCTAGAATCTATACCCGGTTGTTGTGTCCGGACGGGTTGTTTGTCCGGACAAGACAGAAATTTTTAGGAACTTTGTGATTTCATTAGGCCCCTTCACCAACGTTAGGCCTAACGTTAGATTTCTAGGCCTAATCGATTGAAAGTAGATTCTAATTTGACAATATAACAAAGCACACATATTACTTTTATTAGCAAATATTTTTGGTATTTACTGCACAGATTTTGAGAAAATCCAGAGCAAAAGATGTTTTTGTAGGGCCTACCGCCCGGTGCAGCGGTGCCGATGGCGGTTTCTACAGGTAACCGTCACCACTGCATAGCATATGTTTAAGCATACGTAAACCCCTTATTCAATATGGTGGAACTTTTTTTTCAAGACTGTCTTTAGCAATGTCGTTTGGCAGTAATGTTTATCAACCCATGGGAGCCAGGTAAACCACCACCGCTGCACCGGGCGGTAGGCCCTACAAAAACTTAACGACTGTCCAGCCCGCACTTCGTGTGTATGGGCTGCAGTATGTAACGACGGTCGTTAGGCACGTTAGGAACGCTCACAAAAATACCAAAATTGCCCAATTGGTAACAAGACTTGGCTTAAATGAGAGCTTGATAATCATGCGTCACAATTCTGGAAACAAATATCTGTGAAAAATGTTTTAAGAATGTATTATTTGATGTTTTCTACAAGTCAATTGTCTATGACTATGGCGAAATTGCGACTCAGAAAAATCGCACACGCAATTTTGCCATTCACGTGAATGGCAAAATTGCGCATGCGATTTTTCTGAGGTTGACTATTCCCAACTTGATAAAACACCCGTTTTGCTGCCATATAATTAGTTATTCTAATAAAGTTAGCATACTTAACACCAAATGAACTTACCCTCCAATATTCGTTTAGTATCTTCGGCCTTCGTGCCCAGTACTTTTTCCAAAAATCCATCCAGATTGGCCATTTTCAATCCATGGATTACAGCGATGATTTCGATCGGCGAGAGATAATTTTTTTCCCGCTGCAGTTCCCGCTTGCAAGTACAAGTCACGTGACAAAATATCCATCTTCCTATTGGCCACTTTTCTATTTATCTTCGAAACTTTTTTAGTCTTTCGGGACTTAAATAAAAATATTGGAATCTCGGATAAAGAACTACGTTTAGCAATCTTTCAGGACTTAAATTTAATCTTTTAGATTTAATTTCATTTCAATCCCGACTGAGACTTAAATTTTAAGTCCCTGAAATTTAGAGTGTAGGTGATCCCCGTTAGTAGAGAGAATAAGAGGCGCCTGGCGACTCGCAAGATTCCGACCAAGTCTTGGGACTCTTTTTTTAGCGCGTTAAATATATATCCGATCTATGGTCCCATAAAGAGTGTTCACGGTTTGTAAGCATAATGACAGCATGAAACTTCCTTAAGCTCTTAAGAAAGTTTATATAGGCTGAATGAACAATCAATATGCTGACGACTGTCAAGGACCATCTGTGGTAAATAGGGATGCTGCTTACATTTTCCCGTAGGCTATAGGCCTACGGTAATATATAAGAATTGTTCTATAGTCAAAATATGATATTAATACTTTTCTTGTGAAATATAATCAACGGAAGTGTTTTATTCATCCCTGAATCAAAGTGAAAATTCTTATTTTATTCACAGCTTCACGACCCTTTCAAACGTTGATTTAACATTTCCTATTGTTTGTATGTTTTATCGAAATAAACTAGCATATATTATATAAGATTGGAATGATTCAAAACTAAAGTACAAAATTATGATTACATAAAAAGTCCCAGGGCTGGCAGAAGGGCGCACACAATAAACCCCATCTATAACCTAATATCAACTTATTTCAGGCCAAACCTAAATGAATAAAGTGATGAAATGGAACATGCATAGTAAATTTGTTCTGAAATAAGTTGATATTTCATAGGTTAGATGGAATTAATATAGTGTGCGCCTGTTTCTGCCAGCCGTGCGACGATAATAATGAAAAATGAAAGGCCATATAAAATGTCAAAAGTATATTATTGAAATTTTATCTGCCTTTATTCTTTAATTAGGATTTTAAAAAGTGACATAATTTAGCAATTTTGTTTGTAGAGCTCAATCACCCGGAATGGCGCCGATACCAATTGATCAATGTACAAAACTATAATTGTAACAGGGCCTATACAGTCATGTTAGTTATACTTTAAAGAGTTCAGTACCATTTGCGACATTCAAATCAGCAAGTTTGGAAATTGTGTTTGTTCATGAATGGTGATGTTTTGAATGGTATTCGTATAACGAAATGACATTTCTATACCAAGCACGAAAAGAAATGCGAAAAGATCGCTTGATTTACATTTGGATATTTTATTTCATTCTTTTTGGAATAATTTAAGAGTGAAAAGACACAGTAATGCAATCTAGCTTATGAGTAAAACTTGGGGTGGAGACAAGAAGAAGAAAAATGGAAATGATTGCGGTAGATTTACCAAAGAGGAACCATAACAACGTAAACAGTATACTGTTATAAAAACAACAGAAATGTAAACAAAACATTCAAACAAATAATTAGTTTTCACGATTTAAAGAATTGGTCACAGTGATTTGCGATTACGTCACAACTCTGAATATTGCCTTGCTTATATACCTTACAATGTCTTCATCAACAGTGAGCTCATAATCGCTTTATATAAGATCAGGGGCTTAAACAGTCATTAGATTCGACGAAGTGACAAAAATCCTTCAAAATTACCCGATTGATGACGTCACATGCGACAGACAGACATATCTTCTTATATATATATATAAGAATGTTCAATCTCATAATCATTACCTATTAAAAATGGTCGAGTGAAAATGCAACAAACAACATTTATTTTAATGGGGAAATTGTGTCGATGTATTGTCTATTATAGGACTGATCTTATACTACCTAATATAGGACCTTTATATACAGAGATAAAAACGTGACACTTTTGAGGTGCTTTTTTAATACGGACACTAACCTATATCCCTATTTTATACTTCAACCATGCTTCAACAAAGTAATTATCATCGATCGTCGATCACTGCAGCCATCTGTCATGTTTGTATTGGAGTGGACATATACAATTCACATTCAAAGGTGTTTTGGGTGAATCTAATTAGCCCGACTTTATTTGTATCGGTATTTGGAGTAAGCTATTAATTTGCGATCGACCTGTGCATGATCAAAGAAAACAAGATAATCAGCTTCGATTGAAACAAGATATATATAATGCATGAGAATCGGGGCAGTGGAACCGGGCACTCCCCCCCCAAAAAAAAAATGAATAAATAAATCCCCGTATATAGTGAAAAAGCCCCTTTTTCAAAATGGAAAATGATTTTTTTTTTCAAAATGAAATATCCTTTTTAAAGTAAATCATGATGTATTTTAGGTTTAAAAAAATCACAATTTTTTCGGCTTGCGCTTCGCGCTCGCATCAATCATCGTTTATTAAGGTACTCATTCTGCTCCTGGTTATGAAATGTGTTTAGAATGTCCAGTTTTCGGGTTAGAATATCACACATTTTCAGCTAGCGCTTCGCACTCCCATTATTCGCTTGGTGAGATATTTTTCCTATTCATGAGTCACTAAATGCAGTTTTTCACAGGTTCTTTTTCTGGTCAGTACAAAAGATGATCGGAACTTTTACTTTTCGTGTCTGATTACATGAATGTCCATAGGTTTGAACTCATAATTCGCGCTCGCAACATCTCACAGGGATGCCCTTTAACAGTAATCACGCAATGCATTGACCAAAAGTGAGTTTTAGAACTTCATATTTGATTTTTGTTTCCAAACTGCTCGCTCGCGGAAATATGAAACCGAAATTTATATCTCATCAATCAGAAATCACTTAAAGAAAACCTTTGCTCAATTTAATTACATGTACTACAAAACACACAGATGATAATCTAATGGTGAAAATATGCTTTTGCACCAAAATGCCCATTTTGACATAATATAAGTGCGCCCTTTTTTTTCTTTGCTCCCCCCCCCCAAAAAAAAAAAACAACAACGGAGGTACGTTCCGCCAACCCTGCATGAGAATTTATGCCAAATAAAATTTGTAGTATTTCAGACAAAAATTTGTGGTATTTCAGACAATGAAACTGATATTGAGAATATACTTACGCAGCATGGCTGATAGTTTGCTTTATATTATGAAACGAAAATTACGCAGATTTGCTTCTAATTTTGCATCATGGAGTAGGCCCAATCATGATTGTGAAACAACATTCAATACCCACTATGCACCTACATGTACATGGACTTAATTATCTGCAGTCCAATTGCATTTTAATTGCACCATTACCTGTCCCCATTAATCAACATCTTTTTTTTTTTTTAAAGAACACTGCAGCAGTGATAAATAATGCACCAATTTTAATTCGAACATGTCGAATGGGGCTGACTATCGGCTTATGGCATGCATGTGTATAACAAGTGAATTTTCCTTGAGAGCGTGTGTAGATCCATGTTGAGAGCAATTCTAGTTTATATTTCTGTATCCTTTTCCAATTATTGTGTTTTTTGTGTAACTCTAGGTCTGGCCATCCCTTATGCCATCACAGATGATAAAATCGATACTGTTCGTGTTCTTATCTGCGATCAATAACGATCGCTAGATTGTCGTGAACTATAATACCTCGGATTCGCGTGGGTTCGTCTTATCTCGATGAAGAACGCGTCAGACCCGCCTTGCCCTCAGGGCTTGATTTCAATGAATGTTTTGATGCCATCTTGGGGGTATGTATCGTTTCTGTCAGAAAAAAAAAGAATATGTATATCGATGCCCTTTAAATTTTTTAAAAACACGTGGTCATGCCTTCTTGGGGAGAGGGAGAGAATGATAGAGAGAGGGAGAGGGGGGAGAAGAGGGAGAGTGGGGATGTAGGTGTGTGTTTGGGTGTGTTTGTGTGGATGGGTGTGTGTTGATTTCTGTTTTCCTGCAAATCATTATATAGCCATTTAATATTAATTATTATCAAAATACATAGAGGGTTGGGGACTTTTTTTCAGATATAAAAGTATAATTTTATGGAGTTTCATTCCGTCCTTATTTGCTTCAGTTCTTGGTAAATATAAAATTATATGTACCTTTTTTGCATATCCTTGTTGATATGAAATGAAGATTTGTACTTTGTATTTGTTTGTATTTACCTGCATTTTATGTAATTCATTTGAATGAAATCCTAATAAAAACATATCATGTTAATATCTAAACACTCTTCAAAAAGTTAGGCAGCATACTGTCCACACAACAATTGGTTAAAACTATTTCTGGGTAGTTTTAAACTAATAATGTGTGCTTTGGGTGAAAACTAAAAAGTATTGGTTGAAAACTACCGAGATGTGTGTATTTTTTAACCAATTCTTGTGTGGACAGTATATGTTGCCCAACATTTTAAGAGTGTATTACGGAATTGGATGTTTGTGATAAAAATTATGAAATTTTTGCTCCCCCTTTCGCTTTCTTGCAACTTTTTACAAATTTTGCCCGATAGGCCATATCCCATACCTGGTCCTCTCAAAATTGTTGGCTCAGAACGCAGCTGATATAGTCAGATTTGATATAAGGTAAACATTCTCCCTTGAATTCATAATCAAATCAGCTTGTCTTTTCATCAACGTTGCCCTATAGCCATGTTATTCTGAATGAAGTGAAATTAATTTAACTCTTTACCTTAAGTTTGTCATCATAATAAATAGAAACACAAAATGGTTATCTCTGAACTAACAGTCTCTTATATTTCTTATATAATTTCAAAGTTATAATGTGCATCCGTTCGAAATGAAATCATTTTGAAATGTGACATTTTGTTCGTGGGGGGGGGTCACCAATTACTCAAAACTTTGTTCCTATAACACTTTGAAGAAAATCTAACTTTTCTAGACGATGGATTTATAACACTGCAGGTGTGGAGGGTCACAGATAAAAGAAGACGAAGGGTACTTATACTTAGATTCTGTATTGTAAAGGAGAAGAAAGAGTAAAAGACTTTTACATGTGTTGGGGTTGTTTGCATATCAATAATAAATGAATATCGACAGGTAAAGCTAGTGTGCAACAAAATCGGTGTTGCAACTTTACATGCAATCCGCTCTCACTGAGCGAAACATGCACAGACACTCAGCAACTCATTTACAGTTTTAATCTATAGGTATTAATTTGTTTTTATTTGTTTAGTATGATTTCATAAATATTATGTTTTTTGTTTGTATCATGTATTTCATTGATTTGATTCAGATAATAATTTTGTTAGCACAATTATTTTGTCTCGGCATCAATCAATGTCCCTTTCTCTAACCGTTTATAACGCCCCCATGCGGTGAGACAGGAAGTTCCCAAGTTTCTCAAAGATTCGAAGGTCTCTAGCTCCAAAGCTATTGTGAATCGGGTTGTGAATCCCCTAGTGATATGAACGATTTATAAATTTATAAATATTTAAATCATTAATTTATTTATTGATGGGGGGGGGGTAATCGTGCAGGACCGAGCAGTATACTGACGTAGTAAACATCCTAATCTATCAAAGACGGTGTCATGATATTTTGACTGGGGTGGGGGCGTAATGATTAATGATGGCAAAATTTTCTCCATATGAGTAACTTTCGTTTGTTCTTTAAAAAAAATGTCTTTCCTATTTTTGATCATTTTCTCCTAGTTTTATTTCACTAGGCTTGCATCATCACAGTGTTTTGAAACACAAAAACAGGTAGGTCTAGGGGTCTATTCTCATATAGCAACCTCATCGGACTTCAAGGAAAACATTCAGATGGTAGTTTTTTTTTATTTTTTACATCGATGACTTACTGAAAAATAGGTTTGTGTGTGGGGGGGTGGGTGGGCTGAAATCGCCCCCATCGCCCTCATGATGAAGCTTGGATCTCGGACAACATCGCAGTCATTTGCACTTACGATACTGCCCTTTGATTTTAGCCGACTTGAGGTGACACCAGTGCACCCCAAACCCTTCTGTTATGGGAACAAGTGGAAAGACGACCAATCGCAGCGAGCGATCAACGCTACGTCACTACCGTACTACTTTAGCCAGCTTGTACGCGTACGTACAATACGACGCGACGTGACGATTCGATATCGATCAGCTGATAGGTTGATCATTTGGAGAAGCACCAGCATCGCAATAGTACGTCGCTCTAAGAATATGAGTGACTTGGATATTTCATGGAATATTTCAAAGTTAAATTACGGTAAATAGATCCGAGACACGCAAGGCCGAGGTAGTTCGAGCTAGCTGACAACACAAAAATTACGGCCATCAATTCAGGGACTGATTCCAAATTTAACTTTCGACAAAACCAGAGTGCATTCTATTCCAATTTTCTATCTATCGTCGAGAAGTCCAGCTCCAAAAAGTTTATGTCAGAGATCGAGGACGCCTAACATTGATTTATAAAAGTTGTTTTCATTAATGTTTGGATTACAAAGAAGACACTTCTCATTCCACATGTCGAAGTCTCGATGGTGCTAGCTGGTTTTTCAAAGGAATACCGGGACGTTGGCTCTTTACACGACCAAGTAGGACAGAACGAGGAAGGTGCCGCAATGCCACCGAATGTTCAACCCAGAGCTTCGGCTACACACCCACCGAGCACACCGAGTAGTTTAGTACTGCGGGCCGATTCGGATGAAGATCTTATTCAGTGTGATACCAAACTCAAATGTGTTCTTGTTGGGGATGGGGCAGTTGGAAAGACAAGTCTTGTTGTGAGCTACACAACAAATGGGTATCCAGTACAGTATGTTCCTACAGCATTTGATAACTATTCAGGTAATTCATCAATCCATCATCAGTACTTGAGATGGCATTTGCACTTTGCAGCCATTATTCCATGCTGGAGTGGAAATGTAGAATGGAAATTGGAGAATCCATTTCAATTCTATATTATCTATGAAAATGGTCATCACCTGGGGTGGGGGCAGTCAAATATTGCTGTAATGTTACACATGCGTGACCAAAAATAAGACTTTTTTAAAGACTGTTCAATGGTCAATCATGGGGTAAAACTTTTTTTTCAAAAGCTTATTTTTATGACTTGCCATAGTGTTTAGCACTTTCTTGGGTATGTTTTTTCCTCAAGCTTTTTCTCAGGGGATTTTTCCTAGTTTCTGAGAAGTGTTCGGGCCTGAGGCAAAACTTGTTAAGGGGTTATTCTGCACACAGAGAAAAACTGGTTTATGGGGTGTTTGGAAATATTTTGGTGTACATTTCATTGCCCCCCCCCCCCCCCCCCCGGGTCAGCATCTCTAACTTTCAATCACATGTCTTTATGCTAGTATACTACATATAAGTCAGCTCAGAGGATCATACTTGTACATGTAGTCAGTACTAGTTCCCCATGATTATTATGGAAAAGTTAGTCTACTATGAGTTCATCTTTGTGGAGTGGTTCTGGCAGTTCTCAGAGTGCTACATGTATTAAACTTTGAAACTTGCAATATTCAATTATCCATGTAGATCCTATCTGTGTTGTCATTTTCAAAATTTCAAGTGAAGTGTAGGCCTATATTCTTAGTGAGACACTAAGAATATAGATGAGTATAGATTCATGGCAGTACAATACTTAAATGCACAAATTTAATTCTCAGTTTCATGTTTAATAGATAAAATTGCATTGAATTTGAATGTTTTGTTTTACTCTGTATCTAATCTTTTGTTGGGGTTTTAGAAATAAGTTAATGTTCACATGAAGTAAGTTATTAAGTCATGTTTGTGAATATGGCCCTTGCAAAAACTGGTAACCAAGGAAGCATATTAAATTACGAGTGGCAACACTTACCTGTATGACTGTACAATAGAACAATGAAGATCAGCAATATAGGCAGATGGCAAGCAGACTAAGCAATCGAACATATCCTTTGTGCCCACTATTGATTTCTTTAAATCCTCTTTTTTGGTGTTGGGACATGCAGTATGGTTGTGCCATATGGTCTCATATGTAGTCTCATCACTCTCATGTATGTACAACCAGTATCTACATGTATCATGGAATTAAGAAGAGCTGCTGAAATAACAATGCAGCATTACCATTGTCTCATCTGTTTGTCAAATTTTCAATGATTGTTCAGTTTCAATTTGGAATTGAAATTTCACATTTTCAAATCCCCACCTTTCCTCTTTTTAAAGTGGAAAAGTTAGAGAATCCATGATAATCTTATATATCAATTTTAAACAACATTAATGTTACTCTGAATCTTAAAGAAAGATGGAGGTCTATTCAAAATAATTCAATTGAAACATGGGTATTTGTGTGCCTGTAAATGTAGGTGTGGGAACCTTTCAAGGTAGAGCATGATTCACTCTTCTATAGACTAGAACACTAAGATGCTTAAATGGCATCATTGTATTATAAGAAAAGGGGAGTCTCCTTTGGGGTTCTTTTGTTAGGACCAGGCTTTACAATATGAGTGTAGTGAATGACTCTAAACCCTTCCGGTTATGTTTTGTTGACTGTCACAGTGAGCCTGTGTGTGTGTTGAGAAAAGTCTTTGCCCCTTCACTGTTATACTGAAGAGAGGGCAATGAACTGAAGGAGCATTAACAGAAATAAGAGTAATAATCCTCGTCTTTTCCATTGTTGTTGCTAATCTTCCTATCTCCAAAAAAGCACTGCTCTGTACATTCAATTGATTTCTCCTTTTCCTTTTTTTTCAGTTGTCATAAGAGTTGATGAAAAACCAATCAAACTTCAAATATGTGATACTGCTGGGCAGGTAAGTCAATCATATTTATAAGAAAAAGTAAAAGTAAATTCAGTTTAATATTTCATATTTTATGAAATAGTTTTCTTCTTTCTAAAAACATTTTAAATCCATGTAATATCAACATCTATTTCAAAGTGTATAAAAAACCCCAGCTTTTTCATATCTTTATGGTCTGGATTTTGCCCATAATATATGACTTACAATAAGGTTTATACAGAGTTAATTGGATATATGTACCATGTAGGCCCTTCGTGTATTTACTTTGAATGAATCATCAACGGGCTAAGACCACTCATTGCTACACAAGTGTGAGATTCACATTGTGCAATACTGCATTTTACAATTACATCATGCCTATTACATACATGTACTTGTACAACTGTACCACATACATAATGTTAAATTGAAACAAATGAAATAATTTTAAAAGATTAGAAAGAAATATTAAAAAAAACTATTGTGAGGGGTTTAAAAAAAGAACAAATATACATGTACAACTGTGTAATTATACAGTTAGTTAGCAATTAACTTGCCTCCAGTTTGTGCTGTTTTGCCTACATGTAAAAGCAAAACAATGTTGTCCCTACACATACATGTACATCGGGACCAGTAGTGCCAAATTCTCTTGGTTCTTTTATCTGGAAAATTTTGTACATTTACCTTGTAGGAAGGAGACTTACGATAAATGTGGACAAAGAAAAACGTTGCAGATTCTCTGTATATCTTTCGCTTTATATTCTTTGCTTGACTGGATCTTTAGTGTTCAAGTTTAGCCAAATAAATAGACCCAACAGTGGTGGCCTAATCAGATCATGGCGCCATGGCTTCAATACCCTGCTGTGTGCAAAACTCTATACCGCCCATGTTTAGACAAGTTTTTGTTAGCCTTAGCTCATGCTGCTGAGTTTGTAA
The DNA here is from genome assembly GCF_018143015.1 of Lytechinus variegatus. Taxonomy (NCBI): domain Eukaryota; kingdom Metazoa; phylum Echinodermata; class Echinoidea; order Temnopleuroida; family Toxopneustidae; genus Lytechinus; species Lytechinus variegatus. Next base: position 39,738,226 of record NC_054746.1, read on the forward strand.
GCGTGAAGAAGTTGGCATGGCACGATACAAGTACAAAGACTGGAATAATATCTCACATGTATTGTGCCCAAACCCAGGTGAAATATTGGGTGCCACCATGGCAGAATGAAGGTGAAATGTTTGCCCAGTCATTCAGGAGCTTGTGAAATGTTTTGACTGTACGGTTCCTGTTTTGGTTGCAATGGTGTTTGGAAAATCCTTGGACTAGGAAGTGTAATGTTTCATTGCTCTATGTGATAGGAATGTTCAGCGATGGAATGTTTTCAATCATGTACAAATATTGAACAATGAAGGTGCACGCTTTGAACCTCCCACACTTTTGAGAAGAAAATGTAATAAGAATAAAATGGGTAGGTCTACACCTACACAATACAACATGCTGACCAGTTCAACATTACAGTTGGGTGTTCTAATCACACATTTCTGAATAATATTTTCATTAAAAACACAAGCTTTTATGTAACCTATTCAGTTCAGAATACAAATGTAAATGAAACTTGTTGGTCTCAAACGATGGTTTATAGATGTGTTCACCTCCCTGGTTGAGTCCCTGACTGAACAAGAAAATCAGATATCTTTACAGAATCCACTGAAGTGAGAAAAATAAATACCTTAGCTAGGATTTAGACATTTGTTGGCCACAACAAGAATAAGTATTGAAAACCCTTCCTACCATCAATTATATGATTACACTGTAGGCCTAATAAAATTGCAATAGATTGAGTTTTCACTCTTTCTCAGAACAAGAAAACTGGCCTCTCTTTCAAAGAGCAATTTGCAAGTCAGTTAAATCTTGTCTATGATACTGCATTCTCACACTGTATGGGACACAATACTACATGTACACCATAAATGAGCATACACCAAATTCTAATGCAAACTTATACTGCAAATTATAGTTGTCTCCAGAATTTCCTGAATACTACAAAATAATATAAATGTATATGCTTATTTTTGTGCTCATGCATAAATTCCATATGTTTTATGAATGATCCAAGTATTTTTAATGCAATTGAGGTGAATAGCGAGAATACTGAATGTGTACAGTATGGCAAGAATTTAATGCCTGGGGTGTCACGTTACCACTATAAAAAAAATTGAAGTATTGTGAAGTGAATATAATTTGATATGTTTGATTGCCTGCAGGTTATTCCAATCATTCCATTTAAATCATAAAATAAAAACAACTCATCAATTGGACTTGGAATTACAGAAAGATGAATCATGAAACCACAGCGCAGAGACATGCTGCACAAATCATGCAGAAACAGCGCATTGAGCCCAGACTGAGATTTTCAAGTTTGGGTGATACATGTAGATCGTGGTTGGAACATTATCTTTGAATTATTCCCAAGTATTTCTGGGGAGGGAATTCCATCTCTTTTGTAAATCTTTACAGTGTTTATTTAAGACTAAACTAATCCATTCACTAAACTTCCCAGGCCCATTCATCATTTAGTATATTCCCCTCCTTCTATTCATGGGCATGATTATTTATAGTTAATGAGATGCAAACTCAATACACCTTACATACCTCCCTAGAGAGTGCATTTTATTTTGCACAATGGCAATATCCTTTGAACAAATTCAAGGGGTGTACATGTCAGCCCCCTAGCCCTCAAAGGGCTGGAGTTTATTGTATTGAGAAAGAGAGAAACAGGTTATGAACCCTGGAATCCTACACCATACTTTCCCAGTACCCATGCCCTACTGAGCTGAGTAAGGTACCATGACCATGTCTGGATACTGGAATGACCAAGTTTTATATTACAACACTTGGGTTTCATAATTTAGGGGAAGCACTGACCTCTGTACTTGGTAATGGTACACATGCACACTAGCTGTAAGTCAGTGACATTGACATGTGATTGATTTTCATTTGAATATAATTATTCTAAAGAATCGTTTATATTCATGAATCACAAATGCATATGTTATTCAATAGGATTCATATATAGCAATCCTGAACACTATGCAATCATAAGGTTATGCAGGGTTCAGTAATATAATAGGGGAACACTTATCACCAATAATATTGGTTCCTGTTTTGTGGTTTAGGATGCAATTTTGTGGTTTGCATCCTTTACCCCATGTACTGACAAGAGCAGCAAAGGTGGTGATGAATAGTTAACTACACTCCACCATGTAAAATGAAAACAAATATTTGCAAGCCAAGTTGTAGAAGATGCCCTTTCACGTCCATTGTTCATAGAGTGTGGTACAAAGTATGGAATATAGAACACACAGACTGTGTAACCTTGACTTGCGGTGGATCTGACAATATACATTGTATTCCTGAGCGGAAGTTATTCAAAATTTATTTGATATAATGAAAGAGAATGAAAGACAAGATATAAGAACCAAGGAAAATCAGTGAATTGCATCTATAGGGCATACTTGCTTTTCATATTTTCATTTCAGGTACAGTATTAAACACATAAGTTGGACAAGGACTTCCAAAGTATATTTTATAGCTTATGATCAACCTATTTTAGGCTTAATGGGTAAACATGATAAGCATTTAATATGTACATACATGTATAAGGCTGTTTATATTCTTACAAATAATGGTGTACAATGTACATGTACAGGAAGATCCCTTTTGATTTATATGTGTGAAAACATGTAGGCACTTGGAATGAGAGATCAGCAGTGTGAAGATTCAAAATATGCACCAGAAAACTAGGTAATGTTATTTGTTAAGGCAACAAGTCCTGCAAACTTGATATTGAGTGCAGTGCTAAAATGTACTTTGCTCTGTCTTGGAAATCTATTGAACTACACCTATGCAAAAATTGGTAAACAGTACAAACTGAGACTACTTGTATACTCACCAACCTTTTTGTGCGCCATACCTGGCAAGAACTTAAGATTTTTTCATTCTTCTGCATGTTTCATTATGTACTCAAACTGAACCCTTGTTTGAATAGTCACTTTGATGCCAAATTGCTAATAATTTTTTTTCCTTTGTATACATGTCGGCTGATGAAAAAGTATTGGTGTTTGGCCCAAGAACTTTTATTAAAAAAAATAAGATCCTATCATCATTTTTGCATTATGTACTAGCAAAGAAAAATAATGAACCGTAAAGTGTACTGTAAAGGAAATATCTCTAATATCATTGCACTCTTGTCTGGTCTAGGTATCCCAATATAAGAATTGATGTGGTATCCACACACCAGATCGTTCTAGATTGCATGGGGTTCTATATTGCATTGGCGATGGTGTTAGAGACTGATATAATGAAAGTGATTCACAATGACCAAAGAAATTGATGTTGACATAAATGGTTGTGTCCTACATGTGCTTGCTTGAAGAACAAGTAGGTATATAAACGAAAGTGAGCAAGCAATTCTAGAAGTCTGCAATGGTTCTACACTTACCTAATTTTCTGGATTTGAGCTTGCAGCGCTGGCTGCATAGGATGTACATGTATTTTACTATCTTTTGAAATTTAATCAGATTTTATAGGCGATTTTTTGTTGTTGTTTTTTTTTACTTATTTGTGAAGGCACACAGTTAATTTCGTATGAATTTTTTTCACATCAATGAAATTGGTTTGATGTATGCCAGCAGCAAATTCATTAAAATAGTACAGTTTAAATCTCAAGGGAATTGGTAGCTAAAGATTATCTGTTTGCAATTAAACTAAAAGTGGTATCTCCCATCATTGAATCTGTAAAAGTTATAGCCCTAAATTGATTCCTGCAAAATCAAATACCTACTTCTGACAGTGACAATACAGTAAGTTCCCGAGTTCATGCCACCAAACATTAGTACTTTAAAAAACCACTTCAATTTGGAGCAATAGGATCTTACTATATAACTCAGTTAATGGTTAACCCAGTGTTAAGTGGATTTGTGATCTATGAAAGGGGGTAACCAGTGGATTGTTAGACAATATGACACATTCATTGGCTCAATCCATCAGAATATGCTTACTACACGTACTCACTGCTGGTTACAAACCATTTCTCCTATTAAAACACTTCCTATCTGCTCATACATTTATGCGTGGACTCTGTGACCACAATCCTTCCATAAAATATCCTGTTTTCAACTCCTTCATCCTTCTTACACCCTTCCAGAAAAACATTCTAATCCTTCTATTTCAACAGACTCCTGTTGATGAATTTGTTAGAATTCGGGTACTTTTTGGATTATCCACTCTGATTAATCCCATTTTATGTTCCCATCAACCATACAAAGTCTCAAGATACTCTCTCTCTGCATTATTTTTAGATTACGTACATGGTTGAGAAATTCATAATAACCTGTGTATCAGCTTCCGAGGAAAGTTATTTTGAAATATAATCAAGGTGATTGAATAAAAGATGTTAAGAAGAAAATGAAAAATGAAAAATCTTTGGACCCAATTTCTTTGCCCAGTATGTCTTTTGAACTTGAAGACACATCAATTGGCTGTGTTGTACTACAAGTACATTGCATTGGTGGTGGAAGCCAAAAAAATGAAGGGGGGGTCCACCTTAAATTTTGGGATGGACACAGGTAAAAAATTTGACAAGCAAAAAAAAAAGGTTATCAACCAAAATTTTAGGGGGTCCACCTGAATTTAGGGAGGGACAGGACCTCCCCCCCACCGCCTATGGTACATTGTAATTGTGAGCACATTTTAATTTAACTTTGGTGTTAATAGGATAAACAATTAATAAGGGTTGCTTCCATGATTAGATTTCTATACCAGAATTTGAAAATAGCTCTTCAATTCAAGCATGCAGTATAGGGTTTTCAATATTATGCAGAACGTTCACCATTTCTAGCATTTAATGCAATTTGAGCACTTGAATAATCATATGAACATGTGTAGTGGGTGTGTAATTTTACAATGACAGATACACATGTAATTGCCATCAATAAAACTTTATAATCTATCTGCATCATGGAATCAAAGGGTCATGTGTTTTATGTAATTATCATTGACAGGATGTCATAGGCATATAATAAATTCATTCATACAATACATTCATCATCGCCAGGTATCGATCAAAATCAATTTGGAATGTAGCTTATTGATATTGGATTATATCCATTGAAGGTATATAGTTGATATGTCCTTGGTTGGTTGAATTGAAGCATCAGGATGCATTGATCCTTGCCATGGTTATTGACTCTATCTCGGCATATTAGTGCAGATCCACTCCTACCTACATGTACATGTAGGTATATAATTGTAGTGTGTAGACAGTATTGTATTCTGACTTTTTAAAGATTATTCGAACCAAGGCTATTGAGGTCCAGTTTAACAATGAGCGTTTAAAATATACTAGAATATGGTACAAATGTCAGAACACCTCTCTGCACATTGTAATTCAAACCATACACATGTATAAGGCTACTGGTATTTGATGGTAATGTAAATAGAGGAATATAGGTTAAGTTCCAGGTAACATGGTACAGCTGTCACATGTTTGTAATATGTCTGACAAGTCTTTATGTCATATTCAAAATATCAGTATAGGTTGGGATAGGTGAGATTCAGCAGGGTTGTGTTGGACTCTTTTCAATGAATAGATGTCCTCAGCATGTTTTGCTCAGTTGCTGGGTTAGACATATGTATTACCATAGAGCTATGTAATAGCTCCATGGTATTACTGTATGTTTGTAAATCATACATGTAGATCATATGGATACAAACACTTATAGTGGATATCCAATGCAGAAAAAATGTCTACATTGATGATTGCTGCAGAAATATTGTCTGCGTTGCTGATTCATTGACAAGCAGAACTGCAACATGTGCACAATAGATCCATAGACACACATATTCATATGAACGAATATCAGTATTTAGATTTCAGGAAAAGATAAAACTTTGATTGAAAAGTGACAAATGATTTCAATAAATTTTCACCGATTAAATCTATATGGGCCCTACATTAAGTACATATTACACAAAACTAAATAAGTCTTTGATTGTTATTCTAATAATTTTTAAATGTAAGTTTTAACAAAATATTTGATGTATTATCAGATAAAGTTTGAGTGAATTGTATCTGTATTAGATATATAATGTATGTTTTCTTTGTTCATTTTTGTGTCGTTTCAGGATGATTTTGATTCTCTGAGGCCCCTGTGCTATCCTCAAACAGACGTCTTCCTGCTGTGCTTCAGCGTTGTCTCACCCACCTCATTCCATAATGTCTTGGAGAAATGGCTACCAGAGCTCAGACGTCACAACCCAAAGACTCCTATCCTGCTGATTGGAACACAGTGTGATCTCCGTACAGATGTTAACATTCTCATAGACCTTTCAAAACATCAGGAACGTCCCATCTGTGAAGAGGAGGCATCCATGCGTGCAAGTCGTATCAATGCTGTGGGTTATATTGAATGCTCTGCTCTTACCCAGCACAATCTCAAGGAAGTTTTTGATGCTGTGATATTAACTGGACTAGAGTACACTAAACCACCTAAATCATCAAAAAGCCTGAGACGGAGATTGAGTCGAAAAGAAAAAATCCCACCTCCACCCAAGAGAGCACAGGACACAAAACCTAAAAAGAAAGGAACGATCTGGAAAAAGCTCTGTTGTATCCCAACATGAGACCTGTTGTGAGTGTCCTCTTTCAATGGAACATTCAAGACTGTTCATTACAGAAAAACGAACATGCCAAAGCCGTAACTCATTCTGCAATTGTTAATGTGAATGTTTGATGCTAATTTAATATATTTGTCGTCATGCTGTGCAGATGAATACGCGGCCGATTTTCTTTATTGATGTTGCAATATGTAAAGCACTAAAATGATGTTTTAATAACAGAAATGTAGCAAAGTACAGTTGTTTGCTTCCCCTGCTGTATGCCTCTGTGGTTAGTCCAAACATAGAGCTATAGCTCTATGGTCCAAAACATTTTGTTGTAAATGACTGCTGCTTGTTCAAAGGTACCTGGGAAAATCTGGTTCTGTCTCAACATCGGTATGATTTTGCAAAACTTGTGAGACCACAACAAAGAGTACTATTAACTACATGTTTTCATGAATTAAATGGTCTAAGTTTTTATTGTTTTGGCTTTCTTCTATATATGTTTCGGCAAGAATGCCATGTTCTTTTAATATCATCAGTTGTACTGAAATAATTACTCATACATGTACTCTAGATTTTAAGTTGCCCTTACAGTCTGATTTTGATGGTCTATTTAGGGCCCTGTTCCATAAAGAAATGTAATCAATATTGTAGCTTTTTTTTCCATGGTTTTCATTGACATAAAATAACTAAAATTATTTTTACAGGGAACCAGAACACCACATACATGTATGTGCTCAAACATCAATACAAACAATTACTGTAATTTTTTAAATCAAACTGTAGCAACTGGTGTGAAACTATATGACGTTAATAATTATCAGAATTCCTAATTCGGGAAAAATTGTCGCACATGTATTTGTTTTTTATTTTAATTCATGTTATGTTTCTTGCTCTGTTGTATATATTTAAGAGATTATTTGAAATTATATATCTTTATAAAGAGGACCACATGTTTGCATAAATCATCTTAAATGAAAAATAAAAAAAAACAATTCAGATGCTCAGAACAAGTAATACACTGTATGGTATTGCTTTCAAATATTAGTGCAACTGAGCAAACTTCTGCGTCATGGCATTGATGTTACATGTACTTCTAGTCAAATGAGGAATTTCACTAGTAACATTAGTATGTACTTCCTAATATACTATTATGGAAAATTTTGATATGCTTTTGATGAGGTTACTACCAGTGAAGCTTCAACAGCGAATGGAATTATAATACAAAAAAATATTAAGTGTATAATACCAAAATTTTGAGTATTAAGTTTATACTACCATAATTTTTACCCCATTTGGCACAATCAGAATAACTTAACGGATTATGAAATAATCAGTCTGTATTGATTTTAATTTTTGTTCTCAATCATATATATGTAAAATTGTACACCACCATAAAGTTTCAAGGATGGTTGTTCATTTTCTTCTACACACTTTTATTTTGAGCTCAGATTTAATCACTTCCCATGCTCTCCGATATTCAGTTATATCACAATTTTTTTCGGGCAATAGATAGTAAGACAGATATTGGTGATGAGCTCATTCCTTCTACAATCATTTAAACATCACACAAGGTTACACAACAATCTTTCCTTTATTTCTCAAGTGATTGTAGACAATAGCTCCCCCTACCTGGATAGGGTCATTGTTCACATTGTTGGTATTTTAACATCAAACTATGGAGGGTTGAGGTTTTCCTTTTTCCATGCATAGCCACCCACCATTTATAGGTTGTATGAATTTGTAGACCACCCAGTTAAAACATGGAGCTCATGATTAAAAGTAAAATGAACAAAAAATGAACTTCTGAATTAGGAACTTGGAAAAGAAAAAAATCTGAAATTATCCTATCTGTCTCTCCTTTCGAAATAAAGTTGATCCCATATTTCCTGTCACATTTTGATAAATATACTTTGAGATCAAGTTTGTTTGAACCTGTGACAGTGAGTAATGGTTTTTGCACAATATGAAATAAAGAACATGGCATATACTTTACATGCATGTTCTCTCCCCTCCCTAACAAGACTTCAGAAGGTTGATGTTGGTATCTCTGTAATAGCTCCATGTTGGTATCATTGTTCCGCTAAGACTACAGAGCGTTTTTATTGACTATCAAATAAAACTGAATTGGATTTATTGCATCTCTGTCTCCACATGTCTGTACTTGATGTTTACAAGGTATACAGTCCTCGTGTTTTGTGTGAGAGATCCCTCTATTATTCTCCTGGCATTGTTTCCTTTCAGGCCTGGGATGAGCCTTTCATTCTTATGGGAGGACGCCTTCTTTTGAAGTGATACAGGCAATCTCTTTGAAAAAGAACAATTGAGGAAAAAGAAGTGAAGATTACAAAGATTGATAGATGGGGTTCATTCAGAACCAGTATTGTTTGCCCTGAGTAGTCGTACCCTCTTCGCAAATATAGAGTATTACCACATTGTGTTTGATACAGATGCCTGTGTCCCTTTCAAGATTGGTATCCAAATATGATGCCTTGCTTTAGCTCTACTATCAACATACATTGCTATGATACTCTGTACATTTGTTTGAAGTGGGTATGGCATAGAAGTTTTAAAGTTACCTTGGAGTTGAAAATGGTAGGGCCTATATTATTGACTAAATTTTGGATTGGTTTCAATAATGCTCCAGCATGATGAAGGAAGCTAACAGAAACAAAGAGTTTTTATGATCAAGAGAGAAAGAGAAAGAAAGGAAGGGTGAGGGGGCAAGGTTGAAAGGAGAGTGAGAGAGACCAAAGAACGATAACATGAAAAGTGAAAAATATAACTTTGAGAAATAAACGCTAAAAATTTGAATAGATAATTATATTTTACTAAAATTTGTGATGATTAATAATTTGACTCCCCTCACACATAAAAAACCTTTTCAGTTCTGATGAGATATACCCAAACTTGCATGATTGTTTTGTTATTTTAAATTAGATATAATGAACTAAACAACAAATGTGATGCAGAATTAAAATCAAAATAAAATGAGAAATAAGCAGTTATTTTTAGCGATTTTTCTTCATTCATTGGTGGCCATTACCTGAACCCAATAAAAACTGACAAGATAAATAGCAAATAACAAGGCAAGCATGTCTACATGGCCAACCTCATTTCAATTCCATTCAAAACACACACCAGTAAATTGATATGTAGTTACGGAAAGGGTTCAAACGATTTAAACTTGTTTTTCTCTGAAGAATAATGCAAGATTGAAATGTATATGTTTATGTCAATTTGTAAGGAAATGCTAGAGGGTAACTCAGACATGAAATAGCTTTTACACAATAATGTATCATTTCAGATGTTATCTCAAAAGGGAAACATTTGTAAGATAATATAGATGACAGAAAATATTCAGGCATCACATCAATCGGTCAATGTCAATTCATGCCGAGTTATAATTTGAACTATGCCTCTGGGAAACCAATGTATTTGGGGGGTAACAAAATTGCTTACAGTGCATGTGTATTTAATATCATATTTTTTATACAAATATATATATAAATATATATAATTCTCAGGGAAAATAAGGGAGAGAGAGAGAAAGAGAGAATTGGAGAGAGAATAAGGGAAAGATTAAAACTCAAGATGGCATAGAGAAATGACCAAACACCAGTTGACTATCATCAAGATTAATCAATCAACATTTGACGGCATCTTTTGAATCGTCTATTCTTTCTATGTTCTTATTCTTACCTCTTTTCATTGATTCCTTTCTCTTTTATTAAATAGGATTTTAACACACAATTCCATTGAAGACTAACTAGAGATATAAAAGCTAAAAAGCTTCTCACATGGTCAACAAATAGAAAACAGAAGAGAACAAAACCTGGATACGCCATTTATTCTCAATAATATACACAAATTGGGGGTGTATTGGAAATGAAAGAGAAAATAGGTAGGAGCTGAGATACACCTTTCGAATGATGGTAAATACGTAATATGACATGATTGATAGCGATAGAATATTCTTTTTATGTATTCTTTCTGCATTGTACTGCAAAATGAAATCATATACAACAAGGAAAGCATGAGACCAGAAAATGAAGAATAAAGGGCATATTACCCCCAAAATATGAAAAAAAATGTTTGAAAAGAGCCTCTAAAATTGCATGCTTTTTGATACAAAAAAAATTAATTTGGCTTGAACAGAACCCTTAACAGAACTTGTTAATTTTCCCCTGGCTACAAAGAATATAACAAGAATATAATTTACTAACAAATAGTAAATGATTTTCTTTATAACTGTACCATTTCATGTCCATGTGTGAGCTCCTTTTTTTCTCAATATCTTTTTTCAAACCAGTTTTGCAGAAAGAAATACATTGTGAATGTCTCTGGAAGTGATATGGTTGACTGGTATATATAAAGAGAAAAGTTTGTATTCATTGACAAGCTAAGATTGAGCCTGAATAATACTTCTTTAAGAAGGTATAAGAATATAAAAAAGAGAAAGAGCTCAATAGAGGCTTAACCATACATAAAAGGAACAATAGTACACAGACAAGGTAGAAGTAGCCCTCAGACAATTTGCACTTTGAAATCTGCCGGAATTTATTTTGTAGTTGATCTATAGGCATATATAATCAAAGAAAGGGAGGTAGAGGGTAGTATAGACTAGAGAATGATCAGGATTGGAGATGAGTGAAAAGACCCTTCCTCCATGCCATCTAATCCTTCAAGTGTAGGATAATGACAGAAGCAATACCACACAAGATGAAAAGAGGATCTAGGCTTATTGTGAAGATTCATCAGGAATGGACAATGGTCTTCTTTTATGAACATTTAACTTCAGCTACCTTCTTTTTTTATATTCAACAATTTGTATCTCCCTTTTGAAGGGAGGTCTTCCTTAACACAGTAATTTGACAAGGAAGGAAAGGTTTCACAAATGATTTGTATTACCATATACCACAATCTTTATATCATTATTATTCAACACATTCTCTTAAAACAAATGACAATCATCTACAATGACTAATCAAAGTCAGACTTAATCCCTTATTTTTCTACCCTTATCCTACTTAACTTAATATTCTTGCACAATCCGCCCACCCCTAGCCTTCTTAATATTTTCTTCTTATCTAGTATTGCTACCCACAAGATAACACAAACACTATATCATTCTCATTGAATGTCTCTGACGTGTTTACTTGTCAAATAGTTTTGAGTTCTGTATCTTATCATATTTTGCTTAGCACCTTAATCCATTGGGAGATATCTAAAGATAGAATTGTTCATCAACCAGGGTACATAATACATTGTTTCCTGACCAACTGCACTCTATGTTGATCATGGTGATCATCTCTAAGGGGTCATGGAGCTATAGTTGTATTTGACATCATGGAAAATACCACAAACATAGCATACAATGAAGATTGTCAATAAAAGTAAACCTATAACTGTTTTATGATAATATTAAGTTTATATCAATGAATGCTGTAAACCTATTGATATAAATGCAAAAAGTAGCCAAGCAAGTAAGAAATAAAGAAAAAGAATTTGGAAATTGACATTCAGTCACTCTCTAAATAATATCCTCCAAGACTAGCCTTTGTTTGATGACAGTGCATCTACAGTTCAAGTAATAAAATTATTCTTTGACTTTGAAGAACAAACTTTCTCATCTTGAAGATTTTGACAATAAAGAATAGATAAATAGGATGTACAATTGTGTATCTTTATCCATGCATGTCTTTAGGGGGATCTGGTCAAACCCCTCCTTAAAGCTGCTTACTGGACTTACTCTTTGGAAGGATTTAGCTTGTTCTTCTATTCTCCGCCCAACTCTTATCTGCTCTGTTTGCAACTGATACGCTCATTCTGATACCTATGAAGAGCATAATATATATATATTTGTGTGTTCAATGTGTTGACATAGTTACAAAGGCTCTGAGATATATTCCAGCTAGTCAGTCCTTGTTCATTGGGTTTGAACAAGAGCTGCAGAAGTTAAACCTTAAACAGAGACAGTTCAAAAGAACAAATGGGATGGAAGAGGCAAAAAGAGTGTGAGAGAGAGAGAGAGGGGGGGGTAGAAGAGAGGGGAAGATGAGGGGGTAGGCCGGGTCAAGAAAATATATAATTAAGGAACCTTATTAATGATAACATGAATATGATAAATTCTCATAATTGGTGAAACCCCATATGGTTTGATAACTATACAGATGACTTGAAGAGGAAAGAGGTGGCGCCATCCGTGATGTGACCTTGAAGATTGATGTATTGATATTACCTATCCTTTAATGGATGCGCAATTTCAAGTATTGATTATCATGTGTATATAACAGATTTACACATGGGTCTCAAGGTGGATGTATTTCCTCATGGTTTCACCCCATGCTCTCCTGTTCACACTATATACTACCTTCTGTCGGGTAGATCTTTAGAATCAACAGTGGTTTGCTGGCTGCATGATCCAGACTGATCAAACAAAACCCATTCACATAACATTAGATGGTGTTCTAATTGATATTCAGGGTGGAGCATGGGTGTGGAGATGCCCATCCTTTTATCAAGAACAATTCATTTTAGGTGCTTTAGATGTTTCTTTGTTGGCTCTGGTCATTCTGATTGCAGTAAAGACTGTGACAAAATACACTTTACCAAGGTGTGGTACAGATGAATTCACATATTATATTTATATATAAAATGAAGTTTCTATATTCATAAATCAACTAGGATCATGTGTATGGAGATGGGATAAGAGGTGCAGTTATACCTTTTAAAAGAAAATTCACAGAATGTTACTTGTAGTATGCAGTCATCCATATAATAATGCCACCGTATTCTTGATTCTTAAGATTTATGTGTTCTTCTATCATGTCTATCAACAATCAATTATACTCTTTTTAACAAATGCTGTTTTTTTAAAGGAACAGGCCATATGGATGCCATTGAATGACCATTGTCAGCTTCTTACATGAAAGTACAATTCAGTGCTACTTTATTTAGATGGACCACCTCACACTTTTAGGGGTATTGCAAGAACATCCATTGAATTTGAGACAAAAAAAAACAATCAAAGTCTTCTAATCACCTCCGAAAAATGAAATTGATAACTGTTCTGGTGGGTGTTTCATAAAGCTGTCCGTAAGATAAGAACGACTTTAAGAACGACTGGTGATCCTTTCTTTTGGTAAATAGTATACACCATAGGCGATGGTTTAGCGCGTAAGAAATGATCACCAGTCATTCTTAAAGTCACTCTTAACTTACGAACAGCTTTATGAAACGGCCCCCAGGTTCTTGCAACAATTGATTGATCAACTGTCAATGTGTGATTGATATATGCAATGGGCTATCGATAGGTTCCTTGAAACACCCATTAAGATGGTGAATGAGGATGCGGTGGAAGTTAGCTGAGAGACGATGATGATTGATAAGCATCTTATACCTTGTGGATGAGAGATGAGGTATTGATGGCAAGCAAATGGTTGGAACGTGGAATTGTCTAGAGTACATCCATGGTCATGATGGTCTGCAGATGAAATTTGTAACGACTGTATTAAAAGTGTTTCTGATTTTCCTGTATAAGAATGAATATCGGATAACTTCTGTTAATGTGGTTTCAAAACATGATGGTGTTGGTAGGGCTTCACAGTGGTGGTGTTACCGTGGTTTGCCTGAGAAAGTTGAGAAAGTGCCAAGGGTTGAGAGTTAAACTAAAAAAAATGTAAATTTTGGAAGATGGAGGGAAAAAGAGAAGAGAGAGTGTAGGGAAAGAAAGATGTAGAGCAATTTCTTCATAATTTTGAAGAAATATTTTTTTGAAAAATGAATGAAGAAAAGCAGAGTCAACTCAATGTGATATCAAGCAGGTAAAAATCATGTGATCAAGCCGAAATCATGAGAGGAGGTGCTAATTGATTGGTCAACATCGAGGGCGACAGATAAAACAAATCAAGCAAATCAGTGTCAACATCCCCATGTTATATCCTCATCTTATTTGCCCCTAACATACACCACTCTCTCCTTTGATATCAACCGATACAAATATCACATCTTTGCACCATCTTGCTCTGGAATGGGACAGAAAGCTGACTCAGAAGAATGTTTAAATTCCTGTCTTCTTCAAGATGTCTTTTCATTACTTTGAATTATACATTTCTTTTAATTCTGCATAATTTTCTAAAAAATCTTTCTGAAACTTTTAAAATTAGACAATGATAAAAATTAGAATGCGGACAGTAATGAAATAGAGGAGGGTGAAAATGTAAAACTTTATAAGGAAAGAGGAAATTCTTAACAAGTGAAGCCTAACACTGTGAATGATAACTTTCTTATCTTCAATTACCTGGATTTTTAAAATAAGGTTGACAAAAATCAATTTATTTTCATTACAAAAGACTTAACCTTCATGATTCACATGTTGAGATATGACACACAATACACTGATTGAAAATGGTGACAGAAGATAATGGAATACGGTGACAAATACAGTATAATACACCACTTACATCAAACAATGAGTATGAGGTATAATGCATAACCTTGCCTAACATGTGGTTTATTATAAGTGCACCCCCATTGGATTGATTCCTATTCTTTTCTCACCCATTCTATCATACATCTCTTTAAAGATGTCTCTTTTTCTCCTATCCTTCCATTATTGGTATTACTTGAATTACCTCATTGACCCAGCATCCACTTTTAACCTTGAATTGTCATGTAAAGCATAGAAGAGATAGAATGCCCTCTTCCTCCTCTCTCCTTCCCCCTCTCTCCTCCCCCCTCTTTCTTCCTCAGCAGCATCAGAAAGAACCTATCCCAGTGCAAATTTACCTAAATAGGACCCCAATTTCTCAGCTCGAACAATAGAGGGGTGTGCTAAACCATAAGAAGGCCAGACACCCAACACAGGACAACAAGTAAGAAGGAGTGAGAATGGAGTAACTATGAAACCCATTAAGTATTCAATTCATTGTTACCAGTGTAAGCAATGCAAACAATTGGGTCATAGGGTGAGTTAGTTTGCTTCCTTCCTACCTTCTTTCACTCTTACCCCTTACTCACACTTTTCCTCTCCGCCTTTAACCCAAATTTTAAGAAACTGTTCAGAGCTGAGATGATGTGTTGTATTTTACTTCGGAGTACATGATGAGATCATATCCACCACTTTTGCCTCAGAGTAAGTCATAATACCTAGCAAAAAAAAAGAAATAAATGATATAAATAAATGAAAATGTCACTGCTCAATTTACCATAAGATTATCAGAAAATTAAATGAAATTAAAATCCAACACAATACATGAAAACATATAGGTAGATTCCTGTATGAAATCAAAGATCAACCAAAGAATAATCAAGTGATTCTGATTATTATGTGATACAATCAGATGACTATCAATTTTCCAGTTTACATTTTTCTTCCACTGAAAAAAGAAACATAAAAAAAAATGTATTCATAATACATGTTGCAGACCATACAAGATTGAAATACAATTGATTCTACATGGATCAAAGTGGATTAGGCCAGGATTATAGAAAATGTAAAAAGATATTATAAACTGACTTAATCAAAATTAACTCAGAACACGTACAAACAAGATTGAGGTTTTTATGCCCTTGAATGTCACAGTTCTAATAACACACAAAATGTGATGCTAAGCTAGGATAAGCATGATGGATTAAACTCTTTATGCATTTGATATAACAATATACAATACTTCCTCAATCTAATTTTCTCTCCTCTCTCCCTCTCTGAAGTGGGGGGGGGGGGGGGAATTCTCCAACACTTCACCTAACAGCAATGCAACATTCTATTTCTTTGTTGCAATTAATGTGCGTGAGAAAATATCACAAACATTCAAATCTCAGTATATACAGCCAATGATGTGACTCTCATATGTTGTTTTCAATACGACATACAGTTTTCAAAAGTAATTTCAGAAAAACCATCAACACTCTATATGTAAATAACATAACCTCAAAGAAATACACCAACATCAATCCAATATCAGTCATATGGTCTACTGTTATTTCTTGTCTACATTTCCAACACTCCACTTTCAGGTAAATCTAGACAGCTCTAAGGGATAAAAAGTACAGTCAACCCTTGTTGTTGCTTGGTAGCAAGCGATCAGGATTTTGTGCAACCAATGAAGTGTTTCATCATTCACCTAGAAAAGAGTTAAACTCCATGACTCGTTTAATGAAAATCCTTGACAGTGATATGCACTCAATTACATGGGTATTAAAAAGAAGCAAAGTAATTTATATTCGACACATGAAAAACCAATTTATCAATTAAATTCATAGTTCAAAACCAAAACAATGATTTACATATATAGACTTATTGCATGTCAGTACTTTCAAATATAAGAAACAATTGACAAAAATGTACTGAACATTTTGAGAAAAGCTTTTTGACACTATTCCATGCACTGGTATACAGGCAGGGGAGGCTTGGGGGCTTTGCCTCCCCCCCCCCCCCGGTTCCATGAACAAGGAAAAAAAAGAGAAAAGGGGTATGGTATGATGATATTATGTCATGTATTATATTATAGGGGCATGGACATGTGCCCATGCCCCCTAAGCTCCCATCTGTACAGCAGTGGTGATTTTTGTGATTCTAATAATAATGATAGTGATGGTTGGGATGATGATGGTTTGAGTAGTGATGGTGGAAATAGTGGTGGTGTTAGCCAATAGTTTTAGTGGAGGTGTTGATTAGTTGTCAAATTTATTACATTTATGATGGTAGGTAAATGTCAGTCACTAGGTGGTTTCAGACCGCCTCGAAGTTCGTCAGTTCCAGGTATTTTGGTAATGTGAACGCAAACTACGCGTAATTTCCCCGAAAGAAAATACCCGCTTAATAGTAGGTACTTGGCGAAATTACGAGAACTTTCGCAGGGATTTTTCCAAGGTCGCAGGTATTTTGGCAATGTGAAAGCAATTTACGGGAACTTTTAGCCCAGCGTGTCGTTGGGCGCGATGCCGTGGGTGGCTGCTGGGCTAGTGATTTTGAATATCACGCCTTGCCTGCTTATCATACCATACTGCGCATGCTCGTAACTTCAGGAAATTATCCTGAAGAGTATGTTTCGGGGCGGTGTGAATGCAGGAATAATTAATGGGTATTTTTTAGCCTAAAAAAGTTCTCGTAATTTAACAGGGATTCTTATGATCGAGGCGATTTCAAACCACCTACTATCTCTGCCTACCCCTGTACTGCAGTCATGTATACTAGTACATTATGTAGCAAATTGTAGAGAAAAGGGAGCGTTATATGTACATCCTGGCCTGTATGTGACAATTTTTGAAAGCCCATGACCATACACAAGTGTAAAATACATCTATTGCTACTATTGGCATACATGAATTGCCATGACTTACACAACTTAGGGCAAACAAATCTAAGATTGAAGGTTTTGAGGTAAAAACCTTAGCGCTTCAAATAAAAAAAGCTTTTCCAAACTTATGGGCATGTGATAGATATGAAGAGCATGACCTAGATTGAACATGGTTGGTGGCATGGCCCCTTGATAAGACTGTCATAAATACCGTAGATTTTTTTTTATGAAGGAAGCTCATAAAGAGGCAAATATTTATGATAGCAAATCATAAATCAGGACGTTAAAAACTTGGCACATTCCTGTCACTGATAAGGTAACAAGTGTGAGGCAAAGTAAAGATGATGCACTTTATTTGACGAAAAAAGTAAAAAAAAGAGAGTCAGGGAAAAGGAGAGGAAAAAAACTGTCGAGAGGGGAAGAGAAACTGGGGGGGGGGGTGGTACAGAGACATTAAGAAAAACTCTGAGTGCGAAAGGAAATAATCAATTGAGCACAGAAGGAGGTAGAAACATAATAAATACCCTTTTTAGACAGGCTAAAATTTCCTTAACCCCGTAGTATTGGTGGGGCTAAATGGCAATTTAGCCCCACCTATAGTACGGGGTTAAGCTTAGCCCACTTTCGTTTTACACAGCGTTTTTGCAAAGTGGGCTAACCCCACCTATAGTACGGGATTATTTGGCCCTGCAAAAAAGCAGGGTTATCCCACCAATTGCGGTGCTAAGAGCAATAGTACGGGGTTAAGATTGCATGTGTAAAACGAAAGTGGGCTAAGCGCTCCCATTCATGCCCCGCAACAGAGCCGGCCCTGTTGTCCAATCAGAGGTAAGTATAATGAATATTCATGAACAGCGATCACGGCGATGAAAAAAAAGCGCGCGCCAGAAGTCAGCGATTTTGGATATGACCCGAATGACCCCTCAGTGCGCTCGTGAATATTCATGAGCTACCAATAGTCCGGGGTTAGCGAGTTTCGTGTGTAAAAAGCAAGCATTCCTTATCCGGGGTTAGCAAAAACAATTTGGCATGTGTGAAAAGGAAAATAAATAGTACGGGGTTAAGGATAGTACGGGGTTAGCGATAGTCCGGGGTTAAGAAAATCCTGTGTAAAAAGCCTAAAAGATATAAAATTGCAGGAAGAAGAACCAATTGTAGGGGAATTCAATAGAAACAAGATAAAGAGAAGGAAGGGGGCAGATTTAAGTTTAGAGAAAAATAGAAGAGCTAGGAATTCAAATGCATTTCCATTTAATTTGACTGACTTTTCATCTGAAGTGTTTTGGGGTTATCCAGGAAGAATACTGAAAGAAGAAAAAAACACTCAAGTAGGTAATTTAGCTCTCTTCATTTTTTCTCAAGCATCTCTAGCTTGAGCAAACAATTTTTCTTCAACAAAGAAAACAATTCTACCAAAATAATAGTTCTACTTTTCAAACAAGTAAAAAAGCAGCTTTAACTGTGCAGATCACTTCCAACAGGAAACAATTGAGATACAAATACAATCCTCCTTAGCCTTAGGATACTAGGAGAGTTAAAGATTTTTAAGCTTCATAACAATGGAATTTAAAACCTGGATATTGGTGTCAATTTCAAATTTTCTCGGGCAGATAATCCAAAATAAACCCTTTTACAGAAGATCTAGAATTCAGCATGTAAGAACAATAATCTAAAACATATAAGGAAACCATGCAATATATGCTCTCAAGCCAAGTTTAGCCTAGTGGGGGTAATTTGCGAAACAACAATAAAATAAGTCAAGCAGCAAGCAAGTATATCTATTTTTGAAGAGAAGAATTTTAGAATGGATTTTTGCTGGGATGGTAAGTAGATCCTGAGGGAAAGCTACTCAATTGATTTTTTTTAAGCAAAAAGAAACAGAAGGCAATCAATATAAAGTCAGGCATGAAAACTTGAAAACTCCAAGAGAGTGGTAAACAGGTCAATGGAAAAGAGTCAAGGGCTTCAATACAAGGTTGGAAAGTACTTTTTAGGGTCAATGGTTATCTTCCATGTTGAATAAAATCTATGGACACTGAATGCTAACATCACAGAATGTCACTATTCTAATACTGAACCAAAGTATCTTGCTTCAGGAGCATGCTCACTCATGTATGTATTGGTAAAAAAAGATTGGCTCCATAGTGGATTAAAACGGCTATTAAGTTAAATATGATTAAAGTACATCGATGAGATCTTGAAGAGAAAAATGTAATAACCTATGCAGATGGACAGTGAATATAGTTCATCATTTGAGATAGAGACATGTACCAATCTTCAGAATCATGGTGTCTACAATTTTTCAAATTATTGTTTAAATTATTTAAAGGACACCCCTACCCATATTATATGCAACAAAATAAATTTTACAGAAGATAGTTGAATCAATTCAACTTCTCAATAATTTTGAACCATTTATTGCTAAAGTGGTGAAACATGCATGATAGTCTTTATGAACAGGTACCAGTAATATAAATTTCAATAGGAAATAATATTCAAGGGAAAGCAAACTAGTGGTCTTAATAAACAAATAGTCCTAATATACTTGAACATAGGTCACTTAGATTTTTAGACACAATCATAATATATCTTAAAAACATATAACAGTGACATTATCAGAAAGAAGTGTAAATATATGTTTTGGTTCATCACCCTGGCAACCAACAAAATTAAATGGTAAAATGGTAACCTTTCCAATCTTTCATTCAGACCCAACCGATTCATCTTAAGGACTCCAGGATTTGTAACTGTATATATGGACTTGAATCCTTTACTGATATACAATGACTTGAAGTTCATGGATTGTCCCTCAACCAATTTAAAAAGTTCTTTAGAATTAACCAAGATCTGAACATTCTAATTGGAAGGTCTTTCAACTTTGGCAGAATGAATCTGTAATACCTTGGTCACATTTGCTCTACGGCGGCCGTACGGCGAGTCGAAAACAGCCGTTTTAACATTTTTTGTCAAACTGCACATAGCTGGTTTGAATTGGAAAATTAAGAAAACGGCTGTTTTCAACTCGCCGTACGGCCGCCGTAGAGCAAATGTGACCAAGGTATGAAGGAGGGGAACATAAAAAGGCACTGTTTAAAAACTTTAAGACCCTTCATCATCATCACCAACATCATCATAGCCATTTTATAGGACACCAATATCATATTGCCTGATAATGACAAGACTGAATAAAAACTACATTCAATTTGATGGTACATTTTCCCTTTAATTGGTAATCACGAAGTAATATCAATTTTCTTTAAATATCACACCACATTCTCACCCTTTACTAGGTATTGAGAGTCCCACAGCCAGCCTCATTAGCTATGGCTGATTCCTGCATAATAAATGAAAGTATTATCAAGTCCACAGAAAATGTCAATGAAACAACACAACAAAGCAATCAATATCGAATCATATTATTGACTGTTAAATGCAATTCTCAAATAATGGCATACAGGAATGGATTGGTGGTACCAAAACCAATAAATCAACGACTCAAACAAAACACCATACAAACCCCATTGAATAAAGTACAGGTATTTCCACATTTACCCAAATTCATCAAAAGAAATAAATTGTGAAAAGAAGGGGTATCCATACGCCCTCATGCCTATACAAGATTCCAAATAATATAAAACCACAAATGGAGCATGAAAATGGCTTCTGGTAACTATTATGATGATCAGAATTTCTGTAAGAGAGTAGGTGGAGGAGCCACTTTCAGTACAGAATGTAATACTTAATTCTGCATGGCATCCCTTTTGTCTGGTGATCTTTTTTTAAAACCCCCTTTTAGATCCATTCAGTTTTGTGCTCTCTCATCAGTAAATCATGCATTAACAAATTGACATCTCATAGAAACCAACTCTTCATATCATGGATATTCAGCATATCTACATAGGACCATAGGTAAACCATCCTCATATCCAGTAAACACCTCTTTTTATTGAAGTTCTGTTGCATCCAATTCTTCCACAATCTTTGCTGCTCTAATGTTGACTTATGATTTTTTTTTTACTTTTTGAAAGGATGATCTTTTATACACAGTAAAAAAATTTGCATGTTGTTTAAGCCTGTCATTCTAACAACAAGTTGTTTGTATTTTTTTGTAAATTGTTTTTAAACAACTTGTTTAAGAGTGTATCTAGTTGTTTAAAAAGTTTTTAAATAGTTAGAGCGATGGGCTGAAACAACGTGCTCAAAATTTCTAACAGTGTCTTTACAGTGTATGTTTTGAACTTTACACCTAAATTACTTGAACTGTTCTCTTCCAATGTGTGGGAATTTTCCTAAATTGTTCCGAAACAATATGATTTGCTAAAGTGACGCATGAAGATAAACTATTGCATAGTATTTTATACGAATGGAATAAACAAAACAGCTGGTAATTAATTTTTTTAGAATACATAAATGGAACAAATTCTTGTATCTAGTATAGGCATAGTACATATTCATTGTCAGAATGCAGGGTATTCCTTCTCAAAACCAGCTTATGAACTTAGGACAAATACTAAAAGGTCTTTTGAGCATAAAGATAGATCTGAGCATACATAAGGTTTCAGTATAAGCTTTAGGATATAAAGTGATTTGATGTTACAGGATTGGATATCCAGACACTTCAGAAAAATGAAGCTGCTCTTACAGGCTGATTTCACAAAATCTATGCATAAAATAGTATATAAAAATGTGAAAATTTTATCTCTGCAATATTAGCTAACATGACACAACATACTGTATCTTCATGATCTTAAAATAATATGCAGGGATTCTGGCAGATTTTTTAAAGAGCTACTTCTGTGTTTAATTGCTTTAGTTTAGTGTTGAGCATACATTAAAATGAAACTAATCCTGCATGAGATGAACCAAACATGATGTAATTGAACTGATAATAATAAAGTTTTGACCATTTTTGTAAGCTCATATCAGTTGGGCTATATGTAGGGTAGTCAATCTGAAAAGTTTATCACCAACACAACATTAAACCTGAAATCACCCTAATGCTTTCAAAGGTTTCTGTATTTTGTGAATGATTAAAACAAGCAGGTAGACTAGAATACCTACATGGTAAAATACAAAGTGTTTTCCTTTCCACCATGTTGACAATGTAACAAACACACAAAAGTATTAACTGGTGTCATTTCTTCATCTAATTAACCACATATAAATTATGAATTTTTGATAACACATATATTCCTTTTAGCTTGTATACCTTCTTGAGAATGCAGAACATATCATATCAAGACCAGTTTACTGATGATCAATCAAGTATTCCCATCAAGGTTGATTGCATAGGGCTACACCCACAGTTTATTAGAAGGCTTAAAGGGCAATCAAATTGTTATCCAATTGAAATATATCATCACATAATCACAAATTCCTCAAGAAAATTTAATATATATTTATTGGTGTAATTAATGTATATGTCAAAGATCAACAAGCATTTTACAAATACATTTTTATTAAAGCAGAACATACAGGAAGGGTGTATGAAATATTCATGATGATGATATAATTGAAAGGACATAATGTCTATGATTTAATTGCTAGATTCAAATCTTTGACTATTTTACTGTTAAGTTCTACATTGACACTTTGAAATACAGATCTATAGATAACATTCACTTTTTTTTATCTAAAAAAAATATACTGCTACTATCATCAATCAATGCAGTCAAGGTCTTTAATTTCCCTGTCGGTTAAGAGATATTGAAGTGTTTTATCACCTGCCAATTTGACACAGAAAACAGATTTTAAGAGCTACAAAAATAAATAACAATATAAATGTTATAGTTGAGTTGACAAGTTCAAGGCGGCAGAGTCAGAAATTACGCACCCTCTTAACTTATCTCCTCTATAATAACCTTACCATACTGTATTGAACTCTCTTTCTTTCCTTCTTGGTCTATAAATTAATTACGAATAATCAGTATACACACCTTCATCTATACTTGAATGACTTTCTAATAATTGAAGTAAAAAAAGAAAAGTCTTGAGAATAGTGAACAGATGAAGTTCAATAATAAATAGAAGTTTGTTATATCAAGGAACTAGAAAGATGTATAATTTTGATAAATTACAACTGATGAAATATTTTTAAAATCCCCATAAAATTCAATAATATCATGCAGAAATATATTAAATGATATGAATGGAAAAGGAGAAAATTAAAAACTTTATCATTTATAATCTAGATTTCTAGCTGAGGCTAAGCAATTTGCTGCAGGGATGGCGCAACGGGGGGGGGGGGGGGGGGGGGTTGACTGATTTTTCAAGTAGTCAAAAAGAAAGACTTAGGTCATGTATAATAACTCTGAATTACCCCTGATACTGGGTTTAGAGACAAAAATATGTAATATCATTTTTAAGTCATCTTGCTTCCTTTTCAAAATACCCTGGCACATACCGCCCCTGGTTAACAGTAACAATCAACTTTGGCATTTGATTTGTTAAAAAATTCTTTACAATTGAAGTTTGTACCATAAATGACAATGTCAAAAGACTTGAAATTGTAAAGAAATTAATCGTGACCCATTTCAGTTTGCCATATATTTCATTTTGTTAAATTTTTTTAAATTCTTTAAATATGAAGCTTGAACCATGAATGACAATGTCAAAAGACTTGAAATGTAAAGAAATTAATCGTGACCCATTTCAGTTTGCCATATATTTCATTTTGTTTAATTTTTTTAATTCTTTAAATATGAAGCTTGAACCATGAATGACAATGTCAAAAGACTTGAAATGTAAAGAAATTAATTGTGATCCATTTCTGTTTGCCTCATATTTCATTTTATTTATATGTAGTATTTGATTCTATGAGAAACAATGGTAAATAGTTATCAAACTTTTATCACCATAACTGATCTTGATGTTTACTGATCGTTATCAGCATGGAGGGGGTGGTTATACTCTCTCACCTTGAAAGAACACAAAACCTGAATGAATTTTTAATCTGAACTTGATCAAATCAATCAATGAATTTTCAGATGAACATATTTACTTCACCTTTAAAGAGAATAGACTTTAAATGATCAGGAAAGTGATAAGTACACACTAAATGATTAGATATTGATGGATGTTACTTACTGGGTTTAATCATTCTGATCAATTCTTGCTGAAAAGCAATTTTGATATTGTTTGTGAGCATGGATGAACTCTTGATGAACCACTTCAGTGAAAGACAAGCACACAGATCTCCCCAGTTGGTCGTTGCATTCGTTCATTCTCTTTGGCCCCCGATGATGCGCATGGTCTATAGTGCTTATCCTTTCAAAAGGCATTACCATGGATCTACTACTCTAGGTCCATGATCTTACAAAGCACTTTTAAATCTACCATTTGTAAAAATACTTGCATTTTGAAAATATGGAAACATCTGTGGTGTGAAATGTATAAAAAAATTGTCAAATATCACAAAGAATATAAGATCATCTTCCTTTACTATAATACACATGAATAAAAATATTATTTTAGTGTTATGGACTTCTACTTATCCTTATATTAGTATTCCTTTTGGCACTACTTGGCTACTTTCAACCAATCTCAAAGTTGGAATCTTTCACATTCCTTCCAGCTGTTCTTTCATCTTCCCTGGTTGGTTGCCATAGAGATAAAATATTATTTTTGTCTCATTCACTGATAGAGCCATTGAACTTCACTTTAGTCCATTTTCATGCAGGTTACTTTACTTGCTGAATCTGTGAACATGAATGAGAAAAAAAGAACAATAAAAACAGGAAAAAATACAATGATTTTAAACTAATAAGCCTGCATAAATTAATATTGCAAATTGGGATATAGAAAATAGCATATCTATTGGGGTCTGCTGACTATGTTGTATACTTGGTTACAAAATGAAAAGGGTTACCAAAGTTGTGAACAAATATATAAACCGTAAAAAATAGTGGAGGGAATTTCACTGAATACTTTTTAGTGCTCAGCAGACTGTTTTATCAGGAAAGTGGGAGTTTCATTGTTTATCAGGGAAGTGGAAGCTTTATTGTTCAGATCAGTAGAATTATCCCATTGATTCATCAAAAAGTAGGAGTTATTTCTTTCTAGGAAATAGTGGTATAAATAACATTCAACCGGATCGAGATTATCAGTCAGGAAAATGTTTCATAAAACTAATCACAAAGTTACGAAAGACTACCAAGTGGATTGCTTAATCATTGGCATCACTTTTATTAATTTTTTGTACTGATGATTCTCAAAGTAGGATTATAATAGTTTTGTTATGATCATATCTAAATATTGGAAACTAAATGCACTCTACACTGACTACATGTGTTCATAATAAGCCTACATAGGTATTGATAAACATCATAATATCAATTGATGGTAATGTGATTAAAATTGATATTTCACAATAGAAACAGACAAGAGGGAGATAGAAATTGAGAATGTGGGGGGGGGTGGACTAGCTGACATAAGCTGATGCAACCAAAGAGTAACAACCCTCTAATTTGCAAGGATTCCATGCACACTTTATTATCATCAGATCAAAATCATAAAAAAAGAATGAAAAGTGAAATGCTGAAAACAATAGCTGTTTTACATGTTGTTAATGTCCTGTATAATGAATACAGTGTCTTTAGGTTGTTACCACTGTGGATATCATGATACTGATATTCATGTAATGAAGAGGAGCCGATTACTTAGAGA
The DNA here is from genome assembly GCF_018143015.1 of Lytechinus variegatus. Lineage (NCBI taxonomy): Eukaryota > Metazoa > Echinodermata > Echinoidea > Temnopleuroida > Toxopneustidae > Lytechinus > Lytechinus variegatus. The sequence continues at coordinate 39,764,737 of NC_054746.1, forward strand.
TCCTAATTGGCTAATTAGCTAATATTGAACAAACAACAGATGGTAATTGAAGAGAAATTAAGAAGACAAAGTTGGGTTATAAATCCAGGAGAGGAATATCCCATTTCTTGTTGATGATCAGAGGCCCGTTGCAGAAAGAGTTGCAATCAAACGCAACTCTAAAAATCATGCGCAACTTGACTTTCCACCAATCAATAACGCGCATTTGGGACTTGCGACTGATTTGTTTTACTTGCGTTTAAACGCAACTCTTTCTGCAACGGACCCCTGTTTGTATAACATGGTTAGGGCAATGAACCCCATTGTCTATTCATCATGAAAAAGGTATTACAAATTTTTAAAGATAGTAATACATTGTAAGTAGGGAAAAAAAAGAGATGTAGAGTATATTTTTCATGACTAGACAACAGACAATAACAGGGATACAAGTACTGAAATTACCAAACATGATCTGTTGGGTATAGTGTTTTGTAAGTTTTATCTGTTCATGACAAAATACAAATCTCGAACAATGCCAAAAAATAATTCTCTATCAATTTTAATCACATAGTTAAAAATAAATGCATAAATATACACAACTATTATTCCTGGCACATAATTTGAGGACAATTATATTTAATTGTTTCATTGATGTGAGAAATCAGAATATCAAAGAGACCATTTTTTTTACAATTACTAAAGGAATTTGCAATGTCTCTCAATCTTGTCCCGGTTGCAAAGAGGTTTTGAAATCATTTGCAAACTAGAAACATCAATTCTGCTTACTCGTCAGTCTTTTGAATGTATTTTGCATGAAATAGTGATTTTTGTAAGAATTGTCATTGATTGCAGATTTAATGTTTGATGCCCAGGTTCTTCCATGAATCTGTTCTTTTCAACCTTGCCATTCTATACATTGTTTGACTGGTCTTGCTCTCATTCCAGTTATTATTCAGAAAAAGAAAGGCCAACTTAAAATGTTTGCGTCATATACAGATCTAACAAATGCGGTTGAGGAATGCTTGAACCAAATCAATTCAACTCTGATCCAATCAAGCATAAAAAATGGTCAACTATTTCATCAAAATGATAATGACAAGGTTATATGACATTATAACTCAATGTCATATCCTGATATGAGTCATGGTATTAGGTTATCTTTCACAATTTACAGACATTACTATATGAATATCATTTCTATTATACTCACTGAAGTGATTCTTTAAAGAACAAGCAATATCCCATTTTCTCATTATGTCATGTTAGTGCCTATTTAAAATTCAAAGACAAGAATCAAGTGAATTTCATAAGAAATTAAAAAGATATTGTTTTATCCTGCGTACCAAATTACTTTGATTAGTCTATAGATCCCTACGATTTTCAAATCATAAAAATCATCTGCACACCTAAAATCAAAGTGTACAATGAAGCCTACAGCAAGAGGATTCTTAAATCCCCCAATATATAAAAATGAGGGTGAGGTGGAGTCTACTGACTGTCTCAATACAATATACTAAAAATTTAAGGAAACCAATTCAGTGTTCAAATTCATAATACTTTAGATGCTTTGAAAGAAACCCATGTTCAAGCAACTGCGTCAACAAACAAAGTTTAGATAATAAACATTGAAAAGCAACATGGGAACCAACAGCTGTAATAGCAAGTGAGTTTCATGAGTAGGTTCATTGTTATGAGTTGAATGACATCAGAATGAGGTTACACAACTCCTTGGTATACTTCAATAGATGACTTTATCTATGGACCCATACTTTATATCACTGCAGAAAAGGATATCATTTGGAGAAGGAAGACATAGAAGGAAGAAAAGATGGTATGACAGAACAAAAAAATAATCAGCATCAATACAACACGATAAGGGATTTTTAAATTGCAAGTGGGCAGAATACAATGAAATATCATGATAGAAATAAAGAAAAACATAGCTAAAAAGGGACAATTTTAAACCAAAGAAAATGTTAACCTTGCAATAGATTGCTGCATGTTTGATCAAACCATGGTCCATGATCAAACTGATAACTACTATACTTGGGCAAAAGTCAGAACACACCCAAGAAGTTTATTTAGGCCTACTAGTTATATCTTTCATATCTAATCTCAGCAATACATAAGATTCACATTACTATCATTGATAGCTGTAGATAGGGGGTAGGATAATGTTTATCAAAAAGTGATAAGCCTGTTTTTTATTATTTACATTGATAATAAACACTTCATCTGCATGGTAATAATGGCTATACAAGAGCAAGATATGATACTTGATAATTTTGTTGGGAACTAAGACAGCTCTTCAAGCAATTTGTTTGATTACAAATCATTCCAGCTGATTTCATGAACACCAAACAGACAAAAATCAATAACAAACCCCACCACCGCAGTGCAAGGAAGCCATTATCAATGATAAATTGTGTGGTTAGCATTGCTGAAAGGAACAGGCCATGCTTCAACAATTGCAAAAATTGAATTTGATCAAGAAATTACACAGATATCGCTGGGTTGTAATTTGTGTTCTTTTCAGGTGCGTCATCGAAGCGGTTCTGTTAATGATGGGGGATGGCGTCACGAAGACCGGGTCTAGTCCCGTCATGTCCAGTCAGCTGAGTAAGATGAAACACACTGGTGAGTTCCACCAAGCAGAATAGAGGAAGGGGATTATAATAAGGGGGAAACCAATCTGGCGTTGAATGGATGAAGAACACCATTTGTAAATGGTGGGAAACACCTATAGGGGAATTATCTCAAATCAATCATGAAATAACAACACAAGATTGATGAATTTCCATTTTTTAAATTATTATCATTGTCTGATGTTGAATAGAACAAATATAATAATCATATCAACTGTGTACTGTAAGGAGGAGATCAGAGTTCAGTATCCTTCAGAACACGGCAGAGAAGACATTTGTCAAAATTAGAATGCAGAGAACAACCATCAGGAATATCTGACCTTTTAATGACTCTTTGCAAACTAAATCACCAAATAAAAAGAATTAATAAAAGTTATATGCATAATGATTTTTCTTTGAAGGGCTTTCTGATCAATATCCTTTTTTATAATGAATATTATTTTTAGGGTTCTAGCATCAGAGGAAACCCACAATGCATCCATATCATGCTAAATATTGAAGTGTAATAATATATTTGGATCCCACCAAGAAGATTAAATGCATGATACCAGAACCCTAATAAACAAGCGAATATCAAAACATTGAGAGACTCTGTAAAAAAAACTAACTGTATTTAACCTATTGAATATATTCATAAGGTTTGTAATAGTACATGCCTAGCCTATGCTTTATCCATATTATGACATTCTGCCATTCTGCATACTCATGCTCTCAGCACATAAAAGTGAAGACTATCTTCCCAAAACCTGTTTTCTTTGAAAGAAACAGAATTCATGATGATTATTGGCAAACTGTGCCATCTATGATATAACATAGCGTCATACACCAAGTGTTTTGATGTACTGGCCAGTCCAATCACCGATACCTTCAGTTCAAATTATATTTCATATGACTAGAATGACAGGTGATAAACAAGAACATGAGAGATAGACATCTCGCAAAACATGTAATGAATGTTGAAATAAAAAAATTGACAGAGAAATAGGAAAAAATGGGGTGGGGGAGGGGTCTGATGGTATGGTGAATTGAATGAAAAGTGAAATAGGGGAATTTAGACATAAGTGTAAGAAAGAACATACAGGGAAAGATTAAGCAGCTTAGAGATGTACAAGACAAAGGAATAACAACTTCCATTAAAAGTAATTCTAATAAAAGCAGAAATGGTCCACTCTTTACAAAACAAGATGTTTTGTAATCATTAAATTCTATTCATGGACTACAAGATATTACTAATCAGGAAAGAATTCCACATCTTCTTTTTAGAGACTGACATCCAAGCTAACATCAGCAAAACAGATTATTCAGAAGTCATACATGAATGGTAGGTATATCGAAATGAGAGTTCAAGAATTCTTCCAATCCTTAACCCTGCATTGAGATAGATTTTTTACCTCAATTCTTATCATTTAGGTCTAATTATAAACAACTTTCTCAAGAAGTCTTCTTCTATTACAGTTTAAACCTTGAAATACCTGGCAGCTCAAATAAACAGTTCCAAGTAAAAAATTTGAACACAGGTGAACTGACAAAATCAATTAACAGTCAAATTATCCAACCAGGGGTTGGGATGCAGAAGTTCAAGAAAAGAAATTCTTACTGCTCCTGTTATTGTTCAGTTTTGGTGTTCTTTTACTTTGCTGTTGGATTGTTTTTACCTTTTTCCTCCACACATCCAAGACAGCACTGTGGAATTTGAGGTCAAAGTTTTTCTTTTGGGAAAACAACATCTTCTCCACACCTTCACTAGTTCAATACCCCCCCCCCCCGAAAAAAAAGAAGAACAATTGACATCTATACGTAAAGATCATTCCCCTACCCTCAAAAAATTACCCAGGAGCAATTTCCAATGATAAAATAGACCTTGTCAGTTGAAACGGGCACTTGGAAGTTGCTTTTTGCTTCAACACAATTTGAAATGCACAATTAAGAAAAATATCCTTATTATCTGCCCTGCCCCCTACAAGCAGCATCTGCTATCCTGAGGCTGGTAAATGAAATAAATGATAAACATGACAAGAGTCTAAGATAGTTGGGATGACATCCAAGATCCAATTTCAGGAAGAGATTGGCCTGCTGAACTCTGATAGGTTCCACCCATTCATGATTTCTCCCACAGTGATCTCAATCTCATCATCATAACTCTGATTTATAACATAGTTGAACTTGAAAGAGACTCGCCTAGCTCTCACGTTAGTCTTGGGTTTCAGCTAAGATTCTTGATTTTCACTGCAGCATCTTGATTGTCTCTCATGAAAGGGTATAGAGGACATCTGGGAAAAGTTTTCACAAAGTAGTATGTCTGTGACTTACATTGGAATCTATCATAAGTTACTGAAATCCTTGCACCTTATTGGCTAAGAGAAAATTTGTTATTGAAAATGAATGAACAAGATACACCCCCTAAAACTAAACTTACTATGGGTTCTACATGTAATATTGTATGAAGTTTCATCCTCTTACTTTATGAAAATAATAGGAATTTATAAAGAATCCATATTTCCACAATTTCTCTGTTCACATATAGGGTCTCCTGTGTTGTTGCAAGTAGATAAAAAGTTAGAAGCTTGAATATCTGAATTTTAGGATCATATTCACAAATTTTAAGAGCGTAGGTCATAAATGACAACTATAAAAGAAAATTGCATATGGCAGAGGTGAAAAAGCGTTCAGGCATTTTATAGGGTATATCTCCTCACAATGCAATTTGCATCAAAAAGTTAGATGACAATATGGTAAAAGAAAGATATAATATTGAGTGATACCAATAACAAGTGATGGGTGAAATATCAAAAGATTACATCTTAGTAAAGCGCTTAGTTATCAAAAAGATTCATCTTCATAAAATATCTATCATCCATGCATGCATGAATTTTTCTTTCTTTCCTGCAAATAGTGCCATCTGTTAGAAGGTCAAATGTATTGACAATAAAATAAAGGTTGACCTTAACTTGAAGCTGATCTCCAAATATAAATTGCCAAGGTAGATGGGATTAACATGGTTTCAAAATGTGTACACAGAGCTCCCAATCTAACCTCTTTTTAAAGATATGATTCATTTATCTGTATTGAGAATTAACTCAGGATAGCAAAGTTGAAAAAGGCTGCATGAATTGTAATTGGCAAAGGAGGCAAAAAATTGCATTCCCGCTCTCAACGCAATGTCCACCCCCCCCCAAGAAAAAAAACATGTGGGCATTCCCAGTTACATGTGGTGACAACATTTCACTGCACGACAGCAACATATCCGAATATTGGCACCCAGGGCAAACAGTAAAACTGCACCCCTTCCAATGTTTTACACCGGTGGCAATCGCTGACATCACACCCCAAATAAACTTTTGGCATCTGAAGCTTCTTCAGTTGTTCATCAGAATACCATTTCTAGTCTTTATTTTCTTGTCCTCTTCTTATTTCTCTTCCCATTTTTCTTTTTGGGCCCCTGGGCCACGGATACCATTGCCCCTAGATACGCCACATGGGTCAGAATATCCTCAAGGAACATCCTAGACTGTTTAAGGGCATGCTTATGCTTCCACTTTTCTGGCCAGAGTCAGCGTTTCCATATGTGATTAGTCCAAAACACAGTTGCGTCCATGCTTACTTTCATTTAAACTACGTTTCAGAACGCCGATTGTAAACTTACAAAAAGGTTTGTTCCAAAACGTCGTTTGACCAGAATCAGGGTTTCTGGGGAAGTAAAAACAGAACCACGATCGTGAGCATGTTTAAATGATGTCATATGGTACATGCTTCCAGTGAGATGAAAATCCGAGGGCAAAATAGTTGCATGGTTCTAACAGGGACTTCCCTCCATGGAATTACCTCTCATCTGACAAAATGTACATTTGCATGTGTGATTGTTAATTCAAGTACTCTTACTAGTACTACTCTTCTACTTTTGTTGTCAGGATGAATTTTTTTTTACAAATAAAAAATAAAATCGGACATGAGTTATGATGAGGAGACAACGCTGAGCCAGAAGCCCCAGTAGCATAAAAAAAATAGATGTCTTATCATTTTCTTATTTATACTTCAACAGACAACGGGGATAACCTGGCCAAGATGGGTTTATCGGGGCTCAGAAATGTTGTTCTCTAATGGTTCTCAAATGAAATTTGGGGTCTGGAACTGCAGTTTGCAGTCTGAACTGTGGTCTTTCTCCAAACGGGGGTTTGACGTAATGTTAAGTATAAACAGCACTCGCAGAACCACAATCGACGTTCTAAAATGATGTATGAAAACGCTGATTCTGTCTTTGCAATGGAAGCATAAACACACCCTTAGTCCTGAATGAATTCAATTACTATGCATGCTTTCTTTGTGAAACTTGTAGATTACTTATCCTGTAAACTGCTCTTTACATTTGACATGAATTAGACAAATTACTCTATGATACCAATCAAGATCTTTCACTGTCACACCTTCTTTATGCTTAACCATTACATCACAGCTAGCAATAACAAATATATTTCTTTTAAGGAGACCCACAGAAACTTGAGATTAATGGCAATACTATCATACACAAAATATTTCTTTTCAGCAAAATTCAAACTGAGTACAAATTTGCACTCTTGATAACTCTATCTGACAAATTGCACCCATCCAATATTGACCAAATATCTACCCATTGGTCTTTGGAAGAATTCCTGGGAGATAGTCTGATACCGATCAACAATCAACAGGCATTAATTACCATTCCAAAAGAGAAACATGGTTTGTGGGACACCATTCTCACTACCGTCCTTAAACTAGTTTACTGGAAACTAGTTTAACATGTAATGAGAACGGTGGAAGCGATCTTCCAAACCGGTTCATAAAACCACCTCGCGATGTAGTTTTGAAGATTTCTTTGCCATGTTAAACTGGTTTTAGCGTAGATGAGGACACAATCGTTCTTCGGGAAGCGATCTTCGCACATTTCGAACACACAAACCACACACTGTATGGGGAATGCCTGCGCTGCGGATTCACATTTCGCATGAAACATGTCACCCTCCTGAGAATGTTCCCATAGCAACAAGACCGCTTTACGTGAAGTGGTTTTGAAAACCACTTTCCGGTGATCAAATGGGATCACTAGAAAAGTGATCTTCCAAACTAGTTTCCCGAAATGATTTCCAGTAAACTTGTTTTAGAAAATATAATGAGAACAATGTCTTTGTCAAGGTGTGGTTGAGGGGTTTTCAATATTTGATTTAAAAATGAAACAAAGGATTTAAATGTGCATGGGTAATTAATATCCAAGGAATTTTGTTGCAAAAAAATTCTGCTTGCATTGCTTTAAATGAAAATACATAACACTTAAACATTAACTCCTGAATATTGGAGAGAAATGAAGGTCAACTAGATAAGGAGCAGAACTTATCTAAAATGAAAACTGTGTTTATAGGCCTATATGTATATAAAAAAGGGAAAAAAGAACAAATTATAAACTGTTAGAACAAAATGTTGCCTAATAAACAAAATAAATTAAACAAGTTAATCATACAGTATCACTTAAAAGTTTGTTTACCACCTCCAAATCATTTTCATTCACAGATTATATTTTACAAAATAAAGCAAACGTTTGCAAATTCCCCAGGACCATCTTGGTAGGAATGTTCATCCCGCCCATCCATTTGGACAAGGTCTGAAGCAATTAAACCCAGTAGATAAACATTGTTTCACATACCTGAGCTCAAAGACATACAAACACCCACACATGGTGTAGGAATTCCTATTAATATCACCTTTATTCACTCAGGTTGCAGATAAAATCATAGCTGACTCAGAAATACAGTCTGCATTCCAATTATTATCAATAAACCTCTTGTATTCCTCATTATCACACCTCACTAGTATTTAGCTACCCTTGGAAAATTCTAAATTAAACATTTTAATTTTCATAAAAAGGGAATGCTTATTCTCAAGGACTACATTTGATGTAAATATGTGGTATCAGGCATAGGGTTATGACACATATGGTTTTGGGAAAGGTTTGAGATGGATAACTTTCATTGTTTTAACAAAGGCCAGTATCATAAAAAATAATTAAAATAAAAGTATCAAAGAATTCAACAATGATAACATGGCTAATTAGATTAGACAATTGTAAGCTAAATCTATTAACTTTCAGATTTTCAAAAAAGAGTTAAAAAACCTTGAAAACATACAGCATGATCATTTCAATGATTTAACACTTTACATTAAGACTTGATATTGTAGACTAATGGGAAATGGAACTTTTCTAATAATCAAAATCTTCAAGTACATGTCAGTGGGTGGGAGAAAACATATGATGAACACTTGCACGCATTTTACACTCCCACACAAATACCTTGCGTGACTACCAGACGTAAATACTCATCGGGAGGTGAATTAAGCAGACAGATTATCTGTGGGAATATGACATCTCTCCTACAAATAATTCTCCTCCCCATGTTTCCTTTTCATCAGATCATCAATATCATTTAATCGTCATAGTAACCCAGCAGGAGTATCCATGTCAACATCCAAATATAAAAAGAACTGACCTGCATACTTTGTCTGACGATGAGTCTATCTTCAAACTCTTTGTATTTTGCAAAGTTTTGCTTTCGTTGTGAACCAACAATCCTATAAAAGGTTTTCAGTTTCAGTTGCTGAATGATGTCATGAAGAGGATAAATTGAATTGCATCAATTAAGTTCTCAGATGAGTTCCTGGGGATTCGATTGAAATCTAACTCTGTAAACTTATCTTGAAAATGGAAAGTTTCTTGTTCCTCAAGGTTTAGAAAGCTGAAAGCAGAGAAGGAAACAATTCAGAGCGGGGTTATCATGAATATCAGCATTCTAAATAGGGCTGTCAACTTACCTGAAAAGCATGGCAATATTTTGCCAAATTTGGGCATACTTTATCAGATAAAAGTTTTTAAAGATACATCCACAGTGTTCAAGAAAGTCATATTGGTCTGTTTCAACTTCACAAATTTGTGATTCATTTCCCCCTCAAAATTAACCCATAACAAACAAAACAAGCATTCCAGTGTAAAATTCATACTGAAATGATTTGAAAATTCAGATTCATCATAAAATATGTTCTTAAGTGAGCAGAGGTACATATAACATGTCTATGATTTCTTTTGATGGAATGTTCCATTCAAGTGTGAAAAAAACCCACGCTCCAGCCAACCAATGTTCTCAACTCAAAGTGAAGGATTTATGAAGTTCAAGTATGAGTTCAAGTCTGTAGTATACTTTCATAACACATAACCCTTCCAATCCAACAATACCTAAAGATCTATACTGAAAAAAAAAATAATTTGCATCTGTGATACTCCAAGTTTACACTTTTCACAGAGCTAGAGCTTGACTATCAACTCTTCACTGAAATAAAAATCTCATAGAATTCTGAGTATCCATAGTTCATGGATAACAGCAAAAACCTGCTGGATTCTAGTCCAAATTTTACTGCTTTCACAAATCCTCATACAATATAACAATCAATCATTGTCTTCACACATAGCATTGTCTGTTTTTATTCATAAAGCGGTCAAATGTGAAGGAATTTCGAAACATGAGGTATCACCATTTGAACAGCTTAATTCCAAAAGGAGCTAAATCCAATCCTAGAATTTGTACTCACATTCATTCCTGTTGAAAATTGAGAACTGAACTAAATAATGTCATGAAAAGAGGGAGGGAAAGGGGGGGGGGAACAGTTTGTTATACTGGTGTACACACAATAGGGCCGTCTGCACCATCCCGAGTTTTCAAATTAGCGTGCTATTTCTGATTTTGCAATTTATCCCGATCTGAACAATCTCGAGATTATTTGCAATGCAGACGCAATAATCGCGTTATTTCGTAGGATTAATCTCGAGATTGCAATCCAAAGTCAACTTGGGATTATTTGCAAAATAGCGTGCTATTTCACAAATTATCATGCTAATTCGTAGGTGCAAACGCACTCGGGATTATTTATACATGGCAATGCATCGATGCCTCGCTCAAGCAGGAATTGCTCTTCTTGCGATGATGGAGACGGGTTTCTTGAATCTCGAGATTAATCGCGAAGAGGGCCGATCGGGCTAAAATCTTGAGATTGGGCAAACTCGGGATGGTGCAGCACCGCCTAATGAGTGACCGGAAAAGATTTCACATTTTAGGATTAAGATGTGAAACATGCCGACACCCTCAGGGTTTTAGAAGTGGTAAAAATAAAAAATAGGTTATGTCTCTGGGATCAAATTGTGAAAATTCCCCGGAGGGGCCACTTCCATTGACAGTGGATATCATGCACGACCATGGGGTCTCAAAAAGCACCCTAAACAAGTATTGTCTATATTCTGAAAATGCATCCCTTATCAAGTATTGGCATGTGAAACCCTCCCCTTAACAAGTATTGGATACAAAACGGTATCCTCGGCAAGTATTCTCTGAATTGACCCCCTAAACAAGTATAGTGATATTTTAATTGTTATATCACGAACGTCGGTCATCGGTTTTTTCCTTTACCTACATTGGGTTTAATATGGCCCCACCTCGTGCAAATCGGACTCGTGGGATGTAATATTTTTTACCACCTCAAATTTGACCCTAAACACGTATAGCTTTCCTTAGATACCTTTTTTTCATCATTTTAGCATTTTTGACACCCTTATTACGTTACGTACGTAACGTGCCGTCTTGAAAAAGACATCCTTTTTATGTTTTTTTTTGGTCGTTCATGGTATCCACTCGTCAATGTAAGTGCCCCCCCCCCCCCCCCGGAGAAAATGCTCATGCTTCAAAATACATATTATGAAGTTAGCACATCCCTATTACCCATAGGTAGGTATGGATTTTTATGTGACAGAGAACTTCTTGATATGAATGATTCTCTTCTTTGGGGTTACACTTGTTAAAGAATTTGTACCCAACACTATCAGACTAATCAAGAAAATGTGAAGTTTAAGATCCAGTGGTTTATTCATAGTTGAGCGACCACCCAGATTGATGTCAATAACTCCATTTTCATCAAAGGATGATTTAGTTCCTTTTAGAACTGGACTCCTCCATCTCTGAGCCTCCAATTTACAAGGACCATATAGCTTCTGAAGATTAAGATCAGAATGTGAGATGTCTGTATGATACGGGAGTGTTATGACATTTTTCTTGCATCATTTGGAGTCCACAACAAATATCTGTGATACTGTCTGATCTAATCAGTATATCTTATGGTTTTAGTCAGGCAATTAGACGAGACAACTTTAAAAGCAACATAGAAACAAAAAAATAAGATGAAATAGACTAATAGTGATATAAATATATAGTCATATGAAAGGGATTGATAATATCATGATCGAACAGTGTAGGAAAAAAAACTACAATGCAAAGATGAAAATAAAGACAACTACACAACACCAATAATTCAAAAGTATTCAATACTTTCAAAGCTAAAACAACAAAGTACCTATTCATCTTCTGACATGATTTTGGAGATATTTTTTCCTACATTATAACCCCATGTATATCATCTGCCTGGAGCAAGAAGGGCATAAATCATTTGCTTTATCAGAAGATAGTGTCCTTTTGGCTCTTAATTTCACAGATAAGAAAGGCATACATGTTTAGTGTCATTTATATCTGGTAAATGATAGACAGATGTAAGTTTTTATTAATTCTCTTATGGCAATCTTGATGTCTGATATCTGATACCCCTTTCATAAACCCAATTATGCGGCTAATAGCAGCATAATTTGGTCATAAAATTGGAGGAGGACCAGAGTTATCCGCATTATTTTGATGCTGCTATTATCCGCATAATAGCAGCATCGGGACAAGATTTTGAGTTTATGAACGCATTTCCAAATAATGCAGATAATTGCCATGGTGCGGTCACAAGGTCACCCTTTTCCAACACAACCGCATCGGAGAGGGCGTGTCCAGTTGTCATGACGATTATCCGCCTTTTTCAGGATGGGCGCTTGTAAAAATAATGCGGCTTATTTTCGGAGTTTGTGAATGCAATTTTTATTGAATTATCCGCATTACTCTTAGGCGGCTAATTGGAGGATGGGTTTATGAAAAGGGTATGAGTTTCATACAAAACTCCAAAGGAAGTAAGAATAAAAAGAGTTGATTAGAAATATATATCTTTATAAAATATACTAGTAGGCCCACCAATATATTTTCACATCATCAACCTGTATGATATTGCATTGTAGAATATTTTTTTTTCATATAGAAGCAAGCTACCATGTGATGTGATAGTAAAGTGGAATTATTGTTTGCGTGATACATGAACCTGTCTGTCATCAATGGATTATGTATGGCTATGATGTGGGTGGATAGCATTGTAAAAATGAGAATAACAGAGTGTCTTACAAGTCTGCCATAATACTCCTCCATCAGCATAAAACTATCTGTTGGAGTCTAAAGTCTCTAGTATCTTGTCAATATCCCGGGAACATCATCAACATTTCACTTTCTATTCTCAGTAGAACCTTTACATATTATGTTGGATAGTCTGAGGTAAAAAAAACACAAAAAAAACCGACATCATAAAACAATAAAGGGTACAACAATTGAGATTAGTTGAGGAATATTTACAACTATTTACAAATCACAATAACTTGACAAAAATACTTATTTTCATTCTCAATACAATATTTCTTTCATCAATATATCAATCAAATAATTTTTAGAACCAATGACTCTAATATTTGCTCCCATCTGCATATATGCTATCTCCAGCTCTGTAACAGAACTTTTATAATCTTTGTAATATTTGTCAAAATTAAATAAAGGTGAAAATCAAACAATCTGTTGATACAAATTCATTGAAGAAGTCCAAATTCATGAGTAATTTGCCACCCATCAAAGGGAAATAAAACAATGACTACATATTGAGTCAGAGTGAAACAGCTCAGGTAATCCTAAAATAAAACGCCCACAGATGAATGAAATAAATTGACCAATGAACCATACACCCATAGAAACATTCCTTACAATACATGCAATCTACAGACATTGAACACCAAAAATCACTTCAATTTGCTTGTGGAATCTCTTCCTATAGTGAGTACTAGCAAGTGAACTACAAATGCACTTTGAATAATTCTAAGGTAAAAAATGGGAAAAATATATTATTTTGCCTCTGGTCAATAAACAGGATTATTGGGCTTTAGGGCTAAGAAAACAGACATCTTCATTCTATTTCAAGTAGGCCATGTATGTGTGTATGAGGAGGACTTGCTAATTGGATGACTCAGTTATCAAGTGTATCTGTAGGTGTGGCGTTGCATGATGATTTGAACCTAATCAGGCGAAATGTTGAACACAATTGCCACAATTCACCTAATTAGTGAATGTGACTCAGCTTTATAGTTGTTTGCCATGGAAACCATCCCCATCTTACCAAGGGGAATGGAAAACATTGAAAGAACTACCAGTGAATCCACCATGCCCATGAACATGAAAATATTAAAACAGATGAAGATAATGCAGGACCTGTACTATCACTTCTAATATAATCTGGATGTAGCTAACCTTCGGAGGTAAAGCTGAGGAAAGAAAGGTACATTGATGAGCAAGTCATGCTGAATTATCTCATTGCCTGAAATCAAAACGTGCTTATTTTCAGGTGTTCCATATCATTCTGAAATCTATGTACAGAAGAAACAGAGGTAACCTTTTCTATGATTTTTTTTATCAAATTCATCTCATCTAGCAGAGATGCAGAAATAGATGAACATATCAAATTTTCTCTTTGAACTAAAGAGATAATCACATCGATATTAATAGGATATCAATAGTTTAAAGATCATTACAAAATATTTGAGGCTTACTTTTCAATTCTCTTATGTCACCTTTATCTATCTACCTACTATATTTGTATTGTGGATTTGTAGATATGTGTGAATACAATGAATAGATTAATAAACAAGTAAATAAATACATGAATAAATAAACTAATGTATAAATGAATGAATATATAAAAGAATATGTGTTAGGACTATATAGTGAGAAACAAATTTAAATCAGGAAATAAAATAAATATTCCCTGGACAATCTAGATGTTACAGACATGACTTTTAATTCTTACATTATAAAACCTTACCTTTATTGTTTAACTTTGTGAGCAGCCGGTTTAAAAAATTCTCAAACCAAGATGAAACATGTGTACAAGCGCATGTATTAGAACTAATAAACCCTGAAAACAACCATTATTGAGAATGAAAAGCTAAAACTACAAGGCAAACCCCGATTTTGTAAATAGGCGTCTGGTAGACATCTAAATAGTACACATAAGTGTATGGGATGAAATTAAGATGGTGTTTCCGGTCACTTTATATTTCAATTTTTGAAGCACTAAATAATTATTTTCGAATGCAATTTTTTCTGGGCTTCATTTTTGTAACATATCACAGACACAGGTGACAAGTGTGACCTTCTAGCTCAGATTTTTTAAAAGTCAAACCAATGTTAACCAATCACTTTAATCAAGCCCTGATTGTTAATACAAGCATGATATTGAGCAAAGCAGACAGATATTAATCAGGTCTCGCTTGAATCCTATGCTATCTACTAATTACTACCGATGTTGATCTTGTGACCTTACACGCACAGTCACATCTCATTAATATCAACTATTGTTTGCACTTCATTGCATTATTCTCTGTCTATTACAGTATAATAGATGCTGGTGGAGGAGGTTTACAAGGACGTGTATTGATACAGAGTATGATTGCAATGTAAGATTTATTTGTTGATTTACAATACAATAGGTGCCAAGATAAAGTTTAAACTCACATACATTAATACAGAGTATGACTGCTTTGCAAGATAATAGGTCTGATTAGTTTGGTTGATTTCTTTGTTTAACAAGTGTCCATACAAGGTTTACAAGTATATAAATTGATAAAAGATTTCTAATGTGCATGGTATATTTTTGGGTCTGATTGATTATTCTGACTATAGTATACAAGAGGTGTGATAGTGGGTTTATAAACACATACATTGATATATTGCAGTTTTATCAATATGATTATGCATGATACACGTATATTTGGAGTCTGATTATTTTCTGTTCATGTGTAGATAGTAGTATGTTAAATGACTTGAAGTATGATTATTCATAGGGATTAAAGTGTACCTTTTATAAATATCTCGGGTTTTACTGTGATAGTCAGATTTGCACTAATTTGCAAACTATCCTCACTTATTATCTTCATCCTCTTTACAAAGGCCTATTTGTAAGTCTGTATATTGAGATAAAAACTTCTGCACAATCACAGAATGTTGGATTATATCAGAAAAAATAACCAATAAACCACCCAGAAGTGAGGATAATCCAGTTAATTACCAATTGTAAATCCTCCAAACAATCTATTGAGGTGAGGAACTACCCAGGACAAGGTATCGTTAATGACCACAAATGACATCTTTACATAGCAACCAATTCCTTAGAAACCATACCACAGTCTGGAGATGGGTAAAGGAGTCAATACTACTCAAATTGTTTTCAAAACAGCACCAGGGCAACATCTGACTTGATTATAGTGAAGAAATCTTCTCATTAAGACTTAATGTGAAGTAGGTGACAGAAATAGCTCATTAATGACACTTCAAGATTGAATGTGACTAAATAAACTGTGATTGATGTAAGCTTTTTTCATATTAAGAGGATAGGATCAAATCTTGTTTAATGAGCAAGCAGTTCTAATCTTAGCTCATGAATCATGAACACAAGAACATTCTGTGTATAAAAGCGAAAGTCTGGTTGTGGAAAAGATATGAAATAATCATTCACTGAGATAAATTTTAAATAAGAGCTGTATGAATATTGAATTATTATTTTCAAATCTGTTTGATTTTATATCCACTGCCATGGATTGTACTCATAATACGCTTGAAAACAGCTAAATTGTTTGGCAAAAAAACTTTAATGTAGTCCTACATGCAATTCTGCATGTCAAGCATTTGACTCTGGGCAGAATTGAATAAACCTTTTATCATCATGACTTTGTTGATTAAAATTCATTCTGTGATGCATTAAGATAAAATCCCAGTCACTTTGAGGCATATTTTAATCTCAGAACCACAACTAAATGTGAGTTAGTAACTGTTCCTATTTTTCTTTCTTCAGTCCAACATGAATGTAACATGTCACATTACTATCCATCTCTCCAGTGTCCAGATCTCTTTTCACTCCCAAAATGTTAATCTGTCTCTTCATTGTACACGTACATCCGAATGTGTCTTGCTTCTTTTCTTCTCATATTTTTAATACCTTTCAATGACTTCTGTGACCCCATCCCTTCCTTTTCTATGACGATTGTATGAAACCTTATGAAAGCTTAACTACTGAATAAGTCTTCGCCCACGTCTGTCTCCCTCCATCTTAGTCTCTGTCTTCTATCACTAAATATCAAGAGACATTAGTAAGCGGCTTACTAATGTTCTACTTATCATGGCTTGTGAAGATTATTCATTTTGTCCGAGGATTTAAAAAAATAAGGAGGAAGATAAGGCAGCTTGAGGGGCATACATCTATTGTGACTCAGATTAAATGAAACAGAGAAAACACTATATTTAAATTAGTCATAGCCCTGAAAGGAGAGACAGAAAATCAAGGATAAAGGCAGCTCTCCGGGCAGCTCTAAAATGAAGAACAGCATAAAGACAGTTCTATAATAATGTAATTGATAAAGAAATTCATATTTTTATCAATTCATGTCTTACAAACCTGTGTGGACAGTGGAAATGAATTATAAAGTTGGTACCTCAATATTTCAATGCAGTCTCATATACTTGCAATGAGCATACTTTAGTCTGTCATCATGCATTTAAAAATTCATTGTGAATTTGAACAGGTAGGTCCATGGTTTGGTAGATTAACACTAACTGCTCTCTTATGGCTTACATGAAGATGCATATATTTGAAGGTGGGGTAAGGTAAAGAATGGAAGTTTTGATTCATCCAAAGGTTAACCAGGTAATACAAACAAGTGGAATGCCTCTGGCCGTCTCACCTGCACCACGCGGTTCAATATAGCAGCAGTGCTGACTTTGAATACTACTCTAACTCGCACAAGATGTTCAGTGATACATGGTTACTCTTATGTCCACTTTTTATGAACTAGACCAATAAACTTACAGAGATATGATGGTTATTCAACAAAAAACCCCAACATGGCCAAAGTTCATTGACCTTACATGAACTGTGACCTTGATCATGTGACCTGAAACTCGCACAGGATGTTCAGTGATACTTGATTACTCTTATGTACAAGTTTCATGAATCAGATCCATAAACTTTCAAAGTTATGATGGTAATTCAACAGATACACCCAGTTCGGCCAAAGTTCATTGACCTTTGACCTTGGTCATGTGACCTGAAATGCGCACAGGATGTTCAAAGATACTTGATTACTATAATATCCAAGTTTAATGAACTAGACCAATAAACTTTCAAAGTTATGATGGTAATTCAACAGATACCCCCAATTCAGCCAAATGTTGATTGACCCTAAATGACCTTTGACCTTAATCATGAGACCTGAAACTTGCACAAAATGTTCAGTGATGCTTGATTACTATTATGTCCAAGTTTCATGAATCAGATCCATAAACTTTCAAAGTTATGATGGGAATTCAACAGATATCCGCAATTCGGCCAAAGTTCATTGACCCTAAATGACCTTTGACCTTGGTCATGTGACGTGAAACTCGTGCAGGATGTTCAGTGATACTTGATTAACCTTATGTCCAAGTTTCATGAACTAGGTCCATATATTTTCTAAGTTATGATGACATTTCAAAAACTTAACCTCAGGTTAAGATTTCGATGTTGATCCCTCCAACATGGTCTAAGTTCATTGACCCTAAATGACCTTTGACCTTGGTCATGTGACATGAAACTCTAATAGGATGTTCAGTAATACTTGATTAACCTTATGGCCAAGTTTTATTAACTAGGTCCATATACTTTCTAAGTTATGACGTCATTTCAAAAACTTAACCTCAGGTTAAGATTTGATGTTGGTGCCGCTGCCGTCGCCGCCGCCGTCGGAAAAGCGGCGCCTATAGTCTCACTTTGCTTCGCAGGTGAGACAAAAACAAGGCATAAGCGATTTTGTGTCTCGCCCACTTATGAAAATAACCAGAAATATCGTGATTTGCGAGGGCATGCAACAGAATTGTATCGAAACTTTAACATTGACCTGATAATGACCTTTGACCTTACAATGTGACCTCCGACTGCAGCTTAAGATGCACGTCCCCTAAGTCCATCTACCATCCAAGTTTGGTTGAAAAGTGACTTACGGTTGCGGAGTTAGGTGTCATAAGAGTCTTGCATGTAAACTTTAACGTTGACCTGAAAATGACCTTTGACCTTACCTTGTGACCTCCGACTGCAGCATAACATGCAGGTCCCCCAAGTCCATCTACCATCCAAGTTTGGTTGAAAAGCGACTTTCGGTTGTGGAGTATGTGTCATTAGATTTGTGACGGACGGACGACATTTGGATCCCTAAGTCTTGCCTTCACCTCTGGTGGGCGAGACAACAAACAACATAATTATAACTCCATTCAAACATAATTTTTTTGTTTCTTATTTACCACTCTTATTCATCTTGCAACTTCAAATTGATATATCATCCAATATATTAAAACACTGCCCTGATAGCAAACCAAAAGAGGTAGGGTATCATTCTAAAGAGTAGTAAATAATCTTTTTATGGTGCCAAGCATGCACTGATTATCCCCCTAAGAGAAGTGGGCAATCTTTAGATTTACCAACACTTCATTAAGACTTCAAGAATAGATGGCATTAAATAAGAGCACTTGACACAACTATCTTTCAGATTATAATACATGGTTGTAGAGAGAAGGATTACACAGAATGTATCTAAAATAGATCCACCTGCGATTATGAAACAAACATGACAACAGGAAGAGGAATCAGTCTAGACTATTAATGAGCTGAAGGGTGATTAGAAGATTCAGGAAATCACCAGTCTTTTAAACAATTTAATCTGATAAAGACAATATTCATTAAGTCACATTTTAGGATAAAAAGCTATAATGGAATAGATTAAAACTGTGGAAAAGGGTATCTGAATGCTCTTATTAACTTGTGCATCATTTGTTATACATGTACATATCACAACACTAGTATTATCTAAATATTCATGCAGTGGTTAAAAAAAGGATCACAATTCCAACATCTTCAAAACAGGAAATAAAAAACTGTACCTTTAAGAAGATTAAAGCATCAATCCGGAAATCTTCTTTTTTTTTCCAAGAGGGATAATACCTGTCAAAAATAAATGGTCCAGAGCAGAACAATAGTCGCTGGACTATTCATCCAGACCTGAAAGACGACCATTCATATGGTTCAGAATTCACGTGAGACTCGGGTGCCTGGCAAAAATCTTAAAGACACCATTATTACACCAAAAATATTCAACTGCATGAATTCCATTTTTCGACCTGATGTGGATGTCAAGATGTCTTAGCATGGAGTACATTATTTTTATTGCTGAAGAAGATTTTTTTTTCATCTAGAGACAGTAATACCATTCTTTTGAAATTATACAAGGTATAAAAGGCTCAATTTATAATTTGACTAGATTCATAGGATCTGATAAGCTGAATGATCCAAAATTATATTATTCTAACAATTGTTTTTGCCATAAAAATTAGCAATGTAAAAACAGTGCCAATTGTCTGGCAAACACCAAACATGTACCCCTTTCAAGTTGATACTGGGATTTTCTTTAGTTGTTCATCAGGGTTGCCAATAATCTGTACATTTGGAATTTAAAAATGAAAAAAATGATTTGTGTTGTGCTCACCTTTATATTTTTTCTCTCTTATAGTTCAATGATACAAGAAATTAGGATGTTGTACTAGTAACCAATTGTTAGTGGATCAATCAATATTAATGCACAGTCCTACTTCTTAATTATACTGTAAAAGATTTCATTTGTATTGCCCTGTTTTGTTCAAAATTTTCTTCTGTCTTTCTTCACAAAACAAAATAACTGTATATGTGACAGTATCTGCATAACTGTTTTTCTTTTATTTTGTTTACAAGTGTCAGGCATCTGTTTTCTTGACAGACACTCAAAGAACATTTGAACATTTACAACCACCAATAGCACCCAAAACATAACAAGATTTAATCCCTGGAAGTAAAGTTTGTTGGAGAATTTGAACTAAATCATATCATAAAAATGTTGTAATGTGATGTGGATACAATAAGGATAAAATCAAAGGAGAGATTTAAACTTTGTTGGTGAGGGGATGATGATCTTTAATTATAGGATGACATGCTTGTCTGCCTACCAATCCATTGTAATCCTTCTAATTCTGTGAAAAAGAGGGCTTTAGAAGAAAGGATAATCTGGTCTGTCTCTGGATTGACACTACTTCTGTTCCAAATGACAGGGTGGCCTTTTCTTCTTAAAGCATGGGATGAAGGCCATTAAAGGTATCACAGATGTACATACAACCAAACATCTCAAGATGATAAAATAGGTGTGGAAATCTTGTCAAACTAATGTATCTGCAGTCCCTTGCTAATGCAGTATCAACCATATGGGATTCCGGGGGGGGGGGGGGGGGGCACTGCACTCGACCAAAAAAGTGGTGGGGGTGTGCCGAGGGCGAGACAAAAAACGGGGGCCTTGGAGCGGGCTTATTGTAAAAAGGAGGGTCCTCGGAACGGGCTTCGGAACGACAAATGTTTGTGAAAACGGGGGTCCTTGGAACGGATCGCCAGCGTGTGAGTGCGTATACATCCCTACGGAACGGTCATGTGTACGTGTGCATGATGCAGCTAGCGCGGCCTCCGCCGGGGGAGCTCTGCGGCCGCTTTTCACCAAAATTGCGGCTCATTCAATGCGATCGGAGCGGCGTAACGAAAAATATGCGAAGCTTTGGAGCGGATTTCTCTCTTCTTTTTTCTCGATAAGAAGAAAATGCTATGCCTTGGAGCGGCTTTCTTTGTTCTTTTTCTCAACAAGGAAAAAATGCTATGCCTTGGAACGGAAATTTGAGTGTGAAAATGGGGGTCCCCTCCGCGGCACATACCCACTATGCATTATATACTGAGTGCCCCCCCCCCCCCCCCCGGGATGGGATTGCAGTGTCAATTTTGTAAAGATTTCCCATAGACACTAAATTGATCTAGCACTTAAAAAAAATATGAAAAATAAGATGAAATTAAGGGGACCAATGTTTACTACCACTGTATAGGAAATATATCTGACATTTCAATCTGACCAGAATAGGTTATGTTGACTAGCGTTTTTTTGGAAATAAATAACTTGTATGAAAACATCTTAGGTCAAAATCTCATTATCACTTGAAATGGCAAAAATAGCCTTATTACTTCCACCAGTCAAATAGTTCCAAGAGTTATGTGATATTTCATTCCCATTTTGGCAATGGAAGTTCAGTGAATGTCATTCCTAGAATCAGTGTTAGATGGCGAATCATATGCATACACCTTTGTCAATCAGTTATATCAAACTTGAAGTCTTTAGTTGGCTGCAGGTTGTAATTAGGCTTGTGAAACCTTCAATGAAGATGAAAAAAACATCATCAGTGCTTAGATATAAAAGAGAATACAGGATAGATTAATTCAATATGAAAGGAAAATGATATCAGCCAATACTTCATTCTGGTGAAATCTGAGACTAACCTCTGAACATCTGACTTCAAAAAACAAATTTCACCCTGACAAAATATTTTTGAAAAGCAGAAAAATTAGAGAAATTATAAGTGAAGATGTGGTGAAAATCCACCAAAGAAGAATAAAAGAGAACTGAATTTTTTTTAATTTTTTTTTTATTTTGAGGTCACAATCATTGTCTATTCATTTTACTAGTCCTTACCTACAACAGTTGTTTGCTCCTTGGGAAAACTTATTTCATTAATATGATAGCAGCCTAAATCATTCAGTTCATTCATTTTATTAAATATTTTGTTTAAATTATGGCCAAACTATTGAATTTTACAATCTTTTCCTATCAGTAACAGGATATATTATATAACTTTTGTCATTTTGTTTGATTTACCATATATGATATGCTTCTTTCAAATGTTTTTACTTTTTATTGCATATGGACCCCATGGAAGAATAGTATTGTTATGTTGATAAACTGAATATGGGCTATCCATCCATTTTGTTTTTATTGTTTTATACAGAAAATAAATACTATACTATACATAAATTGACACTTTTTAATGTTTCATGATTAATGAAACTATTGTTAGATAGAAGAATGTTTGATAAAAATAATTTGTTTGCTGATATATGGAATTAAAATGCCCATGAAATATGATTTCAAACATTTTGACATAAAAAAAGCAAATTATAGAATTCATACAGGAGGTGCTTTCCACAAATGATGTCAAAGTAAAACGTTAGATATTCGTAACTGTTATTTCTTGTAATTGACACCGGTGTGTTGGCTCAGTTGGTAGAGCGTCCGTCTCACAACCGGGAGGTCGGGGGTTCAAACCCGGCCGCGTCAGACCAAAAGAAGTTAAAAGATGGGAGTTGCTGCTACCCTGTTTGGCGTTCAACGATTAAAGGGATAGAGCCTCGTCGATCTGGCGCTGCACAGTGGCTGCCGGGCCCACGATCAATTGGGCAAAGCAAATTTTTGGAGTATTTCATGTCCTGTCTATTTCGAACAATAAATAAATTATGGATTTTTTTATGGATTATGGATTCTTGCCAAATCTAAATCAATACATTTCTGTTATTTTGACTTCCCCTTAAAGATCAACATCATCAAACCAGGCAAATGCGGTATGATCTCCATGAGTAAACAGTTCATTTTTCATCTACATCTGGTAATTGGGTATTTCAAAGATATTGACACACATCCCTGGATTTCTTTGAACCAAAGTTTCTTTACAAAGACCCTTTCTCTCCTTGAAAATGGAGACACTTCTGATATACAATAACAGTTATTCTATCATTATGTAACAACATAGATGTCAATGAAAAGGCCTGTCATGGGAGGTCATCTATAGTTCACTGAAAGCAAAGAATATCGGTGCCATTTGAAAAAGATAATTAGTCAATAAATGTCATCTAGCCTCATTTAACTCCAACTCTTTTTACTGGGAATCATATAGAATTTGATTATACATAATCTCAATCAATTTCAATCATTTGTAAAATAGTGTTAAAATGAATCGGTTCAGGATTTTTTTGAAGGAGCTAATGACAATTAACGCTTGAGCACTCTGCAGAGTACATACAAGTGCTCTAATAAGTTGCATTTTTATCATTTATCACTAGTTCATGCAGATTTTTTGAAATACCTTTGACAACCCCTGCACCTCCTTCCTCCCCTGTTGCCTCAGCATTCTGTACACACAAAGTTTGCTATTAGGATGACAACTACTTAAAACAGGATAAGCAACTGATCCAATTCTTTGAAAAAGGATTAGAAATTGACTAATGGAAAACATTTACAGAGTATACTGAATATGATCTAGGATACATAAAGATGAAAGAAGAAGGGCAGCACTGTCACAACATCATCAGACTAAAACATTGACATAGAATTGTTACCGCCAACTCTTTAGGCCTATTACAATTTTCTTTCTTTTCTTCGACGTGTCCTTTAACATCGTTCTGAAGCAAGTGCTTGGCCTTAAAAGACCAGCCAATAAAAACTGAAGATGCAAACGCTCATAGATATGACTTTAATAGTATTTCAAATCATGTTGAGCCTGTATATTGGTTTTGTACAAGTTGAAGACAACAGGGTAGAGGATTCCAATCCAACCACATCATCTTTCACAGATTTGACTCTCTCCACCCAGGGGTTAAATACATATTCTGTTCAGCATTCAGCACTGCACTGGATTACTCCCAGGAAGTAGGGAATGTGTAGTGTCCATTACATATCTGCATGTCTGATATCATGAATGGAGTGATCACTAATACATCTTCATACCTCTCAGATACATCAAACTCAGTGATAATACTAGAGAAATATCATAAATACTTTCTAGCTTTGTTAAATTTAAAGCAATTTCGATCCAAACAAAACAGAGCACTTGAGTAGCAAGAATACAATTCTGAGAACAGAGAATGATTATGAGAGAGAGAGATCGAGAGTGCAAAACTACCACTTAATGTAAATAATGTGATCCATAAAGTACTCTTTAGTTGGAGGAACAAAAACTGTGGTGCCTGGATGTTTATATTGAAAAGAAAGACAAAGATGACACATTCAAAATATAATCTGATAGCTGGGTTTCGTTATCAACTATGGACAATATAACCAATATAAACCTTCACTGAAGCTCAACTTGTGATTGACTTAAGAGGCGGTGCTGGTTAGTGTACTAGTCAGAACAAAATATTAGTGAAACCTTCTTATTCAATGATTTTTCAAGAACTCTAATGATTGAGAATAGACAGTATTCACTGAATGCTGAAGTGGTTGTCTAATATAGCTGAATACCAATGGCATTGAAATGAAATAATAGATATAAAAAATATTCAATATCTTTATCATTGGTATAATTCTTTTCTTAACAAACTTCTATAAAGTTACCATGATCTGCATGAACCATTAAGTATTAATGAGGTTGAACACAAAAGAAAACATCCCCCACGTTGAAATATAACTTGTATACAATAGATGAAATTGATTGAAGTCAGATCCCCAATAGCATGGCTACAACTACTGGTATCACGTTCCATGGTCAAAATCATGTAAACATATCAATTCCCCCGGATTATCACACCCAATACACAGAGAAACATCAAAGTGATACAATAAAAACCATTCTAAATTCCTTACGAGTGAGTAATGAAAACGAATAAAGTAACAAATCAAGTGTTATTAATGATGGAATTTCTCTACATTTTGTCAACAACAATGCCCTGGCAATTAATCTCAACAATAAACATCCACAAAGAGAAACAAATTTTGATTCCATGTTTAACACAGAATGAATTCTTATATAGCTATAGGATTGTTTGAACAGTGCACGATTAAATCCTTTCTCTCTATTTGTCTCTCAAAATCACCAAGGACACTCGATTCCTATTACAAGATGAAAGGAGGCCGATATACTTCACTATTACAAAGGCAACTCTCTGGCAGTGGTGTATCTGCAGGAGGGGGGGGGGTGTAAGGGGATATAGGGTAACTACTTTTAAGAGTGTACACAACCTAATATAAAATTCAAAAGAAAAAAATGAGATAAAAAAATTAAGAATTTAATCTGATAACAAATATCATGACCTTATGCAAATAAGCCACTGGCTGGAAAGTGTACAATTTTATTCAATATATGAGGGAAGGCCAGGGGCAAATTGTCTGCAGTTAGTCCCACTTCCCACAGTAACAATGATTTTGTTTGCCTTAAAATATTTATGCTATACAGACTTTTATAATAAAGACAACAACATGCAGCAATCATTCAATATAGGATTTAAAAAAAATAATTATGTCTCCTAAATATTGAAGTTGATTGAAGTCAGATCTCCTAACAAACATATGAGAGAGAGAGGGGGGGGGGGGGCATGGGGTAGTCCTAGAGTTGAAATCTTAACAGGTAAAATATGCTGATTAAAACACTTAGAAGATATGAATAAAATGTCCTGAATTCATTTAAGATTAATATCTAGTATTACCTATTGTCGTGGTGAATGCCAAAGAAAAAATACAAAAGCTGTAAATAAGTTATTTAGAAACATTTTTTCTTCAACTACACTGTATTATGGATTCTGGAAAGATGTTATTTTATCAATATATCATGTGAGAATAGTAATTAAAGAAATAATTAAAGAAATTTATAGCAGGTTACTCTCATGCCAATTTCTTTTATAATTTAGACTAATGGGCCAAATATTGCACTCTGTAAACATGCATGATATAACTTTCATTGACTAATGTGAAAAACAGACTAATTTTGCTGCTAAAAATAAAGAGTGCTCTTTTGGGATTTAGATCAGTTGGCAGATCTTGATGTAATATTAGTGCTACGTCCAATTCTCGTTGCATTTAGCCTTACCTGTGTAGTAATTGAAATCAATAGGAAAGATGTATAACAATCAACGTGTTTGTCATATAAGCCATTCATGTTAATATGAGTTATAGTTTGGATGAGGTATAGGTGGAGAACATAAGCTGATATGATAGGACTGAAAGGTGTAATATAATATTACATAAGATATATTTTTTCATAAGTTTATGAAACATAATTTGCTTAGGGCCTATGTGTTTATCATTTTTGGTGCTCGCATTGTCTGTTTAATGAGATACATAATATTGTTGTACTACACCATCCCATTTTCAAGTCAATATACACCAAATACAATTTGTTGCACTTCGAGCAATTATTGTTTTATTTAGTGACTTATGCTTCATTTTCATGACTTGAAGTGCTTGCTCGTTTTAAGGCCTGAATATAAAATATGTCTAGTCCGTGCTCACGTTCGCATTAGTGGATTGGGGAGATATGTCTGTTAGTCATGAAGTCCTTAAAATGTCCCATTTTCTGGTCTGAATATCAAAATTTTTTAGCTCATGCTTTGCCCTCGCATCATTTGATCAGTGAGATACATATCCGGTTAATGGCATAGTCCTTAAAATATCTTTATTGGTTCAGTAAACCTGGCTATTGTCAATTCATATGATTTTCAATTTTTTTTCAACAGTTAATCCTTTAAAAGCTGAATCAATTCTCTTGTTAAATTATGAAAATCTATTGTCTTCTGGAAATACATTAAATTACATCTCAAGTCTTATTGATGTTACTTGGGAACTGGGCCTTGTTGTATTGAAAATACTATCACAGTCACATCCAATGGTATCATGGTAACAACAGCCAATCACAAGCAAGGATTCTTGGGAAGGTACACCATTGGATGACAGATACTGTATGACTTCTATGATGGTCATGTTCCACTCCACATGATCAGTGAAGAAGTACCACTTGTCATTACTTTCAAATTGTAACATGACATGAAGAAACACAAGAGGCTAAAAGAGAGAAAGCAGACCTTCCTCCAACTTCTAAAACCCTCAACCTTGCTTGCCATGTAACCAATTTGTATATCATCATGATCAGTGCTCCTCTCAATGGATACGTCCTCGTCTCGCCTACGTAGCAATGCCATTGACCCGTTTAGGGGTAGAGCGATATCTGCCACCCCCTTCATCATCGGCACAACAACGGAAATAGGATCAGTGGAACCATTATTACAATTAAACAACTGTCACATTGACCACTAGAGATTCTTGAGATAGTTAGAATGCCAGTACAAGGATTCTGAGGAACACTTATCAAGCTATGGTCATATCTATATCACATGTGCTATTGTCATTGACTGATGTCCCTCGGTGGATACACGTGTTCGAACACCAGGATGGCTGGTGGAAGCGGTGGAATGAAACACGTGAGGGATTTCCCTCGCACCTCCGGATCACCGGTTGAGAATTGGAAAAGATTTAAAAGTTGTCAAGAAGATAAAGTAGTATTGATTTTCAAGAGTTCTTTACTTCCATGGTATTTTCTATGAAAGCAAATGTGTTTTTTCTTTCTACAGTTGGCACTTACCTGCATTAGATAGATTTCTGATGACTTCCTCTTGACAGAAAAGAAAGGATTTAAAAATACTTTAGAATAAAGCATAGAATCACACAACATAAGAAGGGGGAGTCTTACCTTAGGAAAAACAGGCTGATGGAAGAAAAGGAAGAGATAAAACAAGAAGCAATAGTGATAAAGATGGAAGAAAGTAAAATAAGGTTATAGGAGAAAAGTTTGAAAGTTTGGCAATGGTGGGAAAAAGGTAAATGGAAGAGGGAGAAGGTGAAAATTAAAGAGAGAGAGAGTGAGAGAGGTGGAGAGAAAAAGAAAGAGACAGAGACGAAGCAACATGGCTACAAAGTCTCCAAGAGAATAAAACTGAGTGAAAAGAGACGGTGTGCTATCTATAGTAGATAGTAATCTAGTCAAAGAATCAGGTCACAATTTCCTGTAATGTATTTTATTACATTCTAGACACCTTAGAAGCAGTAACTTCCAGATAAAATATAAAGACATAAAAATCAGCACAACATGTAATAGAAGTGAGAATGATTTCCATTGCACTATGTATTCTACGAAATGAAACTACATCCTTTCATTTCCTTGCTCAAAGTGGTATGAATCTTCTATCAATCAATAAAACAGATGCCAATCAGATCCTTTTGGACATCTGACATCTAATCTTATTCTAATTTTCAAAACAAATTTTAAGAATTTGCTTATCTAGTTCATTTTTTTTCATGTAAATTAAAGTTTGATTCATTTCCTCCTAACTGAAAAGAAAATATTAAAACTTTATAGTTTGTTCTTTCAGGAGAAAAAAAATATACCTTCCTTTCCAAACAATTTAATCATAGACTACATTTAAAATGAAACAAGATACAAGTACTTTTGATTGAATAATTATAAAGTAAGAAACACTGCAACCATTCAATGTTATTACTCCTCATAAAAAGCAAAGAAATTTAACAATCAATTAATTTTATTTTTAGGATGATTTGAATACTTGTGGGTATATCTTCCAGCACCCTGTGTCTCTGATTATATCTATTTCATTGTGTAGGATCAAACTTAAAACAACTGTATCAGTGGGACTCCTTCGTTTACTAACTCTCCCACCACTAGAGAATGGTTACCTACCATTTGGACAAGACAAGGAAAAGGACGAGAGAGATAATTAGGTGTATGACCTTTATCAGAGAGTCCACTAGGCAAGTGATGAAATATATCTACTCTTACCTAATTCATGAAATCTTGATAGTATATAAAGAAGTCATTAACCTTTGCTTAAGGGTTTTTCTATTAAGGCTTGGTCTTTGGTGTCTAATTGTCATCACAAGATGTATGTGGATGCATGCTATGATAAAAAAATCTATTAGAAGAAAACCTATACCCTTGACTCATAATCTTGTATGACGCATGCAAAATGACGTACGCCTGACATCAATGATTCCACAGAGTACTTAAGAAATAAATGTTACAAGTTTTGATGGTTTCCTTTTTTTTGTGTGAGGGGGGGTGTTCAGTAGTGATAACTGAAACAAGGTGCTTCTGAAAAAGGAGACCCACCTATCATATATTTTTGTATGGAAAGTTAGAAAATCAGTCACTAATACACATTAAGATTATAAGTACAAATATGAGCATTTGAATGACACCTTAGTTAAATTTCTAGGACCTTGAATAATTGTTAAATGCAAAATGCATGCTATACAATAAGGACACATTCAATATCAACATAAATAAAGTAAATAAGATTATGAAAAAGAAATCAGCAGTTGTTATTATTTCATAATTTAGCTAAGAAACTTCAGCATGAAAAAGAGAAATTAAAGAAACTATATTGATAAAAAATTGTTGACAATTATTATTCATTGTTGTCGGCATACACTCACAATCTGTATATTGAATGTAAAGAGAAGTGAATTATCTGCAATTTGCACTACTTATTTTGATGTCCAGTAATACATTGTTCTAGACACCTAATCAAGATCTCATTTAAATGCTGATAAGTTGTACTTACTTAATGTTTTTCATAAATAGATATGAAATTGTTTTTTTTTTTAATACACCTTGTGCAACAAACTTGTAGATGTTACACAAGCAAGGAGAGGATATGTCAATGCCTGATACATCTGATATTGGTTGATTACGTCTTACACACGTCAATGAATATGAAGCACGTCTCCAAAATGAGAAAAAAATCCTTTGAAGAAAACCTACTCCTTACTAATTATTTTGTTTGCTGCATGTTAAATGGACTTGGCTATATCTGATATTGATATGTCCACAAAACGATTTAAAGCTGTTTGTATTTTAACTACTAGTATTCCTTTTCTATTTCTTCAAAAAATGAGCAGTAATGATAGAAAAATCAAGGGTCCCGTTAATAGAAATTACTACTATGGTAACTTTCATTCACGAATCAATGATTTTGATTGCTTATTGAGCATTATCACCATGGTATTTATTGGTATTTCTGAACTTGGACATGAACTCTGATTTTGAAAAGGCTACTTAAAGGTGAATAGGGCCTGGTGTAATGTATACATGGCTCAATTCAATATTGTACAATTAACCTTCAGAAGCAAAGGAAAGTATGTGTGATGGCAAGGTCAAAAAGAAGGAAGTTTGTGTTGGTGCAAGAATGCCCTTAGCCCCAAAATATTTTAGGGGACCACAGAAACACCCTTACACAATGCACTTATGCATGCTGCTATGGGCATTTATGTACCGACACAGCAAGGTGTCCTGGGCACACTTGTTGCCACGGTGGGGATTAATCACTGAAAATCTAATAAAATTCGCTAGAGAGTGTCAAAATGGGATCACAGGATAACTCATATCCCTACATGACCCAGAATCATGTGATTCTTGTAACTTAGAGAGACAGATGCATTAATCATGTATAGATTATCTTGGTTTTCTTTTTTTAATTCTAATGCAATGAATTCAGCATACAGGTACACGAAGGAATCCCAATGCAAAAGACACTGAGTTGGTCAACTGCCCAAAAGATGTGGCACACACTTTTGGTAAAGTGCCTAATTTAAATCTACCCCCCCCCCCCCATCTTAAGAAATAGCCCTTGTAGTAAGCCCTGAAAGGGCAATCAAGGTATTTCTTTTTTTTTACACCTTAGAACCACTATCAGTGATAAGAAAAATTTAAGGGTAGCTAGCCTTTTGAGGTAGACACTCATGACAATCACATTCATCACCTTGGTTAAATGTTAGCAAGTTCTGTAATGAGATAATTAATTATGGGTGAGAGACTGGAATGATAGCCTGTACTAGAGTAGCAATATCAATCACCATGACATCTTTAATATTATGATCCTCTTTTGTTGTATGCAAGGTAAAAACAAACATAACAAGGTATTTACAAAGTCTGTATTGCAAATTCATACAGACATCAAGCAATAATGAAAATGAAAGAACAATTGTTAATGGCCTGGAAGAAATTTCATTTACAAAGTTTAAAAGGTCAAAGATATCCTTAAACAACCAGTGGAAAATAAGACAATAAAATGTTTATAACCTTTTAAATTTCATGATCTATAAACTATTCAAAGCCTGAGAAAGGAAGGAGTGTTTAATATATCAGTCTACAACCAGCAAATATATAATGACACAAAGTTCATAAGGACCATGGACTGAAAACAACTATTAAATAGCTATAACAAATGAAAACATATCATCTAACTATCAGCAATGGATAATATGAAAGTGAAAAGTTCAGGAAGTGTAAATGAACTATTGCTTTAATTGGACACCTGACAATGTATTTACCTAGAAGTCTTCATTAAATACTTCACGTCCAGTGTTGTAATAAAGGTAGTACCAAATATTTTCAAATGAGAAAACCTGTGAACCTTGTAATAGCTTTAGGTGATAAGTTAAAAAAAAAACATCACTGAAATATGAACATTTTTTTCTAAAATGAAGACCAACGCTTTTTTGTTTAGAGAAAGAGAAACTGAAAATATTTATGGCAGTATTCACTAAAGAGGGGATCATATCATTTTTTTTATAAATATTGGCATTGGACATGGATTATGCTTATATGGTATGAGAAAGTAAACAAGTACTACCATGGAAGGATGGGAAGGATACTCAACATTCTTTAACAGTTGGTGATACACAGTGGGTTGGGAATATGATGTTGAATGTTATTTCAATGTCACTAGTAGCATCACTAATAGAACATTACTATCTACGGTTTGATAGCTACCAGAGACAGTAGGATTGAAACGGTCAGAAAAGATGTGTCTATAAGACTGTCTGGACCTGACATCAGAGTCATTTCAAGTTTGGGCCGAGCTGCTAGCATCCATGACAGTAATTACCCCATTGCCTACTGTTTGTGACATCAATTATATGTTAATGTATAACTCTTAATGGCTTTAATTGATTCAGACCTTATAAAACAAAATGGAAATGAATACAATTATATCTGAAGCATATACAGCACGATAAAAAGAACATTTGTAGGATTTTGGGTGTCATTTCAAGCGTAACTATATGTAATGGATTTTTGTATGAAAAATATAGTACATGCACAAAGATATAGTATTTTCACATGGTTTAAAGTTAAGTCATTGTAAAGAAGTAACAGTCATGGCGTAATTTCCTTCAGCAAGAAATTCATCCACATTGTGCTGCACTCGACCCAGGTGAGGTGAATGGGTACCGGTAGGATTTATTCCTTCAACGCTTCAGTGGTTATTAATATGGCGGCTTAGCTACAGCCGGGATAATAATATGATACCAAGAATCAAAGCGCAGTTGAGTATATGCACATAGTAACTGCGCTATATAAATGGACATATCATTATCATTACAGTCCATGATGATTATGGTAATGATAATGTTGATGACAATGGTGGAGCGTTGTGGCCCAGTGGATTAGTCTTCGGACTTTGAAACAGAGGGTCGTGGGTTCGAATCCCAGCCATGGCGTAACTTCCTTCAGCAAGAAACTGATCCACAATGTGCTGCACTCAACCCAGGTGAGGTAAATGGGTACCGGTAGGAAGTAATTCCTTAAAAAGCTTTGTGCGCTATGAACGCCTAGCTTAGCCGGGTAATATAGGAGCGCCTTGAGCACCTAACAAGGTGGATATGTGCGCAATATAAATACCCTATATTATTATTATTATGATGACAATGGTGATGGCATTTGCATAATGGTAGTAAGGAAAAATGAAAACCATGATGATGATGCTGGTCACGGTGATGACGATGATGATTATTAATATGAAGATGACAACGTTGTTAATAAAAGCACTAATTACCCAATAAATTATGATAAATATGATAAAGACATCAACATCATATGAGACAAGAGCCTTTCTGTCTTTCACAAAAGCTAATTAATGAGATGACTTTTTAAATGAGTTCGAACAACACAAAGGAAGGAATGAAGTTAATGCATGTTGCCCATGTCATGACCCACGCATCAAGGTCCTCCAGGGTGCATGGGTCATTAAAATCCTATGATCATTAACTTGTAGAGATGGAGGGAAAGTGAGGGGAGAGAGAGAGAGAGAGAGACAGAGACAGACAGTGACAGAGAGGCAGACAGTCAGATAAGAACTTACATACATATAAGCTATACATATATTTCTTCCTTGGGGTTTCTAAAAAAATGTGATTTACAACCCTCACATGATTACTTTGTTTTCAGCTGGTAGTAAAATGACTTGTGGTGATGACAAAATTAAAATAATTAAATTTTGATAGCGAATGATCAGTACAAATCAACGGCCTTTCTTTGAAGATGAACAGGTCAAGGAGATATCTCTATGAG
The DNA here is from genome assembly GCF_018143015.1 of Lytechinus variegatus. Taxonomy (NCBI): domain Eukaryota; kingdom Metazoa; phylum Echinodermata; class Echinoidea; order Temnopleuroida; family Toxopneustidae; genus Lytechinus; species Lytechinus variegatus. The sequence continues at coordinate 39,798,704 of NC_054746.1, forward strand.
ATATGAATGTATTAAAAAAGGCCAGGGACAATGCAAGCTGTCCAGTTAGGTTCAATGGAACCTGGCATTCCCTGTGGTAATCATATACGCATGAGAAGATTAAGATAAGATACTCTATGTGTTTAACAATTAAAAAAAATGAACAACATGGAATTGGGAATTGAACCCTCGTCCCTCAGATTGAAAGACAAGAGTCTTAACTACTAGACCATGATGTCCCCACAACTGGCAGGTAAGTTTCATAATTCTAAAAAAATTATAATACGGGATACCAATCAAGAGGATTATGGTTTGGAAATCTACAACTTATAAAATAACAAATGAAAAAAAGAATGCTAGTGCAGAAGGAAAGTGAGCATTATACTATAAGACAAACATCTATAATTAAAGGAAGTTACTTTTAGAGTATATACTTGAATTTGAATCTATATGGTGGTGTTTGATTCCTTAACCTCTGATAAAAATAGAACGAAGCACAAATGATATAAGATGGTATACCACGATCAGAGGAGAGAGATATAGGTTCATTAAGCTATCCAACAGACCCCCTGGGGAGAAACTTAATACGAAGATGTCTGATCTTATTAAGGAGGAGAGCAGATGTCACAAAGATTGCTGTCAAAATATAGAAACCAAGGCAGTCAGAAGATAATGAACCATATACCTTAATGATCATCATACAAATACACTGTACACACACATGGGACTCTTCTAGAAATATCAGTCCTGGTATTCTGTATTTCTTCAACAGATATGCTGAGATGATAATTGAAAGGCTACCTCAGGAGGATGTATATTCTTAATCACGTTCAGGTCTTATTTCTCATTTCTAAATGTTCTGAGGTTTGTTTGGATGCAACCATACTGTATACAGGATAATAATACCATCAATCTTAAAGAAAGGCAACATGCTTGTTGAATTAAGTTTACAGAAAAGGATAACCAACTACACAGACTGACAGTGGCAGGAAACATAAAAAAGGAAATGAAAGAAAGTAGATATGAATTGTAGGCTCTTTAATAGATGATGTGCAAAATGCGTAGTGAATCATGGTCTAAAAAATAAGTTCCCAGCGAGATTGAGTCCACATGCCCTACGTTATTTTGTTTACTGAATTCAACAAAATTGAGAAGATGCTTCAGATAAGTTGTGTACTTTACAGACTTGTTGTTTTCCCAGGCTGCCTGACATTGACACTGATTCATGTCATAAAAACTCAATTGACCTTATTGCTCTACAAGTTCCACAACACATGAGGTCAATTTTGTTACATTTCCCATATCCTTTACTATGACAATACCATTCTAGTCTATCCTCAAGCCATTTTACATGCCTTATCTAGGTATTTCCTGTGACACATCTTGGAAACTTTATTTGAGCACTCAGCCCTAGCTAGGACAGATTGATATTTTGAGAAATCCATTCATCAATTGATTGTTGATGTACTCCTTATTGTTATCATTTCAATAAATGTTTTCAGAGAATTCAGATCTAAAGAAAAGAATTTCTGAGGAGCTAAGATATCAAGGCACTAAGTACTGTGCCATCCAATGTTAGATTTCATGAAATCCTTGCTTTTTATCCAGGGGGGGGAATTCACAAATATTGGTGGTACGGGGTGTGCCGTTTTGATGGCCCCCTTTGTCAGACCCGTTACGATACATCTCAGTTCCTTCACCCTGCCAAAATTGTCCAGCACGAGCGCGAGGACTGCATACGAGAGCTGCACGCATGGCTTCACAACTCCCTCTGCTAGCAGATCCATGCGCCATGAGCGCCCATATATATAAGTACAGTGCTAGCGTGCACCGTACCTAATGTACCGCGACCCCATTCCATAGACCGTTTTTTTACACCGCCCAGTATTTTAGTTTCCAAGATCCCATACTTTATCTTTGTGGTCAGTTCCTGAGACCCTCATTTCAGGGTTTCACGTGGCACATCCCCATCAAGATATAATTTGAGTGCCCCCTCCCCCCTAGGTTGTTATTGGCTGTTTTACTATCGTAGCAACCATAAGAGGGCAAGGCTCAGACAATGGTAACTTTTATATACCTGAACCTTAAAAAAGAAATATGTTCAATCTCAAATCTTTGGATTTTAAATTCCAACGTTTTAATACAATCTGTCACATTTTGGCTAGCTCTGAACAACATGATCCCATCAGAATTGCGACCCTACAGATTCCTGATTAAAGGTAATACCGATGTCAGATTAACATTTGTTCCATCAATCAATCTAGAAAAAAACTGTTTGAAATGTCTCAAACTTGTAACATGTATGATGAAATGATACTGTTTTCAACCTGATTTTTCACCATAAAAGAACATTCCTTGCTTTTGGTTAATGTTTCAAGATGCAGGTGGGCTGAAAATTACTTTCCTTCTCAGTTGTTCTCACATTCATATAAAGTCAGAGTGTAGGACATAACATGACGTCATGATCATTGACAATATAAAGGGTTTCATCGAAATACATCAAATATTGACAAAAAAGTTGACAGTAACATACTCAAGGGTTCCCTTCAATAGGGAGGACATTTTAAAGAAAGATTTGACATTAGTTTGATGTATAGTATGTAGCCTTTAAAGTACCATCGTCTTGACGACTTGGTGAGATACTTTATCCTGCCATGTCGACATGGCGAGATACGTTATCTTGTCAAGTTGACTTATAAAAAGTTATATGTCAACATGGCGAGATATTTTATCTTGCCAAGTCGACTTGTAAAAAGTTATATGTCAACTTGGCGAGATATTTGGACTCTCGCCGGGTCTTGGACACTTCATATCTTGCCATGTTGACATATTATGTTTTGCAAGTCGACTTGGCAAGACACCGTATCTCGCCATGTCGACATATAACTTTTTATAAGTCGACTTGGCGAGATAACATATCTCGCCATGTTGATATAAGGATATTATGTCGACATGGCAAGTATCTTGCCAAGTTGTCAAATCGATGGCACTTTAAAGGCTCCGTAATATAGGCCTAATTTTTTACTTCATTCACATGATTCATCATACAAAAATATTGTTTGGACATTGATTACACATTCATGACACTAATACCCCTTTCATAAACACATCCTCCAACTATCCGCCTAAGAGTAATGAGGATAATTCAATAAAAATTGCGTTCACAAACTCAGAAAATAATCCACTTTTTTTTACGAGCGCCCGACCTGAAAAAGGGATAATTGTCATGGCAACTGCACACGCCCCCTCCGATGGGGTTGCGTTGGAAAAGGGTGACCTTCTGATCGCACCATGGCAATTATCTGCATTACTTTGGAAATACTTTCATGAAGTCAAAATCTGGTCCCGATGCTGCTATTATGCGGATAATAGCAGCATGCGGATAACACTGGTCCTCCTCCGATTTTACGACCAAATTTTGCGGCTATTATCCGCATATTGGGTTTATGAAAGGGGTATAAGCCAAGCAACAGCTGTTATAATATATAGGTAAAAAGAAGTTTGTTAAAGAGTAAAAATAAACTAGGATAGCAGTATGCATATCTACCATCAACTCAATCTGAAAATTAAAAAAAAGTTCTCAATACAGATGAATGTTGTCTTTAAAAAACATTCTGTTTATGTTTCTTATTGTCTGTCTTTTCCCCCTTAATCATCTCCAGGAGCCCATCATGTTTCGCCCACTCTTTTCATTGTTTGTCTCTTTGTCTATACCATCCCTCCTCTATCCAGTATCTACGGAAGGCCCGCACAGTGAGATACAAATTGACAAATTTCACGCTGTCCCTTGAAACAGGTGTGCCAATGAGGACAAACAAGATTCAATCAATATGGTTTTATTCTGTCTGCATTGCTGGGCATGGTACATCACAAACTGAAAATATAATCCACAAGATTGGAATTTATTGAGGTATGTGGGTAGGGTAATGAAACATAGTTACTATGAGAAATGAAATGGGTGAGAGTGAAAAGAGAGAGAGAGACAGAAGGTGGAAGAAAGTACAAGACAGGGGAGATGTAAAAGTGATATACAATAAAAAGGTGGTAAGAATGTGAGGAAAAGATTAAGAGAGAAAAAAAACAGATAGAACATCAAAGATGACATGAGAAAATACTTGAAGAGCAAGAATAGTTCAGAAGAAGACTAAAGAAAGTCAAAGCCAATTATAGAAGCGATTCAAAGGAGCTCATTGACATAAGGGATACTAAGCATGCTAATAGATAAGATGAAAAAACATAAAATATATCATTATCAATATTTAAATATCAAATATATATTTACTTTGATTTCATTCAGTAATGATAAGTTATATACCCTAAAAATTTGAGGCGATATTCTATCAAGGACAAATATATCGGGGCAATGATATCTAAGAAATGGGTGACTTAAATCAAAATACATCCTTAAAACTAAAAGTTATATTGGGTATTGAATATAAAGTCATCAAAAGTTATTTGAACCTCCTTCCCAAGACCCACTGACATTTATAAATACAAATCTACTTTCTTCACCCACCCAGCTGAAAATGAATAGTTTTTAGAGATAAAAAAGAATGAAGGAGAACAGGAAGCTGGGAGACAAGCAACTTTTTTTTCTTCAAAATCTGTACAAAACAGATTTTTCAGTACAAAACAAAAAAATTTTGTGTATTCATTCTTTGACGAAAAATGTAATCAAGTGTATCACATGCATTGGTTGACAGCTAAAAGGAGAACTGCATGCATGCAACCTTGTAAACAAACGTTTTGAATTACATTTTCTAACAATTTTTTGCACTATAAATAGTAGAATATATTGATTTGCTGTAATAACGTGGAGGTCCTGTTGCATTATCCAGAGAGGGAAACATATCATGAGCGGTGGAAATAGAGAAAGAAATCAATACAAATTGAGATTTTGAAAGAACGTCAGATTTCTATAGGGTCATGGTCTGTCGCTTTACAGAGTAATGAGGTGCATGATATAGCCTATCTAACTCTGTATCTTTATAGAAGTAATGAGTTGAATACTAACATAAAAGTTAAATAAAAAAAAATAAAAAATACTCAACAGAAGATAGATAAGAGAGTATATATATATTTTTAGCAATGAGCTATGAGTTGACCATTATTCACCATTTTTGAGGGGGGTGCTTCGTTTTGGTGCATATATCCATATTATTCAACATCAAGAACATGATTTTGGGTTATGTTTCATAGAAACATACAAAGATTTACATAGCAACATACACAAACCACTGTATTTTTCAAAATAAAAGGGTTTATTTCTGCTCATACAGTATATGCCTCTTATTTTGCAACTTTAATGTGACCCCTGAAAAAAGCTAAATGAATGTGAATACCTAGATTTCGGTAGATATAATTCTATATGGTTGAAGTAGAAGAGTAGACAGTGTAGTTGCTTCATTCCACTCCGGTCAAATAAGGCTAGAGCAGAGTTCAGCCATGACTAGTTTTGACATGAACTTACACAGGGATACTAAAAATAGTGCTAGGATATGAAACACATGAGATGACTGCTCAAACATTAATGTCATCATGAAACTAAAACAAAGAATTTATGTCATGCGAATTCAAATGACTCACTTTTCTTCTACTTTGATCCATCCAGGCACACTCTTCACCTACATCTATCTCATTCCTTTGATTTTCATTCACATACTTTGAATTTTCTCACTCTCTCTAAAAAAGTGAACTAAGAGTGATCATGGAGAGACATCCTAATATCACTAAAGTCACTCTAAAAGCAAGTGAAAAACTAAAAAAAAAGATCACTCAAAATTAACATTCGACTCACTCTTTAAAGAGTAAAAACATTTTACCAATATTCCTTTCAGAAAGAAAAGACAGTAAGACTTTCTATATTCTGTTATTTTCATATAAAACCTGAAATCTGAAAGTATTCTTTCCCATTTGAAGTTCATCCGAGTCGTGAGTTGCTCTTTGATGTTTCTTTCAGCGAACATATGGTACAAACAAATAAATCATGCCTGTTTCTGTGGTTGAAAAAGGAATCTGGTAGAATGTCACATTTTTTACTTTGTTTTACAACTTAGCATATTGTTGAATATACCTCCCTGTATATTTCTCTACCCTTCTTCCCTCTTTCTTTCTTTTTTTTTATTTACATCAATATGCAAAACCTGAAGACAATTTCAGTCCTGTACATGTAATTTGATGATAGAAGATGGTTTACCTATCTGACAATATTAATGACTACGGTTAAAAAAAAAAACTACCTGCATGAATTCACCCAAGGTTTAAGCTTGTGCTGGTATAATAAAAGAGAATGGGTGATGTAAAGGAATATTCATGATATATATCCACAACACAGAACACAATATTCAAATTATACACCATAATTATCATGGCCCCATAGGCCCTATATATTGAAGACTAAGTATCTTCGATTACATAATAAAAAGCAATATAACCAGCAAAAGCATAAGATTATGATTACGGGTTCCGATACCAGCCAATAGATTTTGATAATTTTTCTAGAATTTTTTTATGAGTATTCGCTTCTTGAAAGGTTTATTTGTATTTCCCTGACAATAATATTTTTCAAAGAATGCTTTATAAAAGACACATACACAGCACCCTTTCTGCTCCCTCCCTTCTTCAAATAACAATAATTAGTGGTTGTAGATCTCACTCACACAAATATGTACTCCTATCAAACATCTATGTACTGATCTAATCTCATGCAACCAATGGAGCATCCCTATCATCTCATCATCTGCAAGAAAGATCCATTTTAGCTCTGAAATCTATACCAATTTGAGCGTGATAATAGACGCATTGAAATGTCAAGGCAAGGGTGAAGGGGAGGTCACACATGATAGCTTACATACATGAATAGTTATTTTCTATATGAATAATGAGTCAGAAGTAATGCAGATGTCACTCTTTGTCGGACGTTTTCAAAGAAGGATGGTGTTACTTTTGGATGCTTTTCTCCCACCAGCTGTGATGGTATTGTCATTTCCCATGTATATATAAAGACAAAATACATACAGAAAGCTGGGATTTCAAAGCTTATTATATCGAGTCCTTGTTCTGAAAGATCAATCAATGTATGTGAACAAGCATGACAAAAGGAACAAGCTTGAAAACGAGGCCCAAGCTGAGAACATATGTAGAGGTTTTGACATGATTTATTTGATAAATAATTATTATTTTGATATGTTAAGGTAGAATAAGTGATGATACACTTACATCAAAAGTGGACTAAAGATGGCATCAGAGGTGGCTGACTTACGTGTTTCATCCCCTTTTTAAAAATAATAATAATATAGGATATTTATATTGCGCACATATTCACCTTGTTAGGTGCTCAAGGTGCTCCTATATTAGCCGGCTAAGCTAGGTGTTCATAGCGCACACAGCTTCTTAATAAAAATTACTTCCTACCGGTACCCATTTATCTCACCTGGGTTGAGTGCAGCACATTGTGGATCAGTTTCTTGCTGAAGGAAATTACGCCATGGCTGGGATTCGAACCCACGACCCTCTGTTTCAAAGTCCGAAGACTAATCCACTGGGCCACAATGCCAAACTGGTGCCTGGCTCAGACCAAGTCCACCTCTGTGTTTGGTGTGAAGGTGGAGTCATGCCGGCTTGAGTTCTGCAATTGGTTCTGAAAGTGGTCTCAGGTTGGCTTGACCACTGAACAAGAAATAGCGGAACAAAAGTTTTAGCTCATGAAAATGCAATTGAACAGTGTAAAATATTGACATGAAAAGTCAGGTAACTCCTGTCACATAAATAGGTGATGTGAAGCAGGCTTATATGTAGGTGTACAATTGCAGTCCTTGGACCAAGTGTATCAGGGGATAATAATCTTGAGGTGGCTTCAAATTGCACGGGTGAAGGCTGATCCAAGACGGCTTTAAAAATCAAAATTGTTTTTCTGAACATCCTGGGCTCCGTAACACAGAGGTTTGGAATTAATCGCTAAATACCATTGGCCGATCAAGACCATCGTTGCATGCGCACTGTTTAGAATACCGACCAGGGACCAATCAGTGCGGTTCTTTCATATTTGCAATTCATCGCAAACCTTTGTGTTACAGAGCCCTGAATATGTTTACATCTACTTTGGATATCGAAGTAGGCAATCTTGATCTTTCTACTCTCTTCTAGGAATATTTTCATGATTCAGTACCGTATGGGCACTTGTATTCAACCCGGCATAATTCAAAGATTTGGGCATATTCCTGAAAATATTTAGAAATAGGGAATTTATCTTAATTTCATACCTTTGTTATTTCCAGGGTAATCTGTTGTTGGTATTTTTATTATCAATCTGTCGACTGTATGCGCGGAGGATCGAATTATGCGGCGATGGCCTTTTGCACTGAATGGCACTAGTATTCAACCTAGTGAGGATAGATAGCAAATCTCAAAAGGGTTTAGATTCCTAAATTAGATCTAGATCTATGTAAGTCTCTGACTTTGATTAATTCCCTGTTTGGTCTCATCTCAAATGGTCTAGTCCATAGTCGGATGGGACAAGGGCAGATTGAGAGACAGGGCCATCTTTCATTGCTAGGTTGAATACTAGTGCCAACGGATTGAATACTAGTGCCAAAAACCATCGCCGTATAATTCGATCGCCCGCGCACACAGTCGACTGGTTGAAGAAAAAAATAACGGAAAAAGAATAACCAGCATTTGCTCTTGGAAATAAGACGGGTCTATAAATTCAGGTAAATTCTATATTGCTATATATTTGAGGAAACTCTCCAAACGGGTTGAATACTAGTGCCCTTACGGTACATCAGTGCATTATTTGAGATGTTGAGCTAAAAAAGTCACCCTAGATTTAAGAAAATACCAATTTCTTACCTGCTTGAACACTTTTATACCTAGTTGAGAATCTTCATCTATATACAAATATACAACATTCTTCCCATCAGCATACTTTTCAGATGGTCTCAAATGAGGTACATGTGTTTTTAACAATCAAATAATGACTGCAAATTAGTTAATTTATTTCATCTGTCAATTCCAGTGCAACAAGAGTTAAATTGTAAATGAGGAACATGAATGATTGCTATGACAGAGTCCCACTCTCTGTGAGTATTTTATAGACTGGAATGTTGATTCCATTGCCAGGATAACAAGAGTTCAGAACCAACAGACTGTGATACAGAGCCTTTTCTCTTCAGTTATGAATAGAGAATAAAATCTCACATGCTACCAGTTTTCTCAATTTAGATAATTTTGTACAATTTCATTAGAAAAAAGGAAACATTGACATCACTGTCAGCATCATCATCACTATCATCACTATCATCATCATCATCATCACTGTTATCTTGATCATCATCACTATCTACTATCTGCATCATCATCATCAACATTATTGCAACAATCATCATCATTACTACCAGCAGCGGCCTCATGTTCACCATCATCACTACCAAAAATGATAGCCATCATTATCATTTTCGTTGTTATCATCATAATTATCATAACTACCAGTAGCAGCAACATCATGGTCACCATCACCACTACCAATCAGCACCACCTATCATAATAATCAGGAGCAGCACGGTCACCATCATCAAAATCTCAACATCATTAACATCATCATTATTATCATCATTTTCACCATTGTCATCATCATCATCACCATCATCTTCATCACAAACAACAAAAGCAGTATCATGGACCATCAAAAACTACTCAAATATCATCCTCATCGTAACTATCATCATCTCATTTCATCATCATCATCATCATCATTATCATCATCATCAATCAATCATCATTGTTGCTACCAGTAGCAGTGGCAAGGTCACCATCAACAAAATTTGAACATCATCAGTATCATGATTGTAAACATTGTCATTGTTGTCTGTGTATGCAGTGTAAATGCAATGATATCAAGCATGAAGACCCTAAATTTCTTTATGTTCAAAGTACCATGTGCATCTTGAGAATGATCTATTACTTCTATCAAAGGAAGAAGCCCAAGATATTTCGATGGATTGATTTGTTCTTCGAGTAATGTATCCCAGGAGATCATTTAAGCATGAAGGCATCTCAAGAATATGAAGATGAAATACTCACATGTGACATGAATACTTTGAATGATTCTTAAAGGACAAGTCCACCCCAACAAAAACTTGATTCGAATAAAAAAAGAAAAATCAAACAAGCATAACACTGAAAATTTCATCAAAATCAGATGTAAAATAAGAAAGTTATGACAATTCAAAGTTACGCTTGATTTTACTAAACAGTTATATTCACATCCTTGTTGGGAAGCAAATGAGGAGACTGATGACATCACTCACTATTTCTTTTATATTTTATTGTATGAAATATAGAATATTCAAAATTTCTCCCTGTTGTCCTGTGAAACAATGATGAATTCCTCACTGAATATATGGAATTAATATTGATTAATACTATATGGTTCAAATCCAGTTGGCCCTTATTGTCAAATCTGTAAAAAATGAAATATTGTATAATTCAAACAATAAAAAGAAAAGAAAAAGTGAATGAGGGACACCATTGGCTGTCTCATTTGCATGTCACTGAGTTGTGCATATCACTGTTTGTAAAAAATAAGCGAATCTTTAAAATGTCACAACTTTCTTATTTTACATCAAATTTTTTATAAATTTCCTGTGTTATGCTTCTTTGATTTTTCTCTATTTATTCATATCAACATTTTTCTGGGGTGGACTTGACCTTTAAATACCATCCTCAGAAGATCAGGAGATTGTGATTACGATGAGACGAGAATGGTTTAAGGAATAAGCAGTAATGCAACCAAAAGATCTGATTGGAGGAATAAAGCTGCGCTTTTGCTGCATGATGGTCACAAGCAAAATGAAGATAACAAAACTAAAAACTGATACGAAACATTTATGCATCTATAGTGAACCTTCTGTGACCTTCTACATCATAGATACAATCAATTGTACAATGTGTAAATAATTGTCAAAATCAATGTTCAACAATGCAAGTAAACCTACATTTTCAAGCAAAACAATAAAACATGTTCACATCAGAGGGAGATAGCATCATATCATTCACTATGACTTCATGAGGCGAGTGTGATTGGCAATAATTGGTTTAGTCCTTGTGTGGTAGATTCATACGTAATCTCATTGGCTTCATAATATTCTGACCAATGCTGTGATGATTTGAATATCACATAGGGCCTAGCTACTAAAACTTGAATTCAAGACTTCTTGTGAAAGAGCTCCCTGATCATCGAGGGTCCCTTATCACAAAGCTTTAGTGATTGATTGTACAGTTGATTTCTATGGATGATTGCACATAGTGATGAATGTAATCAGGTATAAAAATCAAATGTAAAATAAATTTCTTAGCTTTGTGTTGTAGTGCCCTATCAAGGATTATTTTGAAGATGCAGGTTTGTTGCAATGAGTCATTTTATTTTTCAAACTCCAGAGGCTGAATCGAACTATGTACTGAAGCTTATTCAAACCTTGGAATGCCACGCAAACTGGAACTTAACTGTTCTAGACTCCTGTCAAGACCCACTAAAGATCCAATTAGGGTTTGTGCCTGTAGACTAGGTGAGGACTATGCCTCCCTAGAAAGAAGTCCAATTGGTACAGAAATATATAAAGCAGGAAGAATAGGCAGACTGTGATATGCTTGAAAATAAGACTAAAAAAACAATAATAAAAATCATTAAAAGTGGTATAAATATTATTTACGAAAACAAGAAATAGTCCAAAAGCAATTATATTTGATGAATATCATAACTGAGATATTCTATTCTATCAATAATAATCTGAGGATTAGTCTATTCTTGCCTTGAAATAAAACAAGAAGACAACATTTTATGCATGATTGATGAGTTCTGCTGAAGGATTCCCTTGTGATATATGAAGTGAAAAACATTTTACTGAAGTGATGTATGACATGGCATCCCTCTTTCATTCATCCTATAACTCATGCTATATAAAGCTTTGCTCTCTTTCTAAGAACAAATAACATCATCAATCATGCAATGACACAATAACAAAGAAGAACACTTACTGTTTAAGAATGTTAAAATACTTTGTAACTTGAAACCATGAGAGCAAATGCATTTGTCTACACATCCATTAAATTTAAGAAATTTAAGAAATGTAAATATGCTGGCAGAAGAAACAGAGATTTGAATGGTTTATCCCATTTTCTTTCATCTACAGGGCCTACTACCAAATTTCCTTTAATTTTTCTTTTAAAATCTACCAATACCTACATGAGAGAAATTCATTCTTTCTTTGTGACTTAATCTTTCATAAAACTGCATACCCTGAGTTTTTTTGCAGATATCTTATTTAGATTTTCAACTTCACAAGAATGAGATTCCTTTCACATTTGCCATTTCCAAGAAAAAAATTCATCCCTCCCTCTCCAAATCAAATAACTGCCATAATTCAAAAAGAAATCTAAAAAAGAGAGGAAATCTAGCTGGGTATCACAGCACACTTCCCTTTTCAATTCCAAAAAAACAAACAAAAGAAATTGTTTGCATTTAAATCTCAAAGCATTTTTCTTCAATTTCTAATCATCCATCTGTCTTGTGCGAGCTAGTCTCATATTTCACTTGAGAAATCCTATTTCACACCCTTGGTATGATATAGAGGGTCTTCACATCCAATGCAATTATGAGACGACAAACTGACAATAGGCACGTGTGATATGGAGTGTGTTACAGGCAAACATTCAAACCTTTTAGTTTGTTCACTAAATTTGAAGCTGATAATGAAGGGAGAGGCATGAATATCCACAGGCCGGGTCTAACCAGAGAGCACGCAAGGGAGATTTCATACACATGGATATCATCAAGATATTAAATCTTGATTCTTTTTAGCAGCTGGGATGTTCACATGATCTTAATCTTATAATGTAGATCACACGATGTGTAGGGAGAGACTGTGTGCATGATGAGACTTCTTCAAGCAAAGTAGACTGTAGGAAAGTATAAAACTACATTAAGAGCCATGAAGGCTATAACTGATGAACAGAATAACCAATCACATCTACACAATTAAAATACTAAAGAAAAAAAATCATTCTCAATCTTTTTCAGATTTAACCAAGTCAAAACTTATGATTAAAATATATTTTCTAATTTTAAAATACTGCGGACCTCCAATACTGGTGAATATAAACTGGGGTGTCTTTTTACGGAGCTTGAATCTCATGGTGACATTGAGTCACACCTCGGTTTAGCTATGGTTGTACTACCCCAATATAAGCATAACTAATGTATAACAGGCTCTCGGCTCTCAAATCCAAAATAGCAAAGACTTTTGGATTTTGTAGATGACTAATTCATGCATGGAATGGGAAGGATGCCTGCAATCCAGACTTTCAATATTCCAAAGATGGCCAAAGGGTCGTAAGGAGCAGAAATGGGGGCGCGTGACAAATGTGTAGACAGAACACCTTGGAGGTATAGATGCAAACAAAGATCCGTATGTAACTTGATTCCTCCTGCAATGTCGTTGAAACAGCTGAAGTTGAAATCTAGGTGAGATGGAACGAAGGCACAGCTACAAACTTGAATGGACAACTGCCGCAAGCCCATCTGATCATGGACCTAACAGAGATATCTCAAATGGAGAGAGGGAAAACTGGAAAGGAAAAGGGAGCATGCAAATACGAGAGAGAAATTGGATAAAGCATTTAAAAAATAAATGTAAATTTATAAAATGTTATAAACAGTGTTGCTAAAAAAGTTCTTTCTTAATGAAGGTAAGAAAGAGAGGAGAACAGTGCAGTTACTCAAATAGCAACTAGTAGAAAACTAAAAATCACAGATGAAAATATACATACACAGTACATGGCGACGATGGGCATACATACATGTTTCTGTATGTATGTATAGTAAAAAGAAATATATACACATCTTTTTTACTAACATAATGAAGAATAATTTTTCCCCCAAATTATCATATCTTATATAGAGATTATTTTTTTTAATATAAATATTACGTACAACACCTTATTTTTTCCTGCTCAGACACATTTTCTGAGTAAATTTTGCCAAATAAAAACCTGTACTGACCTCACAGAAACATTGTTAGCATAACAGTACGCTTACAGACACTCTGTTATAATTGGCAATGTGACAGCGATGCCTGATGTTACAATAATGCATTATTTATACATTTGAATAAATGTTTTGACTTATCTCTCCCAAAGATGTGACTGGGCTTAATGTTAATGCTCTGTTAGGCTTAGAACTTTTCAGTGCGGTTTATAAAGATAAGTTCACGACACTTTGGTAAGAGGGGAGTTTATATCACCATTATCTCAGTGATTCTTATGTATACTTCAGGCAAAGTTCAAATTTATTTTTTCGGGAGGTTGAGGATTGTTGTCGAGGTCATTTTAGCATTGGACTTGGCTCAGCATGAACCACTATCTGATTGACATGCTTTTCATTTGCATGTCAGACACGTGCCAAGGGGGCTCCCATGTCGTCCACTATCATTGCAAATCTCGGCAGGAGAGCAAGGCTTTTGGGCCTTAATGGATCACTGGACGAAAATGAGGTTTTCCACTCTTGGTCTTGCTTTCTTTCACCTTTCCCTCCATTATGAAATGAGCTGATGAGATGTGGTGATCTTGGAAGGGAGAGGGGGAAGTGAATTACGTTGATGGCAGTTGATCTACATAACAATAATGAATGCAGGAGCAATGCATGAATAGCCGATCCCTAGTATAACTTCTAAATTAAGAATCAAGTCAAGTATTGAGGTCATCTAAATTTCTTTTTATAATTTTATTTTCTGATAAAATCATCAAAGTCTTAGAACTGGGGTCATAATATGTATGTTTTTCATCATACTCTTTCAAGTCATAATTCTTTTCAAACAGATTAAATACCTTGAAATTGAACATGTTCCATTGTACCTGCAAGGGAACGAACCCCCTGGTTTTCAATTGTCTAGTTGACCCCCTCCACCAGTCTTCCACTATAACACATGAGTGAAAAGAGGAAAGGAAAGAAAAGAGAAAGAGACAGGAGACACAGAGGGATGGAGAGAGAGAGAAAAGAGAGGCAGATAGAAACAAAATGACAGTGTAATTTCACTGAGAGCTCCACTCATCTTTTGAAACTGCAAGTAGCAATAGCAAGAGAAAATCACCGTTACCTATTCAAACTGTCATGCCATTGACCAAATCACGTTAATGTGTATTTCTGGATGAATAGGCTAATTTGTATCCACCATCTCCACTCACAAGCATCCAATCTGGACAGCCAATCCATGCCATGTCACATTAGAGGAGTGATTACTACGATACCATCAAGCAAACAACAATTTTATGCTTCATCAAAACTGTCAAATTGCTTCAGATTGCCAATATAGCTCCACCTTAAACTTCAGACTTCAAGAGTTTCATACTAAAAGAGACACATTAAAAATAATGAGTTTTCATAAATCTACTTTTTCACATTGACCCTTTTCTCCTCTCCGTATCATTCTCATGCACTTGAGAAATTCAGACCAAACATAAAGTGAAAAAGAAATATAAATTCATGAAAATATCTTAGAGAAGTACCTTTTATGAGAAAGAAATTCAAAATGATGCCCATGCGGGTGAGTTTGCCAATATCACTTACTTAAAAAAAAATTTAATCTAATTTCATTCATGAAATTATGTTTAATGAATTAATATTGATATAGATCTATTTTGAAATGTTATTTACACACCACTACCTTTAACACTTTTGAATGAATCCTCCTGATCCAGACTGTGTTTGTCACTGTTATTAAATTAGAAAGGTCAAAATTTTATAAATGCACTTGCTTTAATATCATTAAACCTTCCCTCAAATTTAATTTCAAAGGTATAATGTGACTGAATATTATTATTAACGGCTAAATGGCTCAATTATCAGACTGATATTCTCAAATGCATGCACAAGAGAGTGAGGTAGATTTGACCATATGTCATACCATATGCTATGTCTTCCAATGGAAAAAATTCTCTTACAACTGAATAAAACCTTCTTTCCAATTTTTCTTAAGTTTCTTTCTATCTCAATTAATCAGCCATTTAAAATATAATTCCCATATTTTAATTTCCATGTTACCAATAGCCACTGATTCTCGTGACATAAAACAGTATTCAGAATAGAACACTTTGCATCATTCATACATTGAAACCATTAACTTGAATTACTTGATGATAGCCATTTGTGTTCATTTATTGTTGGTTTAATGATGCAATGAGGGCTAAATGATGACAATTATGCTCCAGCGTCACTTCATTTACTCCTGGCGCAAGTCCGGAATCCGTGGAGCACACCACAGCGGTTCAACATAATACCCTCTAATAACAGTATCGTACCTAATTTCAACCACAATCTATGGTGGAATAAAGGGAATGGGGGAAAAACGACTAAATAATATGAAATAGCCCTGCGGCCTTCTCATATTACAGGAAACCAGTGCCAGGTTTCAATGGCTTAATATTACTTGATAATGAGAAGGTGAATAGGTTTGCATGCTTAACAGGATTACTGACATGCATATGGGATGACTCATAGAGGTGCAAATTGGAAGAAAATCATATCAACCTGATCCCCATTCATAATTTTTCATAAATGTAATTTCATAAAATGTTGATGAAGACTTTTTCTCTTCAGAAAGTCTCAGTTTGGTTTTTAATTCAGCAAAATTGGACAGGCCAGCCATCTGCAGAGAAAGCTGAGATGCTAAGAAAAAACATAATGACAGCTTGCAACAAAAGGGTTGATGAACTTTTAAAAGTTTACTGATGAATGGGGGCTTATGAAGGCTAATATTATACACTGCAAGAGAAATGAAGTGATACTGAATGTAGTGATACGGGAGAGAGGGAGGATAAATTGGAAGAGAATGAAAAGAGGAAGGCTGGAGGGGAGAAAGAAAATGAAATGTTAAAACAAGATAAAGGAGGGGGCAGAAATAAATATAGAGAGAGAGTGGGGAGAAAGATGGAGGGGGGTATAGACAGAGAGCACAAAAAGGGAGGTGTGTGGGAGAGAGAAATATAAGACAGTGGGAGAGAGAGAGGGGGGGGGACGAAATTAAACAAATTTTTTTATTTATATGCACAGACATGATCACAAAATGACAATAAGTTACAAAAAATGAGTTTGCAAAAGGCAAGTCTTAAAGACGTACTTTAAGTCCAAATATGGAAGTGAAATCCATAGGAGCCAATCAAGGAAATCTCCTGGCATTACAAAGGAATGAGATCACTTTGAATCTATCTCTACAAAATGAATTTTCGATCAGTTGCAATTCAATTCTGTACCAGTGATGAGCAGATTGTTATTTTGACAAGAAAATTACTCAAAATTCAGGAACAGGAAATCCAACAATGGTACAGTCGGCTACCATAAAAGGCTCAAACTTCTCCAAGATGAAATTTCAATTACAGCAATAATGCTTTGTAGCTTACAAGTCAGCATGATTTAAATAGTACAAAATGTTCTTGTAGGGGGGATTGTACTTTGATGGAATTTGAGAGAGTAACAACTAAGATCAAACATATAAACAATATTTTTTGTCAAAGGAAAGAATTTTGTTGCTGCTTGTAATAGATCATAGAAGGAAGGGACGAGGAAATATCTCATCTGATCAAGAGGAATGACAAATAAATTTCCCTGAAAAGCAAGGGAAATGATGTACATGAAAATATGTCAAGTTTGATGAGGTCTCAATAGGATCAAAACTCCAAACATGGAATAGAAACTTGGAGTATGACTCATTCTTTCAAGAGCATCAATCAAAAATTGTCAAAGATACTCTAGATCAGGGACCCCTTTCCTATCTCGACTTAATATAGAAGAGAAAACTGTTTTTTTTTAAGAAAGTTTAACAATATCTAACAAGGGTAAAAGACAACTGATGCCCTGTAAATCTTTTAAAAAAATTGAATTCTCAGCAAAATAATCTTGTTAGTTTATGTCTGCTGTTAATGTATATAATTTGTCTGGTAATGATTGCCACATCAATTTCATTTACGGTTGTCTCAATATGGTCTTATTTCAAACTACTCTATAAATGGAATAAATAGATCATGTTGATTATTGAAATTTTATTCTAGCTACTTTTACAAGTTTGAAGTATATTTGATATTTTGATAGCATATAGGATTCAACAATATATACCATTCATCACACAATAATGAATTTGGTAAGTCTCAAAACATGTTTACATCTAGGAGTAATATATTATGGTGCTTGTTAGATGACATCATCAGGTCATTAAGATGATAATACTATACTCGTATTTTAGTTCTTAGCGACAAAAGCGTATGTTAAAAAAATCACCACAAAATGAAATCAATGTCTATTTATGGGTCCATACTGAGAATTGTATGCAAATCAAGTAGAAGGCATCCATACCTATTATATAGATGAATAAGAGCATCATTATTCATTTGAGGGTAAACATGATATCTAGATTGAAAAAAGGAAAAACACTTCATCATAAAGCAGAAACAAACTACAGAAATTGTTTGTATATATAACCATGATTTCTTAAGCTTCTTTCAATCTAGAGTAACAGTTTATTGAAATATATAACAATTGTATTTCGTCCCTAACAGCCAAAGCGAACACATCATAACATGTTTATATCTACTAGTGATATCAGTATGGTGCTTGGTTAGATGACATCATTAGGTTATTGAAATAATTATAATACAATACACACTTGCATTTTGATCTTAACACCAAATCAAGCATTTTAGGAAATTCACCACAAAATTAAGTGAATAAATGTCTGCGTACAGGACTACAAATTGAGGATTGTATGCAAATCATGAGGCACGCATCAACATCTAGTATTTTTTTTAACATAAAACAGGAAATAACTTCTGATCTTTTTCTTATAGAGTGATAATATATGTTCATCTAAACAAAGAAAAGCATCATGACCTTAATGACAAAAAATCAATTTAAATATATCTATGGATCATATAACCACGAATAAGGGGGAAAGAGAATCAATTATTTCAAAGAGCAAGTAAGGGCTCGTGTCCAAATCTTTACTATTCAGAGCATCAACCAATCTTTTATACATCAATTTGACTAGAAATTAAAGTTTTCCTCAACTACAATAGATTTCTAAAATGGATGAAGCCTTATCTTAAAATTCCATTTCTGAACCCTTTCATCTTATTTTCATGGTTACTCATTAGGCACAATTGTATATATATATATATATATATTTCTTTACTGTATTTTCCTCCTTCCAATAAGACTGCTCCAATATCAATTCATAAAAAAATGTCTTTTCTGTAAAATAATTATGGCACATAGACTGGAATTGCTAGAGAACAACTGTAAAATAGTGAATACTAGGTTATCTAAGGTGCTTGCCTTATTGCAGCCAGGTACCACAAATGTTGAAACAGGTAACCACAAAAATGACCAATATTCAGGTAAAATATTAAGAGAAAATGTATTAGCTTAATAAAAGCAAATTGATAAGAATTGTGAATTGTGAACTATAATCTGGAATTCTGTATATGATTATGAGTCATTTTCCTGCTTTGACTAATCACAATAGACCAAAAGTTAGCTTAAAGTTATCCTACATCTGGTATAAATGACATGTCAATCAATCCAAATCTCTTTCATTTATAATTGATTTAAAACAAACATTGACAAATGTGAGTCATTAATACCGTGTTTACACAGTGACACGGCTCGGGGGTTCGACACGCGAGCCGTGCTCAACACGGCAATTTTATGCTGTGTAAACGAGATCAGTGTGATCCGCGAGCCGTGTCGAACACGGCTTTTTTGATCCGCCAAAATCGTAGGTTTCAACCCGCGAGCCGAGTCAGACTCGGCAATTTTTTCGTGTGTAAACAGAAAGCCGTGTCGAACTCTCTTGACCAGGTCACTGCGCGCGCTTTCAATTTTGGCATTGTTGTTGTTCGCACGGACAAGATTCGATTCGCGACGTCATAATTCTTCTTCCGTTCGAGATCCGCGAGCCGTGTTGAACTCGCCTTTTTATATGTACGTATAAACGCGATCTCTGATCCCTTCTTCGCAGTGTTCAACCCGGCTCGCGGATTCAACACCCGAGCCGAGTCAATGTGTAAACACGGTATAAGGGACAGTGATAGCAGAACTAGAATGATTATGATTACCAGGTCATAAATGACTGATTATGGAAAACAAGTAGATTAAAAATATTCGGTTTTGTAGAGGTATAAAACAACTTCAGGTGGTCCATCAATTTGCCCCTCCCCCCTCAAAACTAGAAGATTTTTAGATTCTCATTTGAAATCACACAACCTGAACACATTTATAACACTGGCACAGAGGTACGCCCACACATAAGTAAACACAAATGGCATGAGTATACTTGAGTCACATTATAAGTAAACAATGCCTCGTGGAGCAAACATTAATAATCCAGCATTAATTCTTGAATTATAGACAAAACACTAGAATTTGATCAGCATGAATTGTCTGTAATGTTTGTTTTCCTTTCCTTTTCTCTTCAAGACTTGATAGAAAAATCCTATGAAGATAGTGCTTTACTGAACCACTATCACTGGTATTAGGGTATACACAGCTTGCAATATAACATCTTTTTTTAAATTGAATCAAATTGAAATGATTTTATCATCATCATACACAACCAAATGTAGGCATTCAAAAAATTAATGACTCATATTTCACAGAAAATATATAATATACAGGAAGCACCATCTTCCGATATTTACCAGTTACCCACTTAACTTTCTCATCAAAGTATGAAACAACCAGAATGTATTAAAAATGATTAAGACTTACTGAATGTGTATTGCAACAGAGAACCAGATTGGACTATTTTTCTATTTCTTTCTTTATATTTTGGACTGTTTCATAATACTTTTGTAATAATGCTCTTGTAGACCATGGTTATTGATCCAAAACCTTTTGATCTGGTAACATTAACAATGAGCTTACAGCATAAAGACCTCATTGTCCTGGGGCTATTTATCTTCCTGTTTCCTTAGTCTTTGATCCCTTTGAACATGGCATTCATTCAAACCTATTCATGTTGCAAACTAAGGTAACATTGAGGCAATACAGATTACAATCAATGTTTTGGAAGCTAAGGTGTCTCTAAAGGTGTCAAAGTCCTAGAATTGAGATCCATACACCTCATTGTGTTTCAGTCTAGTTTCTTATCAAAAGATTTACTTAATATTTCCTCTGAAGGATTCAGATATCATTCATGGTTTCAGGTCAAAGATAAATCACATCAAACAAACTTGGTCTTGTCCCTTCAAGTAATAAATTGAAGTTTATGAGAAAGCAGAATAGCAAATGACTATGTTGAACAAAAGGGCTTTTTCTTTTGAAATATAGTAGCTTGTGGAAAATCCTCTTTTATTCATCCTTATGCCTAAAGCGGAGATATTTTCATGACAAAAACTTTACATTGTAAAAAAGGCTGCCAATATTCACATTCATCTTTTTGGTATATATTTTCTCGGAAGATAATGTTATCTCTCATCAATCCTTTTTTTCCCTTCAAATTCTCATCTTATATTCAAACTTCTGATAAAAAGATTACTTGGAAAACCATCCGATTATTTTACAGAATCAAACTAAGAAATTGGTTGAATGTATCAACATTTTGTTTTGCTTTAAAGCTGCTTATTTCTTTATGAACATGTTCGTCAATTCATGTGACATCATATCTCACAGACATTAATACCCCTTTCATAAACCTATCCTCCAATTAGCCGCCTAAGAGTAATGCGGATAATTCAATAAAAATTGCATTCACAAACTCCGAAAATAAGCCGCATTATTTTTACGAGCGCCCGTCCTGAAAAAGGCGGATAATCGTCATGACAACTGGACACGCCCCCTCCGATGCGGTTGTGTTGGAAAAGGGTGACCTTGTGACCGCACCATGGCAATTATCCGCATTATTTGGAAATGCGTTCATAAACTCAAAATCTTGTCCCGATGCTGCTATTATGCGGCTAATAGCAGCATCAAAATAATGTGGATAACTCTGGTCCTCCTCCAATTTTACGACCAAATTATGC
Organism: Lytechinus variegatus; assembly: GCF_018143015.1. Lineage (NCBI taxonomy): Eukaryota > Metazoa > Echinodermata > Echinoidea > Temnopleuroida > Toxopneustidae > Lytechinus > Lytechinus variegatus. The sequence continues at coordinate 39,820,745 of NC_054746.1, forward strand.
TGCTATTAGCCGCATAATTGGGTTTATGAAAGGGGTATAAGTATACTTAGGATACAGATATTGAATTCGACATTAATTTTGGTAGAATATCTAAGGTTGGCCTCATTTCATTCAACAAAACTTACTTTTCCCACCCACTTCAGGCATTCTTGTTGTTACTATATCCTGTTGAATATGCTGATCTTTTAAAAGATAGTAGGAATCTATCCTTGATTGATTTGCTCTGATAGGAGAGATAAGTCTGAACATTTCTGCTAGCTTAAATAACCATCTTGTATGTGTGGGTTCTAGAGGCCTAGAGGTATAAGGGTTGTACCTTCTTGGATGATATCATCCAGGAAGAAGTTGTATTCACACCTACATGTTCCGGAAAATACAAAAAATAGTATTCAAGCCTTGATAATTATTTCGCAAATTCATACCCGACTGGGGGTGGGGAAGGCATTTTATGAAAGTTGTCAGCACTAAAGTCCTTTGTGTTGATTGGTTGAGAAGCACCATTCTTTGACTGTTCCTATGGTAACTATCAGAGAATGACAACTTGTCAGAGCTAACATGAAATGGTACCCAGATCAGACAAAGGACAAGACACATAACAGGTTGCCCCTCCAATCTTTGGTCTGCCCAGAACAATCTGGTAGTCACCATGCCTGCTTCAAATGAATTTTCACATGGTTTATTGGCTTTTGCAACAAGCCTTTCTCTAAGTAGAATGCACTTTCTTTAGGCTTTTTCACCTCACCTCTCTTTATTCATTTCCACACTGAAGTTTGAAAAGTACATACCATATAAATCTGTGATGTCATACTTAAGTATGGGGGGGTGACACAGTAGATCGTCCCCCCCTCCGAACAATAGCTTCACCGCTCAGATTTACACCAGCAGTACATATTAATTTGTATGATATTTCATTTTGGGGATATAACAAGAACTTTAGTTTCACACTGGTAAAATACAAGGTACTTTACAATCATGTTGGAAGCAGGAAATACCATCAGGTATTTTTTTTTCCTGATCATCAGGTGTGAATAAGCAGAGTGAATCCAATGACCTAGTTATCAAGGTTTGTACGATCCTCACCGGAACCCACCTCTCACCTCATCTAATCCTGAACCACACTCCTAAATCTCATCTCTAAACACCTGAGCAGGGAGAGTTCCTCCAGGTATTATCATGGATTCAGGCTTCACCATGGTAACTCCTCCATCCTTTTAACATCAATCCCAAAACATCCAGTACATGGTCTGCTTTAGACATGGTCCATGGTTTGATGTATTGGTTGTTTATGGCAAAATGTACACCCTCAATAAGTATTTCAACTTCAATCATATTTCATGAAGTTTTCTTTTAAAGTTTTCCTTTCTCCATATGAATATAAAGTTATACCAATGATTGCCCCTACCAGTGTCGTTGTTATTTTACAGTTGTAGGAGGTCATATATTTAGTAATACAGCTATGGAAGCAGATTGCTTTTTTTTTTTTCAAATATGACTACATGTAGATGTGTTGTGGTGTTTTGGACAAGAGGGTAAGGAAGGACCTTTGGCAAGACAATGATCTACAAATGGCACACTCAACCCAGGTATTGTCCACAGACCTTTAGAAGTTCCATTTGGTGATGTGAAATGAAATAGTTTTAGGCCTATATACAGTGAAAGTGACAATCTATCAAAAAGAAAAAAATATTGTATTTATACTTACACATGAAATGACTTAAGCCTAGGTTCATGCCAATCTGTGTACAAAAATAGAAAGAAAACAGGAGAAAAAATATTGTTTAAGTATACATCCCTTAAAAAAATAACCGAACTGTTTTAGTCTTAGTCCTACCACCTAAAAAAAAAGAGTCATATTAATTTCTCACAAAATGTCTAAGGAGATAACTTAAAACCACCAACTAAGCATCTGCGATGTCATTATTTGGCAAAACTTCCTTGTTCAAATACAGAGATGAAACAAATGGTGATTTATACATTACAAAAAGTGAAACAAGTATTGTGGAAAAGAAAATGACTTCAGTTCTGGTCTTCAAATCACTCCCAAAAGTCTGTCCAGGTTACTTTCAATGTGATTAAGAACATAATAAGTTTGACACATTAATCATCACCCACGCTTTGTTCCCACAACATCTCATATTTAGAGAAAGGTATCCATGACCTATGGTATCTTGAAACCTTGCAGACTGAAAGAAAAATAAGAATGAAATGAAAGTTCAAATCCATGAGCGATATTCCCGAGAGAGAACAGTCATGTAGATTAGGTTTGGTGCTAAATTTAGTGGTAACAAAGAAAAAGTTTAACTCTTGATTTATGTTGTATCATATATGAAATTATACACAGCATCTGGTACAACATTATGTATAAACAGACTAGAATGTTACATGTAAATCGAAAACCCAAGTCATGTAACATAAAGGAATAGGCCTATCAATAATGAATATTTATAATTAATTCTACATTCTTTGGGGAAAGGTGTGCCATTGACAAATAGTAAAAATTGTACAATTGGTTGTCATTCCTGATACAGGGTCTTTTCATAATAGGTTAGAAATGTAAAGCTATTATCCTTCAAGCATTTATGTGTTATCTATTTCATTGAAATGCTGATTTTGGTTTAAAAAATGGTGTTCTCCTAATTACTATTATCATTCATTTATTTATCTAAATATTCATTGTTTGTTTGTTCATTCACTCATTCATTCATTCATTCATTCAATTCATCCATTCGATTCATTCATGTTATTCATTCAACTAAACTATAAAAACCTACATTTCAAAAATCATAAATGACTTTTACATAGAGTAGACAAAAAGCAAAATCGGTAGTACTACATGCTGGTCAGGAGTTGATAAAAGCTAATGCAAAGTTGTTCGGAAACATATCACCACCACATAAAACCTTCAGTCTCATTTCTAAAGCTGCGTAGGTGGAAAAATGATGGATATTTCTGTGACATTGCTATTTTATCACAAAGACATGAACCTTCAAAAGAAAAACCACCTCAGACTTGATGCAATCCACAGGCTTCTGTCTTCCATCATACCCTCATCCCACCACAAATCCATCATCCATCATCTCATTCTCACCACAATACCAACTATGAATGAAAGCTAATACATTTATCACTCCAACAATACAATCACAACAAAAGAAAGTTGCTTAAAAAATCCTGCAAATGAAAAGAGGAAAAGGACACTACTTATGATTTTGACAGATTACATTAGCACAATTCCAGTTTTCATTGAAAATGAACCTTTTCCAAGAAAGATATGATCTGTCACTCCTATGACCCCTTATCCCCAATAGGTCAAGTGTATTCACTACAGAAAAACGCTTGAACAGTAAATCTTTCCCACACCACACATATCACATTAATTTCATTTTTTTTAATGTGATAAAATTATACTTTGTTTTCAAGAAAAACAAGACAGAGGAGAGGTATAGATTCTTTGTATGAATCCCAAAAGCAATTTAATAATAATGTTACTAATAGTTAAAAAAAATCAGTTAAAAAAACTTACACACTAATGAATATACTTTCAGATCAGTTTGATAATTTGATTTCTAATTCTATATATCTATCTAAATATTGAGTAAAATGAATTATCGTGTTCAATATGTCTGAGCCATGGATAACATACAGTTTGCAAACATCTACACAGAATTTATTGAACAAAAGATCTCAATTTTCAGCCTTTTGTTGCTAAATAGGAATGTGTGCCATAGCTTGGTGAAAATAGCCCAGCAAGCCGAATATGAAGCCCTTCCAATACTCATTTGTTAATTAGAATGCAGTTAGGGTCTGTGTCAGCACACAAGTTTAATACTGAGAAATTAATTTTGTTTATGTAAGATATCATTTGGAATAATGAAAACCAATATCACTTTTATCATTTACTTTTCTGCAGGACGTCAATATGAAAACTGAAAAGAACTAAAAGTTTTTTTGAAATCCAGCTGCAATGTTTGAAAAGGGAATCGTTAGTCATCTGAACAAGGATGTGGAAAAACCACATTAGGTCAGCGACAAAATATGAAGGTAGGTGGGACGTTCCTCCAGGGAATTGAAAAAAAAACATGAATCAAGCCTGGGGGTGGGGGAATACTCATCATTCCATGTTTATGAGTAATGTTTATCAATCATAACAACAACATGATTTTCATTTTAAAAACAAATTATCTGAAATATGCCTGGATCCCCAAGACTTCAAGACCTTCAACTATTCCCTGAAAACAGGACATTGTACTCTGTATGGCTGTCACTAACCTCATGGAATCCTTTATGAATGGTTACACCATGAAATATGATAGGTCCTATATGTTTATAATACCAGCATCTTAATTAATGTTTTGTGAAAGAATATAGGCCTACAATCTATGTTTGAAGATGAAAACATCCTAGAAAACAAAATGACCTGAATACAAAATGAACCATGCTATTCCTACAGACAAAGGGGTAATGCTTGCTGTTACAGGTTAATTTATCTTTTTGAACTAAATGCAAACTAATTTCATATAGGGTCTATAATAGCCTGGGCACTAAGTTAAGAAAGACCAATCAGGCAGCATATGTAAAACATTATTAACATTACTTCAATACTTTTATAATAATTACAATGAATAGTGAAACATTTCTAATGAAAAAATAAAGTACACATCTTAGGAGGACTTTTGACACTATTTCACCTTATTTCAAAGACTATTTTCAGATCATGATGCACAGCCTATTAGTTACAATATAAAAAGGAAGAGACTAATACGGTGTTTACACATCGACTCGGCTCGCGTGTTGAATCCGCGAGCCGGGTTGAAGACTGCGAAGAAGGGATCAGAGATCGCGTTTATACGTACACATGAAAAGGTGAGTTTAACACGGCTCGCGGATCTCGAACGGAAGAAGAATTATGACGTCGCAAATTAAAGGCGGGAAATTCACCGCCGGAATCGAATCTTGTCCGTGCGAACAACAACAATGCCAAAAGTGAAAGCGCGCGCAGTGACCTAGGTCAAGAGAGTTCGACACGGCTTTCTGTTTACACACGAAAAAATTGCCGAGTCTGACTCGGCTCGCGGCTTGAAACCTATGATTTTGGCGGATCAAAAAAGCCGTGTTCGACACGGCTCGCGGATCACACTGATCGCGTTTACACAGCATAAAATTGCCGTGTTGAGCACGGCTCGCGTGTCGAACCCCCGAGCCGTGTCACTGTGTAAACACGGTAGTGACATATTGAGCAGATAGTTACAACCAGGTAGGGTTCATGGTTACTTAGAGCCATGGTCAAAAGCAATGAGAACATCATACATATCCGTGGGAACAAGAACTTGATACAAGACAGAACAAACACATCCATTACATATCAATATCAACATTGGTAAGATTCCATGAATGAAAGAGCATAACACCTAAGAGGGGGGCTTTCCAACGATGAGGAGGACCAGAGAGTCTCTGTTGATGTACAAGAGGACCCATGCACTTGTCAGGAGGGTTGTTATGTGTGGGGTGAAGTGTTCTTGGAATGTGCTACATACTCAAGGATGTTGTCAAGATAAATAGAAGAAACATACCAGAGGTGCTTGATGGAAGGTATACCTTGGAAGTTGGAACATTGAAAGGGATTGATGAGATGTATAATATGATCCTGTACAGGTGGATAGAGGAGGTAAGTGAACTTCAAACAACAGAACTGAAAGGAGGGAGGGGTACTAGATGGAAAAATATGTGAGAAGAGGGGGGGGGTGCACAGGTACAGGCAAATATCTTTGTCACATATGAGTTGCTTCAACAGATATACCTGCATTGACATCCAGTTAGAAGACATTGGCCAAGAAATGACAATTATCAGACAATGAAAATTGAATAAAAAAGGGGATAGGCCTACAATCTACATGTATTGGACGAAAAGTTGTTTGAAATTCCTTCTTTCTTGGCAAGTTCTGGGAACTGTACTAGCCTCGTAATTCAAGGTGAAGGAATACCATGGATTTATTGCATGACTCTTTGGCCAATTTGCAATTTCCTAATGTACTCTATGATTGACCTGAGTACTTTCAATCATTAGAGGATGAGGATGTATCAAAGACCAGTCTTATTTAAACAGTTTAAACCCTACAGTTAAAAATAAGGGAGTTGCTAAACTCAACGATGAAGTGTCATATTCCATTATGAAGTTGGGCTACACACCTGTCAAGGATGAGTGGTGTCACACTACACTACAACTCTGGTTATACACCCCAAAGGTAGGGACGATGGCTTATTTTAACACTTCAACCAATCTGGGTAAACTACAAATGGATAAAGGGTGTCCTCTTTTACTACCGGTTTTAGCTACAAACTATGGTCAGAATGAAAGGTATCATACTTTAATCTACTACCAGTCAAACGATTGTTCTCCCAGTCTTGTAAAGTCTCAATATTAGGGGTAAAGGGATTCACACTCAATTTCCAATCATGCTACATCCCTATTCCCTACATTCAGGATGATGGGGTGTCTGGAACTCTGGATACACCCCTGCGAGAGAGGGGTGCCATACCCTTACTACCGATACGGCTATCCTTTCGTAATAGGGGTGATGGCCAAGTGTCAGACTCCAGACACCAGCAAGTCTAATGATGCATCTTCTTCCTAATTCAAGGTTGCCCTTTTGGCTGTAAAGCATCTCAGCTTGATTTGAGATGATGATAGATTGCTCACAACAACTGGCATCACCAATAATGATACAGAGAAATGCATCCCTTTACTGCGTATAATCAAGGATGGTTATGGAACCCTTGCCAAACATATTCTAGGAATTATGGGAGGCTGGAATGAAGGATACCATATTGGGGTTTCTGTATTAATAATAACAATAATAATAATATAGACCAGGGAAGCCACCTCAGTTCTGAAAACTGTTTTCCAAGTCCCTGCTGTTATTATCATTATCCTGGCTTAAGTTGGGTTGCATAGGTGCTCAACCATTTAAGGAATTTATTCCTACCTGGTACCCATTCACCTCACCTGGGTTGAGTGCTGCACAATGCGAATAAATTTCTTGATGAAGGAAATCACATCATAGCTGGAATTCGAACCCACAACCCTCTGTTTCAAAGTCAGAAGACTAATCCACTGGGCCACAAAACTCCACTATTGTTTAATGTCAAACGGTTTTAAATTTTTCTACAGGCTAGTAGGAAATACGAAAGTTTGTTTGTTTTTCAAGACAATTCAATTTCCTTTTCTTGAGATTTGCAGTTCCAAACACTAATGAGAATTACTTAAGATTAAATATGTTTTTTGCTTTTGAAGTTATGTCAGATATAAATCAATATTTATTTTAGCAAATCACCCAAAATTTCTACCCCTCCCCTTACAGAGAAATACTATGTCCAAACTATAAATTGTCCTCTTTGTTGCCCCCTCCTACTCATTTTCCCTGGTTTGTTCTCATACCCTCTCCCTCTCTCTCAGTTCTTTCTGCATTTCATTTACCAGCACATTCAGCAGCACGAGTTGAGGGCAAAATTGGTTTTGTTTCTGTTTTCTCAGACCACACGCTCTCTCACCCCAGGATGAAATGATGCAGGCATAGTGACAAGTTTCAGAAACTCAAGTTAGTGATATTGAGAAGTGTGGAAAAATATTCTTGACCTAAACTAGTATAAGTTGATTCTCCCTTGGGTCATGGTCATGTAACAGAGTAGAAGGACCTGTTGACTGCTTAACTGTCCATATCTACAGGAGAGAGAGAGGGGGGGGGTCCATATATCAACATCATTGAACCACTGAGGCAAGGCAAGAAAGGAAAAATGATTGGGCCAGCCATATATGAATTTGTATAAATTAAAAAAAGAAAATGGCTGAGGCTGGTAACATCATGAAGGAGTATTATCTACAAGCACATAGAAATAGAGAGCAAGAAAGGATAGGTGATAAGATTTGAAACAGAAAGATGCTAGTTTATGATGATTAATTTTTAGTTTCATTGCATTTATGGGCCATCTAAACTGGATGCTCTTAGTATATCAGCCCCCCCCCCTTGAAATTAAAAATTATCATAGCTCCTTTTCAATTTGATGGAAACCATGGAGGCAATCTATAATGCATCATTAGTTCTTTGGTGAAAGAAATGGCTGCCAGCACATGACATCCAAAGACAGCTTATGCTATAAATGCTTGGGGCTGATATCTGACTTCTTAATCATACCTGACAAAAGCTCTATGACCCATATCTGAATCAACTTAATTGATAACCAACTTGGAGGAGATTTAAGATCTTTATGAATGAATATATCCATTCATAACTTCTTCTGCTCACTGCTCAATGACCAGCCAGTGATCAATCATATGAATAATGCATTCATCAGTACCCAAATAACACAAAAAATATTCTGAACTTTCAAAAAGTAATTCTGTTAAAAGATCAGCTATTTGCATTCAAAGGCTATTAAAGAACATTTCAGAATAAGAAAAGACATACAGATAAATTATCTTAAAATTAAAATAAAATGTTTTGGAGTAAACTGAACTTATATTCTTTGAATGAAAGCTTATTTAATTGTATCTATCAACATGGCTGATACAGCATGGTGGCTAGGTAAATCTGAAAGCTGAATTACCATGTAACAGCCTAAATATGGAAGAAAAAAACTATGATATAAAGGGGATATAAACTACTAATAAAGCAGACATTGCGTCAACTGTGATTTGGGTCTGATAAAGATCAGGGCCTATTCAATTCTACTTCCTCCTTGATCAATTACTGCCAAAAGATTCCAGACAAAATAAAACAAAAATAACCCGAAATCAAGCATTGTTGGCTGTAGACTGTCTAATAGCTCTTTCTGGTTCACCCATCTCACTAATACATATTGTGGTATTGATACACAAAAGAAGAAACCTTTCAAGTCTGGTCAGTGCTATTGGCCGATACATGAACCCCCTTGAACCTATCCACCAAGAGGTATGAAAATATGACGCTAATCGGATCAGAGGTAGACTTCAAAGGGTTCCTCCTGCAAAACTATCTCCCTACTCCAATACCCATCGAAAAGCTATCAAAAATGAAATGCCCCCTATTTCATATCCATTTTTTTAGGGGGGGGGGTGTCTGATTAAGAAAGGTTAATTTGTAAAGCATGACCTGGGATATCATAGTATAGGCATAAACTGTATAATCAGTTATTGTAATGAATGCAGGCATTCTTCAAGAAATTTTCATCCTAGTTTCTTCGGGCATGAATTGTTACTTGGTCTATACAAATAGTCCGAAAAATTGCTTTACTGAGGGCAGCCACAAAGGAATTGTCTTGTGTTGATTCAAGGTCTATGCCATTTAGAGGTCTTGATTGCATTCAAGAGAGGTATCTTTTGAGACTTTGACTGATTATTAGCACCTTGTTCACCCCTAGGTTACTGATCAAATATGGTTTTCATCTTGATCTAGATCTGGTTTTATTGTCAACTATCAGGAAGTGCCCCTGCTGACCAGCTGACCACAAAACATATTTGAGAAGTGACCATAACCATACCAGAGGCCTTTTGGTAAAAAATATCTAGATTTTTGTTTGTGGCATTGAGTGGTGATATTGTTGGTGGTGGTTGTGAATATGGTCTATATATATCCTTCTCCTCCAGAGCACAGTTTATTTTCAAGATTGGACCTTTCGCTCTTTTCATTCGTAATATTTTGTCTTCATTATTTCCCAAATACCCTATGCAAAATCATAAATGAAGTCAAAAATTAAATCCCTTGACGCATCTGATTTCAAATCTATTGCAGGCCTGTCTATTGACAATAAAACTGTAATTGCTTTTCAATTAAACATAACATAAGTAAAAATGTTTTCCCCATTTTCTGCTATAATAGTCCAGTCCTTTACAAATCTCCATCACTTGCAAAGCTATGGATGCCCCATCCTCTTCTTGCAAGTGTAACAATCTCCAGGCACTGACCACAACTGACCTACATTCTGACCAATGAAAACAAGTTCACTGAATCTGAAGTAGATGGAGGATGGAGCAGACATGTTCTCAGGGAAGATGATGAGGGTGATGGAGGGGAGAAACAGGTGATTTAACAGTGATGGCTAGAGAGAGACAGACAAACAGACAAGCAAAAACATACGGATTTACATTAGTATTCAAGGGGTAGAGACAGTGTCCCTTAATTATCATCCTTATCGGCTGACCATTTGCTGATTTGCAACTATTTCCATTCAGGGCGTGGCCGTAAACTCCATCTGCAGAAAAATATGCATACCGGTCATGCCCCACTAAAACATGTAACATAATCTGTGCATACAAATATTCAATTGAAACAGCTGTGTCCCATTACTTCTTCACCCAAGGATCACTCTTTCCTCTGAGAGATTGAGAGAAGAGAATGTTCTCTGCAGTTTAGATCATGTGATTTGAGGGATATTCTCTTCCCCTCTGATAAAAGTGTGAATGCAGTTTGAGAAAGAAAGGAGAGCAAGAGAGACAGAAATAGAGAGAGAGAGCGAGATGGAGAGAAGAGGGTTGACAGGGGGGAGGCAGAGAATGAGGTCAATGCAATAATAATCAAAGATGTGTGTACTTGGAAGCCCTGAAGGCAACCTTCCTATTGAAAGCTTCCCCCATCTGAAGGGGGTCACTTCAGGTCACCTTCCTTCTGTTGTCTGGTCAACTTTACATCTTGACCTAACCAGACAGGGCTATGTGCTGAATATCATTAGCATAAGATGATTATCAATGAAGGTTAGATAAGGGTAACATCAGGTCATTGAAAATACATGGGGCAGAGGCAGCGGAACATCAGGCTTGGACAGAGAAAGTGGAGGGACACCTTTTGTCTGCCAAACAATAGGTGCTCCTCCACTTTCATTAGCCTGATGTTACACCGCCTCTGGCATGGGGTGCAATAAAAAAAAAAGACATTTATATTTCAATGTGATTTGTGAATGGGAAATGAATCATTTGTTTTTAGTTCAAATTGATCACTTCTGAGCAAAATATTAAAAGATATTGTATATATCATTTGTCATTGTCATTGGAACATTTTTTATTTGGACTCCTGGTAGAACACATGTCCAACTTGATGCACATCTAAATTCGATCACAAATAAGTAGGAATGCTAAAATAGTTGAACGATGGAATCATGAACATTCACACTCAAGATTTCTGCAATCGCTCTCAAATGCATGAACAATTCATTTTTTTCCCTTTGTAGTATACTGCAATGAAAGCAATATTTGGACACAGATAATCATACTTCTTATTTTGATATCTTATTTTTTAGCAATGGTAGTCTTTATAGTAGAAATATAGCCACAATGCACAAATGAGATTAACAAGAAATCAAACCACTTTGAAAATATCATGTTAAAAAATATCATTAACAATTAAACTGTGTTATGATGAAAATGGTTTCTAAGTTTCCATATATTAATATTGATGGTAAAAATGTATGCCTATATGATTGATTGATTGATAGGGATTTTTTACCTGACTGCTAAGAAAGCATGAATGCTTGTAAACAAGCAACCAGAGGACCGACGGCTTAAGGTCTTCTCCAAAGGACCTGGTAATGAGGATTAATGCCTTACCAAAGGGCATTAGAGCACCAAGTGGGAATCGAACCCAGATCACCGGAATACAAATCCCCCGCTCTACCGACTGAGCTATTGTGCTTCCATTAAACTAAAACTTTGATTTGAATAAAAAAAAATTGAAATAGGCCTACCTCCTCCTGGTTAAAAAAAAATCTCCCCTCAAACTTCATGGAGTAAAAGGGGTCAAGAATAGATGATGATGATAATGAAAGAGGGGGGGGGCATATGGAAAGATTTTTGGTACAGCCTCCCATACAGCTGTGTTTGGGTGTATCAGGGTTCAGATAGGGTCATGTCCCTGGTGTAATGTTGTTGCATAGTGATTAAGAGCTGAAAGCACAACTGTCAATATTATTGTTGGTCATTTCATACTCTCTACCTGAGCTAAAAATATGATTCTGGGTCGAGTTACCTTTAAGGCATCAACTTTCACTGACGATTTGAATGGGTTTGAGGAGAGAGGGAGGACTGAGAGAGACAGAGAAACCGAGGAGGTAAAGGGAGAGAGGAGTCAAACACAGAACGATATATGGGGGAGATGAGAAAGGAAGAGCGAGGGAGACAGGGGGAAAAGACTACATGAAAAACATTAAAGTTGAAATATAAACAGACCTCTGATATTTTCTCTCTGTAAAGATCTGAAAAAAAAATAAAGGAAAAGTTTGGATACTGAATGTTAGGAATATCAACATAAATTTTGATGTTTTGCAGAAGATTTGAGATTACTACAGCATATCTATTGCTACCAGGCTTGCATTCATACTTGTACCTGTTTATATCTCTGAATTATTTTTCAGGTGTGTGTGTGTGAGAGAGAGGGGGGTTCATCCAGAAGTGGCTTTGTAAGACTATGTGGTAACTGGGTGAGTGCCCCCACATGTTCACCACATTTAACTTTCCATCCCCAATCTTCTCTCCAGGCTCACACCCCCTACAAAAACTCACACAGACAGTCATGGTCATATCATTCATTATAAATTCAATATCCATATCAAATTCAAGGCTACAAGGCACAATTCCCAACATGTAAACAAATTATAGTTAATTTCCATTTCATTGAATAGCATGAATGAAAAAAATAAAAGAACCGGATCTGGTCAAATAACATCAACACAAGTCAAGAATGAGAGCTGCCTCTGATTTATACCGACAAAGGAGCCACACAATTCAATTCATTCAATTCTAATTGCATAATTGCCAGAATGGGAATATTTTCACTGAATTCTATGGTTGTATAAATTTTAAATCAACAAAGGAATATTTGCATGGCCCACCACATCATATTGGTGTTCTGACCCTCTCTGTTTTTATAATGGATATCAAATGGTGGTTACAAGGTTGAGCAGTTTCAGCAACATGTGGGGGCTAATTACCAGGAAAGAAATTCATCTATTATCCCCTTTCTAATCTTCTATTTATATTCCAATTACTGTTTCACACTGTTTCACAATTCCAGATATCAACATATCCTGTAATAACTACTCACTCTTTATATTAATAGATGTGCAAATAATTCCACCCTACTCAGTTCAGGAAGTTTCATTCTTTTACATTAAAACATTTTCTGGCCCACATTGAATGGGAGGTGCACAACATTAATTTTTCAATACATTTCGAGTGATGCACAAAATGCACAAACAGTCATAATACACTGATAAATGGCAATATAATCACAATAAAAGTACCAAACATAATGAGGATTGCGTGAATGGGAATTATGCATTACAAATTGATGAAATAGACCACAAATTGGAGATAATTGACATATCAAAAGCGGCGGCTCAAGTTGTAAGGTTTCTAAAAGGACAAGGCGGAAACACAAGTCACTCTTTCTTTCTTTTCATTGAAAAGGAAAGCACAAGGGAATACTAATTCAATTTCTGACTAAACTTTGATCAAGAATTTTTTTTTTCAGAATACTTTTTGGCAAACAAAGAGTGTAAAAGAAATATGTACATATCATGTGTTGTAATCTTACATCTAGTAATAGACCAATGAGAAAATATAACTTTATCTGTTATTATTTGGTTTATCAAAGAAACAACTTTTAAAATCATTTCTCTATATTAGTATATAATACATACCTAGGAATATGGAAGAGCCAAATTATATCTGTATTTTGAGTTTAAACACATAGGTTAAATTAAAGTTGCATAATCATGCAGGCAGATATATCTGATATTAATATTTGGCCAAATCGTCTTTGAAATCTGATAATAGATGTTCTCAGGTAAATAAACATAAATTTGACATTAATCATATAGTCAATTGTCTGATCCTATGTATCTTTTTCTAATACTGGGTGAATTCCACAACATTGGGATAATAGCAATGGTTCTGTTTTCCCTTCTTCTTCTTTTTGCAGAGTACATAGTCATAATGATTTCTGGTTAAAAGGAATAAAATGACACATCTAGTAGCTGAAGCCGCCAGCATTGGAAAGCTTGACTGATAAAGGAATAATATTAACAAAGGTGTAATCTGAAGCACCTTGTAGTAAGATGGTATACCACAAAAGCCTCTTGTGGTGGCCCAGTGGTTTGTATGGATTAGCTCTGAATAGAGGATGATGATTCAATCTTTATTGGCAGATGGAAACAGTTTGAGGGCTGGAAATAATGAAAAGTCTGCTCTCGGGAACACAAGGTTATGGATGCTGATGGTTTCTGGTATTGTGTATATACTACAGAAACAAAAATTGAGGTTGGTGGGCCATCAAAAACTTTGTAATCAGCCGATGATCGGAATCATAATTAAAATGAATTCATCTAACTGTGTTTTAAAAGCCATTGTTTGTTTTTGTGTGTCATGATAAACCTTCATTCCATAGAAATTGTGAATCTTTTATGCGATTTCAAAGAAAGTGATCGAATCATTCAGTGGTTACTGTTACACAAATTGGTATACAAACCAAATATTGAGGAAATAAATATTAACCAGGAATGTCCTTCATTGAAATCAATGCCCCCCCCCCCATCACACACTTTCTGAGTTTAATGAAGAAACAAATGCAGATTGATAAGCTACAGCATTATTATTATTGTCCATGTATCTCATCAAGGAGAAAGGATTTAATCAATTTCTATAAATAACAGTAATTTTCACAATATAAAATAGTTTTAAACGTTGCTGTTGTATAATATACAAAGCAAGACAATAGAGAACAATCCCATTTGAAAAAAAAACATAACAGATTTCTGTGAAGTCATAAAACTAGAATGGTCTGATGACGGATAATACAATGACCAAATTTGGACAATTTTTTTAAATCTATCATTTTGAGGATTGGCGGTAAATACTGTCAGTGGATTGTGGTTATGTATCATACATCCATGTAAATAGTTGTCTGCTTACTTCATCATGGGTGACCTCATGTATGTTTGGGGTTTTCCTCAGAATACAATTACATTCAAAGGGGTGTTTTTCAACAAGAGTGGGCGGATGCACCAGTAATCCAGAATTAGTTGGTAAAATTAGCCTGGTACACAGAGTGTTTTTAGAAGAAACTATTATTTTCTTACTATTTAAAAGACACATCTCCTTCTTAAGAAATTAAGAAGGAAGAGGATTACAGCTCAGAGATAATTAGAGGATAAAAGTGGTAAAGAATTAACAGCTTCTGTGCTCTTATGTGGTTTAATAATCCTACTTGTGATGAGTCAAACAATAATATGGGTGGGATTCGGATACTGGTTAGGTTGGTTTGGGGTTTCTATCAGCGTATGATGTAATATTTGCTCTCAAGTGTTCCTCTTTATCTAATTCTCTGAATATTCATGATACATAGACCTACACCTACATAGGCCTACATAATAAATGAAGAAAAGATATGAAAAGTAAGAGATACATTAAAAAGCTTTTCTAAGAATCGTTCTTCCTTCTTTGTCTACATCATAACAGGTCAATGGTACCCAGTACAGTGAACTAGTATAAAGCTATAATGAAATTGAAATGGATACATGAATATGTAGACGAAGCTGAGATGAGATAGGGGTAAGGCAGGAATAGAATAAGACAAAGAAATGGTGTGATAGAGAAAGAGAGTATACTATACAAAAGAGAGAGTGGAGGTGGAAAAAAATAAAGAGACAAAAGGGTAATGTACAGGGACAGAAATGGAAAAAAGGACAAACAAAAGGGTAAAAACTGTTGGAAAAAAAGAAAGTGGGTTAGTGGAATTGGAGGTTATTGGGTAGCCACGACTATCCTTCAACCTATAACCATACAGGTGAAAACCATATGATACAAAGAAAAAGGGGAGTATATTGGTATATTGGAATGTCTCAAGCAGTTGCAAATTGAGGCATACTCAGAGAAGCATACAGATTCTCCACAATAACAAGGTAATACATCTTTATCATCTGACTTATAAACCACCAGACCACCCTGATATAGATAAGCTAGGATGAGTCATCTTTTGTTTGGGCTTTCCTTTGCCCCCATTTCCAAGTCAAAAACATAAATACAGGGAGAAAATGAGGGGGTAGTAAAAGTAGCCAAACACCATTAGTCAGGATCCAGAAAGTAACAAAGCATGAAGGAAGGTGATAACACCATCACTGAAACTCAAATAATTACATGGACCATTAGCATCCAACCTCAAGGGGTATAGGGGAGGGGGTCAATCTGGATTTATGTGTTTATTGATAATGACCTCTGACCTTTCATCTATGTCTGACCTCTGATGAGGTCATTGAAATGCCACACACAGGTTCAGTCTTATTGATTGACTGTCAACTCTGAAGAGCAAGAAAAATATCACCTCTTCAAATAATGTTCTGCATAAGCCTGCTTAAAAAAGGGGGATTAGCGCACAAACTATAACACACAAAAAGAATATCCCCCTATTCCAAAGTGCCATAACTTTGTTATAAAGTGGTATTAGCAAAATAATTTAGGACTATTCCTAAGTAAATGGACAATGTCTACATGATCTTTTTACCACCTATTCATGCATGAATGAGTATGTCTAAAGCTCTACCTTCCCCTTTAACCATTTCTCCCTGAACAATAAAACAATTTATGGGGCTTGAATCAATTGATTTTAAGATAAAAGATACCTTCATCATTATTAAATGAACTACAATTTAGTTCAAGTCTGAAAAAACATACAGGCCATACATGTACACATATATGGAATCATTTAATAAAAATGAGTCTAGGTGTAAGATAATAGATCCCTCAATACTTCACCTAAAGTGGTAAGTCTAAAACAAATCATATTTTATCTTCCAAACACCAGAGGTAACTCTTTATTCCCCATGTCATATCCATGATTCATCTTGACCACAGTAAGTACTAAGTGATATGAATCAGTTGAAATGATGGATTGTCCGACAGTGACTTCAACAGATCAAATAAGATACAAAGAATGCAATTAATCAAGCGGTTGGACTTGTTAAAAAAAAAGACTTAAGTGACAAATGTGTAATCAATCACCAAAA
The DNA here is from genome assembly GCF_018143015.1 of Lytechinus variegatus. Classification (NCBI taxonomy): domain Eukaryota; kingdom Metazoa; phylum Echinodermata; class Echinoidea; order Temnopleuroida; family Toxopneustidae; genus Lytechinus; species Lytechinus variegatus. Next base: position 39,837,767 of record NC_054746.1, read on the forward strand.
TATACCGCACTACAAAGAGACCTACAGGGAAGTGAAAGATGATGAAGGAATCATGCTGTGTGAGGCTTTTGAAAAGAAATCATACTTGGGAATAATAACAGATCCTTTTAGCACCTTATTAGTAGCTGACATTGGAAGTTGATTGAATCATTTACATCACAAAGACAAATATTTTCAAATTATTATCATCTGTTGTACTAAACAACATTAATCAAATTCCTTCTATTTTTTGTTAGTTTGATTTTGCCCCCCCCCCCCTCATTTACAGAAAAGAGAGCCTTTTCAATAAAACAAACACAATATAATTATAAAAGTAAATAAATAAAATGTGTCATTTCCATGGAATTTTCAGTGGAATAAACAATATTCTGTGATTTCCTCATAAAACAGAACAATTCATGGAAGTTATTGTAGTGGGAAATGAGGCAGTTCACATTTAACAAGTGTACTTTGACAGCTATAATGAAATACCACAACTGATGCAAGATTATGAATTTCAAACACAGGCATGTGATATTATTTGGGAGAAAATTGGTTAATATAGCTCATGATAATAATAATGATATACATTTACTGATGGTAAAATATATGCATTTTCATAATAGTGATATCAAGGTTGATGACAATTCTAGTCATAATTATTACAAAATATGTCTACCCAAAATTAGACATGAGAAAGTAATGCAAAGAAAAAAAATCCCTTTTCATTGCACAATACCAAAATGCAAAGTCCCTGGGCCATGACTCATCGACAATAAACATATCATATTCTCATTGCAAACACATGAGCATAACATTTAAAGAGATTGAAGTCATGCACGATCAATATATAGTCAATACATATATATCTAGGGTGTTAACATATAAAGGCAATGTGGGAGGGATTTCTATATTGTTTGTACTCAATCCTGATTCTAATGTACCATCATGCAAAACAATGGTGTGAAAAAGATCTATGCATTATTTATGTGGATAATAGATGGATGAGATAAAAGGGGAAATATAACCATTTAATGAATTCATTTCTAGTGAATGATTGATTGATATCAATCAACTCTAACCCCAACCCTTCAGATAAAGTGTGTCAATATCTACCTTAATAATTCTGATACAGTGATACAAGATATACTAAATCAACATGCCCAATTTCAATAAATTGCTAAACTAAAGTTTCATCAACTTATGGGAAATATATTTTCAATTCAATATTTATTTCAAAGAGAACACAAGTTTATATACTGTGTACTGTGGAAATGTTTGTAGACACTTATACAATGAGTAAATTTTTAATATGTTTTTATCAGAACAATGCAATACCTTATAGCTTTCGGCCTTATTATTTTAAATGTATAGGTACTTAATTAATTGTTAATTGTTAAAAAGAAGATATAATGTACGCTTGCCTGGTATATCAATCTGCGATTTTAACAGGAACCACTTCATATTAATATATAGGTGTATGTTACGCTGATTTATGATTGGGAAAGCTTCTACTACACTGTCTTCTTTAATTAAACTAATTGGCTTGCCTTATATGACCCATTACCAAATTTTAGCACCAAACATGGGTAAGCACTTCATTGTTGTTCTTTAAATGGGATTAAAAACATATTTCAAACTATCACATTAATAAATCATGCTTATCTCAGTGATTTAAATATGCACTGTTCAGTTTTATAGTTTAATGACCTTCATATGCTTGATGCTTCATTTATGAGTTATCAAACATATTAACATCAAGAGAGACAGAGAGATTATTGAGTTTAGCTTACTGAAATGATGTTGACACATTAACAAGGGAGGTTTTGAATGAAACACAAATTTATATCTAATTCGTCAAGTTCTGGATTATTGGTGAAATCAAGGAGCACAAATATTTTGATTATGTCACAGCAGCCGGATTTTCAATCTCAAGAGCATTAGACATTCCTATGTGTTTTGTATTCAATTTTAAAACTGATTATTAGAAATCATAATGTTAGACTTATTGGGATTAATAAATTAGATAAAGTAGGCATTTTCAAAACATTCCTGAATACTTTTCATCAGAAGCATTTGTTGCTATCAAATAATATTACAAAAAATCAAGGTGCCTTCCAAATAACAATTATGTAACCATTGCAATGGACAATAAAACGACTTATCAAAGTCCATGAAATAAGGAGTAAAACAAAAAGAATTCAAAATATAAAAGTTTAACTCACATCCATGTTTTTATTAAAATGATGTTTCAATCTATAAAAATGCAAGATGTGGAAACAAATATACATTTTTGTAATATTGTTGATTTTCAAACTATTTTACTGTTTTTAATGGATGGTTTATAAGCTCTCATCAATTATCTGCTTTAATGTAATTGAAAAAATAATGAATTGATTGTAAAGCCTAAATGAGAAATCTTATTTTTAATACTTCATAATTTTACTTATCCACTGTAAAAGATTACTTGGAGATCCAATCTCATTCCCATAGAGTTATCATGTTAAAAATAGGATTCTCCATAAATGTACATGTAAATATATCAACATCTCCTCTACATCCTTCACTTTTAAAACAATGAAATATCCATAGCAACTGTGAAAATCAAGATTTTTTGTTTAAATTTTCATGCGACTATCATAACAAATATATTAATAAGCATGCACAGACAGAGAAGTTTTCCCCATCTACAGTCTAAGTAAAAAAAACACACAAAAATACTCAAATTTGAGATAAATGTGTATTTAATTACTTCTTTAATGCATTCTTAAAAGCAAATGGATTAAATAAGATAAATATTTTTGTCACATTGCCATCCGACTTTTTAAAATTTATCATTATGTGAAAAGAAAATGTTCACTAATGTATTTAGTTCTGATCTAAAAACAAGTTATTTAATCTCAGACTGCAGACTTCTTGATGGCAAGAATCAAATTACAATTGTTAAATATATACAGGTACCCACATGACAGCTTGGATCTGGGCCAAATTTGAAAATCTGCAACTAATAGAAAATCCCCTTGTATTGTCAATGTTGTCTGGGAAATTTCTCTATCCAAGACTTGATGAAATCTGATTTAGTCAACCTTGAATGTATAAACATTATGATTTATTTTTTATTTCAATGAAGTTAAGCTGCCAATACCTTTTGGCAAAATGTTTACAATTTCTTTTGAAATAGTTGGGAGTAATTTGTAGAAGTATTTACTGGATTCAATCATGGATCTACCACCAGGAGGGTATTTCATAAAGCTGTTTGTAAGTTAAGAGCGACTTTAAGAACGACTGGTGATCCTTTCTTGTGGTAAATGGCATATTCATTGGCGATGGTTTAGCGCGTAAGAATGGTTCACCAGTCGTTCTTAAAGTCGCTCTTATCTTACGAACAGCTTTATGAAACAGCCCCCGGGTATGATGAGAATTATGGGGCTGAATAAACACAAAAGATTCACTTATAATATATTTATTTTGGTCAAAATTTCTATGGCTTTCCACCCCTTAACAAACATGTTTTAATTCATCCATATTTATTGTTCGAAATAGACATGAAATGAAATACTCAGACAATTTGCTTTGCAACGCCAGATCAGCTAGGCTCTATCCCTTTAATCGTTGAACGCCAAACAGGGAAACAGCAACTCCTATCTTTTATCGTCTTTGGTCTGACGCGGCTGGGGTTCGAACCCCCGACCTCACGGTTGTGAGACGGACGCTCTACCAACTGAGCCAACACACTGGCTACATGCATGCACCATTGAAAGAAACAGAAATTTGTTGATGAGCAGTATCAAAAGCATTTTGAACAATCCAAGGTGTCATATCACACTTAACACAATGTGTTCCATATCTACCAACCAAATATATTTAATCTTTTTCGGGGGGGGTGGAGGGATGTTTTTTACCTATACCATTAACATTATTGATTATGTTTAATCTTATTTTCCTTTGGGTATATTGTTGAATTATTCCAACTCTCAATGAATGGATTTAGTTTGGAAGCAGGGATCAAAGCCACATCAACATATTTCAGATATGTAAATGAAAACTGGAAGAGTTAAGGGCAGGCATTAAAAACACCTTTTAACACTGTGTGCGATTTTGAAATCAAGGGGAATATGAAACCAAAAGCATCATGTATGTACATGTACATTGCATCTTTCAAAATTTGAAATAAAATATTTCAAGGTTTTTCTTGGCATTATGCCATGTAGGGTTGGAAGCTTCCTTTTTACCAACTAAAACGGTACGATTCTATTTGTTAGTCTGTCGCGTGAAATAAAAATAAACATACAGTTTAAATTGCTTGTTCTCTTATGAACAGGCTCTTTTATGCAATCAAACCAACAGCATAAAAAAGACAAAATTACTGTTGAATAGGAAGGGTGAAATACCAAACGTAAAATGGGTGCAGCCTCAAATATACTCAAGAACAAGAAGAAATAATAAGTCTTAAATGAAAATATAACTTTCAAGAAGTTCAATAAACATATTAAGAAAAGGAAGGAGAACAGGAATTGTTAATGATTTTGATATACATGAAACATGAAATAAAGAAAAATGATAGTGAAATTGTAGCTTTAAAGTCAAGAACACCCACTTCACATGACACAACAGTCCAATCTTTACATTCCCTGTAGAACCTCTATATCAAATATTGATCAATGTGACTGTTTAAATAGCAGAGTGCAGGCCTCTGGTCTCTCATGAAATTAAAATGATTTCCCTCTTGCCTCTGAAAAACCATCACAGAATCTGAAATTAAATTTGTGTGTGTCTCTCTCTCTTTGGGTATTCTTTAAAGCAATGGCTAGCATTTAATTTATGACTTTCATTTTGCTAGCTTTTTTGAAGAGATTAAAAAAAACTTATATCTGATCAATGATCCTACTCGAGTATAGGAGTTTTGATCAGATATCAAATGACATCCCCAAAGTTCATGAGAAATACGTCTATTTCTCTCTCCAAAGAAATATATTCTTCCTAAGAATTGCAGTCACATTATGATGTGAACTTAAAAACTCCTCTTCATTCGCATCCAATTTTCAAATACTTTGATCAAACCTGCCCCATGAGGGGTGAAATCTATCTCTTTAATAGCGGTGATATATAGAAAGGACACCACATCAAATATTCTAATTGCTCCTAAAAGAGCACTCAAGTACCGGGCCCTAGGGATGTGAGATGAGATCCAGTCTGGATGTTTGTAAGATCCTGTTTACAAAGACGAAATATATAGAACAGACCATGAAACATCAAGTGCATATAACATGATATTCCCCTTTCTACTACAAATGAGCACATTACATCATCTCAGATACTGTAGTCAGGTTAAAAAAGTAATATCTCACACCAATCATCTTCTTTGTTGGTATTTGGAATCAATTTCAAACCACTTTGATGTCAAAGTCACATCAAAAGCATTAGGAATTTCACAAAAATAATTAACATCAACGATCTGAGCTGCAAGGGATATTAACCGAGCATGAAGTATAAACTACTTCACTGCAAATGAAAAAAATCTTTGAATACTGGATTGTTAATTGCTTAACATCTACTTAAGATTACATAACATTAATAGACAAAATATGTCACTATGATCAAATACATGTATAATGAAAAAAAAAATACTTTAAGGTTTATTTAGAAATTATTGGAAAAAAAATGTTTAAATGAATAATATGCCCACATATGCGATACAGTACCTTACGTGACCCCAAAATAACTAGTTCTAAAATATAACTTCAATCATTGAGTGCATAACAGTGCAACTGGCTAAATGGTGATGACCAAGTAAAATGCTGACATCACAAATCAAGGATGTAAAACAGGTCCATATGACTGGTGCTATCCTTATTCAGCTGTCTCTATACCCTCTCAAAAACCTTGACTCTCTGTCACTCTTCCATGACAATGTTATGAGTGACCTTTGAACTTCAAGTCACATGGGGAATGAGGGTGGGGTGACCATGAACTGTCCACACCTTATAAATCAAGCATCTGATCATCACTCATGGGTGCTTCTGACAGCTTTTATCGATTTCCTCATGTCTCTTTCTAAAAGACTTTTTTTCATTGGATGACAAGTGTGAAGACAGCACCATGTGCATTAAATTATTCAAACCATGGACCTACTACACAACCTTCTTAAAAACATTCACTCTATGTAGGCCTATATCAACCTTTTGTTTATGTATATATTGTCTGTGAATGTGTGTAATGAGAACACAGAAAGGAACCCCATCCACTTAAAATAATTTGGCTCATAACTGTGTAGGCTTACATCCTTCACATGTAGTCCAATAAATCCAATGACCATGACATAGCATGTGAACAAATCTACAACAAAAATCCTGAATATTAACAGGTGAAAGTTCAAATTGATAAGAAATAAAAAGGTGATAATTTCCAAACTTTTTTTCCATGAAGATTACTGCACTGTGATTGACCTTTCACAGACACCTTAACTTGTAAATCTCTAGTTCCCTGTTTTGGTCGGTGCCCTTTGAGGGATAAAACAAAAGGTTGCTGGGAGGTCAAAGAGTGACCAAGAGCTCAATGGTCTTATCTCCTATAATATTAATATCATACAATTTAGAAAGATAATCAAATATGAGTAATGCAGACCAATATGAGCTCAACTCTCTTTCAAAATATAAAAATCTATAATCCTATTATTGGAAGGCAGACACAGGCTGGAAATGAACACAAAATGTATGGTCTATACTATTTTTTTTTCTTTTTTTCCTTTCAAGTTCAATGACTGGACATACTACCTTATGTCTGTCACAAGGTGCATGAACCCATGAAAGTGTGAAATTCAAACCAAGACTAACACTTGTTGATAATCTCTATATTTGCTACAATGGTTGATAATCTATGGTAAATGAGATTATAAGCGGACATGGATCAAAGACTCTCACAACGGATTTCATATCTATTCCCTCCATATGGGAAACAATTATGAGAACTTCCTATACAGTAGAGTAAAAAAATGACTAGGGTAGTAAAACAGTAATAGTTTCCATGGCTTCTATGATAAAAAAGAAATTGAATAAGATTATTGAAAATCATGGTCAACAGAAAGTCCTTAATTCTGATAATTTCCTCAGAATTTACTCCCAATACATCACTATTATTGGATACATTCAAATATCAATTTTGTGGGTCCACTTCCCCTGTCATCTTTGATATTGCATATTCTCACAAATCAATTATTATCTCAGTGGTAGAGTAGTGCTATTGAAATTTGGTAACTTGTGTTCAATTCTCACTTGGCGTGCTATGTATTTGTGGCTTTATACCAGGTCCCTCTGAGAGGACCTGAAGCCATCAGTCCTCTGGTTGGTTGCTTGCTCACAAGCATTCATGCTTTGGTATAACCTTATAACATTCAGGCAATTATTGTATTCTTTAATTTTTGAACAAAACTACAAAAGTTGCTGAATTCAAGTGGTAAACACTAAGGTATTATGTCTACCATCGTGTACATAGTCAACATTATGATACTTTTCAACTATTAACAAAACAAGACTCTAGTTTCACATTTAACTGTTACAAGTTCTCTAATATAGCCTTTTCGTTCAAATTAAAGAATTGCAACCCATTTTCATTATTCTGTTTTTCTTCTGGTAGTAATATTGTGAGGAACTCAGTCAAATCAATAATAAAAACTATGACTCAGAACCATCCAGATTTTTAACAAACAACAAATTAAAGTATTTATCCCAATAAACTTGTAACAATGTATATTCTGGTTATATGAAATATTTGTCGAGATGGTGAGAAAAAAAACATTTACCCTGACCCCAACTTTAATAAAAATATATGAATCTGGGGGCTCATCGGAATAAAAACTAGGGCTTCAATCATTAAGGCATATAGAGTTTGTAACAAGGGGTTTTATAGTTGTGAGGACATCAACAGTTGCAAAATTGATGTCTATTTGGCAGGGTCATAACCATTTTATATATCATCTAGGGAAAAGTGAAAACCTATCAGGGTTTTATCTGATGGATGGCCTGTTTGCATTGACAAAGAATGGGTGACCGCCCTCCATAAAAACAGCTGTCAGATACCAGGTCTGTTCAGCTTGACCTTTTTTTTACTGGAGGGGGGGGTATATTCTCTAAGGATACCAGGACTATAATTTATTCAAGAGAGAAGGGCTATCTGAAAAAGAAAAGTAAAACGCTACAAAATACAACCAAGAGGGTGCTACAAGCCAAGGAGCTGCATTGAAAGTCAGTTTTCAAAATAAAAAATAGAAAACTACATCAGTGTCACCATTTGGTAAATTAATAATTGAAATTTAATCATCAATAAAATAGAAACAATAAAAAAGTAATTAAGTTTAAACCAAGTTTAGCATTAATTATTTATTTTGCATTCTAATGCAGTAAAGCTGCAAAAAAGAACAATGGTTTTGATAATTCTCTGAGGAGTTTTATATCTACCCACTACAGGAGAGCATCTCCATGGTGACCCCTCCAATCATTCATCTTGTTCCAAATCCCTTTTCTCTTATGGAAAGGAACCCATCTGGGGTATAACCCCAAACATATTTGATGGATGAGACATCATATGACAATTGAAAAGAAAGGAAGGAAACTCTTGTATAAGACCATGTGTGTTGACCTGATAAGAAGTTTCTGACACCTTTGTCTCAAATATTCTTGCCAGGACTTCAACCTTTAGAGGCTGAGCTGGTCTGAAGCAAGCTCAAAGAATTACTGAGAGGACTGGAAACACTTCCTACCAAAAAAAAAATCCTCCAGGAAAAATGGGAAGAATGAAGGTGATAAGTGCATGATACCACATCAATATATTAGGAGAGGGGGAATGTCCCCATTTCATCCCTTAACTTAAAAAAATGTACAGCAATTAACAAAGGCTATATCACCCCCACCCCTAAGGAATTCACAGCTTAATAGTTTTACATTTTCAAAAGTAAAGTTAAATCAGAATGCCACAATGGTATGAAAGATGCATAATTCACAGCTGAAATACTTAAAAAAGATGAAGAAAAAGAAAAAACAATGACAGATTACTAAAGCTGAGAAATATGGAACTCGACCCAGGGATCAGTTTGTACCAATTTATGGGCTCTTGAAAGCTAGACCTAGATAGAGTCTTCTCCAGAGAGTAGGTATTATTATAATTCATAGCTCACCAGAGACTAGCAATTTAGCTCACTCTGACTTCAACTTAGCAATGACCCATATACTAAGGTCATTGTACATTGTGTATAATAGATCATGAGGTAAAGTGTGCCTAAATATTTGATCTCAAGTCACTATCACAAAACACAACTCTGTACATCAGGTCAAGATAAAATATAGACTTGTATTTTGATCAAATTCTATTCTAAGTACACTTAAACATGTTTTGGGGATGACAAAAAATCAATTGAGATCTACATTTTGATTAAAATGCAGTCTCTATAGGCCTAAACTCTTCAGTAAGTTATAAATGTAAAATGCTAGATTTTTTTCAGTAACACCAATTCTCCTGGGGAAACCTGAACATCTAAAATCACATGCAGAAAATCTAATAGTGTTGAACTACAATGGAGCCAGAATCATCTTTACTACAACTAGTTAAAAAAAAATGATATAAAACTTTAAGGTTGCTTTTACATCAAATAGAAGCACACACACAAGGTTTTAGGACATATAATTTTACAGATGATAATCAAATAAAGACGACCATCTTGAGAAGTTTGGATGGATAGTATTCCATGAGCGCAAAGGTCGTCATCTCAATTCGCTACTATCACTTTCAACAAACTCGGAAGTAATCAAGTAATCGCTGGAAACCAGTGAGGAAGGATCGAATTCAAGTTCTATGGTAATGTCATTATCAGATAGATGATTGAATATACATATGTTAGCAGGTCAAGAACAAAAGTCCTCCTTGGAATTACTTTTCCAGAGGAGATTTTTTTTCTTAAAATTATTGTTTGATGTAAATGAAAAGAGCTTTAAGAAAAATAACTTGCACTATGTGTATTAATGGGTGAATGTGATTTTTCTAGATTTTTCTATGGATTAATTAAAAAACAAAAATGATTCTATTATGTCATCAGAAGACGAACTTGGAAATGATTGAAAAGAAAATAGTTATTCCACCTGTAAATCTAACAGTAATAAAAGTTTGGAAACATACTATCTCTGATGCTTATTCAAGAAGTATAACCCCAATGAAATCACTGGCTTTATCTGTGACAAAAATAAACCACTTGTAACAACTCTGCAATTAGTCATTAATCTGTTCCCTTTTTAAAAGTGATTATCACATATTATGTTAAATTATACATAGTCCTATAGATGTTTTCATGCATACAAAAAGATGCAAGTGAACCAACATTTATCATATGTGAGCCAATTGCACAGACCCTACATTCTTTCACACTAGGTGGTTTCAGACCGCCTTGAAGTTCGCCAGTTCCAGGTATTCTCTGATCGGGAAATTTACCCCGATCAGAAAATACCAGGTATTTTGGTAATGTGAAAGCAAACTACGCGTAATTTCCCCGAAAGAAAATACCCGCTAAATAGTAGGTACTTGGCGAAATTACGAGAACTTTCGTGGGGATTTTTCCAAGGTCGCAGGTATTTTGGCGATGTGAAAGCAAATTACGGGAACTTTTAGCCCAGCGTGTCGTTGGGCGCGGCGGCGTGGGTGGCTGCTGGGCTAGTGATTTTGAATCTCGCGCCTTGCCTGCTTATCAGACCATACTGCGCATGCTCGTAACTTCGGGAACTTATCCCGAAGGATGTGTTTCTGGGTGGTGTGAATGCAGGAATAATTAACGGGTATTTTTTAGCCTTAAAAAGTTCTCGTAATTTAACGGGGATTCTTGTGATCAAGGCGGTTTGAATCCGAGTACTCTGAGTATGGAAAATGATTGTTACCAACTGCAAAATGAACCTGACACCACCTTGAATTACATCACATAAAAATAACCTGTTCATGTTACTATGATTCTCATGCCATGGTTGGTTGACCTATTTCTCTTATTGATGCTAAACATCTACACAAGGTAACTCGTGCATGAACTTGTTTCTATCACCAATGTTTTTCAGATTGTGATGCCACACCAGTAATGTTCTGAAGTCTGAATATGCATCAACATTTCCTGAGTGGTGGCTCAGTTGGTAGAGCGTCCACCTCACAACTGGGAGATAGGGAGTTCAAACCCCAGCCGCATCAGACTAAAAAGACATTAAAAGATGGGAGCTGTTGCTACCCTGTTTGGCGCTCAATGATGCAAGGGATAGAACTACATTGATCTGGCGCTGCACAGTGGCTGCCAGGCCCACAATCAATTGGGTAAAACAAATTTTCGGAGTATTCCTGTTTCAGATACATCTATTTCCAACAATAAATAAATCATGGATTTAAAGAATTCATAAAATTAAAAAATCTTCAGGAAAACATTAAAATTATATTTGACAGACAATTGCTTCTCCCATGATGAAGTTTGTAATATTAAAAAACTTCAGGAAAACATCAAAATTATATTTAATAGACAATTGCTTCTCCCATGATGAAGTTTGTGATATTATAGTATAAGGGGGCGCACATAAATTGAAATACTTGCAGTAAACAAAATAACCCCTTAACCTATCTCCCTAACCCCCTCTCCATCCCTTTCAAACTCCTGGGGGGTGTTTTACAAAGATTTAAGTATGACTTAGAGTCGCACTTAAGTGCCTAGTTGCGCGAGGTATATAAGGCTTGACCGCATTGGTCAGATCATGCAAAAAGGACGCGCACTACTGCGTATTGATCAATAAGATTGCGCGTTGCATTTCAGATACGCGTCGACATTTAAGTCATACTTAAATCTTTGTGAAACACCCCCCAGGTATCCTTCTCTTTCTCAACCTTGCTCCCATTGTCTTACAATCCTCTCACTCTTTTGAACTCTTTCATCAAGTTTCCAAATCATTAAAAACATTCTTCTTTCCCATGCAAATCTTCCTTTTCTCTAACTACTACTAGTACTTCAAAATGATCTGTGGTACAGCAGAGCAAAAGAAACAACAAATCATGTCCAGAACCCCTTCCTTATTTTGGTTCCCTGTGTTCTAAAAATCAATTCCAAAGAAACTTATCAATTTAGTCTTTAGATTCATAAGGATGTTTAATCTATATGAAAATCATCTGGATGAGTATCTTTCTTGCTCTCATCCCATAACAAGCACTATATTCCTCAGCATGAAAACATGATCTACTTTCTACTTTGAACTCTGGTAAAGAACCAAACAGAAAGATGATTCAAAAGAAGGAATCCCACAGTAAACTCAGCATGAATGCTCTCTTCAGGTTAATATCAGATGTACTTAGTTAGCATTGATCTTGGTGAACTTGAATATTGCTGGTTTGGAATTCATGTGGGTATGAGAAAAGTGAGATCGAGCACGTATCTTATGACGTCAAAATAAAATGGAACAATTGCTGCCATGTAGGAGGCATGCATTTTCTTATCCCTCTTATTGTTTTTCCTTTAGAAATAGAAATGTGCAGAATTGCAATTTGCTCAACAATCTAGATCACATTTTCTTTTGTCTGAAACCAGCTGTTCTTTATTATGAGACAATTGTTTGACTTAAAGACATCTGCTTTATACGCTCCAAAACAGACCTTTCAGAAGCTCCAAATAAGTCAAGTAGAAAACACATTTTATAAAGTTGCCATTAACTTCCAGTTTGATGTAACTCATGGTTTGAAAGCCGTTTTATCTTTTACTTTTTGTGAAGCCCTACTTAGATCAAATGAAAAGAAAAAATATGATACAGTTTGAGTGCATTGCAATCATTCATCACTAATTCCCAAGAATTGATTTTAAATTGTTTGAACTTTAAGGGAGGTTGAAAAGTCAATAATTCTCATATTCACGGGCAGGAAATCACTTCCAAAATATTGATTTGGAAGACACAAAACCTTGTATCTTGGTTTATTCTACCTCCATTTCCTGAGTGAACAATCAGTTTGATGCACACAGACCCCTGCAAACAATACCCTTCGGTGATTAGATTGATAAGATTCAATCACACACAATCTAGTGCAATGATTTGTAAATAATCCTTTTGAATCGCATATTACGACTGTTTGCGCGCCCCCATACCTACATGCCCCGGCCTAAAAGGTCCATAAAATGGGAGCAGGGAAGCATGATCACCTGGTGGGGAAACAGAATTGATAAAAAGATGAATTGAACTTGTTAGATGGGCTTTCATTCTTCATCTTTGATTGAACTTCGGGTAGAGGTAAAGTGGATTTGGTGCGTTAACGAATATAGAGGACAATAATCATTGAGGACAATGGATGAAATGAGAGGTAAGTAGAATGAAACGGAACCACGCATGAAGTGTCTCCATGGACATATCAAGATACCAAGTGTCTGGTAGTGACCCCTATCTGACCTTGGACTTGTTTGCCATGGATTGAGGGAAACACAGTGGCTGACTGGCTGGCTGATGGTAGGTCTGGTCTTCAAGGGTGATATCAAGCAATATCTCATTTATACATAAATATTGCTGCACATTAAAGCAAAAAGCAATCGTGAGGTAAACAAATACAACAACCAGAAAAGAAAAACACTTCCGTGCAACAACCATATGACAATTCTACACAGCCTTAAATATATGCCTATTATTTGCACAGTTATTGATGGACATAGATAAGGGGAAAAAAGGAAAATATTAAGGCCAACTAGTTTAATAATGGCTTTCATAGTCTATCCTTAAAAAAGAGCCTGTCATAACATGAAATAACTTGTATAGGTTTTCATGATGGAAAACAAATCAGAGGCATGTGATATTTATTGGGAATGTGTTTGGTTCTGGAAATTAAGACCACCCAAACTTGATAATTAGGCAAGAATGTTCTTGCCATCTTCTGGAGTTTATCGAATAATCCTATCCAATTCTCAAAATATATTATGTTTAATTATTCATAAACCACACAAATCTTATTTCCTGAGAGCGTTTCATAGCACTGAATAATCCATGCTACTTGAACACTCCCCCAAACGTCCCACAATCTGAGGAAAATCAACAGTTTTAGAAGAGGACCTCACGTTCAACCCTAAACGATTCCATATCTCTTCATGTACAATGAACCTGGTAACCATAGCAACAAACATAGCACCATAGCAAGTATGCACTCTGATTGGCCAAGAAGAAGGGAGTGAGCAAACATTTGAAAATAAACTTCCGATCCGTCCATGCTATTGTGGAGGTTAAGATCAAAACAAATGATGAAATATGGTTGTGGGAGTTTTATAGCATTGTCTGGGTTTGCCAGTTAAAGTCGCAATGCAAAATAAATCAAGTAGGGTGGATTAAAGCGTTGATATTCTGGTCATGTTTGAAATTGATTTAAAGGAGTCAGGGGCTCTAAAGCTACCAAGTGAAAGATTTATTTCACACTTGAACCAATCAAGTTACTAAATCATTGCATCAACACTTGTATTCCTATAACATGAGAATATTTCTTGCCTATTCAGCAGAAAATGTTGAAGATTAGTTAGAATCACAGCTAACAAATCAAACCATCAAGAATAATGATGTCAAAGTATCTGTTTTTATACAGATATTTCAGTGTAAAGTGGACAAAAGGCACAAGGCATTTCATTGATTCAAACCATTTTGATATCCATATTCAAATCAACTCGAGCTTAGATGACTAATTAAGAAAATCAAGAGAACTGTAGGATCATCATTCAGAAATTATTACATCAAACACTACGGTTATGAATAACTATGCAAACTGTGCAAATGTACAAATCTTGACACAAAATCAAATAATTTAACTCATCAAAGACAGGTCTTTAATGACTACCATGTGACTAACACCTGATTCTACTTTAAATCTTACCGTATTCATTTTATTCTTCAATATTACCAATGTCAATTTACACAGTATATCATCCCATCTATCAAGATAAACATGAGGCTGGTTTAAACCACACCTTAAGTGTATCTTCACACTTCTCATCTCTTTACAATAAAATATGATAGGGAGTGAATTGAGATTTAAAGGTGAGAAACCAAGTTTTGTTTCGTATCAGAATTTCTGTTGCACTAAATCATTAGAAGTAATTAAAAAAAGAATGAGAGGTAATTGATACTCCTTTTCTCACTCACTCACTTCCTCTCGCTCTCTTTTAAATAAGAGTGAAATTCACACTTAGATGAGGGATTTTACTAAAGTTTGAAGAGAGAATTTGGAGAGGACAATGTGCATTTTCACTTACTTGTGAGTAACTAAAAAACCTATATGGAGGGAAAATGCTACTAAAGTTTCAGTCATGTAAAGTATACCAGTTTCCTTTTGTATACCTTAAATTTAAGTTTTTACTTGAATATGTTATCAAAGACATGTGTTTCCTTCTTCCTATAAAGTTGATTTCTATGCTATAAGTGAAATATATCAAGTAAGAATATTATTAATAATAATATACTTTTTTTATGGAGAAGCAAACTAAAGCTATGAACATGTGATCTGTGAACACAGACGATGGGGCCTTGAAAACAAATATGTTGACTTTTCATTTTCAAATCTGAAGAAATAGAGCAAACAATCATTCAGACAATACCAAAGTCCAAGAAAATCAAACTCTTTTGAGTTCAAAAAGTAATCATACCCAGGATCTTTGAATGGGATGGTAGGGGGTAACTTGAACTCGAGGAGATTGTGAAGTGCAATGTACAAAGTATGATTATCATTAAAATAATCTTGATGATTGCATGATGGACCTACATTTTGAGCACTTCTTCCTCTCCTACTCAACCACCACCACCACCATCACTACTAGTACTACTACTATTACTACTACTACTACTATTACTACTACTACTACTACTACTACTACCACTACTACCACTACTACTACTACTACTACTACTACTACTACTACTACTACTACTACTACTACTACTACTACTACTACTACTACTACTACTACCACCACCACCACCACCACCACCACCACCACTACTACTACTACTACTACTACTACTACTACTACTACTACTACTACTACTACTACTACTACTACTACTACTACTACTACTACTACTACTACTACTACTACTACTACTACTACTACTACTACTACTACTACTACTACTACTACTACTACTACTACTACTACTACTACTACCAGTACTATTACTCCTAGTTTTCTCCTCTTTCATAGGAACAAAAATCCAACAAAATCTGTCTTATGTCACATCCATAATAGGAATAGACAATGCATGTATATATAATAAAGAAGGACAAGACATTGCTAAATCCATATTTATACAAATTCATGTTGTTGTGATTGAGTTTTGAAGAAAGGAATTGTGTCATGGGGGAGGCCACATTCTTACCTTTTTCCTTGACTGCATCAAGTATAATCTCTTTTAGACTCAATCCCTTTCATTTAATCAAATTTTGACCAATCTAAATGTCAAGGTTATTTTCCAACTAGACGCAATTCACAAGGTCCATTTGGAACACAAATAGGAGATAAACTTGACACTGAAATGGCGCCATGTATTTAGTTTGAAAAGCGGCTCAGGGCAAAGCACGACTGGTACACAAAAGGTGACAATGGTGCGTGAAGAATCAGAGAGTTGTGAATGGAGTCGGAAGCACGTTTATCAGAGTCAGGGTTTAACAGAAGATTGGATGAAATATGGACATTAAAGAAACAACACAAGAAAAAAGGTGGATTCTATAAAGAGGGGTAATGTGCAAGGGAGAGAGAATGCTAGACTCTTCCAGCAATCTACATACCAAACTAAAAAAAAACTGAAATCTTAAATCCTAGCTATTCCAAGTTTTGGTAAATCGATTAAAAGATGTTGCTACTAATGATATTGATTACTAGATTGAATGTGCGTGGCCTAAAAGGGTTATGATGAGGAGGATATAAAAATAAAAATGTGCTTTTTTCATTGGATTAGACAACTAATTTGATCTCATGCTGTATCAAAGTAATATATGCATTTTTTTTTCCTTTTAGATACCAGTTCAAACTTGCTATCAAGGGACAGATCTTCTATTATGGTTCTTGATTTGTCTATCATAACTAAGGAAACAAAGGTATGGAAGATACTGTCTTCTGAAGACTTATTGATATTCAATTTTCCCCAAATAATTGGATTTTTGTAATAAAAAATGTCAAAATTTTTGCTTGCTCGCTTTGTTCGCTCCCAACTTTTATAAATTTTGCCCAATTTGCCATATCTGGCCCCTTCAAAATTTTTGGCTCATCATGCTACTGGGCAACATATTCCCAAATGAACACATTATGAAAGAACTGAGTGATTCTGTTAATTGCTCTTAAAATACTGATTCACCATTCTAATTTTGTGGTAACACTTTCCTTTATTTGTTATATAATGACTTTTGGAAATGAAAAAGCGTACAATTACCCATTTAATGAGTTACCGCAAAATGATATCTCTACAATCAATGTGTACTCCTATTACAATTCATGTTTCAGAGACCTGCTATTAGAAATTATCACAATATCCATCATGCACACAAACCGAATTGAAGTGAATGAAAAATCAACCTATATGAATCTTACTCTTTAATGATATCTAGGAAAATAATTTTCAAGTACTTTCAGATGAATTAATATCACAATTGTTTTAAAAATCTTTTTCAGTTTTTTGTTTAAAAGATATTAATTTTGAATATTTTTTTTCTCATTTCAGTACTCACAGAGGTCTCAATGTTTTCATTACCACTATGAAGAACAAAACCAACAGAGAATCTGAAGCATTATTTGTTCTGATATTCTCTCTTGAATTCCAAAGGAAAGGTAATAGTGCTCTCGACCACAAAAATGACCCCCTCAAACAGGCTACGTCAAACAACTTCTTGACCCTTTATCCTGTACTTTCGAGTGCTACTGATGTTCTGAGGAAAGATAGAATGGAACAGAGAGAGAGAGACATACATACAGATAGACAAAGAGAAAGAAAGAATGAGAAGGAGACAGAAATAAGAGAAATAGAAAGGGAGAGGGAGAAATAGAGACTGACACAGAAAGAAAAAGAAAGAGAGTTGAAAACAGAAGAACTTCAAGGGCATAACTTATTCTATAATACACCCTTCTGCCATGGAGTGCAAATATCCCACTTTTTATAGCAAACATGAGAATCTAGACTGAGAGATGCCTTTTTTAGCCCTTGTTTCCGGTACATGTCAACAAGTTGGAAGCTGAATACACACATGCTTCAGACACTGCTTAAGGTGTGAATACCAATGCAGTCTTCATTACTTTGAGAAATAAAAGGAAGAATTGTCAGAAACCGTTTTATGGTGCCAGAGAACATAATCAAAACAACAAGAACAGACAGCAATGGAGATAGTTGGAACTACAAATACTTGATAATCATTTAAAATTTAAGAGTAATTCAAACATAAAATTGAGCATGCTGGTTACCAGTGTTTCTCAACTATATGACCATAGTAAGCTCCATGATCACATGACCGACGATTTTAGTTGTTGGCACAGTCGTGAAACTGTGCCTTGGTTTTGAATAAAAGTGAGACATACAAGATCTCATGTGAATATAGAAATCAAGGTCCTCTGCTGTCAAATAAATTAAACCCCAATACAAAGTGCACATCAAATTGTACACTTTTTACTTAATAATGGAAGGATTTCAAAAGTTGTAATTATACTTTCTAGTTCTACCAAAAAGAAATGCAACTGCATCACCTAACCAGTATACGAGACAAGGATTTGATAACATACTAGGCTGGTGTATAAGACTAATAGTGATGATGAAAGTGAGTGAGTCTACAGCTGTGCTTACAGCTGTAGGTAAGCTTTAGCCACAGAATCACGGAACCATCCTCTTGGTAGACCCTACCGGATGTTTTGGCTTTGGTTTCGATGGAAGATGAACGGATGTTTGGTCGATAGCTAGGAGTCACATAGTACAGATCACATCATTGTCATAAAGAATCATCGTCAGTACATTATAAAGTGTCATTAAAGATATTTGACCCACTTGAAAGAGTGATTCCAAGAAAATATCTCAAAACTTGCAAAAGTATGTAGATCAACAAAAAAGGGAGATCAACTTGCTGATCATTCATCAATCATAATTTCAGTAAATATGCCCTTAATTTGTTTATCATCCTTCAAAATTTCTTCTTTTCAAGAATCTACAAAGTATTTTAAGTAAAAAAAGGTCTAAATAAAATATTCTAAATTCAAATTGCCTTTGGCAGAATGCAATTCTAATGAGAACCTTGCCCAACAAAGCTATTTATGCAGACTAGATTTCTTATCAAAGTTGATTCATTAAAAACAAGCTAACAGGATGGTGGATACCTCATCACAATGTCAGATGTTTAGATGCAAAACAAAAATTATTGCACTAATCTCTGATAAATCAGATCATGTTAATAAAATGTTTATTATAATACAATTCATCAATTATTTCTGATCACATTCTTACGTTTGATACTCTCTTCTTTCAGGGTTCCATGCAGTATAGCGTGTGGTCTGCTCGAGGCTACACTGGCTACTAAGAGGGCTTTAATCTTATATTAAAATGCAAATCCTTTACCAGGAGGTACACATGAATAAAATATGAAGCTTGGATCAAAGATGGTCCACAGACCTGTGAAAGTAGAGCAGCCAATTTAAGCATATCACAGCCTAAATTTGCTGCTAAAAAGACCCATTTAATATTCAGACCCTGGAATAACATTTATAAGTGGCTTATGAAACATTCATGGCATACATATCAAGTATTCCGCCCTAGATTCAGGTCTACGTTGTGCAGTTCGATTGACATTTCTCTGATTGCTGTTACCTACACTGATTTGGACTTGCATAAAGTATGGAAATATCATCTAAAACTATTTAATCATATAAAGCCGTAATCATCACAAACTTTAAAAAGCAATAGAGGAAGTGTGTGTGTGTGTGCGGATGTGTGTTTGTACGTGGGTGTGGGTGTGTGTGTGCATGTGTACAAGCTCATCAATTTCCCATGTTTTCAAAAAATGACTCATTTAGTCTAAATTAAGATGCAACAAATTTTTAATTATATTATACATGTATCATTATTAGTGACACACATCTCATTTGTATAAAAGTAACAAAAAAAATTGTTCCTGGAAAATACCAGGACATAAATGAACATGTACTTACCCACAGGGATGTTCTCTTCTACACAGTGAACTATAAAGAAAAAAAGGAATATTCAGTTAAGATTATATTATTCAACTTTGACCCACCCCCCCCAAAAAAAAACAAAAAACTAATCTTGATCAATGAGTAAGAGTATACATATAATTACATAGATTATGTTCTGAGAAACTCACTACTGAAAATACTGATGATTATAAATGAGATAAAAAAAAACCCAATACTTTGGTAACAATGTTCAGGGCTAAAGATTGTCATAAACATACACATTCTTACAAAAAATCACATTCAATCTAAACTTTAAGAATGTTATTTTTATCATTACTTATTTGGCCTTAAAAACATACAAATTTTACAATGTAAATACATAAATACAATTTACATACAAATAAGTAAAAAAGAAATGAGAGACAAGAAGGTTTTCCATTGGCCAGTGCTCGCAAAAGTAAAATTCATTACTTTTGCCCAGGGGTGGTATTCTGAGGTCATTTTATCTTTAAAATATTTTATTTTATCTCTTAAAATGAAATTGGTATTCTGAGATGAGATTTTATCTCTCAGATAAAATTTTGATTTTATCTTGCGTATAAATTTTATCTTGCGTATCTACTAATGATACGCAACAGAACAATGCCTGCGTACACATACCCATCGCGTATCTGGCCATTGCAACGCAGATGATGTGCTTGCGCCCATGTTACTTTGAAGAAAAAATAAAATAAACTTAAAAGAGGGTAGAGGCTATTTTATCTCTGCGACATTGATTTCACCAGTATTTCTAGGTGAATTAACCCCAAATGGTGACATGAAAATGAAGAAAAATTATATATTTATTGAGAATAACACCTTAACGTTGTTCCTGTACAATCAGAGAGTATTTCATAAGACTTTTCTTTACTAATACTGTCTTTGAAATGATGTTTGAAAAGATGCGATATAGACTTCGAAAAAAGATGAGAGTATTGTCCTTTTTGTTAAAAAGAAATCTCCGTAAAGACGCGCAAGCGTATAGTGCAAGCGTATTTGAAGTCAATAAATTGACGCAATCTGGCCCCTTTGCCACACCTCCTGGCGGAATGGATTTTAATTGGTTGAGTGATATGAGAGAGCTATAAAAGCGCGTTTCTAATTGGATATTGATTAAAAAATAGGTGTGTCTTACAGAGATAAAATGAAGATAAAATGGTTCTCAGAATACCAATTCGGAGAGATTTTAAGGGTATTTTATCTCACTGATTTTAACGGAGATAAAATATTTTATTTTATCTGAGATAAAATGGATCTCAGAATACCACCCCAGAGCAGACATCCATTGAAAAAATATTCCACATAACCGGTCTATACAAGTAATAAAACTTCAATTAAAATACATTCAACCAACATTGTAGACACTCAAATGCAAGTATGTACAGTAGGGCATGGTAAAAGAAAGAGGGGGGGGGGGAGGGGTAGAATTAACAACATAGAATTACAGTTAATCTCAATGTTGCAATTGATCTTAACCAATCATGACTGTCTGTGTGAAAACACCTTGAATTTTCTAGAAATGTTTAAATTCCATTTAAGGAAGCCAGCAGTCAAATTTGATTTGTTGATAGAGATGCCACAGTGATGAAAGAGAAATGAGAAAGGTAGCTGTTTCCATGGTGATTGACCTCAGTTCAAGTTCAACAGGCTCTTGAGTGACAGCAGTCTGACATTGACTGGGTTTTCTTATTTGTCTTGGAAAAACCAACAGAATGACAGACTAAAAACTTATTCTTTAAAAATGTATAAGTACCAGTTTCACTTTTTAGTTACATTTAGTTACATTTTGTCAATTTCTAGATCTCTCTCTCTGTATCTCTCTTTTCATCTCTCCATCTGTCCCTTTCTGTCCCATCCCCCCTCTCCTCCTCTCTGTCTGCCTCTGTCTCTCTTAATCTGTATCCTTCTCCCTTCCTTGCAATATCCCTTCTTTTCTATTTATTGCATAAACATTTCTTCTTCTGTGTTCGTTAATCAATTTTAGTGTTCTTCCTTTTTAATTTCTTATTATCTATGTCCCATGCAAACTTTGCTTTAAATTGCGAGCACCCAGATTATCCTTGACTTTCAAACTCAGCATGGGCTCAGGAAACTGTTTATTTCCATTTCCTAATGGGCCAATTTAGACCAATTTTCAATCCAAGACATGCCAACATTTAGGATTTCTTAATATCAATTCAATTCACATCTGTTCCACACACTTATGAAAACAGCGGGCTAAAACAACCACACATGGTCTTATTCAAGGTATTTAGAAGTACCCCCATCCCACCTTAGTCATTGATTTCTATTCATTTTGTTCTTTGATTTATGTCAACATATTGGTGGTAAGAGTCTTAAAAGTTTATTCCTGTGATATTCTGAATTATATTTTCCATTTTAGTGCAATCAAATCAGAATAGAAAACTAGATACCACTAGTGTTACCATGGTAATTAAATGATGCTTGCAGCACATCATTACTCCATGACAAATGTGTTTTTCAGAGTCTCAAGAGCATTGGGAAAAAATGAGGAAGTAGTACAATTTGCAAGTGAACAATCAACAAACCACCTGACCGTCAACTGACTCCATAAACAAATTAAACTGTATCCCATTTTAAACGAGTTCAAAATCATAGTTTCTCTGTCAAACGACAGGCTATATTTAATTGATAGCTGGTCAATTAAGCAGGTTTAATTATAATCTCATGTACCATAATAATTTGATAATGAATCAATGTGAGTGCAAGGTATGAATTTATGGAAAAGACAACTGATAACATAGGCTGTCTAGCATAGACAGAGACACAGGTTTCATGTTACAATATAAACATGATATTCCTTGAGGATATGAAACACTTCATCACATCATGTGATCTTCTCCAGCAAACATCCAGCTAAAGTACAAGCTATAAGGTCAAACTCATATCATTTCCTTCAGAGGTTCCATCCCAAACATCTTGAAATCCTAGCCAGGCTAAGCAAAACTGTTTGAGGGAGAGATACTCCTCATATTACACCTCTAATTTACTGCCATACTTCAAGTTCAGCTGCTTCATATCACACTTCACCTCTGCTTCTCTGCATATCAAGGGGCAGATTCAGGATTTCAGGACAGAGAGGGTTAAGACACATCTGCCTCAGTAACAAAAATCTCAGACAATAGAGCTGATTTTTTTTAAAGAAAATTAATCAATTTGATTATTTATGTAAATCACCAATAATAATCAGTTGTGTGATTAATTGCTGATCTGAGAAAGTTTACTGATTCAAATGATGCTTTGGAAGTACAAAGAGACATTAAATAATATGATAAACCATATACAAGACGATGGAAAAAGATATTGAGGTCTGGTAAAATTGTCATTTTTGAAAAAAAATGCTTTTCATGATTTTTTTTCCTGATGCCTCATTGGTCTCATCTTTGGTCAAAAGGGGACACATCCCCCCTTCACTCATAGAAAGCATGATTATGTGATACCCTTCTGAAATTGCCATTTTTGAGACATCACTAATACCAATTTCTGGTGAACAACAATATGCAGAGTACTCTTACAGTAATCAATATCTAAAAATTCCAATAAATCGCCTTGCATTTTTTTGTGAAATTTAATGACAACTATCCAGATTGAGAGTAATCAAATTACAATCAAACATTTCCTAGTAGGGTACACTGGGCTTGGATAAAACTCCTAAGACCTATAACATGGTTGGTGACTGTGAGAAAAAAAAATTGCACATTCACTGACTTCAAGGCAACTAGCAAATTTACTGGCAATTTCTCTCCAAATTGAATATATAAGCATCGTGAAGTCTGTCGCTACATTTAGCTCTACTGAGTGCCAGGCTTGACACATGGGAAATTGGATTGTTAGAAAGTAAAAAGAGAGCCTCAATTTGTTCCCACTCGTCTCCTATAAACTTGTGAAACAGAGAATTGAAGAGAGAAAATGAGAAAGGGAAATGTCCTTTTTATCCAATAATGATTCTTCCTAGGAATCTTCTTGGTTCGATGAAATGAGTGATGCATTCCCAGGGTATTGTGATATTAACCCCCCCCCCCCCCACTTAAAAAGACACCATCTTTCAAAGAAACCAAAGAAAGACTTTTTTTTTTCATTATGTGTTTTATTGGTATTCAAAATCACATATAATCACAATATTTACAGGTAATTGGAAATGATTTTAAGACTTGATAGTATAAAGCTTGTAAGCTGTACATTGCATGGATTTATTCAGATAATTGTCTTTTGGGGGCCAAATTATATATTTTAAAAAGCACCTCATGAAATATTCTTTTAATAAATGCTTCTTTGAGAGTCATTGCACATTATACAGATATTGACTAATGGGGTGTGTAATATAAACATTCTTTGGACCGCCGGATTTATATTTTCCCGAGGGGTTATATTTTCCCGAAGCGCGCAGCGCTGAGGGAAAATATGATCACGAGGGAAAATATTAATCCTTTAGGCGGTCCAAAGATTTTTTTTTACACATCCCATCAGTCAATATCTGTTATATTAGATAGCCTTTAATGATGTACATGTAGATAAAAATGGCCTAACGATGCGTGCAGCCCGTTGTTTACGATAGTCACAGTGATTGATGGAACTGGTATAGATCTAGATGTAACTTCAGTCTACTACTACTCTAATGCAGTGAATGGCCCTTTTCTAATCAAATCAAGTTTGTTTTAGGCCTAGCCATAGATCTAAGTTAGAGTCCAGTCCAGATACTTTAGTCCCACATATTTTATTTCCGTGTAGTTGGTAACAGCTGATCCACAAGAGGGCGCCATACACGTAGAAAAATATATTCACGGACCGGTTGGTCAATATATTCATCGAAGGTGGACCGGCTGGGAAAATACATGGATTTCGATCATATCACGTGACGCGCAATTGACCAATCGCGCTTGGCTATCTGTCTTGGCTATCTAATATAACGCAATATCTTTTTTTGTCAATGTTTTTGATCAATTTATTTTTTTTACATATCATATCTCAGCATGCAGGAAAATAATAGCAATATCATGAACTCCCAAGCTTGATGGCAAAATAAATATGTAAATAATATTTTCATACCTTCATCTGATGTGAAGGGAGTATAATACACTATGATTATTGTCTTTAACAAGATGTTATATTTATTTTAGAGTGTTTCAAGATATTGCAGATAAACAATTATTATTTAAAATATCAATCATGAGTTCATTATTTGATCATATCCAGGAAACAATTTGTCATTTGCTTTTTTTGTCGATGTTTTTGATCAATTTATTTTTTTTACATATCATATCTCAGCATGCAGGAAAATAATAGCAATATCATGAACTCCCAAGCTTGACGGCAAAATAAATATGTAAATAATATTTTCATACCTTCATCTGATGTGAAGGGAGTATAATACACTATGATTATTGTCTTTAACAAGATGTTATAATTATTTTAGAGTGTTTCAAGATATTGTAGATAAACAATTATTATTTAAAATATCAATCGTGAATTCATTATTTGATCATACCCAGGAAACAATTTGTCATTTGCTGCTCATATAAGCTTTAATCCTGACCTGAAAGTCAATTTTTCATCCCATCTACCATCCTGTCAATAAATGTACAAAATTTCTAGCAGTTAATCCCATTTTAATCTCAGAAAGATGATTTTAAAAAAATTAGACATACATCATTTCAATTTCACATGCACAATCAAAGCTGATTTCTGTGGTGTTGCATTACTTAAACCCTAAACAAATCAATTGAAAAACATGTGTAAAGCATTGATCTTTCGTTCAAACTGAAAAAAAAACACAAAAGCTGGTATAAATGGGAGATGCACTTTAAAGTTCACACTTCATGCAAGACTTACCTAAATGGCAAGTTACATTCCTAAGCCTGAAATCAAACTTATAATTTTGAATTATCCACAGTAAATATCTCACATCTGTAAATATCAAATCCCCAACATAACATTATGAAAATCAATGTTACAGAAAAAGAATTTTTCATAAACATAAGTCTTTGCCACTTGCCCAGATCATTTGTTCTCACATTCTACTTAACTTATTAAGTCCTTACACACTTGATTCATTCTCTTCTTCTTACCATATTCTTGACTACATGTATGATCATGCAACAGATGAAATCACTGAATGTGAACTGAATTTCACCTTTTGATTTGTAATTCATGTCGCATCTTGAGATAAGAGTGAATAATCTGTTAAGAGTCTATAGTTTACACTTCCAAACCCATTTCCCTTACAGTCATGGACATCTTGATATGACTCATATCATTCAGGTTCATTGTCCAAGATGGTAAAAATCATTAAACAAGAAACTGAATTGATAAATACATCAAGATGACAATCATTAGTAAACTACAAAGCAATATATCAAGGTTTAAAGCTTCTGTTGCCTCTTCTGAGTTATTTTGAAATATGTATATATAAAAAAATCATTTATGAAGATTATGGAGAGGGCAATTAATCAACTGAAGTTTTTTTTTTCTAACTATGAAGCAGGATATAATTATTCTATGTTCAGTAATGAATAAACTTGGAAGTGTTGGTAAATTGTACAGATGTAACATGACCTGAGTATTGTTATCACTGCATCAGGTGGTAGACTATCTTGTGTGGATGACTCATATCATTGTATATGCACATTATGGATGAAGTGTAAATCAGGTGATGATACATTAGTATTAAGATCTAGATCAAGAGTGAAGAATGTGAGGCCTATGTAAGGAGGCAAACTGACCAGGAAGGGAGGGTGGGTCATTCTATGGGACGACATCCCCCACCAAGCAGTAGAGGGTGGAGGGTAACCACTTTTTCATTATGACATGGTGCAATTTGTGGTGTAAACTTTCGGTTAAAGAAGAAATTCCATGTCCCCTTCTATTCCCCAAAATGATATATATTACTAACAAATAGTTACAGGTTAATGTGCATCTCCACTCACTCTATCTTGCTTGGATTTTTATATTTGTAGCTATTAAGAATCTAACAATAAATCTTATATGTAATTATGATATACATGAAACTTGAAGATATGTATCTACTCTAGCAGGAATTAAAGAATTACAAAGGATTAAACTCCACATGTAAGAAGATCGAATCTAACAGTTAAAATGTTGTATTTTCTACTTCCAGTATTTCTATTTTGTTTTCCTTCGATTGAAAATTTAATATTACATTCATTCAGACTTAATGGATAATTGCTTAACTAATCCAAATAAGAGGATTAGAGTGATCAAACATTTAAATTCCTACTATAAATGAGTAATGATTCCATGCACTTAACCAAATCTTGACTCACTAGTTCTTAGAATAAAATGCACTTTAATTAGAGTATTTAAACTACATTACTGATGTGTAAGCCCTTGAATCGCACCTTAGGTGCTGCCTGATGTAGCCTCTCATCTCAATAACTAATTATACCTATTCCGGACAGTTATTGGCTTCTGTCCATTGGGTCGACTGTGGTTTCTAACATTAATGCAGATGGAATTGGATTCTGAGTTTATTTCCCTTGTGATCAGGGTAACTTGAGTAGAGACTATTTTCATCCATGCAAGCATTAATACTTGATAAGGAATACGATCATGTAACTCCTTCTTTGCCTCTACGTGTCTTCACATTTCTTCATGTTTAACTCTTCTACAACTTCATTTTTTTCTCTAAATTCAAATGCCCTCATTCAAACTTTTTTACTGATTTTTTCATTTTGAGAGTCTATATATCCATTCTTAAATAAACCCAAATATTTGCTGATATCATTGATGGAATGTGGAAACTTGTTAAAACCTTATATGAAAAAAACTTTTATGAATAACCTTATATGTTAAAACCTTGTAAGTAGAAAAACAAGTGCATGAAAACTTGACAAGGCAGCTCAAATAACTAAATGAAGGTGTATACCAAAATATTCCAATGTCAAATGTGAATTTGAGTGAAATAACAACATTGAAATTGGCAAAAATGGGCAATGAAAGAACTAATATTCCTTGGAACTTTACAGTGGACTGCTCTTAAACAATCTGTCACTTTGAAGTACACCACTTGATGGGGTTATTGGCCTGACATCTACTGTTACATTAAGAACTACAGGGCACTCTCTACACTGAAAATATTATGACATTCTTACAAAAATATTAATAAACAATTTTTATAATAGCTTCAAATGTAACAATATAACTTTATGCTTCATTCATAAAATCAATACAAATAATAGATTACTTTGATAATTTTTGTTCATTAAAAGACATACTGTATGTATAAAACAATTTTTTGTCATGATGATGTTTTTAGAAAAGCCAGTATCTCTAAATTTGCAGGTTCCCAAGGGTTTTCCCTGAAGTGGAATGCTGCTTACATAATGAACTTATCTCAACTCCCAAGGAGAGTTGAAGAGGGTAATATGATATACCATGCATCAAGTGATTGCATTAAAGATGATGCTAGCCCTCGGTAGCTAGGGTAGAGTTGTCATCCCCTAATGCTGCTGGGGGCCCAACTTGTTTATCCCACTGCCTACAACTTCTTCATCTGAAGAGCATGTAAGTTTACTACTTGGTGATTTCTACAACACAGTGCAGTGGACTGAGGAGCACCAGCAACTGCTTCAGGAATCAACATGGTTTTAACTTAACCCACTACCTACCATGTGACAGCAATTTATGCACTAAAGACTATATGACATGGCAATATTTCATATGGCAAAGACTATCATTTTCACCTTGAGAGGAAAAGTTCAAGTGGGAAGCCCATCTTGGAATAAAATTAAAGTATAAAAATGAGAGAAACATAGGTCTCCAACGGTTAGTAAAAAAAATCCCATCAAATGGTGAGTGACAAAGGGATGGACTTTTTTAATTTTCTGACATATCTAATTTTCTGACATACATGCAAGCAACCACTAAAATGCAAGGATGATACAAGATCATGGGAATTTTCACTGATTTTCACTCTCAGAAGGGCTAGCCAATCATATACAATGATTATAGTAGCTTATAACAGCTGAAGATGATTATTGTTTTCAAGCCAATCAGATGCAATATTTAGTAGCTTATGACAGTTATCACTGATGAACTGACTGCTATCAGTAGTAGATATGAAAGCACTCTGGCTGCAGATTTTGTCACGTCTTTTAAAAACATAAATGCTCAAAGATCACTGGCGGATACAGGGGGGGGGGGGCAAATGTAAAAATGCCCCCAAAACAGAAGTGTCCCCCCCCCCTTTTGAAAGAGACCCCCCTTTTTGGGGGTTGTCAAATCTTTTTCGTGGATGAAATGTCCTTATTTTTTTGTTGAAAACCTTTTCTTTTTTTTGCATGTCAAATTTTTCCTCAGGAAAATGTGCCCCCCCCACCCTTTGGAGAATCTTGGATCCGCCCCTTTCAAAAAGCAAATTATTACAAGTGTAATTCTTAATGTTTCATAATGAGCTTGGGATAGTTGAAGAATTAAAGTGAGATATGGTGGAAAAGATTCAATACTACATGTATACACTATCATAAAGAGAATGATCATCAAATCAAAATTGATTACAATTTTAGGGCAAAGCAAATCCAGTAGAATAGACTTGGAAATGGAAAAAGAAGCGATTGCTGAGAGAAAGAGTGGGGGGTCAACAAATCATGTTCATAGCAACCTGAGCAGCATTTTGTGATTAATCAGAGAAAGAGGCAGAGAGAAGAAAGACAGAGGTGATGTGAGAAAGATAGAAACAGAGAAAAGGGAAATGATGGTACATGTGTTTCTGTTACAAGACAGGCAGTAAAATGAAAAAAAAAAGAAAGATAAAAAGTAAGGGAGGGAGAGGGAGATGCAGAGAGGGAGAGAGAGTGTGCGAGTAGGTGTAAGATCAGAGCTCTTAGGAAATGAAACTGACAGGAGACAAAAATTAATGAAATATCACTTTGGTCATCTCCAATTTCACAACAATTTCACCCTCCGGTGCTTCTTGTAATCAGTGCATCTTTACCTATCAAATCACCCACTTGCCATTCCTAAACAATGCAGTGGCGGATTCAGCGGATCGATACCAGGGCCACCATTGTTTATGAACAATAGTCTGCCTCCTCCAAAAATTACTGTTTAATCCAACTGGATTCCAGCCAGCAAGGCATGTGAAAACTTGCTTTGAAATTGTGATCTATCTCGTCAGTTTTGTTTTAGAGCTACAAGCATATACAAAATTTAGATGTTGTCTCCACAAAGCGAGAGGAAAAAAAGATTTAATAACAAAATGTGCTGGTTGTCCTGTAAGCTGACAGGAAGGTATTTAAAGCAACAAGCAAACGCAAAACATATTTCACCCCTGTCCCCTTCTTCCCGATACAAAGCCCTTGCTCTCCAATCAAGAGAGAAAGAATAAAATGTACATTCTGAGTTGACATCTTTCATAAGCCATCCATGATCTCCATACCCCATACCCTGGGGCACTGAAAGCAATCTACCAATTACCAAATGCATCATGACTCTCTCTCCCTTGAGATACAATCCAATTGTATTCAAAAACATGGTCAAAGAATAAAAGTCTCTTTCCTCATGCAACATAGTAATTCTCTTCTGTTCACCAAACTGAAATTCAAGTATGCCAAGCTTGTCAACAGCCTGGAGGAAGAAGAATTTTGAATGATATGTTATGCTAATTAGAAAATATCTATAATCAATTGCAAACTTCAGTTGCAATTTCACAACTGATGGATCAAATTTAACTTAGGCAAATCAATTTATACTATATAATTTATACCAGAAGTAGACCTGCGATCAATTTGCAATTAATTGCATGACTTATGATTGATGTTGAGACCTAAAATTAATTGCAATCAATTGTAAGTTTCTTGCAACATTCCATATGACTAAAACTAAACCTTGAACCCATAACACAAAGCTTAGCAATGATCATATAAAAAAATTATGATTGATTGCATTTACTTCATCAAAATCAAGCGTACGATGAATCATGCTTTGTGTTACGGAGCCCTGATTTACAGCTATGATCTTACTTATTTTTCTTGACACAATCTGATCGGCCTGCTTTCAATCATGCATGTAGGTAAAAATTGCACCACAATTGATACAATTATTAATGAAATAGGGAATATGGTGGACTTATGGAATAGGCATGGAGAATTTTACAAAACACAGAATGTCTCCATCACATTAGGTCGTGCTTCAGCAATGTTCTTTACAATAATTATGTGAAAATCTGAATATTCTACCACAATGATATTTTTCCTCATTAAATTTATCTTGGAGCCCTATTATATCAAGCTTCTAATTATGATATCTGCGATGAAAATTATGATTTTAATTGGTTGTTGGGCATTATTTCCATGGTAACTACCATTGATGGAAAAGGGACTATATAAATGACTTTTAAAAAATGAAGTTACCGTCTGAGGTGCATGTCTGCATGTGTGGGTGAGTGTGTGTGCATGTGGGGTGTTTATCCAAGAAATTTCTTTTCATAATCATAAAAAAAAATCACTGTATTGCACATTTACCAAACAATAGCTGAAATGACTGACAGATGAAAATATTGTGAAATCCAGGATATAAAACAAATGTTATATCACATTTCAACTCTCAATACAACTGCCAAATCTCATTTTACAAATAAATACAACCTCATAATACAAGATGTCAATCATCCTCCATCATCATCTCCTAACACCCATTACAGTCTGTCTGGTACAGAGTCAGTCGTACATATTCACAGCAGATGTGACTTTACAGTCTGCTAAAAAGAAGTTTAGATTTCTAGAGTTACTAATCACAGTGATTCATTCTTCAGGAGGCAAATCTAGGGTTAGTCCAACCCTCACATCAAATTTCCCACACATTTGGAAGGAAATTATTCCATCATGCATGAAGCTTTTTAACTACATCTCACACGGTCGTCATGGAGAGTATCGAAAGAGCTTTGCCTGTCTTCTTGAGTTTCAGACCATCAAGCGAAGTAGAAATTTGACAATACGTCTCTTTTTTAGAGTCTGAAAATAGATTGGATGCTTTATTGAGGTGAACCACCTATCTACAAAATGTATTTTCCCCTTTCTTTTGAATTTTAAAGGTAGAAACCTTAAATCTATTCTCCTTCATATTTGTTTTAACGGCTGGTTGTTCATTCTCCCTGCTTCTGTGTGTGTGCATCTCCCTCTCTCTCTCTTTCTCTCTCTATTCAATTTCTCTTTCATCCTAATTTCTGAAGCATATTGCTCATGAACAAGAAAAAATTATTCAAACCATCAAAGATATAATATACACAAATCCCTACATAGAGATTCAAATGATGATAACCTTCCTGACAGTTTATCATCTTCTCTTTGACAAATAATTTCACTTTTGAAACAGACAGGATTTATAATGTCTTTACCATAAAATAATCTGTAAATATAATTCTTATAAAAACAAGTCTATATGACATAACATATTTTTTACAACACTGTACTTTCTTGGTAATTATATTTATGGTTATAAAAATCAGGATACGAAATACAGCAATATATGAAAAAAGTGCATGTACCAATATGTTTACATTCTATAAATCATCCAAAATGAAGACAATATTTATACTTTTACATGATAAATTAGAGGTTCCCAAGGACCGCATTATTGGATTTCCATTGCACATATGGATACATTGTATAAAGTAAAATTGTAGGAGTAAAATGAAAATAATCATGTACAATTTTGCCCCCTCTCAGGAGTATATAGTATTATTTGAAACAAAGTATTCTCAATAATGCGTGCTTTCTAAAATCTCAAACCACTTCTGATACTAACGCATGGGGACACAAGTCGATTATAAGCCAAGCGAGCCATTAAATGGATTTTCTCTTCAAAAATTTCATAGTTGGCGCTGCCTTACTGAAACTAATGAGTCAGCCCATTGAGGTACTGTCATCACAAGCGATGCAGGTCAGTGGAAAGTAAATTTCTCCCTCAGGCTTACTTTGATCAAATATGTAAGACAATAGTCAAATATGCCCAAGCATGCTTGGGGAAATATTAAAGTGGAAATTGCTTTTTTCAAAAAGACCAGACCACTGAGAAATCCATCCTCAATATTGTTGGCTATATTTCATATTCTAAAATGGAGGGTTGTTGCTATGAATTTTGCAAAACCTTTGAGATTTTTATTCAATGCTGACGGAGGAGAAGTCTGCTGATTTATTACTTGGAGCGTTGTGGCCCAGTGGATTAGTCTCCGGACTCTGAAACAGAGGGTCGTGGGTTCGAATCCCGACCATGGCGTAATTTCCTTCAGCAAGAAATTGATCCATAATGTGCTGCACTCAACCCAGGTGAGGTAAATGGGTACCTGGCAGGAATTTATTCCTTGAAACGCAGCGTGCGTAACAGCTGCACTGCTAAAGCCAGGGTAATTATGCTGCATATTCTGTAGAGCGCTTAGAGACTTCTGACAAAGCAAGTATTAAGCGCTATATAAGCAAGTATAATTATTATTACTCATTATATGATTTCAGCCCTTATGTAACTAGTTTTATCTATCTGAAGTTGGCATATTTAACGAGTTATCAACAAACCATTGTATATTTCTTTCAGCTTCCTTTCTCCCTCCTCTCCACAGGTTCAATCCTAAATAGATTAAAACAATTGTTATTACCATCATTAGTTTCCTCAAATCACCATCCTCCCTGCCTCTTCATCAACATAATCATCATTGGCAGTACCCTACAGTTGTTTATCTTTACCACTATCATTGTCATTATCAGTATCTTCACACACAATGACAATGTTCCTAATTTTATTCAAAATAAAAATCTCTTGTATTCCCCCTCCTCTTTTCCTCCTCCTCCTCCTTGCTATCATAAATGTTCCTAATTATGATTATACTCCTCAACTCACTACTGTACAATGTTCATTGTTGCGATCATTCTGGATCAACATTTATTATCAATCACAATGTGAATTTCATCACTATCATCTTTATAATCACGACCTTCACAATCATTGCGATTACCATCAACATCGGCCTCATCATCATCATTGTCATCTAGGCCGTGGTCATCAGAACTACCAACACCACTACCATCATCATCATTATCATTGTTATAATCATCACCACTATCACAAAGATTACCATCATCATCATCAATCAATCTAAGACAAATTGAAATATGCATGGAACCCTAAAAGGCAAAGTGAGGTCTGTGATGAGGAACAAGCCTGTATGGCACTGCACCTTTAACATCAACACACTTCTCTTGCTCCCCTGAGCACCCCTTGCCCTTATCCTTGATTCTTTGTCTAATAATGGAGGATATCCCAGAGCACTCACTTTAAAATGGCTTCAGAAATTCTTACAAAGGCTTTCTTTAGACCTTCCTATCAAATCTTAGATTACCATCGCAAGAATGAGAGACAAGTATTCTCACATAGAGAAGCCTAACTACAAAATAGCAAATCAGTTCTGAGAAAATCTTAGAATAAGATATTGCATTATACATATATTTCCATATAAAAGACTTGAAAATAATATGTTCCTTTTCTGTCTATTGTATGAAATTATGATTGTTACTAAATTACTTCTTTTGTAAGTTCTTAGCCTGTGAAGTATGATAGTCAGTACAATATTTCTAATTTATTTATATCTATTCTTCAAACTTTTTATTTTCTCATATAGTTTTGCCCCCTTTCTTTTACAACTCTTTTCTATATCCACCTTTTATGTAAATAGCTGCCCCTGCAAGCTTGAATAATATATTTTTCAATTAAGGTAATCAATACCCCTTCACTTTACACTACTCTCCCATTGGTTATGATTTAGTTGATTCTGGACCGCATTTTACAAAGAGTTGCAATTGATCCAATCAACTACAACTATGGAAAGCCAGCACCATATAAAATGCATGTTCATTCAAAATATTTTCTACAGATGTTATATATTTTGTTGAATGTTCTGTATGCTTCTCTTGGTTTACAAAGGACATTGTGCAAATTTCCTGTAGAAAAAACTTATGACATTGTTGGATTTCCATATAGTTGAGGTTGATCCGATCAATTGTAACTCTTCATTAGACAGGGCCCTAAAATATCTTATATGAAAGAATAAAAAAAAAAAATTCAATCAATGGAGTGTGAATGAGAATAAAATAATACAAGCATATCGATTTCAAATAAAGATAAAAAAGAATTTATTATTTACATCTGTACATATCATGAGATTGCATATGTAGTTTGTTTTACCATGTGATATGTTGTATCATCTACATTTATTGAGATAATTAAAAAAAACACGTACTTTTCACACACATATCCAAATCTTTAAACTTTTTGTACAAATTTCAAATTAATTAGCCACATTCATTGAAGAAAATAAGTTGATTAATATATCAAATTGTGTGAATCGGTGTCAATATTTATTTCAGTTCTATTTTTTCTCTCATGATCAGATCAGGTAAATATTGTTAGTTTAGAAATATTCATATTCTGGATATTGGGTAGATGTACCAAATACTATCAAATCAAGTACCAAGTAATACAATAACATTGCTGTAAAAAAAAAATTATGTAAAGACAAAAGTGGAATGTAAAATCAAAAAATGAATTGTATATTAACAAAAATACTAAAGAGAAGAGTCTAATAAGGTGATCTCCATTACTGTTTGAAAATAGCACACATGGTTTTGTTCTGTATTATTTATTTCAATAATTCATTTTGTACGATCCAGTGAAAGAAATACTTTGTGAGTGAACTTTGTGGTATGTGATGCTTTTATTCAGTTAGAAAGTCATACATATTAATTTCTTTCTAGTTTATAAATCCAATTGATTTATATTCAACCTGGTACACATTCTAAAATATTGTTATTACATCTGGAAATATAGTGGTCTTTTATGAGCCATAGTTGAAGGGCATACTTAAAAGAAATTAACATGTTTCTTTAAGCCAAAGCCTTATCAATTTTTTTTTATATTTGGTTTACATGTTTATAGAATAATAAGTTTGTTTATAGTTCAATAAAGTAATGCATTACACTCCAGACCTAAGATATATATTGCTTCTGAACAAAAGTATTAAACAGTGGTCTATTTTACTGTACATTACCTACAAGCTTGCAGAAATATACCAGTTTATAGTGATTTACTCTACAGATACTTTACTTCCAAGGGTAAATTGCTCAATGCCACATGATACAAGACAAAAACAAATAATCAAACCTTATATTGAACAAGATAAAACAAGCATCATCCTCGATGATCTTCACATTGACATCTTGAGATGAATCATGTCCTTAGTCATATTTCCTTCATTATTCAAAGCCTCTTTGTCTATTATAGATAGTGTCTTATAAAATATGTATTATGACTGAATATTTCACACTGCATGAAGAAAGAAAATAAGTCCTAAAATTATTGCAGCTTGTTTTTGTCATTTTTTTTCTCCTGCAATCATTTGTAAATATAGATGCCTTTTGAGACCCCTCATATTATCTGCATTGTTACAGAATTAATAATGAATATTGTCATCTTTCCATCTTGCTTTTAATCACTCATTTCAACAATTGTGACTGTATCATTGTTTGTTATTGTAAACTGACAAAAATGAGAAATATAATTTTTCAAAACAAATACCACAATCACAATAACAATGAAATCAACAATGAAAATTACAACAAATATGATTACTGCAACAAGAACAATGACAAACATTAACAAGAATAATAAGGGAAACTGTAAAAAAGTTAATTATAACATACTAGCTTCAATTATCTATGGCATCTCAGGCCACGGTTTGCATTGAATTAACAATAACCCTGTCCTCCTCTGAACTGCAAACAAGAGTTCATAGCTTGTGATTACAAACCTTATAACAAGTGGAGCACATCTGGCAGTCTCACCTGCATTTCACAATTCAATATAGCAGCAGTGCTGACTTTGAAAACTACTATAAAATAAGTATTCACAAAAAATATACATATAATGATATAATACTATGTCCATGGACCCTAAATGACATTTGACCTTGATCATGTGATCTAAGACTTGTAGGTGATACTTGATTACCCCCATGTCCATATTTCATAAACTATATCCATAAAATTTCAAAGTTATGATGGAAATTCAACATGGCCAAAGTTCATTGACCTTAAATGACCTTTGACTTTGGTCATGTTACCTGAAACCTGTTAAGTATGTTTAGTGATACTTAATAACTCTAATGTTTCAGTTTCATGAACAAGGTCCATCAATTTTTTAAGTTATATTTGTAATTTAACAAATATCCCCAACTTGGCCAAAGTTCATTGACCCTAAATGACCTATGACCTTGGTCATGTGACTTGAAACTCGAGCAGGATGTTCAGTAATACTTGATTAACCTTATGCCGACGTTTCATGAACTAGGTCCATATACTTTCTAAGTTATGATGTCATTTAAAAAACTTAACCTTTGGTTAAGATTTGATGTTGACACTGTTGTCGCAGTCGGAAAAGCGGCGCCTATAGTCTTTCTTTGCTATGCAGGTGAGACAAAAACTATTAAGACAAATATTTACTGTAATTTATAAATGTTTCATAACTAAGTTCAGAAGGTAATAATATATCCAAGAAATTACATGTAATTGCCGAGAGGATGCATGTAATATCAAAACATAAAAAAAATGAGGAAAAAATAAATAAACTGCTTATATCCCTACTCCTTACCACTACGTCATGACATCCCATCTCTCTCTGTGTCCATCTTCTTGTTCCTTTGCTCTAGTATTGCTCTCTCTGCTGCTTGTAGGATTACTGACCTATCCTCTGGCAAGGCATCATATGTCGTATAACCACTTGAGTTGGTAGTATCTGGACTTCTGTAGAGCAGTAATAACTTCTTCAGATCCTGCGGGAATACATTCAAAATAAAGAATCAAAACACAAAATCTCTTACGTTATATCAGAAATCAACTGTAATTTTGATAACCATTGCAGCTTCAAAGAAGTCAACAATCGATTGATTGAAGTCAATTACATAATTCCAGGTTGTTGTTTAAAAATTCTAGATAACATTAGGCTTTTGCTTTTTTCCAAAGCCCTTTTATATGCATCATGCATTGTATACTGTGCAGCTTTTGGGGTACCCCAGCATTTGGATGGAAATGCAATTGCCAGGACCATTTTGCTCCATATGGTACAAGTTGCCAACAGAAAATGTGATGACAAATCATCTCAATGAATATCCTACGGATGGCAAAATATCTTCAGAATTCAACAGTTGAATTTCACCTACAAAACACTATTTCTATTATCTTATGGGATTTTTTTCCATATCACATATGTATTGTGATTAATATGACAAATTTGTGACATGAATTTCACAAATATCATTAGGTAATTGCATGATGAATATCATCACTTTTCTTAAATCTATTTGAGTACATTAAAATACATGCTTCCAAGTCATACAAACAACATACCTCATTTCGAAGGCCAACTGTGCTCTTGATCAACTTCAGTTTAGCTGTTGTTTCTCTTATTGTTTCACTGTCTCCCTTTCCACTGTTGAACATGAAATTGGCAACATGGTGGACTGCAACCAGGTGTATCATGGGAGACCAGGATTGCCGAACCTTACCCTGGACCAAGCTCTGGAAGTACATATTGATCAGAGCTGGGTCTCGCTCAGGTGGATCAAGGAAGTGGCAGATTGGAATGAGACACTGTTTGAGAAGAAAGGAATTGACAGAAATCAAATGCATATCAAGTTAAAACTCAATTCAGGTTGACTACGCAATACTTGCATGGAATGTGAACAAATAATATGTAGGGGAAGGCGGGGTAAGTTGAGCATAGGGGCAAGTTGAGCCACCAGCCCCAGGCCAATAATGAATGAGTCAGACATTGTGGTGGTGTCATGTATTGATGAACCATAGCATAACCCCTAACCCCACCACATTGTTTTCAACTTTGAAACAAAAAGTAGTTTTTGAGAGGGAAAAATATGAATTTCAGCCAAAAAAGTAAAAAAGAGTGTGAAATAGATAAGTGCTTTATAAACACACACGTCTTTAGATATAATAAAGACATGATAACAACATTTTAGTCCAGGTATGGATCTTCATTCTTGTCATAGTCTTTTATATGATGGATGCATAATAAATGTGTGGATACAAAATTATCGCACTAAGTTCGGACTGGGGTAAGTTGAGCCAAACAGCATGGGGCAAGTTGAGCCATGGAAATTCCTATGGTAATGTATCTTAAAAAACAAACAAACCATAAAAATTGATTGAAATGCTGGCTGAAAGGAGCAAATTTACATGACTGCTCTTTTCCTTTTAAAGGATGTTAGTATTTATAGAGAATTAGCAAGTGAAAAGACTTTAAACAAAAAATTGACATGCTGGTTCTCCCCTCATACATTTTGTACATAGTTTTTGTGGCTCAACTTACCCCAGAAGATGGCTCAAACTTACCCCATATATGGGGCGAGTTGAGCCATTTGACATCGTTTTTTTTCAAAGGTCACGATGACTTTCAGTGTGGGGATAGAAAGTTATATATAGGTGGAAAATATTTCAGAAGAATTAAATTTCAAGGCAAGGTACTTATTTCGACAAGATTATTAATCATATCAATTCTAGCATGCAAAAAGCAAAAACTGTCACAACTTATCCCGCCTTCCCCTAATCATATTAACATACTAACCTAACATTCTATAACTAAATTAACAAAAAATATAAGAATGCAAAAGACAACTTATCATAGACATTCAATTTTCTTCTTATTTCATGATGAAATGTTGTACAGTCAACTTATATTCTATAGGCATTTAGTCCATGCATGAAACCATTACCAAATGTTTGTTATTTAATGAAATCTTAGGAGACAATGGATAAAACAAACAGAACAGCTGATATAAATCATCAAGAATTATTTCATACCAGAAAAGAAAATAAAGTGAGTGCAAGTAAATTACCTTTGATGGTTGGATTGGTAAGGTGCGTAGTAGATCAATGTGATCAAACCAGAGTGTCTTGCGGAAATGAATACTAAACCTCTGCTGTAGCGGTAGCAGCACATAGTGAGCAAAGAGATCATCACCAAAGGATACAGCTTCATATTGGGCAAGTACTGCATTGAACCTTCAAAAGAAAGACATTTTAAAAATATTATTTAGCCTTTTCCAGATTGAATTTTTCCATAAATGATATTCTTAACATGAGTCAAATCTTCTATGACCACAGAAATTTATTCAACTTAGAGAAATTTAAATTATAAATGGCAGATACATGTTTTACATAACCCAGTCAACAAACTTGCTCCAAATAATTGAATTATTCTACTACCCACAGGTCAAGACTCAAGGTTGACTGGGACTGTAATTGAATCTTAGACAATTCCCTTCGGAAAAACAAATGATCTTCATCAATCGTCAAAAATACATTGGAAATATACAAGCTCTTAATTCCTACACTACACATTGTGCTGCACTCAACCCAGGTGAGGTAAATTAGTGCCTAGCAGGATTAATTTCTTGAATGGACTGAACACATTGAGGTGGTAGCTTGAGCTAAAGCTGGGAAAATACTGGTTGCACTTTGTATCCTCTGGAAAATAATCTAACCAATCCAGCTATTACTATATAATCATTACATAATTACAATTGGATCAAGCTTTTAATTGTATTTTTTTTCTCATTTGTTATAAAGACATGACCATATGCAAGCTTTGTTTCAAACACAACTTTGATGAGGCATGAGTGAAGGGAACCAAATAAGGACATGACTTACAGATCATTGAAAGATGCTAGACCAGGAATCTTTTGATCAAAATCCATGTCCTTTATGTAATCTTGGTTTGTGTAGATCTTCAGAAGAGCCATCAAGTAATGGTGAACTGATGGCTCCATGAACAAGTCACTGGCTGAAAAGACAAAAAGAGAACATTTTCTTCCCAAGGTAATAAGTTTTCTATTCCCTATTTTCTTGATTTGCTACATTCATTATTACTAAAATAGTATTCTCATGATTCCAGCCTATTTTCTATGTTCTTCTATTCTTTACATGATTCTCTTTCCTCATTATTGAACTAGCAACATTTACAAACAAACTATGATGCTATTTTAACCTATCAATATCACATAAGGTATCCCAAAGACAGAACTGGAATATATTTTCTTAGGGAACAACACTAAAGAAGAAAACACTACAGTGATAAATGTGTATATATTTAGCCATAACTTAAAGTTCAAGTAATGTCTTGTACTTCTTACCAGTGAGGAAAATGCAGTAAAGTCTTGCAATCTTGGCTGCCAGTGGGATTGACCTCAAGGTCAAAGGTCGCCATGTCTCCAGTATGAAAACCCATCCTAATGTATCAGTGATAGCAGCCATGATGTAGGGAGGTAGTGACTTCACAGACTTTCCTTTCATCTCACTATAAGGTTAAATGTGTGAAGAA
Source organism: Lytechinus variegatus (assembly GCF_018143015.1). Taxonomy (NCBI): domain Eukaryota; kingdom Metazoa; phylum Echinodermata; class Echinoidea; order Temnopleuroida; family Toxopneustidae; genus Lytechinus; species Lytechinus variegatus. The sequence continues at coordinate 39,879,363 of NC_054746.1, forward strand.
TGAATGAGAATGTGTTATCAAGTCATTATTAACTTTCAATGTCTACTGAGAATGAAATTTGGTTGGTATTTTCATAATATATTTTAGTAGAAAAGACAGTTTGATGATTTCAAAACAAACATGCAATTATAATGAATTATAAAACATTAAACAATCTCAACTCATACAACCAGTGAGACACCTGAGTAAAAATTCAAAATTCAAGGGAACGTTTCATGAAAAACTTGTTGGATGTTTGATGAAATGCAAGCCTTATTGTTACATTTGCTATTCACTCTCACAACTTATTGTTTCTATATATACAAATCCAGAGCTGAAGATTCTGGCATAAACTCTAAACACAAGAGACCTTTGACACAAAACAATTAATTTCATCATCGATATATCAATAAAAACACACTGGCTATCTATGTACTGAAGAATTACACTTGTGTTACAGTTTACAGATATTATAAGTGACTATCAATGATGATGAAACTTACGCTTTTTGTGCTTCTGAGAAGAGCTGAACCAGAGGTAAGAAAGGCCAGTCGATTGGTAGAACAGGTCCAAGTAGGGGAGGTAGATTGAGACTAGTTACTTCATGAGGTCTACCTGAACACCTAGCTCTATACAAGATAAAAAACATAAAGGAAAGAAAGTCATAGTTATTGTTAGAACTGGAACAAGGAGGGGGTCAATTGATATTAGTCACCAGATTAAAACCAGTCATGTAATATCTTACCTTGATTTAGCCAAGGATGGCTGTTCTTTGCCAAAGTAAACCATATAGAGGTTCCTGATACTGCTTAACCTCTGATAGGCCTCCTGTAGAAGCTCTCCTTTGCTCTTATCACGCTCCTTGAGAGGCGGTTCCTTGTCTGAAAATGTCAGGAATTCAGCAAGATCAGATGCCATGGGATCTCCTACATTTCCCTCTCTGAAAAAAAATAATCACCACAACCAAATAAAAATCCAACTGATTTTCATACCAAAAAGCTAGTATCTATATTTCATTGCAAAATAAGTTATGCTTTAAAGAAACATTGAAAGGAAATTGGATGATAAACTTCTAATATAGTTTTAAAATGCACTTGTAAAAAGGAAACATTTATGCCCCATTGTATTTCCTTTTTTTCTGAAAAGTATGACAGAAAGCGATATTAAAAAATAATAAGCTGAGTCACTTTGAAAAAGTATACTAAATCTATAAATATACATGTATATTCAAATGTAATATTGCTGAAGAAAAAAGCAACCCACTTTCATCCAGGAGAGTGCATCGTGCACTAGCCTTTCTGCTCAAATTACATTTTGACAAACATTCAGTTACACAAAGAACATTCGGCCAATAGTACAGCATGATTCACAATATAAGGAAAATGATATCTTTAATATTTTAAAGTAATTCAACACACCTACAATAATGGCATTGATAGAGATACAATGGACTGACTTACGCAAGGAACTCTGTACTGAAGAGAATAATTGATAAGAGATCATGTGCAAAGTGTTCATAACCAGGATGTAGTCTTGCTAATAGCTTCATAGCAGCACTGTGGTACAACTGACTATGATGCTTACAGGAATCAACTTGCTGAACCTTGAAAATGATAGCAAGAAAACAAATATTACTAATTACTGAGCAAAGAATAATGCCATAATAATAACAATAATAAAAATAGGCATTTATATAGCGCCATCCATCTAGAAATATTCTATTCCGAGGCGTGTTGTTATCATTATTATTACCCCGGCTTTAGCTCAAGCTGCCTCTCAGCGCTCATGCATTCAAGGAATTAATCCTGCCTGGTACCCATTCACCTCACCTGGGTCGAGTGCAGCACAATGTGGATAAATTTCTTGCTGAAGGAAATTACACCATTGCTGGGATTCGAACCCACGGCCCTCTGTTTCAAAGTCAGAAGACTTATCCACTGGGCAACAATGCTCCACAACGCCATCACACTGATTTCACTGATTTCAGGTTTCATAATCTAACAGAATTAAAGATATTGCTTGTCTATTTTGGTTATCGACAATATAGATTTTCTTGTCATCTGTTTGTAAATTTGTTATATTACATTTTTACTACAGTCAGTTTTTTTAATAAGTTATCTCTCTCCCCTGGACCCAACCTCAGTATTTTTTACCCATGTTAAAAATTGTTCAATTTCAATTTTAATTCTTATCATAGAAAGAAATCAAGGAGATTTCAACAGACTGGGCATCTAACACTTACCACACACTGGAATATCTTGATGAGGAAGTACACAGCTGTATGTTCATGAATAGCAAAATGTTCAGCAAGACCAATGCTACCGCAAACACCATCTCCACAAAAGTTCTCCAAGTAGGGCAAGACATAGCAACTCAGTACAATAGGTTCAAACTTGGGTGCAACACCTTTGTGTATTTTGATCATCTGGTATGTGAGTCTAAAGAGGGCTGTACCATAGCCTAATGTTGATGTCTTCCGCACACATGGGGGTGTGTCATCACTGGAATCATCTCTTTGGCATGAGAAGCTGGGTAAAGCACGCGTTGAGCATCTCTTGAGGTTTGTAGGTTCATACCTCAGTGAAGAGTGTGTTCTGTGCAGGTTAATACAAAGTAATTTGGGAAGTGAATATTGAAATTGTTGCACCTAAATGTTATTACAAAACCTGTCTATGGTGGAAATAATAGTGACAGTGCAAGTGTCCCTGTGTGTATGCAATGCGCAAATAGAAAAAAGGATTTGGCATTGTCATAGTTAATTACATGTTTTCTGCTATAGTCATGTCACTAACCTTCATTTGCTAAAGTTGTTCTAGTCTCACAAATATACTGATATACAACAATTGGATTGGTCAAGATTACATTTCTGATATATTTCTACCACTTGTTTGTTTCCCAAGTAATTTCAATACGATAGCTGGAAAGTTTATTTGGACTTACTGTAGATTGTGAACTGCTGAGTAAAAAGAGGTAGACTCCATGTATGGAAGCAGCAAACTATCAACAAATGATTCAATATGACTTAATGAGCTCACTGGATTGTAGGAGGCCTGTGTTAAATATATACATACAAAGGGGAATAAATGGATTGTGAGAGAAAGGACTTGTATGTACGGTAAGAGCATGCTTTCAACATATGTAACAATGTGATTCAATGAGTTCTCGGAATTGATAGAAGTATGTGGTAAAAAACAAGGTCTGTGGTAACAGTATACATACCAGTACACAACAAATGAGACATTTTCAGACCCCAGAAAAAAAGTTATTAATCATGAGAAGCTTTTTTGTAATGTTTTTCAGTAACTTATTATCTGTAATGAAATATTATGTTGTATTGCATAAATTAGGGAACATATTTTACGGGGCCACATGGCCTTACTTTAGTTTTCATGTTTTTATTTTCAACTAGGTACTTTGGTATGTATTACCCTTTCTATTTTATTTGAAAGGCATTGTAGTGACATTCTTTAACTTATTTAGATGCATTTTACTTGTATGCATCTGTATCTAATTGCATGCAATTCTTTTCTATTGTAATGACATGTTAGTATATGAAAATAAATTATGAAAAAAAATCAAACATTAATTACTCAATATGATGTAAAAATTACAATAAAATTCTACCATTCACTTTGTCTGGGAGACTCAGTTTATGTTACTGACAAGTTATGCATTATAATGGATAAAACCTTTGCCTACCTGTTGAGTGTAGTTTGAGTAGAATGTTGCTAAGAAGTCCATGGCACTACCAGCCAATGAGCATGCTTCGGGATATAACACCTCAGTACATCCAGTCATCTCAACTAACCAACGATGAATACATGTCTCGAGGGGTGTGGCCAAACCAGTCACATGACTCCAATCAATGGGTGGAGGGCTGATTGCTTCTCTAGACGCCTCTGTATTTGTGCCATCATTTCTGAATATTAAAAGAATAAGTATCTAAGACATGAAATGTAGATAATAAGTATGGTTTGGTTTGATGTACACCATAAACCTCTATTTTCGATAATGTTAGCACACAAACACTCATGACTCATCTCCTCATTACTTATTTACTTTTGTGATCTTTATGTTCCTACAGATATCATTTCTAGAAGTGGAAAGATATGGGGCTGCCAATCATTTCTCATGTGTTCTCTTTCAAATAATGATTACCCCCCCCCCATAAAATAATCCTGGTTGGAGAATGATTTTGGATCAAAAGAGGAAATTCAGGACTTGTAAGAAGAGAACATTTAGGTAACCCTTCCTTTGAAACAGGAGTTAATGAGGGATATTATTGTGAAAGATAAAAATGAAATGTTAACATATTAATTAAAGTTGTTTTACAGATATAAAATCACACAGAACTTTGAGAAAAGTCAGGAATTGTTATTCATAACCATCCAATTTTCAATTCAATTTTCAATTCATTTATTTGACATCCTTTGAAAACATACAAACATATGTACAAGTAACAACAACAAAGGAGTAAAAGAATTTAAATCACAGTATAAGCAATAAAAAATGGTAGAAATATAAAAGACATAACACCTATCACCAAAACGTCAAGCGTTCAATTAATTTTGCCTCCAGATCATTAACAGCCATTCAAAATAATTTCTTTTCAAAACAACATGCATCTCACCTCATTGCAAATTTTCCCTGAAGCTCTGTTGCTGTTCCTGCAACCTGCACCACTCCCTCCAGCAATGAGATCAATGCAGTTGCTCTAATAAGCTGCAACCTGTGTACCATACATGTAGTTTTCTCTACAGTGGATGGCAGAGGGAGGACTGATAGTCTTTGGAAGAGTTGAAGCTGGTGCATCAATAGAGGATACAACTCTCTATAAAGGAAGTACAACAAATAATTCTGGGTATTTCTTTCTAATTTCTCTTTTATCACATACATCAAACATTCTTATTGAATACTATGCTTTCTGGTAAAAAGTTCAATCAATAAAGAAATGTTTTCATGAGGAGAGGTATTCATTTCCTCATATGCCATGAAGAAGTATTGGCCCGATGGAAGAGTGCCTATCAAGTGTTACATATAGCATTAGCAAGTTCAAATTCTGCTGGTTCAGGAATTTACCTCTACATTTCTTTTGATTGGATGTATGAGATAAATGTTTTCAGAAATTAATTACACAAATTATTCAGCTGTATCACAAAAAATTGTCTTTTCATGGATAAAAAAAAAATAACTAAACCATATTCTGGATATTCTGGAGGTAGAATATTCCTTTTAAATAATATACATCTAAAGTATGCTTGAGAAAATGAAATAAATAAAATGAAAGCAAGGTCATTATCCAATGCTCCTACCTGTAAGCATCACATCCAAATCCATATCTGATGCAAGCTGACCATGCTCTTAAGCTCTCAATACTTAGATGATATGCTTCTCCTACATTGAGATTCATATCGGAAGGCTCCATGGAGAAATACCGGGTGATAATCGTCAACAGTGGGTACTTGGATAGCTAGATGAGAGTAAAGGATAATTATGAAAATTCACACTAAGATTGTACAAAACATGTTCATCAAATAATACAGAATGAGGAAATTATTCATATTCATTTGAAAAGAGATACAGGATAAATTTGGAAATAAAAAAAAATAGAGTAAAGAAAGAGACGGGAATGAGTAGGATAAGTGCATAGTTTTTCACAATTTTTTTAAAAGGTTAAAACATTCTAGTTTCACTGATGAATAAAATATAAAACAGCTGTGGATTGTGATACAGATAATTGCCTTTTTTTTACCTTTTACATTTATATCAATTTAATTCTATGGTAATCACAAGGAGAAAAAATGTACTCATTACATGTCAATTATTTATGATAATACCTAATAAATTACAAACAAGTGTACAATGATATACTCACCAGCATTGCTGCAATGTTTCTACTACTGAGGCACAACACTCTGATGAGTTTCATGGCAAGCATCGTAGGATGACCATATAAATCTGATACTGGATCCTCTGTCATCAAAATCATACAAACATCAGAGTAAGTATGTGGTAACCATGACAGGTCAGACTGCATAGGTCAACTTTAATGTGTTGAATAATTGGCTAATTCTAAGACATTTTTCAGACCAAACTATGCAAAACATGTTTTATTTACCTCATTTCAGTACTATTTCTCCAAAACAGAACAAATTTCTATTTCAAGAAATTCAACATCGGGAGAGTTAACTTACCAGACATGCATTCAGGATAACATTTTTTTATATGAAACGTTTTGCTACTCAAAGTAAAGGATCATTAGCTTTTGTATTTTGTAGTGAGATTACATTTATATCATAAAGAGAAGCATGACTATAGCAATAAAGAAAATGATTACCCTATTCTGCTTTGACATAGTGCATGATACATCAGGAGGTCTTTAAGTGTGTTACAGCAGTTTACAGATATATGAGGTTAAGCAAGGGTGTATTTCAAATGACTCTACCATGAAGAGAACTGACCTTGTTTCTGCCATGAACTAGTGGGCAAGAATTCTCTGAAGATTGTGTTCATCAGACGAGGGCATTTGATGATTTCAAGAGCGGATTCGGTGGAGTGCCTTGCAACTCTGATCAGGAAAGCTAGAATGTTTAAGATGACAGGTGGAGTAGGCTTGACAACCTCTATGATGTAACGAAGACGAGGTAACACAGACATCTTCAATAGACCCTACAAAGGAGGAATCAATAGGCTCGAAATTTATAAGGATACACAATATAATTAAATGCTCAATTTTAAGCAATTTTACATGAAAAAATCCTCAAGTGTGCATAAAAAAGTAAAGTATCAAGGAATAGATGAAGTAAAAACATGAGCTCTTCCTTTCCATGGTAAACTATAGCAAAGAAAATGTTTGGGTTTAATGGATTTCCCACACTGATTTGTGATAATCTGAAAAAAAAAGGATTTTTATTATTTACAAAACTTATCAACACCTGGGATTTCTCTAATTTAATATAAGAAACACTATTATATCATTACAAACCCAATATCATTATTTATTGATGTTTTAGTGCAATACTGTATATCAGATTTTACATGCCTGGACAATACATTTCATCAATTTATAGCTTAAGTAAATTCAGAGATAAAACTTACCTTAATAACATCTTGACTTGCAATGTGTTCATCTGGTTTGTTCTGTTTTTGCTCTTCCTCTTCTTCTTCCTCTTCATCATCATCCATATCCTCTTCTTCATCATCATCATCATCTGGTGCATCTTTCCTTGGTAACATTGGAGGTACACTGTATCCTAGATGCCATGAGAAGGTTTTATCAAGGGCCTCCTGCAATCAAAGAATTATATTCATGAATCAGGGGTGGTATTCTGAGATCCATTTTATCTCAGATAAAAATGAAATATTTTATCTTCGTTAAATCAGTGAGATAAAATATCCTAACATCTCTACGTATCAGTATTCTGAGAACAATTTTATCTTCATTTTATCTCTGTAAAACACACCTACTTTTTAATCAATATCCTATTAGGAAGGCACTTTTATAGCTCTCTCATGCCACTCAACCAATGGAAATCCATTCCACCAGGTGTGGGAAAGGGGTGAGATTGCGTCAATTTATTGACTTAAAATGCTTGCGCGTCTTTACAGAGATTTCTTTTCAACAAAAATGACAATACTCTCGTCTTTTATCGAAGTCTATATCACATCTTTTCAAGCATCATTTCAAAGACAATTTTAGTCATGAAAAATCCTATGAAATACTTCCTAATCGTGCAGGAATAACATCATGGTGTTATTCTCAATATAAAATATAATTTTTTATCATTTTCATGTCATCATTTGGGGTTAATTCACCTAGAAATATTGGTGAAATCAACGTCGCGGAGATAAAATAGCCATTACCCTCTTTTAAGTTTTTATTTTTTCTTCAAAGTAACATGGGCGCAAGCACATCATCCGCATTGCAATGGCCAGATACGCTATGGGTATTTCTACGCAGACACTGCTCTGTTGTGTATCATCTGTAGATATGCAAGATAAAATTTATATGCTAGATAAAATTCAAAATTTTATCTGAGAGATAAAATGTCATCTTATAATTATACCAATTTCATTAAAAAAAATGTATTTTAAAGATAAAATGATCTCAGAATACCGCCCTAGGGCATTTACTAGTAGGTTAGAAACTAATCAAAATTAAAGAATAGTGCTCATAATTACAGTAATTGTAATTGTTTCCATGAGAAACTTTCATGAAAACCTGAATTTTGATTGTCTGATGAACTCTGTTGCTATGGAGGCTACCAAAACTGCACTTACTCTTATCATCCTATTTACAAAAGAGGTCAAAGATACAAAAGAAACTAGAATTTAATTCGTCATGCGGACGAATTAGGTGGTCTGTCTTTATTCTCGGCATCATGATCACTATTACCATATTCATGCATATCAATATGACCTTCATGATGACAACGGAATGCTCATTATGGATGGAATACTTGTGAAAGACGGTAGATGATAAAGCACTGTGAAAAGGGTCCGGAAAATGGTCTCTTTGATGTATGACTATATAGATGCATGTGATATAAAAAAAGGGATTATAATCTGTTTTATCTTGCTAAATTGCAACTTTTATACCATAAAATCATCATAAAGGATCATGTACGAGGTGGTAAAAAAAAAAAAAAATGGAAAAAAAAAATCATCTTGTCTACCCCAGGACTCGACCCCCGCCCTCGAGAAAGCAAGTCAAATGCGTTATCCATTGAGCCACGATATTCCCCATAGAGATTACACGTAAGCAATTTTGAGAATTACAATTCCAATTTTGCAAGTGAAATACGGGCATGATCCCGGCATCTGATCAAAAAATGAAGGGCACATTTCCGATAGCCCAGAATCTCAGCTACAACATGTTAAAAGCTCAGGGAAAGCTGACAAGAAAAAATGGAGATATGGCTCACGAAATAGAGGAATGTCGAATCTAGTTTTGGGAAAAAGTCATGTCCCATAGAGATTACACGCAAAATGAGGAAAAATGACATGCCTCTTTTCATCGCTGTTTTACGCAATGATGCGTTTCTCAAAACGAAAATTTATGTTTACTGAGGAGAAAGAGTACATTCTAAACTACATCATATCAAAATCTGGGCGAAAAACGATCTATATTCGAGAAGTTACAACCAAATTTGCATAAATTTGATGACGTCATTTTTGAAAAAATGAAATTTTTAGTTTAGGCGCCATTTTGATGACGTCATGATCAAATTGAGGGACATTGGTGACATGAAATCAAATTTACAACTAATACTCTATCGATATATGAAAAAAAAATTGGGGGTCAATGGACTATTTAAAGAGCTACAGTGAATTTTCAATAGGCATGTTTTTGCCCATATATGGCCTATAGTGAGAGCTCGCGCGCACACGTGCTGCAAAGTTTAACGGGTGTTAATTTCGTTATTAATGGTTGTAGAAGGTTGATCAAGGTATCAAATTGTTCAAAATTTTATTATCAATGCAATGATGTAAAAAAAACGGTGTTTCTGTGTTGCGTTAGGGCGTTACGCGCGGAAACGCGCGCGCGTATGTGCGCGCAAATTTTTGAAATGCTTAAAATGACCTGAAACGTACCCAAAAAATTTTATAGGCCATTTGGAGAATTTTTTACCTTTGACGCGCGCGTACGCGCGTGTCATGACCTTTACATGACCTTTGATGACATTGACAGTTGACCTTTGACCTGAAGTTAATGTCATGTAAATATTGTTAATTTTTGATAATTGATAATGAAGATATGATCAAATGAAGAATTTTACAAAATGGCGCGTAGATGACGTCATCATAACCATATGACCTTGAAAAGCTTAGTATGCCATCTCTATGATATATTCTATGTATGACGAAAAATCAGCAAAATTGATTCAGCCAATTCCGAGAAAAGTTGGCGACAAACATAGGTGCCAAGAATAAAGAAAGAAAGAAATAAAGAAAGAAAATTCTGACGAAATCAATAGGTGATCTGTCACAGACAGACCACCTAATAATCATAAGATGAGCAAAACACACAGGCGTATGACACTACTCACACTATCATTCTGAAATGTCTTTACAGACAATTCTCATATCTGAAGAGAGAATATTAAAGACCTTTCCTATTATATCATCAAAATGAACATATAACAGATCTAGCATACAACAGATGAAAATGAGGTACATCAGAATGTTTGTTCCAGTTTTAATGCAATCATATGTAAGATTTACCAAATACCTGATTTACACATCCAATGACAAAATTCAACTACAAAGCTTGAACTCATGGTAGACTGAAAAAAAAACCCATAATACATTCCTTTACATACAACCTTCTGCCTGTGATGTACATTTGTTCATGATACGTTTTCATTTCAATGGGGGGGTTCTTATTTTTATTTGGCAACCAGTCAAATTTGACTATTTTCGCCATCATAAATATTATATTATTAATATTTGTTTTCTTTGAAAAAATTAATGAATAAAGTAAAATTCAAATATTTATTTCCTTTCCTTCTTTTTTTTTCTTTTCTGTCTTTTTTTATAGGATATATATACTAGGATTTAAAGTCAAGTAGGTGTGTCTCTCAATTTAAAATCAGGGCTTTTACTGAAAATATGTTATAAAGACCTACTAAGTATGCCCGTGCAACATGGAAAACTAACCTCTTAAACCAGGAATTGCATTGTATCATTGATCCTGTTTAGATTATTAACCTCATAACCAGATATTATGATATCACTCATCCTGCTTACTAACCTCATCACCAGGTTGTATAAGAAGAGCAGCCAGGGCCTCAATCCCTGCTGAGTGAACGCCTTCATTAGAATCATCTAAGGACCATCTCAATAGGAAGAGAACACCAGCTTTAAGGAGTCTAGAGATCAGAGGACTTCTTAACTGACCATTGAGACAGTCTGCTCTATACTGTAATAATGAATTCATAATAGCATTTATGAGGCACAGATTATCTAGATGCCTATTCAATGGCGTAATACATTACCCCTGCTGTAGCTCCAGCTGCTAAAGGCAAGAAATTAATCCTGCCAGGTATCCATTCACCTCAACTTTTTGCTGAAGGAAAACACGCCACAGATGGGAATTGAACCCATGATTGGGAGACGAGAGTAGTAACCACTAGACCATGACGCCCCCAATGTATAACATGAATATGAAGATGACCATTGATCTAATGACGATTCTACTAACTAAACACAACTGTTTAATATTTGTGAGATCAAAGGGCTTCTTAACTGACCACTGAGACAGTCACCATAGTCATAACAACCCTGACTTTCCTTTCTTTTCAATCACAGGGTTTTCATAGGTAAAGAGTTTTTTTTCTTTCTTTTCATTTGTACAATCAGATTAAATGAGCATATGGTAATAATAATAAAACCAAACTGGGTTCAGCCTGTAATCATACTTCTAATGAATTTTGCATCCTTTTGTGAAATACTTAGCCTTGTAATGAATACAATCTGAATCCACTTAAAGTGACAACTTTCTACAATATCCACCCTCGGTTAAAACTTACATTGTAGATGAGTCTTGCAAGTGTTTGTAATGCTAGTACTCTCTGCTGTGTGACTGCACTTCTACACAGCGTGAATAACTCCTCTAGTGTATAACCAGGTACCTACAAAGGAAGTCAAGGATCAGTTGCATGAACTTGCATTTTGATTCAACTCCTAAAATTCAAATAAAGTTCCTTGATGCACACTGCTAACTGACTGAAAATCAGTTTGTGATGAGTTTTCGCAAGGTGTTCAAACATACAAAAGACCCTAATTTAACAAAAAAAAAACAACCCCAAAAACACACACACACAATCATGATCAAAATCGTATATTTGACAGAATATCACTTAATTTAGGGGGCATATCAGAAACTGACAATAAAGAAAATGTAAAGGAGACATTCAGTAGGAAGTTATCTACATACAACACAGGCAACTACTATGAAATAGTGATTAATTATCAATATACTTCATTTAAATATAAAAAGTTAGCAGATATATTACTATTTTCCTAAATTACATAAAGCAAATTGACCAAGGTCAGGTGTTACTCAATAGCACTGCACAATGCAGCAAATTGAAAACCTGTATACAATGTAAAATCTATGACAGAATTAAAGTCCAATCTACCTCTTGTTCTTCTCCATGGTGAAATAGACCTTCTCTGACCGATACAGGAGCATCTCTAGCCACTAAATGACCATTGAAATCAAATCTAGCTTGTGAACCAGTCTTAGATTTGGCAGATGGTTTGGGTAAATCATCCATCCATTGTAATTTATCATCCTCTCTTTTCTTCATATTCACCCATTCACTCTTCACATCTATTGGTACTGTACATGAGGAATAAGATGGATTTATTTCTAAGTGAGATTAGATATGACAGATAATTGACAAACAAATTTGAGAGGCAGCCAGCTCATCCATCTGAAAAGAACTATGAAACAATGCTTGCTAATTTTTTTAAAATCCTCATTTAATCCTAATATAATTAAAAGCATAAAATAATTATTAAGTTAATATGAGATAATGTAAGTAAATAAGACAATACACTATCATTTGAATTGATTTTTCACTCACCTTTTATATTTCTATCTTCTGTAGTTGAAGAGATTTCAACAGATCCCTTCTCAAAGCCATTTTTATTTTCTGACAAATCTTCTGCATCACTTTTCTTCATATCTGTATCCATCTCTTCACCTGCTCCGGTGCTGTGCTATATTCATTAAGATACAGTAAGATTCAGTAAGAATTTCATGCAATACATTGAAAAAAGATACAATTGACAAAATCAAAACTAGTGCAATAGCATTACAAATTGTCATTTTAAATTTCTTGAGGTTTTATAGGGGAGGTGGAGTGCAATTGATTGAACAAGGTGGACTCACTCAAACAAACTACAATATCACATTCACACAAATGAAATGAATCCATACTAATCAATAGTCTGTTATTCAAAATGAAGTAATAGCTTTGTCTGGTACCCGTTTCATGTCCATCTCTGTCCTTTGTACTCCACCCCATGTCAGCTATGTCAATTCTTTTATATACCTTCTTATTCAAAATTTAGCAACAAATGCAACAGACCAATTTGATATCAGAGACAGAGTTTATGCAACTTAATGATATTGTATACTTTCTAATGCAGGATGAATTCCAGGATATAAAATCAACTGCCCACAAAAAGGGCAAATTTACAAAAAAAATACAGAGTAATAATTACCTGTGTTGATAAAGGCATGGCAGGTTTGCTAACTGGTGGAAAACCCTGATGGCTACCATTTTTATGTTGAACAGTTCCAGCTTTTCTTGCTTGTAAGAAGGCCACTAGACTTGGATCTATGGAAAGGGGAATATATTCAGATCTCTTCACAGTCCACCACCTGACAGATTTTACAATTAATTATACATTTGAAGAACCATACCAATAACTCAACAGACAAATGTCCTTTTCAATTTCTAAAATTAATTAGATTTTTATATTACAAATAACTAATATTAAAACAATGAGGCAGGTACGCAATCCACCAGAATTTTCTTTAAAAATTCTGATGAACTCTTTTAACAAAATAATCCAATATGAATCCATAAACCATACTTTCTGTCTTCCAAACCTAACATTGCTTTTAGTTTAGCTTGCTCCCGTAGAATTTCTTCCTCCGACATGGCAGCCATCTTGGATTGGTTTTCACTGTGGATATCCTGAGTGGTTTGCATGGCAACATCCTGCGGAACATTCTCACCCATCAGACCACTGCCTTCTAATATTCCACTATATGAACCTGATGATGGTGGTCCTGTCCCAGATAATGGTTTCCCTATTAATGGTGATGATTGTAATAACTCTGTAGGATATGAATGAAAACAGACACTGAAAGTTTTAATCCATTGCCTACAGGAATCAGGTGGACCCAACTCAAGTCTATGGGAATAATATCTGGGGGCTGTTTCATAAAGCAGTTCATAAGTTAAGAGCGACTTTAAGAATGACTGGTGATCCTTGCTTTTGGTAAATGATATTCACCATTAAATGTTCATTGGTGATTATTTAGCTCATAAGGAAGGTTTACCAGTCGTTTTTAAAGTTGCTCTTAACTTAAGAACAGCTTTATGGAACACCCACCAGTACTCAATGAAGTAGCTAAGTACACAGCTAATATTAATCACTTTCAGAGTTTCTTTACAATTCAGTTTTAACAGCTGACATGAATGCCATCTTCTGGTATATGTAGTTATAGTTGTTGTTTTTTGTTTGTTTTTTTTTGCTGTAAGGCAAATGAAATTAAGTGGCAAATTAGAAGACTGATTCACACATGGTTTGAACTGTAGATGCATCAGTATCATAATATGTTATTAATAACAAGAAATCATTTTGAACTTGTTTCCAGAGTTTGTCTGAGTGAGTTTGACAAATAACACTTTGAAAGGCATATTTACCATCTGTTTCCATTGCATCATGTACATCTCTTTGTAGTTGATGAGTCTCAGCTTTAGGAGGCGGTCCTAATGTAACACCAAAGTCTACAGGAGGTGTAGAATCAAATTGTTGTGCGAAGAGACTTCGCTTCTTACCCGTCTTAAGTCCACTTGTCTGAAGAAAAAAAATCACATTGAAACCTCATTTAAACCCCAAATCTGCTCCATTTACTCCAGGAATAAAAGGATTTTGAAGGAAAATAATAATATACAAGTTTAAACATCAAAAGTTTATGATACACAGATTTAAATTTGACATATGATTTACCTGTATTGGTGCTTGTGATCTATGAAGAGCTGTTGGAAAGGCTTTGTTTGTTGGCTGAGGAAGAAATACTGGTTTTTCTCTGATATCTTGTTCCTGAGTGAGATTAAATATAGAGACACCATCATAATTCAGTGCTACATATACCGTGTTTACACATGATCGGCTTTTTTGTTTGTGCTTACACGTTGTTACAGCTCGCAGTTCAGAACCGCGAGCCGATGCAAACACCTGAATGATACGCACACCAACGATATTCGTCATAATAAAGACAACGCTGGATCGGTGCGCTTACAATCACGTCACAATGGAAAAGTAAATGAAATGCGCACAAATTGCCGATGCAGAATCGGCTTTCTGTTTACACGTAGTAAAAAAGCCAATTCTGCATCGGCTTGCGGTTCAGAACCTACTACTTTGGTGGTGCAAATTGCCAGTTCTGAACCGCGAGCCGATGCAAGTTAATCACGTTTACACGCTATGAAAAAGCCGATGCTGCATTGGCTCGCGGTTCAGAACTGCGAACCGATTAAGTGTAAACACGGTCATAATTAGTGATGATTTTACAGCACAAGATTTGTACCGGGTATTAGAAATGCTGTTCTAATTTTCTTCATGATTTGTTTTTAAATTGAATGATTAATAGGTTACAAAGCAACGTTCAAATCTAGTTAATTGTGATAATACCATTATCACTCACATAGTATAAATTTTCTATTACAAATAAGGAATCAATGCAAGAGTAAATATTAATCATAAAGACGTTTTTGTGTGTGTATACTATAAAACAGTACAAGTTTAATCTATAGAAATTTCCAACTTTATACAGAATGTTCTTATTACCTTGAAAAAAAAATTCTATACAATAACAAAATAACACACACAGATTAAAATGCTTTAGATAACTTACCCGTATCTTGGATAACACTGCTGTTATGTGAGTATCATGCCCTAGAAAAACCCAGAAAACACAATAGGGATAGAATAATGATAAGCAATGACAAATAACTTTCACAGAATACTTATGTTCTAAATATGATTTATGAATAACCAAAGGCCATAATTTTTTTTCTTTTTTTCTACACATGACAAACCAATGTAATTTTAAACAATTGTCACCTATGTTTGAAGTAAAATCCAAATGAACATTCCAGGAGTAGAAAGTAAATTCTGATACTTTTTATTTTTTGAACAAAAATAGGAACAGATGTATTCTTTACAAATAAACTTATCAAATGCAAACGTTTCTGTATATGAAAAAGAATTTTCAAACCCCGAGCCTCAGCAAAATGGGCACCATTCAGATGTATGGGCAGGGTTTAGTGTTGGTTAGGCAAGTGGAATTTCGGCATCTTGATGTATAACCGCATACCTTTGGCACATAAGTGCACAAAATATTTATATTTGTTTCGATATTGTTCAAATGTTGTTGACTGTTTTCAACTCAAGGCAAAATGCACAATGCATGTTTTTTTTTTTAATAAGAAGAGTGATTTGTCTAACCATGGCTGAATGAGACTTTATCTATCATTCAGACTGACCTTAAATCTCATTTTTTTACAATGCCTCTCCTCATTATCAAAAATTTTATAAACACAAATTCATATAAAAAAATTTACTAACTGTCCATTGCAGCTTCTGGATCATCATCATTATCAAGGTCAAAGGTCACTCTCTGTCCAGGCAGGTGGCTTTGGGTTGCAGCCTGCAATAATAATTATTAAAAATTGAACAAAATATTATCAATCTAGAGTGTATAACATCAATCAAAATTTGTCAAAAAGAAAAAAATAAGAGAAACTTAATACTCAATGGAACTCAATGCGATAAGTTTATGATCTAAATCATGATGTATATCTATAATTTGGCAGTTCAATAAAAATTCATTTAACAGAATGCAAAAAGAAATACATTTTATATTTAAAGTATTTACATGAGAAAGTTCCTAAACATAAACTGAAAAAATAGTTTCTTGAATTAGAATAAGTACTGATGTAATTGCAATGGATCAATTTTGAAGACAGTTAAATGTTTTTAATTCTTGCTCACATGTGAAGATGGGTCCTGTCTGGTTTTGAACTTTGACCTCTTTTGTGGACGTGAAGATAGTGCTTGCTCTGCTTCAAGTAGGTTTGTTGGTAAACCTTGGGAATAACAATAAGAAGAATTATGACGAAAGTGACAGAATGTTTGCTATAAAAATTGCAACTTAAAGAAGTTATAGGCATACATGAAAGAAAAAAATAAAACATCTACAATAGTGAATATGGCATAAGATTAAAGGCAGAAAACTGGAAATAAATATGAATAAATATGAAATAATAAAAGATGAATACATAAACAATTAATTACACAAAACAAATGAATAAACAACAAAAATGAATACTTAGAGATATAACAGGGCTGCATGTATTGCATGATATTGCAACAATTATCACTTTTTTAAATCTCAGTCAATGGCAAAATTTTAAAAAGTATAGATGTAAAAATTCACTGGAATGTAAGGGGGAGTTGGTTTTGTTGATTTTATGATTCTTCACTCTGGTGATGCGTGAGTTAGATTAGAGATGTCTTTTAATTAACAGGCTGCTGAGATCATATCACCCAAGCTCAAATAAAAAAAAAGATTAAAAATTTGGATTATGCAATTAAAATGTGGACAGTTCATGGGGCTATAATTTTTTTCATGGAACATTACTCGGGGAAACATTTTTTTTTTCTTACTGTGGACTTGCTGGACACAACTGGTGTAAGGTTTAATTATACCTGGTAAAGTGACAACATCTTTTTTGACAGTTGATCCAACAGTAGATGCAGAGGAACCAGTGTTTGATCCAGAACCCGGTGCCTTGCGCTTATCTGCTTTCTTGATAGTCACTGATGGCTTGGTTTTCTCTTGAACAAACTGGGCTTGAAGGCGTAGAAGATCCTCCTCAGTTTCTCCTGCGCTTGGCCTATGACTCATCTTTGAAGATATCTCTTGTTCAATTTGTTTTCTATTTGATGAACAAGACAATAGTTGCACTGTAAAGCATCTTATAATGAATAGTATTTTCTTATCAAATAATATTTGTATACAAAGGGGATGTAGACTCGGATCTAGGACATCATTTGAGTGTGAAAACGACCAACTACAAACAACATCTAAACCCGATTATTTTTCACTGAGGGCCACAACAATAATATTGTAAAAATACAGGTGATAACACAGCATCTATTCCGGTATTAATTATGCAGCTTTCCTGCAGTCTCCAATGCCTTTTTTGTCCATGGTGACTGTGATGATTGAAATGAAAAGCTGCTAGCAGGAATCTTGCGGAAATAAGATAACTATGATCATCTTCAATATAGAACATACATGTATGCAATCATGCTGGCCAATCATTTTTATTGGATGAAGACAAAGATATAGTGCAATACTATACTAGATTGCAGACTGCAAATTGTAATAAGTCAAAATGAATACTGTTTTTCTTGGTTGACATTGGCATAATCATGATTGGAGATAAATCAGTTCACAATTCATGTATTAAATGCACCAGCAGTATACAGGATTTTGAGTTCATGGCCGAGCAATGTTAAAGACCAGCATTATCTTTCTAATCTGTTAAAACCCTAGGGTAATTCTTCTTTCCATGCCAAAAAACATGAAAATAAATGTTTTTAAAAATTAAAGTGCCCAAATATCAGATAAAAATGAAAAATAGACGTGAACTCTTCAAGGGCGTATTACTTGTGGAAATAGACACAATACTATTTGAAGTAATTTACGATAATTGTCCTCTTCTCTTAAATAACTTCAAATAGTATTGCGTGTATTTCCGCAAGTAATGCGCCCTTGAAGAGTTCACAGATGCTTCCAGAATCACTACCATGTCATAGAGAAGAGGACAATTATCGTAAGTAACTTCAAACAGTATTGCATTTATTTCTGCAAGTAATGTGCCCTTGAAGAGGGAAGTGGGAGTTGCGCAACAGCCAGAGTAAGTCAGTCTTTTCCCCTATTCAGTTTATTGCATCTGTAACGTTGGCAAAGAACAATAGGAAACAAGATGGCAGCGTAAACATCGGGCAAGTCTCTTCCGTCTTTTCACAATATTTTTCTCATTTTTTTTGATGAATTCTTGTTCAAAAATAACGAGACCGTAGAAATGTAGGAAATAAAGTTTTATCCCATGTATGATTTAGGGCTAGATCTTTTAGAAGGAAAGTAGAAATGTAGGAAATAAACTAAAGTTTTATCCCATGTACGATTTAGGGCTAGATCTTCTTTTACTAGGAAAGTTCAAAGTAGAAATTTCGGGGGTGAAAGTTTCAGGTTTTGGCATCCTCCATGTAGGTGAATGAGAAGGAAGACCTGGCTTCACTGAGAGTAAGCCTACGTCAGTAAATGATTTTTACTCTCAAGAAGCCCCCTGGCTATGTGTACGGACGATCAATTTTACTTTTAAAGTTTTAGAAAGTCATTTGGAAAAAATTACAATACAAGAGAAGTTTCACCCATTTTTAGTACAAAATGTTAGAAAATATTATAGAGAACAAAATAGAAGATGATTACAACTATTGAATACATATTTGTAGTGAAATCCACAAAAAAAAGAAGGCTTCAGTGTCCGGACACCCGACCCCCCCCCCCCCCTTCCTACATATTTGCAAACATGGATAGAAAGGTGTGGGACAATGCAAGAAAATGAATGACCAAATCAAATTCAAATTAAACAGGTTGAAACAAACTTCGAGGAAAGTGCATATTATTTTAAACTTGGCTTGACTTAAGCACCACAGTGCACCACAGACCAAAATGAATTTTGAGAATCCATGAAAAGGTAAATTTTACTTGCTTTTTCAAAATGACCGGCGGCAGAGTGGGTCCTCTTTCGTTTCAGATCGGCCATATGAATATTCAAATTTTCATCTTGCGCATGCGCATTTCCAATTAGTTGTCACAGCAACCTGTATCAACAACGTAATTTTTTGGCAGGTAAGTAACAGAAATATTGTTAAAATATGAGACGTACATTCATATATGATGTACGAAGTATTATTAATTAGATTTCAATATTATCCAAGAGCGATGTGTGTTCATGTCCAGTCCTGATATTGTGTGAGCAGGAAGAAAAGAACTTAAAAGTGGACCATACTTTGTCTACTTTGGACGAAATGCGGATACTATGAACCTCCGCACAGTCAAAAACTCCGCCGCCGCTGCGCTGGGGGGCTCGAGTGTCGTTGTGCGCTTTGTCCACCTCTGGCTGCTGGTGGTATACCCAGTTGTTGTGTGTCCGGATGATCAATATTAGAAAGTCATTTGGAAAAAAATTACAGGCGAAGTTTCATCAATTTTTAGTACAGGATGTTAGGAAATATTATAGAGAACAAAATATAAGATGAATCCTTCCATTGAATTCACATTTTTAGTGTAATCCAAAGACAAAAAAAGAAGGCTTTAATTTTTCAAAAAAATAAAGTGTCCGGACACCCGACCCCCCCATCCTGAAAGCCGAAAGAAGGGGGGAGGTCGATCTACGCACCTAACTAAAATTGAACTGAAGATTAAACATCAATTTCTTTAAATTCTACAAAAATTGAAGATGATATTGTTCCTATATAATTTCTATAATTTCCCCCAAATTGCTGTTAGTTTATTGTCTGTCATTTTCATTTTCAGATTGAAAAAAAAAGGTTCCTCTGCCTCCGGGCTGACTCCGGCCATGGCATATATACTAGTAGTACTAAGGCTATCTGCATACCCATTTTCATTTAGGGGGGGGGTTCTGAGAAAGGTTGCATGAGGCCATGAGATGCCATGGCCGAGTGGTCTAAGGCACCTGGCGCAGGAAAGTCTGGAGTTCGATCCCCTGGCCCTACCAATACCATATCATGCACCAGTGCTCTTTTATCCTGCATTCAAACTCAATCTTAAATAGAAATGATTCAAGCATTAACTAGGTGTGCACTTGTCTAAAAAAATAACAATAGCACGAAATGGCTAAGATTCAATATTATTTCACCATTTTGACCAATTTTTTAATGAATATCTGATTATGTTTTGCAGTTTTAGATCTATTTGTGGACGTTATGTGTCTTTGATTATATAATTTACGCAGATATGCATATGGACAAACATAGACAAGCACTGACTGTAAAGACTTTGGGTACTTTGCCGTAAATGATAAGTGGGGGGGGGGCTGATAGAAGTGTAGAAAATAGAATGCGTAATCTGTAAAGCGGGAAAATCACTCCGTTTTTTTTTTTTTACAAACCTATGGAATCACATCGCTACTATCACAACATAATGTCATGTTTTTTAGGCCAGGGCAATGCCATAAAATGATCAACCTTTTTGTACGTCCGACCCCCATTTTTTTCAAGTCTTACTTCACTTCATAATCTGACTAAGTAATGGTCCTTTGAGAACATTACATACTCTCAAAAGAGGAAGAAATCAGAGACAGAAAATTACGTTAAGGTCCCAGGGGTGGGATGTACATATTCTATGGCATTTCCTGCCAGTGAAAGACACAAGGAAGCCCAGTATATGGGGTTTTTCTTAACCTAAATAAGCAGCTGGTAAGCATAGATCTTTCATTGCTGTGTTCAGTAGCTTTTCAGCTTTTGATTGAAATATGATGAGGAACTTTCCCTTTTTGGATCAAGTCTAGGTCTTTAAAAGGGGACTGCAGATAAAAACAAGCCCAGACTATAATTTTTAATCCTTTGTTCTCTTTTCTTTCTTCATTTCAGATTGTTTTTATACGACGGCAACAACAATATTGTCATAATGACAACAGAACCACCTCTCTCTGATCAGCCTTCCTCAGCAGGGGGAAAAGGAGATGCAAATGCAAATAACAATGCTACAAGCAATGCCAATAACAATGCTAATAGCGCAAAGAGGGGAGGGAGGAGTGCAAAGCGGTCTATACCATCACCCATTACTAGTGCTAAGACTAATCCTGCAGCTGACAATCGTAACATGAGACGCATTATAGCAGAGGATCCTGATTGGTCACTGGCCACTGTACCTCTCCTGACAGAGCTTTGTGTAACACATATTGTTACTAATTTTGCAGGTACTTACGCAAATCAACATTGCATCATTTACTTTTACTCTCAAGCACCTTGTATGTGAAACAAATTTTAGTATTCGTTGTAGCAGTATAGCTGGGCTGGATCCAGGATTGAATTATTGAGGGAGCACAGAATTAATTGGAATTTTCTGACAAGCAAGGAATTCTCACATCAAAAGAGGACACAATTGAGTAATTGAAATATATGTCAAGTAAAGAAAAAAGGTGTTTATGCAATTGCTCCCTGAAAACGCAGACAAGCAAAATAATAAGCATACATGTAGGTCATCACATTAAAAATGGCTGACAATTCTCATTGAAAAGGAAGGCAAAAGGCAGAAGCATCTGCCCACTATCCCACCTGATCCATCTTGAGTAGTAATATTGTATAGTAGTATTGCTTTCAATTGTTTGTCTTGTACATACCCCATATTTAACTTTCTGTTCTTTATTTTGGAAATTTTCACTGACCATTCTACAAATTCATATAATTAGGCAAATCTCAGTACCCCAGTGTTGAAGTTAGCTTCAGTTATATCTTTTTATATGGAAACGCTCTTATGCTTTGATGTTTGTCTGTGATGTACACCTCTTTTTTTTAACATTGTGCTCTCACAGAACACCCAAAGCTGGATGAACTACTCCCCAAGTACAAATCCAAAGTCCTTGAAAAGATCTCTGTGGATCTTCCACTCAAAGTAGTAGCTCATCTTGTATCAGATGAAGGCTATTGGCAGAGAAGATGCAAAGCTGGTAAGGAAGTCTGTGATGTATCAAAGTATGGTGACAGCTGGAAACGCATGTTCTTTGAAACACACTTGGAGAACATAATTGAACACTTTGTGCCAGAGACATCTGACATGGCGTTAGTAGATAATACATTGCCTCTCTGCGCTCCTTATGTGAAGAGACTCCATATCAAGCAGCTGCTGCCTCCGGTCAAAGAAGAACCAACTAAGATCTTGGATGACATCTCTGAGACTGGAAGTGATGCTGGTCTTGATGGACCTGTCATGGATCACTTTGAGTTTTCTAGCACTCTTGCAAAGCTTCCTCACCTTGAAGAGTTTAGTGTTACGTATGGAGTAAGGGATTGTGGGATGAACTTTGAGTGGAATCTCTTCCAGTTTACTGCGAGGGATTGCATGCTCCTCTCAAAGTGCATCAAGAAATGCAGTCAGCTCAAGAAGTTCCAGCTCCATAGAAGCAAGGTAGATGATGACAAAGCTAGGGTTCTCATTGCCCACATCCTAGACCATCCATCATTAGAAGAGCTTGACCTCTCACATAATATCATCAGTGATCATGGAGCCAGAGCCATAGGTAAATTCTTGAATGGACACTGCAAATTGACCAAGCTGGATTTATCAAACAATCGGATAAGGTCTTCAGGGGCAGGTGCTATTGGGCATGCTCTTGGAAAGAATGAAACATTGAAGGAGCTGGACCTAAGGCTAAACAGGATGGGAGATGAAGGTATGACAATAATACTGTCTTAATCTGTTTTTGGTTCAGGGAAACAAGCTTATTGGAATTATGTAAAAATGAATTGGAATGACAAGAGAAATAAATTGTTTTGAGAGTGGTAGAACAATTTAAAATAAGATAAGCGTTGATTTTCATTTGAAACCAATGTCATGGGGAATGTCAATGTGAAATTGATGAGTAATGCTGCACAATACAACACTCTCCCATTATGCTGCCATGGCATTTGTTTCAATATTTCCCAGCTTTTATTCCCCTAAAATACACGCCTAAAAATCAGTGATATCTTCAATATATTTTTAAGGAAATATAGCAAATAATGGTAAAACCTGATATCGAATACTGCACTTGTTTAAAAAATTCAGTATTTAAGCAATGTTGTGCAGCACTACTATGAAATAGTAAATACATCAAATTAAGACATGCAAGTCTGTTACCTCAATATTTCAAAATTGATTTACAGATCTATTCAAAGTATAAATCAAGATATTAATTACCTGTAAAGGTAGTAATTGTTGTAGATAATGACATTTTTCTTCATAATTTTGTATCATAGGTGGACAAGCAATCTGCAGAGCTCTGATGAAGAATACCACTCTTGAAACTATCAACATTGGTAGTAATGAATTGAGTGAACCAACAGCTGCTTCATTGGCTCAAGTTCTCATCAATAATGATACTCTTGTCAATATCAATGTATCCTGTAATAGACTTGGTCAGGTAAGTCTTTGTGCTATATCCATGTTTTTGTCTCACCTGCAAGCAGAGTGAGACTATAGGCGCCGCTTTTCCGACTCCGACGGCGGCATCAACATCAAATCTTAACCTGAGGTTAAGTTTTTGAAATGACATCATAACTTAGAAAGTATATGGACCTAGTTCATGAAACTTGGCCATAAGGTTAATCAAGTATTACTGAACATCCTATTAGAGTTTCATGTCACATGACCAAGGTCAAAGGTCATTTAGGGTCAATGAACTTTGGCCGAATTGGGGATATCTGCATCAAAATCTTAACCTGAGGTTAAGTTTTTGAAATGTCATCATAACTTAGAAAATATATGGACCTAGTTCATTAAACTTGGACATAAGATTAATCAATTATCACTGAACATCCTGCTTGAGTTTTCTGTCACATGACTAAGGTCAAAGGTCATTTAGGGTCAATGAACTTTGGCCGAATTGGGGGTATCTGTTGAATTCCCATCATAACTTTGACAGTTTATGGATCTGATTCATGAAACATGGACATAATAGTAATCAAGCATCACTGAACATTTTGTACAAGTTTCAGCTCTCATGATTAAGGCAAAGGTCATTAGGGTCAATGAACTTTGACCGAATTGGGGGTATCTGTTGAATTACCATCATAACTTTGAAAGTTTATTGGTCTAGTTCGTTAAACTTGGACATTAGAGTAATCAAGTATCACTGAACATCCTGTGCGCATTTCATGTCACATGACCAAGGTCAAAGGTCAATGAACTTTGGCCGAATTGGGTGTATCTGTTGAATTACCATCATAACTTTGAAAGTTTATGGATCTGTTTCATGAATCTTGGACATAAGAGTAATCAAGTATCACTGAACATCCTGTGCGAGTTTCAAGTCACATGATCAAGGTCAAAGGTCATTGAACTTTGGCCATGTTGGTTTTTTTGTTGAATAACCATCATATCTCTGTAAGTTTATTGGTCTAGTTCATAAAAAGTGGACATAAAAGTAACCATGTATCACTGAACATCTTGTGCGAGTTAGAGTAGTTTTCAAAGTCAGCACTGATGCTATATTGAACCGCGTGATGCAGGTGAGATGGCCAAGGGCATTCCACTTGTTTAAATTCAAGGTCGAACTTTTTAATCTGTTGAGAAATGTCAAGTTAATCAATACACCAAGAAATATTGTTTTACTACATTTATTTTAAATAGATTTGGGTTTGACATAGTATATATGCTATGCCTTAAAACTTTTATATTGAAAAAAAATCCCCCTTCTCTACATGTGAGAAAAAGCTATCGATTTCCATTTCTATCAGACTGTTAGAAAGTGTGTTGTGGACAAATTTTGGCATACCAAATATCAAAACTTGGCCCAAATTCACAAAGGCGTCAATATGGTGCACTGTGATAAAAGTGCGCATCAGCATTGGACTTTTTTTTAATATACACAGTAAATAAGTGTAATTTGTACAGGAAATCTGCATAAACCATGGGTCCAACCGACGGTATTGAAAACCACCTTTGTGAATATGGGCAGTTATGTTTTGGATGAAGTATAATATTGACTATACTACCACTGAGCTTATAAAACGCATATCAATGCCAAATGTGTCCCTATGCGCTCTCTGAAAGGAAGTAAAGTCAAGAAAAATAAATTGTTACCAATTGATATGCTAACTCCTAGTGTAGAATATACTGAGCAAAAATATCCTTTTGATAAATCTCTTGCTGAAGAGGTGCTCAACAGTACAATTACAATGAATGTTCTATTCCAATGTATATTAGATATTGATACCCGGTACTTGAATTTCTTTGTCATTATTTCATAATTCTTTCAATTCATTAAAAACTTGTACTATCTCCTTGTTACATTCCTATTTTAGGATGGAGGAAAGCAAGTTCAGGAAGGAATGGAGGAGAATGCTATAGTGAGAGATCTTGATCTTAGATTGACTGAAGTTGGTCAGGAGAGTGAATACTGTATCAATCAGATCCTCAAGAAGAACCAAGAGACATTCCGCATGCAACAACTTAAAATCAAAGAGAAGGAGAAACAAGATAAAGCATCCGTAGATAGATGAATTCATTGTAGAGCACTGATTGCACACCTTATGAAAATTATTTTCCCATTGTAAGAGGAGATCCCAGTGTATTACCGGTAATAACATACCAAGGTTTCATTATTAAAATTAATTATTTTTGTTTTGTAAGTTATCATTTTCCTGTTACCAAATATGTCACAAGTTGCAAGAAATAAGATTGTGAAAATTTTTTCAATTTTTTTTTACAAATTTATAATTGAAATTATATTTTTGCACAGTGAATTAGTGTAATGAATTACAATGAAGTACCTTGATTGACTACTCCACATTCTATTATAAAGCTCTGTTAATGCTGTTAACAACCCCCATGACAGTCTCTGTCTTTGCAGATGTGGAATACAAAACAATGCTACTATGCTATATTAATGTGTAAATGTATCCTCATAGAAAAGATATGCTAGTGTTCTCCAGACAAGATCCTGTGAAATATTTTGTTGTCAAGTCTTTTAGTACTGGGTTGATCTGTGTCTAGGAGGCAAAAGGTGAATTCTCCTGGTTATTCAATCTTTGACTTTTATTCCAATTCCTTTACTGTTGTTTTTTTTAATTCCACATTCAAGAAGGAAAAGTGTAGTAAAATAGTGCTAACGGTGGTATCGACTAGTGACTTGTCTGTTAGCAAATAAGGATTATTTCTATTAAACTTTTTTTTTCGAAAGTTCAATCACAAAAAGGTCAAAATGGATGACAATTTTATTTTCAAGATGAAAAAAGGTATAAAGATAGTTTTCAATAATATATTACATTTTGTTACATCATGATATAGTAGATATATAAGATAAAAGCAAAACCATTACAAGTACTTTAGTTTTATATTATACCCATTATTTCATTATGTTGCAATATTCCAAGTGAAATTCTTATTTAAATTTAAAAAAAGTAATTAACTTTTAAACAAAATTCATGGACTGATAATAACAAAAGATTCTTGTTTATTTGATGAGATTGAGAAGGTTAATAGAGATTTAAAGTAATATTCATGTGGTGTTATATATATTTGGAGTGAATCAATTGGGCCCTCTAATATAAAGTGTTAATTCTGGAAGCATCATGGTGCAGCGCGGTTCTGACTCTAGCCATGTAATCAAGAGGGTCATGTGTTCAAATCCCACTGTGGCCTAGGGTCTTCTGGCAAGGCATCAATCCACACTTTGCCACTCTCCACCCATGTGATAAATGAGTGCCTGGTATGATTTAGAAACATATGTAGTATGCTTAGCAAATGAATCTTGGAACTCACACTGTGTGCAGGCATGCCATGACCTGATGACCAAGTAATAGTAAAGTTAAATGCTTGGAAAAATTATGTATTCAGCGCTATATAAATTTAACTATTGTAATTATTAATTAAATTGTTCATTTAAGTGTAATTTTCAGTCTGACAACACATGTACAAAAAGTTACAATTGTTAATATTAATGTGTGCATTACAAGTCCCTACACCAACAGTGTAATGACCCCCCCCCCCCCTGTCTCTCTCTAAAAAAACATAAAAGTGAGTGGGGTCAAGGATTTGTGTGCTATTTTTTGAAAAATTTTAGAGAGCATGCCCCCCCTACAAATTTTTAAAATCAAGCACTCAATTAAAAAATTATTTCAGTCATAGCTTCTCAAAAACTCAGTATCTGGTGAGGTTGACTGGTGTTTCTGATGTATTTTACCATCTGTTTTGAGTAACCTCAAAGTCTTTGCCACATCTTCTAGCGAATGTTTGTATAGTCTTTTATAGTAGCTGTGAAAATAAAAAAGATGCTTAAAGGATTCTTGCAGGAAAGACTTGGCATTGACTTTGCCAAGGTGCCTAAACATACTCTTTTGCATATATGTGCATTGTATATAGATATCTGATTCTATTTCTGTTAAAATAAAGATATGAAACTTAAAGACATGTATACCGATATACTTTTGTATGTGACCTTCTGTTTGGATGTGTTTTTACATTTATTTATACATTTAAGGCTTAATTTTTTAGTGCTAGATTCAAATTCTCATTTCACAAAATGCATAAAGTATGCATATTATTTTGTACACAAACAGTACAACTGACAGTTTCTTTTCCAGCACAATTTTACATTTATTTTCAAGAGTGCTCGAAGCTTGATACTGACCAAAATCCCATTCAATATATATCAGTGATATAGATATTACACATCGCTGTAGACATCAATGGACAAAAGAAATGTTTATCATTAGATAGCAGCTACACAAACACGAACACTCCTTTTAATCATTTACTGTCATTAATATAACATTAATGCATTACATACCACTTATATGTTTGGTTTTCTATCAATGTAATCAAAATGCTATTTTATAATTTTTGTATGAAAATTTGAACCACTTAGGTTAATCTTTATATTTGGATGGATAGCTTATAACATCATAAATACATAGGCTACTTCACCACATTATTGCAATTTGCTATTTCAGGCTTGACCTTACATTAAGAGAAATGTGCAGCTATATTTAACACATAGCAATCATTAATACAATCCAGTAACATTAAATCACGTATAACATTTCTTAAAAAACTTTCCTTTAACATCAAATTTCAAATAAAAGAAATTATTTTTTAAATTATATTTCTTTACGGATGTTATTTGAAATGTTTAATGTTATTACAATACATGTAATTGAAAATTCAAGTTCATACGAAATTTAGGCCAAATCAAGATGAATAAACAGACAACACTTGGTAAACCGTAAAGTACTGTTTAAGGAAAGAGTAAACATAAATATCAAATTATGTGAAAATTATTCAATCATTATTTTGACCAAACTTAGATTTTGTTTGGGAAGTGGTATAATTTAAGTGTCTTTTATTCAATAAACCTCAAATCACCTGAAATGAGATTACATGCTTTTTTTGCAATACTTAATTACTTTGTAAAAATAAACCTCCAATGAAATGTTTTTAAGATAAATACAAAAGGCATGATTAGAAACTTGGCAATACTTATTTAACAATATTAGTACTCTTTTTTTCAAATAATTTTTTTGTCATATCTTTTCATAAAGATTTGATTCAATTTTGGAGAAAATATCCATACAGTATGTAAAGAAAATATAATAATTTCAATTGAGAACCACATGAGCATTAATTCTGTATGAAAGTATATAATGGTGTATTGATTTAAATGAGTTTATACTGCTCATGTGAAGAACCAACTCATAAATGTTAGCAATGAATGAAATTCACACGAATACAACTAAAAAAATATTATTTGGTTTTAAATACCATTATAAACTTTAGATTGGGCCCCCTGTAATAATTTACTTGGTTAATACAAGCTCCAAACATTTATTAAGTTCCAAAAATGAAATGAGTTACATTGATAAATTCCAAAACTCTTTTCAATGACATATCTTTTCAATTACATATATAATATAAGCCTAAGGTAATAACTACATGTACAGTCATCTGAAATACTGCCAGTTTGTCATCAGTAACATAAATGGAAGTTCTTTTCAAATACATGTACGTAACAAACAAACAATTGTTAAGTGACCTGATCAAACATACTTTACAATGGGTAACTTGTCGCAACTACAGTAATGAGAAGTATATATATGTAGATACAAAATAAATAATTCATGCCCATTTTTGAAGTCATTAATACTGAAATAAAACAAAAATAAACTTTGTGTATACAAATAAATAGAAGATTTACAGACTGATCCTGAAAGTAATGAGGAAGCTAGGCCGAACAGCACCATATTTAGCATTGATACCTGCTATATAGTAATGAATATTTGGCAACATTTTATGATATTGTAAACTAGACATACCTTGCCAAGTCAATAGTATTGCAATGTAGTAAAGTTTGTCTTTGAAAGACGACAGACTATTCTTTGTTTTTAGTGAATCATAAAGCTTTTGATACTGAAGGGATGTAAATATTGCCTACTATCTATTTCTACTCAACTCATGTATAAAAACCTTGATAAAACAGCTGATCTATCAATCTGAAGAACAAAGTTAATGAGGAGGGGGGGGGGGGTTCTTTGCTCAGATGTGAATTTGATGATCCCCTGGTTACATGCAGATTTAAAGTAAAACAAAGTCTGTCTGATAATAGGTTATACTAAGGTCAGGATCTTTCTTGATGTTATCCCACAGGTTCTACAATGAATCGTTCTTGTATAAGGTCTCTAAAATCTTTTTATTATTACCATCAAATTAGCATCTAACCCAGGATATCACCTCCCTCCTTCTATGAGTTATGATTTATCAACCTTTCTCTAAAATCAACTGTTTGAACAATGATTTATGCAGCTATGAATCCTTCAAATTGAAAGTGTTTTTAAAAACTATCTAAGTACAGTTTGGTTAGGAACCTACAAACATGTATAGGATTGAAATGATAAGGTTATTTAGATATATGATTATTAGAAACAAAGACACATTTTTCCATTCTTTAAAGACAAATTTACGACATTGCAATACTGCGACAGTGGGATTTCATACACCATAATTCCCAATCATGTTGAGTCACGATCACATCAATGAGAACTTGGAAATTATCAAATTGACATAATTATGTAAATACGAAATATTAGAATTTGCACTGTGAAACAAATGTGAAAATAAATACACTGGCAGTCATGAAAACAATCTATATTAAAATACTATGATGTCCCTGTATTACCATGATGAATGATGTTGGTGCTCTAACCAAGTATATGTGTAATAATAATAATAATTAGACCATTTATATAGCGCAGTCACTATATAAATATACTCTACTGCGCTGATTATGTGTACAATTATGTGTACATGTGAGTTTACTTTAAAGCCTCAAACAAATCTGCTTTTTTCATTTTTTTAAGGCGGGCAACCATTTTTTCCTGAATTTCTGCATCTTTATGAAGAATTTATATTTACCATACATCAGGTGACATCATGAATGAAAATAATTTGAAATCAGAAGTGTTCTGTTATGTAAAATCATCACAATAACTTTTACAGTATGTACATTAATAAAACTACAAAGAAAAAAAAGAGATCATGATCAGGATATATCTTATGATTTCTACAAAAGTAGTCACACAGAGCATGAAAAGAATAAAATGTTTTCTTTGACATCAATAGTGCCATCTTACCCTGGAAAAATATGTTTCCAGGCAATTTCCAATTTTCATTTAAATTGATTCAAGGAAATTGAGAGCAATTTTTTATGCAATGGCGTAATGTCTCAATATCTCTTCCTTAGAAGGGGTGGGTGGTCATAATGCATACAGTTTCACAAAATACACTGTGAATGACTCCTACAATAGCTGGTATAAGTCAATATCTGAATTCTAGCAATATTAAGGCAGAATAAGTTACATGTATAATATAAACATGTGTTGAATTCATAAAAATGTCTTAACAGAAAGTTGCACACAAAATATTCTTTTTACAGGAAATATAATGTAAAAGTGCTAGCAAACATACAAACTGAAAATCATGATTGGTTGAACAGTTTATACTTCTCCAATACTCTACACATTTTCCCTTTAGCACATACACAAATAGATTGCATAGAAAAGGGTTTAATTGCACTAAGGGTCGAAATACATTGATAATTCTACAGCAATATTACTGTACCAGTATACACACTAGAGCTGCAAACTCACCGACCAGAAAGCTACTATTCAACAACTGACATTATGTGGTTAACTAATTACCAGTACTTTTTTTTTACACCCAAACTCCCAAGCGTTTTTTTTTCTCTATGGTCATTAAGCCCCTGCACTGACAATATAAAATGAATGTGAATGTTGGTACATCACTAAAGATCAAGTCCTACCCAAGAAATAAAGAACAAAATCAAATGCATAATTAAAAGGCTATAAAATTTAGAGTTTTGCTTATTAAAAAAAGGGTAACCTAAACATTAGTTATATGCCAATGAGAGGGCAAATGATACCACACTCTCACATCTTGAATTTTGATGGAGATTTACAATTAAAATCCCCTTGATTGAATCACCATAGGTTACAATACAGCAGTGCAGTAAGTCCACATCTTCAAAAGGATTGTTTAGAGAGAAATAAGTCATGTTTTACAATTATAATGATGAAAATAAAATGAAATACACAATAATAGTGAGTGGGTGACACAATCAGTTCCTTTATTTACATACCACATTGTATTGCACATGTGACTGCTTTGGGAAATCAAGCTAAACTCTATATAACAACTTTCTTATTTTACAATCCAATATTGATGATCTTTCAGCACTAAAGCTAGTTTGATATTTCTCTATTTATTCAAATCAACTTGCTGTTGAGATGGACTTGACCTCTAAAATCATATTAATCTCATTCAACTGAAAAAGTCATATATTCCTACATTCACATCCTGTTTAGTTGAGCAGATGGGCATACTTGTGATTATCTTGCTGGTAATATGAGACAGATCCCTCTTACACTTTTTAAATAAATATTTTTTTTTAAAAATCAAAATTTACACAATTTGATACAAACCATAATACAATAGAGCATGTACCGGTATACATCAGTTGTTATTGTGTTCTAAACAAAAATCTGTTAGCCACCACACAGCTTCATTTCACTAACTCTGCACAAACTAGGTGATGGGAGATGTGCATTGGAACACATGTATGATGAAGCAGTGCACAATAAACAATCTGTTCACAACTCTCACACAAGATGTACTGGCAATGGTAACACTGCATGACAATTAGTTTTAAGCTATATCTGACATGGCAACGAGTGAGATGGCCCTTTCACTTCATCTTAGGACCTCACTAGACATAGACCTTACAAAGGGACAGGAGGAGGCCTTTAAATCAAGATAATGGATCAAAAGAAGGGTATTTAAGCTTGATTCTGCTGCTCTTCCTCAACCAGCTCTTTACGATCTTCTGGGTTCCGTGTTGACTTACAAGTCTTGGCAATATAAAGGAATCCAGCGATGAATAGCATAATACCTGCATATTTCAAGAAATAAAAAAAGGGTAGTCATATCAAATAAAGAATTGCTCAGTTAATGTAGGTACTTGATGGGCTTCGACAGCTATCTGAAGTGTAAAACTACATGAAGTATTTCTAAGGTTCCTTTATATAGTTTAGTTTTATCTAGATTGTTGAAATCAGTCAGATTGTTGCAATGTATTGTATGTGTACTCCATATGATCTAGTAGGTAACTTGGTTTGTCAATGTCAACTACAGTTTGTACATGTTTTAGTGAATATGTACATGCTGTTTTATGCATATTTTGTAATCACCAAAAAGACAAGAAAAGGCTGCTCTACCAAGCATCACACTGCAGACTACACATTGCACATGCAAGAATGGGACTGCATACAAATTTTTGGCCTAAAAACAGTTTAAATGATTAAATTGTTTGGCTTTACATATAGCATGAGCATTTTCACGTTAGTTCACCTAAAAAAAATAATTCTCTGCAGTGGACCTTTTCTTTCTGAAAAACACTTATTCAAAATCAAAGTACATGTATACTGGTGTAGATACATGATCTACATGTAACATGTCAATTCCCCCCCCCCCCCTCCTTTTTTATGGTCCATGTCACTGTGCATTGCTATGTTAACATTTTGCCAATTTTTTGGGAAGAATGAAAAATGTCTAGCTGAAAAACAAAGTTTATTGAAAATGACCAAATACATACATTTTTTCTGTCAGAATCATTTGTACATGTATTCCTAATGTATTTTCCCTTCATAATATAATTATTTTTAAAAAAAATTATTGAATTTCCATTTTTATTTGAAGGGGTGGATGGAGGAAATACACCCCAGAATTCAAATTCATATATTTTCACATCTCTGAAAAAAAAGACATGGTTCATTGGTATAAAAAGAAATCAAATGATTCCAATATACGAGTAACATGAGTAAATACTGACAATTGCAGAATTTTTACTTTAAAATCTATTTTACAATATTATGAACTACACAAAAATAGAAACATAATTTACTTAAAATTTGAAAAAAATTGAAAAGCACTTTTCATGATAACATACATGTATAAATTTTTACAACTATTTTGATAGATGTTTTTTTTTTATTTCGATAGATTAATAATCCTAAGGATTGCAATTATAAAAGACTAAAGAGCATGCTGGCTGTATTTATAGATCTGTGTATTATTTGCTGGTATTTTTCTTAATAATGTTATGATAGTGGTGCAAAACACATGATACACATCATGTCGCTGCTTTGTAAAGGTTGAATAAATTATATTACAACAAGACCCATACTCAATGTTCCATTACACCAGTACATGAATATCAAATACAAAATGCTTGGCTTCAGTGTTTATGTTACATGTAGCTTCTTAACATTTCAAAGCTCCAAGCATTAGCCAAAAGAAAAAAACCATTGATAAAATACACAACAAAAATATGGAATTATAAATGAATTATTCAAACATAAATAGAACTTAATGTATAAAGAAATAAATTAGAATTAATAAATGGACACAAGATCTATATGA
The DNA here is from genome assembly GCF_018143015.1 of Lytechinus variegatus. NCBI lineage: Eukaryota > Metazoa > Echinodermata > Echinoidea > Temnopleuroida > Toxopneustidae > Lytechinus > Lytechinus variegatus. The sequence goes on from NC_054746.1 coordinate 39,913,939, forward strand.
AACATATACAATTACCATAATATACTTGCTAATGATATTCATTAAAAAAATTTAGCACTTTTAAATGGTGGGTGTGACCGGGAAAACTTGATAAAAAGGAGTGGACAGGTTTCCTAATATAGAAAGTATTTCAATTCAAACAAACGACTTCATTGCTTTACAGAGACTTAGAACCTAAAATATATTTACACATCACATTCACAAAATGAAAATTTATTCACTTTTTACAGAATAGCAGTTGTATGCATTTTTGTTGCCAGTTTGTATTGTTGGTAGGTTGATTGGTATGTGCACCTGTAGTGTGTTTTCATACCCCCAACCTCAGTTCAGATGGGTCAGTGATTGTGACTAGAAACTGGATCAGGAAATTAGTATGTCTTGGTCATTAGGTCCCCTAGATTACAAAGTTTAAATAAAGAAGTAGCAGAGGAAATTGAAATAGATGTTTCTGTTTTTTTGTTTTGCCCCATTCCCATCCTCCGCTCCCTCCCTTAATTTTTTTGAATATGACCACACAACTGACCCAAGTAAGGTTTATTTTAATTTGTGGTAATGGTTATGTGTGTATCCCTTTTTGTGGTAATGTCTCTACTGCCCCCCCCCCCCCCTCTCTCTATCTCTTTTTTTTTCTCTGTCTTACATGTATTTCTTTTTTTTCTCTCTCTCTTTCAGATCAATGCTCATTGATATCCAAGAGGTATGTTTTCCAACAAAAAATGTCTAAGAATCCAAATGTTATAAATTTCTCTATAGTTCTACATTGTGTTTATTAAATTGTTTTTTTTTGTACTGTTTTTCTTCTTTTTTCCCCCTTCTTTTTATAGCAGAATGATTTGTATCATTATGTAACGCATGATACCCTATTTAGATTTTAAAGTCTGCACATACTTCCATATATATTTTATTCAATTTTATAGGGTATGATCTAATTTTGCAGACACATTTGTCACACTAATTACATTTTATGTTAATACTTAAGAATGTATCTATTCTGCATTTATAAAGATATTAACACAATTACTACATACATGAAGCTCTTAATTTGTGCTGGTATGTCTTTGTATATAATCACACTTGGGTTACTATTCTAATGAGCCAGCATTTCAGCTTGATATATAATGCCCAATGACATACGTATACATGTACCAGTACTTCACTCACTGCAAATAACCGACATTGCAAATCTTTTTGCATTTTGAACTGGGGGTTAAGGCGTGCACCCGTAATCCAAGCTACATTGGGGAAGTTACAAAAAGATGCAGAGGTTTGAGGTTCAAGCCCTGGTCACGTTGAAGGTCAATCCCTGATGGATATAAGCATGTTTGATTGACAAAATTCAATCACACACATTGAATCAATTGTTGATTAAAAATAACATTTGGGATTAAAGTAGAATGAAAAAAAATGTTATTCTTACCACAAAGCAAACGAAGGTCAACACCAAAAGGTATGAAACAGAAGATTCCTCCAACAACATAAACCAATCCTCTTTTCCAGGTGTCAATAAACCATATGGCTTTGATACATTTACCACATCGCTGTCTGTCAAGGCAAGTAACAAGGCACATAATTCAAATCAATTAATCTATGAGTAATAAAATCAAAGAAAATAGTACAGATCAGAATTTAATTGGTATTCCTTCCTGCTTATAAATTTTTATGCAATTTGCCTGCCCTCTTGTGCTATAATCTGAAAATTGTCTGAAGACAAATATTCTTGTATCTTCAGAGATAGAATGAAATCAGTATTCTGAAAATTCTTGTATCTTTTCTTGTAAATTTTCTTGTGACTTTCACTGAGAATGCATGATTTCAGAGCAAAATAAGTGTAAAACTAAAAATGGCACATAAATCTCTTTGTATCCAAGATAACATATAAAGATAGAAGGCATTCTAAAAAAAAAGTTATCAGAAATGTTACAAGAAAAGTTGAGACATTTTCAGAATACCACCCCTGACTAATTTGAAGCAAATTTTAGGACTCCATGATAATGTAAGATTTTGTACATACATATCATTGTTACTTTTAAAATAATGATGCATTGTATAACTTTCTTCTTCCTTTGCATAGAATTGAAAAAAAATGTGTACTATTCTTGTACCATTTATCCAGTCTGCTAATACATACAGTGACATTTTTTGACTGAAACCAATGCATCATTAGTAACTTCATTTGAATAAATAAATTGTCTTTAGTCTTTCTTTAAAACTTTATTTAAAAGTCACTTTGATTTTGTAACTTGTTTAAAAAAACGTAATGATTTGTAAAATGGTTATATACCTGCAGCATGTAGTGTAAGTGAAAAGAGTCATTGTTTCCAATAACAGAACAATTCCACCTGCAACCCTAGAGGAAAAAAAGGTAAAATACAATATAAACATAACATAGATATTCTTCCCTCCATTTCAATTTCAAATTCTAACAATCTATTTCAAAATTGATTTGCTGGATGCATTCATTCAATTTGTCAACCTTTAACTCTTGGGGAACAAATCAACCATACATGTAGTCCATAAATTAATCAGTCATTGCATGTTTAATTTTAAATTTATTAATCATAAATCAAATATCTTTTGTTAATAGTATATGGTTGATTCACTAAATTACAGTTGGATTTAGTATAAATGGACTCTCATAAAGGACTTAAGATTATGCAAGGTATTTGAGTCTACCATAGGTTTCTACAGTTAATCATAATTAGGGTTCCACTGTAACACACTAACACTAAATACAATGGCAATGTTTCTGATATGCGTAAACCTATTGTATGGCCCTGCCTATTGATTGGTAAGGGAAAATTTCCTACTATCTCTGACAAGATACCAAGGTAAATTGAAGGGTCTTCTTTATTTTCTTTTCATCATAAACTAATAACATTTTAAGTATAATGAAATAGGACCCAGCACACTAGCGAAATTAAGGTAACACCACTTCTCAGAAAAAAAGTTGACAGCCCGGGCCTCATCCTAGCTCTTTACATACTGGGCACTTTTTGCTTTTGTCCCATGCAATCGTTCACTTTTAGTTACCTTTACAAATAATCATCTCAAATTGACATTTGAAAATGAAATTGAAAATGAAAATAAATTGATATGGCTTGTTTTTATTTTCAATTTCTAATAGAGCTTATACTTACAGGAGATAGACCCAAATCCAAAATTTGCCAGCAGAGTTGATCACAAAATAAACCCCTACTCCAAGGAGCGCTGTAGTTATCAAAGAAACAAAATTTCTTGGGTTTCATTTTCCATTCAAGTTTTATCATCAGAATGCATGCAATTGAATATCTCTGTGAAAAATTAATATCAAAATCTTTGACTATTAAAGGTCAAGTCCACCCCAGAAAAATGTTGATTTGAATAAATAGAGAAAAATCAAACTAGCATAACGATGAAAATTTCATCAAACTCTGATATAAAATAAGAAAGTTATGGAATTTCAAAGTTTCGCTTGTTTCTCACAAAACAGTGATATGCACAACTCAGTGACATGCAAATGATTCAGTCGATGATGTCCATCACTCACTATTTCTTTTGTTTTTTATTATATGAATTATACAATATTTCATTATTTACAAATTTGACAATATGGACCAACTTGACTGAACCATATAATATTAAACAATGCTAATTCCACGTGTTCAGGGAGGAATTAATTCTCGTTTCACTTGGCAATGAGGAGAAAATTAAAATATTTCATATTTCACATTATAAAATACAATTACAAAAGAAATAGTGAGTGGATAACATCATCAGTCTGTGCATATAACTGTTTTGTGAAATTAAACGAAATATTAAATTGTAATAACTTTCTTATTTTACATGGTCTGATTTTGATGAAATTTTCAGTGTTATGCTTTTTTTTTCTTCTTTTTAGTCAAATCAATTTTTGGTTGGGGTGGACTTGTCCTTTAAAGTTTAAACTCATTCCATAATTGCACAATCCTGGTACAGTGTTTGTGAATTCAATGTCACACTGACATAATCTTGGTGGGTTTTTCTTCTTACTTTAAATGCATATGACTGCATGTAGAATGAAGATCTAGTGCATGAAAAAATTAGGGTCTACTTTACTTTTGAATCAATTACTTTGCGCATAGATCTATTGCAAATCTTAGATCCATCTGCTGAGTAATATGACAAGTGGATGTATATATTACGATCTTTGATATGAAAAGTCCTGGCAGTATCGTCAGAAGGTCCAATCTTCAACTGCCATTATAAGTACAATAATTGGGGCAATTTAGGGATGTCAATGGAAAGAAAAGACAATATTGAACCTTGGCTTTATTTACTGTGAAGCAAATGGCTAAACCTACATTTTAAACACAAAACAAGCTTTATATATATGGTAGGGGGAACTAAAGCTACGCGGGTCCTAATGCTATGTACTACTCCAATGCACATGAATTTCAATTGCAAAATGTGCACTCCTGTGTGCAGCTGTGACTGAAGTGTGACGAACGATTCCTATTCATTTTTTTTCTACATAGGCTGAAATAAATCACTAAACACAGAGAAAACTAGCAACTTTTTTAAATTTTGGAGTTACAGTCACTTTGATTTCATATTTCCCTATTAGAATATATGAACATTATTTAGAAATTTAGGCACAGGAAATTCTTCGCATCATAAATTGAGTGCGTAGCTTTACTAGGACCCCTTCTATGTCAGACGGTGAATTAAATCAAGAGGTGTCTTGTTTAAGACTCTTTAAAATATTTAGCACTTATTTTTGAAAGATGATTTGTTAGAATATTAAGATTGGCACAGTTTGTATCATTTGTACATTAATTGGGTAGCTTAAGGTCCCCCGGCCATGACTCTGAGACAAGGGCTTCTCTCACTATCAGTAGGCCCTATTATCTTTATGAGAAACAATTTCAAAAATTTCACTGAATAAAATTTGATTACATTTACAATTTTCAATATCAATGCCGACAATTTTTAACTCGAATCACACAGCCACACACAACATCAGAACCAGAATCGATCATTCAACAAAACAATCAATTTTGCATTCATCATTTTTTGACAATGGACTTCATCATCGATCATGGAGGATAACATGTTTTGACTGTCTTGTTAAAAAGAAATCACACATCTAAATACTCACCAATTGCAGTCATTAATGCCCAAACATTAGAAGCACATGCTGGATGGCAACCAAACAGCTGAGATCTTACAGATCGACTCGTTCTAACCGTTATTCTGTGATCATCCGCCATCTTTTGCTGTTGTTTCTTCCACACGTCGCTCACTGCACTCTTCTGATCTCAACACATGCAATGCAATGCGGGGAACTTGAATTGAGCGAGCGGAACTGTACGATGTTCACCTCGCTGAACTTTCCCGTCTCGTTTGTTAATGAGCCCAATGACGTGTGCGTGCTCTTTCAATCATAATAAACTTCGGGCTATCATGTGACATACAGCTATACATGACAAAGGCGATGACAACTCGACCCAAAACGAACCTTATTTTCCGGCCTTGGAACTGTTCCTTGTATTGTTTGTTGTATGTGAGTCATTAATGGCAAAAGCAGGGTCAATGGCATTTCCAAGCATGCCAACATGCATGCCATGGCCAAGGGGTTAGTCCAAGGGGGCGGGGCACAAGGGTGTGGTCAGGTGCGTTGCTCCTTTGTTTACATCACATGACAAAGGATCGGGAACAAAATGAAACAGCAAAACAAAATCATTGACCTTCAAACGAAACCAATACACATCAATCTCAATGAAGACTAAAGCTGAATGTTGTAAATCTAATTGTTTCATTTTGAAATATACATCGGGGAGTATGATTTTTTTTTCAAACTTCATGACTGAGCATAATATTACTGAAATATCTCTGTTGACGCTCCAAAAGTCAGTCCATTATTTACATCATCATAGACAACAAATTAATATTGTTATGTACCAACTGTGCACTCTGCTAATGTAGGTAATTTAGTTTACTTCTGGCTTGTGACAGCAATATGAACATGCAGCTGCAGTGCAGAATATCCTTTTTCCTCGATCACTGTTTTCTTCTTTTTTTCAATTATCAAGGATTTTCTTACCTGAATAATTGTATCAAATGTACCGGTATTTGTCATTTATTTGAACAATGAATACATTATTAATTAATTCAGGTCTTACATATTTTAAATTATGTTAATTCTGAGTGTGTGAGTATAGGATATAGGGAGTGGGATATTTCGACTGGGGGCACCTAAAGGAGACCTTTTTTTGAATGACGGGGATATTAAACCCAGACCTCTCCTGTTTATATTCCGGCTACTTTCCTCATTGTTATTAGTTTTTTTCTATTTTCTCATCTATTTCCCATTTTTAACATCATAAGTGCAAAATCATGGGTCTGATATACACCCACCCCATGTGGTAACCCCCTTGGACTTGGACTTCAATAATTATAGCTGGTGGTAATAAAAAGTAATTGAGAATCACATTAACACCTGAAAACATTACAGACATGTGTAAAGTCATGTATAACTTTTGTAACAGCCCCTAGTGAATTTGACTGTCATGTGTTCTTAAAGGACAAGTCAACCCCAACGAAAAGTTGATTTGAATAAAACTAAGAGACAAATCTGAGCAGAACAAAGAAAATTTCATCAAAATCGGATTTAAAATAAGAAAGTTATGACATATTAAAGTTTTGGTTAATTTCTCAAAACTGTTATATGTACATCCTGGTCGAGTGATCGGTATGCAAATGAGACTGATGACATCATCCATTATCTCTTTTGTATTTTATCATATCGAATATAACATTCTCATTGTCTATTGAAGTAAAGACTACTAAGTAATTCCTGCCTGAATATGTGGAATTAGCATTATTTCAATACTATATGATTTAGTCAAATCGGCCCTTATCTGTAAAAAATGGAATAATTTATTTGAACAATAAAAAAAAGAAATTACAGTGAGTGAAGAACATCACCGACTGTCTCATTTGCATGTCACTGAGTGTGCATATAACTGTTTATTGAAAAATAAGCGAAACTTTGAAATGTCATAACTTTCTGTTTTACAACTGATTTTGATGAAATTTTCAGCATCCTGCTAGTTCAATTTTTCTCTATTTATTCAAATCAATATTTTTCTTCGGTGGATTTGACCTTTAAAGAACACCTAATATATGTAAAGCATTTCATTTATGTTACGATTGTTATCAAGAAGTTTTAATTTCTGACAGTCTCTTATTTATTTCCGCCCTCTAGCAGCCATTTTTTTTGGGGGGGAGGGGGAGAAAGGGGGGGCAAGTGTATGTAAAATATCTTAAGAAAAGTTACTAAGCTGGCATCGAGGGCATTTATTTATTTTTTTTTTTTAAATTGGAAATCTGTTGCATATTTATATAAATTTTTGCACCATAAGGTAGGTTTTATAATTTCTAAGAGGGGGCAAGAAGGCCCCCTCCCCTCTTGTAATTGACTTTGCACCCTATAATATATCTATACTATCTGACAAGCAAATAACAATGAATAACATTACACAAGTAAATTCCATTACAGTATCAGCAAAATTTTTATTGTCAATTTACTAGATATCCCTATTTCAACAAGGTCATCAAATATCATCACAAAAATTACAGGTTTACAATCTTTTGATTACAACAATTCAGAATCAAGGTTATGTTTTAATGACTTTGGTCAATAAACTTTCAAGGTGTTACGCTTGTGATCAAATTTGTTGAAAAAATTTTCTAAAGTTTCTTTGCTGACCATTTCATATTTGGTCACAAAGTTTATCACTTCAAAAAATGGTGCTATGTAAAAAAGACAAAAATATAAAACTCTGTCTTGGATGAATAGCTGAATAGTAATTGGCAGTACAGTAGAAATAACTCTTAAATTTCATTCAAATGTGAGAACATATTGCACATCATCCCATAATCATTCTAAATTTTTTCACAAACAAAATGATCACCAAAATCAAATTTCACATCAAAATATTGACAGAGAGAGGAAGAGATAATTAACGATATAGATATTTATGTTGCACCATCTATTCAGATATCATCTATTCAGAGGAGCACTATTATTATTACCATAGCTAACTAGTGAGCTGATGCTTCCAGCTCTCAGTGTATTCAAGGAATTCATCCTGTAATTAATGAGATACTTAAAGAAAAATAACCAAAATAACAGACAGTATTCTGAGAAAGAGCAAACTAAAAAGAGAATGAAGTCAGCGCTTCTCAACCGGTGGGTCACGGCCCACTGGTGGGCTGCCAAGCTTCTCAGGTGGGCCGCGAGAAGCTCCAGAGGAGAAAAAAGATAGGGGGGAAATAGTATATTTAACCCTATCTAGGCCGGGGGGGGGGGCCTCGGAGGCCCCCCCCTCAATGAATCACGCGATATTTTCACCGCGCAAATTTTTTTGACCGTGCCGCTCGCTGACTTTTTACTTTCAAGTCTTGCGCAACTTTTGAGACCAATTTTGCGTCACCCGGATACGTGGTTCCGAAATTACGCAACAATATGTGAGTGCATGTCAGACCAAAAATTGCTCAAAAACGTGATTTCGTGTACAAAGTCAATGCAAATTGTGTTTTCAACCAAAATTCATAAATGCATGATTATTTTTAGTTTTGCTGGTCTAAATGTATTTATTTATGCTTTTTATGATCACAGAAGAGTCCCCAACAAATTTCATTGAAAAAACAATGAAAAACAAAAGGTAAAAAAACAAAGAAATACATAAGAAATTGCAAAAAACAATATAATACATAAGAAAATGATTTAATATCGCAATTTTTTTCATGTACACTTGCTAAGAACACCACAAAGAGTTTCTATACCAAAAATTAGTACATTTGGAGCTTTATTTAGGGAGTTAGAGGAAAAAGAATGATTTTGCATACTAATTACGCATAAATTAGCATAATCACTTAATAGCAATTCGCATGAAAAAAATTACTATACAATCTTGTAGATTATGTCCCAGGCAACATGCGTGCCAATTTTCGGCGATATCGCGCGGTCGACGGCCGAGATCTTAAGGGGGGGCCTGGGAGGCCCCCCCCCCCGGCCATATGAACAGCCAAAATACCCCGGCCTAGATAGGGTTAACATGTTCTATTTAATGTCAGAAAATGGTATGTCTGATCGGTCTCTGTGGGTCAAACAAAGCTAAAGGCATGCCTATACATGTAGGTAGCATGTTGTGATATACATACACATTGTAAGATGGTTTCGATCTAACTTTGATGTGAACATCAGACCTCATGTGCATGCATGGTTAATTATCGCCCATACACCGGACCTTTGCAAATGCATTTATGCACTGATTGCTTCGAATGTGCTTAAGAGCTTCATGTTCAAATTTCACGAAACATACTTTCATCAAAATGGACCGTGCTTTGAAGCAAAAGGGTGAGGGAGGAATCAACCTTACAACCTTAGAAGGTAAGAGAACATGACCCTGAATACATGAAAATTTAAATTTATCATAACTGCGCACTGATGCAAAACCAAAAGCAATGTGGGTCGAATGTGCTGAAGTTATTGTCAAATGAGGCGCTTATACCGTCAAAGCTTCAGAGACGCCTTAACATAAAACCAACACCTGAAGAAAAGCCAAATTAGTGTTTAGAGAGGAAAAAGGCTGGATTTACTTCACAGCAGAACACTTGCGTACAGATGGGGGGGGGGGCTCTTGGCCCCGGATATTTATTGACTAAGAAAAAAAAAAGAGAAAAGAAAATAAAAGGGATAAGGGTGAAAGATGATAATATTTTTTAATATTGTGTCAATGTCTATCACAAACTTATATTTTTCAAAATAAAAATGTTGAAATTTTTGCTTGCTCGCCATGCTCGCTAGCAACATTTTATTAATTGTACGTGATATGCCATATCAAGCCCCATCATTTTTTTTGCTCATTACGCCACTGCATCCGAAGATCTTAAAGTTACGCACTGATATGCTCTTTATAATTGTCGAGACACTTTGAGTCGAGTTATATCCTTTTTTTTTTAAAGTTTGGTAGGTGGGCCTATAAAAAAATCTGAGAGTCAAAGTGGTCCTCGAGTAAAAAAAGGTTGAAAAGCACTGAAGTGAAGGCACTGTTGTTTAAATCCATTGAAGATTATTGGTATATTCAATAAAATTGGGGCAATGTTATCAACATTAGGGGCATATTCAAACTAAGGATACTTCACATGGCATATATATTAACAAATCAAATACAATTTGAATGCAAAATTATGTGTATTAATTAGGAAAAATTAAAGTTTACACTTCGCCTTAGTTCTAACTTGGGTTCCAATCTTTAATAATATTAATAATGGTGGCTACTTATATAGCGCACAGGTCCACCTTTCGGTGCTCATGGCGCTTCAAGGAAAATAAACACAACAGCAATATATACTTTAAAAAAGTATATATTGAAATTGATATTTGAACTATACAGTGCGTATCAAAAAAAAGTTTACACTTTGAAAAAATCCTATAAAATTATACATTTGTAATATCCTGAAGATTTTTCCACATTTTAACATTGGTACAGATCCATGTAATCAAATGACGATATAAATGTCGAAAAATATTTCCGCTTGAGTGAGCACCACTTACTTTTGAAAAGTAAAGTTGGTGAAAAATGATTTGCGCAGATTCCCGCAGAACTTTGAAATAGTTATGCGAATAAAGGTAGACCTTAATCATGAAGAACATGTATAATTCAGCTATTAGAATTGATTTGAAGTATCATTAACCTTTTTTGACTTGTTTCCTTGCCCGAAACACTTCGAAGAGAGCATTTCACCCCACCCCTCTCCCCCACATACCGAGGCCATCGTGACGATATTTGCTTTACACTGAGCTGTGATTTACATGGAATGGCTTAAGCTTAATTTTCATTTTGTTAATCGTTGCCAAGCTTGGGAAAAGTGTGGAGAAACAAGTATTGAATGAAAAATAAAATGTAAACCCACTTTCAATGATAAAAATTTAGTGAAATAATGCTGGAGATGTCTGATATAAACTTTTGTTCAGATTCAGTTATGTCCTCAGATCCAGCTGGCACAAAAAGGGTAAAGGTTGTGCTTACTAAGTGTTGAAATTTCAATTTGGGTGGCAAAATCGTTACAAAATGCTTGAATGTATCCGTCATATTTCAACTGACTAAAAGTGCAAGGGAAATGTATGAGAAATGTTTCGCAGGGTAAGTTTGATTTCGCTGTTTCCCCTTAACACAGCATGAAAACAAGCATTTCTGCGCAAAGTGATTTCTGCGAGCTTTACAAAAATGGACAGTGCTCACTCATGTGTAACATTCTGACAAAACTTTTACTTTCATTGGATAGATGAGACCCAAACCCAAGATTATATGTGAAAAAATTACCCACATGTTGTATATTTTTTAATTCCCAGGGCTTTTTCAAAGTGTAAACTTTTTTTTGATACGCACTGTAGTACAACATGAATCTAAAACACAAATCAGAGAATAAGTAAATAATGTGTTATTTTAATACAAATTTACTATGAATTTGAAATAATCTTGTTTCCTGAAATTTTTGTTTTACCATAATCAAAACTCACATATATCAGTATTAAATAGCAGGTCCAAAACATTTTAATATTTACAAGTACATTTTAAAAGAATTTAGCATCTTTCCCCGAGTGTAACAGTTTACAATACAAAATTCAGTGCAGAATGCAACGAGCACGGTGATATTCTCATTTTAAGTACATGGCAGATTCTCATTTTAAGTACATGGCAGTTTACAGATCCATCTGTAATTATCCCTTACAAATGTGAATTACACACAGCTGACAACCATTTTTCTTATCCAACAGCAGAAAAAACACTACAACCTCATGATTTTTTTCATCTTTAAAAGATGAGTATTCATTGAAGGGAATTCTGATGTATTATTTTGAAATTTTAATGTTTATTTCAGATATTTTTGCTCATTTTTTTTCTGTCAAAGAGCACCAAAGAATACTCTCAACTTACATGAATCCCTTAAATATGAGTGTACGGACATTTGAAACTCAATGGGAATTTGGAAATACTTGTACTTTGTCAAGTACTTTGTCAATCCTCCCCCTCCAAAAAAAAAGAAAAAATGTTGGCAATAAAATCAAAATACAAGTTGGCATCTCTGATAAGAATTGATTCGGTCCTTTGCTTTCTTTTTACGCCCCTTACGCGTCTTTCTTCAGCGTAAACCACAATTATGTCCATAAAGACTATAGGGTCCATGCGACAAATCCAAAGAACTAATCTCAAAATAAAAGAGATAAGGGATTTCAGTTACATGTTTATAACATTCTTTCTCTGGTATTCTAATGTGATTCAAGTCTTTCAACTTGTACAAATTTCCATCATGTCTTTCATCCCATCAACAGGACCATTCCTCCATCAGGAACTAATGAGGTCAATTCAATCCAGTTCTTGGAATGAGGTATCCAGAAGATCAAAGGCAATGGATGTGCACAGATAGTTCTTGTATTTACTCCAGGAGATTGGCGACAATGGGCAATAGTAATGAGGCCGATCACTTCAATAGATCAGATGATTGGAGGTAATATCTCTTTGGTCAAAAAGAGTGCACTCTATGCCATAAAAGATGAAAGGATTTGGAGTAGAACAATCACTACAGTTATCTAAAGGCATCCATGAACCATAGTTGTGTCAACATGACCGATCTCCATCTTGAACTAAACATGAGGCAAGATTGAATGGAATGGACCTTCATTGTGTGACTGTTCTCTATCCTGAGCTTGGAACAAGGCAAGGATTGATCCCTTGGATGAGGACAATCACTTGAGTTCTTGAAAGGAGTCAAACAGATTGAAGGCCACCTCTGTCATGTCAAAAGGAGTGTGTTCTCCACCAGGAGCCAAGAAGGAGGCAAGGATCCCTTTCTGTTTGTTTGACTGAAGAAACTCTGAGATCACCTGCCATCTCTCCTGCAAGTTTCAAAAAGAGTGAAAACGACTAATTAAATATATTGGATGAACTTAGTTTTTAAAAATGTATTATATTACAAAGAGTACAAAATATATACCTCGATCATCAGGAGAGTTACTCGATGATTCAAAACAGTACCAGCTCTACCTCATTGGCAACTGGAATATGTTGTATAAAATTAACTTATGTTTCATAGGATGTCAACACACATTTAGATTGTGACATAGGGGGCAGTGGTGATGGTTCCTCTCCAATGTATGACAAAGAAGCATATACAGCATATATTCCAACTTTTCAAATTTTATAGTCTACATCAATTTCTTAAAACATCACATACAGAACAAATAAGAGAGTCCATGGGTAATAAGGACTAGAGCTCTCTCACCATGTTCTAAATAGCTCTTAAAAATTGCAAAAAAAGAAGAAAAAAAATGATATCAAGTTCAATACAAGGTTTAATTTGGGACAAATAGAAACATAAAAACAGCTCCTACTCAGAAATCACCCCCCCCCCAAAAAAAAAAATGGTATATTCTGTTTGAAGTAATCCAATTACTTACAATGTCTCTGTCTTCATCAGCCCACTTGTAAGGAGGTAATGATGGTAATCTCATAATAGGATACACTGAATCCATGAAGGTTGTCATGAATAGCTCCTTCATCTGCTCTGGATTCTTCTGTAACAACAAACAAAATCATATTTAGTTTCAGTTGTGTTAGGAAGACTTTTGGCATTATTTAATCCATATTTAGGTCATTTCTAAAGGTTACTCACACAATCGCTTACTAATTCTGTGGATATGCTAAATAGTGGTTTAAAAATGTTTAAAAATGTAATATATATATTGTTACAATAGCCTCCATTCCATGCAGCTATATGAAAACTCCATTCAGAATGATCTATGCATGAAGACACTTGTTTTGGATGTATAACAATAATATGAAATACAGCTAGATAGTAATAGGTATAGATGTAATCAGAAGAAAAGGTTTTACCTTGTCAATCTTCTTGTTCTTAAGTTTCTTGTCTGCCCAGCAACTCTGTATGATATTGAAAGAAAACATATCAGAATATGTGAAATATATAATGTGTGAAGTAGCCATCATCATTTCACTCCATTCATAACTTGCTCAATAATAGAAAAACTTGTTACAGATCTATTTCAGGACTATAAACATAAGATCTACCAGTGTTATAATTCTTTAATTTCTTTCTCTCTTTTTTTCATCATCATTTTGCATTATATTTTTCCAGGAAAATTTTCATTCAGGTAATGAATCATAGGGGAGACTTGTGATCTGTGGAGCTGTATTCAAATTGAGTCCTGCTACAGAGGAATTTACAAGGAGAGATTCTTTATTTTTGTAATTAAAAGAACTGTTTTTCATTTTGTATAAATAAATTGATGACTTACCCTTAATGCATCCATGATGTCAGGATATTTTGTGGCTTCAGGAAAATTTGCCAGCACTGGGTCATGAATCAGATCTGAAAATTAAAAAAAAAAGATGAATATAAAGAATAAATATCCAGAGTCTGATACCTAGAGCTCATCCCACACTACACGATATGTCTGTGACCCGACTTTGGATACAGTGGATGCAGAAAGTGATATAAAAAAATCATCATGACATATAAAACAAGCAAATTTCTAACTACTATATGACCAATGACATCAATATTTATAGACAACCCCATTTGATGGTATAACAGTGAAAGGGATTTCTACTTGTACAGGTGTCATATCAGTCTTCTAATTGGCTATGAATTGAAGTCACTCCAAACTTAGGTTCACAGTAAAGCAATAAAAAGTCTTCTCCTATTCATTTTTAACCTCAAAAAGAAGAGAAGTTTTATTAAATGCAATATGCCAGTTTGAAATCAAGTTGTATACAGCTTGGTATGTGCATGCAGTGAGCTTATATGACTCCGTAATAACACAAAATAGTTCAAAGGCGATGGATTAAGGTAAACAAACTAAAAAAAAAATTTTTTATGAAGAACTGTACCTGCATTCTGGAGATCTATCCTATCCCGTAGGACCTCTACAGCTTGAAGATTACGGAATATACTGAGGAATGGAAGGTAGCTGAGAGAGCTGACAATCGTTTCTGGTAACATGCTGCAAATAAAAGATCCATTTTATTATTATATTACACAGTACATTACAACTATAACATGCAGTATATTACATTCATTGCATGTAATATAACGTAAGTTTATAAAATTTGAATGAAGTAACACAAGAGCTTTAAACAAATCAAATTTATTTGTCTTTAATTATTATCTTTTAGAACACATTATCATAACATCTTAAAAAAATATAGCAAAGAAATAGGAATAATGGTTACACATTCTTGAGTTGACACCCAAAAGAATTCAAATTACTTGGTTTCAGCGACAATAGATTCACAAGAGTTCCTTGATCATATCCTGCTACTTCAAAATTCATATTTCACAAATTTCTGTAAAGCTGACTGAATAGTAGTACACAGCTACAATCTTCCATTAAAATAAAATGACATAAAAACATATTCCTGCATACCCTGAAATGAACAAAGAGAAGGATAGAAATACTGAACTCACTCTAACAGAGGTTTCTGTTCTTTGGTTGGTGTGATGAATTTAATCTGAAGTCTTGGTTGCTTGTTTGCAGACATCATTGAACGGAATTTACTTGAGCTGCCTAAAGATTTTAAGAAAGCGATTTAATTTGAAGTAAATACAATCTTGCCTTCTTGAAACCCAACGTTGGTTACTGTAACTTAAATAGGTCTTGTTTAATCTGATTAAATCCAATTGATGATCAAGCTTATCTTGCTTATTTTCAAATCAATTTAAAGCTATAATGCTTTTTGATCTTTATTTGGAAGTTAATATTGAAAAAATGCTATCTATCTTTTTAGAGATACAAATTACTTATATCATAGTCAAGGACTGTATTTTCTTTAAAAAATACAAAGATGAGTTATATTAAATATTAATGATATTCAATTTCTTTTTCAGCCAAATTAATTTCAACTCATCCCCCCCCCCCCCCCCCCCCCCGCCTCATCTTTACACAAGTACCATCAGGCTCTTTAAAGACTTTAAATTCAAAGGGTTTGATAATTAAGATTTGAAGGGATTGCACAAATGGAATATTCAATTAACAGAACACAGCAGAGAAGTGAAGTTAAATTTTAGTGAAAATTATCAAACTGAATTTAACAGCATATACCATGGAAATACAAGAACTGTTACAAGAATACCAAATGTCACATTTAAGTGTTCCAAGTTTGAAATATTAAAATAACCACGAAAGCTGAAACATAAAATTTGAACAGGTGATATGTGCAAACTAGTGCAAAAGGTGTCAGAAACTGTAACATACATTAAAAAAAAGAGTTATTTTTTAGCAATATTTTTTCCTCACTTTAAACAATTAATAAGTCTATAAAAAAGGAATAAAAAGGCATAACAATGACTGGATTTCTTTGGATTAAGTTGCTCAACTGCCTTATTTACTCTTCAGGCTTGTAAAGAAATGGCATGATGAAAAATGAAAGACCACAAAATGCAATGGAAGTTTGTTTTTCAAAATGGAACATGACATATAAACAACTCCTTTGGCAGTCTCGCCTGCTTTGTGCGATTCAATATAGCAATAGTGCTGACTTTGAAAACAGCTATTGAAAAATTATTCACAAAAGAAAACACTCATATGATAATAAAATACTATGTCCATTGACCCAACATGACCTTTGACAATAATCATGTGACCTAAGGCATGTGCAAAACATACTTCATAATATGTTTCATGAACTACATGTATAGATCCATAAACTCTCTACATGTAAGTTATGATTTCAATTCAACAAATACCCCCAACACGGCCAAAGTTCATTGACCTAAAATGACCTTTGATCTTGGTCATGTGACCTAAAACACACACAGGATATTCAGGGATACATGGTTACTCGTATGTCCAAGTTTCATGAACGAGATCCATAAACTTTTTAAGTTATGATGACAATTCCACAAATACCCTCAACATTATCAAAGTTTGTTGACCCTAAATGACCTTTGACCTTGGTCATGTGACCTAAAACTCGCACAGGATGTTCAAGATTACTTAATTGCTCTTAAACTTGGGAAGAATGGATCTTCGGTGATACAATATTACTTGTCTAAGTTTCATGAACTAGGTCCATATACTTTCTAAGTGATGACATTTCAAAAACTTTACCTTGGTTAATATTTCAATATTGATCTTCCCCAACATAGTCTAAATTCACTGACCCTAAATGACCTTTGACCTTGGTCATGTGACATGAAACTCAAGCAGGATGTTCAGTAATACTCGATTACCCTTATGTCCAAGTTTTATGAACTAGGTCCAAATACTTTTTAAGTTATTATGACATTTCAAAAACTTAACCTTGGTTAAGATTTCAATGCTGACGCCGCCGCCGCCACCTTCGGAAAAGCGGCGCCTATAGTCTCGCTCTGCAGGCAAGACAAAAACAGATATTTACTAAACTTGAAAGTGTGAAAATAGCAAGACACTGGACCTGAAAAATTCTATGAAATATAATACCAACTGTCATAAAACATGACATTTAGTATCCACTTGATTCAATTCAAACGTTAACTTTGTGATTTAACAATGCTAAAGATCTTTCTCACTTTATGTACTTTCTCTATAGGTACTTTTAGTTTTGTCTCCCAAGATATTGTTTAACCTCACTTGAATTTCATCAAACAAAACAATTAAAATGTGTCCTTCTTTCTTTTAAAACCCAGAAAATTAAAAACCAACCAAATAGATACCTGTTTATTCCAAAACATTAAAAAGGATTGAAGATCAGAAACCAAGGCCCATCACAGGGTATTTTGATCACATGTATAAACAATCTCTAAATACCTGTTGAACTTGTTGAATCTTCTAATTGTTTGAAATGTAAATAATATGTTTAATTAATAATTTTACATAAAGCAATGTTAGAATGAATAAAAAATAAGGATGATCTGTCTTTATTTCTCTGAACAATCCTTACCTTCAGCCTCTTCACAGAAACAAATGTAAACAATGAAAAAAGTAGATAGGAATTTCAAAATTGATCAGTCATCACATAAAAATAATAATGTCATAACTAACCTGGCAAACTTAAAGATAAATTCCAGTTTTGTTAACAATCTCAAAATGACTTTTTACAGAATTGACCACCTAAGTGTCTGTTTGTATGAATAAAACATATGTGCCAAAGGATTCTGGAAGAAATTGTGTAATTGCTGAGAAATAAGTGCGGATTTGGTCACTTCCGTCGGGTCTTTATTCCAGCAATAATAATACACTGTCCCACATGTGCCTATCTGCTGTGTTGGTGATCTTCCGTGTGAACATTTTTCAGCGTAGATTTCAAGATTTCACAAAGTTCAGTTTATGTAACTGTACCAGATATAGATCCTTGATGATATACTGACAATTAAGCCTGGTTTTACAGACTTTCTCATAAAATCAGTGTTTACTGCAACTACTGGCATTTCTCTTTAAATGTGATATTTTATCATTTCATTTACTTGATTCATGGAAAGCACTAATTAGTTCACATATATACATGTTGCTTTTCACATCTAAAATAAGATCTACAATGGTATAATCTCAAATTAATCAACACTGAATCTTGTAAGGTTCCAGTAAAAATAATACAAAATTTTAATAAAACAAGTCTGGGTCATGTTTCAAAGAGAGACAAGTAATGGTGTAATCAATTGTAATTGATCAATGAGATTTGCCAGACCTAATTCTGTCTAACATAAGATTAATTGTATGTCTCATGTAACATAGCACTGGTATTTTAATTTAACATAGAACTTATCAATACCAGTGAAAAAATCAATAGTGCCATTTTATTGGCCACTTTGCTGATAAATACATAATCTTAGCTTCAGACTTTCATGAACTGCTGACTTACCTGTAATCTTTAGTTCCATTAAGAGAATGTGGGGGTGTTTTTACTGCTCTGTTATGATTAGTACCCAGGATCTAAACTGATTCTTCTTTTTCAACCTAATTCCATATTTTGACACAAATATATATTTCGAATGAGGAATAACTTGTTGTTATCATTTTCATCTTAATCAACCCATTTTAATAAATTCCTTCTAAATAATTTTAAAAATCATAAGACAGTAATGAAAAAGTTACACACTTTATACACATTTTAATGTAATTTCAATTAAAGGCACTGAATAGTGACTTACTTCTCCTACTGATGGAGGGGTCAACTTCTACTTCCTGTTCATAGGGCGTCCCACCTTGCACTTGAAGGTCATACATTCTGAAATTGTAAAAATCTGCATCAATCCTCAGTCACATAAAACATAGTGATTTTATCTATTCAAAGTATTTCTTCAAGGTGTTATAAAGACAAGGAAAAAGCCTAATATAAGAATGATTCAACTCTAAAGGAATAAATCTAAAGTATTTAATCTGGTTTTGACATCAAGAACAGGGTTGACTGGATTTAAAAATTTAAGAATTATCTAAATAGATGTCAAGCTTTATTAAAACAAACAAAACAGACTACATATATGCTTACACTGTGGCATTCCACACTCCAGTCTTAATGAAAGACCTCTAGGATCTGATATGACCTGACTTACTTATTAACTATTGGTGCTCCAGTTGATGTATCATAGAGTGGTACATTGACCCATCCACAGCTTAATTCTCCTTTCTCTCCAGTTTTCTACATTAAGAGACAAGGTAGTGCAAAATAATCATATTAAACATAGCTCACAATCCCTGCACTATATTGCAACTAAACTAAACATACAATTAATTTTCTAGAAAGCATCACACATTGAGCCAAGTTCACATCTAAATAATGTATAAAGGCTCTCTGTATTTTACGGACTTACCGGTCTCACGTACGAAAGACACAGTTCAAATAGAAGACCTGTAAATTGAAAATGGAGAAAGATGTAAGGTTTAAAGATTACAGAGTAAGCAACAATGGTTCATTGATTTTTCTTTACTTTGCTCTATACATTTTTAGATGAGTACACAATGGCAGACATCTAGACTCTGTAGATTCTACACTGTCTATTACAATTGAAATACAATCTCCTTGAATGATATTAATGAAGATTTGTTAACAAGCTATAATTGAATATTTCACTTTTATTTTTTTCTTTAAGAAAATTGGATAGTCACAAACATACTCACGCATGTGTTTAATATCTTACGTGTACGCGTAATAGAAAATATCATCATTATACTTAATAGTTCCTCTACAACTGTTATCAGCCTATTTACCTATATTTTCTTCTGTATGAGATGACCGTATAAAACAATCTCCATCTAATATACTAGGTAGTAGGGATGTAACCTGCAGTTATGTAATGAAAACATTGTAAAAAATGTATCAACAAAACAAGAAAGAATATTAAGATAAAACTGTCTTAGATGATCAACTTTGCTAGTGGACTGATAAAAAAATGTAGCTTATGTGAGTTGTCTTCAATGATTACTCAAACTTTTTATTAAATAGAAAGATCTATGGAAGATGAATTGGAATGTAATGGATTTTCACACATTTTCGATAGATTGTATCAAAATGATTACACTCCACTGAATATTGAATATAACTTTGTAAAAAGTATGCCCACTAACCATCCAATTTAATACCAATCAATCGGTTCTACATGACACTCATACAAAAATACATTCAATATACAATTAGAACATGTACAAAATCTATAAATATCATCTTCCCACTTCAAATATAAGGATGTTTTCATTTAATTGATTACCTTTGGTGAGAACCTCCATGTCTTAGGATCATTTTTGTTCCATGTGGCTTGTATGGTGTGGATGTTACTGAGAATCTAAAAAGAAATATAAGCAATGAACGAGAACAGAATAAACACAAGCATGTACACTTACAATGATCACTGCCAGTGTCTTGATGTATTTAATCTTCTTTATCTCAAGTAATAAACTAATATAGAGCAGAGTGTAAAAAATATGCATAATAATTCAAATATCCAAATTACAAAACAAGAATATATGTGACAATAGTGACATGCGTATTGATTCATACATATTATGATACAATGCATGCACAAAGCCTAATACATTAATTAATTTTAAAAGTTTCTTAGTGAATCATGTTGTATTTGATATATTCAATATATATTTCATCTCAACAGAAATAATATTTTAATTTACATTACCTTGTCCCCATTAAAGAAACAGATTCTGACATGCCGACTTCGGATTTCAATTCCTGAAATAAGAAAAAGAATGATGCCAGGACACAGTAACACATCAATAAGATTCTTAGATTTTTAGAAGCGTTACCATGAAATTTTACTGACAATTATTATTACAGAATAAAAAATGAAAAAAAAAAGCAATATAAATTCTTTATATTGACTTTAACCACTAAAAAGGTCAGCATTATTTGCCAAAATTCAAAATGAATTTTTCAAAAGGATGTCATCATCAATAAGATCCCCAAATAATAGTTATCATGGCAACATGGATTATATGCCAATCAATTCCTACCTCTTAACTACACAATTTGGATTAATCTCAGTTTGAGTATAATTAGAATTTATTGTAACACTTCATGCGCCAAACACTTGGTCTCTGTTATAAGACAGATATACTGGAAAAGTAAAATACAATGATACTCTCATGGCTTACATGGTAAGTACAAACTAATTTTTTTTAGTTTTAACCCACACTCCTATGAAACGCTATCATTCATCTGCCTTATCACATCTTGGTATTATTATTTTTTTTTAATTCTTGTTATTTTATTTTTCATCCCATTTTCATTGCAGAATTAAGATGATTTGTACCTGATGAGTGGGTTGGCAACAAATACATCATAAAAAAGTATGATCTAATTTCATTTACTAAGAACATCACCATATCAATCCCTTAAAGAGATTATATGAGAATTAAAGATGACTAACTAACCTACACCACAAGCAGGCATATTACGGACCATGAGGATGGTCAAGATCTTCTGAAGACGGACTGTCTTAGCTCGTATCTGGTTCTCATGGGGAGACCAGTTCAGGTCCTGGAACCCTAGACAAGACTCTGTGAAGCGAGGCTTTAAGAAGTTGCACAGAGTGTAGGCATCTGCAGGATAAAGATTAACACACCATTGATTTTTATCAATCAGATTACAACAAAGAATAAGTGAAATAATAAGTCATACTAAAAAATCCCAAACTAAGATAAGGCTATCCTGACAGACGAACATATCTAAAATCAGAAATTATGCATCGGATTAAAATGGTGATCTGACAAATCTACTCAGAAGTTACCAAAACATACACTTAGGAATTACACAATGGCCACTCAAAAACATCTGAAGATTAAAAAAAAAGCATGTCATCTATTATCTACATACTCCCTATACTTACCATCCTAACAATTATTTCAGGGAATTATAAACACGACTTAAAGTGCACAGATGGACTAAATAATGTAATTTGTTATCAATTTTGAGTATTTGTTATTGAAAATAGGTTTGATGAAACTGGGGCCTTTGATTGCAAGACAAACAAACCTGACTTGAGATGTCTAGCAGTAGTAGAAGGTCTGAATCCAGCTGGTATAGCACCCATTGCTGCTAATACATCAGTAACTCCAGTCTGTTGAATGATAAAAATCAATATAATATCATATTGATCTAAATCATGCATACTCTAAAGACAGCGAACTATCATAAGAAACCATTTGCAGAACATAATTCATCACCAGCATTATCATATTGATTGAAAGCAACAACAACCCCCCAAAATAATTTCAATGAATAGATTTCAAAAGTGTAATTGTTGAGAGCATTGTTGGCTCAGTTGGTAATGCGTCTGAACGTTAAAACCAAAGATCGTGGGTTCAAGTCCACCCTGGGCGGATGACTGAAGCCAGTGCGTTGTGTGTAAACGTCTCTCCCATGTTTCATAGAAGCAGGCTATGTTACAATGGAAAACACTCCATCCCTCCGATAGGACGTTAAATGGAGGCCCCGTGTAGAGGAGAGTCACCACCTTTGTACGTTAAGAACCCACTGCACTATTCGTATAAGAGTAGGAGGAAACCCCTGTGTAGTGGTCCACCTGCACTCCCCCAATCAATTATATCTGTAGGAGAGACATGCGGGTCATAGTGGTTCAGTTCGCTTTTTACCTCCCAGGCACAGGTGATGCCAAACAAATAATAATAAGTAATCATTTCCTTGAATCTTATTTATGAAATCATTCCAGCTATTATGCAACACCTATTACAGAAAAGAACGAATAGTTCTAATTTTTTTAAAGGCTGAAAACTAATCACATATATTCACAGATTTATCTCACATTGTTCTTTAGTTTATGGTACATAGTATATAATTGTTCACATACCTCAGTAACTGACTTTCTAAGACCTCTCCATAGCTCTTTACCACTGTATCACAAGAAAGCAAAATACTATGATTTACCCACTATAATAATAATAATAATAATATACCCAATACCATCAGAAGCAAGAATGCTAAATATTGAATTAAATGTTCATTAAGGTTTCCTGCCCCTCTCTGATCCAGTAATATATTGAATCATTTATCCAGTTTCTCTTAAAAGACAAATATCCAGGATGAAAAAATCTTGGTAATAACTGTATTTTTTTTACCATGAGCAAACACATAAAATAAAGATGATAACGTTTTTTATTTTTTTTAGATATTAACTTAACAAGTAACTCAGTGTCAATATCTTTTAAACCTGAAAATAAGCCTCTATATCAGTAGATTTTAAACCCCTATCAATGGATAGGCAGAATATCCGATTACCAACTAATAAGGAGAAGATTTAATTTGCTCTTGACCCTTGATGCATAATGTACAACTAATTATTCT
Source organism: Lytechinus variegatus (assembly GCF_018143015.1). Taxonomy (NCBI): domain Eukaryota; kingdom Metazoa; phylum Echinodermata; class Echinoidea; order Temnopleuroida; family Toxopneustidae; genus Lytechinus; species Lytechinus variegatus. Next base: position 39,937,773 of record NC_054746.1, read on the forward strand.
ACATATAACAAAGGCAAAAAGCTCCATGAAGTGTGTGCAGCAAAGCAACATGTGCAAAGCCACACAATTTAAGTGCATGATTTGAACCAAATGCAGAGGTAAAATAAAGACAAAATCACATCCCTTTCTCCGAGAGCACACTTTAAGTGGTGCCATACACTGTGATGAAAAACATATTGAATTATAAGAGATATTGAATACCCTCTAGATGCCATAAAAACCATGCCAACAAGTAGGAGGTGAAAAGGTGACAAAACTTTTGAAAATCTTGAATCTGACAAATACTCCATGATTTGAGATAAAAAGGATCTCATATGAGTAGCCTGATCTGACAAATAATGAAAATTGATACTAATGCAGTGGACCTTCAATAATAGCAAAGCAAGGGACATTGGTATAGGGATGGGGAGGGTTTGCTTATGGGTGTGGGTATATTTTCATGCTAATGTCATTTCTAATCAATGTGTATGGAATAAACACTAAGATTTTGTAGGACAAAAAAAAATGAGGGAAGGTGGGTGGGGGGTGGGACTGAATGATATGTAGATTCTTAAAATGACTAAACTTGATTCTCACCTTCCTTTGCCTCTTATACGTTTTTTTCAAATAAATTAATCAAAGCTAATCCAAAACATGCACCAGTTATCCTAACAAAAATTAGACCTCTGTCTCCCAAATAAAAAGCCAACGTCAATCAACCACCTTATGTTAGACCTACCACAATGCTATCCACTAGCTATAAAGTTAAACAGCATTCTTGTAAATGAAACAGTAAGATGACCTATGGCTATGAGTCATGCACATAGACAAAAAAGGCATGCATGATCTTCTAAAATTAAAACTGATTTTTCTTGGGGAAATTTCATTTTTACTTTGATGCATGAATTTCATTTTCAAGTGTGGGGGTAAGCCTTTTACTTTAATATGTATAAGCATGTAGAATTTCTCACAATCAATACTATAACCTTTATGAAAATCTTAAATTTGAATATCTGATGAAAATTGTTACCATGGTTATCACTAAGAGCAGAATTTATAGAATATTTCTTTAATAATTACACAAGACCTTGGTCGTCAGATTAGTTGTTTTGCAGCATCACAAAGTATAATCTTATGAGAATAAAGGAGAATTATAAAAATTTCTATCCACCCATCATCAGAGTGAGAAAGGACCGAGGTGTGTATGTTGTACACACATTCCCAAACATAGCAATATGTGTTAGTGATGGCAGGATAGCAATGAGGGTACAAGCAGAATGAAAAGCTGTAATCTACCCAACAGACATGATGCATCATTCCAAGAAAGATCAAACTTTTATACCTCTCATTCAATTCATCCTGCTGTCCACTCTCTAAAGAAAATGTTAATTAGATTTTATAAAATATTAATGCAACAACATGGGAAAATATCAGTAAAGATTAATTATAACAGGAGATTACACCTAGTATAGCATTTGTATGAATCAGTGTTCACCATACTTTATCTTAAATGATTGCAAATCAAACCAGTAGTATTAATTATTATATTTTTTGGTGGTGTTTTTTTTTTTTTTGGTAAAATCCAATTGCTGTGACTAAGGGCACTTTGCAAGAAAAGGGAGATGCTTTTGAACATGTTTCAATTCATCAAAAGACGATCCAAAATGGTCGCTTCTGATTGGTTGAAAATCAAGTTGTCTTTGATTTTGGAGAAACATTCAAATGTATCTCTTTGTGCAAATGGACCTTATGTAGAAAATACTTTTCCCATTGATTTGTGATGATCACAGTATTGAGAACACTTTCATTTAAATGCAAACAAGGTGTTTCTTATATAAGGCCAAGTAAAAAAAGAAAGTAGTTGATCGTCCGGTTTTTTGAGAGCGGTGATGAGGGAGGTCCTTACTATTTGCTATCTTGCTATTTTTTTTAAAAACAAGGAGGCATTTTCTCGGCCCTTTTTTGACATCAGTGATGAGGGAGGTCCTTACTATTTACTATTTTTTTTGCTATTTTTTATTAAAATAGTTGTCAGGCCATGCCAAGCTCGAAATATGTGATCGATGCATGCTCAATATTAATAATAAATGAGTAGAAATGTATATATATATATATACATATATATATATGCATAATATACAATTGATTGGAAATCGATGGAAAATGTATTATGTGATAAAATTCTATTGATGTATTTATACTGATGTATACCGGTACTGTATTGTAAAACAAAACGTTCATGTCAAGTGAATGATTTAAACATTATTCTTGTAAAGGTAAAATGCATGGGGGTGGGGCCATTTTATTACCATGGAGCCATGTTTAGTTTTCCAGAGCCAATCTCTTTTTTTTTTAGCTCTGGGCATGGTTTCACATCGCAGTTTTCCAGCTGCTTGTATATTCATTTACATGTTGTTTGATACTGTTCAATTTTTATTCATTTTTAATTGACATCAAATGTTAAATGATGATTGAGTTAATTGTTAATTGTTCTCATGGGCCTAATGTTTATTATTTTCTTGTTTGTAACTGTAAGTGTTACTGTTAGATACTAATTTTTACAATTTTCCATCAAATTGAATAGCTCAAGGAAGAATAAAGTTTATCAAATTTGAACAAAATTGGCACTTCTTGGAATCCCATTAATTATTTTAAATCTTCATAAAGAATAACCCACTTGAAATTATTTTCTTAAATATTTGATGCACTGCCTGCTGACGTTAGAAAATTCAATTCATTTCACAAATTCACATCTTGCGCCAGCACAGTCAATAACATCATCCCAGCACACAAGTCATGCATTACCCAACAGAGTCACAACAAGCAGTCAATCACCGTAACACACATCGAAGTACAGGTGCTATCACTCACCAAAAACCCCGCCGAAATACAAATTTACGTCATTAAAATTGATTTTTCTGCGCCATACTTCCAAAGTATGCGACGGATTAGTTCAGATTCAGAAAGTGGGGTCCCCGAAAATGCACTAAAAATGAAGAAATCCGTGATCTTCCCCGAGTTTGCAAACTTTATTTTCACGCTAATTCATGATGGTATCTTCAAAATTCCAATAGAAAAACAAATCAGAATTTTTTTCTTTCTTGCAGTTACGGCGATATCGGACTTTGCAATTGTTTTTGAAGTTGCGAGAGAGTTCCCAAAGCACATGAGAGTAAATCGCTCGCCAATTTTGTGATTTTTTTCGCTATGCAGCAGCCATAAAAAATAGTAAATATCAAGAAAATTGATGCTGCAATTTTTTTTTTTTTAGCCAATTTTTGAAAATAGTAAATATCAAAAATTTCCATGCGGCGGCCAAAACAGATGCGCGCGAGGACGATCAACTACTTTCTTTTTTTACTTGGCCTAACAACTCTCACAATACCAGGAGCACGGTAAAAGACTACTTTCACATTTCAATTACCCATTATTCTTTTAATTTCTTCAATAAAATCTGCACAAAGGTGCGCTCATTGTTAGCAATAATTTGCTCTAAGAAAATGCATCTTTATTTATTCATTTTTTTTTGTCTTTAGACAGAATGAATCAGTAAACATTGATATCAATGTGTATTGCAAACATAATCCACACATATACAAACTCCTTGGGAATAAAAAAAGTTGAAAAAATAATGGGTGTATCAAATGGGCTCTGGTATAATGAGAGTTGTGTGTAAACCAGTGTAATGTGTCTTTTATCAATCAGTGAAATACTGTAACATTATGTATTTCATGATTGAAATCTATCATATCATATACCTCCTTGGTGAGACAGTCTCTGATGGTTCTGTAAAACCAAAAATTGTACAAAGTTATAAAACAACAAATATAATGAAAATATTCCTGAAACTTTTATTGGTACAATTAAAATAATTTGCAAGAAATACTAATTAAACACACACCAATATATATCTTGCTTCTCATCAAAATCTACAACCATTAAACATCTATCATACTTTTAATAATGTTGTTTCATTCACATCTTAATAAAACCATATACAATTTGTATTCTAATTAATTCATATTCCATTCAATATTCAATAATAACATTTCTTTCCGAAGGCTAAGCATTATCAACATTAAGACATTTATAAATGATATAATACTATGGAGGCGACAACTTTGAAAGCAAAGCTTTTAGCAAGTGCACTGTAATTATATCAACCTACAGGGTGAACTTGGATGTTGAAAACATAGGAAATAGAATCTCACAATAAGGGCACACATGCACAAGGATTGTGAAATGTTCAATTGTTCATCCCTGAATGAATGTTGGAAGATTACATGGTCATAGTATAGAAATCAAATAGCGCTGGGATAGGGAAATGAATAACATACCATCAACCTCAGGTGATTGCACATCTCTGTAGTCATTGTGCTCTTTCTTTAGCTAAAAACAAATCATATAAAACAGATAGAGAGCATTGGTCTTATGAAGAAGAGATTACACAGTACACGAATTAACATAATCTCAAGGCATTCATAGGATGTATTGTATTCATATATAAGTGGAACACTTTCATAAATGAGCTCATGTTTCTGATTAAAACATTATGATTTTAATAAAACCCCACAGAATAAGAATCAATAACAATTCAAAAGAAAAACAAATTCAGTGTTTAGGCAGATCAATAAACCATTTTCAGTTTTAAAATTAGTTTGAAGGATGGAAGTAGGAGTTGCAGGTTAGAGAGATTACAACAATGATAACAAATGTAAGAGAGATGTCTATTAGCTTACCTTGAGGTATGTACTTGGTACCAGACCTTTATTACCCTCTTCATCTTCAGCCATCCACCAACCATCCTCCCTGATCATAAACAAACATTTAGAGTGACAGCTAAACATAAAACATAGAACTGATGTTTCACAAAATTCAACCAAGTTATTATGCAACTTCTACAAGAAAAGTGAACTATTTATGAACTCTTAATTGATTCTTCATTTAAAGACTGTTTGATAGGTTTGGTTCAATTACAAGACATGGGTATCAAAATCTGTAAACCTAATGAATAAACCCCCCTCTGATATTTAGTTTCTCTTCTAAAGCAAACAAATAGTCACAGAAATGGTCTAATATTCCTGCACAGACCTAAATTTTCATATCAAGAACATTTTCAAGTAAATTATTTACATCTTTGAATGAACTGTCACACAAAAACTTTAAAATAGACAATATACAATCTTTTGCTTTTCTTATCACAGTAAATCATGCACAGATATTGGTAATTCTTTGACAAACTTGTGTGACATTCTGTCCATTTCCTCTACACATAAAAAAAAATCCCCAAGAATTTTCAAAATCCTGAATGTAAGCCATGGCATCATTTCATGAAGCTTGTCAGCTATGAAAGTTACCCCAGTGAAAGAATCCACTCCTTCTGAACCAATCAAAATCTGGAATTTCACTGACTTTAATTATCATCAGAGATGTTATCATAACAAAGACAACTTTCATCAAGTAGTGACTAGATTGACATTAATACCAGGCAAAAATCTAGATGGAAATATCCTTTATAAAATATTACATTGTGTTTTTCTTACCTTACATTGAGGATAGTAAGAATAGCACCTCTCTTAAAGTTAAGATCATCATCCTCTTCACCATCAAAATCACAAACAGCTTCAAATAAATCCATCTGCAATTAAAAAAAAACATAAATGTTGATCATTACACCATCAGTGTTTGTTCACATTACTGTTTCAACCTCAAGGAATAATCTTTCAGAATATTTGCCAGAAATGTGTCTGCAATCCTCAAGATGTCTTTGAACCACTTACATGTACATCCACTACAAGCTCATTACAATATATTACCCTATAAAATTACAATTGGTTGATTGATTTATCACATTTATTTCAGTAGGATACACATTTACAGTAGATGAAGTAAATAATATTTCATGTATGAAATGTAATTGTGAGTGATAGGGATATCCGAATTCATGTATGGACAAACTTTATTTCAGAGGTGGATCCAGTCAGATTACACACAACACTTTGGACAGGCCCAGAATAGTACAGAAAAATATGACCTGCATGATGGTCTTCTATATAACACAGGCTAGATTTGCCATCACTTAATTTGTACAGCTGAGCATCAAAATATTGAATTGATTTTTGAATTAATTTATCATAGAAAAATGAATAAATGAATAAAAAAGAATGAGATTTTTATCATCAAACTCACCCCTTCATCAGGAGGTTTGAAACTCTCCTCTTCAGATTCTTCATCAAATAATTCTTCTTCCTCTTCTTCATCATCATCATCTAGTTCTTCTTCCTCCTCTTCCTCTTCTTCACCTTCTTCACTATCTTCTTCTTCCTCTTCACTTTCAACTTTTTGAGGTTTCTTGCCCTTCACCACCACTTGTTCCTCTTCTGATTCCTCCCTGCAGGAGGAAGCATCAACTTAAAATAAAACAATCGATTAACTTAAAAATATCCCAAATTCCTGCAGCCAGTTGATAGATATTTGTTTATGGAAATATTTTAATGATATAGACACACCTTGATAGATATGTGAGATACCAAACTTAAGGGTTTAGTCAATTGTGATAGTCATCTAATAAGGTCAACACATACTTCAAAAGGTAAGTCATTATCAAAGTACATTAGAGTAATTTTATGAGAAACAAAGAAGAGATGGTTTCTGTTTCTCCTTTCCATGACCCCTTGACAAACAGTATGGTGTTCATTACTAAACTCAATGGGCCAAATGCTTGCATAAATTCAAAGTTGTATCTAATGTAGCACAGTTAAGTGCAAATTCCAATCAATGTTGCATTTAAACAATTTACCATATTCAGCTGTCTAAAAATGCTCAAATTTCTTGTGCTAAACAAAGTATATGAGTAGTGGTGTTCTAAACTGAGCCTTCATAAACTAGTAGGTCATATGCTCAGATGTCAGATACTGATAAAAGATTTATTTTATCTATTTATTTCATAAATACAGATAATTTGACCTCGTTATCTCCTAGGACCGCAGAAATCTGTAAGACTTATTAAAAACTTGACTAAGAAGACGTATAACACATCCTTGCATAATATGGTCTAACAAATTTTTGACTAAGGCGAACATCAAAAACATATCTTGTGACTTATATTCTTATCTATATACATACCTTTGATAAGAATACACTTATAGTCTCATTGGACTGATTTATCTTATCAACATTATTAGGTAAAAACACATTGTAAGGAGACTTACTCTTCCTCCTCCTCCTCCTCTTCCTCATCTTCATACTCATCTTCTTCTTCTTCACCCTCATCTTCATATTCCTCCTCTTCTTCTTCTTCCTGTACTCTTACTTGCTTTTTGTCTTCTGTTTAAAAACAAATAATAAAATAACACATTTCATACAAAGTATAAATTCGAACCGTTAATAAAAGTTCATTATTTTCTAGTTTTGCTTAGAAAAATTAATTCAAATTAGTGGATTGTAGTACTGAAATACTATTTTTGTAGATGATAAATTTTTGCAAGGTATGCATTCATTGTATCTTGGGTTTACAAAGTAAATATTGAAATTTACAAGCTACATACTATGCACTTAAGATATATAATCTACACTTTTCACTGCACTAAAATTTTAAAACATATACCGGTATTTTCCAATTTTGCATTCCTTTAATAATATAGGGAAGATCTACTGCAAAGGAAAGCTCCTTATACAGCTTTATGTTAAAAATATGAAGAAAAAAATAATTTGAGCTGTTCTAACATTTGTACATATTCACAAACAATTATATTTCTACGTGAGTGAGTATAATTACGTAAAATCAAGTTTATTTCTTATCATTTTGATGATTCCTTGCATCTTTCAAATCTTCGTGATTAATTGTTAGGTTTAGGTACCACATTATAAACATTTCCAAATTGCCTTTGGAAATGATAAACATAAGTCAAGTTCAATTCCAGCCCGCAAAATGAGATGTGATAATTAAATGAATTGTACTACAAACCTATCTTCTTTTTCTTATTATCCTTTTCATTCTCCTTCTTGATTTGCCTGTAATATTGATAGAAGAATACAATAATTACATTATGAAATGATTATTCAGGTGTAAGGATTTTATTACAAATTTTTTTGTGTGTGCCAAGTGTGAAACTTGGTTTTGGACAAGAATGAATGTCGATTCATATTCTTTTGAGAACTTTATCCTTTAATTGACATTAATATTTTAAATACCAAGTGATAGTTATAAGAGTTCAAATATTAACATATATAATGCAACAATTTTCTACCAGAATAATACTGATTCAATGCAATTTAAGACATAAAGTTCACTTGCTTTAATTAATCATTTCATTTTTAATGAAAACATAATATCGATTATCAAAGATATAAAAAGTATGTGCAGATACAAAATTACCTGGTGTAAATATTTGTTTGTGCTTTGTAATGAATGATTAATATATTATAGACATACTGTCACAAGAAAATGTCCTAGATCAGTAAGCAGAGTAAATGTGGAAATTATTGTCTAGAATAATTATAAGCACTTTGTTCTAATTAATTCATATCCAATGAATGAAAATAAATAATTACTACAGTAATCTAAACAGAAAATCTATTTGCCTTCTGTATATATATCAAGAAAGCAGACTTATAATAAGCAGTAAAATAAATAAGCAGTAAAATAAATAAGTAATAAATAAATAGAATATAAGACTATTAAGCAAGCAAAAGAATCTTTCAATATGTAAAAGTTGCTGAATGACCAATTATTAATTATCCAGAAAATTCTAAAATTTGTTACAATTCATCGAATTTAATAAAATCAGTTTAAAATGAAGAAAATTAATTAGGAATGTGAAAGACATTCAAAAGCATCAGACTCACACACACAAGAAATGATATGTTAAAACTATGGTTTTAAGTGTGCTTTATGAAAATATTTATCAATGATTTTGAGTAAAATATTTTTGTGTTCTTTTGTATTTTTTTGCTCCTCCTTTGCTTGTCCGCCATCAGTATCTCTAACAAGATAATATGACATCTTGTAAATTGCATATATTTATTATTGTTATAAGAACTGACTTGTAACTTCTGATAAGAATCTACAAATTAAAGTGATAGAAATTTAAAACATCCAAACAGATTTTTCAACTCAGATAGCTACTGATACTGGTCCCTGGAAACATTATCAGAATACAGTTAGTACCAACTTTATAATGCTAAATACTTGCAGTTCACAATCAGAGGAGATCATAGAAATTAAATATCAATCTGAATCATCAATAAATGAACACAATACACAGAAAAGAATATTTAACACCAATAATAGTGAAATATAAAAAGAGAGAAAGACAGCAGTTGATATCACAGACTGTAAAGGACTAGTGAATCATCAAACAATGCCTCTAAAGGTAACAAACATTTGAAACAGATTCAAGAAAGCAACATGTCTGCCATGAAAATAAAAAGGAAATCATTACATAAAGCATTCATATGTCTGAAAGAATATTTTAAGGGGAAAATGGAATTCAGATGAACAAAAATTGAAACACTAAACGAATGCAAGAAAATGATGAGATTGAAAAAGATGATACAGAAAGAAAGTGTATCAGCTTACTAAAGTTTATATGAAGATTTTTAAGTATTGCAAAAAAAATTGCTTATTCTAATTTAAGCATTTTATAATTAATTTTATGCTTGCTTTGATTTTTCAACAAAAATATCACCCTACGCAAGGCAATATGAAATGAATAATAATTTGAATTCCAACCTCGTGTCAACTTCTCTAACTTCCATTTTGCTGAAACTTAAAAGACATGTCACAAACAAATGTATAAATTAATGTTGACAAGTTGCAACTCACATTGCTCAGCTTAATAAAAGTATTTGGAATAGAAATAGAATATTCTATTCCCTCTCCCACAATAAAGATTAAAAATAAATCAATAGATGATAATGAAAAAAATACTTTCCCCATTTTGTACAGTTGTATCAACTGCTAAAAGAACATGAATATATATATGTATAGGACCAACTGTTTTATACATGTATTAACACAATATCCAAGGGACATGGTAATCAATTCCTTACCAAAGGACACCAGCATATCAACTTGGTTTCAAAAGAAGCTCAATGACCAAAGAGTCCACCATTCTATAGCTGAAATATTGAATCTCCTTATGCCAAAATATTTATCAAAAAAAAACCCACTGTAAAGGATGATTTTATTGTGCATCAGTTTTGAAACCCCTTCCATAAAGAAATGACACATTTGCTATTCAGTGGGATTAATACAATTAACAAAGTATTATCTTGGGGGAAGAAGATGTTTGAGTCTACAATGAAAATACTGTGAAAAGAGAAGTTATCATCACAAAATATGTTTGCAATACATGAACACATTGTTATTTGGAAACCCTTATGCTTCTGACATCAAGGAGTTGTGAAATAATAGTAAAGTGCATTCAACACCAGTTACGTACATTAGTTTGGTTAAAACACAGCACACACAATTGAAATGGATATCTCCACTGAAATTTAATTAGATATATATTGACAAGGAAACAAAATAGGTGTAATAAGTAGATTAATGGAAACATCATACATGTAGAAATTTGTCTTTAAAAAGAAATACAACCTCTGAAAGGTATTTAATCAAGCATTTGCATATCTTTCAAACAGGTGTATTTATAAGCACAATATCGACTGATATAATTATACTGCTATCAATTGTTGTAATAATAATGTTAAAACAATTTTTATGATTATAATTTCATCTAATCATCATGTCAACAAAAATATACATGTCAACTTCATGTATTTCAGTTAACAAGTGGAATGCCTCTGGCCGTCTCACCTGCATCACGCGGTTCAATATAGCAGCAGTGCTGACTTTCAATACTACTCTAACTCGCACAAGATGTTCAGTGATACATGGTTACTCTTATGTCCACTTTTTATGAACTAGACCAATAAACTTACAGAGATATGATGGTTATTCACCAAAAAACCCCAACATGGCCAAAGTTCATTGACCTTACATGACCTTTGACCATGATCATGTGACCTGAAACTCAAACAGGATATTCAGTGATACTTGATTACTCTTATGTACAAGTTTCATGAATCAGATCCATAAACTTTCAAAGTTATGATGGTAATTCAACAGATACACCCAATTCGGCCAAAGTTCATTGACCTTTGACCTTGGTCATGTGACCTGAAACGTGCACAGGATGTTCAGTGATACTTGATTACTCTAATGTCCAAGTTTAATGAACTAGCCCAATAAACTTCCAAAGTTATGATGGTAATTCAACAGATACCCCCGATTCGGCCAAAGTTCATTGACCCTAATGACCTTTGACCTTAATCATGAGACCTGAAACTTGCACAAAATTTTCAGTGATGCTTGATTACTATTATGTCCAAGTTTCATGAATCAGATCCATAAACTTTCAAAGTTATGATGGGAATTCAACAGATATCCCCAATTCGGCCAAAGTTCATTGACCCTAAATGACCTTTGATCTTGGTCATGTGACGTGAAACTCATGCAGGATGTTCAGTGATACTTGATTAACCTTATGTCCAAGTTTCATGAACTAGGTCCATATATTTTCTAAGTTATGATGACATTTCAAAAACTTAACCACAGGTTAAGATTTTGATGTTGATTCCTCCAACATGGTCTAAGTTCATTGACCCTAAATGACCTTTGACCTTGGTCGTGTGACATGAAACTCTAATAGGATGTTCAGTAATACTTGATTAACCTTATGGCCAGGTTTCATGAACTAGGTCCATATACTTTCTAAGTTATGATGTCATTTCAAAAACTTAACCTCAGGTTAAGATTTGATGTTGACGCCGCCGCCGCCGCCGCCGTCGCCGCCGCCGCCGCCGTCGCCGCCGCCGTCGGAAAAGCGGCGCCTATAGTCTCACTTTGCTTCGCAGGTGAGACAAAAACTAATAGAGGCTATAAATAATTTGTGAATTGATTCTGCACTCATTAGTATCAATTATCCAGAAGACCTTTCTATGTTTTGTATGCATATTTTGCACAGCAAAAATGATTGCAATAAAGAATTACTAACAATACTTTCAGGTTGGTGCAATCTTAGAAAACGAAAATGTATGCAAATGTTTGATCATCTTGTTACAACACAGACAGTGGTTTGTATTAAATGTGATGGAAGAGTTGAATATATGTTAGAAGAAATAGGCAACATCAAGAGTTTGATTCACCATCACCGTAAAACAGCACATCAACAACGTTAAAAAATGAATAACCTTTGAGGTGACTTGTCTTTGCGGAATAAGCTCCATCCTTTCTTCTTGTCCTGTTTAGCCTCAACTTTCTTTTGTTTGACTTGTTCATCCTCCTCCTCTTCCTCTCCTTCCTCCTCAAGATCTTCAGGTCCCTCTTCTTCCTCCTCTTCTTCATCTTCTTCTTCCTCCTCCTCCATGTCCTCTTCTGATCTTTCTCCTTCTTCACTATCCATTCCATCCACATCTTCATCATCTTCACCATCGCCATCATCATCACTTCCATCTTCAACAATTTCTTGCTTAGATGTATCTGTTTTGGGTTTCTTTGAGTCTCGACTGAATAATTTAGCTCCAAAGCCTCTTTTAGTAGGTGAGTCAGGTCGTTTATCCTCATCTTTTTCCTTTTTAGCATCACCATCTTCCCCCTTCTTACTTTTTGCTGATTTTGCAGCTATTTCCTTTTCTTTCTTCTTTCTTTTTTCTTCCTGTTCTTTTTCCTTCTGCTCTTTCTTTTCCTTTTCTTTTCTTTCCTTTTCTAATTTCTCCTTTTCTTTTTTCTCCTTCTTTTCTTGTTCTTTACGTTCTTTTTCTTTTTCCTTTTCTTTTTCCTTCTCTGACTTTTCTTTTCCCTTTTTATCTTTTTCTTTCTTGTCTTTTTTATCTTTATCTTTTTTGTCTTTGTCCTTTTTGTCTTTGTCTTTCTTGTCTTTCTCTACATCATCGTCACCTTTATCAGTCTTGGAACGTCGAAATACACTTAATCGTTTTAACTTTGTCTTCTTTGCATCATCTTCCTTTTCATCATCTTCATCATTTTCCTCCTCTGGATTGGTAGTTTCCATCTTGCTTTCTTCTTCTCCTTCACCTTCATTTTCCTCATCTTCTTCGTCACTGTCATCATCATCATCATCGTCATCATCATCGCTATCATTGTCAGCCCATCCAGTTGATGGCTTGTTTCCCTGTCTTTCACTTGCTTTGTCTTTACCTTTCATATTGCTACATCAGAAAACATCAATTTTGACATTTATTTGTTGTGTATTATTCTGGGAAAAAAAGAACTAGAAGAAATCTGAAGGGAATTAAAAGGTTAACACTAAAGTGCTAAATGCAAATAAAATTTCATAAACAGGGTAATGCATACCAGGTAACAAAAATTGATTAGTTTACATCTGCTGGAATAGGGGACTTCCTATATTTGTCATTGTATGTACAGGCTGACTTGTACACCCTTAAACTAAAAAAATTCCAACAAACATGTAGCAAGCAAAATATAAAAGCCTAAAAGTCTAAAGGAAAATTATTTGAGCCCACAAGAAAAACTAACATCAAAACAGTATTAACCACCATAAACCATATATGAACAAATGTCACTATTTTAAACTGGTTTTCAAATAATTTATTTTAAATTATAAAAACATGTTCTTATAATCTATGGGAAGGCTTCCTTTCTAAATCAATCAAAATGATTGATTTATAACTTCATTTTAGAATGTGAAAGTCCTTGCCCCTTTATTTATCAATGTTAAAAGATGTTCAAGTATATTTAACAAATATTTCCAAAATCATCCCATCACCAACTTAAAAAATAAACCTTCAGATAACATTACAACTCCAGTAAAAATTCACTAGTAATCATTTTTATGATTCTTGTGTTGCTTTAATGTGCAGTAAGACAAACCTCAGTTATGTAAATAAATCAACCTGCTGCAAGTTTATCAGCTTCTAGTGATACAGCATATCGAAACAAGCTGCATAATATGTTACATTATTACAATCAATAACATTTCATAATATGCCATACACATGTTACAAATCTGAAATAATTTACCTAGTTTTTTCCCATTTTTTCACTAATGCACATATCATACTTTTGAATGATTTAAACCAGTTTTCATTAGGTCAGCTTTGTATTACCAATCTGATATTCTCATTACATCCATCATCTAATATATATATAAAAAAAAAAACATTCATGGCCTCATTTCAATATTGAAAGATTTGAACTTGTTTTATGATTATTCATACCAAACTTAGATTACATTTCAAAAACTTCAAACACATCACTTACTTGAAATAAGATTCCTCCACTTCATCAGGCTCCAGTTTACTGCCTATTTTCCCCAACCTCACCTAATATCAAAGACAAACATACACATCATCCAAGCAGATGATGAGCAAAGATTACAGTTCTTCTTAATAACCTGCCAACAATTAAGTGATATACTGTAACTATTCTTTAGATTTATATGCATGAAAATCGAACTTTAAACAAAATATAGCTCTACACATTTATTCATTCAAAATATTTTTAAAATCTAAGTTTTACTACAATATAAATTAAAGTATTGCTTCATAAAAGATGAGTCATATTTCAAGTTTAATAGAGAACATGAGAGATGATTTAAGAATCTCCACAAGTGCATCAATTTATAACATTGATTTCAGTCAGATTCATGCTCACTGAGCAGAAGTAACTTGATATAATTGTTTCATGATGAATATATATTTCAATATATCTCACCTCAAGGGCATGCATACGGTCTGCCTCATCACATCTAGCCTCATCAAAGTTGGGTATAACTATTGGCTCTTTACCCTTCAATAATATAACACAGTAATAATAATAATAATAATAAATTAAAGGTCAGCAAATCAGCATCAGCAGTAATGATAATAATGATTATGATGGTAATAGTGATAAAGATAAATAATCATTAATAAAAAATGATAAAGAAGAAAATAATAATAGGTCTAACCATAATGTGACCTTTAAATAATAATCATAATGAATGTCTTTCATGTCATGTACACAGCACTGCAGACATTTTCTGTTCATTATCACCATCTTCATTAATTAAAGTATTTGTAATAGTCATATATGTATACATTATGGTCATTAGAGGTAGATCTATTTTTAGAGGAAAGGGGGGGGGGGCATGGGCCACAGTGGGACACTCTGCATCAAAAAGATCATGATCTAGTCTTATGATGAAGCCCTGAATAATTAATTTTTAAACTAATGCTTTGGGGTTTTGTACAAAAGTATAAACAAACTACATTTAAGACTTATGAGTTGAAAAAATCATTTTATTGGTTTTTACAAACTTTATTTTCATTCTCAATGATGTATGTATACAGATAAATGTTATGAGATAGATTGTGCCCATCTTTATGTAAGGTACCCCATCCCTACACAAATTGTTGTATCTCCTTTCAAGCTTACCTTGGATAAATTTGAAAGCTTTTTTTCAAGTGCTTTGCATTTTTTCCTCAAAGTTCCACATCTGTGTAAAAACAAAGAACAGGTTGAGAATTTATAGAACATCAATTGCCATTCCTGAAAAGAATATGCTACATTTATTTTTTGACAAAAAAATTACTGACTGTATGCCTAACAATTCAGACCGATAGAAAATCATATTACCCCCCCCCCCCTTTAAAACTAAAGGGCCCAATGTTTTATGATGAATTACGGGCATAACACACAATTGAATGTTAGGCCAAACACTTTTGATTTTTATTAATTTATTTTGACAATAACCTAACTAATTTGGACGATCCACACTTAGACCTACCGTTCAAATAGTTTCTTCATTCGTGAAGTTCTGTCCTTAAGAGTTGAATCATCCAAAACTAATGCACATTCTTCCATGTATGCATCAATCTATACAAATATAAACACAAAAAAAGAAATTCAGGAAAAAATGTTAACCATGAAAAAAAATTGGTTATATTATTGAATATATACCCAGCAATCCTAAAATAGGAATGAAGCCTATTTAACAAAATATATAGAGTGATAACATGCATGCAAAAGCTGTCCTTCCTGGACCTAGTGGGTGTTTCACAAAGTTGTTTGTAAGTTAAGAGTGACTTAAGATGCCTGACTGATGAACCTTTCCTATGCGCTAAATAATCACCAACAAACATTTGATGTTGAATATCATCCACCACAAGAAAGGATCACCAGTCGTTCTTAACGTCACTCTTAAGTTACCAACAGCTTTATCAGTATCCTCATAAACCAAGATGAATCATGTCTTGATAAATTGAGATTGTCCTTGTTTATAGGGACAGTTTTTTTACCCCTGCAGGACATACAGTACATGTAGACAGCAATTACCGAGATATAGCATGGGCATGCTAAAAATATATTCAGTGAATTACAATTGATTTCATCACATTTGAACCATGGGAAGCTTCCTAGAAAACACATAATGCATAAAAAAAACATTTTTTTTTTAATTCATAGAATCATAGCGTCCCACACTCATTCTATGAACAAGGTTATGATATAAGTGTTCTCTGTTACTCCTCCCTGTGTGGTGAAATAAGGTTGGCAATGTTTAGCATATTTTCTCTTTTTCTTTGAGACAAATCAAATGCTTGATTTTTAATTTTTTTTGACACTGTAAGTTTCCATTACAGCTATTCATCATATAACTTGGCTCTTGAGTAAATTTGATTCTTTAAATTATTTTTTCTTAATTTAAAATAGAGATTGAAAAATAACAATTGTCTTGCCATATTACTATCCACTAATAGAGGGCATACACAAAAATATGCCAAAAATTCAAGTTTTCGAGCGCTCTGGTGAATACAAAAATTACTCCCAAGTACTAATGAAAAATAAATTGCAACTATGGAAATTACCATTTTTGGTCACAAAAGTAATATCTTAATGATTTTTTAAAGTATGTGATGTGTACAACATTGGCATACCATAGTCTAGACAGCTGGCAGCCGTCTGTTTCGAGGAGTTTTTTAACATTTTTTAAAAATTTCTCCTCGTACACAGACGGCTTGCTATCGTGCAGCCACCATTAGGGGACTTGCAATGCAAAATCCCCCCGTCGGGGCTCTTCAATTTTTGTCTTCAATGAATAAAAATTTTGAAAATTAATACGACCAAAATGCAAATTGACATTCCCTCTTGGCATTATTGCCAAAAAACAGAGAAAAATCAAGTTACAAGGAACAAAAACAGTGACTTCCCCGTTTTATCCGATCTTAAGTACATGAACATATGGCCATTGACTCATTGAGTCCCCTGTACAGATCGTGCTAGAACTTTGGTCTCTGTATTTGGTGAGTGAAGCCAACGGAGTTCAGCTGAAAAACCAATATAACTAACAGAGACCGAAGCTTGTTTTGGTCTAACCATAGACTAGTCATAGTTAGTCCTACTTCGAATAGATTTCCCACAGGCAGCTGGCAGGATGGTAATGCAAATTATATTACTCCCCAGACCAGGGTGACCAGACGTCCCGTATTTCCCGGATCGTCCCGTATTTTGCTCCTTTGTCCCAGCGTCCTGACAAACCTTCCCGGGATGCCGATTTGTCCCGTATTTCAGAATATTGAACAAAATATAGTCAATACATTTAAAAGTGAAAAAGTTTCATCAAATAACCAAAAATAATTATGCAGAGACTACAATAAAATCGAGAACTGTAAACTTTTTGGAAGTTGTGCGGTAATTTTCTTAACTTAATGCATTGCAAACAAACCGACCTTCTGCCTATGTGTGACAGGCTACTAGTTAGGCATGTAGGACCTGAGCACTCAGATTCTCAATGGCGCAAACAATTTCACATGATAAACAGTTTTTCCACCAAAATAATCACAAAATCAGCAGAAAATATTCATAATCATAATGTGGATTATCAGATTACTGATTTGGAGATGTAATCAGAGGAACAAGTTTATTGAGTTTTCATAACTATATAGATCTAGTTGTTTCGACTTTCGTTTTGAGTCTTGTGATCTGTGCGAATTTATAATGGGATGGGAGAGATGCCTGTGTATGATGCCGCAATGTTTCCTTTAATTAATAAGTTTGACAATGTTTCACTTTGAAATTTTATTCATTTTCAAAACAGATCAGTTTTAAAGAAACATTGAAACCCAACAAATACCATTATGATATTTCTTTGATAAGATTTTTTTGTTTGCTTGGAAGTTGAACTTTTGTCCTCTTTTTTTCTTTTCTATCCTTCTTTCCTTCCTGATTGCCCTTTTTTGTTCTTCATTTCCTATCATTCTTTCCTGATCCTTTATCTCTCTCTCTATTCATTTTTCTTTCTCCTACTTTCCTTCTTTTTTAACTTTCTTTTTTATTTCCTTTATTCTTTCTATCCTTAAACTTTTCTTTGCTTTAATTCTTCTTCTCCCTTCCTCTCATTTTCTTCTTTTTCTCCTTTATTTTCTTTCTTCTTTTCATTCTCTCCTCCATTCGTCCTCCCCTCTTTCATCCTTTCGTTTTTTTATCTTTTCTTCTAATTATTTCCCTTATTTCTTTCCCTTCCTTTCCCCCTTGCGTGTTTTTCTTCGTTCTTTCTTTGTCCTATCTTTCAAAGATGAAGGAAACAGTTTTCTTTCCTCCTTTTATCTTACTTTTTCCTTTCTATCCTTTCTTTTTTTCTTTCACACATTTATTAATTTTCCCTTCCTTTCTTTTTTTCTTTCTATATTCATTTCAATGAATGATGGAAAACTTTTTTCTACCTTTTTTTATCCTTCTTTTATTCTTTCTTTTAATTTTTTTCTTTTTTCCCCTTCATTTTCCTCTTTATTTTTTTTTCTTCTCTTTTCTTTCCTTCATTCTTTCATCTCTTCCAATCCTTTACATTTTTTTCAGCTTCCCCTTTAATTTTTTTTCTTCTCAATTCATCTCTTTTCTTTCGTCTATTCTTTCTCTTCTTCATTCTTTCGTTCACACTCCCTTCCAATTCTTTATATTTTTTCGCAAGTCTAACATGGCATTATCGTGATATTGGGAACCACCGTTCACTTCATACAGCAGCGCTTTATTCAGTCACACGCACAGTTCCCTATTTCCACCTCCATTCACTTTGTAAACAACTTCAACAAGTGCGCGTACACAAATATACGAGTGGCAAAACCACAATTTGGCCTCTAACATTTAGCCTTCTTTGTTGATCTACTTTTGTTAAGACCATCCGCTCATGCAGTGTTCTTTGTTGATTGTCCAATGCCCCAGACGCCTCCTTGCTACTCAAGACTAGGCTAAGCCTAGAGTAGAGTAGGCTAGGCTATGGATGGTTTGCGGGCCGGAGCTCTCTAACTTTTACTGGCGGTGGCATGCATGGTAGGCTAGAGCCTGCGAACGCTGCGGCGGCGGAGACAGAGCGAAGTCTGAAGAAGAGTTCCACACTATGATTTTCAATTTACCTCCTTTTTCAATGTATCTCCTTCCCTCTGCAGGGTCCGAAGAGGACTTTTCTCTTTCGGCATCATTCACGTGGTCCGGTCCAAGGCAAAAGATCGAAATCATGAGTCCTTATGACCATTTATATTCAGAAAATCTTAACTTTAATGGGATTGGATTCAAATTGTTTACCAAGAATTTTTCAACGGACGGTGTCTTCAATTATTAAAAGAAAAAGAAAAGTGAGTACCGGTCATACATCTCTATGGTACCGGTATACTGGTGTAGTATGGTATCATGATGGTCTGATCTAAACCCTGGGATCTAAACTACGACACAAACAGGGTCGAGCGTCCAGCATGAGTTTTTTGTTTTTGTTGTTTTGTTTTTTAATCTCAATCGTGCGTTATGATTTTTAAAATTAATTGTTTTCAGTATATATTTCAGCACAGAGCAAACAGTAGAACTTATTTGTATACCAATAATTGATATTTTCTTTAATCAGGGCAATTGTATTGATTTTGGTTCTTTGAGACTGTATATTCCCTAGCGTACAGATGTCGGTGGGAGGGGGGGGGGCTTATTGTGCATACCCCCCCACCCGTTCCACTCTAAGGGGATGGAGAAAAAAGGAGGGGCAAAATAAAGAAATAAGAGAAAAGAATGGTTAGATTTTTTTTCTGAATATTATATTTTTAAAAATGTTCACCGGCTTTAAAATAGACTGTTCATTTAAAAAAAAGGTCAACATTTGCTCAAACCATGTTATGTCCCCTCAATATTTTAGGCTCATATGACTATGCATATATTGATTTTCTTGTATTTTTGGATGCTTTAAACATTTATTGCATTTTCAAAATAATTTTGCTTGAATGAGATTTACATGTAGGTTAACATAACAAAAAACAGCTCTTAATTTACTGATGATCTCGCAGTTACACTTCAAATTTCGACTTTTTAATAAAACAATGAGAATTGCAGTTACATATTGCAACCAGGGGAGTGTTTTTGTAAGGTGTTGTCGGACATATTATCCAACAGTTAGCATAGGACCTGTGCCTTTCAGCCAATCACAATCAAGGAAAGTTGTCAGATCTGACAACTCGTCAGATAGAAATGTCAATGTAACCCCATGAAACATTCCCCAGATCTTCTCTTTTCTTGGCTCTTCCTTTTTTTAATTCTAAAAAAGAGTGTGCCTTCTCCAGTACCATCCATTCATTGATTAATAGCAGTGTTAGAGTACCTCAAGATATCCCTTCATGTTTATATTATTTTCCCTAATCTATCCAGGATTCTCCCCTTCCTCTTTAATCTTTCTTTCCTTTTCAAAATCAGTTCATCTTCTGACCCCAGATGACTCCCATCATCCAACCCCATCTCTGCCTATCTCTCCCACCCTTCCTAATCTGAGTCTGTTAATTTCTTGACTGCCCCATTTCTTCCCCTCTCCCTATCTACATCAGATTATTTCTTCATTCCACATCAATTTCTTCTCTCCCCCCTTTCCCTCTTGCACACACATGCACACCCACACAAACACTTCCTCTATCCCCCTCTAGTCATCATCCACTCCTCTCTCCCTCTCTCTCTGAATGGGCTCTGAACATTACTGACAAAAACAAAACTTTAACATTAAAAAAGAGCTGTAATTCTATTACATTTTTTTTTTCTATTTTCAGCAAATATTTCAAAAAAAATAAATTAGTACAATTCAAAAGAACAAATGAAGAAGTTACATTGAAAAGAAAAATAGAATGCATAATACCAGTACACAATTTACATTTAAAAATATAAGTCTGGAAAATGCCCAGCAAGAGAGACTATAGAGTCATGCTTCCTATGTACTTTAAAAAAGTAGGCAATATCTAATATCATGTAGAGTACATTACAGATCTAACTACATTTATAAAATACAATGTAATGAAATAAAATCCAATCCTCACTGCTCTTAAAAGAGACAAAACATATATTTTGGCATAATACTGCAAGGTAACATACTATTCATAGCTCCTTCCTCCTCCTCATCACTTCTCTCTTTTGCTCTCTCTCTCTCTTTATCTTATGTGTATCTCAGACTATGCAATTTTATCAAAGGCAGACAGAGAGAGAGAGTTCTTTAAGCAGGGTAAGCACATGCTCAAACAAAATAATGATCATAATATACCACTGTAGCAAAAATACTTGAGTCTACCGATTATTCTGTAATGCCCCTTGGCTTTCAATATTACAACCTTTATCTAAGGCTGGCAGGGAATGTGTAGGCAAATTGGTTCACATTTACACCTGTGTACATTGGCAGTGGTAGTGGGGGCTGTAATTTGAACCTTAGACATTGAAGTGAGATCTATCAAATAATAGATTTTGCAATCAACATATTCACAGATTTGAAACATAAAAAAGTACTGTAAGTTTCTAATGTAATAAATACACAAAATATCAAGCAGATAAAGAACAAAAGCAGGAAATAAATACTTAGTCAAATATAAAACATGTTTCTATTGCCTGACCAAATTAAAGTGTGATTAAACATTGCATAGTGATATTCTATATTTGAAATACAGTAATAATCACTGACCATACATAACAACATGTAGTTTGACATCTGATTTAAAATCATTCAATACAGGCATCAATGTCATGTTTTTTTGTTTTTTCTAATGTTGGTATTTAACCTCTTAGAGCTGTCTAAATTTTATTTCAAAGGCTGCAACATACACACAACCTGATGCCTTGCTATATCTGATGCACAATTATAGGCATCTCAAAAAGAACTTGAAAAGTCACTACTGATTCAGCCCCCTTGACATTTTTCACAATAAATCCGCTGCGGAAATTTTTTTGACACCGTCGCTTAAAAACTTTCGAGACCGAAATTGCAGCCCCCAGGTATGCGGTTCCATAATGACGCCACATTTTGTAAGTGCACGCATACTTGCTAAAAAACGTGAATTTGAGTATAAATCCATTGCAAATAGTGTTTTAAACCAAAATTCATGAATGTATCATTATTTTTCCGTTCACTGATTAAAATCAACTAATTTCATCTTGTTAATCGTCAAAGTAAAGTCTCCAACAAATTACATTGAAAAACCAATGAAAAACAAAAATTAAAAAACAGAGAAATACACAAGAAATTTAGAAAACAATAAAATACATCAGAAAATTAATGTGATGTTGAAATTTTGTAAAGGTAAATTTGATCATATTCCTATAAAGAGTCTGTGAACCAAAAATTAGCATTCTAGGGGGATTACTAGTATTTAGTTAATTAGAGCAAACTTTTGACACATAAATAAGCACAATTTATTAGCAATGAGATTTTTTACAGAATTTGATACTATACATGTAGTTTTGTAGTTTATGCCATGGGTAACGCACTTTCCAATTTTCGTAGCGACCAACAGCCGAGATCATAAGGGGAGGGCTGAATCAGCCCCCCAGTCTTCTTAGGCATCAAAATGCCCCGGTCTATTTAGAATTAAACTATAATTCCGATGCATAAACATTATTTGCCAAGACCTACAAATGTGGTGAGAAAACTAAATCTCAATATTAAAAGAATGACAGAAATATGATTATCAATATCGATACTAACATAATCACAATTTCAATGTAATAGATTTTAATTTTTAGCACCAGTCTTAGTTTATATCATTTAGGTCAGAAATTCATCTTATTTACTACATATATACTTGACACTGAATTCAATCGCGTTTGCCCTATTGGCGAAAATTACACTGTATGCAATTGGAAAACTACAGTCTACACTGTATATAAAATCTAATTCATGAATAAGGAGGCCCTTCACTCACCCCCCCCCCCAAAAAAAAAAGAAGCAAAGTTTTGAAAAATTAAGTTGATGTTAGATTGTTCTACTTTAAACAAATATCACACAAGAGAGAGAGAGATATGAAACACACAAAAATGTAAACGTATTTGTCTCTTTGCCAAGGCTCATAAACCCTGGATGTACACTCTACAACTAATATGCACATATTCAAAATCAAGGAGAATTCTGTTTTTTCAATTTATAAGAGAGGGGGGGGGGGGGGTGTATGCAAATCACTGACTACTTATTGGGAAGAGGTTGGGGTAAAATGCCTCGATGCAATAATTTCTAATTGGGCATTTTAGAAATTCATTCAAATTCACTTAATGTCATGATTAAAATACCAAATTATCCCACCACACAAACCTTTATATTGTATGCAAGGAAGACAATTTGTGAGTAGAAGATATGAAGTCTGTTTCATACCTTTCTTCCCATTCTAGCAATACCTGCAAAAACGGTATAAAATTTGTAGATTGTGATTAGATTTGAATTATAATACCAATTAATATAGACACATTGATATTGAATCCTACACCAGTTTAACATAGTGTAAGAATCTCATTGCAATCTTGTAAATATACTTTATCTACCTCTTCCTAACTTGCACATCTTGACAAACTACAGAGATCTGTTTGACTTAAAAAAATTCAACTGATATTAGGTACATGTATGGAAATATATGTTTTTTATGTGTTCTGTGAATACTCTACTTTTATTTTTTGGCTTTGAAGTTTACTGAACCATCAATATTGCAGAAAACATGTAATTCCAGAGAAATGTTAAAGTGATAGAGGATGTTTTTTTTTTAAAATGTCATCATTCAATTACACATGAATGTACAAAGGGCTCATTAGAAATACCAGTCAGTTTACTAAAAAAAAATCCATATCCCCAAATCAACATGCAAAATACACGCTCTGCCTTAAAAATTGCTCTCATTTAAATCTGAGCTGAGTTTGTATACAACATGACAACAAAAATTTAAATGGACAGTGTACATAAATTTCATTTGCATGTAAAACCTCAATGTATGAAAAAATTATCATAATTCACAGGGCATAGAGAAGCAATTTCATAAAAACACACACTAACATTTTATAATCTTCTGATCCTCAAAATGTTGACAAAGGCAATGCAGAATTCTGTAAATGTGCAGCATGTTTTATAAGAACCTGAATTCACATAGAAATGTATTTATGTGAATATACTCCAGCTCTTTGATCCAGTTCCAAGGCAAACATTTTTCCCCCAAAACTGCTATAGCATACATGTTTGGTCTAAAATTATTAGATGGGCTTGTTCTTTATCAATGCTAGACCTTTTTTGTCCATATTTCATTTGGTCTGACTGGTACTTGGTCTAATTGCCAGAAGGTCTAAAGACCCCAAAATCAATTTATAACTTTGGCTCAATTATCATTTGGTCCATGTACCACTTAAAGTATTAGGTATAATGACATTAAACCCCAGTATATTAGATCAACATAACTTGATATTAGACTGACTGGTTATTATCCAAAGGAAATTAGACATAATTTCAAGTAGACCAAAACAAGTTAGACCACAATGCATTTAAATAAGATTTAAAAAATGTTTATGAACAGTGCCCTGTTGTTTCCATTAATGTTCAATCTCTTGTGGTAATGGTTTGACAAGATGACAGACAATTAAGAATTTTCTGTTTGATGGGGTTATAATGTATGGAAGGCATTACAAACATTTCTAAAAAAAACAACAGCAGACCTGTTAGCTCAGCCCTTAAGAAGAATTGCACAGAATATAGACTGGTTTTAATCAAGTTTACAGTTTAAGCATTTAAATAAGTCACACATACATATGATAGCACATTATTCCTATCATAATTTCTTCAGATGTTCCCAATGTTTTCTCAATAGCTCCAGGGTTGCACCAAGTGCCCAGCTGACACGAAAGCCATCAATAGCATTTGTCATCTACCAATAGAGGAAATAGAAAAGAAAGACATTATTCTTAGGCTAGTTTGAAAAGGAACATGATTACAAATACCCATTTAATACCTGTACAGGCATGCTCTCTCAGTGAAATGATCAATCTTGTAAGAGGATTCATAAAGTATATTTCTTGTGCTACAGGTGTAACACAAAATGAAAGCATAAGAAAGGTATGAATGAGGAAAACTTACTCATCACTGTTTTGAAAAAAAAGAACATAACAATTCAATATGATCAAGTCTTATTTTACATGAAAATGTACTTTGATCCGGTATCCAATCAAATTGAAATATCTGCATATTTTTCATATAAACACACTTTTTTTTTCAAGCATGGAACAGGATGAATATACTAGGATATAAAATTTGTGTGTAGCTTTCTGATAATGAATCACTAATGAGATGAGTGGGCAGAGTACAATGTGAAGGAAAATAAAAATAATACTGTTAAAGGGAAACAGATAGAGATAGAAATCATAATTCAAAATTTCACAAAGATTCAATGGTTGAAAAGATTCTGTATGATACTATGTTAACTTCATCATTATTGTAAATATGAAAAATTGAAGTAGAAAATAGAATAATTGAATATGATTGAATTGCCACTACGCTTTTGCAAATGTTTGGATGTTAGATGATACTAAAGTAGAATTCAAAGTAATGGCCCTTTGCTAAAGCTTTAGATCTAGGCTTTAAACGCATTAATGTTACTATTGTAGATGTACATGTAGGCCCATATGGGCCAGTCTACCAATACGAAGGCACCCACACCACATGAATATTTATGAGCCAATAATGCTTAGAAAAAATACACTGACTCTATTAAGAGTCATTCGTATTGACCACACATACCAGCATTAAATATAATAAACCAAAGAAGATTAAAGATATGCAGGTACTATGATCACAAAAGAAAAAAAAATTGAAACAGCAAAGCAGAATTTGTGAAAATAATAGCAGTGACCAAAAATTACATCACTAATTGGAACTTATGGAAGAATATTTAGAAATAGAAAAAGATTTAATATGTTAATCCTATGCAAGTGAGATTATTTATTTGTTATTTCTATTTCAAGTAATGATTTAGACTTACCAATAACTGAACATCATCCCTGAATTTATATCCATGCGATAATACTGAGCTGAGGTATACAAGGTCCATACAATGAAATGGCTTGTCAGCATATAGAGAATGGTTTAAACACACTGGTAAGACAAGCAGGAAATAGAAACAAAACCAATGCTTATTTACAAAAGACAACACTTCTTTCACTCTACTGATAATCAAAATTGTTTAATCTGGC
Source organism: Lytechinus variegatus (assembly GCF_018143015.1). Lineage (NCBI taxonomy): Eukaryota > Metazoa > Echinodermata > Echinoidea > Temnopleuroida > Toxopneustidae > Lytechinus > Lytechinus variegatus. Next base: position 39,964,267 of record NC_054746.1, read on the forward strand.
CTGTACACTTTCTTGTGATATGTATAATCATCATCTTTGTACAAATGTTTAATAGGTATTTGACAACATATCTGTAAGAAAGAAGGTTATGTATGTTTAGTATACTGACAGCTGAACACCATACATTTTATCTGTTTATCTTCAGGTAATTAACATACAATCAGTCCTTTTCATATCACCCTGTGCAAAAATATAATTACTACACAAATGATCACTAATGCCCTGAGAATCAAGCTTTTTTTTTAAATTCTACTCACCATTTATTGCAGCTTCCCTATAGTCTTTCACTAGCATTGTTCCTCCTTCCTTCCAATCTTTTAAGAAAAATATAATAAAACCAAAGTATGATTTACTAATCTAATAACATCACACTAGTCATCTAAGCAATAATGTTTAACATCCAAATGATGAACAAAAAATAAATACTGAGATACAAATGGAAAATGTTATACTCAATTCTAATATCAGATTACATCCTACAAAAAATACTGAGATACAAATGGAAAATGTTATACTCAATTCTAATATCAGATTACATCCTACAAAAAAATACTGAGATACAAATGGAAAATGTTATACTCAATTCTAATATCAGATTATATCCTACAAAAAAATACTGAGATACAAATGGAAAATGTTATACTCAATTCTAATATCAGATTATATCCTACAAAAAATACTGAGATACAAATTAGGTTGAATGACTTTCAGAACAAATGTGCTTAAAAAGTGTATTACCAGGCTGGGTTTCATTTGTCATTTTGATACTCCTTATACAATGAGAGTAAAATAATAAATGATGCCATCATCCTAATAAGAATCAAGCTTGTTAATCTGAAGTCAGAAGTTAATATATTCTATTAGTCATATGTACATATTTTTAGTGCAATTTCAATCTTTTTTTAATGATGTGTTTAATAGTCTTAATTGCTCAGCTTTTATTCTTTGAATTGGCAACATCAGTATTATCTTTTTTTATTCAATACGATTTTCACCTTAAAATATCTGTTATTCAAAATTAATAACAGTTGATAGATAAAGAAATAAGAATGTCTTTGAAAGTTAGGATTTGCCAATTTGTGTAGAAAAAAGACGATTTTGATTTCAAATTTTGATGCATTTTCTTTTTTACAGCATTAAGCTGAACAATATTGATTCAATAGAAATGAAAATGCTCAGTATAATATCTCCTCCACCTTCTATTGAATTTTGTATGATTTTTAGGTTGGTTTAACTTTATTAAAGACAGCACATCGACACGGAAGATGCATTATAGACTTGATGGCAAGCAAGCCTGTATGTTCCAAATACATGAACCAATAAGGTGAATGGTTTGAATGGTCACACCAAGCCAAAAATAATGTAGTCTAGTTGACAGATTTCATAATCAGGCACCACCTTTGAATTATATTTGAAAAATTACATTTGGGGAATACTACTTCTACTTATACTGAGGCTTCAACTTACCAACTTTTTCAATCTCTGCAGCTCTCTCCCAGAAGTAAGACAAGGCATAAAAGGAAGAGCTTTCTTGCATTTCCGTTGGTACTATGACAGTATCTTCTATAAAGGCTTTAACCACACTCAAACAGTTCTCATATATATTTTCAGAATGTATATTTGATGATGATACTGAGTACATATTGCCTCCAAAGTCCCATGTCCCTGATGTGAATGGAGGAAGACATGCACTGGTAAACTCTTCTGAACCTGCTGATGACATAAAGAAAAGGAGAGAGAGAGAGAGAAAATCAGATATCAGTAAATGACCAAAAAGTAATATTGTACAATACAAATATTAATAGTTAAATTGATTAAGTGAAAAAAAATCAATCAAGTTTAAATTCAGCTACCTAACATCATCTCGAGGTTCACTATACATGTTTATTTATTATTACAATTAATCATTAATCTGCTGAAGTATGCTCCCATCTGTTCTCTAACTCCCCACTCTCTTCTGTCTCTCTGTATGGGACTCCTTTGAATATTATATGCTCACCAGAGAGTTGATCAGTATCACTTGATCCCACAAAGATTGGGTTTTCCTTCTCTCGTTTTAATATTTCTAGTCTTGCAGCTTTAAGTCCAAGACCTAAGAAACTGAAATAAGAAGAAATTAAACATGAACAAACAACTAGTTTCATACGCAGGAAAGCAATCTCTCTCTCAATCAATATACATACACATGTATTTTCTTGATATTGTATTTAAGAGCATACATTGTAAATCAAGCAGCTAGAAAGCTGGAAATTAATACAGAGATGCCAACTTTTGGAAATCAGAATTAGGGAGGATTTGCAACTGCCACCAAATTATGTGCGCGTAGCGCACATCTCGAGCGCGGAGCGCTCGACCCTTGCGGCCGGGGTCCAGGGCCCGCCTTAGGGCCCTGGAAGCTCTGGGTTTCTAGATGCTCTCTGGTGCAATCTGACCCTTATTTTGGGGCATTTCACATGTTTTGAAATAAACATTGTTCCCACTTTTTTAACATTAAAAATATAAAATATGCATTTTCACATTGTAAATAAAAAATGAGGGGACAAAAGAAGTACCTGTTCAACAATAATAATAAGGATGAATTATCACTATCGGCTATAGGCAGGTTATGTTCCACTATAAATCCAGTAAAGAAAAGCTCAGCGCTGGTCCCTTGCTTGGTAAAATAAAGACAACAGGGTACTAGTGGAGCTCGAAGATCTTGTCATCACAATGTCCGTGGTAGGCCTATGCCGTTTGCTCCCGAACGAAAGAGCTTCCGAATTATCATCACGACCTCCCTGCTAAACTGAAATGTCCACGCTGCAAATTGCGCAAAATGCATGGTAAATTCCTCTTTCCGACTTCCGAACACACAGGTACTGGAGACTGTATTCAGTCTTATACTTCTGAGACCATTTCTTGGTCTTCTTTTGTTGATTTTCCGCCCTTTCGTGTCAATATCAACCCATCAATACGCCGGAATCACACACCGATATTCCACCGCACGACTCGACAAATCCAGTGGCCGCGAGCGCACACGCCTCGCGAAGCTAGCCGGGCCTACCGGCCTGGTGCACAGTGGATTCCCGTTGGGCATATCACATGCACCAGCTTTTCGCTGCTCCTTATTTGTCTACTTTTCGCACAGAATTTAGTAGCAGCGAACGTAACTTGGAGTTACTACATGCTAAAGTTAGCAGACGATACATGTCCTTCCAATCCAATTTGATCAATGCAAAAAAATCGTAATTTCGGGAGGATAAGGATGGTAATCGTAAGGGCGGGAGTTGGGATGAATTTTCGGGAGCCTCCCGATGAAATCGGGAGGGTTGGCATCTCTGTTAATATGCCATTTCAGCAAAATAAGACTTTTGAAAAAATTGGAAGAAAAAAAATCCTATTAAATTTACAGCTTTCTATTTACTTTCAAAATGCAGACACCTCTCACACACTGAAAAAAAAATGTATTGAGATCAAACCAACCTCTTTGTGTAGAGTTTATATTGATGATGAAGGAATGGGTATGTCTTGATGTTGGTATTATGAATTTGATGAGATAATGTTTCTTCATTCCGAGGTAAGAAGGTGACTTGTGTAGAGCCTCCTCCCATATCCAGTGTGCCTCTTGTTTCTGGGGTTGAACTTATCAGTGCACCTGGAAGATGGAGAAAAAGACGTTCGAGAATGATTCAAAATTTCATAACGCCTATTAATACATGTCATTTCTCAAAGGGCTACACATTCTAAAACTTGAAGGGGCAAAATACATTTACCTCTGGTCTTAACTACTTAACTTCATACATTTAACATTGCTTAAGTAATTAGACCTTATTCCTATTTACTGAAAAGATAGGTCTTACTCTTAAGTGCTACTTTGAAAGATCTATTAGAAGAATGACTTCTTAAACTGGAGAATTCCAGATTGTAAGAGCCACAACTGGAAAAATATATCCAACCATAATAATGGACAATAACCCATGTATTGGATTAGTGAACATAGTTTTGGATTCCTCTAAATAAGAGATCGAGTCCAATACTTTCCAGCCCAAATGCAAATTACACATGACATGTGAAATGCTTTATTGCAGGACCATTACTCAATGATTTGTACCCATGTACCGCAAACAAAAATTAAACATCTGTTTCATTCTCCTACATGTATTTACTGAAATATCAAGCACCTGGACCTGTATCAGACACACAAATGGCTTAATAATGTAATAGAGAATATAGCTAAACATTTGAAGCAATTAATAATTCAATGTAAAATACTGATAGTAGAAAATTGGTTATTGACACCAAATGGTTAATGAACAGCCCAAAGCAATCAGTCAAATATTTGGATAAGTATACTACAGATCAGACTGTTGCAATGCTATCAATACAGAGCTAAATGTGAAGTACGTACGATTGAGAAAATTGACGGTGACCCACATAAAAATACCCTCGTCTGTTCCATTCATAATATCTACAGTGGTTTCTGGAGTTTCTACATGAAATGAAGACCTCTTGAACATTGCATAAACCTATATACAATAGAAAGTAAAAGTAGCAAATGGTTCAATAATAACAAGGCTAAATAAAAAAAAAACAATGGAAACAATCTTGCAATAGAAGAATATATATGATATCCTATTCAATCCATTATAAAAAAAAAACAATAACAATACATCCATCACAATTTCTTTTTCAAAGAATTTGAAAGCATAAATATTTTATGAAGCAAGGAGATAGTTAAAGTCATTTCTTCCAACCATAAGATCATTTTCAAAGGGAGAGAAACTTTCACTTTTAGAAATCAAAAGAATAGTCTTACACTCACATTATCAGCTATAAAATCCAATAGTAAATAATGCATTTTTTCACCGTTTTATTCAAAAGACTCAAGATTAATGATTCATATGTAACTCTACATGCAGCTATAAAAATCTTAAAAACATTCAGTCACATCAAACCATACCCATACCAGGTAGATAGATACATGGGGGGGGGGCTCAGGATAACACAATAGCCTTTGTAAGTTGCAAAGACCCCAAGTAAATACTGCCACTACATTCAATGCAGAATGTCATATTTGGCACAAACAGAATTAGGAAACATAGATGCCATTTAGAATATAATACATAAGTTTCATGACATGAACACTGATTGACATAGTCATTTGTATTTACTGAATACATTGTAGATAATTTGTATAATTTTCCCTTTCCTACTATGCTATCCATTTCTAAAATTGCGGTGTTTCATTCCTTAACGTAAATGTAACAAATTATTCAATACTTACTTCATTTAGAAGAGCTTTAGCCTTCCTCTCTGGAATAAGTCTAAGACCAGCTGTCGCTTTCAAGGCAACTGGAGTTGTTGACCAATGACTAAATGGAATTGATCGTAATGCTACATCCAAAAGTACTTTAATCGAGGCTGCTCCCTAAAATAATAAGAATCAAGTTTATAAGATTGAGGATTGGCCATAACTATTTACCAAAGCTCGCATTTTAACACAGATAAAAGCTAATTACTCTTTAAATACACAAATAAAAAACAAGTAAAAGGCCTCTGACAATCTTGCCTGTACATATGTACTTCGTAATTCATTACAGCACCAGTAGTACTGACTTTGAAAACAACCCACCACTCATACTACCGGTAAGTGCATGGACCCCAATTGACCTTTGACCTTGATTATGAGACCGGACAATAGTGCAAAATGAAAGCGATACTTGATTGTCATTATATCTAAGTATCAAACAATAGATCCAATACTTTCAATGTTATGATATCATTTCAAAACTTCAGGCAAAGTGGAGAGGTGCAATTATTAGCTGATTTTGTTTTGAGTTGACCTTGACAACGCTCGAAGTGAACAAGAGGGTTTCCTGAAACCGCTAAGAGAGTGTCGCAGCAAAACTGAAATAACTTTTGTAAATGATCATGAATCTGAGTGATGTTTATGTTTTCGGAAAGAAGAATGATTACTTTGACTGTTAATTTTGTAAGTTTTGTCATTTGTGGAGTAGCAATTAAAAAAATATGTCAAAAACTCTCCATGAAAAAAATGAAAATAAGTAGTTGAAAAATTTGTTTAAATTTCAAATTTTATTAGTTCTTCAGCATAAACAAAGCTGAGATACATGTATGTCAGAAAATTAACTTGTGTGAAAAATCAGTTCTTATAAACACAGGATATGGATATGTCCTGAAATAATCCAACTCCTTGTGATTTTCAACCCAAGGACTTTGTTTTCACGCCAAGTCAGCCCACTGAAAACGATGACGTCATTACCCAACTTCAGTCCCGTATACACACTGTTTTGTTTGTTTGAAGACTGGGAAGCAGTCACTGGCGGTGCTACAGTGCAGTGAAGATGCCATGCCGTAGCATTCGAAATCCCTATTCATGAATTGGACAAATTGACAAGAATTTGGTTTTGCAGGGGAGGTAAGCAAGTTGACCAGTGAAATGAAGCTTTTTGTAAGCTTCATTTCATCACTGATCACAGTAATCTTATGTCGATTATTAAAGTAAAAGACATACTAAAACAAGAAAGGGAAATTTCTACTCCTACATGTACCTTACTTTCGTCCAGCTCAGTACATGAAAGTACCGTTCAAATGCATGTAAACACTTAAACCCATAATAGAAAGGCTAGTGATTGATTGCAGGGCTGAGTCCCATAGCTAAGTGCACCGGTTATCATGTATGATTAGCCATACGATCAATTCTAACACCATGTGCTATAGGGCTTGCCTCGTGGTGCGAATAGGGTTTAGGGTTCGCTGGTATCAATGACTCTGTGTCAGAACCCCATTTTCATACAGTGATTTCTCAAAAAATAAGTCTTTGGCACAGCGAAAACTTGGCATGCTAATCTATATATCTCATGAGTATGCACAGCAAATCTCATGAATATTCAATGCAAGGTATAGATATGTCTGGAAAATGTTTGTGAGCAAGTTTTGGAGACAACATAAAATTAAAGTAAGCGAGAATTAAAACTACATGAATTTGATTGTTAGAGATCATTTTTACAGGATAGAATATTATCATTTTGGAAAAGTTCTGCAAATTTGAGGAAATTTCTTTAACATACGATGAAAATAAAAGCAAGTGAATTTTTCATGAAAGAATGAACTCTGTCTCCACGAACATGGACGACCGTTAAAAATTGCACCCGTCCGCTGGGCCTGACTTAACCTTGGTTGAGATTGATTATTGATACCACAACAAAGTAATAAAATCATTGATCCTAAATGACCTTGGGCATGTGACCTGAAACTAATTCAATTCGGAATTGAAACGAAATAAAGATTCATTCATTCTTTCAAGATGATCCGTGATACTTGCTGGTGCTTTAATACTGATGAAATATATATGGCCCGATATTAATCTTCTTCTACAATCATAACTTATGAAAAAGAATATTGTGAAAGAAGTATCAGATAATAAAACTGTACTATACCTCTGCTGGATTATCTGCATACTGTGCAAGGGGGAGGTTTGTAAAGTTGAAAACTTCAGATAATAGGATTGGTGGAATTCCTGAAATAAGAAGAATATTCGATCATGATTCATACTATGTAGATGTTTGATACAAACCCAAAGTTGATTTTGAGAGATAAGGAAGGAAGGAAGGAACGAAAGAAAGAAAGAAAGAAAGAAAGGTGAATTCACAAGGGGAAAAAATGGTGAATTCACAAGGGGAAAAAATGGTGAATATAAGAAAAACAGAATGGTGATAGAAAAGAGCAGGAAATATGAAGACAGATATGACTGTCTGGCAAATATAAATCCTATAAATTGGCAAGTAGTAAGTAGCTTGTGACAAGTAACTCTCAATTTGTTAACTTTATTATACAGTCTTCTTCCTTCTAAGCACCTTTGCACTTAAGAGAGGCATTCACATTACCTCATTAATTGCATTATTTGCATGTTGTTTCCACGAAGGAACTTCATTTTTTTCCATTCAGGTCATGATATAGTTGTAGTTGATTGACACAGTACAGAAAAAGGTCATCTGTGACTATCCTACATGTATTTTCCAGGGTTAAAGGCTGAATAAATGCATATCCATGAGCTTAAAATGATAATATAGGATATTCTCGAACTTTACTTGTAATTTCTAAACAATTAGTTGGTTGTCTTTTTTCCTTCTAATCATTGATAAACCTTTTTTCAAATAATTTACCCTTGGGGGTTTCTTGGAAGTGGAAGACATGAACCCTAGAACCAGTACTGCCTGCATCAAACATGACACCATAGTAATCATCTTTCTGTTGGATCTCAGATAAATCATCATCATCACTCCTCCATGGTGTATCTTTGTTGCTCATAAAATCATAGATAGATTCCTGAGGCACAACTAAATCTGAAGATGACGTCTGTTTCCTGGTCAGATACAAGAGTGAGATTGATAGTATGGTGATGGATACAACCATGATCTTACAGGACATCCGCTGCATCATGTCGAGGACCATTGATGATTGAATTCTCTGGAGAGTCAAAGATCATTTGTAGCATCCTCACTGAGAAGTTGCTCAGCCAGCATAGAGCACTTGGTTACATCACTGATGAACTCCTGTAAATAAATGAATAAGAACATGTTGATCAGCATACATGTATGATTTTTATATTGCAATACCGGTACAACCCTTGACCTACTTTTTAGTCTACAGTCTTGCCTTTAATCTCATAGCTATTTGATCTACCAGTACTTGCATTGGTTTTATACGAAAAATATGAATATTTTGTGAATGAATTTTACCCAACTGATTATCTTTGATACCTGCGCTGAGTTTGGACACCCATCATACAATTGTTACATAGCAATGAGATGTACTGGAAAGTGTTCTCTCAACTTTTTTTAAATTAATATCATGGATCATTGACAAAAAAGAGACTTATTACAGATGGCAAATTCTGTTTGAGATTGCATAAGACTAAGTACAACGATCAAATGAGCTTGCCTCCGAAGAACCAATGTAACTGTGTTTATTCATTCTATGGAGTTAAAAGAAAAAGAGGGAAAAACATCCTCAGTTTCATGACCATAAATGTATCTTTGAATGCTATGTGGTTTACATAACTTCTGAAATTATCATGAACCAAATGCATATTTGAATCTACAGTCTGAAATAAATTGTTTATGAAAGATCTGAAGTCTTTGCTTTTACTTTCATGATGCCATATTTGCATTGATTACTTGACAAATAAACTGAATATTGGTGGTAAAAAATAATCTTCCATGTCTGAACAAGTGTCTTCCTTTTTTAACATATAAAGTTTTAGTATAAGTTCTCTCAATATGTGAACTCCAAATATCCTACTAGTGACATCATGAGTAAACAAGCACCTAAAATGTAACTTTTAGGTAACTTATATATATAACTTTGTAACTTTTGCACTTTCGATCTTTCTTGTCTTTTGCCAATACCACACTAAACAGAAAATACAAGCATTGAACCTAGCCACTTGCATTGATGCTTTATGCATGCATTACAATTTTCACTTGACTCTTACACATTCCATTCTAATTTTCACATTTGTACATTACATATATTGATCCTGTTTATCTCATACTTAACTTACTTTCTTGATGGAAAATACCATGACTCAGAAAATCAGAAATGAAACTTCACCCTCATGGGGTCATTTGCCTGAAAAAACTGTAGCGAAACAGCATAAAACATGTCTTCTGCACATGTAGATTACTGCCTAATCTTAACAACCTGATTTTATGGTCAACATAAATTTCTATGGTATCTTCATTTTCAAATTAGGCCAATTTCGGGTACACGTGTACATGCCCGGTCAAATCAGTGCACGTGTACTGAATTCACTCATTCAATGAATGAGGTTATGATAACCTTGTTCTCAGTTACATCTCTATGTGTGGCAAAATAAGGTTGACAATGTTTAGATTATTTTCTCTTTTTCTTTTGGACAAATGCTTTATTTTTTACACTGTCAGTTTTCATTACAGCTTTTTCATTATATAACTTGGCTCGTAGGTACATGTAAATTTGATTCTTTAAATTATTTTTTCTTTATTAAAAATAGAGCTTGAAAAATGAAAATTTTCTTGCCATATTACTTTCCACCAATAGAGGGCGTACACAAAAATATGCCCAAAATTCAAGTTTTTGAGCGCTCTGGTCAATACAAAAATTATTCTAAGTTACTAATGAAAATTGAATTGCAACTGGCATGGAAATTAATAATTTTGGTCACAAAAGTGATATTTTAATGATTTTTTAAAGTGTGTGCTCAATACAGCATTGGCATACCTTAGCATCCTACCTGTAGATTCTCCACAGGCAGGATGGTTTTAGCTTAGGGACAGTGACTGAATTCCATGACCGTGTACTCGGTAGCATCTGCATAGAACTTGAGTGGGAGTTGTATAAACAAGTGAATAATTATTTAATTGTACACAATTCTATTATCATGGTCACATCCTACATTAATTCCAATTTCTCAGTTTTAAGTTTTTAGTTTAAGTTTTAATCACTAAAGTTCCACTTTTTAAATAACTAAGTAACTACAATTGCACTTTCATACCCACCCTTGCAGTTCTGTATTTGTGCAAGAAGCAGACCACAGCACTCATTCACACTTTTTTCTGAATGAAATCTGTCTTGGGCCAGCCTGGGGCAGCATGCACGAAGTTTACATGCAATGAAGTGATGTTATGCTTGATAAAACAAGCTATGAGCTTTTTGCTGCGCCTTCTTAATACTTAAATACTAAACTTGACTTAAATTTTCCCTGAAATTAAACCTTTTGTGAAATTATGATGCCTATTTATCATTAATTTGAAGCTTATTTTGATCCTAGTTGAGTCTCACTCGTTTGTTCGTGCTGAATAATTTATGCACAATGAATTCATAAATGGAATTTATCATCAATCTTACTTGCGCATTGTGCTTTAATCAAACCAGATCGAAATTGATCTGAAAGGAAAATCATGACGCTATCAACAAAAAAAACATGCTTTATTAACAATATTTCTTTTCATGACCATAGAACATTCTTTAATCATGATATTTTTAACAATACTTTGCAAATGATGATCATTAAAATGAATTTAGAGCATGATGTGAGACATTTGTATTTCGTTTCCATTTTTAATGGCCATCATCGGTCTATTGGCGGAGGGGATGCCGCGGAGCCAGATGAAATCTCTGACTCTGGATGTATACACTGCTGGACCAATTGGTATGAATGCAGCAGATGAGAGAAAGCACGGTGATATATAGTCGTATCGAAGGTGGCTCTTTTCGATCTTCGACTTGAACACCTCTACAGACGTGCTGTTGACTACGTCAGGTGGGAGATGGTGAAGCATATTCCTGACAGAAAATTTAATACATGATCATAAATCATTAGTAGTATTAATTATAATAATTATTTATAATCACGACTTCACGTATTAAATTTTAGTACTTGTGAAATAATAATTTTTATCTATAAATTGTTCAAAACGGCATCGCTAATCGGATGTACGTCATACATAAGCGGTTCAAGGGTTGAGCCTATTGTATTTGCGTTGTGTACATTTGGATCGAGAGATCTACACGAGATCGGTCTGGTAAGAAACCTTCATTTTTTTCACATTTTAATTGACCTATTTTTAGACCTTCCTAGGCATTAGGTGTAGGAAGGTGTAACGTTAGAGATTAATAAAATCACCACAATTTATGTGATTTTTATATGACCAAAACAAATCCATCTTTGTTTTGGTCAGTCTCTTATGCATATATGACTGGCGGTTCAAGACTCCATGATGAAGAAGTGTATGTCAAAATATTAATAAAACCATAACCCTAACCATATGCCGGAGCTCGCAGTCCAGTACTAGTAAAAGTAGTGAGACGATCATTTAGCATGTTGACGTCATCGAACTGATTTGATAGAGTCAACAGGCCTCTCGATTAACTTTAATTTTTGGAAGTCAGCCGGGCACCCTGGACTGAACTTTAGGTGGTCAAATGGCAGTTTAGGTGGTCATCACATGCATATTGAAAATATTGTATCATGATTGTAAAGTGTATCAACTCTGTATGTGTAAGATTGCTGCAAAACACTACATTTTAATTTTGCATTGTGTGATTATGTAATTATTTATGATGTTTATGTAATGTTTATATTTTGATTTGTAAAAGATTCCACAATTCAGCCTCTGGCTGAGAAAGAATTTAGAGCAACTTTTTATGAAATGGGCCCCAGAAGTATACATTACTGAAAGAGTGGGAACAAAACCACAAGTGGCTTGGATGAGGCAAAAACATAAACAAAAGAAAGTGCAGGTTTATTATAACATTTCTGTTTTCCTCTCTTTTAAACATGAACTGGCCTATGTACCTTGTATTCGCCTGCCATGACTGACATTAGTGTCAATATGCCATGCGATAAATTTCCTTTATCATATATTGTCATGTACTTTTGTTAATATCAATGGCACAAAATAACAGAGAATCACTGAAAATAATACTGAATACAAATAAAGAAAGAAAGGAGGAAGGAAGGAAATAAATAAAGAATGATGGAGAGAGAAAAAAAAAGGTGAAAGAAATATGAAAAAATGAAGTAAAGAAAATGATTGGAAAAAAATGAAGAGAGGATAAATCGGGATGAAAGAATAAAGGAAAGAAAAATGCTTCCTTCATTCTTTGAAATAAAGAAAGAAAGACAGAAAAAAAAAAAGAAAAAAAATCGGAAGATGAATTAATGTGTGAAAGAAAGAATGAAGGCAAGAGAGAAAAAGTAAGAAAAACAAGGAAAGAAAGAGTTTCCTTCATTTTTTGAAAGAAATAATTATGAAAAACAGGGAGGAAGGAATGAAATAACATTGAAGGAAAGAATGAAAGAAAGGATGAGAGAGAGGTAGGAAAGAATGAAAAAAGAAAGAAAGTAATGGAAGAAGGACAGAGAACAAAAAGAAAGAGGAGAAGATGGGAGAAGGAAGCGAAAAGAAAATCTTGAGGAAAGAAAGAATGAATAAAAAAGAAGAAAAGAATGAAAAACAATGAGGGAAATAAGAAAGAATGAATGAAAAAATAAATGAACACAGAATTAAAGGAAGGAAAGCTAGGAAATAAAGATAGATGGAATGAAAAAAAGAATTAAGGAAGGATAGAAGGATGAAGAAAGAAGGAATGGGAAAAAAATAAGAGATAAAAAGAAAAATCAGGAAGGAAAGAATAAGGGAAAAGAAAAGGAAAAAAGAATGAAGCCAAGAGAGAACTGAAGAAAGAAAATTAATGGAAGGAGCTGAAAGAAAGAAGGGATTACAGAAATAAAGCACAAAAAGAAGAACGAGAGGAAGAGAGAAGGGAGCAAACAAAAATTTAAGGAAAGAAAGAAGGAAATAAGAAAAAAAGAAGGAATGAAAATATGAAAAGGAAGGAAAGAAAATGAACAGAGAGAGAGAGAGGATCAGGAAAGAAAGCAAGGAAAGATGGAAAACAAAGATAGATGGAACAAAAAAGGCCAGCAGAAAGGATGAAGGATTGAAAAGAAAGAAAAAGAAAGAGGAAAGTTCAAACTTCAAAAAAAAAATCCAACCATCTAAAAAAAAATACAGATCCTTTTTTTTATATATCATGAAAATTGATAGAAAACTAAAATGTTTTAGAATAGATCATTAGATTTCAAAGTGAAACTGTCAAACTTGAAAATTTTGTGAATCATCACGGCATCACACACAGCTACGAGTTCACACCGATCTCAAGACTCAAAACGAAAGCTGAAAACTCAATAACTTGCTCCTCTGATCACATCACCAAATCAGTAATATGAGAATCCATATAATTATAACAAATTCTCACAGATTTTGTAATAATATTGGTGGAAAAAATATTTTTCATGTGGAATTGTTCACTCTTTGATCGGGGATGTGCAGGTCCAGAGTGCAGGTACATTGTAAGCACAGCCTGCATGCCTGCCACACACGGGCGCAGGTGCATGGGCAGGAGGCCCGGCCATATGCACCGGCTAGTACATGTTTGAATGCTGACTTTGTGTGTAGATTTAAGATAGCGCAATTACCGGCTTGCAATAAGAATAGAAGTTAACTTTGTTTTTTTCTCTCTCTTTTGTATTTTTGCTGTGAAACATGGGAAAACTGTGAAAATTTCATTTTCAGTTCTCTACATTTATTTTTTCTGGTGGTCAGCCCCAGCACTACCCAACTTTTAGGGTGCCCGGCCCGGCGGAGCTTAGGCGGTCAATTTTTAGTTTGCGTTTAAAGGCAACTCTTTCTGCAACCGACCCCTGATCTGTTCAATTTTCAGCACAAATGAGACGAAAACTAGGTAAAACTGAACTGATAAATATTTTCGCAGATATGATGCTTAGAAAATTAGGTGGTCGATGAGGGGTAGTTCCAACCATACTAACCTCGCAAACGTCCCGACCCAATCCACCGATCCTAGGTAAATTCCGCCGCCCTTGGCGGCTAGCAGCACTGCCTACCACTGCAGACTGCAGTGCGGCGGCTGACTGCTGCTAGCAAGGACTCTTCGCCTTGGCTTCGACTGGGAGTATAACAGCGGCAGAGTAAGATAATACCGATAGATCCCCAAACTCCTGTCAAAGGCAATGTCCCAGAACATCGACAGAGTGCTTACCTAAAATTTCTTGCCTAAGAAGCTTGAATTTCTAGTGAATTTTGAGCTGGCGGAATGACGGTCCGCGACCGGGGTTTTGGTTTGCGTCCACATACAATAACTTGTCTTGAGCTTTAGAGGGCGTCAACATACGACATATCGACAAGGCCCTATATATTATTGGAGTCAAATTTATATTGATTGATTGATTGATTGGTTGGTTGATTGAGTGATTGATTGATTGATTGATTGATTGAATGATTGATTGATTGATTGATTGATTAATTGATTGATTGATTGATTTTTGTTTTGTAGTGATCTTTATTATTCATTCAAAATAAATTTCGTACATACATAATCAAGAAAATATAGAACAGGATAATAATTGCAGCAGTGCAGTACACAAATTAAATAACAGTGTAATAAACATAACAGGCAAATTGTTTCAGAACAGAGACATAATCCGAACTCATATAAACTATAACATTTTAACAAGTTATGTATGCATGCAGCTAAAGCAAGTAATAAAACAAAGACGAAACTACGCGAATTAAAAGAATGAATATATATACATATATATATGAGTTTCTCCCATCCCATGAGTCCCCCCCCCCCCCCTTAGACCCCAAGCTAAACAAACTAACACACCAACAACAAACAGGAGAAATAGTAGACAGGAATAAGAAAGAAAGAAGAAGAAGAAAAAAAAACACCATTCACATAAAGGAGAAAAAAAAACCAGGAACCATTAACAAAAAACAAAAGGAAAAAAACAAACAAAGCATGCATAAGACAGGAACAATTAGAAGAAAAAAAAAAACAAACGACGAACCAATAACAGACAAGACAGAGGTCAGTTTACAGTGACAGTGATCGATCGATTCCATGCACGGGCAGACGAGGGGCACCCCTCCCTTCCCCATCCTTTTTATTTTGATTAATGTTTAAAACCTTTAAATATCCCCATTTTTTATAGTGTCGCGTTAACGTATTATACGCTCTAGTGCAATCTTCTTTTCTTCTTCTTTGCTAATAAGTAACTTTTCCTTTATCTCTTCAGGAGTTGGTTGTTTACCCTTCCCTCTCCCTTGATATATTAAATATTTGATTAGCAAAATGATATGATTAAGTAATTGTATGTTTTCGGTTGTTTCCTCGAGACCAATATGGATTTCCATCCAGCTTAGTTTTTTGAGAATTGGAAGGCTAAACAACTTACTACTCCGTTCCCACAAACTCCCTACTTTTTCACATTCAAAAAATAAATGCTTACATGTTTCTTCGTATTTGCTACAGAAAGAACATTTGTCACTTGCTATAAAATGAAACCTGTATAAGTGATGATTCAGAAAGATGATATTGTATAACATTTTAAATTGAAATTCTCTCAATTTGTTATCCAACGTACTAAATCTAGGACGATAAAATGTTTTCTCAATTTCTTTATTTGACAGATTATATAATAATGCTAAGTTATGAAAACTAACTGGTTGTTCAGCAATTTGTTTTATACACTCTCTATATAGATTTTTGGAAGTAACCGAGTCGAATTGAGTTTTTTTCACATGAAAGATAAATTCAATATTCAAGCCGTCCACTGATTGATTGATTGATTGATGATTGATTGATTGATTGATTGATTGATTGATTCAGGGGCCGCGGAACGGTTTTCAAAGTGGGGGGGGGGGCTGAGCCAAAAGTGGGGGGGGGGGGTGACCATGCTAAAAATCACAATCGTATGGTAATTTTTGCGTTTTTGTACACTGTTTTGGAAAAAAGTGGGGGGGGGGCTGAAGCCCCCCCAGCCCCCCCGGTTCCGCGGCCCCTGTGATTGATTGACGGACGGACGGACGGATGGAGCGAGTGAGTGATATATGTGTAAATTTTAATATCCAGGGGGGAATAGAAACATGAATATATCGTATCATTTTTTAAACAAACGTTCAATTCTTTGTTTATAAAAAAAAGATGATACGATTTTATAATAGCAAAACTTGACTATTGCAGAAGAAGAAAAAAGAATCAGGGGTAAAATGAGGCATAATCAAAATAATGCAATATAGAAAGATGGAAAAAGAGGAGGGTGTGATACTCATAACGCTTCTGCCGCAGCATAGACCTTCGCCCTCAATGCTCGCGCGCAAGCAAGACAGTGGAACGCCTCTTGCAGTCTCGCCCAACGACTAATTATTCACAACAAAACACCATTCATATTACAATGTTCATTGCCATAAATGACATTTGACCTTTGTCATGTGATCTACACTGTTAAAAATAATTAAAACAACGCTGTAAACTATGTGAGTTGAACAGTAGTTGTTTAAACAAGTTTTTAAAATCTTAAACAACCATGCTTAAATTATGATTGAATATTTGAATTTAAACTTTGTTATTTTTAACGCTTTTTAAAATGTTCAAACAACTACTGTTCAATTCACAAATTAAACAGCGTTGTTTAAATCATTTTTAGCAGTGTTTGTGCAAGACGTACTTGATTTACCCCTTTGTCCACATTTTTATAGGGCCTATAGTCCAGGCTTTTGCAAAGTTATGATGCCAATTAAAAAATACCTACAACATGACAAATTTCTTTGACCAAAATGACATTTGACCTTGGTCACATGACCTGAAAGTCAAGAAGGATGTTCACAACTTGATTACTCTAATGTCAAGGTTTCATGAACCCATGTGCTTTCTGAGTTATGATGACATTTCGAAAACTTAAAGGGCAAGTCAACCCCAGAAAAGTTTATTTGAATAATAGAGAAAATCAAAATAGCATAACGTTGAAAAGTTCATCAAAATGAAATCTTTGAAACAAGATAGATTGTGTGAAAACAGAAATATCAAAGAAACAGATCAACGAAAGTTTGAGAAAAATCGGACAAATAATGAGAAAGTTATAAAAGCATTTGAACATGATCACTAATGCTATGGAGATCTTCATATTGGCAATGCGACAAAGATGTGTGATGTCACTTGTGAACAACTCTCCCCATTACTTCACTGTATATTGCATTTAAACTGCCTCTTTTATCACATATATCAGTAGATCACGTGTTCTTTCTATAGGAGGGCATGTAATACAGATTATTAAAGAGTACATCATGGATAAAGAGTTTGTATCATGCACCAAAAAGAGACATTTTGGGGGTATTATAGTCCATCAAAGTAAAGTTGTTCACATGTGATATCACACATCCTTGTCATATTGCCATTTAATAATTGGATGATCTCCATGGCATAGTGATTGCGTTATTTAATACTCATATAACGTTCTCATTAATTGTCCGATATTTCTCAAACTTTCTTTATTCTTATTCTTTGATTTTTCTGTTTTGACAAAAGCTTACTTGTGTGTATAGTGGTGAAACTTTTTTATTTTACATCCGATTTTGATGAAATTTTCAGTGTTATGCTTGCTGAATTTTTCTCTTTTTATTCAAATCAATTTTTTGTTGGGGTGGACTTCTTAACCTTAGGTTAAGATGTTGATTCCGTATACATTCGTAATTCCGAAGCTTTGTTATTCTGAAGGATCGTTAATCCGAAAGCGAAATAAAGTTCGTTGTTCCGATGGTTCGACAATTCAAAAACGAAATGAGGTTCGTTGTTCCGAAGGTTCATTAATCCGAAAACTAAATGAGGTTCGTTGTTCCGAAGGATCGTTTATCCGAAAAGGAAATGAGGTTCATTGTTCATTTCGTTTTCGGACTAATGAACCTTCGGAATTACGAACCTCATTTCGTTTTCGGACTAACGAACCTTCGGAATTACGACATTTCCTTTTCGGATTATCGAACCTTCGGAATTACGCCACAAATGTTCGGATTAACGGACCCTTTTTCGTTTTCGGATTAACGAACATCGAGGTATAGGCAATTTACGAGTTTCGGAATTACGAACCTTCGGAATAAAGAACCTTTGGAATTACGAACCTTCGGAATTACGAAGTGTAACCGTTGATTCCCCCAACGTGCATGCGGTCTAAGTTCATTGACCCTAAAGGACCTTCGATCCGTTGGTCATGTGACCTGAAACTTAAACAGGGTAATACTTGATTACAGGCCAAGTTTCTAAGTTTATGTGTCATACTTTCTATAAGTCATGATGACATTTCAAAAACTTAACCTTTGGTAAAGTTTTCAATGTTGACGATGCCGCCGTCGTCGGAAAAGTGGCGCCTATATTATGCTATGGAGGCGAGACCCCCGCCCCCCCCCCAAAAAAAAAAAAATGTTCACAGACCAACTAAAATAAAAGAGAAAAGTATAGAGAGAAGGGCGAAATATGATATTTTGTTGATATTTTGTCAAAATCTATCACAAAATTAGATTTTTATAATAAAAATGTCGAAATTTTGCTATCTCGCTCTCGCCACTTCAATAAAAAATATAATTTTGCCTGAAATGCCACATCTGGCCCCTTCAATTTTTTTCCTTACTACGCCACTGCCTGTTCATATTACACTGTATTATGAGCGGGAAATTTTTGTAGCTCTTGGCCATCGACCATAGCTTGTTATGCTCAGCTTTTGGAACTTTATAGCATTGTCAATTATTATAGCCAAAGTGTAGTTTCACATATTTATATTAAAAATCAATGCTTTGTAAAACAAAAAAAAATATTCCAAGCAATATATTTTCAATACTAATTATCATTCAGTTTTCCCTGCATGGAACATCACCCTCAAAGGCTCATTCTGTAACTTCAATAAACTTTCGTTCGTTCTAATGTTATTCCTTCAGGGGAGTATCCAGGATTTCCCAAGGGGGGGGCAAATAATTTTTCGGAGGAAAATTTTGACAGCCCCCCCAGAAAAAAAAAGGTTTTCAACCACAAATTAAGGATATTTCATACCAGAAAAAAAGGGTCTTGAATTTCAAAAGAGGGGGCACATCTCGGTTTCAATGGCATTTTTACATTACAAATTTTACTTTTTCTTCTCAAGGGGGGGGGGGACGTGCCCCCTGTTTCCTACCCCCCCCTGGATCCGCGCCTGACTTCTTTCAATGAGGCGTTCTCACTCTGGCTCCGACGCCAAATTTTGAATCTTTCAGCACCAGTCACCTTCCCTTGCTGACTTTCAATCATTTACGCCACCTCTCGTCATCATTATTTCGAAGCTGGTCGCCGGTGATGCGGTGTACAACTGGGTAAACCGTGTTCCTGCGAGCTTGCTGACTATATTGTTGCTGCATAAGAGCCAGCTCACAACCGCAGCTAACACTTAATTGTTTTACCATTAGGACCTGTCGAATTTGGAGTCCTACCACGATTTGTGATTATTTATTTTTGTGGACAAGTGTATGAGGGTACTGTGGTATCTGTCGTCTTATACTTTGGAATCCTTCACATCAACAAATTACGGTAAGATTAAGGAGAAATTTAGTAAGATAGAGGATCATTTTACAGGTGTTTCGCATACAGGTCTTAGCAGCAGCGCAGTCACGGCATGTCAGTGGTGGTACTGGTAGTACGCGACGGCTGGCGAACGCCGTGGTGTTATGTGTGGAAGCGGAGTAATAGGAACTGAGAAAGAGAGAGCAATCGTTAACGTTTCTATGCCGAAGGAACGTACGGCAGAGGATGTGTTTATTGAAGCTGAGTGCGAGTTAGACCAAATGCTTCAGTGTCTGTATTTTGGTTGTTCATCAACGTAATCATCATTGTCATAATCATCCATCAACATAACCATCATTATCATTCATGATTCATTATCATCATCATTTTCAACATTATCATCATCATCCTCATCATACATCTACATCAGCATAATCATCTATCATTATTATCATCATCATCATCATCATCATCCATCTCTTAATAATCATTATCATCCTTTTCATCATTATTGTCATTATCGTTATCGTCGTTGTGATGATCCTCCTCCCCATCATCATTCATCTACATCAACATAATCATCATCATTTTCATCATTGATCATCATCATCATCATCTGATCATCATCATCATCTGATCATCATCCATCACTTCCGGGGGGGCCACTTCCATTCACGAGTGGATACCATGCGCGATCATGGGTTCTGGAAAAGCACCCTAAACACGTAATTTCCATATTCTGAAAATGCACCCCTTAACAAGTATTGGCGTGTAAAACCCTACCCTTAACAAGTATTGGAAACAAAACGATACTCTTGGCAAATATTCCCTGAAATGATCCCCTAAACAAGTACAGGAATGTTTTATTGTTACGGTTCCCTCATTAGTCGGCTTTACCTTATTTGGTTTAGTACGACACCACCTTCTACACCTCGCGCAAATCGGACTCTTAACACGTAGTGTTGGGGCAAAAAGGACATCCTTTATAAAATTTAATTTTGTTTTATCATCCCCGCAAATTCAACCCTAAACACGTAATTTTCCTAGCGAAATAGATACCCTTTTTTCATTATTTTTGTGTTTTTGACACCCTTATCACGTTACGTACGTAACGTGCCCTATCGTGAAAAATACATCCTATTTACGTGTTTTTTGGTCGCGCATGGTATCCACTCGTCAATGTAAGTGGCCCCCACGGGCCATCACTTAATGATAATAATCATCATTTTTATCGTTCATCAAAATAATCATCATTGCTGTCATTGTCATGTCATGTCAGCAAAACTCAGCTTTATCATCATTCATGATTGTATTATGTAATTGTATTATATACATGTAATTAATTAATGATTATTGTCATTCCTGATTCCTCACAACTTGATGTTTTGTTAAGTCCATTAAGCAGCTACGGAGCTGAACCTTTTTCCTGAAAATCTTGTGTTATCTGTTCTCTAATTACGTAAGTGTACTTTCATCATTGTTCACTTCTCCTAGTTTTTAATCTTCCTTTAATGATGGTGAAGATGATGACGATAATGGTGCTTTAATATCATCGTCAGCAGCAGCAACATCAACGGAAGTAGTACAGATGTACAATGTAGAAGTGATGTTAGTTGAGATAAAATGGTTAACCGTAATTGGCATGTGTTATGTGTTAGGTAATTTTCTATTTCAGTTTTTGTTGAAGTTACTCCTGTAGGAACTTTGCAAAACAGCTTTCTGCCACATCAATGCCAAGTTGGTGTAGGAAACATTTTACCTCTATTAAAGTTCTGTCATAAAGACTGACCTTAAATAGACAACAGAGATTACCTTCTGGTCTTTTTAGTTAAAGTTGAGTTAATGGCCGAGCTGGCATTGGAACACATAACCTTGCAATCATGAGTCCAATACTCTAACCACAAGACCTCATGATGCATGCAATTCTTCATATCAAGAAATGGGACTAAAGGAGAAAACAGCTGCCTACACGTACAGTATATTGCTGGCTATTGATTTGACTGTCCCTTTATGTTAATAACGAAGGTATCCATTTATATAAATTAGCATTGATCTTGTTTAGAAAACAAACTCTAGTCTAGACTTGTAATTAAATAATACTCTAGCTTAATGAAACTTTAGCTTGCAAAGATTTTTAAAAGAAAATGAAAAAGCTATCATTTTGTATGCTTATGAGGAATGATATCTGTAGGTCTATTTTTGCAATAAAATGCATCTTATATTTAATAGCTTATAAAATACAAGGAAATCTATTTGCAATTAATTGCTCAACTGCCCCAAAATATATATTGTGAGAAATGTAAAAATCATCCAAAATGCAAAGTGGATTTTGAATGTTGTATTAAATGTTAAGAAAGCAGTTGAATAGCAGCCCATGAAAAACAATATTTTTTACCACATTATCAAGGACATCGCTCTATAGTTTATATTCCTCATTTAGTCCCCAATATGCACTTTTGCTTTCAAATATGAAATGTAATTTTTTGTTTTTACTATTTTTCTGTTCGTACTATAGAGCATTTTTTTAGAAGCATTTAGTTCAAACACCCCTCTTTCCATGATAATTTGAAAAATATTTAACAGATTTTCATAGTTTTGGTATGAAGTCTCATACTGTACATCAGAATGAATTACAGGTCACAATCAAATTCAGAATCCACAGATCAAAGGCAGTAACTACATGTAATTTTATTTAAATGGGCAGTGTCTTTGGGCCAAATTTATTTTGTAGTATACCTTTTACAAAAAGCCAAAATGAAGCAGAATCGTCAATACAATTACAGTTTCTTTCATTTTATTTTCATTTCTAAAAAAAAATTACATATCAATTATTTATCCACAACTCAAAAGAAATTGATATTCTACAATAATACTCCATTGTATCTTACAGTTTTTATTTAAATATTAAATAGGCCACTACATTGCTCTCATATTTAGCCATTTCACTGCTTTACTGGTGGTGGAAATGAGGTTTGCTTCATAAAATATTTGTTGTAAATAGCCCTATGATCAGTCTTTTGTATCAACACTTTATAATGAAACAATAATATTAAATCAATTTAATATTAGTAGGAGACTAGGTTTGGTATGTGTCTGAAAAGAAAGTTGAGGCATTCATGGACAAACATGTAAAACATGTCCAGTCTAGATTTCTATTTGTCAGTTTTATAGATGAGAAATAAAAAAAGAAAAATGGATTGAGGCCTAATTTGGAAGAACAGTAAAATGTAAAGTATTGAACAATCAAAATTAAAGGGCAAGTCCATACCCAACAAAAGGTTGAATAAAAAGAGAAAAATCCAACAAGCATAACACGAACATTTCATCAAATCATCACATTACATCGGATGTAAATAAGAAAGTTATGACATTTTTAATTTTCGCTTTTTTCACAAAATAGTCATATGCAATCCTAGTCAGTATGCAAATGAGGAGACCGATGATGTCATCTACTCACTGTTTCTTTTGTATTTTTATTATATGAAACATGAAATATTCTAATTTTCTCTTCATTTTTATGTGAAACAAAGATTAATTCCTCCTGAACATGTGGAATTAGCATTGTTTTAATACTATAAGGTTCAGCCAAGTTGGTCCTTATTGTCAAATCTGTAAAAATGAAATATTGTATAATTCAAACAAGAAGAAACAAAAGAAATACATAGTGAGGGACATCGTCTACTCTCATTTACATGTCACTGAGTTGTGCATATAACAGAAAAATTATAAATGAGCAAAACTTTAAAATGTCATAACTTTCTTATTTTACATCCGATTTTGATAAAATTTTCAGCGTTATGCTTGTTTGATTTTTCTGTATTTTCAATGTTTTTTTCTGGGGTGGACTTGTCCTTTAAGAATCAAAGCTGTAAAATCTATTTGTACTTATTCTGCTCTAGAATTATGATTCTTCCTTTAAAATGTCTCCTGAATAATAAAAATAGGGAAGAGGTCAAGGTTCAACAATCGTCTGAGGTTTACAAGAAAGCAGGTCTGCTAACAACCGCATTTATTTCTTCCTTTTTTACCATGTTTTTTTCTTCCCCTCCACGCACCTGAATCGCATTTTACTTTGTCATGCTATGATGCATGGTTCAGTAGGCATAAATGCACCCTCTGGAATGTCATCAATGTGGGGTTCTATTATTCAGGGTACACAAAGGCTGTGATTCAATCCTCATACTGGGCCTGTTCATTTGCATTACAATCGTAGCTTGCCCCGCTCCCATTGTGGAGTTGTACTGGCAATATTTCGCACTAGAACTTTTGTGGTACCGGCACCGCTTTCATCATTTATTACTATAGTTTATCATTTAGTGTTTATAGAATTTGATGATTCAATGCAACAAAGCAATTCTACTTAAAATGAAAATTCTCTCTGTATTTTGAATATTGCTCTTGCATGGTTCTTTGAAACTTGGTAGAAAACCCTTAAAAATCCTTAGATTAATGCTGTGACAATGACAGCTGCATGTAGACTCATTCAATCCCAGACCAAAGTTTGTATTAATTGTTATTTTAAACAGGGCTCAAGCAGATTGATGTTTACAATGATAATCACAATACAAATAAAGTATTTATTCATACAACTGTTCATAAAACATTTGATTTCAGATTTCTTGAGCATACAAGTAGTAGGTCCTATTTATAACTATTTAAGATGGACAGATATGTCTAAAAGGTTAATCTAAAATTTGGGTTAAATGGTATGTACTGGTCTACATACCCTAAAGGTCACATTCCTAAGGGGTCACTTATAATCTGACAATATTTGTAGGTCTTATTTGATGGTCAGTTACCGGTGGACTTTCAAGTTCAAAACCTTGTGGTGAAGAAGGACTAGCTAACAGATTTTAGCCACCAAGGCCTTGTCATTTCACAATTTCAGATATTATATCATGTGAGAAAAGCAATTCTTTGTAAGATTAGATTATTTGTTTCTTTAAAAGTTTATATTATAATCCATACTTTAGGAATGATGTTTGCAGACCTTGCTAATGCACATATTTGTGAAATGGATAAGGACACACTATGGGTCACCAACTGTGAAAATTTCCTGCTTTTTGGTCAAAGGATTTATTTGATTTTGGCACCTGACTATATTTGTGTAGCAGAAGTAGAATGTACTTTTTCTAACCTTTACAAATGATAATCAGGTCCTATATAACACCTATATTGTTTCTTGGTTTGTGTATTTATTTCCAACTTGGTTGTTTAATTTTCGTGCTTCTTTCTTCAAAGCTATACAAAGTTTATTTAGGAATATAATTCAGTATGAAATATCAGACACTGGAGACAAACAAAGTTTACAAAAGATGAACTTTCTTCTTCTTAAATTTTCTTCTTTTTTGGTACACCTTGTCAGAGCGGATGAATTGACATTTTCAAACAAGTGAAAGGGGGAAATGTTATTCTTGACTTATTATAGTATTTAGATTTATGTTGCCCACTTCATGATCTTATAATAGATAATTTGTGTGTTCTATGTTTTCACACTAATGTGACTATAAAGAGTGTGCACCCTAACACAAAATGAATGTAAATGTAATATTTTAAACAAATTTGTCTGTCATGTTATCTTATTCTTGATCTGTTTTATGAACCAATCAATGCATATCATGTAGATACAATAGTTTAAATCAGGATTGTGCGTAAGAACATTGATGTTAAAACAAATGAAGGCTTTTGCAAGGCATTTGTTGTGGGAATGACATTTTTGCCCTTATGAACTCTGTCAACCTTGAATTTCTTTGTTGGTCTACCCTCTCCTTGTATCTTCCATGAAGTAGAACCCATTATCTATCAGGTGTGAATGTCATGAATACTCTTTGGTCTTCAAAAATAGCAAGTAGCGATAACTCTTGACAGTACAATTGATTACTGGAATATTTTTGTAGAACTTTAGGAATGTACGATGTAGTAATGTTGTCTTATGGAATGACTTAAATTCATAGGTGAAATCTAAACAGTACTCGTTCGAATATAATTTTTGGTTTATGATAGATTTGATGCAAGGTGATTAAAAAGTTTGAATATGATGGTTGAATAAAGCACTAAGATTGGCAACCTGTACTTTTGAACATATTGCTTAATCTTTAACTAGTATGAGGAATATCACTGAACCTGCAGGTACAGGCTGAGTTGAATTAAAAAACTGAATTAACGTTAAAGAAAACAAGCATTCATATTTTTATATATCATATGGTTTTCTTGTGTGGGTGTTCTCTTTCAAATTCAGGATCAGAATGGTTGATCATATTTTGAAATTAAAAACATAGATCCTCCTTAATTACAGCTTTGTGGGAAGGCTTATAATGTATCATCTTTGTCCACAAACAATGTAGGCCTGCATGACTCTGTGTGCTATGGTTGTACGATGGAGCTATCCAGATAAACCACCCACTTCTCTTCGTTTGAGATGCTTTGAATTCTCCAAACATTTTTTCATCCTGAGTTCCCAAGAACTCGGCATGGTTCCATAGATTGAAATTCCATTTGAAAAAGAGTTGCATCTTCCAATAACTTCTCAGGATGATATAACCGTTCTTTTAGATAGTGTTCACACCCACCAATAGAATAGTGGCACTGGTCTGACGGTCGCAGACCAGTAAAAATTGCTGTAGGGCCACTAACTTTTCAAAAATAGCCCGATTTGCTCGTCTGACATGACAAGTTAATAATATATCAAACTGATGCAAATGATATTTTCTCCTCTTTTGTAAATAAGAAAAATGGCTCTCAATATTGAGAAATTATGGCTTTCATGAACTAGTAACATGTATGTTGTGTTTGTGTGTGTATACTGTTAGATTGTATGGGCTTTTTCTTTGGGGGCAATAAAAGCATTAACAGACAGCAAAATAAACTCAGTTTTTCTTCATGTTTTTTTTATATCTAGGGACCAGTAAATTTTAGGTTTGGACCAGTAAAATAGGAAAACAGGGTATCTCCTGATCAGACATGAACAAGTTGGACCAGTAGAAAAAAGGGTTAGTGTGGAGCCCTGGAATATATGAGTTCCTAAGACCAGCATAGGAACAGTTCTTGTTGAGTGGTATAAGTTGATATCAAAATGACTGAAGGAGTTCATTATGATTTTTTGAAAAATTGAAACCAGGGAACCGGGAAGTGTAATAGAATTATTTCAAGGGTACTCTCCAGGCTGGAAATGATATGATTTGAACAGATAAATCTTACACGTAGTCTAGCTGCTTTTCTTTGACTCTGCTGATGGGCTATGGCCCAAGCCACCAATAAGTTATGTTCTGCTGCTTGGCCTATCAACTTTAGGTACTCATTTATCATGTAGGTAAAAATGATGGAGTACCATCTCACTAATTTCCTTCAAAGATGAATTCCAGTTCTGGTAATGATCTCAAAATGACTTTTTACAGAATCCAATATAATGGCCACCCAAGTGTCTGTTTGTATGAATAAAAAATCTGTGCCAAAGGATTCTGGAAGAAATTGTGTAATTGCTGAGAAATAAGCAAAATGAGCGCAGATTTGGTCACTTCCGTCGGGTCTTTATTCCAGCAATAATAATACACTGTCCCACGTGTGCCTATCTGTGTTGGCGATCTTTAGTGTGATCGTATTTCAGCTTAGATTTTATGATTTCACAAGTTCAGTTTATGTAAACTTTACCAGATCTAGATCCACGATGATATAGTCATACATGTTCTTAACCTTGGTTTTACAGCCGGGGTTTTACAGACTTTCTCTCGGAATTAGTGTTTTACTGCAACTATTATCATTTAGCTTTAAATCCATTTTTGATGCTGCAGGGATGAAATGCGGAATGTTACGCATTCATGTAGACCTCACACTTCCCTGACATTACTCTATATGGGTATTTGTTTACATCTTAAATTTATTGAATATATTCATTTCAAGCTGTTTAATGGTGAATATACACCATTATTTTGTGTCTTTATAACATACATACAAACTATGGTTGTTAGTGAAAGTGTACGCACTTAT
This sequence comes from Lytechinus variegatus, assembly GCF_018143015.1. Lineage (NCBI taxonomy): Eukaryota > Metazoa > Echinodermata > Echinoidea > Temnopleuroida > Toxopneustidae > Lytechinus > Lytechinus variegatus. The sequence goes on from NC_054746.1 coordinate 39,992,179, forward strand.
GAACCAGATGATCCAGGCTTTCAGGCCTGATTACAAAATCCATATTCTTTTCTTAATGTTGGATTATTAAGTCCCTTGTAAAGAGTTTTTATATTGAGCCCCAAAATACTTCACATTCTTCTTTCTGTTTGGGATTTGGAATTGGATTTTGTACCAGCAGTGGTTTTTGGTTTCAACAAAATTCTAGTAGGTCTTGGCTCATTGCCATCCAAGCCAAGAGATTGTATTTGTACAAGTTGAAAGGGAAGTTCTTGGATATAAAAAGTCTATAAAATATTGCATAATGAGTTGATGGTTCATCAATATTTTCCAAGTAGACCCAATTAAAGGTTCAACTAACTTCAACCCAAAAGTTGTCACATGAAGCAATAATGTTTGGGGAAAGTTTGAGGTCTATTCTCATATCTTCACAGAGCTATAAAACATTGTGAAACAATCGAGTGTGCTTAAAATTGCTAACACAGCCACAGGTACACTGTACAGTTGGCACATCAATTGTAGCTTGAAAATAATCTGCTTAGTCTAATTATGTAATTCCCTCATTAATTACATGTATGCCTATCATTCAATATTCTCAATGTACATATAGGCCTGAGTGTGATCCTTGAAACTTTTTAATTTCTTCTTGGGAGTAAAATGATTTCAAAACAGTAGGCAATATGATGAAAATTCCAGGAAAATTGTGTATTTTGTACATTAAAAAAGAGATAAAATCCTGATTGAAATAATAGATCTCTTTGAGAATGGAATCTGTTTACAGTACATGTAAATGTTACTTGTACAATCAAGTTCATTTTATGCTTTTTTCTAAATTATTTGTCACATCATAATCCTCTCAAGAATGTTCTTGAACATCTACCACCTGCAATGTATACATTGGCTTTACATAACATAGATAGAGAGATTTTTAAATTATCCCATTTATTTTAGGCTTACTTATGCCAATTAAATCAAGGATATATCAACAGAGATATCTCCTTGCTTGAATCATTGCTACATTCTTTGCTAACAATCCAATGATCATACAGATTTTGGCATCTTGTTCGCAAGATTACCACAAACAAATACATGTAGGCCTGCGTGGCTTCTTGACTTCTTATTCTGGTGGGAGTGTAAAATTTCGCTTTGTCAAGATGATCCCTGTGCGGTTACTATGGCGATTTGACATTCCTTCGTTGATTGGCCCAGTTAGATTGGAGGGTCAGAGATGGAGAGAGAGCTGATGGAGAAGGAATGAATGGATGGCAGGTGGCTTCCACTACCAGATTGGAGCTTTCCCTGAAGATGAACGAGACAAGAATTTGAGTGGAATTGACATTCTGAAGAAGCAAAAGGCCCTGCGAAAGGATCAGATGTGTGGTAGTACTGTAGTATGCATTTATGGAATAAAATCTGACAAGTGTGTATGTATGTAAACCCCATTTTGTAGGCAGTAATCTACTTAATCTGGTATGGATTTACGTGATCTGATAAAATTATAGGATTTAGGTTGCATAATTTTCTTTTTTGACAATTCAGCATGCATGCAGTAACATACAGTATATTTACTTTGTATTTCTTCTTGCATTGTACATGTACATATAATAAGATTACATGTGAAATTGTTTGATTTTTTGCATAATAATATACTGAAGTAAGCTAGATAAAGTTAACCATAGTTTTACATTCTAAATTGTTGTTAGCTCAGAGGTTGTCTATTGTCAATGGTTAGCCTGAAGCAATAGAGAAAGAATTAATGACACAGTAAAATAAGATTGGAGTCAGTTTTTAACCAATTTATGGCTCATAAACACATTGCCTCCTGACAGCCAACAATTTGTACAGTATTAAAATGCAACAAACCGAACCATACTTGACAAAAAAAGGAATCTTTTAAGCTTGGATGCATTTGAATGAGAAGTACTGTACTGTCCTGGGCAAACGGCTTTCATTGCTTTTTTTAGTCTTCTATGTGTCGTTCTACAATTCTTCTTCCCGCCAAACTCACAAATTCTTTGTAATCTCTGTAAGGATCCCCACTCATCCAAAACAGTATCTCTACCTAGATTTAAACGAAAATCTTCATCAAATGCACATGTTGTGACTGTGGTTTGGAGTTATTTATTAGCTGTTTATTTCTTCTTCACTGTAAAGTGGATAGGAAATTTTAAGCAGTAGGGCAATACATTGCATTTCACTACTTAAAGAGAAATGCCAGTAGTTGCAGTAAACACTGATTTCATGAGAAAGTCTGTAAAACAAGGCTTAATTGTCAGAATATCATCGAGAATCTAGATCTGGTACAATGACATAAACTGAACTTGGTGAAATCTTGAAATCTACGCTGAAAAACGCTCACACTGAAGATCACCAACACAGATAGGCACACGTGGGACAGTGTATTATTATTGCTGGAATAAAGACCAGACGGAAGTGACCAAATCCGCGCTTATTTTGCTTATTTCTCAGCAATTACACAATTTCTCCCAGAATCCTTCAGCACATATTTTTTATTCATACAAACAGACACTTGGGTGGTCATTATATTAGATTCTGTAAAAAGTCGTTTTGAGATCGTTACCAAAACTGGAATTTATCTTTAATGTTGCAAAATCAAATCGCAAAAGCATGAAATATAAAAGAAAATTGCAAGGTTTTGCAAATTATTTTGATCAGGTACAATGTATTCTGGAAAATTTGTCAAAATTAATGTATGGATGGAAAATAAATCAGATAACCTTGTGTTCTGTTGGCTCTAAACTTCGAGGTGTTCCTGCAATAGAAGGAGGAAGATATTTATAAAATTGATAGAAACCCTCAGGTGTGGTAATCATTTGTTAAATGAATGTTTTCAATCAAGTTTTAAAGTTGGCTGTAATTTATTTACCTATGCACCAAAATTTAAGATTTAAGATTCATTCCTCAAATTATTCCATATCCAGAACAGTATTCCTAGATACATTTGTAATCATTATGCCCTTAATTCAATGGAAATCTGTTCAATTTTTGCTTCCATAATCCAGGGATCATAATAATTGTGCACTTCAGGGTGAATAGGATAATCATTCCACAATTAAAAATTTGAAACTAAAATATGTAAATGAAATATGTTCAGGTTTGCAGTGTTCATCAAGTGACAGTGAAATTTCTATATAATTCTTTATCGATGTGCAAAGTTTTCCAGGTGGACGACATTGATTTAGGACATCTATTCTCTTCAGTGTAGATCATATCACTCAATGCTATTTATCCTTCACGTCATTAGCAAATATAAGAATAACTCCAGAGAATTCCACCCTATGGCAATTATGTTTCTGTGTCAACAAGTTTTTGAAAAAAAAGTATCACATTCATGTTATCATAATATCAATGTAGGCCCACTGTTTTTTTTTAACACAACTGTGCTTGAGAACCATTCTGCTTTCAAGCTACATTTTCAGCCAATTTATTGATGAACAAGCTTGTCTAGCAGGAATATATTGTCATAGGCTTCATGCTCAAATGTATGAAGATGATCAAGAGACAAAATTCACTTGGTAATGACTCACTTGCCCTTGATTGACCTACAATTACATGGAATGTACACGGTACCTTAAAAATCAAACATGAAATGAGGAAGAGATTAAAATTCATATCAGTTCATAGAGGTCAGCGCTTAGAATTGCCCCCTCCCCAGACCATGCCTAGACAAAGCAAAAGTCAGTTGCTTGAATAGAGTATGAACAAAGGAGTTCCTATCGATTGTGGTTTCCGCAGACTGGGTGGTGCCTAAATTTGTTCTTGAATTTTGCCATTCAGGCTATTTTTAAGATGAAAGAATACTATTTTTAAACCCCAAGAGTTAGTGCGGTATCTCTAAAGAAGAATTTTGATTTAAAGAAAAAACAATGTGTATGTGTGGTCAGGTCTTTGCTATTTTTAATTCTGATTGCTCATCTATTCATAGCAAAACTCTAAGGCAATATTAGTTACTGATGACAGTGCCCATAAATAATTTCTTTCCATAGGCATCACTTTACATGGTGTCCTATAGTCTTAATGATATTCCATTTTGTTTCAAAAAGAAATTGTTATATGCATGTATGTCCGGGATTTCTGTTGTAAGTCTACCTACATGCATCAGATCATTTCTACAATATCGGTGGTTGAAATTTATTGAAATGCAAGGCATAGCCATACATGTAAGACTTGCTTTGATTATATCTTTTTTTCTAATATTTTATTTTAGATTGAGCTGAGATGAACCAGTAACCACCAGATCCTTGAATGCACCACGATTCTTTCACTTTCCTAAATCTGATCATAACTGAAAGAGTGTTTGTCATCTTGCACCAACCTGTCAGGATAGGATCTGAGGGGATCAAGGGCCACGCTTACTTTCCCAATCGTGCAGGACCAGACAAGAACACTGATTCTCCTTTGAAGAGTTGAGGGCTGGGAGGCTGGGGGTCTCCTATGCCTAGTCATGCCCATCTGGGGAGGGGGCTCTGGGGGCATGGCATCTGGAGTGGCTGCTATAGGAAGCATCAGAGGACTTCACCATGCTGCTAGTACCCAGAAATGTGTTTGTGTCAAGCTCTGGGACGGAGAATTACAACTCAATGTGGAGGTGGGTGCCTTTGTGATCTCTGTCAGAATTTTGGTGTCCTTCATCTGGTAGTTCTGAACACCATTCCCATGCTAAAACCAAATTGATTCATTGAATTCTCCCATAGAACAGGGTGAAATATAATATTTTTTGCATCCTGGTGAGTTTCTTTGAAGAGAAAAAAAAGAAATGCAATATCAATACTTCTATAGTCTTTGGTATTTTTCTTTTAGTGTTAGGTGGGTTTAAATGAAAGAAGACCCTGGGAAGCTCGGGACCAAAAAACCTTTATTTTGTAGTGGAAACATTTTTTTTTGCTTGTGAAATTATTTTGGGCCCCAAAATGACCTTATTTTTTAGAGAAACCCTTTTTTTGTAAAATTTATATCAGCACCCCTTGTAAAAATTGTTCCGAGGGCCCTGAAATGAAAGCAGAGAAATGAGAGTTCAAACAGCAATTCATTACAAGACATTAGAGTATTGAGAGACTTAGAGCTCTTAGTTTTTCTAAGCTACTCTGCCAAATAGGTCTGTCCTGTATGCCTACATATATAGACCTATCATACTTCTATAAAAATAATATTATTTCTATTGTATAAATTAAAATTTGTAGAATTTATGATACACATTGGGGAGCACCTGGCAAGTAACATCATAAAATGAAAACTGAAATTATGTCCTTTGATCTGTAACATTCTGCTTTTTTCAAAAACCATCCTAACATTTAGGCCTACATTTTAGTTTGAATTTCCTTCATGTCTTTAATATAATAGAAAGCTAGGAAGTGATTGTGAAGGCCTGCTGCATGAAATCAGCAAAAGTATGCCAAGAGAATTCTGTCTATCAATCATATTTCATACACTGTCAAAAAAGTTCAAACATGCATGTTACTGTTTTTTTGGTATGCAGCAAGGTCAAGCGAGAATGACCACAGATCATAAGAAATAAATGAAGACCAGATGGTGTTAAATCTGTTAAGGTATCCATCATCATACAAGGCAAGGGGATAGAAGAATGCCATCTCATGCAGCCCAGCTCACACTTACTTATACCCTTTTCATAAACCTATCCTCCAATTAGCCGCCTAAGAGTAATGCGGATAATTCAATAAAAATTGCGTTCATAAACTCCGAAAATAAGCCGCATTATTTTTATGAGCGCCCGTCCTGAAAAAGGCGGATAATCGCCATGACAACTGGACACGCCCCCTCCGATGCGGTTGTGTTGGAAAAGGGTGACCTTGTGACCGCACCATGGCAATTATCCGCATTATTTGGAAATGCGTTCATAAACTCAAAATCTTGTCCCGATGCTGCTATTATGCGGATAATAGCAGCATCAGAGTAATGCGGATAACTCTTGTCCTCCTCCAATTTTACGACCAAATTATGCTGCTATTAGCCGCCTAATTCATTTTAATGGGGTTTATGAAAGGGGTATTATATTTCATGAGGTTGATGTAGCTGATATATTCCAAGGCTCCACCACATAAACTTTTTTTGGTGGTGGCCCATTCGGGCCACCAAAACCTTCAGATAATTTTTTTTGTTGGCTCGATAAAAGTTTGGTGGCCCTGAAAATATAAGGAAAAACATTTAGTAAAAATGAATAAAACAAACTTCTGAAATATTAATTCTGCAGCCACTACCATGAAGTTTCTTTCACATTTGTAGGCCTACATCTTGTATGTAAATCTTGTTTGCTGTTATTTTACTTTGCTAATTGATTTGTGGTGATATAAAATTGTTCTATCATTGCAAATATGAAATGATTGAAAGAGAATAAAAGAATTGTATTGTTCCCAGGTTGTGTGGACTTTTTTGAAAATCTCACACTCATACTGGATGCAAAATTTGATGGTTGCTCACTTTTTCATTTGTATGATATGAAATATTGAATACACATATCAATTATTTCAATTTCTAAAAAGTTCCTGATTGAACCATAAAAGGAATATCTGCAGAGTCTCTGAACATCTCTGGTCCAGGAGTTTACACAAGAGAATATGAACAGGGCTTACTTTAATCCAAGATCATGCCCTCAGATGCCCTATTGATTGACCTCAATCATTGGCCATTGATATTTTTTTCAAGGTCATGTCCTTTTTCAGTTTTTACATTTTGATTCATAATATAATGAAATGTGTCCTCTATAGAAAGATGACCATTGCCCTGAAAATATTGAAAATTAAGACCTGTACAAATATTGGAACATATAGGCCCTATAGGCCTACAAATATGTACCTCTCACACCCCTGAACAAGATAGCACGGTTATCTACATGACTTTTGCATGCCTGTACAAATGATGCACTCGTCTTGCCCGACATCTCACACTGTACAAATCCCATTGACCTGAGAGATATTCATGTGACAGTTATGCCAATTTGAAAAGTAGGCGTATAGTTCTTTTGCGGATGTACTGATGTACATGTACTTTTGCTTTTGCATCAAGCTGCTAAATGCTTAGTATTATCTCATGTTCTGATCAGAAGATGACCAGGTTTTTTGTGATCAGGTGATTCGGGTCGTAATGAAAACACCTTGTGAGATTCATTTCCTGTATGAAGTTATAATGTTTATTTAAAGGTAAATGCCAGTTGTGGTAACGATCTCAAAATGACTTTACAGAATCCAATATAATGACCACCCAAGTGTCTGATTAGGCCTATATGAATAAAAAATATGTGCTGAAGGATTCTAGAAGAAATTGTGTAATTGCTGAGAAATAAGCAAAATAATTGAGATTCGGGCACTTCCGTTGGGTCTTTATTCCAGCAATATAATATACACTGTCCCACATGTGCCTATCTGTGTTGGCGATCTTTAGTGTGATTGTTTTTCAGCCTAGATTTTGTGATTTCACAAAGTTCAGTTTATGTATTAGATCTAGTTCAATGATGATATAGTAATACTTAACCTTGGTTTCTCACGAAATCAGTGTTTTACTGCAACTACTGTCATTTAGCTTTAAAGGGATACCACATGCTGAAGATATTCATATCTCAATTATTAGAGTAAAATTCACAGAGCAAAATACTTAAAATTTGATCAAAATCAGTTAAGAAATAACAATGTTATTGAATTTTAAAGATTTGCATTATTCCGGTATAACAGTTCTAGGCATGTCTTCATGAATATTCATTCAATGAGCAAACTGATGATATCCCCACTTGTTCTTTTGTGTTTTATTACATGAAATTATTTTTTTTGATGAAGTTTTCAGCATTTTGCTTTGTGAATTTTGCTCTATTTATTTTTGTATGAATAGGCCTACATGTATCTTCAGCCCAGAGTATCCCTTGAAAACACATAAAGCTTTTGATTAATATAACTTTAAGCCAAGGTTCATGTATTATCATGCCGTGTCATGAAGCTATTGAATGAACTGCAAAAGAAACCCAGGGAATATAAATATATATATGTACATAGGCCTACATGTCAAGCTTCATTCCAAACGACAGATTATTTTCCTATTTTCACTTTCCTTTTATGCATGGTGGTAGGGTCCATGCTTTATAAAGATATTGTTTAACTTTGTGAGCAGCCGATTTAAAAAATTCTCGAACAAAGATGAAACATGTGTACAAGTGCATGTATTAAACTAATAAACCCTGAAAACAACCATTATTGAGAATGAAAAGCTAAAACTTCAAGGCAAACCCCGATTTTGTTAATAGGAGTCTTATAGACGCCTTAATAGTATACATAAGTGTATGGGATGAAATTAAGATGGTGTTTCCGGTCACTTTATATTTCAATTTTTGAAGCACTAAATAATTATTTTCGAATGCAATTTTTTCTGGGCTTCATTTTTGTAACATATCACAGACACAGGTGACAAGTGTGACCTTCTAGCTCAGATTTTTTTAAAGTCAAAGCAATGTTAACCAATCACTTAAAGGACAAGTCCACCCCAATAAAAACTTGATTTGAATAAAAAGAGAAAAATTCAACAAGCATAACACTGAAAATTTCATCAAAATCGGATGTAAAATAAGAAAGTTATGACATTTTAAAGTTTCGCTATATTTCACAAAACACTTATATGCACATCTCGGTCGGTATGCAAATGAGGAAACTGATGACATCACTCACTCACTATTTCTTTTGTATTGTATTATATGAAATATGAAATATTTTGATTTTCTCGTCATTGTCATGTGAAATGAAGTTTCATTCCTCCCTGAACATGTGGAAATCCATTTTCTAAACATTTTTTTTGCTTCAGGCAATGAGGTCCTAATCGTTGAATTCGTAAAAATTGAAATATTGAATAATTCAAACAATAAAAAAGAAAAGAAATAGTGAGTGAGTGACATCATGGACTTCCTCATTTGGATGTAACTGGCTAGTTCATATATTACTATTTTGTTGAAAATAAGCGAAACTTTGAAATGTCATAACTTTCTTATTTTACATCCGATTTTGATGAAATTTTCGGCATAGTGCTTGTCTGATTTTTCTCTATTGATTTAAATCATCAATTTTCTGAGGTGGACTTGACCTTTAAGCATAGATTCCAGTCAAGGTATGTCTACATGTACTTTCTCCAAAGAGGAGTAACTATTTGCTTTCTCTCTCTGAGTGTAGGCCTACATGTAGGCCCTACATTTTTTCACCAAGGTATCAAAATTGGTTGACCCCATCATAAATCCATCTAGATTTCTGGCATGAGGAGCAAATATTTGACCCCCTAATATTGGAAGATTCTCCCTCACATTCCAGGTTATCCCCCACAGGGAATGGAAAGAAAGGGGCCTATTCCTTACTCCATTATATTTTTTTGTAATTCTGCATGATTTTGTGTGAGTAGGCCTATTTATTTGTGAAACAATTTTTGTACTTATCATATTTTTACAGTCCTGTCGAAAAGTCTTGGAATTATGGCTTGCCAACTGAATTTTCAAGATTGTTACTTTGTGATTAGACATAAATACTTTTTTGTTAGGGTTTAAGGTCTTGGCAGTCAAAGTTATTGGTTAATAGTAATTTTCTGTCATAGCTGATTTTTGTGAAGTACAGTTGAAAAGAGCATAAGACTAATCCAGATTCATGAGGAAGAAAGTGGGGAATTAGGTCAGTGAATTAGTGGATGTAGTATTTGGCATAACATCTTAATAAAACAATTATGGTCGTCTTGCCTCTTGGGAAAAGTGAAAGCAGAAATGCCATGGCTTTATTGATGGAATGTGCAATGTTCGCAGCCATCAGATTAACTAGTTATGCTCGAGTGAGCACCCATTGCAAATAAAAAGAGACTTTTATTTATTGTGAGCTGGGATTTTCAGAATATGCCTAGGTAGGATTTATAATTAAAATCCAGCATTCCTGCATTCTAAATATATCTGTAGCACTGTTTGAAAAGCATGGACATTGAATAAAAGGAGATAAGCTGAAAAATACTTTGACGGAAAATAGTGCATATTTGCATTTGTTTCTGTAATTTTTTCTTTCTTCAGAGAAGTAAGAAAATTTTGGCAAATCGAATTGATAATCATAAAAATTATCTATAGAAATCATGTCCTCTCATAAAAATTCCATCGATTTTCAGATTTTTAATATCAATTCTTTTAAACGAGATTTGGCAATTTCGGGAGCATTCCATCGTTTATTTCTCAAAGAAAGATCAATTCAGTTCATGGCAAAATATTAAGAGATGAAAAATAGTGAAAGAATAACTGGAGCTCGATCCTTATTAGATTGGAAAGAGGAAATAGACATTAGAGTCCTGTGTAGTGTATATTTTTTTGCTGTGACAAGTACTTCAATTTTTTCCTGAGGAGACCTACATTCTGACCAATTTTCGGCCATTACAGTCACAGCAGGAATCACCTGGAATCGTTGAGGATTACAAATTGTGGGCTACACCAAGTTCATTGGCTGGCTTGAGGTATCAACTGTCATAAATACAGTAATCTGGTCACTTGTTGAATTGTGTTGGGATGTGTAGGAATTTAAACAAATATGTAAACAAAATTTAAACTTTACAAAAAATGTTACATCATTTTTGCATTCCTATGTAGATTTGAAATGTGTGATGACATATCTAGAGGCTGCAATTCTCTGATCTCAATATACCTGTTGGCCAATGTGTATAATAGGCCTATGCATCCAATGTGTTTAAACAATTTAAATCACATGTTTATTTTGCCGAAAATCTGGAAACATCAGACACTGACAAAAACTCTCTTGTAAAAAGATATATGTACATCGTAGGCCTTCATATAAAAAAATTACCCACCAGAGTAAACCTTTATTTTCATAAACATGTTCATGGTGTTTTTTGATCATCTTCCAGGCAGGATATTGGCAAGTTTATTATTGCATTTCCATTCACATGCAGGAAATAAAATGTCTTGGGTTGTTTAGTTGTTTAATTTGAAGAAAAACCCAGCAGTGATATTGAAGGTATGCACTCTTGATATGATACATTAATTTTTACACATGTGTGGGCAATATGATTATGAGTGTCAATCAGTCCTTATTTTCAAATACAATAATTTGCATTTGCAAATGCCAAAAAAGCTACTATCTATCCATTTTCCACTCCAAATTGCAATCCCTAAATACAAACAACCGTTGATTTTCATCGTATTATGAAAGTTGTTAATTATCATGTTCATTGAAATGACTGTATCCATTGAGCCCTTGAGATTGACAATTGAGTTGGCTTTATGTTCTTTTTCTTTACAGGGAAAGGCCAAAGTGCAAGATTTGTATGACCAAGTGTGCTTTATGCTGTCAATAAAGGAAGCTCACCTATTTGGATTGACAATTTTACGAGGTATGTGGAATTTCTTTACTGCTCTTACATGTGGGCTTACTTGTCTAATTTATTTGACTAAAGACCTTGTCCTGCATTTACGGTAGCTTCAAATTGATTACAGATCTCAGATTTTCAACATTGATTTGAGTATGATTTTTTGTTCTTGATTTATGTTAGTATTGTTTGTTACAGTCAGATAGTAGCTCAATCCATATATTTTTTTTTAAATTTACGTTACAATCATGCATATGATGCTGTATGTTACCTGGGAATAGCAATTCATTTTTGTTTGTACACAATATCAACAGGTGGACATACTGCAATTAGAGTGTCAGATACATAGAAAAATATACAGTCATTATTCAATAATACCACCATATGTTTAAAAATAGTAGGCCTACACCATGAATAGTTGTCAGGCTTGAAATAAAAAAAAACTGAAAATCAGAATATCTGACTTGTCTCAAATTGTCTCAGTGATGTGAAATTGAAGAAACGTCATGTGGCATTTTGAATGCTTTGACCTCAGAGATATGTCATAATTGTCATATTTAGACAAAAAATTATTTATAATATATTGAATAAGGCCCTGAAAATCATTTGAGAAGAGAAGACATTTTATGCTTGATATAATCTACATTTGACTTTGGTTGTAGTTTGATTGAATTGTGAGAAATATAAATTCCCTTTGATTGTTTATTTCACAGAAAATGGAGAATATGAATTTTTAGATCTGAAGACCAAGATTTCAAAGTATGCGCCAAAGGGATGGAAGTCTGACTCTAATGATGTAAGTTTGATGAGTTATATCATATTCTTTAAAATTAATTGGAGGCAGGATAAAATGCAAATAAATAATTTAATAAATCTTATACCCAGATGTCTCTTCATTTTTAAATGTGGCCTATAGAGGACTCTATCAATGCTGAAGATTATTTTTTTTTTACTTTTGACATGTATCCCCCTATGTGTCATGTTATGATCCATCACTGTGATAAGCCATTGGCACTCCATATGATTCCGGTGTATTGATTATGTTTGCAAACAACTTATCACTTTACATGACAATTGTAAGTAGTAAGAATGTGAGCGATCTATGGAAAGTTAATAAAGATTGAGGCTTTTCTTTCATCAGGATTGTAAGAGGTGAATGGATTACTGAAATAGGGCACATATTTGTGTATGGGTAAAATCAGGGGGTTTATAGAAGAGGACTGTTGAATAGTTATATCTTTGTGTTGTTGATGCTAAATTTAGTATTTCCCGGCTAAGTTAAAATTAAGCACATTGAGTAAACTCAATAAAAGAAGAGTGATTGCCCAAGCTAGCAAAGAAAATTAGATTGATAGAACTTAAGAATGGCAAGACTCCCTGCATTTACCAGGATTGGCCTGGGAATGAATGAAGATGGTATAATGAGAGGCGGTAGATATTTGTCAGAGAGAAAAAAAATAAGTGATAGTGATGAAAAAGGGAAAGTAAACGGATGGAAAGGGGAATTGTGAGCTGTATTAGAGTTAGGTTAAGCTAAATTAAGTATTTCCAGAAGTTGTACAAAGCACTATAATCAATCTAGCATGAGCAATGTAATCATAATTCACAATCATGCTAAGTAGATAGATCCAATACTTCTCATTGCTTTATACATTGTGGGCTCCAGACTTTTAAAATAAAGAGCAAAAACCAAGTTGTCTCACTGAGCAATTATTTGAAAAAAAAGTCTCTGAAGGAAAGAGAATGGTCATCATGTCGTCGCACGCACCACGAACCGTCTTCTCTGCACACCTTCTATGCGAAAGTTACTTTTGCAGAAAACGCATTTAAAGAAAAGTTTTTTTAAACCAGCAATAAGTGCACCTACTAGGAGAGCAAATTATTTACCAGTGCAGCGTTCTCGCCAGAAAAAAATTCACCCATGTCGGGGACTTGTGCTGCTACTCCTGGGGGTGGGTGCGGGAAGCGACAGCGACGGCCTTTTCATCAAATAGAGACGCTAAGGAAGCCCCATTGTGGCGTATTTTTAAGCTGGGCACACAAATGCACAGATACTTGCCGTTCAGTCCAAAGAAAGAGAAGTGCAGCTTTCCAGCTTATGAATTGTAAATATTTTCGAGAACAGGGAAATCACGAAATGCATTCAACTTCGGAACAAAACAGTGTTCATGATTGAGGGTCTTGTGATATGTAATGGAGTTGGTCAATAGAGTCGAGACGGTCATCCGACTTAATTCGCTGAGCTAGCTGAGCGCATGCGTGTGGCTTTCGTGCACATACACAAATGCAAAATATATCACAGACACTTCCTAATGATTTACGACTGTGTGTTCCAACACCAAACAACGTAATGGCGTGTAGATCGACATGTAAGTTTTGTGTGAGTCCGCTGTGATCTGACGCTTCACCATGGAGCATAGTCGGTGTGATGTGCGGGGCAAACGGGGGAATAGGCAACGGAACGACCGTACCGTGCCGTCATATGCCCGCAATAGCAGCCGCGAGCTAGCTGGGCGCCTTGCCACTTTCCTAGCCGTAGTAGGCCTGTAAGTGGTCTTAAGTTGGTGGGACTTCGGTGCAACCCGATAAATGAAGTTGATATCACTAAGATGAGTTCATGGAGTGTATTATTTTTTTCTGAATATTTCTATTTAATTTTTCCACGCATGTCGCTGAAATTTTACGCATGGTTCCACTTGGTCTCCATTTCCGCACGCATGGTGTTTGAACCATGCGTATTATACACTGGCGAGAACGCTGCAGTGTCTTCGTTAAAAAATTCAGGTTCCAAAGTTTCATCCCGTATCTTTATATTTTCTTGAAGTTAATTATTTACGCCACAGTGGGCAATGTAACAGAGAGGATGGTTCGTTGAATAGATACAGTGCGCTTAACTTTCGCATACATGTAAGTAGAAGTAAGTAGAAATTTCAGTAGAAATTCCACCCATGATTTCTGGAGAATGGGTACAATGTAACAACTACTGATGACCTAAACTTAAGTAATTTGTAATATTTGTTGGCAAAGATTCTAAATCTAGGCCTACCCAGCATGCTTTCACCTCATTTGTTAAGTATTCAATTTGAATTTGATGAGGAAAAGAAGATCAGGATCTTAGTTTTGCCTTTGTCTTTCTACTGACAAACTCAAAACAAGAAAATTCAGAAAATTGTTTTTTGAAGACAAACCAAAACTTTATTTGACATTTAATCTTTCCAATTATGAGAATAGATTTATTTTGTAGTTATTCTTTTTATTTTTTTCTCTTTCCTTGGTTTATCATTAGAATGCGAATGGAGCCATGCTTAAAAGCAATGTACTTAATGACCAACAAACCTTAACGAAGATCTGTCAATCAATAGCACATACCATAGTGATGATGTCACAATAGTGCCCCATCCCCCTTCTATCCAATTATAATAACCCTAGAGTAGTCTGTGGTCTAGTCACAGAAGTTTACAAATAGAAGAGATCTCCCAAAAGAGAATTTCCTATACTTTTATCAAAAAATCATTTAAAAAATGCTTTCATATTAAACTGATAGATTTTTTTGAAAAATCTGTATTGTAGGGCTGTATTGATTCAGATAGATGTTACCTACTAGTTTATCAAGAATTTTTTTTTTATTAAATCCAAATTGTATTTTTAGAACCAAATTCTTGACTCCAGTTTTTTAAATAAGCAAATGAAATTATTTTACAAATAATGAAAATATTTGTGTCATAACTTGATTATTGTAATGCAAGATGGAAAGGGGCGTTTTCATGAAGAGGACCAACTGGAACTCTTTTTGTATGGGAAAAGACTACATGTGCCTGTTCAATGGAAGATATAAACAACTGGCTACCTGTTATGGCTTTAGAAGCATTCCACAAAAGCATGTTATGTACTTTTCCCCTAAAGCTATTCTTTGTCAGCATTGTGATACCATTGTGTGAGTTTGCTTGTAAATTGCCCAAGCACTTTGTATTGTTCCCCATTGGATGCCATTCTTAGACTATTTCTATGCAATAAAAGAATGGTTAGTTCATTAGGGTTTGAAAAACACATTTTATTTTGAAAAATTAGTTGTTAGAGATAATAAGTCACATTTGACAAGACGATGTGTGGTTTTAATGATAATTTAGTACAAAACTTGTTGTTAACTGATAGGAAATAATGGGTTTTTTTATCATAGAATATAACAAATATGCGGTTTGCAGGCCAGTGGTCCATTGGAAATCTTGCACTTCAAATGGTTCATTTTTTGTTCAGCATAATATCAAAACTAATTAAAAATTTTCATAACCTTGCACAAGTATGATGGAAAGGAAGGGCATTTTTAATGAGTTAACTATTTTCTTTTCATTTTTCATGTAATAGTTCATTGGGAAAGGCAAGGTTATACTTTCATTTATTTATGTTATGGTTAAGTTCTTTTATGTCTTTTAGTTTGAAGTTTGACAACCATGCAGTGGTCTTTTAAGTGGAAATGTATTGAATAATAGTTGGAGGTTACTAAAAAGTATTAAATGAATGAGTTTACGTCCATGTGACATACCACAGACTAGTGCAAAAACAGTCAATAGTCTTGCTCCACCCACCTCCAAACTGCTAAAAAAAGCAGCCATTTCTATTATATCTTCTCAATGCCAGTGTTAGTATTCCTGATTAGAGAGATGTGATTAAGAGGCCTTTGTAACCTTAATACACCATGGAATGTTGAAACCAAACAACTATCTTCCAAGATGTTTTCTTGTCAGCAAACCACAAATCTTCTCAATGATGTCCAAGTTGTTCCTTTGAATGACCTTGCCCCTGCAAGTTACAAACCCATTTAAACAGTGATCAATTAGTTAGAGATTATCTTAGGATATTGACTTTTCTCATTGTAAATGAAGTTAAAAAACTTTGTTGTCAGGTTCAGCATTAGACACCGTTCTCATTATGCTTTCTAAAACCAGCTTACTGAAAACCGGTCCAGGAAACCAGTTTGGGAGATCGCTTTGCTACTGCTAGCGTTCACATTTCGTCACATGAAAGTGGTTTTTGAAATCCCTTCTGGTAAAGTGATCTTGTTATGGAAACACTCTCATTGGGGTGATACATTTTGCGTGAAATTCTAAACTGCAGCGTAGGCATTCTACACATGTCGTGCGGAGTAGCGCACTCAAAATGTGTGAAGATCACTTCCCGAAGAACGGTTGTGTCCTCATGCTAAAACCACTTTAACGAGGCAAATCGATCTTGAAAACTACATTGCGAGGTGGTTTATAACCTGTTTGGAGGATCGCTTCCAAGATCGCTCTGACCATTCTCATTACACGTTAAACTGGTTTCCACGAAACTAGTTTCCAGTAAACTAGTTTTAGGAAGGTAGTGAGAATGGTGTCTTGAAGAATATGCAATCTGCAAACAAGTTGTAACTTGTGTTTTTAAGGGTTAAACCTTCACATTAGTTTAGGAGAGTATTTTAAGGCAGTGTTTATGCTTCTGCTTTTCAGGCCAGAAGCAGCATTCTCATTCTTGATTAGTCAAAAAAACTGTTGCGTCCATGCTAACTTTCATTTTAAACGATGTTTCAGAAAGTCGATCGTAAACTTACATATAGGTGCGTTTCTAAACGTCGTTTGACCAGAATAAGGCTTATTGGGGAAGTACGAACAGGGTACTGGACCGCGATCATAAACGTGTTTAAATTACGTCATTTGGTACATGCTTCCGGTGAGATGAAAATCCACGGGCAAATACAGTCGCATGGTTCCCAACAGGTACCTTACCTCCACGGAATTACCTCTCGTTTTCCTGGTTCTAATAATGACCAATGTACATTTGCATGTATGATTATGTGATATCACTATTACTATTCCGCTAATTTTTCACCACGATGAATGTTGAGAGATTTACTGAAAAACTTGGAACATGAGTTATGATGAAGAGACATCGCTGAGCCAAAAGCCCCAGTAGCATAAACAAATAGATGTCTTATTATTTTCTAATGTATACTTTAATATTCTTAATTGTATTGTATTATTATTCTCACCATAGTGAAAATTCTATAGCTAGGTCAAGTAGCTCCATGCATTTACATAAAGATAAAAAATTGTCCGAAGTTAAAATAGTAGTCTACCATAACAACACTCGGAAAAAAACTCGGAAAAAAGGGCAAGCCCAATTTGACCTCGCTTTCGTGCTTAACGAAAATTACGATGTGAAGTCAGCTGCAGTCTACACAATGGAAGCATGAACACACCCCAAGTTTATCTGTGATTAGACCTTTTTTTCGTAAAAAGCAAAGAAAATTATTAATTTGTTATTAATATGTTGATATGATACTAAAATCTGTGGGCCTTTTTTAGTCTAGAGGCCATTCAGACCAACTTTGTTTTTGTGATTTGATATCTTTGCACATTTTTTTTTTCACTAAGCTCTTAGTGGCAAAATTTATATTTCCCCTTGTTTGCACTAATTTTCTCTACCTTCTCTAGCCCAATTATTAACCTATATACCATACATGTATCTGCTAAGGAACAAATTTTGTTTATTGTAATCACCTTCCCCAAATAAAAATGCTGCATCAGTTGTAAGTGCTCATATCCAGAGTCGACCCAAACAAACTGTTTACGCTCATTATTTCTTCAGAGACACTGAATTCTGGGTTGGTCAATTGGGTGTAAAACATTCCTCTCAGTTCTTTGTTTGACTCAAGCCTGTGGTCAATGTTAATCAATGGCAATTGTTAGTGAGCAGAGCAGCTGGTGATGCTGATAAGTGATAACAATATTCAAGTTGTCTGTTGGTGAAAAAATATTTACTTGGAGTTTAAAATATTTTTTGTTGCTTATTACTCATTTGTCATTTATTCAGTGCAATATTACAGTAAATTGCACAGAATTTCACTGCATTTTCTATCTGTATCCTGTAGAAGTCTGTTCAATTCCAGTTAAAGGGATGGTCCAGGCTGTAGATATTAATATCTCAATAAATAGAGTAAAATTCACAGAGCAAAATGCTGAAAATATGATCAAAATCAGATGAATATTAAAAAACAAAGTTATTGAATTTTACATATTTGCATTATTCCAGTGAAACAGCTCTAGGCATGTCTTCATGAATATTCACTAGGTAGGCTGATGATGTCATATCCCCACTTGTTCTTTTGTATTTTATTATATGAAATTAGGTTTATTCAAAATTTTCTACCAAGAATTAAAACTAAGTGCAGTAGTTATTCATTCAACTTATTTTATCATAATGGAGACATATCATTTACACTTGTTTGAAAAAATGAAACAATTATGATTTCATTTTAATAATAACATAAGAAAAAGGAAAGTGGGGATATGACATCATCAGCCCATCTAATGAATATTTAAGACAATGTGTATATAACTGTTTTCACATAATATTGATAAACTTTAAAAATCAATAACTTTGTTATTTGTTATTCAATTTTATGAAATTTTCAGCATTTTGCTCTGTGAATTTTGCTCTATATATTTAGATATAAATGTTTTCAGCCTGATCCATCCCTTTAAGTTTGTATTTTGTGGTTAAATTGTCTTCACTTTATTTTATATCTCTATTCTTTAAAAATTAATGATGTTTCAGGGTTCAGCCCTGGCTAGGTATTTTCTGATATTGAAGGACAAGTCCACCCCAACAAAAAATTGATTTGAATAAAAAGAGAAAAATCCAACAAGCATAACACTGAAAATTTCATCTAAATTCGGATGTAAAATAAGAAAGTTATGACATTTTAAAATTTCACTTAATTTCACAAAACAGTTAGGCCTATATGCACATCCTCGTTGGTATGCAAATGAGGAGACTGATGACGTCATCCACTCATTTTCTCATTGTCAAGTGAAACAGTGATAAATTCCTCCCTGAACATATGGAATTAGCATTGTTTAATACTATATGACTCAGTGAAGTCGGTCCCTATGCTCAATTCTGTAAAAATGAAATATTGCATAATTTAAACAATAAAAAACAAAAGAAATAGAAATGTGCATATCACTGTTTTGTGAAAAATAAGCGAAACTTTAAAATGCCATAACTTTCTTATTTTACATCTGATTTTGATGAAATTTTCAGTGTTATGATGGTTTGATTTTCCTCTATTTATTCAAATCAACATTTTGCTGGGGTGGACTTGACCTTTAATGTAGTCAGTTTGAAATTATCAGTGAAAATTGGTGTAGTAATGGCCGGATTTTGTCTATCAATCTCTCCGGACCATTGAAAATTGGTGTAGTAATGGCTGGATTTTGTCCAATCTCTCCGGACCATGATCTGAGAAGAGTGTTTTTTTTAAAGTTATTTGAGTAGGCCTGCGGCTTGGACTGCTATTCATGCCATTTGAAAAGTAGTTGAAGCTCATTATATTCCTACATTACATTACAATGTGCACTAATTTCCTTAATTGATAGGCATTGTGATGACCAGTACGTCTAATCAAGGAGGTTTCTCCCAAGTCTAATGGATACATTCATCTCTTAGAAATTTTCCAATTTCCCTAATGAATCAGTACTAATCATCCTGACATGAATGTGGGGCCCAGTTTTGTATTCTTCTTTTTCTCCAATTGAAGACAACTATGTATATATTTAAACTAAGTATTTTGAGTGGAGTATGCCCTAGTGTATTTGAAGTCATAATATAAGCACATGCTTATCAATCACATGTAATTGGCAACTTGTGACTTATGGTCGCTTGATAATCAGGCTTTACATTATGTGAGCCTAGAAATTTATAGCATATCATCCAAGGAAAAAATTTCACCATGCATTTCTCTGTATGAATTTAGTCATTAGAATGCTTTTCACATTGCATTTCCTTAACCCCATACTATCCTTAACCACAGAATATCCTTAACCCCATACTATCTGTTTCGATTCACACTGTCTTTCTAAACTCTATACTTACCGTGTTTACACATTGACTCGGCTCGGGTGTTGAATCCGCGAGCCGGGTTGAACACTGCGAAGAAGGGATCAGAGATCGCGTTTATACGTACATATAAAAAGGCGAGTTCAATACGGCTCGCGGATCTCGAACGGAAGAATTATGACGTCGCAAATTAAACGCGGGAAATTCACCGCCGGAATCGAATCTTGTCCGTGCGAACAACAACAATGCCAAAAGTGAAAGCGCGCGCAGTGACCTGGTCAAGAAAGAGAGTTCGACACGGCTTTCTGTTTACACACGAAAAAATTGCCGAGTCTGACTCGGCTCGCGGGTTGAAGCCTACGATTTTGGCGGATCAAAAAAGCCGTGTTCGACACGGCTCGTGGATCACACTGATCGCGTTTACACAGCATAAAATTGCCGTGTTGAGCACGGCTCGCGTGTCGAACCCCCGAGCCGTGTCACTGTGTAAACACGGTAACTATCTGCTCAACCGTGGTTAATGCCTTAACCCTGGACTATCCCTCAGCTCATGAATATTGATGGTTTACCGAACAGAGCATGATTAACGTGCAATTCGACTTCTGTGATTGGCTAATGCTTAGCCCCACTTTCCTTAGCCCTGTTTCGTTTTCACACTGCATCTCTATATATAAATATTGTGGTGCTAGCACCACAATAATATGCTTTTCACACTGCACTTTTTGTCCTAAATTGGTGGGGCTAAGGGGGGTCTTAGCCCCACCAATTTCCCGGGGTTAAGCTTAGCCCACTTCGTTTTCACACTACGTTTTCGCAAAGTGGGCTAGCACGGTAAATAGTACGGTACTATCTTGCCCTGCAAAAAAGCAGGGTTAGCCGGCTTATTGTGGTGCTAGCACCACAATTGCGGACTAAGAGATGCAGTGTGAAAACGAAACAGGGCTAAGATAAGTGGGGCTAAGCCTTAGCCAATCACAGAAGTCGAATTGCACGTTAATCACGCTCTGTTTGGTAAAACCATCAATATTCATGAGCTGAGGGATAGTAAAGGGTTATTAAAGGCATTAGGCCTAACCACGGTTGAGCAGATAGTATGGGGTTAAGAAAGACAGTGTGAATCGAAAAAAAAAGATAGAATGGGGTTAAGGATAGTCCGGGGTTAAGGATAGTATGGGTTTAAGGAAATGCAATATGAAAAGCATAACCCTGCTTTTTTGCAGGGCCAGATAGTACCGTACTATTTACCGTGCTAGCCCACTTTGCTAAAACGTAGTGTGAAAACGAAATGGGCTAAGTTTAACCCCGGGAAATTGGTGGGGCTAAGACCGCCCCTTAGCCCCACCAATTTAGGACAAAAAGTGCAGTGTGAAAAGCATATATGTATACTGAGGTAATGTGATAATTATGTGATAATGTGATAAGGGACTTAAATACAATCTCTTTCATAATGAAAATATAGATCTTTCAAGTTTCAAATTATTGCAAATTGACAGGCATCAGCCAGATCACACAACAAGGAGAATGATATGATTTACTGATTTTATTTTGTTTTGCTATTGCTTGCACATCTTGATCTATTGATTTTGTTTTTACTTCACAAAGTTCATTAAATAATCATGTACTCAAAGTTCTTAAAGGTAATTCATGATTCAAGTAGGCCTAGTGTTCTGTTTTTCAGTGGTTTGCAATTCTGTTCATAATCCAAGAGCACATATATTACAGTTGTTCCATTTTTGGAGATTACTCCACAGTCATTTGGTAAATTTTATTTACAAACATGTCTCACATTTAATCATATTTCAATCTACTATTTCATTTATGTTTGTGATTAGTTGTATTCTCAGCTATCTTTTTTATTTGATTTCTTTGATGATTCAGGGACGTGACAAGGCTGGAAAACCTCTTCTTTCTTTTTACCTCAAAGTGCAATTATATGTGGAACATGTATCCTTATTGAAGTAAGTATGACTATGACTATGTGGACTTCTTTCTGATACGTAGCACTAATTTGTATTCTATTGTGAACTTTTCATAAAGATGTAGGCCTACTTGCTAAATATTGATTTTTACTACTTTTATGTGTAGAACATTGCTCAAATTCCAAAGTATAATAATTGTTAATGTTGCACATATGAAAGCACCACCAGAATTTTGAAAAAGAATGCCTCAAAGTTTTAACACGTGCAAGTATATAAAATTCCAGTGAACATCTTTTAACCGATATACATGTATTAGTATATTACAGTGGTTTCTCCTGCAGTTACAATCTTTTGGAGGAAGAAATGTCAATTCTGGTATGAAAGGATCATGTATTTTACCTCAATGTAACCTTTTTGGTAATTAAAGAGAGATTTATTTTAAAAACCGCATGGCAGTCAAGTACTTATGTCAGGTCTGATTTGCTTCACAGATAATTCATACAATTCAAACAGTTCTTGGCTAGACTGTTAGAAATTCCCCTGTCACTCTGAATGTATGTATTCCTGACATTTATTATTAATCCTCAGTTTGCCAGAGAACATGTTACACCACATTACACTAGGCGGTTTCAAACCGCCTCGATCACAAGAATCCCCGTTAAATTACGAGAACTTTTTAAGGCTAAAAAATACCCGTTAATTATTCCTGCATTCACACCGCCCCGAAACACATCCTTCGGATAAGTTCCCGAAGTTACGAGCATGCGCAGTGTGGTCTGATAAGCAGGCAAGGCGGGAGATTCAAAATCACTAGCCCAGCAGCCACCCACGCCGCCGCGCCCAACGACACGCTGGGATAAAAGTTCCCGTAATTTGCTTTCACATCGCCAAAATACCTGCGACCTTGGAAAAATCCCCACAAAAGTTCTCGTAATTTCGCCAAGTACCTACTATTTAGCGGGTATTTTCTTTCGGGAGATTACGCGTAGTTTGCTTTCACATTACCAAAATACCTGGTATTTTCTGATCGGGGTAAATTTCCCGATCAGAGAATACCTGGAACTGGCGAACTTCGAGGCGGTCTGGGACCACATATTTTTCCTGATGGAAAGGTTATTCCAGCAGGGCACCAAATGTGTCACCTTTGACCCTTTCCTCTCAACATTCCTCTCTTGATTACTCCATGGTAGTTTTACTTTTCAAGGGTGCCGCGCATGAATTCCAAGCCACATAAATCTCTTTATATCCAATTTAGCCTTGCTAAATCAATCTAATATCTAGCCTATATTGTGGTATTTCATTCTCCTAAGAGCTTCCTATGTTTATGTTGCCGTTGATATTCATGTGAAGGAATGTTGTCCTGGACTCTGATATTGACTCAGAATAAAAAAGCACCCTGTGTTTATGATGAAAGCTCAATTCTTCTGTGTCATGTCAAATAGTTTTTTTTTTACATTAGGATTATTCAACATTTTCTTATAACATAGAAAAAACCTTAATAAGTTATGTAGGCCTGTTTGTAACTTTAAAAGAGTAAACCTTGTGTTCTCCCTCCAAAAAGCAAAATGCAAAAACTTGCATTACACCTTTCATCTAAATTTTTTTATAATAAAGAAGTTTGTGTGATGCATTTTTTTATTACCGGTTGTAAACAGTATGAACATGATGATGGTGATGACGACAATGAAGTCAAGGCTTGAGAAGTATGTATCTTTTAATAGGTCTATATCAAAATATATAAAAACAAATAAATTGTGAATGTGAGTCATATCATCATCACTATGTAGAGGATTGATACCAATTTATATTGTTTCTATGTTTTTCTTTTCTTTTCTTTTCTTTCTTTCTTTCTTTCTTTCTTTCTTTCCATCATAGGGATGATGTGACACGTTACCATTACTATCTACAGCTGAAACAAAATGTACTGCAGGCTCCAGTTCTTTGTCGTGAGGAGGCGTGTTTTGTACTAGCATCCTATGCTCTCCAAGCAGACATGGGAAACTTTGATGAAACGGAACACGCTGGAAGATACTTTGAACCAGCAAACTACTTCCCAGAATGGGTGAGAAGGGAGTAAGGGATTATTCAAGATGGTTTAGAGATTATCTGAAGATAGAGGAACTCCGAAATAGAGGAATTGTATATTATTTGGAATTGGGTTTCACAGCTTTTCTCTATCACTGTCTGCATGCTATAAACTAAATAATGATTTATTCATTATTATTATTATTTATGCTATAAACTGTGATGCATGGGACATGAAGTGCTGAGACTATCAGTTTAATAAAACATGAAGCATTCATTTACATTTACAAGCTTTAATGTCTTGTTATTTTTGGTAAATAGCAAGATTGTAAGAAATAACAAAATAGAAATTAAATAACTTTTGTGAAAGTATTTTTTCAATTTGAAGAGTGTCAAAAGGACCATTATGCTCCTGTATGTCTGTCTTTCTCTGGGAATGTTTGAATTTTACAGTGACATCTTAATTGAAAAAAAAAATGGAATCTTTGAATAACACTTATCAACAGTTAATTGAAAATCCTTTGTATTTTGTGATATTTCAGGTGATAAAAAGGAGAGGAGAGAATTATATCATCAAACATGTCCCCTCAATGCATAGAGATCAGAAGGGTACAGCACCAGCCCTTGCACAGAAAGCATTTGTTAGAGAAGCATCTACTACTCCAGAACATAATATGCACTTCTACAGACTCAAGAAGGTAAGTCCAATACTAAGGATTCATATGCTTTTTCTTGTAAGACTTCACAACTTGTATTTTCCTCTTACTTAATGTAACTAAGAATCTCTCTTGGTCTCCTGACTTTGTAGAGAGATTGAAGAGAACAAAAGCTGAGTAAATTTTGGAGGTGTTTTTCCTTTTATTTGATATCATATAATCCTATTCTGAGGGCTCTGTTACATCATACATCACCATATTTTAACAATGGAAGTTTGATAAATGTGTTATATTTAGTGACACAGCAGCAGCTGGTTGTACTTTCATTATTTTGAGTTATATTGAATCATAGACATTGAAATCCTATGGATGCATGATGGTTGAACATATTTACTTGGAAGTCAAGCATGATATTGATTTCTTGCTTGTTTTCAAATTCCAGTAGCTTATCATTCAAGTCACCTTGAAAAAACTGTTCAGAGAGTGAGTTGAAACTATTCAGAAATATTGTTTATTTTCTTCATGTCTTTGGTATATATATATATTTTTGATCTGGAAAAATAGTTCTGGTTCAGTTGAAAGATGACTTTGTCCATTATATTGGGCAAGATGTGGATTACAAACTGATATTGGTATGATTTTCAAGCCAATGTAAGTTAAACTTTAAAAGTATTTTTTGTCTTCGTATATGATTTCAGCATAACTTTGCCATCTCTCATTCAAACTTCTTCTTGTCTGTAATGATGATGGTCATTTATGTATCCCATTATTTCCATTTAATATTAAAGCAATGATCATAATACGAGTAGGCCGACTGTCTATTCTGCATTGTGCTTTATGATGGTATATGGCATTATGCATCATAGTTGTATTGGTATTCTGATACACACTCATTAGAAGGAAGTGAAGAAGACCTAGTAAGGCATTTATTCACTTATCAATGAAAAAAAAAGTACATTGCACCAGATCCCCTTGTTCTGAGATCAGCTACTCTATTCATACATTTGCTGGGCCGTATCAAATCTATTCGCGTGTACTTCACCCACAAGTTATGGAACTCAAAAATGATGAATAAAAATGTTGAGAAAGAAGGAAAAAATGAGGGAAAGACAAAATGTACAGATAACCACCTGCCATGCAGAGATGAATAAGAAATATTTATGCTCAGTTGCCTCAACAAGCTTGGAAATATTCGTTATTGTACCATAAATATGTGGTACAGTAAAGCTTTATCTCTGCATGGATGAGTTTCAATCGAGGGAGCTAGACACGCTTGTTCACTCAAGCACATAGTGGTCATACCTTCTCTAAACGAAACATATGAAATTAGTCACAGGTAAATATGAAGGAAAAAAATGACAATGGGATTTAATTAGGGTTTTAAATGAAATTAGGGGAAATAGGAGTTTTGTATTTGGCAAGTGCATGAATATTGTTTACGCAAACAAGTAGAGAAAACTACATCAATCACCTGAGCTGTGACAGGTGTGTTGTTGTGGAGTCCAAGGAGTAGCTTGGACCATGAAAAATTAATGTGTTTTGATGGTAGAGCACATGTGGTTGGTGTTTGTGACCACACATTGGATTGAAGTATTCTAGGAATGTAGAGTGTAGGTCCCTCAGATGATTGTAGTGTACTTGTATGATGACCCTGGTTCAATAGCAATGAACCAAGCAGAGAACAAAGTGAACCGGTTGTAAATCAAACTTCTTGTTTAGAGGCTCCTGTAGATCAAATCCTCTCTCCAGGCTTACATTTTTTGTTTCACAGTTCGAAGATTGATTTTCAAAGCTGCATTGTTCACTGAAAGTGCTATGTTAAAGTGCTTGTGTTATCTGATATTTGTGATTTCCATTAAAACCGAAAATGTTGAAGCTTCGTCCATGGTTAGATATGTGGTTAACTGCAAGATATTATTGGGGTTGTTTATTGGGAGAGGTGAATGGAGCATGAAAGAAATCTCTCCCAAACAACTTAAGTGCTTTGTAATGTATATCAATAAGCTTATGTTTTGGACTTTTTACTTTCATGTATGTGTGTATAATATTAATCAGTGAAATAAATGTAACTTGGATTGTAGTTTGAATAACAATTGTTGATTATTCCTACCCCTTGAATAAGTAATAATATTTTATCATTCTCAATAATATGAAAACTTTGTCAAGATGAGATGACATAAACATGTATTTTAAAATTTCAATAATTTTCAGGTAGTGTTGAATTTAATTGTTCATATGATATTTGGTCATATTTATTCACTTTTTCACTTTGTATATCAGTGTTGTTGTTGTCCAAACTGAATAGTAAATTTTGGGGGACAAGACAGAACTACATGACCTTGAGATTTTAATTCAACAGAATATTTCTATAAAGACTAAGAAAAATAACCTGGAGTTAAAATGATTTTAGTCCCTGAAATCCTAGAGAGCATGGTAACCTTTAACAGAAGTGACCTTGGGTTTCATTTCAGGAGACCTCCAGGAATTCAATCATTGTAAGACTTAGGAAAAGAATGGAAGTATATATATATATATATACACACTGAAGGAAACCTTACAGCTGAGCACGCTTGTGAAGGATTTTCTAAGATTAGAGATAGGGGGTATGAGTTCCAAGAAGTTTGGAAAATCATGAAAATAAAGAAAACTTGAAATGGCATAAATCATTTGTGGAGTGACATACTCTATGTATGAAGGGGCTGCATTTTGAAAATCTGTATGAATGATGAATACGGTTGTAGGCCTAAATCATTATTTTTGACACTGCTCTTAGGCCTACATGGTTATTATCATTTTTTTTTGCTTGGTTTCAATGGTTTAGCAAAAATACATATCTCATGGTTAGTCTTGTATGATGAATTTCATTTAATTCTTTCTTTACCAATATTGGCCCGAGCTTGCAAACAAAATTAATAGTCCCAACGCACATTTTAAAGATTACCTCTCAGATCCAAATCAAGAATCTCTCTTTTAACCCCAACAAACCCCTCCGAAATAATCAATACTGTTCGTTCCCTTCATAATTCTAGATCTTCTGGTTGTGATGGCATTAACATGTCTCTTCTTAAGCAAATAATTCACCCTCTTGCTAGCCCTCTGACTCACATATTTAATAATTCCCTATCTCAAGGTGTTTTTCCAGATTTATTAAAAGTAGCAAAAGTTAATCCTATCTTTAAAAAAGACAACCCTCACGAAATAAGTAACTACCGTCCCATTTCCTTACTTCCAACAATATCTAAAATTCTAGAAAAAATAGTTTACACAAGACTTTATAAATTCATTAACAAATATAATATTCTGAATTGTAATCAATATGGTTTTAGAAAAAATTTCTCAACAGATTTAGCATTACTTCAAATTTACGACAAAATAACAAATGCCATAGCAAACAAAGAACATGTAATTGGCATTTTTTGCAATCTTAGTAAAGCATTTGACACCCTTAACCATGATATTTTACTCTTCAAACTCAACCATTATGGAATACGAGGTCAATGTCTCTCATTTTTAAAGACTACTTAAATAATCGAAGGCAATATGTCAATTTTAACAGTTTCGACTCTGATTCTCTTTTAGTTCGATGTGGTGTTCCTCAAGGTTCCATTTTAGGCCCACTTTTATTTTTACTCTATATTAACGACATCATTAGAACCTCCTCTATTTTATCCTTCGTTTTATTTGCCGACGACACCAATATATTTTATTCGCATAGAGACCTTAATTCATTAAACAATATCGTAAATTGTGAAATTGATAAAGTATCAAACTGGTTCAAAGCCAATAAACTCTCTCTTAATACAAAAAAGACACATTTTATGTACTTCAGACACCATTCCCATAACATTAACACACCGATTTACATTAATATTGACGGCACCCCTCTAGAACAGAAAAAACAATCTAAACTTTTAGGTATAATTATAGATGAATCTTTGACTTGGAATCAACACATACACCACGTTACGATGTCCGTTTCCAAAAGTATTGGGATAATTTCCAAGTTAAAATTCACTCTTCCTGACAGTACTTTATTCTTGTTATACAATTCGTTAGTCCTCCCTTATATAACATATTGTAATATCGTCTGGGCAAATTGTGGTTCTTTTAAACTCAATTCTATCTTTAAATTACAAAAAAGAGCAATCCGTATATGCACAGGGTCACATTACTTGGCTCATTCTGACCCATTGTTTCATAAACTCAAAACTTTAAAAATATTTGATATCAATACAATTCAAGTAGCCATCTTTATGTTCAAATACTTTAATAATCAACTTCCTCCGTCCTTTAATAATATGTTTAGGTTTAACAGGTCTGTTCATTCCTACCCAACCCGCTCATCAGGAAACCTTCATCTCACCAACCCTAAGTTATTAATAACTCATAAATCAATTCGACATTATGGTCCTGATATTTGGAACAACTTTCCAGACAATATTAAGTCATGCTCAACAATATACTCATTCAAAGCCACTATTAAAAGAAAAACCATTGAATCATATGCATCCCCCTCTCCAAGTTAATTATTCAACTGCCCTTTACTGCACCCGCACCTGCACCTGCATTGCACCCACTTGATCAATGAAGAAAGAAATTTATGTACCATTTTACGAGGCCGCCATCATTTTCAAGCTTAACCGCTCACGATGGCGGTCTCCTGCATTCATTTAAACTGTTATTTTTTTTTTCGATTGAATATTGCTTCTAGTCTATATTTATTTTTCATTGCTTTATTATGACTATTGCTTTATTACTTTGTGAAACTGAATTGTATCACCTTATTGTTATGTTGCATATATTATCTTGAATGCAGAAATAAATAAAATCAAATCAAATCAAATCAAAATTTGTTTTACAAGCATGACATTAAATCTCCTTGACTGCAACTGTTATTTTTGGCAGTTATATATATATTTTTAAAGAGCTTCTTTTTCTCTCTTATTATTTGTATATTCTTGGAAAGTTCTGCTCTATCCTTTTCTTGCTTTTGTGAAATTGTTTCAAGAGTTTCATGTTATTTTCTCCTGATATGATATTTTTGAACAATTTCAGTTTACCAAAATTTTCAGTGAATGCTCCTTATTTGTAGGACACAATACTAATGAGAATCAATGCTGCTGTCTCTAAAGATTGAAATGAGTATACTCTGTTTATAATTGCTCAGGCTTCTGCAAATCTTGCAATTTGAACTACTTACTTAGTGCTTTTTGTGAATTTTTTTCTTGGTGAAGGTGTACAAGAAATATGAGGATTTACACTTTGCCACTTTTCACCCAGAAGAAGGTTGAAGATTTGGCTAGACAATTCCTCTTTGCTGGAATTGTTTTTTTTTCAAATAATCTTTTGATTCATGAAAATTGAAAGACGGTACCTGTCTCTTGTCTACATGATTATCATTGACTATAGATAGCCTTGTAAAATAAATTGATTTTGTGATTTATTCCATGCTTCTGTGATCACTTGAACTTTCTATCACTTGAGACTTTAGAAATGAATATAGGAAGTTAGTAGAAATTAGTACTAATGAAGCAAAACCACAAACTTTTAGGGAATTTTAGTCTGTTGTTGGATGAAGGTTATCTTTTTATAAAGGGTTCGATTGTGTTTTAGGATGTGTCTTTGTGTTTAGTAAAATAATCCCTGACTACTCACCTCTGTGTGCAATCTGAATTTTTCAAAACCCACAAAACCCCCTTCTATATCTCTCTCTGGGTCTATCTGTGTCTCTCTTCTCATTTCTGTTTCTCTCTCCCCCCTCCTCTATCCGCCATGTGTGTTCATATTTCTTTTTTTCTACAGTCTCTCTTCCTCCCCTCTCTAATGATCAGTTCAAGTTCCTCA
The DNA here is from genome assembly GCF_018143015.1 of Lytechinus variegatus. Classification (NCBI taxonomy): domain Eukaryota; kingdom Metazoa; phylum Echinodermata; class Echinoidea; order Temnopleuroida; family Toxopneustidae; genus Lytechinus; species Lytechinus variegatus. Next base: position 40,022,825 of record NC_054746.1, read on the forward strand.
GTTAATTTGAATCTTCTTGGACTGATGTCTAAAGCCAAACTTTGATTCTGAAAATTCAACTAACCAGAGACTAATCCAACGAAAATAAACAAACCACTGAATAACCAAAGAGATCAAGTGGTCTTTTTAGGCGGTGCTGCACCATCCCAAGTTTGCTCAATCTCAAGATTTTAGCCCGATCGGCCATCTTCGTGATTAATCTCGAGATTCAAGAAACCCCGTCTCCACCATCGCAAGAAGAGCGATTCCTGCTCAAGTGAGGCATCGATTCATTATAGTCTGATGCCGTGTCGGTTGATGTGGCTAGAAATCGAATCTTAAGATTGATCTATTTCTTGATGATGAAGAACCATGTAATATGACTTGTATGTTTGCTTGACTTCCTATTTTCTGTTCCATGCGGCTTTGTCTTTCTTTTGGCACTTCAACGGTTGCAATCTGCATTGTGTATATAACTTTATTGCATTCTTGGAGCCAAATGGGTGTGACCTGTAAGACTACTTGGCTCTCATCTATGTAATCTCCATAATAATAATCCACTTTTATGTAGCACTTAATACATCGGAACGTCTCTAAATGCTTTACAGATATACCCTGGTCATTGGATCCTCATCCTGGTATGCCCGCATACAATGTATGCACATTTTCCACTCCCTAGGGAGCATTCCAACAAGAGTACCAATTGCTAGGCATACTATATAGGCTTTACAAATAAACTTTGCATTTTCTCTGTAGTAGTATTACACAACATATATTTCAAAACCGTCAATGCAGAACACTGAACATATACTGTATACTATACTTAGCAACAGCATTATATTCATTTTCACAGTTGTTTGCCCGAACTTAAATTTGATTTAGAATGTGAATGGTATAGTATACTGAATTTTACCATAAATTGTGAGATTTTCTTTCATACTTTTCTGCTGTATAGGTTCATAGTTGCCAAAATACATTCCTGAATATGACTATCATTGTACTACATTGCTACAAAGGAAACTAATGGAACAGTCATGTTTTTTTTTTCTTTCAGACCAAGACAGAACAAACTCCATCAATATGGCTTGGTGTGTGCACCAAAGGCATCCATTTATATGAGGTATTGGATGAAATGAAATATATTAGCTCTCTATATGGGAAAGTATAATATTATATCAACACAAAATAAAAGAGAATTTGCAATCATATTTGGATCAACTTTTTATGGTATTGGTTGAATACAAACTAAGACGAGAAAATGGTTGAACACTTCCTCGTTATGAGTGGCTTTATATTTGTTGTTTCTTGTCATAATATAATTCTTAATGTAGCATGAAATTATCAAGATTTCCTGTATTCCAGTAAGCCATCATGTTAGAAATTCTTCTTCACCATTTTGTGGATAAGGTCTATTTATTTCAGTGCAATTAACACTATATCCATTGTTGGGTAAGAAATGAAATGTGTAGCTATAAACCTTTTAAATCAACCACATCATTTTTATTAGGGGTGTTAATTGGTGGTAAGATTTTATGGAATTAGCATTTCTCGTTGAATTTCCAATTGTGCTATAAAGAGCTTCCAGGCATGTTATGCACTGTACTTTGGAAACCACCAATGGAAAGCAGTATAACCATTTCTGTTTCTTGAATATTGAAAGTTATTTAAAAGTGTTTATTTTTTTATGTTTAGGATTCTACAGATGGAAAGTACCTTTTATGTGAATACCCTTGGGTTGACATCAAGAGATTGATATTCCAGGTAAATATGTCATTACATTTTCTCAATATCAGTTCATTCCAGAATTCATTTATCACCATGGGGATATTTTATGTGTTTTTACAGATTTAAGGTGTTAAATGTTATTGCATACTGTATGTTTCTTACAGTACATGTTTTATAAATTAGAATATTCTTGTATCTAATTGCATGTTCCTACTTTGTGTAATCTACAGGCTGATGTTGTCTATTTTCAGATTTTTATCTTCAAAAGTTGATTGAGTACTAGCTAAATTCACCAATAAGAAGTGGACTATCAAACTACAAGTTGTCCATGTGTACTCAGGGTATCATCTCAGAATTCTTGACATGTTGTGTAACACTAACCTGAAATTTCAGAAATTCAACTTTAGAGTTGTATTTATTCTTCTTTATCACAGAAAAAGAAGTTTGAGCTTCTTGTGGAGGGAGTATCAGATGGAAGGAAAATCACATATTACACATGCACTGAAGCAAAGTAAGTTATTGTATCACCAATCTTAAATTCAACCTTTATTAAAATCAAACCTCATGGTCTTCAGAATTCAATTGAAACACTTTGTCATCTGCATTTTCCATGAGATATGTTTATATGTTTAAAGAAATATTCTCTTACAATGATATCAGTTTAAAATGGCCAAGATAGAATGTCCTGTAAACAATAACTTCTTATTATGAATGTACTTTATATTTTTTTAAAATATTATGTTCAATTTCATTATAGTTTGAAGTACATATTTGTTCAGATAATTTGTAATATTTCAATTTTATTTATTTACGTAGGTCCAAACATCTATTGAGGCTATGCAAGCTGACCCATTCATTCCAGATGCAAACACAGTCATTGGTAGATCGAGCGCGCATCAGAGAAAGTGCTTCAGGTAAGTGCTCTCAGGAATTTGGTTTACCATTTTGAACTCTTCCCCCTTTTTTCTCTTTCATTCCCTTGTTTCCCCCTTTCTCCCTCCCTTCTTTTTTAATTTTAAATTTTCCTTCAACTTCTATGTTGTAATGACAATGTTATACTCTGCATTCTCTTTTATTAAAATGCTGATAGAAGTAGGAACGAAAATATTGACTAACTTAATTTTAATCTTCAAGTGATCTTTCTCTTTAAATCTTTCTTGATATTTTAATCATTTGATTTTAATTTTATTCAAGTTTATAATCGATCCCAGTATGACTTGACTTTTTGCAGCAATCAGAATTTCTATATTTTATATTTCTTGAATTCATTTGCCCTGTCCTGCTCCCTGGAAGATACAATGCATTTGTATTAAAATATAATTCTTAAAATCTATAGTTTAGTTTAGTTTAGTTTACTCCAACGATGTTGTAGGACAAAGCCTGTTCATCGATCAAAGTAGAAATGTCTATTGCTGCTCTCCTTCAGACAAAATTAGATGCGTTACTTATGTTGGCATGGAGGGGTGGCAGGGGTATCGTAGACAGTGAAAAATTCCATGGAAACACACAAGAAACGAAAATTACTCAAAGTCATAGGCAATCTTCTCCCAATGCTTATCCAGTCTATTCTTAAAAGCAATCACTGAACAAGCAGTAACTACATCTTCTGGGAGACTGTTCCACACATCTATCACTCGGTGAAAAACTTACGCACATCAAGACAAATGAAATCAGGGCCCCATTTCATAAAAAAGTTTCTATGATAGCAACTCTTACTTGAATATCACCTTTCATTGGAAGAGCCAATCAAAAAACAGAATTTTCACTGTTGTCATGGTAGTTGACATTCCATCAGGACTTTCTATCATAGCAACTTTTTAGGTGTGTGTTCTAGTAAGGTTCAGGGGCCACGGAATGGTTTACAAATCAAAGTGGGGGGGGGGGGCTGACCATGCAAAAAATCACAATCATGGTAATTTTTACGTTTTTGTACATGGTTTTGGAAAAAAAAGTGGCCCCTGAGGTTACTGAATGTACCAAGTGTTACAAGTAAACTTATCGTGGTATCTTTCTGTTTGATTCAACCCACAGAGAAGAAAAGATACCGTGAATCGTACATCAGTGGTGACATCTCCTGGTCAGATGTAGATAGCTCTATGACAACTACATCTCATAGTGAGATGTCTACCACCAAGGTTGACCAAAGGATGTCTGTTATCAGTAATGTGAGCTCTGTAGCAACCTCTGGTATCGTATCAGATGAGAGGTCACCGGTTGAGAAGACAATGAGTGAAGGTTTGAACCATTCCATTTGATCTATGTACCAAGGTCAAGAAGGGTCACTTGATGTAGAACATGCAGATTGATGAACTTAATAAATATTACCTTGTATTAAAAGAAAAATCAGAATATGACATTTTATGTGGTTTTTAAAGCGAGGTAATGAAAGACCACTTGATGCTCAAAACCATTCCCTTTGATCTACATGGCAATATCAAGATTCTATCACTTGATATAGAAAATGCAGATTTGTGCCACTCAGTAATTAACTGGTATAAAGTGAGAAGTTTGACATTTGTATGTGGATCTTGACAGTGAGGTAATAAAATATCACTTGCTGAATGAAATCCATTCGATATGTTTGTATTATAAGTATACCAGTATCATTTTAGAATGCAATCATGAGAAAATTAATATAGTATGAAATTGTGTATGTTTCATTAATTGTGTGAAAATGTTATATCAAGATAATTTTCATGCAGTGATAATTTATTGTTTTATCTTTTTCTTTCAGATGATGACATGTCACCATATAAAATAATTGAGATTCCTTCATCAACGATGACCCATATCCCACAACTCGAATCCCACCAAACACTACAACCTTCTACTTCAAGAGAGGACATGCTGCTATACTCTGGTGAGTCTTGTCTCCTACAAAAATAAATTATAATTCTTTACAATTATACTAATGATAATAACACTGTTCTTGTATTGTATCATATTATTAGCTAACATTTTTGTGTGCATTTACAGGACTATGATTGATATTAAGCTGGGTTGTAGCTCAAGCCCCTCTTTGACATTAACAAGCAATGTAAAAGTAGGGAGAAAGAATTGATTATTGCCAACATCAGAATCTAATTTAGCACCAAGACTGATTGATCTTAGATTAGTAGCTTAGACTGCCAAATTAATAATTTGCAGCTAGAGCCCAGAATAAGAATTTTTGTTACCCTCTCGTTGAAAGGCAAGAATAGACCAGTTCGTAGTTACTTCATGGACAATTTTGGTCAAATGACCTTTCATTTCTTTCATCATGATAGGCAGATTTCAAAGCAAGATATTACGTAAGCTTGCCTTACATAGCAGGATGAAGAAATTGAATAGACCAGGTGACTAGAATAGCACACAAATGAACACTTAATGAAGGCATTTGTTGCATTCCTACTTTGAATGCATATCTTAGCATGTTGCACAATGTACTTTGCAAACTGTGAAATACCAGTCGTTCGTGGAAGCATTGTTGTTTTTTGTGGATATAAATGAAAACGACAATTCAAAAGAATATATGAATAATCAAGACATCAAAGTTGGTGCTTATCTCATTAGATTTTAAAGCACCATGTCATTTTAGTACAAATGACCTTCTTCTGATCATGCGTAGAATCTTTTGATCATGCGCAGAAAGGAACTACGAACTGGCTTATCAAAATCATGTTGTCACCACGCTTCCATTGTTTATGATAAAGGATTTTGAAAACGGAATCTGGGCATAAACATCCAATTAACATTCATTCATGATTATGTTTTGTTGACTTGTTTTGATGCAGATGGTGTATCAAAGCGTCATTCTGCAGCTATGTCTGATGCATCTAGTCACAAGGAACACAATGCAACTCATTCATCTTCCTCTAGTGAACCGGGTAAACCAGTGGTGGTATATCAAGACGCTACTGGTATGCTTAGTGAATCAGAATGGGCATCAGATGATGAGGTAATGCAAGATGAAGATTACCAAATTTCTAGGATGGTGTTGCTCCATAATTGTATTGGAAATGATTAATTGTTGAAGTTGACAGGAGCTTAAGGGTAAAGAGATGAAGAGGAAATAAGTTAGATATGAGATTAATGTGAAATCATATGAATCTCATTCTCACATTTTTTTTACATTCTGAAGTGTAATTGCCATATTTAATAAAAGCATGCTTGATTCAGAATGGATAAAGAAAGAATAAAGATTTGTGTGCAGCAGCATGTTGCTGTGTTTTTTATAATGGCTGATGCAAATAGTGTCCTACATTTTGTGCTCTTAACAAAGTGAAACATTGAAATAAATCTTAAATTGTGATGTGTTTTTTTACTATTGATACTTGTGCAGGCAGAGGATGATGATGAAGATGAGAGGAGATATCACAAGAAGCACAGTCGATCCAGCAACCATCATCAACTCATAGACACAAGGAAAATCAGAGCAGAAATTGCTGACAAGGATGTAACTGCTCCTTTACTGAGTGCTCTTTGCAATGATCGCTCACTCTTGATGATGCAACAAGAACAAAGCAATACAACTCATGAAGACAATTCATTGGGAAGCAACGACTTGAGTCGAACGTCTAGTAGTCGCGGCTCTGGCTCCGTCCATGAGAAGAGCTATCATGAAGATTTGAACACATCCTTGACTACTCTTGTAAGTCATAGCTCAATAGACTCAGACATGCATAGCTCTGTTGTGGAGAGACTCAATGCAAAGTCCTGCTCCATGATCAACACAATGAGCTCCTTGGGATACTCGCAAGGAAACCTCTCCAAACATCAAACGTTATCAACCTTGAACAATCTAGCAGATATGGACATCACGCTCATGGACAGTACACCTTTTGATGTCAGGTTAAGCTTTGACTCGGCCAGTGAAGGCAGGGTCAAATGTCAAACGCTGCCATCCAAGATGAATGCCAGTGAGCAAATGCTGCTTCTTGGTGCAAGTGTCAACTCAGTTCAACGTGATGAATCTGTCTCATACTCTGCCCCTAATCTTTCACCTGGTGCTAAAGTTCCCATTGCCAGTCATTAAGGAAGGTCATTGAACTTTCAGTAAGGACAAGCCTACATGACATTTACCGAGAACCTTCTTTAATTGATAGGTCAGAGACCTTTTATTAATAGGTTTGTAAGAAGTTTCTACAAACTTGCTGCATTTACAATAGGATATCCTAAATTGAGGCTGTCTTTATATAAACAATGCAAACACATTTTGGGTATTATGATATTTGCGCATATTGTCACTCAGCTACTCGTTTGATTTATGTTTAATTTGTTTTATTTTTGTCATTTTAAGTAATATCAATCACTTAAAACTCATTTATGTTGATTAATAGATTAAAATAATTAAGATTTAACCAACTCAAAGTAGTCTTAGAAGAGTCCTGTAGATAATTACTTTTAAAGAAAACATTGAACTAACAGGCAATATTTGTTACTCTTCCTAGTACACAAATTTGAGTTTCTTTTTGTAGAATTCTAATGACAATTGTTCTTGTGTCTTGAAACACTTGTTTGACTATGTGGTATGATATCTTGTATTGTCATTTGTGACTTTGTGTTGTATGTTTATGTCATTCAGTTTATGTGTTTTTACTAAATCTTAGATTCCAATTTATTTTCCAATTTGATCTTTTTCACTGACTGTATTGTTAAACAATTCTTAAAATTTTGTATTCTGTATTTTTTTTGCATATACATCTGTAAATGAATTTGAGGCAACATATCTCATCAATGTGGGCATTTATACTTCTTGTACATCCATTTCAAACAGTTTATTACTTTATCTGGCCAAGCTATTCCTACATTCTATTCTGAAAAGCATTCTAGGCAAAAATTTGAATTAAACCACTGAACATTGTCAAATTCACACAATATATGTGTGATGTAATCAGAAGACAATTTAGTTGACAATATTAAGTAAGATTGCTAAAGAGACTTCTTATAAAGGAAGAACTTAATATAAACTACTTCTGAATAACAGGGGCCACAGAACCGAGGAGGGGGGGGGGGGGGCTTGAAGCCTCCGTAAAAATTGCCATCAATTTGTGATTTCATGCGTGTTCAACTCCTCCCCCCCACACACACTTATTGTTCAGCCCCCATTTTCAAAACTATTCCGCAGCTCCTGTATTATCCATTTAATAAAATCACCATATTTTATATATTAAGATACTTTTATTTTTGCGTACTTGCCTTGCAAATTTTCCCCTCCGTTAAACAAAAATAAAATGTCAATCCAAGTGTACAAACAAGTTTTTGTTATCAGTTAACCTGATATTATCTTTTAGTGATTTATTTTTACCATGCAATAAAATAATTGTTCTTCTATGGTTCATAACAATGTGTCATCTACTGATTTAAAGATATCTGAGAAATTACAAGTGAATTTGAACTGAATTGAATCGAATATAATTTTTCTCGTCTCTAAATCTTCTTGATATATATCCATTTTAATTCAATTTTACAAGGCTGTATTAAATTGATTATATAGAGTATACCATACTTATTTTGATAATTTTGATTTTCCTGAATTGAAAATATCATTTTCATACAGGATATAAAAGAAGGTGATCCATATGAAAGTAATAGATACTCCTATATTGTTTCATATTGCAGTTTCATGTGTTTTTCAGAAATAAAGAGGTACCAGTATCATTAGAAGTAGTAGTACATTGTCTTTGAAGTATGATTGCATTTCAACAATCAAGACAATCTTTAAATTCAATATCAAGAAAACAATCATGTTTGATATAAAATCGTAATTGATCACTTTTCAATTCTCTTATTCGCTTTCTCTCTTTTTTGTGGTTGCTTTTTATCCATTGTCAATAAGTTTCAAATGCAGAGTGTACAGGTTTTATGTATTATCAGTATTCGATAATTGTTTTATGAATTGATCAGTCTGTATTTAGAATGAACATTGATGAATGCAAAAAGAAAGAAGATTTTTAATGTTATAGTCTGGTAGAATCTTCTCTTTCAAGTACAGTCTTTGAAAGTTATTTTTTTTTTCAAATACCGGTAAATTAATTATACAAATACATAATTGCATTTGTAGTTTATTCACAAGTTATATCAGACAAAAAATATAGAATGGCCGACAGTATTGAAAATCATGAATGCTTTAACAGTACAATAATTTGTAGGGGGCCTTCCAAGTTCTAAGTCCAAAGATTGTCAGATGACTTTCAATATTTGCTACATCATGCAAAAATGGTTAGACATCTCATGATACTGTAAATCAGGAAGTTAATATATCAGTATTTTCCAATAACTTTTAAGATAGAAAGTCTGATATTTGCATACCATGATAATAAAAAAAGAAATATAAAATATCACTAATGAAGGAGGGAATGTCAAAATTAAGAATGAACTTGGATAGGCCACAGTGATTATTATAGTGATGATGATGATGATCCATGGCATTTATATCGCACAATATTTTTGTTAAAAAACAATCGTAGTGAGCACAGATGTCCTTTAAAAATGAGAAAAATTCACTCCTGAAAAATCCACCATTTTACTCACTATCACAGTTGATCATTGTATATGAGGCCGTGTGCAATTTGATTTTAAGTTAATATTCCTCCTACAAATCAGCATGCCTTAAAGCCTTCTCATCTGAACATGTCAGTCAAGGCCTTCCTCTGGAAAGCCAGTAAAAAATAAACTTTTGGTGGGTGTCAGCAAAATTATGACAGTGGTTAGTGGTAGAAGTACCAACCTATCTGTGAATTAATGTACAACGGTAACAAAGCTGTGAACTGATAACAAATTCATAAAATCAAGAAACATTACAATTTGATTTATTTTTTCCTATAAGGGTGCTAATTTTGATAAAAGAGCTTAGTGTCTTATATGCCTTCATGTAAGTGATCGTGTTACTCAAATTAGTAGTTCAACTTTTAATCTGAAGCTGATAAATCAAAGTCCTGAACAAATAGTAATTGTATGTTTACATTTTGAATGAGAGTTGTGCTGCATCATTATGCTTGTTCATCCATAGAATGAATACAAGCATTTGTGAACATTTCAAAGAAAAGGGGCTCTATCTTTTAGTATATATCAATGATATAAAGAGTGCATAGTGATCATAAGGCCATGTTAACATGTGATGTTAGAAAGCTCAGTGACAAAGTTTGGTAGCATTGATGTATGAAAGTTATGGGTAAATGATGCATGAAGTAAGATATTGCAGAGGCATTTTAGGGGACTGCAAAATAGTTATTAACCAATCAAGTTTGTACAATTGAAGTGATAAGTTCTGATATCTTACTCATGAACTAGTATAGCATTGTGAAGTCATGAGTTTGCAACTGTGTATAAAACTCTTTCAATCTAGTGTTGACACATACGGTGCATGACAAGTGACTCTGCCTCATGTTTGAACACGATAACATTGAAAAAAAAAACACTATGCTGATTTTTTATGCATTTATATGAACCAGGGAAAAATTAAACCTGTATTCATGATAATGATTTGAAAAGAATTTGAAATTAATTTATCCCCTTAGTACTTTCTCATTGAGGGGTCATGAAAATAATGCTGCAGTGGTTTCTACAATGTGATCATTGCAGAAAACATATAGATATATTCATGCATCAAATTATTTCTCTGTAATTTATGTGAAAATGGGTGTTCATTTTGATACATCACGCCCAAGTAACTCTATTTTTAGTGTTCCATGAAAGTATCTTTAGACCATTTCAGCATTTATGTGGGGTGAAAATTATTGGAGTTATTTTTATTATGAGGCTGTTCAGTTCGTTCTCAGGTATCTATTGAACTCAGATTGAAATCAGATGAATATGTTTCTTTTCTCCTCTCTCTTTACAACATTAAACTATGCAAAGGCATTCAGATAAAAACAATGGAAATATTTATTATATATACACATGCACACCATGACAGACAGTGGTTTTGACAGGAGTTAAGAAAAATAGTTATTCTATTCTTTTGCAAGGTAGTTGGATGTTAAGTCAGGCAAACTTTAAATCATTTCTAGGTAGTTGATAAGATAATATTCTACTATGATTCTTGTAAGGGCAGTACATGTAGGCTGGTGGTGCAAGCTATCCTTGGAAAGGGGTGTGCATTGCTGACTATTTGGGAAGGGTATTATTACCATACTTGAATTGATACTTTTTTGTGGGGGCGGGGGGTAGGAATGTAAGAGTCTTGGGTTGATAAATTTTTTTAATGGGATTGTTCCATTTTAACCCCCCTTTTAAAGATTTTTACATTCTTATTAGTGGTAATAGTAAATGTTCAAAATAATGAAATTGCAGATAAAAAAATATCTATCAAATTTAAAAGCAATACTTATACTCTCAAATTTCTATATTCGTTGTGTCTCCTAAAAATCTGTTTTTCATGAAGATTGTTACCATATTAACATTCTGGTGCTTCGCAGTAAATCAAAGCCATGCATTTTGTTACCATATTAACATTAAGATTGTTACCATATTAACATTATGGTGCTTCGCAGTTAATCAAAGCCATGCATTTCAGTAAATCGCAGTAAATCAAAGCCATGCATTTCACTGAAATGGTAAAAATTGACCATTTAGTTGGGACTGGCTGAAAGCTTTCATGAAATGGTGCCCTGAAATTTGCTCTTTTCTTGAAGGATGTCTAGCATCATTTAAACAAACACAAAAATATTTAAAACACAGTCATGGTACTGGTTTTATTCATCCATCATGGTTGATTTCCTGATTAATAATTTGCATTGAATCAAAATGTGCCTGAACTTTATAAGTTGACACAATATAGTTATCACCTTGACTATTTATACTGATAAGTATATGTTGTCACAGATATGAAATCAAAATAAGTTAAATGGTGATTTTATTTTTACTTTTTTTAATCTCAGTTTTCTTGTTTGTATATTTTGTATTCTGGTTAATTCAGATTATTTCAAACAGTGTAAATTTAATTACAACAAACTTCTTGATCACATACTTTGTATTCTGATTTTGTATTCAAAACATGATAATATAGAATTCTGTTTGATCTCAAGTGAAAAGAATATTCATGGATTTTTCAGTCTTGATATTGTTTTAACATTAGTAGTACTTATTTTCTCTAATGCCCCAAATTGTTGTGATTATTATTTTCTTTTTCAGATTATCAAAAAGTTGCAGCTGTGCTGCTCCATCATTTAATGATATACTATGATGTATTTTCAGTCCTGTGTATATGCAATATTGGTAATATTACTAATTTTAGATATAGAAGTAAATATGATATGTTTTATGCCTGTATCAAAATTTAAAGAAATGAGAATGAATTGTGATTCAAATTTGATGCAGAAGGCTCCGGAAAGTATTATTATGGCAACAGTACTCTGATTGCCATTCATAGATTAAAGGAAAGTACATACAGGGTGTCATGTGAAATGTATTGAAGAAGGGTTATTTTTCATATAAAAACTAGGAAGAAAAACTAGTAAGGAAGTTGCATTATAGTATTTTATATAATGTGTTCATGTTTATTGATATCTAGTAACTAAACTAGAATAATATGAAGAAAAAAAATGTCTAGGTTAGCACATTTTACCACAACTAAGCAATATCTCATTTGATTTAATTTAAATGAGATTTTTATTAAAGATTAGAATTGCATTTGATTCTTTGTACAAGTGGATGTTATCTCAGGATGTAATGTTTTAGTGAGTTTAAAGAAGTAGGCAGAAAATGCTTGTATTTCAGGATGCTAAAAGCTTTTTATACCAAAGGTGCACTGTATTTTTTTTTCTGTCCTTACATGTCAAGTGTTATATTTGTATTTGTAAACAACCAAGTATGTTCCTACAAAATAGGTAACACAAAAAATGAAAAAAAAAAAATGATTGGGGTGTCACGTACCTGAAAGACCAATAGTAGTATTTTTTATGAAGTGGGCAATGGTACATGTTCTACAATTTTTTCTTTTGTTCTGAGTATATGTTTTTAATGTATTTATGTTCATGTATTTGTTTCTGTTTTGATTTTGACTGATTATCATGTATTATTGTATTCTTATATAGTGAAAAAAAATCTGATCCCATTGTGAAACCTATTATAATAATAATGATAATAATATTGTATTGCTTCTTAAGCATTGTATGTATGTTTAAGAGAATTAACTTGAATACCGAAATAAAATGTGAATGCATATATGAAAACAAAGATTTTATTTGTTTTAATCATGATTATTTTACTGAATGGATTGGAAAGCAGTTTGGGAAGAGTGGAGTTTAAAAGAGAGAGGGGGAGTGAGAAAATGAAAGAGTATAGGGAGAGGTGGGGGGGGGGAGGGAGAGAGAAAGGGGGGAAGAGAGAGAGGGGTGAGTTGGGGTTTTAGATTGGAGATGTATTTATGTAAATCATTAATGAAAGAGGCAGAATGAAAATATGAGACTGAATGATGGGTGCATTATGATATGAGGAAAAGATTTAAAGATAAAATATGACATATATCATCTGACACAATGCTCTTTAGATCTACTGTGTAGGGCCTAAAGTCATTTCACATAAGCTTTCCTTCTAACATTTTGAATTGTATCATATCTTTGTGACAGCTTTGAAAGATTTATTGTTTCGATGAGATGAAAAAATATACTTACCAAGTTACCTCAATTTAAAGGAAAATAGATGTCATGCATAGCTATAAGTAAAGTTCTAAAATAATGAGGTGGGGGGAGGGGGGATCAGCCCTCCCATTGAGGCTGGAACATGTAGGATATGAGCTAAATCCAGTTTGTAAAGTGGAAATAAAAATAGAAGAAAGATAAGTCAAATGCACATCCGACTTCGCCCGATTTTGTCTCAAGAAAAGCTGCATTCATTTCAGAACACTAATATGCAACCTATAGGGTGCTATTTGTCCGAAAACTTTGACAAGCCAAATAAAAATGATTTTCAGCCTGACATGAGGGGCATTTTGTCTCTAGAAAAGCTAGATAAAAAAAAAAGAAATCATTTTGCGCTGTTTCTTTCCAACCCCCCCCCCCCCCGTACCGTATGATGAACCAAAGTCTGATTGCTGTGCTTACGGTACCTGCAAATCCCTCGGCTAGAGAAACGTTGTCTGACTATGCAGCCTAATTAAGTAGTTCCCTGACAATGACTGTGTACAGTCAGAAAACACAGTCAGAATTTGCTGTCTTTAAAAACACATTTTTTCAAATAGCTTCTTTTATTTTTCGTAGCAAGTTTAATTTGTTCTAGTCTTGTGTGAAGAGCGGGGTGAAGAGTGAAGATCAACTTTTGTTGATTAAAGTTTCAATCAGGGACTGTGCCTGCAGACTAATGAGCCAATACAGTTTCGGCTCGACAACGGTCACACCGTACCACAGAGCAGGGTCGTGGCCGTGTGTGCCCCGCGTACTAGCCGCATAGGCTAGCAGCCCGCGCCGCTCGATACATCGCGAAACGGCCGCCGCCGCACCCTATTCAATTCGTATATAGAGAGCAGGCAGCATAGACGTTGCACGCAAAATAAGCTGCAGGAAGAGGACAAGAAGTAAGATCTAACGTTAGCTACATGTAGCCTAGTTCTACTTTCATAGTTGTCGGTAAGTTTAAGAAGGAGTACAACTACAAGTTGATTGATTTTCTGTCAGTAATCTAGATTCTACTCGGTATTTGTCATGTTATTGTTAAAGGACCCCAACAAAAACTTGATTTGAATAAAAAGAGAAAAATTCAACAAGCATAACACTGAAAATTTCATCAAAATCGGATGTAAAATAAGAAAGTTATGACATTTCAAAATTTCGCTTCATTTCACAAAAACAGTATCCAAATGAGAGAGTCGATGATGTCATTCACTCACTATTTCTTTTGTTTTTTACTGTTTGAAATATGAAATATTTTAATTTTCTCGTCATTGTCATGTGAAATGAAGTTTCATTCCTCCGTGAACACATGGAATTCCATTACATTTTGTGCTACAGGCAAGGAGGCCCTAATCCGTAATGATCAAATTCGTAAAAATTGAAATATTGTATAATTCAAACAATAAAAAACAAAAGAAGTAGTGAGTGAGTGACATCATCAACTCTCTCATTTGGATGTAACTAGCTCGTTCATATAGCCTAGGCCTAACTATTTTGTTAAAAATAAGCGAAACTTTGAAAAGTCATAACTTTTTTATTTGACATCTGATTTTGATGAAATCTTCAGCATTGTGCTTAGCTCTGGCAGCCGTCTGTTTTGAGGAGCTTTTTAACATTTATTTTTTTTTATTTCTCCTCGTACACAGACGGCTCGCTATCGTGCAGCCACCATTAGGGGACTTGCAATGCAAATTCCCCCCTGTCAGGGCTCTTCAATTTTTGTCTTTAATGAATAAAAATTTTGAAAGTTAACACAACCAAAATGCAAATTAATATTCCCTCTTGGCATTAATTGCCAAAAAACTGAGAAAAATCAAGTTAAAAGGAACAAAAACAGTGACTTACCTCGGCTGTCGCGCAAATTCACTTCCCCGTTTTATCTGATCTTAAGTACATAAACATATGGCCATTGAGTCCCCTGTACAGATCGCACTAGAACTTCGGTCTCTGTATTTGGTGAGTGAAGCCAACGGAGTTCAGCTGAACAACCAACATAACAGAGGCCGAAGCTTTTGGTCTATGTGCTTATCTGATTTTTCTCTTTTGATTCAAATCATCATTTTTCTGAGGTGGACTTGACCTTTAATTGTATAACCCAGGGAACTCCCGCCCGCTACGCGGGTGCCCAGGGGCCTGTTTCTCAACACCGTCATAAGTCTAACTTCTTGACTAAACCGGAGATAGTGAGCTACTTGTCCGCTAACCGTTTCACGAAGCCCTCTACCAAGATCGGGTACAACAACCTCACTAAATATTTATGACACCTCCGTACCTGTCATAACTTCTTTCCTAATGACGTAGTGGCATCACCTGGGTAGACTATGACATGCAAAAGTGCCGAGAAATCTGAAAGTTATAATCTTACGTAATCAATCATAGAGGTTGAAATTACATCCCAAAACAAGTGGGATAATGCATTCAATGATCATTGTAATACAAAGTGACTATGAAAACTGTTGGTAAAACGCCACAAAACTATTCATTTTGAAATAGTAAAATATTTTAATCGATAGAAATTCTACCACGCCAGGCCATCCATAACTGGAGTTGTATTTGTCGTTTTCAGACCCAACTGACATTTGGATAAATTTTAATCTCTAATTTATGCATATAATTTGTCAAATCGTAAGTTTCGATATCAAAGATTTTAAATTTAAACTATATTTTGATGATGTTTGGAATCGTAAAACATTGTATAATTATCATAATTTTACAAATAAAACCGTTATGGTTTTACTTTCGTAAACTATTAAGATTGGATATCCCGGGGATACCCATCTCAACGTCCACATGTGATTTTTTAGTCATGAAATAAATTATTTATAATTCCATTTTTCAGCAATTGAATGCCCTAGTCTTCATGGTCTAAGTATGTATGATGCATAATTTACCTGTGCTATTATTTATAAAAGATTTAATTCCCAATTCATCACAATATTTGCAATTTTGTCATAATTTTTCTTTTTGAAAATTATGCTATTTTGTGACTAAGGCTACGTCTCGTCTGCTCTTTTTACCGATAGTATCGATGTCAAGGTATTTTAGTTAGGAAGCCTTTCGTAAAACAGGTTTAGTAAGATTGGAACTAACTCCGTGGTTTGTGGATAAAGATGTGACTAACTTGTCCAGGTGTTGAGAAACGGGCCTCAGGAGCTTACCGTGTAATTGACCATACGGGGCAAGGGTAGATTATGGTCAAAATATCTAGCAAGATAAATTATGAAAACAGAAATTATGTACTCACCACGATTATATGGATAATGGTCTAACGAGTGGCAGTTTTTCTGACATCTGGGCACAGACTGGAACCTCAAAAAACGAAAAGTTTTCTCCTACCCCCGTCTCGATCGGCCATTTTTTTATGAATTGTAACAAAATGGCCGATCGAAACGGGGGTAGAAGGAGAGAACTTTTCATTTTTTGAGGTTCCAGTCTGTGCCCTGATGTCAGGAAAACTGCCACTCGTTAGACCTTCATCCGTATAATCGTGGTAAGTGCATAATTTCTGTTTTCATAATTTATCTTGCTAGATATTTTGACCATAATCTACCCTTGTCCCATGAGTATGGCTCAATACATGAGCTCCTGGGCGCCGGACCGCTACGCGGACCGGGCACTCCCTGGGTTAGTTATTGTAATAACTTATGAGTCATGACATGACAGTCAAGACAATGTATGTTGTTCATGGTGATGTTACTTGTTAGTTTACTCCAACAATGTAGTCCTACCAAGGAGATATAGTTAGAGGTGATATCTCCTTGGTCCTACTAGGACTAACAAGTTAAGCCTGTTCATCAATCAAAGTAGAAATGTCTATTGCTGCTCTCCTTCAGACAAAATTAAATGCGCAACCGGTACTTATCATGTTGGCAAGGAGGGGTGGCAGGGGTATCGTAGACAGTGAAAAAAATCCATGGAAACACAAAAGAATCCAAAAATCATTCAAAGTCATAGGCAATCTTTTCCCAATGCTTATCCAGTCTATTCTTAAATGCAATCACTGAACAAGCAGTAACTACATCTTCTGAGCTGAGAGACTGTTCCACACATCTATCACTCGGCAAAGAAAAACAAGACACGAATATCTTCTCTAGCTTTAAGCCTTAAGGAATGACCACGTGTTTTACCACCACGTCTCAGAAAAGCTCAGAACTCGAATCATTCATAGTAACCATGCAGATATTGTAAACTGAGAACTTAACAATTACTATTGAAATGCTGCTGGTGTTGCTATACCTCAGGCGAGGGTTCGTATAGGCTCCACTTCACTTCACTACTGCTACTGTAGGAGTGGAGGCTAGCGGTAGTGTAACCCAGGGAGCTCCGGCCGGCTTCGCGGGGTGGCGGAGCCCAGGAGTCCACCGTGCATTTACCATAGAAACGGGACTTAGGTAGGTTGTGATCTCAATAATTTGGAAAGGAAATTGTGAAAACAGAAATTATGCACTTACCACGATTATATGGATGAAGGTCTATCGTGTGGCAGTATCCTGACATCGAGGCTCTCCTATCCCAGTCTCGACTCTCGATTGGCCATTCTGTAATGCGGGTCGGAGCTCCCTGGGTTAGCGGTAGTGAAGTTACAACCAATGCAAGCATTAAAAGGATGTTAAGATATGAATTATGATAAATGATGTAAACTGGAATTTGTTCTTGTGTTGTTGAATGCTGTTTGTTAAAGCCTCAATACCATTACTTTGCCTATGGGCACAGCGCATGACAGAAGCAAACTTTGTTGATGAGATTTTTAGGGAATCAGGGTTTCATAATCGACCTCATCACATAAGTCTAACTTTAAATAACTTGGTCAAATAAAAAAAGACCTAGTAATAATTAAACTTTGAATGTATTTGTAAGATGATTCTTGGTATACATTAAAGTCATCAATCAAGAATTGAATCAAGAATTAGATTTATGTAATAGCACATGTGACTTGACCGTACTGATCCAACTAGATCGTACTGAATTTGTTTGTGTTGAAGTTGAACACTTGTTTGTGTTTTATTTTTCCAGATTGTTTCTGATTGGTCACTCAGCAATATCAGCGAGCAATGGAATGCGTTAGGTGATAAATACACATCATCATTCCGTAATCATGGCAAACGCTGTGGTGAGATATCTCAAAGCTGTGACTGTTGAGCCTGTCCTCTTCCTCTTTATGTTTGGATTCTTCATCCAAGGTCCGGTCCTTCAGCTCCTCATTATACAGAAGGTGTGTCGTCTATCACATGAGGGCAGTGTCTGCAGCAATAAAACAGCATTTGCTGAGATCGAGAATGATGTAGAGAGTGACTCCACAAAATGGATCCTCTATTTCAATATAGCTTCCATGGTACCAGGTGCCATCATGGCCACAATATTTGGGCCCCTTAGTGACAAGTTAGGTCGAAAGATCATCATGACGCTACCTTCCATTGGCACATCAATTGCAGCAATTAACTTCATCCTCAACTCATTCTACATAGATTGGCCAGTGGAGACCTTACTACTAAGTGGCGTTGCAATGGGAATAACTGGTAATCTAGGAACTTTTTTTGTCTCTGTAGTTAGCTATATAACAGATATTACAGACCCATCATCGCGTATGAAGCGTCTTGGTCTTTTAGAAGCAATGGTCTATATTGGAGGTACTTTGGGACTTGTTATAGGAGGTACAATGACAGAACGCTTAGGGTTTGCACCAGTCTTCTTCCTGTACCTCTCATTACATGTAACTATTCTCTTGTACATTGCAATACATTTAAAGGAATCATTACCAAAGCATGAAAGAGACTTGAAACAAAATGGTTCTGCAGGAATAGGAGCTAAGCCTCCCAACAAGGCAGTACAGTGCTGCAGCTATGTTGTGGACAGTTTTAAGAGAGCTATGTCTGTCATTTTCCTGAAGCGAAAGGGCTCGAGGAGAAAGCACTTGATACTTAACGCGATGATCTCCATCACAGGAGTGATTGCTCAGTCTGGTGAGTACAATTCTTGTGTAAGGATATTGCTTTTTAATATTAATCAATTTCATTCACAAATGCGTTGATGGTTTTAAGCTCATGTTATCTCGCTGACAAAAAATGTATTGAACTGAAATGAAGAAAAACCTAGCATTTATGTTCAAGAGCAAGCCACAAAATAGACCAATAAAAAAAATGCCTATTGAAATTGCCAAGGCAATAGATATTATTAGAATTGGATAGTGAGTTCAGAATAAAAAATCATTATAGAATAATCCAGACTTGCTAGAACTATGTTTCTTATGTAATATGTTTTATCCATGTAAAGGCATTGACTAATTAATTTGAATAACTTCATACAAATAATTTGTTATTATATTAGGTGACATGGATCTGACCATCTTATATACCAAGCATTCCCCTCTCAGCTGGCCCCCATCCACAGTAGGTGTATACCTTGCCCTAAGGACCGCCTTAAAGGGTGTGGCTCTCATCTTGGTAGTCCCTATCATAGCTAAGGTGACCAATCACAGCACACCAGACAGGGATATGATGTGGGCGGAGCTGGGTATATTGTCTACCATCGCTGGTTACACCACCATGGCTGTAGCGAAGACCACTGGAGTGATGATGTCAGGTATTAAAATCCATCTTATTGTAACACGCGGAAACTGATGCAGAAAGATGACACACGACACCATTCCTTGTGTTTCGGTTCGTTTAATATCGATGAGTCGTTATATACAAAATTCCACAATTTCCAAGTACAGGAACAAAAGATAAAGAAATTAAAAAAAAACCTGCAAAAACCAATGAGAATAAAACAATTAACTAGAATGATGATATATGTTTGAAAAACGCACAAAATAGAAATATACACATATTTGCTTGTGACTCTTAGATAAAACATTCATCAATATGACGTCAAGTAGACTCGTAATAATAAATGATAAACATGTTGTCTATATCCATTCATTAAAACTTATTCAATATTGCCTGAATTCAACTCATCTAATCACAAATTCAGTTCCTCCATCGTTATGGATAACTTTTCCAACAAATAAATGAAATACATCCATTAAGTGAAATTTACCAACCAACAATAAAAATATGCCAACAAATTAGCATTGAAATACAGTGGTTTATAAATGATAACCACTCACCCTGGCAATCTGGCCTAGAGGACCATATTATTTCCTCTCGTGATAGCCTCACCCGCTACACGAATGTCATGTCAAATACCTTTAAAAGGAAAGTAACAATTATTCCACATAGTAAGCAATCGTTGTGACCCTTTACTCTGAAAACACAAAACTGAAACATTGAATTTACAATTCAATAACCAAAATCTTCAACTCTAAAGATCATTTTACTAAACCGTTTTACTTTACGATTAGAACCGAACACATTTTATGTTTATAACTACATACTACAATCAAGTATACAATTACAAGTAATTAATATAAAATATCACAAAAATCATCTGAAGTGACAAAGACAGATGCACAACTAATTAATTATTCAATTCACAAAACCCCTTAGAATAAGACAAATACATGTATGCTATGCTAGCATAGATAGCACTTTAATATAACCTAACCTCTTATTCCGAACAATAGAAAATACATTGTTAACCAACTTTATAAACTATTGTTCAAAACTAACAGAATTGACAAAATAATATCTTACCTATAATTCTGACCCGAAAATGAAGAAGCCTCTCTGCCTGCCCCATGAATGGGGTGCAGTGCAGGAGTGAATTGGAGCAAATTCCTCTCTCCCTTTTATGCAGTCATCACTCTCCATTCACATATGCTAAGCCTTGACCATAATACAAGCTCATAGCTCTGGAATGTGATGTTTTGACCCAAAGACCATTCAGCATCACTCTTACCCAGAAAGAGTGTGAATCATACTTCCTAAAAAGCATGAAGATTGTTTAACATTTCTATTTTTAACTACTTCTTGTGCACTTCCTCTAAAGGCATCTATTACTTACAGACGAATTATTAAGAGTAATGAAAATATATGAATTTTCAATAAACAGTTCATTTTGACCTGTTACATACTCCCCTACTTAATTGAGTGACGTCCCGGCACTCACTATACCAAAATTATTACAAAAATTAAAGTCCTACTTAAAATAACACGACCTGGAGATGCTTGTTCCCAGTTACAGAACAAATCAATTTACAATTAATCATGGCACTAAATATATAAAGCCAGTAATCACCCGATACAGAATATAAAAATCTCGGCAATAACACGGTATTGGCGAACCCGCACCACTAATACGAACTTCCTGGTCTCGTGACGAGAATAAACACAGAAAACATATCTAGTGCAAAAACTCAACTGTTTCAGTTTTCAAGTACACTCCATATTATGTAATACTAGTCTCATGTTGAGGTTCCTAGCATTGAACATTCCAAGTGCTTCCTAACTGATCCTAACAGCTCCAGAGTTTATACCAACCAATTGTTTAGTTATCAACATAAACCTTCACAATCCATGTATCTCAACGAATAACAGACCATTATAAAATTATAGCCAGTAAAATCAATCACTACAATGTCATCCTTAAACCTCCAAAAATATACCTACTTATACTTTAAGCCGATTCAAACTGTTAAAGAATTACAAGACAATAAACAAATAACAATTACTAGATGTTTCCCCAAATCTTAGCAATTTCAAATGGAACAATGGTATACCAATATAACACACTGAAAAATCTCATAACTTATGACTAATTCTCTCAACTACCACTGCGTCCTTTCCGGCCTCGAAGGTTAACAGATAAACAAAGGTAAAGAGAAAAACCTTACTGCCCCAATAGTCACTCCAGTATCCCTCTAATGCAGTCCCGGTCTCAGATTGAGGTTCTCGAAATTAACATTGATACTTTATCCTGACTAAACCTAGCAGTACTCCTAGCCAAATCCCAGTTACAAATCAGAAAGATCAGCATATTACAATATGATAACCATTATAACACACAGACACATGAAAGTAAAACACTTTCATCAACACGTGGGCTCCCCTACTTTTTCCAAAGTAGCCCCTAAAACTACCAAATACACATTCTGGATCAAGCAATTAATTAACATTAATTCACGCCATAGCTTAATTAAACCGAATATTAATCAAAATCCAAAACAAAAATTAAAAAGTTAACAAACTTCAAGTATCAGACAAAGAAACGCCTCAACTATTCATAGTTAATCATGTTTGCCAAACCCAGAGCTTCTCTGCACATACTGTACTCCCTCCTATCAACATATAAAATACTGGTGTCTCTGGCTTCCTACACCCCAATGTGTGGTTCCCATCCAACCAGCCAAAATTACATAAGAAGGGGGGCATGGACTGTTCCAAACCACAGCATTACCATGACAACACAAAACTAATCTTCAACAGTACTCAGTATTCCCTTGACCAAAGCCATTTGGTCTGAAAACTCTTACAGGGTATCTCTTAAAATACCTTCCCACTAGTATTAGTCCCTATTAAATACACTTGTAGCCCCACATTATTTTAAACCAAACTACATTTTGGCTACCGCATTCACACTATGCACACACACAAATACATCTTAAACAGTGTTAAAGCTACGTTAATATTTACAAATTAAGATGTCCACGGATGAGCTCCTCAGATTGTCAGGGTTTGAACTTGGTTGTATCCAACGACGAACATCGATCCTGCTGACAACGCCACTTGTAACACGCGGAAACTGATGCAGAAAGATGACACACGACACCATTCCTTGTGTTTCGGTTCGTTTAATATCGATGAGTCGTTATATACAAAATTCCACAATTTCCAAGTACAGGAACAAAAGATAAAGAAATTAAAAAAAACCTGCAAAAACCAATGAGAATAAAACAATTAACTAGAATGATGATATATGTTTGAAAAACGCACAAAATAGAAATATACACATATTTGCTTGTGACTCTTAGATAAAACATTCATCAATATGACGTCAAGTAGACTCGTAATAATAAATGATAAACATGTTGTCTATATCCATTCATTAAAACTTATTCAATATTGCCTGAATTCAACTCATCTAATCACAAATTCAGTTCCTCCATCGTTATGGATAACTTTTCCAACAAATAAATGAAATACATCCATTAAGTGAAATTTACCAACCAACAATAAAAATATGCCAACAAATTAGCATTGAAATACAGTGGTTTATAAATGATAACCACTCACCCTGGCAATCTGGCCTAGAGGACCATATTATTTCCTCTCGTGATAGCCTCACCCGCTACACGAATGTCATGTCAAATACCTTTAAAAGGAAAGTAACAATTATTCCACATAGTAAGCAATCGTTGTGACCCTTTACTCTGAAAACACAAAACTGAAACATTGAATTTACAATTCAATAACCAAAATCTTCAACTCTAAAGATCATTTTACTAAACCGTTTTACTTTACGATTAGAACCGAACACATTTTATGTTTATAACTACATACTACAATCAAGTATACAATTACAAGTAATTAATATAAAATATCACAAAAATCATCTGAAGTGACAAAGACAGATGCACAACTAATTAATTATTCAATTCACAAAACCCCTTAGAATAAGACAAATACATGTATGCTATGCTAGCATAGATAGCACTTTAATATAACCTAACCTCTTATTCCGAACAATAGAAAATACATTGTTAACCAACTTTATAAACTATTGTTCAAAACTAACAGAATTGACAAAATAATATCTTACCTATAATTCTGACCCGAAAATGAAGAAGCCTCTCTGCCTGCCCCATGAATGGGGTGCAGTGCAGGAGTGAATTGGAGCAAATTCCTCTCTCCCTTTTATGCAGTCATCACTCTCCATTCACATATGCTAAGCCTTGACCATAATACAAGCTCATAGCTCTGGAATGTGATGTTTTGACCCAAAGACCATTCAGCATCACTCTTACCCAGAAAGAGTGTGAATCATACTTCCTAAAAAGCATGAAGATTGTTTAACATTTCTATTTTTAACTACTTCTTGTGCACTTCCTCTAAAGGCATCTATTACTTACAGACGAATTATTACGAGTAATGAAAATATATGAATTTTCAATAAACAGTTCATTTTGACCTGTTACATTATCATTTACTAGTGGATAACCTCTCTGTTGGATTTACATAATGTGGTGCCAACCAAGACAAATTTCAATTTATGGCTCTATAGGCCTACTTATACATTGGGCTGCTTTTGCACATTCTGAGTTACTTTTTTAAACTATGACCCATATTCTGAACTTTGGTTTAAAAAAAAATACCAATTGTAAAGATCTCAAAGTGAGTTTGAACCGAATCCATTAAATTAATAAAATGACCTCCCAAGTGTTTGTACGTATAAATAAAAAATATATGCCAAATTGCTCTAGAAAAATGTGTAATTGCTGAGAAATGAGCAAAATAAGCACAGAATTCCATAGAATGTCAGGTATTATTCGAAGCAATATCAATACACTGCCCCACATGATTTTTGTGTTAGTGAGCATCAGGCTTATCGGTTTTTCATACCAGAACCATGGTAGATTTATGAGATTTTGGGTGGCATTTAACCTTGATTGTAAAGACTTTCTCATGAAATAATTGTTTGCTGCAACTACTACTTTCTTTTACCTTTAATTCAAACTCTGGTCTAAAGCTGTGGTTTTAGTATGGATAGCCAAATGTGACACAAGCATGTTTGATTTTTCAGCTCATTTGTATTCAGGTCATTCACAACTGTCTAGGAATAATAACTAAGCAAGTTTTCTTCACTATTATAGCATGGTGACAGAACTAAGTGAACATTAGAAACTGTTGTTAATGAAAATTTTGACATTTTTGGCTTCCCATAATTATTGTAGCACAGAGTTAGACCATGGTCTTAATTAAACTGGACTTCAGAATAAAAGCTAAATGCCTGTACTCTGAAGTTGAGTTTAAATTAAACCTTGGTTTAAAGTTGTGGTTAACTATTGAGAGCCAATTAGGGCACAAATCCTTAACAAAATACATTCAATTAACTCAAATGAAACTCAAATTATCTGGGAATGATATCTGAAGTATACTGAGGTATTTTCAATATGAAATCAAAAGGAAACAAAATAATAAACATTTTTAAGAAATATACAATATGAAAAGAATTTTTGGCTTCCCATAATTTTAGCACAGCGTTAGACCATGGTCTAAGATAAACCTGACTTCAGAATATGGGCCTATGAGTATAATGTTATGATGATATTCCTCAAAACTGAAATACGGCATTGTTCAATTCTCTTTTAAGGTCATACATGTATTTACTGTACACTTTGTATATTTATCATGTCCTGCCACTAAAATCCTCCAAAACATGAATGGTGGTTAGTATTTCAACTCCAATTTGATTGAAGGCACTTTATTATTGAAACCAACTTAATCTTGAACCAATTGAACAACCCCCCCAAAAAAAAAAAATATGTATACCAGTCTGTAAATCTGGTAATAATCATGGGGTACAGCCTAAAAACACCTAGCGAAAAGTACCAGATAATGACCAATCATCTTTCAAGTTACTGTAAAAGAAAAATTGTTATTTGGGAAAGACAATCAGATTCACATGCAATATCTCCCATGTAAAGTAAAAAACATCAAATTCTTTACAAAAATAGTCTGCTTTGTGGAGATAGAGGACTTCAAGAGTTCAAGTGCACCTCTCTGGAGTGAGGATTCAATAAAAAGTTCTCATCATTTAGTTATATCAGTCTTATGATTATTTTAAGTGCATTGTCTTTGATTTTATTCAGTTTCTGTGATTGGTTGTCTGTTTGGTCTGACAAGAGCAGTACAGGGTTCAATAGCAACAAGACTTGTAGAGTCAACAGAGTTTGGTAAGTAAATAAAACACTCAATACATTATAGACTTTAGAA
Source organism: Lytechinus variegatus (assembly GCF_018143015.1). Taxonomy (NCBI): domain Eukaryota; kingdom Metazoa; phylum Echinodermata; class Echinoidea; order Temnopleuroida; family Toxopneustidae; genus Lytechinus; species Lytechinus variegatus. Next base: position 40,048,986 of record NC_054746.1, read on the forward strand.
TTAGATGGTTGAAATATACATTGTTAATATGCATTTGTCAACAGGGATAACTTACTAATGTATAATCAAACAAATTCATGAGAACATTCAATACATCTTTGAATTGCTAGGGGCATGGGAAGGATAATAATTCGAAAGGCCCCAAATGTCCCAGATAGCACTAGCAAATTGGGATAGGTCTCCAAAATGGCTGTTCTCAATAAGATTATGTAATTCTAAAAGGTCAGAAGTAAAAGAAAAAAATTGCGACAAAACAAAAGAAACTTCAACATTTTACTTATTCTGTTTCTAGGTTGATGTTTCATGAAGCTAATTAAAAGGAAGACATGATCTCACAATGACAGAGTCTCAATAATATTCTATGATGCTTTTTCACAATGGTATCAGAAAAAAGGTAAATTATACACATGAAAACAACCATTGAGATGAAACATTTTTAAGTACGGTAAATATATTCAAAGAGAATAATTTAATGCTTCTTTTTCCAAATGATCTATAGTTCCCAGGAGTGTTGTGACTGTATTTCTCTTTATTTATTTTGATTAGGTGCCATGTTTGCCTGTTCATCTCTAGTAGAAGCTTCAATGCTCCTGATTGGTTCATTACTCTTCAACAGTCTCTACAGAGCTACACTTGATTTCTGGCCAGGATTCTCATTCTTAGTTATGGCTCTTCTATCTTTAATCAGTCTCGTCTTTGCCATGTAAGTATACATATTATGGCTTGATACCAACAGATGTTCAGACCTTGAGGGATAGTAGAACATTCAGATCCTACAACCTTGTAATTAGTGCAGTCTTTGAAAGTTCAACATCAAGAGTGTACGTGCTATGGTAAAAGAAAATATAAATATTAGAGTCATTGACTGTGATGGGGATCTGCTCTCAGAAATTCCATGCACATTGTACATATTTTTAGAATGTAACAATCATAAGACCTCATTTCAGACCAAAATAACCAGGTGCATTCACATGTGTGGAATGAAACCAGCAATTAATATTGCAGTGAGCAATTGAAGTGCACTTGTATTTGACTGATTCCTGATACAACAGTATTTTAAACCTTAAAGTTTGCACATTTTTCACTTGTTTCTTGTCTTGCTTAATGTAAAATGCCTTTCCATTGGATGCTTACAAATCCACGATGAAGGGGGGGGGGGGGCGATGGGAATGCACTCACACACCTTCACCCACACACAGGAAAAGAAGTTTTTTTAGTTACTTTTATCCATTTCACATTTTAGATGATTCCTTTACAGGGCAGTCTGGAAATAAAACAATTGTTTTTTATGAAACCAATTATTCCATATGTTTGAATTAGTGCATGGAGCTGATGTTATTTTATAAGTAAAGCTTTATTACCTCAGTATTTCCTGTAAAAGTCATACACATCTTATTATTCTGTAGGCTCTTGGCTTCCTACTTTGGATATTCAAAGCCCATATGCGGCGTCTAGGGAAATTTCTTAACCTGTTATAACTCTGGAAAAAAACTAATATCTTGGTGGTCATAAACTTTGTTAATGATTACCCTTGATATGTTTTTACATGAACAAGACTGATAAACCACAATTACTTGTATACATGAAGGAGTAATAGGTTTTAATGTTTGCATAACTGGTTTGTCTCAACCTTTAATTACACCCTGACAGATGGGTTTGATGAAAGATCACCTATTCGCTGCTGTAACATCACTTAAAGATTAATAATAACTTGTTTCTATTGTACTGTTAAATTATTTTATTGATGGGTTTTAAACTGTCATCCAAGAATTTAAATGGGATTTTTTTTTAATATCACTATGTCATCCTTCGGAAAATGAAATCGGTCAATAATGAACATTGAAATAAATTTATATCATGAATTTCCAGAATTTTGTAAGCATATTAGGGTACTTTTTTAATCATTCAATATGTTTGTAAATCAATGATGACATATGATTTCTGTTTATTTAAAACATTTATTGCACTTATATATCTTTTCTAAGAATGCTCTTGGTAAGTAATTTTTTTCTTGAATATTGGTACATTTGTTTGCAATTAAGGATGTATCTACTTGCTAGAAAATAACAGTTATGTAATGATGATGCTAATATTAGCAATAATAATAACAATGATTCCTGTGTTGTAATAACTGCATTAAATTGCTGGTATTTAGTTTGTTTAAATTGTAAGTTTATGTTAAATGAGTGTAACAAATATGTCATTCCAACATTATGTATTCATCCTTTTTATAGATTTTCTTCATTAATTTCTTTTTCTATTATCACTCATTCAGATATCTGCAATATGATATGAAGAAGGATTGGTCAGAAGAGTACCAAGAAAAAGGTTAAAAGTTATTTCATTGCATTGTGTTGGTGCAGGAACACTCTAAGCACCACACTTTTGCACATTGCATGCACACAGAAATGCCATTAGTAGTTTGCATAAGGGCATTTAATTAATCATACAACATATACTCACTTCTATGAGTGGTGCGCGGATGTGTGGTGCAGAGGGCGTTCCTGCACTAACACAATGATATGTTCCATTTTGCTCTGTTATGTTTATTCCAAAGGGTATCAAAAGCATTGTTATGAAGTATTGATCTGTATTTTAAAAATGGTTGATTTATTATCTAAAAATCAGCAGACATACAAGGTCCTTATTACAAAATACTAGGAAATATCAATTGAGAGTAATGAATAGAGATAGTATTTTATTCTTATTAAACATGGTAAGATAGGGCTGGTTTTCATTGAAAATTTATTTTAGAAATGAATGTTTTTTTCTATTCTCACTTATTGTGAACTTATATGAATCTTAGCTGTCACGTAAATTCCATTGCTCAACCAAGAAGATGTAATTGTGACAAGAATCAGTACTACAACTGCGGGTTCAGGAAATTACTATTCTGACTAGACAAGACATACTTTTTCTTATTAATTTAGCTACAGACACAAGACAATAGAATTGCAAAATTGTCGATTTGGGGAAATAATCTTATATGATTGAAAATGGCTGACGGGTCTATTCCGTATGCCGTATTCCACTTATTTTTCAATTCCTGGAGATTCCATGGCTTTATGAAACATCCTTAACTGCTAGGAAATAAGACATGCAATGATATACATGTACATATAATGGTTTTAGATAAGTTTGTTTTCAAGTTATGACTTTAGGATTGCAATTCTTAACCCTTTGTCTTACTGTATTTCAATAGGAGATGGTGTGGTAAAACTTCTGAATAATGAAGAGACAGATGAAGAAGATGAGATTGAGATCATAAGCCTATCAGACTTACAGAAGACCAGAGTTGGGATGGCACATAGACACGTAGAAACAGATGTATAACCCTGTGTGTACAGATGATTACTATAACTCGGGATCATGAAGGATACATTTTAAGTCTTCTCAATTTTTTTTTTAGAGATCTGTAACCATGCTTTGCACTTACAAACTAGGAATAGACCAACATGCGATAGGAGGATCTGATGATGTGAAAAGCAACATATGACTCGGTTCAGATTATGAAGTTACTATTATTTTTTATTTATATAATGAAATCAAGAAATGTGCTAAAAGTTGTAATGTGTAAATTCAAAAGAATATGTGAATGTTCCGACATTAAAAATTATTATTTTGTTTGTTCTTTTGGTTTCAGACTTGGTATTGCCAGTAGTCTCATGCTTCTCTTTTTGAGAAATAGGAAATCTTTTTAAAATTTCCAATATCATTTGGCCAACCTTCTTTGTGAGTTATTTGATATTTTAATCTGTAAGTAGTGATAGATAATAATCCTACTAGTATTGTATTCCCATTGAAACATTTTTTTTTTAGTCAGTGTCTACTGATAACAACATTATACAACATTACAGTTGATGTCTCTTATAAGAGTAAACATTCCATATTTGCATGCCATTTTTAAAGTTTCATTTAAAAGCTTCCATCTCAATACCATTCCAATAATGTGCCATGGAATTGAACTTAAAAAAAGATTAGAAAAATAGGGAGTGGAAAGAATTCAATGAATTTCAATTACATGATGTGCAGGTTGATATAATTTATGCATTGTATTTGTTGAGTTATTTGCTATTTCTTCCAATATTAGTTCAAGAGAAGTGAGTGGCATGTAAGTTTTGTTCCAAGCTTGCATTCATCCGTCCAAGTTTTACTTTTTGCAACTCTTTGAGCTTCATTGAACGACATTGGTGAAAATAAAAGAAAAGTACTAAAGAACTACTTATGCTGTATGCAAACTGTCATATATTAACATCCAACACATACATTATTTCAAGTTTACAGAGCAAGTGGATAAATTTTGAATAATTATGAAAAGTGTTCTGAGACAAAATATAAACTGACACTCCACTGTATTGGGAATGGTGTGAAACAAGGAATTTCAATCTATATGCTTGTGTATTGGCAAATAGTACTGAATCATATCAAGTTTTTAATGTATTTTATGCTTTAAGTGTTGAATCATGTTTTGCTGATGTTAATGATATTTATTGGAAAGAAAATTTGATATAGTTGCTTGTTGACCTTGCCTTCAGTAGCTTTTAGTTTTGATTTTGTTTTCCTGTCTTGGATATTTGATTAGTGCTTTTTATTTACTCATGCTGAAAAGTAATCAGGCTATTTACAAGTTACTTTATAGCTCATAGCAATAGACAAGTGGTAATTTTATATTGACCAATAGCTCTGTGAAGATGTTTTTGTAAATTGTTTCTATTGGCCTTTGGCTGGCCATTTTAAAATTGAACATTTTGAGAAAAATCATATTGAGATACACATAAAGTTTCATTATGTTTTAAAAATAGCATATAGCAGTTCATTCCTTTGGTGACTTGTATTTTAAATGAGGTGGAAGGGTGCTCATATTAAATAATGAAATACTTTGTGAATTTATCAATATCAAGTACCTGGATCGCTCCTGATTGCCCTTTTATATTTCTTTTTTTAAATACACCTTTGGGCAATTCCATAAAAGATGTATGTCCGCCCCCTATATGTTGGTACCTTCATGAAATTTTCTGTCTCTGATCTCTGGTTCTTTTGAAAGTCTGTAATGTTCTTAAAGGACCATGATTTGCTCAGTGTATAGAGTGAAGTAAGACTTGAAAAAATGGGGGGGGGGGGGGGTGGCTGTAAAAAAGGGTTGATCATTTTATGGAATAGCCCCTTTTTAAAATTAATCTATTGCTGTTAAAGTTGGTAGTGCAATAGGTGTTATTGTGTCAGTTTGGTATGAGGTTCATTTGAATAACTTTTCCCATTTTTTCAAGACATTTTATTCCTATATATATATATATCTCTCTCTCTGAGGATCAAGTTGCATGACAATATATTCTGCAATAATTGAATATTTTGTCCTTTTATATCAAACAGTATTTATGATGCTGCATGTGTCAGGTATGACTTGTCCATTTCTATTCCTGCATGCCCATATGATAAGAGTAACATCTGAAAAAAAAATGTGTGTGAGTCGGTTGGTGAAATGTTCAACGATAAATGTCACATTTTCCAAGCAGGTATCCTTACACCATTCATGCTATGGCATAAGGGTGTGTGATGTGCCATACGAAAGGTTGATATAATGATACTAGTGAATTACCAAGAATACTTCCATGCAAGTCAGATTCATAGTGTATTATGTTGTTTTATATTCTCTCAAGAAGTGTGTGTATATAAAGTATATCAGTATCTATTTTCTTATTTGTTAATTGTATATGTTGAATATAAACAAAACAAGACATTACTTTTGGGGTTTATCATAAAACAAAGTATATCATACTTTGCTTTGATGGTAAGTTGTGTGTTTCATAATACATGCACCACCAATCGATGAGGCTTGTTGATCTTCAACTTTTTACTAAGAAATAAGTTAGCATGGGCTGCAAAGTGAAAATTTATACATTTAAGACATACAATGAATCTTGAGCACAGGAAAGAATATAAAGGATTTATCTGAAGTATTAGATCCCAGGAAAACTGGTATTTATATGAAATTTGTAATCACTTTGAAAGAGAAACAAATACACATTGATAAAAGTGTATGATGTTGAGTGTATTCTTGTCAACCAATCTCTAATGATTAATGTGAATGAGGGAATTCCTTTCCAAGACATTTAAATACCTACCCAATATCCCCACATTTTACCATACATAAACCTATACCTTAATCGAACTTGTGGGCATGTATTATGAAACACGCAAGTTAGTTTGATCTGTAGGCCTACCTATTATCATTGAATTGCAAATCATCTGAAATGTCTATGTATCAGTAAAAAAAAAAACTTATTAGAATGATTATTTAGCTGGAAATGTAGTGAAAAGCAGACATCAGATTAATTAAGCTAATTGCTGTAGTGCTGAGCAATGGCTGTATAAGGCATCAATGATTTCTTATATTTCTACAACTGTAATAGTGGGTACATTTTTTGAGATGGGAAATTTGGTTCATATGATTCAGAAATATGAATCAAACTGAATTATGAAAAACCTTGTGGTGAAATTAGGCATTGGATGAGAAGCAATATTTGTATGATAAATTTGTAGTTTGTTTTTAATTACCTAAAACTATTTAAAGTTTGCCTTTTAATAATATATCAAATATTACCTTGCCGGTACAAATAATTTCTTTTTAATTGAGAAATATGTTTTCCAAGGCTACTTGCAAGTTGTTACAGAACTTTTATGAGGTTATCAATTGGAGTGATTTGGCACAGCAATATTTCCTCAAAGCAATGACAATACAAAGTAATTAGATTTGTACTACATGTACATGTTCCTATAAGAAATTTTTGAGTTGTTTTATTCAATCTAGTTATTAAATAACATTATTTACTTCTAGATCAGTGAAGTTCTTAGATTTTGTTCAGTGAAAAATTTAATTTATTACATAAAGGTTTCACTGTAACTTTTAAAAGAAAAACACATTTGAATAAGTTATTGTTATATTAAAAAAAATTGATATCTCACACACTTGTTTTAACTCAGATTCATTTTTACATTACTAATATTTAATTGAATCTTTTGTAATGTTCTTGGCCTTTTGTTATGTGCCATATAATAGTATAGGTTTTCCCTTTTTAATTGTTTTATAGGATAAATTCACAGCATGTACTTCATCATGAAACACTTGATTACTCATGAATAATGATAATTTGACACAAGCTCATTAATGAGTTCATTTTGTAATGTTGTTGATATCTGAAATCATGTATGTAAGGGGAGGTACACCCTGATATCTAGTCATTCTTGGTAAAAGCAGAAAAAATGTTGAAACTCTTGTGAAATAAAAACTTATTTATTTTTTTAAATATGAATTTAATCATCACATGCAAGCAGCTCCCCATATCATATACTATGAAGTGACATTTTAGAAAATATTATTTTACCTGTGCATTAAATATTACATTCTTTTTCATATTTTTATTTTGATATGTTCCCTCATTTTTCTGCTTTTATTGAAATTTTCTTGATGTCAGAGTGAACTTCCCCTATAAGATTAAATAAAGTAGGCAAAATGCAGATATTGTGATATATAATATGTCTCTTTATTTCTTGATTTACAGCATTGTAATAGAGATGGATTCATAGATCAGGAATTCATACATTATATGGAAATTCTGGTATCTTTTTTTTCAGTTCGTGGGAAAACAGAATCTTGTATACACTTGAAATATAAAATGTGGGTGGAATGCAGTTAGGGACTAATCGAATTCTGGATTTAGTTTTAATCCACCAAGATTATTTTTAAATCTCAAGAAATTTGAGTTAAAATCCTCTGAGATTTAAAACTGAAATAAACATTAGGATTTTTAAAAAATCTAGAATTCCGTTAGTCTCTGACTACAATCTACGTCAATTTTTTTTTTCAATCTGTGCAATTCGTATTACGTAAATCTCCTTCAAGATAATCACAAAGTTTAAAAAAGAAAAGTATTTTAAACATGTCCAGCCGTTAAAATATTAATGTTAATAAGTAGAAAAAATGATTTGGGCCCTAAACGTAGATAGAATGGTTTATGCCATCGGAAGGAAAATGTTATATCAATGATGTAAGTGACACAAGTTATCTTAATGCGGAATATGATAGTAAAACTTATGTGTTATAAACCTTCTAATATGAAAATTGTGTGATCATAGAAAAACGAAAAACTTTGAAAGAAAAGAATGAAATAAAGTAAAGGAAGGAGCATAAAGGATGATGAATAGAAGACATAATAAATGGAGAGGATGGAAAATAAAGGAGAGAAAAGAATAAAACATAAGAGAAATAAATCACAAAGGATTAAGCGACGGACAGAAAAGACAGTGAGAAAGAAGAGAAAAATGACAAAGTTTACGATCTACTGAAAATGGGGGGGGGGGGGTATGGTAATCGGTAAGTCTTCTATTTTTTGTTATGAAGTACAAGCCTTTTGGTAAGGGGAACCTGATCGTTTTCTAGAGGTGATATTCATCAGATTTAGCGTCAAAATGTTTGCTTAATACATTAACAGAAACGCTTTATGAAATGACTAGCCGGATTTGTCATTCGATGAATTCTGTTTTCTCTGACAATTACCAGAGTAACACCCAGACACCTTCGCTTTCAGCTCATCAAAATCAAGGAAAATGTAAGATGTGACTTTTCAGAAAATTTTCGTTTACATACGTATCCTCGAAAAAAAATACTTTGCTTTCAACATATTTCTAAATAAATTACATCATAGTCATTTTGTACCACTTGCAGCCATGAAGGAAAGGCCTATATTAATTTCGATATTTTTCTAATCCAAAATTTTGGTTGGGGCCTTTCTTTAACGGGGTCAGGGCTGTAATATACATTTGTTACAATCTTTTTGCACATTTTCACAAGACAATACTGTGGTATGCGCTAAATAATAATGTTTGGAAAGAACATGGGGAAAAACCCAAGGCCATTATGTCTAAAGACCCTTTTTTTAACTCAAGAAACACCCCTCCCCTTCCGTTGTTCGTTTTTAACCTGCCTGTTTCGAAAGGTGCAGAGTTGAACACTAGTTTCTTTCTATTCTCAGGGGGGCGTTTCATCAACATTTTTGTCCGACAAGTTGTCAGATCTGACAACTTTCCCTGATTCTGATTGGCTGACAGGTACTCATGGGTGTCGATCACGGGGGGGGGGATGGGGGGATATATCCCCCCAATATTTCAAGTGGGGGGATGGCCTGTATTATCATCCCCCAATAATTTAGGGTAGAAAAATATAAAAATGATGATGAAAAAATGAAAAGTTTGATCATGATGATTATAGTATGCCATCAATCAGTTTGTTTCCCTCGCAATTTGTGTATATTGTTATTAAATAAAAACATTCTTTTTCAGGACTATTAAACAGGTTCAAGATGAAAAAGAATGAAAGTTTATGTATCTGATATTTTTTTAACACATGACATAAAAGGACCCCAACGAAAATCAACTTTTGTTGATAGGGTGTCCCATCATACCAGTGGTGAATTAATTAATTTAAATAAATCATTAACTCAAAATTAAGGGTGGAAAAATAAACGGGACTAAAAGGGTGGCAAGATAAATAAAGGAATGACGGTAAGCCCGATGGCGCACGAGAAGCCACACAGGTTGTAATTTGTGCTAGTCTTAATTGGTCCGAATCTGCATTTTATCATCATGCATTAAGAAGAATAAAGATATTGCCAGTCAGGCTAGATTTAAGAGAGAAGTTGTATACACAGAGGCGTCGATCCTGGGTGGGGGGGGCAGGGGGCGATCGCCCCACCAATGAAAATATTGGGGGGCAAACATATCGTTTTGCCCCCCCCCCAATAATTCCGCATGTGCAACTAAAAAATAAAATAAGATTGTAATGCTACACTGAAATCAGCAAGCGAGATTGAGATACCAACTCGATTTTGATTTAAAATCGTGCTCAAAATGTCTGCTTTTCAGATTGGAATATAAAAATTTTCAGCTCGCGCTTCGCGCTCGCATCATGTACCAAAAACCCATACTTTTCATGATTATATAGGTGAATATAATGTCCCGTTTTCAATTCTAAACCTCAAAAGAACTTTGATTTTGCAATAATCTTTTGTTGGATATATATCTTCCATTAAAGTGTCCTTTTTTCCAGTTCAAAATATAAAAATTTTCAGCTCGCGCTCGCATCTATTGTTCTTCTAGATACCCATCTTAATCATTGGTACCAAAAATGCTTAGAATATCAAGCTTTCAGGTCAGAATATAAAGAAATTTCAGCTCGCTCTCTAGTGAGATACATGTATCGACCCTCCTCATGAGTTACTACAAACAAACCTAAACAGGTACATTTTTCCTGTTTTCATGTCATACTAAAAAAATTTAGCTCGCGCTTTGCGCTCGCGTTGTTGGTGAAGGTGAGATATGTGTCTCTTTCTCATGAGTTATATATATATATATATATATATATATATATATATTGTGATCGAGCGCCTTTGGAACGTTGATTCATAATTTTGCCCCCCCCCATCTGAAAAATGGATCGACGCCCCTGTGTATACATCATGCTCAATAAACAGATCACTATGTACATGGTCCAGTCAATTTTTGTCATTTTTTTCTCGGTATGAGTTGAGAATAGGCTTACTTGTAACACAAATTGAATTTTCAAAAAAAATTATACAAGTATATAGTACACTACAACAATGAAGGAATTTCCAAGAACACCATGCATATCAACCAATCCCAAATGTCCTAACTTGTAATTTTAGTGGGGGTAATGTTGAAATATCCTCATCCACAAGAACATTTGTGTCAATCATCCCCCCCAACCAAGAATACCGATCGACACCCATGCAGGTACTGTTACTATGGCAATTGTCGGATAAAACAAGACTTGTCGGATAAAATCCTTTCATGAAACGCTCCCCAGGTGTTTCCTGGGGAGCGTTTCATCAATATTTTCATCTGACAAGTTGTCAGATCTGACATCTTTCCATGATTTTGATTGGCTGAGGGGCACTGTTCCTATGGTAACTGTCGGATAAAATGGGACTTGTCGGATAAAACGTCCGACAAGTCCTTTCATGAAACGCCCCCAGGCCTTTCCATTTGTAGTCCTGCAATCCACAGTTTGATGTGAAACCGAGTTCCAAGAACCGCTACGGGTTAATATTGTTTGGGTAAAATTACAAGGAATATTCCGCAAAGACTAGTACACGAAACAATGTTCTCCATTATTCATGTTTACTTTCAAAAATAAAATGATCTTGATAAAGGTTCAAACGGAAATGTTCTGCCGATTATGAAGCTAAAGAAGTTTTGTAATGGATAGGCCTGAAGCTATACATAGACAACAGCATGGTTTTTATTCAATTAAAGCATAGATCTAAAAAATGAATAAATAAAATACCCCCGGAAAATACCACCCCCAAAACTGTTCTTTTAGTTCATATTGCTCTGTCCAACCGAAATGACCACGCTGAGGGAAATCTTGCAAGAAGGTGATCCATTGGATTGTCAAATCCTCATCGAATAAGAATCAACCACGCTTTAGAATCAGATGGATCATTTATGTGTTGTTTCCAATCGAGCATAGCCTATGCCATGTAGAACCTAGCATCACAAGACCCCAACATTTTCTCTCAAAAATGAAACCTTAAAATATAATAATTTATCGACATTGTTAGTGTTGGCTTCTTTAGCTCGTCGATCGATATAGTCTTTGATAAAAGTAAACAACATTTTATAATCACAACTTGATACACGTGGCCAAACAGGTACATATCAAATTGACTCAATTTGATATGTACCCGTTATAATAGAAGATCCCATAATAAAATTTAAAAAAAAAGACATATAGGCCTAGTTTCCTGGGTTAATGTAGCTAGACGGTCTACTCGTCGTGGGCAGCTTCTCGCTTCGTGAATAAGACCACTTGAATATCTACTAAATGCATGTTAATATCTGAATTAGATTGTTCAAATCGTTTTATAGTCAACAGCTATAGTGGTATGTATATGTATATTCATAATCACTGATTTGATCATGAATATCTGTCATCATTGCCTATAATAATGGCCCAAAGCGCAAGCTTTACAGCCATACACGGCGGAAGCGGGGGGGGGGCGGTCTCCCCCCTAAATTTTTATTTGACAACTTTTTTTTGTCAAAATTTTTTACATGTGTCCATCACAAAATTTCAGGTAGACCCCCCCCCCTATTTTCTATGCCTTCCGCCGCCAATGTTTACAGCATATCATCACCCAGGTCATCGGATCCTTGTATATGCCCGCAGGTGTAGCAAACATATCAAGAGCTGTAGCTGAATTTAATGAAATGAAGTGTAACCATATCCTTATTAGGACTGATTGTAAATATTTTTCTTTATGAATATGAATATCATTATCTTTTCTTTCTTGCATTAGAGAAAATTTTCAACAATGAAAACGATTTTATCAATTGAGTTATGGTAATTTAAGAATTTCAATTTTTCTTTGAATGAGTTATAGCTATGTGATCTGCGTTATCAAAGATTTAAAGTTACCAATGATTAGCCCCCCCCCCCCAACCCTCACCCTGATCTCAATATACCCACTCGTAATCGTCATCGTGGTGCATGGTTGTTGCTGACGCGACGATGATGTTGATGGCAACCCCAGCAGACGATGCCATCAAACGAAGATGAAAATCATTCCTGATCGATAGACTGATGGCGCCCATCACTTTAAAGAATAGAATTGTTCCTTCCGCTTGACCTACTCTAAATTCCAAGGATTTAAAATAAATCCAGATCGGCTGTGATAGTGAGCAGCCGAATATTTGAACCTTTTTAATTTGAATATAAATCTAAAAGATTTGAATTCAAATCTATTTAGATTTAAAAGTAAATCCTTAAGATTTAAAATGAATTCAAATTCACTATTCACAGCCGAATGATCTGGATTTATCTTAAATCCTTGGAATTATCATGATTCTTAGTTGCAGTAAAGATGGAGTACATAGATGGAGACCAGGTGAAGGGTGACTTCTTTGTATATATACAGCATCAACACACTCTAAATAATAGAGAAACCAACCATCATGCATGCCTTGCAGAACTATCATTCCCAACTGATTCCTGAAGAAGCCATCCGCTTTCTCTGACTTTTTAATCGATTAGGTGTTCCCCATATGGCGGGTGCGACACCAGGCGCGGATCCAGGAGGGGGTCGAGCCGGCCCCGGCCCCCCCCCCATTTTTTGACAACCTGCAGAAAAAGTGTACTCTTTATCTTGATAGAAACTACGAAAAACAGAAAGAAAAGTAAGAAAGAGGTATTATACCCATGATGTGTAACTTACAGTCTCGTAACGGCCGGCCCGACCCCGAAAGGAAACAAGAAAAAGGTTAGGGAAACAATTGTAAAATAGACTATGTATGAAAAATTTCGCTCGCGCTTCGCGCTCGCATTGCCTGTGTAATGAATCCCATTCAAGAGGATTAAATGACACTTCCTATTATATCCACTTCTGAAATCAATTTGCACACAATATTCGCACATCAAGCTTTCATTATTTTGTTTGATTTACACAAATTTTTATATCAAAATTCTCAGAATTCAAAGAATTTTAAACATATATTTAAAACTTCAGTCTTTAGTTAGGATTACCCCCTGAAAAACCAACAAAAAATCAGATTATAGCGGCTAATCGAGAAAAATTTTGATGAAATTTTTTTGGCCCCCCCCCCCCCTATTGGCGAAAGCTGGATCCGCCCCTGGACACCTTGGACTGGTCTTTCGGATTGGTATTCTTGCATTTGTCAGCGGTTGGGTTAGACTCCTTAAGGTGGAAGGTAACCAGGTAGAGCACTGAAACATTAAGATAAAGTCTATGAAAGCTGATAGCTGACACTACGGGTTGTTGCTGGGTTAGGACGCCGGAGGATATAAGACCTAATCATACGAACGGTAGAGTTTCCCCAGTCTCAGTCCTTGGAAGTTCAGCCGAGTGATGTAGTTGATAGCTGTGGTCATGAACTACAGGGGCTGCGGAAGCGGGGGGGGGGGCGGTGGTTGGGGCTTCAGCCCCCACTTTTTCCAAAACCATGTACCGTACACGTAAAAATGACCATATTATGATTGTGATTTTTTGCACAGTCAGCCTCCCCCCCCCCCCCACTGTGAAAACCGTTCCGCGGCCACCCAAAGCAACAGATCTCGCTTATATTAGTTATGAAGACTATGGACGTCGTTTGTATCACTGAACGCAGTAGCAGGATCTCAAGCAAAAGGATCACGTCCATTACTGAAGCATGATTCGTTTTCGTTTGTCACTTTGCGCTTGAATGATAAGGGACGCCACTGCTCCAGGAATATCACACTAGACAGATGGTATGTCATGATGTTAGAGGCTTGGCCCTGTATGGCACGTTCGGCATCCGTGTGGTTGCCAAGATCGGAGCAAACATCATCTGAATAGCCTAAGCGATGACAAGTCATGTCAATAATAAAATGCTGCATGGGTGATAGACCACTACATGGCCAGACCACACCTTACAAATGAGGATAACTTTCACAACATTCCCGACATCGTATTGCTTCCAGTGGCTGGCGATCAAAATATGAAATGAAACATAAATGAACATCATTAGGGCATATAATGTTAAGAGATGAAAAAGAAACCCATGCAGTCGCAACAATATAGCATTTTAGTATAACGGAACTCAGCTTTGTATTCCTAAAGATATGAAATGAGTTAAAAATTGGTTTCTTAATTTTAAGAAGTAAATTACTTTCTATGAAATAATCTAAAGGTTAATGTTATCTCATCTGCAAAATAGGCCTACAATATCTCTTATTCCCTATCCCATTGTAGATGAAACTCAGAACATATCATTATTTTGATAATATACTTTAAAACTTGAAATTTGCCTATTTCAAAATATTAGTGATGACAGTATATCTTACTCCCTGCTTGTACGCTCGTTATTTTTCTTTCTTTCAAATAAGCCTGCCCAGTTCTGAGTTTAAACAAGTTTTTACATAAAAGGTACACTGTAGCTGTTGTACTAAACGTGTAAATAACCTTGGAATTCGATTATTCAATTCTTACACAATTAAGTCAATCTAGGGACATCCATGGTCAGCCGCTCCTTGTACCTTAGCTGCCAATAGATTAGGCCTATCCATTACGATTATTTGTCCCCTCATTCCAATGGGGAAATAAATCACTAAATTAATGGCGGCATAAATGGCATACGGGTAAATCTCTAATTATTGGTGAGAGGGTGAAGCGAGTAAGCAAAAAGGTTGCATTTTGAATTACAAATCAAATTAAGTTGCAAATTTGAATTACTATAATAAAATCATTTGATATTGTACCTTCTTCTTTTTAATTTCCTTTCCTTTCTCAATACCATTTTTTTCACTTCGATCTCGGAACTTTGTTTTTGTGGGGGGGGGGCAGGACATGACCCTAAGGCCCCCTATCTATACACCAATGCCTCAGCTACATGACTTGAAGATCGAATGATATGTGCAGATACGGTGTTACACGTATTGCAGTATAATAACATAAGAGGTGGACCAATTAAAACTAAAAAACAAGAGCCTGGATACGAAATGTCTGTCATTTTTTTTCTTTCAGTTTATTGAAATTCAGAATCTGATATACTCATACAAATTACATTGACAAATCAATCACAAAACTTTAAAAATATATAGATATATATCCAGCCGATATAGCTGGTATAATTTACATTTTTATCAATTAGAACAGGGGCCTCATAATAACAAGTTTAAAATCAATTGAAAAAAAATAATTTTAAAACTCTTTCTGATTAGTATGACTTTTTAACCATGATGCTGTTACAGATTGATTGTAAACATTTGGGTTATGTGACCCTGTTGGATAGCGTTTCATTAACATTTTTTCGTCCAGCAAGTTGATGGATCTTATGATTTCCTTGATTCTGATTGGCCGAAAAACACAGTTCATATGGCAACTGTTGGATAAAACATCAGACAAGTCATTTCATGAAACGCTCGCTTATCTTTAGTACTTTCTACAAATAATCTCCATCAAAATATTAATCTGCATGAAATATAGTCAAATGCACATAAAACAAACTATAAAAATGCATAAATACAAAGCTATGATTACAGCTGTAATCCCATCCTGTAAACATTTAGTCCATTTATTTTATTTACGGCATTCGATTGTAATAGTCCACAAGTCCGGATTTTAGCATAATAAAACTACACTTTCTGTTTAATTTCCAGTATGTTACCCCCATACTGGTTTCAAAATCATACAAATGCAGCCTGAGTTTAATAGAGTTAGTCTGTCTTCTCGTCATGTGTAGCTTCTTGTTTCGTGAATAAGACCACATATCTGAAAATATAATTAACGATAATGCACGATGTTAACATCTGAACAAGATCCTTCAAATCATTTCATATTGAATAGTTATCATGATTATTGTTACGTGTTCGGATTAAAAAAATATTTAATCAATGATACATATATCTTTACTAAGGTTTTAAAATATACTTACGCATTTCCTGTTAGAATGACTGCATGTGCTGCTGCTATACAGAGAAAGACAAAACCTGGTGAATAATGCACTGTGTAGGAATATATACTATTGAGAATGAATCCTGCTATGGGTACAGTGATTGTGTTGAGGAAGGTACCTAGAGATGTGAACGCACCTGTAGAATTATACGGAAAGGTAGGGAAGGGGGAAAGAGTTGTGTTAGGGAGGCAACTTAATAAACGAGCACATCAAGCCAAACTACAAATTGCACAAGGGTTCAGTAGCGTACTCAAGGGGGGGGTACGCACTACCTTCCTGGCCCCATCTTTCAGACAAGACAAGTATGAGATTTAGGAAGGAGGGAGAAACAGAAGGAGCGAGAGGGAGAGATATATATAGAGAGGGAGATTTATTCATTATCATTTGATTTCTTTTATTATTATTTTTTTTTGGGGGGTGGGGGTATACAGCGTCTTTTATCACTGCTTATAGCACTGATGGGTTCTCCATAATGTTTAGGATACATTCTAGTTACCTTTATGTTCCGGGCTGACGAGTTTGGATGTTATAGAACCAGCTGCTGATTGTCCAGGTGTAGCAAACATGACAAGAGCTGTAGCTGTAATCATAAAAATTGATATAACATTTTTTTTTATTGCTGCTAATTATAACTTGTTAATTGTATTTAAGACACTAAACGCAGAAAGTGATGATGACCATCATGATACTAGTCATTACCACAATAATATCTTTATGTGACCGGGGTTAATATTAAACCATGATAATCAATGCTTTAATAGAAATTATCTAGGGGATACATTCCAGATTTTCCAGCTTTCCTATGCTGATAAAATAATAACTGTCACAAATTTAGCTACAAACAATTACCCCCATCCTTTCACAGATTCTTGGTACTTACTCATCATCAACATCGTGGTGGTTGTTGCCGACGCGACGATGATGTTTATGGCAACCCCAGCAGACGATGCCATCAAGAGCAAGATGAAATCATTCCTGATAGACTTGGCGCCCATCACTTTAAAGAATAGAATGGTTCCTACGGCTTGCCCTACTATGCCTAGTGCATTCTTAGCTGCGGTAAAGATGGAGTACATAGATGGAGACCAGGTGAAGGGTGACTTCTTCGTATACAGCATCAACAAATTACCTTCGGCTGGATTGGAAAGAAAAAAAAATCAATTTGTCATATTGAGGGATTCATTGTAGAGCCAATTACAAACACATCCTCATATCCGCCTACCTATCTAATCGCTAGCAAAAGAATCCATAAGTAAAGTTCATCAACCAGCAGTGGCGTAACTACGGGGGGCATGGGGGGGCACGTGCCCCCCCCAATCGGCTGGCCCCCCAAAAAAAAAAAACGGGGAAAAGGATAAAAAGAGGGAAAAAGGAAGAGAAACGTAGTGGGGGAAAGAAGAAATTGTTGTTTATCATAGTGTTATATTATGTTATATAACATAAGAAGCATTTTTCACAACTTTATGAAACATTATTTGCTTAATTGTGTCTTCATTGTTCCTGGTGCTCGCATAGACTTTTTAACGAAACATATAAAACTGCTGTACTAAAGCCTCCCGTTTTCAAATCAATATACAACAAAATAATATATTTCCTCGCAATTAGAGTTATTATTGTTTTATGTAGTGATATATTCTTCTTTTTCATGACTACTGAAAGTTATTGCCCTATTTTAAGGTCTTAATATAAAACATTTCCTGTCCGTGCTAACGTTAACATTAGTGGACTGGTGAGATTTCTGCTCTTCATGAACTCCTAAAATCAGTCCTTAAAATGTCAATTTTTCTGATCTGAATATCAAAAATTTTTAGCTCGCGCTTCGCGCTCGCATCATTTGGTTAGTGAAATACGTGGGGTCTTAGTGAATTCTTACAAACAAGCCTGGGAACGCCCTCTTCATGTCTGAATTTCCTAGATTTTCAGCTCGCGCTCGCAGTATTTCATTAGTGAGATGCGTATGATAATCATGATTACAATGACTTCAAAAAGTGTTCCATGTGTTTAGATGTAATTCTAACAAAATCAGCAAGCGCTTGGCACTCGCATTAGATGACTATGGTGAGATATGTATACTCTGACTTAATGGATTCGTAACTATAGTCCTTAAAATATCCATGTTTTGGGGTCAATATATACAAAAATTTCAGCTCGCTTCGCGCTCGCATTATTTAATCAGTGAGATACATATTCGTTTGATGGCACTGCATGTCCTTAAAATATCTCTATTAGGTCAGTATACCTGACAACTGAGCGCGCTTCGCGCGCTCCCTAAGTGACCCGAAATTTTTGCTGGTGCCCCCCAATGCCGTGACCCACGGTACGCCACTGTCAACCAGCATGACCAGTTAGTAGGGATATTTTGTCATCAAAGTATGGGTGCTTTGCCGTGCATATGGGTACCCGAGTGAATAAGATGGACCACTACTTCAAACACTTATGTGATTACATTAACACGGCTCATTTTTCCATTCAAAATTAATAACCATAATGTCCACGAATTTGAAGTTGGGATGATGGTCTATAACTTGCAAGAGTATTAAGTGCGCGTGCAGC
Source organism: Lytechinus variegatus (assembly GCF_018143015.1). Lineage (NCBI taxonomy): Eukaryota > Metazoa > Echinodermata > Echinoidea > Temnopleuroida > Toxopneustidae > Lytechinus > Lytechinus variegatus. Next base: position 40,068,045 of record NC_054746.1, read on the forward strand.
CAAAATTCATTAAAATCCCCATTCCAAGAAAGCACGAGCGCTGAATAACCCCTGGAAGGCCATCTAACATGCTTGATAGTTCAATTATTTCCAATGATCTTTGAGGCCTATGCGATTACGGACCGATCTTCCAGCGATCTTCAAAACAGTCTTTCAGGAAATTGGTCTTTCGGTGGTCTTTCAGAGATTTATGGATGAACTTAAACTTTTCCCACGATCCCTCGAAAATCTATTGTTTTGCTGAAATCCCTGAAAAATGCTGAGACATTCTGGAAAGAACATAATTGGAAGACCATAGAAAGACCATCGAAATATCATTTGTCGCTCGAAAGATCTCTGAAAGAACGCCAGTCTGAATTCAACCGGACAAGACAAGTATCAGTCTTTCAGAATTCTCGGAGGGGGGGGGGTCTTGGTCATTTTAAGAGATCTTTATTGACCTTTCAAATATCTCTGACAGTGTGCCACATGATCACTTAACGGTCTTATTGGTCTCACAGTAAAATGTCCGCTGCCTTCGAGGTCCAAATTTGAAAAACTAGGAAAGTTGTTTTTTAGTCTTTCAGTAGTGTTTCAGGGGTTTCCAGAGTCATTCAACATAGACTACAAGTCGATTTTGGAAACTGCTAAAGTTCAAGGCCAATGGTTTGTCTTTCATTGGTCTATATCCATTCTGTGGAATGGGTCTTAAACCACAATTTTTATGGGTTCATGTCATTTTGGTGTAAGAAAACAAACAAACTTACCAACCATGATCGCAAAACCAACCATGCCTTGTAGAACTATCATTCCCAACTGAATCCTGACGAAGCCATCTTTCTCTGACGTGAATACTTTTACACCAGCGGTCAGGTTTTCCCATATGGCGGCACCGATGCCCTGTGACTGATCTTCCTGATGGGGTGTGGTATCCTTGGACTTGTCAGTGGTTGGTTTAGACTCCTTAAGGTGGAAGGTAACCAGGTAGAGCACTACTAACATTAAGATAAAGTCTATGAAATAGGCCGCTGACACCCCGAGTTGTTGGGTAAGGATACCAGAGGAGATAAGCCCTACGATGACACCTAACCCCATGAACGGTAAAGTTTTACTCAGTGTCTCAGTCCGTTGTTCTTCAGGGGTGATGTCCGTGATATAGTTAGTGACTGTGCTCATGAAGGTACCTATTCCACCACTGATACCTAAAGCAACAGAACTGGCCATTATGAAGACTATGGACGTCGTATGTATCATTGAACCTAGTAGCAGGATCACAAGCAGAAGTGTCACGCCCATTATTGGAAGGAGCATGATCCGTTTTCGTCCAACCTTGTCACTTTGCGCCCCTAGAATAAGGGACGCCACTGCTCCAGGAATATCACAGAAGACAGATTGGTATGTCATGATGGTAGAGGCTTGGCCCTGTACAGCGTGTTCAGCGTCCGTGTGATTGCCAAGATCGGAGCAAACATAATCTGAATAGCCCAAGCGATGACAAGCCATGTCAAAGATTAGATGCTGGGTGATGGGCCATTGCATGGCCAGACCACCCATGAAAATGAAAAGGACAACTCGTAAAACAACCCCGGACATCGTATAGCTTCCAATGACTGGCGATTAAATCTTCAGATGCTGTGGGTTAAAATATGAAAATTAAAGAAACAAAAAATGTTTTAGGTCAAAAGGCAATAATAATGCGATAAGATACCTGACCCTATAGCTATTTGGATTTAATACGTTTCACATTTAAAAACCCACCAACGATATGAAATGAGTTAAATACCATGAGCAGGGGCATCTCTAGGAAAATTTGATCGGGAAGGGGGGGGGGTGGGGTGGCTATAGTGATGACTCAAAGTGTCGACATACTTTTCGATGGTACCGAAAGTACATCCATTACATTTTAAGTCTCATATCCCATTCTTATTTGCATCCAAGTTGAATCATTACTACTGCGATAGAATACATTTGGTCATTTTATATTATTTATATGTCTTATTCATGAGTCAGCAAAGTGATCAAGCGAAAACCCGCATTATAATGATGATAATGATGCTATGAAAAAAGTGGGATTTTTAAGAAAAAAAAAATCAAACGACATGGAGGACCTCAGTATTTGGTCACTGCAACTTGTCTATAAACTTTGATTCTGTTTTCGGCTCCTGACTTTTAAAATAGGCCTAACTACTGGATGACTGGAAATTATTTTATTTGGATTTTACGACAAAGTAAAGCCAGTAAAGAAAATTATTCTCCTACACTGTTACCCCCCCCCCCCCGATTTTACAGAAAAAAAGATTTTGCAGAAAGCAATAACAGAATTATTCTTTAAATTCATAAAACAGGAATTTTCCTGCAATTTATCAGAACAGGTCTGCTTAAAGAGGGGAACAGGCTGTTATATTTAAAGGCACTGGCGTAAATCCCGGGGGGGGGATGGCCTGTACAATCATCCCCCCACTTTTTACGAAAGAAATGAGAAAAAAAATCAAAGAGATAATTGTTTTATTGGTGAAAATTCTTCATGAAATACCGCTTAACAAATAAAACAATATTATTGAATCATACAATGCAAATAAAGAGCCAGTTCACCATTTCCAAACGAAATACTTATGTCCTTATTATAACATTGAAGGGAAACCCCATTCATCAATGTTGGGGTCTTTGGGAAGGGATTAAAATGGAATGTCATTTTTTTTTCATGTAATCTCTAATAAAACCATTAAACCATCATGGGGTAAAAAAGACAACAATATTGGAGGGGTATTTGCAATATGGACATACAGTGGCGTAACTACGGGGGGTGGGAGCACGTTCCCCCCCCCCCCAATCGTCTGACACACAAAAAAAAACGGGGAAAAGGAGAAAAGAGGGAGAAAGGAAGAGAAACGTAGTGGGAAAAAAGAAAATATTATTCATTATAATGTTATATTATATTATAATTATGTTATGTTGCATTACATAAGAAACATTTTTATCATAACTTCATGAAACATAATTTGCCCAGGGCCTACGTCTTCATTGTTCCTGGTGCTCGCATTTTCTGTTTACGAGATATATAATCCCGTTGTACTAAAACATCCCGTTTTCAAGTCAATATAAACCAAATATATTTCATATATTTCCTAGCACTTGAGTTATCATTGTTTTATGTAGTGACATACGCTTCTTTTTCATGACTCAAAAAGTGATTGCCCCATGTGAAGATCTTCGTACATGTGAAACATTTCCTGTCCGTGATTACGTTCGCATTAATGGATTGTTGAGATATGTCTGCTCTTCATGAATTCCTAAAATCAGTCCTCAAAATGTCCCTTCTTCTAATCTGAATATAAAAAATTTCAGCTCGCGTTTCGCGCTCGCATCATTTTGTTAATGAAATACGTATGGTCCTAGTTAATTCCTACAAAGAAACCTTAGAATGCTCCACTTCTGGTCTGAATTATCTAAATTTTCAGCTCGCGCTTCGCGCTCGCAATATTTGATTAATGAGATGGTATGATAATCATGATTGCAATGACTACAAAAAGTGTTTCATGTGTTCAGATGTAATTCTAATAACATCAGCAAGCGCTTGGCACTCGCATTAGATGACTATGGTGAGATATGCATACTCTTAATGGATTCCTAAATTATATTCCTTAAAATATCGCTGTTTGGGGTAAAAATATACGAAAACTTCAGCTCGCGCTTCGCGCTCGCATTGTTTCTGTTTCTGTTTAGCGAGACAGGTACCTATCATGATTACACAAATTTGATTATATTGTCCCTTTTCAGGTGTAAATATATAAAAAAATCAGCTCGCGCTTCGCGCTCGCATTATATGATCAGTGAGATGCATATCCCTTTAATGACATTGTCCTTAAAATGTCTCTATTAGGTCAGTATACCTGGCAACTGAGCGCGCTCACTCATGCAGTGATTTAAAAATTTTGTTGGCCCCCCCCCATGCCGTGACCCACGTCGACGGTACGCCACTGTGGACATATCAATGACAATTCCTTGCATATCTAAAAGCATGATTGCAAAAAAAATGCCAAAGTATTTCAGTCATCCCCCACCCATCAACACGGATTTACGCCAGTGTTTAAAGGTCAAGTCCACCTCAGAAAAATGTTGATTTGAATCAATGGAGAAAAATCAGACAAGCACAATGCTGAAAATTTCATCAAAATCGGATGTATAATAAGAAAGTTATGACATTTTAAAGTTTCGCTTATTTTTAACAAATATGAACGAGCCAGTTACATCCAAATGAGAGAGTTGTGACGATTAGGACCTCCTTGCCTGAAGCAAAAAATGTTAAAATAATGGAATTCCACGTGTTCAGGGAGTAATGAAACTTCATTTCACATGACAATGACGAGAAAATAACAATATTTCATATTTCATATAATAAAATACAAAAGAAATAGTGAATGATGTCATCATTAACTAATTTGCATACCGACCGAGATGTGCATATAACTGTTTTGTGAAATGAAGCGAAACTTGAAAATGCCATAACTTTTTTATTTTACATCTGATTTTGATGAAATTTTCAGTGTTATGCTTGTTGAACTTTTCTCTTTTTATTCAAATCAAGTTTTTGTTTGGGTGGACTTGTCCTTTAAGGAAATTTGTAAGATTCCATACACCAAGTTTTCCTGTAAGATGACGCACTCTGGTAAGATTATTGGTGTTTTCGAGACTCTGCTGCAGGAACTTTTTTTATTTTTAGGATAAATTTTCTAACAGTGTAATCACATGAATAAAAGAAGAACTTTTATTCTGTCATCTTATTCACAGACAATATAGACCAGGACAACTAAAAGCATTAAGTATAGATAAGCTCGATCATTTTGCTCACTGGATATGTCTTCTTTACCAGGGGCCACCAGTTTTCAAAGTGGGGGGGGGGGGGCTGACCATGCAAAAAATCACAATCATATATATATGGTCATTTTTTTAAACGTTTTTGTATACTGTTTTGGAACAAAGTGGGAGGGGGTGTTTGGTGCTATAACCCATGCCCCCAAGACATGCACCAAAACCTCTTATTTGTATCCTTTGGGTAAATTATTTTGGCATTGTTGTTATATAATCTAAATTATTGGTAATTAGGACTTAATTCTCATCGCATTCCTTTATGCTCCAAAACAAATTTGTATACAGTATCATGACTTTTGAATGCCACTGCATTCATAAGACACATTGACCCACCCCTTCAATATATTCAGATGTTTATCTATATCTCTTCCGTCTCTCTCTCGACCCCCCCCCCCCCGCCCCTCTCACTCTCTCGATAGCTGCAAGAGCTACTACTACACCAGCTATAAGCAGGCTTCCTGTACCGGCCTTGGAGAGGACTGGTAGACTGGATTGATGAACTGTAGGTGTTTAGAAGAATGTGGAGATAATACTTACCAATCTGCGGGCCAAGTCTTGTTACACGCCCGATGCAAGCCGGGTCGACAGTAATGGTAGCTATATCGGGATGACTGTACTGTGTATCAGGTTGTCAGTGATGCACTGAGCATATAAAGGATCCTGGAATTCGATATTCAACTTCACTTATATGTCAGATAGATGCAAAGCTCACACTCACTTGAACAGCAAGTAATGCAATATATATTCACGTGCAGACGAGACCGTTCGGTGAATACTGTAGTTTCTTCTGTTGATTCAGTTCCCCGGTTCAGTTCAGAGCCGACCACACGATTTGTGTATATTATAGAGGTTGATCCAGGGGGCATAGTCCATTTCAGATCACAATTAGGCCTATCCTTTGTGATATAATATTTCAAAGGATGTCAAAATATCACATATGATGTCGAAATATCACTGACTGGATCATACCAACGAGCTGCATTGCGAGACGGCGTTCATTGTATGATTCCCTTATATATACTAAAAAGCTTTTGAGAGGGTTTACCATGCATGCATGCACTTCAAATGTAATAATTAAGAAGAATAGGCCTACTCGATCGCCACGATAAGATTCGCTTCAGAAGAAGCTAAGAATATATTAATCGCAAACTGATCAAATAAATAATCTAACCACAAGATTGTCCATTCCGATCAACGAACCGAAATTCAGATAAAGCATTTGATTAGAATATGTTTAAAGTATTGGATTGGGACTCAAATTCGCTCAAATTACATTACCCGTGTTATGTCATCTACTCTTGAAAAGGCATTGGAAATTTTACAAATGAAAATCATCAGTGGCGTAACTACGGGGGGCACGTGCCCCCCCCCCCCCAATCGGCTGGCCAAAAAAAAAAAAAACGGGGAAAAGGAGAAAAAGAGGGGAAAAGGAAAAGAAACGTAGTGGAGGAAAGAAGAAATTGTTGTTTATTGTAGTCTTATATTATTTATATTATGTTATATAACCTAAGAAGCATTTTTTCATAACTTTATGAAACATTATTTGCTTAATTGGATCATTGTTGGTGCTCGCATAGATATATAATCCTGCTGTACTAAAGCCTCCCGTTTTCAAATCAATATACAACAAAATAATATATTTCCTCGCCGAGAGTTATTATATTGTCTTAAGTAGTGATATATTCTTTTTCATGACTACTGAAAGCTGTTGCCCTATTTAAAGGTCTTAAAATAAAACATTTCCTGTCCGTGCTAACGTTCGCATTAGTGGATTGGTGAGATTTCTGCTCTTCATGAACTCCTAAAATCAGTCCTTAAAATGTCAATTTTTCTGATCTGAATATCAAAAAAATTCAGCTCGCGCTTCGCGCTCGCATCATTTGGTTAGTCACGGTGAAATACGTGGGGTCTTAGTGAATTCCTACAAACAACCCTTAGAATGCCCCTCTTCATGTCTGAATTTCCTACATTTTCAGCTCGCGCTTCGCGCTCGCAGTATTTCATTAGTGAGATGCGTATGATAATCATGATTACAATGACTTCAAAAAGTGCTCCATGTATTTAGATGTAATTCTAATAAAATCAGCAAGCGCTTGGCACTCGCATTAGATGACTATGGTGAGATATGTATACTCTGACTTAACGAATTCCTAACTATAGTCCTTAAAATATCCATGTTTAGGGTCAATATAAACAAAAATTTCAGCTCGCGCTTCGCGCTCGCATCATTTGGTTAGTCAAATACGTAGGGTCTTAGAGAATTCCCACAAACAACCCGTAGAATGCCCCTCTTCAGGTCTATATTTCCTAAATTTTCAGCTCGCGCTTTTGTGCTTGCAGTATTTGATTAGTAAGATGCGTATGATAATCATGATTACATGACTACAAAAGGTGCTTCATGACTGTGTTTAGATGTAATTCTAACAAATCAGCAAAGGATGGCAACAGCATTAGATGACTATGGTGGATATTTATACTCTTAATGGATTCTAAAATATAATCCTTAATATTTCCTTGTTTAGGGTCAGTATATACAAAAATTTTAGCTCGCGCTTCGCGCTCGCATTGTTTGTTTAGCGAGACAGTTAAGTATCATGATTACAAAACAAGTTGCTTATAATGACCATTTTTAGCCCTCAATATAAAAAAATTTCAGCTCGCGCTTCGTGCTCGCATTATTTAATCAATGAGATACATAGCCGTTTAATGGCACTGCATGCCTTAAAATATTTCTATTAGGTCAGAATACCTGACAACTGAGCGCGCTTCGCGCGCTCCCTACGTCACCCGAATGATTTTTGCTGGTGCCCCCCCAATGCCATGACCCACGGTACGCCACTGAAAATCATTGAGCTAAATAATAGTTTTTCATCATCGACGGAGGTGTCCACTTTTAGAAATTAATTATTTTACATTCATGCAAGCTCACCCTCCGACAATTTTCGCTCCATTATTGAATTTTGATCCTTTCATACGAAAACAAACAAACACCTGATTTAATTACTTGAGAAATGTGACAATTCCCCAAATAAGATTTGTAGGCCTAGTAAAGCAATTTGGGAGTTGTATAAATGTGATATTTGATATCAAACATGTTTGCTGCATTGTCAATGGATGTCCACATCACTATACATATAACTTTTCAGTTCTCAATATTTCTTTAATGTTTCTGTTTTCATGCAAACAAACTAACTTGTTCCCAGAGTTTCATCTTCCTTTAATCTTTAAGCGTGATATTTTGTAACTGTCAGGATGCCATTTCAACAAACTGGAAGTGAATCATTCTTTGTGAAGGCGTCTCAAGGCGTACGATATACTTTTGATTGCGTGTCATCGTATTCGTCGATGCCTTGTTTGATTCCGTGCTTACCAATATGAATTCACCGAGTAAGTACTATTTGCAAATATCATAACCTCCTCTTTAGAAACCGCGTAATTTGATTTGCCCTCCACTCGACGTCATCGTAGATATTCTACTCTTTCTTACCCCTCGATCTTCTTTATTTCCCATAACCTATTCTCTCCCTCCGTTACACATCTCAAGTCTTTATTGGTTTAGCTATCCACATACTATTTTCCTTATCTCCATTCATTCTTGCCATTTTGTCTCTTCCTCACTCCTTCCTCGATATTCTCCATATCCCATCACTCTCTTTCTGTTACCCATCTCACTCCCTCTCTCATTCTGTAACTATCCAGGTCATTCCACCTTCAGTATCTTTTCTCTCATCGGTTTAGCTATCCACACAGTTTTCAATATCTCCACTCTTTTCTTTCAAACATTTGTTTTCTCTTCCTCTTGATGCCCATCCCTCATATTCTTTTAAATCTTTTATTCGTCATGTATCTTAAAATGTTTTGAGCTAATCATCTTAGAAGCATGGAAAGTTGTATAATGTGCACAATTGAATATGCATTATTAAAAAAGAAAAAAAAATATACCTCTCTCAAAAAAAATAGAGAAAACAATGTGGAAATACACCCTACTCCCCTTTTGTCTCCTGCTCCCTGCTTTCTCACTATATATATATATTCCTCCCTGTTTGTTTCCCACCCTCTCTGCCTCTTCTCATCCTCCCTCACACACACACACACACACACACACCCACCCACCCACCCACACCCTCATCATCCTGTTTAGGGGATACAATGTTCAATGCAACCATCAATCAAAATGATAACACGTATGGCATACAAAAGACTTTATTTACAAACTTACAATGGGATATTTAATGATAAACTCGGTATAATCAAATATATATTTTACAAAATGCTACACACAAAGTAGACTTTATTACATTAATAAAACACAATTCATCTGACATGAGCCAGAGTGGCATCCACAAGTAATTCTTTCTCAAAGTGAATCAACAAAAAATAATCTATTGTTAAGGAGTAGAGATTTGTTAAACATAAGAAGCAAAAGTTTCTTATTTATCATGCATTAGATTAGCTTAAATTAGAATAAGAAGATATAAGACATTCAGTTTTACTGCAAAGCATAATTCTTGGTAAAAATATGAACTGAATTATTTGTAGTTTGTTAAAATATAAGTTTTTTACCTCATGATTTGTCATTCATTCTCGGTCATAATCATACCAGTCATTTTCCAATTGTTTGTCACTTTATGCATGACTTTAAAATGACAACATAAAACATTCTCAAGAACGGATTCCAACTTTTTGGTTTAATAGTGCATGAGAAACCAAATATGACTTGATAAGAATAATGTGGACTGAAGAGTCTGAAACTCAATGTATCAATCACATCGATTCAATTTCTATTTGGTGAAATTTTCTCTACCAAGAAATACTGGTAAAGTTAATATTTTTTCATAAATATAAACACTATGCTATACACATTTACACAAAAATGAGATATTGAATAGTTTAGTCAGTATCAAAATAGCAATATCATTGTAATCGACTGTATCAAGGAAATAGAAGCAAAGATTTTTGATGAATAATTCAATACCACTTGTAAATATACCTGGTATAAGACCAAAGTTCCAGGCAAATGTCATACCCCCAATATTATATTTCCCCATTTCCACAAATTGTATGTGAGCACAGCATAACATTGTTTATATTCATTCCTTGGGGACTATATATCACTATATCGTGGTTGTTACAGCTGTAGGTAATTGAATACCTAGATATGCAATATCATGCAGTCATACTAATGTGTAGCAGGTAATTTCCATGTGCCCTAACTTGCTACATCGGAACAATAGGAATTACAGGGCTCTCTTTAAAGTTTTTGCTGGGTTTATAAGGGCATTTAAGAGGTCAACTTCACCCAAGGCGGGCAAATTGTTTCCCTAGGATGTTTTTAAGCTGAGACCTGCTTTGTGAAATAGACCTCTCAAGGACTCCATGTATTAGGGTTAAGATGGCTGTAGAGGTTATATTCACTTGATACGGTAGAGCATCTTTCGTTGCATTCGATACTGGACCTCACCTCTGCGCATCATAAGGTATATCACCTTCTGGATGGAACGTTCCGGGTATTTCTAGGAATGAAATGAACGAATATAAAAAGATGGAAGAAGGTTAACATCCAGGATTTAACCACATTCTTATTACACACTGATATGAAACAACTTTTGGGCTTGAATTCTTTCTATGGTAGGATTCATTTGTTATTTGGACAAGAGTTCATCTAAATTAAAGACTTCTTTTAGACACTGTATGGTATTCGGATTGGTTGTGGGCCATACATGTCGTAAGAATCATTGATGTCAGTTATAAATGGGTTTTAATGGTGACAGCAGTCAGACGGCTAATATTAATGGTAGTAGATTCTATTTTTTCTAATGAGCTCTTTTAAGTATAACATGATTAAAATCTTTGAGATTAATACTCCCTTCATGTAAGAGTTAAGAAGTTTGTGGATTTCTCTTAAATAATATAGAATGTCCTAATGTGAGAAAGTGGATTCTCATTAAAAAGACATCCTGTCACCATTTAAGCAGTCTCACAAACAGTTGTCAATGGAATACAAGGTGTCAAAAAATATCACAAAGGCAACTGACAATTTTTGTCCCAGGGCTGTAAAAAGCTGTGGACTGGCTGCAATCCTCAGTAAATATGTACAAATATGTACAAAATACATCATAAATTGAAACATGAAATAAACTTTTATCAAACAATCATATTTTGAACTTTACCTTTTTCTATGTGTTTATGTTATTAAAGTTAAATTTATTTGTAACTGAATGTTTTCTGTAAAGCAATGAGAGATTGTTTTAATATAAGTGATATATAAGCTTAAAGTGATTGGTTAACATTGGTTTGACTTTTAAAAAATCTGAGCTAGAAGGTCACACTTGTCACCTGTGACTGTGATATGTTACAAAAATGAAGCCCTGAAAAAATTGCGTTCAAAAATGATTTAGTGCTTCAAAAATAGAAATATAAAGTGACCAGAAACACCATCTTAATTTCATCCCATACAATTATGTGTACTATTTATGCGTCTATAAGACGCCTATTTACAAAATCGGGGTTTGCCTTGTAGTTTTAGCTTTTCATTCTCAATAATGGTTGTTTTCAGGGTTTATAAGTTCTAATGCATGCACTTGTACACATGTTTCATCTTGGTTTGAGAATTTTTTAAATCGGCTGGTCACAAAGTTAAACAATACCTTTAACATATTATCATTATTCAATTTCAAGTGTCCAACTAATGGCAAAAATCATACAATAATGTGTGTTCATAAGCACAAGTGTGCCTATTTATATCATTATGTCTGAACAAGCCCCAAGATTGATGGATAAGATCCCTTACCTGTCTAAGGAAGTCTTGGATGATACAATGTTCTGAAACCTGAGAGCCAATGGCAAACCTCCTCTTCAGCTGTCTTTCAATATGATTCAACTCATCTTGATCCTCTTGGGTTGTAAAACCTTCAACACCTACAAATAACACAAATATTTGATTGAAATCATATTCTCAATCATCAAATTGAAAATATAACTCTTTTTAAAAATACAGCATACATACAAAGATTACCAAAGCCACAGAATCACAGTTTCTGGATTAAGATGATGTTGCACTGTGTAAGGGGATATCCACCTGGATTTCTTCGCAATCGTGTGCCGATGTACTGTACATGTGGCTAGCTGCTTTTCCCATATCCCAATTCTTGATATTAAGCAATAAACATTCCATTCTTGACATTTTGTTTACGGTATACTGCACAATATCAAGAACTCAAAATTATTTATACAAAGAAACAAACCCCTCCCAGCTGTGAGATGGGTCCAAATAACCCGGCTCTTTTAGGGTTAAACCTAATTAAAATTAACTAATCACATTCTAGAAATAAAATAAGGGGAAATTAATAACTGATTACTCATCTTGAAAATCATGCCTTGAAAAATATATATGCTATATATACTGGTATATATAAATACAAATATACATAGTACCGATGTTAACCACATTAGCATTTACCCTTAGTGTATCCTCATGATAATGACCAGTGATATCAACAAATATACCAAATTAAAAAGAGGAAAATTTGAAGGCTGACAAGTAGCCAATCAGAGTCAAAATTTCAGTAAAGGCAAGGATACCATGAGAGTAAGTCTGAATGACACTGGACTCATAAGGACCAATTGTTAACTGAAGGGGGTTTCATAGGCTGATGGTGACATTGGTGAAGACAAGAGGAGAATGCTTATTAATAATCAAGGGATGAATAATTACCAGATAGGTTTCCAGTCCTAGCAGCATCTAGTGTAGAAACCTGGAAGAGTCTTAACGCTTCATCTACATCTTCCTCACTGGCAAAAGGTTTCAGCTTCATCTTAGCAAGGGATTCTGATATACGGATGATGGCTTCAAGTTGCCTAGCAACAAATTCAAGTAAACAAAACATTTAAAATCAATGACTGACCATCAATTATAAACTTAAGAATATCTACTTATATGTATTTCCTGAAATACATCAATTATATTTTTGCTTTTACTACAAGACATCAGAAATTCACCAATAAATCTTGTAAAATAAGTAGTTTCTACATTTCCAAATATAAAGGTAGGTTATTATAAAATCTTGTTCATCAGTTTCTATTGGCTTCTGAATTTCAAATCAGCCTGCTTTCCAAAATTCTTTGGTCTGGTCAATGGAAAATGAATTGGAAACTAAATTTTGTATGTTCAACCCTGAAACCAGAGACTGATAATATTAGGAAATTCTCATACACAGAGGGTCAGGCATACATACTTTATGGAAATGTTACTTAATGCATAAAGGAAACAAGTCAGCTAAGATATACCAAATCCCTTAAATGTAAAGGACATATCTTTTATCGAAAATTGAAGAGTTAATGCTCACCTGACAGTGATTGGTATGCTTGTCTTCTTATCAGTCTCCATCTCATGATCTCTAGCTCCACTTCTCATCAAGACGTAACGATTCTTCAGTTTGTCAGCAGCAGCATTAGATATGCGTGGTCCACATTTGCTGCAATGTAAACAGATATTGAACTGCAATTAATTTTGGTGTCTGCACAATTTTAAACTTAAATCAAATTCTTCACACAGCTTTCTATATGAATGCTGATAAATTTATTTGCTACAATCTGGTAAACTGGTTTAGAAAATAGTGCTGTCGACATATCTATAAAACATTAGAGAAACATTTAAAGTCACACTTTCTTTATATTTTAATTGTTCATTAAGTAAAATGCAGCTTTATAAAACTACAGATATGCTTATGAATGCATTTCTTAAGGAAGTTTTTATAATTTTTTCATAAAGTAGAATGCTACTTTCCATATGCTTTATGAAATAAAAATACCAAAGTGCCAATTAATTATCATGATCCATAAAAAAATGACCATGAGACTACATACTTGCGAATGAATCCAATGTATTTCTTGAGGAAATTGAGGCTTAATTCTCCCTCTTGAGCCTGAGCAGTAACCTGTGCATTCATGTGTACACCCATCACATGCTTGGCTAGTCTCTGTTTCAATACAATGATAACAAGTAACATGAACAAGTTAATGTTATTAGAATCATTCTATGCATTGATCAGTGATTTCAAACCATCTTAAAAAGCAAAAGAAAAAAAAAAACGAATTAGGTTTATAACATAGTGACTCCTACAAATTTGCTGAGATCAAGGCTTTAAAAAGAGTGATTTCTTTCTTACCATACATATTCTTTCCAAATGAATTGTCATGACTGGCAAAAATCATTTGAAGGTTGCACTTGTTTTTCATTTAATGTATAGGTCAATGAAACACATTGACATCAGAACATATTAACATAAGCACTCCATATCAACAAATTAACTGGCCTGTAAATATTTCAAAATACAAAAGTAACCACAAACGTACCATATCTCTAGCTTCATCATGCTCATCTTTTACAATGAAGATCATGTCAAAACGAGACAGGATGGTAGGCATGAAGTCTATGTTCTGTAGAGGAAACAATATAAGAATTTGCTTCAAATGAACAAGAATAAATGGATAGGGAAAGCAGTATTATACAGTATTGTCTACCCTCTAGACTTGATTACATTCACATTACTACATCATAAGAGATCCTGGTTAGGTGGTTAATCAATTATCATATATCTATTCAATACTTGACTTGGCTATTTTCAGAAAATACACAAGGATTCATGAAGATTGCCTACACATTTTAAGAACTGCAACATCAATTTCAGAAAAGAACTAGAAAGACAAGACGATACAATGGAAACTATTTCATCAACATACCTCATCCCCTTTAGTATCATCCCATCTTCCAAACACTGAGTTGGCTGCTGCAAGAACCGATGCCCTTGAGTTCAATGTAGTGGTAATCCCTGCCTTGGCAATGGATATAGTTTGTTGTTCCATAGCCTCATGAATAGCTACACGATCATCCTCTCTCATCTTGTCAAACTCGTCAATACAAACGACACCGCCGTCTGCCAACACCATAGCACCACCTTCCATGATGAAGTTTCGCTGATGAATGAAATGATTTATGATATATATCCTTAAAAGAACACTTCTTAATGTGTGACAGGCAAGTGAGATATTACATTTATATGTATCTATCAAAATATCTTCCATTGTACAAAAAGAAACATTGTTATATACTTCTTATGCACCACATTTTTGTTGCCATTTCTTTATGATTTAGTAAAAAAAATATTCCTGATAAACTTCTTATGCTTTTCTCATATTGTTTTTAAATATATTCACTTTTATCAAGAACATTGCATATTAAGATCAGAGCCTGTTTTGAAGGGTTGTAGCCATTGTAACTTTGTCACTATGGCAACTAACCATGGAGACACAGAGCAGCAGGCAATCACAATTGAGGTTTCCATGGTAGTTAAACGATGGAAAAGTTATGAAACGGACCCCATGTATCAAACCAGCAAATACTTGCAATGACAGCTTAATTTAATAATCAAAATCATTTTCCAGGTAAGAATGGTCAAATCATTTAACTCACTGTTGCTGGATCCCTCATAACTGATGCAGTAAGACCAGCAGCACTGCTTCCTTTGCCCGATGTGTAAACCTACATAAAAAATACCACAAACTCTCATCATAAAAGTATTTATCACCTATATGAAACTATATCGCCTGCAGCCAAAGGGCAGAGAGAATAATAAAATGATCCAAATCTGTATTTTTGTTCATTTGTTCCAAAG
Source organism: Lytechinus variegatus (assembly GCF_018143015.1). Taxonomy (NCBI): domain Eukaryota; kingdom Metazoa; phylum Echinodermata; class Echinoidea; order Temnopleuroida; family Toxopneustidae; genus Lytechinus; species Lytechinus variegatus. The sequence continues at coordinate 40,083,566 of NC_054746.1, forward strand.
CAATTTTATGAGTATTTCATTTCATGTCTATTTCGAAAAATAAAATATGGATTTTCATTGGATTTCACCCAAATACAATACACAGAATCTGTTGGACATAGATAGGACCGTATTGAGAATTAGCACCTTGAGCACCCAGTGGATACAAGTGCTGAACTGGTAGCACTAATTATCATGATCATATCCCATATTTCTGATTATTATCAAGTGAAATGGTCAACAAAACGTTTGCATTCCAAGAAATAATCATGAATACATCCTTTTGTGGACAGAATGATTTGAACAGCATGAGATTGGTAGTCCAGCTTCACACAAGGTCTAATATGGTTCATGCTTAATGATTATATATTATTGACTCACCCCAATAGGAGAGACCTTCTCTACAAACTTGAGAAGCTGACTCTTAGCTGTACCAGGGTCACCTAGCAACAGGAGATTGATGTCACCACGGCGTATCAGACCATCAGGAAGACGCTTACGGGATCCGCCAAACAAGAGACACGAGATTGCCTTCTTTACATCTGTGAATGAAAGAAAGTCAGGATTGTAGAGTCAATTGGTGCATACAACAAAAACCATCAACAAGTAAAAAATCTCAGTCTGTCTCGCTACAAATAGGTGAAAAACATGGATCAAAATGCAACTATTTACACTAAAATCATCCATTGTAATTAAATTTTTCTTTGTGTTCAGGCTTAAATTGTCAAAAGACTCTTTCTTGGTATAGAAAAAGCAAAAAACTCAAAGATTATGAGGCGATCTAAAAAGATTTCTTCTAACAAACACAATGACATATCAATAATCTTTATTTTCTCAATTTCCAAGTCTTCTCAATGACTATCACCCACAAACTCTTAAACTTACCTATACTTCCATAGATAGAGGGTGCAATACTACGAGCGATGATGTCATAGATATTAGGATTGGCAGAAAGACGTCTGAACTCTTCTTCTTCTTGAGGAGTAACCTGATGGGCAGCACTAGTCCTTCCTAACCCTTCCTGATCAACTTCAATACCAACAACACGAATGTAAGGGTTACGGATTCCTACTGCTACCTTGTTCTTACGTGTACGCTGTAAATAAAAAAGGAATTTTACATAATAGAAATTTTATATTTTAACTAATTTTCAATAGAATTCATATTTGATCTTCTACACACAGGATATCAGAGTTCAAAAATTCAATTGAGTTTTAACTTCATTGTAAAATGTAAGGTCACATCAAAGTGCTAGTACAAGTATATGCTGGCAGGGCCCTGTTGGAAGATATTTACTATGATGGTAACTCGTCATCCGATCATACCTTCCATGGTAACCTTGGTTTCAATTGGACCTAGAGTATTGTTACCATGGTAATTATCATTGGATGGCAAAGCGACCATCACATCAACAGGGCCCCAGCTCTTTACTTATATTCTGATAATTTATTTCAATACCAGCATGTATTAGCAAAAATCAAAATTTTTGAAATAGCTTTTCAAATGATGTTCATATCTGAATTACCTTGGAAACTGGTCCAGCCTTCTTAATGGAATAGACTCCAATGATGGTCACTCTGTTACCAGGAACGACCTTCTCACACAAATACCTAACAATCATGAAAATGAATAGTGAAACATGCCTATTAGTATTCTATGGCTCAGAAAATTAGGTAATTTTATTCAACTTGGCAGGCAAGCCCATCTAAAAGTTTGATATTTAATTTCCATTGAAACTGGGGGTTTGGATAGTATTACAATACAATATCCCCCCCCTCAATATAAGAATAACCAGGAGCCTCTCCCTACTACATGTACCTCTGTCATTGTAACACAAAGAAAACTGTTTTGGTGTTAGCTGTATGGGTTTTGGTATTACATCATTCAATATCCCATCATTGCAGTGTTTCTTTAAACCACACAAATGCATGTTTTTCATATTCTAACGTAAACTTGTAATTCAGATGATAATCCCTCAAAGCACAACCTTACTATCTGTTTTGAGGAATTACGAGTGAATACCCTAGTTTTGATATACCCACCTGTCACAGAATAGTTGTAAATGTCTTGGCATCTCACCGTTGGGTACATCCTCAGGAGCCTCCTGAAGCTTCAAAATCTGAAAGTCAACACACTTACACTTGTCTGGTACAATAAAGAATGGATCCAATGGGCACTTTGGTCTTCCTGCCTGGTCACTGAAAACAAATAATATGAGAACAAATTTGATAGATCAAACTTTGCTTTGTTTGTTTCACATAAATCAGTTTATCACTTATCAGAATGAATCACAATATTTTGCTTTTCCGAAATGACGCTTTGAATATTGCAAGCAAGTCTTTATCCCAACAATTCTGTTTAATTCAAATTTCATCTTCCAAATGTGGAAATTTGTTTGTTTTGCCTATAAAAAGAATTCAATTTTTTTTCCGAATTCAGATTGTATAATCAAAATTACAAGTCTTTTGCCCCCAAATATGGAAAGGACTAAGTACCACTTAAATTGAATACATCTAGGCATTACATAGGTCTTAAAAATACATAATTTACTTAATAAAAAACAACAACCTTCGTACGAATTTGATAGTTTGTATCGTAACAAAAACTCAAACTCACGTGTTGCATTTACGAGGCATGGTGTAACCCTCTAGCCCGGGCTTTAGAGTTAGATTAGGTACATAGTTCCTGCAGCTACGACACTGGATGGTGATGCGGGTCGCCTTAGCACGTATTGCTGATGCAGCAATTACAATACCTGGAATCTTGATAAGCTTTGAAACCTCTTCAGACTTTTAAAGAAAAAGAGCATTTTACAAGTTATTTTGTACTACATGACATGCAGCTGCTTGCATGTACATCATAAAAGAAAAATGTTCAAGTTTTATTTCTGTTATTCTGTGATGGACTTTCATCAAATCTATAATCTTATTTCTTTGCTGTTCTTAAAAATCAACTTGATAATCATGGTGAACTTCCCCTTCAAAATAAGATATTAAAAGTTTCCAGGCTGTAAGTCCACTAATGAAATTGTCAAATAGCTATATGTTTTGAAAGCACTGTCCCAGGATGTTTTGCCCCCAGAATCTTTGTAAGTCATTTAACACTCACTTTCAGGTTCCTGATTGGGATGGGGTTTGCTTCAGATTTGAGCATGATCTGAATATCTTGGACATCTTCATCTTCTTCAGGCCTGGGTCTTGTCACTTCATCAGCGGTTTCTTTAGCTGCTTCCTCAAACTGTTTGTACAAAGAGAAAATATTAAATGATAAAGATCTAGTCTCTCACTTCAAAAGGTTTCATCTTTAACACTGAAATACAATCTAGCTGATTCAGCCCATCAATGTTTCAGGAGTAGATCTACATCAACAGTAAAAACTATACAATTTACACATAGAGGCTACATTCTATTTTGGAGGAAGATGCACCCAAGCAGCTTGCGCACATAATCTTCTAGATGGCAAATCTCTCACAAATATATAATAGCTACTAACATAATCTATCCACGAGAAAAAGCAAAATGAACATTCCTTCATACAGTGTACATGTATCTTCTATATGGCATGTTCACTTTTTTTTAAAGAAATTTCTTTAGATTTAGGATTTAAAATTACAAAAAAAGAGAAACTCTGTTCTTACCAATGGAAGGTATTCAGCTGGTTGTTTTTGTAATTGGTCAGCCAAATCTTCATCAAAGCTTGCCAAATCATCAAGGCTGATCTCCAAGAAGTAGTGACCCAAGTTGTAATGTCGCTTAAGCTCATCTCTGCAAATCAGGGGAAAGAGTTTGAGTTAAAAGTGCTGATTTTATTTTAAGTGCAAACAGATTCTATAAGGTTTTAGTAGACAGTAGAGCTGGTCAGAAAATTGGGATCGTTCTAGTCTTGAGGACTCTATGTTTTTTAAAAATATTTTGACATATATTTTTTCATCATGGAGTCTTGATTCCCCATCCATCCATAGTTAGAGGGTGAAATCGGTTTGTATTGTCAAATTTTATTTATCTATGAACCTTCAGGCGCCTAATGCGTACAAAGGGATAAAAATTATTTAACTGTAAATGGTAAAAATGAGACGTTTCTTACCAGACTCGATCTCCCGTAGACCTCGATCCGTTTGTCAACAAAGCAAAGACAATAGACCTGACCATTGACTAGCGATGCCGTTTTGAAGAATATGTAGATAAAAATTATTATTTCACAAATACTAAAACTAAATGTGTGATTATAAATAATTAGTAAATTAATATATAGTGAAATTTGAAACTTGATTAGAAATTATTATAATCTATAATCACGTATTAGATTTTATTATTTGTTTAATGATATTTATCAATAAATTGTTCTTTGAAACGGCATTTTGTAACATCGCAAATCAAAGGTATGTCATAACGAAGTGGTTCAAGAGTAAAGCCTATTGTATTTGCTTTGTTGACAAACGGATTGAGGGATCTACACGAGATCGGTCTGGTAAGATACCTCTCATTTTTCAACTTCATAGTGAAATAATTTTTATCCCTTCATAAGCATTAGGCGTATGAAGGGTCATAGATAAATACATATAGGTCTACAAACCTATTCCACCCTCCAGGAAATATGGATTTTCCTAGGGAAATGGATTTAAGGCGTATGGATTTCCTAGGGCTAGGGAAATCCATACGCCATGTCCGGGTGTGTGTAGGTCTCGCTTATGCATCTATGGGAAGAGTTTCAAGGCTTTGTGATAAAAAAGTATAGTCATGTATTGTATTACCGGACACTATCATGAATCCAGACGAGCATATAATTGCCTAAAAAAAAAAACAATTTCCTACCGTAGGACTTCTGCAGTTAAATTTCACAAAGCAATTTATAGAAATTTATATTTATTTTGCATTAACAAACAATTGATATATTTTCTGATGGAAATATGGGCCTGATTTGCAAAATTTCAATCTCCTGCACTCCTTCGATTGAATGTTAAGGTTTGGTGTTGTGGGTGATCCTCGACGACTAGTTCTCCAGGTACCGTGGGCGAGGTTTACCGTGATTAGAGCTGTCGACGGTCGACAGCGCATCGATAGAACTAAATACAACGTGCGTCACAAGCACAATACGAACGAGCATAATATTGGAAAGTGCCATGGAACATGCAGAACTTAAAAAAAAAAATTTAGTTAGCAAACACAAATTTATTACCAAAATCTGCTTAGATTTGATATAAAAAAAGCAAACAAATAACTTACAATTTACTCATGATATGATAAAAAAATTCACACCAATTAATTCTTACTTCATCATAAAAAGAATAGATAGGGCCTAAGGCCTACATGGACAAAAATAATTGTTTTTCGTTGGGGGGTATGCAGCAAGTGAAGTGCGAGGCAAAGAAAACGGTTGGTAAATAGAAAATAATTTTATCATATTCATAATTTTTATATTTGGAATAGCAAGTGCAAATTTTTCTTGATTGAATTTCCTCTAGGCCTAGGCCCTGCCCCTAGTCATTTTTAAAGCACTGAAATAGATCTAAAGGTGTCCGGCAATACAGGATACACTGCCATAAACTGATACAGATGCAAGGGTTCATTACATGCCGCTGCGCACAGAAAAATCAAGCCATATCACAGTTAGAAGTCATGTGTTGTGGACACCAGGATCGCAGCACGTGTGACTCACAGCACTATAGAAATCCACTGCCAATCGCGGCCGGTTCATGGTGCGAGGTTGGCTACATTGATAACCTCGTAATACATGTAACAGTAGAGGCGCACGGCCAATATGGGAGACTCTCCAATGTGGGAGATAATCTCCCATATACTTGCTTTGCTAAAGAACAAAAGAAACACCACCAACAAAAGCATAACTTTTTCCACCCCAAATTTTGTCTCGCTGAGATCAGAAGCCCATTCGTTTTGTGCGTGGATGACAACAAAAATCCTTATCAAAACAAAAGTAGACGGTCAATTTTTAAAGTAGACGGTGAAAAGGGGTAATTTTTCATGAGGAATCTGCTTATCTCAGTTTTATTTGCCGCCACGGTAATCCTTTTAAAGCAAATGTAAACAAAGGAAATTGGTCTCCCAAACTGGAGACCGTCTCTGATTCTGAAATTGGATACCCAGATTCTTTACATACCTTGTAACATACCTTGTTGCGGGCGTAAAGTTTTACCTATGAAAAACTTGTTTGCCCCTCTCCTCCTTCCAATTTCCTGATTTCTTGATTTCATAAAGTCGGTACAGTGGAACAAAACTGAAACTAGTTGTATGGCAATGTGTGGTTTCAGCAAGTTATTAATGAAAACATGGGCATGTAAAAGATAGGTTTGGGTTAAACTTATCCTTATTCGGCTTCCAAGATTTCTGCAAGTTTGATTTGAAGGAGTTTATGGAAGTACTCTTCACTACTTGGCTTGGCAAGTTATTCCACTCGGATACTACTCGATGTGAGAAAGAATTTTGTCTCTTTCGAGTATTTGCTCTAGGTTTCTCGATCTTATATATATGTCCTCTAGTTCTGGAGTCTTCATTGAATTTGAAGAATTTAGAAGTCTCTAAATCGTCAGTCCCTTGAGTTATTCGGAAAACTTGGATAAGATCTGCTCTGTGACGTCGGTAAGATAATGAAGGTAACTTCAATTGGGCCAATCTTTCCGGGTAACTCTTGTCGTGTAAACTCGGAACTGCTTTTGTAGCTCTTCGTTGAACTCTTTCGAGTTTCGTCTGATCCTTCTTTAAGTATGGATGCCAAATCTGAGAACAATACTCCAAAGCAGGTCGAACTATGGACTTATAAAGTAGCTTGAAGCTCTTAGGTTCAAGGAAAGAGAAAGATCTCTTGATAATCCCCATCTTCTTATTTCCTGCCTTTGCTATCTGATCTATATGCTGAGAAAAACTTAGCTGATCGTCGAAAATGACTCCTAGGTCCTTTTCACTGTGGCTCGTTTCGATGGTCGGGCCATTCAAACTTAACTTATAGTCATAGTGCAGGTTCTTTCTGCCATAGTGAAGGACTTTACACTTTCCTGTATTGAAGGGAAGTTGCCATCTGATTGCCCAATTTTGAATCCTCAGTAAATCAGCTTGAAGGAATTCCCATTCTTGATCGTTGTTAACTTCAGCAAATAATTTGGTATCATCAGCAAATAACTTAATAACACTTGCTTGAGAAGTTAGGACATCTGGTAAATCATTTATGAAAATCAGAAATAGCTCAGGACCGATAACACTTCCTTGGGGAATTCCACTACTGACTCCAACAGAATTCGAGAAAACTCCATTAACAACCACCCGTTGCTCTCTGTTCTTTAAGAAGGATCTGATCCAGTTCAAGACACTACCTCTGATTCCATATGAATGAAGCTTAAGCAGAAGTCTTCGATGGGGGACACTATCAAATGCTTTTTTGTAGTCCAAATAGATACAGTCAATTGACTTTCCTTTATCCAAATCCTTAGTCCATTCCTCAATAACTTCCAGAAGTTGAGTAGCACATGATTTACCTTTTCTGAATCCATGTTGATGTGAGCTATACAGCTGGTTTGTAACCATGTGATTAATAATCTTTTCTCGAATAATCTGTTCCATAACTTTGCCAATTGTACTTGTTAAACTCACTGGTCTATAATTGTTGGGATTACGTTTATCTCCTCTTTTAAATAGTGGAGTTACATTCGCCATCTTCCAAGCTACAGGAACGGAACCACTCCTCAAGGATTCATTGAAGAGATCGGCAAGTGGTTGGGCTAATTCATCTGCAAGTTCTTTCAATATCCGATTTGGAATCTCGTCCGGCCCTGGAGACTTAGTTTTGTCCAGCATCAATAATCTTTCCAGAACCATATCTCTTGTAATGACAATATCATTAAGAATAGAGTCAAAGGGTCTCTCAAGAAATGAAGGAAGATTACTGATATCTTCTTGCGTAAATATTGATGCAAAGAAATCATTTAACACCTCAGCTTTATCGAAGTCATCATCTACAGTTGTGCCATCTGGCCGAGTCAACTCTCCTAGACAGGATTTGGATTTTGTCTTATTTTGTACATATTGCCAAAAACTTTTTGGATTTGTTTTGACCTCAGATGCCAGTTTATTTTCAAAGTTCTTTTTAGCCTGCTTGATAATACTTGTAGCTTTATTTCTGGTTTTGTTGTAATCCAATCTATTAGAGATAATTCTATTCTTCTGATAGCGATTCCATGCTTTGTGTTTCTCATGAACTGCCTCACTTGCTTTCCTATCCAACCATGCAGACCTTCTACGTGATGGTTTGATCTTAGGGACGAAGAGATCTGTCACTTCTCTCAAAGCCTGTACTATCTGTACATATCTGGTGTTTACATCAGAGTTAGATGGTACTGCAAAACTATTGTTTTCCTTTACATAACTCTTCATCTCTTCATAATTGCCACGAAAGTATGCATAACGAGGACCTGGTTTAACTCTAACTGGATACATCTCAATTTCAAAAGAAAGTACAAGATGGTCACTTTTTCCAAGTGGAGAACTCAAAATCCAGTATTCAATTATTTCTTCATGGTTTGTAATTACAATAATACAAACATGACAAAAGTCTCTGGTATTGGAGATAATCTCTCTCATGGGAGACAGTCTCCAATATTGGCCGTGCGCCTCTACTGTGTAAGTGTGATACAGATATACGTCAAAATATTCAAAAATATCATCACGAAACTCTCAACTCGAACAAAGGCAATCGGCAAAGTGCGAGAAATTGAAAAAAAAATGTTTAGGGCCTAATAAAAAAATTCCTCAAACTTAAGGCAGACGGCTGCCAGCTGTCTACATGGAGATTAACCTACGTAGTAAATTAATTAATCTCTAACTTAGGAGCCTCCTGGCTACTCCCATCTTCGATCGGCTGGCCATAGGCCTAACGTTATGCTTTTTACCTTTAAAATTTAAATGTCCCCAAAATATGCACAGACACACCGCACGGCCAACCGCACTAGTGCAGTGCAGTGCCCAGTCTCTTTCTTACCGGTATTTGTAGGAAAAGTTTGCATCATGAAACTTTCGAAGAAAGTCTTTGAAACGACGTTGCAAGGCTGCTCGATTAATCCTGCCATCATCAGGTTGATCTTCTGATCCAAAATTGTCAGAGAAAAAGATTCCTGGATCATCAAATCCTGCCATTTTGGAGCACAATCAGTCAGAGAGCATGTATTCTTTATGATCCAAATCCAAATCTTTGTTATGAACTTCGCGGGAAGACTAAACCACGTGCATTAAAGCTGGCGCGAAACTGCGACTTCCGGGATTTGAAGACACAACTCATTTCTTTTTAATAACTTGCGTTTCTCGTTGTTAAAAGTGAAGGAGTATACTGAAAAAACATAGTTTTGTCTTTAACTTCTACTAGGATTGATACATTATCGAGAAGGGAATCATTGTTTCGTGCAAAGAAATATAAATCCCTTTTTTGATAAAAAAATAGACATTCATGTAGTCTCCACAAAGAGGAGATACAACTTATTACAATCTTTGACAAATTAATCCTAGTATTTGAAGAATAATCCAAAGTATATTCCTTGCTTTTAATTTGAGATATTCTTTGTTAGAATCCATTTAATATAATTACCTTCTAATGAAATGGACTTTTCTACTTTGTTTTCATAATCTTCACAAAATTGTTCATTACATCATCACCCCGCATCGCACGTTAGTGGGGTTTGTGGGTTTGTGTGCAGGAAAGATCAAGACTGAGCACTGTAATCTGAGATGTTTAGCTGCCTTCTCCACTGGCCCAGCAAATTACGACACGCCGGTGGAAATTTTGGAAGTGGAACTCGCAGGTGAGCCCATTTAACTCTGATTTCGAAACGTTAATGCAATAATTTACCAATAACAGAGCTAACCATGACAATACGATAGTCCGAAATAAACATTATTAAAGCATCTGCCGATGGCTATGGCCTAAGTTAACGTTAGAAAATTGAGAATATTGGTTGGTCTCTGTCTCTCCTAAGGCTAAGGCTAGCCTAGACAGCTGGCAGCCGTCTGTTTCGAGGAGTTTTTTGACATTTTTTTTATTTCTCCTCGTACACAGACGGCTCGCTATCGTGCAGCCACCATTAGGGGACTTGCAATGCAAAATCCCCCCGTCGGGGCTTTTCAATTTTTGTCTTTAATGAATAAAAATTTCGAAAATTATAGTGACCAGAGAGTGCAAATTTATATTCCCTCTTGGCATCAATTGCCAAAAAACGGAGAAAAATGAAGTTAAAAGGAACAAAAACAGTGACTTACCTCGGCTGTCGCGCAAATTCACTTCCCCGTTTTATCCGATCTTAAGTACATAAACATATGGCCATTGAGTCCCCTGTACAGATCGCGCTAGAACTTCGGTCTCTGTATTTGGTGAATGAAGCCAACGAAGTTCAGCTGAACAACCAACAAAACAGAGAACAAAGATTTTGGTCTAAGGCTAGCCCTAACACAGGGAGCGCCGGAATGGTCCGGCGCCCAGGAGCTTACCGTGTATTAGACAGCTGGCAGCCGTCAGTTTCGAGGAGTTTTTTAACATTTTATTTTTTTTAATTTCTCGCTATCTCGCTATCGTGCAGCCACCATTATTTAGGGGACTTGCAATGCAAAATCCCCCCGGCCCCGTCGGGGCTCTTCAATTTATGTCTTTATAATGAATAAAAATTTTGAAAGTTAACACTACCAAAATCAGAAAATGCAAATTAATACTCCCTCTACATGTTGCTCTTGGCATTAATTGCCAAAAACGGAGAAAAATCAAGTTAAAAGGAACAAAAACAGTGACTTACCTCGGCTGTCGCGCGAATTCACTTCCCCGTTTTATCCGATCTTAAGTAGGCCTGGCCATTGAGTCCCCTGTACAGATCGCGCTAGAGTAGAACTTCGGTCTCTGTAATCCTGTATTTGGTGAGTGAAGCCAACGGAGTTCAGCTGAACAACCAACATAGAGACCAAAGCTTTTGGTCTAACCGTGTATTTACCCATACTCACGGGACAAGGGTAGATTATGGTAAAAATATCTAGAAAGATTAATTGTGAAAAGAGAAATTATGCACTTACCACGATTATATGGATGAAGGTCTAACGAGTGGAAGAATCCTGGCATCGATTTTTTGAGGTTCCAGTCTGTGCTTCGACGTCAGGATTCTACCATTCGTTAGACCTTCTAGAGAGTAACGTAAGCTTACTCTCATACGAAGCCAGGTTTACCTTGCTTCATATTGTTCTTCTCCAACATTACCCGACACACGCATCTGTAACGTTGGCGAAGAACAATAGGAAGCAAGATGGCGGCGTAAACATCGCCATCGGGCAAGTCTCTTCCGTCTTTTCACAATATTTTTCTCATTTTTTTTGATGAATTCTTGTTCAAAAAATAACAACGAGAGTGTTGAAATATCGGACATGAAGTTTTATCCCATGTACATGATTTAGGGCTAGATCTTTTAGAAGGAAAGTAGAAATCTTGGGGGTGAAATTTTCAGGTTTTGGCTTCTGTCGTGTGGGTCAATGACCAGGAAGACCTGGCTTCGTATGAGAGTAAGCTTACGTTAGTATACCCAGTTGTTGTGTATCCGGACGGGTTGTGTGTCCGGATGATCAATTTTAGAATGTCATTTGGAAAATTTTACAAGTGAAGTTTCATCAATTTTTAGTACAAAATGTTAGGAAATATTATAACGAACAAAATAGAAAATGATTACAAGTAATGAATTCATATTTTTAGTGTAATCCACAGACAAAAAAGAAGGCTTCAAATAATTAAAGTGTCCGGACACCCGACCCCCCATCCTAAATGATTTTTACTCTCTAGAAGCCGCCTGGCTGGGGGGGGGGCCTCAACGAGTTGCCTGATATTTTTGCTGCACTGCTCACTGACTTTTTACTTTCAAGTCTTAGCAACTTTTTGAGACAATTTTTGTGTCACCCTGCCCCTGCCGGCCTGCCCTGGTACTTAGTACATGGTTCCGTAATTACGCAGTGTTATGTACCTGTAAATGTAAGTGCATGTCAGACCAAAAATTGGTAAAAAACATGATTTTGTGTACATAGTCCATGTAAATTGTGTTGTCAACCAAAAATCATAAATGTATGAACATTATGATTATTTTTAGTTTTTGCTGGTCTAAATTATTTTATGCTGTTTATGATGTTAGAAGAGTTACCAAAAAAAATTTCATTGAAAAAACAATGAAAAAAAGGGTAACACAACCAAAGAAATGTCATAAGAAATTGCAAAAGACAATATAATACATAAGAAATTGATCTGATATCACATATTTTTCATATAAACTTGCTAAGAATATCACAAAGTGTTTCTGTGCCAAAAATGAGAACATTTGGAGCTATATTAAGGGAGTTAGATGAAAAAGTATGATTTCGCATACTAATTCGCCTAAATTAGCATAATTTCTTAATAACAATTTGCATGAAATAGATTACGGCGATCTCGCAGACGACGGCCAAGATCTCATGGGGGGGGGGGGCTGGGAGTTAATGGTCTGTAATAATTTCCATTGAAAAAAAAAGTTAAAAACAAAAGAAGACATAACAAAGAAATAATTGGCTTTCACAATTTGTATAAAAAGTAATGAAGATGCTGTTTTAAGCTGTGCTTGCATTTTCTGGTGTAGAGAGGGTATTTACCCCCTTTGGACTGGTTCGGTCCAATTTGAGGAACTGTCTTGATACAGTTAATGATGCAAAACTGGTGGTCCTGTTCAAAGCTCTTTTGTCTTAACTTGAAGTTAGGATCAGTTTGTGTGGAAGAATTCTTTAACTCAGACACTTGCATTCTCCACAGAGGAACATTTATTTTTTCAAACCAAGGAATGATGATCATGTAATCATGAATTTTGTTGTTATTGTTATTGAAACCTTTGTTATTTATAAAAGTGGAGTAGGGGTCTGTGTCTTACTGTTTAGGCTACATGTAAATCTTTGGTTTTGCAAAATGGCCTGATTCTATTTGCTTGATTTCAATTCTTCTGAGTTGAACGAAAGAATTCATTCATGTTTTGATTAAAGTTGTTAAAATCTTTCATGAATTTTTATTATTTTATTTTAGTTCTAATCTAAATTATGCAGTACTAATAACAGTTTGAATGCACTATTGCACAAAGCATGTATGAAAAAGGTATGTATATGTACAAGCATTTACGCACAAAGGGTCTATTTGTTTGGACCATAATAGGTCCATGTTTGGACTAAGGATGGTGTGTGCAGAGGAATCTATAGGTGGTTTTGAATTGTATGGTACCTGAATATCTTCTGCACTTAAATATCTGGCTTGCAGAATCAGTGTGTCTTTATGCCTGTCTCTCAACCCCAATTTGTGGTTATATAGTTCCACATGACATAAACAGTTATTGAATCTCTTGATCATGTTGTTACATTTGCAAACTTTTATTCATTGTCATCGATCATTTTTCAGGAATTAGGGAGGGATTGTATTGAGTTGATCATCACCATGTCTGGATCAAGATTTGGTGATGCCGCCAAGGCTGCTAATGGATTTGGACTTTTAGTCAAGAGCTTTGTGGATGGTCAATGCAAAGAAGTAGGCCAGATCTGGGCTAACTCTAGTTTAAGGTCAGCTGTCCAAGGTATCCAGACCAAGACAGAAGAGAGGGTCAGTGATGCATGGATGAATTTAAACAAGGTAGGGATTTTTTAAAAGATTTTTTATTATTATTTATCTATTTCTTTTTGAAGAGACAAATTAAGTGACTGTTTTGACTTATGATGATACCTGTTTTTTACATGAAATTTTGAACATGCTATTCAAAACAAAGGTCTATATGGAAGATGGTTGGCTCTATATCTGATATTGTCCTGTGTAGTCAATATTTTTCATAGAAATTCTTGTTTGAATATTAGATGAAATTTTGTCATATCAGGATATTGAACTGTTGAAGATATTGTCTGAAATGTGTTGGAGTAAATTTTAGAATTAGTATAGCCTTGGAACCTTTGAGTCACATACAGCACATCGAAACATCTATGTTAAAACTATACAATTTTTTCCCCAAAATCTTAGCTGTCTTATTTCTTGTCTTATGCGACTGACAGTCCGACCATCTAATCCAACAATAAGTTTTAGACACATTTATGACAGTATTCTTAGTAAATAATATTTTAAAATAAATTTGAAAACTTACAATTATTCTCAACGCCCTTTTAATTTCTTGACTGCCACTCCCCAATATTTATTCTAACATATGTCTTTCAAAATTTTATTATTTTCCAAAAATCAAAGGCTGAGAAAAATGATGATTGGGGTGACTCCATTGTAACAAGTGATCCTGAAGAATGGGGTGATACCTTTGCTGAGTCAGCTTCTCAGTTTGCTGCTGAAGACTTGACAGCAGCTCATTCTTCCAGAGAAAATGATCCACAGGGAACAGCACCCTCTAGAGGTTACCATACTTTAGCAAGTACTGCTGCTGCTAGGTACCGGTATAGGGTACACAGTGACATTTCTCGCAGATACTTTAACTCCGGAGCTGTTTCAGCTGACGATATCAGGAAGACAAAAAGTTCAGGGCCAAAGATACCTCCTCGTAAGCCTGCTGCTAGACCAAGAACAAAACCAACAGTAAGTGATACAAATGTTGAATTTGGTAACCTGGCTTTGAGAGGATATTCCTTGGCACCTTGAAAGGGTTTGGCTTGTGCTAGGGTATCAGTTTATCCTTTTTTAATAACTCATTTGCAAGTCTTAGGACAATCTTATCAAAGAACCACTTGCTATGTTCAGGAATGACTTAATTTTGTATCCTTGACTTACATTACTTTCTTGCAATTATAACCAATATAATGTGTACATCTACTAACTGCATCTGGTACATTAACTGTATCATCAACATTTTTCTACAGCTCAGTGCCCAAGCTAAAGAGAGAACAGTTCCATCATCAAGAATGAGCAGAGTTCTTAATTTTGGAGGTTAGACAAGTTTTCTATGTTGATCGTTATAATGGTTTTGTGTAATGTGGATACATAAATGTTTGGATCATTAAACATGAATTGAAAATATGTTTCAGCTGACAACATCAGGAAGACAAAAAGTTTAGGGTCAAAGATACCACCTCATAAGCCTGTTGCCGCTAGACCAAGAAAATTATTCAAATCTTGAAAGAATTCTTTGTAAATGGTGATTAGAGTAATAATGATCATTATTTTACCTATTAGAATATTTCATAATAAAATACAAATTTTAGTTTCTATCTTACAAAGTTGTATTTTGATTAATTATTTATAATTTCTTTCAACATTTTCTTCTTACAAAACATCAATTTAAGATTTCTAGTAAGATATTCATTCATATTGAAATCCTGTATTCTATAACCATGTTTCTACTTCATATAACAGTAGCTCCTGTCTGACTGCTTATAATAAGAAGGTTTGAAAGCAATTTTATTTGTGTATCATTATAGGTCTAGCTGCTGGTATTGGAGTTGGAGCTCTAGCAGAAAAAGTTAAAAGAGGTCTTGGGTTAGAAGAAAGTAAGTTGTTTTTTCATTTGAAAGAAAGATTGAATACACATATTTCTAAAAAGTAAAAACTATAAAAAGAAATTCCTTGATAACAAATTTAAAGATTTTTCAACTTTGAGGTGTTGAGTGTGCCAGTATAAAAACATATGCAATTTTGATATTGTGTTATGTGTTATTAATTGTGATATTGTACTGATATTAGTAGTAATTGAGCCTAATATTACAGTTTTTCAAATGAGAATTTTATCACCTTTTCAATATGTAGTTAATGGTATGCTGTTCATCTTTCTTTTAAAGCAGAGATAAAGAGAGAAAAAAATTGAGAATTTGTGAATTATTAGTATTTATTACTGTTCAATAAATCAATTCCATGCTTTGTTATTGAAATATATTTGTAATTGATATTTCATTTTCTTCATCCCATATTAGATGGTAAGATCGACTCGAATATACTGTTGACAGAAGCTAATGCTGAGAGAATAGTAGATACACTGTGCAGAGTAAGAGGTGCTGCTCTTAAACTGGGTCAAATGCTTAGTATTCAAGGTAAGAAACCTGGAAATAAATCCTTTTTGTTTCTTCTATATGTCATGTCCAGTGATGTCCCTTTTGTTGTTGGCACCATCCCACCCCCTCTTCATGTCTAACTTGGACTCAGTGCAATATTTCACTTGCAAGACTGGTACTGATTTCCCAACTTACATAGAAAATATACATGTAAATTATTCTAAATCAACTAGTTTCGTCCTGTCCGAAACTCTGTGGTAAGGTGTCAGCTGATATTTAAACTACCGCTCAAAGTCCCTGGAGGAAACCATGGTTATATTGCATGCAACCCAGGTAAAAACACACAATTTGTATAATGTTCTGAGCCAGTGAATTTATTTGGACTTCAGAAATCATAATAAAAAAGAATTTTGTGAAAGAGTTTATCTTCCTCATTAATTTTTTTTTTCAAATGAAAATTTCAAATTTCAAATTCAAATTCTTACATCCAAACAGGAAGAACAAGCATTTTTGTATAGATAACAAAAGAAACATGAATTGGTGTACATGCATGTTCATTCCAAGTCAATATCATGTCTCATATGAATAACATTGTTTGTAAATACAATTAAATTGATAAGAACTTGATATTACTTTAATAATGGTTTTTCTTTCAGATAATACTCTTATAAGTCCTGAGCTTCAAAAAGTATTTGAGAGAGTAAGGCAGAGTGCAGACTTCATGCCTCTATGGCAAATGGAGGTAAGTCAATGTGTTTGATTATCTTTTTCTCTTTCTCTCATCTGCTTGATTTTGTAGATTTTTACATTACCCAATTTATTAAATTTATCCTTTTTCACTTTTTTAATCTTTGTAAAAAACACAACTGTATAATTCTCAAATGGAAAAGGCAAAAAGGCAATGTTTTAAAAATGGATAATCACACTTCCTATGAGGAATTAAACACTGCAGCATTGGTGAGATTATGTTAAGGGAATGTGTACTACTGAGGTGACAATGACATAGACACAAAGACAAAACATCCTTTTATATATTTTTCTTTAAACATTCATAGAAAGCATTTATAGTTATTGTTCTTGGAGATATCCTATTGTTGATGAGAAGCCATTAGTGAGCAATAGGTTTCCTTTTCATTTAGAAATATATAATGAAATCTTCTATTATGTTTAGCTGTGGTAAATGCTATATGAGTAATGATATATTGTATGTTTATCTCAGAGAGTTCTAAAGCAGGAATTAGGTGATGACTGGAGAAGTAAGGTTGCATCGTTTGAAGACAAACCTTTTGCTGCTGCGTCAATAGGTCAAGTCCATCTAGCAACAATGCATGATGGGACAGAAGTTGCTATGAAAATCCAGGTAAGATTAAAGAATATAACTTATTTAGACTGTTTAGACTGGGGTAATGGTGACGGGGGGAACTCTTTGATTTTTTATCCAGTGCTTGGTGGAACCTCAAACTAGTTGAGATAATTGGAAACACATCTATTCACAAGTCATGGAAGATATTTTGTATTTCGTTTTGCTCTTATATTCATCATTCATAAAGTCATGAATAACTTTACAAACAGCTTATGAAAGAATACACTCGTGTAAGAAGGGCCAAAGGTCAAAGTGGTTAACTTTTTATGTGTATTTTTTTTGCCTTCCAGGCATAGATGACATTTAATGTGACTTAACACAGACTGAAGTAGTGTTCAAATTCAGAAAAGGATAGGATTATGCCTGATCTAAAAGGCTATTACAAAGTCGTAAAAGAAGAATTTTTGCTCTTTATCACTTTTTAACCTGTTTAAAACCCTTTCGAATGAAAGATGAAAATACTTTATAGAGGCAGATTTTGTTCATTTTGTAAAGTTTATGAGATAATACTGACAAATTTATATACATGGACATCTATTTTTCATTTTTTATCTTATTTATGTAGTATCCTGGAGTAGCTCAAGGTATTGAGAGTGATATCAACAATCTTATGATGCTTCTTAAGATGTGGAATGTGTTACCTGAAGGTGAGATCTTACTACCACTTTTGAGAATTTAGATTAAGGAAATCATTTGTTGACATAAAGCTGACTTTGTGTAAATCAGAATAACTGTATATACTGATAATGAGGTGAAAGGAGAGATGGGGAAGGAAAGGGGATGAAAGAAGAATTCTGAGATAGGTGAAAGAGAGCATGAAGGGGGATTGAATAAAAGAAAGGGGAGAGTAGAAGAGAGAGGATGGGGAGAGGGAGAGAAGAGAAGAGGAAAGAAGGAATGGAAGGGGGGGGATAAGGGGGTGAGTGATTTGAAAATAGTATATAGTCAATAAACAAAAGTTGATGTAAAGGAAATTCAGACATGTATATTACTAATTATTAAGAACTTTAGTTGTTTATTGTCTTGTCATTCACAGGTTTATATGCTGAGAGTGCAATAGAAGTTGCCAAGAAGGAGCTAGGATGGGAAGTAGATTATATCAGAGAAGCCGAGTGCTGTGAGAAATTCAGGTGAGAAGAAAATGACTATATGGTAATAATCATAGGTGTTGCCCCCTGCAGTTATAGGTCAACTTCCAGGATATTGGAAATATATGTTATGTTTCTGATACATGATCAGTGACCTTGTAAGTTTAATTATTAAACAAATACAGTTACATTAATTTATTGAATTAATTGAACTTTTATTGAATGAATTGAATTTTTATTGAATTAATCGTACATTTTATACACTCAAATTAATTCACATTTTTTTTCAAAAACCCAACATTGTCTGTATGGAAATGATGCTACAAATTTCAGTGTACTGTCTTGTTTATGAATGATATTTTAACTTATAAGGATTTGGCATTTTAACTTTTTAAGATGACAATTGAAAAAAGATTGACCTCTTCATGTAAAATGGATACCAATTATGACAATTATGTCATTCCCTCAAATGAAAGATTTCATGTGATTCTCAAACTATTCTGATGTGTTTGTAAAAGGCTAAAATGCATTCATAAGATTGATTTACGATGTCAACCATATGATTTATTTTTGCTACTTTATATAGGAAACTGATAGAAGGAGATCCAATCTTTATGGTTCCAAAGGTTATTCCTGAACTTTCAACAAAAGAGGTCATTACAACAGAATTAGTAGATGGAATATCATTAGAGAAAGCTGAAGATTTGAGTCAAGAGCGGAGGAATGAGGTGAGAAAATGTCTTTGAATGGAATGTTTCCTTGTTTTGTTCTTAATGACTATATGACTTGTACTGTTAAATACAATAAGATTTTATTTTTGTTTCCTTGCTTTCTTTCAATAATCAGATCATATGTGAGAATGGAATAGTTGGAAATCGTCAAACATGTATTTAAGTTTGAGTTACTGTTTAATCATCCCCGAAGGTCTATTGATGGTATAACCTTTTTTTTAATTATTGAGTGAATTGTAAACTCTGTTCAATGTGAAATTGTGTTGTAGAGAGTAATAAACCTTTGCACAGATTTTAAGTTTCTTAAAATTTATCCAGCAATTGATACTTTATTCATGTTTTGGGTATTAATATTGCTTAGTTCCATTAGTATTATTGATATTATAACGAGCTGATAGTTTAATATAAAAATACATCATTAATACCATCATCATCAGCTTTAACGTCATTATTATCATCTTCATCAATAATATTGAATATCATTATCATGATCAACATTAAATCATCGTCACCATCTTCATCATTATTATCATCATCATCGTCATCTTAATGAACTGATCAAGATAGAACCTCTTTGGGAGAAAATCTATTAATGATGAAGTTTTTCAGGATGAGTCTCCTAAAATGCATTGTGTTTTTACTAGCAAACATATTCCATGGTTGCCTACATTACAAGTATTTGTATTCAGCTTCCAGTGTATTTCAATACAGTTCAGTCATTTCAGTGTATATGTACATCAGTATGAAAATTTAAAATGGTTGTTCTGTCTCTCTCACCTTCAGATGTGTGTTCATATTTTGAGGTTGTGTTTGATTGAACTGTTTGAGTGGAGATTTATGCAGACTGATCCTAACTGGTCAAACTTCCTCTTCAATGAAGATACAGGAAAGGTAAAAACAAGCAAAAAACTTTAATTAAAATAGGTTCTGTGGAATATTTGGATATGCAATAGTAAAAGAATTGAGGCATTTTGATTACAGCCCTCTTCTAATCCTCTTTTATAGTATAAAAGTAACACAATTTGTGAAAAAAATTATACTAGACATGACTGTGTGAATGATATTTGAAAGTAAATAATATTTTAACCATTCATTTTAAGAAATTATTTTATTCGATTTTCACTAGAGAAGTATTTGTAAGGATATGCATGCTTGTCTTTAATATATTTTTTATTAAATTAAGCATGAGTATTATGTAGATATACTTTAATTCTGATATACTTCCATGAAAGTGATTAGCGTTGGGGCAACAGAGTGCTCAAAATAATTAAAATGTTGGAGGAGAGAGAAGAAAAAAAGGTGTCTGCCATTACACTAGCCAATGGCATTGCCTTCCCTTTGACACAGCTAAAGTTGCTCTTACTGACATAGAACTTAGATTTGGATGTTTCATGAAAGGACTTGTCAGACAGTTTGTCAGACAAAGTCTGTTGTATCTGACTGTTACCATAGTGACAGTGCGTCCCAGCTTAATTTAATTTAAGGGAAGATCCTTGTCGGAGAAAATATTAATGAAATGCTCCCACTTGATGGATTATCTAGTCATGTAAACAGATATCGTCTAAACATGAGGTATGAGGTTTTGTAGCCATTTTGACGGTTAATGATTTTGTTAAATTGTTTTGTAGATAACTCTGCTGGATTTTGGTGCATCAAGATACTATGACAAATCATTTGTGGATACTTACATGAAGGTCAGTGAATTGTATAATCTATTTGTTTGATCTATTCAGAAGTGCTGTTTAACCATTTTACCCATATTGTTAGCTGAAGAATTTTATTTACATTCATTATATCAGACGTTTATCCCAACTGTTAATCTAACAACCCTTATTGTTGGAAAAATAGATCCAAATGTTATTGCATTATTCATGTACTTGTATTAGCCATTGGATCATGGCATGCCAGCACACAATGTATGTACTTTCTCCACTCCCTGGGGAGCATTCCAACAAGAGTTCTAAGACTCAATTGCTAGACATACTATATAGGCTTTCGCATCCTCTCAGGTACCCATTTAGCTCCTGGGTGGAGAGTGGCTAAGTGAGGATTGATGCCTTGCCAAAGGACGCTAGACCATGGTTGGATTCAAACACGTGACCCTCTGAACATAGTAAGAGTGATCACCACTACACCACAGTGCTTCAACTTAAAATTATTTGAGATGAAGAAGATGCTTTATTTAAAAAAAAATCATGATGTTCTGTATTTAATATGCATACATGAAGTGAAAATTCTATTGCTTAAAAATTAATCAGGTTTTAAAGATGTTATGATACACCTTTAGAAGTTATTTGGAGATAACATTTTTGTTATTACTTTATTGATCAGGTGATCCATGGTGCAGCATGTGGGGATAGAGAAGAGGTGTTGGTAAATTCACAAAAGCTTCAATTCTTGACTGGTTATGAATCCAAGGTGAGTCTATCAATAAATATTTTATTATATTAAAAAGAGATTTACTTCCACTAGTAAAAACATTTGTATTGAAGATTTACACAACAATATCAAAATTTTAACAAGTTATGTTTATTGATCAAAAGAGATAATGAAGTCTAAGCAAATTAATCATGAATTTTGATAAACATCACAAAATGTGAAATTATTAACTTAAAATTTGTATTTGTAAGCTTGCTCATTATTCAGCTACTCAGAGCCTTTTATAATGTAAAGCATTGTTAGCATGATGGTTACGGAGGGGCAAATAATTTTTGTATAAAATTGAGCCTACTTTCATTTCCCTTAACAATAACATCTAAAACGTTCTGCCAACATCATATTGTCAATAATTGACTCTCTTATCTGTCTCATACCATTTCCCAGGCTATGGAGAATGCCCATGTAGATGCAGTCATGATCCTTGGTGAGCCATTCAGATCTTCAGAGCCGTTTGATTTCTCCACTCAGGATACAACTAAGCGTATTCATGATCTAGTCCCTGTTATGCTTCGAGGTAGATTGACTCCACCTCCTGAAGAAAGCTACTCACTACATCGAAAGATGGCTGGTTCTTTCCTACTCTGTACCAAACTTAGAGCTAAGATTTCTTGTAAAGACTTGTTTGATGACATCTATAGCAGATACCAGTTTGATAAGGAATGAATGTTTCTGGAATACCAAGAGTGGAAATGTTCAATATAATCTACAAGGAATATATGCAAGTCAACAAAAACTTCATGAATAAGGAAGTTTCTAATACCAAGTAGCACAGGAAGTGCTAGAACTTCTCTGATGATGGTAAATATTGATTAAAAAGAATCTCTGACTCAAGCTCACTAGTCCAGCACTTTATAAAGGAGTCCCAAACCCATCTCATTATTGTGAGAAGTTTCAATGTCAGATGCAGTCCAATAGGATGTGATATTTACTTTTCCCGCAATACTTTGACAGTGAATCAAACTCAAATAAAAGTTGAGAATAGTTTCATTGGAAATAATGAGTGTTTCTTGAATCCTTGTTTTGAACTCTAAAAACAACTGCAGGAACTACATTGAGCTCTTTTGTAGGATAGATTTCAATTTCCCTCTTTTTTTTTCAGTCTTATCTTGGGTTCGCGATCCAGCATTTTATGTGGTACTTATTTATTTTTCCTAACTCAAATGTATTTTCATTTAAGGGTAGCAAGTGTAAGTTGCATTCTTGCCAGGAGGCATTGATGAGATGGGACTTGAATCATTACTCTTTTGATAGGTAATCTGGCAGTGACTTCTCCGGGAGAAGTCATTGACTACGTTTTCCCTGTTACAAAGACTGTCAATTTGTAATGGAAATTGTTGTCATGAATAGTAACTGCAATGGAAAAATTTTCATTTCAGCTTTTGAAGAATTTAACAATAGTTGGTAGATACAATTGATGACAAATTTAATTACTGATTAGTTTTCTGTAAAACAGGGCTGGGGTAAAGGCAAACATTGTAGAATCATTCTTGTATGGTATATATATATCAGTTTAATGAAGTATGAAGTCACTATTTATTCAGTAGATGACTTTAATGTTCAGTATTATTTAGCTCATACCAAAAACACTTGTGACCATTCAGTCTGATATTGATACAGGTTTTACTTGGTTTGTGTAATTTGTAATAGGTCAAATCAAAATTTGAAAGAATGATAAAAATGAGAAAGAATACTTAATATGTAATTACATATACATGTATGTATATCCCTGTATTTTATTGGTTTTTTTTAATATTTTGATACCTGTATATTAACGTATGAAGACTGAATATTTTAGGTCACTAAATTTCATTAATTGTAAAAAAAAAAATTTCAAGTTGATAATGTGTACCAGAATGCTATACAGGTGTAGCATTTGAGAATTGTATACCTTCACTGTGGTGCTTTAGTGCTCACATAATTGAGGTAAATAGAGAAAAATCTATCTTTTCATTATAATGTGAACAAGTGTGTGATTTAAAAGTGTACCTTGGTCGTAATCTGATGAAACAATCATTAACAGTTTCTAGTAGAAGTTAATATCATTATCAAGTGTATATAATAATAATAATAAAAAACATATGTATGAATGCAGATGGTATGGTTTGGATTCATATCCCTGTCAGCATGGTCATTTACTTTGGACCTAGTATAGTGGGTCAACATATTTTAAATGAATCAAGATCTTTAGGAAATACCTTCTGTGATCTTCTCTGTCATCTGCTGGAGAGAGATTAATTAATGGATGTTTGAAAACTATATACAGTTCTGCTAAAAAGTTAGGGACCCTACCACAAAATGGACTTCTTCATGCCGAGTATTGTATGTAGATAACAACACAGTGAGAAACAAACTTTATTGAATGTAATTCACAGTTCATTATCTAAGACATGGGCAGAACTCGAACACTTTTAAATATGTTCATTTTCTAGTGGGTCTCACTAACTTTTGAGCATCACTGTTATGTTAAGCTATGCACTATCAATATGGAATGATATATGAAAATAAGTTTTCAGGGTTATGGAAAGAAGTTGCATGTCTGATATGATGTTAATTTATCTTTCTGCATAATTGTCTATTCCTGTTTTTCACTTACATGTAAATTCTGTTTTTCTAGGCCTAGTTTGGTTACCTCACTTTTTAGACTAAAAGGTATTTTTCTTGGCATTTGTATTGAGCATAATTATTGAGGCCACAAGGTAACTTTGTTCATATTGATGTAGATTTCATCACATATATAATATAAAGTCAATATAGGCAAATTTGAAGTAAATGGTGTTTTTGTTTGAATACTTCATGCTAGAAAGCTTTTTTGCAATGTTTTAGACTAGAGGTCATAGAGTCATAATGTATCTATGAACATAATGCAGGATTATACTGGATTGAAAACATCAAGGACAGAAAATTATTTAGGAATTGTGATTCATCAGATTATGCTCACAATGAGGAGGGAAAATATGAATTGGATGTTTAACATCAAGTCAATAAAAAAAAAGGATTTCTGAACAGAAAAACCATGCAATTTCATGCAATTTCAAGTCACAAGGTTCATATTGATGTAGATGACATTACCTCATACTGGGTTGATCATGTACTGAAATTTGTTCAGAATTTGTGACTTGTCTTATTCTATTTTTGTGAAAATTCAATATACTTGATTTTATGAATTAAATAAATTGTTTTCATTTTTTAAATGTTATGTTAAAATAAACATGTCAATTTATCAGAGATAATGCAATATCAATACGTAAAGAACTGTAAATGTAAAGAATCTTCCATTTATAAGTTATGTAATGCAGATAATGTTTGTTGAAAAGAGGTGAATAAACAGTGTTCCTCCAATGAATTAACTTCTTAATGTTAATAATAAGGCTTTTATTTGTCATATGTCAAATATTATATTCTGTATTATAGAAATATGCATTCCTATAAACCTTTTCCTACCAATAATTACTTTTATTGCACTCAACATATACTTTCTTCATCCCAAAATATTACCACAGCTTAAAGGGATGGTCCGGGCTGAAAATATTTACGGTATATCTTAATACATAGAGTACAATTCACTGAGCTAAATGCTGAAAATTCATCAAAATCAGATAACAAAATAATAAAGTAATTGAAGTTTAGCAATATTTTGTGAAAACAGTCGTCATGAACATTCATTAGGTGGGCTGATGTCACATCCCACTTTCCGTTTTCTCATGTTATTACATAAAGTCATAATTTTTTCATTATTTCATATTTTATTATTTCATTTTTATAATGAAATAAGTTGCGGAATATCTAATGCACTAAATCAATCCAATTTTTCTAGTTCTTGGAGGAAAAAAATTGAATAAACCTAATTTCATATAATAAAATACAAAAGAACAAGTGGGGATGTGAATTTTACTGTATTAAGATATAAATATTTTCAGCCCGGACCATCCTTTTAAACACAGCAGCTTTAAAATACTCATTGTCCTAGTTTAATTACTTGGAGTCCGCACAATATGGATGAAGTAGAATAAAAATCTTTTTATTAAAAGGCAGCAAATAATACAAAATGAAGTTTGAAGACTTGTAGTTACTGAATTTTACAAAATGGATGGAATTGGTTAAAAAAGACAAGAATTTAGCAAAATATACAATAAAATAACAACTCACATTAGTTTCAGCATGTACATGTATCATGAAACTAGACATTCAAGACATTTGAATACAAAGCAAAACTTTCTATGGTATATAACTAAACAATTCACTGTATGAAAAAAAGTTAAATGGCATGCTCCAATATTTATTCTTTTAAGAATGAATTTTCTCTGATATTTTATATCTCCTGTGTATAAAATGCCATTATTGCCTTCTTGAAAATTAAATCCCAAATGCTCAGAAATGAAAAATTACATTTTATTCAAAAAGCACAATTTCCATCAAGTCCACCCCAACAAAAAGTTGATTTCAGATAATGAAGTCAAATATGCATAATACTGAAATTTCAACAATATTAGATGTAAATAATGTCATGACATTCAAAAATTTTGTATATTTTTTCTCACTTATATTTTCAGTTTTATACACGAAATGTGATATTTAATGAGAGTCAATGATGTCATTAACTCACAATTACTTTGGCATTTTAATATTTCATTTTTTTGTTGATTATGACAAAAACTCTAAATCGATTCAGGATAGGTTACAATGATGGCTTTTTCACAATGCCAGGGAGAAATCAAATTTAGTTTCACATTATAACGAGAAAGTTATGATATTCCATTTATATTTTATACAAAGAAAGAGCGGGTATTGCCATTTGTGAAATTAAGTGAAACGTTAAAATGTCATAACTTCCTATTTTACATTTAGATTTGTTAATATTTTTTAGTATTTTCCCCATCTGATTCTTCTCTTTATCCAAATAAACTTATAGTGTTTTTTTTAAACTATGGATGGAGTGTGAATCTATACCATCTTCATGGAACATGCAAAAATATATTGTCTGTCATATACATAGTGTTAAACACAGCACACATATCAAAGAAGCTTCACAAGGAACAATGGCAGCACAGTATAAACAAAAAGTATTCTGCATGCATCTGGCAGGAATGATAATTTTGCGAAGGGGGTATGCACTCATGTATATTGTGATACAAGGGTGTGCCAGGAATAACGTGGTATGGTCGTCAATCAAAAATTCAAGTTGGTCACTTTAATATCAAAGAGCTGTTATCATCAGGGCCGCTTAAGGGGGGGGCACTTTTTCCAAAACAGTGTACAAAAATGTAAAAATTACCATATGATTGGGATTGTTTGCATGGTCAGACCCCCCTTCGGTTCATCCCCCCTTTCCGCAGCACCTGATCATCATCAAATAAAAGAAGAAAGTTGATTCCTCTATTATCCTAAGAAAAATGATCTTCAAGTAACTAAGGAGGGTTCAAGAGCAATGAGCTGTTTCCTCCATCAAATAAAAGGAAGAATGTGGTATGTTGTAATATGGTCTCTGAGCGGTTTATGGTCACAAAATCAGGAGTTTCTAAAAAACATATTCCAATAAAGGACAAATATTAATGCTTATTACTCCATCATCCTATAAAAAAGAGTCTACCAGTAGTTGTGGACAGTTCCAAGAACTGTTTCCTTCATCATCACGAAATAAAAGAAGAATGTTGATTGATCTATCATCAGACTATGAAGGATGGTCTTCCTTTAGCAAAGGGTGGTCACAAATCCATCAACTGTTTCCGCCACCATCAAATAGAGGAAGAAGTTATGTCACATCAAAAACAGTTTTAGGAACTGAAGTGGCTACCCTGGGTAAATATACCGTTACTAGTATTATCAGATATCTTCCGATGGCTGTTCTACCAGTAGCTAAAGATAGTCACTGATCCAGGAGCTTCTGGTGATGCTATTATTATCTTGGTATCACTTGTCCACATCAGATGAAGCAAACTAGGGTTTCTATGGACCACATTAAGAAGTCTTCCATCCTAATTGAATAAACAAACATCATTCCTGAAATAAGTGATTTCTTCATGACTGAACAAAAACAACCGCAAAGTTACTAAAGATAACTTAAAAAAATAAACATAATGGTGAAAACATTGTTTCTCTTTCCCTAAACAGGAGAATTCCCATTCAATATGAGCAGCTGACACATATGTCACTACTTCAGCAAATATCAGGTGACCAAATATGAGTTATCCTCATTTTTAATATTACCTAGTGTGCTCTACGCCAAAATATAATGTTTGTTACTTGCTTCCTTCCAAAGAACAAATTGGATAAGTGAGGTTCATAATCTCTGTAAAAAATGTCACAATTTATAAATTAAATCTCATCTTGACCATCTTATGGCCAACAGCACAACCACCATGAATTAGCTCAATGACATTTTGTCCAGACAACACAATAAATAAGCTGCACTCTGCAACTACGCTCGATGGCCAGCAACTCTCCCAACTCCAATAAAAGTGCATTTCTACAAACTTATGCATGTTAACAAATAAGTTTGCATATTAAAGCAAATGCAATACAGATGCTGTAAATCAAGAGTTATTGACCTGAAAAAATATCAAAGAAACTGTATAAGCATACAGGCCAAAAGATGTTGAGATAATGAATAGCGATGTTCTTATATTTTTTAAAAAATGACCCTCTTATTTTGGCCAATCTTACCTGCGCGTCCCATACAACGATCTTCTTTCTATCTCCTCCTGTTACCAGTCTATTTTCAGACAATCTCAAGCAACGAACAACTCCTATGTGTTCCCTCATTACACTCAAACAAATACCTGAACAGGCAAAAGAGAAAAG
Source organism: Lytechinus variegatus (assembly GCF_018143015.1). NCBI lineage: Eukaryota > Metazoa > Echinodermata > Echinoidea > Temnopleuroida > Toxopneustidae > Lytechinus > Lytechinus variegatus. Next base: position 40,111,956 of record NC_054746.1, read on the forward strand.
GAATAACATTTTGAATGAATTTTGAAGGGAAATGGTCCACAACCACTCAAATTCAACTTAGGCTTGTTTTAAATATTCAGAGAATTAATGGTTTAACACAGGCATTATGTTTCAAAATCTCCCATTCATTATATTTAGAACAAAATTCCATTATAAAATGTGCAATCTAATATGAAGCTACAACATTTTTAGAAGATACTTTATATGCTGGCTTAATCACACAATGATGTCATCACTTGACTTGGTCTAGATTCTGAAAAATAGGTTGAGGTGATTTATCCCTGTTGTAGCTTTGATTGACAGGTTGTAGATATTGTAGATAACAAACAGGAAATACTTTCATGAAATATACAAGGAACAATGTAGAACAATGACATGAACAAGTGTGGAATGAAGATATGAATATGAAATCAACAAGCAAGTAATTTCTTGATAAAATTTGTTAACAGGGCAGAATTTGTAATGTTCATTGACTCTAATAAGCTAGTAGGCATGATGCCTAACCCTTATCATAACTAAAATTATATATCTTATCAACTCACCTTCATAATTCCATAACCTTACTGTACTATCTGCAGAACCTGATGCAATCACATCGCTGTTATAGTCAAGGCAATACTACAACAACAACAAAAAAGAAAAAATAAAATAAGTAGGCCTATTAATCATCAATATCAATATGTGCTTAAGCATTGAGCTTCTTATTATCTTTAACATTGTAATATTCATAATATTCATCTCTTCAAAATACATACAACTATACGAAGAGTCTGTATGAAAAGGTGAGTTTTCAATAAATAGCTAATAAGTATTCACTAATAACAATTACGGAGCGAACTTTTGATAAGGGGAAGATCTGCTATGAAGAAATATTGAATGATAAAAATGCTTCAAAACATTACTCTTTTTTGCTCCTATTTCAAAATCATTTAAATGTACCGTAATATCTTTTTTGCAAGGGTTTTTAATATTCTTTTCTTTCTATTGAATTTAGTATATATTTTAAGGATTAAGAAAAAAGATTTTACTCACCACCTCATCTGAATGACCTTCAAGTGTCTTTGTGCAGACTCCTACGTGTGTGTCCCATATCTTAATATGACCTTCTCCTCCGCCACTTACAATGATCTTATCATCAAACTTACAACACATCACACCTGGAGAGAAAAAGAAAACAATACACGCATATTTGAACCAAAGTTCTCATTCCCACAATTCACAAAACAAAGATTATATTATTTGTTATTTCAAATTCAATTTATAATTTTACTACCAAGCACATTTACACCGATTTGCAATCTTGCAGTACAACTAAACAGTACACTGAACATATATAGACTAACCTTCAGTGTGACCATGAAGAACATGTAGACATATTCCTCTATGGATGTCCCATACTCTTACTGTTGTGTCCCAAGATGTAGTTACAGCTTTCTCTCTGTTCACATCTAAATGCTGTATGGAAGACATATATTTTACAAATCTGAATTTTGTGAGTATTTTCCTTGAACACTGGTCTCACACATTAATATCATGTACTAAAAGAAAACCAGTCAACAAAGAAATCCCACATGTGAAATCATATCTTGAGCAGTCTGCATAGTTTCACTCTACTTGGAATCAAATGATGATCAATAGACAGACATACTATTAGAATATTCTATCCAAAGTTGTTTTGGGGGGTCTTTGTAAAAATATATCCTTCTTTCTAATGCAACACATAATAAATAATCTTGTCAATACGTTATTAGGGAAAACACTTTAGAGGAAAACAGACAACATCAATTCATAGTGTCTGAGACTTAGTATTTTCTAGCTTATATATGAAGTCTGACTATCATCACAATCAAGAAAGGTTCAGACATGACTACACACAGGTCTGATTGAGCAATCTTTAGCCATTATAGTCTTTCCCTTCTCATCCTCCAATATCTCAATACAAAAAATAGGGGATTGGAAAATCTGGTATCTTACTATGCCATGTTTAGGGATTCATGCATCATACTATCTGGAAATACAGTTGATGTTACAATAAGAATTGTGTAGAGACTGAAAGATTTCTAACCTGTATATCATCACTGTGTCCTCTGAGTACATGTCTACAGCAACCATCAGGCCAGGACCATACTCTCACTGATCTACAATCAAACATATACACCAAAAATATGGTAATACTAAGGTGTAATATCCTTTTGAAAGGTGTAAAAAGAAAATATTTTCAATCACATAATTTTCCAATAAAAGCTTAAGTCTCTGAAATGATATTTGACATTGTACATTTCCTATACTTGATAATATGTTTACATTTTTGTGTTAATTCAACCAGATGATTTTTTAAAAACTTTTTTTTAATTTGTCTTGTAATTGATACAAATACTCAAATGCATAACAGGTTTTTCACCCACTATGATACTATAGGACAAACATTACATTAGCTTTTGTTCATATAAACTGATCTTGAAAACCAATATTGTGCATGACATTATTGTTAAATCAGTTTAATAGGCAACAAGATAATTCTGCATAAAATCAGTATTTGGAGCTGGTGCTGGTATCACCAATGTTTAAGATATACAATACTGTAATTACGTTTTCATTCATTTGTTTTGTTATATTGTACTTCATGAATTTTTGTAAATTGACCCTTTCACCATGTGCTGCTGGTCAATGTTTATGTGAATATATAGCAATAAATAAATAAATAAAATACATGTAAATAAATAAATAGTACCAGAGCACAAAACCATATCCCATTAAAACATGCAAACTGCATACACTTTGAATTTTACTGAATTACAAGAGCACAATTTACAGAGATTTTGATTTCATTTTTATTTAATAAATAGTAATAATAACAATTTGTTTATTTATTTTTTTTTTCTATCTATTTATTTACTTATTTATTTATTAATATTTTTTTTTGGGGGGTGTACTAAGAGATAATTACCTATCACTTGATGCACTGATGATAAAGTCATGTTGGAAGCATACATGATCTACTGATCCTGTATGACCTTCAAGTGACTTCAAACACTTCCCTGATCCTATCTCAAACACTCGAAGCAATCTATCAGAACAGCCTGTCACAATCAAACCATTCTGGTGGGGGAATGGGATTTAAGTGGGATAAAGGAAAATGATTGAAAAATAAAATATTTTTTGGCTTCTTGCAGAGTTCTATTGAATGCAAGTTGTTGAATATATATATATATATATATATATATATCTCAAGTGATTGACCTTTAGTTGTTGACAATCTGGCACATGTTTCCAATGACAATATTTTTTTTCCAATCTAGACAGTTATCAATAGAACCGTCTAAGCATCATTTCGTCATCTCTCATACATTGCTCCAAGATCCAAAGAGGCCCTGCATTATATAATTCTAGATCCAGATCCAATGAGAATCAATCAAATTTGTTTCACCTTGTGATAAGCATTACAAACATGAAGAAGAAAAAAATGAAAATACACAAAGTTCTCAGCCCTGCAATTAACAGATATTAACCATTTACATCCTACATTCATTTCAAAGTATAAAAGAGAAACTTGAATTGAAGTAAACTGAATGTTTGTTATAAATTACCTTCATTTTGAGGCAAGTAACGGCACCAGTGTGAGCATCTATGACATTGATACATTCTGATGTACATATATTCCATACTCTTACAGTCCTATCTCTACTACCGCTCACTAGCAAGATACCTGGACAAAAGCGATAAGAAAAGGAGAGGTTTTATAATACATAAATACAAATAATCATGAGAACAGATAATCCATTTTTTAAAGCTCTAGCTCATTACTATTATGAAAGTACTTGCTGTATAACAGAAATAATCATGAGAACAGATAATCCATTTTTAGAGCTCTAGCTCATTACTATTATGAAAGTACTTGCTGTATAACAGAAATAATCATGAGAACAGATAATCCATTTTTAGAGCTCTAGCTCATTACTATTATGAAAGTACTTGCTGTATAACAGAAATAATCATGAGAACAGATAATCCATTTTTAGAGCTCTAGCTCATTACTTTTATGAAAGTACTTGCTGTATAACAGAAATTCTGTGAATTCAGATATGTTAAGATCTTATGTTCAATAATTTGTTTGCACATCTGAAGTTAACATAAGGTCATTAACATGGTTTTGATTCACCGATCTAGAAATGAATAATATAAACATTCCTGTTACTATAAACTACTCGATCAAGTCTTCATAGCCATGTAAATGAATGTAGTATCCATCCAAACATAACCCAATTCACATATCATAACTAATTACCTTCTGCATCCATACAAGTCACTGTCTCTCTATGTCCTCTCAAGGCTGGTAATACCTTGTATCTTCCTAAGGCCCAATTCAGACTTAAATGATAAGCCCTCATATAGATCTCTTTCCATCTACATGTTGACTGAAGGCTACTCTTTTTATCTGAACCACTACCTGTTATTTAAAAAAAGTAGTAAATTTGCATGCGTGCATACATAAATCAATAAATCATAGAATATGGGATCCAAACTGATTTTATGCATGTTTCCAATTCTTTAACATTTATTGTTAGAAATATAGAGATGGAAAATGCTGACAGCTTAAGCTAGTAACACTGCTAGAATGTACAGATTGAATATTCAGCAGCACTGAAAAAGAGAATAAAAGTGTAGAGCTCAAATAATCAAAGAAATTGAAAAAATGCCATCACAATATGCATTGAATGAATGCATTTGATTCTGCTCTGAATGTATTGGACCTCCCCTCTCTTGCAGACAGAAGAAAGGCACTGTGTTTGACTTTTGCCGAAAGACTGATTTCAAATGAGAGGGTATCATATCTTATACCCCCTCTTAAGAACACCAGAACTTTGCGCAAATCAAACACAAGAGAACAATTAAAATGTAGAACTAATAGATTTCGGAACAGTCCCATCCCGTACTTGATTGACCTCCTAAATTCTCAATCATGACTCATAAATAACCCACATCCATAGTATGGTATTTCTCTGACTAAAAACTCTGACTGCTGCGTTTGTCAATGTTTTTTTTTTTTTAAATCATTAGTATGTCACATTATTTATATAATATGTTCTCTATTTCTACTTGGAATTACGAACATTAGTCAGTTATTTTCACCACTTGTACATGTATACAATCATTATGTTTTTAAGTATTGTAGATAACATAAATATACTGTTTGAAATGCTTTAGAATTAGCAAATTTATACATAATTATCACTTAAAAATGTATGATCTTTGAAAGTCAGGTATTATTGTATTGCACAAGAATTGAAAGTTTTTTAAAACTATTTAAAGGTAATTTTTCTTCCGCATATGTACATGTGCGGATATAAATCCATAACTCTTAAATTTGACACTTTCATTCCAATATACTTACCAAATGATCTACTCGCATGATCTCTATGTTGTATTCCTTTCCTTTCCTTGCGACTCTTTTCTTCCTGTTGTTTGTCTTTCTCTATCCATATTTCTCCCTCTCTTTTTTATCCATCCCTCTTCCTCTCTTTCTTCGAAATGTTGAATTGTAAATACTACTGCTTTTAATGTACAATTCGGTAAATGATAATGGACCACTATACCAATACGTGTTTAGGATAATATTTTACTTTCGAATTCTTCTAACTTTGTTTATTCTTACGTACAGCCTTATAACTTCATGTCTTTACCTCTTTCATAATGTTTGTACCTTCTTTTCTTCTGACTTCCTACTCTACTCTTCCCTTCACCCCTTCTCTCTCTCCCCCCCCCCTCTCTCTCTCTATCCCCATCCACCCCCCTCTCTCTCTATCTGCCTCTCCTCCTTCCCAAGTCTCTCTTACCTTTCCAAATTCCACAATACCATACTTTATCCTATTATTTATTTTGTAATTATCTGCGTTATTGTTTGAATATTTTTTGTGTCTTTATTACCTTGTAAATACATCGCAATTCGGCCTTAGCCGCGATGATGTCTTGATTTTTATTAATAAACCATTTATCTATCTATCTATTTTTTTTAAACAATGAAAAAATGAATTAAAAAGAAAAACAAATAATCTTCAAACAATTAATAAAATTTTGAAAAAGTGAATATAACCATCACCACCACCACCACCACCATCATAATCATCATCATCATCATCACCATCATTATCACCATCACCACCACAATGATCATCATCATCATCATTATCATAACAATCATTGTCATCCAACATCATCAGAATCATCAGAATCATTTTCATCATCATCATCATCACATTCTAACCACCACAATCAACATCACGTAGACAAACTTTCTGTGAGTTTAAGCATTTTACCTCCACCTGTGATGCCAGCTCCATTGATAATTGAATCAAACGTGAATGTTGGGGAAGTGTTGGCAATACTCTTCTGGTTAGGGCTAAAAGGACGTTCTTGACACAAATCATGGATGGTACCATAATGAAGCCATCCTCTTCTCTGACATTGATAGAACCTGAATGAAAGATACACAAAGAAAAAAAGAAGAGATTTGTGCACTTAACTGTCATATTGAAACCACATATAAACATATCACCTTTAAAAACAAAACATATTTGGGATCACTTACACAAAGACTTTCAGTTTTGCATTACAGTACCCCAAAATATGGATTAGGGCATTCTTAATTCAGTCCAACCTTTAATGTTCACATTTGTGAGATTTCAAAGGAAAAATAAAAATATTAAAAAATGATAAAAAGCAAATAAAGATACAGGGAAGGAAATGGCTGCTTTCATAGATATTCCCAAGCTCAATATTTCTTACCATAGTATATCACTGTTTGCACATTCTCTCCATCTAGCATTGCACTTAGCAACCTCACAAAGGTCTGTGACTGAGAGGTAGTTGAATATACGATCAATTAATTCTGGTGGAAGACAAGCAGTGACATCAACAGCAAGCAGTGGTTCTAGGTCGGCACACACTTTACGAATCTGTAAAGGCTGATAACACAGTATGAATCAAAAGATAATATTACTTTTATAAGTGTGAAACTATCATATAATATCTTAGATACACACCTTACAAGATTGTTATTTATCATTGTCATCTTCTTTCATCATTATCATCAATCATCATTATCATCATTTTCACTATCAATATCATGTTATGAACTCCCATCGCCCAAAATGAAAAAATGTCTATCCTGGGTTCTCCAAACCCGTATTGAAAACTGTCCATTGCAGTGTATGCCTGTTAAGTGTAAGTGCATGGGGAGGTTAAGAACTGATCCTGAGGTCTGTGGCTTGAATACCAAGACTGCTGAAAACAATCAACTTCATACACTACATAAAAAATTGTATTGGTAAATAGTCTAGTCAAGTTTTGACTGATCAGATACAATCACAAAACCGAAAACAATAGCAAATTCTAGTTAAGCAAGGTCCCGAGTCAAGACTTATGATTAGTTATTAAAAAAAATCATGTAATGCAAGTGTTTCCACAGATCCAAAACAAATTTCCCGAACCTGAATCTCAAATTTCTAAAATTCATATACATTTCTGGAATTATCCAATTTTACTTTTTAACAAAAATCAGATATAACAAAGTGAGCCTAAACTTGGCCCAAGTGACCAAAATCAAGGAATTGGATCTAAACCTTTTCTGCTGAATGCACTTTTTAAAAATGGCAAAATGCAAACCTAGAGAATGAGCAGAAAATTTTGAACAACATGTACGAGGCAATGTGAATATTGAAAATTGCTATAGTTGCTATGTTTAATTGTAATTTTTTTATTTCCCGGAATATTCCTGGATTTTTTTTCATTTCCCAAAAATTACCAGAAAATGATCAGGACTTCCCGGAAATCAGGAAATTTCCTACAAAGTGGAAACATATTGATGCAATGTTTAAAGGCCAGTCCTTTCTCGCCATTATTAAAAATCAGGGCCCTGTCTTACAATTAAGAGTTACGATTGATCCAATCAACATCAACTATGGAAAGCAAGCATCCTCAACCAGGCTGTCCTCAATATCTAAAATGCATATATCTAAAAATGTTTTTTTTCTAAATATAAATGCATGCATGCATTATCTTATACCAAAAAATCAGTCTCTCATTGGTTGTTCTGCTGGACTACACTGGTTACGCTGTCATAATAAAATTTCAGAAAATTGTAAAATAAATTGCCAGGAAAGATGGTTATAATATTATCTTGACAATTCTGTTTGCTCCTTTTTGTTTCTATTTAAGTTGCAAGTGTCATTATGCCCACTGCATGAAAAGTTATAACATTGATCATGTTGATACTAGATTTCTATCAAGTTTATTTGAGGTTGTGTTGGATAAAAAATCATCATCATCTTACTAGGTAGTGAGGTAATGTTGACCTCAAATCAATCAGAATCAATGCACTTCATCTATAATGGGGCCTTGTTTTTACTTGATGCAATGATCACAAAGTAATGAATACATAGGCCTAGATCGATCCTGCCTGGACTCTGGTAAGCTGTTCGTAAGTTAAGAGTGACTTTTAAGAATGACTGCATGGTGAACCTTTATTTGTGCTTAATGTTAATCGCCAATGCACATTCAACATTGGTGAATAACATTTACCACAAAAAAGAATCACCAGTTGTTCTTAAACTAGGTCATTTTAACTTACAAACAGCCTGATAGCTTTAACAAACAGCCTGACCCCTTTTATTTTTATCATTTGATTTTTCATAAATTACTCTCATCTGGGCGCTGATTATTAATCTGAGTCTGGTGAGAGAGAGGTGGAGAACCACTTTACTAGTGTCTTTACCTTGCACTTTGAAAATAACAGCTTCAGAATTTGATTCTGCTGTTCTTGTGAGCATTCATCAAACCAGGAAGCAAGCTTCAGTAGTTGATCTTCAAAACTCACCATGTTGATCCAACAAGTAAATGAACAACATTTAACAATGTGTCGATCGAGGAATTGTTGACATTCACCTTCTCTTCGAATTCGAGTGTTGCGCAACAGCGAAAACCGCAGCTTGTCAGGTGACCTCGCCGAGCGCGCCCCTCGAAATTATGCCTTGTCAGCTAGCTATATGCCCGGGAAAATGTCTGCGCCCATCCCACTCCATGTCAGATTTATTTATCACGACTACCAGATGAAAAACATTTAAAATGGCAGGTTGGCCATCTGTTCTCGTAGCAATCGGCGTTGCTTTGGCAGTTATAGTTGTTAACGAAGAGAGCATGTACAACCGACGTAGAAATCGCAGTGGAAATTCAGGTATTTATAGTTTTGTACTTGTAGTCGAATCCAAGCCTGCCAGCCAGCTCATCACACGCCTGGATCCACGTCAGCACACGGTTCGGTCCCACATATGCGTGTTTGTGTTGGGCTGTTACTAGTGTTGACAGCTTACTCAGTAGGAATACATAATCATAACTTGATAAGTGAAGGATAACAATATAGCTATTTCGAGCACATTTGTAAAATAATTATGAAAGCAATATTCCAACTAAAATTTGGGAATTTGAATTTGACTATTTATCGGGTCACCAACTATTAGCTACGTCTCTACTCGCCTTTTATTTTTGCTCCTAAAAAAAATTTAAAGACAAAGTTTTAATAAAAAATATTGCATCTCTGATTTTTTTAAAGTCATGAAGAACTTACTGGGGCTTACATTTCATGAAATAATGTCTATTGCAAGGTCAAAACTTTGGTCAAAGTGTCAAAACACCTCAATTAGTCAATATGTTCCAATTTTAAAGTGATAGCAGATTTGGAATCATTATTATTTAAACTGAATTGAGTGAGAGTGAAAATACACTTATTTATTTTTTCCAATAATATATAGGCCTACATGTAAAATTACATTTGAACATAAATATACAAATATAATCATGAAATATTAAAATGAGATTTAAAGGAAAATAATGAAAGACAAAGGTATTGAAAATGGAACAAAGAATAAAACATCACTAATTGTAGAAAATGATTCGCAAATAGAACAGAGTACTGGAATGCGTCTCCACAACAGTAACAACAGTAATTATCATACCCAGAGCTGGATACATGTATAAAGTAAAAGACTAGTTTGATTTCGATGATCGGCGAGCATGTCATAAGTACTTTCTTTCAAACCAAAACACTGATGACATGCCAGCCCGTCCAACAATTTTGTGAAGATTAGCCCAGTGGTGTTTGAGATAGGAGTGTTCAAAGATAGGCAGCCACGTCCATTTTTACCGAAATCTTGAAATTCAACGGACTGTATCTCGTGAACCCCTGACCCAATTGACCGAAAATTTTAAATTTAGTACTGTGGGATCACATCAAACAAGTATACCAATTTTGATCAAAATGAAAAATGGTTCAAGGGTTAAAATTTTCAAGTTATTGGGGCGATTTGACATGGAATGACCACTAGTTCTCAATACCTCAGATCCGGCTCAGCCTCGGTGTCTTGATCTGTGTGTGTGTGTGCATATTTGTGCATGCACACAATTAAATATTTTGTACAAGGACCAAGGCTTACTATTACAAATACAACACAAGCCAATTATAATGGTCTAGAGCAAGAGCTCAGAGGGTTCGTCATTGTATGTAGGGGAGTAATGAAGGAAGAAATTAATATAGTTAATCTTGTTTTATATTTCTGATTCCAACAGTATATAGTTAAAAAAATATTAGCAAACCATATGAAATCTAACCAGTTATATTTTAGGTTGTGTTAAATATAGTTTTTGTTGAACATTTATATGATGTCAGCCAGTGGTATGTTCATAGGTCTGACTGTTGGTAATGAATGAAGATGAGAATTGTATCATTTCTATTTTTCTTTCATTTCCTTTTTTCTTTTCTGTTCTTACTTTTCTTGTTTCATTTGATCTTTCTTTTATTCCTTTATTTTCATATCTTTTTTGTTTATTCTTCTGTTCTTCTTGCAAGAGTATTTTTTCCTACCTCTTGTATTGTATCTCCTTTTTTTTCCATCTTTTTTTTTCTTTCTCTTCATTTTCCCTTCTCTGGTGTGTTATTACGTCAAGTTAGGGGCATAATTTTATATCCTGTTGCTTTGTGACCACTTTGGTTCACTTTGCTTTTGTTTATATATTTACACTCAATATTGTCATTCCTTCCATGAAGGGCTATGCAAAAAAAATCAGAAAATTTTACCTCCACAGTCTTTGTGGTTGTTTTATTTCTTATTAGACCATATCTCGAACAGAAAACTTTTATTTATTGTTATATAGCTACATTAAGTTTTATTCTGCTGTATATCCATTTTATTGCATTAGGAAAACATAATCATCAGGCAAAGTGTGATATATTCATTGGAATCTTATCTGCAAGGGATCATTTTGAGCACAGAAAGGCCATACGTGAGACATGGCTTGGATATATACACACTCACCCTAGGTGGAAGAGAAGGTAAGTAGAAGGAGAATCTCTGAATAACTGATCTGTCTTCTCTGATGTATATCATGATCATTTCCCTTGGCAACTAATTTGTTCCTTGTTGTAAGCACTAATATATAAATTTATTACCATCCTTGTTGGCATATAAGACTAGATGATTAGAAGGTTGCATTCTGAATAACAAATGTAGAACAGGATGAGTGGATCTGGGTCTATTTCATAAGAACAATATACATACATTGTACCTACCTAAGTGCTTACAGATTTATTAGTACCTCAGGTTCTCAGTCATTGTATCCAATCAGTCATTCCCTCACACAATATCCTGCAATCCCTGGCCAGCCAACATGTTAGGCATTCACAATGCTGGACAAGCTACAACAACTTCCACAACCTTCCACAAATCTTCCACAACCCATTTAGCACCTGGGAGGAGAGTTACAAGTGTGGATTGACACTACGTTAACGAGCACTAGGCTTAAATGTAACTTTGTCATTCTAAACTACCATAGGAACCTTGATTGTGATTGGCTTCTAAGTCTTGATACCAAATTATATTAGTTACCATAATAGCAAAGTTACCTTTGTCTTAAATCTCTATGAAGCTGGCTCCAGGACGGGCTATTGTATTCTCTTTGTTAGATTCTACACAAATGGTTGGATAAATGATAATTTCTACCACTGATTTTCCTCAAAGTGTAGTAAAATTGTAGATTTGTAGATTGTATGGAAAAAAGGAAAGTAAAAAAACATCCACCAAGTACATCTGTATTGAATTTGTCACTTGAAAAAAAGGTGTAAAGCTCTGTCTATAGCCTGCTATGTATCCTGATAAATTTGTTTGACTTCCTTGAATGGATCAAATGTGATACATGTAAGCTGAGATATGATTTCTTATAAATCCAAGATGTTTTATGTAGAAAGTGATGTCATTGTGTCTTTACACTGACATTAATGTTATTGATATTTCAATTCATATTGATTGATTGATAGATTTTATTTCTCATGATATTTGTGATTTTGAAAACACCACCCTGAAATGAAATGCATGCCTAGCAGGATGTCTTGCCATTCTCTCAAACATGGATATCACATATTTAAATACTAGTACTCTAATTTGCACCAACACTAAATTTGATATCATGTCTATGATTTCAGGATTTGCAGCAAATTTGTTGTTGGTAACCACTCCTGCCACTTACCTCCTGAATACAGAAGAGATCCATACTCATGTACACCACTCAACATTTCAAAAACAGGTAAAGAAGATCAATTTCAATCATGTATTATCAGCTTAGATTTGGAAGGTCTGTTATTTTTTGTACGAATAAACACATTATTTTAAAATCTTAAAGCCTTTCTGTTGTTCAATGGCAATATTTTGTTGTGAATTATAAAGATGTGATATATTGCTAGAATGTGCAGCTATATAACACTATTCTGAAAATATACCTGTTGAAGTGTTGGAAAGATGTTTGGGAGGGGTTTGATCTGTGAAATATTTTGGAAAGATTTCTGCAGCTGCTAGTAATATGTTGACTGTACTTGGAGTAGTCTTCTAAGCAGTGCATCTGTGCATTACAACTATGATCAATCAACACTGTCCCACTATATGATTCTCTCTTGAATGAGCTTCTTTGAACCCTCAAATTTATTTCCTTTTGAATCTTCGTAGGGAAGCCCAAGGACATTGTAGCAATGACAGTCATCAATGATACAGGGATATACAGACTGACTTCAGGTCCAATTGGATTTGATTTCAAGGTGAGAATCAATAATGGATTTTAGGTCTTGTTGCAAATATCTAAATATTCAGTGATTTTTTTCTAATATAACTACATGAAAATTAAGAATATTTCCTCTGTGTAAGTTTGAATGGTGTATGTATAGGAATCAGCACAAGGTTTTCCGGTTTGTGGGGGGGGGGGGGGGGAGTCTATTTAAAATCTTGCGGATTGAACTAATTTTTCACTCCAGGTTTTCAGTTTTTGCTGAATTCTTAAGAGACTTCACACAAACTCAGTGAGGATGTGCAAGACATATTTTTGTAAATGTGTTTGGTATCACATTGCTTTGAAAACGATATTTCTGGGAAAACTTCTGGAGTCAAGTTACTCACTCAGTTCTTGTCTAATCCTCCTGATACTTAGTTTGCATATTGGTTTTGGATACTACATTGCCTACTACATTGCCAAGGAATAACACATAATATAGAAGGGGTCCAAATCACCTGTAGTGATATTTCTAGTTTAACTGTTATTTGGTTTCTTTGGTAACGTGTGTATTTCTGTTTTATTCATTTATTTTTAGTGTCTGGTGTTTTTATTTCATCTGCTGATATGGTATCTTGTTTATTGATTTACTAGGTTCATTATCCTATCATCCTTCACAAGCTGGGTGTCTTTGATTCTTCTGCTGATGGCATCAAACATCCTCTCACAGTTTCTCTCTTTGATACTTGGAGGCAGGTCAGAATTCATGTGCTTGTAATATGATTTCATAATTGATCTAAAATGAGTGTCAGTCTTCAGGGTTAATGCAGCCCCCATTTATTCAACATCATCTCAAAACATATACAAAGTTTTCTTTAAGGATAGCCATCATACTCCTCTTGAATGATTGCTTGTCAAAGTAGGATAAAATGCATTACTGAATGAAATATTGCGAAAACTGTATATTATCCTTTTCATCAATAAATTTCTAGGCTAGATGTGTCTAATGTTTGCTTGTACTTCAGAATAATACCCATTCTTATTCAAATACACCCTTGGTCTTTTAAAATGATGCAATTCTTTATGAGATCCGCTTGATTTAAGTATTAGTTAAGAATAGAATTGAGGTGTTCCATTGATGATGTGTGGATCATAGAAGTGCAAATGCATTTGGCATTTTAATAATAATATAGGTATGTTTACCCAGGGAAGCCACTTCAGTTTCAAAAACTTCTCCCAGTGGGCCCTGCTATTATTATTACCCCGGCTTTAGCTGGGCTGCCTAGGCATTCAAGGAATTTCTTCCTACCGGGTACCCATTCACCTCACCTGGGTCGAGTGCAGCACAGTGTGGATAAATTTCTTGCTGAAGGAAATTACGCCATGGCTGGGATTTGAACCCCCGACCCACTGTTTCAAAGTCAGAAGACTAATCCACAGGGCCACAACACTCCACATTTTCATTATATCAGTCTAAATTCCCCAGTTCTAAATGTATGCCTAAACAATGAAGTATAACAATTATTTTTCATTCACTATTTCACATATTTTTCTACCTATAATTACAAAGTTTTTTTATTTTAACTGTGTTTACTTTGGAGATATTAGATGATGGTGTATAATTGGATACAAATATTTTCATACAATTTTTTTTACAGGAAAAAGTAGTTAGTGCTCGTTTTAGCCCAGAACAGCCCGGTGTGTTTATTGAAGGTTATAGATTCAGAGCAGTGGAGCCATATCTTCTTCCAAAGGTAAGCAAAGATGTGACATTTTTTACAGAATAAAAATAGAAATTTAGAACTGAAGTGATAAATGCAATTTTTCTTCTTTCATTATTCCCTTGTACAATGTTGATATATCTAGCTTCTATGAATGGGTCTGATATAAAAGAATAGTTATTTATAAAGTTCATTGACACATGGTCAGTGAATAAAGCACTAGATAGAGAAACTAAACAGGGTGTATATCACTCAATCATTCACTCGATGTCAGTTGAAGATCATCATCAAGATATCCAGCCAAAACAATAACAGTTACTCCTGTCTTAATTTCTTATAAAATAAAATAAATGTTTTCATTGATATGGTATGATAACCCTTTCATAAACCCAATTATGTGGATAATAGCCACATAATTTGATCTTAAAATTGGAGGAGGACCAGAGTTATCCGCATTATTTTGATGCTGCTATTATCCGCATAATAGCAGTATCGGGACCAGATTTTGACTTTATGAACGCATTTCCAAAGTAATGCGGATAATTGCCATGGTGAGGGCACAAGGTCACCCTTTTCCAACGCAACCCCATCGGAGGGGGCGTGTGCAGTTGCCATGACAATTATCCGCCTTTTTCAGGTCGGGTGCTCGTAAAAAAAAAGTGCAGATTATTTTGTGAGTTTGTGAATGCAATTTTTACTGAATTATCCACATTACTCTTAGGCGGATAATTGGGGGATGGGTTTATGAAAGGGGTATTAGTTTTAATGTGTCTTCATGGTTTCCTTTTCCATGCAGGGCTTTGAAGGAACGATAGTTGTGAACAGTTTCAATAAAGATGATCCTTCCACTACACTCTACCTCAGCAAAGATGCTACTAATAATGGAGGGGGTGTTATAGAATTACAACAGGTAAAGATTAGTGAATCTTACATTATCCAATAAAAAGGGGGTGTTATAGAACTACAACAGGTAAAGCTTGGCGAATCTTACATTATCCAAATGAATAGAAAGGCAAAGGACCCGTAAAACAAAGCTTGATAATTGATTTTACAGTTGATTTATGCTTGATTGCTCATATTGATCAGTATAATCAAGTACTAAGTATTTGAGTGTCTATCATATAGAGGTCTGTGAAGTGTATTTGTTTGCTTTAATAGAGAATTGTTTTTATGTTAGGTAAAATGCATCATTGAAGCATTAGTAGAAATAAAGGAATGTATTTTATGCGTTATTCTGAGCAGAGAAAAATCATTATTTTCTATCTTCAACATGGGATATTCATCATGCTCTATCACATCAATTCATCAGGGTTTTTTGTGGATACTATCCTTATGGATCTCATTGAGTCATGGGAAAAATGTACCAGTAGGAATGATACTGTTATGCATTGTGTAATTCTATGATAATTATAGATAGCTAGAAAGCATCTCTTGGGTCCATGCGTATTATTGATTAAATTTATTGCTCTTTTTTCCTCTTGTTTTTCATTGCAGTGCATATTTAAACAGTATATGATCATTGAAGTATATCTGTCAAAAGAAATCAGGAACTTGCAAAGTTTCAATATCATACAGAGGTATGATGCGTAAAATTGTGCAAGTTAGAGAAATATATCAAGGCAATAAATTATTATTTGCCGTAAGATAACACCTCCTCTTTTCCTATTTTCAATAATGAAAAACCATTGTCATATTGTTTTCTTGTGAATTCAGTATAGCAGATATAGCGAGGACAATTCAGATTTTCCAGAGAAAGTTGAAAAACTTGATAGAGGCACAGAAGCTTTGGTTTCAGGCAACTTTATTTACAATATTCATGGTAAGTAAAATAATTTAAAGTATAACTATATAGTCCCTTTTAATAACCATTCTTCAATCCATGATCAGTTTTTAAAAAATGGAGTAAATATTTTCTGTCACGTTTAAAAAATGATTGTATTTCATTTGTTATTGCATGATATTGATCATGTAAGACCCCTTGTCACCTTGCAGACATTTTCTGAATTATTGTCAGTTGTTAGTAATGAAAAGAACATATACTTATTTAAAATCTTCCCTCTTTCCTTTCTTCAGAACCTGATAAACTCTCTGTTTGGATGAATGTAAGTGAAGAACAATCTTCAAAATGGCATTCTAAGATTGTCAACGAGACGAAAGCTCTCCAAGCCGAGGCTGAGGATCAGAATGATATTCTCCTTCTGGATGTTGTAGATACTTACAGAAATATTCCTGCAAAAATGCTGCAATTTTATGAATGGTAGGATGTTGTTTGGTGTAGAAAAATAGTCTTGGTAATCAATAATATCTGAACACTTTTATCCATATTCTAAACTAAGGATTTATCTAATAGCAATGCGTTTAGTTCAAACTGGTTTTAAATGAAAATTATATGCACCCCAACATGAAACAACCTGCTATAAGGTGATGTTTGATTTATCAGAATTTGGATGCTTCAACTACTGTATTGAAAATAGAGGAGTGGTTAGTAGAATATATTTGTGTGATTATTTAAATTCAAACCCAAGACTGGAATTTGCAGTAAACAAGAGAAATCTAGAAAGCATAAACAAGTTCAACATATTTTATCTTTAATTTAACAAGGTTTTATCCTTTTTATGCAAAATATATGCTGGAATTAATATATTTTTGTTCTAAATCACTAAGTGAAACTCCAAATATACTACTTTGTATTCTGACTACTCTTTGCAGCACTCTTACCAAAATTACTTGAGAATATTGTGGTTTCAATATTTTTTCTTATGTATTTTGTTTCTCCCTTTCATTTTGCAGGGTATTATTTTTTAAGGCATCTTGCTTTACATACAGCAAAACCTGTACATAGTGACCACCCATGAGAGAAAAAAATGTAGCCCTTATAAACAGGTGGTTGCTATAGAGAGGTGGCTACTAATGTAAGTTTTGATTGTAGTCATCACACAAGATGTTGGGTAATGCTAATATAACAGTGTGAAATGTTGCATTGTGGGTAATTCATATATTTTTTGTTAATTACAGGGTGGTGCAATCAAGCAATATCCAATATGTAATCAAAACTGATGATGATGTTTACATGAATCTGGATAATATTATGCAGGTGAGTCACTTCATTTTTCATTCTTATTTTAATCTATAAATTACAGACTGGAAAATACACCAAACTTTTCTCCAAGTAGATATCTATTCTTACCTGGTCTTCTGATCCGTATAGATAACTGACATCAACCAGTTTAAGCCATTTATCAATATTGATTCTTTTTGGTTACCTGTGTAGCTACTAATTAAATATTTGAGCTTATTATTGCCTGTGAAAAGACCAAACAATTGGGTACTTGACATGTAAAGAAGAAAAATTATGGAAAATTTGATGGTTGATAAATTGAAATGTATTATGATCTATCACAATATTGATAAACAATGAGGTTGGATAGTTTGTACTCTCATCATTAGGCTACGTACTGACTATACCCCTTAACTGTCCTCATTTTGATGATGTATTGTATGTTTCATTTGACCATAATTTTGCAGTATTTGTACATGCATATGTCAGTTGCTAATGAGTTGGTAAGGAATACAATGAGTTTGCATAAGTCTATTGTAAAAAACCGTTTCCCAATTTAAAGCTATTTTCAGACTAGATTACACATGAGCAAAATACATTACACGTAATTTACTTCTAAATCTCAATTTTCCAAAGTTGGGCAGATTTTTTTGTTGCTTGAAAAAAAAATTGACTTGAGCATAGTTATGTTTATAAATTAATCAATATTCAGTATTTGCTACATTGTCAATTCTAATCTTCTGTATAAAGAGCTTTGGAAATGAGGAGTATCCAGCATCTAAACTTTGGTGGGGTCAATTCAGATTTGGCTGGTCTGTAGAACATCATGGGAAGTGGGCGGAGCATGACTACCAATCACCAGTTTACCCATCATTTGCATGTGGATCAGGTAGTCTAATGACAAGGGATCTATTTCAATGGATAGCTACTAATTCAAGGTATTTGGCATTCTATTTCTGCAGCAGGGTTATTCTTGCCTTAAGATTCTTTCACATTTTTTTTCAATGCAGATACATGTAACTTTTAAGGAGAAATAAGGGCATATTTATTAAAACTCTCCATAAACTGTGCCTCATGAGAGATGTATTGATGCTGATAACTGTTCCATATGTACCATCTAAACAAACTTTCTTTTAGGTGATTAGTTTATCATTTACAGTTATTAATATAAGGAGAATATATATATCATGAATGTTCGATTCCATTGTAATAACAGAATTTATGCAATATATATCCTAATATAAATTTAGGTTACAAAAGATTTTGTTACGGAAGTTAAATGTTATTGGTATTATGCTTGCAATTTTCAAGCTAAAGCATCACTGGCCACCAAACACACACAAGGTCCAATCGCCCTCCAATCATTTAACAAAAATAAAAAATAGTAATCATGAAAGATTGCAAGGCTACAGTCCAAAAGATGGTGAGGAGATTGGATCATGATATTTTCTGAGAAAACTCATCAAAACCCTTCAGGCATGATGCAAAACTTGTTTTTTAACCTGTCTTTAAAAGGGTCAATTTTTATTTCTCTCCTATAATCTTGCACAGAAATCTATTCAAGTTTCAAGGAGAAGATGTATCCTTGGGTATATGGTTAGCTGCTCTTCAACCAAATTACCATGACGACCCGAGGTGGCACTGTGACAATGCATGTTCATCTTCAATGTATGTATCTGCAGAATTAACTCCAGATGAAATCCGAAGTAGATGGCATCATAGAAAACAATGTGGAGACCCATGTGGCTGTGGATGACGTTAGTTTACATTATTTTGTTTTATTTTTTGTAGAAAATAGTTTATATAATTCTCCTGCTTCTTTTTCTTCTTTTTATGAGAAAGGGATAGAGAGAGATAGAGAGTGAAAGAGACAGAATGGGGGAATGAAAGAGAGACAAAAAGCAGAAGGGGGTCACAGTTAATTTGAAATTTGGTAATATGAATTATGAAATCTTTATATCTAAGGTGTACATCTTCTTTTGGAATTACTAACCTGTGCAATGTGTGCCTATTGATTCCTACTTCAAACCATGATTGATTGAATCTTGTAGTTAGTACATTTTTTTTAGATAACTTTGGAATGTAATAATTACAATCATTCATTTCTTTTATTATGCCTATCACGTAACATTTAGCATATCTTTGTACTTTTTAATGAAAAAGGAAGAGAAGCTGGAGAATTCATTGTTGTCCACAAGTTGGAATTGTTACCTCTTTCTCTTTTTGTGAAGTGATTGTGACTGATTCATTCTTGTGATGTTTAGTTACCATTATAAATGTTAAAACTTGCCTTACTATTTGTGGTAAAATTGAAGAGTCTAAAGAAATTATATACTATACAAATGATGCATGCACATGAGTTCATTTTGTGATCTATCCTCACTCTAGTTGAGGCTCTGTTCAATCCATTGCAAGAGGTCGTTAGGCTGAGTACAATGGGATGAACACAGTCTCATCGAGAGTGGATAGGTTGCATAATGGATGAATGAAGACATGCATCATTTGGTTTATACAAATGGATCAAATATTTAATGGCTTTAAAGTCATCAAATCACAAGAATCTTAGTATTAATATAAATCCAAACAATGTTCATTCTCCTTTTGGCAATCATATGAACCCATGTGCTAATTGTTAATGATGAATCAATATTATGATGTAATGCACTCAGTCTGGTGTAAAGACATTTTTCTTAACTGAATTTCCTTGATAACTCATTTAAAAGTTATCAATAGCTTAGGACTTTAAAAATAATAAAATCACATCGTCGCAAGCACTTCATGAGAAAAGGAAATACTTATTCCAAACCATTGGATAACAATGTATGATTTATGTTTTGTTAATTTGCAAACTGGTGCTATGTTTTTGTCTTCACAATGTACTATAAAATTGGACCATGTGAATATGAGATATTACAGTATTATTTTTTATCTGAGTGAATGTTAATAGGTTTTGTATTATTGATGTAAGATATTTATATGCTTGGCAAAAGTCAATGATTTATGCCTAAATAAATTTGTAGAATCTTGGAATATTGTCTCCAACTGTTGTCTGAACAAAGTAAAGGGCTCTGGAAATGACTCTTAATTATTCTTTTCCATCTGTATAGGAAAAGACCCATTTCTGATTGAGATTGTATAACAGGGTTTTTGTTTTCCATGTCTGCCCTGAATATCAATGTTTACAATATTACACAACTGTTATGTACTTTGTTAAAAGTAATTTCTAAATGTCTCCAATACAGTGTTCAATAATTTTTGCACAGATATTTGTATCTGCATTGTATCCTTGCAATAAATGGCTGGAATACTTGGCAGAAAAATGAACATGCACTTAAGTTGTATACAGGTTACCGGAACTCAAATTTGATGAAATCGGTAATAATATCAAAGCAGACCTACATTTTCCTTTGCCATTACTTTTTTAAAAATCACTCTCACGTTGCTCAGCAAAATATACATCTGCACATCTTTAACTCATTGATGGGGATATTGCAGTAATGGTGATTGAAGTCCAGTCACCAAAATAGGCATTTGGATTGGTTTGATAAGTACTGTAAAGTGCCCAGACATTGTCAATAATTGAACTATATGTATAAACTAAAACCTTTTTAACATCAACTGCCTATTCATATTCCATGGAAGCAACTTAAAATTGTCATTTGAATGAGTCTAATTAATTACAGGTATATTAACAAGGGGGTATATAATCATGTTGCTGGTATTGTGAAAATCGTAGTCTTGCCATGCCAAATCTTGCATACAGTTAGTTTGTTTGATTGTTCTTGTTTAAAGAATGCAAGATATTCTGAAGTGGAATTTTGTCAGTGGTACAATTTTCTTTAATCATCTTTGAATCAATTTAAAGTATTCTGAAGTCCAGTTTGACATAGGCCATGATCTCTTAGTTAAAATTTTGGGAAGCCAATGGGTTTAACATGAGCCATGATCTCTTAGTTAAAATTATGGAAAGCCAACCGGTTTAACATAGGCCATGATCTCATAGTTAAAATTATGGTAAGCCAAGCCTTTCAGAATTGAAGTTGAATTATGTTTCTTATCATTACTAGGCTCTTTCCTCAAGTTTAATGAGCACTATTTCAGTAATTTATAATTTTTCAGTCACTTGTGAATGATTTGAGTGTCGATTGAGCTGATAAATAGAACTTGTTAGAGAAACCGGTCACATTTGGCTGTCCCTAGTTGAATCACACTTTAAACCAGAGTTGAAAATACAGGCCAATTGATATATAGTTCTTCCATGTTGCCTTGATTATCAATCAGTACATGAGAGATATTAAGTGTGGTCACATGGTGCCTGAATTTGTATCAAAAGCAAAATACATTCATGAATTAGAGAGGATTAGTAGATAAAACAAAATCAAGTGTGAATTAGATTGTAAATAGACTTGAGTATGCATGTAGAATGAAGAAGATTTATATCGTTTTATAATCGTTCTAAATGAAATAATTATTAGTCACCAAGACACCAGAGGCACAATGATTTGCTATTTGTCCTGACATTATTTCGGTTGCACTGAAAAATACCCCCCAAAAAGAGAGAATTTGACCTGGGAAAGTCCTGAATTTTTAAAAATATTTTACAAAATAATGTTGAAACTGATATTGATTGCTATTAAGATACAAGATACTAGCTTATACATTGGACAGGCTCCATGTGATATGAAATTGTTATATTCCAAACATGTTCCCTTTTCTATAAAATGAGCATGATTATGCATTGTTTGTATAAAGTATAAATAATCTACATGTTTTTACAAATTTTGATGTTTTTAACTAAATTGGTATCCTGTAAATTACTACATATTTATTCTCTTGATCAGAATACAACTGAGTTGAAACCAAAAAAAAAGACAGAAAAATTCCAAGCAACACTCGCTTCACCAAGTATCCTCTTTTCTCAAAGCTCCTTATAAAAATATCCAAAATTTAGCTCTAACAATGGAATTTCACTTTGTGCTACTTAAAACTAATTCCAAAGAAATAATATTTGCTGAGCATTACATTATATCCGTCCCCATTTAGCAGTACTTACTTTATTGCATTTACACAGATATCTGTCATGTGTTACATAACCTCATAATCATTGATAATTTCTTGCCATAAATATATATCCTTGTTACCATTTGCAAATGTTTTAGATTTGCAAACAGTGTGACAGCTATCATATTTATCAATCATATATAGTCATAAGTGGTATTGATATGTTTGAATTATTGGAAGATACAGCTGTATTTGGTATACATGTATGAAAATTGATGTTGGCCCTTTGTAGTTTTTAAACAAATTAATGTTTGCATTTGTCATAATTATCTTTGAAATTTAACCAAGTCTAACCAACTGACTGTTCTCCACATGGACATGATAAAAATGAAGAGTGACCTGAAATGCCCTTATTCGCAAAGTTTGTTTTGGAAACCATCAGTTGAACCCATGGTTTATGCAGATTTTCTGCTTATTTACATGTAAACTGAAAAGTGTCCAATGCTGATGCGTGCTTTTGTCACAGTGCATCAAATCGACGTCTGTTGCCATGGTTAAGTACTCTATTTTATTTATCGTTTTGAAGAGTGGACTCATTAATTTCAAACAATGGAATCATGAATAAAATAGCATACTAAACCATGGCAACAGGCATCAGTTTTACGCACTGTGACAAAAACATTGGACATTTTTTTATATAGGTAGAAAATTAGACATAATTTACACATGAAATCTGCATAAACCACGGGTTCAACAGATGTTTTCAAAAACAACCTTTGTGAATTCTGGCCATTGGGTATTCCTTTGTATGTAAAGTTCTATGTGAATCCATTCAGGTTTGAAATGCTGCACTGACAATATAGTCAAATAATGTGAATTGAAACTTTAAAAACAAATCAGTATTCTTTCATCCTTGCCAATCGTCCTGAAGTATGTGTGACTTTCTTAAGGCTATATTACTGTTGAATTGCTTCTGATTATTATGTACTTACAATTAATGGTGAAATGTTCACTGGTATAGATGAAATTAATCTAGTTTGTCATATGGAGTAATAGAGAAAAAAAAACATTGAAACTTTACACTTTAAAATTTGAATTTTGATAAGAGTCCTTGTCATGAAGATGAAGCTATTATTATATGTCCGCAAAGAATATTTTCTCTTATATGATTTGATACCATTTTTATGTGGTATATATTTATACTTGGATAATCTTGACAGATGTATTCTTTATTGTGATGTAAAATGTGATTTGCCAAAATGAGGTACATTGTATGCCTACAGTAAATGAAATGAATTCAGAGACTGTCTACATGTATATAGTCATAATCCTACACAAGTTGCAGTATAAAACTTCATTGGAAGATAACATTTTCATTAAGTTAATAATGAGGATTCAAACTGAAGACAAAAAAGTGTTTATTTAACAATTCTCATGTCAGTTATGGTTCTAACAATGAATCTTAATGCAATTCCTGTAGGATTACGAACATGGACATCTGGACTCATTCAATGCATTTATGCTGTACCTTTTTCGTCAAATCACAAACTTCTTCCTTTTTTTTAACTCACCCAGTATATCTTGTGTAGATAGGAGCCATGAAAAAAATGTTAACATGTTTTTTTTTTTTTTCAAAATACTAAAAAGTGATGTTTATTCACTTTGCTTCAATTTGAATGTACATATCAATTTTATGTACCATACAGAAGTGTGTGTTTCTATTTTATAAAATATTGGTGCTGACTAAGTGCTCTGTTCTTTGCAAACTTAAAAGATAAAATCAAGAGACTGATGCTATATTTTTGTATAACTTTGATATATATGTATGAAAGGGAGCACCTTATTGGAAAATATAAAATATTGTCTGTGCAGTTGAATATGTGGAATTGGTATGTTATGGATGACAACAGAATTGCATAAAATCTCATTAGCTTGTATTGAATAAAGAAACTGAACAGTAAGATGAGTGTAACTTCCTGCATGATATAATCTTTTATTTATCTATATTACCGTTCTCATTACACTTTCTAAAACTAGTTTACTGGAAACCGGTTCAGGAAACCAGTTTGGAAGATTGCTTTGCTAGTGTTCCCACTTTAAAGTGGTTTTAAAAATCACTCAGTGGGGTGACACGTTTCACTCAAATTTGAAACCACAGCGTTGGCATTATACACCTGTTGTGTGGAGTAGCGCACTCAAAATGTGTGAAGATCAATTCCCGAAGAACACTTGTCTTCACTTACACTTAAACCAGTTTAATGAGGCATAGCGATCTTGAAAACTACATCATAAGGTGGTTTACCAAACTGGTTTGGAAGATCGCTTCCAAGACCACTTCGACCGTCCTCACTACGCATTAAACTAATTTCCACCAAACTAGTTTCCAGTAAACTAGTTTTAAGACAGTAGTGAGAACAGTGTCTGTGAATAACAACATACATTCCATTGCTTTGATCCTCAAATGAACAAAATTTTCATTTAATCTGATAGACCATACAGCTGCTGCATCCCCCTTGTTCGCATCACATAATATGAATATTAACTTTAAGGGATGAAACAACAAAACCGAGCGTGATTTCTTGCAGTGTTTGGACTTGAGAAATGACGAGATAAATCACAATTAGGCATGACACACTTCAACTTCTAACACATAACATATGGTTCAGATTTAGATTTTGTGAATCACAGAATGTGATGCCATAGGTATGTTGTGTTTTTTTTTTCAAGGCTTATTTTCCACTATTGAATTTTTCAAAATGACTTCAATTGGCAGGTTTATAAATTGACGTGCTGGGGGTGACCATGTGATATGCAAGTCATTTTAGTTGATTTTGCAAAATATTGAAATTTGTTAAGCTTTCTTGCTGTGCTTTGATACAATGTACACCACACAATACATACACCTCAACTATCATCTTCAGTTTAATACCCAACTATTTATTATTATACTCATAATTTTGAACCATTTTACACAAAAATTTATCAAATTCTATTACACTATTTAGTTTTCCATAACTGGTCTGAAAGATTAGTTTTCAATATCCATTATATTTACAGTGGAAATCTTATTTGATGGTTCTTTATGTCCATATGTCAGCTTCTAATTAATTTAAATTTTACTTTACTTTTTCACAGGAGGAATAGATTATTAAGAACAAGGTTATGAATATTGCTTTCATAACGGTTCACTAGACGTAATTATGTTGCCCCAGTGCTTGAAAACAACAATATATCATGGCATTGGTATATCATGGTTTACAATTCCCCGGTAAAAGTACACTTACATGAAAAGTTTTGTTTTATATACATTCATATATGTACATCTATATATTTCATATTGATAGTAGTAATTAGTAGTAATAGTAATTCTTTTTGTGAAGGTAAAAAATGAGAGAGAAAGCCAACACATTTACATTTCAAATATTTACACTTGAATACATATGTACACTATGTATATTGACAGAAATTCAATGAAATCTAATGAAATATTTGAAGAGAATGAGACAATGAATTTGAAACTAATGTAATTGACCATTACATGTTGTTTTATACTGGGAAAAAAATCAAATGGCCACAGAATGACGCCATATATCGTATTGCATTGCATAGTAGATATTGCAACACGTACTTTAACTTCGTAAAAAAAAATTGAAGTTCTGCAATTACAGAAATGCATACTAATTGACCTGTAACTCCTTCAAAACATGTTCATTAACTTTTTAAAGACTAGAATAACGCTCAGATCCTCTGAAATGAAAAAGGCTCTGTTCTGATAAATCCAGGAAATTATATTGCAGTATGTAGGACTCTTTATACAGAATTCTGATGATAAAGTAAGTGATAAGCACTACACATTCAACTTTAAAACCCCTTTTTCGATACCAGAAAACTTTGTATTAATGTTTGCTTGCCAGCATGCAATATAATTATACCTAATTCTGCGCTGCCATCGTCCAACTCAAATGCACAAAATAGACAAGTACAGTGTGCATAGATCAGAACAATCTTTTGAGACCTTCAGATAAAATTTACAATTCTGGTTCTAAAGAGTTTTTTTTTCTTGTTGATGTTCAGTTTTTATTGACTTGTATTCAATATGAAATTTCTAACAGAGACAAGCTTTGCATATGACCTATGCTAACTTGTCAAATGTCATTGCTAAAACTTTGATTATGCAAGTAATGAAACAATATCAATCATAAAGTAGAATGATTCTATGAGAAATTCTGTCAACTTGATCTTCATAATACAAAATGCATTTTTTTTTAAACAGTTGAATTATTAAAGAGAATGAATATAAAAACAACCAATGTGTATTGTTGGACTAATAAATCAAATAAAAATCTTATCAACACCATGGTTACAACAAGTGGAATGCCTCTGGCCGTCTCACCTGCATCACGCAGTTCAATATAGCAGCAGTGCTGACTTTGAATACTACTCTAACTCGCACAAGATGTTCAGTGATACATGGTTACTCTTATGTCCACTTTTTATGAACTAGACCAATAAACTAACAGAGATATGATGGTTATTCAACAGATACACCCAATTCGGCCAAAGTTCATTGACCTTTGACCTTGGTCACGTGACCTGAAACACGCACAGGATGTTCAGTGATACTTGATTACTCTAATGTCCAAGTTTAACGAACTAGACCAATAAACTTTCAAAGTTATGATGGTAATTCAACAGATACCCCCGATTCGGCCAAAGTTCATTGACCCTAAATGACCTTTGACCTTGATCATATGACCTGAAACTCGAACAGGATGTTCAGTGATACTTGATTACTCTTATGTACAAGTTTCATGAATCAGATCCATAAACTTTCAAAGTTATGATGGTAATTCAACAGATACACCCAATTCGGCCAAAGTTCATTGACCTTTGACCTTGGTCATGTGACCTGAAACGCGCACAGGATGTTCAGTGATACTTGATTACTCTAATGTCCAAGTTTAACGAACTAGACCAATAAACTTTCAAAGTTATGATGGTAATTCAACAGATACCCCCGATTCGGCCAAAGTTCATTGACCCTAAATGACCTTTGACCTTAATCATGAGACCTGAAACTTGCACAAAATTTTCAGTGATGCTTGATTACTATTATGTCTAAGTTTCATGAATCAGATTCATAAACTTTCAAAGTTATGATGGGAATTCAACAGATATCCCCAATTCGGCCAAAGTTCATTGACCCTAAATGACCTTTGACCTTGGTCATGTGACGTGAAACTCATGCAGGATGTTTAGTGATACTTGATTAACCTTATGTCCAAGTTTCATGAACTAGGTCCATATATTTTCTAAGTTATGATGACATTTCAAAAACTTAACCTCAGGTTAAGATTTCGATGTTGAATCCTCCAACATGGTCTAAGTCCATTGACCCTAAATGACCTTTGACCTTGGTCATGTGACATGAAACTCTAATAGGATGTTCAGTAATACTTGATTAACCTTATGGCCAAGTTTTATTAACTAGGTCGATATACTTTCTAAGTTATGACGTCATTTCAAAAACTTAACCTCAGGTTAAGATTTGATGTTGACGCCGCCGCCGTCGCCGTCGGAAAAGCGGCGCCTATAGTCTCACTTTGCTTCGCAGGTGAGACAAACACTAAAGTAAAATTCAAATTCATGATGATTTTTAGTCAATTATCCTCCATTCTTCATACGTTTGATAGGTTTGCTTTCCTATCCCTTTAGGAGTTGAGCTCACTGACTTGATTTATTTGATTAAACAATGATCTTAAAGAATTGTTCCATTATGCAAAACTTACAAGTTAATCTTTGACTTTGTTTTCTTGTGCCGAAGGTTCCATGCGCAAGCTCTTTTTCTAGGATACAAGTAAAAGGAAGACAAATACAGGGAAAGTAATCACAACATATGTGAAGTAAAGTTCAAATCTGTATATTAAAGTCAAACTTTTATCAATTGAACAATCACCCAAGTCAAATACTAGTACATTTTTCAGACCTCATTATACTACTCGTGTGTTGTCACTTCTTGTCGATTTTGCCAGAGGGGACAAATTCCTGTGGTCCAACAAGATTCAAGTTAGATTCAAATTTGGTCTCAAAAGGTGTGCGCAAGACTTTACAGTGCAAACTTTTCACATTATTGAAAATGTGTGGGTCAGTTTCTTTTTTCCTTGTATCACATTCAATAATGCAAAATGAGAAGATCTATCTAAAACGTATGAAGATATACTTTCTGAAACTCTATGTTTGGGAAAAACTGAGACATTATCAATAAAAGCAAGAGCAGCATTCTTTCATAAACATGTATATGAATGTGATAATTATTCTGTTTGTTAATTCCTGTCTTACCCGTAGAGCTGTTTGTAGTGGTCAGGTATTTCATTCCATGCTTGTCCAATAAGTCTGTTGATTTCTTTACTTGTCAGTGCAGGCCAACCACTATGATGAAATGAAATATATATGTAGCAGTTTGTTAAAAAGGAGAACTGTAAAGACCATATTGGAAGTCAAAATGATTACCGGTATGCATTGTTTAAAAGATGTGAGTAGCAGTTGCAGAATACATTGCAGGTTTTTATACATTTTAATTGCTTACCAGCTGACTATTATGCTTTGCAAATTTGCAATCCTAAAAGATTGGCTACATTGTATTTGTGTATGTAGATTTGTATGCAATGAATCAAAATACAAATATTTAAAACACAAAGGTCAAGTCCACCTCAGAAAAATGTTGATTTGAATCAATAGAGAAAAATCAGACAAGCACAATGCTGAAAATTTCATCAAAATCGGATGTAAAATAAGAAAGTTATGACATTTCAAAGTTTCGCCTATTTTTAACAAAATAGTTATATGAACGAGCCAGTTACATCCAAATGAGAGAGTTGATGAAGTCACTCACTATTTCTTTTTTTTTATTGTTTGAATTATGTAATATTTCAATTTTTACGAATTTGACGATTCGGACCTCCTTGCCTGAAGCGCAAAATGTTAAAATAATGGAATTCCATGTGTTCAGGGAGGAATGAAACTTCATTTCACATGATGACGAGAAAAATAGAAAAAATTCATATTTCATATAATAAAATACAAAAGAGATAATGAGTGAGTGATGTCATCAACTCGCTCATTTGGATGTAACTGGCTCGTTCATATAACTATTTTGCTGAAAATAGCAAAACTTTAAAATGCCATAACTTTCTTATTTTACATCCGATTTTGATGAAATTTTCAGTGTTATGCTTGTTGAATTTTTCTCTTTTTATTCAAATCAAGTTTTTGTTGGGGTGGACTTGTCCTTTAAAGAATATCTAAATAGTTTTCCTGACTGCAAGATTTGATCCACACATGTATTTTCATTCTATCTTTTATTTTCAATCTAGTATGCATCATCCAATTGTCTAGATGCATTGATCTACTGAAGATATGAACATTGTAATCTACAGTACTTTGGTTTTATTCAATTTATCAGTCAATTTGTACAAATTGAATTATCTGTATCTATATCTTAATACTTTAATTATATATTTAAACACTTACTCTTGGAATCTCTTAATATTGACCTTCGTGAATAATTCGAAACCATCTATCCCAGACCTCTTAGAAAAAATCTTCTCTCCAAGAAAGGACTTCATCACCAATGGATCATCTCCAACATCTAAGATAATTTCAACAGTTTGCTTCAAGGGTTGAAACAGTGAGGACTGTTTGTGATACACCTCAAATGGATGGACACTGGTGCAGGACATGCCAAGGTTTGGACCAGTGAATTTGTCATCTAAGCAATTGCTCAAGGTACAGTTAATATATCCGATGGTTGGGTTAGGATCAGCAGTAGGGACAAGGTTTCTGTTGAGGATATTCTGTTGGGCCAACACAGGGACAGTGCTGTGTGAAAGAGGTTTTATTGGAGAAATCAGGGGAACAGGGTTCTGCTGGGTGTGACCATACTGACTACATGAACTTGGTTGAAAGAGAACAGTTTGAGTATGAGCAATGTTATCAGATGACATGCAACTGCTTTTCTTTAGTGGCAAGAAATTGGATGAATCAGCCTGATTGTACACCTCATTGCCATCTCCGTGGCAAAGGAAGGGTGCTTGCTTGTCTTTGGTCCTGTTGGTAGGAATAGATAGCTGGTCAGAAGAGAATGTGGGAACTTGGAGAACCACTTGTTGCAAAGATGTCTTCTGACTCAATTGGTTTGGAATGTGTTTGCTCTTTTGATTGACCTCAGAGAGAGTTGGGATGTATTTCACTCCTGTGTCGCTTCTAATAAGATCTGCCAGAGAATCTCCCCTTTGTGGCCTATCATGGCTAGAGATGGAACTAGTGCTTCCCTGTGTAGATTCCTGATCAGCGGTCTTGCTGCTGCTAAAACCATCATCAAGGGACCCTGTACCCCAGGTAGAGCTGACAGGAGAGTTCATCTGGTTTGATTGAGAAACATCTGTTTCAATTGAACTCTCAGAGCACATCATTCCACTCATGGAACTGCTTGCTAGCAGACTATCCTGAGTGTTTACTGTACTGAGGGACTCTTCATCATCTTCTTTGATGTCATTTTCTTGGAGATACTCATCGCCAATTTCTGTCACTTTGGGGCCATCTTGATGGATGATCTTTATTTTCTTCTTACGTGTAGCTTTCATGGATCTTGGTTTACCCTTGATTGAATTTTTCTTGGTTGTCAAACTTGTCAAAGACTTATCAACTTGACAGTCAAGGCTGGTTAACAAATCTTGTATGGATTCCAAAGAAATTGGTGTATCAGCAGGAATCTCTTTCTGAATTCCATCTGTAATTTGAAAGAGAATAAAAAGTTATTGAAGTTGAGATGATGAAAAATCATGCAATCCTAAGTCAATTGGGAAGCAGTTGTCTTTCTGAACTAACACTGATTAAGATTGCATACTGTGTGGAGTCAAACAGAAGATACTTTTCGGTGACACGACATTAGCTCCAGCAACAACTGCTCTGGAGTTTACTTGGTCTATAGGATCCGATTAGGCTTAGGGTTGCAATATGGTTTTATGTTAGGTTCAGGATAGGGTATAGTCCTTAATCCGTGGCTGAAGTTAGTTATTCCATCAGTGTGTGGAAATTACAGCATAGCAATTGTCGCTGGAGCAAATGTCATGGAACAAGTTTTTCAAATTGCCTGAAAGCAAATAACTTATCATATATTTTTCTCTACATGAAATCTTTTGAAATAAATGCTACATATTTTGGAAAAGAAGGTAGGAAGGTAGAATTAATGAATTAATTTTCAAGCTGATTCTATTGCCACTGAAAACAGATGAAATTGATAGCTCAAATTCAGGATTGTAGCAAATGAACATTTCATGAATCTGATAATCAGAAAAATGCAGAACTTTTATCAACATAGAGTCAATGGGATTTTTTTTTTTGAAGATGGTCATTAACTCATGTGGTTTTCATTACACTGGGTACTATTTAATTTAATCAGAAAGAAAAGTACACTCTGTAGAGACATACTTTTCCTTGATATGATTATTTACATCAACCGCTTATATCTTTAAAAATGATTCCTAGTCTAATAATGCTGTAAAAGTCAGTCTTTCTTAAGATTTAATCATAAGCAGATGACAGTTTTCAGACACCAGACTTTGTAAAAAGCAGTATAAATCCCTGTAATATAAATGAATCTTTGGGGCTCAGCCAATTAAAGTGTACTTTTGACTATAATTGCAGGCATTGCCATGCTTGTAAAGGCTAATATCAGCATGAAGCTAGTGAAATAATGACTTCACCATGTGAGATAAAAAAATACTCTGCAATTATATAGCACCTTTGGGTCAATAAACTTAATTCTACTTGGGTTAAACAGGTACACATGTTAAGGGTACATACACTCTAGATGTCAAATGTCTAATGAAAACTGATGTCAAGAGTTAAGATACTGAATGCTATCAATTGTTACAATTATTCTGTTTTTAAATGTCAAATAAGAAGCTAAACTTGAATTTTGTTTCTTGTAATTTATGCTAAAAAAGTACCAATACTTGATAAAGACATTTTAAAAAGTATAAATACTCATTGAAGTTTAAACTGAGAAGCTTCATGTAATACTTGAACTGGGTGACACCAGGATCTTGCATGTCTTTTCTACTTCTACTTACCCATCAAAGTATATAATGAAGAACTGAATGAAAGATCTCCACAATTATTTGTTTGCTCTATATCCAAATCCAAGCATAGGGCACTTATCTTTTCTTCTAAGAACTGAATATAATCACTTGTCTTCCTCAACACATAGTGCTGTAAAGTTGAATTCAGGAGAAAGAGAAAGACAATAGTCAATCAAGAGAATTCATTCTTTTATTTTTAGTGTTTTTTTTTTACTATTTTGTATCAAAGTACCTTTAATATATTCAGAAATTTATTTTGGGGGATGTGTAGGCTACATATGTACATTTAAAAAAAAAAAGGCAGCAATCTTTTCATATTGTTAAAAAGATTGCTAATAAACCATTCCATAATTACCCATTCATATTATTCAACAATATTTCATACTGAATATACAAATTTGATATGTCTACCATATCTCTATCAGAAATTCAGAACCTTTTGATAATCATTTACATGCTATACAGCGTATGCCTAAAGTTTACTTCACTTACGTATTGAAGGCAGATAGTGACGCTATCATTCATCAAAACAAGTGAGTAAAAAACTTTGCAACTAAAAATTTGGCAATTATAATAAAAATCCTTGCCATGAACATGTCTCTACTCCCTCTTTCCCCCCAAATAATTTGATACTGTTTTCACATGGTATATATTTACGCTTGGATAATCATGAAGGATTCTTTGCTGTGATTTATGTTTATTGAATTCCCAATTTTTTTTTAGTGCAAATATTTTGTTACTCCCTCAGTAGAAACAATTTATTATCTCTATTGCAATCAATTGTCTCATTAAAAAATCCAATATATTCATGCAATGGGTGGATACACATATTCTCCAAGATCTTTCAAGAGCAAGTAAACAGACCGAAATCATAATTGTTTTGGGGTACATTGGAGTAAGAGATATTTCATTATCGGTTCTTTCTTCTTTTCTTACTGTCTCCCTCTCTCTCTGTCTTCCTTTCTTTATCTCTCTCTTTCTTTCTTTCATTCTCTTTGTTTGTCTGACAGGATGCCTTTAAGGTGACCGCACACCTTACGATTGGTCTGCGACCCGATTTCAGAATAAAATGTGGTAGAATTTGATGCTAATATTGAGACTTGGAATATCTTACTGTGTAATGCTCGAAATCATCACATGAATATCTGTGTTCAAATCTGTGACTATGCTATCATCCTTCTTAGAATAAAAACAAATCTAATATCTAGTCATAATGACGTCATAACAGTCTTATGGTTGGCTACGATTTGAAACTAATTTGGCCTTTACTAAAAAATAATGGCTTGCAATCTTTCAAAATGGTTATATTAGTATTATTTCAATTAATCTTAACCTCAAATAAAATTATATGTTCCATTCACATTTTCATAAAATGAGCAAAATGTGATTTGTTCCAAAATCGGATCCCGAACAGTTGTAAGGTGTGCGGTGGCCTTTACACATTTAGGCTTACTGGGAATGATGTTTATTGTCATTATTGAGAATCATATTTGCATTATAAACATTACAGACCATTAAAATACCAAACTTACCTTTGTTTCTGGTTCAGTTGCCTCACAAGAAGGAAGTTTGTTGATTATTTTTCTAATCGCCTGGTTCAGACTATAATGTCTCCGCCTGCATAATGATATCAATGGATTATATAGAAAGGGTAAGTTTATAATAAGATTGAAGTAGATCTATCTGAATGAAAAGAAAATTATCCAAACAGCATTTTACCTCTACTTTGCAATACAGTAAGTCAAAGTTGTGTGTTGAATAGTTGAAGAAACTCTCTGAAGGTCATTGTCAAATATTATTTATGGTAATGGTAATTGTTATTTCTTTATAGTATTATTATCAGACTGACTTAAAGGACAAGTCCATTCCAACCAAAATTTGATTAAAATAAAAAGAGAAAAATCCAGTAAGTATAACACTAAAAATTTAATCAAAATTGGATGTAAAATGAGAAAGTTACATTTTAAATTTTCCTTAATTTCACAAGAGTTATGCAGATGAGGAGACATGACGTCATCCACTCACTATTTTTTTTTATTATATGTAATATTCTAATTTTGTCCTCAATGTCAAGTGAAACGATTAATTCTTTCCTGAACATGTGGAATTAATATTGTTTAATACTATGTGGTTCAGTCAAGTTGGTCCTTATTGTCAAATCTGTAAAAAAATGAACTATTGAACAATTCAAACAATAAAAACCAAGGAAACAGTAAGCGAGGGACATCAATGAATGTCTTATTTCCATGTCAATGAGTTGTGCATATCACTGTCTTGAGAAAAAAATCTAAAATGTCACAACTTTCTTATTTTACGTCCGATTTTGATGAAATTTTCAGCATTAGGCTAGTTTGATTTTTCTCTATTCACTCGAACCAACATGTTTTTGGGGTGGGCTTGTCCTTTAAAGGACAAGTCCACCCCAACAAAAACTTGATTTGAATAAAAAGAGAAAAATTCAACAAGCATAACACTCAAAATTTCATCGAAATTGGATGTCAAATAAGAAAGTTATGACATTTTAAAGTTTCGCTTATTTTTAACAAAACAGTGATATGAACGAGCCAGTTACATCCAAATGAGAGAGTTGATGTCACTCACTATTTTTTTTTCTTATTGTTTGAAATATGAAATATTTTATCTTGTCATTGTCATGTGAAATGAAGTTTCATTCCTCCATAAACACATGGAATTCCATTATTTTAACATTTTGTGCGGCAGGCAAGGAGGTCCTAATCATCAAATTCCTAAAAATTGAAATATTGTATAATTCAACAATAAAAAACAAAAGAAATAGTGAGTGAGTGACATCATTGACTCTCTCATTTGGATGTAACTGGCTCGTTCATATAACTATTTTGTTAAAAATAAGCGAAACTTTGAAATGTCATAGCTTTCTTATTTTACACCCGATTTTGATGAAATCTTCAGCATTGTGCTTGTCTGATTTTTCTCTATTGATTAAAATCAACATTTTTCTGAGGTGGACTTGACCTTTAAATATGAATTTTAATGAGTGTGCAATAATTATACCAGTATAGAGAGAATTATGGGACAATTTGTGGGCCTGACCATCTTGGCCACTTTTGGTATTAATATGAATGTGGGCTAAGAAAGCATCTGAACAGCTATCTTTCGCAAGAGATAATTATTTGTCATATTGTTCCTAAATAGAAAGAAATGGAAAATCCCCAAAATCTAAATTTTAGTTACAACTTTCCTAAAAAAATCTCTTATGATTGTGATTATTTTTGTGTGTGACTGAGTCGATGAAAAGTAATTATTAAAGATTATATCAACAAATGATATTGTTCCAAAATGTGGACAGAAATAATATAACCGGTACATGATTATTTCCATCTTTCCCACAACTGCCTCTTTATTAATCAACGATTTTGATTTGATCAATAGAACATCTTAAGGATGTTCCACAGTTAAAGTGAAATCCATGTCATTTTCACCGAACATTGCACATAAATAATTAGCACCTGAATATTCCAAATATGTAAAAATTAACAACGGTCCATGTGCTTTATTTTTTGCTATAGAGCTTCAAAGTTCCCTCAAATGGATGTTGTTAAGTATTGCGCATTCAAAAGAATTTGACACTTTTAGATTTCATGAGATCGCTACAATGAGTTTAATCATCTATTACTCAAATCTATGATAATTTCATCAAATTTTGCATAACAGTTAATAATTGTATCTATTTATATTGCTATTTGTTTGCTCTCTTAAGTCTACCAGCACTGTCAGTTCTTAAATGATGTGAGAGATAACTAAAACCCAATCTCAAAAATGTGAAATTTCAAATTTCAACAAATTTGAGAAGTCCAAGAAATGCTGCACTTTATTCAAAACCATGTCATTTTCACCAAACTTTGCAAAGTTGTAAAGAAATGTATATCAAAGAGGTGCAAACATTGAAAAATAGGTGTTCATGTGCTTGTTTTCAAACTATCAGCACTTTTATTACAGCAAATGTGGTTTGTAAAACACCAAAAAATGTGCCAAATGATTTGTATCTATGTGATTGTGAGGAAAAACTTTAAACCACTCTACCATGTATTCAACTCGGGGTCATATCTGTCATTCTTTGCAGCACTGCAGAGTAAAGTATTTTGAAATTTTAGAGGTATTTTTTTTTAAAGTGGAATGGTCTATGAAATAATTCCAGTTTATCAGTCTCATAGAATAACGCAAAGGATCTGCAGTTAGAGTGCAGATAATGAAAAAATATCAGCTCATACCTACACCTGATTAATCACCTGTTTATCCATTGTGACGTCAGCATGTGGAGTGTAAAATATGCGCAGATCACGGTGCGCACAAACATAACCATGGAACGTCCTTAAGTTGATTCTAGGCCAAGATCCAACTTTTTAATGTCAAGGTTAGATCAAGACAAACCTTGACCAAAATTTTCTGCATTAGCACTAGCAGGCCTTACTAGCCCATAGCCCAGGCCAAGGGCGGAAATCTCTCCCCAAAGGTAGGGGGAGGGGGAGGTGGACCAACCAGTGGCTGAAAATTTTGACAAGCCCCCCCCCCAAAAAAAAAAAAAATTAGGTTATCACCCCAAATATAAGGTTATTTTGACCAAAATAAATTTGCGAAGTAAAAAAAGAAAGAAGAAGAAAAAAAAGGTTATCACCCCAAAAGGTAGGTCATCTCGTCCAAATGACATTCTTTATTTCGATTATAATGGGGGGAACATTTGATATTGTGTCCCCCCTACAATTTTGGGTAGGGGGGACAGGTCCCCCCTGGGATTTCCGCCAATGGCCCAGGCCACAGAGATAGGGTTGACACAATTACCTTAATGATATTATGACTATTAACTTTGATTTTACATACTTTCTTAACAAATCAGTGTTTACTGCAGATCTTTCTTTTAGACATATTTTAAATCATGCATTGAAATAGATTTCGATGAAAATTGTTGAATCAAAAATGTAAAATTTGAAGCACCCTTTTTTGTGTGTAGATTACAAAAATATGGAATTTAATCATCGTTGTAATCATCTTAATTTTGTTCTCTACAAATGCACTTTGTACTATGATGAAACTTTACTTAACTTTTCCAAATGGCCGTTTAAAATGGATTGTCCGAACATGTAACCTGTCTGGGCACAAAACTGGGTATACTAGATCTACAGGTAAAAATCAATAGGCCCAATTGTTTTTCGGGGCATAGGTTTCCTTAGTCTGGCTAGCTGTACTTTCAGAGGAGTTTTTCAGTTCCGCAAAGCCAAAGCCAGACAAATGTCAAAACTCAGCAAAGAATATGAGTTTTACCTATTATTATGACCAAAATAGACTGATATTTTCATGACGAAAATCTCCCTTTTAGAGCAGCTATACCCCAGTTTCCCTTATCAATTCTCTTCTCCAAGTACTACAAACCATAATTGCCCCAAGCATGAAATATAAGTATAGAAACACCTGTTTCTTGACCTCGGTCCGAAGATAACACATCCCAGCATATACAGTCACAGAAGGGGGCCTCACACAATGGATTGCAATGTGTGTAGTTCTAGAGCCTACTATGGAGTTCCATGTATACACGCGGTGAAAGTGCAACTTTTTTTTCTTTCTTTCTTCCTTTCTTTCTCTCTTTCTTTCTTTCCTTCTTTCTTTCTGTCTGGCTGTCTTATTTTTTTCTTTCTACACTTATTTTTCTTCATCCACCCCCTTTCTACACCTCTGAAGAACCTGCATTTGCCAAATAAAAAAAAATAATGATTTCATATTTGTTTGCATATCAGCTGCATGATTATTATACTTTGTATGTTGGTATGCCATTACTTCTTTTTTTCAAACGTTAGGACTGTATCATTTCGCGAGTGAATGGCATACATCCCATATTTTCTTGCTGGACGGACAGAAACTGGGATGCATCGCGGTCCCTACATGCTAAGCATACCGGAATTTTTATTCGCTTACTTTCCTTATTTCGAGGTCGATTTTCTTCGTCCGAAATTGAAAGTGGACTAATATTGGATGTCTGAATGTAATATGCCTTTGAAGATGTGATTAATAGTGAATACAATAATTTCATTCCGAAGGTCCTTCTACAGGCAGACAAGTCTTACGTAATAGCACAGCTGTTGTTTATCATTTCGTCCTTGGCTCAACGCTCACCACCACGGCCTGTGGTGGTGAAACTGAAACTTAGGTTCCTTTTACAGAGTACAACATTAGGCCTAACAGTTTCTAGTAGGCCAAGTTAACTAACTTAAGTTCGAGTCTGTTTAGACCTAACACCGTAATGGTAACATTAGACTTGCCGGCCTTGCCCTGCCGCCTTGTTGAGGCGTGAAGTTGAAGTTAAATTTGTTCAGTTTGGTTTTGCTCTCCCCATTTTTACTTTGTTAAATTTGCTGTCTTTGCTAAATATTCCTGTTAAGTTTGACAGTTTAATTAAAGTTACACCTTTGAAATGTACTACTGCCCCGGCCCAATTTGCAGGAGGAAAACCCGGGGCAAAACCCCGGGGGGGCCACTTACATTGACGAGTGGATACCATGCGCGACCAAAAAAACACGTAAAAAGGATGTCTTTTTCACGATAGGGCACGTTACGTACGTAATGTGATAAGGGTGTCAAAAACACAAAAATAATGAAAAAAGGGTATCTATTTCGCTAGGAAAATTACGTGTTTAGGGTCGAATTTGCGGGGATGATAAAACAAAAATTAAATGTTTTATAAAGGATGTCCTTTTTGCCCCAACACTACGTGTTTAGAGTCCGATTTGCGCGAGGTGTAGAAGGTGGGGTCGTACTAAACCAAAAAAGGTAAAGCCGACGACCGAAGGACCCGTGACAATAAAACATTCCTGTACTTGTTTAGGGGTTCATTTCAGGGAATATTTGCCAAGAGTATCGTTTTGTTTCCAATACTTGTTAAGGGTAGGGTTTCACACGCCAATACTTGTTGAGGGGTGCATTTTCAGAATATGGAAATTACGTGTTTAGGGTGCTTTTCGAGACCCCATGGTCGCGCATGGTATCCACTCGTGAATGGAAGTGGCCCCCCCGGGGGCAAAACATCACCAACCCCCGGCCCCGTACGCGTACCGGTACCAACCTCTCATGGATTCGATGCATCTCCCGTTTCTCCAAATGATCGTCGGGTGATGGTCCCCGTACGGATTGACTCTTCCTCTTCGACTTCGTCACTTTCTTTTTCACCACTGTTTTCACATTTTCAGTGCGTTTCTTACTCCTCAAGCGAGGTCCATTGGCATTTACAGATTTCGGGGATGTCTTGGTAGTAGATTTTGATCTTCTTGACTTTATTTTCCGCATCGCGATATGATGTTCAAACGAGCAGGCGACCAGGCGATAAGACGCGGGAAGGGCCTAGGGCACAGGCTAGGCTAGGCCTTAGTCAGCGTAACACCGGCACCGCATAGGCCAGGCTAGCTAGCCAGGAGGGCGCCGGGCCGGCCAGGCGCTAGGCAGGCGCACCGGTCATCAACGTCGATTTGTGTGCAGTCACATCGCATCAATTTGATTGGTTAAAAGTTTTTGATAGCCTTGTTAAAAGACTTGACTATTTTTGTGCATTCTATTTCATGAGCCTCTTATTTACGTTTACTTTTACATCATAATAATAATAAGAAAGAAAATCGACACAGAGCAGCTATATACTCTACTCAATTGAAGACAAAATAGTGCAGGATTTACTTGAGGAGGAGGGGGGGGGGGGGGAGAGAGAAGGGGTATAGGGCATTTCCTAGTCATTCAAATTAATTCCCCTCCCTAGGACAAGTCTATACTC
Source organism: Lytechinus variegatus (assembly GCF_018143015.1). Lineage (NCBI taxonomy): Eukaryota > Metazoa > Echinodermata > Echinoidea > Temnopleuroida > Toxopneustidae > Lytechinus > Lytechinus variegatus. The sequence continues at coordinate 40,152,744 of NC_054746.1, forward strand.
CAACAAAAAGTTGATTTGAATAAAAGGAGAAAAACCATGCAGCAAGCATAATAATTATGAAAATGTAAACAAAGTATGATGTCATCAAAGAGTTTATGCACATCTGTAATGCAAATGAGGGGGGGGGGACTGATGACATCACCCACTCACCAGTGGCATAATGAGTCGAAAATTTTGAGGGGGCTTGAGATATATGAGGCAAAATTTACATGTCAAAAAGAGTGCGAGCGAAGCAAGCCAGCAACATTTTTTTTTAAGAACAATTTTCATTACAAAAATCCAACATTCGGATTATCTCCTACCTTTTCTCTCTCTTTTTTTTTGGGGGGGGGGGGTGGCCGGGGGAGGACTTCAATCCCCCAGCCCATCTGTTGGCAACTTTCACTAGTTTCTTTTGTATTTCACGGTATGAATTTTTTCCCCCTCATTTCCATTTGAAACAAATTTACCTTCCTGAACATGTGGAATGCCATTGACTAACATTTTTTTTTGTTCTGACAGTGGTCATTTTTTGTGAAATCTGTAAAAATTGAAATATTTTATATTCAATTAATAGTGAGTGAGGTCAGTGCAGGGACTCTCAATTGCATATTATCACTTTGCATTGTTTTGTGAAAAATAAGCGAAATTTACATCCAAAATTTCCAGCGTTGTGCTTGTTTATTTTCTATCTATTGATTCATATCATCAACGTTCTGGGTGAACTTCATAGAGATATATTGCATTTTTAGTATATCTCTATGGTGGACTTAACTCACTATAGGCCCTGTAGTACATGTAAATTCAAGTCTTGTCTATTTGTTCATTGTGCAGATTTCCTGCAGTTTAATTTTTACTTCCTTGATTTTTTAAATCTCCCAAGGGAAAGCAAGAAATTCCTCCAACTGAGTTTATTAAAGGGGAATGAAACCTTTGGAACAAATAGGTTTGTGTAGAAACAGAAAAATCAAAGAATAAGAATAAAGAAAGTTTGAGAAAATGATCGGACAAATGAGTAAGAAAGTTATGAGCATTTGAATATTGCAATCACTAATGCTATATGGAGATCTTCATATTGGCAATGCGACAAGGATGTGTGATGTCACTGATGAACAACTTTCCCTTTGGTGGACTATAAAATACCCTCAAAATGTCTCTTTGTGCTTTTTCTTATGATGATACAAACTCTTTATCCATTATTCTTAAGAAATATGTATTACATGCCCTCATGTAGAAAGAAAGTATGATTTATGGATAGATGTGATAAAAGAGGCAATTCAAGTGAAATATATACTAAAGTAATTGGGAGAGTTGTTGACAAGTGACATCACACATCTTTGTCGCATTGCCAATTTGCCATCTCCATAGCATTAGTGATCGCAATATTCAAATGCTCATAACTTTCTCATTATTTGTCCGATTTTTCTCAAACTTTCGTTGATCTGTTTCTTTGATTTTTCTGATTTCACACAAGCCATCTTGTTCCAATGGTTTCATTCTCCCTTACTCAGAGGGATATTGTAAAAGATCATATTGCTTGAATTTATGCATTATAAAGGCTGGGCATACGTCTTTGCCCTTTTGTTGGAGCCAGTTGAATAGCGTCATATCAGCTAGAGGTCCATCTATTTCATTATTTCATTTTTTTCTGGTATGTAAAAAAAATCTTCTGGGTGAACTTATATCCCTTTAAAACAGCGGTTCTTGTACAAAGACTAGCAAAAAGAAAGGATTCTGCTGCCCTGGTTATTCGCGATTTTGGTTTTGGAAAATGGCGAGAAATTCCGATCAAGACGCTAGTTCACTATGTCATATCGGTGAAGAGAATGAAGAAGATGGTATCCTCCGTTGTCAGTTGAATATATCGAGAACAAATATTAAAGTCCTTGGTGAAAGCATCGTCAATTTATCACAGGTGAAATTGCTTTGCCCCACACATTTAAAACTGTGTTATGTTTCATGTTAAAACTCGAGCATCCCCGCGCCCGTGGGCGTGGCCGTGCATTTGCCAAAGGCAAAGGGTCAAACCAAGGTAGTAGTCGTAGCTACTCCCTGGCCATGGCATGGGCGTTAGATCGTGCTGTTGGGCATGTGCACAAATAGTCAATGCATGAGTTGGCCCCAACTAAGTCAAGCGTTCTTGCATATTTTGAGTGGTTCATTTAGTTCTGTTTAGCGGTATCTACTATCTTGAATCTTCACATTTTCTGCCAGCCGAGTTGATGCCATGATGATCTACCGGTATCAGTGAGCCTGTGACATGTTTCCATGCCACAGGCACAGCTCCTCTGCTCCGGGAAGCTAAAGTTAACACCGTGACAGTCCGGAGTCCCAGGCCAAGGCAGTATCACTAACCTCACAACAACTCATGTCTAGTGGAGCTTTGTCTCGCAGATTTGTAACATTTTTTTATAAATTGCTAGTACAAAATCTGATGAGAAAATATCTTGTTTACAACACATGTATTTAGATGTGAAATATGTTATAGACAGGATATAACTTTGAGTAAATTCCAGTTGATTTTAGTGTCATGCTTGAAACCTTGAATATTTTATTTGGGGCTTGAATGGTGTATGATGTAGCTCTGTTACTTCTGACAAAATTGTGGTGTGGCAAGTAATAATGAAAATTTTCATCATTTTCTTTCTTCATCATTTTACAGGAGGTAGAAAATGCACTCTTGAGAAGTAAATGGTCAACTCAGTTGAAGGTTGATGAAGGAATAGGCAAAGAACAGATCCAGTCACCTATAGAAGATACAATATCAATATGCACAGAACTGAATACTTCTTCAGAATGCTTTGAAGGTGAGAAGAGTTGCACCTAATTCATTTAAAATTAGGAGAAGCACTAGACCAAAAGCTTCAGTCTCTGTATTTTGGTTGTTCCGCTGAACTTCATTGGCTCCATGCGGATTATAGTAAAATATCAGAAATTGTTGAATAAATCCCCAGAAACGTTTATTCCTGTCTAGAGAAGCACTGGCATATTAGTTATAGTCATTTGTAAAAGTTGCACAAAGATCATACACCAATGCTGTTGTAGTTTATTTACTTCAGTGAAGGAGAAGTTGTCAAGGGCATGATTAATCATCAATACTTGTGATGTTAAAATGTACAGCATGAATTTAGTTACAACAGCTGATGGTATTGGTGAATGGTAGACATTTTGGTTTGTCTACCAATCTTATCTGGAAATTGGATTTTCAAATGAAAGTCTTTTATGTTTTTGTAAAACTTTCTCTTCAATTCTTTTTTTCCCCAAAGTGATGAAGGGGGAGGGGGTGACTGTGGGCACATCATGGTCTAGTGGTTCTGACTCTCGCCTTACAAAAAGAGGGTCGTGGGTTTGAATCCTAGCCGTGGCGTGTTTTCCTTTAGCAAGAAATCTATCTACACTGTGCTGCACTCAACCCAGGTGAGGTATATGGGTACCAGCAGGAAATAATTCCTCAAAAAGCTCTGTGCACCTGAATCGGTAGCCTAGCTTAGCCAGGGAATGATAATAGCAGGGCCCGCTGGGAGAACAGTTTTTGGAACTGAAGTGGCTACCCTGGGTAAATTTGTCATTATTATTAATTTATTATTATTATCTCTTGTACTATACTACAATAATTACATCATGGATTTTCTGGATGCAATTCACCATCTGTCAACTTTCAATTCATTTCAAAATTAGTAATCAATATTTTCTCTTAATTAAACAGATGTTTCTGCAGCACTCAAACAAAGAGAGTCATCCCTTCAAGAAACTGTCAAAGCTTTAACCAAAGAGATCGCTGACCTGAAAGACACTTGACAGACTTCAGTGGTCAGCTAAGGATTCACCAGAATACATGAACAACATTTGGAGTAGGACAGATCAATAAAGGATAAAGATATTGTCTTTGTATGTTTTGGCAATCTGGACTTTCCGATGGCTGAAAGAATTTAGAGTGTAAAATCAACCTCTAAATGGAGACTGGAATAGGATTGCGAACCAAAACTGGGGAACCTGTTTTGTAGGCAGTTACCTACGTTTGAAAGAAATACTAATAGCAATTGGTGTTGATTTAGGTATTTGTATTATAGTTCATTGCAATAAGCCAACAACATATATGAAGTAAAAAATGAATTAGCTTCTAAACTTTTTGCACATATGTTGAATCTAACCTCACAGTTCACACAAGAGAACTCCCCCTGAACTTGCAATTGATTGCAAGTTTCTTGCAACACCCTATGAAAGTGCTTTTCAAATAGGATTTTTAAATGTTATAACAATTGAATTGGCTAACTTTTTAACAAAAGTTTTATCAAAATTACTTGGGAGAAGAAAAGTATTGCTACACTTCTGTGTAAAAATGAAATATTCATCAAATTATCCACGAGTTAGCACACAGGCAAAATTGTCGCCTTTCAAAGTTTACATGAGAAATTTTAATAATTCATTTTATCTAATTCTTCTGGTTTGATGAACATGATTTGGAGGAAAATTTCTGATCCTAAGTTCCTCTGAAACATCCATCCAGATCATTGAAGACAAAAAAGAGACTGAAATCATATTTTGCTAATTGTACAAACAAAAGGGTAATTTTGGTATCATGATTGACTGAGCTAACATTGAAATAAATAATTTCTGAAATTCACTTATGTTTGTTCACTCATGCATGTCTTGATAGATCAATTTCACTTTTACACAAAAGTTAATCAAGTTTAAGAACACCTTCCACCAATTTAGTTTGCTCAAAACGTTTAAAGTTGTGCCATTTTTATTTTATTTTATACTTTGTGTATAAGCCAGTTCGTAGTTCCTTTCTGCGCATGATCAAAAGATTCTATGCATGATCAGAAGGTCATTTGTACTAAAGTGACATGTTGCTTTAAAATCTAATGAGATAAGCACCAACTTTGATGTCTTGATTATTCATATATTCTTTTGAATTGTCGTTTTCATTTACATCCACAAAAAAACAATGCTTCCACGAACGACTGGTATTTCACAGTTTGTCAAATACATTGTGCAACATGCTAAGATATGCATTCAAAGTAGTAGGAGTGCAACAAATACCTTCATTAAGTGTTCATTTGTGTGCTATTCTAGTCACCTGGTCTATTCAATTTCTTCATCCTGCTATGTAAGGCAAGCTTACGTAATATCATGCTTTGAAATCTGCCTATCATGATGAAAGAAATGAAAGGTCATTTGACCAAAATTGTCCATGAAGTAACTGCTGCAGCTGAAGCCCATTTACTACCAACTGTACAGATAAAGTGATATCAAGTGTACGAGAAGTGGGATAATTTTCAAAGACTCTGTCACGATTTGGACAATTGATTGGCTGTTGAGCATTGTTACTATGGGCAGTTACCTTGGATCACGCCCCTAGATCAGAGCTGCCAACCTTAACAAGAAAATTTCAGTATTATAAAAGCTGAAAATCACAATATTTTCGAAGAAATACCATAGGGCAACATAAAACTGAATCTTTAGAAATAAGTGACTTAATGTCAAAACAAAAGTCAAGAAAGAAATTGCATACCTGTGAGTGTGGTAAAATTATATTTATTATATTACATTTCTAGATACAAATTATATCATATATTATGATCAAGAAAATCTTACCTTCAACATCATATATGTACCTATTCTTTAATAAGCACATCACACTTAAGTGCTTATAATAGAAACACTTTCAGTACTGAATAAATGAATATAATTTTCTCCTTCACACCCCTACTTTCTTTTATATGAGCTGTTTAATAATACATGCATATTCATCAGTATTCATTACTGTAATGATATGGAAAAATTGAACTATATTCACAATTCACATGGTATCGTTAACCATATCAGTCCATACATGTTGATGTATAGTAGAGCAACATCACCATTTTATGTAAATTACTTGAAAAGTATTGAAAATGCACAGTATACATGACATGTTGGCAAATTCATATTAAGCCTAAATTCATTGCCAAGTTTCTTTTTCTATATATACTGCATTGTATAATAAAATCTGAAATACACAGGTGAAGATTATGCTTTGTCAGATTCATATTCTCATTGGTCATTCTGCTATGTTGTCAATTTCAATCAGCTATAAAAGCATGGATGCTGTAATATCTTGATAAATGTATACTAGTTATACATATACTTAACCAATAGGAATAAAGCCTGTCTTTAACTTTGATAAAGAGTCAGTATTATGTACTATACTCGAGTATCATTGAACATTACAATGTTACAAAAGCGTAGTAGTCATTGAATGCATCTTTTACCAATTAGAATGTCCCTTTTTCTGATTGTTAAGATTCAAATTTAAATATAGTGCCCTCTGTTATTTCAATTTAAAATGGACCTTAAATATTCAGTAATTGGATATTAAAGAGCTACTGACAAATATTATATCCTGATAGTTTCAGCCCATTCTATGTTTAGGAAGGCATTTTATATAAACAATAAATATACGCAGATGTTCTATTTTTATCAGGGCAGCTTGATTGAAAATCTGATTTATAAAAGAAAATTTATCAAATGAAACATATTTTAGTTTGAACCCTTCACACCACAAGCATTTTGGAGCACATAAACTAATATGATCTAGTAATGAAAATTAATATTGACATGCTTTTTTTTGGGGGGGGGGATTTACAAAACTAAAGATGATCTTTATTATCATCTACATAGAGCATTTTAGCCATACATTAAAAATGCGTATTTTGGTCTGCATCAATTGCCTGTGCAGTATCAGAGCATATCCCTAAAATCCCCAAAATCTAGAATATCCCATAGGCTCCTGTATAAAATTTGCTGTTGAATATGAGAGCATATTCAACAGTAGTGCGCATGGGCGAATGTGTGAAATATACAACACATACAACAATGAAAGCAATGCAGTGCGCAGCATAAGGGCACAACGACACTCAATTAAGTCATAATGAACTACATATAAGTCCCATGTCAACGACTGAATTTGATGATGCCATTATGTGATAAGTGATATGACTTTGTTTAATCAAATTTCTCCCTCTTTTTGATTGCTAAAGGTGGGATAGATGATAATAAGTATTGGATGGCTTTCTTTCATGGAATACCAGAACTATATCACTTGTTATGGCCAGTATTCCACTCATCTGTGGTTCATGGAATATTTGCCCAAACTCTTGGAATATATCTGTTATTCCATTCTGAGCCATCCAATAAAGTATAAATATTCATTTTTTTTGTAACTCAATGGCCAGAATTCCCAAAGGTGGTTTCAATTGTACTGAGGAACAAAACCATGGACAATGCAGATTTTATGTACGCATTAACACTTATTGCATCACAAACAATAGGAAGTTTAATTATAAATGCACACTTCTGGCAAAGGATGAAGCTCCGCAATACTAGAAAATTGTATCGTCCATGGTTTCAATCCCAAGAAAGTGGAAATTCGCCCTGAAAAGATTAAACATACAAATATTACCAACATGATCCTAAAATTAAATGAATAAATGGCTTTGAAATTGCTTTTGTTTTGTAATTGTAAGGGCTAATTTGACAATGTGTTATAATTAGCACTATATATTTGAAGAAAAAAGCAAAGATAAATCCAAATATATAATGGTAATTAGCTAGATAGTACAGTTATTGATATTGATACAAAATTATCACATATAAGAAATTGGAAATGATATATATTAAATTCAATACAATTCATTAATTACATATTGAATAAAAATGTTCATTAAAGTACATCCATAACTGCCCAAAAGGAGATCTTAACACTCAATTTCATAAATAGTATATTCTACTTCTGCAAAGATATATGAGTACAATCTTCCTTGGGTGAGCAATCTTGGTGATAATTATATGTGGTGACATCCATAACTCATTTGAAACAACAGATTTTTTAAAGTCTTGTTTGATGAGGGCACTATTTGATGAAGCTTATAACACTGATAAGTTATCATTTTTGACAGTTACCACAGTAATAGAACCCAATGCTCCTTAGCCAATCAGAACCTCAGATTTCTCTGAAGCAGAGCTGACAATTTACTCAGTGATGAAAAGATTCATGAGATGTCCAGCTTTTATTCTTCAAATAAGAAAATGGTAATATGATTATTTTTCTTTTACTATTGAAATATCCTATTCCTAGCTCAAATGTTCATGTATCAGAAAAAAAAAGATTTAGAGAATTTATTTTCTGTGAATATTTTCCTCATAACATTTTTTTAGAAAGGTACTTTAATACGCAATATAAACAGGCACAGTATATCATAGAATTTTCTGACTTTCTTCTAATGTAGTTTGTATGACTGGGCTCAGCAACAAAGTTATTGGGTTCAATAGCAGAATGTGATTACTTTGTTCAGAGTCCATCGGTGTATAACAAGCTAAACTCCTCCCAATAATATTAACATTAAGTTAAATATACCAGATTTGTACTATAATGAAATCATATGACTGACCAGAAGGTTCACTGAGTGTAAACTTTAGTTTCCTAGGTTTGTTGGTTTCATGTAGAAAGACTTCTTCACTGTAAATCATTGCAGTAATGTTGTGACTATGTTATCAATTAGAACCAATCAGTCTCTAACATCCACAATAGAAACAGACTTTCTTATTTCATTACAACTTGATGGACATGGAGAATTTGGTACTTGTTTATTCTTATTACTCAATAGACTCACTCTTGCCACCTGTACCTTGAAGAAAAATCTATATGCCACTGAAAGGATTGGTAAGGGAAATACAGCTACACATACTGTCAATTATTTTTAAATAAGAGTACAGTAAGGTATGATTCTTGATCCTGTGACAGCATGACAGTCAAAGTTTCACTTGAACTTTCTGTAAGGCAAGACATTCACAGCCCAAACTTATAAAACCTATTCTAAGCTGCCTCAATTATTACAAGTCGATGCCATAATCAGTTCTCCTCTGTGTCTTTGGCATACATATTCAAGAAGACAACGAATTATGGCACTGCATGCTTTCCATAATTGAAATTTCTAAGAGTCAATTATTATTTTATAAGTGTCCCAACATTTAATCATAAAATGTTGATATGCTTTAAAAAAGGAATGGGAATTATGAGTAATCTCAATCTTTTTTGACACCTAGTCTGGTTGGTCCTGCTGCTTTCTTAGCTGCTCTCTTCTCTTGAAGTTCTTTCTCTCTTTGTAATCTCCTTTCTTCTCTCTTTTTCTTGGCAAGCTCTGCTTTACTAAGTCCTGAAAGACAAGATGGGACTACAATGAACATTTTTGCACTCACTTAAATGAAGGCAAAAAAAGGCAGAGAAAATTGAAACTAAAACAGTGCTTCTATAAAAGAAGCAATATTTCATTTTACTTAGTAAAATACTAATGTTTTCACTTAATTGTAGTGTATAAAAATTGAAAATGTAAAAAAAGTGCAAAATCGATTCTTCCAGTGAAATCTGTAAAATATATATATATATGCACTATAGGCCTATAAAAGTGAATTATTATCATCACTACCGGTAAATATTATAAAAAGATGTGACATTGGAACAGATCAGAATTAAGGATTTGGAGAAGACAATAAATTATTGACCAAGACTAACACTAATGAGCACAAAATCTGAAGATGAAATTCTAATTGTTCCAGTTCTAATTCATGACCAAAATAACAGACTACATCAATTCCCACATTCCACCTGTAGAAGGACAAGAGAAATACAATCATACAAGAATACCAGAACAAAATACTAACCACTATCACTGCCTCCTCCTCCTCCTTCATTACCAAATGAACCCCATCCATCATCATCCCATCCAGAGTCTTGATTACCCCAACCTGATGCATCCGATGATGTCTTCTGTTTGCTTGGAGATGATGATGGCTTCTTGAATGTCTGCAGTGATTTCTTATTGCTGGTGGTCTATGAATGATATCCGAGAAAGACAAAATTTAATTGAATAAATAGGGGAGGAAGTAGGACTTCTTAAATACAGTTAAACTCTATTGAGTTGTGCCTGCTGGGACTGGCAAATAGACTCAGTCTGACATACAGCTTTGAAATGTTTAGGCCTATCCAACATGTTATAATCAAAGATTTAAAAATTCCATTCGAAACAAAGTTTTGACTTATCATGCAGGATGCAGACTTATGTGAGGTTAACTATCTGGAATGAATCAAATTTACATGAAATTAAAATTCAGCATTAATCATTTCTTCAAGTCAAACTGACGCATCAATTTGTAATTTGGAAATCAAAAATTTTATGAGACTTTGCATGACTAGATAATCTGTGATGAAATTAATTTCTATGTTCTATCGTAATCTGTAGCTGAATTCTACATTAATATGAAAAGGCTGATTTGGATAGAACATGTTTTTTTTCCTTTAATAGTTTTGTAATGTACCCTGTTTAGATAAATGTTTTTCATGTATGATGTATTTATTGGCTATGTCACGGTGCACTGATCACAAGCTGTGCTTTTTTAGTTGCTACCTCCAATGTTTTGTTCAAGTTCATAAAAACGTATCAATGCTTTTATCGTTGGAAATAAATGTACTTTCTTTCATTCATTCATTCATTCATTCATAATTCACCTCTGGCTTGGTTGTAGCACCAAAGAAGTCTTCATCTGCATTAGAATCTTGTCCCCAGTTGTAAGTGCTTGCTGGAGTGTGGCTCTTGTCCTCTTCAAAGTCTAGGCTATCTCCCCATCCTGGAGGGGGCTTGGAGGTTGGCTGCAAGTGAAAAACAACAACAATGTCAACACGTCTACCTTCAATCAGAACATCATCTACTGAGCATGAGGTCAGGCTGCTACTGCTGAATCGGAATGCATGAGGCATGAATCACAGTCATATCTGTATTTAACTAAAAATAATAGAAAATTAGGACAGGTAACTTCACCTCATACGTGATAAATGTATAATTTGATCAACAAATTATTTTGACTTTGGCCATTAATCGACATCAGGAAGGTCAAACTGCTACCAATATCCAAAACCAAAGCAAACTTGAAATGACAAGACTTTCAAAAACAGTAATTCCTGAATTTTAAACTGCACTGGAACATACAACCCGAGTATCTATGCTTGAAGTCAACTTCAAATATGCCAAATGGAACAACATTCCATGTATCCACCATTCCTACCTTTGATTTCTGAGCAGGTTTGGTAGGTGACACTGACAAGTCTTCCATAGCACCCCAGTCATCATCATCTCCCCATCCTCCACCATCTCCATCATCATCTGCTACTGCATCCATGCTTCCCCATCCACCAGCATCATCACCATCATCCCATCCTCCTAGGTCAGCATCGTGCCTCATTGCCTTCTTTGGACTACCCTTTGGAGTTGACTTCCCTGAACCTGACTGACTCTTGGACAGCTTAGAACTAGTCTTGATGGGTTTCTTATCTACCATAGGTTCATCTAAACCCCAATCACCAAAGTCCATGTCTTGTGTCTTCTTGGTTCCTCCTAGTTTTAATGCAGATGATTTTGACTTTGCTGTTGATGATGAAAGAGATGATTTACTAGTTCTTGTAGCAGGTGTTTCAAGACTGTCCCAATTGTTATCATCATCAACATCATCATCACCCCATCCTTGAGAGTCCCATTCATTTGTATTCTGTGTATCTTGAGTTGTAGTTGTGTCTTCCTCCTCTTCATCCTTGAATTATTACAGAAACAGACAGAAAAAGATGAGAAAAACAAGAAAACTACAGAAGAAAACATTGTAGAAATTTCAATGCTTTATTACAGCTTGGAATACAGGGATGCCTTTACACTTCCCCCAAATAATAATAATAATGATAAAACAGATATGATTTTCCTTTTTTCTATAACCAATTTTGTCAAGTCATAAATGTTATATAATGTTTCAGGTGCTGCTTTAATAATTTTACAATAACTGGTCAGTTGTCATGATTTTGTAGAGATTCAGGGTTCAGTGTAAAAACTTCAGGTGGAAATTATATTACAACAAAGAACAAAGGATTCATGCAACATATAAAAGGTATGAGAGGACTTCCATGTGAATTATCTGAACACACAACAAAATAAATGTTAGGGTGTTAACTCATGCTGTCATTTTCTACATCAGGTTAACATTTCTTATGATTTTAAAACAAAGCAAATTATGTAATAATTATTTCTGACAAAGGGAATAAGAAATCATGCAGAGAACAAAGTACAAAATAATATAGACCAGCATGCATGCATCAATATATGACACGCCAAGGTCAGCTTACCTATGAAACAAGAAGTGCCTTTATGATACTAATGCTTGGAATCATGACTGCAAAGATGTCGGATACTTCAATAAAACTTTTGTATATATGTTCACGCTAAGCTCTCTAACCGGTCTTCAATACTATCAAACCAAAATTTATGTTTGATTTTAATAAATTCAGCATACCTCCATATTGCCCCAGTTATCATTGTCATTCCATCCATCATCATTGCCTCCTTCATTTCCATAATCTGAATCAGAGTCTCTACCTCTGCTACCATCAACCCTCGTCATTGGAGATGGCCTTTCATCTTTACCTTCATCAGGTTTGGTTGCTCTTGTGTCTGACTTGGCTGCAAATCAAATAGAACATGTAAAAGTTCAGATTTTCCTTGTGGCCTATTTCAGTATGGATATGGGAAGACTTAAATTTAATTCCAGTATATGATAAAGATGTGTTCTATGATTTTGTACTTGGTAGACAAGGACTTCATTTCTTGTTGCAGAAATTCATAAAATCAAGAACCCCAACTTCCTGTAAAGATACAGCCTGCAATCTTGGGATGCACCTATCATCATCATCAGCAACAAATCCAGAATTTCAATGCAATGTGAAGATAAAATCTATGAAGTTATAACTTCATATAATTTGAACTCAGAGTGAAAAAATAACCATCATGCTTTTAATTGATAATCTATGCATTATTTCATTACTACAAATATGCATAGCATTGATGTAATGATTGTTAAAATAAGAAACAAGTGGAATGCCTCTGGCCGTCTCACCTGCATCACGCGGTTCAATATAGCAGCAGTGCTGACTTTGAATACTACTCTAACTTGCACAAGATGTTCAGTGATACATGGTTACTCTTATGTCCACTTTTTATGAAATAGACAAATAAACTTACGGAGATATGGTTATTCAACAAAAAACCCCAACATGGCCAAAGTTCATTGACCTTACATGACCTTTGACCTTGATCATGTGACCTGAAACTCGAACAGGATGTTTAGTGATACTTGATTACTCTTATGTACAAGTTTCATGAATCAGATCCATAAACTTTCAAAGTTATGATGGTAATTCAACAGATACACCCAATTCGGCCAAAGTTCATTGACCTTTGACCTTGGTCATGTGACCTGAAACTCAAACAGGATGTTCAGTGATACTTGATTACTCTAATGTCCAAGTTTAATGAACTAGACCAATAAACTTTCAAAGTTATGATGGTAATTCAACAGATACTCCCGATTCGGCCAAAGTTCATTGACCCTAAATGACCTTTGACCTTGGTCATGTGACGTGAAACTCATGCAGGATGTTCAGTGATACTTGATTAACCTTATGTCCAAGTTTCATGAACTAGGTCCATATATTTTCTAAGTTATGATGACATTTCAAAAACTTAACCTCAGGTTAAGATTTCGATTCCTCCAACATGGTCTAAGTTCATTGACCCTAAATGACCTTTGACCTTGGTCATGTGACATGAAACTATAATAGGATGTTCAGTAGTACTTGATTAACCTTATGGCCAAGTTTTATTAACTAGGTCCATATACTTTCTAAGTTATGACGTCATTTCAAAAACTTAACCTCGGGTTAAGATTTGATGTTGACGCCGCCGCCGCCGCCGTCGGAAAAGCGGCGCCTATAGTCTCACTCTGCTTCGCAGGTGAGACAAAAAAATTGGTCACTTTTTCAATTTTACTGATTACTGGAACACTTACCTTGTTGAGGGCCACCTGATCCTGGTGCTGATGGTTTACTACCAGCTCCCCTATATAACCTTGATGTAAGAGATGTCATAGCCCATCCTGTCCAACTTGATGGGTTCTGAGATGATACACCTGCTTTGTTTACATCAGCCTCTGTGTGATTAGAACATTGCATTTAGTATAAAGATTATCAATATGATTTACGTTTAGTACTTTTTTTAAACTTTAGACTTTTTTCTATTTCAAACCCATATTAAAGTCCACCCCAACAAAAACTTGATTGGAATAAAAAGAGAAAAATTCAACAAGCACAAAACTGAAAATTTCATCAAAATCGGATGTAAAATAAGAAAGTTATGGCATTTTAAAGTTTCGCTTATTTTCAACAAAATAGTTAAAAGAACGAGCCAGTTACATGCAAATGAGAGAGCTGATGACATCACTCACTCACTATTTCTTTTGTATTTTATTATATGAAATATGAAATATTTTGATTTTTCGTCATTGTCATGTAAAATGAAGTTTCATTCCTCCCTAAACACATGGAATTCCATTATTTTAGCATTTTGTACTTCAGGCAAGTAGGTCCTAATTCTCAAATTCGTAAAAATTGAAATATTGTATAATTCAAACAATAAAAAAAAAAGAAAAAGTGAGTGAGTGACATCATCGACTCTCTCATTTGGATGAAACTGGCTCGTTCATATAAATAAGCGAAATTTGAAATGTCATAACTTTCTTATTTTATATCTGATTTTGATGAAATTTTCAGCATTGTACGTGTCTGATTTTTCTCTATTGATTCAAATCAACATTTTTCTGAGGTGGACTTGACCTTTAACAATAATAATGACAAGGATGACAACGATTATAAAGGCAACAATGATAATGAGATCAATTCTACCAACCAAAATGACAATGACATTGAAAACGATAATTATCAAAATGACAATGGTGGCTTGTTATGAGATTTATCCCAACAATGTGTGGGGTTTTTATCTGGGGGGGCGGGGATTTTTTTGGGGGAAAGTGATCCAGACGATTTCTTACCCATTTCTTCAAGCAGTTCTGGATTCTCTGAGACCTTCTCCAGTTTGTCTAGGAAGATCTTAATGGCCTTGAAGGCATTCTGTCTGACACCCAGATCAGGATCCACAGTGAGTGTGCAGAGGGTTGGTAGAACCCTTAGAGCACAGTCTTTGAGAGAATAGTAGCTCTGAGTGGCAAGCATGGAGAGGACACCAGCTGTCCTGGCAGGTGGGAAGGGGTCCTTCATGGCTCTTACAAATGCAGATGACAGTACCTTCTGTCTTGTCTGAATAAAGAACATAATACAGCATAATATTTGAGTGGTAATACAGTTCCTGAGTCCAATTGTAGGATATCCGTAAATAATCAACCTTTCTTCATGTCGTACCCCAATCTTTTTCTCTATTCTTCATTCTCAAGCTCTGATAATTTGAGAACATTACAACTTGTTATATAAATTAGAAAACAGAGACCAACATTACACGAAGGTCTCTTAATATGGGGGATAGAAGTACACACTTCATAGAATTGTCAAATTAGTACATTATTTGATGAAAATAATGCATATTTTGTGTTGATATCTTAGATATAAGGGATAAGATATATGACTTACCGCAGGGTTGAGATAGCCAGCAAGTTTGCCAAGGCATATTGTTGTATTTGTTCTAATTCCTCCCTGAAACATAAAAGAAAAATGCTAATGATATAAGCACAATCATCAATTCCATCACTCTGAACTCTGTTACATCTCCCAAAATGGGCAACCTATGGAACTAAACATTCGCACAAGTTAAATAAATCAGAATACAATAAAATTCTGCAAATGACATTATTAGATTTTTTTCAGGAAACCTTTTTACTTTCAACTACCAATTCATAGGCCAACAAGAACATCATATGTTATTACCCTTCTATACAGTATGACCAAGACCATGTAAATGTATGCTCAACCCTTTTCAGGTGGTTTTACACATGCAAATTTCTTACAAATTAAACCACATATATTTTACATCCTACTAGAAAAAAAAATCTGTTTAAATTATAGATAATTAGAATTCAACAAAGTAAACTATGAAGATAAAAAAATAAGTTGTATGTATTGTACCGAATTTTACATCATCAAACATATACTGTGCATAGTGTTTGCGATGACAAACAAAGAGAGGGGGAAAAGCAAGAAAGAGAGGTGAAAATGAACAAGTGGCCGTCTCACCTGCATCACGCAGTTCAACATAGCAGCAGTGCTGACTTTGAAAACTACTATAACTTGCACAAGATGTTTTTGGTTACTCTTATTTCCACGTTTTATGAACTAGACCAATACACTTACAGAGATAGGATGGTAATTCAACAAATACCCCCAATGTGGCCAAAGTTCATTGACCTCACATGACCTTCGACCTTGATCATGTGACCTGAAACTTGCGCAGGATATTCAGTGATACTTGATTACTCTTATGTCCAAGTTTCAAAAGTCAGATCAATAAACTTGCAAAGTTGTGATGGTAATTCAACAGATACCCCCATTATGGCCAAAGTTCATTGACCTTTGACCTTGGTCATGTGACCTAAAATGCGCACAGGATGTTCAGTGATACTTGATTACTCTTATGTCCAAGTTTTATGAACTAGACCAACATACTTTCAAAGTTATGATGGTAATTCAACAAATACCCCCACTTCGCCCAAAGTTCATTGACCCTAAATGACCTTTGACCTTGATCATGTGACCTGAAACTTGCACAGGATGTTCAGTGATACTTGATTACTATTATGTCCAAGTTTCATGAATCAGATCCAAAAACTTTTAAAGTTTTGATTGTAATTCAACAGATACACCCAAATCGGCCAAAGTTCATTGACCCTAAATGACCTTTGACCTTGGTCATGTGACGTGAAACTCATGCAAGATGTTTGGTGATACTTGATTAAGCTTATGTCCAAGTTTAATGAACTAGGTCCATATATTTTCTAAGTTATGATGACATTTCAAAACCTTAACCTCAGGTTAAGATTTCGATGTTGATTCCCCCAACATGGTCTAAGTTCATTGACCCTAAATGACCTTTGACCTTGGTCATGTGACATGAAACTCTATTAGGATGTTTGGTGATACTTGATTAACTTTATGTCCAAGTTTAATGAACTAGGTTCAAATACTTTCGAAGTTATGATGACATTTCAAAACCTTAACCTCAGGTTAAGATTTTGATGCTGATTCCCCCATTATGGTCTAAGTTTATTGACCCTAAATGACCTTTGACCTTGGTCATGTGACATGAAACTATAATAGGAAGTTCAGTAATACTTGATTAAACCTTATGGCCAAGTTTCATGAACTAGGTCCATATACTTTCCAAGTTATGATGTCATTTCAAAAACTTAACCTCAGGTTAAGATTTGATGTTGACGCCGCCGCCGTCGGAAAAGCGGCGCCTATTGTCTCACTCTGCTTTGCAGGTGAGACAAAAATATACAGAAAAGAAGGTGATAATCAGAAGGAAAAGGAATAATAAGTTAAAGAGATACAAGGTAAAAAGAAAGGAGATAATAGAATGAGATGATGAAGAAGTAGTAGAAAAGAATAGGAAAAGATGAAAATGGGGAGGGGAGGAAGCAGAAAGAGAATACAGGGAAAGGGAGAGAAATAGAAAAGGTGATAAGAAGTCAAGGTGGAGTCAAAAGAGAAGGTAGGAAGGAACAGGAATCAAGGTACATTTGGATAATTAGTCCATCTGTTTAAAAAACCGCTTCCCTTTTCATCACTCTAAACAGAAAAAAAGTCGCACTTTAGTGATCTACATCGGGAAAACAATTCAAAAATTAAAAAAAAAAACAATTTTTCTGTTCCACTGCCCCCATCAGTTTCATATGCTCCCCTCTTCCATCCATAAATTGAAAATCAGAATAACCCTTAATTGGGTGTTTGGTGTGACTCTGCAAGGGAATGAACCAAGGAGTAAGGACCTCCTGTAGAGGCTGCCACTTTACAACCTGACCTAACATGTTCTTACCTGCTCATCTTTGGCTTGTAACCTTGCAAAGTGTTTAAGGACTTCCATATTGAGGTTCTTGTCGTTCAGCTTGGAAGCTAGTAGAAGCATGGCCTAATAGAATAACATCAATAAAGCGAGAATGAGAAGATGATTTAAAAAAGTTGTGCATGTGTGTTAGTTTAATTAACTGTCAAGAAAGCAAATAGGCGATTGTATTTTTTTTTTTTTGGGGGGGGGGAAGGGGGGCGATCTTCATTTTCATAATTTGTAAATATACTATTCAAACCCCATCCCATGTAGGTGCTTCATATAGCTCTTCATAAAGATATGAATGACTTTCTGCATGATTAGTAACCCTTTCTCATGCTACATGATATAATGATACATCCCTATGTAGCTGACTTCACACAAGAACACGTTCCAGTAGTGCATAAAATCATGTTTAATTTAACAAACAGCTTTATGATACACCAACCTGGCCCAGATAGGTTCTCAGAAAAAGTGCCGTGTGGTCCAGGGTAAATCCCACTCTGGCACTTGTGTAAGATATCAGTCTTGTTTTGACACTCTACACTCCGGTGTAAATGGGTACCAGAAGGAATTAGATGCTTTGAATAATGGGAGCATTGTTATTGAAAACCCAGCACTGGGGAGTGTTTCAAGAAAGAACTTGTCCAGCGTTTTATCTCACAAGTCCTGTTTTATCAGACAGTTACCATTGAATCAGTGCCTCTCAGCCAATCAAATCCAAGGAAAGATATCAGATCTGACAACTTGTCAGACAAAAATATTGTTGAAACACTCCCCAGCTCTAGTAAGGTAGGAGCGCCTTATGCACTTTGTTTGACGGAACGGTACTGGTATGCTATGTAAATATCTAAATTATCAAAATCTAAAACTTCAAAGAAAATACAAAAGTTGCTATCACCTGACAGCCACTCTAATTAATGTTGGGCAATCTAAAACAAAAGGTCTAAAACCATGAAAGGCATCAACGGTCTTACCTTAACTGTGTTTTCTCTTATAACAGGCACTGTATCATTGAAACCATGACATATGTGAGGGAAGATCTGATCATTGACAACAGCTGGTTGGAGATGCTCTATAAACTGATCCATCTGAATGAAAACACATATATTGCATAAATAATGAATGTTGAAACCCTTCCTGCACTCTCGATCTCTCTCTCTCACACACAACAATCCCAGTCTTTTTTCCCCCTAATTTCTCCCTAATCCCCTTTGAAACACACAAAAACATAAATGTAAGCATAACAATACTGATTAAGCACATCCCTTCTCTATCAATGTGATATAGATGCTGTTAACCCCTGTATTTTTTTATCAGTGGCCTTAGCAACCGATGAAAGAATTCATTAGGGCTGGGACTAAAACCCGGGTACCCGGGTCCCGCCCGGAAGCCTCGGGTACCCGGGTAGAAAAATCAATACCCGATACCCGAAAATTGCTCACCAGTATAACGTACATTTGATTTGTATTGCGTAGTGTAAGACATGATTGTAAACTCATCACAAAAGTACACAAGTCTCATTTTGAATCTCACCAATTACCCTCGAAATATCTACTAGTTTTTCAAGTGATGATGTGACTGAGATCGTTCAATCGTCGCCATGTTTCTTTTGTAGCGCAGTGACGTCATCCAGCCACTGCGACGCAAGCCAATTTATGAATGAAAATATAGTAAGCATGCGCATTGCAAGCCTCAGCCCCACGCAGTATTCCGTCAAAACAAGTCTGCAATACTCTTTCACCTCGTACCAAAATCGACCTAGAATTCCACTTTCCTTTATTTCATATGAATTATAAAAGGTATTCTCAGAGGATCTATTTTCTCACCGATAGCGCACAGGTAAGCAAATTTTTATTACTTCTTGCTTTTCCGTCAAAATCTTACGAAGTAGCGTCGATGTTGCATCGTGTTTGTGAGTTTGTAGAATCTATCGCTACGTGAACAAAGTCAACTGATTTCCGGGTTTCGGAGCATACGAGGCGCCAGCCAATCACGTTCTTGATACCATTTTCAGTCCATCATAAACCGAAAATGGTAACACGATCGTGATTGGCTGGCGCATTTGACGCTCCGAAACCCGGAAATCAGTTGACTTTGTTCACGTAGCGATAGATTCTACAAACTCACGAACACGATGTAATATCGACGCTACTTCGTACGATTTTGACGGAAAAGCAAGAAGTAATAAAAATTTGCTTACCTGTGCGCTATCGGTGAGAAAATAGATCCTCTGAGAATACCTTTCATAATTCATATAAAATATAGAAAAGTGGAATTCTAGGTCGATTTTGGTACGAGGTGACAGAGTATTGCAGACTTGTTTCGATGGAATAATGCGTGGCGCACGGGAGCCTTGCAATGCGCATGCTTACTATATTTTCATTCATAAATTGGCTTGCATCGCATTGGCTTGATGACGTCACCAATGGGGTTTTTCCACCAGTCATATTTCGAGCGACATGATTTTCGGGTACCCGGGTACCCGCCCGAAAATGTCCATGGGTACCCGAAGAGAAAAAAACCCGAAAGTCCCAGGCATTAGCAACCGATGAAAGAATTCATACTGATGAAACAACTGTCAGATTGTTGCATGATCAACAATATCTCAATTTCTTGGGCATATTCTCAGTTTTTAACCTTGCATCAATTGTATCTGAAATTCACAAAAAAGTGACATGTTTTGTTATTTATTAAAAAAAAAATATTCACCAGAGTTATGAATATCTTACCTGCTGTAATAGTTTAACTCTTGTATTCCTATCTGTTGATGAGAAGAGTTTGACTACAATAGGCACTATCCTCTTCTGGTATTCATCGGCATCTAGTAGTTTACCCAACTATGATAAGGTAAAAGTACATTTTAAAAAAATTACAAACAGAAAAACAGCACACTTGTTGAACTTGGATTAAGAATATTCTCTGATTGTCTTTTACATTTCAATTCATCTTTTCTAGTACAATTTGGAGAACAAATAGCATTTAGTACAATTTTTTTAGATAGGCCATGAATTGACAGTGAGCTAAAAAAGAGTACTATAAATAACATATGAGCCAAGTCTTCACTCCTCAGAAAATGTAAAGTAAAATGCTAAGTAATCTAATTAGTCAATCGAATACAAGTGAATACAGGCCTTGGTGTACACTGCAATACATGCAATTTTACAGATTTTAAACACGTCAACCTCCAGCAATGAGCATTATATACCTCATATTTCATAGTTGAAATGATCAGTGAAAATTCAAAAATAAAAATGATTGACTTTAAACTTTACAACATATTACAAATAGATTTATAATGTTATCAGTAGAATAATATTCACATTTTGACTAAAGGTAATTATGTAGTCTTTCGCATGAAGTTTACACCATAAGCCAGAAATCTAGTACTTGAACATCTATATAATATTTCATTCACTATTTGGCTTCCTATAATACAATTATTTTCTTGGATCACATAAGCGCACGTGGGACAATGTATAATTATTGCTTTGAATGTCGGGCCGATGATCTATCCGAATCCTGTACTTTTTTGCTGATTTCTCAGCAATTACACAATTTCTTCCAAAATCCTTTGGCACATACGTTTTATTTATACAAACAGACACTTTGGTGGTCATTTCATTGGATTCTGTACGAACTCATTTTGATATCGTTACCAAAACTAGCATTTACCTTTAATGAAAAGATAACTGATTAATGATTTAAGTGATGTATAATCCAAATCTCAACTCTAAATATAAAATGAAGCTATTATACCATGTCAAAGTGACAACTTTTTTTACAGTGTTAAAGAAACCATAGTTTTTTGCACTTGGACATTCCACTTTTTGAATAACATGGTTTTGTTATCCCAGCAGTGATATATAAACTGTATTAATAGGTATCAAACCTTGAGGAGTGGAGTAAGGATAGCCGAACCAGCATTTCCAAACTCAAAGGCTTGTAGCAGGAGAGGAAGGATACGATGACGACAAAACTCCTCAGGAAAGTCATCAATGGCAGCGCTCAAACCACTCAAGAAATTTGTCTTTTCTGTCTGATCTTTGATCTGAAAGATGTGCATTAAAACCTTTTCAATCAGAGAACTGTTATAATCTTTTACAGCTTATTTTAAAGTGACATAAAACATATACTTCTGACCCATGAGACTGAATCAATTTTATATGTCAATGTCCAAAATGATAATTATCTGCTTCAAACGACTATACTATATGTGCTATTTATCATTTATCACAATCCATTTAGTATGTTCATTCACTATAAACAATCTTCTCCTCCCTCCACACACTTTGAAATCAGTTACTATTATTGCTAAGATGTAGTGAAGGATGATGGAAGAATAACAACTTATCTGCAGTTTCCTTTCATAAAATCCAAAATATGATATTGAAGGTTCTTCAAAGCTCACACTCTACAACAAATGAAAATCATTTTGAAATGTATCTTGAATAATGAAGTGGAATGAAATATAATGTGGATATCTAACCTGTATTTCTTCGAGAAAGAGATTAGTATCAACAAAGCTGTTCTTCATAAAGCCACCTGAATTCCTACAGGAATCAATGAACTTTGCTGGGTTTGGTCTAGATACTGGGTTTGCTCCAACCAACTCACAGTAGTTAGGTACAAGAGGTTTGGGTATCTACATAATGTATACATTGGGATGAACATTACATGAAGAAATGTATTCTTCCTATTGATTGTAAGTCTTACCAGCATTTTGGAGATGACATATTTAGTACCAAGATTCAATTACATTTTATTTCATAAGATGCAAATCTGCATATTCACAGAAAAATAGATGTTTCAAGCTTCAAGCTCTTCTTTTCATAAACATGATACATTTTTAGAACAAAATATTCAAGGTAACACGTCATCTACTCCTGTACAGATTGTCAAACTTTTCTTTAATGCACATTCTGATATTACTACACAGCTTTGTTCCATAAAAAACAAACCTATATGACAAAATAATGTTAATGACTACATATTATCCTGAAACAGGAATAAGAAGTTTCAAATAAGCAATCCTCAAGATTAAAGATTGAAGAATTAAAAAGCATTAATTGAAAAATGACAAATCATTGTAAGTACAAAGTTCCATTTACCTTTCCCAGCGCCTTTAGAGAAGATGTTCTCGGAAGTGTTCCATTGAAGACCTCCCATATCAAGCAACCAAGACCCCACATATCAGCGGCCCTAGGGATAGAATCACATATTTTACATGGTCACTTTTGATAAACATGTATTGTTATATAGTATTTTTTGTCCTTTTTTTACTCAATTGACAAAATGGGACTAAATGCACCAGTTACAACCCCAATATTCTGTATCATAGTACTCATGAGTAATTTGTGAGTGTAAATAGCAAGCCACAATCACCATCATTTATTAATCTGTAATTTCATTTTAGTAAAGTTATTTTTCAAACACATGAATATATGTACACAATGTAAATCATCAATATTTCAAGATATAAACAAATCCCTGCTTAATTCAGATAACAAATAAAAGTGAATTCAAGCAAACAAACATTTTGAAATTCTTTAACTTGGAAATGGCAAATGCTAAACTTACCAAGGGCATGGCCTCTTTTTAGCTCTCATGTCAGTCATTTCTGGTGGGTTGTATTTTTCTAATGACTTCAGTCCCTTATCTGGAATGGTGCTGCCTTCCCCTTCAGATGGAGTGATGTAGTCCACTGCACCAAGCTTCCATTCCCCAGCCCGATTCACAAATACACAGCTTAGGTTTACATTGTTGTGTTTTAGTTTGCAGTCATTGTGCAAGAAACTCAGTCCTTTCTGTCAATTTGTGAGATGTAAATGAAAAGTTTGTAGACAAATTGGCATGAACACAAATTGCAGCAGTTACTTTTATCTGCTCCAAATATTATCAACCATAATACCAAGGTAAGTTATTCTTACTCTATAGAGTACATGTATATCCACTTTAAAGAATTCATCATCCCGGGGAGCATTTCATAAAACCACTTGTCTAACGTTTTATCTGACAATAACAGTGTTTCTCAGGCAATCAAATTCAAGGAAATTTGTCAGATCTGACAACTTTTTGGGCAAAAATGTTGATGGAACGCTCTCCAGGAGCAACACTTACCACTACTTGATATAATCCCCAAGATATTGTTGATTCTTTTGGTGCATTAGTCTTCAAGAAAGTAGCCAATGGTGTCACTTCCTCAGTCACAACATAGATGACATTGTCCGTCTCTAGCCCATCTACATAGAGGAGTACATTTGGATGTCGTAGTGTCTTGAGTCGCTTGTGAGCACTCTTAGCTAACTGGGCTATGGATTCGGAATGGCTTTTGAGATCCACTATAAAGACAGATACTGGTTCTCCATTGGCCTGACGGGAAACAATAGAACATAGAAAAATGATTAATAGTATCAAATTATCAGTGGGCTTATACCATGGTTAAAATATCAACATGAAATGACAAAATATCTGGTCTGGGTCCAAGAAAAAAGGTGTGCCAGCCCAAAATCCAAGGCAAGAGTCATTTTGCCAGGTAATTACATAACTTTGTCATTTTATGGAATTGCCAGAAAGCATATTAACTTGCTGGCCATAAAATACTCTAACCATGTGGAAAAAACACAGGGTGGAGAATGCAACATTGGGGAAAGTCAATGCACAGTTCTCGCAAAGTGAATGAAGTTCCAGTGAGAAGAAATCTTGTTTAAGCAAAAGAAACCAATTACTTGTTTGCCATAACACTGACCCTAAGAAAACCTACAGACTATATTTAATTTCAATTAAATTTTGACCCCCAAAATTGAAATTCTGGTGACCAACTCTATTTTCATACAAATTTCAACAATCAATGAAAAAGATGCCTCTGGTAGTCTTGCCTGGATTACGCAATATAGCAAGTAAACAAGTTGTAAATTGACAGTCCAATTTCTATAGACTCAACCTGATGGTTCATGTAGTGTAGTGCAAAGTTCCACGCTAACTTTTTTTCTTGATGGCCCAATCATTCCACAAAAATCGTTAATTTCATATTTTTGGTAGCCCGCAAAGCAAATGTGGTTGCCCTAAAACAATATTAGAAAACATTACAATTTATCAATAACTTTGGTAGCCAAATTGGGCAACCAAGTCTGGGCTTTTACAGAATTTAGGTGGCCTCTCTTTTGGTTGCCCTGGACCACCGGGCCACTGCTAATGTCGAGCCCTGGTGTAGTGTACATAAACCATCACCTCCGGCAACACGGCTTGTCGCAAAAGTTGAGCAAGTTCTGGACAAAAAGGCTTCAATACCCCTAAGAAAAGACCAGGAGAGTACTATTCATACATTATACTCCATAAGTAGTATCTAGGGTCTAATGTTAAAGTAACTTTCATCAAGGAGCTCCATGGTGAGATCTAGTAATTTACGTCCAACTTTTATTTGTGTGCACTCACTTTTTCATCACGGAAAAGGATGAGCGTGGTGCCTTAAAAAAGTAAATATTCTCGTAACTGGAGAAGGTAAATTAAAACAAGTCAAGAGCTTGTTTATTTCCTTTAACTTGTGTTTTCTTCAGCTGTTTTACATTTCTGTTCCGTATAGACTTGAGATCATTTGCATTTATTTTCAGCACTGCCGTTGCTGTCTGAACTTAGGTTATTTGAGTTTAATGATATTCAGTTGTCATTCATTCTACTCTGAATGCCATTCCTCTGATTCTCTTTTGTCATCTTTCCTTCTCTATTCTCTCTTCAGGTGTTCCACTCATTCCATCCCTCACCTGACTCCTTAGTTTCTACTTCCATTATTACATAATCACCCAGACATATCCTTTATCATCTTCATCTCATTCCTTATTGGTTTATCTCATGAATTGGATTCTTACATTTTAGTTCGATCCTTACCATTTATTTTGATTGGTTGACTGTACTTGATCTAAATATTTATGTAAATTATTATGTGATACCAAGCTTAGCTTGTGGAGCGTTGTGGCCCAGGCAGTGAATTAGTCTTTGGACTTTGAAACTGAGGGTCGTGGGTTCAAATCCCAGCCATGGCATAATTTCCTTCAGCAAGAAACTGATCCACAATGTGCTGCACTCAACCCAGGTGAGGTAAATAGGTACCAGTAGGAAGTAGAAGCAGTGTGCTCTGAACGCCTAGCTTAGCTGGGTAATTAAGGAGCGCCTGGCTTGAGCACCTAAACAAGGTGGATATGTGCGCAAAATAAATGCCCTATATTATTAGCTGAGGTAAAGTAGCCCAGAGATTAAAAGAGTGCACTACCACTACCAGACTCCTTCAGTTGCAGTTCTGTTTATTTGCGTCTCTACTTTAGTTTCACTTAATTCCTAATCCCATTTGACTTGTTAGTTTGGGTTGATGATTGATTTGAGTTGCTGCTTTCAGTAGAGGCGCTGGTCAGAAAATTGGGATCGTCCCAGTTTACAGGGACTGTCTCAGTTTATAAGGATTTCTTCACACAAGAAATCTAGGAAAGTTCATTCACCTATCAAGTGCCGACACCAATCAAGTGTGCTAGTCAATGTAAACATATCAGGTTTCATAACAAGATTATTGGAAGACGGTAAGTCATGAAAAATAGACGGTGAACTGGGGGGAATTGAGGTCACTGAATCTATTTTTAGCACTCTCAATTTCTGTAATTGCTGTCTTTGTCCCATAGGGGGAAGTGAAAAAAACGTCCCCATAAACAAGGACAGACTCAATTTATCAAGACATGATTTGTCTTGGTTTATGAGGATATCCTTGTTTTCTGAGACAATCCAAATCCCAATTTTTGGACCAGCGCCTCTACTGGCTTTACCTAAATATAATTTCTCTCAATCTTCCAATACATTCAATCAAAGTATTTTGAAATTAATATAAATATGTGCCGCACCAGCTAAGAAACATCGAATCAGAAATAAAGTATCCCCTTGGATGACAGCTGCATTAATGAATTTGATTAAGACTAAAGAGACGGGAATATCCGGAATGAAATGAAACATGAAACACTGCGTGTGGGACTGTGTTGGTAGGCGCATAGTCATTCATTTACCTTTCGTTTTCCGTGATGCAAAGTCCAAATTGATTTATCTTCTAAGCCATCCACCTTCTCTCCTATTTCAAAAGGAAAGCTCCTCGTTGGATCTCTCGATAAAAATGACCACATCGTCGAAACTTCTTGTTTTCCTTTCCCTCAATCAGTTCTCGCCTCGGTGTAGATCAACACGTCAATTACACGTCACAAACCGAAGTCCGTATACCGTTACCGTATAGCCGTATGCACACTTCTTGCCGCAGCACCAAAATATTAACTGCGGCGCACGCTTCCACTTTTCAAAACGAAAGCTCCTGGAATTTACTCTGAAAGTTCCTGCAATTTTACGAAATATCTCGGAATTATGCAAATGTTCTCCAGTCTTTCTATACTTCTCTTCTAGTCACAAAATAGATGAAATATAGGGCCCAGTGCCGTAATGAGCTAAAAAAATTTGAGGGGGATATGGTAAAAGAATTGGACATTTTCATTACAGCAATCCAATTTCGAGATAGATATTGACATAATATTCAGAAAATAATATGATTCCTGTAAATGATACCTTCCCGGAATTTCTCACTACCCGAAATGATCTTGTTGGAAAACAGAAAACTTCCTGAAAAGCATGTTGCATCTCGACACAAATGATAACCACAGACTTACCCCCCCCCCTCCTCCAGGAACTGTATGGTTATAAATAATGCACACACGATTTTATTTTGTGTTTTTTGTTCTTACTAATATTATGCTTTCTTGATTAGAAAGTGGTTACTTGAAATCTGCTATGGCAGATCATGTTTTTCACGACAGTTTCAGAAACAGATTTTGATTGAATTCTCTTTTTTGTCACATCATGAGCACTGGCAAAGATTGTGAATTTACCGTTCATTTTTGAGGGCTACGCTCCTTTTAAAATCTATCAATTTCTATGGCATCAACAAAATACATGTAAATATGTATCTCCATACTTAAAAGAGTATGAAGTTAATCTATCAAAATGTGGTGTATCATGCATAATTAATAAAAAATTTGCGAGCAACATCTCTATTACACAAATCCAGTTTGTGATAGATTTTGACATATTTCACCCTCATCCCTTTTCTTATCTCTTGTTTTTTCTTGGTCATGAAAAATTTTGGCAAGAGTCCCCCCCCCCTCTGTATGCCGGTGGTCAATGGTCCTTGAGTTATAGAGAGAATGGAAACAGGATGGGTAATAATAATAATCATTAGATGGTCAGATGGATGGAGGCATGAACATCCAAGTTTATTTACTCTGATGGAGTTTTGGAACCTCTTCACTTAAAAAAAAATCATTTCTCCCATTTCATGCTTTAGTCAAAACAAACTTGACATAAGGAAAAACTGTTGGTTACAACAAGAAATTCCCCCAAAAGGGAGTCAATTCATAAAGACTTACTTCTATGGTAACTATATATTGTAGAAACTTGATTTTGACTTGATGACTGCTGAGCACTGCCACTGTTACTATGGCAATGACCCTAGCAGACCAAAGTGTGGACAAATTCAAACTCAAATTGGCAACTATGAAGCATGCCATATTTTTGGTATATTTTCAGTGGTAAATGATTTTGTTTTCATAAAATCCAACCTAATATATAAGTTTTATACAAAAAAATAAGAATAAAAAAGGAATAGAAAGAAATATATAAGGATATGAAAAGGTTGCTCTACATGTGTTGGTCACATTGATTCTCAAAAACTTAATACAATATCAAAGTGGATTTCTTCACTTGAGAATATAATTTACTAAATAAAACATATTTCCATGAAATAAAGGACCAAAAGTCAAATGATTGTTTCTTTGAATTCATATTGTATTCTAAGAAAGATATAATAAACAATTCCAACAAATGACTACTATTTATATTGCCCCAGAAACCTTCCCTTTTCCTTTTGTAGGAAACAGTAATTATCATAAAACTTTCAATATTTAAAGGACAAGTCCACCCCAACAAAAATTTGATTTGAATAAAAAGAGAAAATTCCAAAAAGCATAACAATGAAAATTTCATTAAAATCGGATGTAAAATAAGGAAGTTATGTCCTTTCAAATTTTCGTTGATTTCACAAAATAATTCTACATGTATTCACTTCCTGGTGGGTTTGCAAATGTGGAGACTGATGACGTCATCCACTGACTATTTCTTTTGTATTTTATTGTATGAAATATGAAATATTCTAATTTTATCCTCATTGTCCAGTGAAACAATTAATTCCTCCCTGAATATGTGTAGCTAGCATTATTTAATACTACTAGTATGTTTCAGTCAAGTTGGTCCTTAATTTCAAATCTGTAAAAATGAAATATGAATAGTGATGGACACCATCGACTGGCTCATTTGCATGTCACTGAGTTGTGCACATCACTGTTTTGTGAAAAATAATTGAAACTTTAAAATTCCATAACTATCTTATTTCACATCCGATTTTGATGAAATTTTCAGCATTATGCTAGTTTGATTTTTCTCTATTTATTCAAATCAACAATTTTCTGGGGTGGACTTGACCTTTAAGACAGCCGCCCATCCATCCTGTAAGTAGTTTAGTTTTGAAAAAAAGACAATTGAGTCATTACTTATGTAGTGATCTTTTAGTATATCTTTAGATTTGTATGCATAAAAGGTGTAATGCAAGAAACTCTTCAATCAATAACAAGTCAATTTTAGGTCCCCATTTTGAAAAAAAAAAGGAAAAGGAAATATATTACTGGTCCGTTTCTTAGAAAATAATTATTACAAATGGATCTGATCAGGGATGTGAGAGGGAGACCCTGATGATGTTGATCTGATTAAGCAAATTGACATTTTGAAATTAATTACAAATATTACCATTTTATGAAAGATACCTTAATTATGGGACTCACCTGATTAAAATTTGTTAAGCAAAGGCAAAGTACAGGTTACTTCATATGCTTCTGGAAGTGGTTTAATTTGACTGTTCAAGAGAATATTTCCTACTTAATAACAAGAATTCCACGAAATTGATTCTATATTCTGAATAGGACTTCAATAGTTGACAATAGTTCAATAGCAGAAGGTCACCCTGAATAAAAGTTTGTTATCAAAATTGCAGAAAAAATGATAAAAGAATATTGGTGAAGATTTGAGGAAAATCTGCTGAAGTTTAAGAAAGTTATTAGAATTTTAATTTTTGGATTTGTGATGTCATAAACGAGCAGCAGCCCCATTTGTTATGTAATATAAAATGCATTAATTTTATTTTGTAATAGTTCCTAATGACTTATGTTTCTTTTCTTTTCATGGTTCAGTGTGAAATGATTTGTCTATTAATATACAAAAGATACAGTGAATACCATTTTCAATTTTCTGAGAAAATTATTTTTTACTGATTTTTTACCAGTTGCTGTGTAAAAATGCTGCTCGCATATGACATCACAAATCAAATAATTAAACTTTATCATTAGTTTTTAATTATTTGATGGATTCTTCTCAAACCTTCAGCAATATTTTTTCATCATTTTTTTCTTTTTTACAATAAACTTTTTGTGAGGGTGAACTTCCCCTTTAATTATGAAAGACTTAAACTACATATTTTGGAGAAATCAACATATCCAATTGAACTGCACTTTTCAAGAAATATTTATCAGCATAATTATACTCTACCGTGATAAAGCTATACACTTTCATCAGAAGCAAGCATGGATTCATATGAACAAATCATATTTATTCTTTCACCTATATATGGCTGACTTTATGTCTCTTGTGTTTTTGTTCTTCAATTCTATTTTTAAGAAATGTTAAATACATAAGATAATTTGTGATGAATATATTCAATGTTAAGCGATAATTGTAAAATGTTTATCATTTGCTTTGTTTTGTAATTACCAGTACTAAAAACAAATTACTGTACATTTAAGTCTGCACAAGTCAACTTTCTCTATTAAAGTAAAATAAATCACTTATGTCAAAACAATATTTCAGACCAGGGAAGGGGGGGGGGTGTTTCACAAAGATTGTAGAATGGTCAAATCCTGCTTAGAGGACGTGTACTGCTGTGTAGTCATCAATGAGATTACACATTAGATACACAATGCACAATGCCATTTAAGCACACCTTTAAGCCACACTAAACTCTTTGTGATAAGGAGATTATGAAAGCATGTGGTCTGATTTTGCCTAAGTCAAACACATATATATGATTAAAAAGATTCCATTTAGGCAGATTCGGCTGTAATTGCAAATATGATGTAGCATAATATACCAGTAATTGTTCCAATGTATCTTTCAATACATTAACTGAATAGCAGATGCATGCACGTCAGATTAGTCTAGAACTAAACACACAATCCCACTATCTAATCAATATTCAGACATCATCAATATATCAAATGGACTGTATACATTTCCTTGTTATAAATAATATTGGCTGTTACACACCTTTTATTGAAATCTGAATGCATATTAAAAAGTGATTCCTTTTATAGTATGAAAAAAAAGAACCATCATACACATAATTAATATTACAATAAGAGCAACTGTTTGAAGATAAATCCATTGCATCATTGTCTTTGTTTTAATTCATGATCATCAATCGCCTTTATCATTTAGTGTAACTTGTACCATAGAGGCAAACAGTAAAGTAAATCACATGATGTCGTCAGACTTTCTTCCGAAGATGTCATACTCTGGATTGTGGAAGTGGACTACTACACAAAAAGATTTTGACACTCCTCCAAAATCAATCTGAGTTTTTGTCACTTTATTGAAACCTGCATCCACAAAGCATAGCAAATTAAGACAAAACACATCATCGTCTACAAAATATGAATCTCAAATATCCATCTGAATAAGCTTTGAATCCTTGAAATTCTTTGTTTCAGCGCATCCTTCTATCTTCATCAACTAATCTCCCCAGTGTCAGAGTCTATTACCACTTAACTGTTCCCTTCAAGAGCAGTCTTAGAATCCTTTCTCAATAAGCCACTGCTTGACTTGGTCTTCATAGAGTCCTTTGTAACGAATTTTCATGGTGACTTCATTGACTGTTACTGGTATATCTTTTCCTTGTTGTTTCTCTAAGTGCTCTTTAAGGGCTTCAGCCAAAAACTGTGGTAAAAGGATAGGGAGAAAGTACAAGCATATATGATATAAAATTCAGAGTAATAAGATTTCTCCAAGAGGGGAGGGGGGGGGGGGAATAGAAAATCAGTGAGATTATCCATGTTATTAATTGACAAACAAAATAAAGAATCACAAATCTGGGGAACTGGGGCATCAAGAGGCTGAGGGGGTTACTGGATAAAAATAATAATGATAATAATAATATGCAACATTTATATAGCGCTTAATACAGATGTTTCTAAGCGCTGCATACTATTACCCTGGCTTTAGCATGGCTGCCCTGATCGGGCGCATCAAGCATTCAAGGAATTCCTTCCTATTGGGTATCCATTTACTACACCTTGGCTCGAGAGTGGCAAATGTAGATAAACGCCTAGACACAACTAGGCAACCTAGACACAATACACAACTATACCGAGGTACCAAGTCAAGAGAGAAAGGGACAGAACAACACAGATAACTCTTACCCAAATATCTCCCTTGATGTTCTTGACCAGTGTCCAGTGTTGTGTAGTTTTCTTAGTTTCTGTGAAAACAGGTATCTGATGATACCGTGTCCTGCTAATACTGTATGGTACATCTGATGCTGGACCTAAAGAAACAGAGGAAAGATGATTATTAAAATGTTTTGTCTCCAACACTGTCACTATAACAGACTAAAAATTGAAATGCCTCTGACAAGTGACAACACAAACATTCAAAATGACACATTTTTTGTTGATGTGCAATGTATCCATTTACTAGTACTTGTACTACCATTCATTGTCATCACCATCCACTATCATTTTATACAACTGAGTACAACCCACTGATTTCTACTTCAGAATATTCATAAAGACACATTTACATATATCCAATAAATATTCTGTTTCTGGTGAACTACAATGTCTGACATGGTCCAAAACTACAATACCACTAATAGACCTTTTATTACTAATGAATAAAATATGTCATTGTAGTGAATGACATTTAGAGCATTTTCATGGAGAGTGATGTACATCCTCTATAGCATGGTCGATACATTTGTTCTTCCATTTGGGTTACATTGGCGGTTTAGTTGTATGTATCCTGTAAGCGTTTCAGAAAAAAGTTCAGTTAAGTACAACTGATGTGATCTTCTGAACAAGAACTACCATGTGCATTACTAATACCAGACCATTACAAGAATCATCACCAATATACAAGAGCTTAAGCTTTTGTATCTCCATCTTCAGTAAAAAGAGATAAACAGTTTAAATCTTTTTATCATAATATCATTTTATTAACTGTTCTGTATGTGTTGAAGAAATTGATAGGATTACCTGATGGTGGTGACCAGCCTGAAGGAGTAGGATATTGTGAATGATTGGGAACAGCAGGGATCTGCATTGAAGGAAGTAATCTTTCTACAAATTTAAAATCTTCCTTTGATTCAATGAGCTCTGTCCTTGGTTCATCTCGCACTGGATCATCTTTGGGATAGGCAGGTATGTAGTAATAATTCCTATCTGCTCGACACATTGATGTGTGCAGAGTTCTACTCTCTCTAACCTGCATGTGATTTAGACAATAAAAGGAATGAGAGATGTAATCATACATGTATTACTAATTGCTGCTAAAAATCAAACCAAATCAAATACATCACTGGTGGACTTAGTGAGGGGTGGGGGGGTCGGCCCATGGCTCCCCCCCCCTTGGAGAGGCACAATTTTTTAATGTAAAAATGCTGTTACAATAGAAGTGTGCCCCCCCCCCCCTTTTTAAAGTGAAGACCTTTTTTTTGTCTAACTTTTTCGAGGAAGAAATGTCCTTAAATTTTGGTTAAAAAGTTTTTTTCTTGTTCTTTTATGCTTAGTTAATTTTCCCTCAGGGAATGTGCCTTTTGTATTTGCTTTGCTGACAAGATCGAGGGATCTACTTGAGATTGGTCTGGTAAGACACTTCAAATTTTTGCCATTTATAGTGAAATAATTTTTTTCCCTTTATACGCAGTAGGCATATGAAATGAAGGTTCATAACTGTTAATGTAAAATCACCCGTACAAACCGATTCACCCTCGATTTCCTAGGCCAGGGAAATCCATCCTTTATTACCTTTTATTACGGAATCTACTGGAAAAAAGCAAAATATATACAAACAAAAGATATTCAAACTATATGCAAATTATTATCTAGGCTTGAGTGCATCAACTTAACATTATAACCAATCAGAGGAGAGAGGTGGAAGGAGAGGGAGAGTGAGAGAGAGAGGAGTGAAGAAAGCTGTATGGAGGATGGTGGAGTGAATAATACAAAAGAACCTTGTGTGAGGAGTGTACAGCAGTTAGTGTATAAGAGAGTGCTGTACATAAAGAATAGAAATTTAGGATGAAAAGGGTGAATATAAATGAGGGGTGTTCTATTAGAAAAAAGGGATGATTCATGAATAAGAGTGGAAAGAAATAAAAGTACAAAATCAATCCCTACAAGAGCAAGGATCCGTCACTCGTCTTCATGCATATTCATTAATCTCTCTGAAAGCCTGAATATTCATGTTTGCTGCGCCGACACCGCGCATGCGCAGTCTATTTTCGACTTTCCAAGATGGCTGCTACAACATGGGAACATTTTGACAGCACTGGATAATCACGTTTTTTTTTCTCAAAATAATTTTCAAATCAGGATTCTACAGGGTTTGCTGGTTGTCCAGGAAGTTCGTGAGTATATATGAGTAGAAATTTTTAACTTTCAAAGCATTATGTCCAAAATAAGTGAACCAAACTGACAGTTTGCGGCGCTGTCAATAGTTGAGCGTAAGCCGTAGCCGGCGTAGGGTTAGCTTACAACTAGACCAAAAGCTTCAGTCTCTGTATTTTGGTTGTTCCGCTGAACTGCGTTGGCTCCACTCACCATACATAGACTGAAGTGGTTGGGGGTCCGTGGCTACAGACAAAGTATAGTGAACTAGCGTTTTATAGATCGCGATTTAAAACTGTTTTTTGAGCGAAATTTAATGATGAAATTCAGGGAAATACAAATAATTTAAGTAATTGCATACCTTGGACCGGATTTATTGATAAAAAAATTAACTGGATGATTGAGAAATCTGTCATCTTAGCCATTTTCTCCTGACCTGACGGTTTATCTTGCAAGTTGCCATCTTGAATGACATCATTATCGTTAATGTCTCGATATACCGCGGCTGATCGCGATTATAACTATTATCGTTTGTCTTCGTGAGTGTATCGTATCGTATTATTGCCTTGTAGGTGTGCTGGTGGAATGCAATATCGATATCACATTCGTACATTGTTGACGCCCTCTCCGCGTTCGTTTGTAAATATTTCATAGTTTGGCTGCCATTTTGACCTGTTTTCCTGTGTCGTACCCAACTAAACATCAGTAAAGTATAATTTTCATGCATTTTCATCTATATCGTTTAAATTTTTGTAAAATTGAATATTTAAATATTAAGAATGTTTAGTTTAAATATCCTTAGACTGTAACCTCGATGTGTAAAAGAACCTCAAACTTTGGACTCTGGTCGGACAAAGGTGCTGGGGTTATAACAAATGGGAGCCCACACGGACACTGTTAAAATAAGTCTAGAAACGTGTACTATTTGTCGTTGTTGTTGTCAATGGCAAATGCGTACATTTCCACGTCCGCGCAAGCGATTTGTTATGTACGTATTTGCCATTAACAATAACACAGAAAAGTGTTATTTCCAATGGCAAATTAGTACAAAACAAGTCGCACGCGCAGACATGGTAAAGTAATGATCTACTCTCCGTTCACTCACTTCACTTACCATCTTGTTTGAGATTGTTTGACCGATGATTCTGGCAGGAAATCGAGCCAATAATCTACAATGTGAGATGATTTGGGAAGGCATTTTCTTGCACCAGGTTCGGCGAAAAGGGGGCGAAACAGATTCACAGACGAACTGCACAAATACGGTACTACTACTAGTACAAGCGCTGCCTAACGTTCCGGCTGATCGTACCAGTGTGGCCAGCGCTCAAAATGAAATTATGCTAGGGAGGACCGCAAAATTATGCTAAAATTATGCCAAATGAAATAACAACATGGAGCAGCAAAAAATACTAAATTACGCTAAAATTTTTGCAAAAATGGGTGAGATAACTTAACAATTTTTTGAAATCAAATGAAATAAATAAATATGTCTATATAAATAAAATAAAAACTATTAAAAAAACAAAAAATTGAAAAATAAAATTTGATTTTTTTTTGAAAATTATAAAATCAAATATAAAAAAATAATTAAAAAAAAATGACAATTTATTTACAATAATCAATTTGCTCAGTAGATGCAAAAATGCAATGACTTGCACGGTTCTCATGCACTGTGAGAAGCCTGAAAGAAGGGGCGGTGGGTATGAAAACCTGTATGTATCTTGTCCAGATTGTGAAGACTTAAAAAAAACATAAACAAAATATTGGCCTGAGCCCCCCCCCCCCCCACAAACAAAATGCATCCTGCCTTGCATCGCCACTCACACCCTGCCTGTCTTTATTCTAATCTTTAATAAACAAAATAGTCAAGCTTGCTGAAAAGGGGTATAGTTCTATATTCAAAATAAGTTTTTTAGATCCTGCATGGGAATACTTGGTTGACATAGTAACCGAGGGGGAAACTTTCTTGTCGTAAGCAATACATGTTATATCTTTTTTTCTGTATGATGCTGCAGGAATTGCTTCAAATCTATAAAAGACGATTAACAACATTATTGAATATTTCTGTCTCAAATTTTGTGACTGCTTAAAATAAAATTTAAAAATGGTATATTTTTTTCTCAACCCATTTGTTCTTTAACTGCGATTATTACATCATGAAACAACATCTGTCATGCGCTATGCACAACTGAATTACAACCAGAGAAAGAACAACACAAAATGACGCATATAGATGTCTGGTATAATTATTGGCATCTGCAGCTTATTTGTGAGGTATTTTCACAGAGACCCTGAGTCAACACAAGTATTTTGATATTATCTATAATGTGTGCATGCACAAAATGAAATACCTCAGACTTCTGACCTTTAAACTCATGACTTAATATCAAATCTATATACAAGCATAACAATGCATCTACCAACATGTATAACAATTACATAGCTACCAAAATTCAGAAGCAGATAACAGTCTTACTTCATGAAAACAGGAGTACACATGTACTTGCCAACTGCATACATTTTACATGGGAATTGACCGACATATAAGCTAGATTCTGCAATTCGCACACTAACGGGAGGGAGTACCTCTTTTTGGTTTTGAATAGAATTGGTTGTAAGGCTATGCAGTTACTTAATAAGGTATAACAAGGCATGTATATTTGTTAGTTGTCAAAGTTTGCAAAGCATATGAAAATAACTACAAAAGTAAAGTTTGAGGTATAACAAGTCATCAAGTTTGAGGTATGGCAAGGCATCTCATAGTAAAATTCAAGTGTAATGTATAAAAAAGACAAGTGGAAAGACAGCAGCAAGTTTCATGTATGTACCCGGTATATCAAGGTATCTGAACACACGAGTTTCAAGTTTAATGTATAAAATAGCATGTGGAAAGTGAAAACACAGAAGTCAAGTCAAAGGTCCAAGGCATCTGATGACACATGTACCTAAACCATTCAAGTTTATAAGGTATATCAAGGCATCTGAAAACACCTACAACATTCAAGTTTAAGGTTTAACAAGACATCTGGAAAAAAAAGTTTAAACAAATTTCGAACATCAATTCTAAAAACAGATAATTAGACTTGCCAGTGGCGTACCGTGGGTCACGGCATTGGGGGGGGCACCAGCAAAAATCTCGGGTCACTTAGGCCGGAGCGCGCGAAGCGCGCTCAGTTGTCAGGTATACTGACCTAATAGAGATATTTTAAGGACATGCAGTGCCATCAAACGAATATGTATCTCTCTGATTAAATAATGCGAGCGTGAGCTGAAAATTTTTGATATTGAGGGCTAAAAATTGACATTATAAGCGAATTGTTTTGTAATCATGATACTTAACTGTCTCGTTAAACAAACAATGCGAGCGCGAAGCGCGAGCTAAAATTTTTGTATATACTGACCCTAAACAAGGAAATTTTAAGGATTATATGTTAGAATCCATTAAGAGTATAAATATCTCACCATAGTCATCTAATGCTATAGTGCCATCCTTTGCTGATTTAAATTGTTAGAATTACATCTAAACACAGTCATGAAGCACCTTTTGTAGTCATGTAATCATGATTATCATACGTATCTTACTAATCAAATACTGCAAGCGCGAAAGTGCGAGCTGAAAATTTAGGAAATATAGACCTGAAGAGGGGCATTCTAAGGGTTGTTTGTAGGAATTCTCTAAGACCCTACGTATTTGACTAACCAAATGATGCGAGCGCGAAGCGCGAGCTGAAATTTTTGTATATATTGACCCCAAACATGGATATTTTAAGGACTATAGTTACGAATCCATTTAGTCAGAGTATACATATCTCACCATAGTAATCTAATGCAAGTGCCAAGCGCTTGCTGATTTTGTTAGAATTATATCTAAACACATAGAGCACTTTTTGAAGTCATTGTAATCATGATTATCATACGCATCTCACTAATGAAATACTGCGAGGGCGAAGCGCGAGCTAAAATTTTTTGATATTCAGATCAGAAAAATCTACATTTTAAGGACTGATTTTAGGAGTTCATGAAGTGCAGAAATCTCACCAATCCACTAATGCGAACGTTAGCACGGACAGGAAATGTTTTATATTAAGACCTTAAAATAGGGCAATAACTTTCAGTAGTCATAAAAAAAGAATATATTACTACTTAAAATAATAATAACTCTAATTGAGAGGAAATGTATTATTTTGTTGTACATTGATGTGAAAACGGGAGGCTTTAGTACAGCAGTTTTATATATCTCGTTAAAAAGTCTATGTGAGCGCCAGGAACAATGAAGACACAATTAAGCAAAAACGTAAAGTTGTGAAAAAATGCTTCTTATGTATAATATAATACTATGATAAACAATTTCTTCTTTCCCCCACTACGTTTCTCTTCCTTTTTACCTCTTTTTCTCCTTTTCCCCGTTTTTTTTTGGCCAGCCGATGGGGGGGGGGGCACGTGCCCCCACATGTCCCCACATGGTTTTGCCAAAAAAAAGTCCAAATTATGCTAAAATTATGCTAAATTTTGTCAAATTATGCCAAGCATAATGCCAGATGCTGAAGCGGTCCAAATTATGCCAAAAAGCATAATTATGCCAACTCTGGCAACTATGGATCGTACATGTGTCGAGCGCGCTCGTGTGATAAAATTGCACCGCGTAAGCCATCAAAAAAATATTCCCGGCAGTAAAATTGATAAAATCTTGTTCGAATACCGTATCGGCCTTTCAATAACAGTGGGCGTATGGCGTAAAATTAATTTTGAAAAAAAAAATGCAATCGAGCATAAATTTTGACCATATTACAAAATTCCAAGTTTAAAGATAAATTCCAGTTTTGGTAACGATCTCAAAATGACTTTTTACAGAATCTAATATAATAACCACCCAAGTGTCTGTTTGTATGAATAAAAAATATGTGCCAAAGGATTCT
Source organism: Lytechinus variegatus (assembly GCF_018143015.1). NCBI lineage: Eukaryota > Metazoa > Echinodermata > Echinoidea > Temnopleuroida > Toxopneustidae > Lytechinus > Lytechinus variegatus. Next base: position 40,192,383 of record NC_054746.1, read on the forward strand.
GGAAGAAATTGTGTAATTGCTGAGAAATACTGGTAAGCAAAATAAGCGCGGATTCGGTCACTTCCGTCGGGTCTTTATTCCAGCAATAATAATACACTGTCGTCTGTTCCACGTGTGCCTATCTGTGTTGGTGATCTTCAGTGTGAACATTTTTCAGCGTAGATTTCAAGATTTCACAAAGTTCATTTTTAACTGCATCAGAAAGATCCTCGATGATATGACAATTCAGTCTGGTTTTACAGTCTTTCTCATGAAATCAGTGTTTACTGCAACTACTGGCATTTCTCTTTAATTTTGACAGATTAATATTCCGAGGATATAACATCATATTTCACCCGTACCCATTACTTTTCTTGGTCGTGAATGGGGGGAGAACAAGGGCCCCCATCTGTATACCAGTGGGCTACGGTGATTGATGGATGGTTGGACGATTGATTGATTGATTGATTAGATGATCGATCGATTTATATTGATTAATTAAACAAAAAAGTGCACACCGTCTAGTTACCAATAATGCATGCATATAGCATTTCCAATTATTTAAAAGCAGGATAAATTAAAAGAGCATTGTAGATTAAATGCCTTGTTCACGCGCATAAGTGCCGCGGCCGGGGATCATATCGAAACCTTAGACCACTCGGCCACGGCACCTCCATAGTTACTTGATAAGATGATCTATCAATTTATTAGATGATCAAACGATTGATTGGATGATTTAGATTGATGGTTGGACAATATTGATTGATAAAATTGATATGATTAGCCTTTAATTGGCAATTCGGGGGGGGGGGGGGGTAAGTTGCGTGTGACTCACTGAGAGATGTATTTCAGGGAAGATCTTAGACTACCAAATAGCCTACCAAGTCACTTTCCCATTTTCCAATGTAAATTATAATACCGCCAAGATCAAAGCAAAGTTTTCAACATTCTATGTTAATGTTGGAGTTTGGCAAGGAATGGAAGAATAATAATCTCATCATCAGTAATAATAACAACGACAACAACAATGATAATAACAATAATTAAAATAGTAATAATAATAATGATAACAATAATAGCGATAATAATGGATGGTGCTTGATAACATGAAATATTAGGCACTATATACTTCATTCTCAAAGTTTGTACGTGGAAATGCAATTATCTAATTACTGGAAATAGAAGACATAAGCACCTTGCTTTGAACCCGATATTTTACAGAAATTCGCAATCAATGAGAATTGTATGATGGGCTCACCTCAAAAAGCTACCTTTAATTAACCATGCCCCTACTAAAAATAAATGAGCCCCCTGGTTGCACCATTACTTTTATACTTTATTGGATTAAATGAAATCGAAAAAATATATATAAGTATCAATTTAAGTAGAGTTATAGATCTATGAATTTATCACAGATCCGACTTTATATAGTTTCTCTTCGCTCAGAAATTTCCAACCTCTTCTTTTATAATATAGATGTTTTTCAGTTGTGTATATGAATAGTCTATAATCAGTTTTTTAATCACGTTATCATAAATTAAAAACAGAGAGGGAGAGAGAGAAATCTGCCATTAGCGCACGTTCGAGTAATTATACATTTTTACTTTAATTACTATTAAAGTCATTATACTATTAAAGTGTATGAAATCTTTTTTGTTTTGAATAAATTTTTAACATTTAATCTGCAATAAATGAAACAGTTTTGTTCAAAGTGTTAAACAAGTACTGAAAGGTTTATTTAATAGTAAACAGCGTTGCATAACATTTTGAACAGCTTTTCGCTGTGTAAGGACTAAAAATATACTTTGGTATCAAAATACGCATTTCGTTGATTTAATGTAATATGAAAAGAACAAAGTATGTACATGTAGAACGCCGAGCTCATCAAGGGCTTTAATTACCATAGGCCTATCTGGATTCGAAGCCCAATCTTTCATGCCTGCAATCTGCCTTAGACCAGTCAGTATAGGCAGGTCCCAATAAAGTGGCTTCTTTCATCCAAGTTCATGACTAGAGAGGTTTTGCATATTTAATGAGCTTGATATACGGACCGAAACACCTTTTTTTTATTTCGGTCATTGTTGCTCTAATTGTGCATCTAATTTCATGATTTTGGTATCTTTGTAAACTGAAGAAGAATCATTCTTCCACGTCAATTTATTTAATGATTTTATAATAATCGGTAGGTGAAACTTTTGATCTGAAATATGCTACAAAATGAATTATTTTCACCTGACAAAAATTGCTATTTTTACACTTTATTCTTTTCAAGATCGAGCCCAAATGATTTTAGATCATGAAAAAGCTGATTATCTACGCTTTAAAATGGCATGTATGTATGTATGTATGTATGTATTTATTTCCATATAAAAAGATAAAATATATACATGATCTATTTAACATAACATACAGATGGAGGATGGCCCATTTCAGCGGTATCAATAAGATACCACTGTTCTTCCATGGGGTCCTTAAAACATAAATACATGCATATAAAACAAATATACAAAATATACACAAAACTTAATCGAATGCATGAAAAGAATGAAAAATCACTACCCACCCCCCCCCCCAAAAAAGAAAATGCAACAACAGGCAAATCATTATGGAAAACCGAGATACAATTGAATATTTGATTTAAATGACTGTATAGTTGAACTAGACGATAGATGAATTGGTAATTTATTATAGTGTAGCCCCCCTATACAAAAATGTCCGTTTACAGCTTTTTGACTTTGGTTTTGGGAGACTGATGTGATTTTCTGTACGGAGAGAGTAAGGGTATGATTTACGAGAAAATTGTGTTTTCATATAATCAGGTGCGAAATTATTCAAAATTTTAAACATCATTACGTACATATGTTCCTTTTGCCGGGTATTTAAAGTCTTCCATTTCAAGATGTCATGGATGTATGAGGATGAAGTATGCAAATATGGATCGATTTTTAGAATAATTCTTCCTGCACGATTTTGTAGTTTTTGCAATAAATCCAAATATTTTTTAGATGCAGATTGCCAAACAATATCAGCATAATCAAAGTGTGGAAGGATAACCGAAGAATATATTAAATTTAAACTAGATTCATTAACAAATCGCCTAAGTCTACCAAGGAAACCAATCATTTTACCAATTTTTGAACACATGTGATCAAAATGAACATTCCATTTAAGTTCCCTATCAATAAAAACTCCAAGATATTTAACACTTTCTACCATTTGAATATCTGTTTCGCGAATGCGTAAGTGAAGATTTTTGTGTCTTGCCAACATATGCCGAGTACCTAAAAACATACTTACGGTTTTATTACAATTAAGTTTTAATCTATTTTTGCTCATCCAATTTGCAACATTTTTCAGTTCATTATTAAGTGTTCTTTCAACTACAAGTGGATTTTTATCCGAGAAATATAAAACAGAGTCATCGGCATATAAATGAAAAGAACATTTATGAAGAGAGTATGACAAATATCATTTATGAATATAACAAAGAGAAGCGGACCCAATATAGACCCCTGGGGTACACCATTTGAAATTACATATTCATAAGAATAGACATTATTCAAACAAGTTTTAATTTTACGATCGGAAAGATAGCTTAAGAACCAATCGAGTGATTTACCAGTAACTCCAAGAACAGATAGTTTAGATAAAAGTATTTGGTGATTGACTAGGTCAAAGGCTTTTTGTAAATCTAAAAAGACGGCTCCCGTATAATCCCCATTATCCATGGCAAGAAGCCATTCATCAGTAACCTTTGATAGGGCTGTCGTAGTTGAGTGTTTAGGTCTAAAACCTGATTGTTCAGAAATGAGGATTTGGTTTTTATTCAGATAATGCAATAGCTGTTTTTGAATGACCCTTTCAAGTAACTTAGAAACACATGGGAGTAATGAAATTGGTCTGAAATTATCAGGATTCGATTTGTCCCCCTTTTTGTGTAAAGGTATTATCTTGGCAACTTTCATTTTACTTGGTACTTTTCCGTCAACAATAGATCTATTTATTAAATAGGTTATTGAAGGGACTAATTCATTTGCACAAGTCTTTAGAATAAATGTAGATATACCATCAACTCCAACAGACTTTTTGTTTTTAAGTGCATTGATTTCTTTTAAAATGTCACTTTCTTGTATCTTTTTTAAAGTAAATATATCATCAATATCAAGTACTTGAGGAAAATCTGTTAAACCTTGCGTTTCATCAATAGATACGTTGTTAGCAACACTTGCAAAATGTAGATTGAATTTATTAGCAGTTTCAAAAGCGTCACCAGTGCATGAATGGTTAGCAGATGATACATTACGATTTGATATAAATGATTTTAGTACTTTCCAAGACTCATATCTAGTTTGATTATGACATAATTTTTCATAATAATATTTCTTTTTTTCTTTTTTAATTTCATAGGTGACTTTATTTCTTAAGCGCCTATACTCTACCCATAACCTTTCCTCTTGTTTTGATTTAGCTTTACATTTCATTCGATCTCTCTGTTTCATTAAGTTGAAGAGATGTTCATTTAACCAAGGAGAGTGTTTATTCTTTACACGTTTAGTCTTAAATGGCATATGTTTATCAACAACCTCTAGCAAAAGTTCTTCCCACTTTTTTTTTTTTTCATTAAGTTTTTATTGATCGATAAAATGATTACACAAATATCAAAATACAATCAAAATCAAACACAATAATAATAAAAAAATAACATAATCATAATGAATCAAAACAAAGCAGTATTACATGGAATAAAGGAGCTCAGCTAGTAAACAAGTACATTTAATACACAAGCAGTTTCTTACACAAGTACAGTGTACATCAGAACACATATTTCCACTTCCTAAAGTGGAGTGCAAGAGTACCTTTCTTTTTGGCAATGCGATATTCTGTTTCCTTACAAGTTTTCAAATAGACTTTAAAACCCTGAAATGAAGGAATGTTATTTTTGAATTTACATAAGTAAATATAATATTTGAATATCAGGAAAATATAAGTGATAAATTTGTCATCTTTAACTCCAAAAATCTTTTCAAAGGGGGACGGATTAAAAACCTTCTTGGTATGTCGAGAAATTTCAAGAACTATTTCGTTCCAAATGATTTTCACAATGTCACAATCAATAAATACATGGATAATGGTTCTTCCCACTTTTTTACCGCATCATTTATGTCATCAAAATTTTCTATCTCATTCCAATTTTGGTTTTTAACATCAGATTTAAAGCGATTGATATCAATATTTCTACACTTCCTGAAGGTAACATATTTTTCATGGGTATCCATTGAATGGGATTTCCAAATGAGAAAACTCATAGAATGATCACTAAGCCCGTTATCGATTACACCAAAAGACCTCACTTTATTTATAGAATTAGTAAGCATATGATCAATTAGTGTTGCGGAGCCGCCCACTATTCGTGTATATTTAGAAGTATTAACTTGTTCTAGTGAATAAATACTATTAATTTGATTGTATTTCAAAGTCTGTGAATTACTCGGGCGTTTTAGATCAAAATTTGCATCTCCCATTATTATCATTGAATAGTTGAATCCACTAACAAAAGATAACATTTGTTCATAGTAATCGAGAACCGCACTATGGGAATTAGGAGGTCTGTACCAATTAACAAATATAATAGGTTGCGTGTTTTTTAAGTGAGTAACAATCGCTATTGCTTCTAACGAGGACAAAGAATCATGCTCTAATAGCGTAAATTTCAAAGTTTCGTGGATGTAAATTGCAATTCCACCTCCTACCCTATTTCTATCTTTACGGATTATTTCATAATTTGGTATAAGTACCTCACCATTATTAATGCTATCATCTAAGCTCGTTTCATAGGTTTCAAAACAAGATATGGTTTAATCTGGTCAAGATCACACCTTTTATTGGCCGAGTAAATTAAGCAGCTTGAAAACAAGAAAACTGCACTCCGATAGACCACACACTCAACGGTTCCAGTGCTCACGGCAAGGTCCGGGCAAGGTCACACTCCCCAGTGTTTTAATGTCATCAAAATTACCCGCACTTGTTCTTCTGAAGCATTATCCAGCCAATCATAACTCTAAATTTCATGCTACTCTAATTTTTTTATGCAGAAATATCATCTTGTACCTTGTTGGGAAAAGTGTGATCTGGACCCGATTAAAATGTATCGCATATCAAGAGTGACATTGTACAGAAATCCAGCTCTGAGGTGATATAGATAATTATCTTCGAGGCTCATAATAAAAAGTTTTGCACATTTTGCAAAAGAAAACAGAAGAAGAAAATTTAGTATTGATGCTCATTTTCAGGCCTGAAATTCACTTGTTTATCAAAATATTAAAAAAATAAAAATGAAAGAGAAACATTTACTCTGTCCAATTGTGTAAAGATATTTAAGTTGATTTGAGGATATATAAGAGGGGCTCCACAAACCCCCTGCACCCGAAAGTTCTATAGCGCCATCTTTAGTTTGAAACATTATAGTGAAACCTAGGCGTACGTAAATTCAATTACATTCTAATTCTTTTCCACAAAGGGAAGTAGCGCCATCTGCGGTCTAAACATTATAATCGTGGCTATGTCACTGAACTGGAAATACGTATTTCCAGTCTGTGGGCTATGTGAGTGGAGTGGACTCCACTCATAGAGTGGAGTCCAACTCTCATAGAGTCCAGTGGGTTCAATCCCTTGTTTAACACTGAATTTTATTTTTATCCTACATAGTTCTCTTATTCATATCGAGACAACTTTGCTGAGTATTTTTCTGTGTGATTTTTAACATATGTGAATATATAGCAACTGATGTAATGTGGTGGTTACTGCCCTCTATATAAAATGACCTCTAGACCACTAGCATACCTACAGGGGGGGGGGGGTGGGGCAGAGGGGGTAGTCTGCCCCCCCCTGACGAGCTTGAAAACCTATTTTGCTCCCCCTGACGAGCTTGAATACCTAATTTCCCCTCCCCCTGACGAGCTTGAATACCTTTTTTTTGCTTGTCATTTTTTTTCTGGTACGATTGAAGAGCTTTTTGATTGAAGACTTTTTTTTCGACCGGTTTTGCCCCCTCCCCCTCTGTGGAAAATCCCAGGTACGCCACTGCTCTAGACCTCCTCCGCGACAAATTGAAAAGATCGTGTTGTCTGTCATTTTCAGTGCAGTTGAGTAGGGGTTCCCGTGCACCATCATGATGTATCTTAAACCAACATTTTTGTATTGCCTGAAGTGTCTAGTTAATGAATAATGATGTTCTACGGGGTTCAAAATAATTGGCAATTTTGGTGGCCATCTTATTTTTCATGAAAATTGATTATTTCTTGTCTTTTCCACAGACAATAATTTGGAAATCTCAAATAAATACTCGTTTCTCTTTGGTTTAGATGGTAAAAATCAATTGCAAGAAGTCTCTTTATCTGAGCAAATATAAGACATCAATATACTGTCATGAAGAATCTCAATATACTCGTTAATATATCCTCTTTCGTGTCGAATGCTGATATTTTGCATTATTTTGGGTTCATGATAAAATAGAGGACATGCAAAACTTTGCCCCAAAACATGGAAATTTTGGCATAAATTCCCATTTTTTTCTCAAAAGATATTAGTAACCGGTGGACTGTCTGGAAGACGATTGCAATCGATTTCTACCATCTTAGTCACAGTAATAAGATTTTCCCATTGTCTGGAATAAAAAAAAAGGGAAAAAATATCTGATTCATGAAAAATCCAAAATGGCTGCCCAAATTGCCAAATTTGAATCCTATGTGACACGATTTTGCAAAGGGAACATCGATCAAGATTCATCAGTTAATATAGACAATTCATGCAATACAAAAAGTTGGTTAAATAATATCACGATCGAGCTTAGCCGAGTAATAATGATAGCAGGGCCCAATGGGAGAATAGTTTCCGCGGAACTGAAGTGGCTATACCCTGGGAAAATATACCGTTATTATTCATTATGGTGCAGGTAAGCGGGAACCCCTATTTCTGACTAGACTATATAAGTTTATAACATCAATTATTATGTCACCTCTCCATCGCCTATGAGCACGAATTGGCAATTTGAGTTGAGACCCCGTCATGAGAAAAAAAACAGGAATCATTTTGTGGCTCGCCTCTGTGCACTTTCTTAAAATTTATTTGTTCACTTAGTTTATCGACTAAGCGGCTATAGCTTGTCCATACTCTCGTTCGTCTACTTTCCTTCTTTTCCCCCCTCTTCCAATATTTTCTGCTTCGCAAAGGCATGTGCAGTATCGATCATCCCATTCCATATCCCCCTTTATACCCCCACCCCAAATCATGATTCCTGCTACACGATAAATTTTTGATGGCCTATGCGGCCCATATACAACCACGCATAGGATAGGAGTGTATAGCTAGCGAGTGCGTGCAAAATTGAAATACCGTACCCTGACCGTATACCGTACCTACGTACCGGAGCTGCATGCGATATGCGCATATAATATGCATGCTGCATGCAGCGCAGAGGATCGGACCGAATGACATGACGAACACTTCTCTTCAATTTCGACCGTCATAAATTAAGTTTATCATGGAGAAAATTGGTTATTGGGTTCCAGAAAAGAAGAAGAAGAAATTGAATTTTGGAGAACTAGCAATTCTTTTTCGGTAAGTGTCACTAAGAAATAAAGAGCTTAGGTCTTTAGAGGCTTGTTCGGTGGTTGGAAAGAGGGGGTTGACATAAAAATGGGTTGGGCGGCTGGGCGCGCCAGCCAGCGCCAAATAAGCGTGGTGTAGCGGCCGATCTTGTGCTCGGGGCTGTAAGTTTGTAGCCGTAGCCTCGTAGGCATACGGATCTAGGAGGCTCAATTCAATTCAGTTCAATAATGGTTTATTAAAAACATGGCTCGCAGCCAAATGCTGAGTAAAAAAAAACATGTGTACAATTTACGATAGGATAATACTTAAATACAAACATGAATTGACATAAAATTATGGCAGTGTATACAGCCACACGCGTGTGTCTTTACCATCCAGCCACACGCGTGTGGTTATATCCAGAACACATATCTGTGGATACCGCCACACGCCGCCAGTAATAACAGTAAAACATGTATGTCTGACCGTCTATATCACGATCAAAATAACCTCATTTCTTCATTAAATTCTTACATTCTAAACCCCTTTGATATCCTTAGATCGTTTCAATTTCATTCTCACCGTCTTCTCTCCTTGCTTTTCTTGTCTTGTTACAAACAGTCGTCTGTTTAACAGCAAATTCTCTTTTTCTACTTGTGTCGATTCTGGCTTCCTTCGCGGTACGTGGCAGACCCATACAGCGTTAGCGCAGCGCAGTAGTAGACATACACAGTTTGGGTTTCGTACGTACGCGCACATAGCCTAGATTCAGTAGAGAATCGACACAAGTAGAAAAAGTGTGGAAATTTGCTATTTAACAGGCGGCCTTTTGTAACAAGACAAGAAAAGCAAAGAAAGAAGACGGTGAGAATGAAATTGAAACGATTTAAAGAAATCAAAGGGGTTTAGAATGTAAGAATTTAATAAAGAAATGAGGTTATTTTGATCGTGATATAGACGGTCAGACCTACATACCGCGGTACGTGTTTTACTGTTATTACTGGCGGCGTGTGGCGGTATCCACAGATAGGTGTTCTGGATATAACCACACGCGTGTGGCTGGATGGTAAAGACACACGCGTGTGGCTGTATACACTGCCTAAAATTATTATAAATAAATTGTTGAAAGTAAATAAAATCATGAACATAGGCACATTCATTCATGACATTGTACATGCATGAATGAATGAAAAGTATTAGAAAAGAGAAGATGGGGAAGGATTAAGACGGCACTGGGAGACAGACAGAAAAAGTGAGTAAGGGGAAAGGGTAATTACAATGAGATATAGATAGAAAGTACAGAGAGAGGATTGGGCCAGAAAGATGAAGATTAAACAAAAGGTATGCATGTACTAGGCTCCTAGGAGATTACAGTCATTTTTAACATGCTTATTAAATCTCCAAGGAGCCAGGGATGCCAGATTTCCTCCCATACCATTCATGTACGGTATACCCAGTTGTTGTGTGTCTGGACGATCATTTTAGAAAGTCATTTGGAAAAAATTTACAAGGGAAGTTTTATCAATTTTTACTTTAGTACAAAATGTCAGGAAATATTATAGAGAACAAAATAGAGGATGATCACAATTATTGAATTTGTATTTTTAGTGTAATCCAAAGACAAAGAAGGCTTCAAAAATATAAAGTGTCCGGACACCCGACCCCCCATCCTAGTACAGGGTACCGTCAAATAATATGGGTCGGGATGCACCTAGTCTGGAGGCTTCAAGGGAGTAAGTCTTTCTACTAAAGTCATTGGCTTACTCCCCATGAAGCCTGGGTCAGGATGCCATAGCCTAGGCTCACATGCACCAACGAATTGGGCAACAATAATAATGCGCCGAACTGCTAGTTTATGTTAAGAATGTGATGTTAACATTATGTCGATGGGCGATAATGTTTTGCAAAAAAAAATGTTTTTTTATAGAATGACGCTAAAATGAAATGAAATTATTAAAAGAAGAAGAGCGTTTTACTTACATGTTATTGATGCCATCTTGTCTTGTTTGTGATTGCATCCAAGCAACGCAACGCGTCTATAGAGGGCGGCAAATCATGAGCAGTACCACCGAGATTTTAAAAAAATACATCGGCCGATAAATTTCATGAATCGTAAATTACTTGCATCAGTCGGTAAATTCCTGAAATTTATCGGCTGATGCAAGTAGTTTTAAAAATCTAGGTTGGCATTGTTGAAATTACTTTATCATACATGTAAGTTTTTCATAATTTTTTGTCATGTAGGTGGTGAGATTCGATCAAATAATCTGTTGAAAAGATTGTTATGAATGATCCATGGTTAAACCTTTGTTTAATTTTTGTGTCATCTTTTTTTTTGTTGTAAATATTCCCCCTTTTATTGTTTCCCTTCTCAGACAAAGAGGAACAGAGCTCGTTGAGGTAAGAATTATATTTAATACTTTTTGTAAAGTACGTATTGGCATATTTTACTCTAATTCATATTTTTGTTCACTGTTCCCAGAAATTTATTTTAAGAATATATAAATATCAAAGACCTTCACAACTGGGCATTGTGGCGTGCGCCTGTAATCCAAGCTGTGGGGAAGTTACAAATTGATGCAGAGGTTTGAGGTTCGAGCCCTGGTCACGTCTTTCGGATGGTGACGTTAAAGGTCGGTTCCAGACGTAAATAATCATGATCATGATCTGATTGATACACGTCTGACAAAACTAAAATACACACACACACTCTTGAATATTTCTTTATGGTGGAAAAGATCTTACCAGCTAACAATATTTGTGAAGGATTTAATTGTCCATGTGTAATATTCTCAAGTACGAAGATTTTTTTTTCTCTCTCTGTCTTTCATCTCTTAGGCTAATCTTGAAATTTCTGAGAAAGATAGATTAAATTTCAAGATTAGTAACAATATTTTGTTAAATATTCTACAAATTTATCAATAAAAATGTGTTTCTGATTGTTTGATTATTTGTGTAGTAGATGAACTTTGTCAGGCTTCTACTGTACATGTATGTAAAAGCAGAGTTAGGATTTGACTTTCAGCAACACTTAGTGATTTTGCTGATTTACATGTATGCATGTTTGGAAAAAAACTTAAAATCTTTCCTCTTTCTCTTTTATTTGTATTTCTAAGATTTATATAAAGTTGATACTAGTATTTTGAAGTTTCATATCAATAGCAAATGCAAGTAATTCAGTACATTTTAGGGAAAGAAATAATCTGCTTAAAAAAAACTTGTCTTTGCATGATAACTTCTGGAAATTCAGGGTTTTTTCCATTCCAAAATGAATACTACAGTATGACCTGAAAAATTCTTGGCTTATCCAGCCTACACAAGTTACATTGTGTAAGTTTGTTTGATATCATTGTAGAGGAATCAGGTTAAAACATACAAAATGCAGATCTCCTTAAAATTTGAGGGGAATGATTTAAATATAAGAATATGAATAAGTCTCATTGCATTTATGACTGAATCAATATGAAAAAGTAGAGATCTATGTATTCAGTACCCTTCCCATCTTAAAAGTTGCCCCCTTTTCACTTACAAGTCCCAATGTTTGCAGTCCCTTATTATTATTTTTTTATACCTCTGGTGGCTGAGGCCTGAAGTGATCCAGTATAGTTCCCCCAACCCTGTAAAAACTTGATCTGAAAACGGTCAGTTAATCAAACGAAACTCTAAAAATCGTATGTAACTTGATTATCAACCAATCAAAATTGATATTTGGACTTGCGTTTAAATGCAAGATTTTCTGTAACGGGCCCCAGGTGATCAAAGTCTTCCATCAAACACTCCAACCAGTGTAGGAAATACATGAGGCTATACCATCGAATACATGCTTGGGGACGACCGTTCTTTCTAGAGTCGCCCCAAGATCTGTCACAAACAATGTTCAAGATTATTTAGAAAATTAATATTCCAACTATGGCAGAATGATTATATATTTGCTTTTACTGCACAATTAATAGCTTGATTCCCCTAAAATTTAGCCCTTAAAATGAAAGAAATAGCCCCCAAGTTCTGCAGTCACCCCAATGTGAAAAAAGATAGCCCCTAAAAAATAAAAATCATTTCCTACCCTGATTTTACCCATCACTTGGTTTACATGTTATTCTCATATACACCTATACATATAATAACAGATAATAACAAGTAGACTTAGCCCTGTAGCTGAGCTGGAAATAAGACAAAGTTATGAATAGTTAGTAGACATATTGGTTGTAGACAAACTATGCAGTATAGTTAGTCTACAACTCACTTTGTCAACTGTGAGTTGTAGACAAACTATACAGTAAAGGACTAGATTATAAGGATGAGAAAATAGAAAGTTGACAAAGTGAGTCGTAGACAAACTATGCAGTATAGGACTAGATTATAAGGATGAGATCAAATGGGAAGTTGACAAAGTGAGTTGTAGACAAACTATGCTGTATAGGACTAGATTATAAGGATGAGATCAAATGGAAAGTTGATAAAGTGAGTTGTAGACAAACAGTATTGGACTACATTATAAGGATAAAATCAAATGGAAAGTTGACAAAGTTAGTTGTAGACAAACTATACAGTATAGGACTAGATTATAAGGATGAGATCAAATGGAAAGTTGACAAAGTGAGTTGTGGACAAACTATAAAGTATAGGACTTGATTATAAGGATGAGATCAAATGGGAAGTTGACAAATTGAGTTGTAGACAAATTATACAGTGTAGGACTAGTTTATAAGGATGAGATCAAATGGAAAGTTGACAAAGTGAGTTGTAGACTAACTATACAGTGTAGGACTAGATTATAAGGATGAGCTCAAATGGGAAGTTGACAAAGTGAGTTGTAGACGAACTATACAGTGTAGGACTAGATTATAAGGATGAGATCAAATGGGAAGTTGACAAAGTGAGTTGTAGACAAACTACAGTGTAGGAGTTGATTATAAGGATGAGATCAAATGGGAAGTTGACAAATTGAGTTGTTGACAAAGTGAGTTGTAGACAAACAGTATTGGGCTACATTATAAGGATGAAATCAAATGGAAAGTTGACAAAGTGAGTTGTAGACAAACTATGCAGTATAGGACTTGATTGTAAGGATGAAATCAAATGGAAAGTTGACAAAGTGAGTTGTAGACAAACTATATAGTGTAGGACTAGATTATAAGGATGAGATCAAATGGGAAGTTGACAAAGTGAGTTGTAGACAAACTATACAGTGTAGGACTAGATTATAAGGATGAGATCAAATGGGAAGTTGACAAAGTGAGTTGTAGACAAACTATACAGTGTAGGACTAGATTATAAGGATGAGATCAAATGGGAAGTTGACAAAGTGAGTCACTTGTAGACAAACAGTATTGGGCTACATTGTAAGGATGAAATCAAATGGAAAGTCGACAAAGTGAGTTGTAGACAAACTATGCTGTATAGGACTAGATTATAAGGATGAGATCAAATGGGAAGTTGACAAAGTGAGTTGTAGACAAACAGTATTGGACTACATTATAAGGATGAAATCAAATGGAAAGTTGACAAAGTGAGTTGTAGACAAACTATAAAGTATAGGACTAGATTATAAGGATGAGATCAAATGGGAAGTTGACAAAGTGAGTTGTAGACAAACTATGCTGTATAGGACTAGATTATAAGGATGAGATCAAATGGAAAGTTGACAAATTGAGTTGTAGACAAACTATACAGTGTAGGACTAGATTATAAGGATGAGATCAAATGGGAAGTTGACAAAGTGAGTTGTAGACAAACAGTATTGGACTACATTATAAGGATGAAATCAAATGGAAAGTTGACAAAGTGAGTTGTAGGCAAACTATACAGTATAGGACTAGATTATAAGGATGAGATCAAATGGGAAGTTGTCAGTGAGTTGTAGACAAACTATGTCAATATACCATAAAATATGTACATGTAAGTTGAACACTGGACAATGAATGTATTCCAATTTCAAATAACAAACACATCAAGAGTACCAGGTACCTTTTTTTCATTAAGCACCATACAGTTATCCCACATGCACTCCGGGGGGGGGGGGGGGGCACTTACATTGACGAGTGGATACCATGCGCGACCCCCAAAAAAATCGTAAAAAGGATGTATTTTTCAAGATAGGGCACACTAAAATAATGAAAAAAGTATCTATTTTGCTAGGAAAGCTACGTGTTTCGGGGCAAATTTGCGAGGGTATAAATAAGACTAAAAATGTTTTATAAAGGATTTACTTTTCTCCCCAATAGTTAACACTAAGTGTATAGAGTCCGATTTGCGCGAGGCGTGGGAGGTGGGGCCATAGTCGCCATACTAAATCCAATGATATAGGGATGTACTGTAGGTATGCCTAAAGGTAAAACTGACCAACGTCCATATTTAGGGGTTCAATTATAAAAGGAATACTTGTTAAGGGTAGGGTTTCACATGCCAATACTTGTTATGTTAACGGGTGCACTTTCAGAATATGGAAAATAGTTGTTTATGGTGCTTTTCGTGACCCCATTGTCGCGCATGGTATCCACTCTTCAATGGAAGTGGCCCTATTGAAATACACTTCAAACATACTATTTTGGATGATTGCATTTTAAGGGACATATCAGTAATTATGATCTTATTCTTATACAGCTGGACCTGCAGAAGTCATTGAGTGACCAAGGGCCATTCTCGGTCATCTTTCACAAACTAACTGATGTAGTTACACAGGCAGCTAAAGGAGACAACAAAGCAAGGTGTATGATTGATAATCTAGAGGTAAGGACTGATTTCTCAACAAAGTAGATTGTCTTTTGGGTTGGGTTTGAAGAAAAACTCTTTATTAGGTGCTTTTAGACTCACTTCTTCACCACAAAACTGCAAACTAGCGAGAACTTATTTTGACTCTATAACAACCGATAATTATTTTTTCCAAATTTACATATCCTGAAAGCTGAGCAGAAGAGATGAGCTCTTTCAAAATCGTAAGTTCAGTCAGTGGGCTATTTACTTCCTATAGCTCCCAAGTACCTTCACCCAGCGCACTCACTGCATGGGATAGATGGTAGACGAATGTGTTGTAGACTTGTAGGTAGTGAGATTTGATCAAATAAATGACAATTTGAAAAGTTTATCTAATATTTAAAAAAATTCTTTTTAACTAAGGTATTTTTTTTATTTTGACCTTTATTTTCAACACAAATCAAATGTATTTCATGAAATATAAACCATTCTTAAAGGGATTTCCAGAAAGGAAGAGAGATATTCAAGGAAGCTGGATCTGTTTGGTGAGATCTACATGTAAATCTAAGGAAGATTGGTTTCTCCAATAGCAGTCCCCATTGTATGAAAATGAAGATCTATATGACACTTGTTAATGGTAATTTGCTAGAAAAAGCAATTGGTCTTATTTTGTTAATTGGTCCATTGATCTACTATTGCCACTTTCCACATAGGGGACTGTTTGTAAGGTCATGCATGACTTTCATGACTGGAGCATCTTAATATGTACATGTTCATGAAAGCTTGAATTTTTCCTTGATAATACATCCACATAGTACATGTTAAATATTTTTTTGAAATTCATTTCATTTACATACACTTTTGAATGAATATTATGAAACTTAGTGCTGTAACAACTGACCTAATAGCCAGTAGGCTAGTGGTTAAGACGAACACATTGAATTTCATACGTTCATGTAGGACCTAACCACAAACTGTTATGAAGGGTATTTAAAGGACAAGTCCACCCCAACAAACACATGATTTGAATAAAAAGAGAAAAATTCAACAAGCATAACACTGAAAATGTCATCAAAATCGGATGTAAAATAAGAAAGTTATGACATTTCAAAATTTCGCTTCATTATATGAACGAGCCTGCTACATCCTAAATGAGAGAGCCGATGATGTCATTCACTCACAATTTCTTTTGTTTTTTATTGTTTGAAATATGAAATATTTTGATTTTCTCGTCATTGTCATGTGAAATGAAGTTTCATTCCTCCCTGAACATGTGGAATTTCGTTATTTTAACATTTTGTGCTTCAGGCAAGGAGGTCCTAATCCTCAAATTTGTAAAAATTGAAATATTGTATAATTCAAACAATAAAAAAAAAAAAGAAATAGTGAGTGAGTGACATCATCAACTCTCTCATTTGGATGTAACTGGCTCGTTCATATAACTATTTTGTTAAAAATAAGCGAAACTTTGAAATGTCATAACTTTCTTATTTTACATCCGATATTGATGAAATCTTCAGCATTGTGCTTGTCTGACTTTTCTCTATTGATTCAAATCAATATTTTTCTGAGGTGGATTTGACCTTTAAAGTAAACTTGTTTTGGCTTGCTTGTTTTTCACTTTTTACCTTGCCTCCTACACATATTTAACTTTTTTCTGCATTAGGGTTTGTAAGCATGATATTAACTGGGGCAACTAACTATTTTAGTTTGTTGGGTCATTGATTTTTATTGCATTTATTTTATGATGAGCAAAATTGGCTTCAAAACACCAAGAAATAAACAACCCTGTTTCACAAGTTATTGAGTGTGATTTTATGAAGTATTGAACTCCATGTATGTCTATGTGCACTTACACATAAATTTAAGTTCATAGATGACATTGCAGTAGTGTACTGCCACTATCCTCTATCTAACCTGAAACCAATGTGATGGGTACTCAAGGCTGAAAGTGATATGATTTGAACAGATAACATAAAACAAAATACTGAAAATGTCATCAAAATCTGACAAAGAATAACAAAGTTTCACGAAATTTTTAAGATTTTTTATTATTGTGATGAAACAGTTCTCTACGTATGTATTTCTTCACAAATATGCACTGAACAAGCTGATGATGTCACAACAGCAAGTGCCACTTAGTCTTTTGTATTATTATGTGAAATATCATATTTGGTCCTCCAAGAATAAAATAAACAAATGATTGACTGCTGATTTATTTTGCATAATACTAATTGCTGCAACTTAAAGGAAGAAATGTCATACACACATGTATGAAAATATGATTTCATATATATGGTAATAAAGAAAAGTGAAAGTGGGGACATGACATCATCATACATACATGCATTGCATATTCATGACAGCGTGCATATAACATTATTGCTAAGCCTTTTTTCCATTGGTTATCACATTTTAAAGGTCAAGTCCACCTCAGAAAAATGTTGATTTGAATCAATAGAGAAAAATCAGACAGGCACAATGCTGAAGATTTCATCAAATCGGATGTAAAATATTTCATATTTCAAACAATAAAAAACAAAAAAAATAGTGAGTGAGTGACATCATCGACTCTCTCATTTGGATGTACATGTAACTGGCTCGTTCATACAACTGTTTTGTGAAATGAAGCGAAACTTTTAAATGTCATAACTTTCTTATTTTACATCCGATTTTGATGAAATTTTCAGTGTTATGCTTGTTGAATTTGTCTCTTTTTATTCAAATCAAGTTTTTGTTGGGGTGGACTTGTCCTTTAATGAAATTCCAGCATTTTACTTCATTTACATTTAGATAGATTATTTTTTTGTCCGGAGTACACTAGGCCTACTCCTTTTGTGAGACTACGACAGATGATGCAAAATTTGTTTTCACCTCAGCAGCAAAGTAATGGGGCATAACATTTTACTAAAGCAATGCATAAATGGCATTTGAATTGATCCAGTTACAACAAAGGAAAGGAGTAAGAAATCACATCCCATCATTTTAGTGTTGTCAAGGAAGAAAATACTTATAGAATCTTTTTTTGCATTTCAAAGCGACTAGTATTAACAATAGATGCATGCATCTGCATATTAGGTAAGGTATTCAAATGGCTAACCAAGTCTTGCTTGAAAGTTATTCAGCTACATCTATGAACAAGATAGATTTCTTAGCATAACTCTTATGATTATTTGTAAAATGTATAATTTAACGACTTCATTTTGTGTATATTGGTTTTACTGAATAATCATACATTTAGGTTTTAATCATGTTGGTAGTAAAGATTTTCAAAATCATGTTTGGTAGTTAGGATTTTTTCAAGTGGATCATCATTCCTGATGACAACCAGAAGATGCTGGTCGAAACATCTTTTCAGAGCTAACATACATCAAGAAAAGAATGACAAACAGTCCTTTTCAGGACAACATACACAGTGTTTACCGTAAAAACCTCAATTGTTCTCTATACCACTGAAACCTTCAAAGATCATCTTAGTTGGGATGTTTTAAATATGTTTCTTACCCTTTTTATCTCTGATATGAATCTCAAACTTCAATCAATTTAGGAAAGTGATAGTTTTCATTTCTTTTGCAAATAGATTTAGCTACATGTGTACACTGTATCAAATGTTTACCGTATTCCTGAATATATGTTATTATATGTGCTAAAATCAAACATGGAGCACCGTCCTTCGCTTGGCTGGAATTCATTTGTCATAGTGACTCTTGATCCTAGATTTTCACACTTAAAAGTAAAATGGCAATTGCTTGGCTAACCCTGCTATTTTTGCACATTCAAATCGGTGGTGTGTGCCCACTGTGAGAAAAAGTGGGCCAAGCTATAACCCTGTAAGTTAGGTGAAGGCAGTTTACTTGCAATTTAACTCCATCTATAATACTGGGTTAAAGGTCAAGTCCACCTCATTAAAATGTTGATTTGAATCAGTAGAGAAAAATCAGACAAGCATGATGCTGAAAATGTCCTCGAAATCGGATGTAAAATGAGAAAGTTATGACATTTAAAAGTTTCGCTTATTTTTTTCAAAAATAGTGATATGCACAATTTAGTCACATGCAAACGAGAGAATCGATGATGTCCCATCACTCACTATTTGTTTTGTATTTTATTGTTCGAATTATACATTATTTCAATTTGTGCAGATTTGACAAAAAGGACCAACTTGACTGAACCATAAAATATTAAGCAATGGTAATTCAACATATTCAGGGAGAAATAAAGCTTTGTTTCACGTGACAATGAGGAGAAAATAAATAACTTTTTTGTGAAATTAAGCGAAACTTTAAAATGTCATAATTTTCTTATTTTACATCCGATTTTGACGAAATTTTCAGTGATATGCTTGTTGGATTTTTCTCTTTTATTCAAATCAAATTTTTGTTAAGGTGGACTTGTCCTTTAAGGAAAATTTTGCCTGTGAAAAAAAGGTATCTGAAATAAGGAATATTCAGCTACAGCCACAGATATACTTCTCATTTTCTAAAACCTTTTTTTTTAATTGTAGTAGGGATTGTTCCTCACACAGTTTGGGTTACACATATATCTCAGTTTATACTTTTTGGAACTTACATGTTGTTGAATTTGTTCATTTGTTATTTGGGAGAGGAGATATGTTGCAGATTATCATCGGGGTCTGCAAGTCTAGACTATTAGTGATTGTGAGTGATTGTTTTCAGGTCGTCTGGATGACCACCATGTATGCACATGCTGCAGGTACAGAGGAATGTTCAACAGATACTAGGTTGTATATTACCCCTTTCATATATGTTCATGGAGCAGACTTAGTGCAGACTATTACTATTCATGAAAGGTTGAGTGCAAGAATAGTACAGACTAATTGGCCCGAATTCACAAAGGTGGTTTCGTTTGAAACCATGGTTTTTAGAAACCGTGGGTTTTAGAAACCATGGTTTTTGAAAAACCATGGTTTCTAACATTTGCGATTCACAAACGATGGTTTCTAAAACCCACGGTTTCAACAGTGGTCTCAAATGAAACCATGGTTTCAACAGTGGACTCAAATGAAACCATGGTTTAAACCATGGGTTTTACCTCAAAACCAGGGATTTCCCCTTTTTAGCGCGTACTGAGCATGCTCAGTTTCATTGAAAACTTACATTCTACAGCTAGCACTGGCATAAGTGGCAATACGGTCTGATTCTTCAATTACTACAACCTTTTTTCGTTGAAATATAAAAAAAATGAAAAAGGTGTAATTTTATGCACTTCTAGCTACTAGTATCTTGCGATTCCCAGGTACAGATGTATTAGCTGCTGTACTGTATTGGCGATCGACTCGACCCCGGGACCCCGCTCAACAACTGACTTAATTTTGTGATCATAATTTATTTTCTTCACTTTTGTCGCAGAAGATAGACTCTCTTGTATTCCCTTAACTCAATTTCTTCATAGAAAGAGTAAAACTTAGTGTAGATGCCTGATTTGTTGAGGTTTGTCAACTTTCTCTCTGATCGTGAGTAGCGAAAAACGGATTCGGTGCTTTTCATTCGGTGCTTTTCATCGCAATATTAGTAGCTCGGTGCTTTTCATCGCAATATTAGTAGCTCGGCCCCCGTAGCTGCCGGGGCGCTTCAGACCCGAAGATATCCCCAACGGAAGTGTGCATGTACAGTCAAGGAGCCGAGCTTGGCTGAGTTTTTTTTACTCCAACAATGTTGTAGGACTAAGCCTGTTAATTCATCGATCAAAGAAGAATGTCTATTGCTGCTCTCCTTCAGACAAAATTAGATGAAGCTTTACATCGTAGGATCTGCCCTTCTACTTTTTTGAAATAAATGTATCTATTTTCCATGGTGTGTAGCTTGGTTTTAAGTGGTAATAGGCTTCAATTTCTTGACTTGTAGATGTTCGATTCATCATTCAGGCTAAAATTGCATGTATAGTACACATGATATGCACAGGCGCTGCAGGGGGGGGGGGTCGGGCGTTTTTTGCCCCTGCCCCCAAAATGTATTAAGGGAAAATATACATGGGGGCCAGCTTGGGACGATATAATCCCGGCCCCCAAAATATTCAAAATGAGCATGGCTCTACGCAGCAGTTGCCCCCCCCCTGGAATTTTTGAACATTTAATTTTACAGAAAACTTTTATATCCACTATAAATGTGCATGAAACTTTCAGTTTCTCTTTCAAAAATGCAAATTTGGTTAAGTATACAGTGTTTACTATGTAATTATTCAACTTCATATGGCAAATAATAAAACCCACTTCACAGAGGGATATTATATTTCAAAACAAGTATTTTTACTGTTGAATTCTATCTTGTGTATATGCATTTTCCTGAGATGAATGGAGATATGAGAAAAATGGAGATGTTGAGAGGGATGAAAATAAGAGGAATAGAGTTGATGAGGGTGATGGAGATAATGGGAGGAATGAAGGTGATGGAGGGGAACTGAGGATGAAGATGAGAGATGAAAGGATAGAGTGATGTAGATGGTGAGACGAGGGATGGAGATGATTAGAGGAGGAGAGATGTAGATGAGAGGGATACATATAAATAAGAGGAGTGATGAAGATTAAAGGGGGATGATCATTACTATCATCATCAACACTAACATCACCATTGCCATCATCTTTATTGTCATCAACCTCATTATCATCACCACCAACATCGTCACCACCATTACATGTATAACCACCACCACACTTGTCACCATCATCATCCTCATCACCACCAAAGTCATCTTGATCATCTTCATGATTATTTCGTCCAAATCAGAAAAAAGGGCAAAAGACTACTCTTCTTTTATCATTTCTGTATATCTTTAATTTGCATGAAACCATCCTGCACCTTGGAAAATCACACCAGGAAATTACATAAAAATAAACACACTGAAAATCTAATAATCAATTGGCATTTTAAAAAACATTGCAAAATTACAAACATTTGTGAAATAATAAGGTCTAAGTTTTGATATATTGCCACATCATTCTTGTATTACAATACAATAATGGCCCAAATGAATAATTATTATTGTTAATTATTAGCTGGTATTTTTCTGGTTGCCTGACTCAAGCTCTACTTGTGAGGCTACCTGGTTTCCCAAACTAGGCCATCAGGTTATCCTTTGGGGTCAATTGAAATTATATTTTTTTTCCAAGAAAATGCATTAATTGCCCTTTTAATTTGTTTCATTCATGCTCCCTAAATGTGCATGTGCCAGGCCAAGCTAGTGTTTTCCTGTTTGCCAGAGTTGAGCTCTACTCATAAGGCTACCTGGTTGCCCTAGCTAGGCTGTTGCCTTGGGGACACTTGAAAAGAATACATTTCAACAAAAAACAAGGTGAACCACCAGTCTCGCCTGATATCACAATCAAACTAAAGTGTATGCTATATGATCTTTTGACCTTATTATCCTCTTGGACATGCATATGGTATTTAATCCCCAATGGTTATCTGTACAAAGTGTAAACACAACTGAAGCAAAAAACAAAGAAAGATCAATTAGAATCGATGACCCCCATGGACACATACACGTATTTCTGTGAGCTATCAAAGTTTTAATCTTAAGCATTTGAAATAGACAATTTAAATTATGTGAGAATATTTCACATGAAAAAGTAAATGAGGAATTTGCATTTGATGCGTCCTGATTAAATAGCGTTTTTTTTTAATGAAAAAATAATTGAAGATACATGTAGTCTGAAAGAAACTAAATCTGATAAAAGTTAATTTCAAATACTTGTATTCATGTGAAATTGTAAGTAATAATGTGCTCTTTTAACCCTACATGTAAACCCCCTAGGGGGGGCATAGAACTATGGTGGGGGTAGGGTGAATTAACCCCCTCCCTCAACATATTCCACAACTATTCCGCTGTGCGAAATTTTACGACCATTCTACTCGCCAACTTTTTACTTTGAAGTCATGCACATCTTTTGAGATCAAATTTACGATGCATGGGCATGCTGTTGGAAAATTACTCAACTTTACATAAGTGCATGTCAGACCCAAAATTGCTCCAAAACGTGATTTTGTGTACAAAGCCAATGTTGAATTTTCTCATCTTCTTCATATGGACATGATTATTTTTACTTTCACAGGTGAAATTACTTGATTTCAGCATAATTATGCTTCAAAAAAATGTCCTCCAATAATTTTGGCAAAACACAAAGATATACATAAGAAATTCATAAAACAATAGAATACATAACAAATTCATTTTCAATCTAGGATTTTTTTTTTTCATTTTGATTGTTAGCAATGGTATAAAAGTATGATTTATGCAGAAATTAGCATAATTAATTAATGTAAAAGATCTGACGATTTCGGAAAAATTAACCAAACAGCATTGCACAAGACATCCCCCACTATTATCATACCAATTTTCAAGGCGTTAATGTGATCATTGGCAGAGATCTCAAGGGAGGTTGATGCAACCCCCCACCCCTGTAAAAACAAGTGTTAAAAAAGAAGACACAAGTAAATAATGAAATTCTTACTTGTACATTACAAAAATACCTGTTCTAGAGCAAGTCCACTGTACAAAAAAAAAGTTAATGTGAATGGAATAGAGATAAATAAAACATGCATGACACGGAAAACATCAAAATAGGATGTAAAATAAGAAATTAATTAATCAAGTGATAAAACAGGTGATATGCAAACAAGTCTATGTCACACACTCACTCTTTCTTCTGTAGAAATATATTATAATGCTTGATTTTTTACAGAATTATGAGAAAACTCATCGAATTGAGTATAGGTTGCCACAATGGCTTTTTACAAAAGTTTCAGGGAGAAATCAAACCATATCTCACCTGTACTTTATACACATTATGAGGGGAAAAAAATCATGATACTAGTATATTACAAAAGAAACACTGAGTGGAGAACGTCACTTTGTCACTCATTTGCATACTGACCAGGATGTCTGTTTTGTGAAAATAAGCGAAACTTCAAAATGTCAACACTTTCTCATTTTACATCAAATTTTGATGAAATGTTTAGTGTTATGCTCATTGGACTTTTCTGTATTATATCAAAGAAACTTTTTGTTGGGGTGGACTTGCCCTTCAGGAAAGTACAAGGCTTGTTTCCCTCCAGGAATTCTTGTATAGACATGGGTCCCATCGATCACTCACACAGTTGTTGTTGGGTAGTCTCAATCTCATCTCTGGTTGTTGAAGTTCTCACAAAACCTCTTTTTTCCTGCTATGGCTTGTGAAACATCTTTGATCACTCACAAACAGATAATTGCAACACTGATGCCTCATCACCACGTATTCCCTGAAATTATCCTGTAAATGAAGATATATTGCCAGAAGTTGCATCTTACTCTGCGTTTTTATTTTTCTTTTTTTTAAGATGACAAAGAGAAAACAAAACGTAACTATTCTATTGTCTTTACATTGTAAGATTTGAAAAAAAAAAGACTGGTTCCCATATGGAATCCTTTAAAAATTACTTTACTGGTCTAAAGGCTAAACCTATCCGTATCCCATAAACATTCGTGTGACAAACATACATTGAGCATAGCCGATGCAATACTTTTTTCAAATAACCAAGATCATGATGCAACCTCTCATATTTTTTTCTTTAATGTAAATTAGGGATTTTGGAAGAATCTGTCCACAATGGATGACAAAACATATAGTTCTAATTTACATTTCTGATTGTATTATCATATGCACAGTTCACTGTAAATGAAAAACAGGCAGTTGCCAAAATTTATTATCACTTTTTACATTGAGTCTTCCTTCTTACAAGAATATCACTAATACTTGCATACACTAGGCTTGTCTTGAGATGTTATTGTTATATAACTTTCTTATTAAAAAAATACTTACACCATACAAAAGCAGAATTGTCAATACTTGCAGAGAGAAAGGTAGTCTATCACTAGGCCCTTTGTCCCTCTTCAGGCTCAGATCATCTTCAAGCACGTTGATGAGGTAGTGTGTGGTCTCTTTTAAAAAGTTTCCTCCTGTCAACCACTCCTAATTGCAGTTCTTGTTGGCATATTCCTATTGAGTTAGAGTGAGAAGCAAAAGAAAAGATTTAAACATTGAAAAAAAAATGTATTCTTAACTATCTTTACTGCGTACTGTCAAAATTAATAGGCCTACCTTTTAAATCTGCATATATTTGGTCAGTTGACTTTTTTTGCCCACAACCTAATCAGATCGCCATTCTCATAAAGTTAAATTTAAATTGATCAACTGGATCTACAAATATATACTCTATGACCATGTGACACGGAATTTAGATCAATTCAGTCACTGTCAGATGTGTACATCAACCAAGATTGAAATTGATCAAAATAAGTGGTTCTTTATCATGACAACAAATTTTATGATAATAAAGTTTTAGACGGTGACAAAGAAAAAAATTAGAAAATAGACAAAAGTCCACATAGAAACGACAACAAAAATGAACATACCTCTCTTACAATCCTCCTTTAATAGTCTCTCAGGACAGCCTGTGCATGTTAACTTGTAAGATGTTTTCATCCATTCAAAAATTTACTGCGGAAATAAACAAAGTACAGATAGATCTACATTAAATTAAGCTTTAAATCTAATGGACATGAAACATAATTCAACATCTCTTCAAACCTGCCAGATTTCCAACCAAAATGTAAATTCTTATTATCATTTGGGGTGATTTGTTAAAATAATCCATTCAATTAATTGTTCTACAGAACGGTGCTTCATAACATAGCTCATCGTATTGTAGCTACATCATGTAAACAAAGCGAGTCAAGCCTATTGTATTACGCAGTGCGCAGCAAGGGATGGGAAGATTTTGCAAAAAAAATGGCCACCAGATCGATCTGATTATTTAGGCCCTATAAGAATATTTATTCCTTTTATTATATAAGGTGTGAAAAAGGTATAAAACTTAAATTTAGTGTATCTAACCAATTTGCAGTGATGTGGATATTGAAGGGGATTCCATCAATTGTTTACCAGCTTCGACACACACTGACATAGCCCTAGGGCCTACCCAAGGCTAACCCAGGGAGCGCCGGCCCGCGTAGCGGTCCGGCACCCAGGAGCTCATGTATTGACCCATACTCACGGGACAAAGGTAGATTATGGTCAAAATATCTAGCAAGATAAATTATGAAAACAGAAATTATGCACTTACCACGATTATATGGATGAAGGTCTAACGAGTGGCAGTTTTCCTGACATCTGGGCACAGACTGGAACCTCAAAAACCGAAAAGTTCTCTCCTTCTAGTTCTACCCCCATTTCGATCGGCCATTTTGTTACAATTCATAACAAAAATGGCCGATCGAGACGGGGGTAGGAGAAAACTTTTCGTTTTTTGAGGTTCCAGTCTGTGCCCAGATGTCAGAAAAACTGCCACTCGTTAGACCATCATCCATATAATCGTGGTAAGTGCATAATTTCTGTTTTCATAATTTATCTTGCTAGATATTTTGACCATAATCTACAGCTACCCTTGTCCCGTGAGTATGGTCAATTACACGGTAAGCTCCTGGGCTCCGGCCCGCGTTAACCCAAGGCCTAGACTAGCGTGTCTAACTTGGGCTACGGCTTCATGATAAAAAAATTATTAAAAATATCAGAGTCCTCGAGGGGTGCGAGGCTAGATCTACTTCTCAAGTTGGATCTGAATAAGTGAATGTTGAAAAATAATTTTTGTGATCACTAGACTACTTGGAGACAGGATCTAAGGTAGACACGGTTAGTGTTTTGTTTTCCCATTCACTAAAAATTGACCCAAAATATTTTTTTATGCTCTTACATGTAGTTTAATATCATGGTTATTATTATTAATTCTGCAATTTTGTGCAGTTACTTAATTAGACTACTAAGATAAGGTACAAATTAATTCTTGAATTTTGCACAATTGTGGTTGAAAGTCTGACTACTTTGGCATGTTATCGCTATGCAGCAAGATAATATCTAGTCTTGAGGACGCAATGATGATGATTTTCTTCTTCTTCTTCTTCTTCTTCTTCTGTGTAGTCTGCTTCCTTCAATCCTGAAGATTCTTGCAGAACTTGGTGAGGTGTGTGTCACAAGGATAAAGTGCATGTGCCAAATATATACATGGTGCAAGTAAAAACAGATATTGATCTAGCTGTTGTTGCCTTTCGTCAGTTGCAGACGAAAGGCTTCGGTTGATGGTGCTGTCACAACATTTACTGGGAGAGTGTTCCACATCTTGATGGTTCTGGGGAAGAAGGAGCATTGATGTTGTTGGGTCCTTGATTGAGGCATCAGATATCCTTGAGTGTGAACAGCTCTTGTTGATCTGGTACATTTGGTGATGTATGCATCAGAGTTGAATGGGACAAGCTCGTTGTGGATCTTGTAGAACATCACAAGGCGAGAGATTTCCCGTCGTTGTTGAAGGGATGTCCATCCTAGCTCCTGCAGCATCGATGACACACTTGATGTGTTGTGATATTGATTCAGCGTGAATCTAGCTGCTCTGCGTTGGATCATTTCAAGCTTGTAGATGTTCTTGGAGGTTGATGGATCCCAGACAGTAGATGCATATTCCACCAATGTCTTACATTTACATTAATAAATTACATTAATAAATGTAAGACATATCTAAAAAAATCATCATCATTGCGTCCTCAAGACTAGATAATATCACAATGACAATGCTTTCTCCTGAGCGAGTCGGTGGCCGGTGGGACAGCTCTTCGTTATATTTTGACAGGACACAAAACTTCACGCGTGGGACTGGAAAATAACTTGCGTGCGATAATGCTTTTTCCATCCCAAGAACACCGTTCCGCTCTTAACTTTGCATGCATTTACAGCATTAATTATAATATTTCTTCACAAACAAATACATGCAGACGTAGAAAAAATATTCATTGTCACTATAAAATGGTAAATTACTTACGATGTTCTCACAGCTCGGCAAATACCAATATTAAGCGCTTCGCTACTCTCATTTCGTGCAAAGCTGATTTATCGTCGTCTATATATGCACTTGCTCAGCAATGTACCGAAATACTGATCTGTGATTGGTCAATGTGCCTAAAAACCATGGTTTTCCTAAAACCCACGGTTTGAAACCACCTAAAACAGTTGACTCAAAATCATGCCGAAAACCCACGGTTGAAACCATGGTTTCATTTGAAACCACCTTTGTGAATCGCAAAATCAGCAAAACCCACGGTTGAAACCATGGTTTCTGCAAAAACCACCTTTGTGAATTCGGGCCAATTGAGTGCTACTGATAGGACTTGATCCGCATAAGCAGCATTTGTTCTCATCTTGAAATTCATGAACAGGATTCATGATAATAATCTGGATATATATGTATTTTCTTTCTGCACTCTTACCAAATAATGGGTACCACTTGGCTGATCCAGACTATTAGAGGATGAATTCATGTTAGCTCGTAAGGTTTAGTATAGGAGGATGATAGGGTCCCTACACTTTCATGAATCGACATTGTTTTAGTGGCAATTACATACTACATGTGCTGACAGATGGTTGTTGATATGGCCTTTGTAACACTGATGTGTTAGCCCTTGAAAAGAAAAGGTTTGGGATCACAATCATGGACTATAGAGGGTTGCATCTTAGATTGCTTGATTTGTATCATCTCATCTGTGACTTGGGTCATTCATAACTCTCTGGGATAATAGTAATGAATCAGTTTTCTTCATCGTTAGAGCATGGAAAAACAACATAGTGAGCATAAGAAATATAAAATTACGATGTTAACACAATGTTTCCCATAATGGCACAGAGTTAGACCATGGCCTACATGTAGGTTAATCAAACTTCAGAATATAGGCCTATGAGTTTATCATACCCGTACAGTAAAAGAGAGACATAAAACAATGATAATTTGATTCATGGTTGATTCTGATATAAATTGCAAAAATCCAATAGTTAACAATAAAGCAGTAATTTTCCTGGGGAAAAACCTGTCTGGCTGGTGAATTATAGGCCTGCTTGTAATAGAGATGATTTTATACACATTCATGACGACTATAAGTTTGAATGTCCAATGACTATATGCCAACTCAGGAGCCAGGTTTTCAAGCTGAATGCAATGTGCTTTTAATACACAGGTTAAAAGAGTCATGCCATGTTTTTTGTTTTTTCCCTTTTCCCAGCAGAAAGTTTGAATATGATTGAATGGGCTTTGAAAATGATAAGCCCATTTTAATGATGAACAGATCTTATTCAAATACTGGTATTTGAAACAAATGCTGTATTTGTGTCATTTTTCATCCAATTTATTTCAAGTGAAACTTCACGGTTTGGCTTGTATTTCTTTCTTTTGTTTCTTTCAAATAAATTTCAACTCTTGGCGAGCTTGTCCTTTGAATTGTTGAAAAACTTATAAAAGCAGAAAGTAAGTATAAGGAATGAAGTTGTTTTGGAGAGTGTGTCTACATCCCCCTTTCATACTGTTATACTGGTTGGATTAGGTCTCTCAAACTGTAGGCCTACATGTCATAACATCGCATTGTTACATGAACTTGTTTTGCACAAAGTTATTTTACTTGTAAAAGCGAAAAGGAAATGCAATAGCTGTGTCAAACTTGACAAGTAGGACAGTGATGATATTTTTTCTTTTTGTCTCGTCCACTTGAAGATGAAAGGAGACTTAGGATCCAAATGAAATATGAAATCAAACATGGTGTACATATAATAGGGGGTTCCATGACATTTGATCTGGCGATATTTGCTCCGCTGCAAATTCCACACATTAATGGAATGACCAACTTCAACCCCGGATTTAACACTATATAGCCTATCCTAACCCTACCCTTTATCTTAGATGAAATAAAGCCTGGAGCAATTGTCGCCGTAGTAGATGTTTTGTCACCATAATAGGGATGTACATGTATTTCAGGAAACTCATGTTAAGGTATGGGAGGGACTCAGTCTGGCTGTTGGCTTGTTTCAAAGCGCCTTAACTGCCCTTAAGCATCTTTTAAATTACGAGAATATTATCAATTTCGATAATGTATTCTTGACCATGACATTTTGTTATTTTCAGATGTACATCAAGGTTAATCCTGATGTAGTGGTCTTAGATCCTCTAAGTGCTGTCAAGAACCTGATGGATCGTAATATCAGCTATCAAGTCCTACTAGATTCCCTCCAAAGTAACCCTGGTAAGTATATCATTACTGAAAGGAGAGAGTCTTGATATTCAAGACACCAGACAAGTTTGGTAAACCATGTGCCTAGGTCCATGGTTAAACCCATCATGCACTTTACAATTCAAATGGTCTGCAACTACCATTCTCAAACTTGATAATGAGAGATGAGTGCTCATAATTTTTATGATCTTATTACGAGGATATGGTTTTTGAAAGCCAGGTGCAACAACTTTCTTCATTGCATTATTTAGAAATGATGAGATAAATCAATCCTATTTTATGCTTCAAGTCTTTCACTGACCTAATGACATTGTATTGTTTTCATTATTTTGACATGAATTTGTTGTCATTAATCTGGATATTTTTTTTGTAACCACATAAACAAATTTGATTGATGCATAGTTTTGTGTCACCTTAACAAAAAAATATTTCACCTACATGTATTGGTGTGTTGTGCTTTTTTAATGCCTCATATTGACTTTGTTCACGAGATAATGCTGATATCTCTCGCTGTTGTCTTATTAATAATCTAGATTGTATTAAAGGGATTGCAGGCTCAATCACATTTCAGCAGATTGATTAATATAACCTCATGAATGCAATCCTTAGTACAGTGCATCACAGCTCCTACACCTTTCAAACTGTCTTCCTTCACATTTAACAACTATCATGCTTCAGTATTCATTATTAAGAAATTTTCAAATGTAAAGAAAAAGAAAGAAAAAAGTTTGATTGTATATCATATATTCATTTATTTATTCTTAGATATTCATAAGAAAGTCAAAGTACCCAACTTTGTTGAAATACATACAACCAAAGAGACAGAGATTATGCAGCTTCTACGCAAGGCTCAAGTAGGATTCCCTTTAGGTAAGGATATCAAATTGAGGAAAAGTTGTGAATACCATTTGCATATTCTCTCTGTAACCATATATGTTAGTAAGTGTCCAGTGGTAGGTATGTTTTGTACTGTCATTCTATTTTTTTATGGTATTATGGTTTGGAAGTAATGATTGATAATGATAATTCTCAAATTATTTTTTTATAATGATGATTATGATTTTACAATCCCTCATTCATAAGTTGTCTCTATCATGACTATTATCATTTATAATTTTAGGTAATAAAGAATGAGAAACAATTAGAAGTATGAGGAGGGATAACCAGAAAGCACTTGTGAAATTTTAGAAATACACACACACTGAAAAGGATTAATTTGTTGTTTTGTATGAAAGAAAGGATTTTAAAGGATGTTATGGCCACCTCACACCTTATGACCCGACTGGTCTGTGACTGAGTAAAGGGAGATGAATCGTAAGGTAGTCATAAGCCTTGACACCACACACCTTGAAATTTGATTATGCTGGTCTGCGACTCGCGCATTTGCTTTTTGCTTTTTGCCATAGCAACAGAGATAATGACGCTTAGTACCTCGTATGCATGTTGCATATCATGTACGCGTCAGTATTTAAGTGTGACTTCTGTTTGATTGGCTGGAATTTGGATTGAGCTTGATCCAGTTGTAAGGATTGACGTGTCAAATCCTTACGATTTTCTTGCGATTTGTCTCCGACTGGTCTGTGACTCTCAAGCTGACAAGAGCTGTGACATCACATTTCCCCTCACTCAGTCGCAGACCAGTTGGGTTGTAAGGTGTGCGGTGGCCTTTAAGAAAAGCTATAGGGGTTTGGAGTGGACCTCCACATTGTTGTAGTGCTATTCACTGACATGCTTTGCAAGGTATACTGTAACATTGAGGCAAAACACTGTTTAAAATTCATGATTTATTGATCGTACTTACAGAAATGCCAACATTCCCTTTTTAGAGTATTTTTTCCTCTTTTTGCTATGAAGTATGAATATGCCAGTACTTTTTTTGAATGATTTGTTACTTTTTTAAAATTTCCGATTATGGAGTATGTATTATACACAGTGTGCAACACTGACACCAGTCTGACGGTCACAGACTGGTGAAAATCACTGTCGGGCCAGTAACTTGTTGCATGAAAAAACATGTTAATTCTTGCCTACGAGCATATGTTTAAAAGGGTGAATTATCAAGTTATCAAGTAGAGTCATTTCACATGTTTTTTCACCGATCTCATTACAACAGGCTAGCGGTTGTTGTGTTGAGACACATTTTAAAAAATACTCTTTTTGCCAAGAAATACTTTTTTTTCTTCTAAAAATACTTTTGTTGTAGAAGGTTGGCAGGTCTGGACTTATCATTTATTTAGTCAGCTCATATTTATCATTTATTGGGTTTGTCTTGAGGAGCAGCTTATCTGCAATGAATGTACAGTATGTCAAGTCACTATTTACCATTATGGAGACTTTTGAAGCCATCCTTTTCCAGTGGTGGGGAAGGGGGGGGGGGGTCACGACAGATCATTTGAGATTTGCTGCTTGAATAGCCACAAGTGCAGTGTTCTCTACAGGCCATATAATGATAGACCACAGAATCCTCTACAAATTTTAAGCTGGTATTTAAAAATACCTGTGCATGTAGCCATCTGCATGTAGAGAAATATATTTGTTGTCATACAAACATATCCATGTATTGCAAGACCCTAGGATATTTAAATGCATACACTTGCAGTATGCAGTGTTCATGTATGAATAAGGTAAATTGTACTTCGGAAAATGGCACCAAAATAGTGGTACAATCTGCCTTATAAGATCAATGAAGAGATTCAGCCAATAACAACAGCGATGGGCTCTAGTTTCTTTTTAGTTCTCTTTTATTACTAGGAAAACAGCCTCTGTGCAATAACAACAAAAATTGAACATATAAATACAATTAGCAATGAGCTAATCTTGGGCAGAATGTAACATAAAATTCATGACTACAATGAAATTATTTCATGGAACATAATGAATCAACAAACAAAACAATTATGAAGTAAACAATTGCCAAATTGAAACAAATTACCAATTAAATTTCAGTAGCAATTCGTCAATTTGTAATTTCATAAAATACAAAGAAAATTGTTTTAAATTGCCTGTGGAAGTACATAAATTGAATAGAAGATGCTTTTATATCGCATATTCTCAATTATTCTTATTTCAATTTATATATCAAGTCATACCTGTACACATACAACAGAGCAAAACTAAACTCACAGGCCAATAGTCCAGACAGATACCACTACATAGGTCAGTGCTGTTGTCATACTCCTACAGATCCTCTTCCAATCATTCAAAAGACATTAAAATCTTGCCAACTGGCCCTGAAGGTAACAACAATTAATATAATATTTCCTACTTTTCAATATTGACTATGTGAAAGTTGTATAACACAATATGATTACAATTCAATATCAACATTACAGCAGTCATTCTTTTGACAAAGTTTAACAGAAACATGCTTCAAATGGTTAAAGTATCACATTATCAATATCAGTATTTCATGTATAGTATATCTCTAAAGAATGATGCATGCATTACATGTAATCAAATACAATAACTCAAATATCAAGTATCGGTGTATATACAGAGAGAGAGAGGGGGGGGGGGGTACATAAAACAAAGAACAGTCCTCTTCTTTCAGATATTCTACATGTACATGTATATCAGATCCATTAAATATACTTATAAATTATTAGTTCAAAAGAGTACAAATATAATTATAAACTTACATGAAATAAACAAATGTTCTAAAGGAGAAACATGACCCTGGAGAGTCAGAGCAGCTTGAGACAAGCAGTCTCTCTCATTTCCAGAAAGTGACCTGACCCTTCCTCCTGTAGTAGCTCTTGCTAGCTGGCTCCACACAACCCAAGACAAAGGGAATCACACACCTACATTGGGAATAAGAGAGTCCCTAAACAGGTGGAAATTGCCACAATACATCTATAATCATCCCTATAGGGTGTCAGCACATTGAGCATTTGAGGTACCCCCTAAAAAGGCAGGAAAGCAAGGTCATTGTCTCAAGAAGATGGGACCTTAACTTTGATCTGCCCCATACCCAGAATACAATTCCTAAATACAGCTTCATTGACACAAAATACTCATCAACACATTATAGCATAATTTCATTATACAACATCAATAACAGATTTAACAGATTCAAATCTGTGTTAAAAACATCTTTTTAAGAAAAACATGTATTAGCCCTATAGAAATCAATTCTTCTACATACATAGAGACTTTGTATGGTAGTATGCATCTCTAAGAACTGCTTATTATTATTATTACTTAGTACAGTGTGGATTTATGAATACTATCTACAATGGATTTATGTTTAATGTAAACATAATTATTAGAAGACAAACTTTCTGTGAATAATTTAAATCTCAGTTTGAGCAATCCTTTAATTCTTTTTGCACAGTTTGTAAGCCATCTCAAGCCCATGGATCAGTAATTTCACACAAGGTAAGAACCCAAAGTAAAAAGGATGAGGATGATATGAGACAAAGTTCTGATCAGAAAAGAAAAGACAGTTCATGGTATTTGAACCACCGGAAACTTTTTCTCTACAAGTTAAAAAGTTTTCAATTCATATTTTAAGCATTTACAATCATTTCCATCCTTCATGTTATGATCAGAGATTCATTGGTATTATTAGCATGTAGATATCAGGTAAATAGATGTGAAGGTTGGCCAGAACATTTTTTTGGGGAGTTGAATCGTTTGTTTTTCACACTTTACCTTATAGCCAGACACAATTTAGAAGATACTTTAGCAAATGAAAATATTTATGGCCTTACGCAAATTTTTTTTTGGGGGAGGGGGGGGGGGACGAGACGCATTAATTTCTTTAAGAAGTGCGAGAGCAAAGCGGTTAAGCTTAGGGATGCTTTTGCATTTTCTAAAGGGAAATTGAAGGATTTTGTGCACATTTTTGGTGAATTTAGTGAAAGTTTTAGTAAAAATTGTAAGTTTTCAATTTTTTTGTGGGGGTGTCGTTGGGGCAGGGGGCTGTGTTCAACCATGAAATACTTGTTTGAAATTAAAAAGTAATTGAGTGTATGTGAACTAATGAACTACATGTAAAGCTATTGAATGAATATGAAATAGTGAGTGAAAAATGTGCTCTGTTATCTTCATGTCATTTGTGTTTGTGCAAGTTATTCTTCGTATGAATCTTTGATTCATGATGGAAAAATAAATTGAGTTTGATAGGTTGTAAAGTGTAATGATCATAAGTTAGAGAATTAATTGATATCAAAGGATCCAATGAGGGAAAATATAAGTCATACTTTGTTATTCCACCATGTAATTATCAACATTCATTAATATAGAATAATAAGACCATAAAATAGAGGGGAAATATGTGTTGATCCAATTGATTGTGGGAATAATAAGGAAATAATTTTAGATCCTGTTCACGTATTTTCTTGTGATTGTTGCAAAAAAGCTTCCTGGTATTGTACATGAATATTGATTTGTAACTACAATACTGTATGGTTTAAATTAATCCAAGACCATCCAAGACTTTCAATTGTTCTATTGAATCGGCCTCACTGGCCTAAGATATTTTTTGTACCTTTTTAAATTTTTCTCGAACTTGTGTTGTATAAAAATATGTACTTTTGAAAATTGACCTTGTCCTAAAAATATCAACTGCCATGTGTGTTTTCCATGACTCAAAATGTGTATCCCCCTCTCTCTCTTGTAATTTACTCTTTTCTTTCATTTAATTTCATCTCTTCATGCATCCCCTTAAGCCACCATCTAGGCATTTGATATTAGTATTTTGTTTCCTGGTTTGGTTTCCCTTCCATTCTCATTTTTTTCAGGAGAACATAAATCCATCCAATTGATCATTTTCAAATTTGGCTTATGAATGATGGTGGTCTGATTACTTATTTGGGGGGGGGGGGGTATCAAGGTCAAATGTCAAAGAGGTCTCATTATACTCAAAATAATAAGAATTGTATGACATATAAGACTTTGAACTGGGCTTATGTATTAAACTCTGGAGAGGGAAACAATTTTAGAAGATGTCATTGGCACAATGTCAAAGGTCACAGAGGTCAATAGATACAAGGTATTTTCTCTTTCTCAAAATAATTAAAGAATCCTTTGTTAGGTGAAATTTATTCCTGATGCATATTGCAAAAAGAGTTGGTCTTTAAATGCAATAGGAGTATAATTATCTGGTTACAATGTGAGGTAAAAATGTTAAAGTGGTCAGTTAACATATGCATGAACTTTCATTATTATTCACTATTAGTTTGTTTCCTTTATTTTTTTCTTCTTCATCATCTTCTATTATTCAAGATGTCTTTGATATTCAATGAAGCTGGGTTAAAGGATATCAAACCGCCATGTGTAGCTCAAACATTCATTAATCACAATGCCTTGCTTCATAAGGTGTTCATCATAGGAGATCAGTACTTTGTAGTCAAGAGACCGTCAGTTA
Organism: Lytechinus variegatus; assembly: GCF_018143015.1. NCBI lineage: Eukaryota > Metazoa > Echinodermata > Echinoidea > Temnopleuroida > Toxopneustidae > Lytechinus > Lytechinus variegatus. The sequence goes on from NC_054746.1 coordinate 40,229,104, forward strand.
AAAACTTCACAATAGGAGGTAAGTAAATATCTCAAAAGTAATGTAACCCAAGCGACTTCTTCATGTCATGTGATCGACTCATTCCTTACAAAGATCTTTGGCAAGACTACACATTTGCATTTAAAACAAACATCAAGGAATGTGGAAAAGTTGCTGTAGTTTGCCAAACATTGTGATTATTTTGAGACCTTGCTGGAATACTCACATGGTGTGGAGAATTTGCTTACAATTTGTCCAGTCTGACAAATGGGATAGGGTGTTCAAGAAATCTATTACAGAGATTTCATAGTTGTATATAGCACATTATTAATTGCAGAAATGTATTATCTATGCCAGTAGTTACATTGTCTTGCATTTCAATTGAATAACATGTGTCAATATTCAATTTATGGTAATGCATTGTACATGTATCCAGAACAAGCTTTTGATTTATTTTAAAATGAATTTTCCTTTTCTCCTCAGGCTCAGATCAGAGCACTATATTTTTTGACAGTCATGATGTATCCAAATTCAACTCAACATCATTCCTGAATGAGGTATGTCTATCATATTTATGAGATCATTCCTGAAAAAGAAATAAGGTCTTGTTCTTCATAAACATTAAATGTTGTTAGTGTAGTCAATTTAGCAATGACTTTGGATAATGGTGATTATATACACAACAAAAAAAGTAAGTCCCCCTAAATCAAATTGCTGTAACTTTTGAACCGAATCAGTTTGAGATATGATATTTCATGGGTGGTTTTCTACACTCATTAAGCAACTCCTGGAAAAAAATGAGATTGATCGGCTGAGTCATGCATGAGTAATTAAAGATTGAATTAAAAATGACCATTTTTGAAAGTCACAAGAGTCATTTTTAAGATTGTGCAAATCCAAAGTTGGGCAAAAATTGTTTTTAGGTGAATTTTATGGTGTTATGCTGTTTTACTATCCATCATTTAACCACTTCAGACCAAATTTTTGATATCGTATGTTCATGGTTGAGTGAGCACAGTGTATTGCAGGGGCCGCGGAAGCGGGGGGGGGGGGGGCTGGGGGCCCCCCAGTTTTTTTCCATAAGCAAGTACAAAAATGTAATACGATTGTGATTTTTGGCATGGCCAGCCCCCCCCCCCCCTCCCACTTTGAAAACTGCTCTGCGGCCCCTGTATTGTGACATATCATCATAGGGGTTTTTTGTAGTATCTTCTACAACTTGTTAGATCATGTTAAAATTTGAAAAAAAGTTGATGGCTCCCCCGATTATAGGCCCCTCCCCCATTTAAAATTTTGGATCCACCACTGATCTGTCGATACATTCAACTGATCCTGAGAAATTGTTAGGAATAGAATACATTTATCCAGTATAAAGAGTATTCATTCCTAAGTTTTCGAATGTGCTCGCTCAACCATGAAAATGGTCAAAGTTCGGAAAGTGTTTGGTGATAGAAATGATGTATGATAAAACAACAGCAATTAAAGACACATTTGAAACCAAATTTGCCCCCAATATTCACTTTATTACCCTTTAAAATGAGTCTGTGACATTGAAAATACCAATTTTCCCACTTTGATGCGTGCTCACTCATCCATAAATTAACAAATCGATTTCATTTTTGCACAGAATTATGCCCATAGGTTGATAAACATTACTGCCAAACGACATTGCTAAAGACAGCCTTGAAAAAAAGTTCCACCAGATTGAATAAGGGATTACGTATGCTTAAACATATGCACACATAATGTACACACGTCTATGAGAGAGGAAGTCAAAATTTTAACAAATATGAAATGAGGGTTTGTTTCATGGACGGTTTTTGTTACTTCTGCCAACAGTTATTTCATGAAACTTCGCATATGGCTTCAGAGTCACACAATCCAAAAGGTGCGCACACCAAAATAACCATTCGATACGGTACAGAGTGGGGCCAAGGCCTTGAACTTTCTTCTCATTTGCATAATTTTCGAATATTGTATGCTCACTGATGCATTAAACATCGGGATTTTCATGAAAATCAAATAAAATGAACTGTGCAAGGAGTTTTGTGGCAGATATCCATAGTTACAAATTGCATTTTTTCCAATAACGTAAAAAATAGCTAATCACATTCCACATGTTCATTCAAGCGTAAATGTTTAATTTGACACCTTTGAATCATTGAAGCATGTTAATTAGTCATGAACATAACGAAAAAGTTGAGAAAAGATCATTTTCAGTAACCAAAATGAAGCAATACTTGCCTACGATATTTGAAAATCGCATTTTTTGTTTCCAATAGATGTTCATTGAACCGTGAAACGATGAATATTGTTGAATATAGTCTTCCCAAAAATAACTGTCATCATATTCTGGCATTTTTATTGATAGAAATGTGTAAAAATCCATTTATAGCAAATTTGGACTTGAGTTTATTCAACCGTGAAATTTAGCTTAAAAAGTTGTATCGTCTTTTAGAAAGTACCTTTTACAAGCCTTCTGACTATTTTTCATGATGAGAATGTGGAATTGGTTCCAATAAAATGGAATCAAAGTCATGATATTTTGCTTGTGACTTTTGAAAAGTGACATTTTTGCCTTCTGATGATGCTCACTGAAGCATGACGTAAGATACATCCACAAAATTTACTCAGAGGGTAGCTTATAAAATTACCTACACGCTCATGTAAAAATATATCAAAAACTCGCATTGGTTCGGAAATTATTGATGTTTGTTTAGGGGGGGACTTACTTTTTTTGTTGTGTATAGTTTGTGCTATGTGTAATATCTAAAAAACTTTAAATAATGTGGATCAGTCTTGAAAAAGATACAAGTTGCATTACCTAAATTAGATCATATTGCTCTAGACATAGTATTTCCTCAGTATACCCTGTCCTTGGTCAGTAATTGGGTGGAGGCTTTCATGTTTACTCCAGTATGGGGACGTATCTCTTCGATGACCCCCTTTTGAGCTGAGTGTTAATGTATGACAAGTATCACAGAAATTGCTTGCTCAGCCTTTCTGTGTAAAACAAATGTTTTTCTTTCTGTGTTTTCTAGCTCACACATACATGAGTTTGATAGTGTGTGTGTACTTTTTAATCAGATTTGATTATTCATGTCTGGGGAATGACTTTCAATGTCAACATCTATAAGATATGACCCAGAGCTTGGCTCAAAAGAATTTTGTAACTAAGGACATGCAGCTGGATTTCATTTGGACATCACTTTATCTACAAAATCTATTTCCCCAACCCATCTTTTTTTCCTTCTCTCAACTGCTTATAGTCTCTTTACCCCCATTTTAAACAGTTGACTGTGGTACAACTCTGTTAAAGACCCTGACCGGTGTAAAAACAATCATATATTAAAAGAAAGGCAATGATTCATACAATACAAATATACCAAAAATATTCTATACATCTCCTTCCATTTTTAAGAAATATTAGATAAAAATCAGAGAAACTGCTCCTCCAAAGTACGCTTCGATTGAGCACCCCACGTCGCCTGTAAAGGATGACGTCATGTTGTGTCTGGAGGGTTGCGATTCCATAGGTTTGTGTACAAAAGCATTGGGTATTTTCTTCCATTTCTATATTATGAATCCAATTTTTTTCCCGTTTTCAGATGAAAATGGCACTCACAATTATTCACTGTTGAAATTGATGGAAACCTACAACTATTCACTGCCTTTTTTGTGACTTCTTTGTTTGGCTCTTATTGGGCCTAAATTGCTATGTCAGGAAAAGTTGTGATACATAATCTGAATGCAGATAGATTCGAAATCTACGCCAAATAAGCAGGAAATAAAATATGGCAAAAACTAGTTAAAAACTGTAGATTTCATAATTTAAGCATGTAGGAAAAAATATATGTGATATCACTCTGTGATGGAAGTGAAGAAAATGAAATGCGTAATCTGGAAAGCAAAAAAATAACCCAGTTTTTCTGTGTAAAAACCTATGGAATTGCGACGCTTCTTACACAACGTGACGTCACGGTCTCGAGGCATTTGAAAAGCACAATAAAGCCTATTTCTAAGCGGGGTTTGAAGCCCGATAATTGGAATATTCTTAAGCAAAATACTCAGCTGGGAAGGGTGAAAATGAATAAAGCTCACAATGCTGTATTTAGTAGCTTATAAGCTTTCGATTGGTATATAATTTGTCAATTTCATTTTTGGGTCCGGTCTGGGTCTTTAACATGAAAGCTGAATTCCCTACTCAAATGTCTTGTACAGTTTACTGATTTTCAGTATTTCACAATACTTCTATTTTTTTTTACTGGTCCTGATTTGATAGCTTGATGAAACTGATGCTGATCATGTGATGTTAGAGCCATGTTCAGATGTACTTAAATCTCTAGCAGACTGTTTACACAATGGTCTTCAGATGTCACTGATTGGGGCTGATGTCATAGTTGAGAACCATACAGGCCTTCATTATGTCATTGATGTTAATGCATTCCCAGGTAAGAAAAACAATCGTTGCATTCAATTTGTAAGTGAAATCTCCTTTATTGTAATGTTAGGTTTGACATGCACTGAATGTAACATCATTGGCGTTGTGTCATTATGCCCCCCCCCCCCACCTGGACCTAGATTACAATATTGTTGCTTTCTATGTCAGCTCTGCTAAGGTGGCGCCACCTCCAAGTGGCAAACCAGCAGAACAAAAATAGCTGTGCCTAACTGAATTAAACAAATTCATAACCTTACAAGCCAATAAATTCAAGTAAGAAAATTGAGAAGTCCTGCTTGGTAATTTAACTCCATAGCCCCACTTGTTTGATAAAAGTTTTGAAATATATGATACAAAAATTTTAATATAATAGGAAATTTAGTGCTGAACTAGTTAATTTCAAAGTTATTGACACTGAATTTCACATGTATTTCTTTAATACATCAGTTTGCTCGTCTCTGCTGACGTAAATCACTGACAGGCACTGGTGGAAACAAAAATATTATGACTCTTGCCCAGTGATTACCTGAATGAATCTTTATTTTGGATTTTTTTTTTCCCTCCAGGCTATGATGGTGTACCGGAATTTATGCAAGTTTTGTTTAACTACATTGAGAAACTGATAGTTAATCCAAAGACATCGGAACATAATCCAGTCATTCCTAAGGACTCGAAAGCTAAACAAACTGGTGTGCAATTAGTGAATGGAATTGCACCAACACTCAAAGACTCAATAGCAAAGGTTGAAGATTGCACCCTTCAACAAACCATCAGCAAACCTGTTAAGAGACCTCTCAATGATGTTGTGGAGAATGGAACAGACTTGGCATGCAAGAAATGTGTGCTTGTAAATGGCTGCACTCCAGGGTCTAATGGTGAATGAAAACTAAATGTTTGGAGGATCCAGTCTCTTCTGTCATCTTCACATGTTCATGCCATTGTAGGACTGCCTTCTCTTTCCTTCGTACATAACAACAAGTGGTTTCTTCTAATACATCTCACTTTCCCACATTCAGAAGTGGATATGCTTCAGATTGTGTGCCAGTTTGCTCATTTCATTTATTCTCTTTGGAATCTGAAATATGAGCACTGTTTTGGAACAGGACAAGTTCTTTTACATTGTTGCACTTCTTCAAGATATCTTTTGACCCTGTTATCTCAGACCTGTGTTGTTACCAATGTCAAATCGTTTTTGCAACGTAAGACCTGGCTTATGTCAAGGGATTAGCAGAACTTCCCTGGCCTGTGATAGGATTCTTTAGGCTGATTTTATTCTTTTATTTTTTTTAACTTTTCCATCACCAACTCATGAATTAAAAAAAAAAAAATTTTCTGTCATTTTTGTTTTTCTTTACTCTCCATTCATAATGAAAAGTTCTTTCCTTTTTTAGAATCTGTTCATTTGATATTGTTTCTGTCATTTTTGAGGGATCTATTTTTTCCCTGTAATGTAAGAATATCCCTGTGGAAAATTTGCAAACTTTTCTTTCAAACAGTATATTACTTGGCATTAAGTCAGTTGAATATGAATTTTATTTATGGGAAGTGGTAAAGTAGTTGTTCATGAATTTACAATGGCATTTCTTGACAATTCTAGGACATTATTAAAGGGCAACAGTACATGTCCTTTAATTTGTTTGAGGTATTGTAAAGGATCTTTGTGTATGGTAAATTAACCATGAAATTGGAAGATGTGTGCTCTTTTCCAAGCCTCATATTTTGATATTTAGATTAGATTTTTTTAATTTCTTACTCTTTAAAGGTCAAGTCCACCTCAGGAAAATGTTGATTTGAATCAATAGATAAAAATCAGACAAGCACAATGTTGAAAATTTCATCAAAATCAGATGTAAAATAAGAAAGTTATGACATTTCAAAGTTTTGCTTATTTTTAACAAAATGGTTATATGAACGAGCCAGTTACATCCAAATGAGAGAGTCGATGATGTCACTCACTATTTCTTTTGTTTTTTATTGTTTGAATTATACAATATTTCCATTTTTACGAATTTGATGATTAGGACCTCCTTGCCTGAAGCACAAAATGTTAAAATAATGGAATTCCACGTGTTCAGGGAGGAATGAAACTTCATTTCACATGACAATGATGAGAAAATCAAAATATTTCATATTTCATAAAATAAAATACAAAAGAAATTGTGAGTGAGTGATGTCATCAGTTCCCTCATTTGCATACCGACCGAGATGTGCATATAACTGTTTTGTGAAATGAAGCGAAACTTTAAAATGTCATAACTTTCTTATTTTACATCCGATTTTGATGAAATTTTCAGTGTTATGCTTGTTGAATTTTTCTCTTTTTATTCAAATCAAGTTTTTGTTGGGGTGGACTTGTCCTTTAAACAAAAGGCAAATATATATTTTCTTGCTGTTGTGGCAATTGTCAAATTGCTGAATGGCGCACTTTTGAGTTGGATCGGGGAAATGGGGATTGCATCTGGGTTTTATATCATAGCCGATCGTTATATCTCAGTTGTTTAAAATAGTGTGATAGAGATGCTATGGACCCAATATGTTTCTGCCACCCTGATATCCTGTTCCATTCTCAAACCACCCAACTTTTTTGTCAAATTAATCAGTAAGTGGTTCATCTACTATGTGGTATAAAACCTTTTAAATTCTTTAACATAAAATACAAGTCAAATAAGAATGCAATCTAAAAAACGAATTGATTTTGTTTGGATAATAAAACATTGGAAATTGGTTGAAATACTTCATTGAAAAAAATATTTGTGCTCATCTATTTGATATATGAAGAAAACTTTTTTTTTTGATGATAGGAAATTCTGGAATGACTGGCTGTTGTTGTTGCGAGAGATGCAATAATATACTTTTTCATTGTTTTTAAATTCTTGGCTTCCAAAGTATAGTAAATATTCAATACATTACTGTTTGTACTGCTTGATTATCTTTGTAATTCAGTGTGATTAAGTTCACACCTTAAAAACCTCCCAAAACGAGACATGCGGTATTAGGAGATCTTTTAAAGGCTTATTTTATGTCAGAGTATGAAGTCTGTTTTGTTTATACCAGAGCACTGATAAATTATTGTACATCAAGATCATAAGTCATTTTAGGAGTGCATAGGGTATGATAAAGACTTCGATAGCAAAAATATTCTCGTAAAATCCAGTATTATCTTGTGTATTTCATGTACTTTTGTTTATTCAATCATGCTATCATTTGTAAAAGTTGAAGCCTGCCCATGCTATATGCAAAAACAGAGCCGATATGCCTTTCTAGAGTTGACTAAAATCAAATTGCCAAATATTATGCTTTTGCTACTGACCATTATAGAAATTGTGTCGTGTAGTTCTAAGACAACAGAATCATTACTGAAATGCTCTTAAAATCCCTGGTTGTCATTGAGTTTCACAAATAATAGTATTCAAAGAGGCTCTGGTTACTACTTGGCCAGTATAAATGTACATTATCAAGTCAGTTGTAAATATATCTCCACATACCAGTGGCTTTCATTTTTCAGGATGTGTAAATATTGTGTCACAATCATTATCCCCATTTCTTTTATAAAAAAGCAAGTGTTTCATCTGAATTCAGACTCTGATGTGGGGGAAATTATGTGCAATTTTTGATAAATATGTGTCGACCGGTGATATTTTCATGATTCAAAGTACTCCTGGTAAAGATTATCCATAACAATTCTGTCATGCTTGAACCTAAAAAAATTGCATTGTGTTTACATGTATGTATTCCCTCTACCGTTAATAGATTTGATGTTATTTCAATTGATTTGAAAGCTTTGAATTAGATTTACTGTATTTTTTTCCTTTTTACCAGTAATTTTTTCCTATGCAATATAAAGGATTGTGAACAAGTGAATATGCATGCCCAATAATTTTTTTCTTTTCATCTTAATTTTTGAAGCTTAAGAGAACAATTTCTTTCAAACTGATTGTACTGATCTAAAGTGCCTTGATGAGAACAGATTTCCATATTTTAATAAACCTTTTCAATCTTTATGTTGTCCATCAAAGAACAGTGTATAACATAACTAAGTCCAGAATATCACTGTAGAAGTTCATTTGTCTTAACAATCTATATCTTTTGGTAACTGTTTCTCTGTCATATCTTATTTAAGATATTGATGAAAAGCTTCATTACATGTGAAATTTTTAAAATTGTTATCTGTGAATTGAATGCATCAATTGTTTGATCATGAATCAACTTCATTTCAAGTACTGTTTTTTTTCTCTCTCTCTTTGGTTTATGAATGAAAGGTGACTTTCATTTTTATTTTCAGTGTAGGGGGTCTAGAAGCCATGTCTGTGACTGGAAGATAATTTACCTTTCTTTTATATTGATAAACTCATAAAACAAGATGATATTACTAAAACCAACAAGATAATGATACTTCAATTTACTTTAGGGATTGTAGAGAGTGAACTGATATTTTTTTAAATATCCTTTTATTATGATTTCCCTGTTTTATTCAAATTGAAGAATTAATCGGTACAATCTATGTCCTGCAACAAAAAAGATTGAAATCAATCTTTTAATCAATTCTTAACCTAAAGCTTGGGAATTTTTCAGACTTACATTCATTATCAGTTGTTTAATTGATGTTACAGGACATATACTACAAATATAAAAACAATGAAATGTGATATTAGTGTATTTATTTAACTCGGTTTGTATGTGTACTGATTTAACTTTTCTCTGTACTGGTATTAGGGATGTGTAGACTAAAAAATGTCATGATCTTGTTTTATTATGTTTAACAAGCAAACTTATTACTCGGTAGAAGTCATGAGCAAATAACATTAAATTTGGGTGAAAATTAGGGCACATTATATTTCCTACATTTCTTACACATTATCCAATCCATTATTGGAATGAAGTATGTATATTTTTGGGGTTGAGTCAATTCATTTAATTTCAGTTAACATATTTTTAGTTCTTCATTGTTTGTTGGTTAATGAGATGGTCATTTTAAAATGAACAAACAAATCTCAGCAAGGGGCAGATTTACATTGTTTTGCATATTTGTTTAGTTTAATATTAGTTTAGTAGGATGAGAGAATCATCACACTAGTAGGTCAAGGGACAGTTTTTAGTCCACATGTTTGTTTTCCCTATAAGGTATGGGTTAAAGAAAATACAGAGGCTGACATCCAAAGCTTTAATTTAAAGAAAATGAGTGTATTTGGTGTAAACAGGTATTCCAGTATTAAAAAGTTTGCTATAAATTCATTTGAAATTGAAATTCCAGGTAAGTTTCACTTTCATAAATGAGTTTTTGCCATGCTACTCACTTTATGACTTCCAGTTCTTGTTTAACAAACTATGTAGGGAGGTATACATTTATTCCATACAGACTGGCTCACACCTTCGAGTTTTGGGCTTGCGTTCAGTTGCGGATTGCCTGAATGCAGACAAACGCAATGAAACAAGCTAATACAAGCTCAATACACAGACTAATGGAGAGGCCTTACATTCTGGCTTGGATGTTTGTAATTTTTTTAAACATTCACAACACTGTGTTAATGCCAGCCTTAGCCGCTTGCTATTGCTTGTCCTTGCTCCATTTGCTCATTGCCACTCATCTTTGCTCATCTGAATTTTGGTTACGTACCCAAAATCCATGTGAGCGAGGATGAGTGGCAATGAGCAAATGCAAGCAACAGCAAGGCAGGTGTCAATACAGTGATAGTGCTTGATTTACCTCGGCTTACAACATGCAACTCTGTACAAACTCGAAGGCAAAAGTGATTGCAACCAAATATTTGAAATGAAAGAGTCATGAATTATGTCTGTATGATTTTGTATCTATATTATGTATGTATGTATGTATATGTCTCGATATATGAATACTAAAAATTATGATAACATATAATGTATATCAATATATTTCATCAAAAGTTTTGTAATTGATTTTCTGGTGATTTATATGCAATAAATTATAACATTTTATTTCATTTGGTACATGTATGTGCAATTTTAATGTGTGATTGTGTACAAAAATATTACAGAGAAATTTTAGCATAAAGGCCAAATCTACTGTAAATATCATTTGAGTTGAATGAATTCACTCAAATTATGCAAACGATATGAGAATTTCATCAAAATTGGATCAAAGACTTCGCATAATTTAAAAATTTGAATTCAAATAATGAGACTTTGCCTTAGGGCCTTATCCGAAGGCGTGGTCAGTCTGTTAAGGAAACCCACAAGCCAAGAGGTGACTCCATATGAAAGCAGTCCATATTACACTTATTCACCAAATTGTTAATGAGATGTAGACCTAATTTCAAGAGAACAGCTAACTTTGGCTACCAGATAAATCAAGGATCAAGAAGAGCCCTTTACAGTGTTCTTGTAAGCAGAGTTCAATAATTTAGCATGTTTGATATAATACAATAATAGATCAGACTTGGAAGATTCCCTTTTTTTACACAAGAATAGACTAGATGTTGCAGAAAAACCAGGATCAGTATAAGAAGAAGTCAGTGTCATCATGTAGTAGAATAGGCCAAATTTGTAGAAAGACCAAGGCTCCGTAACACAAATATTAGTGATCAATCGCTAAATGAACTGACCAATCAAGATCAAGTTAAAACGCAAATTTGGCGCAAAATACTGACTAGGAACCAATCAGAAGTGTTCTTTCATATTTGCTAATTATCACTAAGCTTTGTGTTACAGAGCCCTGGTGGGTGTTTCATATAGCTGTTCGTAAGATAAGAGCGACTTTAAGAACGACTGGTGATCCTTTCTTTTGCTAAATGGTAGAGAAGTCTACACAATTGGCGATGGTTTAGCACGTAGGAAAGGTTCAACAGTCGTTCTTAAAGTCGCTATTAACTGTGTAAAAACAGCTTTATGAATCGGCCCCCCTGGACCTAGTAGTGGCTCAGTGGCAGAGTGCCCACCTCATTAATGGGAGTTCTTGGGTTTGACCCCAGGCCAAGTCATACCAAAGATTTTGAAAAAAGACTTTAAAGCAAATTTTTTAATGTAAATCTACAGGAATCCAACAAAATATGATGGGAACCTCAGCAAAAAGAAGACTATCTCCATGAATGGTGTGCAATCTGCATTCAATTGGGTTCCAATTGATATGATAGTACAAAGATAAAAGTTGTTTATATACAATTGGGGAAAAAATTATCCATTTGGTAAACTTTTGCTGGCAATGCTGCAATCTTTGTCACACCAACAGCCCCCCCCCCCCATGAATAAAGACTTGGAAAAATATGCTCTTCCTTTAACATACGATGACTATGATCCCATTTTAGCGCTTGGCTGTGCTGTATCAGAAACTGTCATCTACAATGTCGGATGAATCACTGTATTACATGTGAAGGATTACACACACATAATTAAACTGGGGTGGTATTCTGAAAATTGTCTAAACTTTTCTTGTAACTCAGCAAGATAAAAGCTCGCTTAAATTGTCTTAAATTGGTATTCTGAAAATTGTCTTATCTCTGTTAGGACGTCCCCTATTTTATATCTGACATGCCCAATATTCTGTCATCAACCAATCATCAAATTTGTTATATGCTTAGGCCAACCAATAGAAGTGTCTCATCTGAATATTATTATAAGCGCATTGTTAACATGAGGCGTATTTCCCTTGCGCCCCCGATGCTTATGTATGTGCGCCACTGTGCTCAAAATACACATCTCATAGTCTCATAGATCTCATAGTCATATTTTCTTCAGAAAGATCCATCATCTTGATCACCAATTTTTAATTGCTGAAGTCTACCAATCCATCTCTGTAATGTCTCCTGCAGTAAAACATGTTCTTGTGGGATGCAGCAAGAAATTGTTATTTTTGATCGAGAAATATCGCATGCAACATTAAGTTACAACAGCCCCCTAACTCTTGTAAATTTTCTTGTATTTTTCCAAGGAAGTTAACAGAACGCAAAGATACGAGAATTTTCAGAATACTTTTTATCTCGATATGTTATCTTGCGCACATAGATATTTAGGGGCTGGTTTTAACTTAAGCATCACACGTGCTCAGTGAAAATTACAAGGAAATTTACAAGAAAAGAATTTTCAGAATACGGATTTTATTGTAACTCCAAAGATACAAGAATATTTCTTTTTAGACGATTTTCGGAATACAGCCCCAGAACTCTTTCTTAAATATTCTCAAAGCCTTTGCTGCATCTATCATTTCCTGAAACAATGAATTAGAAATTATAAACACTTTTGATAGTTTAATTTCACTGTTTTGATTGAACTATACTCTGATTTTGGGAGTCTTAGCCTAGATCTGGACATTAGTAGTTATTAATTTGGAAATCCCTTTAAGATGGAGGACTAGACATATTGGTGTGTACACTACACATGAATAATAAATGAGAGCAGATTTCCAAATAACTTCCAGATCCAGGGTAGGCTTGGCATTGAAGAGAAATAAAAATGTAAATACATGGGCATCAACGTTGAACATTATCTTTTTGTTGGGGGGGGGGGAGGAGGCATCTATTGTTATGTTCCCCAAAAACAAAAGATATTCTCTGAGCTGATGCCCATGATGTAACATTAAGAAAATAAAATATATTAAAAAAAACATGAGATGTTTCCCAGCATTGCAATCATGTTATGAATGCTGAATTGTTGATTATATTGTCTAATTGTTTACCTCACTCTTCTTAAAAAAGTAATGTAAAGGACCATTTAGCCCTTTGAGGAAACTCCATTGAGGAGATGCCAGACACAAATGGTCAAGAATGATGTTATATTCATTACTCCCAGGCAGTTTTAATATATTTCAGAGCAATTAAGCTGATAAATTGGACAGCAGTAGGCTTTGAGTCAAGCTTGGTTACCTTGATAAAATCTTGGTTAAACTTAGTGCAACTTTGTTGATAACAGACAAAAATTGTAATCTGTGTAGTGCCAAACATGAGTAAGGAACCAGAAAGAACATTTTGTTAAGAGGCTTTTGTCATGGCTCGATCAGATTTCACTTTCCAAATTCTGCATTGAGATTTACATATTTGGATAATAATATAATCTACAGTGTATAATGTGATTTTTCATTATTGGTCTGTTTTCTTTTATTTTAACATTCTTTATTTTGATCTCTGCTTTCAAGTCAAAAGTTATATCAAACAAATGTACAGCAATACACTTACAAAATCTAATTTTTAAAACCAAATTTATTACAAAGAGCCGTCAATATACATCACATAAAGTATCTAAAAGTCTTTGAAATATGTTCAATATTTGAATTGAACACTGAAATAATAAAGTCTACACTGTTCTCAAGTCTACTCATCAGTCAGTTAGCATGGGATGATCAATGTTTAAATTTTGAGTACACTTTAATAACAGGGAATTTTTTATAAAATACAATTACACGTTATAGCAGGGTAAGGTAGACTAAGAGATGAAATGGGATTCCTATCTTCAGTTGATCCAAACAGATGACAAAAACGACACTCTAAATCTGTGCTCTCAAGACCAAGTTAACTGAATATCCTGTCATAAAGTACCAATCAAATAATTTAAAAATTGGAAGCGCTTTACAGTAATTTCATACATTCTTTCAGCTTTTTTTGCTTGTAGTAGAAAATTTTCACTGGCCCATTGAAAGATCGACTATGTGACATTAATCCTTAGACCAGTGATACAACTGTATGGCAATTTACAACATTGCATTAAATTAAATGATCACATTGGAGATTTCTAAGAACAATGATATATTGGTAAATACACACTGGTTTCATTTCAATTCCCAGTGGCCCCAAAATTTCACCCTTGAATTGGCGATCATCCACTCCATGTTCTAGATCCAACTTCAAATCACATGTTTCTTTTCTTCAAAGGGTAGACACTACACAGATGGAAAATATCCATAATTTCTCATCCGAAACATCCAAATATGAAATGAATTCTTGCAAGCAATGATCTTTCAAGCTTCCTTCACAAGGAACCTTTACCACAGCTCATCAAGCAGTTCCCCAGCTCACATAAATGACCAGATTGCTCTGTCATGATCGTAGCAGACGACATGCCTCTTCAAACTGCTTTTTTGCTCTCCCAGTGTTTGGTTCTCTATGAGTGTATGTACAAGCCAGAGTCCCATGCGGTAAATTCCCTACCAGCAATCCAATATGGCTTCCTACTGATGCTGCATACAAGCTGCAAGTGGAAATGAAAAAAAAAATGTCCTCTACAGTTTAATTGAGTAAGGTTTTACCAAGGACTTCTATGTGATTTACGGTAGAAAAATATTTCTATAGGATTTGAAATTAAAATCGTTGCATATGTTGTTCATGATTCTTCCAATCATTATCTTACAAGGTAATAGGTACTTTAGCTTTTTTTATATTTAGGAGAAATTCAACATGATATCACTTTGTTTACAATCTAAGCAGAACAACCATGAGAGGAAAAGATCTTTTAAATTTTCAAAAATTTCTTATCAAAATTCAATACTAAAATGATTTCTTTAGTAGGAACCCATGACATGACTTGTGACTTCTCATACACGCTTTATTTACAATATGCACCTTCTGTCTTAACAACTATATTGGAAGATTTCAGTCAAATCTATGATGACAAAGAAAACTACATCAAGATATTACAGGTTAGGAAGGATTCTAAGAGAATATACTAATGTTGCCAGTGTTCACAAAACAAAATGAATTATCTTTCCTTTTACTGCCAAAAACTTAATTACAAAGGTGGGCATAACAAACTTGCATCTCATATGGAGAAATAAAATTGTCAAATACCCCCCCCCCCCTCCACAAAACTCCCTCAAACAACATATGGTGCATTATAGAAGAATCTGGAGGTCTGTGATATGTAAAGCAGACCTATATCAAGAGATAATACCTGCAAGTTGTCTGTTGATGAACCTGAAAAGACAATGACCCTTGACCTCTTATATGAACATGAAGTGTATGTGTCTTCTGTTTCTTTGAACTATCAAAGAGATGGAGAATCTGCTTCTCATCACATGTCTGTGAAAATAAACAGAGAAAACAGAGTGAAAAGAAGAGGGCATAAATATTTAGGGTATGAATTTCACATCATAAATTAGGATGTGAATTTATGATGTGAAATTTGTACCCTAAATAGAGGGAGTGAGGAAAACGAAAAGCTGTTGAGAAAAAGATATGGATAAAGAAATAGAGGAAAGGAAATAAGAGAAATAGAAAGAAAGAAGATGAATAGGGATGAAAAAAAAGATAGAAAGTGAAGTAGGAAAGGGTGGAGTGAAAAAAGGGAAATGTAAGTGATGTGTGTGTGCACGAGAGAGAGAGAGAGAGAGAGAGAGAGAGAGAGAAAGAGAGTTGGATGGAAAATATGGAAGAGTTTTTTCACTCCTCATACCACCATTATACAATAATACTAAAAAGGTAAGCTGCAACCATCTGAACTAAAATATAGGAGCATCAGAATCATCCTCCCTTTACAACATGAAGTTGCAAAGAGACAAACCAGACTTGCTGGTTATCAACATCAATAATATCATAATTCAAATATTTTGCATTTTCATATATTCACAAATCTTTACCCTTTTATTGGCTTATTTATATTTTTTTAAGTCAACACAATACACTCATTACACTTCGTAATTGGTCACCTTCAACCTTGAGACCCTACAAACTGTAAATCAATGATCACTACTTCTGCACCATATCATCTTGAGAATTCCATTGTCACATATAGGTTCAGGCTTCCACTTTCAACAATAATGGTGAGTTAACTACTCAGTCACAGCATTGAAATTAAGCACACTAAGAATGAATAAGAACAATTATTACCGGTAACCATATCAGACATCTGAGCAGGTCAACTTTAATACATTATTGCCTGCTTATGACTGGTCAAATTGTCGGTCAATAAGTTTCCAATTGTTTATCCACGGAACCAATTTATTGCCCGCTCAAGAAAGTCAATGAGAAAATGTGTGGAAATGTAGCAGGCAATAAGGCAGAGCTAACATCTGGGTATTCAACACCTTTTTGTACGCGTCCTTGAACCACACAGTGCTATGCGTCACAATGTCACTCAAGTTGAGACAATGCTAGATACTGCTTTTCCAGGACAGGGATGCATCATCTCATTTATGTCAAAATGGTAAATTTCTGAGGCCCAGTCTGCTCAACATGACAAAATAGATTCCCATTCTTAAACTCTAAATGTTGGCAATTTTTGCTCTAGATGTCTGATTTGGTTAATAATAACAATATTGACTGGCCTGGGGGCGAAAGGACACATATCGCCCTAACTAAATTGATTATCACCCTCGTCTACGTTGATTATAATCTAGTTTGGGCAATATAAGTCTTATCGATGGGCCAGTCAATAATGCTTTTATCTCACACACTACAGTACATCAACTCAACAAAACTGCTCAATTTGCTCACACTCCACTGAAACAGTCAAAATTACCAAATTACCCCTGTATGTAACCTACAAACTACTCTGTACATGGGGCTATTCTCTCTCAATCACATCCTCTACACAAATAAGGTAGCTAGCAATGTAAAGTGCAATGACATGGTTAATTGTTGGATTAAAAAGTCAGACGATCAAAACTGCTATCTAATCAAGATGTAAAACTATCAATTTCATCCATTTCCATTGTAGCTACTGCCTGATCAGACTTAACGAGAATAAATATATCAGTTTTATTGTTCAAAAGAAAGAAATAACTTTATTAACTATTCTTCAACCAACAAGTCCTCAAGTTCAATTCATTATGTATCACTCTGAACTTGAATAATTTCTTATTTTGACAACAGTTGCTGTTATACTGTAATGTACAGGTAAATATTCAATGTAATATAAGTAACCTATACCTAGGTAATCTATATTCTATCTAAATAGGAACAAGGTAATGTACTATCTAAATTCTATTCCAGCAATGTACCTCACCTTTTTCAACTAATTTTACTCCAGATGGGCCTCTCAACCACTTTCTAATTTAGGCTACCAGGAGCAATCCTAAGGATGTAACTCCTTTCTAATTCACCACAGGTATTTTCCTAAAGGGTCTATCCACTGTTTTATTTACATGCTAGCTTCCTCTGACTAATCATATCACTTTGATACTGCTATTTTCTCTTCAATAGCCTCAAACTTATTATTCTATCACCAACTTCAGAATTGCCTATTAACTAGTCTTTACGTATTTCAATTAAAGACATCCTTTAGAGTCCATTCATTGCTGTCTGTACTACAGTGTCTGTCCTGATTATGAAACATTTATGACCTTAAACTTCTTTGCCATTATCTGTTAGGCGTCATCTGTGCCTGGGAGGCAAAATCAACTGAATCACTATGACCTATCTGCTAAATCCAATACTAACTATTCAATAAAGTGCTCTCACTCACCTCCAGAAAAAGAGAGCTCTAATGTATCCTAATAACTAGCGGTCACTTCAATTCCACTTATTTTCTTCCTGTCCATGTATGCGGTAAAATGTTTAGTCACAATTTCTTATTTTCATGATTCCTGCTTTGGCCTTGTTTTTTTTTAGTAATCATGATTCGTTGTTCTTGATTTTCCTCCTTGTGCACTATCACTCACTTTCAGGGGCAATACCTTTGGTATCCAATTCTACCACCTCAAATCCCTTGGCCATATATTGACTTTCCGTTGGTACATCTAATGTTAGATCTCTCGTTTACAAGCATAGTGTATGTGTGCATGGGCTTGGGTGCTAAGCAAGTATATGTGGGTCTCGCACCTGCAGTAATCACATTTGTATGTGAGGGGGATTTGATGTACATTCTCAAGATGAATGTGGCTCGAGAAATGGTAGTAATATAACTAGTGCAGTAGGAGTTATCACGACTGTTGGTCTTTACACTTGAGGCCCAGAAAAACAATATGGATGGTGTGATTTGAATTCATTTGTATTCATCAGCCAACTCAAAGAGATGCAACAAGAATGTGTACGGTACTTGTAAAGCAACTCATAAGTATTACATCAGTGAACATACATAATTGGCAATATAGCAGGTCACTAATAAGTTATATTGTATTATGGTGAAACAAAGATTTTCCACCTCCCAAGATTTGATCATAATTAGATGAAACAGTTATCCACCATACATTCAACAGTTGCTAGTATAGTCGTATTGCATACCTTCTTAAAGTCTTGAAGAAGACCCATGGAATATAAGCAGACTCCTTGATGTGAGACTAGTGAAATACCGGTGACTGCACCTCCTTGCAACAATTTTTCTGCATGGTAGAAACAAATAAGTGCATCACATTAATATTTGAATATATACATGTATCCCGGAAGGGGGGGGGGGGCACTGGTCACTTCCATTGAAAAGTGCATTATAGGTATATCTGCAAGAATCGTCCTGAAGAGCACCCTACTAAACTAAATGAGGATTAAAAGGCAGGCCACTAGGACACCCTAAACACATTTCATGCAGACCATGTCCCAGATATGGACACCCTAAACAGGGATTTCATTAATCATTTGGATATATACCCGTTGTTTAAAATGTGTTTAGTTTATGTTCACGAAAGGATCACAAATTTTTTGTGCCCAAATTTTAACATGTTAAAAGTTTTTGCACCCATTTGACACACTGCCACACACCTCTCCGCATGCTGGTACTCAAGTTCAATGCGCTGGCATGCATGAATTCATGCTTGTGCGCAGGACCCACAATGAGTGAAAGTTTCAACAGGACTGAAGTATGTGGAATACTGATCAAGCCTATAGGTCAAATATAGCAAGGCTAGCAGGCATTGGCGGCGGAAGCCAAAAAATTTAGGGGGTGTCCACCTGAATTTTGGGATGGACACAAGCGCCCCCAAAAAAGGTTATCCTAAATTTTAGGAGTTGCTACCAAAAAAAAAAAAAAAAAAGTTATCAAAAATTTTTTTAAGGGGGACCGTCCCCCCCACCTAAAATTTAGGGGGCACATGTCCCCTCCCTCCCCCCCCCCGCTTCCGCCGCCTATGCTAGCAGGTAGCATTATTAACTTTTCGAGTAACCAGCTGGTTCTCTGGTAGTATATTATCTTAAATGATAATTAGGTATTGCCCAAGAAGTGGAGGCCTAATGGAAAAGTGGATCAAACACTTAGTTGTGCTTCCTGCCAATGTAGCTAGATTTGTAAATTTGCCTTTCAGCTTTGAGTAGATTTATTTCATAACATTTTGTTCTGTCACTGTCAGATGAAATTGGGAAAAAACAATCACATATTATAAATTGTAAATGTCCCCATCAAACACATTGGTGTTCAGTTTTATACAAATTCATGTTATCTTCAGTTAATGTGTATGAGTCCCTACTTCACTAAGTTCATTACCTCTTGAGTTTAGATGTGCATCATATAATTTCAATAATTTTTATTTCATTTTTCTTGCATTGATTTGCAGTGCACTTAGCCCCGCCCCATTAAAATCCACTATATTATTTTTTGCCTCTTGTGACAGCCTGACAGGAGGCAGACATAAGCATAACAATACACAATGCTATTGTAGGGTTTAAAACTAAACACCTACTTGATGAGAATAAAATAATCAGTTTTAAAACAGCATTTAACTTAGGAACTTCAGCAAACAGAACATATCAGGTTACAGAAGACAGAGAATAACTAAACAAAGAGACTGGACCTGTAGTGTCGTATCTGTGCATCTGTGTCTGTGTCTCATGCATTTATTAAAATACTCTTTATACCTTTGGCCTTCCTTGGCCCACATCATATTTGTTGCTACAGTAACATAACATTATTTAAACCATCTTAAAGCTAACTAATGAAATTAAAGAACACAGAAGAGCCCAACTTAAATATAGTAATCCAATTCATATAATAAACCAATGAGGAATAAGATGAAAGTGATAAAAGATATCTGGGTGATTATGTAATAATGGAAGTAGAAACTAAGGAGTCAGGTGAGGGATGGAATGAGTGGAACACCTGAATAGAGAAGGAATGAAGATGACAAGAGAATCATTTTAAGGAGGCAGCTAGACTTAGTATACTGCAGATAAATTGACGAATGAGATAAAAAATATTGAAACGATATAATGCCATTTAAACCCAGCAGGACATGATTTGGTGAAGTATAGATTCGTACAGATTATCAAAAGTATTCTGTATTTTCATGTCAGGGGACCTTTAATCACAGACAGAAATCATAATTATGCAATTGTGCAGGCCTTGCACACCTTCCTTGACTGTCACAGCACATTGTCAGCAGAGCTACTTGAGCAACTATTACGACAGGACTAGTTTGCACGTGCGAGTAAAATGGGATAACAAGCCCAAATTCAATGGCCGAATTCACAAAGGTGGTTTTGAAAACCCACGATTGAGTCCATGATTTATGCAGATTTTCTGTATAAATTATACTTATTTACCACGCATATTTAAAAAATTTCCAATGCTGATGCACGCCAAATTGAAGTCTGTTGCCGTAATAAATGGTAGTGTGATTATAAGTTTGGTGACATTAGCCAATAGCGGTCACTTATGGGTGCAAATAATTTAGTCCTCTAAATTAGGCCCTAACCCACTTGCTCACTGCAACCATCCTGCCTGTGGGGAATTTACAGGATTTTGGTATGACAATGCTGTACACAGCACACATTAAAAAAAATAATTAAAATATCACTTTGGGAGGGGGGCAGGGATATGTCACTTGCATGGGTTGTGACTTGTCGGGGGGGGGCAGTCTGCTCCCCCTTTAGGTACGCTAGTGGTTATATCATAACCTAGTTCATTGAATGAGTGCCCTAACCCAGGATCACTTTGGGTGGGGGAGCTAGGTCTGTATTCTCTGCACACATTCTTGATTAAACTAAACATTCTTCACTGAAATTTATTGTGAATCATCACACATTCACGCCTTTTCTTATTATCCTCAGGCCAATGTACTGCTTTCAGGTTTCATGACTTTCAAATGAATTGTGAAACATTCCTCCCTCTACATGCATGACATAGGATACAATAATAGAATTCATATCATCATTAACTGTCTTTAGATATAACTTTGCGGAATGTTAAGCCTATATGATGGGGGAGGGGGAACCTAAAGCTATGCACTTTTTTACAAATGATAAAAACTATGCCAATTTCAATTTTTGAACAAATTATCTTTCACTGAATTGTGGCAAACATTCTAAAGAACATTACCAAGAAGAAAATATCACAAAAATCACTTATACGAATATCCTGCTGTGTATTCTGAAAACCTCTTGATTCCGCCGCCCAATAAAGAAGGGGTCCTAAAGCTATACTGATTTATCATGCAAAAAATAGTATTTCCTGTGCCTCAATTTCTAAAATATATATGTTCATATTATCACAGGACAAAATGAAATTAAAGCGAATATAAAACTCCAAAATTCCGAACAGTTGTGGGCTTTCTATGATTTATGAATTTAGAGATTTACTGCAGCCTCTGTAGATAAAATTGAATAGGATTAGTTCGTCACACTGCAGTCACAAAGTTCCATTTGCTATTAAAAACTGCATGCGCGATGAGTGGTGCGTAGCTTTATATAGGGCCCTCTACCGTACACTACCGGTATGTCATTAATTTTGAATTTGATTGATATAGATCTGAAACTATAACCTTTCTTTCATTTATGCAGAAACAATTCCCAAAGACAAAGAAAAGTTCTAAAAATTTGAACATTAGGCTACCGTAATTAAATTTATTTTAGGATATCTAGGCCTATCATTAATGTTAATTGTTACATAATTACCTACCATTAACAAAGTCTTCCCAGTTTCTTAATAAAGAATGCTCCATCGATCTTGGTCAAAATTGTACGTTTTACCTCCTCTTGACTTTATAGCTTGTTAAGTTGACTCATCAGTCCTATGGCTGGTAAGGCTGGATTCAATATCCATTAATATAAGTACCGGTATACAGTTCCCGAGAGCGAGAATTCGGAATGGGTAGCTGTCTGGTCTCTCACGTAGCTGGCCTGAAATGGGGGAAATCCCGGCCCCGAGCGAGCACAGCGTAAAATCATCGCGCGCATATCGCAAGCACTAGCATCGACATGGAGATGTATATCTCTATGTACTGTGCATCGATCGCTCGCGCGCGCCGCCACTAGCACGCGCAGGCGCCAGATAGTAGCATGCATTCACCAAGATGGCTACCTCCGAGGGTGTCAGCGCTTTCCTTGCCCAAAGACTAGAGAAGGCCAAAGAAAATTTAGAAGATGTTGAGCAAAACATTCGCAAACTTACAGGTGGAGATAACACTGAAAGAAGGTAATTGTAAAGTTTAAATTTAATGTGATCTGCTGATAAAGTGATAAATATAGTGTAGCAGTTCCGGTATTGAACCTCGGAGTCGGAATAAACTGATTAGAAGTAGCCTAGAACTAGAAGTTAGTCAGTCTAACGTTACGTGTGCGTGCATGTGATGTGGATTTTGCATGGCACCTGGCATGCGCTCAATTCAACCACCCACTGGCACGGCCGGTGTAGCGGCGCGGCGGATTTTGGGAAATCGGCGGATCCCGTATCTGCTGGCAAATATTCATGATATTGTTCTTAACTGTTAAGTAAATGGCCGATATCGTTTTTAATTGGAACCATATCAGCCGGGTTTGACGCTGCTTGATGTTCGCAGATTTGGTTCCTCGGTGGATTTGGTTCTAGTTTCTACAAGTACAACTTCGCGATACCTTTTCAAGTGACAAAAATATTTCACTTGCGAAGAGGGGTCCGATTGGAAGCTGATGTCGTAAAAATGAAAAACAATTTCGGCAAAATTTCTACATGTTTATATTTTGTAGGTATTTGTGTATTTATGGTGAAAGTTTGGTGAATTTTATTGGAATAATGTGTTTGATATGATCAAATTCATGAAAAGTGTTCGGTAATACGATCCACTACCATACTAGTAGGCCTAGGCCTACATACTGTTCGGACACTTATTGGACCACAAAAAAATACATTGAATCAAATAAAAATCATGTTTATTTCATAATTTATTAAACATAATTTATTTACTTACTACCAGAGGCTTCTTTTTGCCAAAAATCGGATGCAGTTTCCAAATATCAGACACATAGAGCTGTGCGCCGCAATTAATTTCGGCGATTTAAATCGCGCTCTAGATCTAGACCCCAAAATAATTGTTGAAAAAATAATATACAAATAATGCATGAAGCCGAGTGCGTTAGTGGAAATGCAGAGCACGCGAGGTTTCTTTAGATAGAATCATAGATGCCGCACTGTGCACGAGCCGCTTGCGGCGAGTGCCCAGCTTGCATCATCTGAAGAAACCGAGCTTTCTCTGCATTTACTTTAACGCACGACAGAGCGAGTGCATTATTTGTTTTATAAAATAGCAACACAGAAACAAATTTTAAAAAAGTTACTGTACAGTTTAGTTGGACTTCTCCCGGGACTTCTACCGCACTGGTTTGCTCGAGCGTGCAATATCAATTTCGTTGCGCACCTTTTGCACTGCCGTGCAGTGCACCAAAAAAGTTGGATGTCATGTGACGCGTATTGGCCAATCACGATGCTTAAAAATACAGAGCTATTTTATAATTTATTTTAACTGCCTAAATGCCGATTTTAATTATTACTATCAATAATTTTGATATAGAAATCGGTAAACAATGATAATTTACTTACCAAACGGACCTCTTTCGGCTCCGAACATCGGACGTCTTCGCTCAGTTGCGCGTGACTTCATTCTGAAAATGAGTGCGCGCGCATCAACAGCATGCATTTCCAATTCAATTGCCTGATATGTCCGATGTTTGGGATAGTGCTATATTCGGAAGGGTGTTGGATTTCCCGCTGTAAGGAACCCCCGCGGAGGCCATTGCAGTTTTCTTTTGCAATGGATCGAACATGTGTGATCTTGGCAGCGATATTTCCTGCGGAAATCACTTCCCCCTTACAAGATTTTTTTGAGTCCATAATTAGCGAGGGTCATAAGAATTTCTGGAAGTCAAAATCATGGATTTTACCCCTGGATTTAACCCTTTAGAAAGCTTAGTACAAAATCATGATTTGAATTATCGATACTGCCATTTTTTGCCTTTAATACTCTGTATCAATCATAATTGATGCATATTGTACCCAATTTATCCCTAAAATTGTGATAAGAAGGATTTTTCATACTGCAATATATTAATAGGTATGAAATAAATTAACAAATGCATGTTATTTTATTACAAGCATTATTATCATATCTTGGGGTAAATTCTTTGTATTCTAGTAGTGCAGCAGACATTGAAAGTTGAATGAAGACTGAATGTGGACTATTTAAAGACCCAGACCAGATCCCAAAATTTAATTGACAAATCAGACAAATTGAAAGCTATTAATTTAAACTAAAAAGAGAAATGCAAGTTGTATGCAGTCACATGGTCTTGTACCATGCATTAGCGCAAAAAACAATATCTTCCAAAGAGAGTGGCCTTTTTGGTACTGAATCTGCCAGAGTAGAACACGATCTGCCGGCGGATTTGGTGCCTAGAACCGTATCTGCCAGGCACAGGATCTGCCAGTACGTTGGCGGCCTCCATGCTGGTTGGTTGGCCGTGCTGGTGGCCTGTAGAACAAAAGCTTCAGTCTCTGTATTTTGGTTGTTCGCTCAACTGCGTTGGCTCCACTCACTTATACATAGACTGAAGAATATTGTTTGGTACAAAACAAGCTCCAATTTGTGCTGAAGACCTTTTTTTCATTTGCTTGCCAACGTTTCATTCAGCCTGAAACCCCCTCCCCCTTTCCAAAGTCCTGTGTACGCTTCCGCTCTTATCATAACATTAATTCCTGCTTACGGTAATGCTGTAACCGATTTTTATTCCAATTCCCGATCCGATCCGATTTTCCCCTTTTTTCTACATTTTTCCGAACTCCGATTTTTGACCATTGGGGAAAAAATCGGATCGGAAAAACCAAAACATAACAAGACCAAAAAAAAAACATGTGGCGACATGTTTGCCGTCAAAATGCGCTGGTGATTTGTTTTGATCTCAGACAAAAGCGGTGGAAGGAAAAGAAGATAAAGGGGAAGAAAATTATGATTTGTTTTTATCTCCGATATTAGCGGAAAGGCAGGTGGAGAAGAAGATTATGATTTGTTTTGATCTCCGACATAATCGGGGAAGAACAAAACGATGATAATGATAATTGGTGATAATTTGTTTTGATCTCCGACAAAAATGGAGGAAGAAAAACAACGAAAAGGCGATATGTTTTGATCTTAAGCGGAGGCAAATAAGATTTAGTTGAACACGCTGACATGCGCGGTAATATTTACGACTATCTGACTATACGTCCTCTAAGCGTTTACGATTACCTCCGCTATCACTACGATGTTGTAGAGAAGGTGAATGTCATGGTAAACAACTCTGGATAATAATGCGTCCTTTTCGGGAGGTCATGCGACCTTCAAGAGTTTACGATTACCTCCGCCATCACAACGATGTTGTAGAGAAGGTGAATATCACAGTAAACAACTCTTGATAATAATGCGTCTTTTACGGGAGGTCATGCGACCTTTAAGAGTTTACGATTTCCTCCGCCATCACTACGATGTTGTAGAGAAGGTGAATATCACTGCAAGCAACTCTTGATAATAATGCGTCTTTTTCGGGAGGTCATGCGACCTTTTTGAGATTACCATTACCTCCGCCATCACTACGATGTTGTAGAGAAGGTGAATATCATGGTAAACAACTTTTGATAATAATGCGTCTTTTTCGGTAAGTAATGCGACCTCTAAAAGTTCACGAAGGACGCCGCCATCACCACGATGTTGTAGAGAAGGTGAATATCATGGTAAACAACTTTGGATAATATTGCGTCTTTTTCAATAAGTAATGCGGCCTCTAAAAGTTCACGACGGACTCCGCCATCACCACGATGTTGTAGAGAAGAGGCCTATCGTTGATCGGCGGTAGTGTCGCGCGCTGGAACGTCATTATCTTATTTTCCTTCCTCCGATTATGTCGAGATCAAAACAACTCATCATCTTCTTCCTCCGCTTTTGTCGGAGATCAAAACAAATTCTGCCATCAGTGTCGCGTGCCGCATTTGTCCACGCGCCGGTCTCATACAAATTTTAATGTATTTTTTTGTTTTTGAATATCTTCCGATCCGATATCCGAACCGATTCCGATTTTAAGAGCGAAACTTCCGAACCGAACTCCGATCCCGTAATTGCTCTAACTTACAACATTAGTTAGCTTACGGTATTCCAAAAATAACATATTTTTACTTTTCATTTTTGTCTCACCTGCGAAGCAAAGTGAGACTATAGGCGCCGCTTTTCCGACGGCGGAGGCGGCGGCGTCAACATCAAATCTTAACCTGAGGTTAAGTTTTTGAAATGACATCATAACTTAGAAAGTATATGGACCTAGTTCATGAAACTTGGCCATAAGGTTAATCAAGTATTACTGAACATCCTATTAGAGTTTCATGTCACATGACCAAGGTCAAAGGTCATTTAGGGTCAATGAACTTAGACCATGTTGGAGGAATCAACATCGAAATCTTAACCTGTGGTTAAGTTTTTGAAATGTCATCATAACTTAGAAAATATATGGACCTAGTTCATGAAACTTGGACATAAGGTTAATCAAGTATCACTGAACATCCTGCATGAGTTTCACGTCACATGACCAAGGTCAAAGGTCATTTAGGGTCAATGAACTTTGGCCGAATTGGGGATATCTGTTGAATTCCCATTATAACTTTGAAAGTTTATGGATCTGATTCATGAAACTTGGACATAATAGTAATCAAGCATCACTGAAAATTTTGTGCAAGTTTCAGGTCTCATGATTAAGGTCAAAGGTCATTAGGGTCAATGAACTTTGGCCGAATCGGGGGTATCTGTTGAATTACCATCATAACTTTGGAAGTTTATTGGGCTACATGTAGTTCATTAAACTTGGACATTAGAGTAATCAAGTATCACTGAACATCCTGTGCACGTTTCAGGTCACATGACCAAGGTCAAAGGTCAATGAACTTTGGCCGAATTGGGTGTATCTGTTGAATTACCATCATAACTTTGAAAGTTTATGGATCTGATTCGTGAAACTTGTACATAAGAGTAATCAAGTATCACTGAATATCCTGTTTGAGTTTCAGGTCACATGATCATGGTCAAAGGTCATGTAAGGTCAATGAACTTTGTCCATGTTGGGGTTTTTTGGTGAATAACCATCATATCTCTGTAAGTTTATTGGTCTAGTTCATAAAAAGTGGACATAAGAGTAACCATGTATCACTGAACATCTTGTGCGAGTTAGAGTAGTATTCAAAGTCAGCACTGCTGCTATATTGAACCGCGTGATGCAGGTGAGACGGCCAGAGGCATTCCACTTGTTTTTACAGTGGAAGTCTCCAACAAAATACTGATATGAATAAAAAGATTTTTTTAATTAGACAAGCATAGATAAAGCTGAAAATTTTTATCCAAATCGGATATGATTTTTTTTGGGGGGGAACGGTTCAGATTTAATAGGTTAGGGATACGATGCATCACTCACTATCTTTTTTTGGGGGGAGGGGGGAGAGTAATTTATTCTAGGAGATAATAATCATTTACACCTGTAAGTACTATTCTTGTTTTTTTTCTATTGTCAAAACAAAGTTTGATTCTTCCCTGAATATTACTGCACCTACCGTGATCCGGTTGTCCTTATTGGGGGGAGGGGGGAGAGTAATTTATTCTAGGAGATAATAATCATTTACACCTGTAAGTACTATTCTTGTTTTTTTCTATTGTCAAAACAAAGTTTGATTCTTCCCTGAATATTACCGCACCTACTGTGATCCGGTTGTCCTTATTGTCAAACGTGCAAAAAAAATGAATACTGTATCATGCTTATAATAAAAGAAAATCCAGAAAAATAAGTCATATTTTCTTTGTGCACACAATGTCTGTTTCCTTTTCCTTCCCCTCTTTTCTCATTTCTTTATTACCAAATTCTCATTCTTTATTTTACTTGTTTCTATACACATGTGCTACCTTCTTTTCCTTTATTCTATTCCCTTTTTGTCTCGCCCGCCAAAGGTGAAGGCGAGACTTAGGGATCCAAATGTCGTCTGTCCATCATCCGTCTGTCGTCCGTCCGTCGTCCTGCATGTTATGCTTCAGTTGGAGGTCACATGATAAGGTTATAGGTCATTTTCAGGTCAACGTTAAAGTTTACATGCAAGACTCTCTTATGACACCTAACTCTGCAACCGTAAGTCACTTTTTAACCAAACTTGGATGGTAGATGGACTTGAGGAACTTGCATGTTATGCTGCAGTTGGAGGTCACATGATAAGGTCAAAGGTCATTTTCAGGTCAACGTTAAAGTTTACATGCAAGACTCGCTTATGACACCTAACTCTGCAACCGTAAGTCACTTTTCAACCAAACTTGGATGGTAGATGTACTTAGGCGACCTGCATGTTTTGCTGCAGTGGGAGGTAACATGGTAAGGTCAAAGGTAATTTTCGGGTCAACATTAAATTTTACGTGCAAAGCTCTTATGACAAGTGTTATTCCATCCCAGTCATTTTACAATGAAGTTTCGATACAATTCTGTTGCGTGCCCTCGCAAATCACAATATTTCTGGTTATTTTCATAAGTGGGCGAGACAAAATTGCTTTTGCCTTGTTATATCTTTCTCTTCAATACTACTTCTTTCAGTCACAGGAGTAAACCGAATTGAATTAAATTTATTTTCATACTTCAAAAAATATAACAAAATATAATAACATGAAACAAAAATTATGTTTGATTATATACAGAATGCAGAAGAAATCTGTCCCTTTATAAGAAATGAAAGCTACCATTAGCAAGTGATGATTAGACTTAATGGACCTTTCATCACCATTATCTTTCCCCATTGAAAAGTCCACTAATTGAGTGCTATGAGACTTCAGAATACTAAAAGTCTTATAAGTACTCAATTATGTCTTCGCGCTGTCATAACGCGTACTATTGAAAGTGCGTGCTACGTACCCCTTCCAAGTAAGGAAAGGGGCACTTAAGAGACTTTTCAGAATACCAAAATGCTCATTAAGCGCTAATTGAGCTTTCAGAATACCGCACCAGGCTCCTTGCAGTAGAGTTGCGTCCAAAAATTGGGATTGTCCCAGAAAACGACAGCAGTGGCATCGTCAACTTTGGAATCTTAACCGAGGTTATCATATTCATAACTTAGAAAGTATATGGACCTAGTTCATGAAATTTGGACATATAAGGGTAATCAAGTATTACTGAACATCCTGCCTGAGTTTCAGGCAAGTCTCTTTTTCTTCCAGTCTAATTTGGTAGGGTCAGGCTTTCTCTTTCAAGTGATCCTCATGGTATTACATTTCGTGGAGACCTAGGGTTACAAAGGGCTACATCAACATCCAATCTAGAGTAGAGATGTAGTTGCAGAGAGTTGTGGCCAAGATTCTTTAAATCTGATGTCCATCAGCAGAGTGTGGGTAACAAATTCAACATCATCTGATATTAAGCAATGCTAAAAAGTACCTGTTGCCATATTTAGAGCAAGACTCTGAATCTTCTTCCACTTAATAATTCCCAATATCTGTATATCATATTAACAGGGTGTCTGTTGGAGATTCAAGAAGGCTCATTGTTGGAGAGCAGAGAAGAATATCAGGTGATCAGAGGAGGCATGTTAGTGACTTAAGGAGACCTTTAACTGACCAAAGGATTGAAAGGAGACTCTCTGGTGACCAGAGAAGGTTATCAGCGGATCAGAGAGGCATATCTGGTGATCAGCGGAGAGTTTCAATAGATGCACCAGGAGTACGGGGTAGAGGCGGAGGATTAACAGTACAGAGGTAAGGATTCTTTGCAATTTACCAGTCAAAGTAATATGTCATTATTTCATATCCTCATCAAGTAACTTTTAAAATGAGACGGATGATGGGGATAACTAAAAAGGAATGAACATCCAAGAATTAAATAATGATTAATAAATTATTTGTAACATTTTTGTGATTTTTTTTCCAAACAGGCTTTCACTGATGGAGAGACTTGGGGCACCGCCTGCTAAGAGACCTAACCTGGGAAGTCCATTTAGCAGGTTAGTGCTTGATCTGCAATTACTATATGACCAGATTTTATACAGTAACATTCAGACAATCTGATATCTGTTTTCTTTTTTATCAAATATAGCCTGATCTTATACCATTTTATTTGAACCAATGCTACATTATGAAAGGAGCATTTAACATGATGCCTAGTTTATTTTAATAAAGGCAGTAAATAGAGAAATATTGATCAAAATTTGATAAGAGCAATTAAAGAATCTCATGCAAACAGCTGCCCTATATATGTCATGTAATACAGATTCCATGAATTTCTATACATGTCTAAACTAGGGACAGTGATTTTCCGTTTCAAAAAATGGCATTTTCCGTTTCAGAAAATCTCAAATTCCGTTTCAGCACGTCAGAAAACGGAAATTCCGTTTCCCCATAGACGTTGTACACACGGAAAAGTGACAATTCCGTTTACACATTGAATAGCAAAATCAAAGCGCATACACTCGCACTGGCCAAAATTTGTATCTGCTACTGTACCAACAACACAATAGAATCCGTTCTAATCGGATCTATGCTGGTGTATTTAATGATTTTTCAAACTGATTTAGCATGCATACATCCTCACCTTTCACATAATTAGCATTATTTTACGGTGAAATTAAATTTCATCGATAATTTTGGGGTTTTTTGGACATCGTTATCATCAGTCAACGACTTTCGCCAATCCGCCATCTTGGATTTTAAGACCACGATATCGTGCTGTTACATCTTCAAACGTAGAGGGCAGCAACACACGACCGTGCAGTTGAGCAATCTGAAGCGATGTGAAGCTCAACCCGGCCGGCCGGGTACGATCGCGGGGTACTATCGAGTGTGCAGATGTCGAGAGCAATCACGATGTGTGAATTGTCATGATTGTAGCGAAGTGAGATCGTGTTTTCTGGGGTTTTGTGGCCATTTAATATTCTCATTTTTTGGTTATTTTGGAGTAATTTCTGTTGCTATTCTGTGTATTTTGAGGGAAAATACATTTTCCGTGATTTTCCGTTTGAAATGCCACTTTCCGTTTCAAAAGGCCTTTTCCGTGAATTCCGTCCGTTTTCCGCGATCGCGGAAAATCACTGTCCCTACTAAACATTTGAAAAGTATTTCATTAATACTAAAGAATAATTTTCTCATAGAATTCTGTTAGAAATTGCATGTCTGATGATATTATTTAAGCACCTGTGACTAGTTGAGTGGCCTTGTTAGGATTTTTTGCCAACTTTCATTAATATATTTCCCTGTTATTCTACTTTTATGAAAACCAACTTTACAAATTAAATGGCATGCTTGATTAAAACTTACAAATTTATTACTGTATGTATTAAGAAATTACTATGAAACTGGTCGATTATATAGTCTCATATGTTCTATGTTTAAAAAGATATTGTATAAGATCATAAATCATATGATTCATTTGTTATAAGCCTGTGAAATTTGGTTGGCTAAATTGCTTACATGGGTACAAAGTAGCAATATAAGTGTTTGTAAAAACTTTGTATATTTTTGCGATTTTTTTTTTAGGCTAGGAGGAAGAGTTGGACCAAGGAACCGAGCCCCCAGTGATGATGAGGATGAGGACATGGATTACAAGGTAAGAATTAGGTTGATAATACTCATGCAATTTACACGTATACACCACCAATTTAACCATGTTAAGTGCTAATTTATTACTTGAACGGGACTTTTTCTTTTTAACCCTACCTAGACCGAGGGGGGGGGGGCACACAAAATTTACAATACCCGGGTACACGGTTCCAAAATAATGCAACATTTTGTAAGTGCATGTCAGACCCAAAATAGCCCCAAAACATGATTTTTTTTTGTACAAAGTCAATACATGTTGTGTTTTCAACCAAAAATTGATGTATGATTATTTTTAGTGTTGCTGGTCTAAACGGATTTGTTTTATGCTGTTATGATTTCAAAAGAGCCCCAAATTAAGTTCATCGAAAAACATTGAAAAACTGAAAGTAAAAAAACCCCAAAGAAATAAACAGGAAATTGCGAAAACAATATAATACATAAGAAATTGATCTGATATCACAATTTCTTTCATGTACATTTGCTAAGGATGCCACAAAGAGTTTCTGTACCATAAATTAGAACATTTAGACCTTATTTAGAGAGTTAGAGGAAAAAGTATGATTTTGCATACTAATTATGCATAAATTAGCATAATCACTAAATAGCAATTTGCATGAAGTAAATTACTATACAATTTTGTAGATTATGTCCCAGACAACATGCGTGCCAATTTTTGGCGCGATCAGTGGCCGAGATCTCCCGAATCCCCAGGCCTAGATAGGGTTAAGGATTCAACTGAGATAAGGCGTCAGAGATTTTAACTCTCTATCGTCTATGAATTTTTGTCAGCACTCAGCTCCTCTGGATTAGCAGAGTAATTGATTTGTGGAACCAGTTTCTATTATGTACTAATGATGGGATTTAAATATTTTAGTTTTACTTCTTTTCTTATATTTTTTATTTGTTTATATTATAAATGTAAATAGCTTTGTTTTTAGTAATCGTTGTGTGTGCCTTATTCTTTAAAGGACAAGTCCACCCCAACAAAAACTTGATTTGAATTTAAAAGAGAAAAATTCAACAAGCGTAACACTGAAAATTTCATCAAAATCAGATGTAAAATAAGAAAGTTATGACATTTTAAAGTTTCGCTTCATTTCACAAAACAGTTATATGCACATCTCAGTCGGTATGCAAATGAGGGAACTGATGACATCACTCACTATTTCTTTGTATTTTACTATATGATTTATGAAATATTTTGATTTTCTCGTCATTTTCATGTGAAATAAAGTTTCATTCCTCCCTGAACACGTGGAATTCCATTATTTAACATTTTGTGCTTCAGGCAAGGAGGTCCTAATCATCAAATTCATAAAAATTGAAATATTGTATAATTCAAACAATAAAAAACAAAAGAAATAGTGAGTGAGTGACATCATCGACTCTCATTTGGATGTAACTGGCTCATTCATATAACTATTTTGTTAAAAATAAGCGAAACTTTGAAATGTCATAACTTTCTTATTTTACATCCGATTTTGATGAAATTTTCAGCATTGTGCTTGTCTGATTTTTCTCTATTGATTCAAATCAACATTTTTCTGAGGTGGACTTGACCTTTAAGAAAGGTTAACAGCCAATAATTCTACAATTAACATTTCAATTGACCAACATATTACAATGATTTGTTAACTACAGGCAACACATTTTTCCCTCTCTTTCCTTATTGACAGCCTCTTGTTCAATCCTCTGTGGTAACTACCCTAACAACAGTGACACCAAAAACTCGCCAACAGACCATCAAAGAAGTACAGAAAGACAAGAAGAGTGTTGATAGGTGAGGGGCTCAGTACTGAATTTGTGTGAGGGATAGGAATTGTTTGTGACTATCTGTATCTGAAATAAGTTAGAGTCCACTTTTCTTGAAGAAAAACACAAAATACTACAGAGTTGTACATGGCAAAAATACAGGTTCATCTGCTCCAGCATAGGTTAAAAGTAAAAGATACATATTGCATTCATTTAAAGAAAAATGATATTAATTAGAAGTCATGGTTGCAATGTTTGGTGATTTACAGTTCATTTTCAGCTTTTTTTTGTCTTGCCAACAAATTGCTATTAGCTTAACATGCACTTCTTCAAAATAATCTTGGTTCAACAAAGTGAACTCAGAAACATATCCTCTTTATCTTTTCTATTGCGCTTTATACACTATAAGCCTTACTGTCATTGTTTTTTCCTGTTTTTAGGAATAAGCGAATGTTTGGTCACCTATTAGGCACCCTGCAGAAGTTCAGAGATGAAAGTGATTCAAAGACAGACAAGGTTTGTATATGAACAAATTATTCCCCATGGAGTAAGTTGGGGATTGTTGTACATTGGTTATGTTGGATTTTAAGTTACACTTTAACTAAGTGGTATCCCAGAGGGAGAGGGGTATAGGAGGAATATGCAAAGATTTAAAAAAAAAGAAGACTATTCAACAAACAGCCAATGATGGTATTTTTTAAAGTGGTGGTATTATTTCCAAGACACAACATTGCTTAGACTAAGTTCATGTAATAATTATCATTTTACAGCATTAGTTTTACTAGTAATTCATGCTTAGGGAATGCAGGAGGTTGTGTAGTCCATTTAGATTTCTTGTTGAATGATATAAACCAATTGGCACTTGACATAAGTTTGGGGAAATACATGTCTGTGAAATGATCCTAAGTTTTACTTATTAGCTAACTTATATTTTCATTGATAAATACAACCCTGTTATAATCACTGAATTTGCAGGATAAAAGAAGAAAGGAGATTGAGAAGAAGCTAGAAGAGAAAGCTGTAGAAGAGAAGAAAGCTGTGGCAGAAGAGAGAAAACTATTAATGAAAGAGCGGAAAGATAAACAGGCAGAGCTCAATCGTTTAGAACAGTTGGTTGAACTAACTCAAGAGGTAGGTATTAATGTTACCGTGGTAAAGTCTCTTTTCTTGTTGACACTCAGTTGTCTAGAATGATGATAGTTTTCAAGGGACTTTTCCACTGCTTATCTGATAAATGATGGTTTGATTTTGTTTCTCCTAAGATTTGTCAATTTTTCCCAGTATAATTGCCTTGGTATCAACTGAAATGAAAGTTAAACAAAATAGGGAAAGAAAGTATCAAATAAGGTGAAATGTCTGAAAGTTATAGAAAAGTAATGGCAACCCTTTAGAATTCTTGCTAATCCTCTCAGAAATCAATCATTAGTTAATATATTTAGATCATGATGGTAGGGTATCATAAGCCAAGTGTATGTTTTATTTTGAATTGGTGCAAAACTGTAGAAGTTCTTCTTTAGTTATCCTTAATTTGATTTCAAGAAAAAACATTTATGAAAGACGTAAGCAGAATTATTGTATCATTTGAGAAATATTTTGTCCACAGCACAAGGATTGGGACGTTCACTCTGGCCTTTTGAGTAACTTCATCCGCACAAGGGCAAAACCCTATATCTTCTACAAACCTGCCAAATGGACTCTGGGTACAGAGAAACTTTTCAAAGAATCTAAGCAGATATTAAGTGGTGAGTCAATGATGTGGTGCATCGTGTGCATCATTTTACTTACTGTGTTGTATGCCATTTTTTATATTGATAAAGAGTGTTTTGAATTTGTTGTTTGAGTATATTTTCTCACCAACAGAATATTTCTGTGACAACATTTTAGCTGCATGAAGATTTGTACTAACTAGTTTGATGTAGCTGATAATTTGATATACTGATATTGTTGCCCAGAAATTGAATATAGCATTTAATTTCTCCGATGAAGTGTTGCTATTTCCCATGGGATTATATTTTGCCTGAAGCACTAACAAAATGCTCTCCCTAGTGGAAAGTATAGCTGCGGAGGGGATTTGAAATGTTGTTTATTAAACAGATAGACATTTTGAATCTTTATAACCCATGTACTAATTAGTATTTACTTATTTTTCTCGTAGCTGCTGTTGAGAAGCGTAAAGATGAGCTTGCAAAAGAGATTGCTGAGTTAGAAGGGAAACCCAAGAAAGAAGAGAAGAAGGAAGAAGATGGAGAATCTAAGGACCGGAGAAGGAGCGGAGAGGACAGAAGGAAGAGTGGCGAGGAGAGAAGACGGAGCGGGGAAGAGAGAAGACGTCGTCATAGTAACCGTGATGAGGTAAAGGGTAAGATGGATGATAGGGATAAATCACATAGGGGAGATAGTGAGAAGCATGGAAGTGATGAGAAACGAAGAGACAGGAAGAGGACAAAGCATGAAGATGAAAAAGAAGCTAAGGTCTCCAAACCTAAAGACACTCATGAAGAAAATCTTCAGTCTTCCAAAGACACAGAAGATAAACCTATGAAAGAGACAACTGCCGAAACGGACCTTGATCACCCTGAAAAAGAAGAAGAAAAGGAAGATGGTGAAGGTAATGATGGTAAGATGGAAGGTAAGTATGAAGAAGAGATGAAGGTGGAGGATGTTGGGGATGTCATGAAAGAAAATGGTCAGGATAAAGAAAGTAAAGAGGGAAAGGAGGAAGGATTGCAAGGGCTTGCTGATGAAGAATGGGGTAATGTAGGATGGGGTGATGATGATGATGCTGTAGAGAAACCAGCAGTAACTGATAGTATGGCAGGTCAAGTAGACGAGGGTCAGAATGATCAAGAACAGTTGGACTATATTTATGATGACCTGTGAAGGCTTGCTTTTGATATTATGTCCTCAAATATTGTCTTCAAAATACCTAGTAGCATTATTTCTTGATTTTAAGGATTTGTCTTTGAAGGGAATAGTTCATTGAGAAACCATTGGCTACCATTTGAATTGTAAGGTTCAGTAATAGATTCATGAATTTTATCCATCTTCCACAATTGGGATAAGGGTGGCTTGTGATATGTAACCGGTCATTATGATGGTTTTTATTCAGGATTCAACTTTAAAACTTAAATTCAATAATGCAGGTTTTATTTAAAATGATTTATCTTAAGAATGACCATCTTTCTTGACTTTCTATTTGGTGTCCTCCATTTTCATCTCTTTTTCCCTTCAAGTTAGATAACATTGCACTTGAATATCAGGATGCATTTAAGGGAAATGCCAACTCCATTCATACAGCCAGTAGTTAGAAAGCGGTGGAGGGTAAATATTTGATATGAAGAAAGGAGAGAGCGAGAGAGATGGTGGGGGAGGGAGAAAGGGAGATTATTGGGGGTAGACAGAAGGGGTGATTATTGGGGGTAGACAGAAATGAAAGGGAAGGAGGGAACCACTTGAGGGAACTACCTTTTAGATGTGTCAGCTGAATAATCTTTTAGTGTGAATTTGTAAAATTCAAGAAAGCAAGGGATTCGCATTTCATCATTTCATATAACTCAAGCTAGTGTGTAATACTAGGTTGTCTTTTTTTTTAATGGGGGGGGGGGTGGTCGATAACATAAAAAAAATAGATTCAAATTTATATACAATTGTTTTCAAGAAAAGTTTGAATCAATGAATACCTCAGTCCTATTCACAATGACTTCACACTGCCATGCAGTGGGCCTTTGTAATTTTTTATTCACATACACTGTCAAAACATTATTTAGATGGTCGTCAAAATAGTCTAGCTTTTGTGATTCTTTAGTCGAATGGGCAAAAATGTATGTTCATTCTACAAACACCTATTAGGCAAGTGTGTAGTGCACTGTAGCTAGATGCATCTCTGCAACATACAGCCATTAATGCCCATTTTCTCATGAATTACTTTCGAATAATTTATATTCTATGAAGTACATCGCATGGTAATGCTATGGGCTTCTATTTTAATGCATTGTTTGGCCATGAGGGAAATATGACCAAACTCTGATGGGCTAGTGTGCTGTGCAGGATTCGATTATGGTGCAAGCATAAATCGTGCATCTTTAGTAGACCTCTCTTTTCCTCATTACCACCAAATTCATCAGGTTTTCATGAATAAACGAACAAGAAACTTGCTCCCAAAATGACCTTTTGAAGAAAGCAACCATACTGGTGTTTCTGGGATTAAAATTCAGCCATAATCTGATTATTTTAAAACTTACAAACATTCCTGATAATATGAAGATATAGAAAGCAGCAGGTAAGAGAGACAGAGAGAGAGAATTTATGAGAGTGGAGTGGGAAAGAAAGCCTGTGCATATTTTAGAATCAAATCAAGATTTGATTAGAAATATAATGTTTAATGAAATGTTCAGCTTTTTTTTAATAGGTTGCAGGTGTGAAAAAAAAGAGAAATATATGAATTGTCTATTCCTGTGATTTTCCTAAATATATCCAAACTTGTATTTCAAGAAATTTTCCAGTAAATCACAAGGCATAATTAAATGGGTTGAGAAAGGCACTGTGAAAAATATCAGATAACTCTTCCTATATTCTCTAGTTCTTGTTATATGTACTGTACTTCTTGTATACTCTGACAACTTGTGGATGTGTATTGTGTGTATACTGCTTGAGTGGTAAGAAATTGACATTTTGCACAAGTCATGTATGGATTAATATTATTTGATTCAATTTGCACTGTTCAATATTTTATGATCAGTGTAAGATAAGTTGGGCATATCGTGGCAGTAATTTTAGAGTGTATTTGAAAGCAAAAAGCCATATATTTTGGACATTTGAATCGGTCTATTAATGCCATACAAAATGAATAGAAAAAAGTCATTAAAAACAAATGGCTGTCATGGACAGCTTCCAGCACACCAATTTTTTAAAATAGTAGACAATTTTGATGGCCACTAAAGACTGGATTTTACTATACACCAGTGGCCACTAATATAGGGTTTACTACATTAAGCCCATGATTAGCATTATAAATCCCCAAATGTGTCTCCATTTCAATTCATTACTAGACTGTATGAATGTGTATGCCCCGGAGATAAGAAATAAAACTGCATTTGACAAGATGAATTTTGCATTTTTACATGAAAATCTATTTCATTCTGGTGCCCAAGGCGATCTAATAATATATCTGCGTGTTTTCTGTCTGTGATGAATAATTTTTTATTTCTTAGCATTGGAAAGGAGGAGAATATCAGAATATACTCTCCATCCATCCATAAGATAAGTGTTCAGGGCATTTTAGGAGAAAAATTGAATTATTGTTATTATTATTGAGAAAGGGCAGAAGTATCTTGGACTAAAATATTTGATATTATCACAGAGAAATTGGCTTTTGGATGAAACTTTATCTGCTCTATACTTCTGCAAGATTGGCTTGTAAGACAATACTCAATTATAATTCACTTAATTGACCCTTTACTTTTTTTATAATTACCAATGCAGTCCCATATGAGAAGTTAAATTCTACTTAGTGTTTTCAGTTTGAAATTTACTCAATTATAATTCATGTTATCACCTACCAGACATCTGAGCTGATAATTTACAAAACCGTATTGCCCTAGATTCTCTGAATATAGAGAAGGGTTTGGTATATTGTTTGTATTTTGCTTGGTCTTTATGCGCGTATTGACTTTCCATGCAGAGATGACGCAAAAAATACCTTTGTATTTTCCCTGGTCTCACATCCGGGCATTTGAGGATGCGTATAAAGAGATACACTTCATAATGATTTACGCAGCAAAAATATGCATCACAAAAGCACTGAATCCGGGCGCTGGATGTGCGTCCTTTGTGACGCGATCTTATAATTACAATTTTGACATAATATTAAAGTGCAGAGCCTGGCCCCTGGTATATAACATGACAAAGTAGAACCATATTCTTAAAAGAAATATATCAATTTTCATGATTTTTGCTTTAGATGTCTGATTTGGATCATAATTATTGACTGGCTCTTTTTTGGGAACATATTGCCCTTAAAAGAACCATATTGCCCTCGTCTATACCTCAAGCCAGTTTGATTCTTTTGTGGGCAATATATTTGATGTTCCCCTCAAATTCAGTCAATATTATATCATTATTGACCCTTTACGAAAGCTTGAATTACTTTTCTTGTAATTACCAATATAATCCTATATAAGAAGTTAAATCCTACCAAGTGTTTTCAGTTTGAAATTTATTTTTGTTTCCCAATTTCTACATATTTAGTTCATTTAATTGGAAGGGGAAAAAATTGTGTATATTTTGAAATTTCTTTGTTTTATTTCAGATCCCTTTCTTCCCATAACAATGTAATGAATTCGTTTTAGAATCTTTGAATTTTCCCACCTTTTTGGGGGGAGGGGGATTGATCTTGAAATTTTTGACATATATATTAGCAATATTTTAGGGAGATTTCCTTGTTTCTTGGAATTTGGGATTTCTCAAAATTATAATTTTGTTTTTACTTTAAAAAAAATCCTCGTTATATCAATAGCATTAGTAGTTTTGTTCATATAACCCTTGATTCGATGTCTTGTTTTTAAGCTTACTTAACATATTTTTTTGTAAGGACTCACCAAAAGTTTCAATTAGAGCATTTGTAAATTTTTCCTTTTTTTGAAGAAGAAACCTTAATTTTGAAATGTCCAAATACAAGGGGACAGTGTGTAAAGCCCAAACATTATTGTGCAGAGAATACTGTTTTTCCATTCTGCCTGGCAAGTGTCTTGAGTGGTGATTTTCTGAAACTTATTGATCAAATTTAGTCTTAAAATTTTGTTAAATCCTTACTTTGACGAGGAGTGGATTCTGTTGTATACAGGCATCGTAAATTAATGGTAGATAATTTTACTTCATGAAAATTAATTTGTGCTATATTTCTTGTATCTAGTATTATTGCTATTGGTAGAGTATATATACCTGCATACGTTGCCAATTGTTTGATGATAGTTATGCAACATCTTTTGCTAATGCCTTATTTTCACTGTCCTGTGATCCATTACGAATGCCACAATTGGCCTTTTGTAACTGATCATGAATATTTTTGGATCATTCAGATCACTAGGACTGATGTGATCTGATACAATCACTACGATTACTCCATGAGTAAGACCACTGTTTTAATTGTGGCGCCAATTTGACAGTGAGAAGTAGGTATTAAGCAGAAGCTGCTATCACTTATCTTTTCTAAACAATGTTGGTGGGTTAATTATAATAGCAATTATGTTTAGTGATAGAATTCAGCTAGGTTCAGGGGCATTGCTAGATCTTCTCAAAATTAGATCATAATCAATGAATCTGTGTTTAAAAGTGTCAACTCTTAGATTGCCTGACCTGCCACTCACAAGTCACATTTTCTAGCAACGCTCCTACTCAGAAGTAATATTGTGCTTGTACAGTGTATATTGATATGTATAATAAATTACTACCTTTTATTTCAGTTGATTTAAAAAAATTGTCATTGTGAATCTATTAAATAAGTTGTAAATTCTTTCAGAAATAAAAGGCATTGTAAGTTTGATAGCGGAGGGGGGGGTAGTATGCCAAAAGAAGGGGGTTAGAACGAGCATGTCCTAAGAGAAGTAAAGGGGAATGTTAAAAAGCAATGAAAGGTTAGAGCTTTTAAAGCCTTAAGGTCAAGAAATATATGTATATATATAGAGGAAGAGAAAGGGTTCCAAAAAAATCGAGGTATATAAAGGGGGTAGTTGGAGGACATGTCAAAAGAAAGAGGTGATGGGAAATGTGGGTGGAGAGAGAAAGAGCATGGAGGGGTCAGAGAGAGAAGAGTGGGAGGGGACAGTTGTCAGAGTCACAAGAGACTAGTGAGGATAAATGGCAAGGAGTGAAAACAGGATGAGGACAGAGATAGGGTTGCTTTTTATTAGGACAGAGATTTAAACACCTTATGGGATTGAGAAAGTAGAGAGAGTAAGAAGTCAAAGAACAGATAGAATAAGAGGGAGAGGGGATAACAAATTAGTATCACTCTTTAAATTCCTATAATAAATAGCATAATGTTGAAAACTAATCTTTCTAAGAGATGAAAATATTGAATATTCATGGATACTATTATCTTTAACAGATGATATTTAACCCTAAAAAGACTGGGGGCTGATTCAGCCCCCCCTCGACATTTTTCGCGATTAATCCGCTGCGCAAAATTTTTTGACCGCGTCACTCGCTGACTTTTTACTTTCAAGTCTCGCGCAACTTTTGAGACCAAAATTGTGACCCCCGGGTACGCAGTTCCGAAATTACGTAACATTTCGTAAGTGCATGCAGACCCCAAATTACTCAAAAACGTGAATTTGTGTACAAATCCAATACAAATAGTGTTTTTAGCCAAAATTCATAAATGTATCATTATTTTTCCTTTTCCTGCTTAAAATCAATTAATTTTATCTTTTTCATGGTCAAAATAAAGTCCCCAACAATTTCCATTGAAATAACAATAGAAAACAAAAAGTCGAAAAACACAGAAATACATAAGAAATTTAGAAAACAATAAAACATAAGAAAATAAATGTGATGTTGAAATTTTTTTTAAATAAATATGATCAGATGCAACAAAAATTAGCATTTCATGGGCATTATTTTATTAATTAGAGCAAACTTATGATTTTACGCATAAATTAGCATAATGAATGAGACAAGAGATGTTTTGCAAAATTTGATGTTATAATTTTGTAGATAATGCCATGGGTAATGCGTGTGCCAATTTTTGTCGCGATCGCGCGATCGACGGCCGAGATCATAAGGGGGGGCTGAATCAGCCCCCCCCCAGTCTTAGGCGTCAAAATAGCCCAGTCTATTTAGGGTTAAGAGTCAAAGTGGTACTTTTTTCATTCTGATAGATGACATAGTCTTGACTATCCTCACAGTGTAGGCCTACCTTTAAACCCTTTTTGTATTATCTGTGTCACCATGCAAACATTCAAATAAAGTAAAATCTCCAAAACTCAGAAACTCTCTCACCTTCCTCAAATGCTGCCACAAGACTTCATCTCATTAATAGCCTTCTCATGCCGTCATATCCTGTCTGGTTATAACAGTCCTTTTAAGGACCTTTAACTCAAGAAAAATATGTATGTCATAGAATACCCTCTCAGCCTTCATTTCTTGCCTTTGCATTCCCACTCAATCTCAAACATTTCCATTTCTCATAAACTTATCATCATTCCACTACAATGTCGTGAATGTGTCGGGACAATGCATGCATAATACAGGCAAGTCATGTCATAAAATGTCCCACACTGTCACGCATCAATGCGGACACAAAAATATGACCAGTGTCAACCGGGCATACTTCCCGAAGATACATTCTTTGACTTACATGTTAAGCTCTACTTGAACCTTTTACCTGTTTAGATGAATCTGCATTTAACCTGTTGACATTAAAACAAAGAAGAGACCCATACAATTCCTTTCAATAATATAATTCATTTAATCAAAATTGCAAGAGGTATTTCCATGCATATCATATTCATTGAGTACTGACATATTGAGTTATATTGATAAAAGGCTCACAGGCCGAGTTGTACACCATCCTAATGAAATCGTACAATAACAAAGGTAAAGTTACCCAAAAGTTTTAAGCTTTCAAGCAATCAAATTTACTTCTCCATGATATATTTTTCTTATTCTTGCAGCTATAACCATTTGGAGAAGATATGATTTTTCTTCTCTACTTGCATTAAAGCAGAAAAACATGGCCATTTCACTGTAGAGTCAATCTGCTTAAAGAAGCATAGAGGCTATATATATCTATATCATGACCTAAACATGTTAGAGCCTCATCTGTGCATATGAATAGCTTAAAAATGTTTTACATACCATACTTCTCATAACATAATGTTATAAAAGATGATATAAAATGTTTTTTAAATACCAGTAAGGCAATAAATTTTCAAAATAAATAAGCAAACAACATCCAAACACATGAACTTGTTGCAATTCAAATATTGCACAAAAAGCCAACAAGATTTAAACACTTAAAAAAAAAACTCACAGGATTGGCCTAGATCAATCTTTCAGCAATGCCTCCAATTATTGAGGGATGTATAATCTATAAGTGTTTGATACTGCAAAATCGTAAAAAAGTCTTCTAAATTGACATACTGAAGCTTTTTGACATGCGCTCATCAGAGTAAAATCACATGAATGACTAAAACGCTAGAGCAAAACAATATATAATAGAACTGAACAACCCAACGTTCAGCAGATCGTATTAACCAACATGTGTCCACCTCTATCCGAAACTGT
This sequence comes from Lytechinus variegatus, assembly GCF_018143015.1. Taxonomy (NCBI): domain Eukaryota; kingdom Metazoa; phylum Echinodermata; class Echinoidea; order Temnopleuroida; family Toxopneustidae; genus Lytechinus; species Lytechinus variegatus. The sequence goes on from NC_054746.1 coordinate 40,273,197, forward strand.
CGAATTAGAGCGCATTCACAACCTCCGCGCGCATGCAGAAAAAGTACCACTAGTACTGCGACGGATGGTGGTAGTAGTTCGGCTATTGCTAACCACTTGCTGAGCAACCAAGCATGCGCTGAACAATACTGTTCATCTTGGTTTAAGGTTTACAGTCGAGCAAGGAGTTTCATTCATTTGCGCCAGGAGTTCGTAAGAACCCTTGCATTATTTAAGTTGCTTTGCTTCAATTTACGGCTGGTACTAAGCCTAACTTGTTTACCATGACATCCAATCATGGCTCGCTGTTTAGCGTCCATTGTCTAGTTTCAATTCTATTATATGTTTTGCTCTAGCGTTATAGTCATTCATGCGATTTGACTCTGATGAGTGCATATCAAAGGGGCTTCAGTATGTCCGTTTTAAAGGCTATTTTACGATTCTAAATCAGAAAGCAACTGCAATTTAAATCTAAAATATCAATAATCAGTTTAATATTTCTCAAAGAATAAATTACATACCCCAGTATATGTTCTGAGGTAAATTCAATATCTGTTTTAGGAGGCACTCTTTGGTGAATGGAAGAGAGAATTGATTTTGTAACAATTTAATTCAATACTCAGTGCTTTTAAACTGAACCTTTCATGGTTTCAAAGAACAGTTTCATGAAAAATGAAGGCACTGATGTAACTATTGGCTCTAACAGTTTTTTTTCTGTAACACTGTTCATTGAATGTTACAATGGTAAAGTTTTTTTTTTTAAATGACAGTGCTGTCAAGTTGCATGAAATGATGGCCTATTTTCGTCCATAGGAAAACAATTCAACATGAGCAGGGTCACTTGAAACATTTCCAGCAAGGCCATGAATGTTCAACCGTGAAACTTTGTCTGCTAAAGGAATTGTGAAAATGTACTGTTTGTGGAGAAACAAACACTCACTTATCCTTTTGTCAGTGAAATTCCCAATTTATTTATCACATTCTTGATAAAGGAGGTATTGTCCATGATGAGTTCTTGCCACAGGACTATATGATTGATAACTTATTCCATAGAATAAAAAGAGCAAGTGCAGAGTTCACACTGCCCTGAGCACCTAGTAATTCTTGTGTGAGACAACAGATTATTGTGCGAGAAAAAACTTCCTTTAACCATGTCTGTCCTTGTGATGAGTTTTCTTTACCCCTAAATAACTCAATATGACCTATTTTTCATACTTTATTCATCATCCCCCCCAAAAAACAAAAATGAGTTGGAGTGAGATTGCAAATTATTTCATAACTTAGTATGATTCACCTGCAACAATACTCAGTCACACACATTCAGAGGCTTTACTGCAAGCTCCATCATGATCCTGTCGCATTATAAGACATCCAAAGGCATTCTTTTTTAGCAGTGATAAAACCAGGTTAACAGTATGCAGCACTTAAAAGCATTAAGCGCTTCATAAATTAGTGCCATCATTTAACAAGATGGCTTTGTCTGCTAAGCCAGCTGCCAATCCTTCCTCATGAAAGACATACTCTCCTTCTAAGGTGGGGTCGTACTCTATTAAATTCCTATTGCTTCTTGCTAGGATGTCATACTGCCAAGCTCCAAGAAGACGACTTTTACCCTGTCTAGCAAACACAAAGACCAATGATGCTCTACTGATGAGATGTGGGAGGATGGCCATCATATCATCTGACCAAGGAGGAGGTGTGTAGGTGATATTGGATGAGATGTTGTCACCATGACAACAAGGTGGAACATTTACATCTTCAGGTAGTACCAACACAAAGCCTGGGTATTTGAAGTAGAATGAAAATCATGGTTTGTGGTTAATTATAACAGGTAAATTTTAACATGAGAAATTTTTCTTTAATCACAATAAAGAAAATGTAGGTTTATGTAAGGAAGCTTTCCCATGAAATGTAGGACGTTTCAGCCAATATTGTTACACAAGCAGGTGAGATCCTCATAACGTGTCATACCTGGGTGAAATCAAAATTGTATTCCCTCTAAAAAGCAGTTTTTTTTTTTTGTACCACTTGTTGGCCCCAAAAAGCAATGTCTTATGAACTAAATTATCTCATTCTCATTTCTCTAATACATTTTAATAAATTTTATTTAGTCTTTGAAGAATTTGTAAATGGGTAAAAAAATAGAGAACTACAATATATATATATCTTTCAAATCTTTGAATATTATAATAATATTCATTAGATTTCATTTAACAAATTTCATTCACTTCTAGTAAATTTCAAATCTTTAGCAAATTGATTTGCATGCACATGAGATGTATGCTTATACCTTTCTAGATTATTGAATTGGGCTCCATAAGTCACCTTTGATAATAAATTCATGTTATTACTATTTTTTCATTTTCATTATTATAATAATAATAATCATTATCATCGTCATAATTTTCATTGACATTATCATCATTATTACTTTTCTGCTGTTGTTATCATAAGTAATATAATAATTATTATTATCAGCCTAGAACTATTCGGAAAAAGTAACAAAGAAGTTATGTTTGATGTAATCATCATCATCATCACATTTATCATAATTGTTCTTATTAATATCATTATTATTATTATCATAAATAAAATGTGTTACCTGTTAGAACTGCCCAATGTGCACTATGTCCTTTCCTAGTAGTAGGTTCATTGTTAGAATCTTTATCATATCTGAATCAGATTCAGGTCAGGGCATAATAATGTATTTCATCATGTACTCGATCAATTTCCTAAGGTGGCAATGTAAATTCAAAATTTTTCACTAAGAAATGTCTTAAACTTGGAATAAAAACAATAACAATGTATCTTCATCCATGCAATTAACTTCATGCATCAAGGATGATACTAGATTACATACTGAGGTGAAGACAAATAAACTAGATCTTTTATATTGTATACAAATGAAATGATGCATTCTCACTCATGAACTACAAATTAACTTAAAACGTAAAATAGAAGCAAGAGAAATAGTCAAGAAACAGGTTTAGCCCAACAACACCTTTTCATTTCATGGGTAGTTCAGGTTTCAGAATTGATTTGATTCAGGGTGTATAATATGGTCAACCGCCATATTACAATTGTAAAGCTTACCATGTCTTGAATGCAAGCGCACTGTATCAGAAACAATTTGACAATTTCTATAAAAAGTTTATCAAAATCAAAATAGTTTCAGTAGCTTATAACTGTTAAAACAAGTTTGTTACTATAACAAGTTTTAAAACATGGGCCCAAGAGAGTAACTGATTGTATACAGCTTGCCATAGAGTTCAGCTATGCCTAATTATAAAATAAATTATATTTTACAGGCCCTTGCTGATATGAAACATCTAAGAGAATTAAAGGGAAAATCAATATAGTAATAGATCATGTAAAAGGATACGGCACCAATGCTGGCAATCCCTTTGCTAGATGACTAATGACATCATGCTTATGAAGTTGAAGACCGCCACTGAGCAGTTGACCTGTGAGGTTGAATTCTTCTTCTGCAAACTTTAAGGTATTAGATGCTGAAATAAGCAGAAGATTTATCACTCTGAATCAGCATAGTTTATAAGTAGTATCTAAATAAATGAATGAATACAGTACATTAAAAACTTCTCTTATTCTATTTTTAGCGCTGAAGTTATTTTTCAAAGTATTTGCTATCCTTATCCCAAGGATTATCACTTTGAAATATGTCTTCTGTAGTACTAATATGAGAGAAAGATAAGTTTATTCATGAACAAAATTTTCAAAGCAGGTTTATCCAAAATTTTACCCTATTAATGACCTTGGATGAAGTATCAAATGGGATAAATAAAAAAATGCACTAATTCATAATTGTTTCTGCAATTGCCTGATCTAAAATTATATCAAATACCCTGCACTCTGTTACATTTTTCATGGCATGATAAAAAGGAAACTGGGATTAGTTATTTCTTCTTTGGTAAGCGATTGAATTACAGTATTTTTATTCACATCACCACAGGTTTAGTTTTTGATACTAATACCTAACATGATATGAATAGTTTGAACTTCAATATCAAACTCAAGTTGTAGAGAAACGTTGGCTAGTATTTGCTCAAGATAAGAGGACCAAGTTTCAGAAAAGGATGGTGCAGGAATGGTTCATTTCTCTTATATTCTAACATTTCTTCCACTAAACCTCTACTTGAAAAAGGATACATATAATTTACATGTGTGAGTTTCTGCAAGAATTGTTCCTGACAAGCCTCAGTTTTTACTTTTCTAATCTTCTACTAGTATTCATGAATTTCATGAATGGTTCATGAACCGCAAGCTGGCACACATAGTTCCCGCATTAGCATGCACGAGTATGCAAACTATGCAGGAACCATTCACCAGGAATTTTATTTTGTATTAAAAAAACAAATTATTGTCACAAAATGTGTAAATCACTTACGGGACATATTGATAAAGCATTCAATTAATGGGATAACTGCACAAGTAAAAATTACCTGAGAATTAAGCAATCACTTTAATATGTATGTATTCATTAAGTTGGGGTTCTTGCGAGACCAAGTCATGTTTAGGAATTAATAACCTTTGACGTTGAACCTATCATAATAGTTGGATCATCCTCACCGGTATATAAGAATACATAAGCTAATTTTGATGGGGATGTATCAAAAGGTAACCATGATTTTTCTCCTTTTTCACCTTGTACAATGAAATCCTCAAAACATGACTGAGCCAAGTTTAACAATGAATTATCAAATGGAAGCAGGATAAGTACTTACCTGAAAACATTTCTCCCTGGAGTGTGTACCCCTTCTCTCTTGCTGCATTTAAGACTACATCTAGACTCTTTTCTGATGAATTCAGCATACTGGCAGCCATTGATAATGCTACTAGGCCACAGCTGTTAAATAAATTAATGAATCACTTTGAAATCACACATACATACATGTACCTTCCTTCCCATACATACTTATCAATAAACATTGGATTTGCTTTATTATTGTTCAAAGTTTCATACATACTAAATCCAAGTCAAATAAGTAACCATCCATGTATCTATGTAACAAAACACCTCTATAAATGGGAGCTTTTACTAATCCAGGGGGATGTTTCACAAAGACTTAAGTATGACTTAGAGTCGCACTTAAATGACTCGTCGTGTGCAGTATAAAAGGCAGCATTGTTCAGATCATGCTAAGAGGATGGGCACTACTGCGTATTGATCAAAAACTCACGAACAGTCATGTGAAATACCAACCAGTTTGGAAACTTACGTAGTCCCTTGCTGACCAATGTACTTTATCTTTTGATTACAAATTAGCCATCTTGCTATTCCTTCATCTGCACTCTGAAGTCTCCTATAATAGAATGAGAGAACAAAGCATTCATTTATATACAATCTCGAGATCTTCAAATCCTTCTACAAAATACGGGGGGGGGGGGGGGGGGGGTATTACGCTGCATTGTTGTAGAGCACTTAGACAGAGTACTGATATGCCTTTTATTTGCAAGTATGATTGTTTGAAATTATGGAAACATACAAAGGATTCTGAATATTTTTAAGCTAGAAGTCGCCATAATATTGAATATGATTTGCTTTTTTATCATTACAAAAATGTCCTGTTAAAAAGTCTCTGAGTTTAAAGCTTGAAACTTGGAATTGAGCCAGCAGAACCAGCAGAAGAAAGGATAACCACAGATAATAGGCAGCCACTGAATTGCTGTACAGAAAGGACCCAACTGGGTGAATGAACCTTTTCTTGCCAAAAATTGTCTTTGGTAAATTTTGAGAATTAACATTTGTATCCTGAAATAAACTTTAAAGCGTGAAACTTTGACAAGAAATAGTTGAGATATTAAAATGAATTGTACTCAAGGACCCCTACAAATGTACATGATTGACTTGCATTTCGGGGGGGGGGGGGGGGGAAGGGTAGCAAATAATTAAAATATGGCGTTTACACATAGCCCATCACCAGTTCTTGACTGCAGCTTGAGATCAGACCAAAAGCACCTATCAATTTTGTCTGCTTTAAATTTCTGGACATTGCTTATTCATTTTCATCTTCATTTTATTAAGGGCTATTCCACGGTTACTCACGTTACATTTGGAGACACCGTGACTCATACTTGGAGTTGTAACTCCATTATCATTGATAGGAAATAAACATCTCCAACAAAGTACAGGGTCTGACTATCCCTTGTATAAAAACAAAACTTGGGAAATTTTATTATGCTCCTGGCAAATCTTTGGAATGTGTCGGTTACTCATGTTACATGATTTGGACATGCATAAAATGAAAAGTCGACATAAGTGAAGTCTCCTCATGCAAGGCTTTTATAAAAGTTGATTATATCCATTTCAAAGGAAGTATATTAGGGAGACAAACTTTGTATATAATTAAAAAAATAAAGAACACATGGATTTTACTTGGGATGCAGATATGGTTACTCATGTTAAGGTTACTCACGTTACATTTTGTCAATGTATGGTTAACAACACACATGTCATTAAAATTTCAATAATGTGTGTAAAATTCATTGCTAGGAACCAAAAATTGGAACAATTGGAGCTTTATTAGGGAGAAAGAGGGAAAAGTATGATTTCGCTTACTAATTATGCATAAATTAGCATAATCGCTTAATATCACTTTGCATGAAATAAATTACTGTATAGTATTGTAGATTATGTCCAAGACAACCTGCGCGAGATCTCAAGGGGGGCCTGGGAGGCCCACCCCCCCCCCACGCATGGGCTATTTCATCTCCCAAAATACCCCAGCCTAGATAGGGTTACACGTAAGGGCATTCAATGTGTTGTTCGAACACTCTTTGGTTAATCGAAACCAAGTCTTACTAACGCACTCTCGCATTGTGAATACTTCTACTAATATTCAATTTTTTGTGTGATTGTATGACCACTGATATTTTGATGAAAGAGTCACATCAAAGAGTTGTACCCTCATTTTGCTTTTAATTAATCAAAATTAACTTCACAAGTCACCATGAAACTTAAACTTGACATCCCACAGAAAATATTACCTAAATGAATAATTTTTACTGGTTACTCACATTACATGATGGTTACTCACGTTACAAAGTTACTCATGTTACAGTTTTTCTTCATCATTTTTATAAAAAATTTCTTTCACGGACAGATACAGGAACCACATCAGTGAAACATGAAAAATACAAAAATGAAACTCAACTCCAGAGTCCAAAGTACTAAAGGAATTAAACACCTATTCAAAATAATGTTGGGTATAGGAAAGAAGTCAAATACTGAACCTAAGAAAAAAAGGGGCTCTGCAATCTCTGCCTGGAAGAGAAATATATCACTATCACCAATAACAAATAGTGTCTCAACAAAAGGTCAAAAATAATATCAGTGCCGTAACAGATGCCGAAGACCCCCAGAAAACCAATCGGGTGTGACGACCCATTGCGCAGCACACTGACGCAACCAAGTTGTCATCAGTCTGCCTAAAGATCGCTTAATGCATGACAGTTGCAGACCAACCTGACCAATGAATGACTATATTGCTCTGCCCTGGCATTGAGCACTCTTGGAAACCTCAATTACTCCCATACCAAGTGGATATATGTATATATAAAAGAAGTACATTTTCTTACCATGAGGGCAACCTTTCAATTGTCTGTTTAACCTCAAGTGCAGAACTTTCTAAGTCTCCATGTATTTTCTTCTTATCCTCTGTGGGGCTAATATGAACTACAGATGGAGGAGGAGGAGGTGGAGGTGGAGGTGGAGGAATAGACGTTTCCATGACACCTCCTTGTTCAACACTTTCTTTGGACCTAAAACAAAATTACATTTAAAAGTAAATAAGTCTCAAGAAATGCATTACAGTAGAGGCCAAAAAATTGTTGCTGTGTCAGACAAGCCTCTGACAAGCTATCGGGTGTCAAAAACAACCTTTACTTTAAACATTTCCAATTTTTATGCAAACCTTTATAGTTTAAAGGTACGCATGAAATTTGAATACATCATGAAAACTGACTGGGGTTTGGCAGAAGCGCAACCAAACCTGCTTGGAAACATACTTGTGTGATGCGATAGAACTGTCATAGCCCATTCAGTGTCAATACAATTGAATACAGTATGTTTTGTATGTTTTTCTTTTAAATCTGAGAGTGGCCCCTTACTTATGGCCTTTACTGTACATGGAGTAATTAGCAACTTACACAGGAGCAGCAGAACACACTTTCATTTGGAGGGTCAAAGCAAAGAAAGGCACTAGTATGTAAACAAGTGGAATGCCTCTGGCCGTCTCACCTGCATCACACGGTTCAATATAGCAGCAGTGCTGACTTTGAATACTACTCTAACTCGCACACGATGTTCAGTGATACATGGTTACTCTTATGTCCACTTTTTATGAACTAGACCAATAAACTTACAGAGATATGATGGTTATTCAACAAAAAACCCAACATGGCCAAAGTTCATTGACCTTACATGACCTTTGACCTTAATCATGTGACCTGAAACTCGCACAGGATGTTCAGTGATACTTGATTACTCTTATGTACAAGTTTCATGAATGAGATCCATAAACTTTCAAAGTTATGATGGTAATTCAACAGATACACCCAATTCGGCCAAAGTTCATTGACCTTTGACCTTGGTCATGTGACCTGAAACGCGCACAGGATGTTCAGTGATACTTAATTACTCTAATGTCCAAGTTTAATGAACTAGACCAATAAACTTTCAAAGTTATGATGGTAATTCAACAGATACCCCCGATTCGGCCAAAGTTCATTGACCCTAAATGACCTTTGACCTTAATCATGAGCCCTGAAACTTGCACAAAATGTTCAGCGATGCTTGATTACTATTATGTCCAAGTTTCATGAATCAGATCCATAAACATTCAAAGTTATGATGGGAATTCAACAGATATCCCCAATTCGGCCAAAGTTCATTGACCCTAAATGACCTTTGACCTTGGTCATGTGACGTGAAACTCATGCAGGATGTTCAGTGATACTTTATTAACCTTATGTCCAAGTTTCATGAACTAGGTCCATATATTTTCTAAGTTATGATGACATTTCAAAAACTTAACCTCAGGTTAAGATTTCGATGTTGATTCCTCCAACATGGTCTAAGTTCATTGACCCTAAATGACCTTTGACCTTTGTCATGTGACATGAAACTCTAATAGGATGTTCAGTAATACTTGATTAACCTTATGGCCAAGTTTTATTAACTAGGTCCATATACTTTCTAAGTTATGACGTCATTTCAAAAACTTAACCTCAGGTTAAGATTTGATGTTGACGCCGCCGCCGCCGCCGTCGGAAAAGCGGCGCCTATAGTCTCACTTTGCTTCACAGGTGAGACAAAAATTAACATGCATATGTTGGCTATATCTCATTATGCAAGTGAACGTTGCAAGTGAGGGGTTTTGAAAAACATTTAGTAAACTTGCATTGTATTTGGTCTATTCTGGAGCTAATTGCAACTCTAAAAAAAAAACATATTTGAAACTTTGGCGGAGAACGGGGGGGGGGGGGGGTGGTGGAGAGCATGCTTATTCATTCATGTTTTTGGCTGCTACTTCCAACACTCATTAATTTGCAAGTTGCACTTCACATGTATCTCATGACTCCAGCAATGCTGAATGATATGTGGATATGCTGTGTGTACATGTGTCATGTGAGTGGCTGAATTGCTGCAAGTATGAAGTGGGGAAATCCAGGCTTATGAGGAGGGAGAAATAGCAGTATATTTTACAAATGAATGTCATCGTTCAGATAAAGATGACCTCGCAAATAAAACGATTTCAAAAATAAGAAAACTCTAAAAGCAAAGATAACTACAGAAATAAAGACAACTGCAGAATCATAAGTTTGCACAGGATTATAAAAATTCTTGGAAATAAACACAATCACAGTTTCGCGGGGATATAATCATGTTATCATAAAAATAATTCATTTCTAAGAGAGTCTGCATTTATTTCTGAAAGACTGTGATACTACATTTATTTCTGAGAGTTTCTTAATTTTTCAGATTGTTAATTTTGGCCCTTTTGGCTGCCAATATGCACTAGCGAGCGACACAAAGCTCGATCCGCTCGACCCATTCATTTCAATTCACCTCATCACTACACAAGTTCAATGCAACGTTTGTTATTCATTATAGGTACAAATTGTTACAATATTAAACAACAGTTTCAAAAGGGGCATTATTAATGCCAGTTCATCCTCGCTCAAACTCAAGAAAAATTATGACTCTTCTTCTTAGTTGTTCTTCCCTCGGTATTCGAGGATCAGCGGCTATCCGCAGGTTGGGTGTTGAGTAGAAGTAATTTCTCTACATGAGTGTGATGAATTTTAAGAATGTATCTGAGGCAGTGGGTCATAACGTTGGCAGCAAGAGTGATAGATAGGTGCGAGGAGGGTAATAAGATATTAGTGGCAAGGATGAGCAGAGGTGAAGGCTTGGCTAACTGAAGCAGGGAGGCTTAGAGATAGGACATGTTGAATGAGAACAGACCGTTGGGGTTTGAGGACTGGGCAGGAAGCAAGGAAGTGGGTGGAGCTTTCTTCCTCCATTGAGCAAAGTCTACAGGTGGCGTTGGGAGACTTGCCTATGGTATTCAGTCTTTGTCGTGTTAGGTAAGTGCCTGTCAGAAGTTGGGAGCGAAGTCTTGCAGCAATACGGAGGTGTGAAGGAAGTGCAGGGGGGAATATACGGCTAGGGCCTGGGAACGTTGAACATTGCTTCCAGAAGGCAAGAGTGTTCTTCTCCTGAATGGCATCAACTACATGTAGGTCAGCATTGTGCTTCTTGAAGATGGCCTGGCGGCAGTCTTTTCCAAGTGAGGTAGTCGATGCTCAGGGAGCCAGACAGGATGGCAGGCAAGCTGTATTTGGCGATTAGCTGCTTCCAGTAGGAGATGAAGGGGAAATCGGCAGCGAGAGCATTTAGGAGTATTCTGTGCTCAAACCTATCGCTTGGTAGAGTAACCAGTTGCCCGAGAGTCATCAAGGTGTTCAGGTCGATCTGCATAGAGAGAGGGATAATTCCGGTAAGAAAGACTGCCTCATTTGCTGTACTTCTGGGGAGCCCTAGGAATTTTTTGAAGAGAAGGGCCTGTGCTGAGTCTAGCTTATTCCTCAATTTTTTGGTAACTCTAATAGCAGCAATGCCATAAAGCATCCTAGGAATGCAATAGGTGGTCCATAACTTGGCAATGGTTGGAGGCCATTGTTTGAGGCTGAACCACCTAGCAGAGCAAATATGGAGTTATATCCCTTGGCAATGATGTTCGGTGCAGGATCTTGAGAAGTTGAAGACTTGGTGACACCAAGATGGGGATGCTGACTGACTTCTTTAACTTCCTCTTCATTCAGGTACCAAGTGTGCTTGAGGTGGTCTTGAACATTAAAGACAAGGATTGCACTTTTTGATGGATTGATCTTGTATTTCCATGTGGTTGCATAGGTATAGGTGAGATTCAGCATGCATTGAAGTTCTTTGGCTGAGGAAGCTATGAGGGCCACATCTAGAACAATTACCCCCGCATACAGGTTTTGGCAGTGGCAACCAAGATCTTTGTCTCTTAGCAACTTTATCAAGCCGTCGATGAAGATGTTATAGAGAAGAGGGGAGAGGATTCCTCCTTGTCTCACACCCTTCTGAAGAGGAAAGGAGCAGCTGGCATTCCCTTTACATAGTACTCTGCTGGATCATTAGTCAAACATTGGCTTGTGCTTTAGCTTTGAGGGCGATATGCGACAAAATCACATTTTTAAAGTCGGAAAATTACCATCAACCGAAGAAAAAACCTTCCATAGTTAATACATCTGCATCAAGAAAACGTCGCCCGAGATAAAGGCTGAACAAAAATTGAAAATATTCATGAATTATGCAAACAAAAAATCACTTAAAAAAACACAATTTTGTTTACCCATTTTGTATTTCCAGGATCAAAACAACTCTTCGCACTGAAATTATGTTCGCAAAGAAAGAAATTTGATGTTTCATCGAATGGCAATGATATGAGAGAGAAAATAAAACCTGGAAATCAAATCTTTTTTATTTTATAAAAAGTTTGATTGTAGAAATTTTTATTGATCTTGCCAATTTAACCCGGTGACAGATACAACGGCTGTGCCTCAGAGTCAGCGGAACAAAGACCAACCTTGCAAAAGTTGCATGCTTGTGTGACTGTGAGTGCGCGATTCTAGTAAAAGATATGCAATGAACACAGACTTTACATGCAACAAAAGACAGGTATTCCTAAAAAAAAAAATCTGACTCAAAATAGTGGACAAATAATGAATTTAGGGCATTTCATATGACGACCTCAAAATGCAGCCTTTCTCATCAAAATCCCTGAATCGTGTGCAAATTGAATGAGTGCGCAGACATGGGGTACCATTTTGAAATTTTCTTTTATTCAATTTGAAAATGGCTGCTGCCCGAGGTTTTTTCAAGAAAATCCTATATTTTCTTTCATTTTTCAATGAGGAATTGGTACACTTACATGACTTACTCATAATAATATAAGGAAAATTATCAACTGAAAGATTTTGTGAAATAAGAAATTCATGCTAATAGTACATTTAAATCTTAACTCAAATTGTTAGGTGCGCAAGACTTGGGCCCTTTGGGGTCCCACTTACTCTGGCAGCCCGAACACGTATGGTAGTGGATCGTATTACCAAACACTTTTCATGAATTCAATCATTTTAAAAATATTATTCTCATAAAATTCACCAAACTTTCACCATAAATACACAATTACCTACAAAATATAAATATGTAAAAAATTTGCCGACATCGTTTCAGAGCTACCAAGCATTTTGGACTCTTGTTCATCCCCTCAAATGTCTGTCTCACGCAATTATCACAGCCTATCTCCATATACTTTGTACACAATGTCTGTGATCTCACTTAGATTCACAGAAAATCTCACGCATAGCTGGTCTTTGAACTTGGCATCTCTGTCGTTTTTCCTTTTGATATTAGCTTCCAATCGGACCCCTCTTCGGAAGTGAAATATTTTGGTCACTTGAAAAAAGTATCGTATTATTACCGTACGTCTGTTTTCTATTGGAAAAGTTGAAAAATCAACAAAATCACTGATGAGCTATTTTGACCATATTTTATTATTTTCAACTTTGAAAATGTGTTTTCTATTCCCTTTGGAAGGATGTTGCTAAGAATTGAGCGTATGAAATTATTTTCTGACGCGTACGATGTGCACGTTCGGTAATACAAGGCCGGTACGCGGTCGGTAATACCAAAGATACTACAAGGGGAAGATCGGACACTTCGGCGATATTTTGAAACGCTCGATAAATGCTTGTGGGGAAGGGCGCCCAACAGCGTTGAGTAAGTAAACCTTCGCATATCGGCACGCGACTGTGTACTGTAATAAAACATATGGGGAAAATGAGAGAGTGGAGTTTGGAGAGGGCTCAAGGGTGGCTCGTGAAAATATTTCCACATATTATTAATATTACCAAGAAACATCTTAAAATATATTCAACTCAAATGTAAGGGGAAAAAATTGAGAAAATAAAAATTTAAAATGTAAAAATAGTCTATCCCTCAACCCTTCACCATTTCTCTCATATGTTTTGTACACAACCATCCCGCGATACGCAAAGGTCAAAAAAGGTCGTTACTTACTCAACGCTGTAGGGCGCTCTTCCCAAGCGTTTCATTACGCGGTCTATGTACTGTCCGACCTTCCCCTTGTAGTATCTTTGGTAATACAATCACTCACTATACGTGTCGAGGTCCCCGGGGCCGGGCGCGTGTTTTTTTACCGTACCGCTAACGCGTCAGATTCTCCAATTTAATGCCAAAGAGCGACTTGAGCGGAGGCCGTTATCTGTCTACGAATGCCTCGGCTATCTCGATCTCGCTCGCGCGCGCGCTATACAAATCACCTTTGCAAATCACACATGCAGCAGCAGCATAGCAGCCTGTATAGACTTCGAGTTCGACAACGTCTACCTCTTCAGTCTTCGATCAGTAGATCTATCTTAGTATCTAGGACTACGATCATCACTGCACTTGAAGCTTCTCGTAGCCATAATGACGTCAACATCGAGAAACTGTGAATGTGGTGAAGGGGTAACAGTTCCTGCAGCCATTCAGGTAGATCTATATCTAAGTCTTTTCTGTCTACCTAGGCTAGTCTAATAAAAATAAGACTAAGTCTTGACACGTTTAATAAGCCCAGCTCATTTGACTCCAACTTAACTTAGTCTAGAAAAGAGTTAACCAGGCGGCCTTCCTCACTTTTAAGCACTAAAACTAACAGAACATAGAATTATTATTAATTGGAAGGCTGCCTAGTTAGTAGTGTAGAGTCTACTACTAGTATGGTAGTGGATCGTATTACCGAACACTTTTCATGAATTTGATCATATCAAACACATTATTCCAATAAAATTCACCAAACTTTCACCATAAATACACAAATACCTACAAAATATAAACATGCAGAAATTTTGCCGAAATTGTTTTTCATTTTTACGACATCAGCTTCCAATCGGACCCCTCTTCGCAAGTGAAATATTTTGGTCACTTGAAAAGGTATCGTATTACCGAACGTGTGTTTTCTATGGGAAAAGTTGGGAAAACAACAAAGTCACTGATGAGCTATTTTGACCATATTTTATTGTTTTGAGTATATAAAGACTTCGAAATTGTGTTTTTGATAATTTTTCATCATTTTTCTATTTAAGTTCCCTTTGGAAGGAAGTTGCAAAGGTTTGAGCGTATTTGATTATTTTCTGACGCATATGATGCGCGCGTTCGGTAATACAAGGCCGGTCGGTAATACAATCACTCACTATACGGTACTAATACTATTAAAAATACTACTGCTAAACTATGTCTATGTATTAAACTAGTCAGCCTTACATATTAGTACTACTAATATGTAAGGCTGACTAGTTTAATACCCCGGGGGGGGGGGGGCCAGTTCCATTCACGAGTGGATACCATGCGCGACCATTGGGTCTCGAAAAGCACCCTAAACACGTAATTTCCATATTCTGAAAATGCACCCCTTAATAAGTACTGACGTGTGAAACCCTACTCTTAACACGTATTGGAAACAAAACGATACTCTTGGCAAATATTCCCCGAAATGAACCCCTAAACAAGTATCGGAATGTTTTATTGTTACGGGTCCTTCGGTCGTCGGCTTTACCTTATTTGATGAAGTTCGACCCCACCTTCTACATTTCGCGCAAATCGGACTCTAAACACGTCGTGTTGGGGCAAAAAGGACATCCTTTATAAAACATTTTATTTTTGTTTCATCATCCCCGCAAAATCGACCCTAAACACGTAATTTTCCTAGTGAAATAGATACCCTTTTTTCATTATTTTTGTGTTTTTGACACCCTTATCACGTTACGTACGTAACGTGCCCTATCGTGAAAAAGACATCCTTTTTACGTGTTTTTTTGGTCGCGCATGGTATCCACTCGTCAATGTAAGTGGCCCCCCCGGGTTTAATACATAGACATAGTCATAGTTTAGCAGTAGAGGCGCACGGCCAATATATGGGAGACTCTCTCCAATGAATAGGGGAGACAATCTCCCACATTTTGTCATTGGAGACTTGCTTTGCAAAAGGACAAAAGAAACAACACCAACAAAAGCATGATTTTTTACACCTAAAATTTTGATTCACTGAGGTCAGAATCCCATTTGTTTTGTGTGTGATTGACAACAAAAATCCTTATCAAAACGAAAGTAGACGGTGAAAAGTGGTAATTTTTCATGAGGAATCTGCTTATCACATTTTTATTTGCCGCCAAGGTAATCCTTTTGCAGCAAATGTAAACAAAGGAAATTGGACTCCAAAACTGGAGACTGTCTCTGAAATTGGATACCCAAATTCTTTACAAAAGTCTCTGATATTGGAGATAATCTCCCACATTAGAGACAGTCTCCAATATTGGCCGTGCGCCTCTACTGTTTAGTTTACTCTTCTTCCTGTATAGGCCTAAGTTACTGTATTGTGGATTTGAATGCTGATTGCTGAGAATCCAGCGTTGAAGTTGTGGTAAAAAAAGCAAACATATGTATAATATTTACATATTTACATACAAATGCAGACTAACATAGTCTGACATGTTGCACCTCACTCTTGAATTTGCTGAGGTGCTGTCTACGACGTCCTGAGGTAGGGAATTCCATAACCTGGCAGTGGCAGGAAAGAAGGAATTTTTGTAACATTCCAACGATCTTGTAGGACGAAGCTTGTTCATCGATCAAACTTTGATTCAAAGTAGAAATGTCTATTGCTGCTCTCCTTAAGACAAAATTAGATGCGCTACTTATGTTGGCATGGAGGGGTGGCAGGGAGATATAAAGTTTAAACTTGATTCCCTTTTTTTATTACAGGGAATAAATAAGTACTTAAACAAACTAATAAAGCATAAATAGTCTTACGTCTCTTGAAATCAGTTCTGGTGTAATTCCAATTTTATGGTCCAAATGATAAGATCCCAGTTGGCTGGCGAAAATTCACAATGATGGCGATGATGAAACTGATGTTGAAGTACGATGAATAATAAGAGTCACTGTAACAAGTTGTAATGGCCGTGAAGACGATGTTGATGATGATTAACAGTCAATTTCAGCAATCCATGGGTTGAAGCGTGTTCATTGAACAGGTTGATGATGTTGATGATCTCGATGAGAACTGATAATTTCTCTCTCAAAATAACTGCAAACAGTTCATTGATGGTGGGCAAATAATTCCACACAATATAGATATTCCAGGTGGAAATAAACTGCTTTGATCTGATCTGGTGAAGTGATCTCATATGATGTGGTGATCAAGTGATCTAATATGATGTGATGTGATCTCCTGCTCTCATATGATGTGATGATGATCTTGAAGAATCTGCCAGCTTTATATACTCATTACAGCTATCCTTCTAGAATTCACTATTAAGGAAGGTTCTAGCATTTTCTAAAAAACTTTCTCCTTTCAGGAGCAGTCAAAATCCAGAACACTCTTGAATGACCTCATTGAAATCAACAGTGTCAATAACATAGCTAAGCCTATTGTTCATTTCCACTACCAATACAATTCTAATGTTTGGCTTTTCCCTATTCAACAATAAAACTCCTTAGCCTTTAAATAGGCAAGGCCTTCATAATAAAAAGACATTCTGGAAAGTTCTTTACAATTCTTGGCTATCCTTAAAGGGAAATAACTAATAGATGAAAGTAATTGCTTTTAAAATTCTTTTACAATTATTCTTATATATAACAAGTAGTAGGGTCATTCCATAAAGGTCGGAAGTACATTCGGACACATTTAAGAGCTGTATCTCCTTTGATTTGATAGCAGTGTTCAGGTTGGCTGTGTTTTATTTTTTTTAGTATATCATAACACATGACCTACGTTATTACACCATGACAGGAATAGGCTGCAATATGAAGAATAGAAAATATGGTCAAAAATGTGAGGGGTCGGACGTACATCAGACGAAAACAGGTTTTATGCTTTTAGAGTTCATGTCAAAATCTCTGTGATTTTTGTGATGCAGGTAATATGAGCTGTTAGCTAAAGGATGAATCTTAAAGGAAATGAAGGAAAGAAATTGATATAGGCATTGCCTTGTTTTAATTACAGGCTGATCTATTTGGGGTCGGACGTACACTTTAAAGGGGTCGGACGTACATTGTGCAAAATATTTGCACACTGTACGTCCGACCCCCTTTGAAGATCAGTTACACAAAACATAGACATTCTAAACTGGATTTTTTTTACATACAGTACTGTTTGGTTAGTTGTCTTTCACATAAGACAGTTCAATGAATCTGATGCTGGTGAAGAGTTATGCTTGATTAAAGTTGACATGCATTCAGACAGTGTACCGGGTATGTCCGACCCCCATACTGATTTTTCTCACAGTCAAGCAAAATGCTCCTCATATCTATAACAAATGAGTCATTGGGTTTAAACTGTTTCCATTTTGATATACATTTTTAGATCACATCAATAATGACACAACTCAACTATTCACACAATGCAGGATATTTTTTACTGCTAAACTTCAAGTATCTTTTTTAATGGTTTGCATAAGACATGACAAAGAATTTCTTCAACATTAAAAAACTTGTCCTGTTACAAACTTTGTTTGAATAAGGTGGGTTATGAACCATGAGTCTTCCCTGATGTTGCAATCAACAAAACATGCAATATGACCTTTTGACCCCTAGATGACCTTTGATCTCTACATCCTCAATAACACATTTTGTTCCAAGTTTGGGCAAAATTAATGCAAAAATATGTCATTTGACATTTTTACACCCAGATGACATTTGACCTCTCCATCCTCTTTAACAAATATGTTGTACCACCCACTGATAATTTGTTCCAAGTTTGAATACATTTGAATACTATACACATAAAAAACTACCGATATCAAAAGTTAACTTTTGACCCCTAGAGAGCTTGAACAATTGACCTTGAAATAACAAAATGAGAAAAAGTGACTTTTTACCCCTAAATAAGCTTAGAAATTATCATCTTCATCAACCAGAAAATTGTATTACTGATTTTGTGTTTTAAGTTTGAACAATATTGATGCAAAAAAAAAAAAATGATTTAAACAAAGTCTTCAAAAAAATATGAACACACACATGGTATCAACCAAGGATCATTTGTACCAAGTTTGAACAAGGTTGATGCAGAAATAAAGAAATGAGAACAAGTCAAAATTAAATGAATAACCCTTCACATTTTCATAACTTACACCCCTATAGGCAAAAGTAGAATAGTCTAGACATCCATGTATTATTATAGCAAATGGTCAGATCTATTTCCCATAGAGGGGCAATTGCTGTACCTGAGATTGAGGGGAAGTGGCAATTTCTTCTTTTATATGGAACTTCTTTGTTTATTAAATTTCTCATGTATTTGTAGGTTTTTGATTTTGTATTTATATTCTTTTTTAATTTCCTGCAGGCTTTTATTCAGTCATATAGCTTCATAGTATTAACAGCATTCTTAGTGTTATCTCATTTCCTAGGGATAAAGTAGGCCTATAGCATTATTGCATATGTAAACTGTCAGAACCACAATTCACCCCCTAAACTGCTGACAGCCTCGGAAGTCATATACATGTAGCATAGTTTTGACATACATTCTCTTCATGACTGCAATATGCAGACGAGACAACGCTTGGTGTTTGCCTTGTTTTTATAATTGTTTTTTTTTATTTAGTCTAATGTATGCTTATTTGCTTCATCTGTGTGTGTGACTTTAATTATGTCGACATCATTTGTTTATTCCCTCACCAGAGTATTTTACCTGAGGGCTATACTTACCATGCGTGCCACGTAGATAACTTCTCCCAGGGTGATGAAGTGCATTTTGCTGCAACCATTCGCCTTGATCTGCGTTCAAAACAAGATTTTGGCAAGTGGCTGGACAGTTTCCAAGAGGCTTCATCAACCACTTGGCGAGTGAAGCGAACATTTCCTTCAGTTGGAATGAAAATCGTTTTTAAGGTATGAACGTACTCGTAGACTGCAAAAAACTTGGTTTTAAGTAAATGCTACAAGAAGAATTGGTTAATTAGCCACATTAGACAAAATCAAAGTCTGCATATCTTTGAAAATACTTTTTTAAAATCTTTAGCAAATTCTTAATCTTAACTGCTAAAAATCTTTTTTTTTTATACTGCAAGTCTGCATGACAGGAATATATTTGACATATTTTATAATCAGTCGGGTAGTATAAAAATATGATGGGTAATCTTAAGTTACGTAGGTCTACCTCAAATACAATCTTCACCAACAGTAACTCTGTATCAATAAACAATCTGTATGTGTAAACAATCTCTGTATCTGTAACTCTGTATCAATAAACAATCTGTATAGATCTGTAAACAATAGAATTGAAAGATATACTGGTATGAGTCATAAATATTTCAAATGAACGGCGGTTCAGACTATTGACGCTCTGTTGGACAAAATGAAAATAACATGATGATTGATTTGTATGTTTGTTTAAAAGCTTACAAAACATAATCATCAGGTCTAATGAAACACCATGGTGCATATCACTTCTGGGAGGATAACAAATCTCAGCAATGGTGACTGAAATTTCAGACTGAGTGCACTGTGGTGTACAAAATTTGCTCAGATTTTTTGTGTTGTAGGAGTCAAAAATGATCCAAAATAATATTTGATTGGAGCACAAATCAAGTCTACATAATGCAGTGTTAAAGGGGAAGTTCACCCTGAAGAAAACTTTGTTGTAAAAATAGCAGAAAAAATATTTTAAAATATTGGTGAAGGTTTGAGGAAAATCAGTTAAAGAGTAAGAAAGTTATTAGAGTTAAAAGTTTTGGATATGTGACGTCATATATAAAATGCATGAATTTCAAATTTTGTATGGTTTCTGATGACTTAAAATTGTTTTCTATTCATGATCGGGTGTGAAATGATTTGTCTATTGATATACAAAAGGTACAGTGAAAACCATTTTCAATTTTCTGAGAAAATGACATTTCATTGATTTTTTACCATTCGCTAGATGTAGGAATGCTGCTCGCATATGATGTCACAAATCAAATAATTGAAATTCTAATAACTTTTTACTTATTTGATGTATTTTTCTCAAATCTTTGGCAATATTTTTTATTATTTTTTCTGCTATTTTTGCAATAAAAATTTTGTCAGGGTGAACTTCCCCTTTAATACAGGTTTACATGAACTTTAGATCACAAATGAGATTTTTAATAATATTTTGATGAATTTTTCAAAACTAAACCATCATTCAACAGACACGACACCATAATGTACACAATTCACCCAAGTGTGGATTCATATCAGGTACATGTAATCTATAGAAAAATGCAAATACACATACTTTTCTCTTTCATCTAGAAAGCATACAGGTGCCATCACAACACAAGACCAGCAAAGGAGTCTACCAATGCAGGTCGTCGTGTGGCCTCTAAGAACACCAACTGCCCAGCTGACATGGTTGTCTCCATTAAGAAATCAGTGTACGAAGGGCGCACCGTCAGCAGGTACTTTTTAATGGCCATTTGAAAAGAAGTGGGGGGGGGGGGGATACTTAAAGGGATAATTCAAAATTGGTTTTGATTTTTAATCTGGATTATAATTATGATTGATTTAAATATTTTATTAATTTTCCCCAAATTCAATAATAATGGTTAAATGTATGCTTATGTAAAATTAACATATCCTCACATATGTGTTACCCAGTAATAGCGCATTTCATATAATACGTAATCAGCAAATTGCACATAAATAATGATTATTTTCGAATTTAATTGTCATCCAAGGATACTATGACCGCAATTCGAACCATTTTTCAATCACATTTCAGTTATTTCATAGATTTTCCTCAAATAAATGGCATTTAACTTTTAAAATTAATATTCTGCTTTAATATACAAAGTAGGTTTTCTCCTACCTACTGAAATAATTTTCTTTCTGGGGCACCCGAAGAACCCCCTTTAAAAATTCAAAATGTTATATTGCTGGAATGAGCTCTCTAACAAAGCTGGATCTGTATGTAGCATTACCTTAACATCAATTACTGCACAGTATTTCTTTTCAGTACCAACCATACATCATTAAATTTTGCAAAGTTTTATAGAAGTCATTAAATTCTAAGTACTAACAACTAGAGGTAAACAATTATTTGTATATAAGGTCATTATTCTTCCAAAAGAAAGAAAGAGTAGACAAATTAAAAACATGTAGATAAATCTACACATACTTTATAAAAAGCAGTTTTCTTTGTGTGTATACTTATTCTATTATTTTTTTTTAACAGGAGCAAAGATCACCACCTCCCATTGTACCCAGCTGAGATCAGATTATCATACATACATAATCACCCAATTATGTGTGCAGACGCCCTGAAGTTCCGGGATGTCTCGGAGGAGGCAAAAGAAGAACTGATCTCCCTCTTCAAAAGGAAATATGGCCCTACTCAGGCCATAGACATGATTAAATACGAGCTTCAGTTGAAACATGGGGCCAACTACCTGTTGAAGGCAGCTGATAGGGCTGTTTGTCCTGATGTGCAGTTCGCCCACCGGTGAGTGTTAATGAATCAGAATTGGATCTGTCTATGCTAT
The DNA here is from genome assembly GCF_018143015.1 of Lytechinus variegatus. Taxonomy (NCBI): domain Eukaryota; kingdom Metazoa; phylum Echinodermata; class Echinoidea; order Temnopleuroida; family Toxopneustidae; genus Lytechinus; species Lytechinus variegatus. The sequence continues at coordinate 40,295,289 of NC_054746.1, forward strand.
TAGTTTATTTCATAAAGTTCAGACCTGAATTCTTCAAAAAACAACAACAAACAAATACCTTTTAAAAACAAAGAAATACAAAAAAAAGAATATTTGCATAATTCAATTAACTATTTAAAAAATGATGTTTTTTTTTTCTTTTAATTCTTACTAGTCTTGATGTGTTTTACGCCTGTAACAATTTTTGAGTGGGTCATTAAATTTGATTAGGAGATCTGAAGGGGGGCCAAAATAGCTCCCATCCCTACCCCGAATAAAAAAAATAATTTTTTTTTATTTTATTACCCCGAATAAGAAAAATATTTTTTATTTTATTACCCCGAATAAGAAAAATATTTTTTAAATTTTATTACCCCAAATAAAAAAAAAAATTTATTCAAGAAAGGTTTTGGCACATCGATATTGCAACAATAGAAACTCCACAGGAATATTGCAATGTACTTGTTATGATATCGTCACTAAATTCCTAAAAGTCCTAAAATTTTTAAGTCCTAAAAAAGTCCTAAAACTTTTAAGCATGGGGAAAGCAGTATACTATAATTTGCATATTATGCAAATTAACAATTTGAATTTGATTGTATATTGATCATACCATGTACACTAGAGTGAAAAAATAAGAAAAAATCATGAATTGCACAGCTTGACTATGATGCAAATTAGACCACCTCTCCCTGCTTGAATGTATTAGGATTTTAATTCAACAGTAAACTGTAAGTTAGGATATCATATCATGTCATATATTGCAGATGTTTGTTTGTTAATATAGTGGTGTGTAATGTGTTACATCTTCAAATGCGGTAGATTAACATGACTATTATCTTTCCATTATAATAAGGCCCCCAGAAAACTTGTTATGTTGCCAACCGACGGTAAAATACAGAAAAACAGATTTTGTAAGAAAATGCAGGATACGTTTGAAGAATCAATCTGCTCGAACACTGGCTTGAAAAAAAAGCATACTTGTATGAGCTTTGACTGGCTTCTGCCTATGTTTCACCATTTAGAAATTCTTGAATGGATTATGTCCACAGTTTCCGCATTTGGAAACTTTGGCTTAAATATTCAAATTATGTACTTGTGAAAGCAACGTACCTTTTTTTGTTGCCAAATACTGATTTTATTTAATTGTATCACTAATAATAATGATAATAATAATAACCATGATAATATAATAATAACAATAATAATAATAATAATGAATAAGAATTTTTATAGCAGCAATCATTCTGGAAAATAAAGTACTATCAGAATAATCATAACGAATTTGGATTTGGATTTTGGCATCTAGACTAATTGATTACTATATTTTGTTCTTTCCAGATTGTACCGCAAGGTATTTAAAGAAGAGTTTGGGGAGTCAACTGGTGAGGGGATGCTGCATAGCCTTAGAACGTACATCTCTCATTACAACACGCAAGTGGGCTCAGAGTGCATGGCGCTTGATATAACAAGCGACAACAAAGTTGTGATGGCTATATGCACTCCGCTAATGAAGAGGGTCCATGAAGAAGTGAAACATGCCTCAGAGCTGGTATTCATCGATGCCTCATCGAACATGGACAGGTACGGCTGTAGTGTCTTTTTGCTGCTGACGCATAGTTGTGCAGGTGGCCTTCCTCTGGGGGTGCTCATCACCTCTAGTGAAGCAGAGGGGGTGATTGAGGCAGCCCTCAAGCTGTACCGCTCTCTCCTTCCCCAGAAGTGTTTTGGAGGAAGAGGAGTCCAAGGGCCAGCTCTCATCATGACCGATGACTCTGCAGCAGAACAGAATGCCATCAGTCACGTTTTCCCTGCCAGTCAGACACTCCTTTGCGTGTTCCATGTTCTCCAAGCCACGTGGAGATGGTTGTGGAATGGCAAAAACCAAATCCCCAAGGAGCAGCGACCCAATCACCTCCAACATCTAAAGCGCCTCATCTACGCCTGTACTGAGGAGGAGCTTGAGGAACTGTACCAGGAGAGTCTTCAAGACACAACCCTGTCCGAGTGAGTTAACTTTATTGCTTTATTAGTGAGCATGCATGTATTGAGATTACGGAAGAGGGTCCCCCATTATATTATCATGTAATGCCCATATAATAGAAGAGTCTACATGTATGTTAACCCTCAATAGCCTGGGCTATTTGAAACTGCATAAAATTATGACCATTGCAATATGTATAATATAGATCCAATGATGATAAATTCAACGATAATGATAAATTATTTCTTATAGAAGATGATTTCAAAATATATATTTCAAATAGTCTTTTAGATTAACAAATAAATGAGTTTGACTAGAAAGATTTAATTTGTCTAGGATTTTATCAAATATGTATGCAGAAACAGTTGAGATGTTTAACATTATGTGTATACTGATTGCCACTTTTTTCACTTTAACAGCAAATTCAAAGAGCATCTTACTGGCTACTATGGGAGGAAGGAGAAGTGGGCAATTGCTTGTCGACTTGACCTCCAGGTGCGTGGTAATAACACCAACAATTTTTGCGAGGCAGCCATGCGTGTCCTAAAGGATAAGATCCTGGAAAGGACAAAGGCGTTCAGTATTCCCCAGCTGGCAGACTATATGTCCACCTTTCTGGATGAATACTACCAACAACGGCTGATTGATGTAGCCAATGGACGCCTGCAGAATGTGATTGCCTCTAGGTATATGCCCCAGGAGAAATCAATCAAGCTCCATGACATCAGACAGGTAATGAAAGTAGAAGACCTCCTAAAAAAAACAGGAATCACCCCCAAAACAGAGGTGCAAACCCAGCTTACAATCAAATGGCATGCTTTCTGAACTTTCTAAACATAAATCAATTGAGTTACTTGTACGTTTAGCGATTTCATCGTTTTGGAAACCTGTTTTTTGTGTGGAAGGTTTTGCCTATACTTCATATCATGTATGATTTTAATATGAAATTTGTTAACAAGTTTTCCACATTTTAAATCTAATCCCAAACCTTTTGCTTTCAAAACTTATGTAAGAACCTACCAGATGCTGAAGATAGTCTGCAAACATTTGAAGAACATAATAAAAACATCAGAAAACATTACTTTAAAAGTCAGGAGACAAGTTGATTACTTGATTATAAGTAAGATTATTAAGTCAAGAGCTTATATCCCAATATGTAGAATAAGTAATTGTAGAAATGTTCATTAAATTATTGTCAAGCTGCAGTAAATTGTAATGGTGTAAATTGTATAACTATTGCTTTAACTTTTGTTTTGGTTATAGCTCTCAGACTCCCAGTTCATCGTAACAAGTCAGACTTCACAAGACAGGGGGTACGATGTCGATATGGAACTTGGACACTGTTCTTGTCATGCTGGGAAGACTGGAGCCCCCTGCAAACACCAGGCAGCAGTGGTGAAACATTTCAATGTTTCTTCGACAAACTTTGTCCCAGTCAATGACCCGCAGTCAAGACTACTGCTGTATAAGATCGCAACAGGTAAATGTTTGAAGCAATATCTAATTTTATATGTATATGGTATTTGGAATTTCAAGCTTGGATTCACTTCTTTATTTGATATTCCATATTGAGAAACATTCCAAATCTTAATTGTACAATTTCACTGCATTTTGATAAAGATGCAAATATGTCAATAGAATGAATAGACCTCTATTCTGTATTCAAGAATCCATACTAAACGAAACAAAAATGCTGATACACACATGTAAATAATGTAAGCATGATGGTCTGATTTAAATTCTCATCTCACATCCCTTCTCAGATAGATGCCTTTTTGGAGGTTCAATATATTTTTAAATTTTGATTTATACACTAATAGCATAACATATTTATTTAAAAAACAGAAAAATACAACACATTATGAAAGTAAGGTTTTCCATTAAAGGGGAATCCAACCCAAATAAAAACTTGTTTTTATAAGGAAAAGAAAAATCAGACAAGTTGATTGGTGGAAGTTGGAACAATATTGGACAAACAAAAAGAAAATTATAAATTTTTAAAAGTTGTAAATATTGGTAATCACTATACCAATGGAGACTTCAAATTGGCCGCATATGGGATGTGATAGTGATGTAAGGCAAGGACTACTCTTCCATGTACTCCAATACACATTATGGCTAAAATGTCATTTTTCCCAAAAGTTTTATTTCAAATTATATTTTTCTTTCACGAGGACATGAAACAATATACTCCCTGGGTTATATTTAGATTACTGCCACAGGGGAATGGGTACTTAGGAGAAAACCACAAATCCCTGATAATAAAGTACATGGCCTATGGGAAAGTTGTCCTTGCCCCTTGTCATAATTTACTTACTCAGTTGCCAATTTGAAATCTACATAGTATTAGTGATCTCAATTGTAAAGCAGCTATAACTTCCTTATTACTTGTCCGATTTCTTTCAAACTTTCACCATTCTGTTTAATTTATTTTTCTCCTTCCCAACACTTTATGACCAAGGCTGGATTCCCCTTTAAAGAACCATGCAAAGACTTTGATTATGTCGAAAAAATAAAAATGATTTAACTGCACTGCCCCCCCCCCCTCCCCAGACAAATTTTAACATGTACTCCAAACAGCTGCACCTCATGCCACACAATTTCATGAGTTTTTTTTTTTTGAAGTCTTGCGCATATTTTGACACCAAGTTTGCGAAAATCAGACCACCCATTACAGAGTCACATGACGTTTTGTGACCAAAGGTATACCGGAAAAGTATTATTTTTTTCCATTTTGTGTACAAAACCAATGGCAAAGTGATTTTTTTTAATTGGGGGTATAATCCACTATATTTTCCTGTTTTGGCTTTTTAAATAATTTATTTCGACATGATATTGATTGAAATGAAGTACTAAAAAGAACAATAAAATACATAACAATTGAAAAACAATAGAATTCATAAAAAAATTCATAAAGCAATAAAATACATAAGAATGAAAGCATACTTCAGTTATTTTTCCATGTTTTAATGTTAACCAGTCTTCTAGTATACTTATGGCACCCAAATGATTTTTAAGATGCTTAATTTATGAAATTATTTAAAGAAACAATATCCATGCATCTCATTTGCATAAATTATCGTAACTAATGAAATGAAGTTGTTTTCGTTAAATCTTTACCACAATCCATCTATTAATGGGACTGTTGATGTGCGGGCAAATTTTTGTGGCAATCGGCCTCTTTGGAGCCAAGAGTGTTTCTATGGAACAAAATAGCCCAGTGCAGTGATGGTTAACGATTTGGATGCATTTGAATATTTTTTAAAATATTTATAATCTGAAAACCCATTTGCCGTTTGTTGTTGTTTTTTCCTGGCCACTATTGTAACAGTTATGTAATATAATTGATTATGATACCAAATTGTTTCCAATATAATTATAGTGGTAACAAAAGAAAAGTCAACAAAGTTAAAAAGAAATTGAAACATGAGTTGTGTGTTGCAGTAGGGTTTTTGTTTAGGGTTGGCGTTATGGAAATATGTATTGTAAAGGCCGTTCAGAAGGTATAATTTTGATTAGTATGAGGGATTGCATGTGGAGCTAATGCTAGGGAACCAAGGTAAGGTGGCACTTATGACCCTTGTGGGCTTTTTAATGTTACATATACACATGTTGCCTGATGATCTAATGCCACAGTGTGACATCTGTCCATCTGTCATGCATCCATCCACAGTTTTCAAAATGCTTCTCCCTTATCATTGAGGGATTTAAAACTACTTCACTGAATCATGAAATTCAATTGTCTAAATTGTAATTTAGTAATTTTATTTAAAATCACAGAAAAATGCTTCAACATATTTTGTATTTTGATTCTAATTGAGGTATGCATGCACACAAAACTTTACAGAATTTTGATATTTTCTTTTGATCACAAACTACTAACTTGTGCAAATTTAATCTCAGGAACAAATAGATAAATGAAAACCCCTCGCAGGTCACATGGTAAGGTCAAAGGTCATTTTCAGGTCAACATTAAAGTTTACGTGCAAGGCTCTTATGACAAGTGTTATTCCATCCCAGTCATTTCACAATGAAGTTTCAATATAATTCTCTTGCGTGCCCTCACAAATCACGTTATTTCTGGTTATTTTTCATAAGTGGGCGAGACACAAAATAGCTTTTGCCTTGTTTATATGATACTATTTTTATGAATAATCTCTAATGGCCTCTCTCCTATAATTTTCATGAAAAGGAAATTGTAGTGTTCCATCAGGGTTCTTTGATGGATTAATGACCCAGCCCTCAGTATCAGGAGATATTTCCATCATGGATGCTAGCTTCCCAGCAGAACCAGTAATAGATGAGATGGAATCTATTCCTACAAGCCAAATTGATCCCAATCCTGCTGTTGCAAGTCTGCGTGCACAAGCAGCTGCTCAGAACCACTTTGATCTTCGAGGCTCGACAAGATCAGCACAAACATCTTCCAGCACCAATGGTCCTTACCTTTTTTCAGATAGTTCCATCATCGTTTTGCTGGCTTTAGTCGCATGTTTGCCAGACCGTTTTGCATGCTCTACTAAATACTGTTCTAAAAATCCCTTTTGTTTATCTAATTTTTGTCTCGCCTGCATAGCAGAGACTCTATGCGGCGATAGGCAAGGCTTATCCGATGGCGGCGTCAACATTTAAATCTTGACCAAGGTTAAGTTTTTGAAATTTCGTCATTACTTAGGAAGTATTTGGACCAGGTTCATGAAACTTGGACATAAGGGTAATCAAGTATCACTGAACATCCTGCATGAGTTTTCAGGTCACATGATGAAGGTAAAAGGTCATTTAGGGTCAACGAACTTAGAATATGCTCAAGTTTTTATGCCAAAGAAGTGGCCAGAGGCATTATGTTTTTGGGTTGTCCGTCCATCCCATTTTGTTTTTGTTGATATCTCAAGAACCGTAAGGTGGTTTTACATCAAACTTGGTATGAGGGTATATCCTGGGAGGATAATACTTTGTTTGGATTTTAGAGTCACGTGGACAAAAGTCATGGGTTATTTTTGTCGATATCTCAAGAACCGTGAGGTGGTTTTACTTCAAACTTGTTATGAGAGTATATCGTAGGGGTATGATACTTTGTTTTGAGTTTAGGATCACAGGGTCAAAGGTCACAGGTCATTTTGTGAAGAACATTTCTGGTACAGTATTTTACATACTATGAGACATGAACATGTAACTTGGCGTAAGGGTAGAATGTGACAAGACAAATATTAACTGGTATTTTTGGGTCAGAGGGCGAAGGTCACAGGACTCATTTGCATGTACCGGTATATTGGATCTCTGACAGGGCTATGAATATTGGTAAATGATATTTCAATATTTTTTTGCCTCCATCAAGAAAGTGGCCCATTGTGCTATGATTTGGGGGATCTAATTGGGTCAAAGGCATTGTGGTCATGTCATTATTTGAAATATGGGAATCTAGGTTATTATTTAACCTGTTGGCTCGGGTGGTCCCTGTTCAAAGTCTATGGGGATTAAAAGAATTCCATAGGGAAATTGTTAAAAACCAAATCATAGAAAGCTAAATTAAATCAAAATTTATATTTTACTAGGTTTAGAAAGTACTTCATCTAATTCTGGCCTGCATGGATGAATGATCAAGGATTTAGTACCGGTCTTATAATAAAGTCAACCTACAGGTGATGATTTGCAGCATTTCTTCAGTGCCATTTACACGTGAAAACACAATCAAAGGTACCCGGGGGCCGTACCATTAAACTGTCATAAGTGTACGTTTTTTATAATTATACTTTCATAGTTAATTTTTTTTTTTTGGGGGGGGGCTTGCTTTGTTTGCATGCCTTTTTGCTTGTATTGTTTCATTACGTTGAAAAATTTTGAATTTACTATTTTTTGGAATTGTTGTACAACTTACATGGTATGAATATTCTGAATGGATAAATGTTATTAAGAATGTAAGATATAAAGGTCAGTTTTGACCTGAAGATTATAGCTTAGACCTGCAATTCTCTGTAGACAACAATACGTCACACATTTTTTGGACACCTTGTAAATCCAATGTCATGTGACAAACACAATTCTTCCTTGTTGACATTCATTTTTATTTCTTTTCATTTTCCAGATGATGACCAGCTCCTAGAACAATTCCAGAATATGCATGATGACCTGTGCACCAAGATGAAACAGTCACCAGACCTCTATAGACCCGCCATAAGGGCCATGCTGGCCAGCTACAGAGGTATCAAGACTGATACGCATCTGGTATCAGCACTGCATACCTTTGGGAAGTATTCTGGGGCTGCCATGACAGTTAGGAAACGAGGTCTGGCAGCAAAAAATGCTGCAGTAAGACATTTGAACCTGAAAGGTTCCAAAAAGATCGGTGTCCAACCCACATCAACTGCTCGAAGGTGTCACATGGGACGTGGAGCAAGTCGACTACATGCAGGACGGCCACCCAAGTCGTTGCGCATCCAGGAGCATGGCTATTCCCGACTGTCTTCATCCCAGTCATCAGCTGTCGTGCCGCTAATGAGGAGGAGAAGAGCACCTGCTCCTCACAGTTTGAGCCATGTTGTGTCGCTTAACCAAGCACTGGGGAAGACGCACAGTGCTAAATAGGTGGTTAACTCTACTAATGTTAGTGACAGGGTATAAAAGGGTAATGTTTCAAATACCAGCTTTGCATTTTCCAGTTTTGCATCTTATTGAAAAGAGATTGACTTATCAATTTGACATCATTCTTATGAAAATTGAGTGCCAGCCAAAAACATTTTTTTGTATTGGGTGTTCCGAAATTCAGCTTTGCATCTTCAAAGCTCATAGTTTTAATATACTGAAGAAACCAAATATGATTTTAATGCATGTTTTCAGTATTGGAAAGGCTAATAAACTTACCTAGACTGTCATCATCACTCAGTCTACCTGGTCCATCCATCTGAACAATATATATGCAACAGACATCAAAGATGAGGAATTTTTTATATATGGCCTCTGAAATGTTTAGTTTGTTTACCAATGTCTTTATAGATTTGTTCAGAAACCCTAACCCAATTCAATAAATATTTTAAATGATATAAAATCAAATAAAAGATATTTAGAGCATACCATTACTGCTCGATGACTATCTATTACTATAATTTTAGGGGAAAATAGTTTTTGAAATGTTTTCAAATTTACCAAAAACTATCTTGTTGCTTTTAATACCTGAAACTTTATCACATATTTGTCATATATGTTTTGTACATACTGTTGTGTTGGGGTTGGATCGATTGCACTTTAACTTTCAACCAGACTTAAAATGAAGGAGTCAATACAAAGCCTGTACAGTTCATATATACATTTATTGAAGATGATAACTAAGGTGATGATGATGACAAATAATACAGGAACATGAGTAAGTCTGATGGTGACTATACTCTGCAGTATAAAATATAAACTCTTCTGTAGCTGTCTGTATGCTGGAACAATCTGTAAAGTAATCTGTAACAAGCTAACAATCAATCTGCATTCTCTGAAGTAATCTGATTTGGGTTCAGAAGTAAACCCCTTTTATATTGGTCTGGTCTAGACTCTTTAGATCAAACAGGTGTTGGTCAACCTTGGACGCTTGACCAAAACAATCTGTACGTCATAACTTTACTCTGAATTGGGGGAGTTGACCTTATAGGGAGAACATGAAATGTAGTGAATAAGAAACCCATAAAATGTGTGTGCGTCAGAAGTTTAGCTGGAAGAATGAGTAATACTTTCTAATGAAAGTTGGAGCTGGTATACTTCCTGTAGAAGTATTGATTATGTATTGATATAATATTGAATATGTGAGATATGTCTTATCATCACATAACAATACATATGTAAATGCAGTATTGTGTCAGAATATGTATGGTAAGTTGTGTGATATCACATTAAGTGAAAATGGCAACCCAAACATAAAGGTGGCACCAAAGACCAAACCAGGTTAGTTTATACCAATAGAGGTAAAGGTGAATTAAATTGATTTGCAACTCAACGTAATACAGACATTGACAAGTTGTGCCAAACTCCACAGCTTGTAATTTTGGAGAGCGCTTAAGCCCAAAACCTGCAGGGGGAGGGGGGGTTAGGGGGTTGGATTACCGTTACACCAGTGATTTGAGAATTTCCCTAATAAATCAAAGTAATGGTTATGGTGTATGACCTAAATAATGGAAACAGGCATTCATATGATACAATGTTGCTTAGAATTATGCCAGCATATTATTAGCTAAAGTGTACCTTTTTGGTGGGGGGGGGGGGCAGCCTGTCCAAATTTTACTTTGGCTGGCTCTGACTGTCTCCATTTTCAACCCATTTTTGAAAAAAAAATGGTGTAAATTTTATCAGGAAGTTATATACATTCAAATGAGATATACAATTACATTGGCATGTACATTGGAGAAGTCGTTAGTAAGAATTATAAAACGGGTTGAAAAATGTAGCCAATGCAAACGGTTGATTCACATCACATGAATATGTGTTAGTTGAGCTTGGGTGTGTGTTAGTTCTCTGAACTAACACACAGGGACTGGGGTCGGTGATTTTAGAATTTCCCTAATAAATCAAAGTAATGGTTATGGTGTATGACCTAAATTAATGGAAACAGGCATTCATGTGATACAATGTTGCTTAGAATTATGCCAGCATATTATTAGCTAAAGTGTACCTTTTTGGTGGGGGGGGGGGGCAGCCTGTCCAAATTTTACTTTGGCTGGCTCTGACTGTCTCCATTTTCAACCCATTTTTGAAAAAAAATGGTGTAAATTTTATCAGGAAGTTATATACATTCAAATGAGATATACAATTACATTGGCATGTACATTGGAGAAGTCGTTAGTAAGAATTATAAAACGGGTTGAAAAATGTAGCCAATGCAAACGGTTGATTCACATCACATGAATATGTGTTAGTTGAGCTTGGGTGTGTGTTAGTTCTCTGAACTAACACACAGGGACTGGGGTCGGTGATTTTAAGCTTTTTGCCCTTTTAAAAGACACTTTTTGGTAAAAATTAATACACTCAACCCGTTTTTGTCTCACCTGCGAAGCAAAGTGAGACTATAGGCGCCGCTTTTCCGACGGCGGCGGCGGCGTCAACATCAAATCTTAACCTGAGGTTAAGTTTTTGAAATGACGTCATAACTTAGAAAGTATATGGACCTAGTTAATAAAACTTGGCCATAAGGTTAATCAAGTATTACTGAACATCCTATTAGAGTTTCATGTCACATGACCAAGGTCAAAGGTCATTTAGGGTCAATGAACTTATACCACGTTGGAGGAATCAACATCGAAATCTTAACCTGAGGTTAAGTTTTTGAAATGTCATCATAACTTAGAAAATATATGGACCTAGTTCATGAAACTTGGACATAAGGTTAATCAAGTATCACTGAACATCCTGCTTGAGTTTCACGTCACATGACCAAGGTCAAAGGTCATTTAGGGTCAATGAACTTTGGCCGAATTGGGGATATCTGTTGAATTCCCATCATAACTTTGAAAGTTTATGGATCTGATTCATGAAACTTGGACATAATAGTAATCAAGCATCACTGAAAATTTTGTGCAAGTTTCAGGTCTCATGATTAAGGTCAAAGGTCATTTAGGGTCAATGAACTTTGGCCGAATCGGGGGTATCTGTTGAATTACCATCATAACTTTGAAAGTTTATTGGTCTAGTTCATTAAACTTGGACATTAGAGTAATCAAGTATCACTTAACATCCTGTGCGTGTTTCAGGTCACATGACCAAGGTCAATGAACTTTGGCCGAATTGGGTGTATCTGTTGAATTACCATCATAACTTTGAAAGTTTATGGATCTGATTCATGAAACTTGTACATAAGAGTAATCAAGTATCACTGAACATCCTGTTCGAGTTTCAGGTCACATGATCAAGGTCAAAGGTCATGTAAGGTCAATGAACTTTGGCATGTTGGGGTTTTTTGTTGAATAACCATCATATCTCTGTAAGTTTATTGGTCTAGTTCATAAAAAAGGGAAATAAGAGTAACCATGTATCACTGAACACTGAGCACTGCTGCTATATTGAACCGCGTGATGCAGGTGAGACGGCCAGAGGCATTCCACTTGTATTAAAATATTGACACATGATTTTGAGCTCATGCATTAGGGCGTGCGGCAGCACTCACGATTATTTTATGGTGACCAACAAACGAAGCTTGCTGAGTTCGTTAGGAACCACAAAATAATTAGGCACCACGAAATAACCGTTCATGCAGCCGCCCGACCTAACGCATTCGCATTCATGTGTTAATAGTATACTATTTACCTCGAAGTAGAGCTGGCCTCAACTGTATATACTGTATATGTACATATCATGTTTACGATATAAAGCGATGCGATTAATCCAGTAATGAGTGCTATATAAATGCAAATATTGTATTGGATTGTATTGTACTGTGGTATACTATTAGTCAGTCGAACCTCGTTACAAAGCAGTCAGATACATCAAAACCCTCACATAATATGGTACTCATGCTGGTCCCAGTTCTTTATAGATTGTTTTTGTTGGTTTTATTTACCCTAATATGAGAAATCTGATAGAACAAGATAATATTCATAATCCCAAGGACCTCGTTATAACAAGGTTTCAACTTATTAAAAAATCATATCTCATGAAACATGTACAAGTACATCTTATTTTCTCATTTTTCCAAGATTGTGCAAAAATACTCTTGTCATTTTGTGGTGTATTAGATCTTTCTAAATACAGGTGAACCTCACTATAACGAGTACTTTAAGAACATTACAATTACCTTGTTATATCATGTTTCTCACAAAGTCACTCAGGGTAAAAAACAACAACAAAGCAATACAAATACACCAGCTAAATCACCTTTTTATGAGAGGATTTTGTTATATCTGACCTCTGTAGGTTCCATTTTACAATGTACATGCAATTAAAGGACAAATTCACTAAATATATCTGACCTATACTAAACCCTGTAATACATTTTTTATATTTTGTTGTGAAATACCTACCGGGTATATACATTAAAAGTTCGGAAAATGAAAGAATACAATTTTTGCTATTTTTTTTTGGCTATGAGTGAAAGTTTGAAGAAAATATACCCCAAATTAACGAAATTATGAATCTGTGACGTCACGAGTTATTTAAATGTACATTCCATAAAATGTAATTTTTTCAGAAGAATATTCCCATGTGCATATACCATCAAACTTATGTTAATATACATGCCTCTATGAAATAGATTCATTCTTTTATCAAGAACCATTAAAAGAGACAAACATATACAACACATGGGACATGACATCACAGAATCAAAACTTTAGATATTCATATCAAATTTCGCTATGTTTCTTCAAACCCTCATATATTTCTTTTATTTTCTGTTTTTTTTTAAACCAGTAAAACCAGGGAGAACTTTCCCTATATGAACATCTTCATTTTCCATATAGTGTGTGTCTGTGTGTTGTGTGTGGGTGTTGGGGATGGGTGTGTGTGTGTCTGTGTTTTCTTTTCTTTTTTTCATTTTGGGGGAGGGGGGTTACAATGTAAACTATTATTGCTCTGTGATTCAGGAAACGAACCCATACCCAATCAAAATATATTTCATCCTAATCTAGCTATCCTCTGCCCACCCCCCCCCACAGGCACACATATTACAGAGGTGCCAACTAGTACTGATTTTCAGTATTTAGTACTTAAAAATGAGAAGAATACTGATGGTTTCTTGCAAAATACTGATTTCTAAGTTTCATTTTTATGTGTTCTATGGTATTTCTTCAGAAATACTGATTTCCTCACCAAAATACTGACTCTACTTTTAAAATACTGAATGATCTTGTTCAAGTTGGCAGCTCTGATATTACATGCAAGTAAACATTCTCAAATGGAAAGTGACAGGAAGGTAGATTCTGTTGACCTAGTGTGTTTGCATGTTCAAATGGCACGATGGACACATGTATGTGGTTTGAATTGTGCTGGGTGGTGGAATCAAGGCCTGCAGTCCTCAAAATATAAAATTATAAAATTAGAGCAAAATTACTTTGCTGCAGTTATTAAAAGTGGAATCCAACCCAAATAAAAACTTGCTTTTAGAGGAAAAAGGAAAATCAGACAAGTTGATAGGTGTTAGTTGGAACATTATTGGACAAACAGAAGTTTATGAATTTTAAAAAAACCGAATATTGGTGATCACTATATCTACGGAGATTTCAAATTGGCAACAAATGTGCAGTAAATCCAAAAATGAGATAAGAGGTTTTCACAAAGATGAATTTTGACATTTTATTTTAAAGATATGCAACTGATGTGGTTATTACGAGTTACACCTCACATTTATCAGTTAAGTAATTTCAGAAAAATTTGAGATACAAGGTTTTAACAGCCAAGTGACGATACGTTCCATTATGATAAGTGCTTTCATTGACATTGCAAGTTGAACTACAATGTATATTACATGTATTTATATATTTATTTCATGTGGGAATTTGTTCTTATAATTAGTCCTATAATGGTCAATGTTACAGACTCTAAGGGACTCTTGTGCATTTTTTAAAAGATGTCTTTAATTTTTTCCAAGTGCGCCAACCCTGAAAAAGTTACTAGCTTAATTAGACTCATACTAATGAACACCAATAATAAAGTTGAAGTTCTCATTTATGGGGGACTCTTGCACATTTTTTCATGACAAATTTTTCCACAGTGCACCTGAAAAAGTCTCCCAGTGGGTGGGGGTGGCTCTTGTATGTTTTTGGAATGTCTTCAATTTTTCCCACCGTGCCAACCCTGAAAAATTCACTCAGTTTGGGTCTAGGGGGGGGGACTTTTGCACATTTGTTCATGTCCGATTTTCCTCCGGTGTGCCAACCCTGAAAAAGTTGATCAGTGGGGGGGGGGTTGGTATAGTGTATAGTAAAATATTTTACATGTTTATCATATGCACACTATAAATACTACATATAAATATGATTTCTTGTGATAATACTTGCAGGTACAACTGAAGAACATACATGTATATGGCAGATAAGTGTTTTGAAGAATGATGTTCAAACTGGTTGGAACATGCTTCTCTCCTTTTGTTAATGTCAACAAATATTTTACTTTTAACATTACAATAAATAAACATGTACACCAATAATGATACTCAATATTTTCTCATCATTTTGATTGCATTGATTTACATTTTGCATTACAGGGATATCACCAGTGTTGTGTTTGTTACAGATTGATGAAGATGGTGTTGGAAAGTGATATCATTATGAAGTTTGTAATGATGATAATATGATAAAAATGATGGTGTGGGTGATGATATTTATAAAGGCAGTTGTGGTAATGTGATTATTCTATACCATGAATTTGTGTGTCATATGATAGTGATAATGCTGATGGTGATAATTGATGTAGAACTTTTTAGATTAGTTAGATTTGGGGGGGGGGCCTGACCTTAATACAATACCCACTTTGTAGACATAGGTACCCATACCTACATACACGTTATTTGGATAGACCAGGGAGTTGAGAGTGATTGGATCGAGTCCCTTAATTACTGAGATAAAGTTCAACTGCATACAATCACGACAATTTGTGTGACTAAATTGCGTTATAGATCTTCTCTATTCCTGAATTGATAATGAAATTAGTATAACACTGCCCTTAAAGGGGAAGTTCAGTATATGGGGTAGAGGGTGCTTCAGGTTGATAACTACTTCGGGAGGGAGGATGAAAACTACCATGAGTATATTGAAGCAGAATTATCATCTATGAAGAAATATGCCTTTGGTTTGAAGAAAATCTGTTCAGAAATGGCTGGAATATATGAAGCAAAAACTACTGTTAACAGTTGGGTATACCCGACAATATATAATTTCACATGCTATACGCTGATTGGCCTTTTTTTTTTGGGGGGGGTAATGCATGTTAGAATTTTTAATGGACTAGCTAATTTTGAGGGATTTTTTTTAACCGATTATAATGATAATCAACTGTTAATTAATTTTATCCAATTTATCTCTAACAGTATAAAGAAGCATTTTTTTTTTGGTTTCTAAAATTGCTAAATAATATTCCACTCCATAAATGTAATGTTAGCATGATTTTTTGATATGGTTGAAAAATCAAAACCACTACTGAGAGAGATCTGAGACAAAACATAGAACAGATTATTTACTACAGGTAGTTTAGTTTTTGTTTCTAAGTATATTCATAGAATAAATCTGCACGAATTTGGAGGTTGGGAAGGGCTTGTTGCCATAAACTACCATTGCAATATACCCCAATTTATCCTCATTATCAGGTCCTTCGGAAAGGACCTTAAGCCGTCGGTCCCCGACCTGGTTGCTTGCTCACAGGCACTTGTGGTTTCTTAGCAGTCGGGTGAAAACCTCGATGTATGCGTGTGTACTCATGTCTATATAGTGACTGCAATCACTAACGAGGCAAAGTCCACGCGCATGCGTATTGCACAACTTTCGTGGTATTGCACTTTTTTGCGTACCGAAAGCGATAATGGCCTCTGCTCAAGACGCTCTGCGGCATTAAATGAGAGAATCTGACGCGTTAGCGGTACGGTAAAAAAACACGCGGGCCGGGCAAGGGTACCACCAGCACACGTCACGACCATCATCATAAAGTGCACACTTACCAGCCGGCGCCGCACACACAAAAGTTCGCAATATCGTACTAGTCCTACATAAAAGTCACCAAGTCTGTCTACATCAACTATCACACACGGTCTTTGATCGATAGTCTGATCGCCGTTTTATTCTTGGAATATTCCGAGAGAAAACCTGGGAACTGACCTAAATGCCGGAGCATATTCTTGGTCACCACAGAAAGAAATTCTGGACTTTAAGTTTGGCAATCAGTCGACAGTGAGCTGATACCGGCTGTGGCTAGGGCTTCAGGGTGCAGGTGAATATTATTTGAATAGAAAATTGAATGTGTCCACCACGCGCATGCGTTCGGTATCGAAGATTTTACGTCCGACAGGCCAGGCTAGGTGGGAAAAATAAGTAAATTTTGAATCTGCAGATGGGCAGAGGATTCCGGTATTCTTCTTCCCTTCGATCGTTCTTTCAACAAAAGATATTGTAGGTAACTAACTCTTTTATCATTAGGCCATCCTAGTCTACTGGTATTTGGTTACGACTGAAAAAAAGATGTTTTATGTTGAGTTACTGTACGGTACGGTACGGTACCTCGTCCTCGAGCGAAGTTCGTGCAGGTCAAGTGGGGTGGAGCCTGCACGAACTTCGCTCGAGGTACTAGGAGGATGGGGGGTTGGGTCATTGGGTGTCCGGACACGTAACAAAAATGAAGCTTTCTTTTTTGTCTTTGGATTAAACAAAAACTGCATTGATTAGTGCTAATCATCATCAATATTTGTTCTCTATAATATTGTTTAACATTTTGTGCGAAAACATTTAAGAATAAGAGATTTGAATTGTGAACTTTTTATAATCATCTTTCCGGGCCGGATAAACAACCTGGACACCCCGACTGGGTATTACTATTACTATTAGGTAGTATGATGGTGGGCCCCAAGTCTGCGCACCTAACAATTCGAGTTAAGATTTAACATGAATTTCTTCTTATTTCACAAAATCTTTCAGTTGATAATGTTCCTTACATTTAAATGAGTAGGTGTGCCAAATATCTCATAAAAATTTGAAATATATGATTTTCCTGGAGGGTGAAGTCGGTTTGTATGGACAGGTGAATTTTTATTTATCTATATAGAACCTTCATACGCTAAATGCGTATAAAGGGATAAAAATTATTTCTCTATGAATGGCAAAAATGAAAAAATGAGAGGTTTCTTTAATACCAGACCGATATTGTGTAGATCCCTCGATCCAATTGTCAACAAAACAAATGCAAGCTAATAGTTTGTTAGGCAACTGTCTTTTGGCAACACCCTATAAAGCTATATAGTCAGATAGTCCTGTGCTTAGCCTGGAGGCTCCTGGAGAGAAAAATCAGTCTACTATACGTAGGCTTTAATACTCTCCATGGAGCCTGGAATTTCGTCCCGTACATCTACACACACCTCCCCAAAACCTGAAATTTTCTACTTCTAAAAGATCTAGCCCTAAATCATGTACATGGGATACAACTTCATTTCCGACTTATCTACGATATTGATTTCAGTTTTAAACAAGAATTCATTAAAAAAACAAGAAAAATGTTATGAAAAGACGGGAAGAACTTGCCACCGTGCTTGCGTCGCCATCTTGATTTCATTGTCTTTTGCTTGGTGACAGACCACGCGATTTGCGTGCTGTCGCCAATATTTTTGTATTATCTCCTGACCTTGATCTATGTGGTATGTACTAGGCCTATATTTCCCCATGACATACTCTGAAGGAGACAAGAGGCAATTTGAGAATTAAAAGATAAGGAAAATATGAAAATCTATGTTAAAAAATAATTGGAGAGTTGCCCACAAAACTATCATTTTGAGGCATATTTGCTGATTTAGGGACAGAAGTAACATCAACACTTTTCAAACTACCATAAGTCATATTCTAGTCTATATCTAACCAATTTTGATTAATTTAATCATGTTTTAAAATTGCTCCTGCTGTCATTTTTCTCTTTCCAATAAGAATGATTCTCAGTTTCCTTTAAACGGATGGTCCAGGCTGGAGTTATATAGAGTAGAATTCACAAAGTAATAATAATATGCTGAAAATTTGATCAAAATTGGATAACAAATAACAAAGTTATTTGAATTTTAAAGATTTGCATTATTCAGGTGAAACACTTCTAGGCATATCTTCATGAATTTTCATTAAGTGGGCTGATGAATTGATGTCACATCCCCACTTTCCTTTTTCTTGTGTTATTACCTGTACATGAAATCACAATTGCTTCATTTTTTCATTAATGTGTGAATGATGTGTCTCCATTATGATGAAAGAAGTTACAGCAGGAAAGAAGTCAAAGAGCTATTGCACTTAATCTGTTGTTAATTCAATTGTTTTAGTTCTTGGTAGAAAATTTTTGAATAAACCTACATGTACTTTCATATAATTAAAAACAAGAGAACAAGTATGGATATGAGTCATATGACATCATCAGTGCACTTAATGAATATTCATGAAGACATGCCTAGAACTGTTTCACCAGCATGCAAATCTTTAAAATTCAGCAACTTCGTTATTTGTTTTTCGATTTTGATCAAATTTTCAGCATTTTGCTTTGTTAATTTTACTCTGTTTATTGAGATATAAATGCCTCCAGCCTGGACCATCCCTTTAAGAAAGTTATCACTGTTAAACTGAGATCTCAGAGATGTAAATTTCAAATTGGCAACTGTGCTAGAAAATTATGACAAATGGTGGGCCGCCCGTAGGGACAATTTTTTTTCTCCATTTGCCATACGTACTTAATTAGATCTACAAGAGATTTGTTCCTTTTCCCCTGGGGCCCCAAGGTAGTAATAAAAATAAGACAGATATGGTTTTGTATCATGAAAGAAAACTAATTTTAAATAAAACTTGAAAAAATTACAAATTTGAGACATTTTAGGTATTGGAGTAGATGGAATTGTAGATTTTAACACAATTCCTTGCTTCACTTTGATATCACATATTGCCAATTTGAAGTCTCCATAGGTATAAATTTATAATGATTACCAATCCTTACAACTTTTAATAATTAATAACTTTCCAATTTTTATCCGATATTGGTCAAACTTTCACCTATCCACTTGTCTGATCTTTCTTTTTCCCTCTTAATATAACTTTAATTTGGTTTGATAGGCCTATACATGTACAGTGCATATGAAAAAAAACAGGAGAGTTTTGAAAGGTCTATAAAAAATTTGTTTCAAATTATTTTATCTATTTTGATATTAATAGATGCTCTGAGATCTTATCTTTGAAATGCTATTTAAAAAGATAAATTTTGTTTATGCTTGAGCAAACACAGGACATTTTTGTTGGGGGCTCAAAAAGGGGCTTGCGCCCAAATGGCAGAAATGAGAAATTTGATTAGACTTCCTCTTAATCTATTCATTATCTTTGTCATAGTTTTCGAATTATGCTGTCAAATTTCATTTACAAATTTATTCATTTACCTGAATTATTTTGTTTTTCATTTAAACTTCTTTTACCTTTGAATTTTCCTTCATAAGTAAGAAAAGAAGACTTTTTGTCAACCCAAGTAAGAAGATTTGCATAATTAATTGGGAGAATTTGTTATTTTTCAAATCCTTTTATTATGTGAAACAAATTATCTTATGGTACCTATAAAGACATGAATCCTATTTTCTAGGGGTTATTGAATCCTTCACCAAGTTTAATTATGTGCTTGACAGGACAAACAGGAAAGGATTCACGTCTTTCAATGGCAATGGTGTATTGAGTCAATTTAGAAGGAGCAAGATATGGCAGATTGGGTAAAATTTATTAAGAAGTTGTGAAGCGAGCAAGCAAAAATGTCCACTTTTTATTAAAATATTCAGTTTTGTGATTTTGATATAATATTTAGAAAATGATATTATATTTCACTTTCTATTTTATCTGTTATTTTCCTTTCCACTTATGTTTTCTTAGTCTTGGGTTTTTTATGGGGGGGGGGTGCCCCAAGCCTCCATCCATCAGTATGCCACTGTTCAAAGGCAACAAAACATTTGTAGCACACAATGTAAGGATTTGAAAAAAAAAGATCACGCTCTCCCATACTTCGATTAAAAAAAATTGATCTTACCTAAAGAAGGAATATTCAAAGCTAAAAGAGAGCATATTAAAAAGGAACAACAGAACTATTCAAGCAAATAAGTAGATTAAAAAAATGAATTTTGACCGCATATTTCGAGATAATGAAAATGTTAATAAGAAGTCTGTTGATTAGCAAGAAGTCCGACCATTATGTTTACCATTTCATGCCATTTTGGCGCAAGCCTCCTTTTAAACCCCACACAAAAACATTCCGCGTTCGCTCAAGCATGAACGAAACTAAATTATTCCAATGGCATTTGAAGGAGAAGACTTTAGAGCACCTATTGACACCAAAATATAGAGATCATGATTTGAAACAAAAATTTTATAGACTTTTCAAATCTTTCCCATTTTTGTCTCACCTGCGAAGCAAAGTGAGACTATAGGCGCCGCTTTTCCGACGGCGGCGGCGTCAACATCAAATCTTAACCTGAGGTTAAGTTTTTGAAATGACGTCATAACTTAGAAAGTATATGGACCTAGTTAATAAAACTTGGCCATAAGATTAATCAAGTATTACTGAATATCCTATTAGAGTTTCATGTCACATGACCAAGGTCAAAGGTCATTTAGGGTCAATGAACTTAGACCATGTTGGAGGATTCAACATCGAAATCTTAACCTGAGGTTAAGTTTTTGAAATGTCATCATAACTTAGAAAATATATGGACCTAGTTCATGAAACTTGGACATAAGGTTAATCAAGTATCACTGAACATCCTGCATGAGTTTCACGTCACATGACCAAGGTCAAAGGTCATTTAGGGTCAATGAACTTTGGCCGAATTGGGGATATCTGTTGAATTCCCATCATAACTTTGAAAGTTTATGGATCTGATTCATGAAACTTGGACATGATAGTAATCAAGCATCACTGAAAATTTTGTGCAAGTTTCAGGTCTCATGATTAAGGTCACAGGTCATTTAGGGTCAATGAACTTTGGCCGAATCGGGGGTATCTGTTGAATTACCATCATAACTTTGAAAGTTTATTGGTCTAGTTAATTAAACTTGGACATTAGAGTAAACAAGTATCACTGAACATCCTGTGTGCGTTTCAGGTCACATGACCAAGGTCAAAGGTCAATGAACTTTGGCCGAATTGGGTGTATCTGTTGAATTACCATCATAACTTTGAAAGTTTATGGATCTGATTCATGAAACTTGTACATAAGAGTAATCAAGTACCACTGAACATCCTGTTCAAGTTTCAGGTCACATGATTAAGGTCAAAGGTCATGTAAGGTCAGTGAACTTTGGCCATGTTGGGTTTTTTTTTTGAATAACCATCATATCTCTGTAAGTTTATTGGTCTAGTTCATAAAAAGTGGACATAAGAGTAACCATGTATCACTGAACATCTTGTGCGAGTTAGAGTAGTATTCAAAGTCAGCACTGCTGCTATATTGAACCGCGTGATGCAGGTGAGACAGCCAGAGGCATTCCACTTGTTTTTATATGCACTGTAGTTACTCCTGTATGGTTTAATGTGTTTGGACAATTTTTTGTTTATTTTGTCTTGTGATCTTGTACATCCACAATTCACATTATGCTGCACTCAACCCAGGTGAGGTGAATGGGTATCAGGCAGGATTTGAATGCACCAAGTGCCTTTAGCAGCTTGAGCTACAGCCTGAGTAATGGGGAGAGTGAAGTAATTGAGGCCACGGGGTAAATGAGGCCCCCAGTTATTTTTTTATCTCACTCAAGTTTACCAGCGTCAATGGGATTGCTGTTTGTGTGGTATTTGAAACAGTTCATTATCTTGAGCATAAACAATTTCTCATAGTACAATGCACATGGCCAGGAGGAGCACAAACCAAGCAGCACCTCAGAATTATAATTGGGAAAGTAGCATCGCCACTTTAGAGAGGCGAGTACTGTACTGAACCAGTCACTGGCGGATCTGGGGGGGAGCCAACCTGTGCCCCCCCCCCCTTTGAGAGGCGCAATTAAAATTTGTAATGTAAAAATGCTGGTAAAACAGTTGCATGCCTCCCTCCCCCTTTTGAAAGTGAAAACTTTTTTTTTCTTGTCAAATTTTTTCATGGACAAAATGTCCTTAATTTTGGGTAGAAATCTTTTTTTTTTTTGCTTGTCAAATGTGCCCCCCCCCCCTTTGGAAAATCATGGATCCACCCCTGGAACCAGGAATGTGTATCAAGTCAACTTTTATCTCAGTGTACTTATGTAAGTTATTAATTAGCCATCATAACTTAGAAAGTAAATGGTCCTAGTTTATGTAAACCTAGGGTAATCAAGTATTACTTATCATCCTGCCTGAGTTTCAGGTCAATTGACCAAGGTAAAATATTTTAGGGTCAGATTAATTTAGGGTCAATGAACCTAAGACCATGTTGTGGGAATCAATATTGAAATCTTAACCAAGGTTAAGTTTTTGAAATGTCATAAGTATATGAACCTAGTTGATCACATTGAACTACAACTAGCAATTGCCTCGTTCATTTTTAGGGGGATGTTCATTCAGCATTTCAGAAATTTACACCTCTGACCTTTTACTGTAGTAATTACACAAACTAAAGGCAAGGAAACTGTTTCTAGGTGGGTATGGGTCCTGATCATTAAGTGAATTGAAAATATCTGTTTCTGTTACATTTCTCTGGACTGGAGGATTAGATATCACCATGGCCAATGCTTTCACAAAGGTGCTCAGATTTTGGATCTTCTTGGTTGGTTTCATGGCAGTAGGAAGTGCAATGCAGGCCTTCATGGAAAGTTCTTTTCTTGCAACGCGGATGTACACACAGGCTCAAGAGATGGGTAAGTTAGAGTCATAAATCTAGGGACATGATAACCTATGATTAAGTTGGTGTGTCTGGTTCAATGTTAATTACATTTTTCTTGTGCTATTCAGCCTCTAGACTTATCCACCTTTTCAATGTATATTTCATTCCTTTGCCATGCTTCATGCATCCATTGGGCAGTCATGATACCCTCAATGCTCTGTGACTGTCTATGTGTACACGAATGTGTGTATATTATGTATTGAGGATATAGCCCTCATATATTCAGCCCTATGATACACTCATTTCTAATTGTTAACTGATGAAGAGTAAGACATTCTATGAATTGATCATTATTTTCTGTAAATCAGAGAGGAATAAAAAGTGCCATCTTGAGGCAGTTCCACCCTAACCTTTAATCCAAAGAGTACCATTTAATTTTGTTAGGAGGATTTCTTTCCTGTACAGTTGAACCCTTATTGCTGGTTGATATTTGATTTCCATTGTTAGTCTAAAAATTCATTATACATTCATTATGAGCTGCAATTCCTTGAGAGCAGGGAAGGGGGAATGAAAGTAAGGCTTTAGTTTGATTGGTGCTTGTCCATGAAAGGAAGGGATTTGGGTACCAACTTACAAAGTTCTGAGTTTGTTTAAAGTTTATTTATGTGTAGAGCATCATTTGTAGTTAGTAAATAAACCATTTTCAAATATTCAATAGATTTTCAATATCACATAATTTATATAATATGGAAATATCAATTAGCATTGACCCCAGAGTAGCCATCTAACTCCAGTTGCCACCGTACACCAGGCATTGAGAGAACAAAAGAAATTGGTAGTTGATTGGTGATGGTGGCTGATCTTCAATGTAATTACTCATAAAGTGCTGTAAAGACAATACGAATGCTACTTCAAATGCCTTCTAAAGCATTTTGGATGAAAAATCATTTTGGAAGACAATAATTCAAATGAATTGAAATATTTTCTACTTGTTACTGCTTCTTTGTAATAGTGTATTCAACAGGACATTATGTGTGTTGTGATTTCAAGCATTCCTCTTCCTTTGGATGAAAGCTTTAACTGTGCAGTTGTAGGGCCTTGGCTATAAGCAGTTTTGCTTCTTAGAGGTCCTGACCATTATGTAACTTTTTAATATTTTGTATTATTTTTTGAAGTACCAGAACACAATTACTTTCCAGTCATGCAAGTTTGAAACCGGGGGGGGGGGGGGGGGGGGGGGGGTACTTACGAAATGAGGCATACGGAGATGTGCCCGCGGGAATGGGTAGTTTTTTGGAAGAAATCCCTAAACATGGGTTATGGTTTTATGTTAGAAAATCCCTAAACATGGCCCCCAATTTTTAGATACTGGCCCTAAACATGGGTCCATATTCTCCAATTTTGGGTGATAACCTTTTTTTTATTTCAGCCACACACCACCATCCAAACCAAATCTAAGTTACCCCCCCTGGGTATGAAGGACCCCTTCATAAGATTCTTGATGCTTTTTCTTTCAGTGAATGCCGTTTTGGGACGATTATTTGGAACTTGGACTTTGCTTGCCGGGGCAGTAAGAATGATGTGTTCTTATGACATGAGGAATAGAGCGTGAGTTTTGTAGTACTACTAGTGTTATATTCATTAGCTTTTAATCATGTAGTACTAAATTTCAAAACTATTTTACTTTTCACATTGTGTTTTTTTTTCTTTTGAATGTTGATGCTACAAGAATTTTACTTTGTATTTGAATTACTATTGTTAAAAAAATAGATATCAAAGAACACACTTTTTTTGTTATCAAGGACTGAATAATTTTTGATAAATGTGCACATTTGTAAAAGAATATTCAGATTTCATAACCTTGTGAGCATCAGCTCTGTTGGGTTTTGATAATTTTGGTGAGAGTTTAACACACCAATACTTCAACTTTGGAACAAGGAGAAATGGTGTCAAAACACCTCATTATATTCGTTTCATACTCTCTCTCCCTTCAGGGTGTACGACTTGACTCTGTTCTCATTCATTCTAGCCTTCATACACTTTACTACTGAGTATCTTGTATTTGAGACAGTTGAGCTTAGCTTTGGTATTGTTTCTCCTCTGGTAATATCAGGTATGCATCATTTATCTTACATATATTTTAGAATATTGGTTTATTCTTGTTGTGGAATCATTTTGTAAAATACATAATTTTACACCATTTTCATACAAAATGATTTTAGGAATTTGTTTCTTTGATGTGCATCTCACCTTATAAAGGAGCGTTGTGGCCCAGTGGATAAGTCTCTGGACTTTGAAACAGAGGGTCTTAGGTTCAAATCCCAGCCATGGCATAGTTTCCTTCAGCAAGAAATTAATCCACATTGTTCTGCACTCAACCCAGGTGAGGTAAATGGGTATCTGGCAGGAATTTATTTCTTGAAATGCCAAGTGTGTGAAAGCTGCTTGAGCTAATATCCAAGTCATTTGGAAGCGCATAGAGATGTTATTCATAATGTGTTATGCGCCATACAAGAACCGACTATTATTATTATAGAATAATAATTCCAGTTACAGTAAAGATCAATTTTCTCTAGATCTCTTCATGTACATAGCAGTACAAAGCAGAATCATGTTGGTATACTTTATACATTTATTAGTTCAAGTCAAAATATGCATGTAGCTGTAAATGTGTTTCTTTTCTTCAATTTGCAGGTGTTTCTATCATTATGATGCTACAAGGATATTACTTTGTGTTTGAAGATGAGGATGTACCAACCCCAACAGAATCTAAAAAGAAGAAATAAGTGTCAAGGCTGCATCAAGCTTCCATTCAATATATGATTTATTTTAAATCAGGCAAAGGTTAACTGCTTGTGATGAACAATGATATATCTCCAAGTGAATGTCACTTAACTTTGTACTACTATAAAAAAAAAAGTATGCTGAGTCTTTGTTTTTTTGTACTGGTTGCTTGAGGCAATTTTTCTGCCGAGACTGATGCGATAAATAATGACTGAATACAGTGTCACTATAGACTGAAAATTTACCAAACTACCGGTAAACTTCTTATCTATATACAGTATTAAAACTTTCGCATGGTATTGAATTTCAAACTACTAGTATTAATCAAGTAGAACTATGAAAATAAGATAACTGAGCATCATTTCAAAATTACTTGCTTGAATTTATCAGCCTGTAATGTTATGGGTACAGTCATATTTATTCTGTTTGTTTGCAACTCATAATTACTCCGCTGGAATTATGGTGCCATTTCAGGGTGAAAAGTGAAGTAGTAGTACTTGTAGCTGTAAACAAATGATGTCGTAGCCTTATGAGCTGATGAAATTCAAGCTAGAAAATTTAGAATTTATGCATGGTAATCTATTTTCCATAGTCCTACTTGGTTAATGATATTTTCAGGAAATTTAGTTCTCGAAGTGGTCAGTCTGCAACAATGACCAGCAGAGTTGGCTGGGTACTGTTGGACAAGTAACTCTGACTCGGGGAACTTGTCTTCAATGGAATTTTTTTAGTGAGCACATTTCTGATTACCAAAATATTGATAAGTATTAGTTTTTTGTGAGTTTTGTCCAAAATATTCCAGAAATATTTCTGGAATATTTTTGACAAAACTTGCCAAAAAGATCACATCTGACTTCTGTGTTTAAACACATTTTTAAATAAAAGTGCCTTTTGCATCAGTAAAAAAAATGAAGTCAAGGCAAATCAAAGGTCCTCTTTTTTTTAGCCCAATTAAGTTTGAATTTAAGCAATATGTAGAAGTTATAAAACATTCCAGGTTTGACTCATATTCAAGGCCTACTATAAAAGTGTTCAGTTAATTCATATACATGTATGACAAATTATCATCATCATGTATGTTATGTGTATTCAAACTACCTGTCTTTATTGCAGTATTGTGTACTTTTATTCTGAAAAAAACAACGATGAAATGTATGACACCAGACTTGTCTACAAGGTAGGTTACCACATGGTTAATGGTATGTACCCACCTGGTCTAATTGGTATCGTCAAACATGGTCCGAGTTCATCTACTATATATTTTGTCAAACTGCCATTTAAACCATCAGTTTGTCTAATTTCCAGTCAGGCTATACCCAATTTGTCTATTTTCCACTTGGTCTAATTTATGAGATGAACTGTTTATAAACTAATGTAAATTTGACATAGTGCAAAAGTTGAGTAGACAAAATGGAATCATACCATATCTTAGCATTAAACCAAATGAGTATTAGACCAAGTTATAGTTGGACCAAATGGCAATTAGGCTAAATTGATAGTAGACAAAGAGGCCCGTATTCTGAAGTCGGGTTTAACTTAAACTCAGGTATAAAGTTGTGGTTTGAGTATTGATAGCCAATTGTTACATAAATCACCAACAGTAGAGCTATCATGTTTCAGCTCATTTGGCTCTCAAATCATTCATAATTGTCTTGGGAGTTTAAAAAGATGATTGTCTTCACCATCGATGAATCAGGAAAGAGCAAAGCAAACATAAAAAACTATACAACTTAGTGAAAAAAAATTGATACTTTTGGCTTCCCATAATTTTAGCACAGAGGTAGACCATGGTCTAAGTTAAACCTGACTTCAGAATATGGGCCAGAGGGCTTATCTATGATTATGTAAGATGGTCCGATAGTAAGACCATCTGCTTGTACACAAAGTAGATACAAACTATCTACACCTTAAAAATATCATTTTGACCCTCAAAATCTGTTTCCAGGAGTTGTCTTTATATTGAGTAATGCTAATTTTTATATTTTGATAATAAAATATGTTGAAGTTGAAGTTCATCTGATGTCTGAAAATGGGTGTTCTCTGTTTCTTTACATACATGTCCTTTTGATACATCACATTTATGTGTTATTGTTTTTTTTTTGTTGCTTCATCATAGCCGAATACTAAGCTTACAAAAGTAAACTGTACATGTACAGTACATGCTAATTAGCCTGTCACCAATATAACCGACCAGTATTTTTTTTTGTGTGTGTATGGCAATTACCCTTTCCTGCTGCATGCATCATGGTAATGACAACCTGTATGGCTTTGCATCAGATATAGCAAAAACATGCATAAAGATATCACTTTTTTTATTCTAATTTTGTACAAGGTTGGAGTTGAGGCCATAAGTTCGAAGTCACAAGGCCAGTAAGAATATTTTTTTTTAATCCCCAAGATGTTAGTACCGGCTCCTGGCCTTAACTCAACAAAGGGTCCTGTTACAATAAGACTTGGAACTAGTGTAACTTTGCCATTATTGTATTAAACTACCATGAAAACTGGATCATGACTGGCTGACGAGACCTGTTTCCATGGTAGTTATCATAATGGTATAGTTGTAAGTCTTTATGAAATTGGCCCAAGACATGTAAGATATAAAATAGTGTTCTGAAAAATCACTATTAGGATCAGGAACTGTGGAATTAGACCTTTTTTACAGGCAGGTCTATCATGTACAAAACTAGCAATACAGAATAAGAAACAGGCAATTGGTTTTGTCTCGTATGAATAACAATGGAGGCCATTATTTATTCAAAATAGATGTCAAAAATGATTCCTGGAGATACCTTCTTGGGATCACCTTATAAACTGAATAGGGTTTAAGCTTGTTCTTTGGCATTAATCTATTCACGGAAGCCATGTTTTTATATGGCTAGTTCACAACTAATACCTCATATCAGGTAATCATGAATAGCATGTAACCTTTAGGTTTTCTGCATATTATGATGCACATTCCAAATAAACCGAGAATGTGATACTTATTCTTTATATTCTCAACTCTTGCATGTTGGTTGGCCCAAAATACATGCATTAGGCATGGATCCTAAAGAGCTGCAAAATGTGCAGCATTAAATGAAGAAGTTTTGATAAAGATTTGGTTCCCAGCACTTCTATAACATTCTAACCCACAACAGGAAAGATGAAGTAAAAGTAAATCTGGATGTAAAAATAAGAATTAGACTATTTTGCTTTTACATCACAAGTATGGTTTTCTCGAGTACTTGAGGCAGGGAACTGCAACAGATATCAAGCATGACCCCCCCCCCCCTCATTTTATCCAAATGGAAAGGATTACATTGTTAACTGAAAATGTACTAAAATTATAACATTCTATTTCATACTCACTTGCAGAGTGCCATTAAAATGAACTACACCTCTTTGTTTACCCTTGTCACTATACATCTGAACCAGACAAATATGCACACTACAAATTCTTTCAATGGATTTAATATTCATTTATTCAAATGTATCTCTATAGATGTACAAATATAAGAATTAGCACATTAAACATGCTATTTATAATTAAACTTGACAACATAAACAATGTTTTTCTACATAATTATCAAACAGCTTTCCATTGCAGTGAATATATATCTCTTTTCTCATTAAATTCCGATGTTTTAAATCCTTTTAATTCAAAGAGGAAGTCTACCCTCTTTTGAATAATCAGAAAAATAAGAGAAAATATCAGTAAAATTGGATGAAATCCAAGACAGGATTCTTTCAAGCTGCTCTATAAGGCGTAAATGTATCTTATTCTGTGTAGCATCATTCCATTCAAATATTTATTCAACATTGACAAAACAATGGGGAATGTGCAAAAGCCAAAATGAACGACCCTGAGCAGGATATATGATAAAAGATGTCCCTTTACTGCTATCATCTAAAAAAAATCAAATTTAATGTGTAACAATTCATAAACACTTGGTGTAGATCAGCCGCCAAGGCCTTGACAAGAGGCTAGTAAAAGGTGTTAAAAAGACCCATCTGATATATTTTTCATTCAGTTAGGTTAGTCACATATGGATGGATTCTTGCTATAAATTGCAATAAACACCATTTTGTTAGATTCAAATAAACAACCATTTATCACAGAGGCAAGAGTTCAAATCAACAAATGAAGATTCCTCCACACCCTTGATTCAATATAATACTGTCTAAATCTGTGTAAGAGTTGTGTAGATGGGTATGTTACATAACTTATGTGAGAGCGATGGAATATCTCTGACATTGTGGTTGAATGGAAATGAGATGGGGATTTGATGACAAGGAAGCACAATGCTTTAAAGCAATGTGTGGTGTGAAGTTGATGGATAACAAGAATACAGAGGTGATGATGCAGATGCTGTGTTAAAAAAATAGTGGTGAACTGGTTGGTGAAGGCAAATGGGCTATGATGGCATTAATGCAGGGGAGAGATCAAGGAGGAGACAGCCAAAGAAGCATGAAGAAGAGAGTAGAAGGGGGAGGGGGCAATGAATTGTTCAGAGTACAAGAATCTGGCTCAAAACCTGGGTTTAAAAATCTGGCCTCCTTGCAGAATTACTTAAACAAAAAATAAGAATTTGATTCTCTGATTCATATCCCTGAGTATCATCATAGTTATATAAAAATTCCCAATAAAATTTGAAGGAAAATCCTTTTACCTGATATTCTTCCTTTGAAATAATTTGCTTTCATAAAGAACTTTAAAATCATTATCTATAGCAGTAAGGCTGACATTTGATACTGTGAAATTACCAATTCTTACATGTATGACATTTGCAAATAAGACATACCAGTGATACCTTTTCTACCAGATGGCAAGTGTTCTCTAGAGGTTTCAATTGTACCATGGTACAAAATCATGGATGATGCAGAATACTTTATATTATTACACTTTGCCAAAAGCAAAGGTGACTTTTCGTTTGCATGCAATAAAATAATAAAGTGTAATTATGTACAAACATCTGCATAGCTTATGGTTTTGTACATGGTACAATTGAAACATCTTGAAAATATGTGCCGGACACAGAGTATATATGGACATAGATAAATATGCTGCAAAAATAAGAACCCAAATTTCCAGTATGTGACTCAACTTTGTGTTTGCAACTCTGCAAGTTGAATTAAGTTATATGTATACCATAAAGAGGCATCCCTTGTTCTAAACTTCTCTCAAGAAAAAAAACGAGTCAAATATGCCATCCCTAGGGAAAATGATAATTCAAGTTTGATAATTTAGGCAATTGAAACAAATTGTCCAGTTAAATTGTGGAACTAATCTTTATGCGATATTCTGAAACTCATCAAATTTTGCTATGGACAGAAACTTACAAATATGAAAAAGCTCTCTCTAGTACAGGTAAATACATCCTGTTTAATTTTTATTCTTACATATTAAAGCCACGCTAACATGTTCACTTTAAACAGATAGGACCAGCTCAAGAACTCAACTACTCACTCCAGGATAAGATATTCACAAGAATGATGAATAATTTTCAGCTTCTTGATTCAACATTCATTCCACAATATTTGCCCCCCCAAAAAAAAAAAATGTTTATACACATACCAGTGGTCCTTTTCCTTCTCTATACATTCACTTTTAAATAAGGATTGTATGACATCACTTGAACATAATTTACAGCAACATGATCATAGTATCCTAATGCATATAGGCCTATGGAAGATGATTCATTGTTTTTTTAAAGCTCTTTAGTTCCCCTTTTTAGTGAGCAAATCAAAATCAAATATACAATGAGCTCATATGCAGCAAACATATATTTTCATTGACTCATTTTTCATAATTAGAATGTCATATTAAAAAATTGTATTCATGGTTTTGCTTTCACTTCCATGTACAGAAAAAAAGGAAACATTTACTCTGGTCAAATAAATGAATTAATGAAATTTCTGTAAAACCATTGAACACTTGTGCAGTTGGAACAATGTAAAAGAAGAAGTTTAGTAACCTCAATCCATTCAACTCCCTCCACAAGAGTCCACAAATATAATATGATTCTTCATCTGGTGTACATATCCATTTTACCTTTCATGAAGAAAAACCAGGTAAAGGCAAACATCATGGCAACTGGCTTTTCAATATTTTCATCCATCATGTATCTTATTACATCTTTGCCTGATAGGTCAATGACCTCAATCTGTTCACCTTCATCCACTAATCCCCCACCAGAATCGACTTTCATTTGATCGGTAACTTCAGCATAAAACAGTGTCATCAATGCTCCATTCACACCAACTTCATTCCTGTACATAGATGTGAAAACAAGACTCGTCCATTAATAACCTACTCAGGATCACAAGACTCATTCCAAAATCACTTTCCCAAACTTCAATGACGCTTTCAATGTATATATTTTGTACAAGATACCTGCAATAAAATTACATACATGCATGCATGAAAATTTGTGCTACATTTTTTTCACATTTATACAGTTACTAACGGATATGTGGTGTGGAATGTCTTTTTAACAATCCTTAACAAATGTTTTTTTACAATCTTAATAAATCTCTCACGCATTGCACCTTCACTGAATATCTGTTCACAGATTTTATAATTTGATCAAATGGAGTTTTTAGAAACTGCAAACCACAAATTTTGCATGATTGATCATTACCAAAGGTCAAATCCATACACCAAATGCTTACAGTTTGTAGCATCAGTATTTTTTTTTCAAAATAAAAATAATGAAACTAACCATAGTATTTGGTCGTTACATGAATCTATTGCAAGTATCAGCTGTTATACCAAAAGTCTACTTTCTGTCCTTCATGAAAAAGAACCATGTGAATGCAAACATCATTCCCACTGGCTTGGTAAGGGTCTCGTCCATAATGGTCTCTAAGGCATCCTGACCACTGATTTCAATAACCTCAATTTGTTCACCTTCATCCACTAATCCCCCACCAGAACTGACTTTCATTTGATCGGTAACTTCAGCATAAAACAGTGTCTGCAAGGTTCCCTTCACACCGACTCCAGTCCTGTGCATGATTGCCAAATACAGTTCATTGCGCATACACTACTCATTTTCATCAAAAATTGAGTACATATTAATTAGTAAAGGCTATATTTATCTCTTTACTGTACTCAAGCTTACTGTACTACATTAAAATGGGCAGTAAAATTTGCTTTAAACTGTGAATTGGACATTTACGGTTACAGACAATAATATTGCAAAAGTAGATGAAAAAAATTTGCATCAAAGGAAGAATTATATTGAAATAATATAACACAAGTCATCATGATGATGTCTCTTCCTTGTCTTTCATAAAGAAGAACCATGTAAATGCAAACATCATTCCACATGGTTTAGCAATTGACTCATCCATAATGCATTTAAAGGCCTCCTGGCGACTGAGATCAATGACCTCAATCATTTCGCCTTCTTCAACCAAACCACCCCCACTGCTGACTTTCATTTGATCAGTAACTTCAGCATAAAATAATGTCTGTTGGGTTCCTTCAGTGCCTACTCCACATCTAGAAAACAGAAAATACATTTCACCATCATTTAATTTTTTCATATATTCAAGACACTAGCAAAATAAGTTCAAGTAAAATTGCCTAAACCCCCATTCCACAGAGATCAAGACCGCTGAAAGACCTTTGAAAGACCATGAATTTTGGTTGATCTTTCAGA
Source organism: Lytechinus variegatus (assembly GCF_018143015.1). Taxonomy (NCBI): domain Eukaryota; kingdom Metazoa; phylum Echinodermata; class Echinoidea; order Temnopleuroida; family Toxopneustidae; genus Lytechinus; species Lytechinus variegatus. Next base: position 40,329,124 of record NC_054746.1, read on the forward strand.
GGTCTCTCAATGAACCTACAATGGTCTTTGAGGTCTTAAAGGAGTCCTGACCAATCTTTCGGTGGTCTTCGTGGTCTTCATGGGCTCCAAAACTTTTTGAAACGGCTCAAAACAGTCTTACAATGGTCTTACAGGAATATGGTCTTTCAGTGGTCTTTCAGCAGTCTTTCAATGAACTTTCAAAGGTCTTCATAGTCTTTCAATGTGCTTTCGTCAGTCTCTCAAGATCTTTGCGGAGATTACTATAAGACTCATGAGAGATCATTGAAAGATCATTCAAAGATCACTGAAAGACCAGGCAAAGTCCATGGAAAGATCTCTGAAAGACCACTGAAAGATCTCAATAGGACTACTCAAAGACCAGCAAGACAAGAAATATCCATCAATCTTTCAGAGTTCTTTGAGGGGTCTTTCTGAGCCATTCCACAGAGATGACAAATTTCAGTGATCTTGAAGACCGCTGTAAGACCTCACCAATTTTAAGTCTCTTAGTGGTCTTTCAATGGTATCCGTTCTGTGGAATGGGGGCCCTACCAGTATGTCAAAATCAAGTTTTCAATTGATATGACAAAACTAATTTAGTTGATGTTCCATTTAATTTTATTGAAACCCCTCTGAATATACATTTAGATTGGTAGGTAACACTAAAATTTGAAAGGTCACTCTATTTCCACTCTAATTGTAAATTTTATTCATGAAGCAATGTTGTCTTTTTTATTACAAGTAGCTGTTATCAAATTACAGATAAATAAAATCAGAAACATAAATAATTCCGTGTTTTCTAATGAAGGAATCAAAAGAATGCAGTTTACAGGTCTGAATAAAGACAACATACATAGCTGACTTGATTCATACTAAATCAGAGCTTACCTGAAACTTGTTATTTTCTTGAGGTTTTCCAGAGGAACTTTGTAACCTGTTTCTTCTAAGACCTCTGCTTGAGCCATCTCTGTAACATCTTTATTCTTGTCCATGATCCCTGCACAAAGTTCAATGCACATCCCTTCCTCTCCTTTATGCTTGGCAGTGTCCACTATTTGTCCATCAGTGAATGCCTGGATTTTGGCTGCATACACCGCTAAATGTAAGGAAATGAAAATACTGGATCAGTTTTCATACTGGTACATTCAAAATATCTACCATTGTCAAGTTAACATATTTTATCACCATGTTCCTCAAAATTTGGGTCTGTCACCTGCATACATTCATACTTTTTAAGCACTTATCCGTTCTTGGTTTAAAGAAGAAAAAGACAACATTCACACAGTGATAGCTTATGTAAATATGTTTTATGTACTAAAATTTAAAGTATTACCTGGTCTGAATTGCTTTACAACTGGAAATACATCCCTGTCCTTGTTGTATAAGAGAATTGCAATGCTGCAATAAGAAGACAGAAAATATATACATCTCACAAATCTAAGAATTTATTCCAACATTCTCCATATTATTTTGGTGAAATGGCAAGGCAATGATTGACAAAAATGAAAAAAGCCAGTTTAATAAATTAATATCTCTGTCTGTTCAATACAAAATATACCCACACTGGTATTACAAAGACATTTAATTCATATGATCCCACACCTACCGGTATTAAAATCAAACAAAGGATAATGGTGCTATTTTCACAGCTCAGTTTCAGTATCAATGGATATTGTAAGATGGGCCTTGAGGATGACAGGAGCAAAGGGGAAGGGGGGGGGGTGGGATGTACAAGCAGTCATCATTAATTATAGAAGCAAATGCATGCACCATAACACATATTGACTGCAAAAGCTTTGACATCAAAGTAAAGTAGAAGTACATGTACTATCTCTTCATTTTCATCACGTGATGTTATCTCAAAAGACATTTAGGAAAGGTTTCCCATGGCAATTGCTCTACGCAGATGACCTGGTGCTGATCACTACAAATGGACTAGGATTAATGACCAGAATGTCTGCAGCCCTAGAAGGAAAGGGTCTGAAGGAAGTCAATGGTCACAACTCATTATATCTGCTAATACAGACAAGACAAAAAGATTGTCTCATGTGCGGTTACTTTCATTGTGCAATGAAAGGGAGAAAACACAATTAAATACAGGGGCTAGATCCATGTAGTGATACCTCTGGTAGCATTTGTTTCCGACAAGTTGTCAGATATGATCATTTTCATTAATTTTGATTGGCTGAGAAGCACTATTAGTAGGGCAACTGTCGGATAAAACACGACTTGTCTTTACTTGAATTTACAAACCTGTCATGTCCTTTGATGTAGTCCCATGTCTTTTTCACACCATCCTATATGCAAACACAGATAAAATACAGACCAATGAGACTGTCACTGACATCTGGTTATCAAATTATTATCAAAAAATTATTATTTAATAAATGATAAAATTCAAAACTTGATTATAAATATTGTAGCATATTTGTACATGATTTTGTAAAAAAGTGGGGGCTTATTAGGGTTTTGAAGAGCAGAGACAGAGTTGTCCTTGTGAGTTGAGTGAATGTCCTTTTCATTATGGCGAGGAGTTGGTATCCTTTGCTAACTGCTGATGACACATGCTGGTGAAATTTCAGCTGACAGTCCACTATTACACCAAACTATTACACCAAGATCCTTTTCGGCTTCCACTACTTGCAAGTCTTTCCCATACATATGGTTGCTTTTTTCAAGGTTTCTCCTGCCGATGTGCAACACTTTGCATTTGTCATCATTGTAGGGTAATTGCCATCTCTCAGACCACTCAATAAGGTTACCGTATTCAGGTCGTCTTGAAGACCACTCCCTCTGTGAGGGTGTATTTCCAGTACTATAGAGTTTTGTGTCATCAGCAACTAATGTTACTCTGCTATTACGTCAGATGGGAGGTCATTTATGTAGATCAAGAAGAGAACCGGTCCGATGACACTTCCTTGCTGAATTCCGCTTGTAACAGACCCAGTCGGATGATTCTCCATTAACAAAGACTCGTTGTACTCTTCCAATGAAAAATGCTCTAATCAAGTTCAGGAGTTTACCTTCTATACCATGTGCCTTTAGCTTGAGTAAGAGTCTTTGATGGGAAACGTTATCGAATGCCTTCTCAAAATCAAGGTATAGGACATCTAGGGATCGTTTCACCTTCATCTAATAACCTTGACCATTCCTCAAGAACATAAAGAAGTTGAGTGGCACACGTCCTTCCTGGGGTAAATCCATGCTGACTCTGTGTAAGTAGGTCATTTCTTAGCAAGTGTGTAACTACATCTCGAAGAATTTTCTCCATCACCTTTCCTGCAACGGATGTAAGGCTAACAGGCCTATAATTTGAGGCTTGGGTTCTACTCCCTTTCTTATGGATTGGTACTACAGTTCCTAGACCAAAAGCTTCAGTCTCTGTATTTTGCTTGTTCTGCTGAACTACGTTGATTACAGTAAAATGTCAGAAATTGTTGAATAAATCCCCAGAAACGACGGTTATTCCTGTCTATACAGTTCCCTGCTTCCAGTCCGATGGGAGTTTACCTTCCTGCATAGACTTGTTACAGATTAATGTCAATGGTTTAGCAATAGACTCAACTACCGTAACTCATTTAATACTTTAGGATGCAACCCATCAGGTCCTGGTGACTTATTTGTATTCAAGTTTTTAACTTTTGCTGACATCTATCTCTTGTAGCCTACTTTTAATTCACTTAGCGTGCATAGGTCACTTCGCAAAGAAACTTGTATATCCAGTATACTGTCCATGTCCTCTCTAGTGAATACTTCGGAGATATACCGTAATCGTTAAGAACACTTGCTATTTCACTATCTTATTCAGTAAATTGTCCATTGTCCTTCATGAGGCTTGTAATACAACCTTTATTCTTTACATTGCTGTTAGCTTAACGCCCAAAAGCTTTGGGATCATGGCCAATGTTTTCAACTAGGTCGAGTTCAAAGCTGTTACTTGCTGTTCTTGTTTCTTTCCTTAATTGCTTCCTCACTCGTTTATATTGTCTTGAGTCGATTTCTCTCTCTTCTCTAGTCCTGTTCACATCTGAATAGCGTTTCCAGTAAAGCGTCTCCCTCTTAGACAGCTTAAGTATAGCTTTTGTTACATAATTATTTTTTCTCTTATCCGTGCTACACTTGCATACTGGTACATAATTTTCCATACCTTCTTTCATATTGTGAAGCAGTGAGGTCCAAGATTGTTCACAAGTTTTGCCAGTAAAATCCTTATCCCAGTCAACTCTTTCAAGAGTCTCATTCATGGATTTGTAGTCCCCTTTCTGGAGGTTTGGACGACTTTCTCTTTCTGGCAATTTGACTTTTTCCTGAAGTACGGTATGTCAAGCTTAGTCAATATACACACATGATTATCTACCTCCAAGTGGAGGTAAATAATCAATTGAAGATATTAGGTTATCAGGCTATCGGCTGTAAATGCAAGATCCAGAATGTTTGGATTTTGGCCATGTCTATATCATGTAGGCTCATAATCAGCAGAGGCGCATGGCCAATATGGGAGACTCTCCAATGTGGGAGATAATCTCCCATATTAGAGACTTGCTTTGCAAAAGAACAAAAGAAACAACACCAACAAAAGCATAATTTTTTCCACCCAAAATTTTGTCTCACTGAGGTCAGAAGCCCATTTGTTTTGTGTGTGGATGACAACTAAAATCCTTATCAAAACAAAAGTAGACGGTGAAAAGGGGTAATATTTCATGAGGAATCTGCTTATCACTTATTTATTTGCCACCAAGGTAATCCTTTTGAAACAAATGTAAACAAAGGAAATTGGTCTCCCAAACTGGAGACTGTCTCTGAAATTGGATACCCAAATTCTTTACGAAAGTCTCTGTTTTGGAGATAATCCCGACCTTTCGTTTGAGGACGAGTACGCTAATTTACAACGGTAGTTGATTTTGGAAGAGACTTTTTGGGCCCGTCGTAAAACTCTGGCCGGCAATGCAAATTGTGTGACGAGATTTTTTTTTTCGTTTCGCATCTGCGACGGAAACGTTCAATATGCTTTTCGTGTGCGAAATTCTGGTTGCTACTATGGTAACAGTGATATATCCGATTGAGGACGACTTTCCAAATCAACATTTGACTCCTCCTAGAGCTCGAGCGGCCGCCCGGGGGGCCCACTTCCATTGATTAGTGGATACCAAGAGCGATCACGCGTAAAAGGGGACAGAGTGGGCAAGTACATTACGTATAGACCTATGTAACGTTATAAAGGTGTCAAAACGATGTTTAAAATGCTGAAAAAAGGATACATATCCAATACTTGTAGGGTTTCACACTTGTTAAGAGATGCATTTTCATAATCTGGAAAATAATTGCTTCCCTTGTTTAGCGGGGTACTGTTCGAAACCCCATGGTCGTGCCTGGTATCCACTCATCAATGGAAGTGGTCCCCCCCGGAATTTGAATCTAATCCACATTTCTGCGGAAAGTAAAACATAATGCCCATTACATCGTGTGCTAGAGGCATATCGTTTGTGTGGAAGGGGTTAAACAACAGAAACAAAAGAAACCTGCGAGGTCAACACATCCCTGGTCAAACGTATTGCATGCCGTGTACATACGTGTATCAACGCATGCGAAATGAAATGTTCGGCTGGAGAGGTTGATCTAACCCATGAAATCAATTGCCAGTGATCCACCAATAATCCACATTAAATGCAATATTGATTCGATGGACTGTAATGATCTATATCTAAGCCTTCATTCAGTAAGTTTTTCCTCTCTCAATATGTAGTTGATTTTTTTGAAAAACCACTTTCTTATCCATGTCATAATTTATTTTAGGTCCTGCATTTCGAATATCTCCAGCCATCAGTCGTAATATACATGCACATACAGTGCGGGTGTCGCGGGAAAGGATTTTGCACACGAAAGGAAGATCTGTACGGCCTGTAATCCCCCGGTAACACAAAGCTTAGCATTGATTGTAGAACAGTTTTCTACGTTTGATTCTATTGACTATAATGTACAATCAATCTTAAAAATCAAGTGTATGATTAAGCGTAAACATTTGTAGGGAACCCTAATATTAGCGTCGATGAGGATTGCGAAAGGTCCCAAATCTCTCTCTTGGGAGACAGTCTCCAATATTGGCCGTGCGCCTCCGGGGGTTACTCAGTATATAATGCATAGTGGGTACATGTATGTGCCGCGGAGGGGACCCCCATTTTCACACTCGAATTTCCGTTCCAAGGCATAGCATTTTTGTCTTTAATATTGAGAAAAAGAACAAAGAAATCCACTCCGAGACATAGCATTTTCTTCTTATCAAGAAAAAAGTAGAAAGAAATCCGTTCCAAAGCTTCGCATATTTTTCGTTACACCGTTCCGGTCGCATTGATCTGCTACAAGGAGCTGCAATGAGCGGCCGTAGAGCACTTTTTGACGGTCGCCTAAGTGCGAGCGCACCCTGTGGAGGCCGCGCTAGTTGCGTCATGCATGATTGCCCGTTCCATAGGGATGCATACGCGCTCACAAAGATACGGAGATCCGTTCCGAGGACCCTGTTTTCACAAACATTTGTAGTTCCGAAGCCCGTTCCTCCTCCTTTTTACAAGCCCGCTCCAAGGCCCCCTTTTTATGCCTCGCCCGCGGCACACCCCTACCACTTATTTGGTCAAGTGCCCCCCCCCCATGCGCCTCTGCTGATAATGCTGCGAAACAAAAATACAGAGACTGAACTTAAGCTTTTTTTTTGGTGAGATGGAGCCAACAGAGTTCAGTGGAACAACCAATATAACAGAGACCGAAGCTTTTGGTCTAGGATCCGTGATGTAATGACAATATTAAAATTAAAAAAATATCATCACGGTCCTCTACATTCACTACACTCTACAGCGCGGCGAGTGCTGCTGAGACTGAGTGGGAAATTACTGACTGCATGATGCAGCGGCGCAGCCAAAACCCGCGACCAGCGCAGCTGGCTGCGCTGGCTAGCTCTGCGACTGCGGGTAGGAATCCAGGTTTTGAACTTTTGGGTGCGCTAACTCCAACTTGACCAAAAAAAATAAAAAATAACCTTAGCTAGACTTACCTGTTTATATAGCAGTCGGAAAGGTGTCACATACTGAGAACTAGAACAAAGAGAAACACTGACATCAGATATTTTATCGGCCATGGCAGCAGAATCAGTCGTTCAGTCCCACCCCTAACGCAAAGCTATCTATGTTTTACACATATTTTTATCTACGTTTATACGCATGCGCTCACACATACATGCAGCTCGCAGGGGTAATCCCCTGCCCTGGCCGCGTTCCCAGGCCAGCCACAAGTGTCAATAATATACATCTCTATGGCCAGCCACCATCTGTTCCTTGCCGTTCGCACACTCACCATTTCGACTAATAAACAGTTGGTCCAATATCCCGGTCCAATATAGCAATTAAGTCCATATACAAATTGATCTATTTAGACTATATATTAATTTGGCATCATGAATGAAAATGAATCGAAATAGCTAGACCCACTGCGCCCGCTAGACCAACTGGCTGTGAGCAGGCGCGTAGCCAGGGGGGGCGGTCGCGGTGGGGGCGGTCGCCCCCCCCCGAAACGTCCCCAAAAAGAAAAAAAGGAGGAAAAAAAAGAGAGGAGAAAAGGAAAAGGGAAGGGAGGAAAGGGAAGAAAGGAAGGTAGCTTTGTGGGGTTTTTTTATTCTTTATTTTTTTTTCTCAAAAGAGAAACTCCTTCACGCTTCTTGCTCTAAATTTATATATGAATTTTGCTTCCGCGCTGCGCGCAGTTAGATGACAATATTGAAGTTCTCCATTGTTTCCCCACCTTTTCTCTAACCCTGTTTTTCCACCTCAGCTATGTGCTTCTTGCCAGCTAGTCAAATTTAAAATTGTATACATTAGGGTATGAATTTGAGTAAGGTAGACCGAAGTAAATATATGAGGTTATCTTTTTTTTCAATTGATCGCGCAACTTCTGGTCTGGTCGGCTCCGGGCGGGTAAAATCTTTATATCAGTTTCTGCCGTCACCTACATAAAGTCAACTTCTCCCGCTTTTCAGCTTATTACTAAACAACCATAATTTTGGGGCAAACAGGTTCCTAATTTCGTTCGTGTCGTATTAAATAAAGTACAATATTTTTTATCAAATTGTATTAAACTTCATGTCATTTCCCTGTATACTTTTTTTTTGTTTTGAATAATATTTTATTTTCTTCCTCTTTCAAATCAATAGGTTTACAATCACAATTCATAAAATAAAGATTCTTTGCATGTATACAATCAATAAACAATCAAACAAATAAATATATCAATATCAATGAGATTACAAATGATTACAAATGAAATTAAACTGCCAAATTTCTCTTCTATAACAATGTGAAAAAAAAACCCATATCAAACGACAAAATAACAAAGAAGAAAAAAACTTTGTAAAGGATGACTTTTTTCCTGGATAGAATAAAAATAATCTCTTATGCAAATAATAATTGTAGAAGAAATAAATTTCAAAAGGGATAAAAGATTATTTCAAAGGTTAATTAGAGGAAGATTATTATCATAAAACATCCCTACACACTCACCTAAACCCCCATACCCCCTCCCCCTCATCTCTCTCCCCAAACACTCACACAAGCTCGCTTCAACTCACCATCACCCACAGCCCCCCCCCCCCCTAGCTTCCCCGTCACAGAACTCACACGCACATCTACACACGTACACCCACACACGATGCATCCTGCTCTGGTACAACTATCTGTATTTGAACAAAACAAAAAAAAAACACAAACAACATGAAGCAACCAATACATCCATGGTATTAAGAAAGGTATACATTCATCTCCTGTTCTGTTTTGCGCCCTCAGTTTGAAATTTTGAATGACACCAATCTTCTCCTCTGTTTTGCGAGTTAAAAATATGCCATGTTGCTAAATTGTTTGTAATCAATGATCTGATCTTTCCAAAGAAAGTATTCAATATATCTTTGAGAAAACCCTTTTCTCGGGACCCTTTTTATGGCAAGAAAAATTGATAAAACACTTTAGCTTTCGCGCTTCGCGCGGATTTATTATCATTTTAATTTCCTCCATTGTATACCTCTTTTGTGCATTCACAATCATTTGAAAACAAGGTTCAAAATCGCAATATAGTCAACCGAATTGGAGGTACTAGAGACAAGAGAAACGGCTCCTTTTCATTTTAATTTATGAAACACTAAAAGCTTCGCGCAACTCCCCCTCCCTGCACCCACCCCCTAGGGAGCGCGCTTCGTGCGCTCTGTAAGTGTTGGCACTTTTGGTTGGCACGCTTCGCGTGCATTTACCGCCCCCTCCAAAATGAAATCCTGGCTACGCGGTTGGCTGTGAGACGAAATGGTAGCTACCCGGGGGTAGCTAGTAGACGAAGTGATGATTGGACAATGGTTATTCGACCAAATGGTTGTCAGACGAAATGTTGGACAGAATGGCATTAGAATGAATGTAGACCATATGGTGATTGGACGAGTTGGCAATAGACGAATCGGCAAGTCAGCAAGTTAACGCGGGCGTATATACCTCAAGAGCGGAAATCTCTCCTAGCGGGGGGGGGGGGAGGGGTTTGAAAATTTTACAAGCAGAAAAGAAGGTTATCACCCATAGAGATATATCTCTATGTCATCACCCCAAAATGGAAGGTCATTTCGACCAAAATGAAATTGACAAGCAAAAAAAAATATATCACCCAAAAAGTAAGGTCATCTCGTCCGAAGTACAATGTTTATTTCGATTTTGAATGATGTAATTCTTTCCATCATAAAAGACTAAAAATAGTAGGGGACATTTGATATTGTGTCCCCCGATCAGGGGACAGGGACGTGTCCCCGTACCTACCCAAAATATGAGGGGGGACTCCCCCTCATATTTTGGGTAGGGGGACACATCCCCCTGTCTCCTGATTTCCATCCATGTATACCCCCACACCCTCACGCCCCCTCGCATATCAGGGGCTCGTCTTACAAAGGGCTGCGATTGATCCTATCAGCCTAATAACTCCATGGAAATCCATTAGTGACATTTTTTTTAATACGTACTTTATAAACAATTAAGGTCGAATTAACACACCCAGCTGTCAAGAAAACGAAGCATCTATGCATATCTAGAAAAAAAATTGTAAGATGGGGCCCCAGTACCCAATCCCAGCAGTTGGGATGACATTGATCGCAGAAGTACGTGTCTACAATCAGTGGCGTAGCTACGGGGGGTTGGCATGTGCCCCCCCCCCCCTGAAAAAAAGTGGCAGAGCCAAAAAAAAAGGAGAAGAAAAGGAAAAGGAAAAAAAACAGAAGGGGAAAAAAGAAAACGGAAATAAGAGGAGTTAGACGAGTGAATGAAATATGAGGGGAAGACTTGCCCCCCCCCCAGAATTGTCTGTTCGATGAGATTCATATCTTGCTCATTAGGCTGGTATGTAGCTTGAAATATCAAGTTTTGAAGTCAATAAACAAAACATATTTCAGCTCGGACATCAACTATCATTATTTTTCTGTTAAATGTCCACTTTGTGGTCTACATATGAAAATTTTAAGCTCACGCCGCGTGGTCACATTCATGTAGTATGAGGAATAAAATCTGTATGGTGTTACAGTCTCTTTATATCACAGACTCGGGCAACCAATAATATCTTACAGATCAATTTGTTAAATCGATGTTCATCAATGCCTTTAAGGTAGACTACAACCCAAATGGAAGGGTTTTTTTTATATAGATATATGAAAAAAATTCAGAGATTCAAATTTATAATATTTCTTTATCAATTTTTTTTTAAGTTGTAAAATGCAGTTCTCGCTTAATATATAAATAGGCGATGTCTTGATGACGCAGGGAGTATATTGGTACAACTTCTTCACTTGCTTTGACACGCTATTACTGAAATCAATTATTTCCAAAAGTTAACACTGAATACTTTTTAAGATGGCTCGGGGGAAAATGGACTTCAGAGAGTATACCACAAATTTATCATTATTTTGATTAGGCCTACATGTATACATTTTGATTGGGAGTGTTGCCTTTGCCACAATAACTCACCAAGTTGCCAGTTTAGGGTTAAACTTTCTCATTGTTTCTTTCAAACTGCATTCTCTTCACTGTCTCCTTCCACATATTATTTAATTACCAAGGTTGAATACCCATTCAAGGAGGTACTAGTCTCCTCATCCCAAATCAGTTCTATTATTTTGCACTTTTTTTAAACTTTCATATCACAGGCCCGATACTTAGATCGATACAATAACGTGTGCAGCATTCTCCCAATATTTTTTAAGGCATTTGAGCCCGTTACACAGATATTAACAATGAAAATGCATTCCCTACAATTTCCACTTGATAACCCAAATTTGAAAGAACTTCATACTATCTACTTTACTCCCCCCCCCCTCCAATCCTGTTTGGATACCCGATATATAAATCATCCCGGTGGACTTGAGTGGGTGCGGCAGGGGAAGAATCGCTCACCTATCAACAAGAACCAAAAATATGTAGATGTCCAAAATACAGGGGACAGAAAAAATAAGTCTCTCTCTCTTTCCTCCTGTTCATGTAGACTGTGTATCGGGGTACAATATTCATCAAAATAACCAAAGGGCGATTTAGAAAAAAAAACATGTTCATACCAGTTAAAAGGGTACTCGGCACTGAAAATAATCAAATGTGACGTAATACAGTAAAATCCAGAGCAAAACGATGAAAATTTCATCAAAATCTGATAGTATAAATTATCATGTAACAAAGTTATTGAATATCAAAGTTTATATAATTATGCACACCATCTTAAATATGCAATAGGTGGCCCGAATATGTCATAGCATGCCCCCTCCCCCTATTTCACGTCTCCTTTTAACAAAATCAGTTTTTGCAGTCCTATCATTTTCAGCCTGGAGTACCCTTTTGACAGCCACAAGAGTGGAACTTCAATCCCCTATGGCATTCACTGACCCGACTATCAAGAAGCTTTTATGAAGTCAAGTCCACCCAAGAAAAATGTTGATTTGAATCAACAGAGAAAATTCCAACAAGCAAAAGGCTGAAAATTTCATCCAAATCGTATGTAAAATAAGGTTATGACATTTTGAAGTTTCGCTTATTTTTCACAAAATAGTTATTTGCACCGTTCAGTGAGATGTAAATGAAATAGTCGATGATGTCCCTCGCGTATTATTTATTTCTCGTTTGTTTGAATTAAACAAAATTTCATTTTTTTACAAATTTGACAATGACCAACTTGACCGAGCCACAAGATGATATAATAATGGTAATTCCACATATCCAGGAGGGAATAAAACCCCTTTCACATGACAGTGAAGAGAAAATTAGAACATTTTGCTTAATAAAATACAAAAGAAAGTGGGTGCATGATGTCATCAGTCTCCCATTTGCATACCGACCAGGGGGGGCGTTTCATCAATATATTCGTCCGACAAGTTGTCAGATCTGACTTTCCTGGATTCTGATTGGTTGAGAAGCACTGTTACTATAGTAACTGTCGGATAAAACGTCTGACAAGTCCTTTCATGAAACGCTCCCCTGGATGAGCATATGTTTTATGAAATTAAGCGAAACTTTAAAATGTCTCATTTTACATCCGATTTTGATCAAATTTTTAGAGTTGTTCTTTTTGGATTTTTCTCTTATCATTCACATCAATCTTTTTGGGAGGAGTGGACTTGTCCTTTAACAAGGAAATTCAGTGGAAATTATGATACTGAAACAAAAAATGGGAGGGGGGATAGCAGCCCCAACAAAATAAACACCCTGTACGCCCATGTTCGAAAGAACATCATGGATTAAATCAGGAAAAGTTCCCGAATTCATGAAAACATAAGGAATACATTCTTCGTGCTTTTTTATCACATTCTTTTTTTTTATTATAAAAAGACACAGGAAAATAGTCAATGCTCACATTAAAAAATAACTTACATGCATCAACAATGAAACAAACAAAAATCAATTTTGACAGTGTTTCACTTCATATGCCTGTCCGTCTCTCATTAAAAATACAGGAAAAGCTTTGCAAATTTACAATTTCCTTAAGATAATCAGCATCTACATGTATGTTTTAAACCAAAGTCTAGTTGTATCTGGACAAACAAAACCCTAAATTGATATCAAGACTGAATACAAGCTAAGACAAGGAATACCGGTAGTATATTCTGGAGCATATCCCCTTTCAAATGAACAGAAAAACAAAAATAACAAATATTGGATTAAACAGTTGCAATCTTAATTTGCATATCAAAATACTGCATGGTACTACAGGACTTGGGTACATGTCTGCAAAATACAATATTCACATAAGATTATTATCTCTTTCATAATCAAGAATGTACAAACTACAAACCCTCCTGTCTAGGCCTATACCTACATTTTGTGCAATTCCAGTAAACGAACAAACTCTTACAAAAAATACAAACATTCATTTTTCATACACACATGCACTTTTTTAAAACAGAAAAAAAATCTTCACATGAAGTTTGCAAGATAATAGCAAGAAGTTGTATTGTATATGTACATGTAGTTTATCCATTAAAAACAAGTGTGGGTCCCCATAATGAAACTTACAAAAAATGCTCCAAATAGTGACCATTGTATGGTAATATCCTTTTTGTGTTTTTCTTTCTTCAAATGGATCTACCAGGGTAAATGAAATATAATTGAATGTAGTACACAATAATGCAATTCAGAGGTAGCAGGCCACAAAGTTTGAAATAATGCTGTGTGAGATAACAAGACAGTAAATTTGTTTGTGGTTATTATCTTTATATTATTCTGGTTGAAAATTTTATTTCAAATTGCCTAAAGACAGAATTAAAAATATTGGTACCATTAATGATTTTTCTTTTCTTCAAAATAAAACACCTTAATTTTCAGAACAAATAATTAATTAGAGTACCTAATTTTGATTATTTAAGAACCTATTCTTTGTAATGTCAATCACGATAAGTATGATATCCCATTTTACTACCATGTTACCATCCAGCTCCAAACATACATTTGGTCACAAGTCAAACCTCTGTATTTAAAGACAAAATAGACATGGGGTTTGAGGCTGAGCATACATGAGTACAGATTCCTCTATCCACTAACAATATATGAAGTTACATGACTGTATAAAAAAAACAAGATGCAAGCAATCCCGTAATAATCTTTTATCAGACTTCTCAGATTTGCAACAGATCTTGTATAATAATTTTCACATTCCACGCTTGAATGAACATCAAGATTTAAACCTCAGTTTCTCCTTGTTCTTTATTACCTAACGTGTACTTAATTGGATCCTGATCATGATGGTACCAGTATGTGTCTGAGCTTTATAAGTTATAACTTTCTCATATTCTAAATTTGGATGATATCTAAAACAAATTTCACTATTGACACACCGCAAATAAAAGATAAGTGATATATCACAGTGAATATCATCCCATTATACTCTTGTCAAATTGTAAAAACCTAGTAGTAATCAGAAATGTAGAGTATGCAAAAAGATCACCTTGCCATTTTGGACAATCTATTCTCAAGCATCTACCCTGTGATTTATAATGCAACACAATCTGAATCGTGGAAAGCAATGAATGAATTATGTAGGGCAATTTCAAAGAACAAAGAACATTTAGATCAAATGTACTTATTCACCACTTAATAAAGATTTATCCATAGAGGACTTATATGAACTGTTGCTGGTAACTTTCTTTACTGAGTAGTGAAATGTCTCACAGGCTACATTGTGTAAACTTTCTGAATATCATATTTGAAATAAATTATGCAATCAATAGTTTTTAAAAATGTTTAAAATGTCAATATACAGTACAAATGAAATTCGCAAGTTACACATTTTTCCAAGACAAAAAATTTCAATAAAATTGATCAGTACATGTATTTGGAAGATGCAATTAAAAGTAACTCACACAAAAGCATGTTATGTAGTCAGTGGGGACCGTAACCTGGGATAGACAATGATTGGAGGGGCACTGTATTATGTGTGAACCATGCTGTGCCCCTCTAATGCTTTGTCTCCTCAGGGTCACAGTCCACCACTATATGTAGTCTTTTCAATTCAAATCAGTTTAAAAAAAAAAGATTATTCTGAACTGGAAAGTAGGAATCAGTACAATAAGAACATAATGATCATAGAGAGGGCAATGGAAAAAAATCAAGTAATATCAAACACCATGATCATGTATGTACATTAAACAACTTAACAGCATAATTAAACACTTTGACCAAATTTTGGTCACATTTTTAGACCATTTAACAGAATTTGTGAAAATAATTTCCTTCTTCAAATTCATTTCTCTTACATGGAACAATTTAGCGTCTTGGAGGAGGGGAGCGTCTGCTTCCTCTATCATAGCCCCCATGATCGAAGCCTCCTCTTTCATAGCCTCGGTCTGCTCCTCTGCTGTCATAGGCTGGTCGTTCTGGTCGTCCACCACCATAACTGTGAAATCAATAGCCAGATTTGATTGTTTTAGCCGTTATACAAGATTATTATCAAAGTACAGTATATAGTTAACAGGCAATGTAGCTTAATAAACACACACACACAAACATTTTAGGCAACATCTGCTTAAGTGTTTAATAATAAACTTTGTTTTCTTTTTCGTAATTGTTTTAGTTGCTAGAATTTCCAAGCATGGACGTTCCCTTCCCTTCACATTAATTAATTCCCTCATTCTCCTACACTCAATGAATAAAATAAAGCAAATCAATTATTATGGTTTCATTTGTAGGAGTACAGGTACGTATGTTAATTTTGTGAGGTTCTGAGATAATTCTCATGCAAATTTGACTTCTCAAAGTTCGCTGACTTTGCTCTACAACAAATTTTGGCCAATCCATCAAAAACAGAATATATTAGACCCTCTGTATAATTTGCTTCCAGTCTAAAAATCACAGAAAGTATAAACCTGTCCGTCCTACAATTATGAATGTCTTTATTATTTATTTCATTTATAGAAAAATAATCTTTTGAATGGAACAACAGTGGAACACCTACAACAGTTTTGCCTCCATTAAAAGAATATACATGTAGCAGCAGTGCTTTATTTGAAAGCCACTAAGATGAAGAAATAAAAAATAAAATAAAATTCCTAAGTTTGTTGACCTCAAATGACCTTTGACCTTAATCATGTGACCTGAAACTCGTGCAAACTTATCAGTGATATGTGTTTACCCATGTCCAAGTTTCATGAAACTGATCCAGTTACATTAACTTTGAAAGTTATAACATTAACTAACACATCAATGATGTAGAGCTCATCTGGAATCTCACAAAGAAATTTAATACAAAAATTTCAGCCCAGTTGACACTGTAGTGAATTATATTGGTGACATAAATTGAGGAAACAGAATTGAAATTGATGAATAAATGACATATTGTAAAATAAGCATAATTTTCTAGTTAAAGTTTCTAAATTCTATGTAGAACCTTGGTGAACGTCATGTAGATCTCTGAACGAAAAAATAAATAAATAAAAATCGGTCAACAAATTAGCATTTTTTTTTAGTTTGGAAAAATAAGCATAAATTAGCATATTTAATGACTCTCAAAGTTCTGTGTAGAAATTTTGTATTGCCATCTATCATAGCAATCATATACTAGTAAAGCAAAGAAAATGGAAATTGATCAACAAATGAAGGAGAAAAGGCATTTTTTGTGATTCATGAATTTCGCACAAATAAGCATTTTTTAGTCAAAAATTCAAAATTCTGTGTGGAAGTTTGTTGACCCTCATGTAGCTCTACTAGATGGATGAAAAAAAATCAAAATTGGCCACAAAATAAAGATGCGTTTATTTGTGCATTATTTCATTAAAAAAATAAGGAAGTCATGACATTTTAAAGTTTTGCTTAAAGAGAAATTCCAGTACTTGCAGGAAACACTGATTTCATGAGAAAGTCTGTAAAACCAGGCTTAAATGTCATATCATCGAGGATCTAGATCTGGTACAGTTACATAAACTAAACTTTGTGAAATCTTGAAATCTACGCTGAAAAATGTTCACACTGAAGATCCCCAACACAGATAGGCACACGAGGGACAGTGTATTATTATTGCTGGAATAAAGACCCGACGGAAGTGACCGAATCCGCGCTCATTTTGCTTATTTCTCAGCAATTACACAATTTCTTCCAGAATCCTTTGGCACATATTTTTTATTCATACAAACAGACACTTGAGTGGTTATTATATTAGATTCTGTAAAAAGTCATTTTGAGATCGTTACCAAAACTGGAATTTATCTTTAATTTCACAAAACAGTTATATGCACTTCCTGGTTGGTATGCAAATGACAAGACTGATGACATCATCTGCTCACTATTTCTTTTGTATTTTATTGTATGAAATATTCTCATTATCTCCCCACTGTCAAGTGAAACTGATGAATTCCTCCCTGAACATGTGGAATTGGCATTGTTACTATATGATTCAGTCAAGTTGGTCCCTATATGGTCAAATCTGTAAAAATGAAATATTGTATAATTCAAACAATAAAAAACAAAAGAAATATTGAGTGATGGACATATCGACTGACTCCTTTGCATGTCAATGACATGACTGAATTGAGCATATATCACTGTTTTGTGAAAAATACGCCAAACTTTAAAATGCCATAACTTTCTTATTTTACATCCGATTTTGATGAAATTTTCAGTGTCATACTAGTTTAGATTTTTCTCTACTTATTCAAATGATTGCTGGAGTGAACTTGACCTTTAAGATTGAAACCTAACCAATCTTAAATTATTTAAATGTCATCATGACTTAAGAAGTATATTTTATGAACTTTGACATAAGGGTTATCAATTTATATTACTGATCTATTTATCTAAATCAACATTTTGCAGGGGTGGACTTGACCTTTAATAACCCCAACATGGTCAAAGATCACTGACCCTAATTGACCTTTGTTCTTGATCATTTGACCTGTAAATAATGCAATCTGATGATAAGTGATACTTGATTCGTCTTATTTTCAAGTATCATAAACTAGGTCCATATCATAACCTACAGTGTATGACGGTTATCAAAGCAAGTGGATCATCTCTGGCAGTCTTGCCTGCATTACGCGATTTAATGTAGCAGCAGTGCTGACTAGAATTATTCACAAAAAACACTTCATATGATAATAAAATACGATGTTATTTGACATTTTATGACATTCTACCTTGATCATGTGTGACATAAGGCTTGTGCAAGAAGTCAGTGATACTTGATTACCCCTATGTCTACATATAATGAACTATTACTATACCCATAAACTTTCAAAGTTATAAAGGTGATTCAACGAATACCCCCAATATTTCTTAAGTTCACTGACCTTTAACCTTTATCTAAAGGGGGGGTCACTTTGCCCCCCTCAATGAATTTCTTCACACACCGTTGGACAAAAAATTTTTGACCGCGCCGCTCACCGACTTTTTACTTTCAAGTCTTACGCATCTTTTGAGACCAAATTTGTGACTCCCGGGTATGTGGTTTCTCAATTAAGCAACATTTTGTAAGCGCATGTCAGACCCAAATTGCTCAAGAATATGATTCTGTTTACAAAGTCAATGCCAATTGTGTTTTTCAACCAAAAATCATTAATGTACGATTTTTACTTTTGTCGCTTTCAATGGATTTATTTTATGCTATTTATGATCGTAAAAGCGTCCCCCAAAAAGTTCATCAGAAAAAACAAAGAAATACATAAGAATTCAAAAAACAATATAATCATAAGAAATTTATTACATTTTGGCAATTTTTTTTGTTAGAAAAGTAAAAATTGAACAATTCAACAAATACCCCCCAACGCAACCAAAGTTTGTTAACCTGAAATGACCTATGATCTTGTAACCTGAAATGACCTTTGATCTTGGTCATGAGACCTGAAACACACACAGGATATTCAGGGATACATAACTACTCTTATGTCCCATGTCCCAAGTTTTATGAACTAAATGTATAAACCTTTTTAAATTCTGACAATCCCACAAATACCCCCAACATTATCAAAGTTCTAAGGCCCTAAATGTCCTTTGACCTTGGTAATGTGACCTGAAACTCGCACAGGATGTTCAGGGATACTTAATTGCTCTTATGTTTAAGTTTCATGAATGAGGTCCAAATAGTTTCTAAGTTATAATGACACTTCAAAAATTAACCTTAGGTTAAGAGTTTGATGTTGATTCCCTCAATATGATTGAAGTTTATTGACCCTAAATAATCTTTGGCTTTAGTATTTGGACCTAAAATTAAGGCAGAACGTCCAATGATCTTTATCATCCATATGTCCAAGTTTCATAAACTAGGTACTAAGGTCCATCTAAGGCCATGTTTATGCTTCCACTTTTGAGGCCAGAATCAGCGTTTCCAAATGTGATTAGTCCAAAACACGGTTGCGTCCATGCTTACTTTCATTTAAACGCTGTTTCAAAATGCCGATTGTAAACTCACAACAAGTGGAATGCCTCTGGCCGTCTCACCTGCATCACGCGGTTCAATATAGCAGCAGTGCTGACTTTGAATACTACTCTAACTCGCACAAGATGTTCAGTGATACATGGTTACTCTTATGTCCACTTTTTATGAACGAGACCAATAAACTTACAGAGATATGATGGTTATTCAACAAAAAACCCCAACATGGCCAAAGTTCATTGACCTTACATGACCTTTGACCTTGATCATGTGACCTGAAACTCGCACAGGATGTTCAGTGATACTTGATTACTCTTGTGTACAAGTTTCATGAATCAGATCCATAAACTCTAAAAGTTTTGATGGTAATTCAACAGATACACCCAATTCGGCCAAAGTTCATTGACCTTTGACCTAGGTCATGTGACCTGAAACGCGCACAGGATGTTCAGTGATATTTGATTACTCATATGTCCAAGTTTAATGAACTAGACTAATAAACTTTCAAAGTTATGATGGTAATTCAACAGATACCCCTGATTCAGCCAAAGTTCATTGACCCTAAATGACCTTTGACCTTAATCATGAGACCTGAAACTTGCACAAAATATTCAGTGATGCTTGATTACTATTATGTCCAAGTTTCATGAATCAGATCCAGAAACTTTCAAAGTTATGATGGGAATTCAACAGATATCCCCAATTCGGCCAAAGTTCATTGACCCTAAATGACCTTTGACCTTGGTCACGTGACGTGAAACTCATGCAGGATGTTCAGTGATACTTGATTAATCTTATGTCCAAGTTTCATGAACTAGGTCCATATATTTTCTAAGTTATGATGACATTTCAAAAACTTAACCTCAGGTTAAGATTTCGATGTTGATTCCTCCAACATGGTCTAAGTTCATTGACCCTAAATGACCTTTGACCTTGGTCATGTGACATGAAACTTTAATAGGATGTTCAGTATTACTTGATTAACCTTATGGCCAAGTTTCATGAACTAGAACCATATACTTTCTAAGTTATGATGTCATTTAAAAAACTTAACCTCAGGTTAAGATTTGATGTTGACGCCGCCGCCGCCGTTGGAAAAGCGGCGCCTATAGTCTCACTCTGCTTCGCAGGTGAGACAAAAAGGTACGTTTGTAAACGTCGTTTGACCAGAATCAGGCTTTCTGGGGAAGTATAAACAGAACCACGATCGTAAACGTGTTTAAATGACGTCATTTGGTACATGAATTCCGGTGAGATTAAAATCCGCGGGCAAATACAGTCGCATTGCTCCATGGTCTCATCTCCCTTGTTTTGCATGTGTAGTACTCTTACTAGTATTACTCTTCCAATTTGTCATCACAATGAGCGTTGAGGGATTTACACCAAAAAACAAACAAACCTGGAACATGAGTTATAATGAGGAGACATCGCCAGATGCCCCAGTAGCATAAACAAATAGATGTTTTATTATATTGCAAACTTAATATTCTTTATTTTTTCTTACTATTATCCTCACCATGGGTGAAATTAAATGGCCATATCAGGAAGCTCCATGCAATGACTGAAATATCTGAAATTGTTTGATGTTTATATAATAGTCGATGTACCTTCCCCATAACAACAACACTAGGAAAAAAAAACTTTCGAAAAAGGGCACGCCCAATTTGACCTCGCTTTCCTGCCCAACGAAAATTACGATGCAAAGCCAACTGGAGCTCGTGATGTTGCCTCTAAAAAGTTAAGCATAAACAGCACTCCCAGAACCACGTTTACCAATGGCATTTTGAATCGACATTTGAAAATGCTGATTCTGTCCTCGCAATGGAAGCATAAACACACCCTTAAGTTAGTTATGACATTTCAAAACCTTTAACCTTGGGTTAAGATTTCAATGTTGATGCCACTGACTTCTTGATTATCCATTAATAAACTAATCTCTAAATATTTCTAAAACACAGTATATAGTTTTTACAAACCCCCAAAAATATGCATGGACAATTTATTTCATTTATTTATTTACCATTCGTGGGATGGAACACCCTATCAGCAAATGCTGTTTTTCGTAGGGGTCCATAATTTGCACGTGCAATTGGCAAATTTCAGTATGGAAAAGCCATGACCGACAAGTCAAATTTCTTGGTGTTATGATACATAGTAAATTGCTATGGACTCCTCATATTGATTTCATTTGTATTTAGAATATCAAAAATCAGAGGAATTTTGTACAGATTAAGAAATTTTTCCAATTACTATTTTACAAAATATTTATTACCAGTATGCACTAATTGCACCTCTTAAGTTATCATTATGGTATTATTGCCTGGGGCAGTGCTTCATATGCACATCTGGAGAGAATTTTTAAACTAAAAAAAACGTGCAATAAAAATTGTAATCCATTCATCTTTTTATGCTCTTACAGAATGTAACCAATTTTCAAGTCTCAGAAAACTTTTAACACAATGATTTATGCAGATGTACTGTAACATACAGTACATGTTTATGCCATCATAACTATTTTGAGACAGATGCAATAATGAATGAATACATTGAGAATTGAACTAATAATGCAAATACACAGGCCTATTTTGTTGAACCCTTTTTTTAGACTTGCAATCTGAGTTTAAAATTCCAAATCCTATCTTCTTCTCATCCGTGAATTGCACTGGAATTCATCCCCCATCAAATCAAGTTATTAATCCATGTCGAAATATGGGTTAAAACTTTTAAGACTACTCAATATTAAAGTCTCCTGAAGACGGACAGTCAACCTGCCTGAAACGTCAAGTCTCTACTGCTTCTACTCATCATCTGTACTCGCCGACTCAAGCCAGCATCTTCTCATCCATCCTACTACTCAAGCTGTTTTTTTCAACTCATCAATCTCTTCTGGTTTACAGTCATTTTCAGGACTACATTCAAGAAAGAATACTCGACTCTCAAATTCTCCACTTTCTATCCATTTCCTTTTTCTTCTTCTATCCACTGTTTCTATAACACTCCATATGGTGTACCGTAAACCACATCAGCGATTGTACATGCCACCATGCAAACCTTCAAACATCCAATATTAAAAAGTTTGAAATTGAGGAAGGGCTTTTCAAATTGAAAACATGGTTTGGCAAACTTGAGAGTTTTGAACTGGGAGGTTCTACAATCAACCTAAAATCAATTCAGATAAGACTTAACAGACAGAAATGTCATGATTCAGGGAATATACTGTACATACTGTACAATGGAACCTAATTTAAGTTGAGCACTTTTCTCTTATGACCAATAACGCTAATAAAAATTATTCCCTTAGAGTCAAGACAGGTCCACCTGCCTGCTGCCAGAAATACTTGCAAGAAGTTTTCAACAGAAAGCAAGTGAATTACTGTGCTTCATTTGGCTTTTTCCTATAGTCACATGAAACATCAAAATACCGAATAAGATATATAGAAGCAAATTACCTGGGAGAGGGTCCTGGTGCATAATCTCTGGGTTCTCTCTCGTAGTCTCTTCTCGGTTCCCGTCTAGCATAGTCTCGGCCCATATCTCTGCTGCCTAAGTCACGCCCACCACCATAATCCCTCCCACCATAATCACGTCCTCTTGGAGGAGGAGGAGGAGCAGCAAAGGCAGGACTCCTACAGCACAAGAAAGGTAAAAAATGGTATTTCAAAAAATAATTAAGACCACTAACACATATGTTCAAAATGATTAAACATTTTCATAAATTTGCTCCAGAACAAGTTCTTTCATAAGACTCTGAATTAAACTATCCTTCGCTCACCAACGATCAAGACTTCGCGATGCTTTCTCGATTCAGATGAAAATTAAGGAGCAATCTCATACTACACAGTGAATGCGATACTGTATGACAATATCCCATTTATCTTCTCATTGAAAGAGTTGATGAACTTCGCGATTGACAGACGCTATTGCTGGATTATCACGAAACTTTCACTGAAGCGATAAACAATTGCGAATTGCGATATGGATAGAGACCTCATGCTAGGAGTACGTAGAAAATCCACTGCAGAGTTAAGTACATTAACAGGGGAAAGCACTTCCGAGTCTTTCAAGAACTCAGCTGATGAAAAAATAACAAAATAATAAAAACATACTAGACTTTTAAAAATGAATAAAAAATTAAAGGACAAGAGTTACAAATAAAATTTGTTGGGTAGTATACTGTTGCATTTGATACTACTAGTATCAAATGAAAAAGTTAGAAATGAGTTGCATACAGTAATGAGTAATGACTCATGAGTTTAAAGAAAAGGTGAAGGGTGATTTTGTAAACTTTGATAACCATTATGAATGGATGGTTTATAAACATTTTGGAGAGTACTTTTTTAGATTTAAGAAACTATTGCAAGGTTGAACTAAACTTCATGAAATTTGTACTGAAACTAATAATGCAACATGCATGCATGATTTTTCTTTCATTTCTAACTTTACTTTAATTGTAAATGAACATTAAAAAAAAGAAATTGTTCAAAAAAGAACATATTATATTGCATGCTCTCTTCTACATTCCTTACAAAGCAGTGATACACATGCATACATGTGTAAAAAAAAAATAAAATAAAATGAAAAATGGGGAAATACTTTGGTAACAACAAGTATTTGCAACAACTATAAGTACTGGATTATTTCACCATCACTACCACCTAGCATGAGAGTTGCCTTGGCAAAAAATAATTGGCTCTGATTGACTGGCAACTGATCACATACCATGAAGTAAAGTTTGTGTTAAAAAAAAGAAGACATATCCACAAAATCTAGAAAGGTCTAAGTGCTTGGCAAATGATGGTAGATTACACACAATTTCATTTTCCCAAGATAATTGTGTTGGGTATGGAGATGATGTCTTAACATCCTATTAATTGAGAAGCTCTTTGCGATATTACTGCATCATTTGAGAAGATGCTACGCTAGTAGAAAAGAGGCTTGAAGATCAGCAAAGAGGGGTCGATTTTTTTTTTACAATTGCGATCACTGCGAATAAATGTATCCATACGCTCTGTGCTACATGTAAGTGTATCACGGTAACATAGCTTCCTCATCTTCTTTAATATTGCGAATCCAAGGGAATTGTGAAAACTTCTGCAAACTATGTCCATCCTGTTCATAGTACCCTATTCTGTGTACAAGTGGCAATTTTGAAAGGTAAAGTTGCGTTCTGAAAGATGAATTGAAATCACATTGATACCGAAGAACGGAGCACTGAACCAATATATGTGAGCTAATATTCCAGACATTTTACAATCAGGTAAGAATTGATTGATGCTTTTTTTTCAGGATTCAGAATAATTCAATGCAAGGACCTTAGACTCCAGAAACTGAAGGTCGTAGAGTATCAAGAGGCAAAAGCATTTGTTTGATTGGAAAAATACTATCCCTAAATATTGGAGAATTGACAGAAAAGTTCCAAATATACAATTGTTCTTATACCAGATGAGCGGATGAGAGCTTAAGTAAGATAGATTTGGTTTACGCGATGTCGAGTTATACAAATTGTTGCGTAAAGGTGGGAGCATTTAGTTGTATAGATTTGGATTGCGCTAGGTAACGTGTTACATAAATCGACCCCTTTCGCTCATTTTAACACAAAAGTTTGACACATCCACTAAGCGATACCTGCGACGTATTGGTGAGCGGCTACGATATGTTGGTTCTCCATAGCTGTAGGAATCACCATATCTGGACCCTCTGCTGTCATCTCTGTAGCTACCACCACCACCTCCACCACGGCTGAAGTCTCCACCGCCACCGCGACCAAAATCGCTGCTGCGACCATAATCGCTACTACGACCATAATCGCTTGAAGAGTAGTCTCGAAATTGGCCTCGCGGTGATCTAGATGGTCCACCAGATCTGCCCCTGTCACTATCCCGTCTGCTGTCATATCTTCCTCCACCACCACCACCATCGTATCTTCCTCCACCCCTGCCACCGCCGCCTCTTCCACCACCGCCGCCTCTGCCTCCACCACGACCTCCACGACCATTCTGGACACGAGATGGTTCCACCATAATGCGGCTTCCCAAGAAATCGTGACCATTCAGTGCCTTCAGGGCTGATTCTGCTTGCTCAGCATTTTCAAACTCAACAAACGCGAATCCAGGAGGGTTGCGCGCCATCCAGATATCAACAAGGCGACCATGTTTGCTAAACTCTCTTTCAATGTCATCCTTCGTTGTGCTGTGGTCAAGGCTGCCCACATACAGTCGGCCGGCTAAATATTGGTCTAATGATATTGTGAAATGAGAATGGTATCATACACATAAAAAAGAAATGCAACTACATAAAATATTGTCACATATCATCGTAGATCTAGATCTGGTACAGTTACATGAACTTGAATTTTGTGAAATTATGAAATCTAGGTTGAAAAACCATCATACTAACGATCACAAACAAAGGGAAGCCCATGTGGGAAAGTGTATAATATTGCTTGGAAAAAGACTGGACATTCTGGTAAAATATAATGCTTATTTTGCATATTTCTCGGCACTTAAACACCACTGGAAACATAAGTACTCCAAAAGGTCAAGCGCGCAAAAAGTTTACATCTTTTTTTTATTGCGTGTGTGAACATTTATTTTTTGAGTTGGTATGGCCCCATATACTGTTCCTGTCATTGAGTACTTTTCCTCGGCCTCAACGGTAGTGCATGCGAGCAAGCTTCATGGAATTGTGTGCATGCATGTATTAAAAGCTCCATCTAGCTTATGTATATGAATGGATTGGATTCTGTGCAAACAACAAACTCATTTTAAAATTATTACAACTAGCAGAAAAATAACATTTGATCATTTTGATGTCAATGGATAATCCACGAATCATAAGTATTCCCTAATCTTATGCTTCAGATCTCCTTTTTCTTTAATTTTGTTTCTTTTTAACCATTTCATTCAACTCAAGAGAGAGTTGAGCATAAATTAGAACAAAATCCTTAACAAGTGGAATGCCTCTGGCCGTCTCACCTGCATCGCGCGGTTCAATATAGCAGCAGTGCTGAATTTGACAAGTGGAATGCCTCTGGCCGTCTCACCTGCATCACGCGGTTCAATATAGCAGCAGTGCTGACTTTGAAAACTACTCTAACTCGCACAAGATGTTCAGTGATATATGGTTACTCTTATGTTCACTTTTTATGAACTAGACCAATAAACTTACAGAGATATGATGGTTATTCAACAAAAAAAACCCAACATGGCCAAAGTTCATTGGCCTTACATGACCTTTGACCTTGATCATGTGACTTAAAACTCGCACAGGATGTTCAGTGATACTTGATTACTCTTATGTCCAAGATTCATGAATCAGATCCATAAACTTTCAAAGTTATGATGGTAATTCGACAGATACACCCAATTCGGCCAAAGTTCATTGACCTTTGACCTTGGTCATGTGACCTGAAATACACGCAGGATGTTTAGTGATACTTGATTACTCTAATGTCCAAGTTTAACGAACTAGACCAATAAACTTTCCAAGTTATGATGGTAATTCAACAGATACCCCCGAATTGGCCAAAGTTCATTGACCCTAAATGACCTTTGACCTTGGTCATGTGACATAAAACTCATGCAGGATGTTCAGTGATAATTGATTAACCTTATGTCCAAGTTTCATGAACTAGGTCCATATATTTTCTAAGTTATGATGACATTTCAAAAACTTAACCTCAGGTTAAGATTTTGATGTGGATTCCCCCAACATGGTCTAAGTTCATTGACCCTAAATGACCTTTGACCTTGGTCATGTGATATGAAACTCTCATAGGATGTTCACTAATACTTGATTAACATTATGGCCAAGTTTCATGAACTAGGCCCATATACTTTCTAAGTTATGATGTCATTTCAAAAACTTAACCTCAGGTTAAGATTTGATGCTGACGCCGCCGCCGTCGGAAAAGCGGCGCCTATAGTCTCACTCTGCTACGCAGGTGAGACAAAAACTGATATCACCAAGAGAAAAAGGGAACCAAAATTGCTCAGTATGGTCATTTTCTTGAAGGTAATGTCTCAAATGGTGAAAATATTAGCAAAACATTGACAAATTTTGTTACCTTTTGCGTTCGCTCTGAAAAAATCTGATCTTCTCGACAAGCATAATAAAAGAAATTGCCAGTTTGCAAGCAGAGGTCTCCAAAGAAGTAAATCATACAAACCGAATTTATGGCATTTTAACCTTCATCTGATATAATTATCTTAAAGGAGAATGAAACCTTTGGAACAAGATAGCTTGTGTGAAAACCGAAAAATAAAAAAAACAGATCAACGAAAGTTTGAGAAAAATTAGACAAATAATGAGAAAGTTAAGAGTCTTTGAATATTGCGATCACTAATGCTATGGAGATCCTCAAATTGACAATGCGACAAAGATGTGTGATGTCACTTGTGAATAACTCTCCCATTACTTCAGTATATATTTCACTTAAATTGCCTCTTTTAACACATTTATCAGTATGTGTTTCTTCTAGAGGAGGACAAGTAATACAGATTTTTAAAGGATACATCATGGATAAAGAGTTTGTATCACAATAAGATAAAGCAAAGAGACATTTTACGGTATTTCACAGTCCATCACAGGGAAAGTTGCTCACATTGACATCACACATTCTTGCCGCATTGCAAATGAGAGGCTCTCCATAGCATTAGTGATGCTGATAACTTTCTCATTATTCGTCCGACTTTTCTCAAACTTTCTTTGTTATTCTTTGATTTTTCTGTTTCGACAAACGCCTACTTTTGTTCGTAATCATGCGGAAATTAAAGGGGATTCCAACCCAAATAAAAACTTGTTTTTATGAGGAAAAGAAAAATCAGACAATTTGATAGGTGAAAGTTTGAACAATATTGAACAAACAACAAGAAAGTTATGAATTTTTAAAAGTTGTAAATATTGTTAATCACTATACCCATGAAGACTTCAAATTGGCCGCATATAGGATGTCACAGTGATGTAAGGCAAGGACTACTCTTCCATGTACTCTAATACATATTATGGCTAAAATGACATTTTCCCCAAAAGTTTTATTTCAAATTATATTTTTCTTTCATGAGGACATAAAACAACATACTACCTGTGTTATATTTAGATCACTGTCCCAGGGGAGTGGGTACTTTGGGAAAAAACACAAATCCCTGATAATAAAGTACATGGCCTATGAGAAAGTTGTCCTTGCCCCTTGTCATAATTTACTCACTCAGTTGCCAATTTGAAATCTACATAGTATTAGTGATCTCAATTTTAAAGCAGCTATAACTTTCTTATTGCTTGTTCGATTTCTTTCAAACTTTCACCATTCTGTTTAATCTATTTTTCTCCTGGCCAACACATTTTATGGCCATGGCTGGATTCCCCTTTAAGGTCACACTTTTAATGACACTTTTTCAGCCAAGTGCGCACTAGTCAATCGCCATGGAATTACACACACGTGCGTCCTGTAACGTTGGCGAAGAACAATAGGAAAGATGGCAGCGTAAACATCGGGCAAGTCTCTTCCATCTTTTCACAATATTTTCTATTTTGGGGGGGGATGAATTCTTGTTTAAAAATAACGAGAGTGTAGTAATGTCGGGAATGAAGTTTTATCCCATGTAGATCTAGATCTTTTAGAAGTAGAAAACTCGGGGGCGAAAGTTTCAGGTTTTGGCCGCCTACACGCACATGAATATATGCTAATACGTAACCCAGGGAACGCCAGCCCGCAAAACGGGCCAGTGCCCAGGGGCTCATCGTGTATTTACCCATACTCATGGGACAAGGGTAGATTATGGTCAAAATATCTAGCAAGATAAACTGTGAAAACAGAAATTATGCACTTACAACGATTATATGGGTGAAGGTCTAACAAGTGGTAGAATCCTGACGTCGAGGCAGACTGAAACCTCAAAAAACTGAAAAGTTCTCTCCTTCTCCCCAGTCTCGATCGGCCGTTTTTGTTGTGAATCATAACAAAATGGCCGATTGAGACTGGGATAGAAGGAGAGAAGTTTTTGGGTTTTTGAGGTTCCAGTCTGTGCATCGATGTCGGGATTCTACCACTCGTTAGACCTTCATCCATATAATCGATGTAAGTGCATAATTTTTGTTTTCACAATTTATCTTGCTAGATATTTTGACCATAATCTACCCTTGTCCCGTGAGTATGGGTAAATAGGCCTACACGGTATGCGGTCCGGCGCTCCCTGGGTTAGCTAATAGTTAGTTTTAGTATTAGTATGGTTCTAAAGCTGCGCGGGTCCTAAAGCTATGCACCACTCATCGCGCATGCAGTGTTTAATGGCAAATGCGCTCTTTGTGTGGAATTGTGACCGGAGAGTGACGAACGATTCCTATTCAATTTTTTCTACAGAGGCTGCAGTAAATCTCTAAATGCAGAGAACACCCACAAATGTTTTGAATTTTGGAGCTATATTCTCTCTAATTTCATATTATCCTATAATAGTATGAACATATTTTAAAAATTGAGGCACAGGAAATACTATTTTTCTGCATGATAAATCGAGTGCGTAACACGGAGGGATTTTCGTATTAGTGATTTTTGTGATATTTTGCTCTTGCTTATTAATGATCTTTAGAATATTTGCCACAACTTAGCGACAGATAATTTGTTCAAATATTAAAATTGGCATAGGCCTAGTTTCTATCGTTTGTAAACAAAGTGCGTAGCTTTAGGTCCCCCCATCAGACAAATGTCAATGATTTTTACTCTCTCTAGAAATTAGAAGCCTCCTACCCCCTGGCTACGCAAGCCGTCTTTGTACGAGGAGAGATTTAAAAAAAATAAAAATGTGAAAAATAAACTCCTCGAAACAGACGGCCGCCAGTTGTCTAAGCCTAGGTCCACATGGTCCATGTTTGCAAAATTGCACCAGTGGCAGTGCACTCATCAAGCGTCTGAATGACTCAATAAAAAAAACCTCTCATTCACAAGCGTGCGCACACACAAATCAGCCGACATGTACCGTATTGTCATAACCAACGACATGGCATGGTCATTTACCGTATGGTTCATTTCGATCCCATTTTACGGCACTTTCACAAGATAACTCACTTAGAATTGTATACCAAACAAAGCTATTATTAAATATTCAGATTCTGATTAATATCGTCACGAAGAACACTTAACATAAATAATATTTTGAAAAGGCTAAATATTACCTCGCATTTTGTTTCTCAAAGCCCTTCGACGACGCCAAAACAAGAAAAAGCAAGTTGTATGTGCGTGCTCGCAACGCACGCGAGATACGTGAGCTCCATAGAGTAGTTTAGGTTTATATAACTCTATGGTGAGCTCATAACTCTATGCGTGAGCTGCGCTAGCGCTAGATGCTAATGCGAGCTAGCTGGCGAGCGCGAGCACGCACGGATCGCTATGTGGCCCCCCTTTTAGTGGCGTAACTTTTTTTTTTAATTTAAATGATATTTTATTTTCTTCCTCTTTCAAATCAATAAGTTCACAATCACAATTCATGTAAATCAAGATTCTGTACATGTATACGTTACAAATAAATATATCAATATCAATTCAATTTCAATTCTTTTATTTCATTTCCATTCAAAACATAATACAAAGTAATATAAAACAATATAAATCAAATACAATTTTACAGAAGGGCATTCTTACTTCGTAAAAAAAAAACACAGTATAATATAGAGCATAAATGGATATGGAAATGAGGGGGATCCACTAAAAAGCAAAGCTTGTAAAATTGTGGATCCCCCTTGGAAAAGAAGAAATTATAGTCGACTTACTATATGCGTACATGCATGTATTACAGGAAAGAAAAAGAGAAAAAGAAATCATATTGACGGAAACATAAAAACTGAACAAATGCAAAGCTTTTCACACAAAGAGGTCTTCGTTGTAAAGGATATGTTGTAAAGGATATATCAATATCAATGAGATTACAAATATTTTTATGATTATTACAAATTAAGTTAACTGCCAAATTTCACATAACAATGTGAAAAACCCATATTCAATTCAATTCATTATTTTCTCTTTCAATCTTTTTACATTTGCAATGATAGTTCAATATACATATTTACAAAATATAACATAATACTATGAAATCGAAAGAGAAGGAGACCAGCTAAAAAGCAGAGGGTGAAGGCCCCCTTTCATAAGTATATTTCATGAATAGAAAATAAGATAAAATAAAGAAATAAACAATACATATATATAATGAATAAAAATAAACAAAAACAAAAATAAATACATAAAAATAAATATAAATGAATCAGTATACACTGTATACAGAAATCATAAAACGATATACAAAGAAAAATTAACAAACACATTTACATATAGTAGTTCTGAATTACATTACTTTGTGAAAAAAACGATAATCTAATATGAATTCAGAAGATATTTTTTAAGTTTTCCTTTGAAATTTTGTATTGAATTACATTGTATAATATCCTTTGAAAAAGAATTTCATAATTTTGGACCAGCAAAAACAAATGTTTTCTGTGCAAACGATGTTCTATTCAGAGGTAAATGAAAGGAACTCTCCTGGCTGGCGAGTGAAGAGCTTATGAACTGTATCATTTTTTTACAAACATATTATTAAAAGGTAACGGTATATAATTGTTTATTAATAAGCTTGTACATCAACTGTCCAAGCTGAAAAGAATACTACTTTAAGCTTCAAGATTTTATTTTTCAAAAACAGAATATTTGTATGTGCCCTGAATTCTGCATGACTAATACGAATCACAATTAATTTGAGAATTCGCTGCATTATACACTCACAGCCAAAAGGGAGTCTGGGTGACTCCCGATTGGGAGTCCATGCAGCAAACGGTTGACTCTATGTCAAAATTAACTCCATGTTGGGAGTCATCTGACTCCCCTGGAGAGTCATGATATATGACTCCCCAGGGGAGTCAGGAAATATTGACTCCCCAGGGGAGTCAGATGACTCCCAACATGGAGTTAATTTTGACATAGAGTCAACCGTTTGCTGGACTCCCAATTGGGAGTCACCTCAACTCCCCTGGAGAGTCGTCATGACTCCATTTGGGGGGTCATCCAGACTCCATATGGAGGGTCTAAGAGGGGAAAGAAACACATAAGTCCAATATTAATAGGCATGAAGCACCTAACATGTCAAAGATATTGAAAATTAAATTAACATAAGCAAATAATAAGGAACATTACACAATGATGTTCTTTAATGGTTCCTGAATGCAAAGTTTTTAATGGTTCAAAATTCTGCACATATTCTGGCCCGCATAAATACAATTGTTGGACAAATTTTGTAAAACAATAAAATACATTTAAAAATGATAAGCACTGAAATCTTTTAATGGGTATTCAATAAGAATGCAGAAAAGGAGTATCTAGATCAAACTTATTGGGCCCTTATTTACAAATTAATGGCCAATTAAGTAATTTCATACATTAATTAATTGAAAATCAAGCTGAATAATTGCCAAATAATTACGTATATATAGTTCTGTAGATAACGTTGGTTGTAATACGCGTGCCAATTTTCGTCTTGATTTCGCGGTCAATGACCAAGATCTTGGTAAGAGGGTCTTTTTAGGCATCTATAACATCAAGGCGATGACAGTGTCTTTACCAGCCTCTCTGTTTCTGGTCAATTTTCCTGCGAGTGACATGAACGCTTGTTTTGTGAAACCTGGATCACCATCAATCCTATAGACACAAGTCAAATCTTTCTGACGTATTCATAAGCCTTTACCGAGTAGAATTGTAATGTGAATGCAAATGACTTCAGCTCCTCAGGATAAGCAGATGATTTTTCCTCTTTTTGTACTCAATGATTCTAGTCATCACTTCTTTAGGTATGCCGTCTACAATCCCTTCAAGTAAGGCTGCACAATTTGTAGAAATCAGCTGATCATTCCGTAGCTCATCGACGACACCATGCAGGGTCTCTACCTTTCGTTTCAAACGGCGTGTTCGTTGATGGACTACTTTTAGTTTCTCTCTGCATTTTTCCAGTCTGTCTTCGGACAGGTTTAACCTGCGCGTCAATTTCCGTGGCGAATCCATTGTAGCATAACTGTGCTCAGCCAGAGGATCAGCTGATGTACTTTGCTGTGGCAGTGGACTAGAATGAACATCTGGTTCCTTCAAAGGTGGTGTAGAAACACGGACAGCAGGAAATTTCTAAATATTTGATAAAGAAGAGATAAAATAAAAAATTTAAAAGGATTATCCCATGCAAAGAACAATTAAACTATGTTGATAAAAAAAGTCTAATCACTAAGAATTAGCTAATTCCATTGACGATAAACTTTCTTGGAAAACACAAATTGATAATGTTTTTAAAATCATTGCTCGCAACATTGGTGTCATTAAAAAATTAAGTCAGTCTTACCCCCATTATATTTTGTTATCATATCATTCAACTTTTCAAGAATTTTAGATAGGTTTGTAAGCAAAGAAATGGGTCTGTAGTTACTTGCTATAAAGAGCTATCACCCTTTTTGAAGACTGGTATTATCTTTCCCGATAATAATGACAAATTGAATACATGTATATAAATAAGAGGTTCAATTATATAATTCATAGTTTTCTGTAAAAGGATGTTATCAATGTTATCAAATCCTGCACTTTTATTTAATTAGCTAATATATAATTTTAATCATGTGCGTTCGTGAAAAAAACACAGAACTTTGATTTCTATCTCCCAGATATTGATGAAATGAATGGAAATTTGTTGGTATACTTCTAGAGAGCTCAAATCCAACTTGTGAAAAATAATTATTGAAAATATTTGCCATCTGAATTTTATCTTCAATAAGAATAATTATGCATAAGCGTAGTTATCTTTGAAAACTTTGGTCCATTATTGATGGTAGAATTCATCAATTTCCATGTTTTTTAAGATCATTCTTGCATTGATTAAATTGATCA
Source organism: Lytechinus variegatus (assembly GCF_018143015.1). Lineage (NCBI taxonomy): Eukaryota > Metazoa > Echinodermata > Echinoidea > Temnopleuroida > Toxopneustidae > Lytechinus > Lytechinus variegatus. Next base: position 40,363,397 of record NC_054746.1, read on the forward strand.
TGGTAATATGCCTTTTTAGCAGTATGGATGACCCCTAATGGTATATTCTTATAATTGGTATATTGGCTCCGAGTATTCTCAGTTAGTCTTGATAATCGATTTTTTTTTATTTATCGAACGAAGAATTGAATTCGTTGTCCAAGGTAATATAGGTGTGATCTTTTATAATTTTTGGACTAGGGCTTTGCAATTAAGGGATATTTTCATTAACATGACTCATGAAGATATCAATAAATGATTCGTAGGACTCGTCAAGACATAAATACATCATCCCAATTAAGTTTCTTCTTCTAAACTCTGTTTCAAACGAAATATATTTATAGGCCAATAATCGGGAAAATTGTTTGGCTGATATTGATGAGAGCAAAACCCCGGGAACAATACATGAAAATTGGGAAATGATCAGACATGTCTGAGATAATCTAATACCAGCTTTAAATTCTGAACGTATATTGGAGAAAAAATTGTCAATCAGAGATGCGGAAGTATTAGTAATTCTATAAGTGTCAAAAAGGAGGTAGAAAGGAATGTCTCATATCAATCGAAAAATAAAAAATAGACCTTGTAAAAGATGAATTTTTCCCTGAATCGAAATAATCTCTTTTGCACATATTAATTGTACAAGAAAAAAGGATGAAAGATAATTAGACGAAAAACGTCCCTACAGGCTACACACACCTTCAATATTAACCTCCATACCCCCTCCCCTTCATCTCTCCCCCAGACACTCACACAAGCTCACTTCAACTCACCACTATACACTCAGCGGCTCGGTGTAAAAATTGCAGAGGTATATGATGGCAAAGGTAAAAATGGCAGAGGTAAAAATGGCAAAGGTTAAAATGGCAGAGGTAAAAAATGGCAGAGGTAAAAATGGCAAAGGTAAAAATAGCAGAGTTAAAAATGACAGAGGTATAAATGGCCAGGAAACCCCCATGGCATGCCAAAACAATCCAAAAGCCCCTTCGTTTGTAAAGTAGATTAAATAACAAAGGTTCTGAGAAAATAAGAAAATATAATGTTGGACTAATGGAAAGGGTATTCTAGATCGTCTGCACCAAATTTATAACGCTTGAGTTGGTATTTCTTAATTTTTTTCTTGGACTTACATGCACGGCCTTCTCATGTCAAATCGCTCTTCAATGATGTGTAATTAACAGCCTCGTAATGACCGGCCCGACCCCGAAAGGATATTAAAAAAAAGTGAGGGGAAGAATTTGATAGACTTTATATAAAAATTTTCGCTCGTGCTTCGCGCTCGCATTGCCTGTGTAATGAATCCCATTCAAGAGGGTTAAATTACATTAATATATATACATCCAGTTCTGATATCAATTTGCACACAATTTTGTAGCTCGCACATCAAGCTTTCATTATTTTGTTTGATTCACACGCATTGTTTGATTTGTGAGAAACCTTCGCACTCTCATAATTTAAATGGTGATACTTTTATCCTCTTCATTAATCACTAAAATCAGTCCTAATTGAGTCACTTTTCACGTTACTATATGACAAAATTTCGGCTCGCGCTTCGCGCTCGCATTGTTTAGTCGGATACTTATCTTTGTTCATGATTATAAAAACTGCTCTGAATCTTCAGTTCTAAGGACATAAAATATGAAAGATTTTTAGCTCGCGCTTCGCGCTCGCATTATATATTAAGACGACATGAGATACCTTATTTTGTTTATAGCAATAAAAACTAACATATACTTAAAACTTCAGTCTTTAGTTAGGACTACCCCCTGAAAAAACCAACCCAAAAAACAGATGTAGCGGCCAATCGAGAAAAATGTTGATCAGAATATTTTTCGGCCCCCCCCCCCCCTATTGGCGAAAGCTGGATCCGCCCCTGCCAATGAACACTTAATGAAGGTATTTGTTGCATTCCTACTTTGAATGCATATCTTAGAGACTTCTTAGCATGTTGCACAATGCAGTTGACAAACTGTGAAATATACGGTGGCTGATTTCCGCCACTTTTTTTTCTTCCTAAATTACGGCGTTATAAAAACTTTAAAAAATAAAAAAAAAAATAGAAGAGAGAGAAGGGAAAGGGACTCGGAGAGATAGCAAAGAAAAGGAGGGGGAATAGACAGAAAAGAGGGAGAACGGAAGGGTCATAGCATTGTATGAACAGGATATTTTATTATTGTGCCCCGACCAACTTTGAGATTGATTTAGACAGATTGATTTAGACATGGTGTGAAGAAAATGAAAGAAAATGACCACTATAATCTTTCATCTTCCTTTCCTTTCTTTCCTTTCTTTCCTTTTGTCATTTCTTTTTTGTTCCCGGTTTTAGAACTTTTTGGGGAGCTTGGGGCAGTGTTATCGGATGGGGTCCGGAACAATAATGGCACAAGGGTTTTTATCCTATAAGGAGGCAAAATAACATTTTCGGGGGAGGGTGACACAATTTTTTTAAATCGAGCGAGAAGTGCGAGCTAATTTTATCTCAAAATAATGGTGTCCCTACTGACTTGAAAAGGGACCTGTTAAGGACTAGCTGTTTGCATTAATTGTGTTATGAAGATGATATCTCACCAAATAAATAGTGTGAGCGCGAAGGGATGATACCTGGACGTTCTAAGCACTTTTTTGTCATCATGAACTGAATGGCTAATTATAAATCTAATTCGCTGAAAATATTTCAGTTATGAAAATTATGAACACGCAGGATATGTATCTCGCTAAAACAAATAATTAAAACTCTAATGACATTGGATTTTTAAGACCCATGTAAATAGATAATTTACTTATTTCAAGTATTAGTTACTGCGAGCGCGTAGCGCGAGCGACATCTTGAATTTATATAATGACCTGAAAGATCTATGTTAGTGACCAAAATTGTCGGGAGCTAAATGGTAAAGGTGAATGGATGAGAAAATTTAAAGAACAAAAAAAAAGTTTTGGAGAATGATGACAATGTTTACTAAACATTTTTTTCTTCAAAAATTCGGGGGGGGGGGCAACTCACTGGGGCCTCATCTTTTGGTGCCCCCCTATTCTGGGGGGAGCCCCCGGAACCTCGTGTTATTTTAAAACTTTGCAGATGGCCAACATTTTTTTTATCATATCGCGGGTATATACACCACATATTATATTAAAGGGATGGTCCGGGCTGAAAGTATGTATAGCTTAATAAATAGAGTAAAATTCACTTAGCAAAATGCCAAAAATTTCATCAAAATCGGATAACAAATACTAAAGTTATTGAAGTTTAAATTTTAGCAATATTTTGTGAAAAAAGTAGTCATGAATATTCATTAGGTGGGCTGATGATGTCACATCTCCACTTGTTCTTTTGTATTTTACTATATGAAATTAGGTCTATTCAAATTTTTTCCTCCAAGAGCTAGAAAAATTGGATTGTCAATTGATTTAGTTCATTAGATATTTATTGCTGCAACTTATTTCATTATAAGGGAGACATAATTATTCACACAAGTACGAAATAACGGGGAAAAATATGTAATAACACGTTAAGAAAAAGGAAAGTGGAGATGTGACATCCTCAGCCCATCTAATAAATATTCATGATGACTGTTTTCACAAAATATTGCTAAACTTTAAACTTGTTTGTTTTATTTCCGAAATCAGATAAAAAAATATATAAGAGATACATACAATAACGGAGGATCACCCAATTCAGCTGTGTTTGTAAAATGCTGCTGTTCTTCCTTGGGGTCCTACATTTACCAAACAAAGTAATATACACCATTAAAAAATACTAAAAAAAAACATTTCCAAGTAAAATACATTGACAGAAAAGTGTTAACAAAAAGTATATGGAAACAAAAAGAAAGAAGTAAAAATACAAATGCTCAATCTAAATAATCATAATAGAGTATGAAAGGAACTTAAAGGACAAGTCCACCCCACCAATAACTTGATTTGAATAAAAAGAGAAAAATTCAACAAGCATAACACTGAAAATTTCATCAAAATCGGATGTAAAATAAGAAAGTTATGACATTTCAAAATTTCGCTTCATTTCACAAAAACAGTTATAACTCGGTAAAGCATCTCATCAGCAGATTTTATTCATTAATGACACTCAGTCCTAATTCCCCCGCCACTAACATAGTTCCGAAAGCCGAGTGATACATGTATTTTGTTTTATCCGCAAAAAGTTTGTTCAGTTGTTACCCATTTTTTTTCTAGAATCAGTCTAATCATTATACATACTTACTTTTTTAAGTAAGAAAAAATGAGAATGGGTTGGGTCGAATGAATATCTACGAACTGGCTTATTGTCATGCTCTTTTACCACTGTTATTTTTGCCTTTGTCATTTTTACCTCTGGCATTATTACCTCTTCCATTTTCACCTCTGCCATTGTTTACCTCTGCCATTATTACCTCTGCCATTTTCACCTCTGCCATTCCTCTGCCACTTTTACCTCTGCCATTATTATCTCTGCCATTTTTACCTGGCACCCACTCAGCCCCCCCCCTCTTCCAAGTGGCGTACCGTGGGTCACGGACCCAGCCCATTGAAGGTCAAGTCCACCCCAGAAAAATGCTGATTTGAATAAAGAGAGAAAATTTAAACTAGCACAATGCTGAAAATTTCATCAAAATCGGATGTAAAATAAGAAAGTTATGACATTTTAAAATTTCGCTTAGTGCAAATGAGACAGTCGATGATGTCTCTCACTCACTATTTCTTTTGGTGTTTTTTTATATTGTTTGAATTATACAATATTTCATTTTTTTTACAGATTTGACCGTCATAACGACCAATTTGACTGAACCATATATTAATAAACAATGCTAATTCCACATGTTCAGGGAGGAATTAATCGTTGTTTTACTTGGCAATGAAGAGAAAATGTGAATATTTTATATTTCATATAATAAAATACAAAAGAAAAAGTGAGTGGATGACTCCACTGATCAGTCTCCTCATTTGCATATACCGACCGGGATGTGCATATATAACCGTTTTGTGAAATCAATCGAAACTTTTAAATGTCATAACTTTCTTATTTTAGATTCAATTTTGATGAAATTTTCAGTGTTATGATTTTTGGATTTTCTCTTTTTATTCAATTCAATAAAACGAGTCAAAAATGCATAAAACGTTAGACTACCGTTGTGGGCCTACACTAATTTGAATTTGCGCTAAATTGTCAGATTTTTATTTACGATCAGAGTCGTAATATCTTCATTTTGTTCTCCATTCTATTCCTTGTTTTTATTTGGCAATAAGTCATAATTGACTACATAATCTCGTATATATGCAGTTTGGTTACGTAATTAAAGCTGCGCGCGTGTCACTGGAAACTATACGTTTTTCAGTTCAGTGGTGTGGTACCGTTGCGGTATATCGTTGAAAGTGAACTGGAACACCACCGTATAATCGCGCATGCGTATTTCTCGCCACGTGGTGTAACGCAACATGGCGACTTCTCCGAACAGGTGCTGTGCTTTTTCTGTCACCGACAGTTATTTTGCCACTTCTAGTGCAGATGGCAGACTTTCCATTTGGGATTCTAAAACAGGAGAGGTTAATCAACATTACACCCCAAGTTCCCATCTATCATCGTCGTGTACCTGCTTGGCATGGCAGCGAAAATTACGTCGATCCGAGGTATGGTATACCGTGTCACTCAGGTTCGTTAATGCCGCCGCGCACAGAAAAATCAAGCCATAGAAGTCGTGTGTTGTGGACACCAAAAGTGGGATCGCAGCGCAGCACGAGCGACCGAGGCACTGGCATACGCAGTTGTTGTGTGTCCGGACAGGTTGTGTGTACGGACGATCAATTTTAGAAAGTCATTTGGAAAAATTTACAAGTGAAGTTTCATCAATTTTTAGTACACAATGTTAGGAAATATTGTAGAGAACAAAATAGAAGATGATTACATCAATTGAATTCATATTTTTAGTGTAATCCAAAGACAAAAAAGAAGGCTTCAAAATTATAAAGTGTCCGGACATCCGACCGGGGGGGGGGCACTCGACCAAAAAAGTGGTGGGGGTGTGCCGCGGGTGAGACAAAAAACGGGGGGCCTTGGAGCGGGCTTATTGTAAAAAGGAGGGTCCTCGGAACGACAAATGTTTGTGAAAACGGGGGTCCTTGGAACGGATCGCCAGCGTGCGAGCGCGTATGCATCCCTACGCATCATGCGTGCATGATGCAGCTAGCGCGGCCTCGGCCGGGGAGCACTGCGGCCGCTTTTCACCAAAATTGCAGCTCATTCAACGCGATCGGAGCGGCGTAACGAAAAATATGCGAAGCTTTGGAGCGGATTTCTCTCTTTTTTCTCGATAAGAAGAAAATGCTATGCCTTGGAGCGGCTTTCTTTGTTCTTTTTCTCAACAAGGCAAAAATGCTATGCCTTGGAACGGAAATTTGAGTGTAAAAATAGGGGTCCCCTCCGCGGCACATACCCACTATGCATTATATACTGAGTGCCCGCCCCCCCCGTGCCCGACCCCCCCATCCCACTAATAAAGATCCACAGCCAAACGCGATCATGATGGTGCGAGGCTACTAATACTAGCCAGGAGGCTTCTAGAGAGTAAAAATCATTTACTAATGTACATGTAAGGTTACTCATACGAATATCCACTCATTCAATGAACAAGGTTATGATATAACCTTGTTCTCAGTTATATCTCCATGTGTGGCAAAATAAGGGTGGCAATGGTTGGCTAATTTTCTCTTTTTTTGGGGGGCAAATGCTTGATGTTTTTACACTGACAGTTTCCATTACACCTATTATTCATATAAATTGGCTCTTATTGAAATTTGATACTTTAAATCATTTTTTTCTTAATTAAAAATAGAGATAAAAAATGAAAATTTTCTTGCCATATTTACTTTCCACCAATAGAGGGCGTACACAAAAATATGCCCAAAATTCAAGTTTTTGAGCGCTCTGGTGAATACAAAAATTATTCCCAAGTTACTAATGAAAAATAAATTGCAACTGTATGGAAATTAGTAATTTTGGTCACAAAAGTGATATTTTAATGCCTTTTTAAAGTGTGCTCTGGACAACATTGGCATACCATAGTCCTACCTGTAGATTCCCCACAGGCAGGGTGGTAGCAGTCAACAAGTGCGAATATCTTTGCTTTTCGAAGCTACATGTGTGGACATGATCAGTAGAGGCGCTGGTCCAAAAATTGGGATTGTCCCAGAAAACAAGGATATCCTCATAAACCAAGACAAATCATGTCTTGATAAATTGAGACTGTCCTTGTTTATGGGGACGTTTTTTTTTTCACTTCCCCCTACGGGACAAAGACAGCAATTACGGAAATTGAGAGTGCTAAAAATAGATTCAGTGACCTCAATTCCCCCCACTTCACCGTCAATTACCCTTTTTAGACAGGCTAAAATTTCCTTAACCCCGTACTATTGGTGGGGCTAAATGGCAATTTAGCCCCACCTATAGTACGGGGTTAAGCTTAGCCCACTTTCGTTTTACACAGCGTTTTTGCAAAGTGGGCTAACCCCACCTATAGTACGGGATTATTTGGCCCTGCAAAAAAGCAGGGTTATCCCACCAATTGCGGTGCTAAGAGCAATAGTACGGGGTTAAGATCGCATGTGTAAAACGAAAGTGGGCTAAGTGCTCCCATTCATGCCCCGCAACAGAGCCGGCCCTGTTGTCCAATCAGAGGTAAGTATAATGAATATTCATGAACAGCGATCACGGCGATGAATGAAAAAAAAAGCGCGCGCCAGAAGTCCGCGATTTTGGATATGACCCGAATGACCCCTCAGTGCGCTCGTGAATATTCATGAGCTACCAATAGTCCGGGGTTAGCGAGTTTCGTGTGTAAAAAGCAAGCATTCCTTATCCGGGGTTAGCAAAAACAATTTGGCATGTGTGAAAAGGAAAAAAAATAGTACGGGGTTAAGGATAGTACGGGGTTAGCAATAGTCCGGGGTTAAGAAAATCCTGTGTAAAAAGCCTATAGTTTTCATGACTTATCATCTTCCAATAATCTTGTTATGAAACCTGATATGTTTACATTGACTAGCACACTTGATTGGTGTTGGCACTTGACAGATGAATGAACATTCCTAGATTTCTTGTGTGAAGAAATCTTTATAAACTGAGACAGTCCCTGTAAACTGGGACGATCCCAATTTTCTGACCAGCGCCGCTACTGATGATGGATAACGAAATGGTTTAAGGGTCAAGCCGATAGTATTTGTGGTATTTATGAATGGATCGAGGGATCTACACGAGATCGGTATGGTAAGAAACCTCTCGTTTATCATACATGTATTTATACATGTACTAACAACATTTTAATCCCTTCATACGCATTAGGTGTATGAAGGTAGACAAAATCAAGAGAAACAAACCGGTTTCAACCTCTAAATATGGACAAGTCTCGCTAATGCTAAGATAGCAACCATTTCAAGGCTCCGTGATGAAAAAGTATATGTAAAAATATCACAGTCCTGGTGGCTGAATGAGCATGTAATATTGTCTTGACCTTGTTTGTAAAACTAATCTAGATCACATTGATATCTCAACAACTAGTGAGTGACTTTTGGGGACCATAAATTGAACGAACACCAACACCAAAAGGTTAACAGTGTCAACACCGAGCTTGAAATTACCCATTGCGCTTCCCTGTATTTATAAACTGAAGTTAGCGACCGAAATCATGAAAACAAAAGGATGAGCTGCCGCTGGAAAATCATTTGGTCGCTAACCCTGTCCGCACTCTAGTGGGAGGTAAGCATTATTCATACACAGTACTAACCTCGCACCAAGAACTAGCCAGGAGGCTCCTAGAAAGTAAAAATCATTTACTTACGTCTGCTTACTCTCCTCGGAGCCAGGGATTGTGTCCCATTCATGTGCGTGTACCATGAAAAAAACTGAAAGTTTTGCCCCCGAGATTTCTACTTCAAAAAAACTAGCCCTAAATCATTCAAATGGGATATTTCCATTTCCAACATTTCTACAATATTGATTTCATTTTCAAACAAGAATTCATTCAAAAACAAGAAAAATATTGTTAGTAGAGGGGGGAAACTTGCCATGATGTTTACTTGACCATCTTGTTTTTTTTTTAATTATTCTCCAAGGCTACATCATGCATGGGGGGGGGCAGGTTCTTCTCTTTTAACAATTTAAAACTTTAAATGTAAAACCCTTAATCCTTTGTCAGTATTAACAAGGTAGAAGGGGGTGGATAGAGATATTCTGACTATTCTGAGTAGATCCTACTCATGCATACATAAGTGAAATTGAGAATCAATGATTGCTCTGGACTTTGTTTGCCCTCATCTGTCACTTTCATTCTTTATTTTAAAATATTATCAGATGGATCAATATTGATTCATCAGAGTGTCAAGTTAAATTAAAAATGTAGTTATATGTCCTTTTGTTAATGCATTCACTCTGCACAAAAGTTTAACAAGAGGTTATTCTTAACCAGTTTAATCTTGCATCATACTGCTTAATTGCAATCTGGAAAAAGTATTGTATGTAACAAAAATTCTTGTTTGGTTATTGTGTTCATTCCCAGATGAACTAGGTGATGTCTCAAACATTCTTTACTTTAAACCAACGGGATAGTATAAGTTTGAAGATAATGTTTTCTCGAAAATATGTCCTGGTCCTGGTTAGTAATGTTGGATGATGTCTGGTGAGTTTGATGTCCTTGGCATAAAGATGAGAATGGCTTTTTTCTTTTCTACTCCTTAGGAAAATCGAAAGAGAAAGAAAAGGAGATCTGCTCAGGCAGACATTGAATCAACAAATTCTGAGGCCATTTCACCTACCAACCTTCTTGCTTTAGGGACAATAGCTGGAAGCGTTCTTCTCTACAGTGTCTTAAAAGGGGACTTGCATTCCAGACTGGTATGTTTTAACATTTTATAAGAAATTATTCTCTACAATGTACATCTTGCAAAGTTTTAAACTAGTGTGAATCTCAAAAGATGATGATTTGGTTTTTGTCTCGCCTGCGAAGCAGAGTGAGACTATAGGCTGAGCTTTTCCAATGGCGTAGGCAGTGTCGACACCAAATCTTAACTGAAGGTTAAGTTTTTGAAATGACAGCATAACTTATTAGAAAGTATCTGGACCTAGTTCATGAAACTTTGCCATAAGGTCAATCAAGTTATACTGAATATCCTGCTTGATTTTCAGGTCACATGACCAAGGTCATGTAAATTTACAGAACTTTGGCCAAGTTGGGAGTATTTGTTGAATTACCATCATAACTTCAAAATTTTATTGGTCTAGTTCATAAAACTTAGACATAAGAGTAATCAATTATCACTGAATTTCCTGTGCAAATTTCAGGTCACATGACCAACATCAAAGGTCAATGAACTTTAGCCATAATGGGGGTATCTATTGAATTACCATCATAACTTCGAAAGTTTATGGATCTGATTCATGAAACGTGGACATAAGAGTAATCAAGTATCACTGAACACACTGTGCAAGTTTCAGGCCTCATGACCAAGGTCAAAGGTCATTTAAGGTCAATGAACTTTGGCCATGCTGGGGGTATTTGTTGACTTACCATCATATCCCTGGAAGTGTATTGGTCTAGTTCATAAAACATGGATATAAGAGTAACCAAGTATCACTAAACATCTTGTGTGAGTTTCAGGTCACATGACAAAAGTCAAAGGTCATTTAAGGTCATGGAACTTTGGCCATTTTGGAGGTTATTATTAGATTGCTGTCATAACTTTCAAAGTTTATAGATCTATAGTGTATAAAATGTGGATATAGGGGTAATCAGGTATCACTGACAAGTTTTAGGTCACATGGTCAAGGTCAAATATAAATGAACGTAGTGTTGTATCATATGAATTGTGTTTTTTTTTGTGAATAATTATTTTATAGTAGTTTTCAAAGTCAGCACTGCTGCTATATTGAATCGCGTGAGGCAGGTGAGACCACCAGAGGCATTCCACTTATATTCATAATGTGCCTGATCAATGGTTTGCAAGAATATTTTTAGTTTATGCAGTTTATTAAGTCCACCCCATAATTTTTTTTATTTGAATCGATAGAGAAAAATCAAACAAACATAACGCTACAAATTTCATTGAAATCTGATGTAAGATAAGAAGGTTATGACATTTTAAAATTTCGCTTATTTTTCTCAATACAGTTAAATGCACAACTCAGTGATATGCAAATGAGAGAGTTGATGATGTCCATCACTCGCTATTTCTTTTGTTTTTTATTGTTTGAATAATACAATATTTGAATTTTTACAGATTTGACAAGAAGGACCACCTTAACTTAACCATAAACTGTTAAAATAATGGTAATTCCACATGTTCAGGGAGAAATGAAACTTTGTCTCACTTGACAAGGAGGAGAAAATGAGAATATATCATATTTAATAAAATACAAAAGAAATAGTGAGTGGTTGACGTCATCAATCTGCCAATTTGCATACTGACCAGGATGTGCATATAATTGTTTTGTGAAATTAAGCGAAAGTTCAAAATGTCATAACTTTCTTATTTTACGTCCAATTTTGATTAAATTTTCAGTGTTTTGTTGGATTTTTCTCCTTTTTTTCAAATCAACTTTTTGTTGGGGTGGACTTGTCCTTTAAAGACTTAAATGAAACATGGATAACTTGCACAGGCTTACAAGATGAAGCAATCTAACAAGCTAAAGACTTGGAAACTTTCTTGGTTTTGAGGAACTGCGATCCTTAGCTTATAAAATAACACATTACGATAATGATCTTTCTTCTTAGGATGGAGGTCATGATGATACAGTCAATGATGTATGCTGGCATTCTAGTGATAATACTTTATACAGCTGTTCAGAAGACATGTACATTGTGGAATGGGATATCACAAATAGGACTGTCAGAAGGTAATAGAATAATCAAGGTTCTTTCTAAATTACCTAGAATGTTGAGCACTATGATCGTCCAAAACTCAAAATGATTAAAATCTTCAAGGCTTCAATGTAGACCATCATAGATTAGGGCTGCAAGGCTTATAGCTGGTTACGGTACCCATTGTGTAAGCTTTGGGGAATTTACTTAAAGTAAACTGTTTCTCTTCTAAAGAAAAGCATACGGTAGGGGAGAGCAGGGTTAGTTGGAATGTGGGGTAAGTTGAAACATTGTAACTTTCTTTAACACCTGGAAAATAATTTTTGCAATACTGCCCTCAATTTATTGCTAGGGCCCTGGCCGTACTGACGTACTTCTGCTGCCGCACAGCTCACAGATATTAATTTAATGCAATGCTAAGCTGAATAAACCTTTTAATTGCACCAATTACTGTGGATAAATGCTTCTAGCTTTTCAGGTAAGCTTTACACTGGTGACTTGGGTTAGACCCCTTTTATTTCATGTTTACATGTCGATGTGGGTGCGTGCATGTCGACATGATGGAAACATCGAAAATCGTTCATATGTCGACATCAATGTCGATAGGCCTATCAACAACAGCACTACCTATAGTTGGGGAGATCGGGGTTAATTGGAACATTTTTGACAAAAATGGCTGTAAAATCTAAATAGATTTTATTTGAGAAACAATATATCAGCTTGAAGCATATAACTAAGGGCTTCAAATATACCCCATAAAATTTTTAAAATCCACCTTGAACAAGACCATTGCAAGCGTTCCAACTTACCTTATATACAGGGTAAGTTGGAACATGGTATGGGTAAGTTGGAACACTGCATGGTCAATTAAGAATTATACTAAACTACTTAGAACTGTATTATTACATGGTTTTAGCCTATTTGTTTTATTTTTTTTTCAATTTCAAAATATTAAAAGTGGATTTGTTTAAATTATTCTCTTATACAGCCACTCACGCGTGCCAACTGTGTAGTAGAATTCCGCTTTTTTGTGTGCAATTGATTTTACTTGCAATTAAGTGTACTATTAGCAATTTCATGTAATTCTGCATCAAATTTACTTGACCAAAAATTAGTTGTTTATATATTTTTATCAATTAATTATGCAAATAAGCATATGAAATTTGCTGTAAATTTTTTTGTATGTTTTTGCCTTTAACTCTATTAAGCTAGTAGAATGCTAACTTTTGGTGAGAATTAGCTTGTGAGAGTATCAATTTTTACCTTTATAACAAATATCCACAAAAGATTGCAAAAATATAATTTATGTATTTTTTGTTTTTTAAATGTGTATTTCTTTGTTTTTTTCAAACCTTTGTTTTTTATTGTTTTTTTTCCGATGAACTTTGTTGGGGACTCTTTTATGATCATAAAAAGCATAAAATAAATGCATTTGAATGAACAAAGTAAAAATAATCACGAATACATTCATGATTTTTGGTTGAAAAAAACAATTTGCATTGAACTTGTACATGGTCCAATCACGTTTTTGAGCAATTTTGGGTCTGACATGCACGTACAAAATGCTTTGTAATTTCGAAATTGCGCACCCAGGCATCGCAAATTTGGTCTCAAAAGATGCGTAAGACTTGAAAGTAAAAAGCGAGCCGTGCAGTAAAAAAGATTCGTGCGACTGCGTAGTGACAATTTTTTTTTTTTTGGGGGGGGGCTAAAATTAACCCCCCCCCCCCCCCCCCCGTTTGATAAGGGTTAATATTGATATTGCATTAGGGGCCTACTACAGGCCTTAAATGCACACTCAGACCTAACTGAGAAATAAAACAAGCATGGTATACAATACATGTTCAGAAGAGTGTGAAATACTGTATACATTTATTTCTCATATCCAATGTTTTTATTTATAATGATGGCTGGGTAAGTTGGAACATGATCCAACTAGCCCCTTCAATTTTGTTCCAACTTACCACAGAGGTCCATTTGACATTTATAAGCTTACAGCCCCAAAAAGGGACTTTACCATGGCATATCAATAACCTTATTTTGTAGCTTGGTAAAGTGTCTATTAAACCCTAAAACAGGCCACCCTAATCTATAAACTTCTCTGAGATACAAATGCTGAAAGCGAAAAAAAAAAAATCTCAGAAGGTGAAAAAACAAAATATCCTTTCTAACTTCACCAGGCTTGTTGCACATGTGTTTTCTGTAATATGGTGGATGGCTGTTGATAATAGCAATAAATTGAGGGCAGTATTGCTTAAATGAGAAATATATTGATTATGAATGTGGTCTTATTATATATCAATGGAAAGGTAATGATGTGCGGATCATCAGTGGGTCATTCAAAATTACCGAAAATAATACGAAAAGGTGAAAATCGCCGATTAAACAACGCTAAAATGCCCCTCCGAAATATGCCTCGCATCGGTCTCTGAATTGACTGGAATTTGATGACGTCACTGTCTGTACGAGAGGCGTGATTGGCTCTCCCACGTGAAGCTCCACTTGCATGCAAAACCTGTTGCGTGGGTACGTTTTCTCCACACTGTCACTGAATACTTCTATTACGAAATAAAAGAAAACCCAGAATTTTATCTAGATTTGGATTTTCAAATTGATGACTTTAAAGATGAAGAGAATGATGATGAAGTGAACAACACAGTGACGTAGTTGGAGGTAAATTGGGGGAACTATGCCGATGATGATGATGATGATGAAAATTCAACTTGCCTGATCACAAGTCATGTACATGCCGATTCGCTACCAATTCATGCAGCTGCTGCTACAAGTGCTAGCTACACTGCGCGGGTCAAATTAAATCCATGAAAATGAATAACCACATCCAGACAGAGTCTATCATAAAAAGGAAAATAATGATATAACTGTACTACAAACAAGTGAATAATCCGAACCTGAAGGCAAATCAACTCAACGAATAGCAGCAGACGATATGCACCGACGATAAACTTCATGTGGCTGGGAAAGATTGTCACTCGTTCTGTTAGATGTAATTTGTAACTCATTAATTTGACAAAATTACGAAACTCGGGGAATTATTTATGAAAATATAGTAACATCTCTTATTGTTTTTTGTATTACGATAAAACCTTTTTTGAAGGAAAAAACGTTTAGGTAAACTACACATAAAAGATCATCCTCCAACATGCGTAGCTTGTATGTCATTGCAAACAAACCATCTAAAACATACACGTATATTCCTTCCTTGCTCGCCTTGCTGATTGAGAGCTGTGCAACACGTGCATAGATCTATTCTCTCAGTCTCAGCCGAGGCGAGCAAACAATACGGCATGTGTTGTTGTGATGGTTTGTTTACGATCACATAATGATGGGGATGATCTTTTACATCTAATTTTAATTTACCTCAACGTTTTCCTTCAAAACAGGTTTTATCGTAATTCAAAAAATGATAAGAGATGTTACTATATTTTTATATAAATAAATAATTCCGAGAGTTTCATAATTTTGTCAAATTAATGAGATAAAAGTTTCATCTAACAGAACGAGTGACAATCTATCCCAGCCACATGAAGTTTATCGTCAGTGCATATGCCATATCGTCTGCTACTATTCGTTGATGCGCCTTCAGGTTCGGATTATTCACTTGTTTGTAAGTACAGTTATATCATTATTTTCCTTCTTATGATAGACTCTGTCTGGACGGTGGTTATTTATGTTCAGCATGAATTCAATTTGGCCCGCGCGGTGTAGCTAGCACTTCCAGCACTTCCAGCATGTATGAATTGGTAGCGAATCGGCATGAACATGACTTCACTTGTGATCGTGTTGCAAGTTGAATTTTCATCATCATCATCGGCGTAATTCCCCCAATTTACCTCCAACTACATCACTGTGTTGTTCACTTCATCATCATTCTCTTCATCTCAAAATCATCAATTTGAAAATCCAAATCTAGATAAAATTCTGGGTTTTCTTTAGATCATTTCGGGATCGAAGTATTCAGTGACAATGTGGAGAAAATGTACCCTTGCAACAGGTTTTGCATGCAAGTGGAGCTTCACGTGGGAGAGCCAATCACGCCTCTCGTACAGACAGTGACGTCATAAAAAAATCCCCAATTTCGCGGACGTAATTCTGCGTGTTTGAAGCATTCAGAGAGAGAACTTTAAACTATCAATTAACTGAGTTTCATCGGTCTCCATCATAAATGATGTACACCATCGTGTTCTCCTTATTTTCTCCTTTATTGTGATATATTATTCTCCTTTTTTACGATTTTCAATATATTTCTACTTTAAATTGATTGATAATAGTAATAATAATAACGTTTTATTTACCCAGGGTAGCCACTTCAGTTAGGAAACTGTTGTACCAGCGGGCCCTGCATAACATAACATGTTATCATTACCCTTCTCCAATCTAAATGCTGAGCGCCTAGCAAGAAGGCAGAAGGTCCCATTTTTATAAGTCTTTGGTATGACTCGGCCGAGGATCGAACCCACGACCTCCCGGTCATGAGGCGGACGCTCTACCGCTGAGCCACCATGCCCGATTGGCATTTAAAGGCATTAAAAAAATTACAATGTTCGAACTTACCCCGCATTCCAACTAACCCCGATCTCCCCTAAAGGGGAATGAGAAAAACACAGAGAATGTTTGTTTGTTTTAAATTCTTTTTAAAGCATTGTTTAAAAGGTATGCTCCGGGCTAAAAATATTTATGTCTATAAATAGAATAAAATTCACAGAGCAAAATGCTGACAATTTTATCAAAATCTGAGAACGAATATTGAAGTTAGTTTAGCAATATATTTTGAAAACATGATGTAGTGAATGTCCTTGCAGACGGTAGCCTTTTTATCAAAGTGGAGACAATGGCAGAGTGGATTCAAACTCATAACTTTGCAATTATGAGTCCAATGCTCTAACCACTAGATCACACAACCGTTTATATGCACGTCATGAATATTCATAAGATGAGCTGATGATGTCACATCCCTACTTTCATTTTTCTGATGTTATTACATGAAATCACAATTGTTTCATTTTTTCATACATGTGTGAATGGTATATCTCCCTTATAATGAAATAAGTTGCAGCAATGAATATCTAATGCACTTAATCAGTTATTCCAATATTTTTGGTTCTTGTAGGAAAGAATTTAACAAACCTAATTTTGTATGTGATAACCATAGAGATGTTATTGACACTAGAGGGCGAACTTCATCAAATTGCTGTGAATCCATGATAGGGGCGGCCGCCATCTTAAAGAGGGCAAAAAATAGGTTGCTGTACGTGCATTACCTATGATGTAGATCAGGGCTTGGTCTGAAGTTTCCCCTCCTTTCAGTTAATTTTGAGGAAATCATGCCGGGATCGTGTGCTGCTTTCGGCTGTACATCCAGAAGGAAAAAAGGCCGGTTTATTAAATAGGAATAACAAACTAGAATTCATTGTCCATTAAGTAGAAATCATACGGTGAATGACTGATAATCCCATTAAATACAATATTGGAGACTATGCGATGTTAGCTATATTAAACACCACAGGTGTTAAGTTTAACATCAGCCCAATCAATAAAGGACCACACCATCTGGTGTTGGAGTTACACTGCCACTGGTGTTAAGATTACCAACATTTAGGATGCTAAAATATATCAACACCAGTCTTGGTATTCGATTTGAACACGAGTCGGAGAATGTTATGAAGTTGACACCATTTGGTGTTCATTTGACAACCTCGAACACCTGCAGAAACGAAAATTTAAACGAAAGTTTAAATCACCCATTGGTGTAAAAAAAAACAAAAAAACACCAGCTTTGGTGTTGTTTCACGGTTCGGATTCACACCATTTGGTGTCCGATTTCAAGTTCTTCAACACAGGTCTGCAGCCTGACGGTGTAACTTAACACTAGGGTATTTTTTTTTAAATATATACCCCAACAACAGACAGTGTTGAGTTACTCCAGTGAAGTGTAACTTCAACAATAATTTTTGTTAAAATATTTCTATCCAACACCTGTCACGGTGTTGTTTCAACACAGTATATTGCTTGAACACTGAGTGTCAAATGAGCACCAAATAATGAGAACCTATGAACACTCTAAAGTTGACCTTATCTGACACCCTTGTCATGGTACATGTATATGCTATATGATGGCTTATAATATTGAATAACTACTACTCAGTCGACCTCGTCGTTTTCCCCCTGTTTTCTGGATGTTCAGTCCATCTCCTTTATAAAATATGCATGGTTATCATATATTTTAACATAAAAATGTTTTGCCTTGTGATTTTAACGTTGCATACAGCATTAAATTGAAAATATAATGTAAAAAAGTGAAATATGTGATATTCTCCCATAGAGCCGTGTGTTATAAATCCGCGCTCTTGCCCTCTTTAAGATGGCGGCTGCGCAATACATGGAATCACAGCCGCATTACGCGCGCGTCAATGCGAGCGATTACTCTAGTGTCAATAATATACATCTCTATGATGATAATATACAAAAGAACAAGTGGGGATATCGCACAGTAGAAAGGCACAAATTTTAGGTTGTTTCCTACAAGAAAAAAAGGGGTCTTCAACACAAACTTTGTCATTTTTTACCTAAAAAAATGACAAGCCCCCCCCCAAGAGGTTTGCAAAAAAATTTGGGGCGAGGTTGGGTATCAAAAAAATTTAGGGGGGGGTCGAACCCCTGTCACACCACCGCCCCCCACCCCTGTGTATGCTACTGATATGGCATCATCAGTTCGCTCAATGAATACTTATAAAGACTTGCCGAGAACTGTTTCACCGGAATAATGCAAATCTTTAAATTGCCATAAATTTGTTATCCCTTGTCCGGTTTTGATCAAATATTCACTGGTTTGTTTTTTGTCAGATTTTTCTTAATGCAAATCATTTTATTTTCAGCCTGTAGTACCACTTTAAATGCATTGATGTATTTAATGTTTTATTATGAGTTTGTCGATTTCAAGAAAGAACAAATCAAAATTGTTTCATGAACACATAATGGTGTTATTTTTCAAAATCACTTTAATGTAATGTATGTAAACAAGTTAGGAACTCCAATATATAGCATCAAATCTAATGTAGAGTTTTTTGTATCTTATTTTCACCCCTTGAAGTAAGTGGAAAGGAGACAAAACATCTGTGTATTCAATCTGTATTTGTCCGGGAGGAACTACAATGCTAAGTGCAGGCAGAACAATCCAACTCTGGAATCTTCACACCAAAGCTGTCTTAAAAGTAAGTTATCTTATGATTTGGTTGATTATGCATTTCAAGTTTATGTACTCTGCATGATTATCTTATTGTTATGATGGTCATCTATCAATTGTGTATCAGTTTTATTATTCCCTCATCTTTATTCCTCCTCTTGTTTTAATCTTCAATTACTTTTTTATCAAAGTCTGTTAGATTAAGGAATTTCTTTATTCTGTCAGAATTTCTGTTTGTATTGATACAATTTCATGACATCACTCACTTTTTGTGTTCATAACATGGATTTTTTTTTTCTTGGGGGGGGGGGGGGGCGAGGGCAGGGGGCCTCAATGCATAATTGATTTAGTATAACCATCCATTTCCTCTCTAGAAATTCACTGGTCATGCCAGCCCTGTGACTAGACTGAGGGTGGTACCAACATTTTCACCAGATTCGGAGAAAGATGATCCTCTGGACTCGGTTGAAGGACTCTATTTCATGTCATCAGCTGTTAGTGATAGAATTGTGAATGTTTGGTGAGTATGGTAGTCTTTCTGTAATGTGCCACTATACTACCAGAGTGATCACAGATTTCTAGGCCTGGGTCTAATGGATAATTCAAACTTAGCATTTGTCTTAGGTTTCAGTGAATTGGAAAGTATTCATATTTTTGTATCTTATATTTTGGAATAGTTGAGAATTTCCAGTATGATTCACTATTTCAGAGTGTTATGAAAATTTGAGACACTTAATTTGTACTCCATCTTGGAAAAATCACTATCTTTGATTATAGTGGAGCTGATACTCATAATATTACATCCAGGATAGTGGCATTTTTTATTGTAAACATTAAACAGTTTGATTTAGCTTTCATTCATTTGTACTTTTTACAGTTAAATGTACTTAAAGGTTTAATCTTGTATTAAAGGGCCCAGCCACTGACAAATCATGGGGAAATTGAATCAATACGAAATTTGCAAAAGGCCAATTGACTTGCATAATATAATCCGTCCGTCATGAGCGCCGTCCGACTAATGTGATAAAAGTTCGGACAGCACGAATTTGACCGAACTCATGATGGTTATTTACTTCGGATCATTGCAGTTCCAGTTTCCAACAATCCCAATTCCTAGACTCAAAGCAGGTCTCTTTATTTTAAACCAAAATAAATAACCTCCGTGAAGTTACATGTTTCAAAGTGAAAACTCGAAGGTTAATTCTGGTTGGTTAGTCTACTAGGTACTGCTCTCATGCTCTACTAAAAGACCTCCCAGGCATGTCGGTGTCTAGTACTTTACACCCCAGGCATGCAGCTTCAGCCAAGTGAAAGACTTGAATCCCTTCTCTGTTCTGAGATAAGCCTTGATTTCCCCACGATTTGTCAATGAAATGTAGCTTTAATCGGTTGCTAATCAATGATGAGAACCCATGCACCACGCATATTACCTGTGAATGATAAAACATGTCTACCACAGAAACCACTGAGATTGTAGCAACCATCAAATGTTATACTGGAAATGCCTAGGTGTTAAACAGTCAATAAAAGATGTGTTTTGAATATTAAATTATATTTTGTCTTCTAGGCAAATTAAGTCGGGCAGTAAGGACAAGGCTCCTCTTGCCTCATTTGCTGTTCCAGATGAGCCCAGTGATTTTGATGTCTGTGTGTCTTCAAATTCGGTAATTATTTATTTTTTATTTATTTATTAAAAAAAATTGATGTGACATTTCTAACAAGAGGTGTGATGAATATCAACAATATAATGATTTGCTGTTGGTGTATTAGTTTTTAACATGGGAACTGATATGGGATGAATACACATTTATGCTGCATGGTTACTGTATTGCTATTCAGGGTAGAAATTAATAATTATTTTTTAGGGGTTATCTTTCCACATTGGGGCAATAACAGAATTTGGGGGGGATGTTTCTTTCATTTAAGGGCTATTTCTTAGGAGCAACAAGCATTTATGCAGTAAATACAAAAATCATTACTCTGCCATTGTTAAAATATTGGTTTTCTAAATAATCTTGAAAATTGTTTGTGACAGTTCTTGGGGTGACTCTTGAAAGAATAATCACCGCAAAGCATGCATTTTGGGGGAATTTTAGAGATGATTTTGGCTGTCATGAATGCTAAATCTCTTGACACCGTTATGTCTTTCCTACGCTGGGTCTATTGCTTAGTTGCTTACTGTTTTTATGTAAATGTTAGTTGTATTGATCTCAAACTCAGTATGAACAGAATGACCACTCAAGTGCTGTATACTTGTATTGATAAATGAAAATGTTCAAAATATTTCTGGTAGAAAAGTTGTCATTGCTTAGAAATTCGCAAAATAAGCAGAAGTAGCAAAACAAGCATGCTCCTTATTTTTGACAGGACATTACATTTCATTATATCTTCTTAGTTTCATTATCCTTCATGTATTCGCTCATGTGGGAATAATCATAAAGTTTGACCCTTTGTGATCATTTGATGTTTTTGTAATATATTTTGTTATCACATTTCAGATAAATGATAAGCAGTGTGTTTTTTTTTGCATGCGAGTGATGTGACAATGTTTCCTCAGCTGAAACTAGATTTATTCTATTTTCCTTGCAGGAGGTATACACTTCTGTAGTCTGTCAGTCAGGACAAGTCCACATATTCCAGACTGTACTTAATGGGTAAGCTGTAGAATACAAGAAATCAGGAGAGTATTAAAGCCATGGGAGAAGGGGGGGGGGATATTGGTTGCTAATCAATGATGAGAACCCATGCACCACGCATATTACCTGTGAATGATAAAACATGTCTACCACAGAAAACACTGAGATTGTAGCAACCATGATTAATAATTGATAATTTGTATTCATTCTTCCAAATGTCCGTAATCCCCCCCCCCCCCCCCCCTCTTCCCAGGGACTGAAAAGACTTTGAAATACCTTCTTCTGCATGACATTAATCTACATTTGTCACCACTCCCTGTACCTAGGACAAGATGTAGATATATGCTTGCAGGAATAGTCATGTGAATGTTGTGCACACAATTGGCTGACTATCTTCACCAAAGTTATATTGGAGCACCTTTAGGAACTTTGTGTTGATTGGTGACTTAACTAAGTATCCACTATCATTGTTATTATTTGATTCAGTGACACATGAAGAGCACAAATGGTATAATGATTGTCACAAGATTTTTATTATAAAACTTGATTGCTGTTATATCTGTTGATAAAAAGTGATTGATTTTGAAAGTCTGTCTTGTTTCTGATCATGCAGAAGGGCAAGAAAACCATTTCAAGCAAGACATGTGGTCAACGTGACAACAGAGGGAAGCAAACTTTCTCCTGCAAGGCCTATTCCAATCCTGACATCACAACTTCATTTAGTTGAAGGTCAACCACAACTCAAGATTGCCTATGGTGTCAATCTCAAGCCAGCTTTTGAATCATTAGTGAGTAAAATGATTTTGGGTTTTTTTAATCAGTGATTGTAATGACACTCTTCTGTACCAGGAGTACATTATTAACTATGACTTAAGGGGCAATGCAAGAAACTTAAAATCAAATGCAAGTCTATTTGGTCCCTAAATCATTCTTGTCTTGAAATTACTTGGCCAAGTAGCTGAGTGCTTCTGAATGTTATACATTTACATTGCTGCCAAGTAGTACAGATTTTCCATATTTAGTACTGAAAAATAGAAGAATACAGATGGTTTTATGCAAAATATGATTTCTAAAGCTTTTGTTTTATGTGTTCTGTGGCATTTCTTTGAAAATACTGAAATGTGCTTGTTATGGTTGGCAGCTCTGCATTTATTGTCAACATAAGAGCAATTTATTTTTACCTGTGTTGATTCGTGGTAAAGAGAAATGCTTATGTTATGATTTACTGTGAATAATTAAGTATCTATAGTTTGTTTATTTAGCTTGACATTGATTTGAGATTTCAATGTTTGGAAAGGGTCTTTGGAAATATCACCTGAATGATTATTTGACTGTAAAAACAGAAACAGTTTTTCAAGAGATTGGTTGCTAATCAATGATGAGAACCCATGCACCACGCATATTACCTGTGAATGATAAAACATGTCTACCACAGAAACCACTGAGATTGTAGCAACCTAATAATTGTCCATTAGATATTCATTCCTATTGTCTATAAGATAACATTATTTGATGTTAAAAGTGCAAAGAATTGTTAAGTCTTTTTGGAGTAAATGATACCATTTGACGATATAATTGCCATCCCCTTTCGTTTTGTTACAGAGTTTAGATTCCAAAGAGAAAGAGATCTGTTTAATACGAGATGACCACTTACAAGCAGATAAGAAAAGAGATGAACCTGGAGACAGAGTGAGTATCGCAATTATTAATTGTTTAGAAGTGTGGGTATTGGTTGAAGAGATCCTGAGAAATTATACAGATGTACTGACCTCTTATTATTTGTTTGTAGTATTTTGTACTGCGTAAAAGTAAAATTTGTCTTTGTAATATTTTGAAATATTCACTGAACGACATGTCATCAGTTTTTCGCAGTAGAGATTTCTCACAAAAACAGCAAGGGGAATGCCATCCTCCAACTCATTTATGGAGAGAGGGTGCGATACATCCTCAAAAATTGAAATGAAATTGTCACAAGAGAATAAACAAAATAAACAAAAATAATAAACCAAATATTTTGACGGTCAGATTAGAATGTAAAAGAATGCATTGCAATTTACTTGATTCTTACTATTAAACCTTCACCAATGATTAGGCCTTTAGTGTGAAGGCATCTTGTGCTTGCATCAAATACTGTTGCCTGTACACACCTGTGTTTTTATCATTCATTGTTTTAAAGTGAGTGGGTCTTCAGTTTTCCTGGACACTTTGACACTATTTGGATATAAATCACTCTTGATCAAACCATGGTAGATCTTATGACAAGCAAACATAACGTAATGGCACTTGTGATCGCTTGCATGGTAAAGTAATTATGTCACATTTCCTGGCCTGACTCTGTTGCCCAAGGCTTAATGAGGCTTGGAAAGTTTGAAGAATTGTTGATGGGACACCAAGTTTGCTTTTTCCTAAGGATATCCCTGTTACAGGTATTTCCAATACATTTTACAAAGTCTGGGGTCAGGAAATAAAAATCCATTCTACATGAAAGCCAACTCCCCACTGACTTAATACTTTAACTTTGAAGATAGCCAAGTAACTACTACTACTGACAGGAATATATCTCCAAGGATTAAGGAGACCTTGCATAGGAGCTTCCCAAAGATGGAAGTCATTAAATTTTGGACCATGTACAAGAACAAAATGCGAAGACTGGGAGAAATTATTCAATATATTCAGAATACGCAAAATGTGCTTTTATTCATATTAGCCTAGAGACAGTCAGATGGTGCAATAAAGTTTAGCACCATTTTGGGGAAACTTTCAATTGGATATAAAGGAACAGAAACCTATTTCCCAATCAGATTTCTAATGTAAATGGTTTTTCTAATCATGACATCATATTGAACCAATTCTCAAGATTCTTGTGCAACAGCACTCTTAAAAATCCACATCTGCAGATTCTTGTGCAACAGCACTCTTAAAAATCCACATGTGCAGATTCTTGTGCAACAGCACTCTTAAAAATCCACATCTGCAGATTCTTGTGCAACAGCACTCTTAAAAATCCATATCTGCAGATTCTTGTGCAACAGCACTCTTCAAAATCCATATCTGCAGATTCTTGTGCTACAGCACTCTTCAAAATCCACATCTGCAGATTCTTGTGCAACAGCACTCTTCAAAATCCATATCTGCAGATTCTTGTGCAACAGCACTCTTCAAAATCCATATCTGCAGATTCTTGTGCTACAGCACTCTTCAAAATCCACATCTGCAGATTCTTGTGCAACAGCACTCTTCAAAATCCATATCTGCAGATTCTTGTGCAACAGCACTCTTCAAAATCCATATCTGCAGATTCTTGTGCAACAGCACTCTTCAAAATCCACATCTGCAGATTCTTGTGCAACAGCACTCTTCAAAATCCACATCTGCAGATTCTTGTGCAACAGCACTCTTCAAAATCCATATCTGCAGATTCTTGTGCAACAGCACTCTTCAAAATCCACATCTACAGATTATTGTGCAACAGCACTCTTCAAAATCTATGTGTGGTTATTGTTTGAAGAGATCCTGAGAAATTATACAGATGTACTGACCTCTTATTATTTGTTTGTAGTATTTTGTACTGCGTAAAAGTAAAATTTGTCTTTGTAACATTGCATCTATGTGCATGGATTTTTATTTGTACCCAATACATATGCATTTTTAGCCTTTGAGTACTATAAAGACTGATTATTGTGATTTGATATCCATCATTGTGTTAACCAAAGACGTACAGTGCTAGAATCCACCAATGCATCAGTAAAAAAAAGTGACGGCCTTTCAATATTCTTTATTGAGTGCAAATGTTTGATTCACATGAACAGGTGAAAAGACCAATAACATCAGGTGATGTGACAGTATTGGGTCCAAACAACATGGCACCTAGTCGACCAATTCAGGGACTTGAAGAACCGTCAAAATCAGCGCGGAAGAAGGCTAAAAGGAAATCTCTTAGAACAGAGGTAATTGTATGAAGTAATATAAATATTTCCTGGATCGCACCTGTTGAAGCGTAGTTCGAGCCTGAAATTGATTTTGATTAAGGCTTTGTGAAAAATAATTAGTTTCAGAGCAGAATTTGTTCTTATTAAAATTAAGTCTGTCATATAATACAAAATTTAAACTTTCCATCAACCAAGTGGGTCTCTTGAAAGAAGATTACAAAGCAGGATTTTCACTAATCTTGCTTTAATTCATGGCCCATAATGTAATGTTAATGTTGTATTCTGTATTGACGCATCCATATTTGTTCTGTTTCTTTGCAATTGGAGTAACTGCCATCTTGGGGCGAAATAAGGAAAGAATGGTAGTTCAGTTTTGCGCTGACATTCTTTTTGTCTGTAAAAATCTTTTTTTTTTTTTTTTTGCTGTAGTGGTGCTTTTGTTGCCAAATAAAATGGGGAGGGGGTAGCTTGCACCGTTTTGTATTATTGTATTCAATATGTGTTGTGATACCCATCGACATCAAATTTTTAGGCAAGGTAATTGATGATAGATTTTCCATTAGCAAAGGTAGCCTCCATTCAGATACATAACTGTGATTGTATATATGTACAACATGACAGCCGTGTAACAAACGGAGGTAGACTAAACCCAAGAACCATCTCCACCTGTCCTAGCCTTCACCACGCTAATGACAGACTAAGTAGAGTTCTACATTTCATTTTTGATTCATTCAATGATTTACCAGCTTATTTGCATATTAACTTTTATATAGAGAGATTTGAAAATTAATAAGACTATCACTTTGTTTTGGGTGTATTGAGAGGCCAAGTACATCAATTATTTGGTTTGCCATTTTCCAGGACATCAATTTGCTACAAGTTGTTAAATTGAAATGCAGTATTTTTGTCTGATTTCTCTTTTTTGCAGCTAAGTATGGAAGACAGATTGAATGCCCTTAGTATTGCTCAAGCTAGACCAGACATTGATAAAAGTCAACCTCCACGAGCTGATGTCATGGTAACATTACTATCACAAGGACTTCAGAGTCAGGACAGGGAACTACTAGATGTAAGATGAAAACATTTCTTGACTTTTAACCTGTTTCAATGAAATTCCTCTCATAATGAAGATTGACTGTGTGAAAACCTTTGAGTTTATCAGATAAGTTGTTTTTTTATAGAAGAGCATTATTTCTTGTGGATAAAATATCCTCCGTTCAGATACATATCTGTGATTGTATATATGTACAACATGACAGCCGTGTAACAAACGGAGGTAGACTAAACCCAAGAACCATCTCCACCTGTCCTAGCCTTCACCACGCTAATGACAGACTAAGTAGAGTTCTACATCATGCCATTTTATAGGGCACTTCAACTTTTGAGAATGAAATAGGAATTACCATTTTGCAACATGCGAGGATGTAATCCCCTTTGTGACTCACAAAATTTGTTTAAATGTTTTGTTACTCTTTTACCATGTGCTTTATATTATTACCTATATTTTTCCATGTTCTTGATCATGATTGATTTTCAGCATTTCTCATATAAGTTTGTTTCTCCCATTTCTTTTCTGTAGAGAGTACTGAAGCAGGACCGAGCTAAAGTAGTCGCCAACACGATAAAGAGACTACCAGTACCTCTCATCGTACCCCTTGTTCAAGAGCTAGCCAGAAGGATGAACACTGCTCCGCAAAGGTATAGCACCATACGTCATGCCAAGTCAATTTATCAAATTATGTTGTAAAAAAGGTTTTATAAGGTTATTAACATTGAGCATAAAATGTTAAGTTTTTCTTTTCAATTTTGTTTATCATAGAAGAAAATTTTTGAAGTTGAATAGTTGAAGAAAACAGGCCTTGACATATTGAGGGACCTTCCTGAATATGAAAAGATGCATTTTTCACAAATTGTCATGGATTGAATAGTCTCTGATGTGAAGTAAATATGGATGAAATAAAGAGTTAGAGATGCCGAAAGGTTGAGCAACCAGCTGTGCTTTAAAACTTGATTTACCTGATTGTGTAATGTAGCATATTCTTGTCCATTTTTACTCCAGCGGATTGGTAATTGCCCACTGGACAAAAGAAGTTTTACGAGAGAGGGCGTCCTATCTCATGACCTGTCCTGAACTAATGCTGAGATTAAGTCATATCTATGAGACCATTAATACAAGAACAAGCAATGGTGGCAAACTTGGTAGGCTACATGGCAAATTGGACCTCATGTTGGCTCAGGTAATTTAGCACTTATATAAACATTTATGTAGTGAGTTAGATTTAAACATATATGGCATTAAACCTAGTTTGAGGAGGAGAATGTTTTATATAGTTCAACACTTAAATGAACTTTGTTAGTACCAAAGAAAAAATTTGTGCAATGCTGAAGAATATATATTGTTAGTTTGAATATAACCAGTATGTTTTAAGTCAACATTATTTTCTTCATGATTGTGTACTTGACACCTTCATCATGATAATGCTGTATGGAACGTATTCTTGTAGTTAATTGTAAAACACATATCTGTACTCCGAAAATTTGGAGCTATAGGTTATAGTTGCAATTTGTTATAATATAGATTGATTCCCTATATTATCCAGAATTGAAAGATTAAAAAAAATTCAATTGCGTTTGTAACCTGTAAACAAGCTCCTGAAAGTATTTTGGTTGAGAATGTGATTAATGACCTGTAGTTGAATAGGTTTTGGTGTAAAATTCTTTGTTGATTTTGTTCAGATATCATCACAAGACGACACTGCAGAGGCTAGCCATACAGACCAAGCACTGATGCTCTATGAAGATGGTGAGTAGTCTTATATTTAGTATTAATAGCAGTCAGACTTATTGCTAAATGGGTTTCTTTGTGAGAAAATGTGAATGTTATTGTTTGTTGAAAACATTGTGATTACTTGTATGATGTCGTCTCTAAAAAAGTTATCTTGAGATAAAAATTTAACAGTGATGACAAGAAAATATTGTTGATATGTTGTGTAGTAGTGATGAACCGTTTAAAAAGTATGGGGTGATTGCCAATATTCGTAGATTTATTACATTACAATGTACAATTTGTCTCTAATTCAATTGCAATTTAAAAATTGTTTTGAATTCTGCTCAAAAACTCATTTATCAAAGTGAAAGAATTATACTTTGTGGTAGTCCAACTAATTTAGATTTGTGTGATATTCATGCTTGTTTAATTTTTTTTCTATTACAGATAAATCTCTGCTAAAATGATGATGCATATACCTTTTTTTCTTTTAAATAGAATCTTCAGATGAGTTAGACCTTATGGAGGATGGACTTGCTATCCACTCAGAATCAGAGGTTAGAATTTACTTTTAATTCTCTAACAGTCCTCCATCTTATCAAATGACCATAAAATTTAATTGTTTATTTTCTGATTTAACTGTCTAAAAAGAAGTTGGGAGAAGCAACGTTCTTCATTGTGAACAACAATAATGATTAACAGAGTACTATTTTCATGAGCATTGTTCTGTGAAATTAATTTTATAATGAACTGACTTGATCTTGAAAAAGTTTTATGGTTTGTAGGTTGATACAGGTCAGAATATTTATAAGTTGTTTCTGCAAAGTCATAGGAGAGAACTTCCAAGATTTGATGATTTACACAAATTTTGTAAATCTGTGTGTGTGATATTTTGCTATGCAATGTTTCACATACATGCTTCATTGAAATCATCAAAAGAAAGACTAGAAAAAATTCATGTTTTAAACTCTGGAAAGTCAGGAAATTTTAAGAACATTGAAATGGACAAAGCTTATGTATAATCTTCAAGAGTTAAAGTTTGTGATTTAGATTTTTTTCATTCATTTTTTCAGGGTGAATGGGATGAGCTTTCAGAATCCTCAGAAATGGAAGTACAGCAAGACGATCAGGCAGATGATTCAGATAGTGAAGAGGATGAAGAGGAAGTTGATGACGATGATGACGACGAAACATGAAAGTGCCCTCTCTTGGATGGAGTGTAATTTTTTATTTGAACAAAAATATTGAGAAAATATATATGACTACTCAATTCGAGAAAAGTCAGAGATATGTTTTTATCTTTGCCAATCAATGCATTGTAACATACAGTAGGAGTATTGCACCATACATGATTTTCATATATCAAGGCATTTGTAACCAGCATTGTTGCTTAATGGACTCACAGCATGTAATTTGAATGGCTCACATACTATCAGTACTGGAATCTGTATCCAATGTAAAGGTTGGTTCATTCATACATGAAGTAATCCAACACTTTAAGTGTAGAAATAAAGCTTTATGCACAAATTGTTTTGCTCTTGCTGTATGAAGAAAAAAAATTGTGAAACTGATTCAAAGAAAGGGAAATTCCACTCTTTTGGTGATCGTACTGAAACAAGGCTGTCTAGTGCAGACTCTGTGTCTCATGTTTGGTTGATGTCTGCTGAGATAGGGGCTTGACATATAGCAGTGAAAAAAGAAAATGAACACAATCTCAACAAAGCTATTGAAATCCCAGAGTTCTTACATTGCAGTTTAATACTAATAATGATCTGCTATAGAGATAAGTTATTATTTTATTAGAAATAGAATTTCATTTTTTTTGGGGGGGGGGACAACTCACATCCTTAACATTCTAGAGAGACAATTTCAGTATGTGCATCTGACATATGTTAAAAAAATGAAAGCTACCCCTTACCCTGACACACACACACACATGCATGTGATAATGCCTTCTTTTTCTATGGGAACAAGGTTATTGTATATATTTCCAGAGGTTTATTACACAAAATATTTTTTGTCTTCCTGTAGGTATTCTGCCAAATTTATGAATCTTTCAATTTCTTATGTTGTGCTATTTTTTTTCCCTGGAAAGTTCATATTGGAAAGTTTGAAATGTTTCACCAATTCAATTTTCATTCTCTTATTTCTTTCACCTAATAAAATGTAAGGTTTACTTTTAATATATATTTTAATAAATATTCGATAAATGCAGTTATCCAGTGTTGCCATCATCTCATGCATATTGATGTAGTTTATGTTTCACAAAGCTGTTTGTAAGTTACAAGTGATTTGACTGGTGGTGACCTTTATGGTAAGTAATATACACCATATTCTAATTGGTGTTGATTTAGTTCATTAAAAAAGGGTCACTAGTGGTTCGCAAAGTCGCTCGTAACTTACAAACAGCTTTATGAAACATCCACCAGGTTTCATATTCATTGCTTTGTTTTACCAGGATGTAAAGCATTCCCTTGCTCTTTTGTTTTCGATAAATAAAGGACATGTGATGGTGATGCAGAGCTGCCAAGTAGTACTGATTTTCAGTATTTAGTACTGAAAATAGAGAAGAATACTGATGGTTTCATGCAAAATACTGATTTCTTAAGTTTCAGTTTATGTGTTGTCCTATGGTATTCCTGTGAAAATACTTATTTCCTCACTAGAATACTGAATTTCAGCCTTGAAAATACTGAAATGTTCTTGTTTAGGTTGGCAGCTCTGGTGATGATTAGCCACAAAATACTGATTGGTATTGGTCAGTTTCCCCAGTTGCCCATTACAATGGTCATCATTTGGTACTACCACCTCCAGAAGCATAATAGGAAGATGAGGCCATTTATTTTAACTACCATCATTCTTTGACCTACATATCTTACACTACCAAAAGAACGGCACGATACTAGCTTGAAGTTGGAGGCAAAAATAATTTACAGAACATGACATTTTAATAAACTCAACATGCTTCAAGGTACTCAAACCTCCATCCTTGGCCTGAATATTGTAGATAGATTCATTGGTATTTATATACCTTGGATATCGAGTAAATTTGAAGAATGTACTTCAATAAGATTTTGTAAAAAGTTATATGGTACAGTGTGGATTGAAATAACAGGAGTGAATGTAAAAATTATTGTCTACAGTTGATTGAACAGATCAATCAAAGGGGCCTAATTACATTACCTTGATACATGTTCTGTTTTGTAAAATTTTATGTTCTATTGAATATATTTCTCTTCAAATATATTACAATCCCCTCCCTCTCTTGACCTAAGTTTCCAAATGAAACACATTCGGGGTCGTAATCTCTGCAGAAGTGTTAATGGTTATTAGAGATGCAATTTGTGAGATTGCTTGTAATTTCATTTATACATTTGGATCTAATATAAACTGATAAAAAGGAAGAGGAATATTTTGGAGAGAATATAATGCAATTAAATGTAAAAGTGTTGAAAATAGAAAGGGAGAGAGAAGAAACTCAGATCTCTAGTTGAATGTTTGTTTTCCTCATGAAATTGGTGTGTTGATTTGATACAAGTCTGATTTATACAGGTGCAACTTTGATATCAAGTAATTATATACAAGTAACTTCAGCAATATCCATTTACTCTTTCTGCCAAAAAGAAAAAAAAAGGAAACAAATTCAGTTAGCTTGAATGTGCCAATATTAATAAAGTAAATTTACTTTCATATGTTTGTTTGGACTAAAAGTTCAGGAGATTAGTCAAGTTGAGTATAGCACTAAATCTGCATGTGTGAAGACCACAGGTTCGTGTTTCAAAAAAAGCTAATTACAAAGAGATATGCGTAAATAGTAAATGTACACATGTAAGTGAAAACAATTATTTGATGCAAATTCTACAGTGTTTTGAATGCTTTTTAATTAGAGCAATTACATTATGTCAGTAATTCCTAAATTGTGGTAAAAGATGGAACATTGGTAACATTGAGAAGTTGATTCTCATTTAAGATAGATAAATAACAGTGTTTTGCATAATTTGAATCTGAATACTGCTTTAATATAGGTGATAATTTGAATTGTGCAAACATAATGTAATCGCCTCTGAACATTATTTTGATATTATAGTCCATATTTACTTTACTTTGAAAATCTGGAAATCATGTTACAACAGAATGAACCCTTAACTGAAAAATGCCCAGAGATATGTTGACTAAAAGTATGGGACATTACTTGTACTTGAATTTGATTCATACTATGCTGATAATGTATGCTATTAACAATGTGATGAGAGACTTTCCATTATGAATAAAATTTTGTATAAATTGCAAACAGCAATGTTCATGTTTCCTTTTGTTCCTTTCAGAAATATTTTCAGTTAAAAATAGAAATCACATGCAATCTGTGTCATTTTATTCGGTCAAATATGGTTACACAAAACTTCTGTTAGTTCTCAACTTGTTTACAGCCCTATTCTGGAAAATGAAATAGACAAGGTTTTTTGTTGGGGTGTGAATGTGTACCAGTCTGTTGTAGCAACATTTTTTTTAATGTAGTAGTGATAATTTCTTTGGTAACATTGTGGTTTATTTTGTTCTCATTCTAGACAGTTTTCTTCTGTCTAATGTAGGATCAAATATTCACAAATGTGTCTATAGGACCAACATTCATAAGGAATTCTATTCAAAAGGAATACTATATATGAGGGTAATTATTCTTGATCCTGTTACCTATTTATTAATAGGACTGCTATTCACCATTAGACAAATAGGATTTTATTTGTTTGTCGTCGCGGTGGTCCCTATTCACAATACAACAGAAGTGTGTCATGGTTCTTTTGACTACATGACTGTTGTGTCTAAGAATAACTAAATATGAATTTCTTTGGATTAATTATGAAGAATGGTCGTTATGAGCCAAAATAACTCTTTGACAAGCAGATTGCATAATTTACAGTCGTAACAAACTGTTGAAAATGTGCAAGTTCTATGAACTTTCTGGTGTGTGTGAGGCAGAAAAACAAGTTGGAACTTCACACTAAGTAGACGGGGGGGGGGGGGGGGGGGGCACTGGGCTGATTTACCCCCCCCCCCCTCTCTCTCTCTTTATCTTTCTTCTCCCATATCTCTTGTTTTATCCCTATGTCCCTGAGAAGTCCAAAAACTCTTAATCGTCTTTTCTTAATGCAGATTCCCGTGTTCTGTTTATTAAATCTTTTTACTTGATGTGCTCTTTTCTCATGCTCTCTTATTTGTTGTTTGGTAGGATTTCTACAAAAAAGGTATGCTGCCTTGTGCTAGTTTACATTTTGTTGGGCACATTGTTACAATCCTTTATGATTTTATTATTACTTTTATTAGTGTTGTTGTTATTCATTTTGTATTTGGGGGAAAGTGAGAAAAATATGTGCAGGGAATAGGCCTGGTCTGCTGGCCGGTGCGACCCCGAAAGGAACAAGAAAAAGGATAGGGGAAGAATTGGAAAATAGACTATAAATATTTTCGCTCGCGCTCGCATTGCCCGTGTAATGAATCCCATTCAAGAGGATTAAATGACACTTCATATATCCAGTTCTGAAATCAATTTGCACACAATATTTTAGCTCGCACATCAAGCTTTCAATCTTTTGTTTGATTAACACAAATTGTTATATCAAAATTTTCAGCTTGCGCTGCGCGCTTGCATTGTTTGATTTGTGAGATACATATCCTCTTTGGAAATTCTTTCCAAAATTTGTCAAAATGCTCCTATATCATGTCAGTATATCAACATATTAAGCTCGTGCTTCGCGCTCGCATTTAATTGTTTGAGACACACAGTCTGTTTTTTATTTAAATAACAACGCGCTTAGACTGTCCAGTTTTCAGGTCGGAATATCCAAAATTTTGAGCTCACGCTAAGCACTGTCATTATTAAATTGGTGATACTTGTATCCTCTTCATTAATCACTAAAAACAGTCGATCCTGATTGAGTCCCTTTTTACGTTACTATATCAAAATTTCGGATCGCGCTTCGCGCTCGATCGCATTGATTATAGTTAGATACTTATCTTTGCATCGTTTGCATCTTCATGATTATAAAAACTGCTCAGAATCTTCAGGTCTAAGGACATATCAAAGAATTTGAGCTCGCGCTTCGCGCTCGCCATATGTATTAAGACCAAATGAGATACCTTATCTTGTTTATAACAATAAAAACTAAAACTTCAGTCTTTGGTTAGGACTACCCCCTAAAAAATAGATTTATAGCGGCCAATCGAGAAAAATGTTGGCGAAAATATTTGTCCCCCCCCCCCTTTTGGCGAAAGCTGGATCCGCCCCTGGTTAGTCTGTTCGAAAATGTTAAATTTAGGGTCAAATTTTATTTTATTGATCGCGAAATCATGCAAGACTTTTGGTTTGGGAACTGTACCTTCTTTATACAAAAAATTATATTATATCAGATGGGCATGGCACATAATGTACTACCAGAGATATTCTCAAAGTTAGAGCCAGTATTCCATGATTCGAAGATAAATGGAATATTGGCTATGACGAGTGGAATATATCTTCTATACCATGGAATAAGGCCATCCAATACCCCCCCCCAAAAAAAAGGGAAGATTTTGATTGAGCAAGTCATACCACAATCACTTAATATGGCCTCACTTCATAAAGGAAATTAGATCTTAGATATTATGTGTAGGTCATTATGACATCATTATATAGTATCAATGTGCTCTAGCTGTGCATCGCATTGCATTCATAGTTGTATATTTGTGGTATTTTTTGCGCATCTGCGCATGCACATTAGACTGTTCAATACGGTACCACATTGAACAGCAAGTTTAGTACAGTAGCCTATGGGATATTCATAGGATTTCAGTCCTGTGTTCAATACATTCTTGTATTGAACAGGCAATTGATGCAGACAAAAAATACACAATTTTGATGCATCGCTCAAGTAGTCACTATGTAGATGTCCATTATCTCCTAAAAGCAAGGTTTATCTTCATTATAAGCCTTATTTGAATAGTATAAGCGCGCAGCGCAAGTTGCTTTTAAAATTTCATGTATTTTTTTCCTCAAATTTTCTGGGCAATGTTTGTGATTCTGAACAAGATGTGTATACAACTAAATGATTATTGCGAGTGTGAAGCGCGAGCAGAAATTAATTTTACTTTTTGATCTGATAAGAAAAGGACTGCTTGCATTTTGCAATGAAGACGTTGCATATTTCAACAATCAAATAATGCGCCAGCTGAAAATTTAGACATTTCTTCCTGAAGAAAGAAATTCTAAGCACTTTTTGTAATCGTGAAAAGGATAAGTTATAACTAAACAATCAATGCGAGCAAAAAGCTGAAAAATCGATATTTAGACCTAAAAACAGGACACTATTCATTTTGACATTTTTACCTGAAGAATGGAACTTCTATCTAAGCACGTGTTATAGATCATGAAAGGGATGAGTAATTGGAAATCTTCCTACATCAATAATGCGAGTGCAAAGCGCGAGCAGAACACTTTTGGTATGTTTTAGAAATCGACCCGGAATCTGAGCATTCTAAAACCCTTTTTTATTATGAAAATCAATAAAGCGAGGGCGAAGCGCAAGCTTAAACTATTTGATATTCCGATCTGAAAAAGGGTAAACTTAAGCTCTGTATTTCAAGCACTTTGTAGGAAAATTGTGAGATATATATGGATCGCAGTTAATAAAGCGCTGAAATGCTTCATTATTATTACTTTGAGTTTTGGACCGGGACATTCTAAGGACATTATGTCATTAAATCAAAATGATGACTATTCCTATTTCTTCCTATTTTCTTCCTATTTCTCTTCCTAAGTTCGAGATGAACTTGTTGATATTCCATTTTGAAAAAGGGACAATTTGATTATTAAATAAATATCATTTTATTAGTCAAATAAGCCTAATGAGCCACGCAATATGGCCTGGAAACCGGACATTTAAAGCACTTTTGTAATTATGAATAGGATGCACGAGTTAATACACTCTTTTAACAATCAATGCCCGTGCAAATCGCGAGCCGAAATGTTTGATAAATTGTCATGAAATGGGGATTTCAAATAGTTTGTTATAGAATAAATATTGGGATAAACATAACTCGCCAAACAAAATGCCAGCGCGCAGCGCTATAGCTGATACATTTTTACAATCTGAACTGAATAGGGATATTTTGAGAACTTTATGTAATACAGGAAAATAATAGGTACCTGACAAATCAAATTTTGCGAGTGCGCAGCGCGAGCAGAAAATGTTGATTTTCAGACCATGAAATATACATTTTTACAGAACAATTTTTAAAATTCAATTTGAAATCAAACAAATGGAAGTTAGATTTCCGAGCTGAAATATGTTTTATATATTGACTTCATAATGTGAATTTGATAAAATGTAATGCTAGCTCGAAGCGCTAGCGAAAAAGATATATAGTGACATGAAAGACTATTTAAAATTTGAGTCTTCCCCTCATCTAACTTTTATTCACTCGTCTTCCTCCTCTTATGTTTCCCCTTTAATTTTTCTCATTTCTTTTCCCTTCTTTTCTTTCTTTCTTTCTCCTCCCCCCTTTTTTTTGCTCCGTCAATAGGGGGCCCGGGTCCCCTCCACCCCCCACCCCCGATCCGCCTACGCACGTCCTGGGCCTGGAGCTGCATTGTTTAATTGCTGTAAGTGTCTGCGAATGAAGTCTATCCTCTCTTCTTACAAGTTGCCAAGCGACGGCGCGGGTTGCTTATACACGACATTTCGCTGCTCCTTTAAAGCAATGGCGACATACGGAGCTAATTGAAGAGGTGTAATGGAAGCGAAATAATTGTTAACGAAGCGACGATGGAATAGTCAATTATCCAGGAATTTTGTCATTTTTCTTTTGAAGTAACAAACATTATGCCGAAAAAGACAAAGAAAGGAGGAAAGGGGAAAGGAAAGGGAAAAGGGAAGAAAGGGTGAGTAAGCTGCAATCTAATAATACACGGCAAACATCGAAGATTTTCTGTGCTTATTAAATTTTAACTCACAGTCCCATCTATTCAATAATGTGTTTTTTCCCCCAGCCGCGGCATTTCGGAAGTTTGGCGTTGCACGATTTTCATGGTCCATGGATCTAACAAATTAAATGTACTAATAAGATGATGCTAGTCAGATCAGATGAGTGTCATCTGTCATGGAGTGATAAAGAGAAACTAGGTCCGACTTCGAAGAAAGACTCGAAAGGCCAAAAAAGGGATAATGAAGCTGCCTGAACTTCATGACTATTTCTCATTTTCTGCTCGTTTTGCAGTTGCAGCTTTAAATTCAGACCTCATCCAACATCCATGATCCTGCTCTTTTTGTGATGGCATGATCTTCTTCTTCTTCTTATATTGGTTTGAGTGGCGATTAGTCATATTTGACTATTGTCGCCATTTATTAATAAAAATCTCACTTCTCACATAATAAAATTATTACCAATAATAATTTATACATATGTGAAATATTTTTCATGTGCTTCGTTC
Source organism: Lytechinus variegatus (assembly GCF_018143015.1). Lineage (NCBI taxonomy): Eukaryota > Metazoa > Echinodermata > Echinoidea > Temnopleuroida > Toxopneustidae > Lytechinus > Lytechinus variegatus. The sequence continues at coordinate 40,401,203 of NC_054746.1, forward strand.
TAATATGAAAAAGGGATAATTATGGTACAGTTTGCCGTAACTCTAATCAAAATGGCTTATGAACAAATCTTCACCAAAAACAAGCATGGTATCATTTAAAAAAAATTTAAACTTATCTTTTGAATGATATAAAATATGCATTGTGTTGATTTGGGAGTTGGGAGAAATTAATGGCCAAACTTATTTTGAGGGGTTTATAATTGTTTCATAATTAAAATGTGAATACATTGGTATGCAGGCTAAGAGTCTCATCATTTTTAATGCCATTTTTGGAATCCTCGGGGAAATTTCCTTTCAGAAAAAGTATACATGTACTTTTGTATAGAAGAAGTACATATTTTAAATGTAGCATGACCATTTTTGTCTCACCTGCATAGCAGAGTGAGACTTTAGGCGCTGCTTTTCTGATGGCTGCGGCGTTGTCAAAATTGAACTCTTAACTAAGGTTAAGTTATTGAAATGTAACTTAGAAAGTACATGTATATATGAACCTAGTTCATTAAACTTGGACATAAGGTTAGTCAAGTATTACTGAACATCCTGCTTGAGTTTCAGGTCACATGACTAGGGTCATCGGTCATTTAGGGTCAATGAACTTGACTATGTTTGGGGAATCAACATTGAAATCTTAACCAAGGTTAAGTTTTTGAAATATCGTCAAACTTAGAAAGTATAAATAGCTAGTTCATGAAACTTGAGCCTAAGGGTAATAAGCCTGTTCACGATTGTAAACTGCGCACAAGCAGAAAAAGGTCATTCAGATAAACCATGAAGGTAGCTTTCAAATTCACTGGCATAGGCATTTGTGATTTTATGATTATTCATGTATTCCTTTCAAAATATTCATTTTATGAACTTTGGTTGTGTTGGGGGTCATTGAATTGGCATCATAACTTAGAAAGTTTATGGATCTACACAATTAGTTCATGAATCATAGACATAAGGTTTATCAAGTATGTTTTGCACATGTCTTAGGTCACATGATCATGGTGGAAGGTCATGTTGGGTCAATGGACATGGTATTTTATTATCATATGAGTGTTTTCTTTTGTGAATAATTATTCATTAGCTGTTTTCAAAGTCAGCACTGTTGCTATATTTAAATTGTGTAATGCAGGCTAGAATGCCAGTGGCTTTTTACTTCCCAGGACCAAAATCCAGTTAAAACCAATTAGAACAAAACCAACTGAAACCAGTTGGCCAACTGGTTTCAATAGTGAAATTGGAACAACTGGTTCCAATTAAAAAAACAGTCATCTCCAGTTACCCAATTGGTTCCATTTAGGATTTCCAGTCACCCAACTGCATGGAAGTAGGATTTCCAGTTACCCAACTGGTCCCAGTTAGGATTTCCAGTTACCCAAGTTGTTCCAGTTAGAAATCATTTCCGGTTGGAAGTTATTTCCAGTTACCCAACTGGTTCCAGTAAGGATTTCCAGCTGCCCTACTGGTTCCAGTTAGGATTTCCAGTTACCAAACTGGTTCCAGTTAGAAATAATTTCCAGTTGGAAGTCATTTCCAGTTACCCAACTGGTTCCAGTTAGGATTTCCAGTCGCCCAACTGGTTTCAATTGGTTTCAACTGGAAATTGTTAAATTCCTGTTAAAACCAATTGAAACCAGTTGGAAATCCAACTGGTTTCAATTGGATTTTGGTCTTGGGTTATTCCGATAGGTGTGCTATAATTTGATGTGGGTGACGTAACACAAATAGTTCAAGTTCAAAATGCATGGCCTGCAGCCTCTGTAGAAAATCTAGATAGGATTTTTTTGTCACACTGCTGTCACGGTTCCTAAAATCTGCATACATATAGTGAGTGCGCATTTTGCCGTTGAAATTGATACGCAATTAATGGTGCGTAGCCCCTTACCATATATCAAGAGAGTCATCGTTAATTATGTTTTACAGAAAGAAGGCAGCAAAGGATGCAAAGAAGTTCTCTGATGGAGCCTTAGAAAAAGCTAATACTAAACTCTGGGAGTCTAGGCTGGTAGCTACAGAAAATGCAAGGCAAGAGTTCCGTGAAGAGGCCAAGAGGCTGGCGCTGCAGAATGAGTCCCTACAGAAAAACATGCAGATCTCTGAAAGGGATACCATTGAAGTCATAACCTATCTGAAGAAAGAAGATCAAACAAAGGAGGATTTGGTAAGTTGGGAAAGCATTGCAGAAGAAGGCTTGTAATGCAGTTCTCCATGGAAGAGTTTGATTTGTTTGCTGCTTGTATAAATCAAATCCATTTTTTTTTTCAAATTTGTTGTGCTTAAGAAACATATAGAAATACTTGATACTTAAGAACTTAATTTTTTCCCAACGATTCGTCAATAGATAGAATAGTTACTTGTTCGGCAAAGAATCACATTCAAAGATCATAATTATTGTCTTTACTTGTCTTAACAGCCAGGTCCCAAGTCATATCTCAGACTCAAAACTCTTAAAATCAAAACTCTGGGCCCCGTTGCATAAAACTCTAACCGGAGTTTTCTCCGGTAAAAATCTCCGGTTAGAGTGAAAACTCCGGTAAAAAATAATTAACCGTAGTTTGTCTGTTGCATAAAGAATAACCGGATTTTTTTCCGGTTACCTCCGGTTCATTTCCATAGAAACTCCGGTTAATTTTACCTTAGCTCTGAAGTTGGTGTTTAGTTAACCAGAGAATTTATGAGCACAGATTTAAAGATGGCTGCTGTACTGCATGCTCTGCAAATCGCTGCACTCAGACGGGAAAGGGTTTTCCGCGATCGGCACCATCCGCTCGACGTTTACGATGATCAGCAAATGTTCAAGTTGTATAGATTTACAAGGCAGGGGTGTCTGCACATCATAGATATGATAAGTGATAGGCTGGAGCACAGAACGAGGAGGAATCGTGCACTTTCCCCATCCCTGCAAGTTTTTTTAAGTCTACGATATTACGCGACAGGTAGTGTCATGGATGACACACGGTGCATCCATGGGGTGCACCTGAGTACAGCATCGCGAACCATTCGGAGAGTAACCCTAGCCCTATGTGAACTGAAAGATGAGGTAAGTAATCAATAGAGTAATAAGTATCCTTTTTTTTAATTCAATACATTCAACGTATTACCATTGCATTGCCCATGTATCATGAATCTTAATTGCTTACCTACCGGTACCGGTACTCATTTACCATGTTTACAGTCAAAACTGTCTGTCAAAACAAAGATATACCTCAGTTCTAGACTACTAAACCCTTATTTTCTAGAACCAGTTAAGAAGGAGGAATAAAAAAACAATCTATTTCAACATGTAGGGATATGTTGTTTGTGACTTACGAAGTTTTTGAAGAGATTTGGGGGTTCTTAAGACGGGCTGAACGAGAAATAAATGCTTGTGCGTTGATTATCGTTATCAATTATCCCAAACCCAGTCCCGCACGTGCAAATGCGCGTTGGGCATTACAAATATTACGAGACGATACGCACTGTCATTCAGTCAGTCGATCGACTACAGTATTGTATCAGAGCAGCCACCCCATAAGACGTTAAAAGACCAGGTAACACCGGTCAATTTATGTCAATATACTTCTAAATTTACTATTTTCATTTATAATGCCATACCGTACGTACGCAGACAACCTACTCCGAAAACACTTCTATGACTGATCGATGACGACTCACACATACATGCGAAGCGTACAACCGATCGATGTATATCTCGTTTTGTTGTTTGCGAGTTTGTTTTCTATGGAATGCTGAATTTGATAAAATTTGACTTACCATTAAGATCATAAAAATTATATTACAAAATAATCGATCTATTTATAAATGGTCGATCAAAACAATTAATGAACACACAATTTCCATCCCTTCCTAATAAAAGGGTAAAATATATTGTGCGTTACTTTTTCCATTCTTTTAATTCCCATGTATTCGTTTCTCAGAAAATTGTGAGGAAAATATGATTTTTTAAACCCTGGTTTTTTTTTAATGAAACCCACGCTCTCGCCCATGAGCAAAAGCAGTCCCTTGACTCCCAACCCCTGGCGTACCTAGGATTTTCCAAAAGGGGGGCAAATATTTGGATGGAGATCTCATCTGCAAAAAAATTCACAACCAAGAAAAAAAAGGTCTTCAACCCCCAACTCGAGGATTTAATTCTTACCGGCCAGAAAAAAATTGAGAATAGAAAAAAAGGGTCTTCAGGTTCAAAAGAGCTGGAAATATGTCTGTTTTCACTACATTTTTACATTAAAAATTATTCACTTTGCTTCTCAAATGGGGGTTGGGGGGACGTCACCTGCATGAATTGTGACTCATCAGAGGTAGTGCCCCCCCCTGCTTCCCTTTTCTTCAACTGTTCTCTTTTCTTGCAATTTGTTTCTCTTCCCAACCTCACTTATTACATTTTCCCTTTAATTTCCCTTTCATTTGATATTGCGCCCCGGCCTTCCGGGGGGGGGTTCAGTGTCCCCCACCCACACACACACACGCTTTTTGAAGCACTAAAAATTGGCCCCTTTTTGCCCAAGAAAAATGACCCCTTCCAAATGCATTCGTTTTATGTATTAAAGAGCGTCCCTTTCTTGCCTTATAAATTCTCGTTTCCTTTCTTGCTCTTTTAGCGCCCATAATTTTCCTCAATTATCGTTCTTATCCCTTCTAAGTGTATTTTTAAATATAAAAAATCTTTTCAAACTCTTCTTAAGCCCGTTTTAGTTGCCCTTTTTTGTAGTGAAGTTCTAGTAGCATGTATTAATATTGGCCCCTATGCACCTTGATCAAATGCCCCATTTGAATATACCCTTATTTACTTTTGCTTAAATGCACCTTCTTTTTTAATTTGTTCAAATTTCCAGTGTTTTAATGTAACGTATTTGCAGTTAGCATCCTTTCTTTTCTTCACCCCGCCCCAACAAAAAAATACCTCCATGGACCACCAAAATAATGTTCAAGACCAAGAAAACGAAAGAAGAAAGCAAAGAAAAGCGGTTAAATATGATATTGTTCTCAAAATATTATGTCAAACTCTATCAGAAATTAGATTTTTTTAAAACAACTGTCAAAATTTGCTTGTTCGCTTCTAGCTCTAAAGATTTTTTGCTCATATGCCATGTCTTCCCCCCTATTTATCATTTGTTTGCTCAATACCCTACTACAACATACATGGTAGATGTGCTATTTTCTTAATAGGTGTTCTGTTTTTCCCCTGTGCCCCCCGCCAAATTTTCAATTTTGCTTTGCGCGCCCTGCCTGTATATATGCCCCATCACTTTCTTTCTCCTATATTTTTATTTTTTCACACTTTGTTTTCTTACTTACCCCCTTCCATTCTCTTCATGCCTCCTTCCGAATTCCTTTAATTATCCTTTTCAATCCCTTCTATATTTAGATCTCTTTCTGCCCTTATTTTCTACCCATTTCCCTTCTCTCTTTTGATTTTGTTCATTACCTTCAATTATTTCTCTCCCCTTTCCCCATTTCCTTTTGAACGTTCCTTCGCTTTTTATCTCTATTTCTCAGTTCATTTTATGCCCCCTTCCTTTCTGTAATTTCCTCTCTACCTCATTTTCTTTTTTTCTTGGGGGGGGGGGGTGGGGCGTAAATGACCTCAGACAAGAAGCTCTGCCTCTCCATGTTCCTATTATTAATCACATTTTATATTTATTCATGAGATGACAGTGTTTTTATGCAAGAAATTTTTTATTTTTTATGACAGGTTATCAAGTTCCCTGAAACTCTGGAGAAAGTGAGAGACACCCAAGTTTCCTTTTTTGAGGTTGCAGGATTTCCGAATATTGTTGGGGCGATCGATGGAACTCATGTTAATCTCCACGGAGCACCTCTAGGAGAAGAGGAGTACATCTATGTCAATAGAAAAGGAAGGCATTCAATAAATGTTCAGTTGATTTGCAATACCCAATACAAGATCACGAATGTTGTCGCCAGGTGGCCTGGTAGCACCCATGACAGTAGGATATTGAGGGTATGTTACATTTGAGTGTTACACTGTTGAATTGTATGCAAATTCCTGTAACGATGCTGTTCATCATTTCAATTTAAAACCCTTTAAAATTCCTGGATTGCTGTCATGCAATCTGTTTTAAAACTTTTCATAATTTCTACAATTAACATACATATATATCTTAAATTGATTCCTAATAGATAATTGTACATTAAGATATACAAATATCTTTTATAGTAATTAATAACATTTCGTACACATTTCTCAGTATCAATTTTTTTCTTCATCTAATTATATATTGTTTTTATCATTTCATTTTCACTACGTTTAACCAAGTCAATCACAAACATTAATTTGTTGCCCCCTCTTTTTTCCATTTCATGAAAATACTACAGAACAGTGCAATTGGACAGCGATTCGCTAATGGTGAACTTCAGGGAATCTTGTTGGGGGATTCAGGTTATCGTTTGGAAAGATGGCTCATGACACCTGTGAGAGATCCACACACAGAAGCTGAAAGGAGATACAACAGGTGAAATGTCAAATAAATATTTTATTTAAGTATTTTTTACAACCAATTTCGGTGCTCATTCAATAATAGAAACAGCATACACCAAAAATTAATTTCAAAGTATATACACAATAATAAATACATTTGCTCCAAATGTATTTGCAACAATACTTGAAAAAAAACTATTGCTTGTCATTAGGAATAATATAATGTTCAATTCCCTGAGAAAGATATACTTCCCCCTAGTCAATTGCATGGTAATAATATGTTGCATAAATACATTTGAATATATCAATATCAATAAAAAGTTCTATGGCAAGGTCTGACATTTAAAGCCTTGGGTCAGTTAATCAAAAAGTAATATGAATGTATGATGCATGTAGTTGATTGCATGGTAATAAATAATATATTTTGTATAAATACACTTGAAATATATTAATATGAATACAAGTTATTAGGCAAGGTCTGACATTTGATGGATAAACTTGGCTTGGGTTTATTGAGTTTAGTTTCCCCAATAAAATCTCAAACAAATCTTATCACATATCTTATATCCAATGGTTTCAGAGCTCATTGCCGAACCCGGGTCGTCATCGAGATGGTCAACGGCCAGTTAAAGAATAAACTAAGATGCCTCATTGCGTCTGGCCTCCAACTATCCCCTGAAAGAGCATGTGATGTAATAGTTGCATGTTGCGTTCTGCACAATGTAAGCAAGGATCTCAGGGAGCCAAATTACCATGAAGGAGGGGAAGAAGATGTTGAATTACCACCCATTGACCAAGCTTATGATCCTGTAGGAGAAGGAGCAGCTACTAGGAGAGACATTATCGATACTTATTTCACCTAGAGTTCACTTTTCTATTCTGGAATTGAGGTGTCACTATTGCATATATTCATATTAGAATACCAATATTTACCCTTTATGCTGAGTGCAATATATTAGATCCTTTATAATCCAATTTTCAAAGATTTGGAATAGCAATTGAAATAAACATCCAAACCTACAAAATTTTACAGATCAAAGTTTGCAACAGTGATGGAAATTTAGAATAGAAATTCCAGCCAATCTTGAGCCTCCCTCTAGAAGCAAATGCATTAAAAAAGAGAATGACATTGTTGGCTGCAATTATTTTGACTTTACACTGACCATTTTGCAGTATAATGAATTTAGTATTATTGGCATTATACTGAACTTCAAATATTTTTTTTGGAATATTTGAAATTATTTTTTTTTAATGCTGGGAACTTTCATATGCAATATAAAACACAATTTGATCTAAAATGTCCTCATGACTGGATAAATGTGGTCTTTTAATTTGTCCCAAAAGTTCGAGGAAGGAAAAATGGTAGTAATGAATATATTAATTTCCCATCAGGAACAGTAATTGACTGATCCAACCAACATGACTAATTTTGCTTGTTTCCTCAGTTGTGTTGCCGAAATGGTTATTAGTGGTGTCAGTATGGACTATGGCATGTCATCAATGATCAGATGCGAAGCACTTTTTTCTTCTATCAATAAAAAGTTCATTCATCTGAATGGTGGTTCTGTATTGCTTATCATCTAAAAAATGCTTTTGAGATGGATCAGAGTATGAGATGGATCAGAATACGAGATGAATCATACAGTACTAGCATTACAGAGTAACCCTATGACATCATAAAAATTCCCTTGTAGCATTTCATTGTTTTTCTGGTTTTTTTTATAGGCGCCGCTTTTCTGACGGCGGCAGCGTCAACACCAAATCTTAACCGAAGGTTTGCCATAAGATTAATCAAGCATTACTGAACATCCTGCCTTAGTTTCAGTTCACATGACCAAGATCAAAGGTCATTTAGGGTCAATGAACTTTGGCAAAATTGAGGGAATCTGTTGAATTACCATAACTTTGAATGTTTATGGATCTGATTCATGAAACTTAGTAAAAAAGAGTAACCAAGTATCACTAAACATCTCATGCGAGTTGCAGGTCACGTGACAAAAGTCAAATGCCATTAAACATAGTATTGTATCATTACATGAATGGTGTTTTTGTGAATAATTATTTTATAGTAGTTTTCAAGGTCAGCACTGCTGCTATATTGAATCGCGTGATGCAGGTGAGACTGCCAGAGGCATTCCACTTGTTGATACAATAATTTGGTAGAGCATGATGGTAACCCCCCACAGCCCAAATTTGGTGAGAATCTGTCCATGCAGGCCTCAAGGTATGACATAATATACAATTAATCCTATTGAAGTCAAATTATTATTGACCTACTTCTAAATGTTAGGAAACAGACAAATAAATAATACATTGACTTCAATGGGGCTAGTTACATATTTTTTAGTTCATATTAGGGCCCCCATGGACCGATTCCAACAAAATTTGGGTTTTTGTGAGTTTCCATCATGCTCTACCAAAATATTGTATAAAAGACAATGAAATGCAAAAATAAATGTAATGTCATTACTTCAGTAGTCTATAGCAGCATGAGTGGATTTTTTTGCAGGATAAATGTGTACCAAGAGATGCTAATGAAGAACCGAGAAGCAATTCTACCAAGAAGAAAAAAAAATCTTTTGTTATCTAGTTGAAAGGATGGTCCGGGCTGAAAATATTTATATAAATACATAGAGTAGAATTCACGGAGCAAAGTGCCAAAAATTTCATGGAAATCGAATAAGAAATAACAAAGTTAATGAAGTTTCAATTTAGCAATATTTTGTGAAAACAGTCATCCCTTTTAGAAAAAAAAATCAATCATGTTTGCTCACATATTCTTGAAGGACCCCCAACATGGCATTGAGGGTCGCTAGAATGCCTTGTTGGGTCTCCAGCATTGCTTCTTGATTCCTCAGAAGCATCTCTTGATACAAATTTCCTTGTGATACCAAATTTCTTTTTTTTGGGGGGGGATTTTCTTGATCTTGATCTTGATCTTCCTCTCCATCTCCCAATCTCTCCACATCGTCGTCTTCCACCTGTCCCATCTGGTGCAGAAGGTTGCATGCCTCTGTGTTTTGTGAGCACTATATGGATACGATAAATTAGAAATGAATATTAAAACAATGTAAAACTACATAATCATACTATGGTGAGATGTTTAAAGGTAAAAGTCAGTAGTTGCAGCAAACAATTATTTCATGAGAAAGACTCTGAAATCAAGGTTAATTGTCACAATATTATCTTAGATCTAGATCTGGTACATTAATGTACACTTATCCTTGTAAAATCTTTAAATCTTAGCTCGTAATTGACAATTCTGGTGATCATTAACACAGAAAAGCATTATGTGGGACACTGTATTAATATTGCTTCGAAAAAATGGCGACATTTCATGGAATTCTGTGATTATTTTGCTCATTTCTCAGCAATTATGCATTCATATTTTTGGAGGTAGACTTGATAAGAACAACGCACAGGATATCTTTCCTCCCAAAAGTGGAACGCCTTGATAACCCTCATGTCCATGTTGCATGAAATAGATCAATTTACTTTAAGTTACATCATTTCATAACTTAACCTTGTTTTAGAAATCAACGTTGATAACAAAAAGCTCAGCTGACATAGGTTGAACATTTTACTTCCACTTTGCAACTAACTTTCCAACTACCCATAAATAATTAATACTTACTGGTTGAGTTGCCCCAGTCTCACTATTTTGCCCTTTTATGCCATGTAAGGCTTTGTCCGATATGGTGAGTAGTACCTCTTCCAACATAGGCTTGAATCTGTAGGAGCCTCCGCCTGTACGAAAAAAGGTATGCATTTATCAATATCATGCCTAATACACCCCTCCCTACCCAACAAAATAAAATATATGAGTAAACAGTTCCTCTGCAATAATTTTTAGTGTTAATTATACAAGGAAATTCAAGTTTTTCAAAAATAGTTATCATTAATTACGACTATTAAATTCAAAATACATTGTTTAGAGTGTTGGAATATTCCGCTTATTAAGCGGAATTAAGCCTTAAAATGAGACCAAATTGGATCTCTAGCCTGTCTACAGTCTAGCAAACTTATATCAAGGTTTTAAGAGTTGAAAAGTATATTTTCCATAATCTTTGGTGGAAATGCCACAAAACCACCTTTTGCAGGATGAGTTCAAGATCTGTGGTCATAAAAAGAAAAATCAATTTCATACTAGAATTTTTTTCAAGTAAAATTGTTCAGGAATGTTACAAAAAATATTAACCACCATAATTAAAATTATATGAACTTCTAGTAATTAGAGCAACATGATTTAATTACATTTAATAAGCACACAAATTCTAAATAATATGTAATTTTTTGTTGTGATCCACAGTCAAGATCTAAGGGGACCATAACAACACCATCCTACCCCATCCCCCCCTTGGACCGACAAGACTCATTACACCCTTTAACGATTGGAGTAAAAATGTCTTCTTCCATTTGTTACGAGAAAGGTTGGCTTACCAGTCTTCTTCTTATCATCCTCATATTTTTTGGCCCTTTTCTTTAGGTCGGACCATGCCTTACGCACGTCATCCCCACTCCTGGGGCATCCGGTCGCTGAAAGCTGCTTAGCAATATTTTCCCAAGCTTGTTTGCGCTGATCAGAGACCTGCATTTAACAAAGGAGGAAAATGTATTGTCATTTTCAAGCATTTGAAATTTATTACATTGGCATTGCAGGAAACAACACACCATACACTTGTACAATAAAAAAAAACAAGTGGAATGCCTCTTGCAGTCTCACCTGCATTACTCAATTCGGTCATAAAACTGTTACAAATTATGACTAACGCATAAATACAAATAAAAACAAAAATTAGGGGAGGTCCACTTGAAATTTTGGGATGGATAAAAGTAAAAATTTGACAAGCCCCCCCCCCAAAAAAAGTTATCAACCTAAATTTTAGAAGTGGATCAACTGAATAAGGTCATCAACTTAAATGTTAGGGGGGACCACAAACATTTCAGGGGGGCCTGTGTGAATTTATGGGGGAACGCAGGAAAAAAAATTGACAAGCAAAAAAGAAAGGTTATCAACAAAATATTTTGTGGGGGCCATCCCACACCTCAAATTTAAGGGGGGGGGGACACGTCCCCCTGCTTCCGCCGCCCATGCTAGTGTTTTATCTTGCTATAAGCTTCATTTTAAAATGATGTCAGTCAGATTTCACCTCTGCTGACCTCTAGAGGTAAACTACCTTAAGGTCAACAACCTCAAAATATCAGAATATTGAGGCTTTGCATAATTAGTTCATGGTAAATATTGTTATGTTGCAAAAATAGTCATTGAATATTGACTTTTAATGTCTCTCGATATTCTAGAGAAAATAGTGAGTATAATTTTGTCCCTTGAGGGCTGTCCAAAACAACAATTCATACTTGATTACCTTTTATGTAAGTTTTGAAGAGTGCAGATTGTGATAAAAATATGGCCACAAATAGTATTGTGTTTAATTCTGGCTAGATCTGTGCCTGCTTCATATTTCTAGAAGAAAAAGGTAAATACCTTACCCTATCAGTGGGAGACAAAGGCTTTCCGAAGAGCACAGACCTCTTTTCCCTGACATATGCGCACAGAATTTGGATATGCTGCTCTGTCATATTTTCACGCTTTCGTTTGGTTGGCGTTTTCTGCAATGAAGAAGAAATTTTATTTTAAGAAACCCCCAAAACAAAAGTAACACTGAAATATGACCATGAAATTAAATCACAAAAACATTAAAGGGGAAGTTCACCCAGAAGAAAACTTTGTTGTAAAAATAGCAGAAAAAATAGTAAAATATATTGGTGAAGGTTTGAGGAAAATCTGTTAAAGAGTAAAAAAAGTTATTAGAGTTCAAAGTTTTGGATTTGTGACGTCATAAACGAGCAGCTGCCCCATGTGTTATGTAATATAAAATACATGAAATTCAAATTTTGTATGGTTCCTGATGCCTTAATTTTGTTTTCTATTCATGATCGGGTGTGAAATGATTTGCCTATTGATATACAAAAGGTAGAGTGAAAACAATTTTCTGAGAAAATAACTTTTCATTGATTTTTTACCATTTGCTATGTAGGAATGCTGCTCGCATATGCATCACAAATCAAATTATTGAAATTCTAATAACTTTTTAATCACTTGATGATTTTTTCTCAAACCTTTGGGAATATTTTTTATTTTTTCTGCTATTTTTACAATAAACTTTTTGTCAGGGTGAACTTCCCCTTTAAGAATGATAATTTTTCTTTAAATCTACTTGTCAATGAAAGTCCCCCCCCCCCCCGGCCTAGTAGATAATAATAATAATAATAATAATATAGAGTATTTCTAAAGCGCCAAATCCACATTGATTATGTGCTCAAGGCGCTGGAATATACTTGGTATATCATTATTACCCCGGCTGTAGCTGAGCGCCCATATAGGCGCTAAAGCATTCAAGGAATAAATCCTACCGGGTACCCATTCACCTCACCTGGGTCGAGTGCAGCACAATGTGGATTAATTTCTTGCCGAAGGAAATTACGCCATGGCTGGGATCTACTTCTCCTTTAAAAATTTCAATTACAAGTAGATCTAAGTCTACATCAACAAAAATATTATAAAAATGTAATTAATTATGTAACTGATCAATTACTTTGTAATTTTCGGTCTATATATGTCAAGGAGAGGGGGAGGTTTTGATTATAAGATGTTAACTTCCATATGCACCCCCACCCAGCTAGAATTGAAAATAAAATTATGGAGGTTGAAAATGATAATAATAATCTGGAGGTTACATGGTTGAGATTTCTTAAATGAGCAAACTGTTGGGGAAGTCTTTAGTACCGTAGTAGTAGTGTGTTAGTGCGAGCCTGCATGTGTAATCTCGTCGGCAATTCGGAGGACGGGTTTTGTCCATATTTTAATTTGTATAATAATATGTAGGCCCTAATAGTGAGTGAGCCAACGCAGCTACTTCAGCGGAACAACCAAAATACAGAGACTGATGCTTTTGGTCTAATTTTTGTGAGGCCAACCATCGGTAAAATATGATATTGACCCAGATCTGGTGTTCCACAGACTCTTCCTAATTCAAAAAATATAATTAAAAGAATACAACCTACTTTAGACTAATTAAAGCCTAGTCATATGATGAATAAATACATTAGAATACAAATGACAGTGTTATTATCTTAGTTGAGTGTAAACACAAGTGAGCATTTTATCCCCCAAAGATTAAAAAAAATAATAAGCCAACCATTGGCAACAAGTCTGACTCTAAGGACAATGTTATAGCAATGTGGAGTCTACATTGGATGATTACAACACAAATTCAATTTGGTTTCGATACATGATGAAATTGACATTTTGAACTGAAAATGAATCATGTCTTATTTCGTGATCGACCTCATTCCTCAGGCTCAAGTCTACTCAGTACTCTGAGTCTGACTCTGTCTCTGACTCACTCTCCTGAGCATGAATTGGTCAGACATAGAATATCGATATTATAAATAAACAGTATCTGAAATCATAGTATCATCAAGAATTTATAAAACCATAAACAGATAAAGACCTAAGTTAAAAATTCGGCCGTTACGACATCGAACGTCTACTACTACTAACAAACTGCATCCCTTCCATACACGGCCACCTCTACGCCAGAGCTCCGGCGGAGAGGGGCACCATTACTCCGCTAAACTACGGTGTGAGCATCAGCTACAATTGGATTTGTTTGGGCGAAAACCACCGCGCCGTGATGATTAGCCGGGGATAAAATGATACATATTTTCAGCAGAATGGATGAATCTAATAGTTATTATTTCAAAAACTGTATTTCATGATACAATGAACAAAAATAACGTATTTTTAAAAATAAATTACCTCATTTGGTGAAGCCATTTCGTTGACGTTGCTAGCAGACAATCGCAAGTTTACACGGGCGCAATTATTTTTTACCCAAATTTCAGTGCGCATCCTCGTTCACGAATATTCGTGGTTAATAAAACTCTGGTTACCAACCTGAGTTTTCCAAAGTCTTTATGCAATCGATTTTTCAATCTCAGGTAGCCAACCTGAGAAATCTACGGTACCCGAGTTTTCAACCTTAGAAATCTCAGGTTAGAAAAAAAGTTTTATGCAACGGGCCCCTGATCTCATAGCCATCACCTTCATAGCACACAAGACACACTCAAAATGCAATTACCCCCACACAAGACGACAGCAACACAAGGGGCTTGTTGCATAAAACTTTTTACCTGAGAAAACTCTGGAAAAGAATGAAAACTGAGGTTAGTCTGATATCTGCCATTGACTTTAACACAAGGCAAAAACTCCGGTAAAAACAACCTGAGTTTTCTCAGGTAAAAAGTTTTATGCAACGGGCCCAAGGAGATGAGTGATTTCTTATAACAGCCCCACAACTAAGAAACAAACTTCGCCTTGACATTTAGGAATTCAACAACTTAAAACGATTTCAATCTGAAATATAAAACCTATTGATTCTGGTTCAGCTTCTAGGGAGCTCTTGGAATGCAATACATAGTTATTGTGCTATATAAATATTATTATGATAATTATCATAATTCTATTTTCAAAATCATAAGAATCCTCCAAGATTGTTAGAGTGAATATGTACTGGTAATGATAGAAATTGGTCATACAGACTTATCTTACCTTGCAATATTACAAAACACATTTTGTTTAGGATGTATCATACTGTATTTTTCTTCATCTTTTATTTAACCTAGATTTCAAAGTTACAGAAGCAGTTGAAAGACACACGAAGAGAATCAAGGAAAGAGAAACAACAAATTGTGAGTATCTGAGATGATTCAGTGGAGTTGGCAGAATAATCAAAATTTATCCAGAAGCAAATTAGAGATTTGTCCATCTCTCACTATTTGTAAGAATTTGGGCAATGATAGTTTGTAACAGATTATATTTTAATGATCAGAAGACAAGCCGAAAACAGTTGGTCCATCAGAGCACTGCAGTGTTTGAAATATGAATATCTTTTTTTTCAATGAAAATTATTGATTTTTTTTTTGGGGGGGTCTTTGATCTTAAAACTTTAGGAATATATCGAATATATGCATGGAACATTGTAGTTCATACAATATTCAATTGTATTTAAACCCAAACTAGAGATCAAAATATTAATTTCTTTTTCAGATCGAGGACTTCACTGAAAGATTTCATCAGTTAGAGCAGGCTCTTACAGATAAAACTGAAGAAGTTAAGATGATGCAGAGTGAGCTCAAGCTTGTTAAAGAATTCAGAAGAAAGAGGGGACAAATGCAGAAAGAACTAGATGAGGTAAATATGGCAACCTCTTTTAGTCATGTAACTGAGTATTATGTTTGTATGTTTAATTGCATTTCAAAAGATATCTTGTAGTGTTGTACTTTTATGTAATTTTTTAAGAAGGATGGTACCTGTCATGTATTGGACTACTTAATTATTACCATTACACCAAAAGAATAACAATGCATGATGTGTCACGTTTGTTTAGAAGACAAGACAATGGGGTTGCCACGCAGTCAAGCTTGGCTTAAAGTGGCAACCCCTGCAACCTTCTAATTATCGATATGTTTTAATAGAAAATGCAATTTTTCTTCTACGTTTTACTTGTCAGTTATATGTATTATCGTATTTTCTTTGTTAATGTGTTTATAAAAAAGTGTTGCAGAAACCAATAAATGAAAAAATGAAAAGACCTACAATTCATGGTACATGCTATACATCCAACTTTCACAACACTTCTTCCCTTGTAATTGGTATCTTTTTTACAAGAAATAAAAACCCAAATAAATTGTCAATTCTTTAGTGATTGTAAGCAATGTCTCATTGTCTTTTTCTTTCTAAAGACATGATTATGAGACGGTCTGTCTTTCACCAATATACTTTTCTACTAAAAACAGTCTAACTTATATGAATTTGTTGCCATTTTTCATGTTATGAATTGTAGATCAAAGAAGAGATGTTCCTAACAAACAAGGAGCATCAACAGCAGTTACAGAGGATGGAGCATAAATTCTTTGAGGAGAAGATTCGTCTTCAGCAGGAGGCTAGTCAGAAGATTGCTGAGCTTGCTGAGAGAGCTCACACCGAGGCTATAAGGTAGGTGTTATTGTGAACATACATGTATGTCTCTTAGAAATTTATTTGTATCAAACAGAGTATGTTTTTAGCAACAGTTCTAGAGGCTAGTATCTCAGAGAAGTTTAAGGATTTTTTTTATTCTTACCATTTTCTTATCTACATTTTCTAATGCTTCATTTTCCTTCTTTTCTTTCTATTATATTTCTCAGTCTTCATCATTATTTTTCGTAATTTTTCACTATCTTTACGGATGGATGAGGCAATTTATAGTCACTTTTATTGTAAATACGAGCACATGACTTTGATTTCATGTAGGATAACTTCAAATATCAATTCTCAGTTTGAGAAAGAATCATGGTGCTAGCATGAAAAAACATTTATTCTAGTTCATTTGAACTAATGTTGAATATCTTTATCTTGTATAGCAACCTTGATGAAACCACACGTTCAGTTTACAAGGAAAACGTTCGTTTGACTGAAGCACTGAACTACCATGTGAAGGAAGCTGATGAATTGAGAGCAGAGAAAGAAAAGTTATTAAAGGAGAACAGTCAGATCAAGGGAGATAGAGAGCTTCAAGATCAACTCATACAAGAGAAAGTTATTAGTAGCAAGAAACAGAAGAAACAAATCAATGAGGTAAGCATTTATATTAGTTATATTGCTTCATTTCATTACCTAGGGCAGATTCAAGATTATAAACATCATGTTAGCATTGGTAATGATGTGCTAATAATGATTTTCTGTAAAATTACTTGATATTTTTTAAATTAAAGCAACATTTTTTCTGTGGTATCAAATTAATATTTGGGATTTGTGTAAACAGGATATATCTTATATGTTCTGCTGTCCCTTGACAAAAGTGAGCAAGTATATTTGTTTTTCAAATTTGACTTTCTTCCTGATTTGGGATATTTCCTGTGTGCTATACATGATACTCAAGAATCTAGATTCGCAAAGCTCAGTCTGAAAGATAGACATCTCAAAAGTAAGTAAATCTATATTTCATATAAAAGAGTGACACATTTTCCTCATTTAATTAGAAACTCATTCCACAAAGTTACAGACTTTTGTCATGGGACAGCAATAGACACCTTTATCTGTCTATTTTATGTGTAAAATTTGATTTGTTTAGATGGTGATCTACAAGTGTGTGGGGAGTTTCCCTTTTATTTATTTTGTTGTATTTTTTCTGGTGCTGTTCACTTTAATAGAATTTCACAAACGAGCATGTTTATTGTAAGAGTACATAACATATATATTAACATTTCTCACAAACCTGATTCATTTTGACAGCTTCAGGAGAAAGTTCAGAGCTTAGAGACTTCATTGAGCCATGTTGTAAAAGAGTTTGAGAGAGAGCAGAAATCTAGTCAGCAGTTGGCTGGCATAGAGGCAGAATCTAGTAAGGTTGAAATAGCTAAACTCATGAGAACAGTTGATATGCAGACAAAGGAGATGAATAAAGTCAAGAAGTTAGCCAAGACAATTCTTGATCAGGTGAGTTATGTCTTGTACTTTGTAAAGAAAAACAAAAAGACACCCCTATTGCATTGAACCTGTCCATGGAGGTCGGGGAGGGGGGGGGGGGTGCAATGTGCTAGGTCATTTATGTGGATGAGATATATGGATGAGATATGGGAAGATGAAATGTCCCATCAAAATTTAAATGGATTAAAGCCACTGCAGGGTTTAACAGTTTAAAAGGTAGCCTATCACTAAATTCAGTTTGCAACCATTGAAATCCTTAAATAGTTACCCTTGATGTACAGTTCTGGGTCAAGATTATGTATCAGGGAACTTTTGCAGAATGAGTTGTTTGAACGTTTGATTTGCTTTTGGTAGTTAACATTCTCTATGTCATTGTAATAAACGTCAAGACCTAGACGTGTTCATGAAGCTGATTGTATCTTTACTCTTGACTTTACGAACATTTGGGATATGAAAGGTTAACACAGAGTTTTTTCATGATAATATATAATTAAGTTTTAAGTTTTTGAGAAAGTATTTAAAATAAATTAATTGAATAGTGGCGAATAACATACTTTGCACCAGTGCATATTAATACACAAAAATTAACATCTGCATATGTGTATGTTATCTTCAAGTATTTTTAAATGAAAGCTGAGAGATACCGTACTCATTTTGATTTTCATGTTCATTTCCCAAGTCTTTCAGAAAGTTGTTTGTAACTTTACAAACATCTTTTTGAAACACCCCCTCCTTTATCAACCAGTGATCATCTTATTAAAGACAAGAAACTTACCTCGTCACTTGACCTCTTAATGGACCATATTTCATTAAAAGGAACATTATTAATTTAATATTTTAATTGTGTTTAGTTATATTTAATTTAATATTTGATTTAAAGGAACATTTAACATTTAAGCTCTTTTTGGGGTTTCACCTAAGCAGTCTTTATACATGCTTTTTTTCTCAATGTTTTCATGTTTAATATACATGTTTTTCTTTCTTGCAGAGAACTGAAATGGAGCAGTTTTTCCTGGACTCCCTTGAGATGGTGAAGAAAGAGATTGTAGCAAACCAAGCCAAGTATCTACGTGATGCAGCAGCAGCATATCAGAAGAGAATGATAGAAGCTCACTCTGGAAAGAAAGACTATCCACGTATCAGGACATTCAATCAAACAGATAATAGCACCAATAGTGTCTTTTCAGATCTCAAAGCTGCAGAGACATGGTAAGATAATCAATGCTGACTTCACACCTATACACATAAAGAAACACAAGATATATGTTGGCAGTTAGCCCTTTATACATCCCTTTCCCATGCATACATGGGTACTGAATGGTTACCATATACCGTAATGCAGTTGTGAGTGTATTTGGGCATTGCAGCACACGGTATGATTCACATTCTACACTTATACATTCTATACTCTTTTAAATGATACAATGTTATGTATTGTCTGAGGCACCTAAGCTTGCACTAATATTCTGATCATGTTCTTCTTCACAATAGGTCTGGATTAGGAACCAAGTTAGACATCAGTGAGCTAACATGGGAGCAGAGAGAACGGATTCTAAGGTTACTCTTTGCTAAGATGAATGGAGCCAAGACTGGTCAGAAGCCAGTCCTAGACCTGAAACCATCACCATCACAAAAGAGACCACAAGTATCTGTTCCAAACAAGAACATGACCGCGTACGTAGACAATTCTATTACATATAAAAAGTGGTCTATAGACCAATGACAATTAAGAGCATTTCAAATCTTCTCTCAATAACGACTTATTCCACCAGATGTTCAAGTGCTTTTTTTTCTTTTGGGGAATCTGCATCTTAAATAAAACTTGTGCTTTAATACATGGTATTGTAGCATTACATGACTATAGCTGAGCCACCAGAGGTTTTTATTGAAGTGTTTTTTTTATTGAATTGGTATCCACTAAGATTTATTCCTTAAATAGGAATAAATCTTAATGGAGACCAATTCACCACACCTGAACTGAGTGCAACACAATGTGGATAAATTTCTTGCTGAAGGAGTGGGATGAAACCTGCAACCCTCTGATTAAAAATCAAGATGGGACCAATACACCATGACGCCACAATGATTTTGATAATTTTAATCATTTTTGTTTCAGTTGTTTTGTTTCAATTTCAGTTGTATTCCACCTCCCATGTCCATTTTATTTCTCCACCATCCATCTTGTTAAATCATGTTGTATTTCTTGTTATCTTTCAGTCTTGCCATTGAAGCCCCTCCAGAGAGTGATGATAAAGATCAGACGTTCCTCACTCAAGCTGAGGTAGACCCGTCCACACAGCTACCAGCTGTTCATCAGTCTACATCCATAGTAGCAATGTGAACAGTGCCTCTACCATTCACCGAGAGCAGAATTTGCCCTCTTTGAATTTAACCTTACATAGTCATACATACTGGAAAACCAGGCTTTTTGATATCCCTTCGAGTCAGTCAGTGATATGAGCATTGCCTCTTAATGATTTTGCAAACCTTGAACTTCAAAATGAAAGTACGATTCCATCCTATTTATGTTGTAAAGGGTAAATGAACGGGTATGATGGTAATATCGCATGTGTTCATACGACTTTGTAGATGATCTCCACTTCATTTTGTGAATAGTGCCTTTGATGTTCTATCTGTGATAGGATCTAGTACGCAATTATCCGAGTATCAGTGCTTTCCATTTTCATAACTGAAAGATATTCCAGTTAAGTTTTCATTCAAATGACTGTTCTGTCTATAAGAATATCTAACTGGCAAATAAAGATTCTTCCTTACCTTTTGTGTCTATTGAATAAATTTAAAAATGCAATGCGATGTTTACTACAGTCCTCTGTCATTCTGAATTATATACATAATCCTATATATATAGATGTGTTCAGTAACTATTCAAATTTGAGTATGATTGAGTAGGCCTATATTTATATCTTTTTCATGTACGTTTGCAATCTCTAAGAACAAACAGCTTTTTTATCATTAGCTAGTAATATTTAAAAGATTCAGGAAAAATAGATTGATGTATCAAAAAATAAAACAGTCAACTTGTTCTTTATGTTGAATATGCAATAGTGAAATGTGGTAAATGATATTGTGATTTTCCTCAAGCTAATAATGGTGTTCATGAAAATATGTATTGATATCTTTTCAAAGTGATTTTCTTTTTCATCAATGAGATGGGTATTAATCTAATTAAATTTTCTGTGTAAATGTCAAGTTTCATAATTTGGGTTTTCAGATACCTGTATGCCACTGCACTCTACATGACCAGTCTGCAATTAAAATTTCGAACAAATTGTAATTACTGTCAAAGTTTGAAAAAGTAGAAACTTTGTATTTAAGGTTCAAAACAAGCAGGAATACTGAAATGAAAGTTTTGTTAATAAGGTTTTGAGTATTCAAATTGGCTTAATTTTAAACAGATTCAAAGTCTGCTATAATAATGTCAATATGATTCACAACTGTCTTTTTGTTTGCAATAGGCCAGAGATTTGTATAACCTTTGAGAACTTCAGGCAGTAGAACTTTGGTTGAATGCTCATAAAATTGAATCATTCATTTTTCCAAAACTTGATCGCAGACAGATTTTGGAAAACATTTCAGCCTTAACAAGATAGAAATAATATACTCTTTTTGTATTGTGCATTTATTTTTTATGAGCCTATGAACGGAAGAGCGTCCAGAAGGCTTTGACCTTAGCAACTAAAGCTCTTCAGGCATTCATAGAATTGTACCATGCTTTTTAAAAACACTTTTCTCATCTATTAATTCAAGTTGATCTCAAATTATAATTGATCTCATAATTGATATCAATCTCAATTTGAATTCAGAGTCGATCACATCTCTTGGTAAGATGTACATAGCTCATACATATCTACTTATGTCTGTCCACATGCAGCAAGAAATATTAGTTATTTATTTATGATACAATGGAAAGCACGATTGAAATTGAAGTTCATTTTTAGGACAACCATAGTGGTTGGTTGTACCCCCTATGCTATGATATGATAATGCTATCATACAAGCAAACTGGTTACTTACTGAAACTTTGGATGGTTTTGTTGTATTCAGATAATTTGCCAAACAAGTATAAATGTAAAGGGATTTTTCTTCCAAAGTCAAGGAACAAACCTAACCTTTGCAATAAGATGTAGCTGCCTTTGTGCAGGACATGTTGTAGAACAAGTGAAATTAAATAGTTTTCTTTTAAAATGAAATTTAATTGATTTTTACACCTGTTAATTTAATCGTGGCATCTTCTACTATATCCATTAAAAGGGGCATTTCATATCTGGGTATAATTTACATAACCCCATAGTGAGTAAATATCTGGTGGAATCAAATCTTATTTGAAAACCATCTTTACCTAGCTTTTACCTATATCTGAAGAACAAGCCTTTTTAAAAGAAAAAATTTTCAGTAGCATATTCATTGTAAAGAATTGTTCATATTCTGTACATATTACTATCTTGTAAATTTCTTGTAATTAGACATTCTAAAATAAGCTGACATAGGCTTCTATATATTAAATCTTGTGTATATTCTGTGAAAATTGCACTGAGCATTAAGATCATCATATTCTTACGTGAATTACAAGTGTGCTTGAATAATGAAGAATAAATGAGGTTAAAAAGAGAATGCAAAAGGGGATATTTGATATACAAAGGTGTATAATATGTGCATTTTGAAAAATCACATGTATCAACCCAGGATATATAAAATAGAACCCCCATCTTCACCCCCTAGAAAATGAATTCTAATACAATATAAAAAATATATATAGTTAAAGGTCAAGTCCACCTCAGAAAAATGTTGATTTGAATCAATAGAGAAAAATCAGACAAGCACAATGCTGAAGATTTCATCAAAATGGTATGTAAAATAAGAAAGTTATGACATTTCAAAGTTTCGCTTATTTTTAACAAAATAGTTATATGAACGAGCCAGTTACATCCAAATGAGAGAGTTGATGATGTCACTCACTCACTATTTCTTTTGTTTTTTATTGTTTGAATTATACAATATTTCAATTTTTACGAATTTGACGATCAGGACCTCCTTGCCTGAAGCACAAAATGTTGAAATAATGAAATTCCACGTGTTCAGGGAGGAATGAAACTTCATTTCACATGACAATGACGAGAAAATCAAAATATTTCATACTTCAAACAATAAAAATTGAAAGAAATAGTGAGTGAATGACATCATCGACTCTCTCATTTGGATGTAGCTGGCTCGTTCATATAACTGTTTTTGTGAAATGAAGCGAAATTTTGAAATGTCATAACTTTCTTATTTTACATCCGATTTTGATGAAATTTTCAGTGTTATGCTTGTTGAATTTTTCTCTTTTTATTCAAATCAAGTTTTTGTTGGGGTGGACTTGTCCTTTAAGTTTAAAGTGACATTGCTGACAGAGGAAAACATTTGGAGTTGCATGTTATTGATTTGAAACTCTTGAGATGAATCAAATGAGTACAAGGACAAGTGTCACAAGAATACAAGGTAAACTACGAAATTTTTCATTTCATTTCAGTTAATGTTACACAACACAATCATATGCACAATATAGGCTGTATACATTTAAGGGATAATGAAGTTGCACTAACATTTTTGTTTTTATTACATGAAGGTTTCAACAATCTCAAGTTTTAGAGATTTCAAAATATATAAAAAAGTTATTTAATTACAATGATATAAATATCTACATATTCACAGAGAACGGGGGTGGTATTCTGAAAATTGTCGTAACTTTTCTTGTAACTCAGCAAGCTAACAGCTCGCTAAAATTCTCTTTGTTATTCTGAAAATTGTCTGATCTCTGTGAAGACGTGCCCTATTTTATCTCTGACATGCCTAATATTTTATCACCAACCAATCATTAAACTTTTCATATGTTTCTGTTAACCAATAGAAGCGTCCTTTCTAAAAATAACTGAGCGCATTGTTGACATGAGGCGTAATTTCCTTGTACGCTACTTTGCTAAAATACACATGATTTTCTCAGAGTCATATTTTCTCTGAAAAGATTCATCACCTCGAATGCCAATTTTCAATTGCTGAAAAGTCTACCAATCCGTTGTATAAAGTATTTGGAATTTCTCCTTTTGTAAAACATAATGTTCTTGCGGGATGCAGCAAGAAATTATTATTGTTGACCGAGAAATGTCGCATTCAAAACATTAAAATTTTCTTGTATGTTGCAAGGAAGTTAACAGAACTCAAAGATTAGAGAATTTTCAGAATACCTTTTATCTCTATATCTTATCTTGCACAAAGGGATATTTATGCGCCGTTTTTAACTTAACGCATCTTTGCAACTCTGATGTCATTTACAAGAAAAGATACAAGAGTTTTCAGAATACTTTCCCAGATCTTTACTATTTGACATTATTGGAGGAAACAATGTCATATTTCATGTATTGAAGTATCATAGAAATATTTAGTGTATGACATTATCACTTCTCATTTTAAATACTGCCATGTTGTACATATAACCCTGTTTTGTCAAACTAAGGAAAACTTAAAAATGCCATGACTAACTATTTCAGATTTTTATGAAATTTTAAATTACTATGGTTGGTTTTCTCTATTAAATTCACATCAAATTACTGGAGTCTTTCCATGAAGTTGGGGCACAAATTGTGATATTTCAGCATAACTCAGTACTAATTATATTATACAATTATTGTTTGTAGGCTTTACATATGTATTAAGACCATACATTTTACTGAAAATTTGGGGTCATTTAGCTTAATTTTTCATTGCAAAACAGTGCATAATCCTTTTTAATGTACATGGTGTCCTGTCCATATAGTATCGGAATACTGACATTTAGTCCTAAAAGACTGAAACTTGAAACAATATATACATTTATTTGTTAAGTCAAGTAGCTCAGATTTACTATGCATAGTTTCAAAAGAAAATTGAAAAATTGTCAGTGTGTTCATGTACCATTGGGAATTGTCACATTTGGTGGACAACGAGTAGCATAGTGACAATTTTTTCTAATTTTCTTTAAAACAAACTATGCAAAGGAAATCTGAGGTATTTAGCTACCAGACTCCACAGGTAAATGTGCATATTGTTTCAAGTTTTGGTCAGTCTCATTGCAATAATTTGACTTTCAGGAACAAATGTAAAATTCACAATGCTACACAGACACCATGTCTCTGTAACAGCATGATACCCTGCTCAATAACTTCATAAAATTTAGTCTAAATGACCCCAAATATCCAGTAAAATGTATGGTCTTCATGCAAACGTAAAGCCTCAAATCATATATGTATGTATAGGATACTAGTTATTGATATTGAGTTGTGCTGGTATGTCACAATTCATACCAACTCCATAAAATGACCCCTATCTATAACATTCAAACTACACAGACACACATAAGGCCTACATGGTAAAAAGACAATATCACTCATTGAATTTGGGAATGAATGCCTTTAATTTTAATGCACAATCTTTTTACATTAGGCTACAAAAATAGGAAAATTAAATTAAAAATTGCATAGTTACAATAATTCAATTCCATGTACAATTTTCAAAAAGGGACATGTTAAATCATGTCAAAATTCATAGAGGTTGTGTAAGAAAGCCCTGCCGCCCATCTATAGCTTTGTAGTAAATATTTCAAAACAATGCAAAAAACAGTATGATTAAAGTCTGATTAAAATTATATTATATTATTATTTACCAATAAAAATGCATTTTAGCTACAAAATAAAAGACACATTGTACACATCACCTCAAATGGCAGAATTTGCAATATTGGCCAAGCTTCCAAAATTCCCATTAACCACTCTATGTAATGAGAGGTTGAGTGTATGTTTAAAGTGTAGGAGCATTGAAACAATTTCAAGTCACAATTGCTTTCCCAGCAAATTATGAGGCCTGAATAACAGATATTTGTTATTGCTACAAAAAAATAATGACATTAGACACGAGGGATAAATGATATACAACTAAAGGCGACCGCACACCATATGATTGGTCTGCGACTCAATAATGGAAAAAACGTAGTAGAATTTGATGCTAATATTGAGACTTGGAATATCTTAATGTGTGAGGTTCGAAGTCATCGTAGGAATACCTATATTAAAATCTGTGACTAAGCTATCATCCTTAGAATAAAAGCAAATTTAATATCTAGTCGTAATGATGTCATAGCAGTTGCACGATTGGCTACGATTTGGAACTAATTTGGCCTTTTCTCAAAAACAAAGGCTTGCAATCTTTCAAAATGGTTATATTAGTATTCTCTCCATTAAAGTTAACTTCAAATAAAATGATATGTTCCATTCACATTTATAGAAAATGAGCAAAATGAGATTTGTTCCAAAATCGGATCACGAACAGTCGTAAGGTGTGTGGTGGCCTTAATAGGTAATACTAATATTTTGGGAAGACCATTGAAAATGATGCCATTTTCTAACATCTTGATACAATCAGCATGAATCCTAACCATTGATGTAAGGCTGACATACCTAGTATCTCACAAAAAAAGAATATTTAGCAGAGTGAAAATACATGGTAAATTGGCTTCATATACGCTGTTTATAGCTTTACGCATATTTTCATCTCTGAAAACATACATGCTCAGAGAGAGCTAGAAGAAAAGATAGAAGAGTAAAGATGAATTTTCAGAATACCTATTTCATTGTAACTCTGAAGATCCAAGAATATATTCTTGTTTAGACAATTGTCAGGATACAGCCCCTGAGCTTTTATTCATGACTAATCTATAAATCCACTTCTTTAAAAAAAGTTGTGTCAGGACTACTAACTAGTATTTGGTCTTATCGAATAAATGAAGGTAGATACAGTATGCACAAATTT
The DNA here is from genome assembly GCF_018143015.1 of Lytechinus variegatus. Lineage (NCBI taxonomy): Eukaryota > Metazoa > Echinodermata > Echinoidea > Temnopleuroida > Toxopneustidae > Lytechinus > Lytechinus variegatus. Next base: position 40,427,995 of record NC_054746.1, read on the forward strand.
CTCTTTATTGTATTAAAGGATTCTCTATTTAGGGGAAAGCAATGGATAAGGTCATAAAGGTGTACACGTAAAGATGATTTGTCTTAGTTCAAACAGTCTTGCCTCTTGAGAAGAGCTCCTTGTAGTATCACAGAAGTAATATCTCCTACAGTGAAATTAGACAAAAGAAAAGGAAAATAAAAGAATATTGGATCAGACAAGATAAAAGTATGATCAGGGGGGTGTTTCACAAAGATTGAAGTATGACTTAAGTCACACTTAAATGCCGACACGTACATGATATTAAACATGCAATCTTATTAATCAATACACAGTAGTGCGCATCCTCTTGGCATGATCTGACCATTGCGGTCATGCCTTTTATACCCCGCGCAATGAGACATTTAAGTGCGACTTAAATGTCATACTTCAATCTTTGTGAAACACCCCCCTGCTTGGGTAGCAAAGCTCATAGTACATTTTGGATCAATATTGTCTTTCAGTCTGGATTACACGGTGAGGGGAAACACTCTTAGAGACTGCAGAAATATAACCTTCTCATAACATTCACTGAAATCGCTATTCTTCCAAATGGCTCGCGGTTGTATAATCCATCACAATTGTTGCATTTTTTTGTATGATACTGTCTTGAATGAGAAAAAAACTGGGGCAGTGGCCTACATTTTGGCTCAATTTCAGAGAAAGAAAAAAAACGGCAAGAAGAAAGGAAAGAAGGGATATCATGGTCAGTTTTAAAGTACAGTAATAACCTCACAGATCAATCCTCATTTTGCTTGGCCTAGATTTAGATTGTATTTTCAGAGTGAAATCAGTGAAAACAGGAATATATCCAAATAAATTGAAGTATTATCTTGGAAAGTGAAGTGTGAATTTAAGGTCTTTAGATAAAGAGATAAAGAGAACATATTTACAAAGAGAAACAGAGGTTGAAACTTGTGTTAAGGGGGGGGGGGGTTACAGCTGTCATACTGCCCACATTTGTTTGTAAATCAAATCAATTTCCAGTCAAAGTGATCAAGTGATTAGTATCTGGAAGAAATATAAAAATAAATATAAACAATGGAAATAAAAATGCCTTAAAAATGAGTAGAATGGGCAGGATTAAAAACATTGCATAAGATAGAGATACAGGAATGCAGTCTAAACTTACATCATCATCATCAGACGGAGAATCCTGTCTTTCAGCCTCTGGTGCTTTGATTTCTGTTATCTGACCCTGTAGATTATAATTAAAATTGATGAACATTGCAAATAAAACAAAACATAAAAAAAATAAGGAAGACAAATTGGCAATTACATCAGGAAGGCCTTGTTTTATAAAGCTGTTAAGTTAAATCCAGCTAATGAGGTTCTCTAATAGCCCAAGAAGTTTTTCCTGAACTTTCAAGTGATTCTATTTTCCTAATGACAATATTAATTTTCAGTAGTAGGGATTTACAAATTCCAAATAGAGTTAGGATTGATTCAGAGACTCCTTTTGACTCTCGGTCATTACTTTGTGTACAAAACCAGGGGCAGTTTCACAAACATTTAAATCAGAATAATAGTCATGCTTAAGTGTCACCGCAAACATAATATTAACCATGTAAGCTCATTGATATAACACAGTAGTGTGTGCCCCATAAGTGTGATCTGACCAATGTAGTAATGCAATCAATACATGTGTTACATCAATGGACTATGATTTGTGAAACACCACCCTTGGTCTGTAACATAAAGCTTAGGGATTGGCTTATGGGGCTGATGATTGATTGTAATGGTCAGTGACCAAGCTATGGGGCCCTAAGTCACACCAATCGCACATTCCTACACCTGTATTTAACAAAATTAGGGTTGGCCCTCTGGAAAAGGTAATTACTCCTCTTTATAATAATAATAATATTTATAGGGCACTTAATGCAGGTGTTTCAAAGCACACAGGTGGGCTGACTAAAGAAAACAATAAATCCATTATTTAAATTAAAAATTATGCTAGTGTTTACTATGATGTTTTATACTTCTGTAATCAAAACAAATGATACCTCATTGTAAAGGGAAATAATGAAGTTTTCTAGTCATACCAGTTTCATTTTTACATCCTAACATTTTTCTAAAATGACAGGGTTCAACATTATTCCAACCAAACTCAACTTTGTAAATGAAAATACACATGTGGACATCAGTACATCAGTATCATTCAAACTCGGTCTGTCCTTGAATTCATTACAGAAAACAATCAATTGTGCAATATTCTATTTATAACATTGTTTCATCTTTATCAAGACTGTACCATTCCATGATTACATTTGCATAACAAATGATGCATGATTTTGATGGGTTGCAACCATGCTTTCCAATGACACCATATTTACATATGATAAAGGAGCATTAAGAAATTATTTCCAAACTTGAGTTGCTGAACCTTTTGTGAGAAGAACAAAGTAATGTTCCCAATGAAGGACTGTACAAATGGACTTGCTAAAGATTTTCATAATATCTTTGTTCATTTAGCAGAGCATGTTCAAGTGAAGGGAATGTTAATAAGAATAGAGGGATTCTAGTTAGTTGTATATCTGATAATCTAGTTTATAGATAATTGAATAGTCTATGGTTAACATTGCAGGTTAGACATTATCAAGTCTTTGTTGTTTGGTCCTACTAAGGAAGTTACACATCCCTATTAGAATTACAGCATGGATGTAATATATCAATTACCTGCACATTGGAAGACACTTTCCTCTGTTTCATGGGAGATATCTTTGGTACCTTGGGAGATGCTTTCCTCTCTTGCTTGCGAGATCCTTTTCTCTCTTGCTTGGGAGATGCTTTTCTCTCTTGCTTGGGCAATACTCTCTTCCATTTCACAGTGGTTGATTTCCTCTGTTGCATGCGGGAAACTGTCCTTTTTTCTTTGGAAGATGTATTCCTATGTTGGCGAGAAGATGCTTTTACTCGTTGCTGAGGAGAATATTTTCTTTGTTGCCTTGGAGCTACTGTTACTGATTCTTGAGGTGTTGACGAGTCTCTGGATGATGATCCCCCAAATAATTTCTTGATTTGTAAAGCTGGAGAAGTTTGCTTGGTTACAAGCTGAGAAGGGTGACTATTTGATGATGATAATGGGTATAATGATGAAAGTATTAAATCTGGTGATGACGATGTTGCTGATGATGGTGATGAAAGCAAAGGAATATCCCTTTGCATTAGTTTGTTTCTTCCAATCGAATGTTCATGTCCAAGTTTAGCATCAGTCTTTCTCTCTGATGATGTTAATGCAGTTTTAGTAAGCTGTTCTGGTAATGGGCTGCTTTCTAAAGACCGTCTCATAAAACTCTGTAATGAAGACTTTGTTGATGATGAAGAGGTTGGTGTCCCTGACGAAGATGACAGAGTAAGCTTTGGTTTGTTATCTCCCGCTACCTGTAACCTTGAAAGAAAGTGCATCTTAGATTGTAAAGATGTTTGCTCTGTTGAGGATTCAGATGATGATAACCCAGCCTCTGATTGTTTCATACTGGAGCAAGGAGAGTTTGAATTCAAGGATTCTAAACTACATTTCGCTGTACTTCCTTGAGAATCATCCATTAGTTTCATTTCAATCAATTCTGATGTTGTACGTTTTGTCCTAGTTCTTTTGACCACATTATCATCTCTCATTTGAAGACTCCTCTTCCTACTACTATGTTTCTTTTCCTTTTCAGGTGTGATTATAAAATCATAAATGCTTGTTCCATCCTCATGCTTTGAGTGTTTATGACCTGTACTTGATGTTGAATGATTCCCTTTCAGGAGATTATTTGATTCCCTTGGTATCGTTTTCTGTTGATCTTTGTCAACCATCAGAGTGACATCCTTTCTTGGATGAATTGATTTCTTGTCATCACATATCAACATACCCTTGCTGGCCAAAGAAATATCACTTTTCTTCTCATTACTAGATGCATCAGATTTCTTTCTCCTCTGTCTATATTTCCTTTTGGAATAACTGACTGGAATTTCCTCAACAAGCTTCTTGACAGGTGATTTGCGAAGTCTTTTCATGTTGATTCCGAGTGATTTACTCTTGTGTGTCACTGCTTCCTTCTTTTGTTGGTTTAGGTACATGAATTGGTGATCTGCTTTTCCTGTACTCCCTGATGCGCAAGTTGTCTTAACATCTGGAGCAGATGCTGTTTTCCCTGAGATTCTCAACTCTGACCTTCCAGCTGAGTCTTTGGATTCTTTCAATGTCTGCTGATGTGAAAAATAATCCTTTGGAGGAGTTACTATATGCTTCCTTGGTTCAGACTTATATTCTCCATTACCATTTGCATGACATGGCTTTGAGTCAGATTCAACCTCAACAACATGTTGGCTGACTAAAGAATTTTGCTTGACTTTCAAGGACTGCATGGATTGTTTTAAAGTGTGTTTTGAGGGTAAAGGCTCTTGAGGAAGATGGCGATCTGAGGCCTTTGAATCCACAGCAACCCCTTGTTCCATCAATTCAGGATCTGATCTTGCAACTGGATTCTTGATTGTTTCCCGAAAAGCTTCAGGTAACTGAATATCCCTCATCCGCTCACCATGCTCAACATCTTCACCAGGTTCTGATTTTGGCTCTGTTTTAACACCAGCATTCTTCATATCCTTAGACTTGCTTGGTTCAAATGGTGCTACCACATGAATGACCTTCTGTTTGGCAGTGTTGGTGTCTCTAGTTCCATGGTGCAGGAGTTCAAGGCTTGTCAGGTGTTTGTTCTTTGAATCAAGGGTACCTGCAGGAGTATGGGTGTACATGGAAGGTGTCATGTCTACAGCAGGGTATGTGCTACTTGCTTCAGAACCTGCAATTTATGAGAAGAAGTAAAGAAGGAAAACTGTAAGTAACTTAACAACAAAGACTGTTGATTGGTACATAGCTTTCATCACATTCATCAATACATGATTGTTCATTAATTTATCTGCACATATATATTGGTTCATATCTGATGATTCAAAGGATCCAAGGACTCTTATCCAAGTCTGAATTTATAAACAATTATTGTCTTTGAAATTAAATCTTTAAAATTTGCTCATGCAGCTTACAAGAGAGCCACCAGACTCAGAAATAAATTTCAACTTATAAATGAAAAATATTATCTTTTGTGTTTGTGTTTATTCTTGTCAAAATGAATATATAACACTTTGGATGATCAGCCTTCAATTTTAAAACTATGACAAAAAAAAGGAATACACACTTGAAAAAAAAACATTTCAAATTGGAAGGAGAAACAAAGCTAATTGTGAGATGATGAATATAGAAGACAAAAAAGACAGCAAGTAAACGAGGCCAGAGAGGTGTTGTCCAACAAAAGAACATCAAATAAAATTCCTTGTGACAACCCCGAGGGAATCGCGTGAGCTGGCTTGACAAATTAATCGCCATTTCAGATACCTCCTATGTGCTTGAGTGCACACGACAGCGACCGTCTAAGTGGCGGCTTCACAATTCATGAGCATGGTGGCATTAAAGAGACTGAGAACACCACAATGCATATTAATGGTAGGCAACGGTCATCATTTTAATTAGAACGCTAACACACTTATTTTTCTTTGATGAAGCCTGCATAAATGTGTACTGTTAGTATGCCATTAAGCCGTATCTATCTTTCAATGACTTATTCATGAGTGATTGGATGGTTCAGGGATGTTGGACATCAAACTCGATTACTGATCATCTAATGATGAATTTATACCACCTGAAATGAGTCATGAAACGAATGTGAACTAGGTCATTTGACACATGTAATTGTTCTTTCACACTAAGCCATACATAAAAAAATATAAATGTAGATCAACATTGTGTTGAATTCTCTGTTCTAATCTGCTTTAATAGCAAATAGGCCTGAAACAACAGGTAATACAAAGAAAGTAAACTCAGGATGACACAATTTTATACATCAACTACGAACTTCCATCAGGAGTGATCTAATTCTTAAAACATGCAAACAAAATTTGTCATATACAGATGAAAATCTTGAAGAAGAAAAAAAAGAGGGCAAAAGAAAACAAATAAATACCGCCCAACTCTCTGAAATAATTAAAATGGGGTGGGGTCTATAAATTCCTCTCTGTTGCCACATTACATAAAATGATTACAAGTAATTTCGAACATTTTGATACAAAAGAAATAAACGAAAATATTGTTAAAATTCAATCTCAGAACACCAAACCAACTTAAATAAAAACAAATTTTTATTTGGTGGGCAAAGGGAAAATGACCGCAGGTTCCTTACATCTCATCAAACCAAATACGCAGTATGTTTGTGGTTACTTCAAGAAGAAGATAAACTACTCTTTACTGGAGCAATCGTTAATGGAGGGTGAAATACGAGCATTTGTAGAACTTGTAAACTTTGCCACTATTTGTTAAATCGTTCCCAAAACCACAACACTGATTACTTGTCCTATTTCTCAAGACTATTCAATTTGAGAACGGAAATGGAGAAGAATAAAAGCTTTTTTAAGAAGAAATAGTGCCATGTAAACTGGTTTATCAAACGGTATCACAAGTCAGATAGTTTTAATTGCACCAGGGAAGAAAATGAATATTTTTTTCTAACAGAGTCAGTAGTGATTTTTTTTTCAAGAACCTTGCCAATCAAAACTACCACTTTTATGTTCATTAAATATTTATTCAATGAACGAACAGAATACATGCATCAACTATGTTTCTTATTATCAAAGTCACAATTCACAATAAGTATTCATTTAATCATATTGCACTCCTTGATTGATAATTCTAATTCAAGTTTAATATAAGTTGTAATTATACTCCATCTCACTATAAGAAGATTGTCATCTTATTTTAAATTTATACTCAACTGTCTTTGACTGAATGCTTATTTTACATTCCATTACCTTAAAAGCTGCTGCTGCTACTACAAATAATTCTACTACTATTAATAACCTATGTCAATACGAGTATCATAAAAAATGAATATGTACTATAACATTTATCATTCCTATGCATGTCATCAAAGAAATTTTATACTGAATATTATATGCAGATGACTAGAGAAGTGAGATTAAGAAGTTTATTGATTTTTTGCACATATTTATATAAAAAATATAGCATGTGTGCTCATATTTCAGATATAAATCATTTAACTGATTAACCAGTAATTAAAAAAATCACTGGTTTCACTCATTTCATCATTATAATTTGTTACAGGTTACCAAACAATCATAAGACAACAGGTTGGTTGTATTTTTCAAATAACTCAAGCTATATATTAATTGAATTAGTAGAAATGAATGAAGAATGCTGAGTAGTGAGCATATCACTTAAAACAAATCATATGATGTTGTCAATATCGGTAACTGATATCACAAATGAGTTTCTCATTCATAAAACAAACACAAATAGTTATACGGGGGCAATGAAAAGCAATTTTAGGGAGATGAATAGCAATTTGATGAGATGATACAAACAAATTATAATACAGTGCATATGAAAAAAAAAGTTTACACTTTGAAAAAGCCCTGGTAATTAAAAAATATACAACATGTGGGTATTTTTTTCACATATAATCTTGGGTTTGGGTCTCATCTATCCAATGAAAGTAAAAGTTTTGACAGAATGTTACACTTGAGTGAGCACTGTCCATTTTTGTAAAGCTCGCAGAAATCTGTTTGCGCAGAAATGCTAGTTTTTACGCTGTGTCAAGGGGAAAGGTGAAATCAAACTTACCCTGCGAAACTTTTGTCATACATTTCCCTTGTACTTTTAGTCAATTAAAATAAAACGGATACATTCAAGCATTTTCTAACAATTTCGCCATCTAAATTGAAATTTCAACACTTAGTAAACACAACCTTTACCGTTTTTGTGCCAGCTGGATCTGAGGACATACTTGAATCTGAACAAAAGTTTATATCGGACATCTCCAGCATTTTTCACTCAGTTTTTATCATTTAAAGTGGGTTAGCTTTTCATTTAATACTTGTTTCTCCACACTTTTACCAAGCTTGACAATGATTAACAAAGTGAAAATCAAGCCTAAGCCATTTTATGTAAATCACAGCTCAGTGTAAAGCAAATATCGTCACAATGGCCTCGGTGTGTGGGGCGCAATGCACTCCTCGAAGTGGTTTGGGCAAGGAAACAAGTTAAAAGGGTAAAATGTATCTTCAAATCATTTTTACTAGCTAAATTCCAAGTGTTATTCATGATTAAGGTCTACTTTATTCGCATAACTATTTCAAAGCTGTGCGCAAATCATTTTTCACTAACTTTTCAAAAGTAAGTGGTGCTCACTCAAGCGGAAATATTTTTCGACAGTTATATCGTCATTTGCTTAAATGGACCTGTACCAATGTTAAAATGTGGAAAAATCTTTAGGATATTACAAATGTATAATTTTACAGGATTTTTTCTAAGTGTAAACTTTTTTTGATACGCACTGTATAGCACAATGCAGCGAAATTGTGTTGGTGCAAGAATGCCCTTAGAAATACATTTTTATACACCACATCGGTGCAGATATGCCCTAACGCAATGCTGTGCATGCTGCTAAGGACGTTTTTGCGAGCAAGCGATGTGCAAAATATGTTGTTCTTGCATCAACACAAAGAAATTGGTATTAGAAAATGCACCAAAAAGAATGAATAAAAATGAATTATGCAGGTCCATCTCATAAGAATGCTGTACTATACAAAAGGCAACGCGTTAACTATTTCTTTAATTATGAATAACTTAAAAGAACAGGGACAATGACTAATATTACATGAAATATTCAGGTGTGGCACAATTTTTATTTTTTATAGTTGAATACTTAACACATTCTCCCAAAGCAAACCCTCCTGTGCCTTCAGAGATAACATCTTGACAGGTTTATTAAGCAATGGTGATAATTAGACATATCACTTGACCCATTTTGCAAAACACTTAAAAAGTGATAACACCCCTTCCCCCACAACCACCATTCTTAAGTCAATGGATGCAGATGCAAGATGTAATATTTCTGTAACTTTCTTCTGCCTAGGGGCCAATGTTTCATAGGTGATGACTTGCACCCCCCATGTCTCTTCAGCCCTGTATCACGATAGCTGGTATCATCTGTATACGCCCAGCTAAATTAACTAAGCATGCCCATGAGGTTTAGATGAGTAAATAAGACTGATAACAACCACAGGCCAGGGAGCAATACAAGGATCGTTAGACAACCAAAATTGGGTCAGCTTAGCACAGACCCGAAAGAAAGCGCTTTTTTCCTTCTCCATTTCTTACATCACGGAAAAGCGGATGCGCCCCAGGGCATATCGGCAAGTCACAAGTCACTGCACTTGTTGGTGCCCCATCTAACGCAAATTAGTGAAAGCAGAAAGAGAACAAAATGTAAAAAGCCCTCAGAGCAATCAAAATTAAGAGTGCGACGGAGAGAGGAGGAACCGGGTATGAATGATCACTGATAGATTCTACTTGCTCAGATCTGGGATCTTATGAATTTTCATACCTTGGGTAGGAGTTACAAATTTTTCAAGCAAGATTTGTCAAGAAATGGGTTTATTTCCCCCCTGGGGATTGTCAAGAGTACAAAAAATAATAGTCTTCATCTTGTGAGAGAAGTAGAGCGTGCATTGCCTCGTATGGATTTCTATAAACAAATCTTTTGAGAACAGTTAAGGTACAGAGGGTGGTATAACATTGGTGGTAACCAGAGATATTTGGTGGAAATTGTGGCGATATATCAAGATTTTCTTCAAATAAAGCAGAGCTGCACTCTGAAGATTTTCACATTAACCTGAATTCAACCAAGAAAAAGACTTTGATTGATTTGTAATGGGTTTGGTTTAAGCGGCAAGAGGCAATCATCTATAATTTCCTGTCCCCATTTCTCTTGAAGCTTTTGAAATGCATAAATACAACAAAGAATAAAAAAAATGGAAAAAGGTAAGATACCAAGAGGTCACTACAAGCCAGATAAACAGGGTTCAATAGTCTCAGATGTTTAACAATTCAAAATACTGTCTTGTTGAAACAAACTTCATATTTTACTGTTCATAATTTTGAATCCAATCATTAAAACTTCTCATTAATCCCTGACATTTAGCTTCAAAATTATCCCTTTTAAGGACGTTCCACAGTTAAAATGAAATTTATGGCATGTTCACCAAATTTTGCACAGATACTTCAGCACTTAAATATTCCAAATATGCAAAAATTAAAAGGTTCATGTGCTTGATATTTTGCTAACGAGCTATGAGGTTCCCCAATTTGAACGATTTCGAGAAATCAGTCAAAATCCTTCTGAATTTCATCAAAATGAACATTATACTTGTATACTTAAGATAAAAAATCTGCTCATACATATTGCTATTTGTTTGCTCGATAAAGAGTAGCAGCATCTTCAATTTTGAAAATAAGGTGTGAAAGATGACAAAAACGTATCTAAAAAATATGAAATTTATATCACAAATTTAAGAAGTACAATAAATGCTGCCCTTCATTCAAAACCCAAGTCAATATTTACCAAATTTTGCATACTTGTAGAAGATGGTATACTAAAGAGGTATGACCATAAAAATTGGGGGTTTATGTGCTTGTTTTCAAATCATTTGCACTTTTGTTGGAGCAAGTGTGTTTTTAAAAACACAAAAAGTGTCAAAAGGCTTGTATCTACATAAAGAAAAAATCTACACCTCTATCCCATTTAATCAAATTCAAAGTCATATTCCTCATAATTCGCAGCATTGCAGAGTAAAGTATTCTGAAGAGGTAGGACGTTTAAAAAGTTGGCCCATAAGAATATTTTCAGCTAATAGTTTCGTAAAAATAACACATCAAGATTTGCTGTTAAGAGTACAGATGACTGGAAAAAAATATAAGCAGATGGGGATACGCACAAACATAACTGGGGAACGTCCTTAAATGATAATAATGTTATATTTACCCAAGGTAGACACTTCAGCTATAAAACTGCTCTACTAGCTAGCCCTGCATAACCCTTTTCCATTCTAAATGCCAAGTGCCAAGCTAGAAGGCAGAAGGCTAAATTTCTAAAGTCTTTGGAATTTTGGAATGACTTGGCTGAAGATCGACTAACGAATTCCAGTTCATGAGACAGGTGCTCTAACATTGGGCCACCCCTGGGGGGGGGGGGCACTCGACCAAAAAAGTGGTAGGGGTGTGCCACGGGTGAGACAAAAAACGGGGGCCTTGGAGCGAGCTTATTGCAAAAAGGAGGGTCCTTGGAACTGGCTTCTGAACTACAATTTTGTGAAAACGGGGGTCCTTGGAACGGATCGCCAGCGTGTGTGTACGTGCGTATGCACCCCTATGGAACGGGCATGCGTGCATGATGCAGTTAGCACGGCCTCCGCCGGGTGCGCTCGCGTAGAGACGATGGTCGGACAGCGCTCGGCGGCCGCTTTTCACCAAAATTGCAGCAGATCAATGCGACCGGAACGGCGTAACGAAAAAAAAAAAAAAATGCGAAGCTTTGGAGCGGATTTCTTTCTTTTTTTTCTCGATAAGAAGAAAATGCTATGCCTTGGAACGGCTTTCTTTGTTTTTTCTTCTCAATAAGACAAAAATGCTATGCCCTGGAACGGAAATTTGAGTGTAAAAATGGGGGTCCCCTCCACGGCTCATACCCACTATGCATTATATACTGAGGGGGGGGGGGGGCCACCATGCCCCGTTGTTCTCATCAACCCCCCTTTAAAAGTACACAAACATAAACTTTTTCATCTGGTTGTGATTTTATGCATGGTCAGCCCCCCACCCCAAAAAAAGAGTCTCAGCCCCTCTCCCAACCCTGCTTTCAAAACCATTCCATCATGAGATAATTTGGTGCAATGATAATAATTGTACATATTATATACTGCGCAATTCCTATATGTATATATACTCAACTGCACGTTACAATGTTTTCATACCATGGCTATAGCCGTGCTGCCTACAGGCGCTCTGGCACTCAAGGAATTTTGTCCTACCATGTACCCATTGACATTTCCTGGATTGAGTTCAGCACTATGTGGGTAAATTTCTTGCTGAATTGAACCCACATCCTCAGATTGAAAGACGAGTATAACCGCTAGACCATGACGCCCCCACAATGCAATGAAAGAAGAGTAAATTTGACTTCTGAGAATCCATCTATTCTCATAAGTTTGATTTTTAACTACTAAAAACAAAATTTCATTTTTGTGATCATCATTTTCATAAAATTATACTGTTTCAAATACTATTGGATATTACTATGAAATATCACAACCAAGGTTTCAGCCACCTTTCAGCATTCAGTGCCTTCAGGGAATGTATCCTATTGATTAAGTCATCTTATTTTCTTCCCTTGGGTTGAGTGCGGCAAAAAGGTAGGTGAAAGGAGTTGAAGCAAATATGTAATTATTTAGTGACCACATCTTTGCCCATTTATTGAAACGTTGTGTAATTTTGATTTTCTCAATAAAGGCTCTCCTGAACACTTATCTTAAAGATATAGCCATTGCTTTGAAATGCTATTCACAGACATTGTATCTTGAAATATTTACCCCATTCCATGTATGAAAAGTGGTTTTATACCACAATATAGAAAATTATATATACTGATAATTAAGCCTGGTTTTACAGACTTTCTCATGAAATCAGTGTTTAATAAAAATCATTTTTTTAATAAAAATTCTAGACTGCATCTTTCGCAAAACAAATGTTTTATCAATAACTCTTAACATTGTGTGACATTGAAAATAATTAATCTCAAGAAGAAGAAAATAATTTATAAATCTGATATGCAATAAATGATAAAATTCACTAATATAGATAAATCCTATTCTTCAGATAACGTGTATGGATGACTCACATTCTTCCACTACTGTAATCTACTAAACTGTATCAATCCTATTTTTGGTCAGGATATTTACTTTTAATAAAACAATTCTCTATGATGAAAATATAAAGTTTCTTGATTAATTAAAGTTAAGAATACTTGAAAATTTCAAAACTTAGGAGAGACAATTCATACTATTATTTCATATGACATAATTCAAGTATACAAGGTCAAACATTATTCACCAAAAGGCAATATTCATGAGATGTTAATAAGTATATGAATAGTTGAATACATCTTATTTTTTGTTCCTGCTCTTTCGGGATTATTCAACCGTTTTAGAAAAATAACTTATATCATGAACACCCGTTTTTCAGTCAAAATTACTTTTTTTAAACGTTAAGAATCACAAATGTTAGCAATCTATTTGCTTTATTTCAAAGACTCTATAGCCTTATGAGGGCTCTAAGAATTTTTCCTCTTTAAAATAGTATTTCCTCTATTTCTGTCCCCTCAGCTTGATATCATCTCCAGATGATTAGCTTCCCTAACACCTTACACCAAATAACAAAGTAACAATTAAACTCTTGAGGTAATATCCCATCCCCAAGGTGGATCTTGGTTCACTAAACCAATCAAGTCAACAAGATATACCCCACATGATACCAGCCAATCATAATATCTATTTTCACACATTTTGTCATCTCTTAACAGCTCCTTTGCCCATCATCGACCGCCTGAAGCAAGATCGCCAATAACCAAGCCAATATTGTCCACAGAGAGACAGCATTGTGGAAAAAAGATTTAACAAATAGCCGTCCCACTCGGAAAAAACTCTCCAGAGGCATCTCTCTCTTCCCAAATTCTGATTGTCTTTCTCTCAAGCGTGACAGGGAAAAATTCAACTCATTTGCAAATTGGTGCGTTATTGCGGATGCATAAAGATCTCAAGAGTAGCAGAGGAAAGGGACGCCGGTGATGATGATGAGATGATGCGTGGAGAGATGTAGGCCAAGCGACAGTCTGACCCAATTTCAACTGTCTCTGACCTATTTCCTCGCCTTTCTTTCCCCCTTCCTTCTCCCTTCTCTTATATCTATGCTTGAGCTGGTACGATTGTTTTGGCCATGGATTTATTTTTGTTGTTGTTGATGTGAAGAATAAGTTACGAGAGGGCTCCCAGCCTATTGTCACGCATGGAGGGAAGAACAAAGAGGTCGTCGCTATGGATAGTCAGACAAGAAAGCTTTAGAGCATGGATTATGCATTAAGATAAAAGAGAAAAGGGAATAGGCCTACATCCAAGATGAATTCTGTTTAGGTTATCTGGAGCATGAATCATTGAAGGAGACAACTATATATTATCATCATCCCTCAAACATCATCTACATTACACCTTCAAAAGTTAACTGACAAGTATGCATGTCCTGTTTATCTTCAAGACCTGTACGTTTTTATGAGAAATGAAAAGACTTCGGGCAGTGTCCTTTGTAAAAAAAAAATAATGAAGTTACAAAACTTCTGATAAATTCCCCAAAAAGAAAAGAACTGTGAAATGATTCATTTATAAAATGATTGGTAGAGCAATACACTTTTAAAATAATGAAAAAAAAAACAAAGATGATATCCCAAGACAAGGCTTGAATGGTATATATCCAACACATTGATGCTACCCCCCCCCCTGCATGATTGAGAGCATTGGACCTAGACTTGGTAGGACAAAAAGAGCCACATTCAAATGTTTTATCAATATAATAACATAGCTCTATGATAATAATAATGATATGTCCATTTATATAGCCAGTTACTATGTGCATACACTCAACTACGCTTTGATACTTGGTATCATAATATTACCCTGGCTGTAGCTAAGCCGCCATATTATGATATCAATAGGCACTAAAGCATTCAAAGAATAAATCCTACTGGGTACCCATTCACCTCACCTGGGTCGAGGGCAGCAAAATGTGGACAAATTAATAGGCGAAGGAAGGAAGTCCGGAGACTAATCCACTGGGTCACAATGCTCCACTTAACTTTGTAAAAGTATTATCAAATCCACTTCAAGGTTTGCTCATTATAAGATTGGCCAAGATACATCTCATTTAATTTATAATGCAAAACATTCTTCTCTGCAATATCAAACTTCTTGAATGTTTGAATGCCTGGAGGCGATTCACATTACCTTTTTATTATTTTGTGCACCACACAAGATTTTTAAATCAGATGCTTTCATACCTGCCTGGATTAGAAAACAAAATAATTAAAATTATGATGCTAGATTGTTCCACCCAGTGCAGGCTTAACTTTCCCAATTTTCAGGGCAAGGCCAACTTTTTACAAGGCACATTTCTACAATACAGAAAAAATGTGAACAAGGCAAAAGTGATTTTGTGTCTCGCCCACAATCATGATTTGCGAGGGCACGCAACAGAATTGTATCGAAACTCAAATGTGAAATATCTGGGATGGAATAACACTTGTCATAATAGTCTTGTGCGTAAACTCTAATGTTGACCTCAAAATAAACTTTGACCATATCATATGACCTCCCAACACAATAGCATGCAGGTCCCCTAAGTACATCTACTATTCAAGTTTGGTTGAAAAGTGATTTATGGTTGCAGAGTTATGTGTCATAAGAGAGTCTTGCACAGAAACTTTAACGTTGACGTGAAAATGACCTTTGACCTTACCATGTGACCTCCGACTGCAGCATGGCATGCAGGTCTCATAACTACATCGACAATACAAGTTTTGGTGAAAAGTGACTTGCGGTTGCAGAGTTAGGTGTCATAAGAGAGTCTTGCATGTAAACTTTAATGTTGACCTGAAAATGACCTTTGACCTGACCATGTGACCCCCGACTGCAGCCTAACATGCAGGTCCCTCAAGTCCATCTACCATTCAAGTTCGGTTGAAAAGTGACCTTCTGTTGTAGAGTTATTTGTCATAAGTGAATCTTGCATGTAAACTATGTTGACCTGAAAATGACCTTTGACCTTACCATGTGACCTCTGACTGCAGCATAACATGCAGGTCCCCCAAGTCCATCTACCATCCAAGTTTGGTTGAAAAGTGACTTACGGTTGCAGAGTTAGGTGTTATAAGGTTTGTGACGGACGGACGACAAGTCTCGCCTTCACCTATGGTGGGCAGGACAAAAATGGGCACAATATCAGTAAGGCAGGCATCAACAGCATATATGGCATTGAATTAATTTCAGCCCTGCCAGCAGAGTTACTTTATGAATATACACATCTTCCTATTATTACAAGAAAATTTTCAAGGTTTATTTGTATATTGTATAAGAAGATAAAGAACATTTTAATCCCATTACAGATTAAGGATGTGAGGCAATGAAAGTGTGCATTCTTTTCCATAAAAACAGAATTCGTAGACAACAAGATCGTTTTCTGGGTTCAGACAGGTCTGAATGCACAATTACAATAATTAAATTTGTTATTTTGAGGTCTGAATGATTTCTTATACATTTGTGACCATCAATAGGGTTCTCTGTAAATAGTGACAATTGTAATCTGGCTTTCAAAAGCAAAAACTTGTAAATTAGTTTATTTGGGCCCCATTGCATAAAAGTTACTTTTATATATCTTTGCCATCCACTTGTATCTTTTATAAAATCTGTGATTTTGATTGGCTGTTTGGTCACTTTTGTTACCATGGTATTTACCATAATAGTAACTTTTATGCAACGGGGCGCAGAAAGAGTAATTCTTCATGCAGTCAAAAACTGAAATTGTAAAGTTGATTATTAAAGAAAAGACAAGATGAAAGAGTTTTTAACACCAGTTTTTGTAGACTATATGCACACTCCCATGCTTGAAACATTGTTGTCTCCTTATTGTTTGAAGCTCTTGTTGAATTTTTTCAAATGTGACAAGTTTCAAATCATTTAAAGAGAAATGCCAGTAGTTGCAGTAAACACTGATTTCATGAGAAAGTCTGTTAAACCAGGCTTAATTGTCAGTATATCATCGAGGATCTAGATCTGGTACAGTTACGTAAACTGAACTTTGTGAAATCTTGAAATCTACGCTGAAAAATGCTCACACTGAAGATCACCAACACAGATAGGAACACGTGGGACAGTGTATTATAATTGTTGGAATAAAGACCCGAACGGAAGTGACCGAATTCACGCTTATTTTGCTTATTTCTCAGCAATTACACAATTTCTTCCAGAATCCTTCGGCACATATTTTTTATTCATACAAACAGACACTTGGGTGGTCATTATATTAGATTCTGTAAAAAGTTACCAATACTGGAATTTATCTTTAATATCTTTGTGTTTTTTCAAGCTCAACGGAATCTCTGGGCGACTTATTGTTGGTTATGGGATGGCTAATCACATATCAATGTTGCCTTGTCAGGTTGGTGTGAACAGCTCTAATGACACATTCTGATATCAACTTGTTATCTGGGTTATGTGTTTATCCATCTATGAATAATTGTTAATCTGATTGTTGTTTTATAGTCTATCATCTATTCGATCAAAAGTGAATATCCCAACATTTATATTTATACATATAACAAGTTTTCTTTTAACACATGCACAAGTTTTCTTTTAACACATGCACATATACTTCGATATATTATCCTAGAAATGTCAGATTCAGTACATCACATGCTTTTATCAATATAAGTATAAAGCAATAAGATAACATCAAATTAGGTGTTCTTCACTTGTCAGACATACTGGTACTACAGGATGAGAATCAAAATGGACAAAAATGTTTGCATAAACAAGGTTAAAAACATTACACACATCTCTTCATCTTTTTTTTAATATATCATTTTACATATCTTTTTATCTATCCATTCTACATTGCAACGTAGATGCATATTTGGTCTAATTTTTGAACAATCTACATATTTGACCGGCTTGTTTTATCTTTATTCAAGATTTTTTTTAATGGTATGATGACAAGAGAACTACAATGACTCTACAAGCATGAGCAGAGAAATCACTTTATATCTAATCAATATTGATGAAATACAAAATTTGAAAATTGTGTACTGTTTTTTTTATATTACTCTTAATACTGTATATAAGTGTTTAATAAAGATCAATATATATGAATCGTACTGGCTCATTATGAAAAACTTAAATTTTAACACTGCTTAAAGGATGTGATATAATTTTCTGTAACAATCTCTGGAAACTTGAGTTTGAATTTTAGATCAAATTTATCACATTTTCTTGTAATGTCACTATTCTTCTTAATGTAGAAAATTTTGGAAAATTATGTTATGACTTTTTTAAAGTTTAAATGCACAGTTTATATTGAAAAGTGGTTTCTTTACAAAAGTGGGTAAAATGCAAATCATCTGTCCCTGATTATTTATTCAAGATACTAAGATGATTAAGTTTACTTATTTTATATCAGTATCAGTCTACTCTGTAACATAAGGGTGAAAGATTTAATTTTTCATTTCATCTGAAAAGGATTCCAAACTTTGAAATTTTCTAGAGAACAGATTTAAATACACAGTACATATACCAGTGCTGTATTTTAATCATTTGTTTCAAGTCATGAGAATAACTAGGCCTATATCCTGGAGATTCTCTGATGAGCTTTTCTGATTAAACTGTCATAAAAATTATTCGAATTTTTGTGAATTATTGAAAGAATGTGCATATTGCAAGGAAAAGAAAAAAAATATTGTCCAATCTGTGAATGTATTCATACTGAGGTAATCAATCAAGATCAGAATACTGGAAATTATGAAAATACTTACCTGATTTTCTTATTTACGAGATAACTCATACATCTACTTGATTTGCTAGTTCAGCCCTCTGGACTGCCATACCCGAATAGAACTCCCAAGGATTTAAAAAGCGCGAGCGCGCCCTCTCCCGTTCAGGCTTACTACCCATGATCACCGCGCAACTAGCGTCCATCTTCCTCACCTTTCGCAAGCCCATACGTTGAAACATGTTGCTACGCAAGGCGGAGGGTCGGTGGGAGGGTATCAAGTAGATGTATGAGTTATCTCGTAAATAAGAAAATCAGGTAAGTATTTTCATAATTTACTTCAATAACTCCATACATCTACTTGATTTGCTAGACCAGCACGGACTCAAACCGTAGGGAGGCATGTTTTCAATTGTAAGCCTAAGAAAATTTTAAAAGAAAAAAACAAAAACAACGAAATTTAGGGAGAGGGGGAAAAAGCCGCAGCTGCTTTAAGCGCCGAAGCAGCAAATCTCGCCTCGCTGGACGGAATGTCCTTCAAGTAGAAAGAAGTGAAGGAGTTAGTTGAGCGCCAAAAGGCGGCCCTCAAAATTGTCCTCGAGAGGAATGCCCTGTATACTCAGGAATACTAAGTATCATGGGCCCTCGGCCTAGTGTCAGGAGAACAACATCACCTGCTGACTAGAGCGTAAGAATCGAAATTTGTTGAAAATTTCAACAAGAATCGTGATCGGAAAACTGAAGCTTTTAAGGCTCAGTAAGTGATCAATCGACCAATCTGAGAAGGCGAGATATCTCAGAATTAAGCCTCCGCGTGGGAGAAAGCGCCCAGAATTCGATATCTGTCTCAAATGCGTGAGGGCAGAAATCTGCAGAATTCTGATAGAGAGCTGTGGTAAAAAGTTACTAGCGGTCCGAAGGGGACCAGGAACGACGGAGAGTAGGGATTTAGGAAGAAAACCACTCGTAAGGCAGACAAGGGTCGAGAAAGCGACTGAGTGCCATCCTGTTAATAAGGAATGCCGCGGACATGTTGCCTATGTAGAATAGAGCAGTCTGGTCAAAACAGCTCAACCGGGCGTGTCAGGGATACAGCGCGGTACACATCACGACAAAAGTGTGTTAGACCGAGTGATCGAGAGAGAACTCAGGATCCCCTTTCTCCCATACTGATTGAAGCACCCATCTGAGGGTGCAGTGCCCGCGGTGGAAGAGGTGGCTTGGCTCAAGCCACCATCGCCGA
The DNA here is from genome assembly GCF_018143015.1 of Lytechinus variegatus. Taxonomy (NCBI): domain Eukaryota; kingdom Metazoa; phylum Echinodermata; class Echinoidea; order Temnopleuroida; family Toxopneustidae; genus Lytechinus; species Lytechinus variegatus. The sequence goes on from NC_054746.1 coordinate 40,447,731, forward strand.
GAGAGCCCGTGAGGCTAGGCTGCGATGGCTGTCCGCTGGGCGGGGGAATCCCTAGCAGCAGCAAGTGTACGCCAGAGGGAGCTGGCGAAAAAAATCTGTCACGATATTACGTGTAAACGACCATCAAGAGATGCTCTAAACGAACAGACATCGCCAGATATGATACCTCAACCGTTACATTCCCAACGGAATCGAATGAGGTAGCAACGGCCCTGTCCTATCAAGTTAGGGACGGAAACTGGCCAAGAGTGTCGAAGTCCTCGCTTGAAGAAACAAGCGAAGGAGACTTGAGGAAGTAATCACAAAATTTCCATCAGTCTGCGGTGAGAACCAGTTGTTTATGAAAACAGTCACAAGGCCTGTTTCTCAGGTGATCGTAAGAGCGAGCACCGCCAGCGCCGGTTGCGGCAGCGTGGAACAGTCCGATATCGGTAAGATAAGGAGCTCCAAAAAGCTGCGGGGGGCGGCAAAAATGACGCCCTAAGCAGCGGGGGATGAGAATCTAAATTTCTAAAAGAAGAACTCCAGTGAAGTAAATCACTTACATGGAGAGGCTCATCCACAGTCGGCCCGAGAGAAGGCGGGTCGTAGTGATCGTGGTTAGGAAGGCATAAGCATACATCCATCCACTGTTACATCATCCTCGGTCGTGCGGTGACCCTGGCCACATGCCTTGCATGGAAGGAGGATGAAAGCAGCATGCGGGGCGACTCGAGTGTGCCGTGAAAAAATTTCTAAGAAAGAAGCCGATTCGACTAACGGGCACGGTAAAGACATCCACCGTAGACCACTCCGCACAAGGAGGGAGCGGCGGAGACGCCCGCAAGATTGACCCACATAGAGGGCAGTCTATAAGATAGACAGTTAGAGCTCGACCGATGGTCTGGCGGTGTACAGTTTGGTGTGAACTCGCCGACCCGGTACGGTGGGTGTGCCCAGAAAGTAGGCGTAGAATGCCGACAGAGAATCCTGGGGCTTTAAACAAGTTTGAACGCACGTACATAGCCAACAATCTCATGAGATGTACGGCGGTTACTTTCCTCCGAGATGATGTTTACCCAACCGGGAAAGACTCGGGGAACAGCTGTGAATGTCAACAGGAGGGATATCTAGCATATGAAAAGCTGATTCCTTCCACGTATTCGGTGCGGGTGCTGCCGGCGGTGTCCGGGGGGACGACCGGTGATGGCAGCTCGGGTAGGGTTCGTACGAGCCGCCCGAATACGAGACAAATAGGTTAACATAACCATAATGCACCGGGTGGTGAAGGCATAGCGATTATTAAGCACAGGAGAACTTTTAATCGCCGTGACATTCAGATCCGATATACATACTCATAAGCTCGGAGAGCTATGAGATAGTGAGACATACCGCTGAGCGGTGATGGTGCTCATATCAGAGTCGCCCTCTCTTCAGCGGCGATCGCTGGAGAACGGGTGTCTGTACTATAGCCCTGACTCTGGCGTTGCAAGGGTAGGAGCTAAGTAAGACAGGGCACCCTTACTTTCGAATAGAAAGTGAGGTTCAGGCCAGAAAAGCGAAGGTCCCGTCGCCTGGGCGGACGGTCCGCGGACGTGATAGGTTGTCCTCTCAAAGCAGCCAAACATTCTCACGAGAGAAGTGCGGCATGCGGTATGTAAGAGATTCATACCTCCAATCTACGGGCCCGCTTAGGGGGAAGAATGGAGAGTTACCGCTGAAGGAGTCGTCGCCGTATGTGAGCTTGACGTAGAGGGCGAAATCGGGAGTACCTGCATAATAATCGCCCCCCCCCTGCCTCTGCCTTCTCGCTAGCCTCGAGAGGCTTGAAAATTTCGAGACGGCGGCGCCGGAGCCTGGCGCTTCCGGGCAGCAGCAGAGCGGGGGTGGGTTTACACCCACGGAGCTGGCGGCTTCCTCGTCGTAGGAGCCGCCTCGTCTAGAGCGACCCCGTCACTCTCCGAGACCCCCAATTCGGCTGATTGAGCTCGGAGCGCCTGAAGAGGCGGGGCGAGAAAATATGGACTCCCTTGCTTCATCAATACCCCCGCTCGGAGGGTAGATGTGAGGTAGATACTTGTCAAGCAGCGCCTGAGCGCTTACTGAAAAGTCGCCCGCGGGATAGGGGTTGTCCTCATAAAGGGAGTCTCGCTCTATGGACTGAACCGGGAGGTTGTCCAGTAAGCGCCGGGGTGGCCCCGCGTGTCGGCTGGGACACGTGCTCTGAGATCGACGAAAATGCTGGAAAGCACACGCGATCTTGGGGCACCCGGTTAGTCGGTGCACTGGCTGGCGATTTAACAGAATCGCTCGAGGATTTCCCGGGTGTCTGGTGGTTATTGCCCACTTGTCTCGCTTGATGCTCAGGGGCATCAGCGGGGTGAGTAGACGTCGAGGGTGGGGTGAACCCGCACTACTCGAAAGCAGAATGTAGCAGCATGAATAGCTGTGACATCTGACCACCGACACAAGGGTCTGAAGGAGGGACGCCCATGGCAACAGGGCTGGCCGACCTCACCTTCGACCTCTTCTTCTTCGCGGCCTCCGCCGGTGTGGCCGGGGCAGAAGAAGGCACAAGAGGCACGGGTGATTTCTTACGATTTGCCGCCCCTGGCAGGGCGGCCGTCAACAACGAAACTTCACCCGAATCTGACGGGGTCAGATTGTGGTCACAGTCTGATGTGTGACGCCTCTCGCGGTAGCAGAATGTAGCAGCATGAATAGCTGTAACATCTGACCACCGACACAAGGGTCTGAAGGAGGAACGCCCATGGCAGCAGGGCTGGCCAACCTCTCCTTCGACCTCTTCTTCTTCTTCTCTTTCTGCGGGCTCCGCCGGCGTGGCCGGGGCAGAAGAAGGCATGAGAGGCACGGGTGATTTCTTACGATTTGCCGCCCCTGGCAGGGCGGCCGCCGACAATGAAACTTCACCCGAATCTGACGGGGTCAGATTGTGGTCACAGCCCGATGTGTGACGCCTCTCGCGGTAGCAGAATATAGCAGCATAACATGTATGACTGTAACATCTGGCCACCGATAAGAGGGTCTGAAGGAGGAATGCCCATGGCAACAGGGCTGGCCGACCTCTCCTTCGACCTCTTCTTCTTCTTCTTATTTTGCGGGCTCCGCCGGCGTGGCCGGAGCAGAAGAAGGCACAAGAGGCACGGGTGATCTCTTACGATTTGCCGCCCCTGGCAGGGCGGCCGCCAACAACGAAACTTCACCCGAATCTGACGGGGTCAGATTGTGGTCACGATCAGATTGTGGTTACAGTCTGTGTGACGCCTCTCGCGGTCAGGGGCTGGGCGATCTCTCCCGATGCTGTCAACGGAGGACGACTTATACGGCAGAGATCCTGACCTGTGCCGGGGGGAGAGAACCGCACTCTCCCTCCGGACTTCTGGTGACCCGGTAGCCGGTGGGTCGCATAGCCCTATGGGTGCTGCGGCGGCAGGACCTAGTTTAGGCTTGGAAGCCTTGGCTACCACTTTTTCCTTTGTCCGAGACCGTGGCACCACAGTCTCGGCCTTCCTTCTCTTAGCATCCGACCGCAAATTCGGAATGCTGAACGGCGCACCCTCATACTCACCGCCGCTGGGCGCTCACCGCGGCGTCCCTCCTGCTCGCCTGGAGGCGGCCGACTTCTGTAACTTGCAATCGGGACGGTCCCCGTGGAGGGCACCAGGTCCTCTGGGGCTGTGTTAGTCCCATTCAAAGATACCTCTCTCTACCCTGAAAAAGGAAAAACAAGAATTTTTCTTTTTTTTTTTTTTTTTTTACAAAGATCTCGCTTAGATTAAAAGTGGAGACCGGAGTGGTCTTTCCCTCCTCCTAAAAGGAGTTTGTTTGAGCAAACAGAACAAAACAAGAGGGGAGGGGTAGGGAGGAAGAAGAACCTAAGAATAGTTTAGGTATCTGCCTGTAAGAAAATAAAAAGGAGGTCGGAGACTTTGAAAAAAAGAAACTCCTACAAGGTTCCCCTACTATATTCTCTTTTTGTGCCCGAAGGAAAAATTCGAAACAAAAATTAAAAAATGAATGCAAGTTCAGAAGAGAACGAAGTTTCCACCTGCGAAGAAACACAAAAACAAGCATTTCAGAGCAGGAAGAAAAGGGATTGAGAGACAAATAATTCCAGATAAGAGAAATTTTACGATAATTTCCAAGAGGAAAAAAAAAAAGTAACCTCCTGTGGAAAGGTAAAGAAATTCAGAACAGGAGGAAGGAGGAACGTCTCTAGTAACGATTCCAAGAGGAAGAACGACACAGTAAATCCTCAAAGGGAATCGTAGAGCCCGCCTGTCGAAAAAAAAAATATATAAGACTAGGAGGGAAGAGGGAATTGAACGAAGAAAACAATTCCGGGACAGGTCAAAAAAATTTCTAACAGGAAGGAGACCCCACCTGTAAAGAACAAAAAATTTTTTTTTTTTTTTTTTAGGGGGGATTGAATAACCAAACAATCATCAGGTATAATTGCGTAAGCCGAATTAAACAATCCCCGAAGCGTCTGTGAATAAAATATTAATCAAGAATTTTATTCAGAACAGATGGAAGAGGAATTGAGCTTTAAGATCCGCCTGTGAATAAAATATCAATCAAGAAATTTATTCAGAACAGAAGGAAAAAGGAATTGAGCTTTAAGATCCGCCTGTGAATAAAATATCAATTAAGAAATTTATTCAGAACAGAAAGGAAAGAGAATTGAAGAATTAATCAATCAATAATCAATCGAAAATCTTAATAAATCAATTCCAGAAAGCAAGGAAGGAACAGAGTTGAAGATCCCAACCTGCAAAAAGAAATAACAATAACACCCTCGACAACAAAGTGTAGAGGCTGTCTAGAATTTAATTCAAAAACGGCACCAAAAGCCACCACGCTTTGAACGTGAAGAACAATAACCATGACAGGTGGTGAAGGCTTGCTGCCACGTAGGCAGGCCAAGCCCGGTGCCTCGCGAACGCGCTAGCGATGCGGCGCGACGAGAACTCAAACGTTAGAAAAACAATTTAAGTGTCACCAAAAACACGTCTAAAAAGTCACGCCAAGTGTAAATTCTGAACACAATCTTACACACAAATGGAAAGATTGAAATTAAAAGGGAGAATGCACCACAGATAAGCGAAAATAATATACCAAAGCTCAAAAAGATTTGAGCTCTTAGGAGACTTATCTGAGCACGTCTTGACAGGTGGCTTGCCGAAAGCAAAAGAGGAAGATGGACGCTAGTTGCGCGGTGATCATGGGTAGTAAGCCTGAACGGGAGAGGGCGCGCTCGCGCTTTTTAAATCCTTGGGAGTTCTATTCGGGTATGGCAGTCCAGAGGGCTGAACTAGCAAATCAAGTAGATCTTTGGAGTTATTGAAGTAAATTACCCTTCTTACTTAATTTTAGTGCCTATTGGAAATATAAAAACAATCCTCCAAGAAAATAGTTTTTTAGCCAGAAATGAAAAATATCTCTTTTGAAATCAATCAATCCAGTAAACTGAATAAATCTGAAACCTGTAGCCCATTCGAAAAAAATATATATATTAAAAACCATTGAATTCAATAAGTGTGTATAATTCCTAAACAATTGAAATTATTTTGTTTACATGCTAATATGAACAAACCAGTCAACTGAGATATCAAGTATGAAGCCTACCTTTCAATTGTGATGCCATGTTATCTATACATTATTGCTCCATGAAACAATAATTCTGCCAGGATATCTATTCATTCTACGCAGCCTAAAAGGACATGAAAACTAATGAATCATGAAAATTAGGCCACTGTATATTAGTTGTTCTAGTTTATATAACAGAACAAAAGAAGAATTTGAGGCATTGTCTTTGTGAATACTGTTTCAAATGAAAAAGGAATATAACATTACTGTCAGAATCAATACATCACTACAAAAAGTGAACTAGATCTTTAAAATTGATTTTATTCATCCTCATAAAAGACTTACTCAGCCTGACATCAGAAGAAATATTTAAAGGGGACCTGTCCTCTAACATAGTCACAATATCACATAAGTGGGGGTCCTTTCATAAACCTCTGGTCTTGTTAGCTATGACTTTTAATTTACAAATTAAACGTGCAGTACAAATTTTGGTGTAAAACACAATGGCAATGATTAAGTCCTTATTGGAGAATGCTTATGTTTGGTGTAGTCTGTGATAATTTTGTCTAGTCACAATTATACTGTATTCAATGTACAATACATGTCTGAAACAGAGGGTTTTAAGTGCAGCTATGTGATAATCCATTGGTTATGGTGGTGTCACACCTTGGCGTTTTAGACAGCGTATGCCCGAAGTATCAAAATTTTTCTAAAACGTCGGCATACGCTGAACTTTGATTTTTTTTAAAAACTCTGGGCGTATACTTAGCGTATTCGTAACGAGTTGGACGTATACATAACGTATTAGTAACTTATATCGAACCCTTCGTTAACTTATAAGTAACGTATTCCAACGAATGCTTAGCGTATTGCTGGCGTACACAACTTATGCCCTACGATAGCCTAACTTACACATAGCACGCGGCAGCGTATCGCTGACGAACACGTGTCGTAGCCTATAAAAAGGCTGCCGCTCGACTATTCAAATCATAAACGCACGATACATCACCGTATCAACAGCACCGCCATGCCGAAGAAAACTCCTGTCAACCCCACCTTTATATACCAATTCCTATAAACGTTGTCAATACGCCATTATACGGTAGCTGTAAGTTATAAACACGTTCAGTAAGTTTTGTGGTCGTCCGGAGCACGTCTTCACACGTCTTCATACGTCAATATACGTTGGAGTTAAGTTACACATACGTTCAAAGCACGTTACTCATAGGTTAGAAGTAAGTTTTAGGGTACGCTGGACATTATCTCGACATACATTGACTTATGAGTAACTTACGAGTAACGGGTGTCAACGTGTATCAACGATCGCGTAAATTGCCTACAACTTATGGCCCGCGTATGCGGGACGTATGAGCCATACGCTGGCATTCGTCGAAAAATTTTGTGCTTGCACAAAATTTTTCAACGACCTCGCCGTATGACGACGTATACAAGCGTGTTTTAGCGTACTCTTAACGTATGCAACACTTACCCGTAACATATTCGACGTACGCCAGCGTATTCGCCAAATTCCTCATACGTCGGGCATACGCTGTCTAAAACGCCAAGGTGTGACAGCGCCATTAGCACCCTTTCAGTTCCAAACACAATAGTCAGCAACAAACATTTATATTCCACTGACCTTCACATTACTCATTCTTTTTTTCATCTGATTGAATTTATCTCTTCAACCATACTCAGGCAATTCGCTTCATAAAATCTTGAAATGTCACACAGCCAATGCTTATCTTTACTTTCAAAGCAGTATAAAAGGGTAAATCAGAGATTTTTCTGGAGTAAATCTGAGACCCGACCTAGATCAATAAGCATATATCTGTGACACAGCTTAATGAAACTTGAAAAAGAGGATGGTTTTGTAGACAGCACCAAGACACTAGCCCCATTCACACGACAGCACCATACTGAATTTTGTAAACCAGGGTACTGTAGATATCATTTGAATGTTTGAGTTCATTGACTTCAAGTCATACTATCTCTTGTTACACAGATTCTAGATAATCTATTATGCTTTTTACACTGCACTTTTTTTCCTTAACCCCAGGAAATTGGTGGGGCTGAGGGGGGGTCTTAGCCCTACCAATTTCCCGGGGTTAAGCTTAGCCCACTTCGATTTCATACTACGTTTTAGTAAAGTGGGCTAGCACGGTAAATAGTACGGTACTATCTGGCCCTGCAAAAAAAGCAGGGTTAGCCGGCTTATTGTGGTGCTAGCACCACAATTGCGGTGCTTAGAGATGCAGTGTTAAACGAAAGTGGGCCTAAACTTTAGCCAATCACAGAAGTCAAAATTGCATGTTAATTCCGCTCTGTATGGTAAAATCATCAATATTCATGAGCTGTGTGATAGTCCGGGGTTAATGCGTTAACCCCGGCTAAGCAAATAGTATGGGGTTAAGACATTGTGAATTTAAAAAAAGATAGTATGGGGTTAAGGATAGTCTGGGGTTTAGGAAATGCAAAGTGAAAAGCATATATAACAATCTTTAATATCAATAATTGTTCTCTCTTTCTGTGTCTTCACTACATTTAGTTCAAATATTTGTATTGATTTGTTATAAAACATGTGACATTTTGCTGATTTTGTTTTCCAAATCTGACATCATATTCACTTTAAGATGGAGCTTATTGATAGGTTGCATGAAGCATATTACAAACAATCTAATAAATATAAACAAACTTAGCTTCTAGCAAAGTTGTGACAAGAATTGTTTTTTTTACAGTCATTTCAAAACTAGTGAAACTAAACAGAGGAAATAAAGTATAACCGTATGGCGTATGACATCTATAGCTATTTATTGATTGATCCCTTGAAATCGTGAATCAAATAGGAGATAATGTCAAATTAGTTTTTCAATGATTAAATACTGTCATTTTATCACATCCTACCAGAAATGAGGATTGCAGTTTCCATACCCTATGAGTATTTTTTTGTAGGTGTGAACAGACCTTTACTCCCTCTGAGCATGGCTTTTCCCTCCTCTACTTCCAGAAAAGTGATAACCTTGATCTCAATTTGGATGACCAAATACACCTTTCACATCATAGAAATCAATAGCTATCACATTCTATATGATGCAGGAGGCATGCTCATCTAAATCAATTGAATGTTTCTGATGTAAAATGATTACCACAAAAATAATATCTCACAAAATCATGGTCACATTTATTCTGCAATTTTCAATTATTACCACTTGCTAAGACTGGTGAGAAAGAAAACAGTGTTAAAAGATAACTAGGAAAGAAAAAATGCAACATAAAAAGAGGGAGGGGTATGACATACCTTTAATGAAATTATATACCTCCAACACTAACTGTGTTTCTCGGTTAAAAATACATTAGCGTTCCACCTTATTTAATATGACTTTAAAAACAAAATCCCACATATAGAAACCACCTGTTTGCCCAAAGTAACACCATCATGATCAAATAGCTGAACAATCAATATTTGACACAAATAATGTGTAAAAAATAAAATGTTGACAGATTGTGTTTTCACATTCTTCATAATCTAGTTTTCCATACCTTATATTTCCTTTAGATTTTCAAGGTTCCCATTCTATCAAAATAGAAATAATCATTAATAAAGCTAATAAAGCTGTAATGGTATTACAATCAACCACCACCATTTCAAGGAAATATAAAAGCTAGCAGCTTTTCCATAAAGGTGTTTAAATTGATTTGAATATGGTTACAAAGTAGGCAATCTACAATCATTAAAATAAACACAGACAGTGTAATGTGGACTAAGATATTTATTAATACCCCCATCCTAACCCAATGGCCTGATGAAAGGTATATACACGTATTTATAATGGTAATATGCGATTACCATGACAACACAGTTTTGGTTAGCACTCCATATCCAATATTAATGTGTGTATTAGTCTCATTATGTGGCATTAGGCAAAAAATATCTCGCTCCACAAGATTTACCAAAGTTTAATGTCATAACATGCTGCTACCATGGTAACACAGTAATTGCTACATTAAAAAGTGTATTGCCTGATTTTACTCAAAGAATGTATATACCACACTTTGTGAGCACTAGGCAAAAACTGAGGAAGTTGTTCAATCTGCAAGATTTGCAATGTACCAACAGCCAAACAGTATGCCGTATCTTATACCCCTTGAAACCTCATGTGTCTAGAGTATAAATATGATCACATTTACATTCTCAACAATGTTTTATTTTCAACAATCTACTTGAATTATTAAAAACATCATTGAGTTTTGTGGCGACCGAAGTTATTTTTTAAACCTCATATTGAACTTATATTCCAGTCCTTGTAATTATGAATATCTTAAGAAACACATCCTTTTTTTCTGTTTAATTAAAAAATATTCAATCATATCTCAATAAATGAAAGTGAGATATAACTTACTGAAAAATATAGGCTGATGTGAGTAATAGGAAAAAAGATGAACGTTCATTAATAAATCTAGCATTTCTTGCTGAATAGATTAAATAAGCATATTTTCTTGGTATCTCAAATTAAAAGACAATTCAATTTAAAAAAAAATAAAATCCCACAAAACTTTCTAAACTTTGTGTCATTGCAATGCAGGTTTACTTTCAGTGTTTTTAAAATGACTGAATTATAAATTTTGCTGTTTTGAAAGAAATATATGTAGATTAAGTATTCTGACATGAACAGCAATCATTTATATCCACCATACAATAGAAAAGCACTGGTAAAAGTGCAAAGCTAGTTGTCGGGCCTCAAAAGAAGTGGCGCTGCAGGGCAATGACCTGAAGGACTAACACGCTTGGTTACCTTCAATGATTTGTACAGTCTCGTTTGCAGTGTCACGTTACCGAATATCGACATCTGTCTTGAGAAGAACGTGTTACATCTAATGTAACACCTGCTCGACTATGTTCACCAAAACCTTAACTAGAGAGGGAGGAAGTGGAAAAAAGAGAAACCCCTTGGGCTATCCTAACCATGTTTTCATACAGTGGGGCGATACCCGACATTTTGCACTTTACGCCATCCACCTACAGAGAGAAGCTGTCGGGGAAAATTAATTCCCCACACATCATCACCACAACGGAAACAAGGAAACAACGCATTGGAACGCATCATGAGAGAGGGACTATAGAAGATGACTGATAGAAGTCATAACAAGCTGCCCCACTGTACTATCGAGTTCCATTAACAACGGGAGAATACTTTCCCTCTTACCCATCCAATTCAAGTGTCAATTTGCCTCGGGTTGCATCGTGAGCCAGCTCTGCGGAGAATCCGATCCCATGCTAGCACTTTTAGAGATCGCCAATTATGGAAGACAAATAAGTCACCTGTTTCCGGTAGACCAAGTATTGTGGGATATCGATCCCGCTTTGGGGTTTTGACGATAAGTGGATTTGGAAGGGTCTGTCATGGGTTTGTGGGTATCTCCTCCTTGTTAAGACTGATTTTGAAGATGCTTCATCTTCTAGTCATGTCTATCATGTGTCAATTAAAGCATCTCAGATAATCAAACACTCCAAATGATCTACCTAAATTTCATCAATCTATCTTTGCCAGTATGAGGGCAGGCTTCTCCCTTAGGATACAAAGGAAGAGCGTATCGTTGTTCTGCAAGTTAACAGGCAATATATGACACTATTGATTGCATTAAAAAAAATACACAATCAGAAAAATTGAGAAAATAAATATGTTTTCAATAACATCGATTGGCCATATTGCCTCTTAACTTACCGAGACAGAGAGATAGACCAACTAGGATAAAGGACTTAGCAAAAAGTCAAAACCAAGTTTTGTTAATTATATCTTGGCTGATTTCCTTATGTGTAGCTCTAGAAATAAAAAAAATGTTCTAGAAATTATATTTCCTAAGAATTTGTGCTAAAAAGGATATTGAACTGTTCCTAAAACACTATTTATTGGGAGAAATAGCTCAATAATGAAGCATTGTTTACTTAAACATTTTTTCTATTTTGTTCAATAAACTAATTCATTCTGGTAATTGAAAGATAATTATATTATATTGGATGACTCAAAAATGGAATACCAGAAATATACCAAGAGTTTGGGCAAATATTCCACGAATCTCATTTGAGTGGAACATTTCTGGTATTCCATTAATAAAAGCTTTCCAATACAATCATTACCATCATTGCTAAAACACTCTACAGTGCGTATCAAAAAAAGTTTACACTTTGAAAAAGCCCTGGGAATTAAAAAATATACATGTGGGTAATTTTTTCACATATAATTATGGGTTTGGGTCTAATATATCCAATGAAAGTAAAAGTTTTGACAGAATGTTACACTTTAGTGAGCACTGTCTATTTTTGTAAAGCTCGCAGAAATCTGTTTGCGCAGAAATGCTTGTTTTCACGCTGTGTCAAGGAGAAAGGGCGAAATCAAACTTACCCTGTGAGGCATTTCTCATAAATTTCCCTATTTTTTTAGCCGATTGAAATAAAACGGATACATTCAAGCATTTTGTAACAATTTTGCCGCCCAAATTTGAAATTTCAACACTAAGTAAGCACAACCTTTACCCTTTTTGTGCCACCTGGATCTGAGGACAATTGAATCTGAACAAAAGTTTATATCAGATATCTCCAGCATTTTTCACTTAGTTCTTATCATTTAAAGTTGGTTTACATTTCATTTTCATTTAATACTTGTTTCTCCACACTTTCCCAAGCTTGGCAACAAAATGAAAATCAAGCCTAAGCCATTTCATGTAAATCACAGCTCATTGTAAAGCAAATATCTTCACGATGGACTCGGTGTGTGGGGGAGTGGGATGGGGCGCAATGCACTCTTCGAAGTGTTTTGGGCAAGGAAACAAGTTTAAAAAGGTAAAAGATATTTTCCTATCAATTTTACTTGCTAATTTTCATGTGTTCTTCATGATTAAGGTCTACTTTTATTCGCATAACTATTTCAAAGTTCTGCGCAAATCATTTTTCACCAACTTTTCAAAAGTAAGTGGTGCTCACTCAAGCGGAAATATTTTTCGACAGTTATATCGTCATTTCCTTAAATGGATCTGTAACAATGCTAAAATGTGGAAAAATCGTCAGGATATTACAAATATATAATTTTACAGGATTTTTTCTAAGTGTAAACTTTTTTTTGATACGTACTGTATATAGATGATAATGAACATTTCCCATTTTCCCCCTTAAAACCCTGTCCACTATCCAATCTAAAATAACCAAAGTCTTAGATCATGTAAAGAAATTAAATCTTAGATACAATATTTTACATAATTTTGTAGAAGATCATGAAATGCTTCAACAAAAAAAAGCAGGATGCCTATTCTTTTCTTTTGTTCACACATGATTTATCTATTATGAACACAGAATCTTAATTTTGCCTCAAAGAACTTCTATACCTACACATAAAAATCTCGTCTAAAATAAACTTCAAAGGCTTGACTAACAGGGTGCGGCAATGTGAAGTAATATTTTTAAGCACAGTGAATTAGATATGAGGAAAGAAAGAATGTTACAGAGTCAGACGACTTTTGTTACCTGACTACAACTAAGTGTGATCCATCTAGATTTGTAAAAAAAAAGCACAAATATTTAGCTTTAACTTCTGTGAACAAGCTCAAGCAAGCATGTAATGTGTCTCATGGCATCATGAAGAGATTACTATGTTGCCATGCAGTTTTTAATAGTTTGTTTTCTTTTACTCGAAGGATATAGTGCCAATCTTTTTACTTTCTAACCATAAGTGACATGGTCTGTCTTAATATAAAAATAATAAAATATTGCTGAGCTCTGTCTGACCATATCAGAATGAGACTGAGAAACAATTCATATACACACAATTAAAAGGATACAATGGTTATACCAGTATTTGTACAAAAAAAATGGATTAAAAAAATGAAAATAGTAAAAACAGCATTTCATTGTTTAATGACAATGCTAACAATCATATGTATGAAAATGTAACTAAATGCTTTTCTTCAAGCAAGCTACAGTTCCAAGTAAATATGAGAAAAAAAAACAAAGCAAACAGAAAATAGAGTACTTGCTGTAACAATGAGAGTTGTAAACAAACAAAATAAGCAGTTCATATCTGGGTTGTATGTACTCTGTTGCTTAAAATTGCAACATGCAACAAAAATGAGTATTCTCAAGGGTAGGAGAGTAGTGGCAATAATTTGAACAAGAGTTCCACTAAGCCGAGCACATAATATACCCGTCTGTAACACGGTAAATGGAGTTATTGGTCAAACAAGAAAAGTGGAAGGTGGCAACTTCACCTTTGACCTTCTGACCTCAAAATCAATAGAATTGCTAGTATCATACACACCAAATTATATGAGCCTGGGGGGGGCCTCGGAGCCCCCCCTCAACGAATAGCACGATATTTCCGCCACGCGAATTTTTGTGACCGCGCCGCTCACTGGCTTTTTACTTTCAAGTCTTTCGCAACTTTTGAGACCAATTTTGTGTCACCCAGGTATTTGATTCCGAAATTAAGCAACATTATGTAAGTGCATGTCGGACCAAAAATTGCTCAAAAACGTGGTTTTGTGTACAAAGTCAATGCAAATTGTGTTTTTAACCATAATTCATATATGATTATTTTTAGTTTTGCTGGTCTAAATGTATTTATTTTATGCTTTTTATGATCTCAGAAGAGTCCCCAACAAATTTCATTGAAAAAACAATGAAAAACAAAAGGTAAAACAAAACAAGGAAATACATAAGAAATTGCAAAAAACAATATAATACATAAGAAAATGATTTGATATCGAAATTTTTTCATGTACACTTGCTAAGAACACCAAAAAAGGTTCTATACCAAAAGTTAGTAAATTTGGAGCTTATTTAGGGAGTTAGAGGAAAAAGTATGATTTCGCATACTAATTACGCATAAATTAGCATTATCACTTAATAGCAATTCGCATGAAATAAAGATTATGTAGATTATATCCCAGGCAACCCCGCATGCCAATTTTTGGCGCGGTCAACAGCCGAGATCTCAAGGGGGGGCCTGGGAGGCCCCCCCCCGGCCATATGAACTCCCAAAATACCCCTGCCGAGATAGGGTTAAGTTAAAGTAAAGTTATTGCGTTAACAAGGACTTCAGAAGGGTAAGATGAAAACATGCTACTGTGACCTTGACCTTTTGACCTCAAATCAATAGGCATCCTGGGATCTATGATAGTATCATACACACCAAAATATATGAGCCTAGGTTAAGTTAAAATGAAGTTATCGCGTTTACAAGGACTTCAGAAGGATAAGATGAAAAAAGCTCATCTTGCCCTTCGGGCCGGATGAGCTAGAATAATTTACATACACAAGGAGAATGGAAATTTGTTCATGTGTGGCATCACTATTCAGATGGAGGGTTTTAGAGGTGCAGATATTTTTGGGCATCTTGCGAGGTTATTTCAAAGAGACAAAATATTTAAAATGATATTTAACGCGCATGCCTATGAAAACCATCCAATATTTTTCATATTGGATGAAATGAATATTTGGCCCCGCCCACAAGATTATCTTTGGTTAATAAAGGATTGTGCGCATGAAGCTATTGTTATGTCACAAAGTGCATTGCGCATTAGATGCGAGGAAGTGTGGCAAAGGAGCGAGATTGCATCAATTTACGAGGCGCGATAGCTCAGTCGGTAGAGCGGGGGATTCGTATTCCGATGACCCGGGTTCGAGTCCCATTTGGTGCGCTAGTGCCCTTTGGTAAGGCATTAATCCTCTGTACCAGGTCCTTCGGAGAGGACCTTAAGCCGTCGGTCCTCTGGCTGCTTGCTTACAAGCATTCATGCTTTCTTAGCAATCAGGTAAAAAAATCACTATCACAATTTATTGATTTCAAATGCGCTTGCACTATATGCTAGCACATCTTTACAGAGATTTGTTTAGAACAAATGACAATACTTAGTCGTCGCTATGCTCAAGATTTACAGGATTGACATAAAATTGTGAGTAAAAAATTTTTTTTGCTTAATCAATTTATGTTTAGCTTTGTAGGGGAATTTAAATAATAATAATATTGGATGACCAATTTTCATGCGATGTGTAGAAATATTGTTACTCGCTGAAGAACAATATTTTATGCATCCCAATCAAGGCCATTCAATATTCCCTAAATATTGGCTGAATTGGGAGAATGTCCATAGCTAAACATTCAAATGTTCTTAACTTTCATATTACTTACTGAATTTTTCTCAAACTTTGATTGATCTGCTTCTTTTCTTTGTTATTCTAAATATGGTTTCAAGGGTTTTATTGACTCCTAAGTTATCAATAATGGAAGAAAACAAACACAATACAGACATACAATCTTACCATTTATCTTGAATGGAAGTACATATCTAATGGCTAACTCAGGGCCCATGAATGGATGTTGAATAGCTTCTGATACAGACATACGCTCACCTTTCATAAAAATATAAGAATATATTTCGGACTTTGTGCAAAGAAAAACTTAAGATTACAATAAAATATAACATGAAATTTGAAGGTCTTATAATTTTCACACCCAGGAAAATATACAAATGCACAAAATGATCAGGGCATATTATTTGATTATGATTCAATAACAGAAATCATTCAAAATTTAAGTTAACTGTGACTTCTCAAGAAGTTAAATTTTCAATAAAAAAAAGTTGTAAGACACAAAAGAATTTTAATTTTGGTGGTATATTGCTATTCTTGCACACAAATGTTAAATCAAATAAAATCAAGAAATGAAAAGTTTCGTTTTTTTTCTTTGATTGCTCAGCTTTTCCTGCCATCCTAATATACTGCAAAAAAAAGCATACAGAATCCTTTAAGCATGATCCATCCATTTAGCTCAATGGATATTAAATGCATTACTTTGATTTTTCCCCAATATATCTTTATGATATAAACCACAAAAAATGCCTCTTTCTAAATCTCTAATTTTAAAGGGAATTTTCTTTTGATAATAACCTTCTCCTTAGGTTCAGGTTTGAGTCAACCAATAAATATTCAGGTATTTTCTCTGTAAATTCTATGAATAATGCAAACAAAACTGGAAGCATGTTTCATTTGTTATATATTTCTTTATTAAAAAAAAACAAACAAGACTTCTAAGACATTATGAGGCATTTTAGTTAATCACATCCTATCAAAACAGGTTAAGAAACCTTTTTTCCCTCAACTAATAATGAGTTCTGAATACAAGGTACAAAACTAATCACACATCATGCAAACTTTCATATACAAATGAAAGAGTCATAAAGTTCCATTATTTTGTCAGAAGTTGAGATCAAAGGATAAGATTCTGATCATGAGGCTGTTTCAAAGTGGTTATGGTGACTAAAATATGCCAAAGAATAATTCAATTCCTTGAGGATAACCAAAACTTTAAAATGTAAGCTTACTGTGCAGGAAGTCACATGCACTACACATGAACATGCATACATTTCAGTTTTTCAAACTTCAAATTTTATTATATTTCCAATAGAAAATTTAATAATAATTAATATTATACATTTATTTTTGGTCGGAAATTCCCCCCCCCAAAAAAAAAAGAGAAAAGCATTCATGGGACATCACACAGATGTTTAACTTAAACATATTTACTGTTATGGGATTAGACACTTAATGCTAAGGGGTATGAAGGCATTTTATTTTGCAGAGGATATCATTGTTGTTTCAGCTATATTTGTGTCAGATATAGTGATTACATTAGTCTTGTGACAATGCCATTTCAGTCATTTCTTACCTAACAAACTGATAAAATGCATAAATTGATAAGCATTGCAAGGGTTTTGGGGGCTATTTCATAAGCTGTTCATAGAATTCAATGTTTTATTATGAACAACTAAAATATGGAGTGCTAAATTTGAGTCCAAAGTTTCCCTCGAGTTAAACAAGGCATAAGCAATGTTGTGTTTCACACACTTGTGAAAATGACCAGAAATATCGCGATTTGCAAGGGCACGCAACAGAACTGTATCAAAACTTCATTGTAAAATGACTAGGATGGAATAACGTTTGTCGTAAGAGTCTTGCGTGTAAACTTTAATGTTGACCTCAAAATTACCTTTGACCTTAACATGTGACCTCCAAACACAATGCAGGTTTCCTAAGTACAGCTCCAAGCCAAGTTTGATTTGAAATTGACTCATGGATGCAGAGTTATGTGTCATAAGAGAGTCTTGCATGTAAATTTTAATGTTGACCTAAAAATGACCTTTGACCTTACCATGTGACCTCTGACTGCAGCATACCATGCATGTCCCCTAAGCACATCTTCCATTCAAGTTTTATTGAAAAGTGACTTACCATTGCATAGTTATGTGCCATAAAGACTCTTGCATGTAAACTTTAACGTTGACCTGAAAATGACCTTTGACCTTACCATGTGACCTACAACTGCAGCATAACATGCAGGTCCCGATGTACATCTACCATCTCAGTTTGGTTAAAAAGTGAATTACTGTTGTGGAGTTAGGTGTCATAAGAGAGTCTTGCATGTAAACTTTAACGTATAGTTGCGGAGTTATGTGTCAAAATGCTTGTAACGGACGGATGGACGACATTTGGATCCCTAAGTCTCACGTTCACCTCTGGTGGGCGAGACAAAAATGTCTTTATAATGTCAGTTTTTCTTATGATCTCATCTAAACAGTCACAACTAATAATATGTCTTATACTTACAATGAGTGTTAATATTATAGACATCAGCTTGTTTCAAACTTTGGCAAAAGCAACTAAAAATGGCTAAGAGACCCATATGGTTGGCCATATTCCAATTGTTAGCAAGCTCTTGTTAACTCTGTGAACAGCTTTGTGAAACAGCCCCCTTAGTCTTGCAATACTGTACTCACTTGGGTCAAAGTTCAACATGCCTTGCAGAAAAGAAACAAACTTAAAATCATTGCAGTCTAACTTGCTTCCAAACTTAGAGAAACGATCTGCAGGATAGACAAAATAAAAAAGAACAAATTTTGTCATCTATAATATTCTTACAAATTGAAGGAACAATGATTAAAAAATACACATTAAATATAATATGAGATCTTAATCCTCAATGTTACATAATCGTAAAGTACTTTGCTCATAGTAACATGAAATATTCTGTCAATGTTCACCTTTGAATACAATCTTGGCCTCGAGCCAGAGAAGTGTTCAATATTCATTTGTAAAAGAGTATCTTCCTGCATTTGTAAATCTTACAGCTAATGGGAAATTCATAAATCTCTCAGTCTTATTATTAGACTAGATAGAAACATGAGAATGGAAATTGAACAATGTATTGTAAATCATATCATTGGTGCTCTTTTATTAAATTGCAGTACAGTTTGAACCAATGATGCATGATGTTTGAGTAGCAGTGTTTCATTAATGGTTTCATATTTCTCCTGTGAAGATTCCAGAAGCAACAATGTTCGGCACATATATTGTTTTACGGAATGGGAAAATAAGAGGAGAGCTTATGGATTATATTACACTATGCTCACTTTTTTCTCTCTTAATCTTCTGGGGATGTGCTGGTGAAGGCATTCAAGCATGGAAGGTAATTTATGGGTTAATAATTGAGCTATTGGGTGAAAGAAGACATGCTTGTATGATCAAGAATAACAAATTGGATCAATTTCATAATTTACATTGACTTATGTGTAAATCTAGCTCATAAAGATTGTAATTTACTACCAGACATGATAAACTTCACATTCCCTTGAGAATTTGATTGATAGAATTCACTCGTAAATCTACTCCCATTTAATATTTCCGCCATTTGAAGAACAACTTTTCATCAGGACATGAAATAGGGTTTTCTAAAATATCGATATTGAAAGTATATGTGGTCGGTGTCTTTCATGAAAAATATAATCAGTATCCAAGAAGCTGTACTTAAAATTTTGTATTTCCTATACAGTGAAATAAACACATTCTTCTTCATTAAAGGTGAATAGGAATTCAGAATCAGAACACTTTAATACCCCTTTTCTTAATGGTTGAACCCACCTTCAAAAATTGTACACCCAAAATTAATCAAAGTTAGCATTTCTACTTAATGAACTGACAAAATAACAAAAAGAAACTCCTACAAACTTCACCCTCAAAACCAGGCCTTTATTGCAAAACCTTTATTGCATTAGGAAAAATCATTAATACTACTTGAAATTCAAGTAAATTCATTAGCTCTGCAAAGAAGCTATTTGAGAAATGAGAAGCTTTGTAGAGAACATGTTGGAACATGTTTGCTAAACCACTTGAAATGTTGGTGTGTTATTCACAAAAATATATTTATTTTCGAACTTTTATATTCTATTCTTGGAGGTGAGCTTTTTCATAAAACTGTAGAGTTACACATGACTATATGAATGACTGGAGACTATGATAAGCCAGGGTCAATCAGTTTGAATCACATTAGCTTAGGTTGAAATATGCTAATAAAATTATTATTTACACAACTATTATAATCAAAATATCATCAATTGCAGAATTGTACTATAATCATTAGAAGATCTGAAATACATCTTCACAAATCAAAAGAATATTTAGTTTATATTTTGGCACTTCATATTTGTCTTTCTTGCATTATCTGCTTCATGAAGCATCTCCTACTTGGATTCCACAGTTTATTGAACCTGTTTCTCTCCGGAGAGACAAGCAGCTGATTTACTTTGTAGAGTATGTGCCAATTTGTGCCAGCTTTATATGCATCAATGAGATTAAAACCCTTGAGGTAAGAACGAAAAAAAAAAGTTTCTTAAGAAATTCTTATGAAGAAAAATGGTCATTAACAATGCTATACTTTGAGGTATATGGTTTTTAAACAAGCAAGGATAGTAATTCTCTCGTTTCCCTTTTCCAGGAAAACACTTAGGCATTTTTTTTTCATTCACTTGACAAATTTCTCATCAGATAAGAACTAGCAATCAGTCAGACATTTCATTCTGTAATATAAAAGGTAATGTGCTTCTATTGTCAATATTATCTACAGTGGTCTCTGGAATAATTTGACCCTTGATTACAATGCGGAAATCTAAAATCACAAAATGAGAAAGAGTGATTAAAAAAATCTGAAAGAGTACAACAATCTGACCTTATTCTATCTAGATAACACATGGCAATATCCTGGAGTAGGTGCAACTTTACTATACTTAATGAAATGTGCAACAGCTAAGCAAAAAAAAAGGAGGGATTCTTTTTCAACTGTATTAAGCAACCAATACCAGCAAGAAATTTTGTAGGTTATCATATTATTTCATCAACTATGTTATTGACTGATAAAGTATGTAATTGATTATGTTATCAACTTAAATCAGAAACTGTCAGTGTGACCACAAGGGTATGCATGAAAATGTTTGTGGTTTGTGATGGTGGTTATGGTAGTGATAATAGTAATGACAGGAGCTTGTCAAAATGAATATAAACCACACATTGGGATTAAAAATAAAATCTCTTTAAAACCATTTGATATCATAATCATATTTTGGCTTACATGCAAGCTTACATATAAAAAACATTAAAAAAGGAGATTTTTCAGAAAGATTAACAGGATTTTATTTCAGAGTAGTTTAGATCGTGATCATGGAAAATTTTCAGAGCTGCATTTTATTTTGTTTTGTTGTTATTGTTTTTTTTTTTAATTTTAAGTGAGCAGGGTATATCCGTAATTGATTTCCTTTGGTAATCAATGGTTACATTGCCATCTATTATATTAGTAGGTCATCCAAGAACTGAGAAGTTTGGGCTTTCTTCTTACTGACCCAATATGTTATTTGTTTTTCATTCAATCTTAATGCTCCCATACCCTTTTGGTAGAATGTTCCTTTTGACATTTATCCCAAATTTTTACACGCAATTGGTAAAAATTTCTGTGGACAGTCCAAAGACTCATACCATTTGGGTCAAATCATGTTCCATTGGACATAACATTTATCCTCAAAACACTAAACGATTTCGGTAAAATTTTCAATTAGGTAAAAGTCTCATGGTCACGTGGTCTACTTAGCTATCAGTTCCTGGCTCCCACACCATTTTGGCAATACCTTCAGTAGATTTAAGAGAACACATATCTTAAATCCTTTATAAGTAGAATCTCGGTGACACAACATTTGCTCCTACGACAATTGCTCCGGTCTTAATATATCAGAAGGCATAGGATTAGAGTTAGGATTGTAATAAAAGAGTGTTTTTTTCAGAATAATGTAAAGATTAGTATTAGGGTTTATTTTGAGGTTAGGTTTTGTGTTTTGCTTAATGTGCAGATTTTCACTCAGAGCAAATTTTTAATGCAACAAGAATCTCCTCAGGACATCGATACCATACCCATGAATGACAGGGGTTGTCCGACTGCTTCCTTGAATTGAGTGAAGAACTTGGCCCTTTGGTAGACTTTAGTTGGGAGTGGACCAAACAGTGATGTCATCTGGCTCAAAAGCTCTTCCTTCTGCTTGGCCCAGAATAGGGGCTTCCCTAGGTAGAGCTATGATGAAGAAGGAAATAGAATCAAATACTTACAAAAATACACTTATTGGAACAAAGCTTGCTGATTGGTGGTAGAACAGTGCATTGATCATTAGGTTCAATCAATCATTCAAATCAATTGCAAAGACAACTGTATGATCAATAGCTAAGCTATATGCTACTGGCCCAAGATTACTTGGTGAGCTAGCTACTTAAATGAATCAAGGATATGACAGAAATTGGGAAAAAAGCAGCATTTATGCAATAGTCTCATTAATTCAATGTGGATAATGAGCTAAGAGGGTATCAAATCTTATCACTGTACACATCGATACAGACTATGAATGTTTGAAGGTGGGATGGAGCTTCTTAAGCAGCTTTTGTTTATTTTTCCCAACCAATTTACTTAATGGTTCCACAGGCTACCTGTTCATCAATGCCAATATTTTTAACACCACAGAGCAGCTCCAATCATTGCTGAACTGCATTTCAACAAATTAGCATGGAATAGGCTGGTTAGAATCCTATCAACCCAATGCAATTCAAATTTAAAGAATTATCTTCACAGGATAATTACCAAATGATTGATTTGTAAAATGACAGCATGAATTTCAAATATTTCGTTTTCAAACCGTACCTCAGCTAAGATGCAGCCAAGAGACCACATGTCAATTTCCTGTCCAAACGGGAGACCAAGAAGTACCTACAAGGAAGAGAAAAAAAGAAAGAAAGAAAAAAAGGTACAATCATTAAAAAGAAAGATAACAAATTGTATGGCTGGGGTCATATGGTGAATCAAGGCATGTGGCCTATTACTTGGTGTTACATGTGCATCTATCTATCTTATTCATTTAATTGTTTGGGGCTTGTCAAATTTATTGTGACCAACACAACCTCAATTTTCTAGTGAAACTCCCTTTTTTCTTTTGCTTACCAATTTGACTTCAGTACCCCCAGCAAAAGAATCATTCCCACGGTCCTGGTGCTGAATCGTGTTTTTTGGAAAATAATTTGAAACAAACATTTCTTTGATATTAGGGTATTCCTATAGTGGGGCTTCATTGAGATGTTGAGATTGAGGAAAGAAAATGAGGTTATTTGCAGTAAATTGGACCTTCCCCTTCTGCTTTTAAAATTAATATATGCCATTTTCATTAACTATCTAGCACTAAAAATCAGGCATAAATATCATATGATTTCCTTTATAATAACTCAATATATCAAACTACCTCACAATATCTCCAGTAATAGCTAAACATGAAGAGGGGGGAATATGTCACATATATCCTTCAGGCAGTGACACAATAACAATAACTATTGGAGCAGCAGGAAAAAGTGGAGCTGACAGATTCGTTTACGATCTCCAATCTATTCGAAATTTCTTCTCTATCATCAGCAATAGTGCAACATTATTTCTCTGCAGTTTTGATTTGCCTTAAAAAGGAAATATATCAATTTTACTGGACTACTTTCATTGAAATTGTTATAAATCAAATACACTCAACCAGAATTGGGACAGATAATGTTTGAATTTACAGCATGGGATGTTTTCTTCACATGCATACATATGTCATTGACTTTTGATGGCCCTAATGAATGAATAATACAGATTTCTCATGGTTCTTACATAAATGAAAACAATTATGAAATCAGGAGAAAATGTCTTGGAAAGAAAGGGAGGGGGTTAGGGAATGGGAGAGAAGAGAGAGAGAGAGAGGGAACAACAGAAATATAAGAAGAGATGAAGGCGTAAAAGGAGGATCTGACTGGGGGCAATTGGTTGAAAGGTTGTTCACATAAAAATACAAGAGGGGAAAGTTAGAAAAAATGAAGGGTAAATAATTGAGTACTTTAAGACAATAATACGCTACAAAGTGTGACGTCAGAGGAAATCTGATGGAGGAGGGGGGGGGGGGTGATCCAACAAAAAGTTTGATTATAAAATTAATAAAACTGAATAAAGTATACAGATATTCGTATTGTAAAGGATGGCTGAGAATGGAAAGCCAGAAATATTCTAAGAGTTTGGGAAAATATTTGGCCCCTAAAGAATGGAATATTTCTGGTATTTCATGAAATAGAGCCATCCAATATATTCATTATCATCTATCCCACCTCCCCCCCCCAAAAAAAAAACATTAAAAGAGAGAGAAATTTAATTTGACAAGATATATCACATATCACATTTTGGCATCATCACTTCATAGGATCAAATTTGGTCGTTGACATGCGAACTACATGTAGTTCATTATGATGTTATTGAGCGTAATTGTGCTCTATGCTGCGTATCGCATTGATGTACATGTTGCGCATTGCATTGATGCACGTGTTGCACATTTCACGCATTCGCACTAGACTGTTGAATTCGTTCTCATATTCAACAGCAAATTTTGTACAGGAGCTTATTGGATATTCATCGGATTTTGGTCCTTTTAGGGATACGCTCTGATACTGCACAGGCAATTGACGCAGACCAAAATATGCATTTTTTTTATTCAAATGACTTTGTCCTTTTTTTTCAGTTTTTAATGTTTCACTCAAACACTCTATATAGATGATGATATATGGTAGCACAATTAAGCTATCCCTTTCCATACACTTTCTTTTTCTTTCTCCTTCCCCCTTTTTTGAATTCCTTAAATAAAGACAAGCATGCATCCAGGACATCTAGAAAGAACAGTGATCCATCAGGTATATTCAGGTGTTTATATTTTCTTTCATTTATTTTTCATTTTTTGTACAATGTCAAGCAGGGCTTTTGTTTTTCGGTCAAATCAAACCAAATCAAACTAATGTCCTTCAACGATAAAAGAATATATAGAAAAGAAGGTTACTGCTAAAATGAATACTTAGGACTAATAGAATATTGTAAATTAGTTTCAATTAATGGACAAAGGAAAGTCCCCTCCTGTTAATTGTGTGACAATGATATTAATCTTCACATGACTAATGCATAAATTGGGATGATTCAGGGAATTGCTTCGTATCTGACTGACAGGTTGGTGTATGGAATAACATGGCCTGAGGGAGAAACGTCAAACATGGCACGGCAGATCATGTGCTCATTACCCACAGTTCAGACTGCAATGAGATGAAGACAATAGTAATTAGCAATCAAGAGGTTAATATTATTGACTAATGCATGGTAGGGAAGAGGAGATGGGTGTTACTATTACCCATCATATTTTGTTCATGGTGTCATGTTTCATCCAATGACTGTGTCATGGCACGGCTCTAAAGATCATTTAATTGAAAGCGTGGTGCATCCGGCAGGGAAAAATGGAATTACTAAAGGGTGTCATCGACTGAACAAACAGCAAATAAAATATGAGAATAGGGGAGAAGGACTCACAAACCCTATGGTTCTAAAAATAGAGGTGACATCATCCATCTGAGAATGCGAGATGAAAATGAAGGCAATATAATGAATGACCAAAGGAGTGATTGAAGGAATTTCAGTCAAAACATAAAAGATAAAAATCTGATTTTTATTTGAACTTCATATATCAGGGCCAAATCTATTACCATAAGGTCAGAATTATATTGATTCTATTACAAAGTTCTTCCTATTCTGTGGAAATAGAATTATTTTCATAATTTCAATGTAATTTTCTTTGTGAAAATTCTTTCTGTTCAGTGAAAATAAAGAACAACTGATCACATACCTCATGCCATACCAATTTTATTAAATAGCCTCCAAAACCTAAGTATCAAATAATAAATGAATTTAAATCTACCCTCAAAACATTCTTATTCAAAATGTAGTTAATTCACAAACATACCTTCTGTCATGTTCTTTTTAAAAAGCACATATGGGCATTTTAATTAAATAGTAATAATGAAAATTGATTTCAATTATAACAATAATTTTTTCTTCTTTTTTTTTAATCGTATAACTATCCAAATTAAGACCTGACAAGTGACAACCGTACACCTTTTTTTTTTCTTTTTACAAATCACTGTTATTCTTTTCTTAATGTGAACACATTTTTGTTTGAAAGTGATTAAAAAACATATCAAACCAAAGGATGGAAACAGAAAGAAGAAATTAAAACTCAAAATGTTGAGGAAAAAGTCAGAAATGAGAATGGATGATGACTCACACTTCTATCCCACAAAATCAGATAATCTTTCATTCAAAACAGTTACAATAAAAGAAAATAATTCCACCATTTGTATTCAATCCAGCCTTCATTTCCTTCCAGCTGACTGCATTTTTTAAGTGTGACAACTTTGTGGGGTTCACTGCCACCGTTTTCATCATTTACCTAAACAAAATTTGCAGTATCAGCTGTAGGCTTTTAGGAAGACAATGAATATAGGTCACTGAGCAAAGGGTAGAACTATATTTATTGACAAGAGAAGATAATTGACATCACATGACCTGTGTTGTGATTCATAGCAGTGGGTTGTTGGCCTTTTCCTCTGAACTTCAGATTTACATCTAAGTTAGATGTGAAAAGGTCTTATAGTTGACAACCACCATCATCCTCTCTATTATCAACCCTAAGGAAGCTTTAAACTTGAATGGGATGATAACAAATATTGTTAAATTTATGTTTATAATCATTCTATGCATGTAGGGCAATAGTTTTCTAAGAGTGTAATCCCACATCGAGAATTCTACAAACAAATGTATCAATATCAAAGTCAGAGCAAGATCCAGGTAAATATTGTGGTAAAGTAGAAAGTTCATTAAAAAACATACATAAATTGCATGCTATATGGATGAAAAAGAGTGATTTTCAAAATGTCTCTTGAACATAGATCCAAAATACTGGACAATTAGTTCACCAATAACCTATCTTATTTGGAAGCCTGACAGTTTGAGACAAAATTTAGCTTTACAAAAGATCAGGTCCTTTCTCATGACACAGAATAAGCTAAATGTCTGTACTAATCAAGTCACTTTTGAAAAGAGGAAATCCATGTATCCATCACACTGTCCATTACCTAATTAAAATGACATGAAAACATAATAAACAATTTGTCAGAAGATTTGTTGTCATGATGAAGAGAAGGTGTAAATGTATTCTACCATGCCAAATCCAATTTAGTAAGATGGTACATTACATGTGGGATACATTTAATCATGAACAGGGAGGGTTGGTATGAAGGAGGTAATAGGGTTGAATGACCTGCCGGTCTTTCTCCCCAACAGAACCTGGGAACAAATCAAACCAAAAAAAAAATGAAATCAATCTCTACCAGGTATTCCAGGTATTATGTGCACTTTGAGTACTAAGACAAAAACTCCAGGTAACAAAGACATTTCTATTTCTTGCACTTTTTAATAAAGAGAGCTGGGAATAAAGTATAAAGCACAAATTTAAGAAATAAATTAATCACTTTAAATGGATGGGATTTACTTGCACTTGTGTATATTTCTTATATTCATGAACTAGGAATAGTCATTAATTTTTGGTAAGCCTGTCTTTGTGAGGTTCTTACAAGGTACTTTGTTGCTACTTGATGCCCAATATGACAGCCTTCGTTTTAAAGGGGAAAAATCCAGTCCTGAAAATAATATGAAATCTTGCCCAGGGTCTGTGTTTATATTTCCTCTCTTGCCAATATACATAAGAAGGATTTGGTTCCCCGAGGTTTGTCAAGAAGAGAATGATTTCTGCCAGGAAAGGATGGAGAATGGATCACACCAAAGTCTTTACAATGCTTGGCTTTGCTTTCCCTCTAAACACCCATCAATGTTCTCAAACACACGGTGAGCAGACAAGTCCAGACTTGTCTCATGTTCTGATTCACGCATTGCGTGTTGGAGCCAACCATCCTTCTTTTGTCGTCATCAAAAGAAGATGCGGGAACGCTGAAAGGCTTTCAGGAAAGTTTGTTCTCGAACCCTGGCACCTTTTCCCAGGATTGGGGTTCAAGTGGTGACCTACAAAAGAAAAACTCTGTTCAGCCCTATTCACATCAAATACAATATCTTATATCAGTAAACAAAGCTTATATGCCATTTAATTTGCTGACAGACACAAAATATGGAAGAAAATCTCAGCTTTTAAAGCTTTATTTGATCATCACCATATCAAATGCAATGTTCGTGAAATGCAAAATAAAATCTAGGTCTATTATATAAAATTCTGCAAAAAAATTAACCTTGCAATGATTTCTATGATCCTCCTCATCTGAATGACAAGTTCACTAAGTCACTTATGGTACAGTTAAAAGACAAACAAAGATATACCATCAATTTCGAATTTTATCCCTTTATTTCATAGCCCTTTAACTAATTGCTCATGCATCTCTGAAAATGAGATAAGGTGAAACCAGAAATTCTTTCATGAGAACCATTAAAAACAGAATTAAAAAAATACCATCTCTTACATGTGGGATTAATCAACTTAACTTCTTTGTTGAATTACACATCAACAATACTGTCAAACTATCTCTACTGCAAATGAATGTCACACCAGCCTGTGGGGTAATAACACTATGCGTGACTTCATTAATGAGGTAAGGGGCTTGATGAATAACCTTACAAGTTTGCCCGTTTGTATGTGTCCAGTCGAGGTTACTCACGGTCATTAGACATGCAATTCAACCAGCTAACTTCTGACCAATCATCCATGCACTGAGAGTACAAACTTCTTTTCATTCAGTCCCCAGCGGTCACTGAACTAAAGATGGAGGGGAAAAAACCCTTTCCATTTCATGCCCTTTTATGGATAGTTCCTTCATTAACATTCAGCACATTCAAGCCCAGGCATGTTTGCAGGTTCCTTACTCTTCATTCAAATTTTTTCCTACTCCGTTTCCTTCTTAAATTTTCATGGAAACAGAATAATCTTCTTTTGCATCATGCCTAACTTTATTCTTGGTACATGAAAACTCTCAAGTGACACACAGGTACACCTGTAGTAAGGTTTGTATTTCTGTTTCACAAACTCATTAATGTTTCCATTACAGACATCCATCCAGCTCCATAGAAGTCACCAGGAAACATGATGAGATAGAATGAGGATGTGTGAGGAGATAGAGATATGGAGAAGACAGAGTATTAGGAGCATTCCACATGCTGAGGACCTTGCCCTGCTATATGATTGGTTGAAAGTTATGCACCTGCCAATTGTAACTCCGCCCCCAGGTACACGTGCGCTACTGCAGCCCCTCTAAGCTGACACCCCCACCCTTTGTCTACATGCGCAAAGTACATTACGATGCATAAGTCAAAATGCTATTGATGAAGAGTGTAAAATGTTACCTACTGATCATCACTCGCTACAGAATGCGGTATCCATCACAAGTGGTAATAACAGCTGGAATGTCCCATGGAACATGCAAAATCAATTTTAATTCTTATTGTGATTCAATGGCAAGCTCTCTCAATATCAAATGTATAAAAATGAAATATTTTTTTATATATGATTTAGGTATTGTTCAGATTTCGGTTTATTGTTTTGTGTAGTGTATGTTTTGTTTATGCATTGGAATATATTGTACTGTATTTGTAATACCATCTTTACACTGTATTGTTCTTTTTATGAAGTGTGGAATTAAATGAATGAATCAATCAAAATATCATAAAATGAAACATGAGACATACAGAATGCACAAGATCATGAGCTCGCTCACATGTATATTATGTGTTGGGCACATATTTACAAATTTATCATTCTATAACTGTATGGTTCTGAGCTTGATTCAATTTTGTGTAGTGCTTCTTTGATCAAATCAGCTATCAGGATGAGTTTGGCTGTTTGGTAGTAAAAAGGGGTTTAAATAGCAAACTGTAAACTGGCATACTCGAATCAAGGACTTCCGTCTCTAGAATGTCTGCTGCTTTCGATTATAAAAGAAATGTCTCTTTAAATCTGTAACACACTCATGAAACAAGACACTTCCAGAATGTGATTTTTAATAAAGTTGACTCTATATAGTCTGATTTCGATGCTTCCTATTTTGTGGTAATTTCTATGTATCATATTATTTTCAATATGCATCCTGAATGTTCACCCACAATATCACCACATATCATAGCCAAAACTAAGCTTCCTCTCTAAGCGTTTCAGAATGACTGCAAGAAAAGTACTTGAGGATTGATGCCTCTTACTAGAGTATGGAAGAGAAGGATCACTCAAGATTATTTTCTAGTCTGTAGACCAAACATTGGAGAAATTCAATCTCACACTTATTATGCTACTACATAACTCATACAAATGTCTGAATCAATAGAAAGTTCACTGACTACATGAGAACGCATATCAAGGTGTTTTTTTTTTAAAGATCAGAATTAAGTGTGGTCAAAGTCACTGAAACATTTTTCAGTATGTTGTTGTCATACATGCACACAATTTGTTTTTAGCATTCTTCCATCAAAATCAGAAAATATAGAAATCTTGATATAAATCCTTTCACATCTTCTGAACTAGTCACTTTCTAGTTTCTTGTCAAACCTTCTAATCTGCAATTTATTTAACTCAAGACCAATCCAAAATGAATCATATAAATGCAATATCATACAAAACGCATTATATTCAATCAGGTCAGACTACAAAAAAACTGAAAGATCCCACATTAAGATAACCCACAAATGTCACAATGATAACCATGTTAAGGATTGGAAGAATACTGTACAACATATCTCTGACACTTTGATGATCTGATAAGTTTTAAGGCCAAATGACCTTTAACACTGCCTGGACAAGTAAGGTGTCCATTATGAAATTTAAGGAACATAACTTTCTAATCCTCAAAATGGCAATAGTGTTTTGTAGCATGTATTCCTTTTAATTTTTTTCTTTAAAAATTGTCATTTTGCAAATCTATGGAAAGCCCCTTTTCCCTTTTCAAATAAATCTTATTTCATCTAATTTGATGAAGCTTTCTGTTGATTCATACTGAATCTTTTAACATGAAAATGACCAGAATGTTAATTTGTTGGTCATTAAAGCAAAACCACTAAAAACCTTCATATTGATAATATGAAATGGTGGTAAAAATCACAAAATGTTAATCAAGATTTTTCCTCTGAATCTTCTTTATCCATGAATGATCTCCTCATCATTCTGCTTCAATTCTGACATTATATCAACAGATACTATCCAAGTGAAGTCATATCATTAAAAGACAAATAGAGCATTAAAACATTTGGAATAAATCATCCTTATAAAAAATTCCTCCATTTAAGGTAAGCTTTTGGATTGATGTTAGTTCCTTTATCTGTTCTTAAAGGTCAAGTCCACCCCAGATATATGTTGATTTGAATTAATAGAGAAAAATCAAACTAGCATAACGCTGAAAATTTCATAAAAATCGAATGTAAAATAAGAAAGTTATGGCATTTTAACTTTCGCTTATTTTTCACAAAACAGTGATATGCACAACTCAGTGTCATACAAATTAGTCAGTCGATGGTGTCCATCACTCACTATTTCTGTTGTTTTTTATTGTTTGAATTGTACAATATTTCATTTTTTTACAGATTTGACAGTAAGGACCAAGTTGACTTAAACAATGCTAATTCCACATGTTCAGGGAGGAATTAATAATTGTTTCACTTGACAATGAGGGGGAAATTAAAATATTTCCTATTATAATAAAATGCAAAAGAAATAGTGAGTGGATGACATCATCAGTCTCCTCATTGGCATACCAACCAGGATGTGCATATATAAACTGTCTTGTGAAATAAAAAAAAAACTTTTAAATGTCATAACTTTCTTATTTTACATCCAATTTTGATGAAATTTTCAATGTTATGCTTGTTGGAATTTTTCTCTTTTTATTCAAATCAACTTTTTGTTAGGAGGAATTGTCCTTTAAAATGGTGTAAAATTAGAGCATACAGCAAAGATCAACAGAAGTAATCAGAGTAGAAAATTCCTGTTGACAAGAAATATCCAGACATCAGAAGAATATATATGGAGAATAAAAAGATTTGAATACATTGCGATTAAAGAACACAGTCCACCCTCCGCCTCAAAAATGGGAGTAAACTGAATTTGCAATATTTCTCAGGAACAGATATATTTATGTAAATCTATCTAGTTTATCAGACACAATCTGGAACAGGAAATGATGTAGCTTATCTCCTCTTCCTTTCCGTGATCATTTGAGTGTGATCAACACATGGAAATTGCATTTTTACTTGATTTGGAATTGGATCTTTTTATGTATGATATGAAGAATACACCCCTTCCCAAATCAGCCCCCCCCCCCAAAAAAAAAAAAAAAAGAATAAATAAATAAAAAATCTAGAACCACAATGTCTTTAGAATATAAATCAAAATGATTTTATAATCACTGAACACTTGCTTGCTCCTATATGACCAAAATTTATTAAACATTTATGATAAAATAATTTAAGATATCACTTGGGAAGTTACAAGAGTTTCTACCTTCAGATTTTTTGAGATATTTATTCACTTTTTATCATAAAGCTCAGGAAATGCAACTTAAAAAAAGTTGCTTATTAGCAAAGTTTTCAAAATTACAATGATATTTATTAAGTGCAGTTATAAATTTCTTCCATTTGAATAGTAACTTTCCCTCTCTTTCTTTCTTATTCTTCTACATTACCATTGCTTTCAACAAGTGTTGTCACTGCATCTTATTTCATTCTTGTTTGAATCATAAAAAAGGAAACCCTCAAAGGACTTTGAAATGACTTGGTTCATGGTGACCAAAAGTATGGCCATGTGAATAAATAATGAGCCCCACTGAAAATCATTATCTTCTTTGAACCAGGTAACTTCAAACTGATTTCAAAGGGGCGAAGTACGTATTCAAGCAGCGATATTTCGAGACTCAACTGAT
This sequence comes from Lytechinus variegatus, assembly GCF_018143015.1. Classification (NCBI taxonomy): domain Eukaryota; kingdom Metazoa; phylum Echinodermata; class Echinoidea; order Temnopleuroida; family Toxopneustidae; genus Lytechinus; species Lytechinus variegatus. Next base: position 40,480,510 of record NC_054746.1, read on the forward strand.
TCCCTCTTAATTTAGTCTGTAGATGTATTACACCATGCTCCACTAAAACATGGTATCCAAAACACACCCAAAAAGTTGTATAACATCACTTCAGTAATCTGTATGAATCACTACTTGCTTGAAATCTACAATAGATGTGAACTTCATTATTAAAGAAAAACAAAATAGCACTTTTCAATTTTTTAGTAATAAATAAAGGGACTGCAATGGTTACAATTATTCCTATCAGTCACATCATTTTTTTTCTCTTAAAAGAGTATATTTGAACTGTGTTAAATATATCTGTACCTATAACTTCACATATTCCCCAAGGAAAACATTACTATTCACAACAAATGGAATAATACAGCTCACTGTTTCATAAAATAAAGAGCTTTTAAAAAATTTGTCATCAAACATAAAATGAATTCAGCTAGATAGAGGGACATAATTGCACTTCAGAGCAAGAAAGGTTTAATTTTGTGTCAAAAATGACAAAATGTCCCTCTGATTCTAAAGCAAGATAATAGCGAAAAGGAAAAGAAGCATGACAAATACAGTGGCGTCTCGGGGCAGAATGAAATGGGATGGGTGGGATCACTAATATGCTTTGACGAGACTGCAAACATCAGAGTTGAATGGCCGAATGGTGAAAGACCTAGATATAATGGTTCAGAAAGTACATATGACATCCTGCAAAGTGGGATGGATACTGATAAAAAAATAGTTGCATAAAGGAAACCATGAGAGGATGGGATGATAGTTAGTAGTTTGACTTTTCGTTTGTTTTTCTTAAAAAATGCAACATGACATTACATGTTTCTTTGAAATTGTTGGCAATTCATCATTAGAGTAGGAGGAAACAGGGAGAGAGAGAGAGAGAGTATCTGCACAGAAAATATTTAAAAAAGTTAACATTATTTTTCAACAAGAGAGATTAAAACTATGCCTTACATTGTAAATACAATGATATATTTGCTGTAAAGTTTCATGGTTATTGTGTCATTCCGAGACTGTGCAGATAATATAGAGAAAGATTAAGACATTCAAGACAAAAAATATACTGCTCCACTGGCTTGCATCGATTACACCAAAATAGGATTAAAAGAAAAGTACAGGAAGGAAATGATTTCCTGATGTTTTCTATAATGAAACAAAATTTGTGTGGTCTCATTAGACACTCAAGCATAAATGACACCGCACTTTTAAGAAATTCACGAGCCTCTGGGGGTTATCTTCTCGCCTCCTCTCGGGAGCAATGGCCAACAACCAGACTCATCTCTCATACACCACAAATATAATTACTCTACAACATAAGAAAGAATATTGTGAAATAAAGTACTTCTGTTCATTCCACTAACTAACATTTCATGTTTTAAGAATTTGTGCTCAATTAGTTCCCCTTGAAAGCAGATTTGGTTTCTCTGAGGGAAAACTGTTACTTGCAGTAATTGTGCTATTATTAGCCAAAGTTTTATAATATTCTATCGATCATGTGGCTAGATGTATACAGTGTAAATAATAAGGTTTATGAACAAGATAGTTTTGTGGTCTGTGAATGCACACCTTTTTGCAAAGAGCAATAGGCATGACAATCAACTAAATTTCAAAGAGTGAAGTAGTATGTAAAAAAAAATGAAAATTGCTTGAGATTCTTTGAGAATTCCATGTTTACCACTTACGAGTTGACGTCTTACATAACTTATTAAACATGTTCATAATGGTTTATCTTTTTTATTTGGGATTTTACTTTTTTGATATCTTAATTGCATGTAGAGTGTTTAGTTTGACACCGAAAAGATGAAGTAGGAGGATCCACACACAATATTTAAAAAAAATTGCACTGTGCAAAGCAGCTGACAGTGTGTGTCATGATATCATTCTTTGCAACATCTAGAAAAGCTAGTTCCAAAGTTACATAATCCACCCCTTTCTAAACCCCCCTAGTTGTGAGAGAGATCAAAGTAACCTGGTTCATGTGTGGTTTGGTTTCATAATCATAATTGCTCAAGTTAAGATTGAAACTCTCAAACCCTTAAAATTAATCATTCTTTTCTATTGTACCCTGTAAATAGGCACCAACTAACTCCTTTTAACAACTTATATGGAGAAATCTTATCATTAACATGATTAACATGAACTACTTTGTGTGTTAAGTTTTTTTTTCTTCAATAGATTTACGGATCTAACCTAATGTGTTTTCTTATCAGACCACCCATAGAGTAGACATTCGAAGCAACTTTCACACACTTTTTTTATGAACTTTCACACTTACTTATTTGGCTATGTAGTCAGTATTTGAAATTAAATTAAAATAACTCACTACCAAAAAGGAAATGAAAAGCGACCCCTCGATTACCTTGAATGCCTTCAAATTATGACTAACATTCAAAACATTTTGGAATGTAACATGGTATGTAATACACCCAACTGGAAGTCATTACTGAATCAAAACTAATACTAATACCGCATCCATTATTTATAACCATCAGGGTGAGGAAATGACTCAAATAAACCATTTAAAAAGGAACAAAGATCCCAACTTTTAAATGACAGACAAGAGAGGGAGACATAATGGAAGTGAAGTAGGCTGGTGGTCAGAAGGAATGGCTCCACACAGTCCTAACTCAATGATTGAATGTTACACATTCTTTGTAGAATATCAACAGAAGAAATCATTTATGATAGTGTCTGAAAATTAATACTTTGAATACTTTAAAGATGGTGTGAAAGTACATTAAGTGTAAACCTTGAAATATATATATTTCAAGGAAATAAAAGTCATTTATTGTGTAAATGTCTTTTCCCATTTTGTAATATATGTAGGCCTACAATATCTATTTTGGTGTGTTGTCATAGGGCCAGACCCACAAGCATGTGTTGCTTTTCAGAGGTCCTGCTTCATTATTCTTGGAATTGTAAATTATTTTGACACATTGATTTCTCATGATGCCAAACAAATTCAACCAGAAAGTATAAATATAAAAAAATATACTGGTGTTTCCTTCTGGAGCTCAAAGCTGGAAGGATTTGGGTCAGACTGACAGCATGAACTAGACGGATCATTAACAAACATGAGGTGTTTGGGTTAAAACATGTAATAAACTCTCTACACTCTATTCAGATCAGGAGTGGTTTGAAGTGGTTTTGAGTTGTCAGGAGTTATTACCCTTCTGGCTTTTATCAAATGTCACTCATAAGATCTCATTGGAAGGAATCCTTTCATGACAATATGAACTCACACCCCTCTAAGTTCTCAGTTAATGATCATTGGTGCAGCTTTATAGTGGCTTTCATGTTTTAATTGATAGTGACCATCTAACAATTACCCATATAGGAACATGATGACAAGTCTAGATTCATCTGAACAGGTTATTGCATGCCCAATAATTTTTGTTGTACGCACCACCAACCGTCCTCTTGGTGCACTTTGATGCGAAAGTTAGTTTTGCAGAAAACACATTTAAAGAAAAGCTTTTATAAAACCATCAATAAGTATATAATAAGCAATAAGAATAGCAAATTGTTTACTGGTGTCTTCCTTCAAAGGTTAAGGTTCCAAACGAATGAAGACACCGGTAAATAATTTGCTCTCCTTGTAGGTTCACTTATTGCTGGTTTTAAAAAAGCTTTTCTTTAAATGCGTTTTCTGCCAAACTAACTTTCGCATCGAAGTGCGCAGAGAGGACGGTTCTTGGTGCGTGCGACGATTTATTCGAAATTAGGGATTTTTTTTTATATACTGAAGAGGAAAATATGGAAACAATTTGAAGTTTAAGAAGGTACCGAAATCTGGTACATATCACCATAGTTTTAATGACCTAGCCTAAGGAAGGTTGAAGAACTTCAATTCTGCATAATTCATTGAACGTGTGTAATGATAAGTAATACCCTCCTGGCCTATTCATGACCCAGTAAGCCATCCCATTTCTAGAACAATGATGATGTTAAACAACATGAACTAGATCACAGTGACAGGTGAGTTTAATACCCTATCCAAGGGGGCAATGGAATGTTAATAAGATGGTCAAGGTAAGGCCATGGATGTCAACACACTCTGTCATTTGAGAGCTCAATTAGAAAGATATTGGGTATCTACCCTGAATGATTGCTCCTCATGAAATCCATTAGAAATAGGTGAATTATTCTTAAATCCTTAGTCTGTCATTAGTGGTGTCATCATTTGGTGAGGTTATTTGTAGACATCAGGATTTATCAAGCAGAGTATCTGATCAAATATGAGCTATGGACAAGGAGCAACTGAGGCTGTGGAAATAAATAAATTGGCTGATGTATAGGAAACATAGGGGGTCCACTATGCTTTATTTTTAGCTTTACGTAAAATTTAAAAGCTACAATAAAACTAAAAAATGTACAAACTGCAGTTACACACAAGTTCTCATATTGCAATACAGGGGCCCGTTGCATTTATCTTTTTACCTGAGAAAACTCAGGTTGTTTTTACCGGAGTTTTTGCCCTTTGCTAAAGTCAATGACGGAAATCAGACTAACCTTAGTTTTCAGTTTTTACCAGAGTTTTCTCAGGTAAAAAGTTTCATGCAACAGGCTTCAGGTGTGGGAATCAATATGCATGCCTGCATGTGAGGGTGAACTTTGCATATATTTTCATGAATTTTGTTAGAAATTATACAACTATTCACTATTATTACCATCTCTAAATATGTATTACTCATGACTGACAGTCGTTTAATTCAATGTTTTATTTAAATTATTCTCTCTTCATTTTATCTCAATGCATGCACATCTGCTGCACAAGTTAACAGCATGCACAAATAAATCCTCACTAAAAATCAATGAAACCCTTTGACAATAACAAGCATGATATAGCTCCTGGTGTCTAGTTCAATCAAGTTCAATGCAGTCATTGTCCTTTCTGAATAGAACTAGTGCCACTCAATTTATTATTGTGTCACTCATTAATCTTCATTATTATTATCCCCACATTATATCTTGCTCTGAAATAGGTTAACTGTGCAATTGGGTGTCCCAGATTAAATAGAGCAAACTATTGTGATAATGGGGGCTAATGACGCCTATCGAGGGATGTGGAACGTGTCATTAACAAAATGATTGCACTATGTGTCATAGGCAAAGCAAATAATGTTAAATGAGACCACTTGCTCCTTAAATGTATCATTAATTCAGATAATATTCACAAGATGATGATAATCATTCTATGACTAAAATATCTTCTTAATAGAATTTGATCGATCCATGACCATGAGTAACCTGCTTTCGGGATGTGCATGATACAAAGACCTTCAAATAAAGTAATAATTAACATCGCAATGACCCCCCCCCCCCACACACACACACTCTCACAAACCTTTCACAAAATACCCCTAAAATACATTCATCAGGATAAGGTATAATAGGATAAGACTGCTAACATAGGTGAAAATGAAATATAAATATCATACAATATGATCAAAATTACAAAACAGAGAGGTAAAAAAGAGAAAAGAATTAATAGAAAAATGGAGGGGCAAATGATACATTAATGATAATTCTATACAATGAAAGAGATGATCTGTCAACACCATTTCATGTCTAATGCATTAATATTGTCTTACCATGAGTATAGGAGCTGAACTTGTGAAACCTTTCATGTGGCTAATGTCATCCACATACATGTATCTATTTAATTGCATGTATAACACCCCTCCCCTTCCCTTTATGCGCACATGCTAATGCACATCAGGGCCTAGTCTTAAAAAGAGTTATGATTGATTAGATCAACCTCAAATGTATGATAATCCATCAAGGTCTTATTTTTTTTCTACAAAAAATGTCCTCAATATCCTTTGTAAACAAGGAGAACACTGAATTAAAAAACAAGGCATAAGCAATTTTTGTTTTGCCCACTTGTGACATCTGAACACAATAACATGCAGGTCTCCTAAGTACAGCTACACCCAAGTTTGTTTCAAAAGGGAATTAGGTTGCGGAGTTATGTCATAATTTCCTCGAAATGACCTTACCATGTGACCTCTGACTGTGCCATGATATGCAGGTCTCCTAAGAACATCTACAACCCAAGTTTATTTAAAAAATTAATTATGGTTGCCGAGTTATATCATAACAATGACCTCAAAATGACCTTTGACCTTACCATGTGACCTCCCACTGCAGCATAACATGCAGGTCTCCTAAGTTTGATTGCTAAGTGACTGATTGTTGCAGAGTTATTTGTGACGGACGGACGACATTTGGATTCCTTAAGGCCACTGCACACTATACGACCCAACTGGTCTACGACTGGCTTGCGACTGAGTGACGTCAGAGCTCTTGTCAGCTTGAGAGTCAGTCAGACCGGTCAGAGACAAGGCACAAGGAAAACTGTAAGGATTTGACATGTTGAATCCTTATGACTGGATTCCAAGCTCAAATCCAACTTCCAGCCAATCAGACAGCAGAGTTGCACAACGCGCATATGATATACAACACGCATACACTGTAATAAGTGCCATTTTCTCAGTTGCTATTGCAAAAAGCAAATGCGTGAGTCGCATTCATCTCTACTCACTCAGTCGCAAGCCAGTCAGAGACCGGACTGGTCATAAGGTGTGCGGTGGCCTTTAGTCTCGCCTCCACCTCTGGTGGGTGAGACAAGAAAATGTATGGATATAAATAAAATCTAGAAAATATTTAAATCAAATATGCATTTTAGATGTTGATATTGTTGGCTTTCCATAGTTTTGATTGATATAAAATGAAGAAAAAAAATCTGTTTGTGGTATGCAGCAATTCAATGTCTCTCTTGGCTTGAATATGAGATTATTTCAATTTTCCAGATCCTAGAATGTGAATAATTTAGATGGTATTGGAATTTTCAGCAAAATGATTAAAGAAAAATGTTATCATATTACCATGCATCTGATCTAGCCAAAACTTATATCATTCTCTATTGTCCCTGATCACAAGGGATCTGCTTGTAAATCATAAATCATATTTAACTGAAAAATGATAAATAAGAATCAAGCCTGGTCAACCAATTAATCCCTGGTACAAGTACCTTGCCAATTCAATATAAAAGCTTATTGACATATATAGTTTCTCCACCAAAAAAATCTATTCAAAAGAAATTAGTTATGATGAAAAGAGAGAAGATTAAAAAAAACAATGGGGGAGGTCTGTAAACAATAAAAATTTAAGCACTGCAAATTCTGGGATGTGGAGTCTAAAATTATGCCATTAGATGATCAGGGTTTCAGAATCCTATCCAGGGTTGCACCTCTGTCTCTTTATTTCCTTTCCAAAGATATTTTAGACAATCATTTTAATGGTACCAGTCATATTATTCTTCATTGACCTACTTCATCAAATTCGACCTTCCCATTCCTGATAACATATACAGAGTTACAAATTCAATAATTACTTTAAAAAGATGGATGTACATCATAATTTGGACTTGTGCAGAGGCACATGTTAGACATTTTGAAGGGCAGATGGGTACTACTTATTTCAAGAAAGCTTTGTCTGCTTGAATGAATACATATGATTAAAAAAAAGGAAATACCATTATCATTACCACGGAAGCAGATGCTGGAAAATCATTTCAAGAAGTCTAATAGCAAGGGAGGTCATACCTTAATTTCAAGTGACACACATCCACATGGTATGTAAGCATATATGTATGCTCCCAACTCTAGACTAGAACAATTAACCCTTAAAAATAGGAAAATAATAATTATCTCTCTGTAGGTCAATGACATCTTGGTTTAATTGAAAGAGAAAATATAAATGAACCTTTAAATTAGTTGCAAATAAATGATATGTGTCACTTAACCCCACTTAAGAATATTTCAAAATTAAGCTATGTTTTATTCAGGAAATAAAAACAATAAGGTTTGAAAAAATCTTTCTAGACCACAATTTTAAAATCACCTTTATTAGCCTTTTATTTCCTCTCCGCATGCAATATATATTTTTAACATGTAGAGTAATTTTTCACTTCAAGTATCTATCCCCTAAAGGTAAGTCCATTGGAGCTTGATGAAATCCTGACAGCTTCCGAAAGGGATATCTAGGTCTCATACTCAATTTTCATAACAGTTATATTCAACTCAACTCCTGTTCACACTGTCATACTACTCATGACATATACTGTACGGTGCACAGTCCCCTAGTTGATATCTACATTTTCATAAGAGATACCTCAATTGACCCTAACTCAACTCCTGATCACACTGCCGTACTACTCATCTCATACGCTGCAGTCATGTATGGTGCACAACCACACAGGAACATTCTAATTCAAACATAATGACTAAATGGATTGACTTTAATAACTGCAGACAACATAGTAAGAATAAGTACAAGTCAGACACTTGGCAAAAACATTCTGAGAAATGTGAAGACAATCATAAAACCTAGAGAGAAAATGTGCGGATGCCAGATTGAGTAAACTGTGTTTAAGGAAAATAATCCCTTGATTCCCTTGTCATGTCAATTTTAAATGTTAATTTTGTTTTTCTTTGAATTCAAACCCTAATCCATAATAGTCTGTAGTAATGACTACTGATGATAAAGGCACCTAAGGGCCGTCTTCACCATCCCGAGTTTTCAAATTAGCGCGCTATTTCTGATCCGGCAAATTATCCCGATCTGAACAATCTCGAGATTATTTGCAATGGAGACACAGTTATCGCGCTAGTTCGTTAGGATTTATCTCGAGATTGCAATCCAAAGTCAACTTGGGATTGCAAAATAGCGCGCTATTTTACAAATTATCGCGCTAATTCGTAGGTGCAGACACACTCCGGATTTCTAATTCACGGCGTCAGACCATAATGCAGCGATGCCTCGCTCAAGGAGGAATCGCTCTTCTTAAGATGGTGGAGACGGGGTTTCTTGAATCTCGAGATTAATCGCGAAGAGGGCCAATCGGGCTAAAATCTCGAGATTGAGCAAACTTGGGATGGTGCAGCACCGCCTATTGTGACGTCTGATTAAGAAGGCTATAAAACCCATATATGACTGACAAAATCAATTTGTTGAGATAAGTAGAACGGATCGATCTATGTATGTAGTTCACAGCTATGTCATGACTCTACTTTGGACATCATTTCAAATGAATGATGATGTACAGAAATGTGTTTATTATGATCTACATGCAACAGGATAAACATGAGATTTGTACTTCTCTAGACTTGCTGAATGTGTTCTTAAAGGGAAATAAAACCTTTGGAACAAGTAGGCTTGTGTCGAAACAGAAAAATCAAAGAAGGAGAATAAATGAGAAAGTTATGAGCATTTTTATGTTGCAATCACTAATGCTATGGAGATCCTTTCATTGGCAATGCGACAAGGATGTGTGATGTCAAATGTGAACCACTTTCCCTTTGATGGACTATAAAATACCCTCAAAATGTCTCTTTTTGCTTTTACTTATGGTGATACAAACTCTTTATCCACAATGTATTCTTTGAAAATCTGTTTTGAAAATCTGTTTGACATGGAAAAAGACATGATCTACTGATAGATGTGATAAAACAGGCAATTTAAGTGAACTATTATACTAAAGTAATGGGGAGAGTTGTTCACAAGTGACATCACACATCTTTGTTTCATTGCTAATTTGAGGATCTCCATAGCACTAGTGATCGCAATATTCAAATGCTCATAACTTTCTCATTATTTGTCCAATTTTTCTCAAACTTTTGTTGATCTGATTCTTTGATTTTTCTGTTTTCACACAAGCTATCTTGTTCCAAAGGTTTCATTCTCCTTTAAGCTAGTTTGCAAGTTAATACTTACATATTTCACTGTGAATTCATCTAATGTATTTACGTTAATGTAAATCTAATTTCTAATATATTAAGAAGCAATTATGAATTTAAAAGAAATTTTTTCAATTCTTCTAGTACAGAACAAAGCAAAAGAGAGATAGAACTTACTTAAATAAAAAAAAGTAATAAGTACAATAATACGATATATTGATAAAAAATAATTCCATGTAAAATTATCACTAAGCCTTCTTCGATATCGTCATGTTTTCATGGGGGAAAACCCACAATTTGAAACACAATTTTTGTAGCATTCATGTACTCTAGAAATGACATATCTAGATTAGATAGGAACGTACTGAAACCAGATTTAGTCAAGGAAATCAGTTTCGAGGAACATCCACTTGTTAGGGCCATTCTCAGATATATCACCATCTTCTAGTTTGGAGAGTAGTTGCTGGCTTCATTTGAGTGGCGCAGCATGAGGTAAGAGTAAAATATGAGAAAATGAATCCAAGCTTACAAGAAATAACAACTTACAACTTACTTATTGGCTTTGTGCTCACTAATTTTTCTCTCATGAATTTGAATGTTTGTGCTAAAACCCGGGGTGAGAACAATTGTGGCGACTCAGTGGCTTAATGAGCCAACCTCATGCATGGTAGGTTGTAGGTTGAGTCCCCTGCCTAATGTTAGTCATACCAAAGACTCATAAAAATGGAGACACCAGCCTTCTTGCTACACACACAACTTTTAGACTAGAGAAGTTTAATAATAACTTCATGTACCGCCCGTTGATAGAATATTTTTAATTCTGAAGTGGTAACTCTTTATTTAATAAAACAAGTAAAATGTACATAATTTCTACTACAGTGATCTGATTAAAAAAAAAATTGAACTAAGATATTACATCCGGGTTCCTTTAAATGAATAAATGTTGATTCTAAGACAGTAGCTAATGCATAAAAATTAATTCCATCTATTACGTTAAAGACATTTGAGAGTAAATATAGAATTTTATGAAGCAGAAAGAGTTTGATTAATAAGTGTTATATAAAAGAGCAAAGTTGAAAACACAGGTGCCTGGATGATCACTCAATAGATGATCATGAAAAAGGGGAGAAAGTAGTTTACTTCATAATTCCAATATCCATCTGAATTTGTTTTGGATGAAAGCATTTTTCTTGAAATAATAGTTTGGGTTAAAGGAAAACATAAATGTCCTTGCACAAAGGTGGATGACATAAGCATCTCATAGAAAACACTAGAAGGATAGTTTTAGAAATGGATAGGAATAATGAAGAATGTATGGTTTGGAGCAGATTGAAGCTCATGCACAACTCACGTAAGGTTCAGACATGTCTGGACATGTCTGTGATTCAATAGCATCATCCGATTGTACCTAACCCTTGATTGGAGGGCGAGGGCAGGCTCTTCAATACATGGATGGGTTGATGAATATTATGGTTAAACATGTCATCTCACTCACAGTATCTCCTTTCAATACCCTCTTGAAAAAAAATTCATTCGGTGGGAGGCTAAAGCTGGGGTGTCCATGAAAAAGAGTGCCAAATACATGAATGAAACATTTTACTCCCCCCCTTTCTACAGCACATCCTCAAGTAATAGTTTGAGAACATTCAAAGATATCTGAGATATCAAAAAAAAAGGCTGAGAGCAAGAAAGAAATCATTGGCAAGAATGATAACACACAATCATAATCAATTCAAAATTAATATTTCATTGTATCATTAAGATAGGTAAAAGTTTCTTCCTTCTAAAATATTCTCCATATCGTACATTGATCTCATTAGAATTTGAAATGTATACTACTGCGGAATGACTAAATTATAATCAATTATTCTGTCAGGGATACATCTCAAAGGGTTTTCCTAGAATTCTAAAAGAGGAAAGAATTATAGCAATGACTTATTGATATAAGAACAAATTTATCAGTAGAAAATCAATGGCAAGATCTTTAGGGGGGATAAAGTAGGAATACCAGGAGGAATAGCTGATGGTGCAAGTTATTTTGATAACAATATGGAAAAGTTTGATTGACGATTGAAAGAAATCAGAAAACGTCTCTTCAAAAGGAAAAAAAAGTGAACTTAAAAGCATATCACGCTGCTGGGCTGATAAAACCTTGTATCTCAAACTCTAAATGTTTTGATAACAGCTCAGTATAAGCATGGTATAAGCTAGCTTCTAGAGTTATATTATGGGTAGGGAATGTCTTTTGCCTCAAAAGAGTTCTTCACAGGTGTCAGGAGACTGTTTTCAGACAATATGAGACTGCCACCACCCATATATTTTTTCAGCCTATCTTAAGCTGCCCTCCAAATGTTCAAATTTTAAGATACAAGGTTTTGTCAGCCCAGCAACAATATTATAAAGTGCACTGTCATTATGTCGTCAAATAATTTTATGAGCCGGCTCAAACTTCGGCTGGTCTCCAAAACATGATTTTGGGATAATCACATTCAAAGTTTGGATGTTTTTCAGATGCTCATAACTTTGCGTTTTCATAATAAACAAAATTTTGTCTGCATTTTGTTTTAATCTCTTCAATATTTGAATTAAAGCGCATGTATGCATTCCAAAGCGGCTAATTTCTACAAAAAATGATGGTTCGAGTCACTCCGTAAAATCATGCGCACTGTTTTTTGATGGCACAAACCATGGTTTGAGCCAGTTTGTATTATCATTCATGTCATGCACATGGTTTTTCAGAGGCACAAACGCGCAGCATCTAGGTAGGGTCTTTGACATGTTATTCCAGAGACGTTATAGTACACATAGAATGGTTTGAGCCAGTTCGTAACATCAAAGGAGGGGGTTGAGCTTATTTGCAATAAATTTAAATATGCTCTTATTCTTTAAACAATACAAAAATTGATCTGAAATTTGGCAAATCAATATAGTGAATCACAGGCTTTCAGAATATGCAAAAATAAATTTCCAAAATTTGACCCAAAATTGGGTTTGAGCCAGTTCATTAAATCATAGACGATATCATGACCTTTTTTAAAAACCAATATACAAACTAGTCATCACACTTAATTTAGAGACGGGTATTTTTTGTACTATAATCAAAATATATGTGTCCTTTCTCTACCTTTTATATCCTATTCTACTCCTTTTGGCAGTAGTCTACTGCTTTTCAAGCATCTTCATCACATACTGCTTATTCACTCTCCTTAAATAGAATCTACTGCTTTTTCAATACTTTATAAACCAAAATATATTTTCACAAAGTTTTACTCCAAATTCATGATTTGATGACTACGATAATGTTGCCAAAACTCTGTTAAGATCTACTTTAGATAATGATGATGATTTGATAATAACAACATAATGGTAACAAAACAAGTATGAGTTACCAAATATCTGCCATGACAGAAGCATGTCTAATACAATTAGCATAGATTAACTCCCTAATCAATAAGGAGGCAAGGGACTAAATAAAGAGTTAGGAATAACGCACATAAAATTATGGATACCTCTTTTGACTTTAAATGTATTTTTGCAATATGGGATATTTCAATATCCCTGAAAATGATGTAAGCTGCTTTTAGCCATTTTCAGCAATAACAAAAATGATGGAAAGAATAAGAGAAAGAGAGCACGGAAAAAATTACAACAGACATAGTCCTACTGTTGCTGGAGTCAGGTCCTAGATATATTTTATACCAACTTCAAGAGGTGTGTTTGCGTGTTAGTGGGGGAGGAGGTGTATGCTCGATATAATACACCTACTTCATAATTGCACACGATTGTACTCTTTGATGATACTTTAAATGAAAAAAACAAATTTTTGTTCATCTTTCCAAATCACTTGCCACCTTTTTTAAACAGAAAACATGAAGCTGCTTTAAATTCAAGTTCATCCTGAAATGATTTATGGCCAACGCTCTCTCAAGAGGGTTATTGATTGACAAAGAGCTAGAGATAGGTTGATGAAAAAATAACAGCGTCTGAAGTTTGCTTGGATGAGCATCAAACCTGGCCAACCAAGACCCGTCAATTTTCTTTCCATGAAGATGATTTGCACATTTACAGTGATTAAGCAGTAGCATACAAGCAAGCGTCACTAGGTAACCTTGACCTTACAGGGGTCATACTGACCTGGGAGAGTGGGATGCTCAGTTCTTTGAAAAAATTATCTCTCTCTCTCTGTTTCCCCCTAACCCCTCATATTTCTTCTTTTATTTCTCCAAATTTCAATGTTTATTGCTTTATGCTTTCTTTTCCATTTTGCAAGTTTCTAAAAGCTTCCCCCTCTCCGAGATATCAACCTGAAAGCGGGAGGGAGAGCTACACATTAAAAAAAAAAAATCCCATACAGATGAACTTATTCATGATGTTGTACATGTTTACTGAAATTACATTTGGAATATTTGAAACTTGAATATGATAAAAGAGCATACAAAAGGTATGTTTCATCTCACGAGTGGGAGAGTTGATACATTTGTATACAATAGGCAAAGTCACAGGAAGCTGAAGAGATAAGCTCTAAATCTTAAATGGTGTAGGATTCATGAAAGGATAAGAATAAATTTCAATCAGGGATCTTACGGATTTAGTACCTGTATAACAAGTCCTCACTATTTTCATGAATTTTAGGGGAAATCATGAGAATACTTACCATATTTTCTTATTTACGAAATAATCAGATGTATCCATCTACTTTGCTAGTTCATGTTTCATGGACTGCCCTCGAATATATATGTACACATATTTGTCTGTGCGATAGTGCCATCTCCCGGCAAACCTATGTCTACTTCCGCTCACATCTATATCATGCTAGCATGTACGTTAAACTTCCTCTTTGAACACTCAGAAAAGTGACATGTATCCACGCAAGGCAAGGGGACGGAGAGCAGGATAGTACATGGATACATCCAATTATCTCATATATAAGAATATCAGGTAAGTATTTACATGACTTACTTCAATAATTGTGATGTATCCATCTACTTTGCTAGACTGGCACAGATAACCATGGGAGGCATGTCATAAAAAGGAAGTTACTCAGTTCAAGGGAGATGTAGATGCGAAGGCCACTGCTTTAAAGGCTGAGGGCTCAAGCTCTCCTCAGCCGAGGAATTTTCCTTTTAACAATATGTAAGGAAAAGGCAAAACACCAGGAGCGTCTTGAGTCATTGAGGAGAACACCTTGAAGAAGAGTGCTCAAGATCTGTGCATACTTCTTAGTATCCAGAGCTTCCGGCCTCACTTTAATAGCCACGCACCTGCGCCTGCCGCTTGAATCGCCCAAGCGATCCAAAACGAAGAAGTGGGAAAGGCAGAATTTGTGCAAGAATACAAGGGTTGTACAAGGATTTGCACACATACTATGTCTCGTCAAAGATAAGCACATAACATGATATGTCAAGAAGGCCTAACCTAGGCTCAACAAAGAAATTGCTAAGGCGACAAGAGCCCACGCCCGACCCGAGGAGACACAATAAGCATCTCTGAAAAGCCTCACGTGTAAACCTAGACTAATCTGAAGTTTATTTCCGCAACAGAAATGAAGGTACGTGGAAAGGCGTTTAGCTCCGGCCCAGCAGACTCTCCCTAATAATGAGGGGGAGGCTAGGCTTCAGATAGGTAGTGCACCATGGAGGGTACAAGGTATCCTAGTACTGCCTCACCACATCAAAACAGCTTGAGGTTACGTCGGTCGTGTCATCCAACAACAAGCCATAGGTATCATTCCCCTATAGTACACTAAGTGCCAAGAGAAGGGTACAAGTGGAATGCCTCTGACCGTCTCACCTGCATCACACGATTCAACATAGCAGCAGTGCTGACTTTGAAAACTACTATAACTCGCACAAGATGTTCAGTGATACTTGGTTACTCTTATTTCCACGTTTTTTAACTAGACCAAAACATCTACAGAGATGGTAATTCAACAAATACCCCAATGTGGCCAAAATTCATTGACCTCACATGATCTTTGACCTTGATCATGTGACCTGAAACTTGCACAGGATATTCAGTGAAACCTGATTACTCATTATGTCCAAGTTTCAAAAGTCAGATCAATAAACTTCCAAAGTTATGATGGTAATTCAACAGATACCCCATTATGGCCAAAGTTCATTGACCTTTGACCTTGGTCATGTGACCTAAAATGGGCACAGGATGTTCAGTGATACTTGATTACTCTTATGTCCAAGTTTTATGAACTAGACCAACATACTTCCAAAGTTATGATGGTAATTCAACAAATACCCCCAATACGGCCAAAGTTCATTTACCCTAAATGACCTTTGACCTTGATCATGTGACCTGAAACTTGCACAGGATATTCAGTGAAACCTGATTACTCATTATGTCCAAGTTTCAAAAGTCAGATCAATAAACTTCCAAAGTTATGATGGTAATTCAACAGATACCCCATTATGGCCAAAGTTCATTGACCTTTGACCTTGGTCATGTGACCTAAAATGGGCACAGGATGTTCAGTGATACTTGATTACTCTTATGTCCAAGTTTTATGAACTAGACCAACATACTTCCAAAGTTATGATGGTAATTCAACAAATACCCCCAATACGGCCAAAGTTCATTTACCCTAAATGACCTTTGACCTTGATCATGTGACCTGAAACTTGCACAGGATATTCAGTGAAACCTGATTACTCATTATGTCCAAGTTTCAAAAGTCAGATCAATAAACTTCCAAAGTTATGATAGTAATTCAACAGATACCCCATTATGGCCAAAGTTCATTGACCTTTGACCTTGGTCATGTGACCTAAAATGGGCACAGGATGTTCAGTGATACTTGATTACTCTTATATCCATGTTTTATGAACTAGACCAACATACTTCCAAAGTTATGATGGTAATTCAACAAATACCCCCAATACGGCCAAAGTTCATTTACCCTAAATGACCTTTGACCTTGGTCATGTGACATGAAACTCTAATGTTCAGTAATACTTGATTAACCTTATGGCCAAGTTTCATGAACTAGGTCCATATACTTTCTAAAAGCAGCGCCTATAGTCTCACTCTGCTATGTAGGTGAGACAAAAATACTGGGGTGGTGTGAAAGCCCCCCGAAGTTGAAGCACAACGCAAGCTTGCAGCCCAGGGAGGCTAAGGTCTGTCTGTGTTTGAAAACCAGAGACATGTGCACAAACTCCTACACCCAAGAGCATGCTGTGCAAAAGTTGAGAAATTTACACCAAAGGGAAGGTGCAAAAGCCTCCCTAATAACACCAGAGTGAGGCAACAATCAGGTGTGCTCCACCCCGATGGGTCCGTGATAAAAATAATCAACAGACTCCTCAGCAAAAGAGGCAAAAACTACAATCCAAATGGGTGGTGTGAAAACCTCCACAGGTGCCTACTACTCTATGGGAAGTCGGATGACTAGTCTCATATAAGCTCCAAACCGCCACTGTGCTAAAGTTAGAAAAGACTAACTCAGAAGAAGTGAACTATTCCCAAAAGGGTGAGGTGTGAATGCTCCTTTAAGGAGTGGTAAACCCTCCTCAGCCCATCCCCGATGGCTTGAAAGCTGGTGCTCATGTGCGGGGAAAGGTACTTGCCGCCAGCTAGGTGTGCCGGCGTGTGTTAGGGTATGACCAGGTGGTGAAAAGTGAAATGGAGCTAGGGCAGAAAAAGCCTGGTGTGACCAGTAACAAAACATACCACTCTGGGAATATCATAGCGGACTGTCAACTATAAACCCCATGGTACCTCTCGGAAAATCTAGCGGGGAAACCCACATTACCGACTAGAACTCCCTGGCTCCCCAAACGGCAAACTATTAAGACTGCGGTTGGGCCCTCAGTGAAAAATCAGTACTGAAAGGTATTTTCGTTTGGCCTGGTGTCAAGTTACTACCCCTAAGATTAGGGGAGGTATACCTTGTTCTTCTCCGCCATTGCACCCTAGAAAGTGTGGCAAAAAAGGGAAGGAGATTCCAGGCTCTTTGCCCCTAAAAGGGGATGTGATTAGGAGTGTTTCATAACATGTCAATCAATCCAGCGGCCCAGGCCGCAAAGAAAACGGGGGTATAGTCGATGGGAACAAACCACCAGATCTCAAGAACACCCAGAGGAGGAGCCTCCAAAAATTATGGAGCTTCACTTCAAAATGCTCACACTTCGATGTACACCGCAAGGGTAATGCGGGGGGGTCGTCTCAATGGACAGTCGCCTCCCCGCATGTAGCGCCGAGAGCTGCCGGGGCGGTTAACCATGTACACATCTCCCGCGCTGACTCATTATACAGCATGACTTTACTAGACAGGGCCTGATGCACAGGGGGAGGGGGGCCTGGGCTGGGCGCCAGTGAAATGTGAGTAACACTGGCGGCTTCCTTCTGCATGGAAAAGCTTTCTACGCTTGGTCGATCACTATGGTGTGCTGGGACACAGGCGGATGCGACCTGTGAGGTGCTCAATGAGACGAGCCCACACTGGTCTAGAGCGCTATGAATTGAATTCATTAGCTTCTGAGTCTCCATGCAAGAGGAGGCAGGATCACCTGACTGGTCTGGGCTTACATTCCTGTGACTCCTCACTTTTTTTCCTCTTCTCTTTCGAGGGTTCCGCTAAAGCAGAAGAGGGTTAACAAGACAATTGTCGGGAAGGCTGGCATCAAGTCACTGCCACCAGTTTTGGAGTCACGTGAGGCACCTCACTTTAAACCTTGGTAATTTGTCCCTCTCACCAAATGTGAAGAGCTGACAGAGTCGAGTTGATGCGCCTCTTACGACTAAAATCTGACTGCCCTTTGCCTACACCCCGGGTATGGGACTTACAAGGCATCAAGCCTAGTCAATATTAATGCCGGAGAGCGGCGCTCCGTCCCCGGCCCAGTGACCCGAAGGCTGGTGGGTCGAGCAGACCTGGGGAAGATGCTGAAGATTTGGGTTTCCCCTCCCTTGGCACATAAACCTTGAGGGCACTTTGAGGGCACGTGAACTTCTTCCAGAAGACAACATGGTTCCATCCCCTCTCAAGCCCATTGTAAAGGACTTTTACGTTTGCCTTCATACTCACCGCCGATTCAGACAAACCACACCCAAGGACTCATCCATGGGCTCGCCTGTGAATGGCTCATCCTCTCCTTGCTGTTATTACAGAAACAAATGAGAAAGCAATTCATTTATTCTGTTCTAGTTAATTAAATAACACCGAAATATTTAACTAGTTAATAAGTCCAACAAAGATTAATAATTAATAGTAATTGTTTAACCAAGTACAATAGATTTTAGGAATATCAATTTATTCAATTATATAATCAATCAAGCCAGCAGAGGCAGAAATTATAATAAAGAGCCTCTAAAAGGAGCGAAACCAAGTCTAAAAACCTTTAAAAGACAGACTGAATAAAGAGAAGTCCGCCTGTAATCTGAAAAGAAAGCAGAGGAAGGAAGTAACGTTTTAAACCTAATACCCCTTCCAAACTGGCTTCTTCATTTTTCCCCGGCGTACTTCTAATGCATGCATTCCTCACTTCCCTGGCAAAGAAAAAAATGCATCCTTTCGCACTGATGTCTCTTTCCCAGCGAAAGTCGACGAGTGATTTGTTCGGGCGGAAGTAAGTGCAGACCCAGTGTCAATGAAAGCGCACGCCTTTTTTCCCCTTATTAATGCAGATACCTGATTAATTTTATCAGTGAAGTTTTGGAGATGACGGCTGGTAGCTAACTCGGCATGTGCATGCAGAATTAAAACGAACGAAAAGAAAATTGTAAACTTTGCTTCTTACTGATTACAAAAAGGTGTCAAAAAATCTAAATTAAAACATATTTTAGAAGAATTAGAAGCAAAACAAAATAGAATCAAAGAATTTTGATATTTTAAGCGCATTTTCAGCATGTGAAATAACGCTTTTATAATAAACATTGTTAGTGAAAATAACAAACTGTATGTTCGAGGGTATTTAATTCTGAATCGCTCATAAAGCGTGGCCTTCCACATTTTAGTATCTCAGTTCAGTACCCAGACCGAAAAATCCTATGATTCGAGACCCAACGGCATCTTCCCCCGCTAGTACCCGGACCGAGCGGGCTGAAGTTGTTAACCTTCTTGTCGACCTAGTCTAAAAACAGAAATATCAACTTTAGTGTCTGTTTTAGGCTCAAAATCACTGTTTTCACCAAAGTCAGATATATCTATTGCTTCCCCATAGTAAGCATGTGACTTGCCGCGTATTACACTGTGTATTACTGCACATACGACAAAAGCAACCGCAGAAAAGTGGCATATTTTGGTCATTTTTTATGGTAGATCCTTCCGAAATCATTGCAAATCTTGACTGAAATTATCAACTAAATATTCCTACACGTACTAGAAAGATGACGTCATTTTAAAAGATCACCTGACATTTAGAATCCATGTTTTTGAAGTCACATGGCTGTAGGTCTGTATTCCTGTCTTTCGGGTATATGCACGTTCACTTGGAAGCCGGTATTCCGGCCTTTCGGGTTCAAAATATTAAATATTCAGATTCATATCTTGTAAGAACATGATAATTGGGAATGCATGTTCATAAACCTTCTTTCCTTCTTGTATTTATCTTAGTCTTGCACACTTTCTGGACAGTGCTTACCAAATCTACAGTTACACCAACAATAGAAGGCTAGTCATTATCAACCACAGATGTCCGTTAACAACACTATTCTTGATCTGGAAAACCAATTAGCTACAGGGCTACTATAGGTGGTTTCAGACCGCCTCGAAGTTCGCCAGTTCCAGGTATTCTCTGATCGGGAAATTTACCCCGATCAGAAAATACCAGGTATTTTGGTAATGTGAAAGCAAACTACGCGTAATCTCCCCGAAAGAAAATACCCGCTAAATAGTAGGTACTTGGCGAAATTACGAGAACTTTCGTGGGGATTTTTCCAAGGTCGCAGGTATTTTGGCGATGTGAAAGCAAATTACGGGAACTTTTAGCCCAGCGTGTCGTTGGGCGCGGCGGTGTGGGTGGCTGCTGGGCTAGTGATTTTGAATCTCGCGCCTTGCCTGCTTATCAGACCATACTGCGCATGCTCGTAACTTCGGGAACTTATCCCGAAGGATGTGTTTCGGGGCGGTGTGAATGCAGGAATAATTAACGGGTATTTTTTAGCCTTAAAAAGTTCTCGTAATTTAACGGGGATTCTTGTGATCGAGGCGGTTTGAAACCGCCTATTGTGAAATCAATCTCAAAGCTTCAAGCCTGAGCTAATCCATCCCCTTGCTTTAGAAGGCTCATTTTGAGGTGAAACTGATGAAAATTATTCATGATACCAGTTCAACACAGGAGTCCACAGTGCAAGTGCTATGAAAGCACAACTCATAGTCCTTATCTCAGACAAGAAAACAAAATATCAAGTTGGGTTAATGGATTCTTTGCACTTAAGCAATGAATATTTTCTCCCACTTTTCCCAATATTGATAATTTTCATCTAAAAAAGTAGACAAGTAGTAATCAATTGTATATCTACAATTAATTACAAGATTTATTATTGATCTGAGAACCTCAATTTGGCACACAATGGACTCCAGGTCTCTTGCTACACCCAAATCGCTAATTAGCATATTTTGTTTGTTGATAGTACCATTGTAAACATTTTAGATCACAAATCATATATGGAAGAGCCGTGGTGTAGTGGTTCTGACTATCGCCTTGTAAACAGAGGGTCGTGTGTTTGAATCCCACCGCGGCCTAGCGTCCTTTGGCAAGGTGTTAATCCACACTTTGCCACTCTTGACCCAGGTGCTAAATGGGTACCCAGTAGGACGCCATAATGTGGCTGCAATGAATGCAAGGAATGCTCCCCAGGGAGTGGAAATTGTGCACTTTTCATGCTTGATTGAAATTAATCAAATGACCGGGGTGATAATATGCTGTAACGCGCTTTGGGCCATTCTGGGAAAAGCGCTTTATAAAAATTGGCTATTATTATCATTATCTATCACAAATTTTTATCATGGGGGACAATGGAATCTCTAAAACCCTTTTAAAATGTGTGAACTTGGGACTGTACTATGATCATCTATGGGCATTGTAGACTACACTATGATCATGCATGTGCAATGATGTTTAGCTCCCCACCCCTTACACTCAACCTGTATATCACATCAACTGAAGAACAGATGTAGCCAAGTATAATGATTAGCCTTCATCAGTCTTCTATGCATAATGCATGAGGCATCAGGACAGTATGTGTCCCCTCATTAGAAACCCCTGGGATTCATTGTGCTTTAGTTTCAAGGAAGGAAAAAAATATCCAACCCTAACAAATACACCCACGTACTCAGATTTCATTGGTTTTCAAAACTTTCTTATTCACAAACTGACTGCAGGTTTAAAACCAGAAAGCATTAAAAAAAACGGGAGAAAATTAAATGATGGTTACGTATCTATTCAAAAGAAAAAGACAACCCGTTACTGTTAGTCTGACACAAGGACAGATTCAGTAACTGAGCATCTCCAAAAAAGGGTTTTTCATCATATTTTTTTTTGAGGGGGGGGGGGGGAACTCTTCTGAAAGTGCCTGCTATGACATTGAATTGAAATGGTTTTATTAATATTGCACTTTGCAGGACTGAACCTTGTACAATTCACAGGTTTACATTAATAGTAGTACAACTGGTTAAAAAACATCAAGCATGAAATAACAGTAATATATTGCAACTCAATATAGAGAGATCATGAACATGCATACTTAATGAAAAAGGTAAAGTAAAAAGTAAAAACTGAAAAGTGGTATGTGCAACATATCGTCGACATTCATCCGAACTGTTGCATCAGTCAATTTTGGTCAAAAAATTTATTTTGAGATTTTTGCAGAAAATGATTGTACAAGTCCTATTCTATTCATGACTGAATTTCTCAGCAGCAATTTATTTTAGTTTCTGAGATATGAAGAGATTTTCTCGGCGATGCCATACAAATTTTTCATAGAATGTGCAAAGCCCATTGGAAACGTGTACTGCAGCAGAGCAGTACAATGTTTTGACTGACGGCTATTTCAATGCACATGGTCAGCCAAACAGTTGTATCGGCCATCTGCACTGCATTGACTTTTTACGTGAAAAGCAATACGTTTTGACTGACCGCACGCATTGAAATCGCGGTCAGGGTTGTTGTATTCGCCATGGCGTTTTTTGTACAGGGGAAATCTAAACCTCTCAAACCGAAATTGGAGCTCTTTTGCGATATTTTCTCTGATCCTTGGTTTTGTGTAAAAATAAGGATACCATTGTCAAGCAATTGTCTTGGTCTTTCCAATCATGTATTTTTCTCGCAATGAATATGTTGTAAGGCTGGAGAACTAAGTGTGAAAATTATAGTAAACTTTGAAGTCGATTTTCTCTGAAATGGGTTTGCACCTTCGTATGTGGATACAACGGTTCGGATGATAGTCGACAATATGTCCTATATGGTTCCATGACAATTACTCTGCTGTAATTTCCACACACTAATCGAATAACAAACTTCAACTCTGGGTTTAACACTGTACCCTACCCTAAACCTAACATAAAACCCTTTCGCAACCCTAACCCTAAATCTAAGACATAATTAAGTCTGGAGCAATTGTTATAGGAGCAAATATTACGTCACCATCCTTAAAATACCCCCTATACCACTCCTAATGCAGCAAGAAACTCTGTCATGTAGTCATACTATCTTGAACTATGAATTATTTTTTTGTATAAGGAAAAAAAAACCTTTATACATAAAAAAAATACAACATGCAATTCTCATCACAAAAAGCTCTTATCCAATGTCCTTTAATGATAAGATCAAGAAGAGCTGTACATCATACCAGTTTTAGAAAGCAGTGGCAGAGAAAAGTATCCTATATTGACTTTTATGGTAAAACACACTGGATGGCTGGTTACAATTGATATGTATAGGCCTATATCTCAGTTAATGCCCATATAATCGATGTAACTATAAGCTTATTCTATCCTAAATTCCATCTCACTTGATCCATTAATTCGTGGACAATCATTTACCAAAACAATTTATCATATCCAGGTAGATGGATTTCTTATATTTCCTAAAGCTATAATAGCGCTGAAAACAATTACCATTAGCTTCTAAAGGAAATATATGTTTGGCAAAATTAGAAAAAAAATCACAATGAAAAGTTACAAATACTGACAATGTAGTTACAAATTACAAGTTACAAATACTGACAATGACAACTATCGCCCGGTATCAATCACATCCATCTGCAGTAAACTGCTTGAACATGTGATCTTTAGCAACATCATGGATCACTATGACATGAATAATATTCTCAACGATGTTCAACATGGCTTTCGACCTGGCCATTCTTGTGAGACCCAGCTGATTATTACATCACAAGATATCGCACACTCACTTGACCAGAAAGTACAGGTTGATGCAATTGCATTGGACTTCTCCAAAGCATTTGACCGTGTACCCCACGAACGCCTCCTTCATAAACTTCATCACTATGGGATCCGTGACAATCTGCTGAGATGGATCAGGGTTTTTCTGACTGAAAGGTTGCAGCGTGTTGTTGTGGATGGAGAGTCTTCAGAATGGGTACCAGTCACCTCTGGGGTACCACAAGGCACTGTCCTCGGGCCACTACTCTTTATCTCTTTCATCAATGATATAGTAGATGGGATCTCTTCTAACATCCGGCTATTTGCTGACGACTGCCTACTTTACCGTCAAATCTCTGATGAAACAGATAGCCTAACTCTACAACAAGATCTCAACCAGCTACATTTGTGGGCTAATACGTGGCAGATGAAATTCAACACAGAGAAATGCTACCATATCTCATTTTCTCTTCGTCGGAAAGCCATCACCACAATGTACACACTTGGAAATACTCCCCTTGCATCAGTTTCAGATCTCCGGTATCTTGGCCTGACCTTCTCATCAAACATGTCCTGGAATAATCATATAAACAACATCACATCACGAGCAAATCGACTGCTAGGACTTGTCAGCAGGAACCTCCGTAGAACCACCCAAAAGATCCGTCAACAAGCCTACTTCAGTCTTGTTAGACCACACCTGGAATACTGTTGCTCAATCTGGAACCCTCACACAAATAAGCACATCTCACAAATGGAAGCAGTACAAAGGCGAGCAGCAAGATTCACCCTCCAGAGATACCATCGTATGGACAGCGTCTCTGCCATGATCCACCAACTTAAATGGGAGAGCCTGGAGAGGAGGAGAAATGCTGCAAGCCTCTACCTCATGTACAAAATTCAACACAGGATGGTAGCAATCAATGCAGACCACTACACAGCTCCTATGATAGCCAGCAATACTCGGCATTATCATCCAAAGAAGTTGTTGGCTATTCCATGCCGCACCCAACTATACCAGAACTCCTATTTTCCCAGGACAGTGACTGCATGGAATGCGCTTCCCAAAACCATCCTTGATGCTCCTTCATTGGAGGCCTTCAGGGGGGCGCTTCCAACCAACATCTAAACCAAGGAATAGTTTTTTTTACTTGCACAAACAGCACAATGTTTTATAAGCACCAACAAGTATGCACTGCAGATGAGCACCCAAGATATTTCCTCAGCACTACATCCTGACTTATGGATCCTGCTGAGTATCGTCGTAGAAGTAGAAGTAGGTTTTTTAATTTTTCTCATACCTAAACCAGGTCAACAAACTGCAAACCATCTTCTCTTTCGACTTCCCAGACTTGCAGGTGACAATTAAGTCAAGATATGATGTAATAGAGGCAGCAACTTGGACCTCTTAATCATTCAACCAGTTCACCATTAGAATCCTGAAGGTCTCAGAACTAAGCAGTCCTGAGAATGAATGCCAGTTTTAAAAATGAATACCCTGGGAATTCTTAAACTTTGTCTGCTAGACTACCAGATGAAACCTCAAGGTCAGTAAACTAAACTTCTTTGGAATCCAAAGGCCTGTCAACCAGGCTAACCTAAGAATAATTGTCCCTTTAAATAAGCTGCCAGGTAAATACTCATGGTCAGTACACTAATTACCCTGACAAATCTTAAGATATACAGTATTACCCTGGGAATCATATGGTCTCTAAACTAAGCTACCCCGGGAATACTCAGTCAGAATACTAACTACCCTGGGCATTCTTAAGGTCAATCGGATTACCCTGGGAATCTTATGGCCTTTAAGTAAGCTACCCTGGGAATACTCAAGGTTGGTAGTCTAATGACACTAGGAGTCTTAGGGCATTTCTACTAAGCTATCCAGGTGCCCTGTTGATTACCCATTACTCAAGGCCACATCTGGGTCAAATCTGGGGAACTTTTCTGCTCGATTGTGTCAGCGCCTGGACGGGGACCAACCAGGCACCGAGCGTATTTAGGGCGGTGAGTAGGTGCTGCCAGAATTTTAAATCCACGCCCCATAACCAGTGGTGCCCAGGTAAAATTGGCTAAAAATTTGCCGCAGTCTCCGAGCAGGCTAATTTTGGGGTCTGTGACTGTAGCCTTAACTAAGATGCCATGTGAATAATTACAGTCATTATAATAACTTTTCTCAAGGTTGACTGGATTACCCTGAGAATGTTATGGACTTTTAAATAAGCTACCCTGGGAATACACATGTGCAGAAGACTACTTACATGGGAATCTTAAGGTCAACCGTATTACCCTGGGAAACTTGCTAACTTTTTTAAATTACCCTGGGAATACCTAAGGTCAACTAAATTACCCTGAGAATATTATGGCCTTTAACCATGGGAATACTCAAGGTCATTGTAAGCACTGAGAATTCTTAAGGTCAACTGAATTACCCTGGGAACCTTAAGGCATTTTACTAGTTACCTCAAGGACCCTAAAACACAGTAGACTATCTACACTGGGAATCCTTAAGGTCAGTAGACTAACAACCCTGGAAATTTTCTGTGCCATTGAACTACACTCAAAGTTCTTAAGGTCTGTCGACAGGGATACCCTGGAAAGCAAGGCTAGTACTGCCCTGGATCTCCATGTAGTCTGTCGAATAAGCTACCCTGAAGGCCAGTAAATTAGGCTTCCATAGAAATTTAGATAAAAAGTAATGTAAACTGGACTACTCCAGTTTTTGTATGGTCTATCAAACTAAGTCTCTGTATTATAAAGCATAGCTATAGGTCATTTGGACGATGTCAATTATTGATTTCATCGGTTATGTTTGATCAATCGAAAAATCAATCAAAGCTTAGCTTTTATGTTATAGGGCCTATGGTATCCTAAAGGTATGTATCAACTACGTCACCTGAGAATCATCAAGGCTAGTGGATTGAACTGACAAAGGAATCCTTAAGGTTTGTAAAGTAAGCTACCCTGGGATTCCTCAAGTTCAATAAAATCAACTGCCCTGAGGAAAAGGCTTGTAAACTGAACGACTCAAGGAAGCCGAAAGGTTGGTCAAATTAGTATATCTTAAATTTTGTACTATCCTCGAAATACATTCCTTAAAAAGAATTTGTTTTCATTTGGGCCACCTGTGTTTAATGTAACAAAATTCAGCTAAGCCCTTTCAAGATGCCTAAACATGGCAATGCAAATGTTCCATGTGCATCTACCAATTCAATGGATCTATGTTTATATTGATGCCATCATTTGGTTGGTGGCTTGTACAATCACAATCAGTGCAGGTCAGTGTATTTGACTGCAGGATTTTGTTACATATCCTGTATCAATCAAAGTCAAAACCCTATGTAGATTTTCATTGCTAACTGTCCCTTTAACAAAAACAGTACAACCAAACGTTGTTGGGTATGCTTGATCTAACTACAATGACCTGGACAAAAGAAAAAATGGGCCACAGACAAAATTGGGAATAGAGACGATGCTCTAGCTTACCAATTTCCACCCTTTTGCATTTTGTCACTTCTCTCTAAATCTCATTCTGGCTCAGCAAATTTACCAACATTAAGTCTATCTGCTTCCCTAAATCAAACACTGTCCTTGCAGCCCAAACAAACTTAGATGAAATATCCAACACTGAGATTGGACTGAAGGATGAAAAGGGTTAAATCTACTTCTTTTCAAATAGCCCAAGGGGGTTGACTTTGCACACCAATTCCCAAACCTGCCAGGCATGAAATATAGTGCCCTAGCCCTTGGCCATTCTCATATTCACAATAAAGAGTGTTCCCATCTACATTGGATATCTAGTTTGTTTCCAGGGCTTTTGTTCCTGATCTTTTTTTCCTCCATAGAGAATACCTTGCTGGTCAAGCAAAGATTCAGTTCACTGAGTGATGCATTATTGCCATTGAGAGACGACCTTCTGACGATGTATTTATGAGGAAGATATCTAATTGCTAGTGATCATAGGAGCAACGCTGGATAGATAAAGAAAAATTAAAAAAAGTATGACTTGACTACTTCAATACAAACTTAATTTACTACTATTATAGGGGAATTACTTTGATGAAGATTGACAGGCATATCAGAGCTGTTACATTTTATATTTCTGTAATGCAATATATGTAATAAGAGGCATACAGAGCATTTACTGACTTAAGTGCAATTCAGGAATTTTCGACAAGGAGCCTTGTGGCCCAATGGGTTAGTCTCCTAGCTTTCAAAATCAGAGGATCATAGGTTCTAATCCCAGCTATAGTCTAATTCTTCCAGCAAGAAATCAATGTGCTTCACTCACCCCCGGGGCCATTTCATAAAGCAGTTCGTAAGTAAAGAGCGACTTTAAGGATGACTGGTGATCCTTTCTTACGCGCTAAACCATCGCCAATACATATACCATTCACCACAAGAAAGGATCACCAGTCATTCTCAAAGTCGCTCTTACAAACAGCTTTATGAAACACCTACCAGGTGAGATAAATGGCTAACGGCAGGAATAATTCCTCAAAAAGATGTAAGCACCAGGGGGCCGTTTCATAAAGCTGTTCGTAAGTTAAGAGCGACTTAAGAATGACTGGGTATCCTTTCTTAAGCGCTAAATAATCACCGATGAACATTTAATGGTGAATATCATTTACCAGAAGAAAGGATCATCAGTGTTCTGAAAGTTGCTCTTAACTTACCAACAGCTTTATGAAACACCTACCAGGATTGTTAGATTAACTTAGTCGGGGTAATATAGAAGTGCCTTGAGCATCTAGAAAGGTTGATATGTGTGCTATACAATATATTAATTTTATGATATTATTATTATTAAGATTGAAGATATTTCAATGTCATATCAAAACAAACAAAATTTGTTTTCTGGTTATTAACTAAAAAAACCCTAATAAATACAAAATATACATATACACCGACATACATAATACAAAGTTATTAAAAGTCAAAATATCTACTTTAAAGAAAGGTTAAAGTCTCTCTCCAGAATAAATGAAATACATTTTTCTTTAAATTAATTCAGATTAGAATAAAGAAATATGCAAACAACAATTATACACCCCATCCAAACCCCAAAACCCATAAGAACAATTGAGAACTTGGTGATGGTCAAAATATTTCAAATCTTGGATTTCCATTGTAATGATTGTGCATCAAGAAACCTGACCTACAAAAATCCAATCCGCAGCTGCCAATACAATTTATATTGATTTCTCCATTTTGTAAGGATGAAAACTTGACCCAAAGATCCAGTTTCACAATCCTTTTATAAACGATATCACTGCTTGCCTGAGGACAAAAATGGCATTAGAAAGATCAGTCAAAAAGGATCTTTACTGAGTATGATTTGAGAATCAAGGTATACGCCACAGATGAATAATTCTATGGAGAAATTGAAATGGTTTTTACAACTATTTTCTCTGATATGATATCTACAGGTTTGTTAAATCTAACAATAAAACAAACAGCTTCTTCCTCTATAAAAAATGAGCGAAAAAGACAATTAGTTTCTAGTGTGCAAGAAAAAAAATCAACTCATATGCTGAAATGTCCACGTTATATTATAACATTGTTTTCGTTTGAAATTACTAACCAAAAATTCAACTATTTGTAGATAAAGTAGGGAATAAACGAATAAACAAGCATTATTATTCACAAGCTATCAATTACTTTAACAATTGCAGATATCCCGTGTTTCTCTTTCAATATTTTATTTAAAAAAAACATTTAGGTTCTTGGCTAAGAATAAAAATGAGAAAGGAACAGTCTCTAAAACAAAAATATTCCCACTGTTGTATAAAGGTAAGAAGGATAATAATAACATGTGATAAAAACTGGGACCTGAAGGCAGAATGATTGCCATGGTGACATTGATCATTGATTCATTATAAAAAAGCAAGTAGGGGAGTCCCCTGTTGCCATCATGACCTTCAGGTGACCTTTCTTAACACAGCTTCCAGACAAATACCAGACCAAACAAACCACCCACGCACCTATTTTCTCCATCCCTGTCTTTCTCTCTGTATCATCCCATCATTTCTAATTTGTGTCATGGATGGTTAAAGGGACTGTCTCAGCTCTGGAAACATCCATATTTATTATAATGAGATAAAACACTTATAAAGATAAAGAAGCAGGCTTATGCATCAACCCTTTAAACAATAACTATAGTTGTTAAGTCAACATGCTGAGGCTTCTCATAAAGTCATCATTGGCTTCATAAAATTCTGTGAATTTAAAAAAAAAGAAATACATGGCAGAAATGTTTCCCAAAGACGACCAGCAGTCTTTGCAAATGTATCAGGCTCAATCAATATATAGTTTTCCAAGGACTTAATAAACAAACAGTGAACTACCGAAGTAAACTTCTGTCACCCATATTTGGAGGCAATACATAGCCTATACCAAGAAACTTAGAAAATTTGTGGCTATGTAAGTAACTTCTGCGAGGGCGGTGGGGGATTGCAGAATCTCCTATGGTGTGTTCTTTGTAATAAGTATGCAGAGAAATGATCAGTCTGCATAAGATATTTTGAAAGAAGACATTGTACTTGATAAATTTGAATACAATCAGCAACTGGTCCATCTGAAAGGATTTCACATCTACTCAAGATTACCTAAATCATAAACTGAACAAATAGACATTCATGATAAAGATATCCAATAAATGACACTCATTATTCTGCTTAGATTCCTCTAAACCACGATAATGATGAGCAAAAAAAGTTGCAATGTTGTTTCACTTCAGGTCCAATGTATGTCCTGAAACTTCTAATGCAACCAAACATATCTTGACTTTAGTGTGAGTGAAAAAAAGAACTCTCTGGAGAATTAAAAATTAAGAGAAAATGAAAAGGAAGGACAGTGGAGAAAAATTGAAACATATAAACTATGATAAAGTTGGCATTGGTAAAAAATGACCCCCTGAAAGTTCAATCTTAGAGACATCCCATCCCTTAGATATATAATCATGACTACCAATATGGTAGAATGTTACGAGCAGAGAATGGTTGATGTTAAAGATAAATTCCAGTTTTGGTAACGATCGCAAAATGACTTTTTACAGAATCTAATATAATGACCACCCAAGTGTCTGTTTGTATGAATAAAAAATATGTGCCAAAGGATTCTGGGAGAAATTGTGTAATTGCTGAGAAATAAGCAAAATAAGCGCGGATTCGGTCACTTCCGCCGGGTCTTTATTCCAGCAATAATAATACACTGTCCCACGTGTGCCTATCTGTGTTGGTGATCTTCAGTGTGAACATTTTTCAGCGTAGATTTCAAGATTTCACAAAGTTCAGTTCATGTAACTGTACCAGATCTAGATCCTCGATGATATACTGACAATTAAGCCTTGTTTTACAGACTTTCTCATGAAATCAGTGTTTACTCCACTTACTGGAATTTCTCTTTAAGTATGGTGATGGATCCACTTGAATCTGATACTCATATTATTGATTGCATGGATTGCTCAATACTTAGCAGGACCAGTCTACTCTAGATCCCAGTCTTATCTAAGTCCAGTACTGTGCTAGTGCTGTAAAAATCCGCTCAAAACCAGCTGTCAACAATGAACATGAAAACACCTAATTTGTTTGCCCTTGGAATAATAATAATTATAATAATTAATAATAGTGATGTCTTATTGAGCGCACACACCATCCAGAGATGCTTGTGGCACTAGCGCAGCAACAATTCCTTTGGATATACATGAATACATAATATAAATGTAAGTGAAGTAAAAAAAAAAAAAAAAAAAAGATCAGAAGTTACTACTAGAGTTTTGCATCAACCACTGGAATTCCCAGCTACATCCTGGTGGGGGCTGGTGCCTGGTGCTTTCCTGCTTGCTGCTAGGTTCACTGACCATTTAAGGGGCAAGCCCAGTCAGCTCAGTACTCACAGGAGCTCTAGCAAACAAACCCCCATAGGAAGCTAGCCAGACCAGTGAGTAGTAATGAATACAATGTACTTTACATGTCTACAAAACAAATTTAATTTCAAATAAATATTGATTTAGTTGTCACAGGTAATATGGGATGAACAAATCGTGCACGACACTTTGAAATTGTCATGGACTTTAATGCAGCAGAGTGACTCAGGATGCTTTTCTACCAATTCTATTGAATGTTATTTTTACATAATTACACAATAATCAGTGATTTGTTTTTTATAATATGGCTAATTGACCTTTAACCCCTCATACAGACTTATATAACTCACTTATTGGGGTGTGTATTTTCACCAAATAAAATTAAGAGAATAAAAATACACCGAGGTACAAAACTAAAACAACCTAGAAAAAAAATAATAACTTACTCTTTTCCCCATTTTTAATGTCTAGTTTTCATTTCTATGAACGCAGGTACTATGAGAGATGGTTGAAACTCAAGGGTATAATAATCATCTAATGAATAGATATGCTCAATAAAAGACAAGTTTCTATGAATTGAAAGCCATTGACCCCCTATAACGGTATATATTTTGCATTTCTGCGGAGAAAACTGAATAGTTTCCATGAAATTTATGTTTGATTAATTTCATTGAAGGCTTGCCTTGATGAAGGACAAAACGATTGAGAGATCATAAAATAAGGATAGAGGTAAAGTGAATAGGGCATGTATGGAAGGGGAGAAAAAAAACAGAGAAATCAAATAGATATGATCAAATATTCATGGGTAAATAAAATTTTGTGGGAGACAAAATAAGAGGGGGAAATACTTTCAAATGGGGAGGAGGAAAGGGGTTCAAGGTGGCAGAAAACTATGACTGGTAGAATGGATGACAGTGTGAATGGTGGATGGATTGGGAGATAAAGAGAGACAGAGAAGGAAAGAGGGGTGATGGAGGGACTGAATTCAAGAGTAGACAGCTGAAGAGAAAGAAGTTTCATCAAGGAGACTGAATAGAAAGTTAAAAAGCAATCTCATTGAGACCAATGCACAAGAGTGCAGATTTCAATTCTTTAAATTAAGAGAAAACAGAATTTATTAGAAATTAGTATAAAATGCAAAAAAAAATATAAATTCATATGGTGATAGTCAATGTTAAAACAGGAGAGATGCTTATATAGAAGAGGAAAGAGGGAACATTGGCGGGGATGGTCAAACTTTCAGAAGTTAGAGGGATGATGGGAAAGAAGCAAGGGCAAGCTAAAACAAAACATGGTTAAGAATAAATAAGGCCAGTGGAAAGGAAACACAAAAATTTAACAAGTGGAATGCCTCTGGCCATCTCACCTGCATCACGCGATTCAACATAGCAGCAGTGCTGACTTTGAAAACTACTATAAGTCGCACAAGATGTTCAGTGATACTTGGTTACTCTTATTTCCACGTTTTATGAACTAGTCCAATACACTTACAGAGATAGGATGGTAATTCAACAAATACCCCCATTATGGCCAAAGTTCATTGACCTTTGACCTTGGTCATGTGACCTAAAATGCGCACAGGATGTTCAGTGATACTTGATTACTCTTATGTCCAAGTTTTATGAACTAGACCAACATACTTTCAAAGTTATGATGGTAATTCAACAAATACCCCCAATTCGGCCAAAGTTTATTGACCCTAAATGACCTTTGACCTTGATCATGTGACCTGAAACTTGCACAGGATGTTCAGTGATACTTGATTACTATTATGTCCAAGTTTCATGACCTAGGTCCATATATTTCCTAAGTTATGATGACATTTCAAAAACTTAACCTCAGGTTAAGATTTTGATGTTGATTCCCCCAACATGGTCTAAGTTCATTGACCCTAAATGACCTTTGACCTTGGTCATGTGACATGAAACTCTAATAGGATGTTCAGCAATACTTGATTAACCTTATGGCCAAGTTTCATGAACTAGGTCCATATACTTTCTAAGTTATGATGTCATTTCAAAAACTTAACCTCAGGTTAAGATTTGATGTTGACGCCGCCGTCGCCATTTGAAAAGCCGCGCCTATAGTCTCACTCCGCTATGCAGGTGAGACAAAAATTACCAAATAAACAAGACGGATACGAGGAAAAATATCAAAATCACAATGGCAAGTCTTGAATTGAAAAATTGAAATGCAGGTTCCCATACTCCTTCTCTGTTGAATAGAACTGTTTCAATTTCCCCTTTCCAGATCAAACATTTCAGAGCAACCATGATTACAAGAATGGGAATATCACATTTCTAAGATTTTTTTTATTTATTATTACGATGATGCAGGAAGAAATGAGCTCTCATACAAGAGAGAACCAAGAGAAGGTGTGATTATTTGAATATCAGCTTATAAAAATACATTATTAGTAAAGACAAAGGAGAAATACGGTATAAGCAAACTAAAAGATGAATTTAAAACAAACTACTCCATTGAAAATATCCATAGATATTATCCTAAATGTATACTGGAAAGGCAAACAATTTTTTTTTTCAAATGAGAAAATGTTACGAACTCCATTTAAATAAATTATATATATTATTAATATTATCATTATGATTATTACAATTATTATTGTTATCATCATCATCACATTATAAATCAAATTTGTAAATACCTAAAATTATTGCATTTTGTTCAAGATATCGAACTGTCAACATTAAACAGTATAACCTTGATGGTTCTATTTTGTTGCAATGCATCATTAGCACCTGGGTGCATCCAATGTTTGAGGCTTGACAAAATGGAATTGTCACAATCAACTCTACTGCAATGAGAAACAAAAGATGGACCTCCCATTAAATCAATATTCCATGAAAAAGCTGTATTTATCAACGGTCAGTGCTTTCTGATGAATTCAGTATTTTATTGTTTTTTGCATCTGTGTTAATGATCTACTGATTGCTTCATTAATTTGCATAGATCAATTGTTGCTGAATAGAAACACACTTTGGGAGAGGGATGGAGGTCGTTTATTGAGAGAGGTCGATGACATGTCTGCCTTCACTAAAGATGACTCATGTTCTAAAACAGCTTACTTTTGAATTACATGATGGCTGAAACATTTTTTTTTTACTCGACTCAATTTTCTGTTGATTTTTGTTTACACATTCACTTTGGATATTGCATGAGATATCCTCTCTCATTCCTTTCTATTTCTTGTATATTTTCATCCATTAAAACTTAAGCCTATTCCAAACTCTCCCCAAGGTCTGCTATCAAAAGCCAGGGTAGCTCTCAGGTTCAATCGGTCATTTGCCACAGTAATAAATCTACTTAGAAGATCTGAATTTCAAATCAACCATGCTGGATTAATTCCAGTCACTTTTCCATTTCCGCTGCCAAATATCTGGACACATTCATATGCTTTTCACACTACACTTTTTTCCCTTAACCCCGGGAAGTTTATGGGGTAAGGGGGAAGGGGGTCTTAGCACAACCAACTTCCCAAGGTTAAGCTTAGCCCACTTCGTTTTTACACTATGTTTTAGCAAACTGGGCTAGCATGGTAAAGAGTATGGTACTATCTGACCCTGCAATGCAGCAGGGTTAGCCAGCTTATTGTGGTGCTAGAAGAGATGCAGTGTAAACGAAACTGGGCTTAGGAAAAGTGGGGCTAAGAATAAGCCAATCACAGAAGTCATATTGCACGTTAATCACGCTCTGTACGGTAAAATCATCAATATTCAAGAGCTGTGTGATAGCCCAGGGTTAAGGCATTAAACCACGGCTAAGCAAATACGATGGGATTAAGAAAGACAGAGTGAAAGCGAAAAAAGATAGTATGGGGTAAAGGTAATGCAGTGTGAAAAGCATTAACGAGTCCAAGAAATAAAACAACCAAACTATATTATAAAGTATCTAATCACCTCAGGATTTGAATAAGATCTGCTTTTGTACCAGGAAACCTGTGTTGATATTGGCTTATAAAAACTTTTGATAGGCAGAGTGTTCACAAATCTATTATCGTAGTTATTACCATTTTAGTAAGATTTTCATCAGAACTAGGCTGATTTACATGGAATCTGCACTGAACTAAAACTGAACCCAAAAGGACTTATTACACAAGAGTATCAACTGATAGGTAGTGTTCACACAAACAATTTAAAAAAATGGAAGTGATCATCCAGATTTAAAAAATCTGGATGATCATACAAAACATATATAGCAGAAATGTGATTTTACTCTATTTTATGTTACAAGATGCTCTCAGTCTCAACTGAACGATTTTTGATATACAGCAATTCCATGTGACTTGAAACCTTGAGTTTAAGCTAATTAGAAAACTTAATTCAAGTTTGGCAAGGTAAATGTTCAAGATTGATTTTTTTTCTCCATCCCTACTTTCTAACAGTCATTGTAATTGGTTCTGCAATTATATTAAAAAAAACACCTGTCATACAGATACTTCATGAAACTGGAAGTCTAATGTTTAGATGCTGATTGAATTTTTACTTGGAGTCAAAGGATAACAAATTTTTGGTTTATCAATGATCAATGTCTCAAAATAAACATTAGAAAGTTATTTTTTAAAAAATCGAAACTTAAATTGACTTCTTACAAAAATCATGTCAATTACATACAAGTCATGATAGAAAAAGCGAAAAACTCTCAACAAGCATGATGTGAGAGTACAAATATGATCTATCTTTCCTGATGCTTATGATCATAAGGAAAGAAATGCAGGCATACAAAATAAAATTTTCAATTACTGGATATTTCAAATTTCAAATTAGAAATAAATGTTGTGATGTAAATCATGTGAGAGGGGCTGTGTTATGCGGTTTTTAACACTTAGAAATGGAAATAATTATAAAGTTTTCTTATTCACAAACAAGACAAAGAGAATAATCAATCCTCTTCATTGACTCAATAGTTACTGTACAGAATGTTGGGAATGAAACAATGGAACAAAGATTGTAAAACTTCATTAATGTTAATTAGGGGAAATCCCATTAAGCCCTCAAAGTGCAAGAAAGGCATTAAGTGCTGATATCTAATTAATTCCTGACTCTGATAATAGGTTCACACCTTAATACTGTAAACAGTAATTTAATACTTCAAATAGATTCATGATTTACAATTCATTTTCTGCATCTGATAAACATGATAAAGGCTATATAAGTTTTTGGGTTTAACTCTTTTTTACGCTTGAAGAAAAAGTGTATTCCTGGGTCTTAGGCCGTGTTTATGCTTCCACTTTTCAGGCCAGAATCAGTGTTTCCAAACGTGATTAGTCCAAACACGGTTGCGTCCATGCTTATTTTCATTTAAACGCTGTTTCAAAATGCCGGTCGTAAACTCACAAAAAGGTGCGTTTGTAAACGTCGTTTGACCAGAATCAGGCTTTCTGGGGAAGTATAAACAGAACCACGATCGTAAACGTGTTTAAATGACGTCATTTGGTGCATGCTTCCGGTGAGATGAAAATCCGTGGGCAAATACAGTCGCATTGCTCTATGTTATCTCCACGTAATAACAGCACTCGGAAAAAAAACTTTTGAAAAAAGGCGTGCCCAATTTGACCTCGCTTTCATGCTCAATGAAAAATATGATGCAAAGCCAGCTGGAGATCGTGATTTCGCTCTGAAAAGTTAAGCATAAACAGCACTCCAAGAACCACGTTTACGATCGACGTTTTGATTCGACGTTTGAAAACGCTGATTCTCTCCTCGCAATGGAAGCATAAACACACCCTTAGAAAACAAGGTAAGTACAGTATATCCTTGTTTCACCTCATTTCCTTGTAAAGCGGATCAAGCGGACCAAATAAGCTGATCAAATTTGAGATTTTAGTAAAGGGAAAAGTGATACTCTTATTAGTTAGCTTGTCAAGAGCCAGATCTCACAA
The DNA here is from genome assembly GCF_018143015.1 of Lytechinus variegatus. Taxonomy (NCBI): domain Eukaryota; kingdom Metazoa; phylum Echinodermata; class Echinoidea; order Temnopleuroida; family Toxopneustidae; genus Lytechinus; species Lytechinus variegatus. The sequence goes on from NC_054746.1 coordinate 40,518,336, forward strand.
AATAACCACAGAAAAGGGTAAAAGATAAGAAACAAATCGTGTTATAAAACAGTCTGGGCACTTAAACTGGAAGAATCAATAAAATTTTGCTTTTTACCTATAGCTGGCTTGAAAATTTCAAGCTGATACATATCAATGTATCATCTCACTGTATAAAGAGTTCCTTCTGTTTATTTTATATTGCTCTTTAAACGTTAACTGTCAGGGTGTTCAATTTTACTAACCATTATTGCTTCATTGCCTAAAGATTGTGACTTACATTCATGACATTTATTTCTAATTTGAAATATCCAGTAATTGAAAACTTTCTTTTGTATGCCTGCATTTCTTGGCCTATGATCATAGGCATCAGGAGGTCTACATAATTTACACAATTCAATCAAACATATTGCTGAATGTGTTTGCCTAGAGCTGTGAATTAATACAAGAAACATGATTAAAAGTCTTTATCCTTTTTCTCATAATTCTGATAACTTTCACAAAGTCTTGAAAGTAATACTTTAAACTGTGTAACAACCAGGGTTGAAAGAATGAAGGTCATTATGGTAAACCTTTATCAAGAATAGATTACATCTATTACATGTTCAAGGTGCAGAAAGCATGGTGCTGTGGAGTGATTAAACTTGGGTTGTGTTCAATCAAGAAATATTTAGACCTACAAACATGCTTTTAAACAATGTTTTCTTCGAACAAAGGTCACTTGCAAAACTATGTCTTTCAATCGGCCAACAGGAAGCCCCCCAAAAGGTACATTTTGATAAGTTAGCCTGTAGAATGATAGATATGAAAAGTCAACTGAAAACTAAAGACCTTGATCATGCTTCTACTACAGCCCCCCCCCCCCCCTTCATACACCAAATGCATACAATCCCAAGCTGTCTTTCACATTCTGTGTGAAATCTGTGATGCATGCTGGGCAAGTACGTGAGATTGGAAAACAATGTGATTAAATGCTCTTTATAAATAACCATATTATGTGTTTGTATTTTGATTAGTGATTCTCGTTTGTGAGTCCGGCAAAGATATTTGATTGAACACATCCTTACAGCATTGCAACCACAATGATCTTAATCTGGTACCTGTCCATGAACTGCTTCTGGATTGCCTCATCCTACAAAGAAATCTTATAAAGCCACTTTGATTGGTTGTAACATACTGCAAACTTTGCGTTACCCCAAAGAATAATACATACTCATCCAATAAACCAGTTATAGACTTTCTTTTCAATTCATTCAAAATTAAATAGCTTAAGTTTACATATTATATTTGATCTTAAATTATAGATTCTAAATCAACAAAACTTACCCTGAGATGACATTAAATGCAACATTTACACATTCCAAGTTCAGCTAATGTGAATGAGACATACATTTGGCTCTACACAAATTGGTCATTCATGATTTTATATGTAAATTTGTGAACAATTTTATTAGACAGCCCCCAGCTGCTTTAATGCCCGTCTATAAGTTTCTCACACTGACAAATTTTCAGTTTCCAATAAAGAGCTGTTTCTCTCAACGACGGATGCCCCTTTGAAAATATTCTGATTCCATGGACTTTCTTTCGTTGTCGGCTTCTTCAAACAATTTCATGCTTGGGAGGAATGAGTGGAATTATTCACATGAATGTGCTATCTAACTCCCTCTCTCCTTCTGTCTTTTGCTCCTTACCCTTCTATCTCTTCCCTCTGACAAACAAAAAATACCCTTCATTTCCATTTCCCCCTTTCTGCCCCCATTCTCATTACCATGTTACCTTACTCTATCTCTATCTCTATCTCTACTGTTGTGTATTCTTTCTGTCTGATGTCTTCTCTCTATCTCTATATTTTTATCTATATTGCTATCTTAGTCCGTTTTTATACCTATCTCTTCTCCATCTATCTCTCTTTACTTTTTGCCTTAATGTAATTATTTCCCTTCTTGTTCCAAACTTTCAAACTGCATTGATTTGAAATTTTGAAAAATTAAAGGTCATGAAGTTAGCTGAAAGTAACCTTCAAGATAGAATGCCTCTCCTTGTATAACAATTTCTTTATTTTGCACAAATTACTATGGCATGGAAATGATTATTATTTAATGAAGCATGGTGTCACATCAATGTGTTATTTTTTTCAGGTATTACACTCACGTCATCGACCCCTTGCTCAGTCGAATGCTCTATGGAATATAAGTGTTTTGGCACCTAGATATCAGACAATGATATAATTATGTCAAACAAAGTTTCTTCTAAATGGACCTACATTGATGATAGGTCAAGTGTGGGTACCTATTTCATAATCAACAATGGAAATTCTGTCATCTAATGACTTGTGAGTTTTATCAAAAGCCGCAAACAAACAAAAATTGTCCCACCTCTACACTCATAATGTAGGGATGGATGAAAGAAAAACTTTTACTTATATTCAAGTCAAAACATTGCATATTTGGGTTGCATATTGCTGCACAGTTAGGAATAGTGATTTCCGTTTTAAAAAAAATTGCCTTTTCCGTTTCAGAAAATCTTAAATTCTGTGTCCCCCTTAGACTTTGTGTTAAAAAAAATGACAATTCCGTTCTCCCATTGAACAGCAATATCGCAACACTCGCGCTGGTCAAAATTTGTATCTGCCACTGTAACAACAACGCAGTAGAATCCATTCTAATTGGATCTATGCAGGTACACAAAATATTTTGACAAACACATTTAACATGAATACATCCTCATCTTTCACATTATTAGCATAACTTTATGGTGAAATGAAATTTTATTGATACCTTGGGGTTTTTTTGGACATCGTTTTTTAGCAGTCAATGATTTTCGCCTATCCCCCATTTTGGATTTTAAGACCTCGATATCATGCTGTTACATTTTCGAACATAGAGGGCAGCAACAAACAACCATGTTGTTGAAATCAGACGATGTGTGCGTGAACGTTTTTGATAAGCTTAACTTGGCTCGACTCACACCCGGCCAATGCAGGATACGATACGGGCGCGAGGGGGGTACGATCGAGTGTGATGAAGTCGAGTGCAATCACGATGAGTGAATTGGCATGATTGTAGCGAAGTAAGATCATCTTTTCTGGGGTTTTGCGGCCATTTAATATTCATATTTTGTTGAGATTTTTGAGTAATTTCTGTTGCTGTTCTGTGGATTTTGAGGAAAAGTATGTTTTCCATGATTTTCCATTTGAAATGTCACTTTCCGTTTCAAAAGGCCCTTTCCGTCCGTATTCCGCAATCACAGAAATTCACTGTCCCTACACATTACCGAAATGCTAATATATGCATGGATGGCCAATCATTCATCATAAAATTTAATAATTAGTGGCTTACGAGTTATCACAATTTTAAAAATGTAGCACCAAAGTACAGAGTAAAAATTCTGTTTTTCTGCTGTGTTTCACGTATGATTTACCTCACTTGACCCCCTTTTGCATTCATATGACAGCACGTATTTTCATGATTTTTCTGCTATTGTTTTAACATTGCTCATAGCCGCAAAATGTACAGTAACTGCCACTTGTTATTCAATTCCAGCTTGCAAGTCATTCACTTTATGTATAAGTTTGCTAAGAGCTAGACAGGCAGTATTGTAACTAGTGCCTACAAATGTGCTCTGCATTGTTGGGCCAGGCTAAGTATGTACCGTAGAGCACAGCAATTAGTATCATACATAAAGCTGTGCGAAAGGCAAAGTGTATGAAAGTTACCAATGAAGAATCATAATGGAATGAAATCAGAGATCACCACTGCCCTCTTTTGTTACCTACTATCTTTCATTGTCAACAGAAAAACTGTTGATAAAACGAGCAAATCTTCTTGCAAAATGGTAGGAATATCCATGGTTTTCACAAAGAAGAATGCGATGCCCATCTCTACCCATCTGTGAATAACCATTTTTCAAAGCTTTTGAAATCATGTTCACTCCAATGCTTATGTGCATTTCTTCTGAGGTGAATGGTTCGATTCTGGTTGTGTTCAAGTGGCATTTTCTTATCTGGGGATCATGGTGTTAAAGATGCAATTTTGACTTGATTCTGCAGAACCACACTTTGTGAAGATTGGTTTAATGCAACCAAGATATCAATTGTTTTCTGATACTATAACAGTGAACTCCTTTTGGCTCAGTATTGCATTGCATACACATCAAGTTGACCAATACAACCTGGATCAAAGTGAAGAATACGAGTTCAGTGATATATCTTGAAATGAGAATCGGGGTTGGTGAAAAGATGTTTGAACACCCACTTGCAATAATTGCACACTGTGTTGACATTTTGATTTGTATTTCATGTTTGCAAATCTAGTTCAAGAAAATTGCTTGAATGTGCCTTTGGTGAACTGCAGCCCAGGGTATTCCCAGGCACCACCATGCATTGGAAAGAAAGATTGAAGTACTTGACTTACCTCAGGTGCCCTGTAGAGTAAGGTTTGGAGTTCAAACTCATCATAGTACAATGACAGCTCCTCGTATACACCATGGATAGCATTCCCAAAGTCAATTACTTTGATACCATCGGATACGTTCTCTATAAAATGAAAAGATAGAAAAAAAATTATTGATTGATAAATTCAAAGTTGTTTAATTGAAATACCCATTACACTAATATGATAGAATTACATTGTTTTATTAGGCATTGTAATAATAGTCTGTGCCATGTCTTTTAGCAAGAGATCCTATTTTAAAGACACTAAGGCCTGAATTCACAAAGGTGGTTTGAAAACCCACGGTTGAGTCCATGGTTTATGCAGATTTCCTGTATAAATTACACTTATTTAGCGCGTATCGGGCGCGTGTATGAAACATGTCCAATGCTGATGCGCGCATTTGTCACAGTGCGCCAATTTGACACCTGTTACCATGCTATTTTATTCATGAGTCCACTGTTTGAAGAGTGGACTCATGAATAAAAACAGTGGACTCATGAATAAAATGGCATATCTAACCATGGTAACAGGCGTCAATTTGGCGCACTGTGACAAATGCGTGCATCAGCATTGGACATGTTTCATACACGCGCCCGATACGCGCTAAATTAAGCGTAATTTATACAGGAAATGTGCATAAACCATGGACTCAACCATGGATTTTCAAAACCACCTTTGTGAATTCAGGCCTAAGTATCTCTCGCATCTAAGATTCCTCTGAGAAAGACCGGTTTCTTACTACATTTTGAGTTACATGTAAACATAATTCATTATTGGAGTGATTTAAATGAGTCCACATCTTATCCTGATAACATGTATTGTTAATGGCGTAATTGATTTAATAACTGTAATAAAGAAACACAAACTTGATGGATGTCTGTCCATCTATCCCTGTTTCCTGTCTGCCACAACCCATCCCCCCTGTCTCTCTCTGTCCCTAACATTCCTCCTGGTTGCGCCTTAGTATCCTAGAAGTTTGTTGTGGACGGGATTCTAGCCAAGCAAAACATTCCTAGACAATTACTTTTGTGTTTGGTCATTATGCTGGTAGTGAAGTATAAAAATCAAAACAAGATGTTTGAGAGTGGTGATGGCAGTGCATGATGAGATAAACAGACAGAGGAGATGTGCCTTGGCATTAGAGTAATGCAAAGGACTTCATTGTGATTGATATGCTACGAGTTTGCGGGACTTCTTCTTAATCTTCAAAGGCTGGGTAAAATTCCAGTCAAAGTTCATGACTAAGGCATGGTTGTTGTGTTGACAATAGTCATACAGATTACAGGACACACTACATACTGGACACATATTGTTTACAAATTAACTTAATTGATTTGTTTTATTTGTGAAAACTACTTAAAAACAACTTAGTTTTTTAAAGCTAATTGTTAACGAATGAAATTAATTCAGAGATACCATGCACCACAGAACCCTTTTGCAAAATTCAAGGTATGTATGTTCATATGTTCACTGTTGCAAAGAAGCCCAAATGTATGACCAATGAAAAAGCAGTCTTGTTACCTTTGGTGCTTAGTGTTATTTTTCTCTAATATTTGCACGGTTTGTTGATGATAATATGGTATGACTTTCCAATGAATCAGAATAACTTTTATCATAGAGACCAGTCTACATCTTGTCATGGATTGGGATCTTATAATTAAATGCACTAAATACCAATGCTTAGTCCTGCATCACTAACAATCATTCAAAACAAAATCATTACTAACTCTCCTAAAAACTTTGAACAAATGCAGCACATCAAGTCATCAAACCAGAATCATTCTGCCTTATCATCCCCTCCTTCTGTTCGCATATTGTGTCACTTCTCCTCTAGCAGATGACTTGAGTAAATGCTGGACGATTAAAAATGGACTGCAGAGGGGGGGTCAATGCTTGGTGATAGCAAAACTACTTTGAAATTCTTAAAGCAGGGGTGTGCATGATCACAAAAAGCTGGAGCATTGAAAAAAACTAAAATTGAAAGAGCTCCCAAACTTTTATACAAAGCTGAAATAAGCTGAATTTAAGCTAAAAAAAATCAAAAGCTGAACTCTCACACCCCTTTTAAAGGTTCTAGTACTTCAGTACAAACACACTCAATGGCTAATACTCACCCAAAACAAAAAAGGCAGAAAACTGGTCCCCCCATACAAACAAACATGGTTCAGAAAGTACACTACTGATCTCAAGTGATTTAATCTGTATTCTTTTCTTTACACCCACATCTAAGTTAATCAATCTGGGTGATGTTAATGAACTGTTATATCAAACACATTGCAATATAAATATCCATCCTCTTTGTTTCCTCTTTCCTTTCCTCATCCCATCTTGCCACATCGATCTTTCATTGACTTTGAATATTACCTCAGTGTACCATAATACTAAGGAATTGAACATAACAGGTATATTGGTAACCGCATCCCCAAATAATAATGTTGCCAACTACAATAGAGATCATCGTTAAACTCTCTCATCTCCTTGTATTCTGCAACCCTCTTTCTATTTCTCTTTAAACTCATATCACCTGCCCTCCTCCACCTATCATATGTAAAGTAAGCTTTTATTGACTATATTACAGCCTGTCATCATGGGTAGATTGGAATAATAACTAGTTTACCCCTCCTCAAAGCATCTTATTTCTTCATAGTCAAGACACAAGTTGTCTTACTGATTGACACTGTCATCTAATAATGAGAAAACCAGACCATAACTGTAGAAGGGATGAGACCCCCTCTGATTACCTTGTTTTGATTTGGACAGTAATCGGCAGGAACAACATAAAAACAAGGGGATGAAGAAGAAAAGGGAAAAGACAAACGGCTGGCACCTCTTGGAGACCATTATCTTCATTACTTGCAATGTCTGTGCCTGTCTGGAACAGATATCGTTTACATCCATCACAGGCACACATGTCACTTGTTCCCTTCAACCACAGAGATGGTCATAAGTCCATAGATGAAGATTAATCACCAAATAATAATTTGCCAACTTTCAACAGCTGCATCTTTATTAACCCCTTGTATTCCATACATGAAATGAAAACCCTATATTTTATGCTGAGAAACTTGTGTAAACCATTAGACAAAGTGCTTTAAAGTGATTGGTTAACATTGGTTTAACTTTTAAAAAATCTGAGCTAGAAGGTCACACTTGTCACCTGTGTCTGCGATATGTTACAAAAATGAAGCCCAGAAAAAATTGCGTTCGAAAATAATTTAGTGCTTCAAAAATTGAAATATAAAGTGACCAGAAACACCATCTTAATTTCATCCCATACACTTATGTGTAATATTTAGGTGTCCATAAGACGCCTATTTACATAATCAGCGTTTGCCTTGTAGTTTTAGCTTTTCATTCTCAATAATGGTTGTTTTCTGGGTTTATTAGTTCTAATACATGCACTTGTACACATGTTTCATCTTGGTTTGAGAATTTTTTAAATCGGCTGCTCACAAAGTTAAATAATACCTTTAAGACATAGGGGCTTCAGAATTATTCTAGCTTGACTCAAAGTAAACAAGGCCTTCCTGACATTTTCCCTTTGAACCTGGGTGGAGAGTGCCAAAAGTAGAATAGTGTTTTTTTTAATATAGTGCTTCAATGACTTATCAAAAGATCCATATTCACCTCTTCAACAAAAAATGATTTTGATTTTTTTTTCATTCTGATACAAAATATCTTGGTATGCCAATGACTTCAAATGAGAATCTGGTATTGGTATATGGTATTTTTTTTAAATCAAACTTTTTAATGCAAATTTCTTCAGTTCCTTCCTTGCTTAACATCCCATACAGACTGTATCAAACGTTATCATTTTCATACTGACCTGTAAAGTATGCCAGTTGTCCATGATCAGAATGTCCTTTGTTCAACCAGTGTATTTCCATCTGATGGTATCCCTAATGTCTTGATGTTACTTACGATTGTTTTTGTTAGATGAGGTCGCAAGTGATATTCTTGGCCCTGATCTTATTTCTACACTGACAGCCAAACAATCCCAGCTATAATGCGACTATTTATTGTCTTTTTTATGAGCTGAGGTGAAGTAGAGGTCTTCTTCATCATAAAACCTTGAACACAGACTCATCTCAATACAATCTTATGGATCACACCTGTATTGTGATTATGAATAATAGACTACAGTACTCACATGATATAAGAATAATAATTTTAATGACTTTTTCTCAGAAGGAATTTTCTTTATGTTGGCATTATTTAAAAAACAGACAAAATTGTCTTCAATTGTTATTCAAAAGATGTTTAAGACCTTGGTAGGTCTTCAATACTGGTAATACAACTTGACAACTTGAAAAAGTACAATAATTCAAGTTCAAGGTTTTTTAATCTAAGATTGCATATTAAAGAAAGTTTCTGACGAACTATATATCATGATTCAATAAAGTTTGACAGCTCATCAGAAAGAAATGGATGGATCAACACTGAAAGTGTCTGCCAAAGTAAGATTCTTGTAGCAAACTAAAGACTGAATATTGCTTCATGAATCAATACCAAAGAAGTTTGTTAAACAAAGATTCATGCCTTCTTACTTCACATGTCAATTCATGAGTCAATACTCTGTTTGGTCAATAGAGTGTCATTTTACTCTAATGCCATTATGAAGACATAATGAGTTGACATCTCAACAGCTTTATTAAACGGGCATCAAGAATAAAGGGCATCCATTAAAATCACCTTCACTCCCACAGATGGCCCACGGATGCAAGGATAAATTCCCAAGACCAGAATCATGCTGGCTGCGGTTGCTACAAACAGGGAGATGAAGCTCTTAGTTGCTATCATAACATGTTTACCTGCATTCCCCTTGCATTTCTTGGCTCCTGCCTGGGCTAAGCCCCGGAAATCCTCCGTCATAAATACAAGTCATAGAGGTGCTATTACATATCCCTATCCAGATTGATTGTCTTCCAAAAGCACTTAAAGTAAAGATCCTTGCCCCAAGCTTCACTATCATGGCACTAGCAAATATCATTTATTCATTTTACCCCCTTAAGATATCAATCTCAATTATCTGCACTGAAAATCTAGGTTACGGAAAGAAAATACAAAGCAAGGTGACCTAATATTTTGATCTTGATGGATCATATGCCAAATAGAATAGAAAAATAGATGCTTTTCTTTGATTCCCTTAAACTATATTGCACCATCCATACTTTAAAGTCATCCAGTAGATGATATTCATGCTGTGATGATATTAATGGCATTCAGATATATAATGAAACAATTATACATGTGGCTGTGTAAAAATAACAACATTATCTTTATAACTGATGATGGCTAAGAGAATACCTAAGCTGAAACCATCTAATTTTGTAGATCTTTCAAGCCCCAAATTAGCAGGAAATATCACTTTGTCATAGTTTATTTCATTCTGATAAGAGAAGAATATGAAGTCAGGAATAAATTTCCCCTCCTCCTTCAGGCTGTGTAGATTAGTCTCCCTACAACAGACTCAGTAAGGTTTACAGTTCTTGGAGATATCAGCAATGTCGACCTTAAATTTGTCAGCTAAATCTTGTAAACTACAAGTATCTACAGTTTTTTTTTACTTCAACTAGGCGATGGCAAACAGTGCTGCAAGTTGATATTGTCTAAATCTGGAAATATACAATCACACAACACCTCAAAAATCTGAGATAAATGCTTAAATACTAATTCCACATCTCAAGTAGATTACAAAGTTATATTAAGCCTTTTAATAACACTTAAATTGTCCTCAGAAATGAATGCTTTCCCATGTTTTCTCAATTTCATGGATTTAAAATCATCCACACCGGCTGTGTTTAATGATCAGCTACATACTGGACTTACATCTTAAACTTAGAGATTTACAAATTTGAAAGCTTAAAAATTTGAATTTAAAGTAGGGTTGGACTAATTTATTCGAAATCCCAGTAATATACTTAGAGTTTAGTCTAGGTTAAGCAATGTGCTGAAATACTTATATTAATCATTAGCCCACAACAAGGTCTACATAGATTTATTAAAACAAAATCAGAAAAAGTAGATTAATGTGTCTGAAATCAAGCAAAACCCTGAATATTAGCAGTTCCCATTAATGAATTATTATATTCTAAAATGTATATATGCCTACAAAAATTACCAGTCGACTAATCTCTCTGCCCTTGTCTTGGACATGTCTTAAACAAAAACTCTTTGAAGTAGGTCAGCTTGTAACCTCAATCGTTGGTAGATACCACATTGTCTAAATGTATCAACTGAAAAGCATGCATACAGGCATGTCTAATCTGCAATACTGATCAAACCTAACATAAACAAACTCAATGTTAATATTGCCAACAAAGCCGATCAAAAGTTAGATTGTTTTTGTTGATGTTCTCTTGCTGATGATGAGGGAAGCAGACAAATTAGATGACACGGTTGACATGCATGTGTCGCATCTAACACTGCCCGGTATCCGTCATTCCGCCTTCTCCCAAGTGTAGTTATTACCAAGCTCTGTATGATTAGGGGAAAGCCACTCTCCCCTCTCTCTCTAGCAAACATCAATCAAAATTAGGAGCTGAGATCAATGGATGAAGTACAAGGTGTGCAAGCAAATAAATCAATGTTACATGCACATTTGGTTTAAAATACTGACTAGGGACCAATCAGTGTGGCTCTTTCATATTCGCAATCCATCGCAAACCTGTTTTATGGAGCATTCAATCATTCAAAGAGACATTAAACTAATAATTCTAATACTAATATGAATATTGCATATTTCTTCGGTGCATATTATTGTTCACCAACTTTGCAAGGCAGCTATATAATACTCAGAGGCCCGTATTCTGAAGTCGGGTTTAACTTAAACTCAGGTTTAAAGTTGTGGTTTAAGTATGGACAGCCAATTGTTACATAATCGGTAACAGTACAGCTATCACACTTCAGGTCATTCGGCTCTCAAATCATTCATAATTGTGTAGGAAGTATAAAAAGATTATTGTCTTAACCATCGATGAATCAGGAAAGAGCAAAGTAAACATAAGAAACATACAACTTAACACAAATTTAGATACTTTTGGCTCCCCATACTTAAACCACAACTTTAAACCTGAGTTTAAGTTAAACCCAACTTCAGAAAACGGGCCAGAGGATTCAAAAACTTGCATGTACCTGTACCTCATTCCTACCTAGTCTGCAGGAACAGACCCTTTGGTTTTGCAATTAGCATAGTAGTACATAATGCAGTGTCTGACTTAGTGAGACTAGATTCACAGTGTTCTGTGGCTAACTTATATTTGACACAGACAGAGTCTTTGGATTTTAGTCTTTATTCTTGACCTATATGGTTTAAGTGTCACATATGAGTCTGTGCTTCAGACTAATTCCTACCTTGGTGATTGGTGTTATATAAACATAAATTTCTTGCCACTGGACATCATTAACAAATGTTTGAACCCCAGACGAGGTGATTCAAAGTCTGAACAGTCTACATTTGATAAACATACATCTAAGTACATAAATTTATGTTTGTCTCAAATTGTTTCATTTTCTTTTTAAATTCATTTCAAAGATTATATTTTTCTTCTTTTTCATGTGAACGGGGAGGGGCAATTTCAAGTGAGGCAATATGATTATTCATGTTATGTCACAGTTATTGAGCCGAAACGTTATCCCTATTGAGACTCTTAATGATGCATGCTTTAAAGTAATGGTATTTGATCTCATAAAAAGCACTAAGTTAAACCAGGGTCTAAATTGGTAATTTTATAGAAGTATTGCACTTATTACTTTTTTTAAGCGGAACTTATGAAAATGAGTGGCTGACTGTACACAGGCAGAAAAATAAATAATGAGCAAAAGACACTCTTGATCACCAGGAACAATATTCAAAATAATTTTTTTGATTGGTTTTGGTCCGTTTTCCACAATGTCAAACTTTTAACCTTTGTGATGAGCAAGGTATAGGGAGGGGGCCTATGTAAGGAGGGAATAAGGGTGTGACTAGCATCTGCTAAGGTATCAATCTAGCATTTATAGCAATGAATGAAAGTGATATCAATGATTCTTTAAGAGTGAATGAGGCTGTCTGGCTGTGGAAAGCTTGGCAAAATTGCCTCTTCGTAAGAGTAAGAAGAAGGAAGCGGCAAAATGAAAGGTGTGAATCCAAACACCCTTGAGTGGTAGAATTCTGGAATGAAAATTTGACCCAGATACAGTGGCTTGTGTTTCATGACAATATCACACAATTTGGAGGCTAACCAATTACAATATGAAGGGACTTAAAATTACTGTTAAAGGACAAGAAGAAAATGCATTTCACTCTACTTCAATGAACACTGTAAAAAATATCAGAATGCCTAAGTGCAAGCAAACATTTTTTTGCGCATCTGCATAATTCTCAAATCAATTTATACAAAAAATCTTTAAGCAATTAATATATCGTACAACATGAAATTTTAAAACAAGTTTTCTAAAAACCTATTGCTGTTTATGAACATTAATCAAATCACAAAATAAATACATGTACAAGTGAAAAAACCTTAATGAATAAAAATCAATGAATTCCTTCCTGATAACATGAGGCCCAATTTAGTATGGAGTGATTGTAAGATGCCTTTTGAATAAGTCAAGACTACAGGATGGATGAGATGAAGAATATAGCCAAAGTTAAGACCCAAGGGAGGTACCTGATTTATTAGATGTGCCTTTGTGTATGCAGGGCATTGTCCAAACTAACCTAGATAAATAAATTCCCTGTAAACCCTTCTTTAACTTATCTTTCAACTTGTCACCTATTTTAACCCTTTGAAAACCAGTTTTTGTATTCTTCACTCATACATTTTAAACCCTCACACCTTAAACACACATAGAATTTTTAGGAATATGTGAACACTCTGAATTCTGAGGCGTCAAATTTGACCTGGGTATGGCACTAGGTGGGGAATACACTCAGGTTTAAGTCAAAATTACTCCTTTATTAGTAACATTTACTCTAAATTAAGTGATTTTTACACCATCTGAGTCACTCTAACTCAAATGGAGTTGATTCCTAGTGACATTAGAGTGTAAAACATAATACATTACTCAAAGCATCCTACTTTTTTTATTGAATCTTGTAAAAATTACCAATTGATATCGATACATTATCCTGCATGTGACATTCTGTAATCAGGACACAACTAAGAGCTAGTAATGAAAACTGACTTCTGTCAAAATGCTAAAGAATCAAATATTTTACTTTCACAGTTATTTTACTTATAGTTAAGTTTTCAATAAAAGAAGGAGTTATTATGCAAAATCTTGAATTACCATTTTATTTGAAAATACTTCCCTAGTGTATAGGCATTAATTTCAAATCAGGTTTTTTTTGGAGGAAGATTAAATGATTATCAAATACACCAAACCTGTTTCATACTGATGGTAGGTATGTTTCTCAATCAGTTTGGTTCTCTTCTGATCTTTGTAGATTTTAGTTCAAGCACACATTAATGGAAAATATTTGTTTTTCTTAATTTGATTGGGGAAGTAGGAAATGGATTCTCAGACTATTTGAAGATAGAGAAAAATAATTTGAGATATATCATATAGCACTCAAATTAAGAAAGAACAACCAGTTATCCAGAAAGTTAGTGTGCGTACGTACAAGCTTCATGAGACGGCCCCTTACACTGATCTGTATTGGTAGTTATTTGATATGAACCTCATTCTTTATTTCAAATGATCTCAACTGACATCAACCGCCATCATTTCCATTTTTTATCAAATAGTTTGACTGTTGACAACATTGATCAAATAACTTACTCTAAAAACCTCATTATTTTCTACTTTCCTGCCTGCCCCTATCTGGTTCTTTGGATCCAGATACAGCATGAGTCTCTTAGAAAAAGTCTATTGGGAATGATAACATATTGCCATTCTGAAAAAGGAGGTTAATTTCTTTCTTTTGAGAATTCTCCCACTCAGCTAAGGGAAGAAAAACCAGGCTAACAAATGTTGAAACAAGGTTTAACATCTGGCATCACTGGTTTATTAACTCTTGCAGAAGCTGTTGTCTGATACTCCAAGGTTTCATCTTTCTAATATGTAAAGAATACCGTTTTTTAGCTCACAGCAATGCATTCTCCTGCAACTTGTTGGCTCGTGAAAATAGAAACCGAAGAAGAATGTGGAATCAGTGGATAATTGGTGGTACTTTTTGAAAGCTGATACTGAATATTTGACAGAATTCCAACAGAGAGGGGCATCCTTTTATCAGAATATCAGAGAAGAGTTTGGAGAAGCATTTCAGAGTAAGAACTGGGGATGTTGCATGAAACTTACAAAACCCGAATCTAAAAAGAAATTAAAGGACGATTCTAGCCCAACAAAAGTTGAATTGAATAAAATGAAAAAAAAAAATCCAAAGGTCTAACACTGAAATTTCATCAAATTCGGATGTAAAATAAGAAAGTTATGTCATTTTAAAGCACCACAATAAGCCACAATAAGCCGGCTAACCCTGCTTTTTTGCAGGGCCAGATAGTACCGTACTATTTACCGTGCTAGCCCACTTTGCTAAAACGAAGTGTGAAAACGAAGTGGGCTAAGCTTAACCCCGGGAAATTGGTGGGGCTAAGACCCCCCCCCTTAGCCCCACCAATTTAGGACAAAAAGTGCAGTGTGAAAAGCATATTAGAGTCGCACTTGAATGCCTAGTTGCGTGCGTTATAAGGTAAGACCGCATTGGTCAGATAATGCCAAGAGGACGAACACTACTCCATATAAGTCAATAAGATTGCGAGTTGCATATTATAAACATGTCAGCATTTAAGTGCGGCTCTAAGTCATACGTAAATCTTTGTGAAACACTCCCCTGGATAATAATACTAAGAGATAAGAAATAAAGAGATATGGTTTGGTGCAGTCCGAAGCTGCGACAGGAAGGGCTTGAATTGAGCCTGAAGCAAGGTACCTCACTGTTTCAAAACCATTGCATCACTCTCTCTTATGCACATTCACGATGTTATCGATTAATGGCACAAACTTAAGAAATTGGCAGGGATTTATAGCTGCAGGACATTGCTTGATGCACAGGGAAAGGTGCTTGAGATTCTGAAGAGACCGGTAGTGCAGAAGGGCAATGTACTTGAAGGAGAAAACTAGTCAGGTAAAAAAATATGCATGTTCTATATAGTTTGACTAAGTAACCAGCTTATCCAGTTTTAAGTTTCCGAGGAGGGTGATTTCTTTGAAAGAATAGGTAAAATGTGAAATTAAAAAGAAATGAACATAGAAATGAAAGGAATTATAGAGTGGGATTATTCTCAACGGGATTATTCTCAACAGGATTAGCAGGGGAAAGAAAACCATGATTTTAAATGAAAAGAAACGAATTGTTGCACAATACGTTGCAATTAAACAATAGTCAACAAATCAAATGTAATTTGACATTAGAGAGTCAAAAAGGGCCTAAGGTTTCGATCCTAGCAGAATCTTCGTTGGAGGCAAAATTTGACATTAAACGAACCAGGGGTGTCCGTTTGAGGATCGTTTTGTTGTGTTTTCAAATAAATTTTTACAATAATGCAATAATTAGTGAAATGGGCCTACATTGTGTATTTTAACGGGTGTAGTAAAAATGGATCAAAGAAACTGATTCTGGCAACAAAATGAAAAAAAAAGAACATATCAATAAATATACTGCTAAAAATCCAAATAAACCTACTTACACAGCAAACACTGTGGTGTTAACCGGTGTACATAGAGGACCACACCAGTTATTTTACACCAGTGTTAAATTGGTGGTGTTAGTTTTACACCTATAGGTGTTATTACAACAACTTTGGTTGTTACATTTACACTCTTTGGTGTTATGTTCAATCTTTAGGGTGTAATTTTAACACCTCAGGGTGTGGTCATCTATTAACACCAATTGGTGTCAGTTTTAACACCACAGTTTTTACAGTGTAGGTTTATTCATACATCCTCTTGTGCCCACACTAGGTACATTAAAACTAATACAACTATAAATCAAATGTTAAAACATTTTGTTTTCTCTAACAAAATGAAAAGAAAAATTTGTCTCAATTCAGGATGGTAAAGAATTTTTTAACAATCAGGACAATGATTAATTCAATATGATATTTATTAATCAAGCTTCCACATTTTCATTTCACAAAGTCTATCATCTCCAATAAAGGTTCAGTCCATTTACCCACTTTAAACCATGAAATCAAATAACATCATGTCCATCAACGATTAATCAGGAATCTGTGAAACACATAAACTCAGGTGTAGTGTGTGTCAATTCTCCAGAGGAATTTATGAAGAAAAAAAATAGTTCAAGGGCTACCCTGGACATCCAGGCAAGGACCTCCTGTCATCGTCTATGACGCAAATGGCATCATTGAGTTCATAGAGCCGAAAAAAAACATACAAGAACCACAACTACCAGCACCACCACCTTGACCCTAGGTGGGTTTAACTTGATCTTGCAGTGAAGACAGTATAGAGACAGAGCAATCAAGGTATCCATCCCATCATATTGGGTTGAGTTAGCCTTCTGAAAATTAATTTGATGCCTTAACAGTCTTCATATCCAGGGGCCACGCTGGAATTATCAAGATTTGATTTGATGCAATTATCTGTCCTTACAGGGGCGAGGCCCTGTTCCTTCTTGATTAGATTTTATTGACTTCTTATACAGGCCCAGGCTCGGGAGAAATGGATGTCCATGTGAAGACAATTCAAATAAAAAGTAAAATTAGATTAATGAAGGTATATCCCCCAAAAATGAATTAATAATGGAAGTGGCTTACAAACAGAATAATGTACTACTTGCAACTGTCATAAGATATGCTGATTCTACTATTTGTTTTAAAAAAGCGATAAAAATAACTCTTTACATGTATGAGGCTTCAAGAATACTTTACATTTTTGATAGATTTTTTGTTTAAAATAAAGAACAAAATGAAAATGACTAAATATGAGTGTTCATGTCCAAAACTACTAGGAGTTTGGTCTTTTAGCATAAAATAATACCCTACTTGTGGACAAAAGCATAATTTTTTTCTCCAGACCTTTGTTTATATAATGAAAAATAGGGATCACAAAAGCAATATTTCATTTCCAGTAAAATTTCATGAGGGTTAATAATAAAATCAATCAGATGGAGGATTAAAAATCAAATATTACAAAATAAATATATAAAAAGTATAACAGAGATTCATTACAAAGTGGCAAACTCTGATGAATGAGCATAAAAATACTTATATACATGTAGCATCCGTACAAAATCTGAAACATCCAAGAGATATTTCAGGGACAATGGCGACTCAGACTTAGGTCACCATCGGTCATCAACTACTCTACAGATCAATGGGATATTCACTTTCAAAAAGTCATTTAAGTTAGCAGTAGATTATCAGGTATTATGCAAGTTGTTTTTTTTTTTTACTTTGTATCCCTAGTGAAAACATTCATTATTGATGTGCTCTTCATAAATTGAATTTCAATTCATATTCCCCCAAATCATGCAATTCATGTTATTATTAAGCTATGATATTACAATGCTGGGGCAAGGACATGAAAGTGAATAGATTGACAGAAAAAGAAGTAGTTTACATATCAACACAATATTAAATGACATTAAAAAAAAAAGAAAATAAATCAAAGAGCTGGTGAAAGATTTGGAGAACTAGATATACAAGTTTTTGCTGCTTTGTTTTTACTTGTCAAGTCCTTCCAGAATTACTTAAAGTAACATATCAATCAGTTATTGTAATGAATGCATGTATCATCACTAGTCATCCGAACCGTCGTATCACACATATCGTCAACGGTCGTCCGAACTGTCAAATCAGTCAATTTTGGTCCCCAAAAAAAATTGATTTTGGGATTTTTACAGAAAATGAAAATACAAGTCCCACTCTATTCATAACTAAATTTTTAGGCAGCAATTTATTTTATTTTCTGAGATATGAGAGGATTTTCATGGTGATGCCATACAAATTTTTAATAAAATGCTGAAATCCCATTGGAAACGTGTACTGTAACAGAGCGATACAACGTTTTGAGGGACCACAATTTCAATGCGCGCAGTCAACCAAACGGTCGTAACGGCACTTGGCAATGCATTGACTTTGCACATGAAGTGATAAGATGTTTGACTGATTGCGTGTATTGTAATCGCGGTCAGTCAAAACGTCGTTTCGCTTTTTTTAATGCCGTTTTTTTGTACAGAGAAAATCTAAGTTACTCAAACCGAAATTACAAACTCTATGCCATATTTTCTTGGATCCTTACTTTTGTGTGAAAATAAAGATACCAATGTCAAGCAATTTTCTTGGTATTTCCAACCATGTATTTTTCAAGCAATGAATACATGTATGTTGTAATAAGGCTGGGAACTAAGTGTGAACATCATAGTAAACTTTGAAGTCGATTTGAAATGGGTTTGCACCATTGTATGTGTGATACGACGGTTCGGATGACCACCGACAATATGACAGTGCGAATCCACACTTTGTTCCCCAGCCTTACGACATTTTCATTGAAAGAGAAATACATGGTTGGAAGGACCAAGACAATTGTTTGAAATTGATATCTTTATTTATGCACAAAACCAAGAATCACAGAAAATATCGCAAGAGAGCCACATGCTTGGAATTTCGGTTGAGCAGTTTAGACTTTCTGTTTAAAAACACAATAGGGGATACCAAAACCCTGATCATGATTTTTAAGTGCGCTATCAATCAAAATGTTGTAACGCTCTTTCACGTGCAAAGTCAATGCAGTGCAGATACGACGGTTTGGCTGACCGCACATTTGCATATTAGGTGCATGCAGTTGTTGTTTGCCTAAGCGTTTCCAATGGGATTTGTGCATTATATCCAAAATTTGTATGGAATCGCTGTGAAAATCCTTACATATCTCAGAAACTAAATAAATTGCTGCCTAGAAATTTAATTATGCAGGGCTTGAAGTTTCATTTTAGAAAGCTGCAAAAATCTCAAAGATGATTTTTGCACAAAATTGACTGATATGGCGGTAGACGATATTACAGCACTTAAAATGTTGATCAAAATGAAAGAGGAAAGAACAAATACATAAAGATCGTTGATAAAATTAATACACAAAACTTGAAACAGGAAATTAACTCCCAGGTCAGTGAATTAATAAAGCTTTTGAATTTGTATCCATTGTGGAATTGACATGCCATTCATACATTATTGAAATTGAACTCAAATGAATTGCAAATTTGAAAATGAGGGCAAAAAGTGCTCCAAGAGACCAAGACATAAATACACATTTATAAATTTTGTTAGGACTTGGAGATCAATAGAATGAGAGCAAGTACGGGCAAATAAATCTACATATCCACAAACTTATGAAATTCAACTTACACAAATTCTCAGCTGAATGCAGTCAATAAGTATGCCCCTGCCATTTATAGTACACACCAAACTTTTGTCCTTATTACCCCAAAAATGTCATTAGATCATCATTTCTCACACATATGCATACAATGTACATGAGCAAAATCTGACTTTGATCAACAAATGGTTGATCCAGACATCACTTACAAATCGACATATTTCCAAATATTTCAATATGACCTCAGTGACCTTTCAACCTATCACCCTAAAACTAACTTCCTCTCCTATCCCTTTCTTCCCTCCCCTCTCCCATACACATTCTCTATCTCTTCCTGTTTCTTTATCCAACAAGTGGAGCACCTCTGGAAGTCTAGCCTGCATTACGTGATTCAATATAGTGCTCAGCGGTGCCGACTTTAAATACTACTATAATCATAAAATAATTCAAACACCATTCATGTAATGATAATACTACATTTGGCCTAATGACCTTTGACCTTGGTCATATGACCTGAAACTACGGCAGGATGTTCAGTAATACTTGATTAGCCATATGTGCAAGTTTCATTACCAAGGTCCATATACTATCTAAGTTATGATGTCATTTCAAAAACTTTACATTGGTTAAGATTTGATGTTGATGCCACTGCCGCTGTCGAAAAAGCGGCACCTATTGTCTTGCTGGCAGAAAAAAATTCCTTGATTTCATTTTTAATCTCACTTTACCTTCTCTCTCCCTCCTTTTTTTTCTCCATCCTCAACACCATCATCATAATCATCATCACCATTGTCATCATAATGTTCATTATTATCATCATACTTTTTTAATCTTCTGAATTCTTTGCTATGATTTCGATACTGATGCCACATTTAGGATGGCAGGAAAATGTAACACTAATCTAGTCCTGAAATACAATGTTGACTTACTTTTGATTTCCATTCCTTTGTACAATAAAAAAAAATTTAAGCAAATTTCTACATGTATACAACCGAAAGCAGGTATGACCACACACTACTTACTAGTCAAGTGGGGTTGCAAGCTGTCAATGCAAACTTATTAAAAAAGATTATTCTATCGTCATGACAACAAAGTCTCAATTATCAACTGAAGCAAAAAAAAAACTGACCCTGTGAGTATTTGAGGTGAATCGTTTTCTTTTCTTGTTTTCAGACGTGTTAAGGAAATGGTACCTGGTAAACCACAATGGCAGATAGTTCAAATTTATTTCAATCAAAGGGAGTAGTGATTTACATGAAATACTACAATGAAAAAGGTTTTTGATTGCATGAGAAGCAAACAGCTATACATAAATTCATTTCATGCATTCCAATTTCCAAGCACCAGTCATCACTTTTTTAAGATATAATTCAGAAAGTTCATAATTACTAGTAGTTCAAAGCAGAGTACAGGGTTAGAGATAAGAAATCACACTACAATATCATATTGCTTATTTTGTGGTGAAACATAACATGAGAGTTCATATCTCAGAAATGATTACACTACTAATGCTGAACACCCCCAACAAACAAAATATTTAGAACCAGGTCAATAATACACTGATTTCAAGCCACTCTGGGGCTAATTAAGTATTCACGGTCATAATCTAAGGCCCCCATGGACCGATTTCCCATCAAAAGTTTTTTGTGATGTCATCACTTTGGCAATTGTTATATATAAGAAGAATTGTAAGAGCAATTACATTCATTCATTTAGTTATTTCCTCTTTAAGGATATTCATAGCATAGAATTATGAAGAATATTCCAGAGTGTCTCAGTAAGGCTCTATAGTACAGCTTTGTTAGACATGAGTAATCTTTGTTATTTCTGGGATTTACGAACAACAGAGAATGTAGACAAAAGACTAACTGTTAGTGGAAATGAACAATAGGATTAGCTATGTTGTTGACATGTTAATTTCACTGAGGTCATTCAAGAATGTTTTAGAATTTGATTGCTACAGAAAGAAGGATAATGTTCTTTTTATAGTGAATACTAGAAACTTCCAGAATAGTTGAAATTTGTTTATATAAGCTGGCAGTTGTTTTAAGGACATCATATCAGATTAGAACTCAGAGTTTCATGCCAGACTTTTACATCAGAGCAGCGTTCTCGCCAGTGTATAATACGCACGGTTCAAACACCATGCATGCGGAAATGGAGACCAAGTGGAACCATGCGTAAAATTTCAGCGACATGCGTGGCGACATGCATGGAAAAATTAAATGGAAATATTCAGAAAAAAATAATACACTCCATGAACTCATCTTAGTGATATCAACTTCATTTATCGGGTTGCGCCGAAGTCCCACCAACTTAAGACCACTTACAGGCCTACTACGGCTAGGAAAGTGGCAAGGCGCCCAGCTAGCTCGCGGCTGCTATTGCGGGCATATGAGGGCACGGTACGGTCGTTCCGTTGCCTATTCCCCCGTTCGCCCCGCACATCACACCGGCTATGCTCCATGGTGAAACGTCAGGTCACAGAATCACACAAAACTTACATGTCGATCTACATGCCATTACGTTGTTTGGTGTTGGAACACACAGTCATAAATCACTAGTGTCCGTGATATATTTTGCATTTGTGTATGTGCACGAAAGCCACACGCATGCGCTCAGCTAGCTCAGCGAATTACCGTAAGTTGGATGACGCGTCTCGACTCTATTGACCAACTCCATTACATATCACATGACCCTCAATCATGAACGCTGTTTTGTTCCGAAGTTGAATGCATTTCGTGATTTCCCTTTTCTCGAAAATATTTACAATTCATAAGCTGGAAAGCTGCACTTCTCTTTCTTTGGACTGAACGGCAAGTATCTGTGCATTTATGTGCATTTGTGTGGGCTTAAAAATACACCACAATGGGGCTTCCTTAGCGTCTCTATTTGATGAAAAGGCCGTCGCTTCGGCGCTCCGCGCGGGAGGGGTTAACCCCCACCCCCCAGGAGTGGCAGCACAAGTCCCCGACATGGGTAAATTTTTTTCGGGCGAGAACGCTGCATCAGAGCAGACTTTATTTCCACCTGGAATATTTATCTTCTGTGGAATTATTTGCCCGCCATCAATGAACTGTTGGCAGTTATTTTGAGAGAGGAATTCTCAGTTCTCATTGAGATCATCAACCTGTTTTAATGAACCCATGGATTGCTGAAATTGACTGTTAATCATCATCAACATCGTCTTCATGGACATTTCAACTCGTTACAGTGACTCTTATTATTCATCGTGCTTCAACATCGGTTTCATCGTCGCCATCATTGTGAACTTTAATTTACGGAACCTTCGCAAACCAACTTGGATTAAATACTGGACTATCATAACTTTGGGATTATAATCAACACTTCAAGATATGTAAGACCGTTATCATTTATTTATATTTGTTAATGTATAATCAATTTCCTGTAATAAAAGAAAAGGAAATCAAATTCAACACTAAATATTTGTTATTTGTTGCAGTATCGTAACACAATTATGATTGCTTCTCCAGAAAGTGCAACACACACACAAAATATAATCATAGTACAGTAATAATAATCTGCTTTTTTATATAGCGCTAAATACATCGAAACGATGCGTCTAAGCGCTGTACAGATATATTATTACCCCGGTCATCGGATTCAGTAATTCCCGCACACAATGTGTGCACATCCTCCACTCCCTGGGGAGTATTCCAGACAGTCGCCGATGAGGCGCACACAGTACTGGACAAGCTACAATGACTTTCAAATCCTACCGGGTACCCATTTAGCACCTGAGTCGAGAGTGGCAAAGTGTGGATTAACGCCTTGCCAAAGGACGCCAGACTGCGGTGGGAATTGAACACACGACCCTCTGTTTACAAGGCGAGAGTCAGAACCACTACACCACAGCTCCTCTACAGTAAGAACTAAAACAGAATAGTATAAGGTATGATGAGATTGGGCTAAGTAAACTGACTATTCAAACAATACAAACATATAAATGGTCACTGGGAATAAAATTTTTCATCTTAACTGACTTCTCGTACTTTATAGTTTGACTCAGGAAGTGTCAACTTTATTGCATTCACAATGTCAAAACAAACATGCATGGCTCTGCAGAATTGCCAATCAAAATGCACTTTTCATAATTTCAATGACTGTCTATTGAAAGAATTATTGTTAAGATTGAAGGGAAAAAGCTTGAATATTATTATTATATCTATGACAACTGTGTATAGGTTAAAAACTATGTCAACAGAACACAAGCTTAAAGGTGTTATCTAATGCTACCCCTGAGACATGAAAGAGAGTAAAATGCCCTCAAAACCTGAGCTACACGTAATTAAAATGGTTCTTAACAACCTACATGTACTTGTATAAAAATTAACAAAATAATTGCCACTTGACAAGGAAGGTCTCTTTGGTTAAACCATTATCTTTTATCTAAATATGTGATTTAGTACATTATCGGACAAAATGACATAAACTCATCATGTTTGATGCATATAATCATTGCTACTCTCAATGTGATTCTATGGGAATACCTCTTCAAAACTTTCCTATGTAAATGATGTAAATGTAAGTAGGTCAGATGATACCTTTCACTCTCTAATCATATAGTGTGAAGTAATAAATAACCAATTAAAAAGGTAATTAACCTTTATCTTGTAATTACTTTTCTACAAATACAAAAGCATCCTATGTTGCTTGCAGATATTCTGTGTTAATCAGTTATAGTGAATAATTCAATTTGAACAATGCTTTCAAGGATCAAGCAATATTTAAAGGCATTTAGAAACTTTGTCAGTTATTCAAAATCAAATTACAAATTGAGCAAATGTTATCACAATCGATAAAGTCAGATAGAAATCATCTGGGATTTATAGGCTAAGCAGGGCAAGCATCTACAATATAAAATTCATGTCACAATGATACCATACCATACCACACCAATTTAGTAGGCATATACCTGCTCGATGTTATCAGGTACTGTCCACCATGTATAAAAAAAAACTCAATTATATCTTGCTTTTTAATTGCTGCCATTTTTCTCTAATTTACCATCTCAAAATTGACTACTTTCAGATAAAGTCAATCCATTCCTTTAAAAACATTGAAAAAAATCAAAGCCCATGAAAACAAAATATTCATCACCAAAAGCATGATCATAATCAAACAGGGTACTATGTTACTTCTAAATGGTATCACCTTTAGCCTACATTGGGTTTCTTTTGGTATACTAATTACCTTTTCATTTCCCATGATGTGTATAGTAAAAGAACCATTGGCAGTATGCCCAGTTTGATGATCTCAATCATCTCATTATCAACATAATTAGCAATGACTATCAAGGAGATAATCATCAAAAACAAGTTTTCAGAAAGTTTTGAATGAAGAGCTCATTGCTTTAGTTTCTGCTTTCGGAAAAAAAGAAATGTATCTGAGCTTTCCTCCTCTTTCATTTTGTTTTTTTAGTTTTTCTTTGTTGCTTTACATAGTCTTTTTACCCCTTGGAACTGAAGGCAACATGTTGGAACATGTTTTATAGGTTAAAGGCCATGAGGGAATGAATCACAATGACCATGCATTCATCATGGCTATGAGCCATTCTCAACATACTTTTTTTTCTCCCTATCCAGAATACAGAAGGTTGACTGTGGCATGATGGATGCATGAAATATGATACTCTTGTAATCTCAGTCTTTGACAGGAAGCTGTAAAGAGTGGGAAGTGGTTTCCTGTAACCTTTTACTCCTGTAAATGATCTCCTCTTGTGGTTTATTCAACACATATAGCTATCATGTTAGTCTCAAACACATAGGGGTCATAAACTAATGTTGAAAATCTTATGAAGATTCAGGTCTCCACTACAGAGAGGAGTGGGTAACATGAAGAAAAGACCGAAATAAGCCCTTCTCAAATCAGTTAAATTTTGTAGTTCGGGTCCATCCATGCAAGACTTTTTACGTTACAACTCTTAAGAAGTTTACTTATAGTGCATACTGAAGATCATGGCTATATACCAATATGGAATTCTTTGCTTATTTGAATTCGGTCTTACCATGAAGCTTAGTTAGGTACACCTGGTTTAGTCACAGTTGGGATTAAGTAAGTCCCAAACAGGACACTAGGGGTTATACATAGGGTTTCATGACTAGATTAGGCGTAAAAGGTAAATGTATGACTCATTGTGTCCATAAACTATGATTCATGCATTCATTAAAACACATTTTAATGATGAATGATAAGATAGGGTACATGAATGTGTGATGATGTAATGATGAGACGCAGAATACTTCAAGGCAAGTTTTGATTTGTTTTGAAAACTTGATAGAAGTATAAGAGAAATGTTTAATTTTGGAGAATGCCTAGTGAAAAATCACACAAGCACAGTTACTAATGCACACAAAACACACAAACCAGAGAACATTAATATACAAAATTATGCATACTTAGATGATTAAATTCTGTATGTGAGTGGTGTAGATATGATTGTTAAGAGATTTCTCATACACATATGATATTTATGTAACTAAAAAAAATTAACATAAGTTTACTTTATCAACTTTTTTTTCTATAAAAATGCAAAAAAAAAATCATTATCGTTGAGTAGACAAAACTATTAACAAGATTTAGCATATATTGATGTTTCATGGTGCGTTATCATTTTAGAATGGTACTATTCTTTTCTTAATTCGTATTGACGTCTGACTTGGTTGAAGAAATAAAAATTCATGTTATCAATTAGAAAATGATCAGCTATATGAACATAGGGTGCTGCATACTAATGGAGAAGTTCCAGGACTTTAAAACCACAAGGTCCAGGATTAAAACTTCACCATACACCTCGGCTGATGAAAAAACAAATTTAGAGAAGATCTGCTGAAGATATGAACATAAAGGTATTGCAGACTAATGGAGAAGTTCCTGGACATTAAACCACAAGGTCTAGGGTTTCAAACTCCATCAAACACCTCTAGAATCAGTTGGAGTCCCCTCCCTCTTCTCTCTGAGAACAATTAAAAAATAACCAATACCAAAACATATTTTATGTTGTGTGTTTGATGGGTAATGCATGTCTTGTTAGAAATCATTTATTCTCATTTCAATAATATATGACCCTAGGACCTTTCTCAAGGGAAGAATGCAGTCATATTTAAATAGAGAAAAATGATTTTAAAAAATATGCAGAGTTAATGTAACTTATAAAAACAGATGCAAACACAAATCATTAGCTCTATTTCTATTTACAATGGTTCATTTCTAACAGGATGAAGTAAAGATAATTAATCAATTCACTATCAAATATTGAGGGAAAAACACATTTGATTGCATTTGAGGTTATTCTACTAAAATACACTATTGATAAAAGTCATTGAACTACATCTACGAGGCCAACAGATCAATACATACATGCAGTATTTTTAGATGAATGGCTTTCATACTTCTAGACAATCATTCAATATTGATATACTACTCTTTCATGATAATCTTCCTATTTTATGTTTTTTTTGTCAATGTAAAATGTTATAGATTAATTGAATAAAAAAAAGAGAAAATGATATTCATTTATGATGAACTCACTGCCATATAATTTATAGAATACTTGATTTTGATTGTTCATTAGGATAACTAAATATTTTCAAAGCACTTCTTTTCCAGATTTCAATGAAATTGTCCTTGTCATAAAACCTTCACGATTGTTCTGAGTTTTTTTTTAACAGATGCCAAAATGATTTAATCATAATGGACAAGGAAGACTAATACTCAAAACCAAAATTGCCAAACAAGACAATAGAACTATTGTTCTATGTGACTTGCAAACTTCTTCATTTCTCCATTTGTAAAATATTACAGCAGGAAAAAGAGAAGGTGAACTTGCTATTTCCCAGACTGCACGTTTTTATTCTTAACCATTAAAAATCATCCATAAAACGAATATAAAAGTCTTCTCTTATATGATTCAAACTAACTGCCATTCTTCTACATAAGACATTGTTATGTGCATAATTAAAGATCAAAAGAAGTGACTGTTCTTTTTATATCTTTATGGCAGATATAAAAGAAAAAATAATGTAAGCCCATCCATTGTGTCAAAAGTTTGAGAGGTTTTTCTTTGATACATGAAGATTATTATAGGCTTTCCCATAAAATATTCAAAGTAAAGGTCAGGTGAAGAGGACATGACTTATACAAGTTTCTATATTATACTTTACGTACCAATCTTGCATAAAAGACTGTTGCTGTGCATAATAAAGGATGTATTGATTTTTAACAAATTATAGTACTGTAACCATGGTAACCAAGCTAAGCATGTCGGAACATGTTATATGCTGAAAAGAAATCTTTAAACAATGGAAAGATCATATAAATACAAAGAAGCTTGATGCAAGGTTTGATTTTAAATAGCTATAGAGATTCCAGGTCCTGTTTTGAAAGAAAGGCCAGAGCTTCCCTGGACTTTGACTTTAGATTTCAGTTTTCTTGAGGCTGTAATTTTTTTCTTTCAGTTTAATGTTCATCTTAAAACCTGTGAATGATTTTTCTATTCTGTCATTTCTACTGACCTTAACCAACCCTTCCCCCACTCTTATATCTAATGAATACAATATTATAGGTTTAGTATAAAAATTCAAAATTTTAGAAGCATAGCACTTGAATGATAGACTTTTCAAAGTCAGATACAGAAGTACGTTTTTAAACTACAGCATAATTTGTAAAATAAAATTATTCAAATTTTCACATCCGGTACATTTTTCATAAAATGATCAAACAAATTTATCAAAAAGCTGTGTTATTAATGTAGTCCTTAGAAAGTAAGTCATGTGACTTCCCCCCAAAAAAAAAAATTATAAATGAAAAATTATAAGTGCAGTGCCTCTGGCAGTTTCACCTGCATAACACGATTCAATCTAGCAGCATTGCTGACTTTAAAAGCTACTATAACATCAGTATTCACAAAATTATATACTGTGTTTACACTTAATTGGCTTTTGCATCGGCTTTTTCATAGCTTTAAACGCGATTAACTTGCATCGGCTCGTGGTTCAGAACTGGCAATTTTGCACCACCAAAGTACTAGTAGTAGGTTCAGAACCGCGAGCCGATACAGAATCGGCTTTTTTACTACGTGTGAACAGAAAGCCGATTCTGCATCGGCAATTGGTGCGCATTTCATTTACTAAACCATTGTGACGTAATTGTAAGCGCATGGATCCAGCGTTGTCTTTATTATTCCGTATATTGTTGGAGTGTGCGTATCATTTCAGGTTTTTGCATTGGCTCGCTGTTCTGAACCGCGAGCTGTAACAGCGTGTAAACGCAGTGCAAGATAAACCAAAAGCCGATTCTGCATCGGCTTTTGGTTCTGTACCAAAAGCCGATCAAGTGTAAACACGGGAAATAGTGATACAATCCTACGTTCATTGACCCTAAATGACATTTGACCTTGATTATGTTACCTAAGACTGTCTTGTCAGTGACACTTGATTACCCTTATGTCCACAGTTCATAAACTATATCCATAAACTTTGAAAGTTATAACAGCAAATTTAATAATTACCTCCGACATGGCCAAAGTTCATTGACCTTAATAACCTTTGACCTTGGTCATGTGACCTGAGACTTGCACATGATGTTCAGTGATAATTGATTACTCTTCTATCCAAGTTTTATGAATCAGATCCATAAACATTCAAAGTTCTGATGGTAATTCAACAAATAACCCCAACTTGGCCATAGTTCATTGACACTAAATGACCTTTATGGCCAAGTTTCATGAACTAGGTCCATATGCTTTCTCAGTTATATGATGACATTTCAAAAACCTAACCTGACGTTAAGATTTCAATATTGACTCCCGCAACATGGTCTACGTTCATTGACCCTAAATGACCTTTGACTTTGGTCATGTGACCTGAAACTGGAATATGATGTTCAGTAATATTTGATTGACCTTTCATGAATTATGTCCATATACTTTTTTAAACCTATGCTGTCATTTCAAAAACTTAACCTTTGATATTGACGCCACTGCTGCCGCTGGCTGTCAGAAAAGCGGTGCCTAGTCTCACTCTGCTATGCAGGTGGGAAAAAAAGTAATACAATGCAAACAAATACAAATTATCTCTTTCATTGTTTTTCCCCCTAAATCTCCCTTTTTGTAAGTCTGAATTGCTACATTCAAATGAATTGTAAAATTGTAGGGCCCTATGCAGGAGAGCACCTTTAAAACCACTTGGGCATCATCTTTCTAACCTCCCAGGCATTCTTAACCTATTGTCAATTCTTCTACACATGTGTTTGATTTAAGGATGGGTAAGCACTGCCTCTTTTCAAATATTTATCCAAGATCAGATTGCTGGCCTTAAAAGTATCTTTCAACATTTAATACGAAACAGAGTCCACATCTGATTTGCTGGAGAATATGATGAAAGAAATAACTTCTTACATTTTATGGAATTTCAGGAGTATGGATTATTAAAGATCTTTTGGTACTCTTTTTTTAAAACAAAGTATTAATATATATACATAAAACAAGAAAATTTGTATCATAAATGCAATTGTACGATATGTTTGATGACAATACGCATGAGCAATGTATAAAGAAAAACTAATTGCTAGGGAGGGGGGTAAATTAATTATTCAAATGAAACAACTATCAATATTATAAAGCGCAGACACTGTAACTTCACAAAGGCAAAACACAGACGGCAGGTGTTTCTGGGAACTTTCCTTCATACCCACCTAGGTTAATAGGATTTTGTACAAACAAGGGTATGCAGATATTACTAATCATCCCACATTATGAATTATGCAATGGCAAAGAGAGCATATCTGTCCACTAAGATAAATTATACTAAATACTTCATCAAGTTATATCTAATTTTCTTTTTCGTACATTACATGCATTTTGACATTGTGACCTTGTTTATCCTCATGGCTTTTGAAGATTTTTTTCATTTTTCTAGAAAGAAAAGGATCGAGGGCAGTTGAATTCCAGTTCATCGTGACTTACCCGTGAACCAGAATAGCCTGGTAATTAAGTCGCTGCCTGGCAAGCAGTAGATGGCAGTTTCTAATCCCAATGGGTCAATTTTTTCTGACTTATAATTTTCATAACAGATCGAGCATGCGATCTTAAACACATAGGAGTAATGCCAAAAATTAGTTTACAAATTTTTTTTTTTTCCTCCCATTAAAGTCTCTTTATGTACTTTTTATTGTCCACAGTGGACTGCATTTGCATATTAAGGAATCAGAAAGAAGAGGATCGAGGGTATTTGAATCCCAGTTCATCTTAGCTTAGCCGTGAACCACAATAGCCAGGTGGTTAAGTCGCTGCCTGGAAAGCAGTAGATGGCAGATTTGAATCCCAGTGGTTCCAAGTTTTTCTGACTTATGATTTTCATTACAGATCGAGCATGCGACATAGGAGTACTTACAAAAGTTTGTTAACAAATTATAATTTTCTCCTATTAAGACTCCTTATGTACAATATGAATTTCAATACATTCTTACCTGAGTTACATAGGATGTTTTCTGGTTTCAGATCAGCATGGATAACATTCTGTTGTCCAAGAAACCCTAAGATCTGAAGCATTCGCAGAGAAACCTTTCTGATCAATACCAATTTCTGCAGAAAAACAAAACAAAAACACAAATGAGTCACATAGGAACAACAGTAACAATCGTTATACTTTCCTGGACTGAACACTAGTGTTTTCTGCGAAAATTCAAAGTAATCCTGAGTACTTTCGAATACAAGCAATTAATGAATGACAGAATTTGAAAGCTACTTCCTGATTACAATAAAATATATAGCATTTTGACTAATATAGCATTTACATGACATTTAAATTATGCAAAATATTGTATACATGACAGCAATTCCTATCATATCTTAAATATAATTCAGTGCTTTCCATAATATTCCTAACTCCAACTCAATCTGAACAAAATTTTTTAATTAATCTTGTTTCTACACATCTCACTCACCAAGACTTTAATCTTATTCTTAAATTCTATTGTTGGATGGTGTTATTGTGGATTTAGGTAATAAATACATAGGCCCGTATTCTGAACTCGGGTTTAACTTAGGCCGCTGTCTAGCTCTGTGCTAAAATTATGGGGAGCCGAACTTCAAAAATTATGTTTATATTGTATATTTCTTATGTTTACTATTTTTTTTCCTTTTGTTTTCTTAATGAAGAAAAAAAAAATCTCTTATCATTCCCAGAAAATTATGAACAATTTGGTTGTCTTATGAGCAGCGTTCTCGCCAGAAAAAATTCACCCATGTCGGGGACTTGTGCTGCCACTCCTGGGGGGTGGGTGCGGGAGGGGGGTTCACCCCTCCCTCGCGGAGCGCGGAAGCGACGGCCTTTTCATCAAATAGAGACGCTAAGGAAGCCCTATTTTGGCGTATTTTTAAGCCCACACAAATGCACATAAATGCACAGATACTTGCCGTTCAGTCCAAAGAAAGAGAAGTGCAGCTTTCCAGCTTATGAATTGTAAATATTTTCCAGAAAAAAAAAAGAGTCGGGCCGTGGTCGGACTAGTCATGATAAGTCAAAGGGCTATGTCGTGTTTCTAGATTTAGGCTGGATCTGCAAAACATGTCCGCCGCTCCGTCGATCGTCTAAATAGCGCGTGCGTATCGTGCATGCACCTAGTTGATCACCACTTGTCTTGCAATTATTTTGCGCGTGTTGTGCATGCAAGTTCTGTGCGTGCTGGCGAAAGTTCATTTTATATTCTCTACCGGCACTTCCAACACCAAACAACGTAATGGCGTGTAGATCGACATGTAAGTTTTGTGTGAGTCTGTGATCTGACGTTTCACCATGGAGCATAGCCGGTGTGATGTGCGGGGCAAACGGGGAATAGGCAACAGAACGACCGTAACGTGCTGTCATATGCCCGCAATAGCAGCCGCGAGCTAGCTGGGCGCCTTGCCACTTTCCTAGCAGTAGTAGGCCTGTAAGTGGTCTTAAGTTGGTGGGACTTCGGCGCAACCCGATAAATGAAGTTGATATCACTAAGATGAGTTCATGGAGTGTATTATTTTTTTCTGAATATTTCCATTTAACTTTTCCACGCATGTCGCCACACATGTCGCACTTGGTCTCCATTTCCGCACGCATGGTGTTTGAACCATGCGTATTATACACTGGCGAGAACGCTGCTTATGAGATAAAGAATTGAATGTGTACTGTTAGGGATTTGTGCCCCAATTGGCTCTCCATAGTTAAACCACAACTTTAAACCAGGGTTTAATTTAAACCCGAGTTCAGAATAAGGGCCATAGTATATGATACATAATCTCAAGTATTAACTTCTTGTGTATAAGCTAATCAGTCTTATAAGCTCACCATACTGTACAACACTTGCACAAACACATGAGGATTGCTCTACATCCATATATTCCATAGTCATCCCGCTTGTCAACAGTGATAATTTCAAGAACTCGCAGATATCCACAATGTTTCCAGCACAACCTGTATCAATCGCTCTACCATCAAGATGATTCCCACATTCACAAATGCTCTCCCAAAAAGTGACATGACGAATTAAGAGCCAAAAATGGCGACAAAAGCATGAAATAGAGAGGAAAATATGGCCTAGACACTGGTGTGAGTGGCATAGAAAGAGATGACTGAGAGGGAGGAAAATTAAGAGTCTGATGAAGCCACCCACACACTCTATTTATCCTCTACACCCACTCCTATCAGGGTACCGATGGATCAACAGTATGATACCAACTAATTCAAGATATTTCTAACTAGGACACATCAACAAAAATAATTCACACTATAATCCCCTTAAAAATAATATATGTGAGATTGATATTACCAATATTAAAATCTAGCTGGATCACTATCTATAGTCAAATACTAATGTATATGTTATCTCCGAAGCTCATTCTTTTTTTGCAGAAAGGTTTTTTTTACTTAAAATATGTAGCACATAAAAATAATTTTCTATCATCAGTGTCATGATTATTCAATATAGCTTTTTTTTAGTATCTTAGGCAAGTACAAGAAGAGTGATGCTTTATTTTTATTTCCATTTTCAACAAAAGAAATATAAGGAGCTTCCATCATCAAATATTTGTTGACTGTGAAAAAATTTCTTTGCTGTTATTCCCTAGGAAATTTACAAAATATGTAATAATTCTCGATGACTTCTAATTGAGATATCATTTTACGAAGCAACATGGGTACATGTAAAAGCATCATGCCATTAAGCATCATGTTTTTAAGAAAATAGGATGTATTTACGTGCAACTTGTATTGACGCCCAGTGCTTAAAAACTATCGCTATCCATAATAGCATCTACTTGGCATGGGATAAAGTATTAGTTAGGAATAACAA
Source organism: Lytechinus variegatus (assembly GCF_018143015.1). Classification (NCBI taxonomy): domain Eukaryota; kingdom Metazoa; phylum Echinodermata; class Echinoidea; order Temnopleuroida; family Toxopneustidae; genus Lytechinus; species Lytechinus variegatus. Next base: position 40,552,412 of record NC_054746.1, read on the forward strand.
GTAAACTGGACAAGGTCAATATCATCAAAATACTTATAACTAAAATAATAAAATTCAAGAAATGGGTTTGGATGACTTTGAAAATCACATTTATTTCCTTCAAACAGATACAAAATAATATTTGACATAGTAACGAATACAGTATATATTTCGACACAAATTTGAAGGAGGCGAAAACCCGAAAAGCAGAGCTTGAGTTGGGGTCGCCAGATACAAGTAAATAACAAGTTACGTAATGACATCATATGTAATTGCATATAAAAAAAAGAAAGTTAAGAGTATAAAAGAAACATACAGTAGATGGAGAAGAGGGAGAAGAAATGTAGGCATTAGAAGTTCATTTGAACAAAAGAGTAAACTGGTCGCAATGACGTGACATTGGTACATGTATGTAGAGCTTGACTGACATTTGTCTAGCATAGCAACAGGTAAGGCATGTGCATTAATTAACAATAGAAATGGAAGGTAGTTCAAGCATGTCAACATGTCAATGATCTGCATTTAAATAAAGTTTCATTTTATAAGAAAAAGATTGCAAAGAACGAGAGTTTTGTAGGTGGGCTGGTAAACTGTTCCAAAGTTTTGGCCCAGAGTAACGAATATCGTACTGGTATCTTCGTGTTCTATGTTTCGGTAAATGAATTTGGGTAGCGTTTCTCGTACTATACTTATGAATATCCGAATTGAAGTTAAAATGACAGAGATTACTAAATTGCAAGGGGAAAATGTTGTTTGTGCTTTTGTACATAAAAATACTTTGCTGATGCAAATTAATATCGCTAAATTTCAATAATTTTAACTCTTTGAATACAGGATTTGTGTGAGATTGAAAATGTAATCCAGATATAATACGAACAATCCTCTTTTGCAGTATTATAAGCTTTAGGATGCTAGACTTACAGGAGTTGGACTTTAATAATATATTGCAAATGTTCAGACACAGGTATACAGAGTTAAAGGTAGAGACTATATTGATTCCTTCAATGAATTCATAGGCTATGTCATCAATGAAAAGAATACACTCAAACATAATATTTCTTCGTGAAGAATCATGAATGCCATTTTGACCTGAATTATTGAAAACATTCAATAATTGAGCTTCTAGTTAAAAATGTCCATAGTGTTATCTTCAAATTAAACTATTTTTCTAAAACAAATGAGGCTCCTTGTGTCATTGATTAAACCACATGCAGGTGATACTTATTTTGCATGTTTTTATGTGAATATGTCATCTGACTACTGTTGCCTCATTGTCTTCAATACAGGGGTTGCAATTAGATTCATATTTCATTTCAAGTCAAAAGAAATTATATCAATGATGGAATATCATCCTATCTCTCAAAAAAAATTATACAAAAACAATTCATGATAATTGAATCATTGTGAGTTATGCTTCAATAATCAACATAAAGATCTGGAAATTGCATTTAATGGTTTGGAATCATTCATGCATGACTGATATGCAACTAGGCTTTGCTTTACTCTTTTTTAGAATGAAATTCATTCAATTAATAATAGCCAGGGGGTGTTTCACAAAGATTTAAGGATGACTTAAATTGCACTTAAATGTCGACGCGTATCTGAAATACAACGCGCAATATAATTGATCAATGCACAGTAGTGCGCGTCCTCTTTGCATGATCTGACCAATGCGGTTATGCCTTTCTTAATGCACGCAACAAGGCATGTAAGTGTGACTCTAAATCATACTTAAATCTTTGTGAAACACCCCCCAGGTTAGGATTTGTTTTTATTATCATATCTTATTGTTTTGACAGTGATGTTAAGTGTTAGTGTATAGTACACAAATAATTCTTAGGGACCTTGTATATAATTCCAATCTACCACAAAATGCAATAAAGTAACAATTTGTAGATATATTCCATCACCTCTTATAAACTAGGCCTACACAGGTCAAAGTTTGATCACCCCTTAGTGAGATTTATCAATAATTCAAAACATTTGAATAATGCACAAATCTGTTCAGTTAATACCATATCATTTTAATGTATATGTCACATTAATTTTTTAGAGGTATCATTAGAGCTTCCATCTCTCAATAATTGAAGAGCAAAAGAGATTAAATAAATGACAGAGAAAAGAATAAAACAGGATTGGCAAGGGAAGTCGGCTTGGCTATTAAATACGTCTAAATTCAGGCTGGATTTATAAGAAAAAAAACCCTGCTAATGTCATGATGGGCGCCAGACATCCAAGGGTCCCAATTTAACAGCCCTGTAATTCCACGCCAGAAGTGATTATTCTTTGGCCGACACTGTCCTAGATTTCCGGACAATGGTCAGTTTAAAGGATGAAGGTTTCAACGAAAGTGATCTTCCTGCCGCCCTCTATCCATCATAAACTGGGACAAACATGCTCCCAGGACTGTCAAAACTCACTTCTCATTGTCTCATATCATTCTTATGAAATTAACTTTTTGATCAATGTTATCTGGAAGCAGTGAAAAATAAGATAAAAACATATATTGTATTTACTTTGAAGGTGTTCACTCGATATTTTTTTAAATCCAAATATCAGTCTCAGAGAAAATAGCTGTTGATGGGGAAAAGGTTTAAGAGATATAACTGAGTGACCCACTTAATTGGTGAAGGATGGATATTGACTTAAAGCAATCAAGTTAACATTAAAAACTACACAAGATAAATCAGTGAAGGTGATTTATACCCACATCATTACCATACATACTTAACAGTCCCTAACACATAAATAAAATAAATAAAATAAATTGCATATCTTCACTCTAAGACCGATGAGTGTCAGGCTTCATTAGAATTTGGCATAAATTGAGGAAGTAGTTTAGGTCTTTAGGATTTGCAATGAACTGGCCAACTTGAACCAACCAACTGCCTGACCTTCCAATTGTACCATGACCTCCTTCAAACTTTGTTTACAAGGAATGAATGAAAGATAGTACTTTAAACATGAACCAAACTATCGCATTCCGGCTCAAAATGGGGGTAGAAATCCACTTCACAATCATAAACACTTTGGTGTCCAGATCAACAACAATAAAATCAATCTATTTAATTCTTGACCTGTTGGCATAGGACTTTAAAATTTATGATGGATAAAGAAATGACAGAGAATATCCAGAAAAAAATTGTGTTCATACATCGCCAAATTGAATCTCATCTCAGAAACACTATTCATCATCAGAGATGCTTTAAAACCTCCCAACATTCAGTCTGGTAATTCCCCTTATTTATCTTGAATTCGTCTAGAGAGATAGAGAGATGGAGAAAGGAGGCCAATTTCAGACCGGAAAATTAGGGAATTAGGTAACCTCTTTCGTTTGTGCGCATATGAAAGTGTGCAATTTCGTTCACTGGGGATTAGATTTTATAAACCACGCCTACATAAAAAAAGCTGTCAAAATAGATCTATGCTATGTACAAATGGAATTATTTATCATACATTTACCTACATTAATATCTGCTTACACAAGACAGATCAAGATTAATCACCTGTTGTAGCACGAATCCTCTCAACTATTCGTCCCCACTTACATGTACATCCCCACGACCCCACCCCCCTCCCCCCCAACAAAGTGGAGAAAAGAAGAATAGGGAGATAGGGAAACACAAAGCTCCTTGGAGAAGTGTTATTTAGGACATTATTTTTAGACTGTTTTATCTAGAGCATATCCGGATGAAAGTAGGTCTTCATGTCAATAACATCAGCCTTGTTAAAGATAAAAGTGGGTCATCAACTGGACCATATTAATGTACTGATACATCATGAACATCTGTTGCTACAGAATGTGTGAAGAATAAAAGATTACAATGAATAACAAGATGATTAATATGAAAAATGAGGATTCGAGAGGGGGTAAGCTGAAGGTGGATGCTACTAGATTCTGTGAACTTGAAAAGCTTTAATAGTTACTATATAGACTAACTATTCATCTCTAGTAAATTGAAAGTCTTGCTTATCAAGTTTGGTATTTTGAGATCCATTTTATCTCCAATAAAATAACATATTCTATCTCAGATAGAATCAGTGACATGAAAATAACCTTAATATCTCTTTGAATTTGTATTGTGAGAACCATTTTATCATCTCTGTAAGACATGGCTATTTTTCAACCATTATCCAATAACTAAGGTTGTTTTGTAGCACTGCCATCTTATCAAACCAATTAAAATCCTTTAAGCAAGGTGTGGCAAAAGATTTTAATTCAAAAGCCCTTGCACTGTACATACACACGTCTTTATAGGACTTTCTTTGTACTCCCATCTTTTGTCCGATGTGGATATCACATCATTACAAGCATTATTTCAAAGACCATATCATTGAAGAAAAGTCGCATGAAATAATTTCTCAATGGGTATTAATCTACATTATTATATAATTTTCCATCATTTTCATATAAAAATTTACCCAATAACATTGCTAAAATGGACTTAGCTCGGTAATGAAATAAACCCGGCCTATTTAAGTTTATCTAATTGTTTCTTACGAGGAACATGGGCACAAGCATATCATCTGCATTGCAATGGTTTGATGCAATGGATATGTCTACACAGACACTACTCAGTCACATATCCCATTTAGATACACAATAAACTTTATACATTAAATCTAAGAGATAAAAAGTTATCTCCGATTACCAATTTCATTTCAAAGATGAAATGGCCTCAGAATACTGCCCAAGATCTTCAAATGTAATAATTAACAATCTTCAAACAATACTTCAATACTTAAAGATAAATGCCAGTTGTGGTAACGATCTCAAAATGACTTTTTACAAAATCCAATATAATGACCACCCAAGTGTTTGTTTATATGAATAAAAAATATGTGCCGAACGATTCTGGAAGAAATTGTGTAATTGCTGAGAAATGAGCAAAATAAGCGCGGATTCAGGCACTTCCGTCTGGTCTTTATTCCAGCAATATAATATACACTGTCCCACCTGTGCCTATCTGTGTTGGCAATCTTCAGTGTGATTGTTTTTCAGCTTAGATTTTATGATTTCACAAAGTTCAGTTTATGTAACTGTACCAGATCTAGATCGACGATGATATAGTAATACTAACCTTGGTTTTACAGACTTTCTCACGAAATCAGTGTCTTACTGCAACTACTGTAATTTAGCTTTAAGAGTGTGATTACATGTATATGCATTTCATCTTCACTTTTGCTTTTATTAGAGCCAACTCAACATCATAGGACTTCCTTTGGGTAAGTCTCTCTTTTTTTCAAATGACTTTCAAGCAAGGATTGTTCCCAGGTACTCTTTCCCATCATCACCTACTACTTGAATATTCATTGACTCTAATACTTCTTATAATTTCCCTCTCTCTTCCTTCCTCCTAATTCCACCTAAACAGTGGAAGCATTAAATTCTCATCACTGCCTTTGCCATTCTTCTGTCTATCGAGAAGAACAAATGATGGAAATTAATCCTTTGCCATTTGCCATATTAAAGGAGAATGAAACCATTGGAACAAGATAGCTTGTGTGAAAACAGAAAAATCAAAGAATCAGATCAACGAAAGTTTGAGAAAAATCAGACAAATAATGAGAAAGTTATGAGCATTTGAATATTGCGATCACTAATGCTATGGAGATAGCAAATTCGCAATGCGACAAAGATGTGTGATGTCACTTGTGAACAACTCTCCCCATTACTTTAGTATATATTTCACTTGCATTGCCTCTTTTATCACATCTATCCATAGATCTTGTGTTCTTTCTACATGAGGGCATGTATTACATATGTTTTAAGAATACATCATGGATAAAGAGTTTGTATCATCATTAGAAAAAGCACAAAAGAGACATTTTGAGGGTATTTTATAGTCCACCAAAGGGAAAGTTGTTCATCAGTGACATCACACATCCTTGTCGCATTGCCAATGGGAGGATCTCCATAGCATTAGTGATTGCAATATTCAAATGCTCATAACTTTCCCATTATTTGTATGATTTTTCTCAAACTTTCTTTATTCTTATTCTTTGATTTTTCTGTTTCTACACAAGTTTATTTGTTCCAAAGGTTTCATTCCCCTTTAAGTGCTAATTCTAAACTGCTTTTAAAAATAGGAAACAAAGATGCAAATTTCAAGAGTAATTTTGTATTTCATGCTCCATTCTCCCAAATTGAATACTTTTAACTTTAAGATCATGACAAAGAAATCATACAGTTCCATAGGGTAATTGATTTGCAGCGTATTGTTCTCTTTTATAAATCTTCGGAAGAAAATAAAATTTGAAATGCAATATGAAATGAGAATGACTAATATTCTTGAAATCACAAACAGTACAAAATGCCATAAAATTTCCTCCTTTCTTGTGTATTTCTAAGAATTGATTTTCATAATCTGTTCCATTCATTTACAATTTCTTCTATAGTTCTCCTAGCATTGTTCCTAGAAAATCAAAGAAGAATCAGAGGTTACCATGTGACCAAGCTGACCACACAGGCATTTTATTTTTTTTCATTTAAATTGAAGTATCTGGTGAACACACTTTATGTATATTTTGCAATAATTTGAAAAAAAAAAGTTTCAACATTTAGAGGCGTGAGAGAGACTGCCCCCCCCCCCCCCATCACAGTGTATATCTATGTTCATCTTCATATTTTTTTGTCTCTCTTGCTTTCTGCTCTATACTGACCTTTTTCCACTCTGCAACTACCTCTCTACCTCAAGTTTTATGCAGCTAATACATTAAGTGATATCTTGACCTGAAAGTGTACTTTTAACGGCAGGTAGAAGTGGTGTTTACAGGCTGGCTCACACACGAGACCGCCTTGTTGTCTGCTACACGTTGTCAGGGGCTCCTTTACAGGGGAATCACCACTGTCATTAAAAATCATGCCCTCTGGCATTAGGTGTCCTCGCTAAATAAGTTATATACTTTACAGAGTACCTGGATCTGTCTTTTTGTATCTTATAAACTTGTTAGAAGGGTCAGATCTTGCCCTACATGTGCGTAAAAAGATGTATAAGTAATATCTGAAAAAGATAGTCTAACAAAGGTTTAAACTTTGCGATTATTTTGCTAAAGGGTCAAAGAGAGCTTCCTAAAGATCCTATGGGCATATGCATACATTATTTGGCATGGGCATTCAAGTCTCGCACTTTTCAATTTTTTACAGACCTTCTTTTCAACTTGCTTATATTCTCTTTTAAAAGGGTAAAAATCCATGCCTTACAAAAATACTTGTTTGTTATTGATTGCATTAGTTTTATCTTCTAACCGTAAACGATTGTTGTTTTATATGCCCTTACAAATGTTTTTTTTTGGGAGGGGGCAGTAACCTTTCCTTAAGAGAAAGTGTATTTTAGAAAATTATTCACCCCATCCCTATACACAAACACACACTCAAAGCTCTGATATCACTTGTATTTTTAAATGAATATATTGGATTAAATTTCAAGCTTATTCAGAAATGCAATTATACTGTAGTATGTGTCAATATTTATTCTTTTATAGTCATGGTGAAACAAGAGATGATTTCAAAAGAGATATTGTATATACTGTAGCTACAAGTATTTGATGATGCCTAGACTGACATGCATATTGATTATTTATCATTTGTATTCAAATTCTTCAAATCCATGGATTTGATCTTTGTTTATTCCATTAATAAAAGGAATAAAAGTTTTCAAAGTGTGAAAGATTCATGTCCATTTTGCAGGATACTTGTCAGCCATGCATGGATTTAAAATCTCATGATCCATAATAAAGTCTACAAATAAATCATTTAAAAGCTTGATATCATATCACCTCAAGATTCCTAATCTATATGATAATCAATTTAATCTGCAACTGATTTTGACATTTGTTCAATTAAACGTTCTTCACATCCAAAGCTGTATCTTTTTTTTCAAATCTCACAATATTCTTCATGATTTCACTAAAAAGAAATTCATCAAAATGCTTGAGCGCCTAGGTAACCGAGCTAAAGCCACGGGTAATGCTAATATAAGGGCCCACTGGGAGAACAATTTTTGGAACTGGAGTAGCTACCCTGGGTAAATACTGTTATCTTTATTGCCATTTTAAAAGAAAAATAATTCATTTGTACATGAAAGCCCCCCCCCCCTCCCTGCAATGAAAATAAATAGAATAAAAAATGACAGCAATGTCAGGATTTGGTGGGATGATTATACAAATGATATGAATATTTCAAACCCTATTAGAATTAAAATTCTCCTGACAGTACCTTGGACAAAGATACCAATAAATACCCCCCCCCAAAAAAAAAAAGGGAAAGGAAAAAAAATTGAAAATACAAAAATAACAAATTATATTGACCACATCCAACTGACAGTAAAATGTGAAAATTTGATAAATCTGTATTTCTTAGTTTTAAAAAGCCATTTTTATGCCTTCTGCCTGTGCTTTTCCAATGAGAAACTCATACAAATATATTTGAAAACTTTGAAAATCACAAATACATATACCCCTTCTATGATGGCAAAGGCTTCTCAAATTTGCAAATTGTGAGATTTCTTGACATTTTTAAAAAATCGTACCAACATCGAAGAGTAGGAACTCATCAAGATACGATTGGGTCCTTGACCTAGTACGCCAGGTTCCAAAGCTCTAAGTCTACAGTATGTAAGCAAAAGCACATTAGTGTTACATTATGTGATCTCTCCCTTTGCCACATTGTTCATAGCCTCTTGTCGAGGCACGTAGGCTGCATTTCCGAGCGAACATGACTTTCTGTTATTTTATTGTTTTTACCAATATTCCGACCAAAAATTGGTCGGTGAAAATCATCCAATGAGAACGCAGGCTGCTATGACGTCATATTGAATATTCATGAGCTCATCTTGAATGGCAACCCGTGGATTCTTGGTGAAGAGTGACAACGAAATAACAAACAGCATTGAATATGCCTCTAAAATGCTGAATATTGACTGATTTAAGGATTTGCAAGTCAATGAAATTAAATCTGCACTGAAAGGACGAGATGTTTTTTGTAAATCTACCCACAGAATATGGAAAAAAAATGTAATCTTTCATGCAATTCCACAATGCATCAATTATTGATCTTCGCGGTGCAGTGAGGGAATGCTGGAGTGGAGTTGCTTCCCCTATGGAAGCAGGAGACCGTCAAAAACACGGATATACGTCGTGTCGTAATTCAATTTACTACACGACGTAAATAATTACGTAGTGTAGCAATTCGAATTACTACACGACGTAAATAATTACGTAGTGTAGTAATTCGAATTACTACACGACGCAATTCCGAATTACTGCCCAACGATTTAATGTCATGACGTTAAATGAATTAGTGTCGCTACATCAAATAATTAAGGTCGTGTAGTAATTCGAATTACTACACTACCTAAATAATTACGTAGTGTAGTAATTCCAATTACTACACTACCTAAATAATTACGTCGTGTAGTAAATAATTACTACACGACGTAATTCCGAATTACTGCTCAACGATTCAACGTCATGACGTTAAATGAATTAGTGTAGTGACGTTAAATCAACCAATGAGACCGTTCGTTATATGAGCGCAATGCGAAGAGCTGAGACTACAGAGTATTGTACAGGAACGTACCGGCAGGAAGTTAGTTGGATGTTCGACATTTGCAATTCAAACTGTGAAGTTGGTTTGATATTCAGGTTCGATATAAACGCCTGTGAAGCTTGACCAATATTCGAGTCCGTCATTGCCACGGACCCGATCCGCATAGTACTGCCCCCCCCAAAAAAAAAAAAATGTTCTACAACCGAGAACAATAGGAAATGATAAAAGGAAGATACGTTATTTTATGCATACCATGTCAAAATCAATCTCAAAGTTAAAGGTGTGTTTTTTCTCGCTGGCTCGAGACTTATTACGAAGCAAATTTTTGCTGCATGCGCCATTGTGTGCCCCCTCTTTTTGTTCTTATCACGCATTGAGCTTCGCCCTAATGCTCGGGCACAATCATAAAACATCCTGTTCATACAATGATATGACCCCTCCGTTCTCCCTTCTCTTTCTCTCCCGTTCCCCTTCCTTTTCTTTCCAATCTCCCCCTTTCGCTTCTCTCTCTCCTATTATGTATTCTCTCTTTCCTTGTTTTTTTTACTCTATCCACTGGCGGCACCAAGAGATTAGTCAGGAACGTGGTTCCCCATGCTTGAAATATTCCGTTTTGTTAATTTTAGCCCCCCGTTAATGTGCATGCGCCGGGTAACCGAGTCAAGTTCTACAAGTTAGGGTAGGTGGTTACCCCGGATAGGCCGTCGGGATATTCCTGGGGGCCCCTCGAAAAAAAATTCTTACCCTTTTATTCACTGACGTTTGTCCCCTAAATACTTGGGCACGCCAGTGTTGTTATGGTTGCCCGAGACGTGTTGCACCTGTAAAACCCCTTAGCTTTCAAAACCCCTGAATATATTTGAATATCGAATGTTGGTCCAGCTTCACAGGCGTTTGAATATCGAACCTGAATATCAAACCAACTTCACAGTTTGAATTGCAAATGTCGAACATCCAACTAACTTCCTGCCGGTACGTTCCTGTACAATACTCTGTAGTCTCAGCTCTTCGCATTGCGCTCAGATAACGAACGGTCTCATTGGTTGATTTAACGTCACTACACTAATTCATTTAACGTCATGACGTTAAATCGTTGAGCAGTAATTCGGAATTACGTCGTGTAGTAATTATTTACTACACGACGTAATTATTTAGGTAGTGTAGTAATTGGAATTACTACACTACGTAATTATTTAGGTAGTGTAGTAATTCAAATTACTACACGACCTTAATTATTTGATGTAGCGACACTAATTCATTTAACGTCATGACATTAAATCGTTGGGCAGTAATTCGGAATTGCGTTGTGTAGTAATTCGAATTACTACACTACGTAATTATTTACGTCGTGTGGTAATTCGAATTGCTACACTACGTAATTATTTACGTTGTGTAGTAAATTGAATTACGACACGACGTATATCCGTGTTTTTGACGGTCTCCTGCTTCCATATTCCCCTTGACTTGAGTCTGACCGGTATCTCCCGGGAAGTTTCAGGGCGGTGATGGGTCTGGTACGGCCACGACTAGAAGTAGTAGTAGTACCACTACTTGTAACATTTTGCTGGTTATATCCCCTTTAGTGTCCCGCAATTAAATGAAACCCCTGCAGACTACTATAGTATTCCAAACCCCGGACGAAATTTGACATTTCATTGGTTTACTAGGTGACCGGTGATATCATGACTCATGTATATTCATTCGGAAGACGTTCCTCATGAATATATAATTCAGCTCAGATGTCAAGAGACCCTGGCTCGCGCCAGGCCTAATTCGCTTCGTGAATTAGGAAATCCCTCGCTTCGCTCTGGAAGCAGCCGCAAACAAGAGGCTACATTGTTCATGGCAAGAAAACTTGAACACATTAGGGCAGAGATCACAGTAGTACCAGATATAATCATATTAAAAATCATTAAGTAACTTATCAAGAACATAACTACCAGAATGTCTATTGTCTTGGTATATTATACAAATAGCAAATAGGCATGAGTGCGATGGTGCGAGATTTCGCATGAGGTGAAAGAAAGTTGCTCTATTCAACAAAGTGTTTCTTTCTTTCACCAAATGCGAAATCTCGCACCACTGCATGAATAAGAATATTCGCTATTTGTGCTGTACAACGCCTCGGAATCTAGCGAAAATATGAAAAAACAATTTTTTTCCTGCAGTAATTTATGAAAAGGGAGCAAAAAGCAAAATCCCACAAGCCGGGCCCACAAGCACACATGATCTTGGACAGCATTGCGCATTTAGCCAGCGGGCTGTACGCGCATTGTCACCTTATTCAATGAAATCGTATTGTGACGTCACCTCCTAAAGCCGTGCAATGGTACATTTTGGATGGTACGTCTTGCGTGCAACGGTATGAATGTGTGACATTGAGCCTCCCATTTGCTCGCGTACAACAAGCTAAGTAGGCGTTGTACAACAATGAATACTGTGGTTATAGTGTATCATTCACCCACCCACCAACACACACAAAGTGAACATTTATTAACACAATGCTCCGTTTTGAAAATCCAATTTACACTCTCGAGGTATAAGCCAATGACGATCTTTCCTTTTTCTAATAAAGTAAAACTTACAAAAGAAATATACTTCTGAGTACATCTTTAAGAAATGCTTTTATATCAAATATTGAATAAGTGTTAACAACGTCATCATTTGTTTGCAATTGTTCCAGCAGAATGACTTTCGGACCACTTAGAAGCAATGTATAGACAAAGTTCATTGATACCATAGTCACCAACCACCTTCAATCTGTGTCTGTATGAATCATCATACCTATTCATCAAACTATATATGTCTAGAACAACCTGTATAGAGTCAAATTTCTCCCGTCTCACCCCTTCCTTTCCAGTGATGTTGCAGGATATTGATTCGATCAAATTATAGCCAAAATCAGCAATTTAGTTTGTCAGATGACTTCTTGTCACTGATAAATTTATACATACTGCAGTAACATGTAAGAGAAGAGTCATTGTACTTTTTGTCTGTGAACTTCTTGCACTGTATGGAGTGTGAAAAAGAGTTCAGATTCAGTTGAGACTTCAAGGATACCATACACATTGTATTCATACCTTAAATTTTAGATGCCTACTTTGGCACATGTTGTTGGGAAAACATGTGGGTAAAAAGTGCATTCTGTCAGTATAATTATGAAATATTATAAAACAAGGTGATGATATTTATTTTTTTAGGGCAATGATTTCATCTAGACAATCCTTAAGTTATTAAATAAATCATGGACCTTCTACTTTGGCAGGTCCATGAATCAATGTTTGACTTTTAATAAAATACTTTTTTCCCTATTTTCCATGAATAATTTAATTTTCCCTTGTAAAGAAGTTTTCATTAAATAATCCTTCACACTTTGGACAAAAATATTTTACAAGTAAAAAGATCAGAACTTATGATTCCATATATAAAGCTATTTCATAACATCTTTTATCTAATGTTTTATGATTTAACCAGAGATACAACAAAATAACTTAAATGACAAACCTGAAAATCATTGAGGATGATTCATCATTCGATCCAAAATAACAAATAAATATTACAAATTTTCCAGCTCACTTCACAGAATATTCACTGACATAAAATATAAGATAAAACAAATACTGTATTTACATGCCATTTATGCAGCCCCTTTATCTTTTGAACAATTTGCACTTTTTCTTCAGTCAAAATCTAGGTTGAAATATACAAAATATATATGTGGTGAGAAATTTTAACTTCTGGAATGAATATATAGAAACCACACCTCTAAAAGATTACTTCTGCTCCAATTCAATTCACTTTCACTTAAAAGCTAAAAAATAACAAAAGCCTGGCTGATACTTGAAAAAAAGCAACTCATCACCCAATTTCAAAACCACATTTTCATCTGTTTTACCTGTAAAAGAAAGAGGATTAAAATTTGCATAAATAGAAAGTACTGACGTATGGCTTGCGTATAACCTCCTCTCAAAGATGGAGAGTATAGGAGAGTATTTTTAGTTTTAAAAGTACAGAGCACCTGGGGTAATAAAGAGATAGAGGGGGAGAAAATGGGTTAACTCTCAATAGCAATACTAAGCTAGGTGTATCATTGAATTAAGATTCTATGGCTCAGGATAACACAGGTACTTGGATATGAGAGAAATAAAGACATGATGCAGAATATCAGATCAAAGAGTGTGATAAATGTTTATCTTGTCTGTCTTGATTAGCGATGAATAGTTAAGAAATTGTTAAAGCATGAGTGAGTTATCAACTCATTTGCATCCCATTTTGCTGGTATTTAAAGATTATGTTTCCTTGATCGCCAACTAAAAGTTAATTTGTACGATTTGGCTTTGTTTTCTTTGACAAACTATGACAAAATAAATTTGCTTGGAACATGACATTAAGTAAAATACCTCTTGAGCTCCAGGCAATTTGCATTCAAAACAAGGCAAAACAAAATTAGTTTGCTATCTCATAAACATCCATTTGGATGCTATTGGGATGATTCATTCCCCAACTATGATGGAAAAATTGGTAAATATGATGAGAAAAGAAAGCAGAGTTAAACAGAGCCTGGCGATTCGTTTCATTAAGAATCTCTCTTGCCATCCATCTTTTCTTTCAAATAGACCCCCAGGGGATTTTGTATTTGGTGGGACTAATTGTATTAAAGAAAATTGAGTGTTTGGGAAAAATGGCACAAGAGCTGATATAAAGCTGGGCTTATTAGTGGGTGATGTCTGCAAGGTACAAGCTACCTGTGTAATTGATGAAGCGGGATACTTGGACGACTGCTAATGCAGCTATGTGGAAAGTGGAATCATCAGAACAGAGAAGGGGTAGAATAATGCCATGTAGTATAAAATACGGTAGGGGAGGGTATAACAAAAACTCCATTAAGGCAAAATACAACAAAATCAATATAACCTAATAGAATAAATAATGAAATGGGAAGGTGTACACGAATATGATGGTAAGTAAAGTAATAGTGAAATGAATGTTTTCAACAGAACTAAAGCAAGTGGTAAGAAAGTATGACATCAAAAAGTAATTGGTCTGTTAATATCCTTCAGGCATGTCAATGTCACTCTGACATGTAGGTACAAATTAATGTATGATAAATTACTAATCAATCCAAATATTGGATGTAAGGAGAGAGACTGAGATAGATAGATAACGGACAGATATACAGACAGACAAAGAGAGAATAATTGTAAACAGAAACTAATTCATGAAGTGTAGATGAATGATGAAGGAGAAATATATATAACAAAAAAATGCAGGTATTTATTAGTGTGGGGGGGAGAACAATGACAAACCTAAAGAGGACAATAAAGAAAAGTAGATCTAGAATAGTACTTGACAAATTCTATTAATACAGGTGACTGACGATGGGCAAGGGAAATAGAGATACTAGTAGTACATGGTCAGTGTAAGCTAGAAAAGTACAGATACCCTCTCCATGCATAAAACCTTCAGCCCCTGGACAACAATAAGCTGACCTGGGCATCGGGATTAAAATAACCTGCTTTTTGTTAGATTTCACATGTAAATACCATCATTATTAGATATATGATAATGGCAAGATGAATTTTACAATGCAATTTCAACCATAAGGTACTGGCCAAGGATTCCTTATTGTGTCATTTCTTGACCGAAAATGCAATTTTCTAATAATTATGTGGTTACATGGTAGGAACTTTTGGTCTTGCCTGTCACTCTACATTTGGACTGATTAGGCTCAGCTTACCACACATCTTGACCTCTTTATACAATATTTCTCTTACAAATATACTACGTCTCATAGACCATATTTGCCTTTCTTTCTTACCATACATCACTCACTAATGCCATTAGGGTTTTTCAGCTCATTAACTCTTTTTGAAATATACCCTCTTTGTTTGCTGACCACTTCTTCAGTTCTGAACTTTCACCATACTTTCTATTTATGTTGGCATGTTTATTTTTGTTTTTAATCTTTATTGCTCATTTCTCACATCCGCGTGTTTTCAGCCTCATTACACCTTTTGAGAACTGCATCTCTATCGTATAATTTGTCCTCGGTTCCCTTCTTATATACCACTTAAATTACGTACATAACCTGTTCATGAACTAGTTTGATTGACCTCATAACACACTTATCTGAATTCCTTCCTGAAAAGTATATAACTGTTTTTAATTTTTATGTATTCATAAAATTCCCCTTTACAAGATAGAAGCAAATAATAAATAGAACCAGGGACCGCTACAAGTGTCTTAAATTGAAGAATTACAATGTATAAACTATTATGTGCCCAAAGGTAAAAATCATAAAATAAATAATACAAAATTATACCCATTCCCATACCCACCCCATTGAAAAGGTACTGAATATTTCAATGCTATACACATCTAGACAAAATAATCTTTATAATTACACATTTTTAACCTGTAATAAGTTTGCACAGAAAGATGGGGTTTATCAAGCAGGTGAGTTCACATCTAACGCCAATGGTGGTATAATAGTCAATCAATAATAAATTATTAGTTGTAATGAGGTTTACTTAACATATATTTCATGACTTAAACTTACAATGTCCAAAGTATCGATATAGATCAACAGTTATTAATTGCTGAAGAGAGTTCACATCTACTCTAGATTTTTACATAACAGTATGTTCATCATGAATACTTCTAGGGGAAAATTATATTTATTTTGACCCCATTGCTTCCTTTTGAAGCAGTTCAGACATTTGAAGTTGTAATGCAGAGTGTAAGACAGCATCTTGTAAAAGGGTGAGTTCACATCTACCCTGGATGAATGCATCCAAACACGTATAGAATCACTATGTACTGAAGTTTGCATGGAATGAGGGTTAGTAATTATTTACACTTAATTGTCGCATGGTGTAATGTTTACACCTAATAATGATAGACGCTTTCAGATAGGGTCAGTTGACACTGGTTAATTCTTGCAAATTTCAAACATCTACAGAAATGCTCCACAACTTAGTAGACATACTGATGAATGCAAAAATGGTGAGTTCATGCCTAACCTGTGTGATTGCACATATAATATTATGTTGAAAACCATCATTGATAACATGATAAAATGAGTGTAAGAGAATCCAGGGTAATTTTAAACTTTGAAAGGTGCATCTTCATTTAAACAGGATTAATCAGATTGAATGTGCTGACTCCTATACAATCTATACAATATTCGCTGAATAGCTGGTTACCTGGCCCCCTTTAGTTTGAATGATTAAGAGTGGTTAGAAAATTAACAACTTTATGATTAGAAATGTTTAATTATATTCTTTCTCATAAGACACATTCAGGCTTTCTAATAATTATACTTGCATAATAGCATTTCTAAAGCTTTGATTGGAGAAGTAAAGTGTATCTGATATAGACCAATGAGGAAGATAAAGAATGATAAACACACCAATTTCACAGCTTAATTTGTATAACCTCAAGCGATGAAGGAAGAGATTCACTCAAATTCTCCAACACACCCTAAATCTGAATTAAAAAGTGTGGAAATTTCCATTCTGTTGGAGGAGGCAATTATAAATTAACAGCTAAGGATTATCAGAAGATCACACTTATATCACCAACAGAAAAGGGAAGATCCCTAGCTGTTTAAGCATCGTGGGAAAAAAACCAGCCATCAGTCGCAAGGTCACATGTGTAAACAAACCTTGGTAACTGGTCGACATGGATACAATAATTCCCTTGGTGACAGGATAACAACCAGACAGAGCTCTCCAGCCTCCCGTCGTCAAGTGAACATCCACTCTCACTCACTGATTGGCTGGTTTGTATCCATGGGTAGGAGGGGCTGGGTTTTTAATTAAGCTTAGAGTCCATCCCATTTACTACGCCACATACCCCCAGCAGAGATCAAGTTTAATTTACAGAAAGGTTGACAACGGGGCCACTTTTTTTTCATCTTCATTCTTTTGACATTGTCTGGTGTGCTTGTCTGAGTAGTTAATTATGAGTGGGCCATTCAAACATAGACACCCCTCACATCATAAGATATTTATAGTGACTGGGTAATAATATCAACCAGATAGTACTACTACTACTACTTCTATATTCCAGCAATCTTTATCTGTTGGCATGCCAATTGTATAGATAAATTGGCTCTCTGTTGCTAAGGTAATAGTTGTATTCTCTTTTCTTCTTTACTCTGCACATGGATGATAAACACACCTTATTTTCATCAATAAATCATATTTGGAAACGATAGATCAATATATATCATTCAAGTGAAAAGAAGATTCAAACTCAGGGAAAGGGTAAATATTAAGAAGCTGTACTCAATGTGTCATGGGCTAATGCACAACATCATTCTAAAATTTCTGCTTCCATACTATATTTCATACACCTTCTTAACCAAAGCTGCATAAAATGAGAATTATTAAGCATTTATTATTCTCAATACAAATCAGGGTGCTACATAACTGTTTAGAAGCACTTGTCTAGTCGGGCAAGTGAATTTTGAATAGTTGGAATATACTTGCCAAAAAATCTATTTCACTTGCCCGAAAAAATCCTTGAAAAAAAAAGTTTACCTCTTCAAAAGAAAGTTTTGCAGTTTTATATAAAACCATTGACCTTTTTCTCTCTTTTAACATGAACTGATCTACCTTGTTATTGCATTTCTTTTTCCAAAGTGATTTTATCTTGCCTGTCATGACCAAAATTAGGGTCAATATCCTATCACATTGACCCTAATTTTGGTCATTCTACTGTGAGAATTTTCCTTGCCTGATTCGGGCTAGTACTTTTGGTTTTTACTTCAAAACCCTTGCCCGACACTAACTTTTACTTGCCCCAGGCAATTCGGCAAGTGCTTATGTAGCACCCTGCAAATGATAAATTAAAAATAAATAAATAAATATGCAACCAAGTGAGAGGAATATCACATATACAATAATGTTTTTAATATGTTTGGTCTTGTTAACAACCACCAAACATATTAGTCACATTTTTTGTGTTTGATTTTAAATACATGTATACTTAAAGAAATTTAATTAACCTTTTTAAAGAAATTTTCAAAAATAATCCAAACAATTCACTACATTAAACTTAATTCATTAGTTTGCCTTTTGCATACTAATGTCAGATTTTTGTCAAATGGTATTGGGAAAAAATTGAGAGAGAAACACACTTGCTATATAATTAGACATCTCTCGTGTAATAAGGTATGACCGATTTCCTGCCTTGAACTCAGTTGCCTGAATAAATAAATCAATTTGTTAATATGCATTTACAATATTCAGCAAAATAGCCATTTTGTTAAATGAATTGAAAGATGATCAACGAGGTGACTGACCAGCTACAGGATGTAGCCAAACTCAAAGACCACTGGTCAGTTGTGCCTACTTGATTCTGGTCTATCTTTAGACAAGGGTTAGTGACCTGAAACCACTTGTGCTTGTGAAGTAGATCTTCTGGAAGTAATCCTTAATCTATCTAATATAAGGCATCTCTCAATTCTTTGATGAATTCTTAGAAAAGACACTGACCTGTAAGCTACAGGTATACCCCCTTGAGACATAGGGATGAAAATGGTAAATGACAGGCTTTCCAAAAACCAGGATGGGTTAAATTCTTAAACAATCAGGGTCTGTTGTCTCACTTAAAAGCTTAAAGATATGGGTCAGACTAAAGCAGAGATATTGTTAGTTGACAGGCTAATGGTCAGTTTGTTTGGTGTGAGATTTCCACCATTGCCTTCTTCTAAGAAAACATTGATTTCACAAAAGATACATAATGTGTTTGGGTAACCTCATACTTTATACAGAGTCCCCAGCAACTGGTTCAAGAACAAATATTTGGATTAAAACAAGAGGTAATCATATAAGATTTATTCATCCAACTCAAAGAAGAGGACGCAAAGCACCAATTTGTAAACTATAGCCATTGTCTTATGTAAGTTATATAAGTCACAAAATATAAAATTAAAGTTTACAAATTTGCAGATTTCAAACAGCTAGTGTTTGAATAGCTAAGTATCTGTATGGGTCCAATATCAAACCATCAAGAATAAAATCATTTGAGGTTTTGCTACAGATAACCTATAAAAGTGTATGTTCCCAAAAGAACAAGATATCTTCAACTATCTTTTTCAAGCAGTGTTATCTTACAGGATTTTTATTTTAAATCCATGGCAACTATTTAGTTGAAAAAGTACTCAGATATATTTGAAATAATTATCTGTTTTTTGTGTGTTTAATTACCTTTTTTCTTTAAATACCAAGAAACGTGGGAACATTCATTACAGGTTTTTTTCTCTCTATCCATCCTTAAATTGCAAGCTAAACTTCTTTACACCTCAAATCAACCTCCAGGACTTTCTCTCTCCTCTACATCTCAGCTCACACCCAAACAGAACATGTCTCCCTTGTTCACTAGCAACTCTTATCTCCCCTAGTCCCTTATGGTTGACATTATCCCATAACCAAAACAGATCATGTCTGCCCTGTGGCCATGATGACTCGCTTACTCACTCATCCACCCGCTTGAGCCTCATCGTCATCTTGTTGCCAGCCGAAGTTGTCATGCGAACATGCTTCATCCCGTTGCCATGTCGACACCTCACCTACCCAATAGTGGACCGGCGTCCAGTCTGCGCGCGAAAAATGCAAGTCACGCCACTGCTTTGAGACATTACGACATTTCATTTAACACAGCAAGTGGTTAGGTAAAACGAGTTTCAGTGAGACAAGGGATATTGGAAGGAAATCAAGCAGTCATCTGTACTCTTTGTTTGTATTAGATGAATTGATTTCTGATGGGACATGAGGTCCTGGGGAGGATTCTTTAGCTATCTATTTTATCAAATGTTCTCAATATATCTTTCTTCTTCATGTATTGCTTTCATCACCCATTGAAGATCAATGAACTGAATAACCATAATTTGGTTTGGGGACTTTCAAAATGCTTTTAGATTAAAGAAAGTTTACTGCAAGATTCAGAGATTGGCAAACTATCAATGTTTAGATCATAAAGGTTGATCAAAGATTAAACAGCAATGTGTCATGAATCAGAGAAATTCATAAAACAACTGATAGGAAATGAGAGAAGATTGTAAATTTTAAAAAAGTCATCATACAACCAATTTTCTAAGAATTAATAATCAAGTAATATAAAATTGTTGTAAGAAGCTGAAAGGAAATTATTTTTAATGAGGTTCTCAGAATGCTCTCATTACAGCATTCAATCTTGGAGTAAAATGTAGGAGACAATAAAAATTACTCCCTAATACATTGTATATCTAAATACTAGGCTTAATTTCGATACAAATTCGAAGAAGTATGCTAAAGGTCATTTTCATCAAGAGATTATTACCAAAAGCCTGGCAGATAATCAAATGAATATTCCTTCTCTAAGACAATCAACATTTCAGCAGTAAGCGCAATCATCATCGCTTAGTAATTGATGTAGCGTGCAAATAAAATCTGTGCATAGGGGTGTGGCAATCAGATGAGTTTATTGATTATTATATTGCTGATGGGCATGGTAGTATGGCGGAAAGAGGGGGTTTTCGTAACACTATAAGAAAGAGTTTACAAATTTATAACATTTTCAAGACAACACATCAGAAAACTTGATTTTTTTAACAGAATGTTGAAGTAGTAAAACATGCTAAAGAAATTAACTTGGATGCTTGCATGTATATTTCACCTTGTCCTTATGGAAAAAATCACAAAGAACATGGAATATGATAGATCAGAAAAACAGTACTTTATATCATACAAGTACAATTAAAAATAGAAAAAATACAATTTCAAATTTGAGCAGTATTTTCTATTTTCTGACATACATAAAACTTTGCACATCTCAAGAACTGAACAAAAAGGATTATACTTCTCAAAAGGGAATAATAATGATGAATTATGAAAGGAAAGGGTTCTACGGCTAAACTGAATGTCTAAAGCTTTTGTAAAGATTTTATAGCGTGAATTGTATCAGAATATCATTTTCATCATACAATTGGGTAGTGACTTTTAAACTTACCTTTAGTGTTGGTGCTCGTGAAAAAATATTAACTTCATCTATATTCAGAGTCCTTCCCCTCTTTAATATCTTAATTTCTTTTTTTAAAAAGGCCATTTAACACTAATCTTCCAAATTAAGCAATTGCGTATAAGAAAACTACCTTCATAAATTATATCTTGATAACTTCCGTCCATTCAATCCATGGTAAATGCTTTTCTATCAAAAAGAAAAAAAGAAATGCAGTAATCTTCATTTTGATTTCGATCATGACCAAATAATTTTTATGTAAAATCACAAAAAGCATCCACTAAAACACATTTTTATATCTTATCATCCAACCAGTGCAAATATACATTCATAAAATGTAACAATACACTAGGAAGTGATCAACACTTTTAAGGGACTTCACCAAACATTAAGACAGGCTTCACCCTCATTTTAAGAAAATACCTTTGCCCTTCACACTCTACTCTTCACGAACCCCCTTTCATAATCTCTTTCTCAAATGACATCTTTGCCTTTCACACCTTTAGCAGTGTAAAGGCAGTGCAAACACCCATTCCAATTGCATTTACTTAACGCTCTCACACTTCTGCTCACCAATATATTGATTGGGAAAGAAAGTGATTTGTCATACTTTCCTTGCTTTATTATTATATATTTTTGAGAATCAAACAAATCTACAGCTTCTACCTCCTAGATGAGTTTGCACAACTGCACCATCTGATTGCTAGATGGTCAGCAATCTATTTTGTGGTGATCAGTTTGATCTTAGCTATGAAATGTTTCTTTGACAGTTTTATTAATGAGGAATCTTCCCTATGGGTACTTTGTAAGCTAGGGCAGTGTTAGCCTATAACCTAGAAAGAGGCTTCAGCTATTGTCTTTGTTGTTTATGCTGAACGTAGCAACATGTCTGATTATATGGCCAAGACTAAAAATTCGTGTATATGCGGTGGCTGCTTCACAGTTCGTAGTCTTTGCCACATCAGACATATCCCTTGCGTAAAGAATAATATCAATGACAATAACTGCAGCAGTCGCCTAGATCTTAGGCTAGGGCAATGTTAAAAGGCATTCTCTCATTTCTTACAAATATTTCTTCATCATAATGTAATGAATCATATCTGCTGTACACTTTGTCAGCACCATGTAGAGTAAAACTATCCTGGGACTTTAAAAGTACATAAGGTGAAAAGGCTGGAATGGGGCAAAGGGGAGAAAGCATTTTTTTACCCTTACTAAAAATGTTGTTAATCCTTGGCACTTTCAAGGGTGATTTACCCCTTTCCGCCCTTTTATTTTATAGAATGAAGGGGAAATATTACTGGGGGCTGGGGCGATTTAGCACCCAAAATGCTCAAAAGTGCCCTAGAAATATAAATATAGATAGAAATATAAATAAAAAATAACAAGTGGAGCGCCTCTGGCAGTCTCATCTGCATTTCAGAATTCAATATAGCAGCAGTACTGATTTTGAAAACTACTATAAATAATTATTCACAATAACACAATTCATATAATGATAGAATACTACATTCATTGATCCTAAATGACATTTGACCTTGAGCATGTGACCTAAGACTTGTCATTAATACTCGAGTACCATATGTCCATATTTCATAAACTATATCCATGAATCTTCAATGTTATGACAGCAATTTACAATTACTTCTAACATGGCCAAAGTTCATTAACCTGAAATTACCTATGGCTTTGGTCATGTGACATGAACATTCGCACAGGATGTTTAGCGATACTTGATTACTCGTATGTCCAAGTTTTATGAACCGGATCCATAAACATTCAAAGTTATGATGGTAATTCAACAAATACCCCAATATGGCCAAAGTTCATTGACCCTAAATGACCTTTGACCTTGGTCATGTGACCTGAATCTAAGGTAGAATGTTAAATAATATTTTATTACCCTTATGGCCATGTTTCATGAACTAGGCCCATATACTTTCTAAGTTATGAAGACATTTCAAAAACTTAACCTTAGAAGTTAGATTAAGATTTTGATGTTGATTCCCCCAACAGAGTCTAAGTTCATTGACCCTAAATGACCTTTGACCTTGGTCGTGTAACCTGAAACTCAGGCAAGATGTCTAGTAATACTTGATTAACCAAGTTTCATGAACTTAACTTTGGGTAAGGCATTATGTCGCCGTCCGAAAAGCGGTGCCTCTAGTCTCAATCTGCTTTGATGAGACAAAAAGGAGCTCTGGAATTCTCCATTCACTGCAAAGTTAAAGCTTATCCAATCAAGGCATTAAAGGACAAGTCCACCCCAACAAAAACTTGATTTGAATAAAAAGAGAAAAATTCAACAAGCATAACACTAAAAATTTCATCAAAATCGGATGTAAAATAAGAAAAATATGGCTTTTAAACTTTCGCTTATTTTCAACAAAATAGTTATATGAACGAGCCAGTTACATCCAAATGAGAGAGTTGATGACATCTCTCACTCACTATTCCTTTTGTAATTCATTATATGAAATATGAAATATTTTGATTTTCCGTCAATGTCTTGTGAAATGAAGTTTCATTCCTCACTGAACACATGGAATTCCATTATTTTAACATTTTGTGCTTCAGGCAAGGAGGTCCTAATCGTCAAATTCGTAAAAATTGAAATATTGTATAATTCAAACAATAAAAAACAAAAGAAATAGTGAGTGAGTGACATCATCGACTGTCTCATTTGGATGTAACTGGCTCGTTCATATAACTATTTTATTGAAAATAAGTGAAACTTTGAAATGTCATAACTTTCTTATTTTACATCCGATTTTGATGAAATTTTCAGCATTGTGCTTGTCTGATTTTTCTCTATTGATTCAAATCAACATTTTCAGAGGTGGACTTGACCTTTAAGTTGTGAAAAGCAGCCCCCTAAAAAAAGTTATATTTTTTTTGCCTGATAGAATGTAGTATAAAGCATGAATGGAAAACAATAGGCAAATTGGCAATTACACGGATGGCTGTGATAGACAGGTCCTAAGTGGCTCCATGAGGATCAGCTTCAATGGCTATAACATAAAGTGATGGTCTCTAACTGAGGTTTGACTGTGCAGTTACAAATTCATCTTGAATGAATTGAAGCTGAATTGTCCTGGGGGCCGTTTCATAAAGCTGTTTGTAAGTTAAGAGTGACTTTAAGAACGACTGGTGAACCTTTTTATGCGCTTAAACCATCACCAATGAATATACCATTTTCCAAAAAGAAAGAATCACCAGTCGTTCTTAAAGGACAAGACCACCCCAACAAAAAGTTGATTTGAATAAAAAGAGAAAAATCCAACAAGCATAACACTGAAAATTTCATCGAAATCACATGTAAAATAATAAAGTTATGACATTTTAAAGTTTTGCTAAATGTTACAAAACAGTTAAATGCATAGCCTATTGGGTATGCAATGAGGAGACTGATGATGTCATCGACTCACTTTTTTTTCATATTTTATTATATGAAATAGGGATTATTTTCATTTTCTCCTCATTGTCAAGTGAAACAAAGATTAATTTCTTCCTGAACATGTGGCATGAGTATTGTTTAAAACTATATGAATCAGTCAAGTTGGTCCTTATTGTCAAATCTATAAAAAATGGAATATTGTATCATCAACTGTCTCATTTGAATCATGCATATTTACTGTTATGTGAAAAATAAGCAAAACTTTTAAATGCCATAACTTTCTTATTTTACATCCGATTTCGATGACATTTTCAGCATTTTGCTAGTTTGATTTTTATCTATTTATGCAAATCAACATTTTTCTGTGGTGGACTTGACCTCTCAACTTATGAACAACTTTATGAAACACCCACCTGGTCAAACTATAAAGACGAATCTAATATCTTTCAATCTATATGGAAATTATGGAATAGCTCAAGTGAAAAATTGAATAATGCATAAAACATAATCATCCAAATGAATGTAAAGCTAAATGAAGTATCTGTCAAGTTATCTTTTTACTTTGCATTACAAGGTGTCACAGCATCTGTATTGAATCATCTCATATCAGCATTCATATACATGAAACTGAGAAGCTCTCAAAAATCTGGATCAGCTGTGATCCTTTCCAGATAAACTCTATCTCATAAATAAAAGTTATACCCTCTACCAGACCTTCACCTTCTTACAGCCTCTAGTAGTCCTCCTCCCACTTTCAACCTCCTCCCCTATTATTCTCTTGTTTTAGCTTTCTGTCTCTCATTCTTACTTTCTCTGTCTCACTCTCTCTCTCTCCTACCATTTTCTTTTTCTCTTACTTGCCTCACCCCTCTCTCTCCCTCTCTATGCCATTAATATTTTCCTCACTCCAATTCTCATTCTCTATAACACTAAATCCATGGCTCTATCAGCTGACAATCAACGCTCACCCTGGCCTACCTTTCTCTTGAGGGTTTAATAATTTCCCACCGCCCAGTGTCTAGGTACTGTGAATGCTATTACCATGACTCATCCTCTACACCATGCCATGCAGGACCCTGGGAATGATGACCCCCCAGGGACCAACCCTAGGAACCAATGACCCCTGGGGTACCTGGCAATAACCCTGTTGGTAGAGGGATTGCTGCCACCACCCATTGGTAGGCAAGTGTGTACAGAGTGGTTCCATTCCCAATAATTGCCTTTATCATTTTCATCAGTGTACAGATATAGAGGAACACCATAATTGGTAAATTGAAGGTCTGAATCATGATGTGCTCTTTCCAATTATTTTTAATGAAGAGGATGGTCATTTTGTATCTTCCATGTGGAGGTCATTTCTGTTATCAATTTCAAATTGAGCTTTTAAGCCTTTTTCATAAATATCCTGTTAGGATAACTCATTAAGGCCACATGCAGATATGATAATTTGAAAAATGAGATACAAAAGATAAGCTATCAGCTGACCTAATGGATAATGACAAGTAAATTCCTCAGAAATATAATCAAATTGATAAGATTATTTATACCTAGATATGTAGAGAACTTATACAACTGATCTAGTTTTATTCATGAAAACTACTGTCTTCTCAGTCGATAAGTGATATGTTTTTCAACAACCTTGAACATGACCCCAAACAATTGAATCTGAAATGAAGTGTGTCAGCACATATCAAAACATAACCCACAAAAAAATGAGTAGCATTGAGCATGATAAACTATATGAAAAGTGAAAGTCTGTGAAAAATGATCTAGATTAGATATGGAACTAATCTTGAATCAGACACAATTGATCTAATCAAGATATGAAGTCACTATAACATGTAGTCTAAAGCTAAGTAGATTTCTTGTTGAAGATTTATTTCAAGGACAAACAAGGCATACAAGAACAAATCTTAAGCTAAATCAAGAGTAAAAGTGTTTACTTCTGACTTCATATACTTGCAACATTAATTCATGTTATCTGCATTGTTCCCCTGGTGAATTACTTTTTATCATCTAATACATTATACACCCTTCTCTCTGTGTTTATCAGTATTTTTATGGATGCATTGAACAGACACACTGTCAGCCATGAAACCGCAATGATTATTTTACCGGACGAGAACAGATATGAGGTTGCCTGGTATTCTGAAATCGAAAGTAATTTGCAGGGTTTGTTAACTACAAATATGGGCTTGTTATGGAGAAAGGGAGTATGGGTCAAGGAGAGTATATGGAAAGATGGGATGGTATAAACAAAGAAGTGGAGTAAAAAGATAAGTGTTGTTAACTAACCAAGGAGGAACAAAAAACAACAACTGGGGAGATAAGAAGAGATAGGCAAGCGGAGGGAGGGAGGGAGAGAGAGAGAGATAGTCATTTGAAAGGAGAAAGAAGAGGTAAATTAAATCAAATAGATCTATGATTAAATAGAGGAAATGATGGAGGATGAAAGAGAACGAAAGAAAATCGGTAGAATCATGATAATTGATAGATTGAAAAATAGGTCTGGGTGATTGAAAACTTCTGAAACAATCCATTCAGAGCTTTAAAAATGGTGTCATCATGACACTCTTACAAAGAGAAAAAATAGGATAGAATAATTGACATAATGTAAAAATGATTGAAAGTATTAAAAAGAGCTTAACATGGGTACAATAAATGCATGGAAATTTGGGATGAATGAATATGTAAATGAAGAAATCTTTTTTTTTAAGTAATGAATAGATTTAAAACAATCATAAGAAAGACATCTTATATATCTTATAACATGTCAAGTATAGTCTAATAACCAGACTGTTAAAATGAGAAAGACGGATAAGAAAGAGGAGAAAGGGATAATACAATTTGATAGACAGCTATTTAAAATGAAATATGAAGAAAACAAACTGAAAGAGAAAATAACACTTATGAATGAAATTTTGAAGAGAGTATAACAGGGAAAAAAAAGAATGCACATGGGATATGAAATAAAATTTGAACATCTGTTCCTGGGTAATAAATCAAAGTCGGAAGAGAGCATCCCTGGTAAGTATAAAACATCATCCAAGGATGACTCATACTCTACCTCTTTCTCCTCCTCCTCTCATACCAGATTGCTTAAACGACTTAATCCTTGGATGAGAGAAAATAATAGCTCTCTGCTAGAGACTCAAACCAGCTTGACAGTACTAAGAACAATGTTCCTTAAACTTGTTTGTGACAAAACTGAGTTATCTCATACCCCGGTTTACCCTTTATTGGACAGAATATTGTTTTGAGATTATCAATTATCAATGGACTGTTTAAACCTTGCAAAACAAAATTTATTTCATTCTTAAGACTGTTTAGTATATTATTTAAGGTGTACATTGATAATGTTAATAATGGTGGCAACTTTAATCTGTCTCACAATTCCTGTAAATAACACTTTCTAGGCAAAAGAAGATTTCCACTTCTACATGTATGTAATAATTGAAAGACAATAACATGTATAAGAAGATATTTTTTTTCATTATTAGTTCTCATTGTAATTTACATTGAACCATATACTTGATTCAAAATTGAAGATACAAAATATCAAACTTCCAAGGCCAATGTTGTAGAGAGATCAGGGAAAACTATTTCCAAACATTAACATACTAAATATTAAAAGGAGAATGTTTTCTGAGACAAATTTTATGTTTCACAATGAAGAAATCATGAGTCAAGGCATTAGTCAGAATTGGATATGTCTTTGAAGTGATTGTATCAATTAAAGCTATTAATCTAAATCTGATGAGGACAATCCTTTTTAGTACAAGTATCTGAAATATTAAGACATTATTTCATGAATAGAAAAAACAAACTTTCAATAAATATGTACATGTAAATGTATATTGAATGTATGTATATCTTACTATAATACAAACCTAAATGACATTAAAAGTTGTAATAATTGATAAATCACCCCTCCCTTCTTAATAAATTTTCATATAATGGTCCACATTTCTGAATACATCCTAGGGCATCATACACCTGGATTTCTTTTATAATAGCGACTGTTACTACACTATCGAATTATTATGAAGACCACTCTTTATTTCCCCTAGGTTATCTCTCTGTATATGAACTGAGCCCAATCAGCTGTTCCATGACATGGCATGAACCAGGGACATGAGAGAGAGAACTCATTAGGTGGGAGATGACAAAATAACCATCATTTCCTAAACAAGACATTTTCTTTCAATAGGTAGGCCTATGTTCCAATTACTTAAAGACCTCAGCTACCCCCACTTTCAGGTAACTTTCACAAATCTCCTGCTCTTGCTGTATTGGGGCGTTTAGTTTAGGGGTGTAACATACAGAGATTTGCTTGCTTGATTGTTTGTATCTTTTGGGATGTAAAAAGTTTGCCATAAACTTACAATAATGCTTGATTGTTTTATAAGTTGTATCTTTGTGTTACATTGCCAAGATCTCCCACTTAAGAAAAAATATATATATTTGGTGACGTGGTGTTCATAATAAAATGGGGTTAGCACCAAAAAGCAATGATACTCCAAATTAGGCAAGAGGGGCAATCGGTGCAAAACCAGGGTAAAGTTATCTACAGATAGATAGATGTTACATATAAATTAGGTTATTAGCTGTCAAACTGGCATGAAATAAAATAAGACTTTAAAACCTCCAATTTCCTTTTTAAAGCGATAGAAACTGATATGAATACAATGTAGAACAAGTCTCCACTCTGGTAAGCGGATCATAATTCAGTATTAAGTATATCTGAAGAATTAGAATCATCCCTAGAGGTTCATTGTATCCACCAACCTTTATTTCATTTTTATTCCTTTCCGGAATAGCTTTGAAGGTAATTTTAGAAGATTTATGATTCCTCCTTATATCTTTGACTGCCTTGACAAATATCAAATAGAGTTTGTTCTAGTACAGGGGACAAAAAATAAAGTGTTTATGCTTATATTATGCAACTTCAAAATTAAAATCTAATGAAAATCTATTTTTAAAAAAATAGCTGAAAAAATTTTCAATCCAAATCTGCCAGTTACACAACTCGCCCTCAAAACACAAATAAATGGTGATGTTGGTGATTATTTTCCTGATTGCTAAGAAAGCATAATTGCTTGTAAGCAACCAGAGGACTGGCAGCTTAAGGTCCTTAAGGGACCTGGTAATGATGATTTAAATGCCTTACCAAAGGGAACTAGTGCCCCATGGATAAAATATGTGGAAGTTCTGTATCATAATAATGACTATACCTTCTTTATTAAAATGTCACAGGATTTTATTCAGTCATTTTCTTTCTTGACATCATCCTTACACATCACCAAGAAACTTTGACACCTGTAAATAGCAATGCCTGGGGATGGGTTTTTCATATCATCATGAAGTGTGAGGCAATATATTTTAATGAGTGGGATTAAACAAGCTCATCCCCAATCAAACAAAACATTGGTTGTCTATGATGATGGTGATGATGATTGCAAAAACACCCGGTGATGCGTCCATAGACAATCACCTATTACTAACGTGTTAAAGAAGAGGGGAATGACTTGACTATCACCAATATACTGCCATACTTTGTCAAAAGGAAGCAAGTGCCTTAAAATCAATTTTTCAACAGGTTCATATTATATGAAATTGCTTTCTTCTTACAGATCAAATATCAAAGACAAAAACGAATTCAGTTATAAGATATAACTTTTAA
Source organism: Lytechinus variegatus (assembly GCF_018143015.1). Taxonomy (NCBI): domain Eukaryota; kingdom Metazoa; phylum Echinodermata; class Echinoidea; order Temnopleuroida; family Toxopneustidae; genus Lytechinus; species Lytechinus variegatus. The sequence continues at coordinate 40,583,027 of NC_054746.1, forward strand.
ACATCAAACTGATGCATTGGAATCCGTGTAAATGACAGATACATTATTCTCTTTTACAAAAAATTGGTATTAAAGCATTTTACTTAATACCTTTTTGTCAAAGTAAGACAGGATAAGGGCCATGTTGCTTGAATGCACTGCATGAACTGGCTGCAATAAAGTGGTAAGTGCTAATGAAAATGCATGATAGTAATGACCTTGTGGCTGGTACTGAACAACTAATACACAAGATTGGGTCAATATTTGACGAGTACTCCTGTATTCCAGAAACACACATATCTATGTGTGTTCTAGAGGATTCAAAGAGGGTTCACAACCTGGTATAAATAAAAGAAGAAAATAAGTATATAACCCATATAATGTAATTTGGTTAATAAGCCAGGGTATAGCAAATACACAAACAAAAAGCGAAAAAAAATAAAGTAAAGAAGGAAAAAATTTCTTTTTTTTAAAAGAAGAAAATTCCAGGCAAATTACATAATTTATCCTCTAAAACACATTTTCATTTCATATCATCCACATCATAACAGTTTTAAACAAACATTCATAATGAATTAGAATATTAATAGACAGATTTTGGGGAGACTTACCAAAGCTAAAGGCAGATTGAATACATCTTTCTTATCGCTTCACTTTTTAAGTAATTATAAGTACTGTATGGGTAATAAAAACACTTTTTTTGGGGGGGGGAGGGCAACAACTTTTTTTCCTTATCTCATCTTTCATATCAACTTAATTCCAGTATCTGGACATCATCATCTTTGGATGGGCACTACTGTTTACATTGAATTCTGGATAAACGTCCTGGCGGTGAAAAATAGTACCATGTGATGATGGGGTGTGATTGATGGGGAAGGTTCAGGCAGAAGTCAGAAGATAATTGCGTGCCATCATCACAGAAGAGTTGGGTGTCAAAGCAAGCAAGAGGGTGAAGTAGGAGTCAAGAAAGGAAGAAGAAAGTCAAAGTAAGTGAGAAACAAAGTTTTATAGTTTACAGATTGACGTGACAATGTGTAATGCAAAATGAAGATGTATTGTTCATTTTTCTATCATTGGGTGCATTATGCGGGGTATATGAAAAAAAAATTTGTTTAGAATAATCTTTACCATAAAAACAAAGTAATGGGGGTTGTGTTTTGATGTGATCAAATCTTTAAAAAAGGAATAATCTACCTTTGGTTTAGATATATGTTTAAGATATAATTTGTAATAGGTATCCAATACATTTTATTAAACCTATAAGTCTGTTTTCTCTCACTCTCTATTTCATTCACTCTCACTTGGTTTACCTACATCACACTGCTAATGAAATAAATTTAAGAATCATGATGGCATCTAATATGATATTTGATATCTAATTTTGACTGCATAAAGCTAGGTTCTCATAATGTTTTTTAAACTAAAATCAATTAAATAGTACTCTTCATTTTTCTTTAAGGACTGTGGTGAAACTACAAAAAAAAAGGAAATCAAATGTTGATACATCATTTTAAAAAATCAGCCACTGGCTGTATAATGATTAATGTAAAAGAAGTCATTTTTTACATAAATGCGGAATAATGAGGGGAACATATGGCAACTTGATACAATATTAGCTTGGTGCATTACTTCACTTCATTTTGAGATATTTCTTGTCCAAACATGTTTCTACCTATAAACAATTAATATTTCAAGCCAGACCTGTGAGCTTCCACCATCATTTTTTTTAAATATAAACTTAACATATCAAAATTTCTAAAAAAAATTTTTTATCAAACTTACAAAAAGACAAAACAAAACACGACATAATGCAGTGTACTGTACACTAAATAATAATTACTGCAACTATAATACAAATGTATCAACAAAAGAAGTTTGTGATCAGAAAAGGAAAATGTAGAGATGATGAAACTCGACCATACCACACTCGGCTGAACTCTGATCAATAATTGTGATTGAAGGGTGTACTTAATGAATCCCATGATGGTATTATTGTAATCTATGATACCTAATGACTCCTCAATGACGACAAAAATAGCCTTGGTTAGTAACATTCATGCAGCGTCATAAGCAAGTAATTGTGCTATGTGCAGTCAAGCATTTTAAATGCTTGGATACTTGAACTTGTACCAATGAGCAATATGATATTACAATGTGGTACGGTTATTAGAAAATGCAACTAAATAAAAATAAAACTTTTTTGTTTAATGTTAAGCAAACAATTAATGTTGGTGAAAACAATGCATTGAACTATGATGTCTAAGGCAATTTGCATGTAATGTAGCTATATTTTCAAAAGCAAAGCAGAAAGGAAAGGGCATCTCAACACTTCTCAGATATTGGGTCTCATGACCCACATTCACGAGAACCAAAAGGTAATTATTTGCTTTATATTCCACATCAGAATGATCTTTAGGAAGGGGAGAATATTGTGTTTGCCTTCATTGCAGACATGGGTGATGATTATGGGTACCAGATGAGATACTAGTACAATGCAACAAATTTTTATCTAAGCTAATATTTAATGCAACACACTTTTATAATTATTAATTGCACTTTCATTTGTGTACACTCTAAATTACAGGGATTTAAAATAAGACCACATGGACTGTAGTTAGGGACAATCGAATTCTGGATTTGATTTGAATCCTTAAGATTCATTTTTGAATCTCGAAAGATCTAAATTTAAATCATTTGAGATTTAAAGTTAAGTCTTTAGGATTAAAACTAAATCCAGAAATCGATTGGTCCCTAACTACAGTCCATCTGGACTTATTTTAAATCCCTGTAATTTAGAGTGTATACTCCAGATAAGAATAGTATTTGTTATGATTCTTCAGATCAAATCTGTTTAGTTAAAAGATCAGCAGAAAGCAAAATACCACCTTATGTTTGATGGATAAATCTATAATTTCTCATGTGATTCTTTTTCTAGCAACCAATTGAGTCTCAATTGGTTGCTAGAAAAGAATCACATGAAAAATTATTGAGTTGACAACGGATTGGCCCATCAAAATCTTTGAGAAGAATTTACTGGCGCTACTGAGCATTTAGCTTCTATCTGGTTTTTCATTCCTTTGAATAAAGAAAATATCATGAAAGATATAAAACTGTGAGTAAAGGTATGTTGAAACCAAGTCAAAATATTACATTTCATGTATGTTGCAATTTTTCTGCATGATGACAGGTTTCCGCAAGTACTAAATTTAACAGTTGTGAAAATGAAATCACTGAGTACCTCAGAAGAAAAATTGTTTTTCTCAAAAGAATAGATTGGAAAGATGCATTCATTAGTGAAAAACTGAACTATTGACAATTAATTCTTTTTTAAAGTTCTGCAGGAACACAGCTTATTTTTTATATTCTTACAAATTAAATTTAATAATCATTCCACAATTACAGCTATTAATTAGAACAAAAGGGTTTGAATTCTACATGATGTACTTTGTTGACCCCCTTTTTGGCCTAAAACAAAGAAAAGGGCTTACAAACGTGACTAGACACCTCTGCTTCAAGGCTGCTATCTACTCATTATCTAAACCTTCAAGAACATATTCATTAGCTTATCATCTGGCATATCTATTCTTCATCCATATAAACCCAAAGTTCTATGATTTCTCAATTGATGCCAAGGAAAACCAAGTGGTTTGTAGTCATGGTAACCACAAATAAACAGATCCCCAACAAGAAGGGCTAGCCATCTCATTTATAGACACAGCATGTCGAGGTGACACTTCCGTTGGCCAATGCATACTATAATTTGATTGCTTTAGTGGTAAAAAGGAATTCCGCTTTAGTACTCTCATCAATATGTTGCATCTAAACATAATAAAGTATAGGTTCATTTCCATGAAAAGATTTTTTTCTACCTTCCTAACATTCAAATGATTGATTGTATTTCTTCTTCTCTTTTTGCTTAATCTTTACCCTGTTCTAAATTTCAAAAATTGTTTCAATCTATGGCATATACATTCCTAAACCAATGTTTTTTATCTACATGCATTGAAAATAATCTCATAAATATACCCAATGTCAAACACTGCAACTAGAATTACATAGACCAATTGATTAAATTCATATCCACAATGCATCAAGTCCAATCAATAGAGTATTGTCTCATTGTCTCTATATGTAATCTAATTACATATATTAACAGGGTTCATACAAAGGTTACAGACATGAATAATACAATTACATTTGATTTGGTGTATTAAAGGGATTACCTCTTCATAAATCTTCAGGAAAATTGTGTAAATTGCTTGTTTGTAATGGTTAGAAAAAGAAAATACAGATAAATCTATGCATGGGGAAATGTACTGTATATAATCTTGAGAGGATTATGGTATAGCAAAAAGAGGGGGTGAATTACAGCATATAGTTCAAAATAAGAAGAGCCAAGTATGTGCATGTTATGTCTAGTATAAAATCAACAGAATTAATCATTCAATTTGGAATCTGGAGTGGAGCGTTGTGGCCCAGTGGATACGTCTTCTGACTTTGAAACAGAGGGCCGTGGGTTCGAATCCCAGCCATGGCGTAATTTCCTTCAGCAAGAAATTTATCCACACTGTGCTGCACTCGACCCAGGTGAGGTGAATGGGTACCCGGCAGGATAAATTCCTTGAATGCATGAGCGCTGAGAGGCAGCTCAAGATAAAGCCGGGGTAATAATAACAACGTGCCTTGGAATAGAATATTTCTAGATAGATGGCGCTATATAAATGCCTATTATTATTATTATTATCTGGTTTATAGATATTCAATTTAAATGTAGATGGCAATATATGATTCAATTTCAGTTAAGTCATTCTCACCGATGTACAGATAAATGCTTGATTTGATGGTAAAATATTTTTCTTGACATTGAAAGTCATATCCCTCCTCATTTCATCAAATGTTAATGGGTAAGGATAATAAACAAAGCTCTACAAGAATCACAGAAAGACAATCCTATCTTCAAGCCTTTTCATAAATGCTTGATTGAATTAGGAATTCCTTTTCAATATTTGATTTCAAAAGGCGATTGCAACAACCATCTTTAAGGAACCGCATCTTGTTGCCGCCCTTGTTTTGATAGCGGCAGACTGGGAGTGGTCTCAGTCCCAAACGTCATAATCCGAGGACAGATTTATTATCACATGTGAAACTAAATCAACACAGAACTGGTTTTGAAGATGAGAAGCCTGGAATATCAAGGGAGCAAGGAAAATCAATCCAGGTCTATCTCTCAACCCCTGTTAATTATTCAGGAAAATCAATACAAGTGGAAGTAGCCGCAGCCCTACCTGACTAGCTAGAGATTTAAAGGAAAGGCTTTGATATAATAATCTAGAAACTCTTTGCATTTCCCAGGTCAGTTTGACAGCTTTGACACCACAATAATATACAATCATATTGAAAGTGCTCCCAATAAATGCATTGCAAGTTATAATATTCTTTCAGGAATTAACATTTCTCTATGATACCCATTGAAACCTGATACCTTAAATTTTATGGACTGAAATGTAGGAGCCATTGAGAAAAAAAGTTATTGTGGATTTTAAAGCAACCAATCAATATTTTAATTCATATTCACAAAACAAGAGAGTGAATTGTATGTGAACTGGAGAAAATTATCCCTGTCACATTTCATTTTATCATAAACCAAGGAATAAATTTCATGAAGCTTTTCATAAGGCCAGCCGAGCGTGTTTCTCAAATTACATTCAATTGTGACAGCTTAAGTTGAAGTACAACAAATATCATGTAAATTGATAGTGAACCAACTGAAGTTAGACCAAATGGAACATGGACGAAATGAGAGTAGACCAAGTCGTTATTAGATCAACTGGCTATTAGGCCAAAAGGTAATAGAAGTACTGATGTTGGACAAAGTGGATATTGGACCAACTGAAACAAATACAATTAGACTAAATGATAAACAAAACGGCTATTAGACCAACTGGCTATTAGACAAGATGGTAATTAGACAAAATGCTTATTGGACTATGTTGATAGTTGACTAACTAATGGTAGATGAAATGATATCAGACCCTGCGATAGTGGGGAAAAAGGTAGTAGACGAAATGGCAATAAACCGATAAATATCCATACAAAGAGTAATCCTGATTTCCAAATCACTTAATTCTCTTTCTCTTGTTTCAAAATACTTAGTGAAAGAATGATTTATATCTTATCTGTAGCTCGAGTCCTGAAGAAAATACTGCTGCGACATTATGCGTTGTGACATGTGACGCTATGCGTTGACAATTTGCTGCGACATGTGACGTTTTGCGTTAGAAAAACTACAGCATTATGCGTTGACTGTGACATTACTGCGATATTATGCGTTGGTGCGACATTATCGGTTGTAACAAGCCCTAGGCTACTTCTACATCAAACAAGACATGGTGACATTGTTTCCTACTTTAACAAAAGGAAGTGTCATATTGACCAAACTGAATTTCTGCCAAGGTTTGTTTTTTTTTTTTTACATATTGATGTCCCCTTAAGAGCAAAATTTATTAAAAGGAATAACCATCATGGTAATGCATTGGTGTCTTTTATCGTCGGCCTTCATTCGAACCGTCATATCAGTAAATTTTTGTCAAAAAAAATTATCTAGAGATTTTTGAAAGAAATGAAAGTACAAGTTATATTCTGTTCACAACTAAATTTCTAGGCAGCAATTTATTTCAGTTTCTGAAGTATGTGGCTATTTCCACGGCGATGCCATACAAATTGTTGATAAAATGCGCAACTCCTATTGGAAACGTATACTGTAGCAAAGCTGTGCGCACTTAATATGCAAATGAGCAGTCAGCCAGACCGTCCTATTGGCACTACATTGACTTTGCACATGAAAAAGCGATAGACATTTGACTGACCACGGCACCACGCGCATTGAAATCACGATTAAAGTTGTTGATCCCCTATAGCCTTTTTGTACAAAGGAAATAAACCTATTAAACCAAAAATAATCATGTAGCTCTATTGCGATATTATCTCTGATACCAATAAAGATACCAATGTCAAGCAATTGTATTGGTCTTTCCAACCATGTATTTTTCTAGCAATGAACATGTTGAAAGGCTGGGGAACTAAGTGTGAATATTATATTAAACTTTGAAGTTGATTTTCTCTGAAATGGGATTCCACAGTCATATGTGTAATACCACGGTTTGGATGATGTAAAGCACTCTCAGTTTGCCATATTGTAGGATTTCCGTCACTTGCTTCCTTTTGACAGTTAACAATTAAAGCTTTCTGCAGACTCTATGCGATTTTTTTAAGTAGACTAAAGATTTGCTACGCATGTGTCACCTAGGAGATACTTCCTCTACAAACTAGGTTAACAGCTAGACACAAGCAGGTTAACAAGAATGCCACTTTATGTGGTCTGATCAAGCTTGAAGCAAAAAAAGTCAGTTAAGACAGACTGGGAACATCTGGAGGGCTGGTTACAAGAATAATTGGAAGAAACCAACTTTTCTATCTTAATTAGCTTACTGGCAATACCATCTTCACCCTATGGCAAATATAAGGTCATCAGAGGTCAACTATATAGGTACAAAAAGAATCAGAAAGACATAATATACAAGAAAAATTCAAACTAGTCTTTTGAGGTACTAATTTGTAGACCATATGTAAATCAGTGTTAGATATGAACAAACTCTTTTAACAAAACCATCTCCATCATATAAAGGTGTCAAAGGATGATCTAACAATTATATTTTGAAAACAAATTGCAATAACTATTATATATTTGTGGAAAAAAAATTGGGAAGGTGAGGACAGATAGGAAGTAAAAAGCAACTTTTATCTATAATCGCATCTATAGTAGATGTTAAAGTACTACTAGAGAGAACCAAATATTAAATCTTCAAACTATGTTGGATTTGTGACCTACTTATGTCTTACATTATCTTTAACATTTCAAAAACCTGCTTCTTGGCTTTTCAAGTCAGAGAGGAAACAAGCTTCAAATGATAACTTTTCTTTGCTTTGGTTAGAAAACACCTTACATTATCCAAAAAGCAGGCATTAAATATTTGAGGATGTCAGGCTGTTATGAGCTTCATCCAAACAGATCTTAAGCATCGCAGCTTTTGTCACATAGACGCTCTGACTGAGCCTAGTCTAGAATTAAGGCTTAGTTGGGAGAAGTATTTGCTCAAATGCTTAAATCAGACAAACACTAAGACAGAAAACAAAGCAACTGTTTGATGATAGTCTTCGAACAGGGGGTGGGGGAACCTGATTATGTAATCATCATTAGACATATTTAAAACTGCTTTGTCACTTGAAGTGTGAAAATAATTTCCATAAATCACAAATTTGGTAAAGTCATGAAGATGAGAAAGCAAAAAGCAATCTTGGCTGAATGAACAGGAAATCTCCAGGGTATACTGGGAGCAAAACTAGGATGGAGGATACGTGACAAGGGTAAATTGCCAGGCACACGCGCACGTAGCTCTGTTGTCTCTACACCCCAGGCGATCTGCCGCACCCAAAGAGTAACCTTGAGGTGCAGTCATAATTGACTGGCAAAAATCCTAATTTGCTGGAAAAAGAAAGTTGATCATTTCCACTCAGTGCATGATGCACTTTAAGCAGTATTTTAAGTTTTTGGGGGGTTGCTTAATAAATATTTTGTTCATGCTTTGTTATGATCTGTTTCTGTGGAAACTCAACGTCTGTCCTTGGGTTCCTAAATAGATATCAGAGAGTGATACTCGCATCAGTCACTTTGGAACTTTTATCCACAATATTCAGATGGAAAAGTACTTTCTCCTGCTTCATAACTGACTTGATATTACTCAAGGAGAGAAATCATCTGACTCACTATTTTTATGATCTGTCAAGAGGTAGGAATATCAATTAATATAGATTTCAATGCATGAGTTTAGGAAACTTTGTAAGACATCAAAAGATGATAGATCAAACTTTCAAACTATTGGAATGATTAGGAGTGAGCTCTTGAATATTTCGATGATGGAGTAAGTTTGATTGAAATTCTCTGTGTTCAAGCTATTAGTGTAATACAAGTGAAACTTAAGTTTTTAAAAATGGCAAGCAAGGAGTTAAGAATACATGTATATGATATAAGAATTACAAAGGTGTACCTTGAACAATCAATCCCTTCTGCAGCTCATTCTGGTAGCTAAATAAGAACTTGTAACTATGAAGATAAATTGATAAATGTAATACGTATAAAGAGATGATGTGTTTTTAATATGGCTCTTTTATTTGCAAAATGTTTGTCTCGACAAGAAGTGCAAGACAAACATTTTTTACAATACTTTTCGTTTTTTTTTTTGACAAATTATATACTATTAATAGAAAGGAAGAAGGAAGCTTTCAACCTACGGTTTGAATATTGATTTAATTTTTTAAAACCCATCAACCACTATCTTTATGTTGTTTGCAGACCTCTATACATGTAGTCTCTAACTAGTGGTAATGCAAACAAAAAGAGATAATTTGACATCTTGAATTCATTGTTATGATAAGAATGTGAAGGAATGAATATTACAAAGAACCAGTAAGCATTATTTTCTCTGGTCAGCTGATTGAATAATGAATTCTTCACATTAAAAATTATCTTTGCTCTCTAGCAGTTTTATATCTTAAATTATCTTTGCTCTCTAGCCGTTTTATACTTCGTATGCAAGTACTATACTATAATATAAAAATTCCCCTTTTTTTCTCAGAAAAAAAGATAATGACTGGAGACTTGCTACTGGCTTATCAAAAATGATAATGCTTCAAATGTGATATCGAACCAGCCCATTTATCTTCCTCTGTTTAATATATCATGAATTCTGCTCATGTAAAAGTTTCTTTAAATTCAATCTTTTTATTGGACAAGCTAAATGCAATTTTTGCTAAGTCATTCAGTGTTATTTTTCCTTATTTCAAGCAGTTTTAAGCAAAGCAATTTGACAAATGGATGTTAAACCAATAAAGAAGCATGGAGTCTAATCACATAATTTCACACCTGACCTCATCCTATCTCTGGCCACCAGTCAGACTTATTGCACTCAGTGTTTGCCCACACCCTACCAATTTTCAATTGGGTGATAAGATCAAGTTTATACCTGATTTGATTTGTGGGTGGGACACAAGGGTTAGAGACATTGTGTCACGTTCACTCGTTGGCCGGAGTTTTTTTTATTTGCCATTGGCTAAGGCTACAGCACCATGCATGAGGTGATCTCCCGTTTGTCCGGCTTAATTGAACCCTGGATGGAACACTGTATAACTGCATGGCTGTTAAGAGTGTCGTTTACTCATTATTCAGTGTCATTTACTCAAACTTGCATGGGCTCGACTCATCAAATTTTCAGTGCTTGGGCATTTTTTGTTTTTTAATTTGCAGAATGCTCCAAACAGATGATCACATTAGGAATTTTGGTCCAGTTGTTTCATTTTAGAATAGTATTACAGTGTAGAGTAACCAGCCTCTGCCTGGGTGTGTGTGTGTGCCTCGCTCTCTTTCAATCAGTCTGTCTATCTATCTCCTTTCACACCCTCTTTCCACCTCCTTTATCCCAAATTCTATCAAATAAATATCTAGTATTACCTCTGATGGTGAAATATGCATGTAAATAGGATGACAAAATAGTTGAAATAGAAAATGTGCAGAGTATATCAGAACTTAGAGGACAAAAAAGCTTGCAATATCTGTTTTCATTACTATATTATGAATATTAATTCACTTATAACTTAATAATAATAATAATAATAATAGGTCCATTTATATAGCGCAGCTACTATGTGCATATACTCTACTGCGCTTTGATAATTGGTATCATTATTACCCCGGCTGTAGCTGAGCCGCCATATTAATAGGCGCTAAAGCGTTCAAGGAAAAATCCTACCGGGTACCCATTCACCTCACCTCACCTCAACTTAATGTATATCTAACCAAAATTCTTTTTATAGATAAGAGGTTATAATTTTTTGGCAATAAAGATGAAGAAAAATCTTTTTACACAATTATGATTGCTGTTAGGGCAAAATGAGATAAAAATTGTGACAATAGCGGAGAGAAAGCGGAGATGAAGCATGCATCTCAATCTTGTGACAAGGCCATTCCCAGGTAAGATGGGCATTGATGCTTGACATTGACGCAATCATTACATAGAATATCTAATCATCCCCCTCACCCTTTCTCCTCTTACTCTCATTCTTATCTCCTTGAACAGTAGGTCTGGCATAGTATTATTTTGTGTGTGTTTTTTCCTTTTTTTTCCTCACAATTCACCTCTTCCACATAATACATTCCTGGTCCCTTCTCTTCCTCTCTCTATCTCTCACGAACACACATAAGGCCAATATTAAATGACAAACATATCAAGATTTTTATCATATAATTCACTAGAAATCCTAAGTTGACTCTAACTTTAGATCTCTCAGTTTCTCTATCCCTCTTTTATCCTGCCCTTTCTCTCTGTCACTCTCTCTCTCTCTCCCTCTCCCTCACTCCCATACATGTAGCTACCATCCTGTACCCTGGCTCCGTCCCGGATACAAGGTGATGGAGCGCTGTTCGTGGAAACACCTGGTTAATCAATACAAGTTGACGTCAAACATGACACGCAACAAGACTAGAAGAGATTGGTTGGAACTTGGAAGAATGTTTGGTAGATGAGCAAATGTTTCTCTTTGGGTCAGAGTAAAGCAATTATTACCCAATAAATCATTTTATACGGAGTTTGCTTTGGAATGATCAGGGGAGCGTTTCATCAATATTTTCATCCGACAAGTTGTCAGATCTGACATCTTTCCATGATTTTGATTGGCTGAGAGGCACTGTTCCTATGGTAACAGTCGGATAAAATGGGACTTGTCGGATATAACGTCCGACAAGTCCTTTCATGAAACGCCCCCAGGGGTTCCTAATGTCTTCACCCACTCATCCCTCTACATTTGATTCACTCTAGTAATATTGCTAAAATTGTACTCTAGAGTCTAGATGCACTACTTTGCAACAATACACATATCCATGTCTATTCAAGAAATTTATTCAGCTTACCATTAATCTGCTTTAATTGTCATTTGCATTAATTTGATTACCTCTGCCTACACTGTACAACCTGGAATGAATCCAACAGAAGCTCACGTTGTAGGGCAAGGTCATATCTTTTGTTCTTAAACAGCGTTATTTGAGCCTTGGCCTCAATGTTTCTATTTGTGAAATCTTAAACAAGAATAATTGATGCAAGCAGTACTTCATTAAAATGATGAACATTCAAGGATGTCTCCTATACATTACAGAATTTCAGAAGCTACATACTTGATAGAATCCATTACAGAGTCTGTACACCATCCATCTTGTCATGATGCTCTTTTGACATCATATAAATGTCAATGTCATTTATTACCATAGCAACCAATTGATTCATTGGAATGGATGCACATTGTATTTTTTATAGATTAAAAATGAAATAATTTATTTCACTTGATACTATTATATGAGGACTTTCATGCAAATGAAAATGAAAGAAGCTTTAATACAGGGATTCCTAAAAGTTCTTGAAAGTAGGCAAAAGTTCTAGAAGAATGTAAAAGGGAAACTAGAGAAGCAAGAACAAAAACTTGAAGAAAGAGCAGTATAGTGAGAGAAAGAGCAGAAAAGACAGAGAGAGAGAGCAAGAGCAAAGCGAAGAAGATGAAGAGAGTGAGAAATGTAGAGATGGAATGTTGGAAAGGTATGAGTCATCACCACACCCTCCCTCCACGTGTCATTAGTTCTTGTTGACTCACACACCGGCAACTCTAAACCTTTCTCCAGGCTATGTCAAAATGATCGCCGCATTGGTGTAACCGTGGGATTTGTTGGGGTTAAAGTCAGGGCATAAATGGATGATTCTTTTTTCCAGACTTTGGAGATTTGTACAGAAGTACAGGATATAATTGTTTGTGCGTGATTTTTTTATTCTCATGTGATCGGGGTTTTTTTCAGAGAATGTTTTGGAACATCTTTTGACTACTATTGGTATTTTGAGACTACTAAAATGAAACCCCATCTGTCAGGGCTAGATATTCCGAGGTCAGCTGTATTCCCTCATTTCACTCTCTCTCTCTCTTTCGGTTTCCTCCCTCACCCCTTCCCCACTCTCTTCCCCTACATTTCTCTCACTCGGGTTAAACACTCTCGTTCAGCTCTCAATGACTGTGAGGTTTTTTTTTTAAATTGAAGCAATGTTTTGCCTTGCATTTGCTGAGCATTTTTCCCCTCCTACTCCTCTACATTGTTTTTTTTTCTTTTTCCTAACAGTCAAAATCATTTTTACAAGTTTGTCCAAGAAATCCATGAATTACTTACATACATACATACATACACACCCTCCCTCACACACACACACACATACATACATACATACCTTATCACTTATTTGAATACATAAAAAATAAGTGCATCATATCATATTGAATGGAAGTTAAATCAGAATTCATAAATTTACCAAGCTGGTTTCAGTTCACACTGTATACCAGGGGTTCTCAAGCTACGACCTGCAGACTTGATCCGGCCCATGGAGCTTCCCTATCCAGCCAGCAACACTCTGCTATTTTTTTTTTTGGGGGGGGGTTAATCACTTTTAAGTCACAATATGAAACATAGCTCAATAACATTGTTTATCCATGAAACCGTAATAAAAGTAATGGCAGGCAAATTAATTTGACTTTTAAACGAAGTTAAGTGGAGTCTCTTCTGTCTGTTCTACTTTCCTATTAGATGACCAGCACGGCACTACATTGAAAAAAATGTAGTTTCACGTCAAACATTGATAACACATACGTTGCATTGGAAAACACGTGCACACACATTCCAACACGTGATCAATTTGTTTAAAACGTAAACTTAATTGCTGGTTCAGTTTAGCGGATTTTCTCAGGGGTACATAAGTCATCATTAATTGTTAGCCAGGTCAAGATGGCATCAAATTCTGCAAAGAAAAGAAAGGTGGAAGCTGAAAATCGTGTTTTCATTGAAGAACGGACAGAGAAGTATGCATTCATTTTGCCGCAATCGAGCACAAGGCCAATGTGTTTGCCAATCTACTTTGACTTCAAAAAATATTGATAGGCCTAATACAAAACATTATCTGTCTCTTCAATTACAGGTATGTGTTAAAATTTTGATCATTTCTATTGACTCTCGCTGTATTTTGAAATTGTTTCTAATTTTGCCTGTGTTCTATATAAAACTGTAATAAATTTGTTGGATTAAAAATTTCACCAGAGAGCATCTAGGACCCCGGCCGCAAGGGTCTTCGCAGGTATCCACTTCACCCTGGCCCTTTCAGGTTTATTTAGAGTCTCATCTGGCCCTTCAAAAAAAAAGTTTGAGAACTCCTGCTGTATACCAACTTGGGTTGAAGAAAAAATAAACGAAAATGGAGGATTAAAGACAGTTTGTGTAAGAAATCAAAAGAAGATATGAAACTACTACAGTGAAAATGGGGCCTATCACTGGATAAAAACTTTTTAATTCCACTGTATAAACTCTTAATAGCAAGGTGGGAAAGATGTATTGTCCTCTTCATTCTTGTCTAATATAGGGGTCTAAATCAGTCCAAAATCTGTTTCAAATATTTATGTGTAAGTACAATAGTAGTATAGTGAGTTAGAAATCCTGTGGTAATGCATACTCTTTTCCTCTCCTAGGTATAGTAGGGCTGTGAAAATAAGAAAATTATTTTGTAAAAAAAAATATTTGTATTTTGTTAAGATTTTAGAGTAATTTCTGTTGTTGTTCTGTGCATTTTGAGGAAAAATAAATTTTCTGCGATTTTTTTCCGTTTGAAAATCTACTTTCAAATTGCTGTTCTTTAAATCCCATGATATCATGGAAAATCACTGTCCTGTCCCTACATAATAGCAGGTATCACTGACGAGAGAAAGGTATCATTATGGCTAAGTGGCAAAAAAAAAGCAATTATCGACAAGACTAGCGATAAATAGGTTATCAATAAAAGCCCTAAAGTACATGTAGTGTATATGGCATAGACGGCTTGAAGGCTGTCTACATGTATACAAGTGGAGAATGCTTACTTTCAAAGTTCTGAATCCATTTTAGTATTTGAAATTACAGAGATAAACTGTTGAGGGCCTTTTGAATTATCATAACAAAAACTGTGCATTGGGCAGTGCGTTAATTTCCAGTGGGCAGCAGTTACATCAGCAGTGGAGTGAAGGGTTAACACCTGGCAGTGCAGGTCGAGAATAAAAATAATGTTATCTCTCTTTTTTTTGTCTTCAGAAATTCACTGAAAATCATGAACATATACATGTAGTATGGTCCTAAGGTACACAATAGGCCTAATCAAAGACTGTATTAACCAAACTACAGTGCCATACTTTTGGCAGCAAATGTTATCAAAATATTTGTACAAATCCAATGCAAATAGTGTTTTTTAGCCAAAATTCATAAATGTACCATTATTTTTCCTTTTTTTTCCTGCTTAAAATCATTTAATTTTATCTTTTTTATGGTCAAAATACAATCCCCGACAATTTCCATTGAAAAAAAAAGAGCATGTGGAACAAAAATTAGCCTTTCAGGGGCATTATTTTATCAATTAGAGCAAACTTATGATTTTACGCATAAATTAGCATAATTAATGAAACATGAGATTTTTTGCAGAATTTGATGTTAGTTTTGTAGATGCCATGGGTAACGCATGTGCCAATTTTCGTCGCGATTGCGCGATCGACGGCCGAGCTCATAAGGGGGGGCTGATTCAGCCCCCCCCCCAAGTCCGTCAGTACCAGAGATTCTTAGGCGTCGAAATAGCCCAGTCTATTTAGGGTTAAGCAAAATTCAACATGGAAGAGGTAAATAATCAAGCTTTGCTGAAACTGATCAGAAAATCTTATTCAACTTAAAGGGGAAGTTCACCCTGACAAAAAGTTTATTGTAAAAATAGCAGAAAAAATAATAAAAAATATTGCCGAAGGTTTGAGAAAAATTCATCAAATAATTAAAAAGTTATTAGAATTTCAATTATTTGATTTGTGACGTCATATGCGAGCAGCATTCCTACATAGCGAATGGTAAAAAATCAATAAAATGTCATTTTCTCAAAAAAATGAAAATGGTTTTCAGTTTTCACTGTAACTTTTGTATATCAATAGACAAATCATTTCACACTCGATCATGAAAAGAAAACAAAATTAAGTCATCAGGAACCACACAAAATTTGAAATTCATAATTTTATATTACATAACACATGGGGCAGCTGCTCGTTTATGACGTCACAAATCCAAAATTTTGAACTCTAATAACTTTCTTACTCTTTAACGGATTTTCCTCAAACCTTCACCAATATTTTTTACTATTTTTCTGCTATTTTTACAACAAAGTTTTTCTTCAGGGTGAACTTCCTCTTTAAGTGATTATTTCAGCTTATGGAATGTTAACATTTGTATGCATACTCTGTTGTATTATCCTTCAGCAATTTATCTTTCACAATTTTGTAGAAAAAAGGAAGTTTTTAAAATTCTAATTTGTACTTCATTTTATTTTGTTTTGACAAATGCCTTCAAACTGAGTGGCATGGAATAGATTCATCAATTTCTGATCAATATTCTTTGACTTGAAATAAGCCTTGAGATGTTTCTGTCTGCTAAGAACTATCCATAATCTTCATCCATTCCAACTGACATGTAGTCAGAAGAAGATGGAAAGATGAGTTTACTTCTTTACACTTCTCCCACAACCACATTTCCAATTCATCTTGAGCAATTAAAAACAATTTATTCATTTGCTGGATTGCCGGCATGCTAGCCTAAAAGCCTGCAAAGACAGTCTGTCTGACTCCACTCCAAGTTCAATGCATGTGAACCAGATTGAAAGATCCATCCTCCTATGAAAATTGAATGATTGCCATGTCCTGAGAATACCAATGAGTTTCAAAGTCACATGTTCCATAAATGAACAATGGTCGGGATTTTTTTTTTGAAGAAAAAAACATGAAACACCAGCGACAGTAATACGGGCAAATGATATCTCAGACTTGTACATAAGGAAGTGAGAAAAATAGATAACTGATCTCATCAAACTTAACAAGTTCTGTAAGATTCTTAAAGTTTGAGGGAAGTAGACTGCAGTGGAAAAAAAAAGAAGAAATGGTTTACTAGAAAAAGTCTGAAAGCAAGTTTGTTAACTTCAGCAAAAGGGAAGTGTTGTCTTATTCTCTTTCATAGAGACACATCTTCTGATTTGTGTTTTTATCAATACTTACATTGAATTTGTAGATTATGATTGAATTGATTTTTGAAAAACAGTTTATCTATCAATACTTACAGCCTCCACTCAATATATTTTGATTCATCAGAAAGTTATTTCTAAAAAATGTGTAGATTTTAAATGACAGGTATAAGAGCAATCACAATCAAATCAAACATACAAAAGAAATGTATGCCTAAATGTAAATTCAGGCAAGTCAATCATTATCAAAGTTACTTTAATGAAGCTAACAAATGAATATTCAGAAAAGAAACTCAAATAAAATTTTCAAAGTTGTTCTTTAGAAAATATGTCAAATTTAATTAAGAATATTTTCATTTTTTTAGTATTACAGCAAAAAGCTGACCTCTGTTTCCAGATAAAACAAAAATAAACCCCTAACATACAGTGAAATCCATGATTACACAGGCTCCAACTTCATTATATATCATATGCGGAATATTATTATTATTATCATTTTACAAAGGTTACAGGGTGCATGATCCTATATAATATCAAGCTAAGTGAATTACATGTCCTATTTCTCATAATGCATTGTCAATCACAATTACATGTATATATGTTGTGAAAAGATATATGGTGATTTTGCTTTTCTTCTTTCATTCCAACTGGAAAACAGATCAAATGCACTGATCACATTATCTTTACTTCCAGCTAAAGTTGTGGAAGATTAGAGAATCCTTATCAAAACGAAGTGTAATATTAAGTGCATATGATGTAATGATCTCCTTGCCAGATATAAATACACGATCTGTAATTCCTAATTTATGTTTTATTAAATGTTCAAAATAGGCTTACCAGCTCCAGAAATTAAAGAACATATAAAAAGGGGTAATAGAAAATGATTGTCTAATGACTGATATTCTATGTCAATAAAAAAAATCTTGATCAAATCCATCATATTTTAATGAAACATCACAAAAAAATGATAGTAATAGTATTAACACAGTTCTATATAGAAACAAAAATAAAAAAAGTCTCACCTACAGTGTACATGAAATATGACCACTGTTAAAATGTACAAGTGCAATGCATCTGGCAGTCTTGCCAGCATTACACAATTCATTATAGCATCAGTGCTGACTTTGAAAATAGCCATTGAATAATTATTCACAAAGGAAAACATTCATATGATAATAAAATACTATGTCCATTTAAGATGATATGTCTGTTTCATGAACTAAAAGTATGTAGATCCATCAACTGTTTAAGTTATGACGATTCCACAAATACCCCCAACATTACCAGTTTGTTGACCCTAAATGACCTTTGACCTTGAATCCCCCACAAGATGTTCAAGGATACTTGATTGCTCTTATGTCCAATTTTCGTGAACTAGATCCACCAACTTTTAAAGTGGAAAGCAATCGGGAGATACAGTAGAATGTGCGATTCCGTAAGCCCCACTCAATCATACACAAACCTACATGTAGTACGTCATGTGTATTTGTCGGACTAGTCCAGCAATCTCTGAATGTGTCCGAATATGTCTAAAAGTGACCGAAATCAAAGGCTAGCCTGCCGCGTGGGCCGGGGCGCAAACTTATTTTTCCCACTGACAAGAGCCTTTAAACATGAATATTTCTTTTCAGAGATTCCGAAGGCATTGATTGTTGTTTACGTTGGTTAAACATGTATACATGTATATATCAATAAGTTTTTCTTTTTTCATATTTTTATATGTTACCTGTTCCTGGAAATTAGATGAAATATTCATCAACATAAAAATAAACTTTTAAAAAATACAAAAATTTCTTGAATTACACTTATTACCATCAATATCTATCATTACTTGTTTAGAAATGTAAATGATACATTATTGAGTAAAAAATAAAAGCAAAATTGGAGGTTCTCAAAATTCAAAGGGGACATTTAAAAAATGTATTTTGTAAAATTGTTGTGATTATGAAATGTATTGAAAGAAGTGTACATGATTAACATTCATCTCTACATGTCTCAGATGTACCTATCCTGAAATACATCATATTTTGCACAGATCAGATGATGGTTCAGAAAATATAGTTGTTTGATAAATGATTTGTTTGCATCCATACATGTGCACATCAACAAAAATCAAATTTGGTTGCAAGGCACCTTGAGACTTCTTACCATATATCCTGAATTATGAAAGGAAGTTGAACTATATTTCAACTTCTCTTCACACTTTCTACTGGTACTCATAAATGGTTTAAAAGTTCATGCCTTTTATTGTTACATTTACCGGTACATCATTAGTGTTAGTAAAGAGATTTATGAGACTTTATTGTAGATACATGTATGTGGGTACATCAAATACATCTAGACAAACCATACGCATATTAAATGGTTCTACTGGGAGTCTTTTCTTTTTACTTGAATGCAATGAGGCAGAACCAAAACAAAGTCATTTCCTTTCCAAAATTTTCAAGGTATTCTATTGTTTTTATGTTTTTGTTTTTTTGCTTCTCAATCCTACTGACTTGGAAAAAGTTGATTCCTCTGGATACCTGATCATCGCAATATTCTTTATTAGCTACTAATGACTAAAGAGCATCTACATTGTACATGTAAACATAAGAAACACAATATCGCCTATGTTATAACTTCACAGTGCATCCAGGGGAAAAAAATATCTGAAATGTTTCCAAAAACATTTAGTTATTATGGTGTTTCTTACATATTGGTATGAAAGTGGTCATAATGATCACTCATTTTTTTAAATCAAATGTACCATATCCTCCCCTATTAGAGCTAGGATATACATGTAGGATATTCCTTATCATTTTATTGTTGCCTTAATCGGAAAATTTCTGTATCGGCTAACACTCATTTTTAAGAAAGTGTCAACATACTGATTCCTACATTCTCAAGAATGTGTGCACCTTGGAGTCTTTAAAACATTTTATGTGATATCAAGTGAGTGAAATAAGCCAACAGTTATTCTATGAAATTATATTGCTTTGATGTATCACATAATGCCATTTCAAACCGTTGAAAGCTTAGCCCTAGAGAATTTTCCCTTTTATGTAAATACTTTGCCAAATGATACCTGCAGAGATAATACACAAAATGCAGATTGAAATTACCATGCTTTTTATAACACTAGATACGTTAGGGATACAGACATTTTCTTGAAAATGAGGAAAGCAAAGCTTCCATTAACAAGCATGATTTAACCATCACAATACTGTACCTGGATTGCAAATCCTTCTTGAACCTATGATTTCTTTGTTGTAAAAACTAGACTTAAAGGAATCTTTTCAAAACACTATTACTCCAATTATTCTATATCTCTCCCCTTCAAAATGCCATTATCCAATATCATTTCTTCTGATTTTGATGGAATCTAAGTACCATGCTTATTTTGATCTTTCTCTCTCTCTCTCTCTCTTTCTCTAAAAAAATCTTTCCTTTTCATTTGACAACATACTGTACTTCAAACTTAACATAAAAACAAAGTTAGAGAGAACTCATATTTTATTTTCTTACTTTTCAACAGAATTGTGCCATAGGCATAATCAGGAAGCAAATGAATAATATGCAGACTGAATAACAACTGCATTTTGTAAAAAGTATGATTTTTTGTTGGTACCATTATGTATTTTCAAGGTGTCTTCTATTTCTAATAAGGGAAAATAATGAAACTGTAAGTCTGCAAATTGAAATATTAACAGTCATGGTATCACCTACATGTACATGTACATACCAGGGCTGGTATTCAGCTTGATACTTCAGCCAGAACTTTAAGTATTCTCAGTATTTTGCTTAAGTACTTATCGACTTTTGGTATTCAATTGCAATTTTTGGCTAAATATTTTGCGTAATTCTAAATCAGCTGCCTACCATACTTGGGTCTGGCTTGCGTGCAGTTTACAAATGTGATACACATAATTATATATTCTGCATACAGATGGATACATACATACATTGCACGTTATTTGGCTCAAATTTTATGACATCACAATGGTAATTACCAGTAAGTATTTTTTTTAACTTTGGCTTGATAACGTAAAATACTTAGATGTGATCTAAACACAAGTTAAAGCATTTTGCTTCGCCAAGTAAACCGCTAAGAAAAATACTTACAAAATCAATACTTTCAATTGTATATTTTTGTAGTTTTTTTACTTACCTCTTTCTTGTCAGTAATCTTTTTGAACACTTGGTGAAGGGGCCAAGGTCGTAGAAGTTCAAATGTCATACAGAAAAAAGATCCTAGTGTAAATGTATTCTGGAAGGTAAACATCACCAATAATGTATTGAATCAGTTTATATTATGTTATTCATCCTCTTATGTAATGTATATTAAACATGACAATTATAACTTGCTTCTTTAAACTGACGACTTTTTATGTACTGTGTGAAAGTTGATGATGCATGATCAAGAACTTTTTATAGCTAAACTAAACTGCAGCAAACAATGATTGCATGAGAAAATCTTTGAAATCACATTTGTCACCACATCACTGTAATATAGATATAATTCATAGGTATATAAACTAACTTTGTGAAATCTTAAAATCCATGATGAACAAACGATCACTGAAGATCGCAAACACAGATAAGCACAAGTGGGGGACAGTGTGTTATTACTTTCTACAAATATCATTTGGCATATATATTCTTATTCATACACACAAATACTAATAGACAGTCATTTAATTGAACTATGTTTAAACTCATGTTGAGGCTACCATCACTGCCCACACAATTGCAATGTGTTCAATATACTAAAGTTCCTAACTTCAATAAAAAAGTACAAAAATCCTTTGTCATCTAAGTTGTTTATCTCACCCCTTTAAATTTAGTTGTACATGTCTAAACGTATTCATTACAAAAGTGAGCATATTTAACCTACAATTAAAATTGAACTATATCTACCTGCATTAAGAATTTCCTGTTAGAAAGTTAGGGATATCTATGGTTATACTCAAAGTTAATCTTGTTCAAATCCATATCTGATAGAAAATTGTGATTGCAATATTTCTCACAAAGTAAGAGATGAGTTAATTTGGTGACTTGTGAAGCTCATTGTCAAGGTAGCAATATCAGCTATAAAAAATGCAACAAAAGATGTATATCTCTCATCAGTAACGGAGGAGGCAAATCACCATAGTAATACAAAGCCAATGAAGTTGACCGAACAGGCATGACAAAAAAGTTGTTTGGAATATTGGAATTTTTTTGAAAAATAAATAGAATTACTTACCAATAATCTGACAATTCCACAGAAGTTTTCACTATCTGCCTTATTCAGCTCTGCAATAAGGTGGCTCTCCTGATATAGGTTAATAAGAAGGAATAGTTTAATTCATTTTATATCCATTTTCACATTCATGTTACTGTACAAATTATCAATTTGTTTCGGTTAGTATACTGTTCTGGCATTAAAATTCATCATATTCTACAGATTATACATTTTTGGGGTTAACTAGCAAAATGTTCTGGTACAAAACATAATACATGTTACATACTATGTATCTTGACTTACTTATTCCATTTAAAAGCACTTAAAATATATCAAATACTTGCAATAATTTTATCTATGTCATTGTATAAAAATTTGTTGCTCTTATATTGATGCTCTTGTTGATATTTTGTTATCATCATCATCATCATCACCATTCTTATTGTCATATACTTATTTTTTTTTTGGATTCATTCAGCAGAAATATTGTTTTACCTCAGGCAGCTTTACAACATTAATTTCAAAATTAGATGTAGATCATGCAAAGGAAGTCATGTTTGAATGCTTAGACATGTAAATTTATTTTCAAATTGATTTCCCTATGTTTCTTGCTCTCATGTGTTGCTTCAGTCCTTTATACCTAATTGTAATCACAGAGCTGAGGCTGTTTTAAATGAACAGGGCATTCCTTTTTCATACAGTCTATGCTCAATACTTACTTGATAGCCCAGTCTGTAGAACTCTGGTTTCAGAACTTTAATGGCAACTTCATAGAGACCTGGTCTAAATGTATCCTGAGCTTGTAAGATGGTTGATGAAATACCTCGTCCAAGTATACGTATTACCTGGTATCGCCCTGCTAGCAGTCCTCCTTTGGAAAAAAAATCCAGTAAATTAGGAGAAATCCACAAAGTAAAAGAAAAACTAAATTAAACTTCATTAAATCTTAACAATGATTTCAATCAATATCTACATTCTGCTACATCACTTATAAGTTATTGTATCCGAGATGCCAGACTTGGTTGGGGAAAACCATATTTTTTTAATTCTTATTAAACCCTAATATCTTATTTTTGTTTCAAAATTTAATAAAGGAAAACCATACTAAATAAAAACATTCTTAAATATGTACAATTTCAAAAATCCTATACAATTTTCAATGGGAAAAATCAAACTCAGTTTCACTTTCCCTTAAAATCTTACTAAAATGCTAAATCCTACTAAGTGACAGTTCTGATGTATATAGCTGAAAGAAAAAAAAATACATTATTTGTAAAATACTAGTGCTCTCACCTTTAGAATTTGGTTGGAAGAAATTTTCCTCATTGATGCACTTTGAAAAATCTGAAGTAAAGAAGAGCACAATGCACTAAATAGTGAATTAATATCCCAAATTATCAAAATAAAGATAGTGGAGACCAATAAATCCAAGGTGATGTTTTGCCAAACCCCACATGTTATTTAACATCATTGATTAATGTCTGGTAGAATACATCCCACGAGTGTGATTTGACCAATTTTGTGATGCATTACAAATACGTACCAATACCTTAACCAGACACAATTTGAAATTTCAAATCTCTGTGGAAAAACCCTTGTCAAGGTAGTAATGACAAAATCATTGTACAATAATAAAGCAAAGTGACTAACAACTCTTTGCATAATTCAAAACATTACAAGCCAAATGATTCTTGTCTAAACTAATGACACAGTATGCAAAGTGGAAGTTGTAATGTCACCACTTTTAGTTCTTTTTGAAATATATCTGTGCCTATTGAAATTAAATCAATAAATTGTACCAGGAAAATGGGGGGGGGCAGGTGAGGGTTATGAGATTTTTTAATAATTTTAATTTTTGATGGTCAACTTCCTATACATTGTGTTAATCATATATCCATTATTCAAGTAAACTGGCTCCATGGAAGACCATCAGTAATACAATATTGCAGGTGAATATGAATTATCAGCCTTATAAACCATTTGTTACTGTATTCTAACCTTGACCTATATCATTTCATGTTTTACATGTATATATTTTTTATGTATTATATCATTTATTTATGGAAATAAAACACACAAACAAACCACGGGAAACAAACTTTTACCTTCATCTGCATTTTGCCAACCAGATTCTATCTTTGTATAGATGTCTTCTAGTCCGCCTGTGACTTGAGCAATACAGTGTTTTCTTGGAGGGGGTTGCCATTTTGTACTTGAATTTCTGTCAAGATGAAAGGGGTGAAGGAAATGTGTTTGAGAGTAATGAGAGCACGACCTATGCAAAGTCTAGCTGAATAAGTGATTAGAGTCAAACAGAAAAGTCTGGTAGCTTCATGGTGTCTTTCCTGAATGGTCGATGTGCATTGCAATAAACTTAAATTCAATTCCTAATAAAGGGTTTAATGATTTGATTAAATGCAAATTAGATTTGGGTTAACATGAGACTCAATTTCCCTCCAGCACCCCATACTTGAAGCTTAACTTGCAATTGAACAGAAGTTTCTGCAATGCTTCATAAATCTGTGCATGTATACTATTTATAATTCATTAATTATTCTCTAATTCAAACATATTAATCCTAACAAGTTAATTCCATCAAATTTCTCGGTCTTTACATTGATCATGAATTCCACCAAATTTCTCGGTCTTTACATTGATCATGAATTATCATGGAAATGTCAAATTGATTATATATGTAAGTTATCTTCTCGTAACACTGGCATTTTGAATAAACTAAAATATTTTTTTCCTGATCACATTTTAAAAACATTATATTCTACACTTGTTCTATCCCATATGAATTATGGAATATTGGCCTGGGGTAATTGCAATACAACCTTAATTGATAAAATATTCACGATACAAAAACGAGCAATTAGAGTGGTTAATCAAGTTGGTTTTTATTCCCATACAAACCCATTATTTTTCCAAAATAAAGTACTCAAAATTTCTGATATATATGCATTTCAAGTTGGTATATTTATGTTTCAGCTTTCAAGAGGTGAATTGCCTGATACATTTGTTTCTATGTTTCAAAGGAACAACCTAATCCACACATATCCCACCCGGCTAAGTGACTCCTATCACCTTCCGCGTACTCGCACTCTCCTTGCTCAAAGAACAATCGCATTTGAAGGGCCCAGGTTTTGGAACGATCTTCCCCATGATATGGTACAGAGTACCTCACTTAATATATTCAAACGTAAATTAAAAGCGATGCTTATCAATTCTTATAATTTCCCTTTGTAAACTTTTATATTCATGTACTTTGTTAATACGCTCTGGCTGAGTAATGAGTAATAAATAATAGTGATAGAGTGGCGGACTCTTTTTTACTTATATATTTTATTACTTTTTTGTATTCCTTACACAATCGTCACATTTTGGCATTACTTTGTTATAATCAATTTCTTACCTGTCCTCTCCTCATTAAGACCGAATTTTTTTCTGGATCCTGCAGACTTAACAAGCCTTGCTTTTTTATGCAGGTTCCCTCATATTTCACTCCTTTTATTTGTCTTTAATTCCAAATCGCTATTCTCTTTAATTTGAATTCATTGTTATGCCTTGTCTGATTTGTATTCTCATGAGTTTTCTGATGTTGTTTTCAAATTTTGTTTGTACTTGTGAAATATGTAAAATAAAGTCAAATCAAATCAAACATATTATTAGTTACAAAATCAATTTTAAAAAGATCATAGATCATGAAAAAAAAAAATTTTCAGTCACAATTTACCCAATGCACCCAGTTGGCGGCCAGAAAAAAGGAGAGCAAACTTTATTGCTATCACCTGGCTGCCCCGCCCCTCACCAGCTGATGCTCTAGAATTACTGATGAAAATATATAGCATAAGGACAATTAAAATGATAACATATCAAAGACACTAAACAAACATACATGTATTAATTTAACAACTCCATAGTGCATATACATGTACATGTACATTACAAGAAAGATTATGATGAATATTCATGAGCATCAGACAAGATTAAAAAATTTGAAATCTTTCATTGAGTACATGTACATGTCACATTTTCTACCAACATCGGAGTTTCGCAAGATGGGTATTTCAAGTTGAAAATAAATAAAAATAGTAAAATCACTAAGTAAAGTGCAGGAAATTTCATAAAAATATGGTAAACAAATGACAAAAATATTGAATCTTAAATTCTAACAATATTTTGTGAAAACATTTATACACACACTGTCATAAATATTCATAAGGTGTGCTAATGATGTTTTTTCTCTTTTCTTACATGTATGTTATTACATGGCATCAAATTATTGAATATTTTCATACATGTATGTTTTTATGACATGTCTCCCTTGTACTATTAGCAAAGTAAGTTGCAGGGATTAATATAAATGCATTAAATCAGTTGACATTCTATTTTTCTATATTCTTTGTCGAAAGAAATTGAATACAATTTTACAAAAGAATGTTGGAATAGGGTTGTGTGGTATCTGTCCTATTCTTCTGTTAATTTAATTTCAATATAGTTTTCTATCTGGTTTTATTTCAATATTGACAATAATGTATTTCCCCCTTCTAGAGTAGCCTGCTCGACAAGCCATCTGGCTTTTTGTGGCTTTCCCTTAATTCCTGTAAACTACAATATGTTAACATTATTCGTATATACCATGTATACCAACTTATTGTTTAATCTTTGTTTTCTGTCGTGTATAGATATATGTATTTTTCTTAATGTTATTTTTATATGGAATTTGAAATAAAATGAACTGAACTGAACATCAGCTTGATCATTGCATATTAACATACAGTATATAGAAGGACATGCTTACAAATTTTATACCAAAATAATGCAAAGCTTTAAAGTGGCTTAACTTTGTTTTTCTGATTTTACATTATATGTTCAAATCATTTTCAGTATGGAGTATGAAATGATTAACTTCTTTCCACCAAAATATTGTTTTTCTTCCATCTTTAGTACAAACCACTTTTACGCCATGGCGTAATTTCCTTCAGAAAGAAACTGATCCACAATGTGCTGCACTCAACCCTGGTGAGGTAAATGGGTACTGGTAGGAAGTAATTCCTCAAAAAGCTGTGTGCGCTATGAACGCCTAGCTTAGCCGGGTAATATAGGAGCGCCTTGAGCACCTTACAAGGTGGATATGTGCGCAATATAAATACCCTATATTATTATTATTATTCTATCTTACCATTATGTAGTATGCTGGGAGTGACAGGTGCAACAAACACCCTACTCTGGTTTTAAACATGCATACACAGGAAGAATATATTTGTGTCTTTTCCAATGGACAGAGTGTTTTCCAACTGCATTCATGTAGCAATGTGCTGTGAGGCATGCTAACACACAACTATTGTTTCAAGAGTGGGACTTGAACCCACTCATATTGAGATCACACAATCTTATAGTAGAAGTACATGTAGTAATAATAATGATAACTACATGTACTAATACTAAGTACTACTACATGTACTACGTACTACTTAAATAATATTAATAATAATAATAACATAATCACAAAAATAGGCATTTATATAGTGTTATCAGTCTAAAATATAATCTATTCCGAGGTGCACTATGTACATGTATACCCCAGCTTTGTTTGACATCAAGCCTTTCATTTGCTCATGTACAACAAGCTACATGTACAAGTAGGCATTGAACAATATGATATATTAGTTATTACATAGGTTATGTACATGTAGATTCGAATCAGTGATTGTCAATACCCCATCATGAGACCATAGTTGTGAGGATCACATTTGTTACAGTCCAGGTTTTGACGTCACCTCAGGGAATATACTGCGTTGTATTGTCAATTGCAATTGTGGCGTTATATTCACTAAGGTGACGTCACTCGCTGCTTACAAGTTGAGTAATTAGGTAGTTTATTTGATGTACGTGCTAGTGTTTACGCGTCAATTGCATAAAGAACGCGCTTGATTTATTTACTAAAATTTTTCTATTATGACGTGAATGGATCAGAGCTGCAGCAAGAATTTTGTGTTAATCAGAGACCCAGAAGATTAATGCAATCTCTGATGGCGAATCCACATAGACTACATGTATATAATATTGCCTGGTCTATCTTTTTAACAAATAACATTTCAACTCCCCTCCAAAGATAATTTTTTTTCGCTGCATGCTTTGGGCAAAATATAATCCCTTGGGAAAATATAGCTCCGTCGGGAAGAGGAATGTTATATTCAAACTCTAAGTAGGCAATATCTGTATATTCTTGGCTATATTGGCAATACATGTTCCAAGCAATCCTAAAATTGGCAGAACTCCTACCTACATGTAGAATATAGAGATGTGGCAGTATATACTTTTATAGAGTAGAGGTACAAAGTCAGAAGCCTTGGCTTTCGATCACTCAATTCTGCTCAATTTGCAATGCTGAAAGGTGTCATGTGACGTCTGAGATTAATCCTTAGTAATTCACTAAAATGTTGCAATGTTTAATTAAGGGATCCAGCTAAAGACAAAGGAGTTTAGCAATCAAAATTCTACTCACATACTCAGTCCAAATTTTAGCTGCCATTTTCCTTGGGCGACGGTTTGAGATGCTTCCACTAAGCAAACAATATTTGATCTCGAAATAAAAATATTCAAAAATTGTTCGCAATCAATCCATTCTGAAAATGGGAGTGATAAATGTTATCATAAAAAGAGGGGTGGTGCATTAACTTATAACCAGCAGGTACTAGGTTTGAAGACAGTCATTTTTCCTCATTTTTTAATTTGCCCCTTGTTTTATATTTCTCTTTAATAGTTCTCTTTACTTTTATGTCTTACTCCCTTCAAAGTGGAAATGTATTATTATTATTATTATTATATTCCAACGCACAGAGAGGCTTTGAGAACGCAGCGAGTCAATAGTCTTTGTTTATGATGCATGTAAGTGCACATGCGCGATATGGTTGTGTTGTAAAGTGTACTGGATGTTTCAAATTGGTTAAAGTTTACCCTTCAATTACTTTGCCATTCCAAATTTGCATAATTCATGACGTTCTTACTTATGATGAACTGAAAATGGTAACATGAACTTGGTTGGTTGGCACATTTGTATGCTCAAGCCGCAAAAGAAATATGACAACATGTAACCTGCATGCACTGACTCTATGGAATCAAAATTTTTTATATTAAATCACATACATGTATTTCCCGATACTGGTAAAGTGATTAATTCTTCATTAACAACTTTACATTGTGCTCTGTTTCCCCAACCAAAAGGGTGAATTAAGCAGTAATCGAGGGGGGTGCAGAAGCTTTTTCTCCATAGGGCATTAACGCTGTAGTTAAGCGTCAGGCAAAGCATCAGCACTACGAGTCCTATGGGAGACTTAAGTCTATAGACAGAGGGGATACTGCGAAGCCAGAAAAAGTCTCAGCGGTGCATATTCTGACCGAAATAAAATGATTTTGGGGTTTACATCATGGTTAGACAGTTGGCAGCCATCTGTTTTTTAATTTCTCTTCATACACAGACGGCTCACAATCGTGCAGCCGCCATTTGGGAGTTAACATTGAAAAATCCCCCCGACAGGGCTCATCAATTTTTTTTATTTCATAAAAATATATTTAAAGAAATGGACCAAAATAAAAATTATTATTCCGATTTGGCCTGAAATGCACCAAAACAGTAAAAATAAACTTAAAAGGACAAAAACAGTGATTTACTTTGGCTGTCACGCAACTCGCACTTCCTTGCTTTATCCGAACTTAATACATAAACATATGGCCATTGAGTCCCTGTACAGATTGAGCTAGAACTTCGGTCTCTGTATTTGGTGAGCGGATTCAACGGAGTTCAGCCGAACAAACAACAAAACCGAGACGAAGCTTTTGGTCTAGGTCTAACACTAGGTTATACAACTGTATACTAACCTACATGTAGGTCTAGGTTATATACTGACCTGGCAATACGTGTGAGTAGGTCTATTTTTTGTTAGTCTGGCAGTGGCACACTGCACAAAAAAATGGTAGATTGAGTAGCTAAGGCTAAGCAGGGCCTAGACAGGAATAACCGTCGTTTCTGGTGATTTATTCAACGATTTCTGACATTTAACTATAATCCCCATTCACCGACGGTAGTGTGCTAGTGCGAGCCCGCATGTGTAATCTGGTTGGTAATTCGGAGGACGGGTTTTGTCCAGATTTTAATTTCTTTTACATTCTAAATGACATTATATTAACTTGAACATAAGCCCAACATTTTTCGTTAGACTCTAATCTTTCTTTTGATACTATGTAAGTTCTAAGAAAATATCGAAAATATACGTTACCGATGAGTTATTCCCCGGGTTATTACATATTTTTTAATTTTCTGCCGGAGAGGAAAAATGGCAGCCGTCACCAAGTTGTGCTTTTATCAAGGCTTTCCGATTAAATTTTCAATATCCTGGCCAATCAATGCGAGTTCCGACCGCATGCACATCTACAAGCGCAAAGCAGCGGCACAAAAATCGCGATATATAGCGACTGGTAAATTATTTACGTCTGTAAGGATGATGACGTCATCCAACATGGCAACTTACGTTGACCAACGAAAGGATCAAAGATGACGATGTTTCGATCATCAATCGAAAGGAATTAGCGGTAACTGTGGTCTAAGGTACGATATTTCTGAATTTTAAATATTTTTTTCATAAATATGGATGTGATTTCTTTTTCATAATGTGACATTAATATGTAAAAAAAACGATCGGAAAATTGGATTTCCGCCGAATGTTAGATCTAACGTTACTGCTAATTTGTTGTCTGTACGTACGGGCCTCCAAGCTCTTCAGTCTATGACTATGTATTGGTGAGTGAGCCAACGCAGTTCAGCGGAACAACCAAAATACTGAGACTGAAGCTAATTTGGGCCATAACATTGTCATTAACAATTTGATTGAATCATAAATGGTCAATTTTAATAACTACAAAGTTATATTTACACACCCCATACAGTGATACACAAGTACACATTCTATGAGCGTCATCGTCAATTCAATCAAGTTGAACCTCGAGCTAGAGTCAAAATAGTGGCCAGTACAGTAGACGATCAACGGTGCCGCTACACTGACCGGGTACTGTTCGGTACTTGCAAGTCATATTCACCCGAGCCTTCGGCGTACTTGACGCACCAGATCCCGCTCAGACAATGCACCGTTAATTGTTATTTCCATTACATTTCCACATAACAACAATATATTCATAAAACCCGAGACATACGATACTCCCATTCTAAATAAAGCTCTACATAAAAATTGACAAATTACATAGATATCTTACTTCAAAGGTTGTGAAAATCCCGTTCCACCATCGCTATCGCAGACTTTGGCCGCCATTCTGTTTGTAATAAGTCTTCCCATAATGCATCAAACATCTGAAAGGTCAAAATACGTTTGTAAACAAGTTCTATTTTTATCTCAAAGCAAGGGGGTTCCCCCAAATTTTTAAAGACGCTCGTAGTGGAAGATGATAATTAATGATGTATTATTAATGTTTTCTGAGATGAGATCGGTGTTTCCAAGTTAGCGTGGATGTGTCATCAAGCGAAATATGCCGACTCAACTATTCAGATTCGAAAGAATAAACAAAGTTTGACTTTTAAAAGGGAAAGATGGAAAGAAAACCTTATCAAACACCATGTTTCAAATTTCCTTTTTCATATTACATACATAAAATCATAATTATTTCATATTTTTATACATGTGTATAACATGTCTCCCTTGTAACAGGATGAGGTGCAGCAAAGATTATCTCACACATTTAATCGGGTACTCCTTTTAAAACAATATCACCCCGGGGGACCAAATATGAATACACATAATTTTATATGATAAAATACAAAAGGTGGCGATAGAACTACGATACGACAATGTGGGATTAATGAAACTTAACAGAACTTAGAGGAGACGTTAAAGTAGATCGTGTGAGTAAGCTTACTACATAAGCATTCCCTTTCTTCTATGTGTATAATCCATTGCTAAATGTTTTGAGAACTTGGGAAATAAAATCAATCAATACATCAATCAGCAATAAAAGTTGTGAAATGTGCCAGAAAGCTCAAATTGTCAAAACTTTCATAATTTTGCAAAAAACGTCCATCTTTAGTTTATGATCCGTGCCCCTCTTTCTTTTTCTTCTTCTTCCTATTTTTTGTGGAACTTTATATCTACTTGTAAGTCAAAGTGAACTTCAAATCAAATTTGGATCTTCAGTAGTGCAAAACAGTTAAGTAAACTTAGAGTATTTTATTCAACGAGAGTATTATTCTTGGTGAATGACAGATGAAGACTGAAAAGTTAAACAAGAGAGGAAAAAATATATAGTATTGGAAGTAACATAGTGTACAGCTGAATTTAGTGATCTACGATCTATTGATTTTTAAAAAAAGTTTATTGTTTATTTTTATTCCGAATTTTGCTTTAGAAAATAGATCAACGATGATGCCCCATCCTCCATATTGCTGAGGATTATATATTTTTTAGAGCTTTCTATTGTTGTTTTGTCTTGGGTTTGTTCTTATTGTGATTATTTTCTAAAATAGGTTGTGCATGATGGATGATTATAATGTGTGACGAAACTTCTGTTCTCTATCGAGAGGTTCATTGATCTGTATTGAGTGATGTCGATACGGCACTGATGTTTGTGATGGCAGTGCGCCACCTTTGGTCGGAGAAATTGAGAAACCAGGGCCAATTGAATGTTATAAAATGACCGGTCGATTGGTGATGGTGAAAAAAAGGAGAATTGTTGATCGACGAAATACTCTGTCATCCTGGGCTCTTGCCAGAAAAGCGCGGGAATTCGTGTCCTGACATGTTGCAATACCCAGAGCTCTTCTTTACCATTGGTCGATTAAAGGTAGTAAGGCACCCCACCCCCTTGCTTTCAAGGATGAGAATATTGAACCAACCCGATGCACGTTTTGGAAGAGGCCGTCCCTTATTTGGAGCCCAAGGATGACATCATTTCAGAGCAGTTACCAAAAACGGCGCCCGTGCTTGCGCACTTACAAACAAAAAGCTCGGCCAAAGTTTTATAACGCGGGAAAATAGGAAATCTACTGATGTAAACATTGAGAGAAATATTCGAGCATTTCAACAAAAACAAAGACAAAGTTAAGTTCAGGTAAGTTTCTTCAAATTTCATCAAGATTCCTTCAAAGAGTGGCATTATCTGTTCACTTTTTGTTCTTTTATCAATAAAAGTTTTATCTTTACGAATATTTTTCGTGCCTTTGACTTCAGTAGGCCTACCATGATTTTGAACAATTCCCGCCTTTAGTGAGCTCTTTATCATTCTGTTGATTTTTACAAGCTAGGAGTAGGAAGGTCCCTCTCGCTAAAGCCTACGCTCTTGCCGTGGCGTGCAGGTTTCGTTGGAGCAGCTTTGCTAGCTTCGCAACGTTTCGGTATTGTCGATCGAGTCGAGATGAACGAGTTTATTCAAGTCTTCGCGTGCCTGCTTGGTGGTACATGGTAGGCTCCTTGAAAGTAAAAGAGTGCGTGGGCGGACATCTTTTCGGCACGATCGACGAATCAAGCATATTAAAAAAAACTTGATTTTGGTGCTTTTTTTCTCAAGTTCTTTAAAAGAATGTTAATTTTAAAATGAAAGCTACAGGCCGAAATACGTCTACAGTTAAACTTGAATGGCAATTTATTTAATTTCGTTTCAATTATCGGCGTCTTACATTACAGTTTGAGTTGACATGGACATGGTCGAAACTTTCATGAATCATGGCATGATTTTACTTGGACCGAGTTTGACTCTTGACTTTATCGTCGATACCTTCTCATTTAGTTTTGTCTCGGTGGACCTCTGAACTTCATACCTACAAGTGGATTAAGATGAGAATCTTTAACTGCATTTTCAGTGCTTGATACAGTCAGATTTATTTTCTATCAAGAGAGTGGGTTTTTGGATGGAATGACATAAGAATTAAAGTGAGTTCTTTTCTTATTTCAAGGGTGCTAAGTGGAAAGTTCATTTATAGATACTTAGTCACAATTAGATCTAGACCTACCAACTTTTAAATCAATCTACATGCACTGGCATAAAACAAATATATCAGTCAATTGTTTAATTACAATCACCAATTATCATATCGACTGTTGTTGATATATTTTATTGAACAGTGACAAGTCACCAGTCAGAATAATTTCAAGTGTTCAATTAGATTAGATTTAGTGGCTAGATTCTAGACCTGATTGCATACTGTTGTGTTTGAGTTGCCTTTGATGAACAAATACTATAATGTCACATTATTGTAATCTATTTTGTGTAACTTATAATTTTTTATCTGGATGTAGACCTACATTTTTTTTCATTATTGAAGTGGATGATGGATCAGATAAATACAATAAGAGTTAGGGCTAGATCTGTCTTGATTTTTTGTTCCTATCTTGAGCTAAGTGTCAACATTTTTCTTTTCTGTTTTTAGCAATTGAAGATGCCCTACACTACAACCCACTTTGAAAACAAAGTCAAACTATGCATGTATTCTATCCATAGTTTGTTTTTGTAGTTATTAAAAAAAAAACAATTTTGACCAACTTCATAATTCATGTGCAAGGTTTAATAGGGGTAAACCAAATAGAACATACACTGCATGTAGGAATTAAGAAATTTGAGTTCTGTAATGTAGTTTTTTGGGAGTGAAAAATAAATAAATGGTGCCCATTTATAATCAGTACGGTATAGCAAAGATAAAATGAATGTTCTTTTTGTCTTGTATGTAATACATTAAAACTGGATGAGTTGAGCTTAGCATTCAAACAAATTTAGAGAAATTGTTAACATCGACATACTGTACATTGTACATATATGTATGCATGTATACAGATATCCAGTCTATTATAATAATTGCAATTCATGCACCCTTTAATGCAGTGCTGGTTTAAAGTGAGAAAAAAAATAATATCAATGATATCTGTTCCTTACACACAAAAAAGCTGTTTAAATTTCATAAAATGTTATTTACTTTATAAACCATTCAGTAGTTGTTTTACTTGTTTACCAGCGAAAATTACCATGCTTGGTTTATTGAGGATTAAATATGAAAAATCAAACTAGAATAAAATATTAGAAATTAAAATTAAAGATTTTAAACACTTTTTAATAAACAATCGCTGTATGGTTCATACAATAGTTGTATCAACATTAAAAGTGTTTTTACTGTGTAATAAAATGGTTTAAAAAGTTGCTTCTATAATATAACCAGTCAAGATTTTGAAGAAAAAAATTACAAAAGAGATTTTTTTAGAATGGCAATCATGAGATGCATCAATTCTTAATTCCACTGATTTTCAAAATGGAAGCATGTATACTTTTGGTCCCAAAGATTTGAACATATAGGCATGCAGTTTTTAAAGTGGTCATCATATTCCTTGAAATCTATAGGCCTACAAACCTTGTTATCTAATTGTTTTAATTTGTAGTATCTTTATATCACTCTGGTCTATATTATCACTCACTCTGGTCTATATTATCAGTGTAGTTTTGATCAGTGGTAGTTGTTCTCTAGAATTGAAATCTTGACTGATCAGATAAAATATACAAAGAAATTTAATTTTTTTTTTACATTTGTATGATTGATATGACAAAAATCAACATGAAACTAATTGAATATCTGTACTCACTTGGTCGTTTCAAAATATTGGGAACTCAATGCACATTTCCTACAATTGTAGAATCCACTGTAGCATCCTCTTTATATAGCATCCTGCAATCCATGCGTTGCCCATAGAAAAGAGAGAGCAACCCATTTAGCAGCTCGTCCCTCGGCCGGCTATTGAAGAGAGCGAATCAGATATCAAACAGCTGAGTACTCTAATGAGATGCAGAACGTTGGCATAGTAATGTGAACATTCAGTCATGATATTGTGTTTGACAATGGTGTCCCATGAATGTATCGGTTAGCCTTTGTGAATGTATACCATGGCGTCCACAGCACAGCAGTGTTCAGCGATGGATTTCTGAGATCGCTGCATCTCTGCTGCATATAATGACACACACAGAACACAGTTGAACTTTGTATGAACCCAAGTCCAGGAAAAGCTGTGGTCTGTTTACATGCTTGTGATGAATCGCAGAAAGAGAGCCAAAAAATATCTCATTATTTATTCCAAATCGTTGACAGGAGGCTGTCTAGCTTATCAAATCATAAAAAATTGGGTCTGAAAAATATTCATTACAAGGCTCAAACTGTATTTTGCACACCCAAATCATATTAAAGGTTCTTCGGTTGCTATGTGTTCAAAGCATATTGCTAGGAAATGACGATAAATCATCATATTTAATGGAATCATCTATTGCTTAACAGGTGGGTGCAGTTGGTCTTGAATTGAGGGGATTGTTCCAGTTTTTATAATAAAAAATCAATTTTTATCAGAAACAGCTGTATTTGATGCAAAGTTTGTAAGATATTCAGATTAGGAGAGGCATTTAGAGAACAAGATGAGAATGTGTGAATAGAGTTAGAGACATCATAAGTTAAAATAGTTGTACTCCCTGTAAAATTGTTTATTTTCTGTCATATCTAGATGCTATATATGACCAATATATTGACCATTATGCTGTGCAAGAGTACAGGCAAGAGGTAGAGTGCATAGAAATGTATGGATCTTTGGAATCATGCTGAGAAAAATTGTGTAAAATTGCATTTATGAAAGTCTTAGCAAACAACAGAAACCTCACATACTGTCACCCATCGATTTTTGTAACATATGTTTAAAAAATATATATTTTACATCAATTGGGTCAATAACAAGCTACTTCAATAATGTAAAAAAGCTGTGTGATGATTTTATGAAATTCCTTTGTTAGGGTTTGGAGTTTAAGGGTATTTATATACATGTGTGACTATATAAAGTAGATTTTCCACATAAACAGTTGTCCCCAGATAAAATGCCATATCCTACTTTGATCACTTGATATCTAATGAAGATGTAAAACAACATACCCAAAAACTATCCAAATTAATGATCTACTGAAAGTGAAGAACAAGTCTCTCATAAATTCTTCTGAATAATCATTGCTTTTTTGAAGAAATTAATTTTAAAAAGAGATTCAAATATATACATATGGGATGTCAATATGATTTCTGCTTTGAAAGTGTGATTCATCATCTAAGGAAGATGTAAAATTAGTAAAGTTATGAACAATTAAAACCTTCAGTGAATATATATTATTAGTTTGATTTTTTTTTTGGTCTTCTTGAACCATACATTTGTTCCTCAGCTACCATTTCATGCTTAAAGGTCAAGTCAAACCCAGAAAAATGTTGAATTGAATCAATGGAGAAAAGTATAATCCTGAAAATTGCATTAAAAAATTGGCTGTAAATTAAGAAAGTTATGACATTTCAAAGTTTCGCTTATTTTTAAAATACAGTTATGCCCAACTCAATGACATGCAAATGAGAGTCGATGATGCCCATTATTCACTATTTCTTTTGTTTCTTATTGTTTGAATTGTACAATATCCACATTTTTACACATTCTACAATAAGAACAACTTGACTGAAACATAAAATGTTAAAATAATGGTAATACCACATTTTAAAGGAGTGATAAATCTTTGTTTCACATGACATTGAGGATAAAATTAAAATATGTCATATTTCATATAATAAAATGCAAAAAAAATACCGATGGTGAGTGGAGGGTGTCATCGGTCTCCTCATTTGCATACTGACCAGGATGTACATTTAACTGTTTTATGAAATGAAGTAAACCTTAAGAATGTCATAACTTTCTTGTTTTACATTGAATTTTGATTAAATTTTCAGTGTTGTGCTTGTTGGATTTTTCTCTTTTCATTAAAATCAACTTTTTGTTGGGGTGGACTTGTCCTTTATTAAGAATAATAGGCCTATCTTTACATGTTAAGTTAGAATCAGTGAATACTTGCCCACTAAAGGGGACAACCAGCGGTTGGGAGGACTCCTGTGCGGGGGGGGGGGGTCATTTAATATGATTCATTCTTAAATCATTTTTCTGTGACTGCAGTGTGTAGTGTATTACATTTTGTTCGAAAATAGACATTTACATCATCAGTCCGTCTAAAAACTGAAACAAAAATTGAGGAGACCATTTTACTATCTTTGCTATTCTCTTTGCCAAAAAGAATAGATTTACTGATATACAGGTAAATCTTTTGATTTACCATACTTTACACTTATAGTCATTATGACTATCCTGTCAAATATTTATATCTTTTATCCATTTCTAAAATATTCTCTTACATGTACGTGGTTCATAAAATTTAGCTTTTTTGGTTTGTATTTCTATCAATTGGTTAGATCTTTTTTGTATGATATTCCCTTAAATTTTTTTTTTTAGTTGCCCCTTTTAATTTTTTTTTTTCTAAATCAAATCATATCCCTTTAACAATATCCTGGGCATTATCAAAGCAAACATTCGCCCCCTCAGCTCAACTTTCCTAGAGGCTCTCATCCATTCTATGCTGGCTGAATGGTACTCCTAGTCCTGCTCAGTGGTTCGTTGACGCATCATCTAGTCATCGTTATATGAGCATGCATCTCGCGCACGCACTCCAAGTCAAGCTAGATGGATCGGAAATGCACACAGATCATGTTAAACGTGCATGATCGTTGGATGAATGAGTTGCTTGCCAGTTGATGCACAAATGTGACTCAGGCTAGATGGATGTTCTTTTCATCAGAATCAGTTCTGTTATCAAATGTTTGCCGTGAGATGGAGATTCTTTGATAGTGTTCTAATCGTTGCCAATTGTGATCATAGTCTCTCACATTTGTGTCTGAAGGTGACTGCTTCTTAGTTCCGGTTTACTTCTGTCACAAAATGAACTCAGAATTATCAATATGGAAGCTAGGATTAGGTTGCTTCCCCAGCTGGCTTTCATTCATGACTGTTTTGATTCCATGATATGTCATGATGAAATTTGTGAATTTTAAAGTGACTTGCACTGAGCACTGCAGACTGATTGAATTTTAGTGTTAGTTTTATTCATGTGTAGAACATCTGGAGTGAAATAATGGAGTACAGCTTGTTGGGTATGTTTTGGATTTTCAAACTTTTTTCTTACTTTTTGTTTTAATAATTTTCTGGTTGCTCTTTTATTTCTGTATGTGTGAGGGTGTTAATAGCAGTTCACACAGAAACATACATACAGTAAAACACATCGCAGTTAAAGTGATATGGTAATAATGAAATATTTTATACAGCTGTATATACATGTACTGTAAAACACACATACTGATGCAAGAGCAAATACTAGTAACATAAAAATTTGCATATTGACTGGAAAATGATGCTTAATTGATTGACTGATTGAATTTATTTCTGTTAAAAACAAATAACAATGCATAAAAAAAGATATGTGCAATGATGTGAAATTGGTAAATGAAAAATAACGGGAGGATGGCCCAGCTCAGCAGCATCAATCATGGTGCTGCTGGTCTACGGAGGGTTTTTCGCTGAATTTTTTTTCAGATTCTAATTTTTAGGGATTTTGAGATTATGATTTACATACTCTCAGGAACTAAAAATAATGTATGCTTTAATTGAAAAATATACATGAATAGTGTACAATCTATTGTAGAATATACTGGGTTATATGTATATAACACGACAAGTATCAAATTATTCCGAGTGCAGGTTTATTTCAAGGTCGAGGTGAAATAGACCTGTACAAAGGATAATTTTATATTTGGAGTTCACATAGTCCTGTAATATTGTATCATGACGAAAAACTTCCATTTGAGAACACTATACCCCAGTTCCCCTTCTCATCAATTCTCTTCTCCAGCCGTAACTGCCTCAAGAAAGCAATTTAAGTATCAAAACACCTGTTTCTTGACGTTGGTCCGAAGATAAAACAACAGCCCGGCATATACAGTCACAGCAGGGGGCCACACACGATGGGATGCATGCGCAGCTCTGAGTGCGGTCCCTGTAAGCATACCGTCATTTTTATTCGCTTACTTTCCTTATTCCGAGGTCGATTTTCTTCGTTCGAAATTGAAAATGGACTAACATTGGGTTACTGAATACAATATGCCTTTGAAAACGTGATTAAATATGGAATACAATAATTTCATTCCGAAGGTCCTACTACAGGCAGAGAAGTCTTACGTAATAGCGCAGCTGTTGTTTATCTTTTTCGTTCTTTGCTCAACGCTCATATACTGGCCTGTGAGGGTGAAATTAAGACAGCGGGGATTACCCCGGCCCTGGATTACTTGGCCAAGCGCGGTTGATAAGGGCTTGGAAATGAGTTTTAGGAGATCCAAATGGAAAATGGGGTACAACACCGCAGTTTGCAATCCGAACTGCGATATTGTTTCAAAGGGAAGTTTGACGTAATGGATAGAACGTTCACTATTTTTTATGGTAAATTGTACGCCTACCTAGCTTGCTGTAGCGAGCAAATGCGAGGCTGAATGTCAAGCATTCGTACCATTGCACACATACCATCCAAAATGTACCGTCCATAATGTAAAGTTACACAAGTCTGATAAAGGTGACGTCACTATAAAAATGAAGATTTAACGCATTACATGCGCTTTAGTAAATGCAGACTTACTGGCTAAATGCGCATTGCCATTAATCGATATTCTCCCCATTCATTTAACATGGGTTTTACCCTAAAAAATTGAAAGTTATATTGAACATTGAACATATTAAAATATAACTTTTTGAAGGAAGGTCACGTGGTACCAATCTAGCCAATCACAGCTCGTATTTTACTACCACTATTATCTTGATTGGAACATGCTCCACCCACCTCCCCCCCCCCCCCCCCTCTCTGTCTCTCACGGACACAATTTTGAAGTTTTATTTTACTTAATGATTTAGGCAGACCATGTAATAAGTAACAACTTGGATTTCATTAAATATATCTCAATTTCTGTGCACACATATTCGTTTCCATGAGAGTGCATTGTTTCTAGGTCCATTACAATTGATGGCCATTATGGCAGTTTTATGATTTAAAGAAAAGTTTGAGTTCTGTCTGGACTAAAGCCAAGAGTTCTTGTCCTCTTTTGTATCCACAAAATTGTATGTAACTGTGCAAACAATTGTTTGACCTTGTTCACATCCAATTGAATTTCTTTTCTAATCAAATCAATAATTAGGCAGTGATAGGAGCTAATTAATAGATATTTAATACTGTCCTTGTAAAAAAATATAGATTAATCCTGAGAATGATTTGTGGTGATGACAAAACAGATAACCACCTACCATTAACATCCTTAGTTTCCTTCTTGTATCCAACATATTACTCTCAAGAGGGTACAATCCATGATTATTAGCTGAATCAATTAGATTATGAGGTAATAGATGCTTGCTAATCATCATTTCCTCATTTGAAGAAAAAAAACATTGGAGGGCACTGCTTTCTTTCTGGTGCAGACAATATTTTGTCGGGATCCAAGGTTACTAGTAATCTAATTAGTACACTTAGAAACAAGCAATAATAAAGCAAGAAGTGCCATTCATGGACACACGGGGGTCAAATATCTGTACCTTGGGGTTCAAGATTCTAGAATTATCTAGGTCACAATTAGGTTTATTGTAACCTTTAAGGGTTGGGGGTCCTATTCAATAATAAGCAAAGATTTTGTTTATGGAAATGTGGGTTTTTTTAAATAAAGACTTAACTCAGTGTATTTTTTTTTTCAAGTGATAGTTACAACCTTCAGGGAGACTAGGCCTATATTCCAATATTTTTTATATGAATGTGACGTCCCATTGACTCTTCATGTTGAAATTATTTCATTTCTGGAGGCATGGCCTGGTATTCCTTTGCCTGTTGATCTAGGAACAACATTAAAATGCTATGAATCAAGTCTTCTTATTTTCTTGTTTCTCTATTTAAAACATGCTTTTATGAATGTACCAAAATATCAGAGAGGGATGTGCAAAATTTTGACTACATATCAAAATATAACGCTTCTCTATCAAGAATCTGTGCTTTTTAATTGTAATAGCCCTGGAGCAGCTTTTGTTGCACAGTGTTTTTAGTTCAATAGATCTATTCGTGCATACATGTCCCAGTTATCTCGCCTGGGTTGTGTGTATGTATTTGTAATGGCCCTGGAGTAAATAGAGCAGCTTTTGTTACACACCTGTGTTTTTAGCTCAATCTATTTCTGCATACCAGTTCATGTCCCAGTTATCTCATTTGGGTTGTGTATATATTTTTCATGATTCAAAGTGATCTATCTATGTAAGGAGGTGTTACATCCACCTGTGAACAATCGGAAGAATGCAGATTGCAATCATGACTTTCTTTTAATGCATTGAAAGCAAGTCATGTATGCAAACTGATCAATAGACTTAAGTCAATTTGGATTAAAGTGATTGGTTAACATTGGTTTGACTTTTAAAAAAAATCTGAGCTAGAAGGTTACACTTGTCTCCTGTGTTTGTGATGTTACAAAAATGAAGCCCAGAAAAAATTGTGTTCAAAAATAATTATTTAGTGCTTCAAAAATTGAAATATAAAGTGACCGGAAACACCATCTTAATTTCATCCCATACACTTATATGTAGTATTTAGGCATCTATAAGACACCTATTTACAGAATTGGGGTTTGCCTTGAAGTTTTAGCTTTACATTCTCAATAATGGTTGTTTTCAAGGTTTATTAGTTCTAATACATGCACTTGTACACATGTTTCATCTTGGTTTGAGAATTTTTTAAATCGGCTGCTCACAAAGTTAGACAATACCTTTAAAAAAATCCCTTGTCATTATAAGATTAAAAGTTGAACCTATTTGTACTTTTTGAATAATGGTCCATTGCATGAAATGCATGAAGGAAAGAGTTCAGTCTACTGCTGTGATAATGAAAGTGCACTTGAGGTTTAATGAGATGTATTTAGGTCGCACAGTATGGAGGATTAGATTACCTTCATCAGCTCATTATTTTTAACAAGTTCAGTTGCTATGTGGATATAAAAGTTATGGGCAATAAACAGGTGTTAAAGAACGTGTTAGAAAATGCCCACAAATTAGTTAATGTTGCTTATAATCAAGACGTCTCTGAAGGAAATCAAAAGGAAAAGTGAAAATGATTTTGCTCCTTATATTTTTTTTATGTGAAAATATAGTGAAGGATGGAAATGGTAATTTCTGAAGAAAAAAGTGTAGATAATATCTATAGATATAAAATAATTAATGCACAAATAATAACTAAGAGAGGTTGCTGAATAGGATGCCAATTTAGTTTATTGAATTTGTCAGTCAAAAAAAATATGGATTTTAGTTGTTTAAATCCATGCACTTTGTATTGCTTGATTATTTAATGTATTTCTGCATTCATTCTGTCTGTTCTATATTAATGCTCACAGGTGTTACAAAAAAAGATCTGTGCTGGATATATAAAAAGTTCTTATTTTAATTAAAAAGGGATTTAACATGTTTTTTATCATGGGTATTCTAATGGGATTGACACAATTAATCAGAGCTGTAATTGCATATTGGTATGGAAATTACCAGCAGACTTAGATGTGCAACCTACCCTCTTAAATCTAACTCATCCTCTTCCATCTCATTATCTTTTCCTCATTTTCATCCCCATTTCTCTCTCCTTTCTTGATCCTTTTTCTCTCACTCTATATTTCTTCTCAAAATGAAAGTGATGGCAGATTTTCTAAGTTGATGTAATAACATTGATCTGATCAGGGTTATGTTGCATCCAGGTGTTATTCATGCCTTTTAGACCATATCAGCTCTTGTTTTGTTAATGTTTTAAAGGAACTTGAAATATGATTCTGTAGAACAGTCAAGCTTTAAAAAAATAATAATTTGATGACCTCCAAGTTCACTCTAAAAGAATCAAGTTTATATCAGACATTTTCACACATCAATTTGTTTTGATTAAGCACCGTTTGACTACCAGTGTGATTGATATCAAATTCATTTGATGGTGTATTTATTTGGTGGAAAAGTTGGAATCAACAATATACAGTACTGTATTTTTAAAACTTGAAGAAGGGATATGGCTTTCACCA
Organism: Lytechinus variegatus; assembly: GCF_018143015.1. Lineage (NCBI taxonomy): Eukaryota > Metazoa > Echinodermata > Echinoidea > Temnopleuroida > Toxopneustidae > Lytechinus > Lytechinus variegatus. Next base: position 40,627,410 of record NC_054746.1, read on the forward strand.
CTTATGTCCATAATTACTCTTAAAACGATCAGCACTTGGTTGTTTGGCGTACTGTACTTAACTGGTAAATGGCACTATGATTGATGCAAACAGCTGGAAAAGTAATTCCTACCTATTGAATTAATACTTCTCACCTGATGACATGTGTTTGCACCTAACCCTGTTACAAACACATTTCAACCCTGCTTAAAATCCCAATAGGGGTATTAAACATGAAGTTGGTGACCACCTTCCCTAGAGTGAATCATACCACATTGGTAAAAGTTATGGGAGAGGGGGAAGGGAGGTAGGCTTGAATGTTACCCCAGTGATAAACATTAAATGAAAGGGGAAAATGTATTGAAGTGAACTGTCTTTTAAAATTGAAAAAAAAATGAGGGGAAAATGATTTCTACCCCTCCCTCCCCATTGGAATTACCAGCACCCCACCCCCCCCAACACACATACACAAAAAAGAAATTCTGGACTCCTTTGATCCTTTCTCTGCACTATTGAAGTGGGGATACAATGTTCTAGATAGCATGAGTGTAAACCATGAAAGATTGGCAGCTTTTGTCTGCTGTCAGGTGAATGATAAACACACCGAATCCCTTTGTTCTCTCCAGTTATTTTTGTAAACAGCACAGTACAGTACACAGGTGAAGCTTTTTGGCTGCAAGCCAGGACAGGTATACTAGCAGACCCCCCCCCCCCCCCCATTGTCATCCCAATTGCTATCATGCATTGCTTTAACTTAGGCTGTCTTAAAAGCATGATTGATTGGTGTGTATATATTGGCATTTAGACCTCATCATTATCACTTTTACCCAAAATGATTATTACAGGTATAACTGAAAATTACCCCCTTTGTTATTTATAATGTATATATTGGATGTATCCATTAAATTACAGCCTAACCTAACAGGAACATTTCCCTGATTCTATGAAATGCTCCCTGAAAGTTTATGGCATCTCATGGTCCCCCCCCCCTGCTTGGTGTCATCTACATTGCAGTGAAACTATTATTTTTAAATAAATTTTATAATCCATGAGTCATGAGCTTACCAACAGCAGCATGTGTTTAATTCATGTGGCTTTTCTTTTTCTTTGAACTGAACGTGAGCATATTCTCTTTTTAAAAAAGATATTTGTGAAATTTAAAGAAGTTTGTGCACTTTTTGTTCATGGGTGTGTATCAAATCTATGGGTACAATAGAGATCAGTATATATATAGACAAGTGAAACATCTGTGGCATGTTTATTCTTTGAATTAAAAAAAGGGTTAACCTCTTTTTTGTTATTCATCACGATTTTGATTTGAACTTTATGCACTTTGCAGGAATTAGGTCAAAATGTAAAGACTATCTCACATCAATGAGGTTAATTGCAAATCATAGAAAAGGTGCTAGGAATGTTATACAGTGTTCATGATCTTAATTAATCTGTATACATGTAGTTGGAAGTCTGTGATGAAAAAAATGGGTGAATTATATGTATGACAATTGATTGTACTGTAGGGTTCTTACGCATAATAAGTGAATCAAATGAAAGTCTTTAGGGACAGACTGTAATTTTCCTCTTGAGAGAAGACTGGTTAGACAATTTTAGTGCATGAGCTACATTGACCTCTTTTAGTCTATTATTCAAACCTCTTTCATGTGTTTTGATGAACCATGATATATGCCTGCAACTATAAAATGAAGTAGGTAAAAAAAATAGAGTTAAAGAACAATGGTATACTATATTTTTTCTTTCCTTTTTTTCTTCCTATCATCTACCCTCTGATATTTCCAGGGGAAAAAATGATAGAATAAAAAAAGGCTTGTTTTTCATCAGGTTTGTGGTTGCATTGTAAATTATAGGGGTAAACCCTGATGAGAGAAAGATTGCCCCCTTTGCAGGTGTGTAATTACAAAACTTATTTCTTTGTGAGTCATACCTACTGATGAAAGATGAATTGACAGGGCAGTTTAGAAAGCGAAAGTGATTCTGCTGACATTAATTTCAACTTTCGTTTCATTGTCTTTTCTACGATTATTGTTTGCCTAATGTTATCATTAATCTCAGAGGATTATTTCAGTAAGACAAAACATCTGCAGATCAATGTTTAGCAGAGATGCTGGTAACTAACCAAAGAAATACATACAGTAGGAGATAAAGAGTTGCTATTCTTTCTAATCCTCATGGGCAGTAGGATTTACATAATTAACATGATAATAAGTGTTTGTAGAATTGACTTGCCTAGCTTAGCTTGTCTCCCGCCTTATGACGTAGACAATCAGATCTGGACTATTATTGGCCGATGACATATCACATGAGTTTATCATGATTGGTGGGACTGTGCTCCTCACTGTTGTCACATGAATTATTCATGAAGTAGTAAGTGGGAAGGGCCTCAATCATGCAAATGAGCTTCACTCTCATTGGCTGCCTGCCCAGCCTTGCCGACTGTGTTGTAAACATTCCTGCAGAGGGGTGACTCACAGAACGTGACCATGTGCAGCCGAGCGAGACAGCATGTATGATATGGAGACTGGATGAGGGGAATACAAAAACACAACCACCTCAGCTTCCCTGCTTCAGAATGGATCAGTCTGTTTACCTAGGCAGTGCCCTTGATGACTGTGTTTTGACTGCACACACCATTGTAGTAATCAGGCAGATAGAAAAGATAGAGAAAAAAAAATCTGGTTGAGTGAATCATAGTAGTATAGTAGTAACCTGTCATTATCAGCTCTGCAGCATTTAACAAGCTGCCTCCCTACAGTCTGTGGATATTACTATTGACCTGTACTCAGCTGGTTCCATTCATTCATTGTGCCAGGATTTACAAACTGAAGGCTCTGAACTGTATGAACCAAAGTATAAGCAGTGTGAACAATTTTTCTCATGCTAGAGCTACATTTGTAAACTGAAGCTAGATATAAAAATTTGTATCGAAAACTCATTCACATCAAGTACCGGTATCTGTTTGACTTTGATGCCGCCTTGTGAGAGAGTCTGTTGGCATGTTCTGGGAGATAAATATCCTGGTGTCGACTTTCAAGGAGCTAAACATTTTTCGTAAAACTAAGGACAGAGACAAGAGTTGTTTCCTGTGCAAGGAACTAAAATATTCACTTGGTAAGTGGTTGAAAACAAAGAAATTTATAAAGTAATGAGGATGTTTGAAACTTTCATCCAGACAGGCAAGACAAAACTTGCATTTGAGCTGTTTAAAATGGAAACACCTGAAGATATGCCTTTATTGTTCTGCAGTGTTTGAGGTATAAAATGCAACTTGAGGTACAGGACTCCCAGGCTAGACTGACCTAATCTGTAAAGTCTGGATGGCTCAGCCCCAGGTACATGAAAATATTTCCGAGTGGAATCTGGTATTCAAGCAAGTTCCGTCTTTAAAAAAAAAAATTAGGGTCTGTAACGAAAAAATGAATACAGACAATTTTGTACATTCAGGGGTGTTTTCGCTTGTCTGATTTTCAGTTTTTTTCCAAGTTCATTATGATCTGCATGTGTAATCAGTGAGGTTCATTAGATATGGTAGTTAAGTACCCAGATTTGTATGTTTACAATAAACAAAGATGGGTATATGCAATACCTGATCAATAAACTTAAGGTCAAATCTGGGATACGTGCCAACCTCTTAGTCTTTGTCTAGGTACATATGGTCTTAGTACCTATTGTCATAACCTCTCTTTCAACTGATGTAATGCTAAATATATTGATGTGGTAATTGTTGTTGCCCTTGTTGTGTTTTTCTCGTAACGCCTTAGTGCATTTACAACTATTCTAAGAATTATTGGTGACCTCCGTTTTCTTGACTGCTCTTATGAGTAGATGGAAGGTGGCAAGCTGGCTGGGTTAGGGCACTGGACGTCAGGTTAATCACTCCATTTCTCTGTAGTGTGTATGCTTGTAATTTCTGAGATTAGGCTTAAAGTTCGAGCAGGGACAAAAGATTTAAAGAGAACAAATTTAGTGCTAACAGGCAAGCTAGTATTGATTTTCAGATTTTACCTGGAAAAATTGAATATTGTTTGCTCCTTTGTCCCTGAATAAAAAATGTTTATTCATTATTTGTATATGCTTTCGATGAAATATGATTGTGAAAGATGGAAAGTACATGTTGACTTTTCCATAAAAGTCTGAGATTTGTAAGGGTCAGTTGGCTTCTTTTTTTGTTTCTTGCCTGTATTTTTTGTGTACATGTAAAAGTGGAGACAGCAACAACATTTTTTTTTTCAGTCAGCCCAGATTATTCACATGTCATTGAACGGGGGTATGTGTGCGGAAATGATTAAAGTGAATTTAGAATTAGATATTGTGGTCACATCCTTTAGCCAATAATTGCTAGAATAATTGTCAACAAGTTGATTTTGTTGACATGAGATAAAATTGTTGTTGGATATTGACGATTTTCATTTTGATATGTCAGAAAGGAGGGTAGGTTTAGGTCACCAAGTGGTTTTCTGTAGCATATATTCTGCTTTCTACCCCCCCCCCAAAAAAAAAGGGAATGCAATTATAAAAAAATAACAAAAGGGTATTTTCAGGAATTAGATGTAAATCAGTTGATTAAAGGCAATTACTTGTACATCTTACATGCATGTACTCACACAGATTTTATTTTAAAAAAAATTAAAACACAAAATACTATCATAACTTTACAATAAGTATTATTTGGTTAGGTCATATAATGTTAGAAATGAATACTTTTGATTGAGTGAAGATAATAAACAGTGGATATTTTATTCCGGTGTATAAATTCAGATCTGTTTCTTATTTTCACTTTCAATTTATTGGTAATTAGTATGTAGACTATAAGGTCTCTATCTATTCTTAGACCATCAACAACAAGTGATAACTCTTGAATGAGTGATAAATATACCAACGTGTCTCAACTTGCACAATAAGTTGTAAAAATATACTTGACCATAATAACCAGCTCACTTCTACCAGCTGTATAGTTTGAAGCCCTTTTTTTAGTTTTGAAACCTTGCTGAAAGAAAAACAAACGACACAGAAGCTAGATAGATCATGAGGGCAATACCCTCATATCAAAACAAGTTTTTGATGTGTTGAAGATAAAGCTTGATTAGATAATCTTATCAAAGTGGATGGGTAGCATTGAAATAAAGGAAAACCTGGTGAATATAGAAACATAATTTCTATTTTGAGATTGAAGGTCATTATCCTTGCTCCAGTGTAGCCTCAATCATACTAAAATGAAAGTGAAGGAGATTTGAGAACAAGAATTGTTGATTGTGTTTCTTACACATCAATCAAGTCATTTGGTGAGTATTATCACTGGCCTTTGTGACCCTGCCCTACATTTACATGCAATTATGAGATCAATATTTATTGTGCTGTTTGTGTGAAATTGCTAACTGATTAGCAAACCAGCATGTCATTGACACAAACCATATTTGGAAATCTGAGTAGAAAAAAAATGTTTTAATGTAGGCCTCTCTGATTCTAACTCCAGTAAACAGTATGATATACTCATGAATCTAGAAATTCCCAGGGTAGCCAGTCTGGGTTATTCAGCGTGCGATCAGTTCTTATTTGGATTCTCCCAATCAGCTACTTTTAGATTTGATATATAAAATTGGCTAAAGCTTATGGTTCTTGATGCATTGCTCTTGTGTCAGACATATGGTCAAGTCATTAGTTTCGTTCCATTAGTGGGACCTCTTGACCATGATATTAACACTACGCTTCAGTAGACTTCGACTAACGAATCATTGGGAATTGTATTGATATACTGAAGAGTGGGAGGGTTCCTCATATCTCTGTCATTTTCAGGCACTTTGGGGAAAAGTCCAAGATCATTCATAATTCACAAGTGTACTAGATAACCCTCCATGTATTAGATCATATTTCTTCATGTTCCCGAAAATAAACACATGTCATGTGTAGTTTGAGATGTAAAAGTACATTTCCACTGCTAGAGTAGGTTTGTGAACTAAAAGAGTTTGAAAGTAAGTCTACATGTGCATTGCTGTTTGCTATGTTTTAAGGGCAGTGCCACTTTTCTTTCAGGGCACATTTTTAAAAACTGCGCAGATGGGACAAAGAAACGGGGGGTTCTCATTATTTTTGGTTTCTATGTGGCTTTTGCAGCAAATATTGACCAATTTGATTACATGTAGGCCTTAATACTGCATTTTAGAATGTCTGCTATCCCAATCAATTTTTGATGACAATGGTGGTCCCTTTAACCAGGCCAGCATGCAACCTTTAGAGTAGGTGTAAATGCTCTCTCCTTAGGGAAATACCCATAATAACCAGTCCAACAGCAGTTTGATTACCTCATTTGACTGGTATATTGTGTGTCATGGACTAAGCACTCCCAGTAGACAAATTTTGTCTGAATTAGGAAAAAATGTATATAAAGATAGCTTCAAATGGAAAAACTACTTAAGTCATTTTCTGTGTGGTATCATTTTTATTAGAATATAGGCCTATGCATGTACACCATATGTTTGTCAGTTTCTGTGATTCAAATATGTGACTGTTAAATTTAAAGTAGAGAGCTGCATATGGGCCATCAGAAGCTTTTTAAAATTATTACATGTACTTGTTGCACCTTTTTTAGTACATTTTACTGAATAGCAAGGTAGACTTAAATTTCCATCATGGTCCTTGGCTAGACCATCTCATTAACAATTCCCTGGATACAAAACATCCCCCTGACTAGACCAAGGAGTCTAGACAGAGTAGCAGGTAAAGCCTGAGGGAAGATCTAGTTAATGTTGATAAACAGATTACAGCAGGTAGACCTCTCCATGACCTTTCTTTTCCTGCCAGGGAAGTTGTTGGAGGGGTATAACCTTGTCCTCACCTCAGGTCAACCTTAATCCAAGGGATTAATTAGGGGGCACTTACTACCTAATCCAGCTGAGGATAATGTTTGGATAAACCATGGAGCTCTGTTAATAGCTCTATGGATAAACTGGGGAGTACAAATCATGCATGGTGTTGGATACAGCATGGAGTATCTACCATACAGGATCAGTGACCTACCAAAGCATGATGTAGGCCTATCAGCCCTTGTTCCCAGGTGTAGGACTGGTTGCAATAATGATACATGTACATGTAGCAATGATCAATCTTTCAATCATATATCTTTCGAAATGGAAAGTAATGGAACTTATTTATGCAGAATGGGCAACACATTATTGTATATTGTTCGAGATGCAGGGGTCGATTTTTTTCGTCTTTGTGTTAAAAACATAAAAGGTATGTTGTGGATTTGACAATTTGACAGCTCTAGATTATTTGTTTAGTTTTAGGTGAAGTAGTTTCTCTTTTTTTGTGATTTTTTTCCTTTCCTTAAAGGACAAGTCCACCGCAACAAACAGTTGATTTGAATAGAAAGAGAAAAATCCAACAAGCATAACACTGAAAATTTCATCAAAATCGGATGTAAAATAAGAAAGTTATGACATTTTAAAGTTTCGCATAATTTCACAAAATAGTTATATGCACATCCTGGCTAGTATGCAAATGAGGAGATTATGACATCATCCACTCACTATTTCTTTTGTATTTTATTATATGAAATATTCTAATTTTCTCCTCATTGTCAAGTGATATAACGATTAATTCCTCCCTGAACATGTGGAACTAGCATTATTTGATACTGTATGGTTCAGTCAAGTTGGTCATTATTGTCAAATCTATAAAAAATGAAATATTGTATAATTCAAACGAAAAATAAAAGAAATAGTGAGTGATGGACATCATCAACTGACTCACCTAGTTGTGCATATCACTGTTTTGTGAAATATAATCAAAACTTTCAAATGTCATAACTTTCTTATTTTACATCCGATTGTGATGAAATTTTCAGCACTATGCTAGTTTGATTTTTTTTATTTATTCCAGTCGGTATTTTCCTGGGGTGGACTTGACCTTTAATTAAGTTATAGCATGGATTGCAGTAGGATCCATCCGTCATTAAAAGGGTTATTGTGGTCGTAACCTCGAGGAAAGGTTTACAGAATGACATTGATGGATTTCTTTTATTTTACAAGTCATGAGACGTTGCCAATGCTTTAACCAGGAAAGGATTTATCACTTTTTTGAGGAAATGTGAGGTGAAATTTACAGAACAACTAATTTGTCAGAAAAGTTCATCATTGCAACCCCTGGGGCTCATTTATACTTTTGATGATGTGATTTGGCACAAAGACCACTTTGTCTACTTTCTGTGGCTCCTGACATTGTGGGTGATCCAAGGTCTAGGGACTATCTGGCTGCTAATATTGGTGTAGTTAGTAATTAAAAGCCTTTTGTTGACATTCTAAAACCACACACCAAGCAACCTTCCAATACAAATGATACATTTAAAAATAGATATTTAGATCTAAACTGAAAAAGATTTCAACAAAGAGGCTGCGCATTGGTGGTTGGTTAGGTTGTTTGTCAAATGAAGGGGAGAGGGGAAAATACCAGGGGGGCACTCAAATTATTTTTTGATGGGGGTGTGCCTCACAAAACTCTGAAATGGGGGTCTAAGGAAATGACTACAATGGCAAAGTACAGGGTCTTGTGATCTATAAAATATACACCACACGGTGTGAAAAACGGTCTACGGAACAGGATTGCGGCACTGAAGGTAAGGTGCACGATAGCACTGTGCATGCACTAGCCATGCGTGCATCTCTCGCATGAAGTGCTCGCGCTTGACTCTTTATGCATGGGCTGGGGAACTGAGATGTCTCGTAACGTGGGTTTTGCAAGCAGGGCTGGGCGGCTTCTGAACTGAACTGAACTTTTGTCATTCCAGAGTATCTAGAGAACTGAAAATTAACAGCAAGTGCCTGCACCACCAATATATGTGAGTGCCCTCCGCAGGGGAAAAATGCTTGTAGAACATACATTTTCATATGTTTTACCTCGGTCATATTTGTTCTGCGGCGGCGGCCATATGGTGAGTCGAAAAACAGTCGTTTTATAAAAAATTTGTACCAGCTAAATATAGGTGGTTTGAATAAAAATGAATAAAACGGCTGTTTTTGACTTGCCGTACGGCCACCGTAGAGCAAATGTGACCGAGGTATTAGGGGAGGAATGATTTAAAGCATGTGTTTGACTGTTCAGGGAGGGGGGGTCAGAAGGTGAATTTCTTTTGATAGGTGTATATTTCTTGCTTTCTTTGTCCCATTAATCCTAGCCCGTAACAAAAAGCTCTTTATTGTCTAGATCAGAGTCATATTGTCTGTCTTTGACACAATTGATTCACCCAGTGCTTCATTTCAGGTGAAACCACAATTAACTATTTGGCAAGTTTTCTGTTGAACTATTGTTGATCTGTGGTGTTTATTTTTGTTCACATCTTAATAAAGAAGTCATTAATATTGCGGTTTGTATTGATTATCCCTTCTGTCATTTTGATGACATATGAGTGTCATATAAAGAACTTTGATAGACTCTGATATGAGAATTAACCTCAAAGTTTGTTCCTTTGTCACCATCCTCTGAAATATAGATTGTTTCATTTTATTTCTTTGTGCAGTCCTAACAAATAAAGTAATTATTCACCATGATAAAGAGATTTATTGTTTTGTAAGTCTTTGTATTATTTTTATAAATTGTTTTTTCTGTAAATTATTGTTACATTTCAGTCTACACCTGTAGAGAACTTCTGTACTCTAATATGAACAACAGGAAAATGTGCTAATTGATTTTTGAACTCCTGTGGCATTGTAACCTGTTTATAACCTCATTTACTTCCTGACAAGGACAGGTAATTTATCCCTTTAGACATATCAAGATCTCCCCTCCAAATTTCTTTTCTGTTCATTGTCTGGAAAAGGGGGACTAAATATCATTTAGTGATCAAGTGAGTCTTCAAAAGCATGGCCCTTTATTAGGGTTCATATTAACTTCAAACTTGTAGGAAATATGATTTGCCAAGATGTTAGGCCGATGTGTAGCTTGTACCACACTGTGTTTTTGTACTTACTTTTACCCTTTTTACACAGGCTAAAATTTCCTTAACCCTGTACTATAGGTGGGGCTAAATTGCCATTTAGCCCCACCTATAGTACGGGGTTAAGCTTAGCCCACTTTCTTTTTACACAGCATTTTTGCAAAGTGGGCTAACCCCACCTTTAGTACAGGATTATTTGGCCCTGCAAAAAAGCAGGGTTATCCCAGCAATTGCGGTGCTAAGAGCGATAGTACGGGGTTAAGATCGCTAGTGTAAAACGAAAGTGGGCTAAGCTTAACCCCGTACTATAGGTGGGGCTAAATGGCAATTTAGCCCCACCTATAGTACGGGGTTAAGGAAATTTTACCGTGTGTAAAAAGTGTACGAGTGAAGTACTTGTTTTTTTGCAACAAAAACCACTAGTCCGGGGTAAGCGAGTTTCGTGTGTGAAAACCAAGCATTCCTTATCCGGGGTTAGCAATAACAATTTGGCATGTGTGAAAAGGAAAAAAATAGTACGGGGTTAGCGATAGTCCGGGGCTAAGAAAATCCTGTGTAAAAAGGGTATAAGTACCAAGTACCCTCTACCCCCCACCCCCCCCCAAAAAAAAAAATCAATATCTGCTTAAGGGATGTCAGGAAGTTGATTCTTGTCCATTTTCCTGTCATTAGTGTCATATTTTTAAGTACGTGTACAATGTTTTTAATTTGTGAATATCCATCAAATTATTGATCCGTTGAATTCTGATCAGCTCAATTTGGGAGAATGGAGATAAGCTTATTTTGCTGTGAACCTTTTCATGACTTGTTTTTCACCCCTCTCTTTCAAAGGATTTGTTTTTCATCATGAAAGCAGACAGGCTAAAGATTGGAGGGATCTACTTCCTTGTGAGCTTGCAACTCCGAGGTTAGATGTCGATCTGCGTAAAAACTGTTTTTGTGGGTTGCTTGTGGACTCCAGTCTCGTTTGTCTGACCGCAAGAAGTTCCAGACAAAGAGAAAACTGGGATTGAGTCTTCTTTAGTTACTCCTTCCTTTCTTTACCCTGGATGCTTTAAAAGGACCCTGGTTTCACAGCTGTGTTATGATGTTTTTCAATTGCAACACCAACCTTGTTTGTTAGGGGTTTTGTGAGGGTGTGTGTGTTTGTGTCATACAACTTTTTTAGTTCTGCCCAACTTTTTTTTATCGCTCCTGAAAAGAATCCATTGAAAATTCAAATAGGCCCTTCAGATTACCATTTGAAATATTTTGTTTTTAAAAATGTCTCAATGAGCCACAATACATGTATGCGCTTTAATGTAAAAGCCATTGATTTCACAATCAAATTCATTTCAATTTGTATTTGTTGAAACAGGACAAGGTGAACTCATACTTCAGTGTTACCCTGGGAAGTTTTCACCCAGCTGTCAGGTCAAGTTGTTGACAGGGAAACCCCACTGATGCCCCCTACTGCTCCTGGGGTGTTATTGTCTGTCACTGAAAAACACCATTAAAAAAACATTCAAAATACAACATACTACAGAGTGTGAAGGTGTGTGAGGTGTTCAAAGTTTTGACCAGACAAGACACTGACCCTCTTTCTTGCTTCACCTGTCTGTCTTTGGAGATTTGGCAATGTGACAGTGAGTTGCACTTGTCATCTTGATTTTGAGTCTTCCAGCAAGGAGGGATGCTGTAAAGACCAGAGGATGAAAAGTGTATGATGCTGATAGTCAAAACCAAATGTGAACTTTCATCTATTATAGGGTTGATTGGTATTTTCTGTTGATGCCTACACTGATTTGTGATTTTATATCTTTCTTTTTTTTTCTAGAAACATTATCATTTGCTTATATATACCTGTTTTTTCTTTTTTGTATCTCTATTGTTTCATAACAATATGTTGGTCCTATGTCATAATGAGAGAAAAATAATTATTAACATTTTAAGTTTAAGCACATAATGATAGACAATTAAAACTTGGAATCTCCAGAATTAACTTGATAATAAAATGTCCTGCATAATATCTAAGACACTTTCCTCACTACCTTCCTAAAACTAGTTTACGGGTAGTGAGAATGGTCAAAGTTTACTGGTAGTGAGAATGGTCAAAGTGATCTTCCAAACCGGTTCAGAAAACCACCTCGCGATGTAGTTTGAAGATCGCTTTGCCTTGTTAAACTTGTTTTAGCGTGAGGGCACAACCTTTCTTCAGGAAGCAATCTTCGCACATTTTGAGTGCGCGACTCCACACGACAGGTGTAGAATTTATTTATTTTTTCGTTTTTAGGGTAGCCCCATCAGTAGTCATGTACTGTTTTCCAGGGGGCCCTATGCCTACGCTGCCATTTCAAATTTTGCGTGAAACGTGTTACCCCACTGACACCGTTTCCATAGCAACAAGTAGAAGTGATTTTGAAAACCACTTTCGTGTGATCAAGTGAGAACACTCACAAAGCGATCTTCCAAACTGGTTTCCTGAACCGGTTTCCAGTAAACTAGCTTTAAAAAGCGTAATGAGAACTGGCCTTTTATTTGTTTCAATATCTTCAAATTGACATTAGCAATAGATGATACATCAAATCAATTAGATATTGGAGGTGCCATATCGGAATTGCTAGTGCTTTCCCACAGTCCATCTGAAACTATTTACACTTCAAGTTGCTAATAATATTTTGACATCATGATGATTGTGATATTGAAATGCTTTCAAACATCGGTAGAAGGCAATGATCATTGTGATTGGTATGTTGAGTAGAGCAACAGATCAGGGAGCTTCATGAATCAGTTACGACATGTTTTGCATCGCCAATTGGATGTCGTATTACCTCCACCAATCGTAACTATTTATGAGGAGAGGTATAATGACATCTTAATTACCCTTGGGTACTGATGCCAAAGTTTTCACGCCCTCTGGTATAAGAATTGTGGCAATCAACAAGAGGCATCGAGTTTTATATTGGTAATAATCTCTGTCATATTGAAGTCAGAGGGTCGTTTTCATTATAATAACTAACTTTTTAATTTCTTTTGTGAGAAAATGTTTGAAAATATTAGACATTGAATTGGAGTCATCTCTTTCATTTAAAAATGGTGTATTCTGTCATATTCCTGGTATCACAACTAGTCATTTATATATCATCTTCAGCTGTCAAGTGATAATAGGCTGTCAGAGGGTTGGAAAGGTTGATGGCACTCATAATGTGTAAATTAACACCATTCTTATCACTTCAACAAGCTGTTTTATCAGCTGAGATGCACTGACATAACCTTTTCACCTGATCTGTAATACAGTATGATCAATGCAAGAAAACTGGCAATTTTCTTTTAGATAGTAATTTGTGATTGATACTGTTTTATTGTCAGAGGAGGATTAGAAAAGGGAAATATAACTTTTTGACCTAACTAAGGAGATATAAATTCATTTTATAAATTTTCTAGCTAATTTGGGAGTTGGGAACTGATGAGGATCATAAGAAATTATCTGTCATGTCAGTTTCAGACTTTACTGTTGGGCATTTTGTTTTGGCTACATGTATTTCATTCCAATACTGCGTTCTTGCAAATTTCGTATTGGATATATCGACACTTTTCAGCAGTGTACTTCCAATATCTCGGCCTACATGTACATGTAGAATCCATGAGTATATTTATGTGGCATACTGTAATATATGCAAGAGATGCAAAATAAATGTAACATCAAGAATCCAGGCTTCTGGTAAGGCTGATAAAGTGGAGATCCACCTGATCAATCTTCTGTGCACTCCCTTTCCAAACTTCTAAACTTTGTTTCTGAACTGCAAAAGATTTTTGGCATGGCTCCAACCGGGTTGGGTTCAAGGAGGGAAGCAAGTAAACTTGGGAAGTAGGTGCCAGGGATGGATGGACAATCTGGTTGCTTTTCAATCACTAGGCAATTTATGATTTCATGACATAAACTGGGCATTGGAGGAACACAACCATATATTTAGAACTCATCTGTTGACAGTTTCTGGTTTCTTTAAAGGAGCAAGGAGAAGATACAGTTTAAAAGTGTATTGTTATGGTTGTATTTAGAGGGATATGCTTATCCCTGCATTAGGTTTGTAAATTAAGCAAAGGCAGGTTTTTAGTGATACCTTTTCCTCCCCCCCCCCCAAAGAGTAAAGAACATCCTGAGATACATGTGTACATGAGAGTAGAATTTCCATACATGTAAGTTCAGTGTAAAAATAGAAATTATAGATACCCTTTGTGGCTTTATTATGTAAATAATTATTCCCTGTGAGTTCATTGTTGGAAACACACCATATCCTTTAAGTTCATGATCTGGTAGTCACACTCTCAGAACAATGATGGCTCGTGCCCAACATGGACAAGTCCAGACATGAATTCCAAGGCTGGGCCAGAAAGAAAATAATAGTGATGGAGTATACCATTTACGTCATAGGTAGGAGGTGCAGATTGGTCACATTAATAAAGAGTTTACTGGAATGAACAATATGGAGCCAAGAAGAGCTGTAAATTGGGCATGTGTGTTGAGCTGAGGGAGGAAAATAGAGGATTATGCAACACTTGCCCTCTATTGTGTCAGATTATGTCATTTCGATTGGGATGTGCACGTGCAAAGTCAAGATCTAATAACACTGAAGTGATATTGCTTTATGATATTTGATCCCAATGGCTCATCCCATCTTGTGATTGCGATGACATATTATGATGAATTTGTTTTGGAGGTTTAAACATTTTCATTTTCTCTGGTGTACCAGTAGTATCTATCCCCTGTGTTGTGGAAGAGAGAGACCAAAGTACAGGGAGTGACCTCAGTTCTTTAACAGTAGGCTTGGAAGAGAACATGCAAACATAGCCTGCTTGTTTACCAATCTCGGCACCTCCAGGATATGAAGGATTGCAAACAATAACTTAGTTTTAAATGATATAAGTGAACTCATTCGGTGTTAACATATATTTTTTTCTTTGTGTGTTATCTTCTGCAGAGATCTGTTGCTGTATTATGAGTGAACTTGAAATCCATGTGAGCACCCCACTGCGTGGTATCAACAGCGTGGAGGTGTCTGTGTGTAGTATAGGTAGCAGTGGTGATAGGTCGTCCAGGAAACTGATCGTTGATGTATGTAACGGCCCTGGGGCGCCTTCTGCCCGCTTCATTCAGCCGGGTAACATGCAGATGGACCAAGCGAGTATGAAAATGAAACTTGCATCGGAAGACGAGAGTGGTGTTGATGAGGTAATTGATGAGGAGCTGGATGTTTTCTCAGAGAACATGACATCGGACATATCTGCCTCCAGACCAGAGACTCCAGTAACAATGGGAACCTCTCCGCCCATCCCTATTCCACTCCTCAGTCCAATAGGAACAGGAAGCTTTATAGGGACACCAACCCGTAGTAGTTCCTTCGGGTATTTATTCCGCTTTTCCTCACCTCCGGAAGAAACTTCCCCGCTCTCATCAGGATATGGGTCAGCACCGCGTTTCTTCCAAAGTACCTCAACCCAGACTCCGCCCCTCTCACCAGTCTTGCTGGAGACATCAATCAGCTTACGATTGTTTGATTCAAGTGATCAGGACTTGACGCCATCACCTCAGGAACTAATGAGGATCAGAAGACAAGGTAAGATTTCATCTCCCGTTAATCATCTGCATTTCGTAAGGCGATTTGATTTATTCATTATAAATTCTAAAAACATGTCGATAATCACATTGAAAAAATATTTTATAAAAATTCAAAGGATGTTTAAGCTCTATTTTTGCCCGAGCTGTTCAGGATGTCAAAACTTTACACCTTAGTGCCACTGACCAGGCCCGTTGCTGAATAGGTATGATTGATGTGTGTTTTACATTGAACCCATAGACTGTATAATCATAACCACTTAAGCGGATATTACCATTAGTTGTAAGGTCAAGATATATGACCTACTTCTGGTCTTCACAACTACTGGTACTTCAAACGTGTTTTAGAACCATTGCATCTTCTGAAATATATAAATCAAAATTATGGGGTTTTTCTTCTTTTTATATAGCTTTTATCATACCAGTAGATTTTTTTCTAGTTACACTTCTCCTTTCTGTCCCTTCATGAAATGACTTCTTCAGGAAATGGTTTTGTATATGATAGGGGTTTAAACAAATGTATGAGTAATGCATGTTTACATATGTTTATGGTATGAGTTTAAACAATTTGAGGGAGTGAGTTGGGCTCAGTTGGTAAATTGTCTGCCTGTCAAACCAAAGGTCATGGGTTCGAGTCCACTCTGGGCAGATGACTGGAGCCCTCGTTGTTTGTGAACATGTCCCTCCCCTGTTCCATATTCCATAAATGCAGGCTATGTTAAAGTTGAAAGCACTCTGTCCCTTGGATAGGATGTTAAATGGAGGCCTCTTTGTAGAGGAGAGTCATCACCTTTGCACATGAAGAACCCACTGTACTATTCATGAGTAGGGGGATACCCTGGTATAGTGGTGCACCCCACCCCCCTCCCATATCGGGAGAGACCTGTGGGTCACAGTGATTCAGTTCACTTTTCTCCTCCCAGGCACAGGTGATCCCAAACAAATAATAATAAAGATAACAATAGTGTGTCACTTAGTATTCATCTTCTGTTGACTTTCAATTGATTTTCCATCATAGTTTACCTGAGAGTTTGTCATTTTATTTTCATCGCAGAAATGAAGGGGAAAAAACAGGTTAGAATATAAAGATGAGATGAAGAATTGAGATTGTTTCTCAAAGGCTAAAGTTTTGAGTGGATGAATTTAAACCTTGATGCCAGGGATGGATCATAGACCTATAGGTCCATGGATGGATGGATGGATTTCAGCTTTATTGCCTCTGATTTGAAGTACTGTTTATCATGCAAATCGCTCCTATACCTAATCATGGACCTACTACAACATGGGCTTATCAAATTGAATTTGAAAAGTGAAATGGATTTTCATGGGTCCTCTTGGGATGCTTCTATGCCTGCCTTCAGATGAATAATGCAAGAGACTGATTACATCTCCAGCTTATAGAAAGAAACTCCTTTGTTGGGAATAGAAGATAAGTCCCTTACCCTCTTTGCAACCCCCACACAAACAAACATCTAGAGCTTTTTAAAGACATGCAGGGCCTACTTGTATGAAACAAAAAAGCATGAACACCCCTCCCCACATCTATTGTATAATTAAAGTATTTGTTTCTATATCTTCTTGTACAAATGTCAATGCACTTTTGAGATATTGTTCACTGCAACAGTACATTAAATAGTATAAGAAGTGATAGCTCTGATGAGTGAGACTTGTGCAAGCCTTTTGTCAGCATTTGTTTACTGTTAGGGTCATTTGATACCCCTTTCATAAACCCAATTACTATGAATTAGGCGGCTAATAGCAGCATAATTTGGTCGTAAAATTGGAGGAGGACAAGAGTTATCCGCATTACTCTGATGCTGCTATTATCCGCATAATAGCAGCATCGGGACAAGATTTTGAGTTTATGAACGCATTTCCAAATAATGCGGATAATTGCCATGGTGCGGTCACAAGGTCACCCTTTTCCAACACAACCGCATCGGAGGGGGCGTGTCCAGTTGTCATGGCGATTATCCGCCTTTTTCAGGACAGGCGCTCGTAAAAATAATGCGGCTTATTTTCGGAGTTTATGAACGCAATTTTTATTGAATTATCCGCATTACTCTTAGGCGGCTAATTGGAAGATAGGTTTATGAAAAGGGTATTAGAGTGACAATACAGGTTTTCTACCTTGCTCTCTTGTCATCCAAAAATGCAAAAGGGTCTTATTTTTTTTTATATGGAAAATGCGTACTATAGCTATCAGCCACTCTGCAATGGATCCATAATGAAATAATACAGATTATTTCCAAAGTTAGGTATTTTTATTTAAGTTTCTTTCAAAGATCGTTGTAGAGGTTTACTTTTTGAAAAGGTAAGGGTTATAGAAACTATAACACAGATAACTGCACAAGAGTAATACTGTATATTAAGCAAGCTACCTCATCTACTCCAAAAGGTTGATTATATTTGGCCCTTATCTAAAAGGGATTATTTTTATAATTTATTGTGCCTCTTTGTCTGTTTATTTCATATATGCCTTGATATTGAGGGCAGCTCAGTATGAATTTCTTGTGTGATACTTCTAAATGTATGTGACTGATGAAGGAATGATGTGGCAATGTTTGGTTGGGTCTGACACATTGCCAAGAAATGTGATTATGGCTAGATAGTCACTGCGTCATATGTAAACGTGTGCATGCTGCCGCGCTGCAGGCCGGCCCAAGACAGATTTCATTCATTAAAAAAAATGTGAGCATTGTGGGTTCTTGCGCAGAACTTCAAGGGTGGGTATGAAAGTGGAATTTTAGTGATTAAAACTTGTGCAGCATTTGACAATCTAGAATTAATGTAAGGCTGTGAGCATTGCAGTAGAAATGTGTTCAATTAGTTAATCAGTTGCATGCAAGAAAGGAAAATGTATATTTCTTCTATTATTGATAAATAGAATCTATCCGACACTTTTCTGAAATGGGCATATTACATCATTTTTATGTATGCCTAAATAAACTAACAAGTCACTGTTAAATACATACTCAGGTTTAAGGAATTTAGTTCATTAACAGTTTATAGAATATATTAGTCATGAGTAAGAATTAATTGTTGAAATATGCAGGTAAGCTATGACAGTTATCTTTGGAATGCATCAGTCAGAAAAAAAATCAATTTTCTACCTGCAAAATATGTTAGTGATTTGCTTTGAGTTTTCAAAACAGTAACTTGAATGTTTGAGGACTCTTTACTAATCATGGTATAGGGTAACGCCTTTACGAGCAATGCGAAGAGGGGACTCCCACCGCCAGCAAAGTCCTTTGAAATGTGGAGATAGAACATAAATGAGCTTTATGACGAACTAAGTAATCAATAGCCCTGTGAAGTTGGGATTCCCTTGTAGAGGATAGGTAGGTATTGTTTACTATTGATCTATGCAGTACTAGCTCCACAGCTTTTGATAGCCAAGTATGTTTTGTCATACATTCTGTATGCAGAAGTCTCCTGAGTACTACATGTATTTCAAGAAGTATTACCAATTATTAATGAACATGGTCTTCAAGAGATGATTACTCCAGCAAATAATTCAATTGACTTCATGATCATGAGCTCATTGCCTGAGGTGAAATTCACCTTCTGTTTAAAGAAATTTATAAACAAATCTCTTTCATGAAGGTTACATGTATTTGTTTGAATTGATCATCAGAGCGATACTGGTGTGAGAATATACAGGTAGGCTTACAATGTGTAGGCCTACATGTAGAGCTTATATATTTGCATTAAGTTTTATTGCTTGATCAGACAGTAGTGCCATTCTCATATCCTCTTCACAGTCTAAAGGCCTAAACTTTTTGCAAACCGGCTTCCATCAAAACAAAGCAACATGTAAACAAAAGTAATTTCATATGAATCTGATAGGTCTATGCATGCCTCCTGCAGACGAAAGCAATACGTTACACAGAAGTACTTGAACAGCATGTGACCGCAAAAATAACAATTTTTTGATCCTGTATTTGGCAACATAAGCTATGTCAAGTATCTGGACGTGTTCATATGATTAGCCACGTGTTGGGATGTGAGAGGTGGAATATAAATAGATTTGTAGCCTGATAGGAATGATAGCCTTTCTGGTCCATCTGACAGAAGAGTGTCTAAAGCCTGAAGGTCAGTCAGGATTCCCAGGGCCCTCAATGCTCAGATGTTGTGCAATATCAACAGTAAATAGGTTACATCAGCATTGTAAAATAACCAAATTAGGAAATATAGATGGTGGTAGATATATCCAGGTGTTGTGCATTTATATAGAATCAACTTTGAGTTTTTTTCCGTAATTGAATCTGTGAAATGGGTGTTGTTTCATGACTATGTGGGCCTACATAAACATTAGCGAGTCTGGTTAACTTGCTCTTTGAAATGTAAGGTCTGAAGGTTTAATTCTTAACATCACAAGAAGTATCAATGATATTCTTACTTTAGAACTTTAACTTCACTAAGACCAACTCATCAATTGCATCATCTTAACCCAATTATAGACCTGGTAATTTTTGTGTGAGGGGGGGTGATCGGTGGGGAATGATACCTCAACTGAGACATACATGTAGATAGAAATGTCCATGGTTGTCAAGACATGTTGAATTAGCAATGAAAATATTTCATGAACATCGTGAGAAGCTTGAAAATGAAATGAACCTGTTATTGAATCTATAGTGAAACATAAGTTCTTTAGAGGTGGAAAGAAAAAATTCCTAAATGATTTTGAAGGAGCATTAGTAATCAACAGTAGTAACCCCCCACCCACCACCATGACTTTAGCATGACAGTAATATTGGCTTAGATTCCATTCCCTATCGTTTGCTCAATGTGAAACAGCAGTACATCAATGAAATCTGAAGCGGGAAATTCAAAGATAAATATGAAGGATGGGGGAATGAAGAGAAGAGATAGAGGTTGAGAAAGAGGAGGGGATGTTTATGTCCTCTGAAAGCAGGTCACAGTTGACTGGTAGTTTGGTAGAAGCTAGCACCCCTGGCCTTCCTCTGAGCTGGAAAGGCTGGGGTACTGGAACCACGCCCAATCTACCTCTCTACATCATTGTATGCTAATGAGTCAGCCAGCCAAAGCATGATAACTAACCAATCATCCAGTCACAAACATACACAACAACTTTATTCTCTTTGCATTGTCTACTACTGTACACACTGGCCCTTCTCCATTGATAGTCTGTGTGAGTATACCCCAAAGAGAAGAAAATGTGTGTTTTTTTTTAATGATTTATTAAAGCTGAGATATACATGTCAAAACATGTTTATTACTAGAAAATTAAAATTGTCTTTCCACCTGTTCCATCTCATCTTCCCTATAAGCATGGTAAACCTCGGGTTTACTTTATGATCGAAAAAAAGGAATACATACTGTACATATGGATGGTACAAAGACTAGACCATTGTTATTGATTGACAGGAGAGTACGCAACATATGTAAACACATCATAGGGAATATATACAGAGAGCCTACTGGAAAGTATTGGCCAATGGGAAGAGAGGAACAAACAACAAGTGAGAAGGAAAATAGAAGGTTGATTACATGTAGATTGATTTGCTTTGTTTAGAGGCAAAAGGTGTAATAGATGGTTGAGAGACTTCAGGTTAATTAGCATGATAATGCTAGGATCAATGTTTTTGTTCATCAATCATATTGCTCATTGGTATTTGTAACTCTTTCTTTTATTTTCTCTCTCTTTCTCTCAATCTCTCTTTCCCCCTCTCTCTTTCTCTCTCTGTCCCTCCTAATTTAGTTCACAATATTTGAACAATTATTGCATAGCCTTTGTGCAAGAAAATCAGGGCAGGTTAGGACAGGCATCAGATTCTATTCTTCATTTGCATGCTGCATGTGTATACCCAGGGAGTTCTCCCTGGTATACCATAGGTTATAATTTTTAGTGGGATTTATAGAGTTGCATCATAGGGATTCCCCTGGTCCCTGGGTAATGACATAAGACCCAAGGTCTTCTTTGTTATGACTGCAGGACCAAAACAATACTAGAGGACCTACACATGGTGAGTCACCTCAGTTGGACTTGGAACAGTGGCTGTGAAAAGAACAGTGATCTCTCGGATAGCAACCCTCATGATCACTTCTCCGGTGACTTTGATTACTTGTAATAGAACCCTGACCACAACTTCCTTTTATGAGAAATAAAGTCCAGATGAGATGTTTCAGGAGAAATTATCTGGTAGACTTCATGTGGATTCATAACCAGACAGGATTGTTGAACTTTTATCGTAGCTCAAAGGCTTGAAGATAATTTGGACAAGGAAGGGGGACCCAGTGGTGATGATGCCACTGGATCCAAGTCATCATTACCAAACAATGGGCACAGAGTTGCAAGGTGCACGTTTATACACTCATAGGGCTTCCATGTAATAGGGCTATTTCTGTTCCAGTGATTAGTCATAAGTCATCGTTGGTAGAAAGGGTGTGGGGGTGTGAACAATAGGCAAACAGTTGAGTGGGCAGTGAAAAACTGTTGGCTAGAGCACAGAATTGTCAGTTTACTATACAAGAGTACTTGGATAAGGTAATAGTTTTTTGATGTGCTGCACTATGAAGTTAAGACCACCTATTTGTGCCTGTATATCAATGGATGGTCGATCAGATATCATGGCATCGCCAGGAAGTATGTATCTTCTGTTGACATTGAGATGAAGTATTGATGGGTCAGTGTGCGCTTGCATTATGTTCATACACTCTAGTATAAGTGCATTGATTTATTTGTCATGTGTAAATCGAGAAAAGATGAGAATTGGTTGTTCATACCCAACTCTTTACATCATCAAAATTGCTCGTAAAGGGACCAACTGTTTAAGAGAACTATAATACTGGATTGATACATATAATTTGTGTATATTCCTTGATCATATGTTTGTATTTCAATTGTATCTTTCAGAATCTAGAAGAACACGGTTCTTCTCTGAGGGAAGTGTTGAGCCAGAGTCAGTACCTCCTAATGAGCCAGTAGGTGACAATTCTTTTGCCGAACCCCTACCAGATCTCGTAACTATCCGTCGGAGTAGAGCCAATTCTGCTCCAGCGAGACCTGTTGCCCCCGAGATCGCTACTGGACGAGAACTGAGACGGATTGGAGATGAATTTGTGGCATTGTTCGAAGGCCAAAGAGTAAGTTTATATTCAGTACATAGATTTGGTATAAATCCCAGATGAATATCAGATAGTTGAACAATGATCATCAATTGCAGTACTAGTATTGGTAACCACAAATAGATAATGAAGATGGGGGAAGGTATATGTACTTAACTGTAACTGATCATCATCATGCTTTATGGTTTTACAATTAATAAGCAAATGGTTTATCCACTTGTTCTTTTCATGAAACTGAAATGTATTGAAAAATTTTATCATGTGAACTGTAAAAGATAAAAAAAAAGAACAAAGCACATAAATGTCTGATAGTTTATTGTGAAAGATACGTGCGCAATATTTTCGGTATATCTTTCCTGTCTTTGTAACTTCTGAGTAAATACAAACATATCAGATTGAGAGAAGAACAAACAAAAGATTAATCACTGTTTATTTTTTGTATCATCATCATGCAAAACCAAACCAAACCTTTATCAGTTGTCAATCAAACAGTATATGAATCCATAGTACATGTCAGAAAGGTCAGATTCTAGAAAGAAACGGATGTAATTATGTTCATAGCACTTTTTCATGGATCAATCATCCTCAACTTGATTTATACTGGTAGTTTTATTTTAACTCATTGAGTGCTTCGTGCACGCTACGTATCCTACTATAACATGCCACACTCGTGCTCGCACGCCTACTATTGATTGCTTTGTGCTTGCATTGTTTCCTACCCTCGCCTGCTTCGTGCATGACTGCGCACATTCGGAATTACAATCATTGTTACGCCGTTTTGCATTGTATTGCGCATCGCATGCACGCCGTAATTAGCACTATTGTGTGCAGTGCGAACTCTGCTTTTTGACAGATCAACTTACTCACGCGGTTTACATTCGACTTTTTCGAGTATTTCTACATTTTTTACAAGATATGGCTCCGCCTATGAGAGGGAAGAGACCTAGGTTTTTTGATCCATACAAAACACTCCACTAAATGGAACTACTTGATATAACTCATATTTTAGCGGTAAAGATAATAACCAATCTATATAATGAGGACACCATTATAAGAAGTATGAAATTTCCTACAACTTTACTACACAATATTTTGTGGATAAACTAATCGTTAGAGAGTTATAAGCAATTGTAATCATGACTATTGAAAGGAGTGAATACGACTCGCGATCCCAAAATCAATGTGGCACAGGGGGGTTTTGTGGCTGGCACAGGGGATTAGCATCGGATTAGCACTGTGGCATTGGGTTAGTAGTGTACGTGGCATGTTAAGAGTTAATAACACCTGGGGTTCTATTGTGTACATGAAGCAAACAAATGTATTCAAAATAAAAAAAAAATTCTGGTGTATCTTATACATGTTAGTAGTTTTTGTTTGTTATCAGTTAGTTTCGGGGGGGGGGGGGTTATAGTGAAATGAAACAACAACCAAAAATTTGAAAATATAATTTCAAGGAGAAAGAGACAGTTACATTCTATGTATAGCACTTATATTATATGTACCTGTAAAAAAAAAGATAAAACTGAATGATTTTTTAAGTCTGCAAACAAAGATTTCACGCTTAAATTGATCTGGCGCAAATCATGTTATGAAACCAAAAGATTTTTTCAGACTCAAACTTGTTTTGGTCCATTGAATCTATTTTATTTGATTCTATTGTGTAAAATTGAATGCCCTTGCCAATGAAATGACAAGGGAATTTGAATAGACTGCAATGATAATGTGTTAAATGATGGTTGAAGGGTGGTAACAAGGTTGTGAAAACCTTGGTTCTGTTTATTATCAAGGCTTTGTCTGTTTCTATGGTAATCATGTAATACCTTTTGGGGTATTTATCAAAACCAGGTTAATCTGCAATGAGAAATCTGATTGATTCTGGTTAATATAAAATCATTGAAACTTATAAATCATTTGAATTTATGATATGTTTCACACTTATTGAAATATATTACCATGAAATAGCCCAAGGGTGTCATTTAGATCTGTAGAATGAATAGTAATGTTACCAAAGGATAACACTCTTTGTCAAAAGATACATTTAAATTTACTTTTAATTATTTTTTTTCTTTTCTCTTCTAGAGTCTCAAAAGAAATGACCCACATCGAAGATCGTTCATACGACGTCTTTTTGAAAGCTTGTCGTCCAAATCGCCCATTTCAGAATCATCCCCTGCCCGTACCTCAGTCATCAGGGATGGAAGTTCGGTTTAAACCAAAGTGCCAGACTTTTTTTCATTTGTTGAAGAGACAGAAAATGGAAAGAAAAGGAGAAAATCAAGGAGGGGAGATTAGAACATGCTCAGCATTTGTGCCATTTTGATCCTGAGGGAAAAGCCCCAACTTTGCCCCTTCTCCTTTTTTTGTTCGACACAAGAAAACCGTCATTCCTGTGGGTCAGTGTGTGCGAGGCAATGCCGTCTTGAAGTGTGATTGTGAACTCGCTCATTTGATTTCGTCAAACTTTTTTTATCGCGAAAACAACTGCCGAGTCACGCTGTGAAAAATATATTTGCAATTGATGTATCAGGACTTTTGACAAAGAACAGAGTTGGAGGTTCCTCTTGTTTTTGTTTATGTTTTTTTCTTGACTCAATCTCGCAAATTTGTGTAGAATTAACCCTATCATGGAGATGGATGAAACATTTAAACTGTGATGTGGATAGAGATTTATCTCTTGGCTAGAAGAAGACTTTGCCTGGTCAGTGTGGTTGCTATGGGATACAGCCATTATTTATGGATTCCAAAAAGAGAACAAAAAGGAAGCAATGAATAATTGCTACTACATGTATACATTTAAGTACCTTTTTCATCAAAACTTTGCACACTTGAAGTGGCAAGTATAGATGCATGGACTGAATTAGAATGATGTATCAGTTTATTTGAGGGAAAGAAAGAATCAGATAGGGCATGACGTATTACCAAGAGAGAAAAATGAACCAATGAAGTTTTTAAGTCTTCCATTATTTATTGAACCTGATGAAGAGATGTAGGAAGAGTGTTAACCTGAAAGCAGATTTTATTACCATTATTGCCAAGTGTTATCAGGTCGGGATGACGGGACCTAAAATTCATGATCAGATGATTGTTTGCTACATTACAAGAATAGAGTCACCTCACATAGAATTTCTTAGACACAAGTTCTTTGACTCCTTGATAGCAAAGTTTTGATTAAATATTTCCAACAGTTTTTATTTAATGTTATTCATCACACAACTCTTAGCTATTTCCTGTGCAGAGAACATGGAAAGTATGAAAATACTTGAAGTAGGATATCATAGGTAGCTTATCTATTTCAATTTTGATTTATTGAAAAAAAAAATCAACTTCAGAAATAATTATTGACATCAAATGAAGATATAGACTATTATATTTGCTGAATAACAGTCAATAAAATGTTTTATTCTTAAATTTTGAGATGAATTGTTTGCATACTCTACTTCATAATGAAATCCATCCATTTTGGTAGATTGTACAGTTCTGAAATTAATGACCATCTGGTTTCAGTGAATTCTTTAAAAACTTTTTGTAATCCAAATCTCTTTGTTTGATTTAATACAATTAAATGCTGCTCTGCATTTTGTTTTATTTCAATTATGATATCAGTGACTTTTTTTTTACAATAATAAGGTTACTTTCATTTTTTAACAGATACTTGCCATAAAGGATACTTAATTCCACTTTTGCAATAAATAAGCTTGAATGTGTGAAATACATGTTAATGTTAGATACTGCACAGATAAGTACATCTTTCCATTATATCTGGGTTGCTGTTGTGAGGCAATGGTCCTCAGTTTACTAATACTCACCAATTTTTTGAAATCCTTAGAGAGTTAGTCTCAACATTTTGTGCAAATGCCATGATATCTTGCAATTTTGATTGAGGAGAAAGAAGATGGTGCTAAAAGTGTGTGTTCTCATGTTTTGAGGAGAAAAAAATGTTTGTAAAGTTGCCATTGTAACTATACGAAAAGGATTGTTTCCCTTAGACCAGCATAGTTAATTTTCTGTATTGTTCTTTTTTTCTGCCATCAAATATAAATTACATTCCATTGAAAATCAGTTAAACTGATGGTGCTGCTTAATTACACATACTTAATCATATAGACCTAGACATTACTATAAGCATCTTCAAGGGGGAATGTAGGAATTAAATATAGGAATTTTTTTTAATATCATAATACCCTTATAATAGCATGCTGTTCCCCGATTTATGTAGCTAATCTGGCAATTCCATTTTTTTATTTCTAAATGGTTACTGCACTGGAAATCTATCTGATTTATTGTTTGGATTGATTCAATAACACTAAACCATAAATATTTTTTATGAGATACATTAGAAAGTTGAAGACTAGAATAATGATCTATGTATAGATTGGAGTACTTACTATGGATTCAGTTTTCATAGACTAAATTGCCCCCCCCCCCCTTCCTCTAATTAACTTTTTTTTCTGTCTTAAGACTTAACCCCTTAGATCATTTATGTCATTGTGTACTTTTTGTGCCTCACAGAAAGCTTTCTGAGCAACCAAAAATATATGTCCGGTGCAAGATGAATCGTACTGAAGTAAAGCGCATGTTAAAGAATGATAAACCAAAGTGTTTTTGTTTCTTTTTTCCTTCAATTATTGTTGGAGAAACAAAGTAAAGCAGTTAAAGTCAAGAAGTGTTTTGTTTGATGGATTTCTCTTTCTTTTTTTTTCTACAAAGTTTTAAGATATATTTGAGTTTTTTTTTTTCAAGTGTCCTTTGGGATTCTTTTATGTTCCAAATAATGCTGCCTTGGTTTTCTCTTTTTTTAAAGAAAAATGGAAAATCTGCATAAATTTTGGTTTACAATCATATTTCTAGTTTTCTCATTAATACGTGGAGATGAATGTATCTTAATGATGATGATGTCATATACTTTTAACTTGATTTGTCTCATACTCTTTATGCTAAAATGTAATAAGTATTCTTTTAGTATCCATACAATAAACAAAGGAAACTCAATGGTCGATACATAATTGCATTTGTTATTTAATATATCTATGGAAAAGAAAATATTTAACAGAGAAATTTTAAAATCATATCTAAAACTCTAAGAAAGTTTCGTTATTTTGAAATATAATTAAACTATTTAAACAAATTGAGCAACAGAAAAAATTAATACAAATTGAAAGATGTATTTGTATATGAATTATATTATGTCAGAACCTCAAAGGTTCGGATGAATGAATGTTTTTTTTCTTTAGATAAAAGTCTATTTCAGTTGAAATTCAAGGAAGTTAAATGAAAGGAAAAAGCATTATTTTCATGCCTATACTGACCAGTGGATATGAGGGAATGTTTTTACTATGACGGTACAGGATACATCAATCAAGTTATCATATCTCAATTTGTTAGTAGTGGCTCTCTTTTGCAGTGTGGTCATTGGAAACAAGATCTTGTATAAGACTTTTAAATTTACAAGATAAAAAATACGGAATTCTGGCTGTGAAACTGGAGAATAGTTCTAGCTTTAGTCCTTGGTACTATCTATTGTCTACCATTCAAAATATTTCCAGAATGCTAGTACTAGTGTATTTAACACAAAATCATTCGAAAAAAAATTAAGCAAGTACTAGTGATTTATCCTTGACTTTTCTTCTTAAAGAAAGATCATCACCTTTTTGCCATATTGTTGGTACCTGAAATGTAAGCCATGGTTGATTGGTTTTGTGTGAAATTAATTAAAGATAACATTGTATTCATCGCAACAAAGCTATCTCCTTACTTTGTACCTCTTGGTGTGAAATACATTTAATAGTAAGAAGAAAGAAGCAGCAATCTATGTAATGGTGTGCTGATAACTGCAACATTCTTTTAATGCTAACCAGGTGTTCAGGGACAGTCACATATTCTCAATTATTTTGTAGGTTTGTTTGTCGGAATTTTCTAAATCTATATACATATATAAATTTGATTTGTGGGACTAATGGAACAAGGCCTAAAGATCAGAATATTTGGGGATTGTTATTGTTCTTCTTATCCATGCATTATACATGTAAAAGCTATGATATACCATATTTTGCTGCAAATATTTGTCTTTAGAAGATAGAGGATACCACTTCGGTCTATGTCACTCTTTGGTGTTGTGAGGAAAATGCTGTAAATCACTTATTCAGAGTATTATGAAAATGTCATCCATTTTACATTGTGACAGATGCTGCAGTATTTGCAACTTCACATAAAAATAAACTTTTTAGATAATTTTATACTTGCTTGATGAAATCAAACACACATATTATCAATATCCAATTCTGTTCATGATCTGCACAGAGCCTGCAGAAGTTATTTTGCTACCATACAATAATTCACACATTTATATTACTGAACACTTTCCCATTGTATGCTGCAATGTGTGTTAGTTATATGTGTACAATCATAATTTTTAAAAATCTGCAAATGAAGTACAATTTCAAATTCAGATATTTTCATTTTTTTATTTTTGCACCATTGTCTTTCTTGCTATATCTTAGAATGGAGTTGCTACATATATGTTATTTTCAATTTTATTTCTTCCCTTAGTTGTAAATGTCTGTTACGTTTATTTCTATAATCATTTGTCCTACACTAGTATTTATAAAGTATACTTCTGGTCCCATAACTGAAGTATGGAATGATAACATGTAAGTGGAACATGTTAAGAAACTACATTGACACTGTAAATAATATAGCATAAAATGTTTTCTTCTGATGTTAATTCTGAAAGGGGGCATTAATGTGCAGACACCTGTATGAAATGGCTTTCAGGGATAGCTCTTATGTTATTAGAATGCAAGATGTGCTTGTTTGGATATAAAGTATTTAAACTTTAAGACGAAAACTCTTAACAGGTGAATGATTTTGAGTCGTAAATGGTGCAAAAGACTTACCTTAGTGTAAGACACAATTGACTAAAGTGCAATGTTATTTATTAGGGGGTCATACCCACTAGACTGTAAGGATCAGGATCAGATAGGTGCCCCAGTATTACTTCATCAGAGTGTATTATCAAGGTTTGCCGCTTTAGATAATTCCTAATTATCATTCGTAGTGTAACTTCTCTTTTCTTCGTAAAAGTGACGCAGGTTGAATGAAACGAAACCTTATAATATGCTTTATTAAAAACAATGGATTATCTTATTCTGACAGGATACTTGGTGGTATTCACTATTTGATTTATTACTCGGAGAAGAATGTTTGTAGATATTAAAATATGCTTACGTGTTACGTCTTTGTAAATAATGAAATAAATACTGAAAAATTTTGAGGAAAAAATACAAAAATGAAGCTTTTGTGAAAATGACACGAAATAATAAAAAATCATCAAACTTAAAACTATATTTAATGGTCTTCAGTTTGTTCTATTTTTATCATAAAGAAGTGTAAATTAGTAGTTTATTATTGAATGACTGAGATGATGTGCGAGTTGATATTCATTCTTTTTTACATTAAAGACCCGGTGCACCCCAACAGTAAGTAGATTTTGAAATAAAACAAATATAGGCCTACCTATTAGTATAGTGAAGACTTCAGCAAAGACAGATCTAGAGTTATGGCATTGAAAATCCGCTTATTTTCATGAAACATTTATATTCACATCCGGGTTGTATGCAAATGAGGAGTCCATGATGTCACATATTCAACGATATCTTTTATCTTATGAAATATCAAATATTGCAAATTAAAAACAAAATTTATGACAAACTAGCTGTACCAAATTATAGTGATGATGATTGTAAATGTCCATAAGGGATTAAAACAAAGTTATGTCCTTGTTGCGAGAACGGTGAAACATTTGATATTTAAGATTACCTTTTTTGTAATAAGCTTGTGACATTATACTCCCATGTGACATGAAGAAGGGTTATTGTGGGTGAAGTGTTGAGTGATTGATTGAATTTGGGATATTTCAAAGGAACATTTCATGACAAAAATTAAAGGGGAAGAACACCTCAACAAAAAGTTGATTTTAATAACAAGACAAGAATATAACTTAAAATGTCATCAAAATCAGATATAGAATAAAACCATTTTGAGTTTTGAGTAGTTTTACAAAACAATCGCTTGCATATTCTGATCTATTATAATCAAATGTGTGGACCAATGGCACTTTGCATGTCAGCATGAATTGATTACTTTCTCATAATGCCAAACAAACTTTGATTCCTTCCTGCCATTGTAATTTGATGAGAGGTTTCATTGTAAAATTTGCAAAATATGAAATATTGTATCATTTAAGTTATAAAATAATAGAAATAGTGAGTTACATCCACTCTCCCATTTGTATAAATCGATATGCTGCCGGTTACATGAAAAAAATAAGCAAAATTTAAAAAAAAATCTTGCATATTTTGTATCCGATTTCAATGAACTTTTTAGCATTATGCTTCTTTATTCATTTTTTAATTTCTTTTTGGGCGGACTCCTCCATTAAAAGGATGTTTAATATTATTTGGGGTGCCCCTTCGATTCTACTCTATTCCTATATTAAAAGACAACAAAGCAAACGGCTCTTAAAGGGGTGGTCTAGGCTGAAAATATTTATATTTCAATAAATAAAGTAAATTTTACACATCAAAATTTGATAAAAATCGGATAAAAGATAAAAAAGTTATTGAATTATAAAGATTTGCATTATTCCGGTGAAACAGTTCTAGGCATGTCTTTGTGAATATTCATTAGGTGGGCTGATGATGTCATATCCCCACTTGTTCTGTTGTATTTCACTATTAGGTTAATTCAAAATGTTTCTACCAAGAACTAAAACAATTGGATTGACAACTGATTAAGTTCATTGGTTATCCATTGCCACAACTTATTTCATCATAATGGAGACACATCATTTACACATGTATAAAAAAAATGAAACATTTATGATTTCATGTAATAACATATATAAGAAAAAGGAAAGTGGGGATGTGACATCATCAACCCACCTTATGAATATTCATGACGATGTGCATAGCTGTTTTCACAAAATATCCATAAACTTAAAAATTCAATAACTTCTTTGTTATCCGATTTTGATGAAATTTCCAGCATTTTGATCTGTGAACTTTACTCTGTTTATTTAGATATAAATATTTTCATCCCGGACCATCCCTTTAAAAATGTCATAGTTATCGTGCCTTTTTTAATACAAATTTTGTGAGTTGCGAGATGTTAAGAGATAGCAGCACCCTTTTATGTCAACCAATTGAGATTATAGTCTGGGTGTTTCTGTAATTTCATAACATTGACACACATTACAATCTCTCATCGACAATTTTGTGGACCCTGATTTTATTTTTTTTGGGGGGGGTGAGAGAGGGAAGCTGTTGCATTTTTCGTTTCTTTTATCAAAAGTTCAGTATATATGGTCACGAAAGACAACGTTATGGGTATAAAATTTATTCTCGTAATCAATGTGATCGTGCAATTAAAAAGTTCGTCGGGTCTGGATCATTAGGCTAGTTTTGGCGGGAATGACTAAGTGAAAAAGCGCGCGAAATCAGTCATCAAGGTTCATCATGGAACGAAAACAACATCTGTGACCGTCTGATTGTGTCTAATGGTCCTGCCTCTGACATGTGTGGAAAATATCATCTATATAGGCTTTCCAAAATTGATTCATTTTATATTATTTTCGTTCCTAGAGAGAAAGGAGGGTTGTCATTTGCATCGAGATTTTAGAGGTCAGCTGTACTTCATCCCCTGATGAAAGATTGGTGTCAAACGGTATTTTTATAATCTCAATATGAACCAACACCATTTTCCTCCGGTGGAAATCCAAACAAAAGTAAACAAATATTGTATATTCACTGGAAAATAATCATAATCATATAAATAATCAATTCCTAATAACAATCACAATTCTATTATGTTGTTACGATGTTTCTCTTTAAACGTGCATGTTTGCATTGCGAATATATTTATTAAAAAAAACGGAGTCACAATCAGTCATTAATATCAACAAGAATTTTTAAAGAATGTATATATTTTATCATACAATCGTAACATTATTATTGTTCTTGTAATAATCATATGATTCAGGAGTCGCGAAACTGAGGTGGGAGATTAACTCCCCCCCCACACACACACAAACATATTTTAATGAAACAATTACAACATAATATACAAATTATCATCTGATTGTGTTGTTGTTGTTTTTTATTACAAGGTCAGCCCCCCCCCCACCCCCCTCCATACTTTCGAAAAGATTCCGCGCCCCCTGATTCTCCATGGCGGACCTACAGAAAAACTGTACTTTTTGTCGCCGAAACTTTCCCCTTCTTTTTAGAACTACACGTCCAGGGACCGAGTTTTAACAACATTGTCAAATCCAAAATTCTTAATGATGAATGTCTCATAGTTTTCCAACAACCATAATTTTTATTTTTATTTTCTTACACTCCCTGAGCTTTTTGACAAGCGATTTGACAAAATTAGATCTCAGTATTCACTTTAATTATTATAACATTTCCAAAACTTAGATTCCCCTATTGTGAGCATCGTTAACTATATTTGGTGATCCATTTCGAGTCACTGTCGTCTCATAATGGCAGGGAGATTTTATTTTTCCGTCATTGTTGACTGTTTGTAGTTGTGAAAACAGACTGATTCATTTGATGTACTTTGACCTAAATTGGGTCGAGTTCGAACCAAGGCTCATTATTTGAGTAATATTTATTACACTTTACATTTCATTGTAAACAACTGCTTGCTGGTCCATTATGATTTCAGCGACAAAATTTTAACTTATTGCTTAAACGTCACCAATATTTCAAAGATCCTGAATTTTCTATCATCTGATCACCAAAACATTATGATAAAACACAAAGCCTTTTTTAGAAAATGACTTTAAATTAGATTTAGTCGGAAAATCAACCCGATCCTTGTGAAAAAAAAATGTTAAGGCGGACATGATTCTGTGTAAGAGTGTGGGGGCTTCAAAGAGCTAGATAATTCAACTTGATTGTGCGAATCAAATCCATTATTTTATAAAGCTGTACAGCTCGTTTTCCCATCACACTAATGACAAGTAATTTAGGAATCACCTGGATGACTTTCGCGTGTCTCTCAGTCTGTTTGATGGGTAGGTTCTAGGGTGGAGTGTTAATTTCCATCTTGTCACTTACGTTGAAATTAGAGTAAGCTTTGACCCGGATACTGCCTTTTAAAAATATTTATACATATTGTATATATATTTGTTTATGGTAAAGACTGTTAGTTTGAATGTTTTTATATATTTTAGTTTTAGCCTGAATGATATAAATTAAGTAAGCTTATTCAGAGGATCGTTCCATAAATCATTTCTTCGGGTGGCAATGTCCCGGTGTCTGCAAGATATCATTGTAAACATGATGAAATATGAAGATGATTTTATGGTGTGGTGGTGGTGATGATGATTATGTTCCTTGGACACGATCGATGACGAGAATGTTATGTGTTATTATGTCATTGATTGATTCCGCCATCAACGATAGCTGAAAATTTTTTCCAGAACCAAGCGTTTGATATTGATAAAGTTCATTGACGTGAAATGATTATCATTTTGTTTTTGGTAGTTTATACGTCTTTCTTTTTATTTGTTTTATCTATCATCCGTGTTTATGTCATCGAAAAGTTTAAGAGATAGAATTTCTACTTTTACTTTGTTGAAACGTAATCTATTATACCTGACTAGAACAATTGGAAGTTAAATGGCTTCATGTTAATGTGATTGCCCACGCATTGACATTGTCACCGTATCGATTTCGTTTCGTTATTTCATAATTTCCTCTCCTGGACACATTCCAAACACATTTATTTCGCCACCCTACGATTCAGAATTCTTCTATATTGACTTGAATCATTTTCTCCTTCATTGTAGCAACAACAAAAATCGTCTTCTATATGTGATTGTATACATGTTTCTTCTTTGTCTCTCTATATTTCACCGTATTAATTCATTTGATTGAATAAAGGATTGATAGAACAAACCTGACCAATAATTTGCCAATCGATATTATTTCTTAGCCCTTCTGTAAAAGGTATATCGGATTAAAACTGTTTTGTTTTTTCAATCTTAAATGTGGAATTTGATCTCAGAAAGGAGATATCACAGTGATCTCCTGCGCAGATCTTACCTCCTGTGTAGCTGTTTCTTGGTATCGTTTTTTTTTTTGGGGGGGGGGGGGGCACGAGCGTCACACGAGCATGAGAGCAACCCCAGTTACCCCACCGAACAAGAAGCGACGCATTAGCAGAGGGGCAATGTACAAATGGGATGATAGGAAGTGAGATATGGTAATTGTTTAACATTTATATCCAACTAAGAAGAAACGAATCATAATTTTCATGAATATTTGTAATAAAGTCCCGATATTATTCTGAATATGGTAATGCTTTAATGCGATATAAATCTGTACCACTGGTTGCATCACTTGTTTGGATACTTGCCAATTAACACGATAAAGGTTGCCACGGGGGCGTTCATGATCTGAATTTGAACTCTTGTATCAGTTTGTCACCTTGGATTTCTTATTGTATCATTAAATGTTGATTTGCCTGTTGTAATAACTATATATAAACAGTTTTCTTTATTTAGACCTACTGTAGGTCAACGGGAGAGTCGCCAAGGCCCGAGGAATTCGATGGGGGGTTGGGAGAGCAAGAGGACATTTTACCCAAATCAATTGATATACTTGCATGACACCAAACCTAACTTTTAATACTTCCTTCTCCCAAAAATTCCATGGGGTGCTGCGTGTAGTATTCTCCATAAGCAGTACCCCAGGTATTCTGGAAGATATGGAAAAATGTAACCAAAATGACATTCATTTTGCTGTGAAACCCCCTTCCTTCTTTTTCCTTTTCAAATTTCTGGGGACCAAATTAACCTCCATTTTTAGTGTTTTTTTTTCTTCAAATTTACGTCAGCATCCCCACTTCAAAATCGTTCACAGGGCTCTGGTCGGGTCGTTGAGGTATCAACGGCCATGACAATATCCCTACGACTATATATTCGCCATTGCGCAATTCCGGGCGCAATTCACAATCTCAGCATTGTCAACATGGCAATAATTGCACTCAAAATACAACATGAACAATGTTCGTCAAAACATGATCAAAACACTTCTAAATGAAGGGATATAGATTTCTTTTTTTCTCCTCTAAAATATTAGGGGAGGCAAACATGTTTTCTTATAAATAAGTATTTTTATCATAATATTGTATGAGTTGGAAACGCCCTTCATGCAAGGGCAGTTAACCATGTCATCGAAGGCTCTCCTGAATCGAGAATTGTATTCTAAACGGGGAAAGGGGTACACGTTCGATTTATTGGAATCATTAATAAGAGATGTATTAATTTTGTCAATAACAAGAATCTTTTTTTTTATACCCGCTGGCCAACAATGATGAAATAAAGGTGTATCAGGCAGTTCTCATCATGTGTTGCAATGTACTTATAAACATTTGATTGTCAATCTCATCCATGCAAAGAAGATTTGATCAACAGGTTCTGAAGATTGAGTTTTCATTGTTATTGCGAACAATGACAAGGGGGTAACGGTGTCCCGTTATTTGCAATCAACTTTGCGTGGGGGATTTATCTATTGTTCGTTAAATAGGTAAATGTAGATTTATTTAGTAACATGGAAAATGTCACGTATCCGAACACATGCGACCATGAACGTGTTTAAACCTCAAAATAATCACACCTAGAAAATGGACTCACAGTCTCACACCTCAGGCAATCAGGTCAATGCTATTTTGGATGTTTAACCATTGGTCGGTATGGAGTCGGTTTCACGGGTATGACAACATTATCTCTTTTATAACCATCATCACCTCCACCGCCAACAACAACATCACCATCTCAATAATCACCATAGTCAATACCACCATCTTCATCATTATCATCATCATCATCATCATCAATACCACCAACATCATCACTGATGTACCACCATCATTACCATTATCTCAATAATCACCTTTCTCAATATCATCATCATTATAATCATCAAATTAATAATAATAATAATAATATAGGGTATTTATATTGCGCACATTATCCACCTTGTTAGGTGTTCAAGGCGCTCCTATAATTATTACCCGGCTAAGCTAGGCGTTCAGAGCGCACACAGCTTAAGGAATTACTTCCTACCGGTACCCATTTACCTCACCTGGGTTGAGTGCAGCACATTGTGGATCAGTTTCTTTCTGAAGGAAATTACGCCATGGCTGGGATTCCAACCCATGACCCTCTGTTTCAAAGTCCGGAGACTAATCCAATGGGCTACAACGCTCCACACATCAACAACACATCATCATTTAGATCACCGTCGATATCATCAGAGCTTCATCACCACCGCCTTTGTCAATATATTTCGTTTCAAAGATTCCATAAAATAAACTAATTATGAAACCAATCAGATGGGATATTTTGTCTAGATAAAGAAACTACGACTGGAAACTTATCGATAGCTCCAACATGTTGCTTCTGACCTTTCATGTTATGTGGACAGACTTTCATCTTGATTAGGCATATTTTCGGCAATGTTGGACCATATAAGTCCATGGTCATGATGGTTGAACTAACGAGACTAACGATGGTAAATGATTTCATCATGGGAGTGCAGTCATCCTCCCTATCGACCCATCATAATGAATACATACAGAATTGGAAAAGAGCAGATAAATAGTAATTCAAATCGTCTTAGTGCATTATTATCTAAATCTTATAAAGGTTAATCCAATCCCCTTTCAGATTTGACCCTCGAGTCTTTCAGACCATTATTTTTTTCCCTCCTAAAAACATCTCTGGCGCAGGGCGTCAGAACAATGGCCTTACTCCAAGTTTGAAAACAACCTACCTAAACAATTGCATGCAGAGAAAAACAGAAGATAAAGAGGCGTAACAAAAGTTTTGATTGAAGTTTCGGGATTGGCTAATCGCCAAATTTGGCCCAGGGTATAGGACTGTACGTCAAGACTTGTCGTGTGCAGGAGTCGAATTACTCCTACGATTGTCGATAAACACTGCTGTTGCTATCAATATAATAAATACAACCCCCCTCTCTCTCTCTCTCCCTCCGTCTCTTTCACTCACTCTGTCTGCCTATCTCTCTCTATATAATTTGAAATAAAACACAGGATGACAAGGTGAAGATGACTTTCACATCAACATAGCACGATTACCCGAACAATTTCAATAGAATCAAATCGACCTGAATTATAGCTTGAATGGATTTTAATGAAAAAACAGGTCGATTTCGTTTACCTTTTTTCTCTTTTCTTTTCTTTTTGAAGGGCATGCCTGTATTTGGGGTGCTGAACTATGATTGAAAAGACAACGAAGACACCTGCAACAACGACAGTGACAACGATTACGTAACCAATAACAACATACTTCATCTCATTTTTGTGAAAAGTGGAGTGGTTTTAGGGGAAGATATATATTTGACAAGCCCCTTCTCTCCCTGATGACGTAATACCACAGAATCACAGAGGCGTACAAATGGGAGGAGGGGTGGGCTTGGGGGCGCTTGCACCCCCAAATATTCCACGACCAAGAAAAATGAAAGAGAGAAGGAAGAAATGTTATATACTTTTCAGAATATTATACCAAAATCTATCAAGAAATTGGATTTTGGTAATAAAAGCAATCCAAAGTTTGCTCGATTTGCCATATCTCACCCCTTCAAAAATTATTACGTCAC
Organism: Lytechinus variegatus; assembly: GCF_018143015.1. Classification (NCBI taxonomy): domain Eukaryota; kingdom Metazoa; phylum Echinodermata; class Echinoidea; order Temnopleuroida; family Toxopneustidae; genus Lytechinus; species Lytechinus variegatus. The sequence continues at coordinate 40,665,703 of NC_054746.1, forward strand.
TGTGGAATCCCAACGGCAACGCCTCTTCCATAGGGCATAAATGCGGGGGGGGGGTTCTAGTGAAAAAAAACGCCCGCGCTCAATACCTGCATAACATCTCCCACACCCACCATATTGATAGCTAGGAACATACCCGTCCACCGTTTTAGGGCAGGGAACAGTTGTGTTGGTACATCCATGGATGTGATCAGAGTCAATAGACTGATATATTATGTTGTATTTTATTCCCTTTTTATTCGGAAAGAAAGTCAACCGTACATTGTAAAGTATCTGACCGATTTAAACAGTTGTCATACCGAGTCTACAAAATAATCTTTTCTTTTGAAATACCAATATTTTCTGGTTGGCTCGCTTCGATCGCTTGCAAATAAGATGTCCCGCATTCACATCTCAACCTAAAGCGCCATCACGTCACGTTGATTACGTGAGTAATCACTACGGAATGGGGTCATTAAGATGCATGTTTAAGAATCGATAATATTAAAAGGTATTGGTACACAGCAAAAACTATGGTGTTAACCGGTGTACATAGAGGACCACACCAGTTATTTTACACCGATGTTAAATTGGTGGTGTTAGTTTTACACCTTTAGGTGTTATTACAACACCTATGGTTCTTACATTTACACTCTTTGGTGTTATGTTCAATCTGTAGGGTGTTGTTTTAACACCTCAGGGTGTGGTCCTCTATTAACACCATGTCATTTTTAACAGCACAGTTTTTACAGTGTACTTTTAGACTGCTGAATGGGCGTGGGGGGGCAGGGGAGTCTTGACATCCATGTGGAAGATAGCATTGCGCGGGGGGGGGGGGTTCAATTTCACAATTCTATTTCTGGTTTAAATTGTCTTGTGTTGAGTTTTTCTTACGTGTATCGGTCTTTTTTAAAGCAAGCGAACATTGTTAATTTTTTTTCATTATACCATCATGCCTTCTGCTCAATTAATTCATCACAATCATCCACTATAGGCCTATTGCTCCGACTTGAAAACTGATGCCTGTAATCGCTTTCTTTGAGACTGACATCTAGAGTATTTGTCTAAAAGTTATTTACATCATTCCAGTCTGTCACTTAGTATTTAATATGTATCATCATGATCCATATTACCTGTCTCAACTTCGTCCTTATTGCCCCAGACATGATTGTCTCCCCTAGTCTGCCACCGGGGGTCACGCCTTCTTAATTTAATCTGTGTTTTTGAAATGTAGAAGGACACGACATATTGAGACAATCCTAATCCTCTTTGTTACACTAATTTCTATCACTTTTCTGACTTGTAATCAGTAAACAAGACGCGTGTAAGAAAAATTGCAATAAAGGGATATTGTGCTAGAGCTATTACACAATATTTACCACCATTAAAGGACCGAATTTCGACCTTAAACCCGCCACCTTATGGACGGGGGAAACAAGGGTGGATCCAGGGCTCCGTAACCACTGATCTCTATAATATAGAGATCAGTGTCCGTAACACACAAAGATTATCGATCAATCCTAAATGAACTGACCAATCAATATCAACGTTACACGCGCATTATGTTTAAAATACTGACCAGGGACCAATCAGAGCGTTTTTTTTTCATATCTGCAATTCATCGCAAACCTTTGTGTTACGGAGCCCAGGATTTGCCATCAGGTAAAATATTACCACCAATCAATCAGTAGGTATATAATATCTGTAGTACTATAGTTCAATCCGTCATTCAATTTTCGGAAAGGGGTGTCAGGTATATTTAGTATATATATATATATATATTGATTTATTCTATGATTAAATATAAATAATTAAACAAAATACCAATGCAAGAGTTGATCAGCAGATCAAATCCATTAATCATTCATAATGCAGAAAAAGAGTGAAAGGTCATTTGAATAGGGCCTAATCGTAATCTTAATAATTAAAGTTACATAAACAATGTGATATCAGAAGTGATGATCGACGGGGGAATGGGTTTACATAACCATTGCAGGTAAAGTTTTTTAATATGACGAGCTCAGAAAATTTTGAAACCAGATTTTAAATAAACAATAGAAAATGATCATGACCTTGGGCTCATTCAAACTGGCTGAAAAATTACCCCAATTCCTTTTTCAATGATGAGCAATTGTTACTGAACACAATAAATGAACCCTACTTCCCCCATAAAAATAATTATATTTAAAAGAATAAGGAGGAAAAACATAATTACATATTAGACACCAGTTCATGTCACTGATACCGGTCGATTTGTGTGACGTAATAATGTTTATTTGTTCGCGTTCCCGACAGGTGTATATGCCATGCAGGTGAACATAAACACGTATACCAACACGTACTGCATAATACAGTAACACGAGAAAGTTGCGTAATGTAAATAAAACATCAGTGTCTGGCTTTCAAGGTAGAAGTTTTGTTGTGTCTTGGTTTTAGTGAGCATTCATCCTTCGACCCTGTAAAAATAGGTATCAAATCATTAGACATTTTTAAAACACAAATCGGCGACAACGACTTGTTGGTAAACAGGAACACACCCTTCTACCGTTTTTGTGTTAAAGGGTCGAGCTGTCTACACAGGATCGAAGCGCTATAAGGCCGATTTGCCAAACATGGTGAAGATGATGGTGAGGGAGGGGTGGGGATAGTTTGAAAAGTAAAGGATATATAAGGGTGAGAAATTTATGTTTTGTTAGGATATTTTCTGTAAAGCTTCAGAATATTGTACTACGAAAAAATAGCCATTATTTTTTTTTATTAGAACCTTATTTTTTATTGGTCCTATTCAGTAAGCCTGAATCATTTCTGATTTTATGATTTTAGTGTTATTTAAATTATGTTAGGTTTTCAAACATTTATAAATTGATTTATCTATTTGGTATTAAGATCAATTGATTCATAATGGGTCCATTTTAGTTATGAAGTCGATCTCAGCTTGTGTTGCTTACAGACCCCCCCCCCCGGCCTATCTCTTCCTCCCTCTTTCGGTGTTTCTTTTATCATTACGTCAACAATGTTTGAATGAAATTAGGCACCCAACAAGAAATAATGCATGGGGGAAAGCCGATGGATCCTCGGTAAACAAGTTTTATGATTGTAAACAAGTTACGTATTTCACCATATGCGTGTCTGTCAATGTCCTAACTCTTCAAATCACTTCTATTTATGACAAAATGAGGCAAGTTGATGAAAATGAGAAAAACAGAATACTAGCAACAATCAAATTACTCTTTTACACCAAAGCCAATATCTGCCTCCATGCATGGACCTATACTCCATGGACTTTGATCGAATAGAAACTCCTACGCCCTTGCCCACCATAAGCAAAAAAGAGGTCTAAAATCTAGAGGGAAGTAAAAGAGAGAAATAGAGAGGGGGGGGGGGCTAAGAAAAATAAAAAGTGGAGTTATTTGTTTTGATTTTGAGTTGACGCGTAGGTTTGTCCCCGCTGTGACCTACAAGGGCAGGTCGGTACACGCGCCCAATCTGTCGGCGGGACGTGTCAGGCTCAAGTGGGTCTCGTGGCTGGCACAATCCATTTCAATGTTTGTGAAGAGAGAAACCCTGGTACGATTTGCTTCTCTTTTCCCTTTTTTTGAATGCCTTTTACTAGTTGACTTGACCCTTTCCATACTCAGATAACAACATAACGGAATGAGCGACTTAAGTTATTGCCTATTGGTTACGCCCATTATAGGCCTTTTAAACACCCCACCTAAAAATATTACAAACATATAAAAAAAGTTTTATTATAAAACCATATTTTCCCTTCTAGTCATATGACTTAAAAGTCTCGGAATGTGTTTTACCTTTCGAAAAAAAATTATATTTTCATGACCTATTTGAAAACATCATAAAAAAAACACAGAAAAATACCAGTAGGAAAAAAAGAGTTTTACTATTTATGAGCTGTACAGGAAACTGTCTACACACCTGCATCATTAAATACAATGAAGAATAAAAGAATATGATACTTGTGTCCTTGGTGCCATCTTCCGCCATTAAAATATGATTGTTTTCCTTTTTAGCTGATGATATAACTTGGCACTTTACCAAATCAGTATACAAAAGATTGGTTTGCCTTTAGCTGGTATCTATGTCGCTTTTATTTGCGAGACGTCAGTTTAAGTTGGCATATACCCGCTTCCATGGGCGTAAATCCCGAGGGGGTGGAATTGATGGGGAGATACATTCCCCACTTTTTGGAGGGGGTGGCATGTACAATCGCCCCCTCCCACATTTCAAGATGGATTTTTTTTTTCGTCAAATGATTAATACTACTGTTAATGTGTGGATACATCTTTAAATGCTATCAAAGTGCATAAAATTACCTGATTTTGTATTCTAAAATGCAAAATTTCTCGCGCGGTCGCTCCGCTCCCGCACTCAATCGATTCATACAAGAATTAGGCCATGACAAATCCCAACGTTTAGCATATAGAAAAGGTTATATCCACTGCATCTTGGGATTCTGGCCTAACGTATATTATTCACGTTAAGTGCACGAGTATACTGATGACATCAATTCCGTTAGTGAAGCAATCATCTTTACTCTTTATCCATCTAAATCACATTAATTAACACAACAATGTAATAAATATATCTAAAAATAGAATTTTGCTAAAAAAAATTGAATGTTGCATCATCATCTTGAAATTATTCGAAATCTTTCCTTTTCATATGAATACATCATTGTGTTATTACCACGTTTTTGAAAATCTAAATTGTGGCCTGCGATGGCCTACAATCATTTTATACCACATGCACCCTTATTCCCGATAAATCATGATCCGATTTTTGTTTTTCATTCTCATGTCACCTTTAAACAGTGAGCCATTGAATTTCATTCAACAAAACTCGACGATTTAATCAATATTTGCTCTTTTTATATACTACTTGAAACAATCTTCTAAGTTTACGTTATACATACTATTACTATCCTCTTTAATTAATCCATAATTTCAAACGATTGAAGGAACCGTTTTAAAGCCTGTGTATAGCTTTGGTAAAGGGTCAATAATGTGATTGATAATCGAATATCATCTAATATGACAGTCTTACTGAAGCGTAGAGACCGTTAGATATTTTTCCAACTGAACTTCTCTGAGAAAATTTCAAATATTCAAATCTTGGATATATAGCGCCCTCTCTCGGCGATGCTTGTTTTAAATTAAAAAAATGGGCATTCAAGCACTTATTTTATAAATTTAGTGATTAGATATCCAAAAGTTACAGACAAAGAACATATCTTGAAAGTTTCAGCCCATTCCATGATTTGGAATAGGATTTAATTGAAAGACAAAAACACACAGATATTTTAATTTGATCGGGTGACCCGATCAAGTTAAATTTCCATGTAAAATCGCAAAATTTATCCTGTAAAACACATTTTCATTTCATATCCTCCACATCATAACTGTTATAGGGCATATCCATTCATATTAGCTAGCAATGAATTGGAATAGTGATAGGTGCATTTTGGTGGATTTACCAAAACTATACACAAGCTTTAAGACTCGTTAACTACGCTCACCATTATTCACAGTAACACCCCATTGAAAGATGATTCGGTATTAATGATTTTGTCTTCCTATATGGACATTTTGCTCGCTCGCTTGCAATGGGATACTAACTGTTGTCCAGTAGTTTGCGTCACAACAATCCATTGCAAACATCGTGAGAGTCCTTCAAGGTTAGTGAAAGATGATAGCATTGTACTTATAGCCCGCGATGCGATAATTACTGGGCAACATTTTTTTTCCATCTAGTGAAAATTTGCTCTCTCGCTATGCTCACTCACCGCATTGTCCAATAATCATACCTTATGAAATACTTTGGTCATCATGTCTCCCAATTAATGAAAATTTGCTCGCTCGCATTTGGATATTAACTGTAGGTCAGTAGATAATGTAACAATTTCATAACAATTATAGCTGTTGAAATAACCCGATACACATATCCCTATATAAGTGTGGGGGTGTACCCCAAATTATAATTTTCAGGTCAATATATTGCTTTCATACCCCCAATGCTGGGACCGGATTTACGCCAGAGCCCACTTCGATCATTAAATTGCCAACTCGTCCATCACATGGTCTATACCTTCATTTAGTCTAATACCATTCCGTCCATCGACATTTCGTCTAACCATTTGGTCCAATAACAATTTGGTCCAATCAATACTAATCAACAATTTCGTCTCATTACCGATTGGTCTAATATTCGTATTATTTTCATTCATTTTGCCCAATTAACACTGAGTCTAATTAGACCAAATGTTATATAGACCAAATGGCTATTGGAACAACTCGTTATTGGACGAAATTACAAATAGACGATATGGATATTGGACGAACTGATGGTAGACCAATGATAGTCGACGAGTTGGCAGTTAAGCAAATGGCCAAATGAAAATAAACCTTCATCATTTTTTGAAATGTGTTATATTCTTCTTCTTCTTGTTTTGTAAACGCCTTCTTCATTATTGGTTCCATCATGGTCTTATTAAATCCTTTTTCAAAGTTTGCGATATTCATTCTATTTTCTTTTTTTTTTATAACAGTATCCAGAACTAGGTCATGGAAGTTGAGAAAATGCAAACTAGATGAGAAAGGATGGGGACATCTTTTTTTTTGGGGGGGGGGATTTTTTCAAGAACAGGCACATCATGGCTCTTCAAAAAAATTGAATGCCCAAAAAGGTCCCAAATTTTTACATTTTGGAACTGTACTATGGCGGCATCTGAATATATTTAGTGTTAACACTGGAATCGCACCGCTTTATCTTGTTCATCACAATGTTTTAAGTGCATAGTGTATCGGTAGAAAGGTTGGTTGTACTTTTGTCCATTGTGTTCTTTATATTTGATCATTTATTACTTTTCATTGAGTCAGACATATTTTTGTCGGCTGCGTGATCGGTCATGTTATTCTATATTCCGAAACCTGAATGGCATGAAAGGTATAAAGCTTTTATATTATACATCTAAAATTTATGCGTGTACGGATTACTTTAACAAGCATTTTCGTTGAAAACTATATATCTATTATTTTAGATCGTGAAAATGAATGTGTAATAAGATCCCTGTATATAGATTTGAAAGCAATTAAGAGTTTTGCATGCGGGTTTATAATTAAGATTTCAAGACACAATAAGAAAACATCACACACTCACGCGAAAAAAAATTTACTGGGATAATTTACCATCTTCAAATAGTTAATAGTATTCTATGAAGTATACTGTCATATTTGGAGAGTGTGAATACTTTGAAATGCGTCATCTGGATATAAAGTGGACAAATAACATCTCTTGTAAAAAAAAGAGAGAATCGACAAGCAAAGAAACAAACAAACACAAAACAAATATAGACAAAACGAGCAAACAAAATAATCCAAAACACAAATCATCAAACGACTAAATTATTGCACCACCAGAAATGAAACGTTTCTTCATTATCTTTTTTTTTCAAGGGAAAGGTTTTGCATCCTCTGTCACCTGGATGTCATACGGTACTAAACCATCGACAAAAGATTTTGTTTAATTATCTTTTATAATGATTTTCTTGTATTTACCCTCATATTTGAACTGTATGATTATAAAAATATTCAGTGACCTTGGTTTGGTTTCCAGGGTACCTACATAGCTTGTCGTCATTACAAAGATATTAACAATTCAAGTTTATTTTACTGGCAAATTGCCTCATGTTTGATTAATTGTTTTGTTTGATTTCAGGTATATAAATCAGGTTGTGATTTTAGTTACGATACCTAATTATTTTACAATGACCGATACCTCTTGAAAATGGGTCATTCTCAATAAAAGGTTATAATAGTCAAACTTATGCTTATTATTCAGCTTCAAAATCAACAGAAATGTTGATGTACATGACGCTTATTACTAAACGACAATGTTAAAAAAAGTATCTTCTTATGCCTATCATTACTACCCGACACCTTCTTAATAAGCGATATGAATTTGGGAAAAAGCGAATACAGTCCCTGTGCAAACTTTGAGAAAAGATATATACACAAACCAATTTTATTTAATTAGGTCCGCTACTCTTTCTAGTACTTATTAACGACCTGCCGAATGTAATAAAGAATGGTCAAGTTACAATGTATGCCGACGACACAACATTATTTTTATCAGGATGTGATATAGAAAGTATGAAATTGGCTTTACAAGAAGATGTAAATGCTTTAAACCAATGGTTAAAATTAAATAAATTGATTCTCAATGTTGAAAAGACAAATATGATGATTCTGGGATCAAGACAAGAATGAACAAATATAATAATTCAGATTCAGATATCTCTATCACGTTTGATGGTAAAGTAATAAATAAGGTTCACTCCACTAAGTGTTTAGGTGTCATAATAGACGATAAACTTCTTTGGCATGATCATGTAGAACACGTTAGTAAAAAAGTATGTGCTGCTCTCGCCATACTGAAAAGGGCTAATCCATTCATTGATGTTACCACTGCTAAACTAATCTATAACTGTTTAATCCAAAGTCAAATTGACTATTGTTGTGAGGTGTGGGGTTTAAGATTTATCACACAAACAAATCAAATAATAAAACTTCAGAAGCGTGCTGCCAGAATAATACTCAGAGCAAACGTCCTCACCCCTTCTGATCAGTTATTTAAAACACTTGAATGGTTCTCCTATCCCCAAAGAGTAATGTATTTTCGATGTATATTTATATTTAAGAGCTTAAATAATTTATCTTCCGACTTTTTTAATGAAAATTTTAAATTAGTATCCGAAAAACATAACGTAAACACAAGATCCGCCTCCAATCTACTACTCGATGTCCCAAAATGCAATACTGAATACTATAAATGCTCATTCATTATTTCTTCAATATCAATGTTCAATTCCTTGCCCCTTCATTTAAAAACCCTATCCACACTCTCTAGTTTTAAAAAAGAACTGAAATCATATATAATGTCCAGCAAATGTTAAAATGTCAATGATTCTTGTACCACAAATATTTTAGTGATTTAATTTTTCATGCCTTTCTGTCTTCTAATAATTATGTATGATTTATATGTTTTTACCTTGTTTTACATTGTATGTTTTACCACTTGTATATACATGTACTGTTTTTATGCTTTTAGGGCCCCTTTTGATACCAGCTTTTGCTGAAAGGGCACCCTATTGAAATATTGTTTAATAAATAAATAAATAAATAAAATTTATCCAATGGAAACAAAATACTTTCCTTTTATTTCCAGCGGTTGTTTCATAAAGTCATAGCGTTGAATCTTACAAAAAATAAAACATTTAAACAGGAAGAAACACCTTCCTGTTGTGCAATTATTTTGTGATTGTGAAAAACTTGTACCAATGTGAGTTTTTATTACACTTTTGCAACAAAATTGCGATCCATTTTTTTTCTTTTTAGACTAATTGTAATTTAATGGCCTTTTTAACAAGTTTGTAACTCATTTGATTTTAATAGTGAAATATCATATTTACACTTGTAAACATAAAAATGAATTTCCAAATATTATTGTTTGAAATCTTTTCCCAGGAAACCAAAAAAGAAGTATATAGAATCTATAATCTCCCAAAAATATCATATCTAAGAATATGTGATAAGATTCAAGATGTAGAAGGTAGGGGCGGCGATCGGGGGGGGGGGGCAGGAGGCACCCATTAAAGTCATTTCAGATTGAGAGTAAATACAATCAAACTGTCATGAATATCATTAATGAAGCTTTCTCAGGAGAGGTGTCAGGATATTTTGATAAAGGGGGGGGGGGAGCAAATTACCATATTATTCTCAATTAAATTACTACACGTACCCAATCTCTCTTTTCTATATACTCTCCTTTCGTCTTTTCCGTTCCTATTTGTCTTACTTTCTCTCCCTTTCTCCTAATTGTTTTCACTACTAAAAATAATCAAACGGGGTGTTGCCCCCAACCCCCTATAGGGCTGCACCTGATCATAGTATTATTATTTACTTTTACAGATCTGATGCTAAATTTGAGAGAGGAAAATAAGCAAATTTGTGAAAGAAATTTGTATTTTGGTATTATAAAAAATACTATAAGTCGAGTAAAATGGTATTTTTTTAAATTACAATTTCTGCCGGATACTCTGGCACACATTACCAACACAACATTGTACGAAGAATGGTTCGTCATTAAAATAGACTAAATAAGTTATGTAATATTACATCTTGAAATAACGTAATAATTTAGTGTCTAAATGAGATCGATTACTACATAAAAATTTCCTGAATTTATATTGATTTACAAGGATCGCACTTTTAAAAAAATGATGCGAGCACGAAGCACGAGCTGATTATTTTTTTTTATTATTATTTTTTACCTAGGACCGGGTTTAGCAATCTCAAAAAAGTAGCAATTTCAAGAGCAATCAATTATTGTGGTCTATTTTGCGAAGTGTGACACGTAACACAAGATACAAGACTGCCATTGTCCTTATTTCAATCGTTGTTATTATTTACTTATTAATTAGTATAATTCTTGAAGTGGCCACGCCTCATTTTGAGTCATATTATCATTTTTAGGAGGTGCCCCAATATTTCAGGGGCGTGTTCCCCCGTTTATATTTTTCTCTCCCTTCCATGCCATTCCCTCAAACACGTTAGACCATTCTCTTTTAAAGCCAAGCATACAAGTCATCCAAAGTAAATGTGTAATAAGATACGATCCTGAACTTGAGTTACGGAAGTACGTCTTCAAGACGTCACGACATTGCTTGAAATGTATGCACGCAATTTCTCAATTACAAGAAACAAATACACATTTTTGTTTTGTTTTTGCTTGTTTCGTTACTTACAAGGGTATGTTAATAAAAAAATTGTCTTCGCATTATGTGAACGGTTAATCCTAAATGTGTTGATTATATAAAATAGTTGATTCAACTCCAACAACTCATTAAATTACACTGTTAAAAAACCCTGATTTACAGGGGGGGGGGAGAAGGTTTGCAGATAGCAATAACAGAATCATTCTGTAAATTCATAAAACAGGAATTTTTCTGAAATTTAACATAACAGGTCTGTTTAAAAAGGGGAAAAGGGTGTTTTATTTAAGGAAATTTGTAAGATTCCATACACCAAATACCAATATCCTGTAAGATTACGCAATATGGTAATATTACAGGTGTTCTCGAGACTCTGCTGCAGGAACCTTTTTATTTTAAGAATAAATTTCCTAACAGTGTATACATAATTTCATACGAATATTTCGAGCCTTTATTAACATGACTTTTGAATTAACTTCCCCTGAAAAAATAATGAATATGATAGCAATTTACTTCTCCCGACCGTTCCAAAAGAGCAAATGTATCCTCCATATAAAGTACAGTGTTTCGGTATTATTATTGCATGAGATGTTGTTGACGAGCGGTTGACAGCACTGAAATGCGTGGGAAATATTTGTGGTCCATCTACTGAGGATGATAAGTTCGAGATATCGTCTGCAAGTATTTTTCCCGCCAAACCACAATGCCGACATATGCCATGGATAATTAGATTAGGCCCATCATGAGGGAGTATTTGGATGGTAATTAATGATAATGGACGCTTTAGTCTGGTGAAGATGTTTTCCATTTAGGCTACTCATAAACAGATATTAGTTTACCAATCGTCAGTTATTCATCAGTTGTTTTTTTCCTCGGTCGGAAGATAATAAAGATTTAAATAACCAATCGTAATATAAACATGTCAGATAAGCTCTGGAATAATTGATATCATAAAAACATTAAGAGCTTGATAAAAAATAAAATACAGCCTGTTATAATCACGCATCTTGAAAGTGACGAAATCACAAGTAAAACTCATGGATACTATTAACTATCTCGTTTTTGTAAATCTATGAATAAAAAAAACTGTTAGTGGAATTCAGTTCGAAATTCGGATTAAAAATAACTGATTCCTATATGATTCAATTCACTTTTTTATACAAAGTAGCCGATAAAAAAGTATAAAATGTATTATTTTAACGTTACATAACCTTACACCTTTCTAAGATTACTACATGTCCTGCCTATATGTATGGATAGATGATAAAAGTATTTGTGACACCAAATTTATCTTTATCCATGTCTGAAATTAAAGCTGTCGGTATGGTTGTATTATCAGATAATGATAACAAACAGCAAAGCTAGACAGAACTTTTATCTTGCAACGAATCGTGGTTTTGGTAAATTAGTATTTTGATGAGTGTAAAGTATTGATGAAAAAATATTTTGATTAAGTGTAAAATATTTCGGTAGCCTATATATCGTATGAGAACTGTTTCGTGCAAATTGAAAGAATTGCCTAAAACTATACTTGCTTATCAAGGAAAATAGGTAATGAATAAAAGCAAGTTTAGATTCAAATAATTCACTGCTCTGAATTTCAATCGTTTGATATTAATATCTGTACACTATTATGTCACATCAACAAAACCAATTCAGGATGATCAAACCTTTGGAAGTTATTAATGACATAGCATTGGTCAATTTGGAATCAGTTTTGTCGGCGTCAGTGGCGTACCGTTGGTCACGGCATTTGGGGGGAGGGGCACCAGCAAAAATTTTGAGTCACTTCGTGAGCGCGGGAAGCGCTTAGTTGCCACGTATACTAACCTAATAAAGAAATTTTAAAGACAATGCCATTAAACGGATATATATCTCACTAATCAAATAATGCGAGCGCGAAGCGCGAGCTGAAATTTTTGATATTCAGACCTAAAAATGGACATTATGATCAAAGTTTGTAATCATGATACGTACCTGTCTCGCTAAACAATGCGAGCGCGAAGCGCGAGCTGAAATTTTTGTGTATATTGACCCAGAACAAGAAGATTTACAGGACTATATTTAGGAATCCATTAAGAGTATACATATCTAATGAAAGTCATCTAATGCGAGTGCCAAGCGCTTGCTGATTTTGTTGGAATTACATCTAAACACATTAAGCACTTTTAGTCATTGTAATCATGAATATCATACGCATCTCACTAATCAAACATTGCGAGCGCGAAGCGCGAGCTGAAAACTTAGATAATTCAGACCTGAAGAGGGGCATTTTAAGGCTTGATTGTAGGAATTTAATCAAGTAATGCGATGGCGAAGCGCGAGCTGAACATTTTTTATATTCACATCAGAAAAAGGTACATTTTAAGGACTGATCCGTATTCATGGAGAGCAGACATATCTCACCAATCCACTAATGCGAACGTATAATCACGGACAGGAAATGATTTATATTAAAACCTTAACATGGGGCAATCATTCTAAGTAGTCATGAAAAAGAAGCATATGTCACTACATTAAACAATAATAACTCGAAGTGCGAGGAAATATATTTGGTGTACATTGACTTGAAAACTGGAGGTTTTAGTACAACAGGATGTTATGTCTCATTAAACAGACAATACAAGCACCAAGAACAGTGAAGACATAGGCCCTGAAATTCTGATAAAAATGTTTATTGTGTAATGTAACATAACATAATTATAATATAAAATGATAATGAATAAGAAGTTCCTCTTTCCCACTTCGTTTCTCTTCCTTTTTCCCTCTTTTTCTCCTTTTCCCCATTTTTTTGTCAGCCGATGGGGGGGGGGGGCACGTGCCCTCATGCCCCCCGTAGTTACGCCACTGGTCGGCGTGATTGCGACATTATTTTTCTGGTGATCATGGCGGTCACAAATATTCCAAGCTCATTCAACTACATATATAATTTGGCTATCGTTTTTCGATTTTCACTTACTGTAACATATTCTACATCTTGATAGATTGGTGGCTATTGTAATGAAGATTACGGCCTTGGCAAATTTTTCGCAGATAATTCTCACAGACAAATTGTATTTATTTCTCCATTAACACCTCAACGTTGTTAACCATTGGTAACAAATTTCTTGTTAGTGCCTTAATGAATGTGATGTTTGGGACTACACTAGCTTATTCATGGGTATCCAAGATTTTTCGAAGTGGGGGGGGCACATTTTCCCTGGAAAAAAATTGACAAGCCAAAAAGAAAAAAAAAAGGTTTTAACCAAAAATTATAGGAGATTTCTTCCGTGAAAAAAATTGACAAGCAAAGAAAAAAAAAAGGAAAAAAATATAAAGGGGGAGGGGGCACACTTCTGTTTTACGGCATTTTTACATTACAAATTGTAATCGTGCCTCTCAAAGGGGAGGGGGCACGGGTCGGCTGTTCCCCCCATGGATCCGCCAGTGCATTTATTTATTTCCTTGAGATCTTTTCAGAGCAGATACACAGTGTTCGTTTCAAGATGGTTATATTTGGAAGTTTCAGTGACCAAGTATATGGGCTCATCTTCCCACGGTCACTAAATGCAATTACAAAGAACTGGAGAAAATCTTATTCGATCAGTTATATTTGAAAGAAATACCTAATTGCAACTACGAATTGTTGATGTCTTTTTTTTTCTTGGTAGAAATCACCACTGATAAACGGAACTGTTTCATAAAAACTATACATACATTTCTATGCTAAGATTCAGTTCAAGATTAAGATCATTTCAATTCAATTCAATTCAAAAGATCATTTGCCCATTTGGAGATTTTTGTAAGCAATTCACACGGAAGTAAAAAGAAATGAAAAAGTAATAAACAAAGAACGAAATAAAGAAACAATCAAGGCTATATCTAAGCTGGTCTCGCTGAAGATCTCCCTCTATTTCATTTGACAAAACATGTTTGGCAAAATAGAATCAAAATAATCAAGCCACATTCTTTATGAATAACAATCATCTTATGCAATGTGAATGATTATATTATAAATATAATCTTGTTTGCGTGAAATCTTCGATCTTATAGATAATGCAGAAATTCAGAACCTTCAATTTTCAGCTCTAACTATCGAAAATGGTTGACTTTTGCAGCTAATGTAACCCAGATCCCCCAAATACCAATAGTTCATTCGGGTCACCAAGAAAAATCGATTGCAATACATACGTTACAACTGTTAGTAAATTCTCGATTTAGGGTTGTTATTATAACCAAGAAACAAACCCCCGGCATTACATTTTGACGAGTGCATTTTGTAAAGAATAACAAAGCATATAGGAGTGAATAGAGGACTCTCACTCACTGACGAATCATGACCTAGAAAAAAAAGAAAATGTAAGACGACTCTTTTCCTCTTTAATTATCGTCTTAAATTTTATCACTTGAAAAATCAGTATCATAATAATTTCATCTTCGAGATAGCCTGCAGAGCCCTTTGAAGATTACAGCAGATGATGATGATGAGGGGAATATCATACCCCTATACTCCTGAACTTTCTCCCTTAGCTGCTATTCTTTCATGTCCAATTTATTATTTGATTATGATCAATCTGTCACCTTAACACCTATATTAAATATCTTGAACGAATCTTGGCTCCTTATAATGCAAGCTGGAAGTATAAAACTGCAGAGACATGGAGACAGTTGTCTGTCCTATTTAACGCCATCGTCTCTAAGGGCTTCCGTAATCATTCATTTTAAATGTTGTTCAATAACTAAAAGGTATCTAAGCAGGTCCAATTAAGTCAAGATTTGACGGGGTTATAACCAGTTTTCATCCATCACTATTTTAGAAGTGATTAAATTTTCATGCAGCATTTTCATTCATACAACTTGCAGAAATCAGGGACATTGCTGCAAAGCTGTAGATTCAAGATAACATGGTCTCCTACAATTCTGAGATTTATTCAGTATCAAATTCAAATTGTTTCCATTTGATCGCCTGCACATCTTTAATACGGACACAATATCCAACGACAGTGTCTCACTGGGACTTTCCCTGCCGTCTAACTTTACACCATTCTTACACTCAAAGGTCCGCCAGAGATGGACTGCGACGCGCCAAGTGGCGCCTCGTGATATGCACATCTGGACCTACGTATCTTCAGCTGCTTGCAGTACCAACGCTAGTTCATAATTATCAAGTATTCTGATGGAAAATAACACAGTATCTCACAGTGAGTAATTTGTGATCTATATTCACCATGAGTGCCAAATTCTTAAACTTTTTTAGGGGAGCAAGATGACCCATTCTCGTTTTAAAAAATCTACATTCCACGAGGACCGGGAAGGAGAGGTGGGGGAGGGGTTGGTTCCGGTTGCAACCCCCCTCCTCCCGTCACATGCTAGTACACTTACTACATTCGAATATTTTAACAATGTTAATAGGTCGAAGATAGCTTAACATCTTGCATTTAACACTTGCTTTGAGATGTATTGCATCTTGTAAAACCAATCAATATTAATCTTTACCTTGTTATCTACAGAATTTTCAAGTTAAACTTTTTTCCGCGATAATGAAACCCCACACGATCAAGGTGCCCGCTACGTAAATACTGCTATAAGATTCGAGCATTTTGCATCTTGGAATTGCATATTGATTGAATTTTACTCAATGTCTACCTACAATAGTTTTATAGTGGACATCATTCCGAGAAAAAAAATATGGTCGATAAAATAACGACAATACACTACATCCGGACAATCGAAAATTAGTGACATAATATATACAAAACATGATTGTACTGTGTAGAGGCACCCTAAAAGTTCCACAACCAAGAAAAAACAGACAGGAAAAGAAAGAGAAAGGGGAAAAACAACAACACAAATTATAAAGGGTAAAATGAGATATGTATATCGTGATATTATATCAACATCACAAATTTTCTTTCTATATAAAAGACACACTATCCCGAATTTTGAAGAGCAGAGATTTCTTTATAACGTGCAAAATAAATGACGACACTTATGAAAATACTAGAATCGAATAACAAACATTAATATTTCTTTTGTTTTGATCGTGTGTAGATTTTTTTCTTTTAAGAAAGATCCATTGTCGATAATATTGGAGAAAAAAAAATTGCTGGCGGTCGAACGAAACCGATGGCATATAATTCGGTCAATACTAATCAAAACAAAACCGCTACCTGTACTTTAAATGAGAGCAAATGAACATTAAAGCTTGTGTATAGTTTTGGTAAATCCACCAAAATGCACTTATCACTATTCCAATTCATTGCTAGCTAATATGAATGGATATGCCCTATAACAGTTATGATGTGGAGGATATGAAATGAAAATGTGTTTTACAGGATAAATTTTGCGATTTTACATGGAAATTTAACTTGATCGGGTCACCCGATCAAATTAAAATATCTGTGTGTTTTTGTCTTTCAATTAAATCCTATTCCAAATCATGGAATGGGCTGAAACTTTCAAGATATGTTCTTTGTCTGTAACTTTTGGATATCTAATCACTAAATTTATAAGATAAGTGCTTGAATGCCCATTTTTTAAATTTAAAACAAGCATCGCCGAGAGAGGGCGCTATATATCCAAGATTTGCATATTTGAAATTTTCTCAGAGAAGTGCAGTTGGAAAAATATCTAACGGTCTCTATGCTTCAGTAAGACTGTCATATTAGATGATATTCGATTATCAATCACATTATTGACCCTTTACCAAAGCTATACACAGGCTTTAAAGCATATCAGATAGTGGCTGAATAGAGACTGACCGAGTTTTCGTAACTGTGTTAAACAATAATAAAAAATATATATGACGGTCATGCACCAACTCTGAACCGACTAATCATATATTATTGAAAATAAAAACAATTTTGATCGATCTGTAATCAATTTCGCTGATTTTGACCATGGTGACTACAAGCATGACAAGGGAACATGATATTGTCAAAGTTAACTCTTTAACAATAATTATATTATTGTTCGTTTTTGGCATTGCTTCTGTGCGAATGAAAAGAAAATCTCTCTCTCTCTTGCTCTTCCTTTACCTCTTATTTGATGTTCGCATCATTGAATGTATTCTTTTAGCCAATGTATAATTATGTATTTATATTTTTTTGGAACATCATTCTCAAGGTCATAGAGCTTATGATGCTCTACTCATATATATATAAATAATATAAATATATATATATATATTATATATATAATATGAATGATTATACTAATATGAATATTATGTAATGTTGAAAATGATGTATATATATATATATATATATATATATATATATATATATATTTCGGGGGCTAGTAATCATTTTATTGATTTTATTTTATTCATATATATATATATATATGAATAAAATAAAATCAATCAAATCAATACAATGATTACAAGTCCCCGAATTATTAATGTGAGAATGACTTTGCGCATATCTAATTCTAGATATATAAATCCTCCTATAATTATTGGGAGAATTATTTTTCACACGTTTCATTTTAAATATAAACGTCATAAAAACTGCATTTTCATCATGGTCAACAATGAATGCAAAACTGTTCTTATAAAACACCTGGAGAATGGCTAGATTCGTCACGCAATAGTTCTTGTCTTGTTTGTAGAGCGTTGATTTGCACGCGACTCTTCGACCAAATCAATAGTAATCGATTAATCGTTTGGGTTTTTATTCAATATTTATCATCTTTTATACCCATCTTATGTAGACCAGCATCCAATCATTCCATCATCCAACCCCTATCTCAGTCTC